>NC_139414.1:16490000-19477500 GCF_905368555.1 Meleagris gallopavo | reverse complement strand
GCCTGACACTGTGGCATCTGACAGAAAGAGACATCCAGCGAGTCTGAAACTTCTGCCTGCGCTGCACTCCGTGCTGTCTCATTCCAGCTTTTCCATAAAGAAGCCCACAGCATTTACAAGCGTTCCCCAAGACATGGGAAGAATGCAATAACGGGTGAGAAAAAGGCATGTAGCAAATGCCACATTCCCCATCAGAAAAGGCCCCTCTCTGTGCACTGCCCCATATCCCTCTGCTCCCCAGCTCAGGCAGTGCTCTGCCTGCCCCTCTGCTCCCAGCCACGTTCAGCATCACTCCTCACCCGTGCCTTGCGCTCCTGCCACGGGGACGCAGCCCCCAAAGTCTTTCTCCCATCCATTTCACCTCCTCTTTCTTTACTATCCTTTGTCTATACAAAAGTAAAAGTTGACACCTATTCTTTCACCTGGAAAACCACAACAGAGCCACGAGCCTTTCCTGCCTACCAACAACAGTATTTTTTTCTGCTTTATCCTGACTGAAAAGGATTTCCAGTAATATGCAAGCTAAGATGCATTTGCTTATGTTGTTGGTCATTAGTGCTGTAATATAAATGCTTATAAGAGGTGGCAGACTGATGCAATCCAATTTCTTGTTCTTACTAAGCAATTCTCTCCAAATATTTTACACACGTTTCACTAGAGAACAATCAGTAGAGCAAAAAAATCCCAAATGTTACCTTTGCCATTCAGCCAGAGGTTAACAAAGGTCACCAGCTGTTTTTACCACACTTCCAACCCTGACATACTACTTACATACATATCTATGTTGGCCATTTAAAAACCTACATTAATTTTGGCCCTGAAAACCAGACGTATTAGATCTGAGGCCTTCACTTCAGAGAAATTAGGGTCTCCTATGGTCCCTGATTCAAGTTTAGCCAAGGAAATATCCACACGTGTATTTTAGAGGTTGGATATGTATTGGCTCAATTCTGTGCCCATAATACTTTTCACTGTAATCCTGAACAGGTATAGAAAGGTTGGGAGCAAAATACCGTCAGAGGAAAAAGGACCTTGTGTTACATGTGCTCCCAGTACAGCAGTCCCAACACCTCCTAGCAGGTGAAATGATAAGGTTGGCAAAATTAATGTAGCCCAACCACTACTTTTATGACATTTTTGGGCTGGTGAGATTACTTCAGTCCATTTTACCATACCACAGAAAATCATAAGCAGTATTACAGGAGGCTGAAAATCTCCATATTTATGAATGAGGGATGGATGATTAAGATAAAAGCATCCCTGCTATTGATCACAGGCCTCTCTCATCTATTAAAATAATAAAACCACATAATGCTGCAGCACTTAAAGCACAGCACGTGAAGAAGGTGACCGAATGCAAACACTGGTGGTCGCGTCCCATACACTGGTGCTCCAGCTGCTGGAAGCTGCAGGACAACACGACCACCAGCACTGCCATGGAGCTGGTTTAGCTCAAATCCCAACTGAACGCCCTCACTACTGCACACAGCTTTTCCATGCTGGGTTCAGGAGTACCAAGCAGCTCTTCACCATGCTAAATGCTAGGTATGGCTTGCTGCGGTGGGGTCACTCAACACCATCATCATCTAGATTTCCACAGGGATGGACTTTTCTGCAGCACAAATATGTTCTGTGATGTTTCCTGCAGCAGGGTGCCCCAAGGGGGCATTTAACACCATCACCTTCATCAGTACTGAGCACCACAAGCCCTGTCCAGGAGATACTTGCCACCTAGCAGCACTGGTTTCATGAGCTGTCAGAACATATCTTACCCACTTTGGAGTATCAGTGAGGCACCAGTCATGGCATCAAGAGCTCTCGTGACCTGAGACCCAGCACTGGGCTCCAGCACACTGCTGGATTCACCCATGCCTGCACAGAGCTGCTGGTGCCGACAAAACACACCGGTGACCAGAAACTGGTCCAGCAAATAGCACCATTCACAAACTATCAAACTACAGCCCTCTAAAAAATATTTTTATTACATATATCATTCTGGTTTTCTTAAGGAAAAAAAGGCATTTTTTTTCCAAGTGAAAATCATAGGGGCTTTAAGGCAAAAAGCATGCTTTTTTTGCTTGGCAGAGGGTGGAATATCATGGTCACGCTGGAAAACCACTGTGCTGGACTGATATTAGCCTGGATCCAATTAGAAACACTTTTCATTTTTAACCCAGGTGGAATTGCACAATTATAACAGCAACAGCCTGTGCTTGACAGGAAATGGAGAAAGTTGTTCTCACTGAAGAAAGGAATAAAGGCCTGCTCAGTGCTCACAGAAATCTTGCACAAAACCTCCAGGCCAAGCACAGCTCCCAAACTGAATACCAAAAGCTATTTTGTGCTTGGTAGTGAGTACCCAGGTACTGAGTACCCATTTATCCCTTGTAAGAAAATCTCATTCCTTTGGCAGTTTCCCTCCCAAGAACTCAGCCTGTTTGCACCAACAGAAGTAAGGGCAATCCCAGTAGACTCTGGGATCCCTTCCATCTACCAAAAAATGGTCTCAGCCATGGGTTCTGAGCAACATTGAGCTCAGGAGAGTGTACTCCAGCCCTGTTTGCATACGTATGTCCTCACGTAGGATCTGATGATGCCAAAAGGTACATGCCAATACTTGATTCAACAGATGCTCAAATCCTGCTAGGCTGAAATGAGGTGACATTTGTAATAAAATCAGGAGCATTGGCAACACCATAAGATAAGGTGCTTTTGTCCACCCTCAAGTTCTTAGTTCCAACTTCTGGTATATCTTATCAAAGAAAAAAATACAGTACTTGATTTTTTCTGCATCAGAATCCTACCATTCCATGGCCAAGGCTGTCACAGGATTGGGTTCGCACAATTACGATTTAGCGATAGCTACGACAGAAAGTTATTAGCAACTTCATCATAAACCACAATTTGAACCAGGCTTTTATATATTAACAGTCGAGAGAAACAGATGGTTTCTCTTTAATTACTTGTTGCAAACTTTCTGTACTTTGCCTTTTCCAGGTTGTACTCAGAAGCAAAACATATACCAGAATACTGTGCCTTGTATTTGATGCACCCATGAGGACAGCAATCTTCCAAAAAAAAAAGAAAGTGAAGAAGAAAATAAAAGATAATGAGAAAAAGGAAAGTCTATCTTCATAAGATTGGCAGACCTATATTAGAAATGCAAAAGGTTGAGATAGCTTGGACAAATGCCCAAACTTCTGAGAGTTTAATCAAAACTAAACCAACCAATCCTCCTCCCCTTATGAGATTTGCCCAGCAACAATTACGATCAGTTTTAAAAACCACAAGTACTTAATAAAACTAGAATATTATAAATCTTCTGCCACATGAAGCTAATAAAAATAAATAATAATAATAAATTTTAATGTTTCAGGCACCCAGGCCCAAAGGCACTAACCTGTATTTGTGCCTCAAGTCAATGATATAAATAGTTGTAGAAATATATGAATAAATGTAATTTTTGTAGAAGAGTATTTTTTCTTCATACCTGCCAGATTTTAGGCTGATTACATTCACTGCAGTAGGAGTTGTAATGAGATGATTTAAGAGACGTGTTCCATTTACACGTTCATCTGACATTATTAAATCTCTATTTGTTTCTATCACAGAGAATTCAGAAACAAGCTCCAGAGGGTGTATTGTTGGCTGTACCATCCAGTTTTGTCTTAAAACTAACACAGAGTGTTCAGCCTGGGGCTCCTCTAGCCAACGGGCCCCAAGCATCTGTTGGACCACATGAAGGCATTTGTTTTCCCAGCCCTGGAAGGGTTACTTTTCACTTCTCACTGCCTCATCCCATCAACTTTACACATTTTTTTAAATGCAAAGTATTTCGTAACACTGTGGTTGTCACCATCCCAAGCCCAGAGGGTGTATAACATTTCTACCTCACCTACGTGCTACAGAAAACATCCATTTTGAAGGGAAAGTGTTTGGTTTTGCTGGTCTGGTTTCAGTGGGAAGGGCAGCGCTGAAATATCAGTCATCACTTTGAAAAATTTGGAGATGATAGCTAGAATTCAATGCCATGACCCCACAGGCAGCACACTGTCCCTGAGCCCCAAACCCAAGCTCTTTTGTTACCTCTGTCCAAGAAAGATTTGCATGCAAATCTTCCACTGACTTTTGTCTCATTAGGGATAAGTAAAAACTAAAAAAAGATATTTAGATTGCTCCGGTTATTGAAAATAATACACTGCAGAGTGAGTTGTGCATATTAATGATCAGGAAACACGCTATTGTGTCTTTCACCCTCGGGAGTGGGGTCACAGCACCCCAGCAAAAGTGGCGGGTTACACATTTTCACATAGTATCATTCATTTGTAAAAAGGGAAGTCAGAAGGCAGAGACACATACCAAAAAAAAAACCTATATTGGGAATACCTTGGAGCACTTTTAGAAATCACTAGAGCTGTTTTCATAATCCTTCCACTTGTAAGGCCAAATGCCTTAATTACCATGAGACCAACTAGCTACAGAGGGCTTAGAAAGAGCCATAAAAACATGTTAGAGTGGCCTAAAATAGCTTTCCCTCTCCCTAAAAATAGAACAACACACAGAGAAAATACTTCTATTCCTTTGGAGGCAACTGGGACAGTGAGGATAGTGCCTGGGGGAGCAGCCCTAGCCCCAGCAGCACGGTGTTCACCAGGACCAGAGTACTCTGCCAAAAATGAGATGCTGTCCTGTATCAAAACCCAATTCTAGCTTCTGCCGAGTCTGACCAGTCTTGGGTCTTGAGCCAGAATGATTTTTTGGGAGGAAATTCCACATTTGGGAGGGAAAGGATGAAGTAGTTATAAAAGGGTCAGCTTGCCAGATGAAAAAAAAAAGAGGCAGTTGTATGAACAGAATGGAGGAAAACATTTCCTGGGTCACTGAGTTTTATCCGGAGCTACCTAAAGGAACTAATTCCCACATCACCATTCACCAAGCAACCACGCTCTTGCAGCAGTCAGAAGCATGAGGATCACCTCAACACCACGTCCCCCTCTGCAAAGGTGCAACACTCAATGCAGCATCGCTGAAATGTGAGTAACCTCAACATCAGATTCTGTTTTTTCTTTTTTTTTCCTCTATTTTTTTTTTTCCATTTCTTTTTAAAAATTATTTCTTTTTCTTTCACTCCTGAAGAGGCTTCTCTCCAACAACACCTCAGTAGCTCAAGGAGCAGGGGTAAGACCTGGAGGCAAACCAAGCCCCTGCTCGGTGGGACCAACGTCCCGCTGCCGGGCTGGGGTCACACTGCTTCCATGAGAGGAGGACAGGATGGGCCTTGCAGAAAGCTGGGCTTCAGCACTGATCACTCATTGAAGTCTGGCAAGTCCCCCATACTCCCTGCCTCGGTTTTCCAGTCTGAGGAGTATGAATATTACTGTTTACTCCTCTTTGTAAAGGGCTCTGTCGTCTGCACTGTACACACCCACTGGGACATTCCTGACATTAATTTCTGTTTCATATCAGATTATGTGATCGTTATTAACCTTCCAGCTTTCAGTACTGAAGGGTCAGATCCATCTCAGTCCAGCAGATGAAGCTCTGCTGACTTCACTTAAGCTGCAGCCACTTACTCCAGGACTGGATTTAGTCCTGGGCATTTTTCAATTTAAAATACACTGGCAATGCAAAGCCACCACCATTTCTTTCAGGGGTGGTCTGATTTCATTTACAAGTGTTTGTGCTGGCAAGTCCTACATAATGCTCAGATGCAATTGTGCTTGAGTATTAAATATAATGGGTTAGATGTTATGAATAGGAAAATAAGATAACTTGGTAAAGGAGCTTTGACAGCAAGAGTGAAAGAATGAAGATTCAACTTAAGCTGCTGAAAGCCTAACAAGATAAAGACAGGCAGGGGAGAGTTCCCTTAAACGTGATGAAAATAAGGCCTGAAGGGGTGGAATGATAGAGAGGCTGAGGAGTACATGCTTCAAGACAGAAGATGAATGTGCCCAACATGACAGTAACATGTAGCTAAATTAATCAAAGTACCTACAGCACTAAATACAGCCAAAATATATTGATTCATGCAGAAATCTCACAACAGCAGGCACGACATGCACAAAGGGATGCATCTTTTCTATCTAAATTAATTTTTCATATTTTTGCTTATGGGATTTTATCATTCTGTGTCACCAGAAATGATATAAATCTCCCCTTTGCATTTTATATGCCTAATGTGTTCTTCAGTGTTGAGAACCCACATCCTCACAGCACACACTATTACATCTCCCCATTAAAGATATTGCAGTATACACAATATACCCAGAAATTAAATTACCAGGAAAAGTTTTCTAAAAATCACAGCAGCTCGTGACCATTTGACAAAAACAAACTGTTACGACTACTAATATTTCACCTTCAAAGTATCATTTTAAGTTAATTCCTCTTCCGTGGTTCGTGCTGGATTTACAGCTGTTGTTGAGCCCGGCTTTGGCTGAGGCACAGCCCATGCTGCCCAGTACCACAGCTTCTAAGGGGCTTCTCCAGGATCTTCCCCATCCCCTCAGCCTTTGCAGAGGTTGCAAATTTTTCTGCCAAACCCTTCCAGGTAGTAAATCAGGGGTTGCTGTTCCCCCAGCTTGGGTGTTGTTCAGCAGCTCCCAAGGTAAGCTCGCAGCCAAGGCAGCTGCTAGAGATTCAGTAAGTTTGTACTGGGTCACTGATTTCATTTGCACTGAGCACCATTTTGGGAATCATTTGAGTTGGGAGCAGAATTTGGCCTCGTTGACTCAAACAAGAACCCTGAGCTGCCAGCCCACAGAAGGGAGAGCAAAGCTGTACCCTCGGGAGGAAGAAGTCTCCCCAAAGTTGTATGAACGTGATGCATGCATCCTCACACCCCTGGCACCTTCTGCATTTAGAAACTTCTGGATGCTAATGCGACTTTTGTATGCAAGAGATTAGTCAAGAGAATGTGAGGTGAGCCAGAAAGGAGGAGCCAGCCTTGCTATCAGGTAGGCTGAGGGGGCCAACTTGCACCTTGCTCTGCTGTCACAAACAAATTGATTATTTGTTTCCTCTTGGCTCTCACAGATGTCTGTTAGGGCACAGTGGGCAGCAAACTCAGTACAAATAGCACCAAGCCACTAGTGTGCATTTTATTTGCTAAGAAGTAGGATTACGATGCAAAGAGAGTGAGAAAGAAGGGCATTGCCTGGCACTAATACTCCCTCTATTGGAAAAAGAGTATCTTCCTAGGAATGTGCAGTGTGTTCCTTAAAACAATGCAAAATAAAGTGATTAGCTCTCCAACAGTGGGAATTTACTAATTTACTGGAAAAGTGGCTGGGCAGCTGGGGCATTCTTTCCCACTTTGCAGAGAACAAGAAAAAGTACTTCACTGCAAAAATAAACTGCTTAAAATGCCACCATTTTAGTTTAAAATGTTGACTTTTAACAAACAGGGTTCATTACACAAAAATCCAACTCCTTTACTGCTCAATGCACGACCCCCATTATCCTCCAGCTGCACGTTGGCATGGCACACACACAGTAGCTCCATAGCCACGAACATAGGTAGCTCCCACAGCTACCAAACACACAGTTTTCTAAACAGATCTACTCCCTGAGCCTTCTGCTACCCCAACAGAAAACAAGGCTGCAACAGCATGGCACAAACACATCCTTCATCTGACATCATTTCCATGTAATACATGAAACAAGCCAGAAAGAGCTGTCAAGGTTTTAAATCCCATAGGAAGAATCAAAAGTGAGAATACAATTCTAGATCTCTTCAATTTTTCTGCTTTTTTTTTTTTTTTTTCTCCTACAATTGAACGGAGAATACATTTTTTCCTGGCTGGGGTTTGTGGCATAACCACTCAGAATATGCCCTGGGGATGAGACAGGGAGCAGGGGCTGGACTCAGCTCCAGCCTCCCTTGAGACAAACAAGGATGAGACCACTAAGCATGGAAGTTCTAATATTGTTCCGCCTATACCAGATAGATAATTTGGAGACAACCACATTCCTGGTGTAAATCAAGAAATTTCCTTGGAATCCAAGAGAATTTGGATTTACATCTAGTGAAGATTTACATTCTGCAGGAAGGTGGGGAGGGAAGGGCAGCCAGGATCTCAATAAACTCCCAAAACAAGTAATCACCACTTCCCACCAGCACTGGGAAGGCTTCAGAACGTGCTCTGGCTCTGGGACACAAGCGTCTATAAAAGCCAACTCTGCACATTTAACATGAGTTTAACAGCTTTAAGCCTGTTTCCCTAAATTATGTATGGATGCATAACTGGAAGAACGAGAGATTAGCACAAGGTGCTCACTGGAGGAAAGATACCCACAAAGCAGAAGTATTAAGCAGGGATTTAGTAACTATTAGTTGCAGCCAAAAAAAGATTCCATCTGGAGTTACATCCCAGCTTCCTGGGATGGCCCAGGATGCTCTCAGACCCTTTGGTACATCGACCATAGTGGACAGAAGAATGGAGAAACGTGATTGTGGGGAGAATGCCCACAACCTGAAGCATATTAAAGCAACACTCATTCAGAAAGTGATTTGGTAATATGCAACAGGTTTGTGAAGAAAGGATACAAAAGAAAAACTAATCAGAAAATAGGACGGCAAAACACTTTGGAAGATTTTTGTCAACTTTTTATGTATCATTGAAAAATCGAGGTGCATCGGGGCATATGGAGGATATTAGAGCTTTTCTTAAGGACATTTTCTTCTTTATCATTACAGTAATTTTTGCCTCAGTTCCCTTTCAGCCCCTTGTGGAGCCTTGCTGTGCTCATAGTACGAGATGTGACACCAACATGGGACAAGGCAGGGAAGATGAAAGTTAACTTGATCACACTTCTCTGTTTTTTTTCGGGTGAATATATATATTTTCTTTCGCTCCAGGCCTCACATAAAGCAGCAGTGCTACTATTGGTTTGTTCTCAGACTCCAAAATAAACACACATTCAGATGACTTATTCTCATATTTCCAGCTACAAGAGAGGCATCCAAGGTTTTGCTTCTTCTGCCTTGGATGTGCTTGCCTCTGTTGATTCAGAAGCAGACTAATGTATAGGACCTTAAATTCTGTATGACTCCATGTAATGTAATGAACACCAACAGACCTTAAATTTCCTGTATCTCATGGGTGCTTTTTATTGCACCATTTGGCAAAAATCCAAGAAAAAAATTGCTGCGAGGAAAAAAATAAAAAAATGAAAAGCACATCGCTACTGAATTTTCCAACAATATCACAGGAATGTGATCCCCCCCTTAATATACATACTGATGATCTATTTGGAATTTTTATCCGCAGTTATGAAGAGAAAGAAAATGTTATTCCCTCGGAGGCCAATTTTCATCTTGCTCTGGAATTCTCATTCCAGCCTCTCAGAGAACACTTTGCCTTCTCTATATATTAACTACTATTTGTCTCTGGCTCAAGGCTCACGTCTGTTGCTGCATGAGCTACATGGAAACAAATTCCTAATCATATTTCTGACAAGAGCTCTCACAATCTTGTTGGCTGCAGTCATCCCATTTCCAGTATTTTGCTAGTAAAACCATAGGAAAGCTTTAGTCTCCTCTTACCGAGCATGTGTAACTCCCATTAACAGGAGTCACCACATGTGTGCAGATCAAGCACAGAGCAGATTGTCTGAGAAGAATGGCTGCCTCGGCTTGCTTTCAGCTTCCAGCACATCGATAGACACCAAGGGTTTGCAGCAAGGGGGGCTGCTTGGAGTACAGGTCCAGGTCCTCCCTTCCCAATGGTACGGGTCAGGATGCACTCTGAAGTCAGGCTGAGGATCCATTGGTACGTGAGTGCAAGAGAGGCAAAATGGGCACTGCCCAGCTCTGCAAGTTCATCCGTATGTTGAATTGGATGTTAGAGATTTCCAAGATCAAGCCACAGTAATGATCTTAACGTTTTTGCCAATCCCTTTCAACCTACATTTTTGGGAATCCTGTTGTGAAGTTATTAGATGGATGACTACATCTGATCAGCAGCACGTTGCAGCTGACAAGTCAGGTAACAGGCAGTGTTATAGCACGGATATGGGCATCTTCTGGTGCAGAAAAAACCACCAGCAACTGGTGCAGCAACTACTCATGGAAAATTACTGCTTACAATTGTGTATGCACACAGAAAGTAACCGCTACTTCGGATTAGGAGGTAATAGAAGTAACACTCTGGGTGGGAGCAGGTGCTGGTTTGGGGATGCTTCCTCTCATTCCAGGCATGATGGAATCACAGGAAAAGCAGTGAACTAAGTGCTGACTTGCTCAAATCAAAGGAAAATTTACAAGTGATGGGATTTTGGTGCGTATTTCCAGTAATTCCACCTCTAAGGGTGTTGTGTTCTGTATCCTGTTACCCACACAGCCTTCATAAATTTTAAGGATTTGAGCCTTCACTCCCATCTATCCATTCTCCCCAGCATGATTTCAGTTCGTTTCAGCATCTCAGAGATATCGTCTTCATCTGAGCACTCCCCACCTGTTTCCAGAAGAAACCCCAGCATGTTGTGCCTTAAGAAAGCAAAAGAGAGCTACAACAAATCACTTCAACTGATTATCTGAGGGAGAGAGAACGGGAAATGCAACTTTCTCCACATTCCTTCAATGCAGACGAATACTGCATTGGTGACGTTCAGCCAGTGGAAAGTATTACTGTAATGGGTTGCATACTGCTCAGAACAAAGAGCACATATTTATCTTCAAATTTGGAACCTCTGGGGAGGAATATGCTGGACAGTGAACCAAAACAGTCCATGATCCTTAACAAACCTGTCAGAATTTGCCCCATACAGCAGAATAGTTTCCTAAAAAGAGACTTATGCTTTCAAGCATCTTAAGTATTTTCTCTCAAATACTGTGTATGCATATAGTCCAAATTCCTGCTCAACATATCCTTATTCAGCCTCTATATTTTCCTACTCTCCATCGCCCTCCCTCCCAACTCCTGCATATGACTTCAGTCTTGAACTCCACAGACCAAAGTTTTTTCAGTGCAGCTTCTGCCCAGGTCACAGCACGTGAAGAGACTCTTGGTGCAGATATCCAAGTGCTCAGTTCGCAGTGCTCGGGCAGAAGCCATTGTCTGTGAAGGGCCTCATTCCCTGGTTACAGAGTCTTTTTGGAAAATAATAACTCAGGATTTAAGAGGGCGCTTGAAAATTTTACCCCCAAATTTTAGAAACCCGGTTTTTATCTTGTTTTTGTTTTTGTTTTATTTGTCTTCTGAGCAATACAAATTTGACTCTGCCTCCCCTGAAATCAGCCCTACGTTTCTCTCCTATGGCAATGACTGAGTGAGCAAAGCTTTAGCAGCCCAAAGGAAGAGGTCTGCCTCCATCCTAGCGTGCCTACAGTCATCTGGGTAATTAAGACCTGTGTATAATGAAGAAGTACCTAAATCAATAATGCAAAGAAGTTTAAGTACAGATATTTTTGCTTCAGCTAAGTGCAGTTATTTTTCTGCATTATTCATCACACTGAAGACACCTACTTCTCAGAACATCTGCAATTTGTCTGTTACTTGCGGCCCGTGGCTTTGTTCAGCTATGCAGATATGCACAATCCAGACATGCACAGCAAAACACGGAGCCAAATCCTTAATCTGCTCTTGAGATATCAGAGTACTACAGCTGCCGACTTCTTCCAAAAAATCAGAGCAGCTGAGACAAAACTTCATCTGCAACTCATATATCAAAAAGAATACCAGGGAAACAGTTTAAAAGTCAAATGCAAAGCCCACAATTGGTGTAAATCAGAACAGCACCTCTTAGCCAGCTGCAGCTACTCCAAACAGCAGAGCAGAGATCCACCCCAATAGCAGTGTTATTGATCTTTTCTTTAGAACACATATTCGTCTATACAAAACATATTCAACACTATATCCTCCAGGATTATCACAGAGCCATAAGCAACTGCAACAATTACAGTTTCTATTTAAGAGATGCAAATCAATATTAATTAAAATTAGACAACTGTTTGTGATGTAAGGGGCCCTTGTACTCAAAGGGCATAGTGGCCATTAAATATATTAAGACTTATTACTTAAAAGATTTTAGACAAAGTCAATGCATTGTGTGTCCTGAGGGACAGTTCAATGCCTCTGTATGTTGTACAGCATTTAACTATAGGTGCCACAATCAAAGGCAAACACAATTAAGTATCAAACGGTTAAATGCTATGTGTCACTCTCTAAAGAATCTATATTGAAATGCTTAATTAAACTTTTTTTAAGAAAAAAAAAAAAGAAAAAAGAATTCCATAGCATGAGTTCCAACCAAAACAAGTGCTTATTTGATTCATATTAAATAACCTGCATATTAAGTTGCTTGTGCGTCTCCTGTTCATTATCATGAAGGCAGCATTTGCATTTCTTGATAGACTATTCCTGTTTCCTTCCCCTTTTTTTCTTGTCTTACATCAGTCAGTGGAAAGAGTGCCACCACAGGCCATCATTAACCTTCCAAATCTGCCTCAAAACAAATAGTACAAGAGCTCACTAATTTGAAGATCAAAAAGCCACTTGTCCATTATATAATTGGAATGAAAGGCAAAATGTTGCAGTTCTGAAGAGCACAGTAATTACTAGCTGTTAATTGCTCTCTCGTGGTGGCTCACTTTTAATTAAAAAGAACAGCTCGTCGCAGGCCGATAAGCAATGGTGGAGACCACTGGTTTAATCAACAAAGCAGAAAAATTTGTTTCTGCCGCAGCCAACAACAGCTTGAGAAATCTTCAGATGTCCAATTGAGATTAAAAACTGTCTATTTAGTGCAGTCAGATTTTATTTTAACCAAGGAAATGACTATTTGAAGTCTTCCAATGTGAGTGTCCCCACCACATCCCCGCTGGTGCTGCAGGGACTAATCACTGGCTTGTGGTTGTGATCATTCAAGTAAAGAAATTTAGCTACTTTCCTCTTGACTCCATCATTCTTGGGTAATTGGCCTGTCTGAGGTGAGCACTTTTTTTTTTAAGAAAGAGCTTTAAAGTATGGAAGGCCCACAGACTGTGCATTTAATTACTGTTCATATTTCATGCAGTCAAACAGAATTTCATTTAAAAAGAAAATGATTTACCTACCTAAAGAAAAAAAAAAAACCCTTATATCCATTGCTTTGGGTATTTTGTTCCTGTTCCTTCAGCAACTGTATTTACACGCCAAAAATGTATTCAAACATCAAAGTTAATTCTTTCAAAGGTTTCTGTCTTTAACTCTTTCATCTACTGACAGGTGTCTTTAAGGAATGTCCCACTATGTGCCGCGGAAATCAGTTCTTTAGAGAAGCAGGTTAGGTAAGCTAAGTGGGACCATTTTGCCCTGGTTTGTCCCATCTCCCTCCAGCCACAAAGAGCTCACATCTGCTAGTGGCTCACTTTCCTCTTTTGGCCTCTCCAGCTCCCAAAGGCACTGTACTCAGATACTCAGACCTTTGCTTTCTTGTATTTATTTACTTCTTCCGAGTGAAGGCTCTGCTTCCCATTGAGCACCACGCAGACAAGTTGCACGTGTACATAAAACTGACCCCAGCCAACCTCACACTGCTACACAACCCGTCTTGCTTGCACTGAGATAGGGATGTCTACATACCTCTAGCATAGGAAAAAGTTGTTTCTATTGAACAGGTTCCAGGCTCTTTATTCTCATCTACCTTATTCCCATTAACATCTGGAAACAGATGCTGCTATCTCCAGCTGTAAGCAGGTTTGGAGTATCAGTCAGCTTTGGTTTGAACTTTGAGACATATTTCTTTGCTGCATAAGCTACAACTTTCACTGCTGCCAAAGAATATTCTTCTATTTTCCTTCACATACTGAGGAAAAATATATTCATTCATTTTTCTCCTTATGCATAAACACATATAAATATGTATATATGTATATATAATTATCTATCTCTCTGTATATATACGGCCTCTTTGTAGGCTGCCAGAAATCAAAGCAGGAGAAAACAAAAGGTGCATTCCCTCTCACCTGGGAACAGGTGGATTTTTTGGCTAGAGTTTTCTTTAGTTTCAAAGCTTACTTCTTGTGGAGACACAGAAGTGTGGTAACCAATTGCTGGAGCCCTATTTTCTCCTCATTCCATAAGAAGTCACCATCATTTGGATGTACAGCCACTCTCCACAGATGGCTGCCTTCTCATCTCCCAACCAACGCAAGGAGGCTCTGGGCTGGGGGTGTCAGGAACCAGCCCCCATTGCTCACTGTTTCTTGAAGCAGAGAAAAAAAGACTTCACTAGCAGTGAGATCCACCTTCTTCAGTCTTAAATTGCAGAGTTTGAAATGCTCCATGGCTGATCTGGGCTTGGATGCTGTGAAAGATGCTACCTTCGTAAGCTGCCATGATATATTTGAATTTCCAAAGCATCTACTCTATAAAGACAGAATTTGCCATATGACTTTTCGTATATTCACTGATGTACATTCATGTGCACCTGTTTATTCTTCATATAAAAACAGCAGTTTTGGAATTACCAGTGAATGAGGAATCTAGCACGTTACATGAAACTCTATGTGAATAAACCTATTAGTGTGATCAGTACAATCCTGCTGATTTAATTTAAAACATGCAAGAAAAACATATCATACCATTTTTAGGAACACATCCTATGCTCAAAACTGCCTTTAAATAAGTGAGCACGCAGACCTTTGTCTTAAACCAATGTAGACCCATGAATAGTTACCTAACCATGAGGTTAATGGGACAGATTGCTGTCAGTTCATAAGGATGAGAAATAAAATATATACTTCGAAGCATACTTGCTTGATTTAGATAATGAAATATATATAACAATTTTAAAGTCAACTTTTTCCTAATTGTTGGAGAGGCAATGTAAAAATGAAAGAGAATACCTGGCTTCAGCCTTGCTTTTAGCCAGCTCTGCTCTCAGTTAGTTGTGCACTGAGTTACACGTGCAATGAGTTACAGCTCTTTTGTGTGCGTACACATGTATCTGTATACGCACACACTTGATCTAATGCACATGGAGATACAGTTACATACGCACTTCTTTGTGTATATGTGTGTATATATGCATAAATAAGCTTTCCAAACTCCATCCAGGCACACGCTGGGCTGAGCTGCAGCTCTCCCATCCCTCAGCACACCGGGGCTATCTGCACCTCCTGCCCACTCATCTTCCTGCTCCGGCCACGCCAACCCGCTCCGGCCTTGCCGAGCGATAAACCCTTGGCCTCTCGCGTTCGTCTGGCCGATAAGGTAAGTTGCGAATACATCTTATTTTTGTGTTGTTTGTTTTTCCTTCCCCCCTTTTCCTGCTCCCATTTTCGGTCAGCACCTGTCACCGCAGCCCTGACTCTCGCGGTTCTCTCCCGAGGGCCGGCGGTTTATCGGAGGAAACACTCGCGCTCGCAGAGATGGCCTCCGCACCGCGGCCGATTAATCCGAGTTGAGTGCACTTCCTTCGGCCAGGGGACACCAATTACCGCGAAGGCACCGGCAGCACAATGCAGGCGAACATCTGACAGCCCGGGTCCTGCCAGCTCCGCATTGTCCTCCCGTCAGGCGCTGTCAGTTCCCAGCCTTAATTACATCCTGTTTACAAACACTCGGCCGGACTTCAGATGGAGCCTTAACAAAGGTTGACAAAGGTCAGGGCCACGTCACGGGATGTTATCTGTCTGTGTGCTCGGGCAGATAAACTAGGGGGCTGATTTCGGAGATAGCACAGGGAATGCGCCGGGGCCATGAGAATGTCGGAGGTGTTGGGGTCGGAGGTGTTGGGGTTGGAGGTGTTGGGGTTGGAGGTGTTGAGGTCCTGGCACCAGGCTGGCTTGAACCATTCTTGTGCATATCTGCCTTATTTTGTTATTCTTTAACCAACCAGCTAAGAACATTTCATAAGTTACTTTCCTACTTTTCTTTTTCTTCTAGAGATAGGGGAAAATAATGTTCACTGCAACCTGTTGATGTTCAGTGTGAACAAAAACCCAAAAAGGAAAAAAAAAAAAAAAAAAAAAAGAAGCATTTGAAATTTACAGCTGGGTGTCCTTGCATGGGAACAAGGAAACCAGGCACCTCTGTAAGCCAAGGCTCCAGTATCATCTTTCCCCATCTTAAGATAGATGAGCACTGACATGAACTGAATCTCATCCAAAACTCAATGTATAGCAGTACTTACAGGAGTAGAGCAGCTGGATCAATCTAAACACTTGATATATCAAAGCCATTAACTTAGGGGCTTGTCACCAGACCCATCTCTTTGTATCTAGTCAGTTATTCGCACATCATGATTCACGAACCCCAACTGCACAGGACCACACAGCAGTAGCCAATGAAATTGAAAACCCAGTTTGTTGTCATATCACCGCTCTCTGAGGAAATACTGTAATAATTACATGGTCACAGTCAGTAAAAGGGGACTGGCACAGCATCGTGCTCCTGCAGAGCTGTGCAATGGGTAGCAGAGGCTGTGTCAGTGGTTCTGAGCTAATAGCAGAGTGCTGGGCATCAGCACCCATCTAGGATCTTCAGGATGAACTAGCAAATATTTCTGGTGGTGGATGAGACTGCACCTGCCTGCCCACAAAGGAAAGGGACTTACACGTTTCATTACTTGAAACAAAAAAAACAAAAAAATTTTAGGGTCAGATTTTGATTGTTTTTGATGAGAAATGTAAATACCAAACAAAGTAACAGAGTAACACTGACCACGACCAGGGCTTCCCAGGGATGATCTTGCAATTTTGAATATTGTCACCTATACTTAGTTTTCTACTTAAATTTAAGCCTTTACTTTCATAAATAAATGGCAAAGCTAAGGACAAGAGGATATCTCTTATTTATGTATCAATTGCTAGCAATCCAGTAAAAAATTGATATCCCACCTGAAAGAGTTTACAGCCAGGGTCTGAATGCTATAGAAAAGCAAATCCACACTCAGTACAATTACACTTAGCTAATCCAAACAATTACACTCAGTGAAAGGAAATTCAAAATTACATTCTATCAAGAAAAGGAGTGGAAAGGATGACTTGCTGGAAAGGTTTAAAATATTTGACAACCCAAAGTGTAGAAAAGTTGAAGGTTTAAATAAAGTCTGCAAGCTCATTGCTGATTACATACACTGAAAAATATTCCTGGCTGGTCCTGAGTATTTCTGCTGTGCCTGCGCTGAGCTATTCTTACAAAGAGGTGGAGCATGGTGACCCTTGGGTGCAGAAGGAAACCTCAGCCACCCCGTCAGAGCGGGTGCAGCTCAAGCCCCCAGTAACAAATCAGTCAGTAACAGAATGAAGTGGGCACTGGATTAGGGGTTTTTTTTTTTTCAAAAACATGTTGTTTTTTGTCAGAAAAATAAGGGGGAATAAAAGAATGAAGGTTGATTTTTGGAGAATGGCATTCCTCTCCAGGCAGTGGCTTTGCCTTCCCCAGAAAACTGGGCTGTGCTGCTGCAGGAGAGCCTCGCCAAGGCAATCAGATGCAGCTCTGCAGTTCATAAAGCAGGCTCTTCCTTGCTCAGTTTCGTGACTTGTCGGCCTCGATATGCCTCTTGTTCCAGACAACGTGCCAGTCAGCTGCTGTTACTGCAAAGCTGTGCTGAATGCTTCTTAATTAGCCCAATTCCCTATGGCTTGGCCCAGTTTTCTACTGAGGAACAGCCTTGGGAGCTGTGAAGCCCCGTATCTGGGAAAATCTGATCCTTAACACACAAACCCAGTTCAGCACATCCTATTTTCTCCCCAGCAGGCTCGATTGTATTTGTGCTGGAGTACCATCCTGCCCAGGAGCCAGCTGCAGCACGCTGGGTGCAGAGCTGGAGGGCCTGTGCACTGCTCAGCTCTGTGCCCACTGGTGGCATGAGGACAGAGCTTGTCCTCGAACCCAAGGCTCATCACCTGCATGCACCAGACATGAATCAGAACACAAATAAAACCGATCACATACGTTGTATTTATTTGCTCAAATTCACAGGCTTTTCATGCATGCAAACCTTCTGCTGTTGCACTGGTTGTGCAACACAACATTACAGGTTTCGTTTGAGTTTACCCTAACTTAAACCAGAAAGAACTCTACCTTCTTTCTTTATTATTTTTATTACATCATCATACCCTCTATTTTCCTGCATTCTGTTCTCCCTTTTTATATTTTTTTGTCCTTTAAACTCTGCCTTACATTTTATGGACATCTTCCTTGCAGCTTCCAGAAGGGTGCTCCATCTTAAACTCAACAGCAAGGCTGACAGATGGGCTTGATAGTTTTTTTCTTTTGCAAGTAATAAAAAAGGAACATTACACTTCACATGAAACCAGAGCACTGCCTCGAAACAACAGTGTTTGCTTGGCTATAAAAATAGTTACTGTTCTGCCAGGCCCAGAATCAAAGCATTTGTATTAATGTGTTTCCTCTTTTAATAAATAAATCCAATATTTTAAAATTTCATCCGTTTTAAATTACTGTTGTTGTAAGTATTATTGTTCTCTACGTCCTTGAATTGTACAGCTGTATCTAGTCTGCTAGACACACTTCTCAGCAGCTTGCCAAGGTACTCTAACAGTTACATCATTATCTGTGCTTCCTAATGAGGCTAATGAGGCTGCAAGGTGTTAAACCTGGGATTGGCTGCGACATCTCAGACAAGCTGCCTTCCTCCATCATGCTATTTCCTTAATACTACCCCATCTCCTGAAGGTGTATCAGCTTGGACAACGTTTTTTAGCTGAGAGCCTCCAAAATCCTTGACCCTCAGTTCTTTCCAATCAAAGCTGGAACAGAAAATCACACAGACATAGCACAGACACTGTCATCGCCACACAAGTCTGTTTTGCAAAACTTTGCAAAGTTTTGTGCTGTTCCAATGCAGAACAGACCAAAATTTAAATCGCTGAGTTTCTTTAAAAATAAAACCACCATCCTCCATCTGACAACAGATAACCCTTTTTTAATCAGAGAGCTAAACATGTCGATGCCATAGCCTTTACCAGTCACGCCATAGGTCCAAAAACCATGAAGGATGGAGTCAGCCAAAGGATTTGTTTTTTCACAGTTGGATACTGAAAGCACGCAATTATATTTTTGGTTGACCTTTTCATTTAGGTCCAAACATACAGATTAAACAGAGTAAACACCTCTTCTCAAAGCTTTCCTTGCACTCATCCACACTTCCCACATCCTGCACACATGAAGGGCAGGCAGGTTGGTGCCACCTCTTCACAGTTCTAGTCTGCTCCCACTGCCCCACCGCAAGGTGGGGGACAAGAGCTGCCCCAAAAGAGCTGTGGCAGAGGGCAAAATGAATGACAAAACATCCCAGGGGGTGTCTCCTCTTTTAGGGAACACGTTGAATTGCCCTCATGCTGAGGAACGCAGCAAGGCAACAGCTGGATGAGGGCTTCTCGTTTGGTTTTGATCACCAATAATCCTACAAATTAAAATAAAATTAAAAAGAGACTCTCTTTACGCACAACTGATGGAAGGTACCTTTGTAAAAAGTGGGGAAAAAAGGGGCAATTCCTCCTCCCTCTCTGCTGAGGACACCCTGCAGAGCACTGCACTGCTCCTGTTGGAGCCTTTTGTCGGCAGTGATGGTTCCCTTCTCCATCTGCCTCCTCTGCATGGGAGGGAGCCCCAAAGCTCCCGTTTGAGGGAAGCAGTGTTCAAACACTGGGGTTGAAATATGGAAGGTGAGGGTGACTCAGGAGCACGCTGTGCTGCAAAGAACATGATAACATAGCACAATTGCAACCCCGAAACTATCACTGGAGGATGAGATTGGAGATAAGAAAGTACAGTATTACCAGGCTGCTTTAGAGTAGTAGGAAATCGATTTGGGCAGACAAGCTAAATTTATTTACTTTATTGATTTTAAATTTTACATGAACTGCAGTATAAGTAAATCTTTCATGGTAATTCCAAATCTTGAAACCTATTGTAAATAACTAAAAAAATGTCCAATGTTCAGAATAACCATTGCTTTGTACTGAAAGTGCATTATTCTTAAAGCCCAGGACAAAATATTTCGTAATGAATACCCTAAATCTACCTTGGCAGTCAGTGTTGATATCTTTGCTAAAATAAGAGCCTGCTTTTGGTGTACCTGATGATTCAATAAAGCATATATTTTTTTAAAGGGAAGGGAGGAAAGGAAGAAGGGAAATTTTTCCTATTGTATGAAGCGGAGCAGCACACAGGTTTTGTCCTCGTGTCTGATGGAGGAAAGCAGCTGAGAGGCTGCAGTGCAGGTAGAGCTCTGTGCACAGAGCTATCAGCACTGCAAAGAGGAGTGCTGGAGGGGCAGGGAACACCTGACCCAGATAAGGACTGGTCCTGGCTCTGGAGAGAAAACAGGTGACAAGAAATACACGGGGACAACGTCTCTTTGCCTTGCTCACACAACAAGTCCAAGCCCAGAAGCCCTTGGAGGCTGGAGGGGAAAGGTTTATTTGGAATGCTCTCTCTCCCCCAAAGCAGAGATCATAACAACCTTCTCAAAGCAACTCATGCACCACTATCTTCATACTCCTGGTACTTCTGTAAAATCAAATCCCAGGAACACTTCTTAGCTGTTCCAGGCAGCTGAGCTGGAAGGGACAGATTTGGGGCTGTACTCACTGCCAGACACGTTCCGACTGTGCAGAAATGGGTAATCTTACAGAAATCTACAATAGACAAAAACTCCTTCCCAAAATTAGAAGCACCTTCTGTTTGTTTCTCTTTCTGCAGAGCTCTGGGTGTTCAGCCCCAGCTCTACATCCCAGACAGACAAGAATACCTGTGAGTACAGACTGCTCCCTCATCATTTACCAACAGGAAAAAATACAGCGATGCTGACAAAAGCACTCATCCAGTGAAGTTTTGTTCCCCTGGGGTCTTTTTTTTCGCCTCGTTGTTGTTTTCTAAACTAATCCATATTACCTGTGCCTTTTGATTTCATTATGTTAGATGCTATTAATCTGGATATATGATTTCAACAGTGAAGAGATGGAATTTGTCATCAACAAAAGGAAAACATTATTTTTAAAGGAGTGAAAGATTAATGTTCCACCACGGACTACTTAAACCCTCTACAGCAACAGCACTATAATATTAATCCAACTTTGATGGGTTTTGCATAAGGCTCATAATTAAACATTTTCTTTTCAATACTTTATAGAATCCCCATCTGTTTTTAATGGCATCATTTTGATGTTTTTCTTAATAATTCTGGCAGCCCGCTCTTGAAGCTTCAAGCTCTGTTTTTTGTTCTTAATGTCTTCTTCTACAGTGGCTGTATTGTGCCAAAGCCGAAGGCAAGTTTTGGAAAGCCATCGTTAGGCAGCGTGTTGCTGTCTCTCCCCATGTTCCCAGGCAGCGGAGGGGCTTCCGTTAGCACTTGGAGCAGCCATAGATTACCGCCGCCGGGTAATGGAAATGTTTGTTCCTTCAACGCTCTGCTTCTGCCTCCCTGCACCGAGGGCTCTCCTCCCTGCACAACCAGCCCTGGCTGCAGCAAATAAATAAATGGGCAAATAAATGACAGCCTGCTACCTCCAAGAAACCCCAAAATGATTGGGTATATCGCACCAATTTAAGCCAGCCGCGGTCTTTGGCTTTTCTCTCTGCACCAATCCCCCGAGGCTCTTGCTGAGGGTAGGCACCTTCTTCAGTGAAAGGAAACAATCCTTGGTTCCCTGTAGGTACTGCAGTTATGGGCGATATCAAAGTGGTGTGGAAAGCTCAGCACCGGGGAGGTTTGAAACATCCATCAAAAGTACCTGATGGAAACCTGGAACGTGAACCTGGCAACGGCTGCTGCAAGAAGCGTCTGCTTTCCATGAGCCATGCTGGGATTGTGTCAAAACAAACAACATTGAAAATGCTCCTATCCAATAATATCTTATCAAAAAAAAAAAAAAATCCAGGAAAAAAAACAACCTTCCAATTTAATCTTTTCTTTTCTTTTCCTTTCTTTTTTTTCTTTTCTTTTCTTTTCTTTTCTTTCTTTTCTTTTCTTTCTTTTTCTTTTTCTTTCCTTTCTTTTCTTTTCTCTTCTTTTCTTTTTTTCTTTTCTTTTCTTTTTTCTCTTTTCTTTTCTTTTCTTTTCTTTTCTTTTCTTTTCTTTTCTTTTCTTTTCTTTTCTCTTCTTTTCTTTTCTTTTTGTACTAATTCTAAACATATTTTTAATTCCTGTCCCAAAACTGATGATTTTCCAACAGAACACTGAAATCAGTTTTTCACTTTTAGCAGAATTTCTGCTTGAAATTTTTCTGCTCTTGGCGTTTCAGCTCTTCCACTGTACTACTTTTCCCTCCAAGATGTTTCATTCTTTTATATTAAATGCATATTTGGTGACCTCCTGTGGTTCCCATGGATTAGAACGGAGGAGCAGGATGATTAATGACTTCAGTTTAAATATTTTATACTCTCTGCAAAAACACTACAAGCTGATGGATGTGTACACTGCTATTTTCACTTTAGTGTCGGGGTATCCTGGACTACATTTTCCCCTTGTTTTTCCCCCACTAAGCCACGTTATTAAACCTCTTTTCCCATTGCAGAGGGAACCAAGGGGCTCCTGGCTCTCAGGCTGGTGCACTCTGGCAGGACACATGTGAGCAGATACTGCCTTAATCGGGGCTTTCAACCTTGAGGAGGTTTTAAATGCTCTAAGTGCATTATAATGGTCTTCTGGTCTCAGGACAGACAGATGTGAACCGCAAAACTGAAATGTTTCATCTTTTGGCGCCTTTCAGTACGTACCATGCTGTGCTTCCAGTTTGCTGAAGGATCAGAGTTACTTCAGTTCTAGGCAATATAAACGGAGTGATCAAAAACATTTAATTATTCAGGGTCAGCAAATCTGGAGGATCTAATAACAACAGACAGAAATAACCTTTCCAACCACTCTCATTTTCATTAACTATTATAAAATAGAGAACTGTTTAATTACCAGAAAATATCATAGCAGAAAAACCCAGCATCTTCACAAGGGTCTTTCCCAGTCCACTTGAATGCATTTGGCACCGCAGCATAATATAACTTTCTATAGATAGAGACTTGTGCTTGTGCTCGCAGACACACACACACAGGCTCACTGATAAATAGCTCAGATCCTCATGTTAGCCTGATTCTGACTGCCTACTTGAGCACAGCTGCAGGCTTTCAAAATGCACTACATGAAGAGACTTTCACACAGCACTCCTGTACGTGTCATCCTGAAACGTGATGACGAGGATGATTGGAATGGAAGTGACAACAGAACTGGTTTCCCAATTATTTCCTCTATTTAACTTCGTGTTATGTACAGGTGCCTGGAACGCATGCTTCACAGCGCAGGGACACACATTTCCCC
This sequence comes from Meleagris gallopavo, assembly GCF_905368555.1. NCBI lineage: Eukaryota > Metazoa > Chordata > Aves > Galliformes > Phasianidae > Meleagris > Meleagris gallopavo. The sequence continues at coordinate 19,454,229 of NC_139414.1, read as the reverse complement.
AACAGCTTTCTTACACCCAAGGGAAAAAAATACGTTGCAGATGCTTCTCCCAGCACAGTGATGTTTCTGCAGTGTTGTTTTTATCAGTCCAAATCACTCCTGGCTTGTGCTAGTGAGAGGAGAATCAGTGTGCTCACCTTGGACAGTGAGTTCAGCTGCAGCAGCCTCAAAGCAGCAAAGATACGGACAGTGTCAGTGTGTTGGTTTGGTCATAGAGAGCACTGCAAAGCAGATGCACACAGATGAAGCAGTAGTAGGTGGGGAGGGAGTTGTGGCCATAGTGCCTAAGAATATAGATGAGACAAGATTTGTACAGAAGATATTTTCCTAAATAACCCCTATGTGTAACCCAATACAGAGCTGATAGAAGTACATGATCCCACCTTGGCTAACAGCAGTCAAGTAATATGTGCTCAGAGAATCCCCAGTTTCTATAGAAAACAACATGAGGGTTTGAAAAAGTATATTTGCAACTGAAATTCATGCACTGGGATGGTAAGCGAAGAGACCTGGACTACAGCACTGTGCTGATGACACCAAGCTTTCTACTGCATTAAATCATATTAAATACATTCATTATGAGTAAGAAGAACAAAAGTAACATCAGACATGAACACAATTGTTACTTATAGGGATGATATTACAAAGGCAAATCCTCTTCCCAAGTCATTTCTGAATGGAATTTCCATTTCTGAATGAAATGGAGAAATTAAATAAAAGTGTGCTAAAATAGATAAGCTCTGTTAACATTTTGCAATATTTTCTAAAGGTTTTATTCTTTAGCTGAGCAAGTAAGTAAGTCACCACCAAAAAAAAAAAAAAGAAAGAAAAAAAAAACAGAAAACCTATAAAACAGTGTCACTAAGAGGGGAAGTGGGAGCTGATATAAATATAATAGAAAAGAGGGAAGCTAACAGTCATAAATGTTAATTTGAAGCTATAAATTACCCAAATTGCCAGAGGAAAATAACGACACAAGAAAAACACAAGTTCAATAGGAGCAAAAGTGAACTGAATCATGGCAGTAGCTAATTGTCAAAAACAAAGTACAAAGGCAAGAAGTGCTCAGACATACTTCTGTGAAAATTCAGGAGGTAAATGTACTATCACACATACACACAGCTACCTAAGAAACACCTAAAAATAACCCAGAAGGGCATTAAATTGCAGCTATGAAAGCTGGAACTTTTATTATAAATAGCTGCCATGCAAGAGTGTTACGGCATCTGAATCAGGAATGTGGATTTCAAACAGGAAATGCAAGTTTCAGAGACCTGCCTCCTGATAGCTGAAATGTGCCAGGGAGAGGAGCCAGGTATGGACACATCAAAGTGCCATCAGGACAGGGAAATTATCCTAACAGCCATTTCCTTAATCAATAACGTGCTTCCGTAGGAATCAAAGTCATATAGGTAATGCTAATTGCTACACGAAAGATTTCCATGAAAATATAAGCCCTCAGCCAGTACTTCAGAGATTGAAAGAGGGAGAAGACTTTATCAGTAAGTGATTATTTCTTAGTGGTTTTGTTTTATCTGATAATGGAATCAATTAGAATAATACAAACTACACATGGCTAAGAGACAAATTTAAATGCAATTGCAAATAGGAAATCAGCATCAAGAAACTAGATTTTCCCAAGATTCCCTAGATTTTACAAGGATGGCTTTCTGGAATTACCTTGATTAGAGATTTTACTGATGACAAAGGAAAAACATATGACTGTTATTCATAGTGTGCAGTAGGCATGAAAACTGAGAAGCTGCTTGTAAGGAATAGCACAGGGCAGCAGAGGAATTGGGCTTCCCTAAAAGACAGAAGTGGGCAGACAGATATCCTCCAGCAACGCAGATGTGACACCAATGGAAACTGCCCTGGAAAACCACCATGGCATGCTTGGGTTAAGAAAGAGTTTGAAACAGTACAGAAGATTGAAAAGAAGAACAATAAAAATGAAGATGGAGGAATGGTGCCTGGTAGCAAAAACATGGGGAACAGCTTCTTTAGTGTATGTGGTGTGGGCAAAGAGACAGCAGCACTCTGATCACAGAAACCTCCTGAGCTGAAGAAAATAGATGTGGGCTGAGAGCAGCAGCTGGAAGCTGGGCATGCTGCGATGGGGTGTATGACCAAAAATAATTGGTAGGAAGCTTTCCTGGATGCTGTGCTCCCTCAGGATTCGCTGCTTCTGTTGAGAGACCTCTAGATCAAGCAGGTGTTAATGTGAGGACAATACTGCCTGTGCTACACAGAGGGTTGGGCAAGGAGAGCCCTGATCCCTGCTGACACCAGGACAGATGTGATCTCAGGACTGCAACCTGGGGTCTTACCAGAGAGAAACCAAAGGTAGAGCAGCATTGTTGCGGGATTTTATAAATCTGTCTGTTAATGGAGTCAGCTTTCTTTGCCTGATTAAGATCTGGAACGCTGGCTGTGATTTATCACTTTCATACGACTCTCTTCCCCCAGGCTCCGGGTCACAGCGGTGGCGTTGCCAAGATTTATGGTGCAGAATGGTCGGCAGAGCCAGAAGCATCCCTGGTGTTGCCTTGCTGTGAGCACCCACCTCTCCTCAGTTTTGCTCTCCTATCTGCAGTGGGGAGCATCGCTTGCCATTCTCTAATAAGAACACATTTCATTTTATAAATAAGCTTAGCAAGAATACTCAGGAATTTTTGCATTGTCTCTTTTCCTACAGTTCACGTTAATACAGATTTCAGCTCCTACGCCCACCAGGAATTGACAACTCTCCTGTGAAGCACTTCATCATAGATACTAGATTCAGAGAGAGGATAAAACTACTGTCTAGCTCACTCTTGCAGGAGAGGAGCACCCTCCAGCCATAACCCTTCGCCCAGCTGAAGCACTTCAGCTGCATGTAGCCTTCTCACGTCTATCTGGCAAAAACATTAAGCAGAGAAAAGTCCTGGGCAGGGCACCTATACCCATCCTTCACTTCCCAAACCAAGGCAGGGCACCATGCAAATTCACTCAGCAAGGAAAATAGCTTCAGTTTTTTATTATTTTGGAGTTTTTGTTTTTGAAAATGCTTTCTGAATTCAAATACTGGCCTTCTTCTTTGGGAATGTGTTAAGCTCACATTTTCCAGCTTATCTCTGTTACCACAAAGGCTGGAAACTTTCTTTTTTTTTCTCAAATAAGAGACGACATTGTCACTTAATCACAATACTGAAGGAAATGGGGCTTTGAGAAAACCACCAAATATGGCACAGCACTGGTGAAGGACCCACTAACTGGCCCTTCCCATGCCCAGTGCCCAGGGCATGCCCTGTGTAGGCACCAGCATCTCATCTGCAGCACCTCTCACCACCAGGCCCACAATGGAGTGGTACCCAGACCTGAGCTCTGTGCAGCCATGGCCCTTTTATAACAAAACTTCGTGTTTTTCTCTGCTGCTCATGGTCTAGATGGGGCTCCTTCAGGCACGTGTTCCCACCTAGTTTCTCTAGGAGGACAGTGGTGTCCTTCCATCCAAATGCTGACCATAGCAAAGCATCAACATTGCTCCATCGATGGCTCAGTGAAGAAACCAAGCTACTATTTCTTTAAAGCAAAATTCTGATCCTCAGATTTGATTTCAAATGGCAACATTATCCTGTGATATTATCTGGGCCCCTACTGCTACTGTCTGATGCTTTGAGTTGTCCATTTAGTTTGGTTGTAAAATAATTCTACAGTTCGGTTGTCAGCAGTTGGCACTCATGATTGGGTGCTGCTCAAAAATTTCCTTTGGATGTTTCTCAAGACTTCATTTTGTCACTAAAACCCACAGCTCCTCCACTCCATGCATGGGGAAAACCCATCTATCCACTACCTTCAGAGAGGATCAGATCCAGCCTTAAGGCCTCAGCTCTGCAAAAGCATTTAAGCACCTGCTTAACTTTAAGCACATGCCTAAGACTACCCTTCTTTTTTCCCCTGTAAGAAATGTCCTGAAAGCACACAATTAACCATGAACAGGTGCTTAAGTCCTATTAAAGTCAACAGTGCTTTCAAATGTCAACGGAATTTAAGAACATGCTTAAGTGTGTCATTGAATAGGAGTCCTAATGCAAAAAGAAAGGACTGGTTTTGTCACAGGCTTGGCAAAAGCCAGCAGAACACACTTGCACTTCAGAGAATTTTCTTTGTCTGGGGCATTCTGCCTGTTCCTGTACTAAAGAATTTGTAAAGAATGTTCCAACGTTACCCAATCCTTCTCACAGTTACTAACCATATTTCCCATATTAATAATCCCTGGTGTAAGTATACTCCCCTCACCTCCTTCACTGTTCCAAAAATCTCAAACATTTGTTTAGTATCACCATGTCTCAGAGTGAGAGGAGCAGACAAGGAAGGACTGGGACTCAGAGGAGGTGACTGAGGTGCTTTGGGGCCTGAGTTCTGCACAGAGCCATAGGGAAATTTTGGAGGAGCTGGAGGACGGTGCATCTGCCTCCAAACCCCAATAACATCCCTTCCCTTCCCTAAAGTCAAGTCACATATGTTGTTGTTTCTACATGCATCTTTACGTCCACCTTGTTATTGGGGTTTCTGCAATGCCTTGTTTATTGGGCTGTCAAACAATTCCTAAACACACACACATGGTCCAAACCACGGCTACTGGGGTGCTGCACCAGATTAGGTTGTGCTGAAGCACTGTGCCCTGTTTTAAATCAATTGCTTTGGCTTGCAGTCAAGCAGTGTGTTACTTTTAGAAGCTGTGCTGCATGTTTCTGAGATGGTTTCACTTTGGCTCCAGCTACACAATTAAGCAGAGAAATCCTTACTGATGCTGGAGTACTGCATGTTTATCTCTTGGTAGCCTGTTTTGAACTCCAGGCATTGTAGGAAATATTTCAAGACATTTCTGTGGAGAAGAATCTGATCTTCTTTCCAGTTAAATGTGCTGCCTGCTAAGAAGACACCGTACTGCTAAGAATGGCTGCAACGTTATGGAAAAAGACCTATCTTCAGCTCTCCTCAGCGTTCACACGTGGAGATATGTAAAATACTTGTGAAAACAGTGATTTTTATATTACTGCCAGTAATATGCCATATAAAAAGATATTAAATTTTGACCAGCTGGTGGTAGGTACAGCAGCAGACTATAATACTCCCATTGTAAAGAATTCCCAGCAGAGGCTGTGGAAATCTTACATTGATGGAGTCGGACTGGACTGGAGATGCATTGAAAAAATTCCAAATGGTAAAATATTAGAAATACTATTTTGAAATATTTACCAGTTAAACACTGAAGTACTGTTACTGGCTGACCTTTTCACAGCAGTTGTTTCTGTTGTACTTTTGTAAAAGCAGCCAAGAGTTTAAAAAAAAAAAAAAAGAAGACAAAAAAAAGCTTATTTTCAGTCTAGCTACCACCCCTGACCTATGCAATAACATCATAATGGAAGAATAATCATTGTAAACAATACCCATGGGAGTTTGCTGGCTACAGCAAGGGACGAGCGCAGCCAACTTCTGTGCTTTTCTTTACTACATCACTGCATTTTTGTCTGCATGTGGATAAGAAGAAGGTTCCACTCAATGCCAGTTGATGGAAAGTGCTAATTGTTGACACATTAGCTAATTGTTATGATTGCTTCTTAACAGTTTGGGTCTAGGAGTCCAGATTTCATCCACCAAAGTGTGAAGATTCCTTATAGCAACAAGTGCTGTGAAAACATTCACACAATGAGGTCCTAATCTTGTGGATCTCTCAACCAAGTGACAGCCTGGCAAACGCGCTGTCAAAGTGCAGACACTCAGGAAAAAGAAGGAAAAAAACTAACTCCCTCTTCCACCCCATATTTCAGACACATGTCATCTGTTGTTATCATTAATGATCTGTTTTTACAAATAGAGTACCACTACGGAAAACTGAGAGCAGGCCAATCAAAATAAACCCGGCAAAACCCATAATTGTCTACTGACAATCTGGGCTGCTTGGGATGTAAGATAATGTGGGTGGATTTAATGCACAAATGCATTACGTGCCATGCTTTGCAACTGCCCTGGCTCACTCCAAACCTCAGCGCAGCACGGGAAGGCTGCGCCAACTGAATTCTCTTGAAAGGCACCAACACTCAGGTGCTAAAAACACAGAAATGCTGTGGAACGGCTTCTGCCCTGTGCTGTCCTGGGGTTTTGTTGAATGCTGGAGGAGATTGATCAGCCCCAGCGTGCTCCCCATCCTCGTGTAGGGATCTTCCACACCCAGGAGCCTGCCCTGAACCCATTTAAATTACAAGCATCAGGGCAGAGATTCCTTTCCAACCCACATTTTCTCAGAAATAACTTTCTTAGTTATGAGAGAAACTCTGAATGGAGAACTTCTTTGAAACGACAAAAAAATAAATCAAGTGGTGGTCCCTGGCACTCTGCATACTGAGTGAAAGTGCAAAATGAAACCTTCAGATGATGCTTTATTTAATTAGAAACCCCTTCGCGTGGTACGTTAATATCACGTCAGATCATAACGGTGCAGACGGTTCTGTTCAGACCCAAAGGACCTCAGCAGGTGTCTGAAGAGCATGAAGTTCTAAGGTTTGTCTGAATTTTGTTCTGCATAATTCATTTTTACGAACTTTTAGTGCATGCCAAAGTCCGATATGCAATATTGCCTACGTCCTCACAAAAGGGAGCAGGAATCTCTCCCCAGACTGCTGAGCCTCTTGAACTTTTTGGTCTGGCCAAGCATGAACACGCAGGGCCACTTGTCTGCTTCCTCCATCCCTGGGGCACAGCAGCAGGAAGCAAGCTGGGAGCAGATTACGCCTTGGCCCGACTTTTCCCACTCATTGGCGAGAGCTGCTGAGCTAGAATGGGGGCAGATGCAGATTGCTGATAAAGGACTTCAGCAAATTCCCATCCTCTCCTTGTGAAGAGAGAGGAGGAAGTCGCAGGGCAATTGCAGCTCCAAGCTGCCCCCAGAGATAGCACCGAGTCAATGGCTTCAGAGCACCCACCCTGGACACGAGAGACCCATGGGCTGCTCCTTTTGGGATGGCCATGTGTAGGGATGCAAGGTCTGAGTTTAGATTTAAACATCATTTCTTTTGCATCAGATTCTCAAGCAACAAGACTGGCTCAGCCTGGGCAGCAAAAGCTATAAACACTGCCTGTGGCATGTGCACATGCTGCCAAAAGGAAAGAAAACGAAAATTACCAATTTAGATTGGTAATAGAAGAAGCAAGAAAATTTTAAAGAATTGCATTTTGGAACAGAACCAGAAATTTGAAAATTATGAAAATTAACTTGATCTGAATGATTTTATCAGTTCAAATAAAAATATAGACAAAGTTTTCTGAGTAACCAGAAAAAATAGTTTAGCATAGGAATCTGCAACTCTTGATTGCCCTGCATAAGCTTTGTATTGCAGGCAAGCTGAAAGACTTCAGAGTCCCACATCGTATTTGCTAAAGAAGGAAGGTTCTCACTTACAAAAACATAAAGAAAAAAAAGATCAAAACAGACAAGTGATTCTGGCTCAGAAAAAGAACTGGTAAACATTACATTCCCATTTAGGAAGTAAAGTTCTGTGTGATGCTGTGGAAATTTGCCTCCTCTTCTGAAGGTGGAAAAGACACCCTGACTTTCAAAAAGAACAACTCTACTTTAAGGCAAGGAAGCCACACATCTTTGGCAAATCTACATTTTGCAAATAACAAATTAACAGCCAGCGCAGAATGGGCTGAGTTTGAAAGGAGACATGAATCCATACAAGACCCGAGTATATCTGTGGCCGCTCTTCCACCCTAACATGGCACCATGCCCAGGTGCTGGAGGCATCTCCCTGCTCATTGCAGTGCTTGGTGCTGGGACATCGCCATGCAGTACTTAGACATGGCAGGGCAGTCCAAGGACAACCTATCCATCTGCAGTTTGAATTTCCTGACATTTGTTAGCACGGTCATAGTTTTAACATGACTAAAATATAGACTTTCATATGTTCATCTGAAATGTCCTACAGATGCCAGCCACTGCTCTGGTTCAAATGCTAAGGAAAACATCTCAGCGAGACCACTACTCCGTGGAGCGATTGCCTCATGCAATAGCCATGGCACTATCTGGGTCAGGAACAACAAACAAGGTGAATGAGGTAAGGGAGGTCATTCTTCATAGCAAAGATCTCAGGAGAATGGGAGAATCCAAAAATAAGACGTTTGCTGACTGGATGCCCTTGAGCTGGCAACCAGGCTGACTTGGTAACTGAGCCAGCATCAGACATCAGCTTGGGCTTGCTGCTGCCAAGCAATTTGAGCAACGAGTGAGAGTTAGCAGGAGAGAGACAGGGTGATTTAGTAGATTAAGAAGCAGGCTAGAAGCTCTTGAGCTTTCATCCTGGCTCTGACCTCAGCTGGACTTGTACCTGGTACATTGACAATCCTTGCTTTTGGACACACATGGATTGTAGTCACTGGGAGCAAAGCAGCTCTTCCCCTGCTTGCTCCTGTTCCTTGTCACTAGCATCTCCAGAGGCAGGATCTGTCAGCACACATGGATACAATTCATGCTGCCCAAAACACAACTTCATCTGCAGCATACCTAGGCATGACATGAGGAGCAAAGTCTGAATTTCAGATTTATTCTATAACCAGCAGGTCAGTGTCCCAAATGGGAAAGTTCAACATCGGCAAGTTTAGTTCAATCAAGCTCTTTCGAGTTTAAAGGTGTTATTCCAGCCCTATAGCCTGAATGGGTGACTTGCTACCTTTATTTCTGTTAACTCCTTCTCTTCTAAGTCTCACTCCCAACATTCACTTGCAGCCCTCCCTCCACAAAATGAGCTATCCTGGGTGAAGCTCCTTGGTTGTATGGGGCTGGATGCTGCTGTCAGGAAGGGAGATGCCAACTGACAACGCAGCTGCTCTGATCTGAAGAAATCCAACTTACTGGAGGTTGGTAGCACGTGTAATTCAAATTTCCAAACCCTTACTTCTCTGAATTAAAGAGATGTAAAGCTTTTTTCTTTCTATTTCCTAAGAAATGTTTCTGAAAATGTTTAACAGAGGGAAAATCCTTGTAAAAGGATCACTAGAAAAACAAAATTTGCTGATCTGTCCTATGGCAATCACAGTTGATGATTTGGTAGATACGGAGTTTTTTGGCAGACCGGTGACTTTTGAAGGTGACAGTGCCCATTTAGCTCCATCTCAGCACCTCCTCTCCCTGTACCTGCCTGGCTTCGGCGTTGTCAGCAATCAGAATAAAAGCCAAGTGAGCCGAGGTTATAACGATCCTGCAACCTTGGAGGTGGGTTGAAAGAAAAAAAACTCCAGCACCCTCTGCTGTCTGTACACAACCTACGCGGGGATCCACCACTGATAACTTGGGCTGCATACAGCGCACAGGGCACCATCGCACAGGCTGGAGGTAATAGAGATGGAGCTTACTCCAAGCACTTATTGTAGATGTCCAGTTTCAGGTGAGATGACATCCTACAAGCTGTCTGGAGGGTACAGAGGAAATCTAAACTTATAGCAACTATAGTTCATCAGATCCATCTCACCTGGGCCATCTGGGAGACTTAGAAGGGATGGAAAACTTTGGCCCATTACTAACAGAAGGCATTACAGCATACGATTTCATCAGACGTTCTAAATTTGGTGCAGCAAAGCAGGAAACTTTGTTTTGGTACAGGTTTTTCTCCTTCGCAGTCAGAGAAAGGGAGAAACTCCAAGGAATTATCTGGAGAAGCAGCTTTTGCTTTTAAATTTGGGCTCTGGAAGCATTAGTCTCGCTTAACTCGATCCCGTGTCAGTCCAAGTTGCTAAATTTCCCAAGCTATATTTTGACATAACACGCCTCCTATCTCCTGCCATCAACACGTGGGAAGAAAGAAGATCTGCCAAAAGAAAATACTTTATGGAGACACAATGCTCAGCTCCTGTAAAGCACCCCTAGTGCCTTAAAAAGTCACAGATACCTGATTCTGGAAGCTCATGCTAAGGACATCCTTAAAATGTCCTTAAAATGTTCTTGGATGAAGCCCCCAAAAAAAGGCTTCACCCAGGACATTTCATTTCAAAATCCATGCTCACAGCAGGGGTAAGAATCAGGCATTTCCACCAGCAACTATTCAAGCTATCAAAGAGATGGGGCTCAGGCTTGATTTTGCCATTTTGGCTGTTGGAGTTGGGAAGGAGTGCATTTCTTCATCTTCCCTGACATGATTTTCTCTTGAAGACAGTGTGATTAGTCAAAGAAAACACAGAGATACTCTTAAATATCCTCTGTTAGAAAATAAGATCATCTCTTGGCCCAACAAAAGCACATGGGAAATCACAGCTAGAGAAAACTTGTACTTTTAAAGTAACTGAACTAATAGCTGTGCTTGTTCCAGGCACGCTAGCAGCAATTTCATTTCAGAAAGCAGTAATTTCAGACAGCTCTGCTGCCATGATTCACCATTGTGAATGATTTTGCCCCTCACAGCACACCGGGAAGTGGCATGAATGGCTTATTTTCCTGCTCCAATAAACTCTGATTCGTCATTTTGCAGATTTTTCTTTGTTTCTTATTCATCGCCAACTTAAAAATAATCTGAAGAATAAAAGGAAAAGACCTGAACGGAACGATGATCTCAAAACCTGTTTGGCTGCCTGCATCTGTGCGGGAGCAGCCGCTTCGCTTCCTGCCAGTCACCTGTCCACTGCTTTTCCACATCCAGTGCGTTCCCGCAAGGCACACCTTTATCTTTTTGACCATTACACAAATGTAACAGAATTCAGGAGCCAGATAAAACTGGAAAGTTCTGTTTTGGACAAACTCTCAGCTCCCTCTTTTCTTTTTTTTTTTTTTTTTTTGTTTTTTGTTTTAGCACAGAAATGTAAAGTAAAAGAGACATCATTTTTTCCAGGAAAGTGAAAATGAGTGCATCTCAACACCCAGTTAGCACAGCTGGGGTTTGACCCAATTCATTTTTTATGTGACCCAAGAAGGCAGCCAGGAGGCTGCACGGGGCTGGGCAAGGAGCTTCGTCTTCAGCTGACATTATCACTCCTTAAATTGTTCAAAGGTTTGGTTTTCTGTATGTCCAAAAAAGCTCAAGTGTGGGGACAAGTAGGCATCACCACAAACACCCCTCTTAAAATACTGTCTGCTGTGCACACTGGGAGGTTTTCAGCCCTCCTTAATAAGAATGTGATTTTGCTGCAACTCCCCACGTGGCTCTGTAGCTGCCTTCTGGTCTGATTTCCATTCTGTGCCACCTGTGAAAGTATTTCCTATAGTCAGGCAGTGAGCAGGGCTGGCGCAGCACCACTCATGTCAATTAAACCTCTTTTCTCTGTAGGTACATTTGATAGAAGACTTATTTGTATGGCTACAGCCGACCCATGCCACCACCCTGTCTGCTTGGGCAAGAGCTCGCAGCACTTTGCACATCCCTCACTCTTGTGAACCATTTATCCAGTAATCCTACTACATACCCTCATTTTGTTAGAGTTTAGCAGCCAAAAGAGAGACATTTGCAAAGCGTAAATACACTTCTGCCAGCCAGACACAGCTCAGAGGGGATACAGAACTTCTTTGGGGGATGTTGCAGTACCCCCAGATCTCATCCAAAACGGGTGACAAAGTTTCATGCCCCGGATGCTCCACATCCAGGGACAAAACAAATGACTTAACCTGAGCCCCACTGCTATGGCTTTAGAAGGGGAAAATTACAGCAACTCAGCCTTTTCCAAGTGGAAACGATTATGCCTTTGTTGCTACTGAGGGTGCTGGCTGGCGGGCAGCCCAGGCACCGCAGGTAATGGCCACAACAGGAGGTGCCGTGGAGACGCTGGCTTTTCGTGGCAGAGGAGAAGCAGGGGTGAAGGCACTATCTGAGAGCCCAACACAAACAGCTCAGGGTAAACCCATTTGTCAGAGTGGCAAGTGACCTTTTCCGTTCACCTGTGATTAAAGAACTCGATTTGTTCATTAAGATCAATAAACCAAATTAAGACGGCTGGACGCAGGGGATTCGAGCAGCTTTTGCCATCCCACTCCTTGAACTCATCTTATTAGAGCAGCCTGGGAAGTGGAAGGAGGAACTTGGGCCAGGTCAGGGCAAAGCAGTGCTAAATCTGTGTCTCTCGACCCGTTGTTAATCATCTATTCTCTTTCTATAAATGAATTTGGAATGTGAAGCAAATCAAACTAAAAGATTTCTCCTCCTGGCTGAATACTTCAGGAGCTTTAAGGAATTCAGCTGAGGAGCAGGGCTTCATTCAGGGCTGGTGATTAGTTCCACCGTGGAGTGCACTAGACAAGACAATGAGTGGACGGCAGACACAGTGATTCATAGATTACTCTGCCCAGAGATGCAGGTGTTTTAGCAGTGAATGAAAGGAAAGGAGGCTGGGTCCCTTCTCAGCGCAGCTTCCTGGAAGAGGGTTTGTGCAAGTGACTCAAAGTTATAAAAATCAATCTCATAAATGTAAAAGTTGGAGGGTTTAATCAAAATTACACTCATCCTTCTGCCTCTCCCAGCAGAAGCAGCCAGAATCTTGCGGCAGCCCAGAGCCAGCGCTGACAACAATTCCCTTCCAGGGAAGGGGATCCTCTGGTGTAAACAGGAAGAGTTTCCTGAAAATTTTGTGCATAAAAGAGGGATTCAACCCGAGCACTGAAACCATTCTCACTCACCCAAAATGGCTGGAAGTCGCAAAATGTGTGTGATTATCTAAAGCAGTCGTACCTGGCTGCAAGCCTCTTTTCCTTCCTCAGTACAAAGGACAAACATCAGAGAGCAAAAGGGTTTTAGCAAGGCTGGAGGAAAGGAGGGAGTGTTGCATCCCTCACTAAAGCCACATCACCAGTTCACTTCTGAGTTTGATGCTTAAAATGGGTATGCAAATCCCACATTTCATGCATCACGGGGTGTTTTACGCTTTGGCAAGAAATGAAAGTCACCTAAGAAGCAATTGCCATAATAGGGTGATAAGCACAATAGAAAGACATTTACAGGGCTAAGCATTATCGATGTGCCTGGTTTGGCAGAGTTTCTGTACAGCAAGACGAGTAGCTCGCATGTCAGCAGCATGTGCTCCGTGATTACGATGTGCACATGCAGCACTGAGCTCTGCTGTTCTGCAGGTGCTGCCCGAAATAGGAATTAGGAAGTGTTAAAAAGTAATTTATGTAAAATGTGCGTTCTGAATAAGGCATTGCATTTCTCCAGGATTTTGACTTGTGCAGTTTGCAAACATACAGATAAAATGCTTCTATTCATATTTGTTGAATCTCAAAGGATGTGCTAAACAAGGAGGATGATGAGTAATATCACACAATTCAATGAGCCTGCCTTCATTTTCCACTTGTAGAAACACACAAAATAGATTTATTTTTATCTTTGATATTAGAGGGAATTGTTTTCTAAAATCACTTCTCCAGCTCTAAAACGTTCTATTCAGCAGCATTCATGCCAATTGCTACACTTTTTAAAGTGGACTTTATCACACACCCTTTACTTTTAAGTAAAAATGAATTTATTCTTCTGTTCTTCCTTCCAGTGTCCCAGCACAGCATGGAGACGAGCAGCTCCTTGGAGACCCCTGGCTCCCTCACCTGCCAGCCCTCCCAAAGCCACTTGTTAGTGGTGTGCCATATCACATTAAATTCAAATCTTTCGTTGGCTGGATGGGAAAGGGTAAGAGAAAGCAGCATTTCAAGGTGATCTGTCCTTCCAAACATAATCTTAACTAATTAATAATTAACCAACGATTTATTGGTCATCTGATACTGCTCAAGATACAAAGTTCCAGGCAATGCACCAGCAAGGAGATCTCCCACGTCCGTGCTTTACCTAATTAAGCACAGGTGAAAGGATATTTCCGCTAACCCTATCAATCTAGAGGACATTTTGGGTGGGAGCAGCACGAAAGCAATGCTGCTGTGCATCTGGGCTGATCCCTACAGACCTCTCCTGCTCCTCCCTGCCCTCCATAGCTAGTCCTGCCAAAGACATTGTCACATCTGCACAAATAGAACGTCCACAAGCACTGCCCTGAGCCCGGGGGCTGTTTCCCTCCTGACTTGGTCACTGTTGGGCACCTCCACCTGGGATCAGGAATCTTCCTCGCTAGCACCACTGCTCCATTCATCCGGACTGGCACACACAAGCACGGCGACAGCCCAAAACACCCCAACCCATCTTATGCTTTGCACACACAAGTGAGGGGAAAAAAAAAAGAAAAAAAAAACAACCCAAAACCTACCAATATATCTGAAGTAGGAGGGAGCTGTGGGACACGGGATGTGGGTGGCCGCAGTTTCTGGCTGGGCACTCCCCAGCCTGCAAAAATCCAGCGTGCCTGCAGCCCCCTGGTGGAATGAGGTTTCAAAAACTGTGCCAAAAAGCAGCATTGTTTTAATTTAGGAGCACGGAGGGGTTATTTTTGGCTGCCAGGGGGCTGATCCCCCAGGTTCCACAGGGTCCCTGGACTGTCAGCATCCCTTGGGATGCTCCAGAGACACTGACCACACACGGAAGAGCCCACTCAGTATCACATTCAAATAACAGCAATATGTTTGCCTCACTCCTCAGTAATCTCCCGTCATAGGCTTCCAGTTTGGTTTTCTTTTGTTTTGGCTTAGACTAGAGCTCAGAACTGAGCTTGGCAGGGTTATTTCCAGCCCTCTGGTCCATTCAGGATGCTAAGGCACCAGAGGGGCTTCCCACACAGTTTTCTCTTTCCATATTTCCCACTTGCACCTGACAGAAGAAATTGCAAGCAATATAAAGTTACTTCTGATTTCATTTTCACTGCAGACACCTCAATGCTTCCGAGGATGGCACACCTTTGAGCATCTCGAGCGTGACACAAGTGGTGCCTTTTCGGCTCCCAGAGCACAGCTGCTGGCTTGGGAGGCACTTGGAGGGAAGCACAATTAATGTGCATTTCTTCCCCATTCTGCTAGAGTGTAAAGTTGGGGGGGTGGGAGGGGAGAGGAACAATATTGTGTTTCTAATAAGCTAAGAAACTTTTTTGACTTTCATGATGTACATATGGCCGTTAATTTCAATGTCATATTATGATTTTTGGCTGAGCCAACAGTATGTATGTATGGATGGGAGCAAGCAAAACAAATGCATTTTGTATTCAAATTTATACAACTCCATACATTTTTATGCTGTTTATTTGAAAATTAATTTTGGCCCAGGCCTCAGAGACAGCAAATGTTGTCAAGATTTGAGGGCTACCTGAAAAGCCTTGGGGACAGCATTACCCTTATGCATAAGAAACAGCAAAATAAAATAAAAATAAATGAATTTCCAAATACGTCATGGCTAATCCCTTGAGCTGACCTACAAATGAATTATAGAGGGTTTGCTACAGGACTGAGTAGATCTTGTGATTTCACTGAGAGATTTATCTTATTTTCCAACTTATTTTCATATCTTATTTCCTTTTCTTTTAGAATTAGACTGTAAATAAAAAAGCAAAGACTGAATGAAGCTCCCTTTCACTGCACTCATATTGGATTGATAAATTAAAACGGTGAGATGAGTTTTGTATGACCCATCCTCGAGGATTTGGGAAATTTAGCCGATGCAAAACAAGGCATTAATTTGGAGAGGCCTAGCTACTTACAATGCTTAGAATTCTGACAATGATGAATGGCATCATTCCAAGCAAATGGTAATTTCACTTTTTGTGACAGTACTTTAGAGCAAAACCGACTTTCTTCACACAAAGAATTTGCAATCCTATTGAACAGAGGCTGTACCTGAATATCAGAAATCCTTCATTGTTTAAGTATCATCTGATATTCTTGATTGGCTCCAGACTGAAGGTTGCAGTTGAATTAGGGAGAACGGAGGTTAAGTCCTAACCTTGAAAGATTTAGCAGCCATTGAAACACTGCCTTTGGGCACTTATTGGCCTGTATTTATCAAAAAACTTTTCAATTCAATGAGGGGAGGGAGAAAACACAAAACTTGTCACATTCATCAAGTGAAGCCACTGGAAAGACATCTACAGAAGAACACCCAAAAAGCATAATCTTTCAGAAGAGCTGATAGAAATGGTAATTGGATGGGATGAAGAATAATACTTCTAAAGCAGGGGTATAGAGAATATAGCTAAAAAATCAAGGTCAGGAGAAGAGAATGTATCCTTTTCAACTTAATAAAACTTACATTTGCCTATTGTGTTGTGAAATATATTCCAGGTACCATCTCTAATTTATTTCTGCACAAACACTTCTAGGGAAAACAGGATTACAGACAAAATGGAAACGTGTTTTCTTTTAGCATACGTGCAGCAAACATAAAAGCATTGTTAGCAGATACAATTAGGAAGAAAAAAAAGGAAAAAAAAACAAACTCCAGGACTTCCCTGTTATTTAGAAATGTGGCTCAGCTTTCAGAAACACAGAGAGCATCTTTAAAAAAAGCATATCCCTAAGGCACTCAAGAGTCCTCTTCTACGATTGGCAAAGAGCACTGACATTGTCTCCCAAACAGGGAACAGAAATGATGAATCATAAAAACCTGATTGCACTTCTTCCTGCCTCCTCACTAACAAGCTAATCAGAGACAGCAAACTGAGTGTCATGTGCAAACGGATGAGTTGTGCGGGGATCCCATATTGTCCCATTTTTATCTGGCACAAACACCTCTGGCCTGAACTTTGAAGGCTTTTGGCACATTCCTTAGGTTTCGTATCAGGGGTCCTATCCAGCTGGTGAAGAAGGGGAAATACTGAAGTGCTGCGTGGCTCTGCTCTGCGGAACTGCACGGATGCAGGTGTCTCCTTACTGACGAAGACATCAGCTAAGGGGAAAAAAAATCTGCAAAAGGTCACTATCTGCAGACCCTGAGCCTCCAGCGGGTTCCTAAACAGTTAACTGAAACAGCACCAATACCAAAACATCTCTCTAAGTAACCAAGAAATGAAAGCAAAGATGAAAGCATGTGTTAATTTTCTGCAGTCGAGGGAATTTGGCTACGGATGCTTATTAATCCAAGAAATACAGCATTATATTTGTCAAGAGCTTCTTGAGATGCATGGCTGAAGGACTTACCTACAAGTTACGCTGACATTTTCCACACCGGCCCAGGTGCCATATTTTAGGGTTCTGGTGCCTTCAGCAATAGCACTGATTGACTTGCTCAGAGCACCACTGCACAGCAGTGAGCATTTATTTTTTTCCAGATGCCTGAAAAGCCACCTTTGCCAACCAGAACTGCAGGTCATCTGCATCTCCGAAACATTATACACAACACATAGTGGGGATAGGTTAGTGTGGATTCACAGCCATGTTGACAGCCACAACAAAGGACAAAATTACATAGAGGCAGCCCAAACTTAGGGGATGAATATGATATCTGTTCTTCACCAGCTAGACCAAGAAACCAGTTACAGTGATGCCCTGGTGTTCTTAGGCATTCATGAACATATGGTATGTTTTAGCAACAACTGCAAATTTCCTTACTTTTATTGTTTTCTCTCACAAGCATAATGTTTTCTTTAATGTGGACCTGTTGCATGAACACTTTTGTTGTGTTTCCTATTTTTCCAGCCACTTTTCTCTCCACCTTAGCTTTCCTTCCACCAGTTCTGGCCATGCCCTGTTGGGACCCACCTTAGGGACACCAACTTCCCCGGGCACCCATTTCAGCATTAAGAATTCTGCATCTTTTGATGGAGATCTGCACTCTCGGCTTTCTATTTTCCTCCTTTAAACCATCATCCAGCAAGTACCTGATTTTTCTTCCCATACTCTCCTCCCCTGCACACAGATTTGTCAGATCTTCCCAGGTTGACAGGTTGACAGCCTCCCCAGGTATTTTCCTAAGTTTTGCCTTTTCCTGTTCTGGTTGAACTGTAGATGTCTCTGGTCACACTTAGCTCTGACTCGAGCAGAACCAGCATTTCCCCTGCTTGCACTTTGCTGAGTCTCTTCCCTTGTCCCACCATTGCAAAGCCAGGAAGAAAACTCAAGGGAAAACTCAGAGATGTTCCTGGGTGGCTCAACATCACATCATTCCTACATGGTCACACATGAGCTAAATAGATGCGCACCTCAGAGTATCTGAAAGAGCCAAGGAAGGGCTTTCAGGGACCTGTCCCATAGCCACAGAGGCACAGACTGGATGGCACAGTCCCTGTGGTGACTGTGAGACCAAAAAGGTCACCGTGTTGGTGATGAGAGAACAAGGCAGCCATAAGATCAATGCTAAAAATACTAATAACTAAATAACTAATAACTAAAAATATGTTAGCTATTAAATGGAAAACAAACACTGCATCCACAACAGGAAAAATTCCTGTATTGCCCACAAGAATGCAGATCCCAATCTTGTGTCTCACCCCTCAGAGCTTCTTTTTGACACCAGCATGAGTTTTCACCTAGCAGGAGTTGAACACCCCTGGATTTGGCCCTCTGATGTTTAGCCACCAATCTTAATTTACAGCCCACATTCACCAAAATGCCCTAAAAGCGAAAGTTACTCTCTACTTCAGCAAGCTCCAGGAAAGCAGAGCAAATAGGTCATTATTTGTGATAATGGTAGCATGTGTGATTTAAAAAAAAAAAAAAAAAAAAAAAGCTATTTTGTAGGAAATCACTGAATTAATTGCTCCACTGCATAAAAAGGATATATTCTACCATGATTTCAGCACGCTTCTCTGCATTTATTTATCTGCCTCATGCCACCAGTTCCCCCAGCCACATACCGAGGCATCCCTGGGGAGCAACCACAGACATTCCTGGGGACCATCTGCTTATCCCCAGCCCCTAGATCCCCTTTTCCATCCCCACACCGTACCCACCCTTGCTGCAGGGCATTGTGCACTAACAACCATTATTTAATTAACAGATGAAGAAGCTCTGAGAGCCGCACTGGCAGATTTTGAACTTGATCTTCTCTCATTTGCTGTCATGCAAGACCAGATAAATGACAAGTATTTCGAGAGCCTGCAAAGGCCCTTTAGAACAGCTGCACAGGCTTCACCCCTTCTTTGCAGCAGGTTTCTCACTTAAGAAAAAAACACGCTTCATTACATCGCCTCTTACTTGAGCTGCAAGGGTCTATTCAAGGAAGATAAGCCTCTTAGAAATGAAGTAGCGTTGAATTTAGGTTTTGAGTGACGGGAGGAAGGTTTATCCATTCAGCAGACAATACTGCTTTCTCTGCATTAATCTAGGAGGCGGACAATGATCTGTTTTTTAGGCCGCATCTCATCTCTTTCCCACAGCAGAAGGTGATTAGAGTTAGGAAGCAGAGACTGAGAAAGAAAGGCGAGCACTATCTCCCCGGCCCTCCTGTTTCCTGCACGGGCAGGAGGGAAGTTCTCGGCCAAGGGCATCAATCACGGCCGGCCGTCAGGATGTACTGCTTGAGCGCACAGGCCGCGGGCCGGCAGGTGAGGGCTCGGGCATCCCAAGTGCCCATAGGAGGGCCACGCTGATCCCATTGCAATGAGGGGTCCCAGAAGAAGGGTGGGAGCCAAACTCAGCACCAGTGGTGCTGTATTTCCTTCCCGTATGCTTTCTGTATCTCCTACAACCTTCCTTCTCCATCTCCCGGGAGCTTCAGCCATGGGCAAAGTTGGCTACTGGGAGCCATATGGTCACACTCACTCAAACAAATGGGTTGGATTGTTTTGTTTGGTTGGTTCTTGTGTTTTGGTTTGGTTTGTTTCTTTTTTTTTCCCCAAAAATATGCCTCCAATTGTCAGAAAGGTTTTCAAGCACTTCCACTTTCCATGTACACGTGCATAGGCATGAACAGACATGGCAATGGGACAAACACACGGATATTCATGCTGATACACAAGAGCAAACAGTGGCATACACACATCTTCCTACATGCAACATATCAACAGCATCAACAGCTTTATTTAGGGAATGATGATAGCACCAATATCCCTCTGGCCCTAATAGAGATCTGCACTGTCCCCACTACAGCTAAGCTTGTGCATAGCAATAGGGTTCATTATATATATTTCTTTAGAAATGTATTTATTTTCCTCACATTTTCATCTTGCAATGTTGTGATTTAGCTGCATCTCCCCCACACTCTTCTGAACAGTTTTACAGGGAAGCTCAGTCTGGACACCAGTAGCAGCTGAGCCCATAACCAGGGACATCACAGCTCCCCCACAGACATCAGACCCAGCAGCCAGGGCACACAGGGACAACACAGACCAACCCAGGTGGCCTCGGGCACAGCCCAGCCTGCGAATCTCTGTCTGCAAAGGCTGAGTAGTTAAAAAATAAAAACTTCCTAAAAGCATTTCTGCTATTTTATGTAATACCCTATGGACAATATTTTTAAATAAGCAAATCTTCTGTAACATAAACATTTTCTGCATGCTCTGTCCCAGTGCAAAGCAGCACAAGGGAATCCCTTTTCATTGCCAAGATGCTCTGAATAGCTTTTAAGGCCCAACACAGCATCCTTCATTCAGGTTGATGACAGCCCACAGATGAAAACAAGCCATAGTGCAAACCTTCCACAAACAGGGAGCATATTGACACATTTTCCCTTCACCTCTTTGTGCTAAGCCTGTGTAACATGCACTGGTGAATGGATTTTTGTTATTCTTATCTCCATTCCTCGAAATTCCACAAAACACATCTGTCATGGCACAGCTGGAAAGCCAGCCCCAGCCAGCACAGTGGTACAGCTACACTGTCCCAGGCCAGCCTCCAGGTGGGAAGAGGCGCACACAAATGTCGGGTTCAGTCACCACAATCCATGTTTGGAGTGCAGAGTCAGCATCCTTTTTTTTTTTTCTTTCTTTCTTTTTTCTTTTTTGTTTCAAGAGGACTTAATTGCTTCATTTCAGATGTTATGTTTAACCTCAGGAAACGGTACTATAGACATGGCAAACAACTTTCTGGTTGTTTCCAATCAGTACCATATTATAAAGTACAGCCAGTTAAGAATCCTATTCATTTTCTTGCCCTGTCATCTTGATCTTATTTGAATGTCTGGGGAGCAGGAGGTGCTTGCTTGGCCCTGCCTTTCAGAAGTGGGGGCAGGAACGTCTGGGCAATGTGTTGGAGACACTGAAAGTTTTCATTTTGACTCCTTAATGAGAGCGACCTTTGCCATGGGCTGATGAGTTCCATACCTGTCCTGGTGTGCTTTCTGCAAACATTTGACACTGCTCGCAGGTTTGACGGGGATATGACTAATGAAGTCTTGGTATAAAAATAATGGGCTGCAATTGTGAGTCATTTGTGTGAAACCAAACTCCTTAAAAACTTGTCTCTGCTCACTTTCTGTTTTCTAAATGAGTCAATAATATGAATCAGATGGCTTGAAGGAATAGACCCCCAAATATTTCCTCTCTCCCTTCTATAAATTAGCTGCCATTTTGTGCAATTTTTGTTGCCTCCAGGCACAGTTTAAATTGGACTGTAGTTACTAAATTGCTGGAGCTATTGCAAAATGTGTAGGCTAATACATAATACCTTGTTTTTGTTAAATGTATAGTAACAGCTCTTCTTGTGAGGTCAAGAGGCCCAGGTTGCTACTACTTAGAATGCATAACAATTTTATGTAAAGGGAAGGCAGGCAGGAGCACATTTCTGCTACAAGTTCTAAATAATCAAAAAAACTTTATGTATTTTTTTCTCCAGTTTCCTTTAATCTGCTGTGAGGGCTGGGGATGCCTTTTGCACTGTGAGACTTGTGAAATTAATGGAGGCCATTTGGGAGGGACATCTCAGTTGCTCATCCTCTGCCATCAGGAGGTTAAATTCTATTCAACCTATTCTGTGATTCAGCACACCATGAATTCAACCACCCGTATTGTCAGGTTGGTGTTGATAAAAAGTCACAAGTAGAGCAGGAACTAGAAATTCATGAATTGTGCCATATCTGCAACACAAACGGAAGTGCCACCAACACTTCTGATTTAGCATCTGTACTAATAATAAGCATTTTGGTATTTTAAAGCCTCAGCTCTTGGAGTCATGTGAATATATGAGAGTTTTAAGTAATTTTAACTCATTGTGAGAACAAGCTCAAGAGAGAACACCTGAAATTCTCACCCAAGGTACCTTTGGAACTCAAAGACTTGAAGAAAACCAAAAAGAAACCCATGTGCTTCAACTTTCATACTTATGAGGCACCTGATTCATGATTTTTGATCGCCAAAACCTGGAAAACCTGTTATAGTGGCTATGAAAGCCTCTGTCATAAACTATTCTGACTGCTTTTAATCTAGCCTGACCACTGGTTGACGACAACAGGCCATACAGCTTCTAACTTTCCTTAATATCTATGTATATTCCCACATAAATTATTTTTAACTCCTCCTTTCACCCCCCACCCAAAAAAAAAAAGAAAAATTGCTGGATACAACATAGGGAAAATAAATACATGACAGTTGTGCAGTCATAAGCTTTAGAGTGCTGGTGGAAAAGCATTCACGGGGTCTGGTGTGAGAGCCCACGTGGAAGGGAAGGGGCCACAGTCACGGGGACTGCCAGCCACCACCGGTAGTTTCGTTTGATGTTGAAACACACAATCAAGTTATTTTATATAAGATACTATTTTAGCCACATTTGGATAGGCAATTGAAAGGCAAAGGTCAACATTTTTCCTTCAGTTCAGGGATATATATACCACACAAGTACAAACACACATTGTGCTTGTGAGCGCACATGTACGTGCGGGAGGGTTATGAGTGCGTGGAAGAAATATCTGCACAGGTTACAGACATTTCCCATTACAACCCATGAGTAGTCTCATTATTCCAAAGCTCCTTTGCGTTGAAAATGAACAAAGTTAGGAACACGCACAAACCTTAGTGGAAGCAGGGCCCAAGCACACACTCGGCCACAGTCTCCAGGTTTGGACATGCTGTTCTTCATCCCTAGGACAAACGTAAAGCCCGGTAGGACTAAATATAGACAGTATTCAAGAGATGTGGTTTTGTTTTGTTTAGCAGCTCCCCTGTGACCCAACAGAAGTTACGAAATGAAATGAGTGTAATGGAGCACTCATTCACTGCTTATTGATGTTGCCTCACCCTTGGGCATATTTGCAAAATTTCCCTCTACATAATAAAAAATGGCACGTCAGTGAGCACAGCCAGCAGTATTGTGGGCTGGCACTATTCAAACACAGAGCTATTATCTGTTAAACACATGTTGCTCCTTCAGTACAAAGGCTTTCCTGGACTCAGATAAAGGTGATATTCTTCTAAGCCGCATCTCAGCGAGGACGGCACAATGTGGTGTTGGCGGTGTTGCCCAGAGATAGGACAGTCTCTTTGTGTAAAGTTTGCTCACAACAAAAGCCAACTCACTTAAGTGGACTCACGGCTACTTTTGTAAGAGACTCCTATACACTTTCATCTTCTTTTTATTGCACAAACAAACAAATCTACCACCACCACCACTTCCTTGCTACCAGCACCAAGCAGCTGCCATCCAAGAGCACACAAGAAATCCTCCTACATGCAACCCAGCAGCAACAGCAAGAGAGCAGAAGACACAGAGTCCACCTTTTGCTGTCTTCATTCAAGGATTCGCTAATAAATACACATTACCCAGAGTAAGGATCTTTGTTCCTGCCCTTCTGGATTCAGCCAAGCCCTGGAAGAAGAGGACTCATAAAACTGATCCGGTGCCCAAATGAGCTGCTCCCAGACCACCTCCAAGCAGGAAGGTGAATTCGTGAGGTAGCACTGCTCCTTCAGGTGTCAGCATCTCTCCAAATGAACAACAACCACAAATTCCAGAGAACTTCCATCTCTTCAGCTGCTGACCTCTTTGGTCAGAGAGCATGTCAGCCAGTTTTAGGGGGCACACACCTCCCAGGGTAGTGCCCAGCCTCCTTCTGCAGTCAGTGGAAGAAGACATGTCTGATGTCCCAACCCAAACCTATAAGCTCATTGTGGTCTTCCGTCACCCGCTCAAAGGGCTGGGGCTGCCACATCCAGCTGGGTGCCTGGCATACCAACAGCTCGAGCCAGCCAAGTTGAATCTCATCCTGTGAGGCAGCCTACAGAGAATTTATCTCATACGTGCCTATTTCAAAGCCTCTCATATTTCCTTTAAAATATATGGTATCAGCTTCAGCAGAGAGAGTGTCCTTGGCCAAATTATCCAGCTCTCTTGGGGATTTTCTACTGTATAAACTCCATCTCTGTTTTTGCTGGCTCAGGCTTGCTTATAGGTAACCGTGCACACACTTTTGCACTCCCTGAGAAGTACAGTGTTCATTGTCACTAGATCTAATTTGCAGTTTGGGTACCCAAACTGGGCAATTAGAAATCCACTCCTTCCAACATTTTTGCCAGCAGTTTCAAGTGGGCACAGAATTAATTATAAAATTGTACCTTACACCCCAAAACCAGCTCTGAAAAAGTTGGATATAGAGTATTGAGTTCTACACAAATATATATACAGCCAAGAAGAAAATGGTGCAAGCCAGACAAGATTCCTTTTTAATGTATCTCCGTAATTCAAGGGGCCCGTTATGCAGTGTTCAGGACGGGAAAAGGAAGACTTGTACCCACATCGGGGGGCGGTTTATGTTTTAGCCACCAACTTTCCTTTCTGCTCACACAAGGGCTAATTCATAGGTTAAGTGGAGGATTATAGATGATAGAAATGCAGCAGCCCTTTCCCTTTCCTCCCCATGCTTTTCATGTAAAGAAAAAGAAGGCTTCTCTCATCCCTTCTGCAAAAGTGTCGACATTTCCATAGCCCCGTGAGAGGACCTGCCATTTCTGTCACTCCGCTACTCCTTGTCCCTTTGTCCTCACAGCATCTTATTTCAGCCCAGAGAAGAATAATTCACAGCTTCAGAAGATAAGAGCAGATTTCCTAGGAAATGCCTCTGGAAGAAAAGTGAGGACTATGGCCATGCACAGGCAGGGCGAGTCCAGCCCTTCTTTCACCCATTTGTGAGAGATTTGCTACCAACTTTAACAGCAGCAAAATCATCCTTTTGTCAGATGTCTCTCTCAAAGCAGCATCTCTCTCAGCACAGTGGCATCAGCAAAGTCGCTGGGCAGCTTTGGTCGCATTTTGTCAGAGGGAGCAAGGTGATGGCCTGGCAAACATTAACTAAATAGCAACTGAGAGCTTAGAGAAATTAAACAAATAGTTACAAATTAGAGAACTAAGGCTGCAAAGTCTCACACTGACAACAAATACCTGTGCATGAACCAGCAGCCCATATAGAGCAGCTCGTGACCCAAAGACACCGATGGGCACCTCTGCAAATCTCAGCTGTGGGTTTGCTGACAAGAAACCTTTGTGGGTTTTTTGTTGCTCTGAAAACGCAGTGAAAGCTGCAGTCAGATCCATTATGCATTCGTGTGTACATCGCATTCCCACAGACAACTTCTATATGCTGCAGATTGCTGCGTTTTCTATAGGGAGCAATTGTGTTGTTGAGTACAACAGTAAACAAAGCTCTTATAAAACTCACGCAACTGTTTTGCTGGCATGAAAATTAAGGCTTCCCTTAGCGTTCCAGTAACTTAAACACTTTCCTTTGATAGTTGCCCTTTTGTTTGTTTCAATTTTGTTTGTTTTAAAGAAATACTTGGAATTTTAGCACAGGATCTGCCAGCCGCCTTTTTTCTCGACTCCTCCCTGTTAAAAACCTTGACTCCTTTTGGAGTGCACAACAGAGACATTTGCTGTGTTCCCAGAGGGAAAGAGGAAACAGGGGAAAAAGTGAATTTGAAAAATGTATTTTTTGTGTGGGATACATGCACATTCCACCATTCCACACTTGTTCTGGGTAAGACAGATGGGAATCAAATATAAAAGCCTCTCTTTGGGTTTTGAAGGGCAAAGTGGGGAACCAAAAAAAAAAATCAAAGTCTTTTTATGAAAAAAACAAATTAAAAAAAAAACAGTTTAGTAACATCTATACATGTTTTTCAGGCATTTTCTATGGAAACCTTGCCAGAGCTCACAGTTTCCACCTAGGGTACATTTTCCCTAGTTAATTAAACCCTCTTTCCCCACATGACAAATGGACCCTTCTCAGGAAAGGGCACGACTGCAGGCACGGGGAAGTCAAAGAGGGCATTCTTGTGATCGGACATGAAATACGGACTTTCAAAATATAGAGTTTTGAACGTAAAGGACGAATAACTTACTGCATCCTCAGAGTAAAGATAATTTATGGATGCTTTGCCTAAGTGAATTTTTGCTATCTGTTTATTTTCTGTTTTAAAAGCCTATTTATCTGGTAGGATGTATTTTTTAAAATGTACTTCCCACGGTCCTCCTCTCCTGTACAGCACTTACATGTTTCCCAAGCCAAACTCATTAGAAATATTGTCTTGATGATATGTGAGCTCTCAGGCATGGCGTGCTTTTACAAAAACATGGAGAAAGAGCAGGGTGAAACTGGGGCTGGTACGGCTGAATCCCTTGGGAGCACCCTTGCCAACATACAGGATCCCAATATCTTGAATTATGAGAGCAAGGACCTAAAAATCATGAGATGTTTCATATTTTAAAAGATACTGAGCTTTGTGCTCCAGGCCGTTTTCAAGAACTGCTTTCACACTGTATTAAACACAAACCTTGTATGAGCACACACAAGAACACCAGGAGACAAACCTGTTTTGTTGTAAACCAAGTCATTCCTATACATGACCTTGGCTTACGTGGGCTCAGAGGGCACTTAGAGAAGTAAAAACTAAAAGCTGTTTCACAATTCAGAAGTAAGAGTGACCAACCCACAGGCTTAGTCGACGCTCTTTGTTTCAGTTTCCTCATTTTGCAAAATCAATTTTCCCAAAGCCCAGCGGCATTATCTGTCCCAGCCAGCACTAGAAATACTACCTGTACAGTGAATAATCACTGAATTCTGCCAATTCTGTTCTTCCAGCTCCACGAAGACGTGATGAACCTGCAAGCATGCTGCCCACCCAGCCATAC
The DNA here is from genome assembly GCF_905368555.1 of Meleagris gallopavo. Taxonomy (NCBI): domain Eukaryota; kingdom Metazoa; phylum Chordata; class Aves; order Galliformes; family Phasianidae; genus Meleagris; species Meleagris gallopavo. Next base: position 19,427,354 of record NC_139414.1, on the reverse strand, counting down.
AACACAGCTTCCCCGGGGCACCCCGTCCCTCTCTATGATAGTATGATTCTCTTTGGGTGGTCAGTTGAGTTCTCAGAGGAAAACACCACACTGTTTGCTTTGCAGCCCCAGGACATCCCAAACAGTCTTGGAGTACCACTGCAGTGATGAGGGCTGCCTGGAGATGCTCCAGAGAGAGAGAGACATCCATCTCTTGCCAGGTGGAATGCTGCCTTCATCTGGATGGTGGTTATCACTTACCAAGTATTAGGAATGGGGAAAAAGCACCCCAGTGTGGTGCCTACAACCTGCAGTGAGCCTGGTAGGTATGCAGCAGTTTTCTGCTGTGCTTTAGGGATCAGAAAGCAGTGCAGAGGCAGGACCGTGCTCTGCAGTCCTTGTGCATGTGGCAAAGCGACTGCTGGCAGTGGTTGGCAGCTCCTCACACAGCCCCTGAGCTGCAGGATTGGGCCCTTAATTGCTTAAAAACACACTGCCCACCAATAGTTACCTAATTTAGCAGAATATATTACCTCTCTGCTTCATAAATCTTAATTAAAGCTGTTAGTTTTCCTATTATATGATCAAGAAACGCCCCATTAAAGTTAAGCATTTTCTCCAAGTAATTATATACATTATGCGGCGTGAGTGTAAAGATGCATGTAACGTTCCGCTCCTCATTATTTTGCATACCCTGAAAAGCACTATCTATTAAATAAAAAACTTGCAGAATTTCATTAACACGCGATTTTTTAATCTCCCAAAAGTCAAAGCCGTCCCACAGGAGTGTATATACTCACTGTTGGCTCCTTATAATACAATTTAATGCTCACAAACACAACTAAAGTATTTAAGCATTTACAGAGGTTGTCATAAGTGCTTTTCTTATTTTTGATCAAATTCAAGTCTACACTTAATACAGTTAACTGTAGTTATTTAATTTCAAAACTCAAGAATCCAACCTCAAAAATTTATAACAATATAAATGTAGTTACATTGATATAGGATATGTATGCTACTGGGAAACCATTTTTCAGAAAGAAGTGTAGAACTGTGAGATCTAAAAGGAGTTATTTTTGAAAGTAAGCATTATTTCAAATAAACCTTGTCAGATTTCAAATAATATTTTCCTATTTGTCTGCAAAATGATTTTATGATTTTTAGTGGTGTGCTTCAAGCCGGTGCTAAATGCAACCAAAAACTACATGTATTTTAATTATGCCTTCCCTTTTGATGAGAATTTCATGTAAATACAAAACAAATATTGAATCACGACACTGCAAATATCTTAAATACATTATTAACCAAAGCACTTCATTTCCTAGCAACTGGTTAGAGAAATGAAATTTGGAAAATTATTCTTAGTTCCCCTAAGACACTGACTTTATTGCCCAACCACATTAACAATTAAAAGGTGTGTACAAGATGTTAAAATATAATGGAAGGAGCTTAACATCTGCTCATTTAAGGCAGGGAACCAACCTTTTCCCTTCAAAGTAACCCAACCAGCCTTGCAAGAATGTCACATTTTACTTTTAAGCAAAATATTATTTTCCAAAACTGCGTTGTCGATCCGGCACATAAAAAAAGGAAGAAAAAGAGAGGCTGCCCCAACTGATGCCGATAATTCCAAGCCAATACAGTTTCCTATCATCCCTCAGAGCTGACAGTACATTATTAATTGAAACATTGCACTGAACTATGTCCTCCTCTGTAGTAAAAGTAATATAATTATATCCCATAAGCAGAAATACTATTCTCACCTCTGCCCGAAAAACCTACAAACCAGCTTAAAAACGCATGAAACCAATCAGCACACAGCCACCCTGTTTGTGTGTCAGTGCTGGGAGGGGGTCCATAAATCATGACATGTGTTCTGGAGAATCAGATAAAGGGAAATATCAAACATGTGATTTTATGTAATACATTATGGAAGCATCTTGGATAGCTTGATTTCCGACTCTCTCTGTCTGAGGGGTTGGTAATGGCTTTTTTTTTTTTTCCTGTTTTTAATTTTTGCAGAGATGTAGCTACATAAATAACTGTGTTTCCTGGAATCCCTGAAACGTCAGACCAAACATATTTTCCAATATTAAATGATTGCATTCCATTATATCATTACCACTTAGAATAGGCTATAAATCTGTTGACTGAAGAGTTTAATAGCAAAGCTTGATGTTTTCTATACCTTACTTTCACTAATAGCAAATCGGCCTCTTCTGAAACATTAGCACGTTACCCTTTCTAGTAAAGCATATCAAATCACATTAGTGAAAAAGTTGCCAAGTCAAATGGAAGTTTGGTGCCAGTTTTCTTTTTTTTTTTTTCCTTTCTTTCTTTCTTTCTCTCGAGAGGCAGAGAGTGGGAGTGCAGGAGAGGGGGATTAAATTTCTTACTAAACTTGTGGCAGTGAACATAAAATATAATAACAATCCTTTAACATTCCTATCATGATTTCGGTCCTAATACTTAAACCAGCTGAGAACTGAAGGAGTTAATGCTTTAAAACGTGCAATAATTTAGAGATATATGTTGCATGACTTTCAGTAGACATTTTTTTTCCAAGATAGACCGGAGCAGGCAGATCAACTTAGCAAAAAGCAGCAGGAAAAAAAAGGGGACTACAACCAATCAAACCAAATGCCAGAGCAGAGGGCAAAGGGATATGGAAACTGAGAAGATAGACTTCCAAGTCCTTTCCTGAAAGTGCTTGGATTTTGAGGAGAGTCCAACATCGGCTGACAAAAGTGTCTTTGTGCTGCGACACTGGGGAGAGCAGAGGAGAGCTCGGGAAACCTAATGAAAACAGGGCAAGCCTTGTACATTAGACCCCATGGAGAACTTTGAATCATATGAGCTGCAGACAAGCACCGAGTATGTAATGCCAAATTAAAGACCACCTAATATGGGCAGCGGTGACGCACACTGGGGCAGATGTACTCATACAGCACACCCCAATCCCACACCCTGATCCCACCGAGCGCCCTGTGGGGACTTTGCCTCCTTCACACATTGAGGACAATGGAATACACCTTTAAAATGCTTTTTCTGCTATTTGTTCAAATGCTAGCAATGTTAACACACTCACATTGCGTGCTCAAGGTGTGGGACTGAGGTGTCAACTCTTCACCTGTCTCCAGCCCTCCAGCACTATCACCTCTTTGTTTCTGGTGATAGATTGGTATACTTCTCTCCTTTAGAGGAAATCCATCGCCGTGCTTCTATTCAAGGTGCTTGCCATCAGCCCCCTGCCTGCTATCACTTTCCCATTGATCCCATCACCTCATCTCCATCCTTCAAATCAGACAGGGCTCTCAAATAGAGCTGGCCTCAGACCTTGCCACCACAGCACACTTTGGGCTCTCCACTCACCAGAAAAATATCCCACTCCTACTACATATCCTCAAATTGCCACCCACCCCCCCAGCAGAAAGGAGCTGTGAGGTATCCATGGCCCCGCTGGAAGCGGTGGTACATAAAGGTGTGCCTGACCACATGGTGCCTTGTAACATCACAGTGAGCACAACCCGACATTTATGCAAATCAGAAAAATAAAAGCTGCACTTAGTTTGCACATCAGGCCTGAAATTCTCCTCATGATGGTTTTATCCTGTATTGCCAGTTACTACAGATACGCATTTCACAGTTGCGTAAGCACAATAAAAATCTCTAAAGGCACGGGCATGTGAACATGTGAAGCAGTCAGATAGTCCTCTGCAGAGATTGGTTATTTTCCTCCTAACAACGTTGGAAAAACCTGCTTTTTAAATAACCCAAGCAGCACCCAACACAGCTTTCCAGGGGCAGCTCCATGGGGCCATGTACACAACCTATCACCGCCATGTATTAAATGGATTTGAAGCACCAGACTAGTTTTTCAAATGGTATAAACTGGTGTTGCTCCTTAACAGCCAACACACCAATCACATCCTCTCCTTGTGAAGGGCTGGACGTGCCATAGAGCAGCCCACGTATGCAAGGCTCTTACAGCATCGCTTATGGAAACCATGGTCTTCGGGGGCTTGGGTGCACTGAAGTCATGTGGGGCTCAGGTTAAGCACACTGGTTGGGAGAATGAACATGGAACACTATCGTTTCCTCTTTTTAATCAATTTGGTGGCATTTTGTGTAAATGCCACCCTTGGATCCATTATCCTTGGATGCCAGCTTGGAAAGGGAGGAGAGAAAGGAGAAGGGACAAAAAACAAGCTAAATAGCAGGACCTTGACACAGTTAGAAAAGACTAGTCACTTCTCAGCTCTGAATTACAAACATTAAAAGAAAATCCCCTGTATTTAAAGCAACACTTGGAAAAATGACCACTGCCACCCCAGCAGTAGCTCAGCCAATTTCTCTCAATTCCCCCCAGCAAGGCCAACCATAGCGAGGTCACGCTTTTGTAAGCACCCCCCATGGGCCAGACCCAAGTCACTGCACCCAGCGGAAAGGCAGAGCGACCTCCAGCTTTGGTGGGATTGCCCTGGATTTGCACCAGTGTCACTAAGGGAAACTTTTGGCCCAATAATTCCTTAAATACACAAACTTTCCCTGCCCCCCGCTGACCGCAAAACCTCAGGGAAGTCAGTGGTGTTGCAAGGCTGCAGCTCACTGCAGCACTTGGCAATTTATGCAAGATATTTTCTGGTATCATGCATTTCTAGCAAAAAGTGCTCTTCATTTATACTACAGCAACTGCACTGGATGATCCTCCATATTCTCTCTGCACATTTGGACCCTCAGCCATTTAGAAAACCCTGGCTTTTTAAAAGTTCTGTAAGAATAATCTGTATTATCGTTAATTACATTGAGGTACTTTTTCTTGCCCTGCCTCTTCCTTCACTACACCTCCCTGTGGAGGGTCTGCTTCTCTGTACTACCTCTCCAGACCATTTTCACTCACTGAACATAATAACAACAAGCTCCAATTTACATCTTCTTACAGCCCCAAACTTGCTCCCATCTCTCCTCAAAGTGTTATTTTTTTACTCCCTCATCATAGCCCTCCCAGACCTTTGTAGCACGTTGGATCCTTGCAATATTGCTCTTTAACCAAGGAGAGAAAATTTTGTTCCCTCCTTTCTCCTCCCATTTCCTCTGTTCCCTCCTTGTTGCCCACGTTTCCTTCCCATCCCTGGTCTGCAGTGCCACCACACTTCAACAGCTCAACACATCCACACCCACAATAACCCCAAACTCTACAGAAGCGTGCATTTTCTTCAGAAATTACTGAACAGTCCAAGGGTACCCGCACCCATCAAGTTAACTCGGGTCCCTCGTTGCCATTCATAGGAAAGTTTTTTCCATTTGTTACCACTGGCATTTGCTAAGGACTGACTATTCCTCAGGACAAAACCCAGAGCTGCTGGCATCACAAAGCGGGCGGCGGGAGCAGGGTGTCTCTGCTGCATATCTGACACCTGAGAGCTTTCCAATCGCTATTAAATCTATGCAGAGCACCAACAGAGAGTGTGCATCTCATTTTTTCAAGCCATGTGATTTCTGAGTCGCTTGTTCAATCATTTTAACAATTCCAAAAGAACATGACTTGCACCGCACGTGTCTCTTCAGTGGGAACCGTAGGTGATGTGATCAAAGTTAGCCTACACCTAATCAGCATGCGAGAAATAATCAAGGAGCCTTTTTTTTAAGATGTGTTCAATTCAGCAGAGGGCAAAGACTATTAGTCTTTTCCTTATTTACTGCAGTTTGGGTGAAATTCACATTATTTTCATTAATATCATTCCCACCATATCAATTATTATAAGGTGCACTCAATAACGTGGCTATGTTATACCTCGAGCAAAGTATCTTTCAAGGCGGTTTCTCAAGCAAACAAGATTTACATCCTAACGCAAGATACACGGCTGTACCAAACCAATGCCATATGTCTCTTTCCTCAGCCATCGCCCCAGTGACATAATCTGCCTGCTGGATTTGACGTGCAAAAGAATGTCAGAAACTCCTCAGAGGAAAACATGCAACACAACAGAAAGTTGGATGGTATTGATTAAAGCCCCACTTCAAAGTGTGTTGAAACAACATATTCTCCCTACTGCAGCACAAGAAATCTGTCACAGCGTTTCTCACAGCGAGTCATCCCATCGATACGTGGGGAGGAGGGTTCCATGTGGAAGGATGCGGGTGTGCACTGAGCACCCCTTGCCCACACCCACTGACCCACCAGCCCCACAGCAGCGCTCGCGCAAATCCCTACAAAGCAGCATCTCCGCTTTGTCTGCACACAAAATTCCTGAACACCTGGATGCTTCCGTGTCATGGAATAAATGCTTGTAGAATAAAAATTTACAGCCCCCCACATGCATTAAATTTGTTTAAACATTTTTCAAAGCCAGTACCCCCCCTCTTATTTTTTTTTTTCTAAATGGTGAGCAGTATTTTATAATGGAGCGCCAGCTCTCCAGCGAGCCTCCATTCTTCCAGCCCTGACAGACTGTTTGTCAGCTAAACTCCCCTTGTCATGTATCCCCACCACTGCCAACTCATGCATGGAGACCTTCACTTTTACTGCTACCACTTGCACCCTGCGCAACCTTTGTCATTGATCACTGATCCAACCCAGTGCCCACATGTTCTTCAAGTGCCTACACAAGTAATGAGGTACTTGTGGTGTAAAATTAAACTGTCAACTGTCAGCGATTGATAACCACAGCGAGAGCTGACCTAGAACACCTGCACCCGTGGCCAAGACAGGTGTGACACGTTTGATCGCTGAGCCCTACTAGTCAGCGTGACCCGCCGGTGTCCCTCCATGGATTTCGCCCCTGACAGCGATGCCGTATTTCAGCCCCAGGAGCAGCCCCTCTCCTCCATCCGTCCACTTGGACGGTGGCTGCAACACGAGCGACACCAGGTTTTCATGGCAAAATACAGAGCCAGAGCATCTTTCTGCCCTCATCTCCTTGTCCCCCTTCTCATCCCCAGCTTAGCAGCAGCCCATACATTCAGCAAGGCTCTCACCCCCTCGATCGGGGTTTTTGTGAGTAGGCTGTCAGGGCCTCCACTCCCTACACATTTTGATTTAGGAACAGTGCTGAGCATCCCTTATAATTATTTTTGTAGCATAAACCTGCCGTCCTGCTCCTCGCACCATGTGGTTGTTTGTGGCATGCATTGGTGCTGCAGGGAGCACAGGTGGGAAATCGCTGTTCCCCCTTTTCAGCCACTTCGTCACCTCCACAGAGAAATGCATTCTTCTTCCCCCACTGTAATTACTTTTAAATGTGGTGACTGCACAATATTCAGCCTTCGGTTTGCACTCAAGTATTTTGTTATATTTTTGAACTATTGATTTTCACTTTGAGCAAAAAGGATCTTTTCAGGCACACCCTGTCTTTTAAACCCCCTCGAAACACATCAGAAAATAGCAGCAAGGAGGGCTCTCCCCTCCCCTCCAACAGTTGCACTATATTAAGTTTGTGTGATGAGAAGATAAAAATCTATTAACTTGCTGCTGACCTTATCGACACAAGGATCTCTGCAGACATTACAGGAACCATATCTCTTCTGACTTTTACATCCAGAACCTCACACGCCAGCGTCCCAGACCAAATATAAAATCACAGTGATGAGTGTGACGGTGACATGCGCAGCCCCACTGCCACTGCCTGGCAGGGACATGGGCTCCTTAGGGGCCCAGGGCCGGCTGCTGCCCACAGTTTGCCTTCAGGGTGGTTTTGTGGCCATATGTTGCTGGGGGCTCAGCATCAAAACTACTTCCCTATGACCATATGCTATGAGGCAAACGTGCTGGAAAACAGCACGGCTTTCTGCTCCCCCGTATCACCATGATGTATTGCAAACATAATTAAAGGTGAGTAACGCGTGCGCTCCTGTTTTGCTTAATCATTCCTGTTTGCAACTGAAGCTGGTATAAAACAAACCAATTTTCAAATTACACCAGAAGTCCATCTACATGCACATTGCTCACGCACACATCCGCATCCTACATGCACCAGGCTGCTCTCTGCGTGGCCAGCAGATCTGGGAAGGTGAATGCCTGGGTGTATTTTTTTTTTAATAGGAAGCTGGGAAACTGCATAAATGCTCATGCCACCAATAGCTAAAAATGCAGGGGAATTTACTCAGTAGTGTATTTAAGGGGATTTTACCAAAACTAGACTGTGGAGTCTTCCACCCTAGAGATCTTCAGAACACATCTGGATGAGGTCCTGGACAATCTGCCTGGGGTGGCCTGGCGTGAGTGAGCCACCTCAGCTCATCCCTGGAGAGATGCCAGTGCCCTGTCCAGCTCTCTAACCCCAACCTCTTGCAGGATGGGGACTGGCCCATCCCACACCCCATTCCTGCTTCAGCCCCCGCTTTCCTGCGGGACCTCTAGGAAAGTGGTTTCACTTCTGTGTGCCTCACATTCCTCTTTCTCTAGATAACAGTAACTGAGAGGTGCTGGAGAGCTGGTCGCAGTGCCTCAACATACTTGAACCCCATTCACATCATGACCAATAAAAACATTACAAACACCTAAGCATGAAGGAACAACACTGTTCAAGCCGCTGCTGCCTGTGGTTTTGCAAAACAAAATATTTTACTCACAGGAAAAAAAAATTATCAACAGTTTTCCCTTTTTTGCAAAGCAAATCGAGTACAATGTAACATGAAGAGAAGTTATGCTTCAATTGGGGACGCTCTTTTTATTGGCAAAAGAGCAGCTCCAACAACTTGGATGCTGATTGGAACCTCTCTGGGGCTCGGAGATGCAATTTGGAGCTTCGTATGAGGTGAGCTCGATGGAGGGTGGCAAACAGGCACCGTTAATCAGCTGGTTCTGATGCTGGTATTGGACATTAAAACTGCACCTCACTGTCAGCAAGCAAACCTCAGTATTTTTAGTGCACACCCAGACTCTCTTCTGCTTCTGTGTATGAGGAAGAAAACAGACTGCTTCTCACCAGCGTTCACTGCTGCAGGCAGGGCATGCTGAGATCCCAGAGCCAAGCTGGTTTAGGGGAGATCAGAATGTGAGCTATGCCTAGAGCACCACGCGTAGCCACTCCACGCTAATGGCACATGCAAAGCTCATTCCAAAGTAGTGCAATGATCGAATTTTTGGAGCCTGCAGCCTCTTTCTTCTTTCCCCCCACACCCAGAGAACATCCCTCCTGTTGTTGTTCTAGCTGCAGAGCTGACCAGGAAACTAGAACTTTCCAAGCCATTCAAGTGGGCAAAAGAGCTGATTTCAGAGCAGTGAGGACAAAACAAGGCCCAGATCTTAAGGTTTTCAGCCCAGCACTTCAACATCAAGAACAGTGCACACCTATTGGCATCAAAAAGAGATGTGTAAAAGTAAAATTAAACAGCCAAACTCTAGAGCATCCCATGGGACAAAAATGTTGGCAAAATGGGACATCAAAGATAGGTTGTTTACGTATTGGGGGACCTGTCTGCTTGTCTCTTCGCATTGATTTTTACGGTACAAAAATATTATTTCAGTGACAAGGATGTAAACCTTATTCAAAACAGGATTTAAACCATATCCTGCAAGTGAGGCATCTCTTCAGATAGCCTGCCTGCTCTTACAGCATACCGCAGGCATGCTGATTTTAGTCTGCAGTGTTTGTTAAGAGGGTCACAATATCAGGAAGCAGGAGAAGGCTCATCAAAGCGGCATTGCTCGCCTTCGCCGCTCATCAGCTAGACAGTACCTTGTTTTTTAAACCCCAGCGGAAATGCATCTCCAGTGACCCATTGTTGGAAACTTCCTTTTGTCTTTAAGTTTGCTGGAAGGAGTATGGGGGCCCCTTTTAACTCTTTTCCAATAGGTAATTTCCCTTAATTAAGGCTCTCATTACAAGTGAGAATTTATCAGACTTGATTAAAGAAGCATCTTGTCCCTTTCCTATTGCCTCAGAGGGGGCACATTTTGATCTCCCAGGGCGCGTTGCGAGCACAGATAAGAGCAGGCTGTGAGCTCGGAGATCACAGCAGCAGCGTGGCCTGCCCACAAAGTTCATGTTTGGATGTCAGCATCCCCCAGGCTTCCCCCGAGTCGTGGAGTGTCACAGCAGCCGGGCTTGGGGGGCAGGAAGAGGCCAGAGCTACACAGAGCCCAGGCCAAGGCATCAGGCTGTCCTTGGCTTCTTGGAAGCCCCCAGGCTGCTACAGACAGGCCATGGGGCTGAAGCAGGGCCCGGCCTCCACCCAGAGCCATCCATTTCACATGGAGCACGCCCTCAGCGTGAAAGTGCACTCCTACCAGCACCACTGGGACTTTCGTTTTAAAGTGAAGAACAAAACCAGGGAGCACAGCCCTTCCAGAGCAACCAAAGGCACTTTCCTATAGAAGAAGGCTGAACTGCTGTGCATGTGATGCAGAGCTCGCCACACCACACTCCCACAGTCACACAACATGTCTGCTCTGCAGGTGCAGCCCTCAACGTCAGCCCTGCACCTGATGCTGCCGGCCCGCAGACCAACTCAGGGTGCTCTGGCTGCAGGAAGGGCCTCCCATTCTCTCCAAAGTCAGCTGCACCAGGCTGGTATGTTAAAAATGTCCTTGTGCTCTCAGTCATAGTGTTTACTTTCAATAAGCATTAGTGATAAAACGTAGGTAGGTGTGCTGTTGTACAGAGTAACTGGAGGTTTTTGTGGCTAAACCAGCAACAGCAAAACTCAGGATTGGATTTTAAAAGATTGATTTGCACAAAAAATCCTTCCTCACTTGCAAGCTTACCACTGAAAAGACAACAGCATGTACCAGTTCTCATTGATGATCCACTGTTTAGAGTCACACTGAGCATACAGTAAACATTAACAACACCATAATAAAGCAGCAGAAGAATTTTCCAAACATTAAAATACCTTTAGCTTGCAAATAACCTAAAATCCGAAGTGCATTCATCTCTTCTGGCACCCTCAACATCTGTGCCCCCTCGCCCTCACACGAGCATACATTCCCTTCCATGAGAGATACCATCAACCTTCAATTTTATTTTTCTCACATAATGTTAATCAAGAGCTAAAAAGATAATTTCCTTCTCCCACAAAGCAATTCCACTGTGGTGGAACAAACTGTTATCTTAAGTTTCACAGAGCAATTGTTCAATAATTCCTGTTTGTGGCTCTTTTCCAAATCCTTGAGAATAGCTCAGACTGCCAACCCTTCAAAAAAAAAATTTTTTTTAAGAGAGAAAAAAGAAAAAAGAATTCAAAAAATCACAACAGAGGCTGAAAAGCACAAGCTGTCACTCAGGGGTTCGGCGATGGCACACTCATCCATTTCTCAGAAGGAGCTCCAGCCCTGTGCCTCTGACACACAGAAATGCACTGTCTGCCTGCCGACCATTGCCTGCACACAGAGAAGCTCTAGGGCTGCGAATGCGTCGCACTGCTGCCCTGCAGAGATGGTGCTGTCTTGGCTTGGTGGGCTCTGTGAATTGGAAGCTCCGGGAGGAAAAAAGCAGAAGGACACTTGGCAGTGCTGTAGGGTTTTCAACATGCAAAGCACACAGCGAGCTTTGCGCGATTAATGTTTGTTAAAGAAGAATGAAACGGTGTTTTGTTGCACGAAAGGAAACCGATAACGTGGATTTCTCCAGTGAAAGTAATAAAATGTTCTATTTCTATGGAAAAAAGTAACATATAATAACAACAGCCCTAACTCATAAAGCACCCTTCATTTCAATCTTGTTATTAATTTTAGCCCGTGAGCTCACGGAGGAAGGGACAGTCATTTACACTGCGCTGGACAATGAGCAGCACAACAGGGCGCTGCCCGGCCCGCAGCTGGGAGTTCCCACAGACTCACATCAGAGACACCCATCGCCGTGGTGCAGCGCAGCGCTTTGCACTCAGCAGCCATTTCGTCCCTGAGCCCAGAGTGGAACCAGGCAGGGAGGAACGGCTGTGGGGCACTGCACAGCCGTCCAGGGCTGGGACCCCATGGCGAAGGTGACTTGTGCTCCAATGGGGGAATCTGCAGCAGTGTGCAGGGCTGGAAGGTGATTAACCACCATTTTGGGCTTCTTTTATGTGTTTCTTTATATTACTTTCACTTTGGTGGAAATGCACATATCCCAGTGAAGACACCTCATTCTGCAAAGTAAAATAGAAGAATCCAGCACAGACACTTTTTCCCCTTCTTCCACCCTCTCTGCTCAGAGTAATGCAGCATGCTTTTCAGGGTTGGAATACACTATTTTACTGAGTTCCTACCATTTGTTGTTTTTTTTTTTTTTGACTGAGCACAGCTAAGAACAACCTGACCGTTCTGGAAAGATGCTCTCCGGGTTGCAAAGTGAAAATAAACAGATATAAATAACCGGCAGCAGCAGAAGGGCTTGGCTGGGCCCACACCTGCACATGGGCAGGGAGATTTCAGGTAGAACCAAGACGAAAGCAAAGCTGAGCGGGGCAAGATGGGCTCCCAGCAGCCTTCCTTCTGCACTCAGCACTGGAGGTGGGGCTGAAATAGCTGTCAGAAATTAAGTTATCTGCTAGTTCTTACTCTTTGCCATGAGTTGCTAGGCAGGCAATGCTTTAAGGCCGAGTTTTATCCCAGCTCCCCTTACACAAATCCCTCTGAGGCTAGGTGAATCCACCCAGAACAAAACACGGGCTGGAGACCACAACTCCATTTCGCCCCAAATCCAGATCCTCGTGTTAACTGACTATTACAGCCCAGCACTTTGAGTTCTCTGTGCTTGCAGACATGGCCCTTTCCTTTAAGCTCCTCCCAGCTCACCCTGGGTAAAGCACACATACGCGCACAGGACTTAACACCCTGATCCTCCAGGATAAACTATGAGCCTGTAAATCACCACACTTCCACAAAACAATAGCTACCTCTTGTTTAAATAAAACTGCACCTGCTGTATTAACATACCACCCAACAATCACTTTGTTTTTCCCCAGGAATCCAAGCTGAAGCCACGCTGCTTCCTGACCTATATATTGGAAGACTTATTCTTAGAAGGGTACAGGAGCCCTTCATGGTAATCACCTTCCTTCCTTCTTTTGTGCTGGGGTGCTATGCATTTTGTTTAGCTTTCGACAGGTTTATTTCCATTGCAGCCCTCCAGCATCCAAGACCTGTTGCAAGCATTATTTGGCAAATGTTCCCTTTTTCCGTTTCCCATCCTGGATGCTCACAAGCTCTTTCATGCTCTTTAGGCCATTTTGAACTGTTTGCAGCAGATCCTTCTCCCACTGAGTTTGGGCAAAGCAGAAGCCAGCTGAAGATTTCTTTGCCAAATGTTCTATAGTCACTAAATCATTTTGCTCTCCCCAGAACACACCAGTAGGTTTACTATGATGTCTGCACCAAGTGTATTTATATCTGCTCAGTGTTTGCTTATTGATTGAGCCGAGACCCTTTTCCAATGGAGTTATTTTGCTCAAATAAGGTGCTCAGTGGTGATTGAAAAGTGAACATCTCGAAATGGTTGGATCACAGACACAGGGAGCAGTAGAAGTTTGAAGGAGTGCACAGAGGAGACAACTTCTCCCCAGAATAGTGCCCCCAGCAAGGAGGACCACCGGGGCACTGCTAAGCCAAAAAAACTTTGTATTCCTGAACCAGAGCCCACAGCAAACCCAAGACCAGCATGACTGCTCTGCAAAATGCATCTCCATGTGTCCTGCCCAGTTATTCTAGCAATGCTAATAACCCTTGTCCTGTTCCTTTTGACCTAACAATGGCATTGCCACCTCAGTACTGGGGAGCTTTTAACACAGCTCAGAAATAAAGAGAACTTCATCCACCTGCATTTCACGGCACTCTGAGGAGCTCCCTGGGGATCCTGGAAGCCAGGTGTCAGAGCTGATCTTCACAGGACATGCCACAAATTGGCTGTCTCTGACTTAAGGTGGGTGGGATTCCCCTGCAACATCCCGCTGCAGGGCTCTCACAAGATCAGAAAGCCCTGCAGCTGGTCCATTCTTATTATTGTTCCCTTCCAATCAATAAATTAAATTACTTTTAAAAAAGCTTCTACAAGCAAGATATTACTCTTCTAAGACTGCCAAATAGAGGAAGAAATTACCCTGAAAGCCAGGTCAACTTCCAGGGCTCTCTACCAGCAAGACATACATCCATACACCGGGGCAGTCTGAGCACAGCTCTCCAGAAGCACTGCCTTGGCCAGCAGCTGCCCCACCACATCCTGCACTTCTGCAACATGTCCCATCCAACTCTGCACTCAGTGCCTTGGGCAAAAGCTTCAGCTGCCACCAGTCATTTGTTCATGGAGATTTGTGTCCCCAGGGCTGCTGCGCTGGAGGGCTGGGTCAGCTCTTCCCTTTGCAGGTGCTGGCCAAGTTCAACATCCATGGGACAGCTGATTTCCGCAGAGCCCTCATTTACCAGCCTCCCTTTATCTCACAGTGCTGGAGGCTTCCTTCCTATCTTGCTCCTTCCAAAAACCAGACAGCTCCATCGCTGGCCCTCCCAAACCCAGTGATCATCTTTACATGGATATGGGGAACCACCTGAAGCACTCTGCATCTCCCAAACTCACAAGGGTTAGAGGGGCTAGACAATGCCATTCCCACCTCCACTGGAAGCAGAAAGGACATGCCTGTGCTGCCTGCTGACTATATCCACATACATCTGCCCAGCAGAGGGACCAGCCTGCTTCTTCAAGGGGCTAAGAAGAAAGCAAAGGGGATGACTTCACCCAGAGGAATGCTGCTCCCCAAGGGATCTCCGGCCTCACTACTTCTGTTACTGAAACCACCAGAGAATACTTCTTCCCTTTCCCTTTTATCAGTCAGGCTCACAGATTGAATGTTATCAATTGACAGCTTTAAAGCTAAAGAATTGTATAAATTAAATACCGTCTGCAGCAAATATACTGAGGAGCTAGAATTTATACACACACTAGATATGGGAGCTCTTAGTTATTACCCACTTAAGGCTATGGCACTGATGAATGGTAAGGCCACCCTATCCCTGAAGGCACTTTTCATTACCCACAGTATAGGAATATTGAGAGTGTGTGTGTATGTATCCAGCACAACTGCTCATTTCCATAGTTCTCCATCAGGTTTGCATTCAGTTTATAAAATAAAAAATTACTCTGGGGACATATTTCACTCATTCCAGAGCCTTTCTCTCTCCCTCAGCCTCCATCCAGGCCGCCTCCTTCCTCCTCCCCACCTCAATACTGTAACAATACCTTTAAATCTGATGGTGCTTATTAAATGAAACAACTTAATTACTATCAATATATAATGTTGTGCACTTCAGCCTCAGCCGAGACATCTGATCCCATTCTGCTCATGACCTTTAATGGCCATCAAATCAAAGTAATTTTGGTCAGCTCTGACACATGGCCAGGTCAGGAAGATGAAGGAACACTAATCTACCCTGTTACCCTGCCCATTGTTTAATACCATTTTCAATAGAATCTAATAACTGGAGAAATGCCAGTGTTCTGTCTAGTTTGGGTTAAAACCTCTGTCGTTGAAAATAAATAATTATGGAACACTCTGAATAGCCCAAGGTTTACATAATTGGTGCCTCTTAGAGCAATATACTCGCCTTTGAAGTTTGCAAGGAGAGGAATTTAGGAATTCAAATCAGCGGCAGTGCTCCTGAGCACGCTCCACTCTCCACCTTGGAGGGGCCGTCGCCAAAGGAGGCTTAATTAAGGGAAGTGAAAACCACTTTGGATTCACCAAGGTAACACAACAAGTGCATTGCTTCCTCTGAATTGAGGGAAAATAGCAGGAATGCTTCCACTCGACAGCAGCTATTCTGCAGGCTGGGACTCAAGTCCTTCAGGGAAAAAGAAATACCTGTCATAAAATAATTGCATAGAGACAACAGGAGTGTTTAGGTTCAAGCATTACTATTTATGCATATTGTTTCCCCGGTGCTAAACAAAACAAGTTTTCCCATGCCAAAACGAGGGACACCGCCAGAGCTGCCAGACACCCCGTCTGGGTGGGACAAATAGCCTGACCTACAGAAGGGGCAGCAGGATGCAGAGACATTTTATCGCAGGCTCACTTTGCTAATGCACTCACACCAGGCCACACTCATGCTCCAGAAAATTAACCACAGCCCAAAAACATCACAGCAAAGTGGCCTGCAAGACCAGACATGGAGGGAATGGGGAAGTAAGGGAGTGCCAGGCTGCAAAGCAGACCTGTCCTCATTTTCGTGACTAAGGGGCTGCAAATCACATCAGCCTGCCTTCTGAGAGCACTGGTCACGGCAACTGAGCAGAAAGCACAGAAGGATGTTTTTGTTAATCACCCTCTCCTCAAATACCCATTCTTTACCTTAAGCCATCAGTCACGTACCACAGCAGGTAACAAAAGGCACTGAGATTTATAGGGCATTTCCTGAGCCGAGGGTCCTGCAACAGAGCCCGCAGGTGGGACAGCACCATGGCACCACCTCTCTCAACGGGACGGAGCCAAAGGGGTGAGATACAGGGGCAGCAGGATGGCTCTGTCACCCCAACCAGGCAAGCAGCAGTGAGCACACGCTGCCATGCAAAGGGAATTGGGAGCACCGCCGTCACCACCAGCTGAGTTACTCAGGCACAGCCTAGAGCAGGGGCTGAAATCAATCCTCGCTCCGACTCTCACTTGAGGAGGAATTCAGGGTTTGGCTGTACGTGCACCAGAATCTCTTCACAACCACTGAACGCATTTATGGTGCAGCTGAAGGCCACAGCGATTTTTCTTAAAGGGAAACCTTACCTATCCAGGGTTGAATCCACATCTAATGTTAATAGAAGCTCTGACACCTCACAGAGGCAGAGGGGCTGTGGATGGGCCTGGCAGGCAGATTGCTCTCTGCAGCCATCATCCTCTACAAGCTCCCCCAGTGCTGGCTGGGAGAAAAACCAGTGACCACCCTCCAGACAGAACCTAATTGCAAAATATTCTATACGTTCAGAAGAAATAAACAAAAGCATCTTTCTTCATCGATTCCCACGCAAACATTTCCTCATTCTCCAGCCAGCCAGCAGACTCACATCTGTGTGCCTCAAGTGGGAAACGCTGGTGAATTCCAATGGCACCAGTCACTCCTATAGCCAAGAGTGGCACAGCCTTGACCAGTACATCACAGCCTGTGAGTCTTCCACAGAGCACTCCGAGATAAAAGATCTCTGTTTCATTCAGAGCCAAACCCTGCTGATACCTAATTTTGCTTCTATTACCTCATTAATAAGCTACAGACATTTGCAACGTGCAGTTTGTCTTTGTCTGTCTGCATTGTGGTCATCACACAGACACAAGTGCTATTTCTTGTTGTGTTTTGTTTTCTTTTTCTTAATTCACCATTCCAGCCCATGCCTCTGCCACCCTTGCAGAGCTGGACTCAATTAACTCTTTTGTGTTCTCTTTGCAGCAAGCTGCAGCAGTCAAAAAAGCGATACATAATCTTTTCACCAATATTAACTTCGTCACATGAAAGTATTCATTGGCAGCTTTATGTAGCTCGCCAAATGGGGGATTTAAAGTACAAAAGTAGCATTTAATTATTAAGTATAAAGGGACATTCACGTGTCACACTGTAAACAAGGGTGACGTGTGTATTTGCAGCTAAAAACAAAGCAATGCAGTTATTTTTTAAGTTGGTCAGACTAACAAACTGAAAATAAGTTGAAGTAACCTAACCATAGCAGGTAAACTCTTTAAAAATGTTTTAAATGAGGGATAAAACTGTTTACAAGTTTTTAACTGTATAATATTTTTTCTTCTTGTATTTTGCCAATACCAATAAAAAAACAACATGTGTAAATATATATAAACAGACACTTGGCATAAGAACACACTTCATGAAATATGAGTAATAGAGGAGGAAAATTCAAAGTATATTTCTTCTTTACTGTATTGAAGGGACAGGTTACCGTAAAGAATACGTTATGTGCTGAGAGATGAAAACACAAAGTGCATGCAGGATATGTAGGATATGAACAGCGTGTTCATTTCCAGGTAGAAACGCAAACATTTTGGTTCATTTCATATCTCACTTACACCGCACTATTCGGTGTCATTTCATTGACTCCAATGTATTTGGACTTGAGTCCAGCAAAGCACTTAAACACATGCTTAGCTTTAAGCGCACAATAGCCCCCTTGAAGTCAAATTAAGCACATATTTACGTGCTTTGCTGGATCGGGGCCATACTACAGATTTACACAGATGTAAGTGAGCTCAGATGAGCTCAAGCCACAATGTTTGTGTCCAGATTCAAATCCAATTGGCAAATGCTTTCAAAAGCTGGAGGTATTTGGATTAGGGGTTTTGGTCCAAGCCAATCTGTAACTTTAGTACCTGAACCCGCATTTCTTGTGCGCCCAAGGCTCCCATCGGCATTAGTGGGAGCTTTGGAGGCACGAGAATTACAAGAGCGAGACCTCTGGGACTAGAGAGCCAATTTACTTAAACCCAAATTATAACATTTTTTAACCTTTAGATTAAACCAAACTCCCACCTGAATTCAGCCCTGGCTCCATTACATTTCTCACCCAGCATTTGGATTTTTTGTTTATCGTATTACTATTGCTTTTGGCTAGCATTCGCTTTATTATAAAACATTACCCTAGGAAATACTAATGGGCACCATCAAATAGCTGTTAACATAAAGCACTTATAAACAAGTGCCATTAGTGAACCAGCAAAGTGCATAGGAACTCATTTATGTTACATCTGTTAACATTAGACAAACAGATCCACAATTTTAGTTCACAGAGATGCTCAGCTTGGCCAGAAGGGAGTTCCCATGTTTTCCATCAGCCCAGCAAATGGACACCATGTGCAGTTCCTACTCCTGGTAGGCTCTGTGGTTCCCAAAACACAAAAAGCACTGGGTTTTGGTTCAGGCACAGTCAATACAAGGATCTGGAGATGTTATTTGGTGATTGCTGCTCTGCAAAGGATGCTCTTCCAAAACCTCCAACTCTATCAGCACAGCTCCAGCCTCAGATGCAGTCTGGCTTTGTGAGAGCTTCCTATAGCACTTGTGCACCTTTTCTTGGTTATTAACCAAACACAAACGGGATGGAGCTGCTCTACCACTGTCCTGCTGACAATACAAGAGGTACAGCTTTCCCAGTGCCTAGCAAAACATGAGGTGCCTGTGCTCAGAACACCCACAAAGCCTTCCCAGACACTGCTGACCACAAAACTAAAGAAGCTCTGGCTTCTGCTGCTAACTATGGTTGATCTGAACCTGCAGCCAAAAGCAAGCCTTTTTTTTTTTTCCCCTTGTTTTAACATTTACATGCATTGAGAGGATCACATGTAACATGGCAGAACCATAGCACTGAAAGAAGAACGAATAGAGGCGCTGGCACTCAGGACCGTGGTAGAAAGTAGAACAAGATGTGATATCTAACATCTATTCCAACAGTGTTTAGTTCTGAATGAGGAGACCACGCTGGGAACAGAGCAGCCATCCTGAACCCAAGCTTGTCTCCAGCACCATCTGAAATGCACACAGGGGAAAAAGTCCACCTGGTGCTTCTGCACGTTGTAACCAATGCTGAAAACCCATCAGCAGTGAACACAATGCTAAATAAGAGAAGATTGCAGAAAAGCATATCTAGATATTTATCAAGAGCACATCTGCTTTTTTTTTTTTTTAGGCTTTAATTGAACTCCAGGGAGAAGAGCGTGTTGTAGATGCCAGTGCTTCAATGACACCATGAGAACACTGTTACAGCTCAGGCCACATCACCAAGCATATCAGGATTGCCACACCACGTGAGGAGAAACCCCTGAGCACAGGAGAAACTGAGGCAGCTTCACACTGTGCTAAAGCCCAAAGGCAAAGCACTTACTGAGATACCAAGGCTAGCAGCTCTAACACCAAGCATCTCCTGCCCAACATCACCAAACCCAACCCAACCCAGCCCAGCTAGCAGGTGAGAGGCATCAGTGGCCCTTCCTAATCAAGCTGAGCAGCTTCCCCCTGATTGAACCCAGCTGAGCAGGGCTTTCTGAGCAAAGGAAGCTGGGGAGGGGAAGCAGGATGCACCCTCCCATTTCTTTATTTTTGCACTAAGTAATCCTCTCTCTACCATCTCCCACCTAAATCCCATTGTACCCTGGACCAGCCAGCAAGTAAGGTGTGCAAGCACATGAGTGAGTTCAGAAACAGGAGAAACCCTGGTGCAAGCCCAGGGAGAGAGCAGCTGGGCAGCCTGGGTGCCTGAAAGGAGATGCACAGCTCAATTAAGTGGACGGTGGACAATTAAGAAAACAGATGTGTTACTCTTCCACATCACTTAAAAAAAAAAAAAAAAGTAAAAAAGAACAAACAGCCTTTCCTTACTTGGACACTCAGGAAGTTAATAAAAATATAACGCTAGATTAACCTTCTGCTCCTCCTCAGCTGGCCCTGCACACCTCAACAGAATTTTTTGAAGACTTCAATTAATTTCAGGAAGTAAAAATTAAAAAGCCACAGTGATCAGTATAGCTATAATGTTAAAAAATGTCTTAAAAACTGATGATGATGGTACTGAAGGCTGGAAAACACTGGAGTGACTGATGGGTAATGCTGATAATTCTGAATATCAGGAAGCAGTATCAGAGATGGACAGATAAAATAACGTCATTATATGGCTGTGAAAACAAGC
Organism: Meleagris gallopavo; assembly: GCF_905368555.1. Taxonomy (NCBI): domain Eukaryota; kingdom Metazoa; phylum Chordata; class Aves; order Galliformes; family Phasianidae; genus Meleagris; species Meleagris gallopavo. Next base: position 19,406,793 of record NC_139414.1, on the reverse strand, counting down.
CTATAAAGATGTTCCCAGAAATCAAGATCTGGGCTGTCTCATTGTGACCTGTGCTCTGAAACAAATGATACTTATGGAAGAATGCAATCCCAGGAGCATCCAGACATCCAACAGGGAGACAAGAACTCCTTATTTTAAAGAGCTGTAAAGATTTTATGCTTCTGAGTGTCAGAGATGAGAGCAGTCCCAGACAGAGGGAAGGTTGCCCCATATCTGCTGGCCAGGGCCCAGGGCCAGCTGCCAAATGAGCCCCACAGCATGCTCTGCCCTCCCACTGCCTTCATGTCACTGTGCTTTGGGGCAGCTCCTTCTGATTTAGCATGCTGAGGGGAAGAAGCCACTCCAAGGGGGGGCTGCACACACAGGGAAGAACTTTTTCTTGAATGTTTTCAGTATTGAGATGATACAGATAATTTCTGAAATTAAATATAGTCTTCCATCCCAACACATATTCACCACATACTGCTATTAACACAGTATAGGGTCCAAATGCAGCAGCAGAGGTTAATATTTGGACATAGCTGTTTTTCTAACCCTTCGTATCACTTTTATTTCCTCTCCTTTTCTTTCTCTCCTTAACCTCTCTTTTACTGCTGTTAAATTCCTTGCTTTCATTTTTGTAGCTCAGCCTCCCAGCCCTCTCCAATGCTGTTCGGCACCGTTTCAGGCTCAGCCTTATTTCTCCTGATATGTCACCCAACAGGCAGGGAGCCTAAAGCAACACCACTCCCTCCAGCTTGCAGCCTGGGCTGGATCTATCTCCAGGCCATTTTGCTGATCAGGAGCAGGGAGGGGAGACAGGGATCTGAAGAGCAGACCTGCACCTTCATGCATGCACAAGGGAGAGAGCGCACAGGGGTGCATGAGAGCACCTTCACCCCATTTGCTGAGCCCTGCTCTATTTCCAGCCCTGTGTCTGCTGCTGGCCCAGGAGATCCCCTTCCTTTCAGTGTAACCCAGCAGGCTGTCAGGTTGGGTCTGATGGTTACTGGCTGGCCGTGCACAACGTGCATAAACAAAGGGAGCAAAAAGACATCAAATGCTCCTTCTTTGCTCCATACGTGCTGTGACACCAAGAAGGAACCCTTTGAAGCCATTAAAATGTAAAATCCCTTTTTTTTCTCAAGTTTCTGCACCTTCTTTTTCCTGTCCCATGATGCCTTCTCTTTTCTCCTTCACACAAATAGTATTGAGCACTGATGGGATTTAAATTCTGTTCAAAACCCCAAAAAGGTCTTTCAAGGTTACATCTGAGTCCTCAGACCAGTAAGAGCTGGAAGGAGAAATGTCCACCATTTAATGTCTAATAAACAAACTGCCAAAGTCATGATGGCATCTCCTTCACCCACAGTCACTTCCCTCAACAGCTGGACGTGTTGCAGGTATCAGCAGTGCTCCTGCTAACGTCTGCCCATGGTTAGTTTTCCTTCTCTAAATGACTCCCCAACGAAAAATGAGTGAGAATTATTGCATTGTAAAATACATTTTTTTAAAGTTGAACCATGTTAAGTGAAAAATAACTACTCGTGTGAGGAGCAAACATAGCAGAGGTTTCTCTTAATCCCATCAAAGAAATTCTGGATGGAATTTGCACACACACTTTGGCCAGAAGGCTAAGGGACATGGGATGGTAATAGCTTCTGGTTTGGAAGATGAGCTTTGAGGTCACAGTAATCACTTTACCTGTAAAAATCTGGCTCTTAAGTGGATTTCAAATTAGAAATACTTCATCCTTGAAAAAATATGCCACACAATTGGCTTTCCAGGGTCTATTCCTACCAGTCCTTTCTAGGGCAGTCCGGACATGCGTGCTCAACACACTTTTAAGAGCAAATCCAAGTGCCACCAACACGTCCTGCCTGGCATCCTGCTCCAAAACCAAACGTTTCACACTGCGGGCAGCTCGTGGAACCTGGAGTGTGGCACCACTCAGCACGGCGCACAAAGCCTGGGTGTCTAAAGTTTCTCCATATTCACAGAAAATTATATCTAAAACCATTACGCTGGTAACAAAATTGCAATCAGAAGTAAGGAAATTGCTAAATGAAGCCCATTTTACTGCCTAACTTCAAGGAAGCCATAAAATTATCAGTCCTCCCTTTCCTTAATATATTTTTTTCCCAGTCTGATGCTCCATGGGGTATTTCTCTATGCAAAATTCATGGTTTGGCTCCAAATTAGCCAAACATAAAACTGAGCTTACGAAGCCTCACTCGGAGGTTGCATGGACCCTTTTTCTTGGCAGTGGTTTAAAAAGAAGCATAATAAGCCTTGCTGGCTTGGGGGACGTTCTGGTTGCTGGCACTGCTGGCTGCATCGCCTGCTTCTCCTGGCAGCACGGGGTGGGAGGCACACAGGAACCGCAGTCCTGGGGTTTATTGGGCTGGATTACCTGCAAGGCTGCCCTCCTCCTCCCCACCAACCTCAGGGCTCCGTGCTTTGAGAGAGGTGGGTGATGCTGCCGGGATTCTTGGAGCTTAAAGCAGGTTGGTCACACAAGGTGAAGGCCACTGCCAAAAATAATAGGGCACTCTGAAATAGAAAAAGTGGGGATTTTATGGCAAATGGAGAGGTCTAATGGGATTAACGCTGAAGCATGTCCACCAACATGCAAGTGGGAAGCCTGGCAGTATGCAGCCTCGACTTGGTGGCTCTTCTTCAAAGCAACCACTACTACTGCCCAGGATTGTATTACTGCCTCCAGCAACACTGTAATTGCATATATAGAGCACTAAGCCTGAAAATTAAGTTGAACTTAATTTCTGAGATACCAAGCTCTGCATGAACTGCCCACGTTTGCTCTGAGCCCAGCAACAGGGGCACACAGGCCTGGCTGGGTTCTGCTGTCAATGCTTTGACTCAAGTTAAATTATAAATAATAATGTCAGGTTGGAAAGGAATCTCCCAGCCTTCCTCCATGGATGAGAAGTTCTCTCCATCCCATTCTGGGTACAACTCTATGCCACTCTTTTTTGCTCAGACTCAGCTGGGTTTTCTCTTGGGGCACTGGTCCAGCACATGGAATTTCACCCTTCCTCTCATTCTGAGGCTGCTTGCTGACATTAAAGACACCAAACGGTATTATTCCCTCAGACATCTCCAATATCCATCGTTCATGGCCAAGCACATCATTTCACCATGTCTCATTTACTTTGGCTGCTTCTGGTGCCTTCCTGTTTCCCACAGCACCACGCACCTCAAACAGCAGTTTGTGCAGGCAGAGCATGTGCCCATAGCACCTAGGCAGGCAGTCAATGACTACTAGATATGCCCACTATAAGACATGAAAGAATCAGCTTTTCCTTTTTTCTTTTTAAAGTTAACATTTCTTAATTATTGCTATAAATTACTGTTATCGTGATAGAACAACAAAAATAAGACAATAAAAGTATAACGCAGTGTTGATAAGGCAGTTAGAGCCAATACAATTTTGCTTCTCTGTGGTGTGTATTCTTAGCCCAGTCCTCATGCCAGTCCCCCCAGCCAAAAATACATCAAGAGCCTAAAAAGAGTAAAATAGAAACATCACTTGAAAATACTTCCAGACAACATGTTTCCTTTTCTCCCTTTATATGGGAGCCACAAAGAGAATGGAAAGATTAAAACTCACAGAAAGCATTGCTTAATTCCTCAGCAAGGTGCAAGTAAATAGAATCTGCTGGGGAAAAAATGGCCACATCAACTTCAAATGGCAAAGTGGTTTCAAGAGGGAGAAGTTAATCATTTCTGTCAAGTGCTCAAAATGTTAAATGGTTTTTAAATCAAACCTACAGGCACCAATGGGCACTCAAACCACATTTTAGATATGTTTGGGGTGGCTTTTCTCTGTGGTCTTGCTCATCCTTCATACATGTGTTGGGGATGAAGCAGGAAGTGGTAATGGGGCACACACAGCAGCACTTGCTGGAGGTACTGGGCACTTCAAGCAGAACAAATACTTGTTCAGAAGATGCAGCATTAGGCTGGTAGGTCCCCACCCCAGTCTGCACCACATCCCATGTCTGTCCCCACTCCACTGGATGGCCGAACAAATGGAGTAAGCTCACCATGGCAGCATCAGCAATGCTCATATTTCATCCAGATGGCTGGAACGACTCCTGAATGAGGCCAGATCTTGGGGATGACCTTGTGCACTGATGCTGCAGCAGGTACCCAGCAAGCCCTCAGCGTGGCAGCTACCCAGCATGTCGGCACACCCTGGGCAGGGAAGCTGCTGCTGAGCTCCCTACAGGAACAGTAGGCAGAGCAGCCCCAGCCAGACCCTGCATTGCTGGATTTAGGGCCAGACCCTGCTCCATCGGTGGCTTTGGGGCCAAGCCTGTAGCTATCACTAAGCCAGCTCGGCTTCCAAAACACAAAGCCTTTTTCCATTGTCTGTGCCAGTTTGGTGTTACTACATGTGTGAAGAAGCTTGGAGGCAGGGGATGGAGGTTATTTTCGTTGAGCTATGATTTCACTCTTGCTGTGTATCATCCTCACACACACACACACACAAAAAAAGCAGTAGAGAGGGCAGGATTTTTTTCTGGAGCCAGCTGAGAACTGAAAAGCTCACATTCAGAGCATCCCAGCAGAAGGTGGACATGGACATGTCCATCCCAGTGAGCCCTGTCCCCCTTTGTCTTTTGTCTAGGAGAAGCATCCTTAGGGCAGAGCCCAGCCCCCCTGTCCCACTACCACAAAACCTTCTGAGTGCTGCTACCAAGTCACACCCCCCTTCTAGCAAGCATCACTGCCCCGAAACACCCCATACCCTGGCACTGAGCTCTCCTGCCCCAGCTGCTGTGCAGCAGGCTGGTGGCTGTGCAGGGTGAGGCTCTGCCCTCCTGCAGCTCTCAGAGCAGGGAGCACAGCCAGGCTCTGTGCAGGGCTGGCACCACAATGGGCTGCACAGCCCGCCAGCTGCAGGAGGGCACGTGTTGTGCAGGAAGATCTGAAGCCAAACATTCTCCCTCTGCACACAATAAACAGCCGTAATAAATTGCATTACACAAAATATATTTAGTGCTAATTTTTTAATTTAAGCCACCTGGGAAATTTTGTTAGATTGGTCGATACGAAGTTCTCAGGATTCTGCTAATCTAATGATATCTACCAGACAAAACAGTATGATGTTACAGCAGTCTGAAAGCTTCCCTTTTCTGTAGCCCTCTCAGAGATCAAACTGGCAGAACTCACATTTTTTGAAATGTTATACATAATCGGTGATCCGATTGCCAAAAATAACCCATTCGTGGAAGCTTTGCTCTTCTGGTTTATAACTTACTGTAATCAAAAAGAGAGCAGTGCTGCTCTGCAACGGAATATGGCCGGGGTCAGGAGGTGAGGGCACCAGTTGTGCAGCAGTTTCTACGCTGTGTATTATTTTACAGCAATTTACATTTAGAGTATGAACAGGGCTAAAACACAGTGTGCACGTTCAGACATACCAGAGGAATTTCTGATAAAAGATACAGAAATGTAAATAATAAAGCTGGAACTCGTGTGCATCTCTTTTCTGTGCAAAAATTTCACCCCAGTATAAGGTTTTTCTAAACAAAAAAAGTTGGTGCCGAAGGGGAAAGAGTGCTCCTAGTGTATAAATTGAGCTCCGTGCTGTAATCCTCCCACCACAAGGCTCACATCAGATCGGCCCAGATGTGCAGAAGGCCTCAGGACCATCACAGACCTTTTGCTCAGCACAGATCCCGGCTCATGCCATGAATCCTGGCTGGGTGCAGCCCCTACCTGCAGCTACTACCTCACCTCCTAGTGTTTCTGGGATGCAGAGGCCATGTGGTACATTTCAGCCTTAACTTTGAATTTCCTTTATTTTGTAGATCAAACTTTGACATTCCCTTAAGGTAGTGGGGTTTTATGTTGCTGCATATATCCCGGTTTAAAAGATAATGCTTCACTGAAACAGACCACATTGTGAAAGCCTGAAATAAACTGAATTGCATTTCACTTCCCAGCTCCTATAGCTGGATTAGCTCACATTTCTCTCTCTTTGTTACACATTTAGCACCAAATAGAAAATTCATAAAATTCATTGCAGATGGCTTCCCTCCTCCCCACCAGCTCTGTTCTTCCCGGAGCCACGGAGAAGCTCTGCCCAGGAGTGCAGAAAAAGGGGGGGAGCAGAAAACCAGCCAACAACTGGGCAGCACTTCTTTATATTCCGTGCATTTTAATTCCAGTATTTAAAGTCGCATTGCAAAGAGTCGAAGTCCTGGTTTGCTCCCCAGCTCACAGCCACTCTCAGCATTGCAGGGTACCCAGGAGCTGCAGCCCCAGGGCCAGGTCCCTTCTCCATGCACTAACCCCATCGTGCACACCCTTCTCCTTCCCATCCTTGTACAGCCCAGCTGGCACCTTCGCTTTGCACTGCAGGGATGCGTCTGCAATGCAACCATGAAGCAGCAGTGCTGGAAAAGAGCAGCTCCCTCTGAGCCAGACTGTGCTCCTGTGCTGAACTGCTATTTTTTTTCAGTGCCCATTCAGTTTTTTTAAGCGTGTTCCTGTGATCCCAGCCTTGAGCCTACATCTCCATATGAGTGCTGCTCTAACTAGTTGCACCAAGCAGAAAGCCAGGAAGAATGGTCTGCTCTGCCCCCCTGTATAACAGCTACAGGAATTCCCTAAATTAATTCCTGTTTGGATTAGCCTGTATCTTTTTAGAAAAACAGCCAACCTTAATTAAGACAAAGGAATTCCAGTGATGTTGAAATCCACCCAGCTCTTTGTAAATTGTTTTAATGGTTAAATACCTTCACTACTTAAATATAAACTGTATTTCTAATCTGCATTCACACAGCTCTAGCTCTGTCTACTGGGTAATATTACACTGTATCTGCTCATTGGAAAAGCCATGTGTGATTAAACCTCCTTCTGCTTTTCATGTCGGAGCTCCCAGCCTTGCCTAACTAAACTACAATGATGTAAAACCGACTGCATTAAATCATGGCAAAAGAGCACTGAGCTGCTCCAAAAATGACAGCAAACCTTGTTAAATTTTAAATAAACAAATATCATGAATTCTTAGTTGGAAACCTGAGCGTCTGAACGGGCCCTTCCAAACTTTCAGTACATCTGTTTGGAAACCGGTTTGCAGCAAAGCAGGGTAAGTGCTGCAGACATGGCTTCATTAGCTGAGATGTACGGAACCCACTGCTCCCTGCTGCCCAGCCCTCACCCAAGCTTCAGGAGGTGCTGGTGCTCCCCTCCACCCCGTTCCTGTCCTAACTGAGTTAGAGTCACAGAATCACAGAATTGTTTGAGTTGGAAGGGACCTTTCAAGTTCCTCCACGTTCCTCTCCAGCAGCTTTACCAGAGGACTGTGCTCCTCAAGACAGCCAGAAATGTCTCCTCTGGCCAAACAGCCTTACGTATATGTGAAGTCAATAAATATTTTCAAAGAATACTTCCACCACGGAAGTGCACAATTAATGTGTTTGGGAAACGTGCCAGGGAACAACATATAGGCTCGTGTATGTCAGCTCCACGCCTGCATTCCCCATGTAAACCCACAGCAGTTCAGAGGCAGCACGATGTGCATGGGCTGCAGGAACCCACAGGAGCCATGGCTGCCAGAACATATGTAAGTGCAATTGCAGAGAGCACATGGATTTAGTTGTTTTCTTTACCTGTATGCACACAAACATATATAAGTATTCCATATATGTGTGTGTAGCTGGCAGTAACAGAAAGGTGTGTTACAACTGCATACATACACAGTGGGCACAGACACATCCACACACATGCACGTCAGTAACTGGGTGAATAGGTGAATACAAACACTAACAGCCATTTATGGCAACAACAACGAAAGCTGTCCCTGGAGCCTGCCTGTGGCCCGGCAGCCAGAATGATGGAGCACGGCCAGGGCACAGCACAGCAGTGGCACTCACATGGGTCCCTGGCAGGGATGATGGATATTGAACCGAGCAGGGACACGGCTTTGGCAGCAGTCAAACAGCCAGGAGGGGTCCGAGCAGCTCCCAGCCGTGGGGATGAGAGGAAAGGAGCAGGGAGAAGGTAGTAAAAAAAAAAAAAAAAAAAAAAAAAAGCCACGTTCAGCTCTGGTTGTGTTTGTTTGGAGAGAAAAGGGGGAAAAGCAGCCTAAGAGGCCGGTGTAATAAGATGCTGTAGCTTTTATGAAAGAGGTGAAATAATTTTAAACACAGACACACAATGAGTTTATTTATTTAGAAAGTTGTTAAATAGAGTCTGGGAATTCAAATATTCAATGTTGACATTGTACAGGGCTGGCGGGGAGCCAAGCCCCGCTCCGAGAGACCCAATGGCCGCGGCGCCCGGCCCTCGCCCCTCCCCGCCGCTAAATAGGTAAAAGCCATTAGTTATAGCCACAAGCAAGAGCTGAAGCCGAGTCAAATAATGTTGCCTCAGCCAGCCGACTTCAAAGGCGTGTAAGTGTGTTTGGCTTTTTAGTGCTGGAACTGCAGCAATATGTCACACTTTTGAAAGAGTTTTGTAAACAGTTCCTTCCCCTTTGTAGAAACATTTCTTAAGTTTCTTGTACCCCATGTAAACAGCGTTAATTAACACGGCTTGCGTTTTTCATTTCCAGCGGGGCCGTGCCGTTGCCGGGCCGGCCGTCCCTCCGCGCCCTCCTCGTGTCCGCAGCGCGGCCGGGGCGGCTGCTGGGGGCGGCGGGAGGGACGGGAGGCAGCGGCCGGAGCGCCGTGTGGGGCTGGAGGGCTGGGGGTGGAGAAAGGAGGGAGAAATGGAGGGGAGGCCAGGGAGAGAGTGAGGGAGAGTGAGGGGAAGTAGGAAAGTAGTGAGAAACTGAGAAAGAGAGGAGGAAGGAGAAGAGAAGAGAAGAGAAGAGAAGAGAAGAGAAGAGAAGAGAAGAGAGAAGAGAAGAGAAGAGAAGAGAAGAGAAGAGAAGAGAAGAGAAGAGAAGAGAAGAGAAGAGAAGAGAAGAGAAAAGAAAGAAAGAAAAGAAAAGAAAAGAAAAGAAAAGAAAAGAAAAGAAAAGAAAAGAAAAAGAAGGAAAAAGGAGGAAGGAAGGAGAAAGGGAAAGAAAGAAAAAGAGGGAAAGAAAAAAAGGAGGGAAAGAGAGAGAGAAATGGGAAGGAAGGAAGGAAGGAAGGAAGGAAGGAAGGAAGGAAGGAAGGAAGGAAGGAAGGAAGGAAGGAAGGAAGGAAGGAAGGAAGGAAGGAAGGAAGGAAGGAAGGAAGGAAGGAAGGAAGGAGACAAAAAAAAAGGAAGGAGGAAAGAGGGAAAGAAAGAGGGAGAGGAAGAGTGAAAGAGAGGGAAAGAAAGAAGGAAAGAAAGAAGGAAGGAAAGAAGGAAAGAGGGAAAGAGAGAAAGAGAGAGAAGAAGGAAAGAAGGAAAGGAAGAAAAGGAAGGAAGGAAGGAAGGAAGGAAGGAAGGAAGGAAGGAAGGAAGGAAGGAAGGAAGGAAGGAAGGAAGGAAGGAAGAAAGAAAGAAAGAGAAGAAAGAAAGAAAGAAAGAAAGAAAGAAAGAAAGAAAGAAAGAAAGAAAGAAAGAAAGAAATGAAGGAAAAGAAAAGAAAAAAAAAGGGAGGGAGAATGGGAGAATAGAAGAAGAGGGGAAAAGAAAGAAGGAAAAGAAAGAAAGAAAGAAAGAAAGAAAGAAAGAAAGAAAAGAAAGAAAGAAAGAAAGAAAAGAAAGAAAAAGAAAGAAAGAAAGAAAAAGAAAGAAAGAAAGAAGAAAGAAAGAAAGAAAGAAAGAAAGAAAGAAAGAAAGAAAGAAAGAAGAAAGAAAGAAAGAAAGAAAAGAAAGAAGAAAGAAAGAAAAGAGGGGGGAAAGGAGGGAAATAAAAGGAGGAGAGGATTGGGAGAATGAAAGAAAAGCGGGGGGGGGGGGGCGAGAGAAAGTAAGAAAGAGTGAAAGCCAGACGCACGCTCTGCATCCTGAAAAGGGTTAATGCAGCGCCTCGTGAAAATGTGCCCGGCATGTAATGGGATTGTCTCGGCCGGCCCCGCACCTCCCGTCCTGCAGCCCGCCGCTCAGAAGCCATCCGGGGACAGCGCCGGCTCCCGGGGCGGTGCGGAGCGGTGCGGGGCCCGGCTGCTCCAGCGCTGACGCGGGGCGGCGGCCGCAGTGCAGGCGCGGGTAGGGGTGGGTGATGGCGAAGTAATGGCAAATAAACGGCCTCGCTACGAGGGCCGGGAGCCTGGACGTGGCAAAAGTCTCCCTGCTCGAAAACAAATTCCCGGACCGAGTCTTAAACAGGCAAATAAAGTCGCCGGCTCTGTTTTTCAATCAAGGCTTTTAAGTACTGGACTGAAGCAAATTACAGGCGCAGGAAAACCTGCTGAAACTTAGGAAAGTGTTATTTTACTATCTCAGATGGTTAGAGGGATCTGGATCTACCTTGGCTGCACTAAATTGCCTGTAAAAAAGCGGTGATAAAGTGTAAAAGTAACAAGTGCCTCCCTCTCGCCGTGTGTTCCCCTAATCTGATCACCTTCTGTCTCTTTACGAGGCTACTGGGTGGCGGGGCCGAGCCGGGCCGGCTGCGGGGCTGCGGCTGCGGGGGTTATTCGGGGATACGGAAAGTCTGCGCAGGGGAAAAGCAGCGGCTCGGGGGCTGCGCGGCGGCCCCGCACCGACACGGGCAGGTGCAGAGCTCGGCCGGAGCCGCGTTCAGTGCCCCGCAGCCCCGCAGCCCCGCAGCCCCACGCACCGCTCCCGGCCGCCCGCCCTCCGCAAGAGCTCATCTTTCCCCTTATTTTTAAAGCTGGAGTTTGGAAATATTCACTTCTCATTCCTTCTTTCCGGTTTTGGTTTTTCTGATTGTTTTTTTTAGTATTGTTTTCGGGGCGGAGGGAGCTCAAAAATGGGGGTTTTTAGTCATTTTACACTGAGGGCGAGAAAATGCGCACCTTGAATTGCGAGGGAAACGCTTTGATGAGCAGCAGCGGCGGGCACGGCGCCTGGGCCGGTTTTATTTCACGCGCAGAAAAAACCAGAAGTGAAATGACGAGGAGCGCTCTCCCCCCCGATCTCTGCGATTTGCCACCGAAGAGGGTTCGGGCTGCAGAAACTTTTCTCTTCCCGGTCCCGAAAGAACGAAGCGAGAAGCTGAAAACTTCCCCAGCTGAAGCCCAGGGGTCGCCGCCAGCCCAGCTCGCCGTGAAACCGAGCCGCAATTCGGCAGAAAACAGAGTTTTTCGGAACGCAAAATAAAATCTATATATATATATAATCTCAGCTTTTTAGCCACGGTTCCCTTTCGGAGCGAGCTGCGAGCAAACGCTTATTAACGCAACGCATGCGGTTTGGTGGAAAGCGCTGCTGGGGCAGCGGGAGCCGAGGCGCAGTGCGGAGTTGCAGCTGTGCGGGCGGGCAGCGCTGCGGCCGGGGGGCGGCGGGCGGGGGGGCGGGAGGGGCGCGGGGCCGCCGGAGCCGAGCGGGACGGACAGCGGGGCTTCGACGCGTGTTTGTTTCCTAATCGAGTGAGCTGCGCCGCACGCTTGAAAATCGCCACATCGAACGCGGGTCGCTGCTGTTATTGTTACGGTTCGCGGGGAAGCCGAGGAGGATCCGGGGAGATCTTTCGCTTCCACGCTTGTCCTTTTTTTTTTTTTTTTTCTTCACAAATAAAGAGTAAATAAACAGCTGTTTTTTGCATCACACAACTTATGCAACATTTCATCTGACCTTTTTTTTTTTTTTTTTTGTCTTTTCTCCTGCCTGTTGTTTTGCCATCGCCATGGCTATCAATTGCAACTAGCCCAGATGTGTCAGAGGAAATAAAGACATCAGCTGTTTTTAAAATAGGACGCGAAAGGTGGTGAAGTTTTTTTGTCGAGTCCCTCTTTCAAAAGAAAAGGTTGTATTTAAAGAAAGATCCCTATCAGAAAGGAGAAACGGACGGGGCGATACGGCGACTCATAGAACCGCTCGGCATTCGCGCGTGGACGGCCGGGTCCTCGGGAGCGGCCGAAGCAGAGAAGCGCCGGGCCGACGCAGAGCCCCGCCGTTCCGCTCCGCTCTCCGCGCTGACCCGCGCAGGCTGCAGCCGCCCGCTGCGCGCCGCGCAAAACCCGCGCAGCCCCACGCGTGCGGCGCCCCCACGCTCCGCTCGCTTTGCTTTGTCCCGCGCCGCGCGGATATCGCGCGGGTGAATATTGCTTTCTAGAGGGGGACGCAAGCGGGGGTCGCGCCCGCTACCTGTGCCCGGGGCTCGCCGAGCTACGGCCGCCCCTCGGTGCGCGCACACGCAAATACAAACACGCACACAAACTCACACGCACGCACACACCTCCCCACCCCCCCGACCCACCCCCCCGCGGCCCCCGGCCCTACGGACGGCCGACAGCGCCCACTATAGGGCTCGGATCCCCTCGCACCCCCCTCTCTCTCGGATCCCCCCCCTCCAGCCCCCGGCAGCGGCAGCAACTTCCAGCGCTCGCCACTGAACTTTTCCTCAACTCCTTCCCCACCTCCCGCGGGCTCCCGCAGCCCCCACGCCGGCTCCGGTCCCGGCCCCGGCTCCGACCGCCGCAGCCCCCCGGCCCCCGCCGCCTCCCCCGGGCCGGGCCGGGATGCTGCAGGTTGCGGGGAGCTCCGCGCCGCACCAGACACGTCTATGCAACATGGCAGAGAGCGAGGGGGAAAAGCCAAGAGAAAGGGGGATTGCACCTACTTGCGGCCAGCTTCCTCGCCCTGCCTTTGGATCGCATGCTGCCAGTCCCGCGGCCGATGCCGGCGTGGGGGGCGGGGGGGGCTTTTTTTTTTTTCCTCCCGGAGCTTTTCCTCCTTTTTCGCTCCCCCTCTCCCTCTCTCCTCTCCCTCTCCCGCACACACACTCTCCCTTTCTCTCAATCCCGGCTCGCTATCTCTCCAGCATTGTCAGTTTGGACACCTTCGCACATGCGCACGGGCGGCTCCCCCCCGCTCTTCTACATTTCAGCGCCGCCAAAAAAAAGTTTGCAGCGATCCATCACCGCCGGAGGGGACCCTGACAGCCGGCACCGGGGCCGGACCGGGCCGGGACGACGCGTGCAGCCGCCGCCGGGTGCGGGACGGAGGCCGTGGGGCTGCCGCTGTGTGCCCACGCAGGGACGGAGCGGGAGATCCGCGCTCGGCCGGGCAGGGCCGGAGTGGAAGGAATGACACTTTCTTTCTGGCTTTTTATTCCCCTTTCTTTCTTTTGCTCTGTTTTTTTTTTTTTTTTTTTCTTTTTCTTTTTTTTCTTTTCTTTTTAAACTTTATGACATATTCACCCCGCTCTGGCGATTTTGCAACATTTCAATAGTTTGTTCTCATCCGGCCGCAATTTATCGTGGGTCTCTGGGTATACGTAGGCAGAGAGATATTGGATTATGTTTAATTATGTATGCATCTCATCACATCGTACACTTGCCCGGCGCACACACGTTCCCCACCTCGAACTCCACTCAGTCGGTCAGAAAAAGCGATTTTAGAACAGCAAAACGCCGACCGCTCTCATGTCTTTAATTACAGACTTTGCCAATCAAAGAGGGAGCGCTCTGAAATTGGGAACTCCTTTAGGGGATAGCGATGTCCGAGGTATGAATCAATCCAAACTACGTATAGATTTTCCTCCGGTACAACCTCCTTGCATTAAACAGTTTTGTTCAATACCTTCCATGCGCTATTTATGTTCCCATTAATATCTGTTGCAAATCCTGCCAGACACCATAAAAGAAAATTACAATCTTTCAGACTCGGTGCTGCGCCAGTACATACACGCCACTCAACTTTTTGTTTTAACAAAATCCTCACCATCGCCCCTTCCCCCACCGCCCGCAGCCCCCCGCCCCCCACCCGCGATCCCCCCACGCGTGGTTTCAGGGCCGCGCTGCTCCGCGCCGCTCCCCCAAAGCGGCTCAGGGACCTCAGCGCTCCCCGGGGAGCCGCGCTCGATGCCGTCGTTGTTTTTAATTGGCGATTTGGGTTTGCTATGATGATTATCGCTATCGTTCTTGTAGGGAGGTGCCGCCGAGCTGGGTGCAGCCCGTGCCCCTCTCCCCGCGGGGTGCCGGCCGGGAGCCGCCGTCGCGCTCCGGGGTGAGCTCGGGTCGGGCTGCGGGGCTGCGCTCCGGACGGGGTGTTTTCCGACCCTAAACCCTGCCCGCGAGCAGCGCTCCTCCGAGCGGGGCCGCCCGAGCGTGACCCTAAAACATCCCCCGGCCCGACCCGCGCCTCCGGGAGACGCGAAAACCCTCGGCGATTTTGGACAATTCCTCCTTCCCTTTCCCACTCGCAGGGGGGTCCCTCCGAAGCCGCCCCTCCGGCCCCGCGGGCGGCTTCCCCGGGCACGGCGGACGCTCGTGGGCTCCCAGCTGCGGCTTTCCCGGGCCGCGCAGCCCTGACCCCGCCGCCCGTCACCGCCACCTGCCCGCCGTCCCAGCGGCCCCGGGAGCCCGGCAGGTGCCTCGCCGACCCCGGCCGCCCCCCGCCCCTCCCCGGCCGCTCTCGGTGCCGCCCGCCTCAGGCTCGCCGCGCTCGGCACCCTTCCCCGAAGGTCCCGGAGAACCCCCCGGGAAATCCGTTTCGTTCCCTCGGCTGCCTCCCGTGCGGGGATGCGAGCAGCGCTCGTCTGCCCCCGGCAAACAGAAATCTTTGCTTTTGGAGGGAGGGATAAAATGATTTCTAATAAACGCCGGGACACCCATAGCGCCCACTGGCACACGGGGTTCGGCGCGTTCCCCGTAACAGGAAATTTTCTCTTCCTTACATTCTAATTGAACGAGCCTCGCAGCCCGCCTGGAGAAAAGTTGGAATTCTTCATCGAGGTATTTGTTGTGCCATTGTCTTTGTGCAGTGAACTTTACGTCGCGTTATTCAATCTCAATCTATATTCTCCTAGCTACCAGTAAGATTAATTTAATCATTGTAATGCAATTATTAATACTGTTTACCCAACGCTTGATTTCAGGTTCGCTGTTAAGAAATTAAGCTTCTTGCTGGGTGACCGAAAAGCTACGCAGGGATTTCCAGCCCACGTTGAAATGAAACAGTCCCCTTTATTTAGTCTCAGAACTCCGGCTTTCAGCCGTGGGCTCAATTAGCCAAAATGGAAACAATTTTCATTCATTGCAATAACTCACTGTTCTGCTGATCACTTTCAAAATATACACTTTATTATTATACGCTGACCTCAGTGCCGTGAAGTGGCACGGCTAGAAAGAGGCAGAGGGATCTCTCCATCCCCCTTGGGCTGTAATTATTAGAAATTAATTGGGTTCAGGACCCTGGGTAGCATGGGTAAATTAATAGCTTGTCTGGTTGTTTAAATCCGAATCCTCAGCCCCGGGAGAGCCGGGGGCTCCCAGCGCCGCTCCCCTCCGCAGCATTGTTTTCGGGGAGCTCTTGAGGGGTTAAAATCAAAAATAAAGATCCTGTATACTTGGAGCTGTCGTGCGGGAGTAAAAGTGAAAAGGGAGCCTTAGGCAAAAGGAAATTACTGCAAGCCCGCGTGACCTTTCCGAGAGGTAATCAATCAAGTGATCAACAGGGATATTTATCATTGCTAGATGGGGCTACTTTACAACTGCGCGGGGGGGGGGCACGCACACACACACACAAAAGTTTGGATAAACCCGAGAAGTCTGAAGACAAACACGGCGGCTTTAATCGCTGGGAAGACTGCACGCTTTCTTTTCAGAATGGAAAGGAAGGGAGAAAACCGCTCTGAAGTTTCCCAGTGGAAAATGCCTCCCGTCCTGAGGTGGTCACATGGAAGCTGTCCGCTCTGCTCTGCGGTCCTGGGAACGGCTGGGAGCGACAGATGCGATTGAAAAAAAAAAAAAAAAAAAAAAAAAAAAAAGGTCCAAATACAAGGGAAAATAATAGGCAGAGATGGAGGCTTTGATAGCAGCGCTCGGTGTTTGTTTTCATGTAATGTGTTTTTATTTGCTGGCTCCGAACTCGGCGGCTGCAGAGCGCGGTCCTGGCCGCCTCTCGTCCCCGAAACGGTTAACTCCGAAAAGCAAACAAAACCAAACAGAACCCCATGCCCTCTGTTATATGAAATCAGCGATCTGGTTCAATTAAACTCGCTCTCCATAGCATAAAGCATCCACCGCAGTACAGGCAATGAAAACCAACAATAAAAGCACATGCATTTTCTGCGCAGTTTCCTTCTCCCTTGTAAAATACGCTGTCGTGTAAGCACCAGACGTTTAATTTTGCTTCCTATAACTTACCGGATTCCTTAACAAACCTACTTACGACCGCTTTCCTCCCCCCAACCCCTCGCCGCGCACACAAAAGCCTCTCTCCGCGCTCACCGCACCGAACGGCGGCGTTGCGCGGAGCCCCGCGCCGTCTGCGGGAGCGCTGGGCAAAGCGGCGGCCGGCGCTGCGCTGCCCGTTGCGCGAGGCCTCCCGCCCGCCTCCGCGCTGCGCGGCACCCCGCGGTCTGCGGCGCCCCCTTGCGGCCGTGCCGCGGAACTGCAGGACGCGGGGGCCGGAGCCGGTGGGGCGGGGGGGGCCGGAGCCCAGCGCCGTGCGTGTGAACGCAGCTCTGGGGCTTGCGCTGAATTTTCAGCAGAGCTGGAGTTATCCTGCCCTGCCGAAAGTGACACTGGAAGCGGCTTCATCTAAAGCAGAGCAAGCTTGATCAAACCGAGGACTCTGTCTCTGGGGAACACGCAGGGAGGTTTAAATCCCAAAGCCCTACAAGATGCTCCAGAGAGGCACAGCCAGCCCCTCTCTGGGGAACTGGCTCAGCAATGTCTACAAGAAGGCGGCGGCAGGGCAAGGCCAGCCCCAAACGTGCAGCAGGGCTCCCGCATCACAGCCTTAACGTTTATTTCTCAGTTTACTACAGGCACAGCCAGTGCCCTCAAGCCAAGCTCCTATCAAAGACTTAAAGCTCTTTTTTTTTTTTAGGTCAAAAAAGTCCTATATTCACATCCTCAAGGGATTATCCTTAGTCTGTCCCGCTCTTTAAGTAGCGGCAGTGGAGATGTAGGAGGAAAAACTAAAGAGGAGGAGGGGAAAATAATTACAGGCCACTAGAGAAAAACAAACATGTTCTGAATGTAGACAAAACACTGAACAGTGGGGAATTAATAGCATGACAAATCAAAAGGGAAAAATGCCAGCCAAGATCAGCCGAAAGTGAACATCCTATTAAAAGCAGAAATAGAACTAATCAAAATTGCAGAGCAACACAGAAAGGAATTCAAAAAGCAATCTGAAATAAAAATGAACGGATGAAATAAACGACCCCAACACTGGGCGGTGGTTAAAGCCGATGCATACAGGTTAAAAGAAAAGAAGCCTCACTGTGCTGGGAGAAGGTTTGATGCCACAGCTGTGATTGATACCAAGAGGGCCAGGCTGGCTCCCGCTATGCAAAATGCCTGGGCAAGGTGAGAAAAACCCTGCAGAAGGAGGGGGGCTCTCTGGATCCCCCAAACCAGCAGCCTCCCAGGACTCTGCAGAAGGAAGGAGCTGGGGGGGCTGGGAGCTGGAAGTGGAGCCCCCCCAGGCGGTGCCCACAAGGAAACGGTGTAACGAGCACCAAGTTGCTGCAACAGGGCAGCACTGCTCTGCTGGGAGGGCTCCTTCTGCTGGAACAGCACTGGGAGCAGGCTGCTCAGTGCCAGGGAGGCTGGGGAAGCTTTTGGTTATCACACTGTTTGAGTGAGATAATGTGACTAAATATAAGGGCACAACTGGAATGGAATGACAGCAGAAAAGCCTCCGGCTGGTAATGGTGAAAGAAATGAAATTTCAGAAGTCAGAAATAAAAATCAGCTCTTTGTATCAGTGAGAGCAGGATCTGACCAAGGATTATCAGCAAGAATGTGGGACTTCTCTTTGTTGGTCCTTTATCTGCTTTCATTCGGAGCAGCAGTGCCAGCAAAGAGGGCTTCCTTCTGCTTTTCTTTAAAGGAACTGCAAAGACAGGTGAACGTATCAGCCTTTATAATGTCCACAAGCCCATTTTTCCCTTTAAAGCATAAACGTTCGTATTTCACTCCCATTTCTTTCCAGCACAAAAGCACGGGGTCGGAATTAATGAGTAAAGTATTTGTGTGACGTTCTACATCGTATTGGCATTTATATAGTTCTTTTCACAGGCTTCGTGTCAAAACCCTTTACAGGGCAATAAATCATACACCTTTCCTGATGAAATTGTATGTAGGCAATTGGGCACCTATCCTGCCCTCAGCAAGGTCCCACGTGCGAGACACAGGCAGTGTGATGAAACCTGCAGAAGTGAGGCTGAACAAATGGATGGAGGTCAGGCTTTCCCCCCCTCAATATCCTGCAACATGTTAAAAAGTCTTCAGAGCCCACTTGAACAGCCACAGGAAAGACCTAACCTTAACATGACAAAGCTGCTATTACAGTCTGGATTACTCAACATGCAAATTGAATTGTGGGGCTTGCACTTAACCCCAGGATTTTTGCCTCTGAATTTAAACAAGATGCCTGTTTCCATTGAAAATAAGGATGTTTAAAACGAGTTTGTTTCTGAAAGCCACGTTCTCTCCCAAGACTGAATGCAAGTACCAAGTGCCAAATTTTGGAACCTATGCTTTCTGTTGGCATTTCCAAACATTTCTTTTAATATGAAAGGCAGGAAGTGACAATGCACCTCTGGGCTGCTGTCATTTACAGCTGGACTTGCAGTTTTTTGGATAACAAAGAATAATGAAGTTCTGACAGCAGCACTCCTGATCAGACTGACTTGCACGTGTTTATTTGCATTGCTCCTATGTTTCTAAAACCACTTTTGGGTAAGGAAGAAAAATGGAAAGTCCTTAAAAAAAACTGGGGGGAAAGATGTCAGAGATCAGTAACAACAAGCCATAGGTCTGCTCAGTCCTGCACAGTGCTTCATCCCATTAACAGCTTGTTTGGACCCCCAGGGATGGAGGGAAGCTTTGCAGTGCTCCTCCTGGCAGTGCAGCTGGCAGAAGGCAATGCCTGGGACACTACTGGAAATTAGCAGCAGCTCAAAGCAGCTCTAAAACCACATTTCCACCTTCCCTATTTGCAAAGTATTAAAAGTGATAACATTCTGCACATACTGGCTGAGAGTTAAAATGCATTAGAAAGAAACTTACTTATTTATCAGCCGGAAGAACTGTAGGAATAATTTCTAAGCGTGGCATTGAAGAATTAAAAAAAAAACAAAAACAAAACAAAACAAAACAAAACAAAACCTGTTCTCTAGCAGACGTTTAGATTGAGTAATTTAAAATTCAAGTGAATCAGAAGTAAAACAAAGGTGAACAGGTGGTAAAAGCACATTCGGGAGCTCACACCGCCCTCCAAGCCCTGGGTACAGCACCAGAGGCTCCCAGAGCTCCAATTCCCCCTGCTGCTGTGCCCCGATGGTAACATCGTTTGAAGAATGATCTGTAAATAATACACATGTGTAGACTTCACTGAGATGGATGACAAAGATAATTAAATTGGGCTTTTCAGTGGGAAATACTACCAGCAGCAATAGCTGAAGTTGAATTTTGTGAGTAACTAAAGCATTAAAGCCTGTGAAGTCTTTTCTTTCTGGCAGTAATACATTCAAAGATTAAATCAGACTAAATGTTTGCTACAACAAACGGATTTATGTGAGCAGTCAGTGTTTATTATGCTTTTGGTCAGATTTATTCTAAAGGTCTCATTTTCCTACCTCCAAATTCTTTACCAGGTTTGTTTAAACCAGAAGCCTTTTATTTTCACTTTAAAAATCGTTATTTCTTCTGAAAACTTCTCACAGGTTACGATATCTGAAATGAGTGCTAAGAAAAAGTAAACAGGTTAAAATGAATGAGTATCTAATCTAACCCATCTGCCTATTGCTGAGGCACCCAGAGCTGCTGTATCGAGGCACTGAATCTCTGATGGATGTCATCTTTGATCCTAAATTGGACCTCCAGTAACATTTTTTAATTGAACTTTTCATTTGATGCCTGCTGTAGCTTACTTGCAAATAACATCACAACAGAACAAAAGTTAAGAAATGATGCTTAGATGTAGCATGCTTATTGCAGTAGAACACAGCATCCAATCCTCCAGTCCCTGCTGAATAAAGACTATCGAAATCTGAGGAAAAATTGTTCAGAAGAAATAAATAAACAAATAAAACTGTCAATCTATTAAAATTAAATATGAAATTAAGATTTCTGTCAGAGGCAAATTTGAGATTCACAAATAATTCGCATTTCTTGGCTTGCATTGCTCTCCAGCACGCAGCAAACATTCTGCTGTTGCAGCCCTTCACTCTGAGTTTAAGGCTGACATAAACCACATTCTTTCTTTGTTCTCTTTGAAAAATGTTTTTTAATCCTTCTTTTTTTTTCATAGCATTCATTACTACATGAGCATAAATGCATTGAAAAATGTGGTGAGACTACATCCAAACTTGATTTAATAGCTAGTTCTAAGTGGTGTTAAGGAGGAAGACAAGGTTAGAGCAGTTTCTTCAGGTTGTTGAGGTTTGCATCAGGAGGCACACTGGGCAATAAATGACAGCAATACAGGGCACATACAGCCTGCACCTGCAGTGGGTTCCACTCTCTCCACCCCCAGTAGGAATCACTCCCACCTCACAGCCCGCAGCACCAATGTAGCAGGTAAGTACAGGACCTGCTACTGAGGAATCCCAAAAGACTGGGTATCAACGCTTCAGACACAGTTAAACCCAACACATTTTCAAGTTCCATTCTCCTGTAGCACTTCACTGCCAACTAGCCTTTTTCAAAACGCTGTAGGAAATTTTCTGAAATATTCCCATTTGCTGCTCTACGTAGTTTCTTCCATTTGCACTCCTCACCGTAACATGGGCACGCTCTGTTCAGCCGTTTCTTCCCCAGCACCTTCCCAGCAGGAGAAGCTTCACCTGCACAGAGATCTGCAGGATTCCATCCAGCAGATGCAGGCAGGGCGCATCTCACACCTCTTTGATGTGTGCTCCTGATTTCAGCCTTCAGCTTTTCCTACAGCAACCAAGAAGCCCATGGAGCTGAAGAGCAAGTCAGCCTGCGGCTTCCTTGGGCAGGTGTGCTCTGTTTGTATTTTCTGCTTGAGAAAGAGCAGGCAGCCTGCAGCATCTGGCTGAGGAATGAGTGATAAAACCCAAAAGAAGAGGCAAGAGAGCAAAGATCTCTTCTTTTCTCCTTCCTCACGTTCCCTACAGTGCCTGCGGTCAAACCTTTTGGTTTCCACGTTTCAGGGAAGTCCTTAAGTCTCTTCCACAGCAGCCTTTAAGGATGAGAGCTCATTCATCAAGAGCCAAATCTCAAACGCGAAGCTCATGACAGAGTGCTGAGGTACAAAGAAGAAAAATAATTTTTCCCATCCCAGAAATCATTTCAACATGTCAGAAGTTTTTCTGACTGCTTGAAGGTGGACTCAGATGTAGGCTCTGTTTGTTGGCTCTTTTTGTTTGCTTGTTTTGTCTCTCCAAAAGGACAGGACACTGTGAGCAGAGTTAGAGCTCTCTGGATGCGTGAAGACTTTGGGGTTACGTCCCGTTCTCAGACACACGCAGTCACAGCACACTCCCTCTCGATTCTAGCCTGAAAACAATCTTTTTATTACAGAAGTTTCACTGAAACTGGCACGTTCCCACCAAATGTTTCAGTGGTGAGAAATAAAAGAGTTCCCGAGTGAAAAGCACTGCCAAAAAATTCTCAATCATTTCTAGCGAGTGAGTGAACAAATGCATTATTTTACCATCAGCACAGAAGGGTTTCTCTGTCCCATGGTGCCATAAGCTCCTGCCCAAATCACCCCCAGCAACTTGCTTGTGCACCCACCCACCTGGGTGCTTAAATAACCAGTGCTCATCTTCAAACGTATTTGTGCATTTCACATTGTATGTGCTCACATAAAAGCAATGAGTCTGGTTACAGGGCACAGAAAACTACTGTGACATCCCAAGTGCCCTGTTACAGCAATTCCTACCTTTCTTCTTTCGTACCTATATATACACACACGCACATATATGTATGAATATGCACTCATTTATGATGTGTGAAGAGATTTTGGAACTAAATCTCTCAGAAATATTTACACTTGAAGCCTATATGCTTTTTAAAAGAGAGGTGGGATCCAGGGGAGGGCATAAAGATCCTTGATATCCTCCTCCAAAAACAGTTTATACAAACGTACGTGTGCTTCTACCTTTAATAGCAAATACTTTCCTTACAGAAGCAAGGGGTGAAAGATTAAAATTAATCAGGCAACTGCCCTTAATTGTGCTTTATTTCGTTGGTTTAAAAATAAAAAACTAAAAACGACGTCTGTTTAATTCATTTCATAGTAACTCCCCAGTATGTTGCAACTCGAGGTCTTTCTGGAGGAGGAATCCTGAAAAGGAGCTGGTTAATTTAGCACAACTGCAGCCATGGATCTGATGAAAGATTTGGTGGATATGAAAGCAAAAGGTAACGTGAGCCCTCAGATCAGCTGAGCTTGTTTCGAACCAGAGCAAGTAGGTATTTTGGGGAAGGGTATTCTTTTCTTGATCAAATTTAGAGGGGTGGCCATTTGAGCAGTCGAGGTGCTGAGCCAGCACTGCTCAGGACCACCACTGCCTTCTCTCCATGGGGGTGCTGGCTGCAGTGGGGGATTTCACACTGACATCCCCATGCTGACACACACTGCTCCTCAGTAGAGTCGATCCACAGAACTAGCAGTGCTTTGCAGCCAGAATGCAGGAACCAACCCGTGCCATCTCCAGCTTTTTCCAAATGCTTTTTTCTCTCCCCAGACACAGCACAGCACCTGCCACGATCCCATCAAAGCAGTTCCTCCAGGAAGGGGACGACCCCTGCACACGGGCAGAACTCCTCCCTCGGCTGCTCCTGAAGACATTCCAGCCGAGAAAAGAAGTCCTGCTTTCTCACTGAAGAGGAGTCGGTGTGCTCAGAACAAAAAAAACTCAAGCACTTCAAGAATTAAGATAGAATTAATTCGAAATAATACCTCAGACAGCAGTCTGAGAAGCTGCAGCATTATATACATATATCCTCCTTATGTTCCGCTGTTTGCACCGTGTTGTTCTCTGGCTTTTTCCCAACTTTATTCACTCACCCTAGAGATCAATTTGTGCACCAAAATAAAGTATGATCTTATCTTCGCGCTGCACAGCACAGCAGAGCACAGTTTCTCACGGGAGGCAGGGGTTAAGGCACAGCACTGGGTGTCGGAGAAGTGCTGTTCTATTCTTGGCTCTACCACTCACTTGCTGTGGGAGCTTGTAGAGCAAGATATAGAGCAGGAATGGAGACCGTAGCCAATAAATTCCTCCCCTGAAACTTTTCCTCTTTCATTATGCATGAGAGTGAGTCTTTCCAGCATTCGTGCATTCGTCTGAATGCTGGGGAAATGCAACTCAACCAACATACAGAACCAACAGAGAAAGAAAATGAGTGGAAAACATCAATTACAAAGTTTCTGCCTCTAAAGCACTGGAGCAGGACATCTACCCACACAGTGAGAACAGAGGAGCAGGCTCTGTGCTGGCACAAGGACTGGCCTGCTGTGCCACTGCTGCTCCAGGCAAGCTTTCTGGGACAGCAAACAGTACAGACTCAGGCTGAGTCCTTCATCCCAAGAGGTTTTGTTTTGTTTATAAAAAAACAGGAACCTACACTTTGATTTTTAAACATACAAAATTTAAATAGTATGAACGGTATTTAGGGCAACTTGGATTCAAACCCCCAATTCAGACTGTATCCAGGTCTGGAATATCAGACAAAGTGCCTGAAACAAGAATGACAACTCGGCTGACTCCTAGTGGAGGCAGCATCTCCATGTGCTCCAACAGAACCTGACCAGACAGCAATTCCTGTTAGCAGCTGGGATGCAGTGCACAGCACTGCACCATCCCTTACCAGTTTGGGCAAATGAAGAACAAGCAAGCACGCACATCCAACTCCATGCATGGCCAGGGAGGGCTCCTACATCACTGTTCCAGCTAGCAATTAAAGGGAGATTTTTGCAGCTATGGTGTTCTGTGTGTAAAATACTTTGTCATGGAACCAATCCATCCCAGCCATATTTATTTTTAATGGTTTTACCACCCACTCAGATCTGCGTGCCATCCTGCTCTGCACCACGTTCTGGATGCTTGGTGCAGGCTCAGCTTTGCAGCCTGCTCTTGGACCATTTAGGCTGAGAGAAGAATACTAACCCAGATGTATGATATTGTTCACTATTAGCCTTTCTGTAAATTTTGTACATGATATATGGGAATAGCATGTACCTTATTTTAAAATGTTAGGAGTCATATGAAATCAAATGCTGACCAGTGACCTCCTAGAAGCGACTGCTGCACAGCATCAGCTCTCGAACGCCAGTAACTCTGGTTCTGTTCTATAACAGAATAAACTATTTTGACCAAGATGGAAGAAAACTGATCACCCTGAGGCTTCCTCAAACCGTCAAGTTTTCAGAAACATCTGGCCTGAAAGTCAGGCCAGCCAGGGCTCCACTGAGGCAACCAAATATCACAAGTCAAGGCAACGTTAGAAGCAAAGAGTCTCCTTACAAACAAAGTGCTCGTTCCCTCCTCCCTCCTTACACCCAATCTCTAGCTGGCTTTGTTTTGCAGGGCCCCTAACAAACTGACCCAGTTGCTCAGAAAAGAGAACTCATTTCTTGGTACTTAGGAGCAATCCTTTTGGTTTCATACTTCCAAACTTGTTCTATATTCTAATTGCTGAAATATCAGCTGGCCACGGGCTTTGATTGCTGATTTCACTGCAGTGCACATCTTGCATATAGCAGCTATTAATAAAAAATAGTCGTAAAAAAAATTCAAGGCAATCTCAGAGAACGTGCAACGGAAACTGTCAACGTACAGCGGAGGCATTATTTCAACACTTGGGTACATTAAGCATTGTATAAAACACAGGATTTCTTGGGACATTATCAGCAAAGACAAATTTTTTTTAGACTTACTTTTTACTGATTGAATTATCAAATTCAATTTTATTAGCTTGAACTTTCTGGGAAGGAAATGATTTTAATAATGCATAAAAGGCTCGCCCAGGAGTTGGCTGTTGGCTTTTACTTGATACTTAATGTAATCTGTAATTACTACGGCCAGCTCCTATGCTGGCTGGAGCACTAAGGTCTCTGGAAAGCTGCACTGTGTTGTGCTTGGTGTACAAGAACATCCCTCTGCAGATTGATGGCCATGCCCTACAGGAGCATTTCAGTCTGTCCTTGAAGCATGCCACAGGGAGTGCTGTCAGTCCGTGTTCTTCCTTGGGAAGCAGCACGTGGTACTGAGGGATCTGCTCACAGCCCCACACCTCTGTCTTTCCACCAATGTCCATTCAGTTACATCTCCTTTGGGTTTCAAATTTGGTTCCCAAGTCTCCAGCCAATGAACTTACATACCTCTCTCTTATTTACTAGCTTGAAGGCACACTTATGACATGGAAATTGCCATGAAAAAGCAGCAAGAGCTGCTAAATCACAGATCCAAACATCAGATTCCAAGAGGTTGTGTGCAACCTTTTCAATCGGGTAAGTTGCTCACAGTTACTCAGTGCCTAAGCCACGGCCAGTGTCTTACCTCTGTTTTGATGCTATTTGCTACAGCAATCAGCCAAAAATCCAGTCAAACTGAATAGATGCATAGAAAGACCATGAGGAGAATAACTGCTAAGGCACTTGTACTTAATCACTGACGTTTTACATCACACGCTTATTAAGAAGGATAACACCAGAAGACATTGCTGCACTTAATAAAATTAAAAAATAAAAGTTATAGAACTTGGTTTGGAGAAGGCAGGATTTCACCTTTTTATGGATTGTTCCCTTTTGCAGCAACTTCTCTTTAAACTGCATTTCTGAACAGTCTGGAGCACTTGGCCAGAACTCAGCATTGAGGGGCACTTAAAACACTGCCTGAACTGCCTTATATTACAAGACTAAACTGTATCATAAAGAAGTTTAGCATTACTGCACTGTAGCCAAGTCCTACAACAAAGCAGGCTTGCAAGCCAGCAAGTCACCTGCAGCTTCACATGTCATCTGCTCCAGCGACAGCACAGAGATGAACTTGAAAATAGCAGCAAAGCACTGGAAATCTTCCAGCACTGCAGTATATCCCAAAGGTCATTAAACCTGGACTTTGCAGTCAGAAGATTGCCACAAAATAGATTGGCAATTAAAACGGTGGTCAATATTAATCACAGAATTGGTAGTTTAGCTATTAGTCCACATCTGTTTGTGATCCTCACTGGATGTAAACCAACATTTTGCCCTGGTGATACAACTTTGCTATATTCAATAAGGCATTCCCATGGGAAAAAAATCAGTATGGAAAGTACTCTGCTGGGTGAATAAAAGCCAACTTGATAGAAGAGATAATTTTGAAAGGCTGGTTAATTGGTAGATTTTTTCTGTATTTCATTGCAATTTCTGTACTGGATAACATCAGTTTTACATTCGATTAGATTTCTATGTTTTTCAGGAAAGCTGATGACTGAAAGGTCCGCATGCTTTCACCAGGAAAACCAGGAGCAAGGCTTCCCCTGCCACGCACTGCTGTTTGCCATTCACTGTGCTGGATCCCACTCCGTGGGTTCTGCTCCCTCCACAAGCAGTCAGAGCACTGATTGTGCTCAAAGGAACAGAAATATCTCGGTATTAAAAGCACCAACAAAGAATTTCTTTCACCTCTAATAGGACAAACAAGAGGCACTCTAAGATGGGTTTTTATCAAGCGTGGGTTTTTTTCTCTTTTTGGCCTTTTGTGTGTGTGTGTGTGTGTGTGTGTGTGTGTGTGTGTGTGTGTGTGTGTGTAGAACTTCATGTCTTACCTTGCTGTTCACTCGTTTTCTCAGTGATTTCACTCATTTCATGTATTGAACGATGCACTCCTCTATGGAGATGGCTGTCCCCACTTCCAGCCCTGCCCAGGGGTGCCTGTGGTTCTCCTGCACCTCACAGCTCACACTGACAATGCTGGAGGTACTTCTGGGGACCAGATGCATTTCAATTGCAGGGAAGAGTTGGCAGCATTTATTATAGTATCAATCCCTCTGAACATCTATTGCAAGTTCAAACCTGCTGCAAGACCAGCAGAGATGGAAATTAAACATTCTCATTCATGTCTAATAAAAGAGGAAGGAGCTTTTAAGCACCAATATGCACAACTGCTAAGTGAGACTGCCCTGTTCAGACAAAAAACTGTCCCTGCACAAAGCCTCGTGCTTAGCTCTGCTGAACCTCTTTGTTGTCAGCTCCATTGCATCACTCTTGTCACCAGAAAAACACAAACACAAGAAACTGAGTAACAAAGCTCATTGCATTTCTAGATCCTAAATAGCCAGGTCTGCAAGTTAACCTCCTTTTTCCTTTTATTTTTTCTGTAAATAAATTAGAAGAAAAATTTACCACTGTAAAAGAAGCAACATTAATACAGAATAAAGCTGCTATTCCATACGGCAATGAGCAGCCACCTGAAAGCCCACTCCTGTAATCCCCAAAAATTTCTTGGGAGCCAAATCAAAGGGCTACAGAATGCAACCTGAACAGCCTGAGAAACCCAGCCAAAATAAACAGAGAAAACATGAAAACAGTAATTTTTTGGCATTCCCCTTAAAAGGAAGAGTTAAATTAATACATGAAAAGATCCTATCGGCTCTGACTCGTCTCAGTTATTAATTGAACACCTTCTTGGAAGTGCATAGATAAAAATATGTACCTTAGAGAAGGAGATAAGAGTGAAAGGAAAGGGAGAGAAGTGAGCAGAGTTTTGCCAGTTCACTCCCCTAATTGTCAAGCTAAGCCTGCTCTAAGCTGCTTGGAGAAGCATAACATGAGGTGGTAACTAAAGTGCAGGCCGATGATGCAGAAGATAAAAACTTCAGGATTATACCTAAACACACTTATCTCCGGGCTCAGAAGAAGCCATAAAGCCAGCTGAATGATATAAAGCTGCTCTAAAAGACGACAAATGTATACTCCATGCGTTATGAGCAGTTCAAGCTGCTTCCTGTGATGAAAAACACAGACTGCACGGTAGACACGGCGTAGCTAAGTACAATAGATCCCATGATACAGTTGTTTAAGGGAATATTAGAGTGATGAAAGAAGCGATGGAATTCTGCTCCTTAGGAGGCTCAGAGGCTGAAGCAGAAGAGAAGGTCTAAGTGTGCAGGGCTGCACTTTCCTGGCTTTACACTGCAGAGGACTGCATTATGCACGAGCAGCTTGCCATGCAGCCAGCCATGGAGCTGGGGGCTGCAGCCAGAGGGATGGCAGCACTGCAGCCTCCTCACCAGTGCCTCTGCTCTCCGTTCCATGGGTGGGTACCTGTGCAGGGAATGTAGCCAGCACTGCACACCTGCAGCCAGCCGCAGCCTTGGGACAAACCCTTCTGTCATTTCTGCCAGCTTCCATCCTTCCTGATGTGTTTTGTCCCCCATAGTGCACAGAGAGGCACCCAACTGTAGGGTTTGGATACCCAGAGCTGGAAATTAACTACTTCACTCAGATGCTAATTGCTGCACTGAAATGTTTCCTACCGAATTCTCACAGATGCCAATATTCCATCATTACTGTACAGAAGTCTGATAATCTTCTCAGCAGAACCAGAGAAAAACCAGCCTTTAAACTCGTTATCATTGCAAACCAGAAAGCTGTGATAAAGCAGAAAACTTTGGTTTGCAGCTGTGCAATCCCCAAAGCCCTGTGACTTGGTTGTAACATGGTTAAAGGTGCCCAACTTCCTCAAGCACGTACCTCCCACGTTCACCTTTGGGAAACAAAATATACATTCCACAAAAGCAAGCAGCAAATAAGTAAGTAAACGAGAAGGGCAGTTTGCCTTGCAACACACTGCTGTACATTGACAAGGCCAGTATTTGCACTTCTAGTTTCAAATTATACAGTGCTTTTCTAGAAGCAAAAATGTAAGAACTGCAAATGCTGATCTCTTAAATATATATATTCTTGGTGGGTTTTTTTGGGGGAGAAGGGGGCAGGTATAAGGATTTCACATTCAACCCTAACATTTATGAAGAGGAACTGAAGTTCTTTAAGCCAACAAGACAATCTCTAATTACCTTCTAAGCCAAACACGACGTGGTTGTTCTGAGGAAGCTTGTGAAGGAATGAAAACTGTTTAAGTCACATTCTTCACTCACTTGAGCTTTGCTAGAATGTACATAAAAACGCATTCGTAATACCTTCTCATGGAGGGATGACAGCTCCTAGCGGAACCTTGCTGTGTGTGTCTTTCACATGTTTTACTTTGAAGTGGATTTTATAACATTTTCATTAGCATTAAGCTAATTAAATTGCAAGGGTTGCTACTTAATAGTAGTTCACCTGTACTTGAAAACAATAAAGTTTTTCTGTATAGTTCTGCTTAGGATCCCTAACCAGGAGTGATCCAAGACTTACACGTTAAATTCCACAGTGCCCTGCTCAGCTCCTGTTTCACAAATGAACGGCTATTGCCATCTACTGTTGGGAAAAGATATTATCAGCAGCAAGAGCATACCTAGCAGACCTTCGCAGCATCGACAAAAAGCAAGATGATCTTCATCAAACCATAGGATAGCAGCTTTCTCTGCTGAAACCTTCCAAACACAGTATTCAATCAAGCAGAAACAGAAAAAGTTAAATAGAGACTCCTAGGCCATTCTCATTTTAGGTCTGATATATTGGGAGTGATAAACACATCCCAGTTTTACTCTGTGTTCCTCACAAGTCTGACTCTGTACAGCTTCCCCAGTCACTCTGGCTGGAAATCATGTAAAGAAAAGCTTAAGATCCCGCTAGAGCCAAGTTATTATCACACCTGTGAGAACTGAGAATTACACCTTTCTGTGCAAGAGCCACACACTGCAGAGCTGCTGCAGGCAGACAGCCCAGCTGCAGCCATCAGGCGGTCAGTGCCACCCAGCACACACCAAACCCACATCACAGCACTTCTAGGAAGCTTCTTTTTGAAAAGCCAACTTCCCAGTTCAGGCATCTTGTGCTGAAAATGCTATGAAATTGATTCTATGCTTAACCCTTCTTTGGTCCAGGTTCTCAGCACATAAAAGATTAGATGGCATTACTTCATGGTGCCACTGTGTTTCTTTAAGATGGCAGACCTGTGCTCCTGCCATTGATAAGCACACCTAAGGCAGCATCCAACCACGTGCTGACGGTGCTCCTTGTTGAGGCAAGCTACAAACAGAATTAGGGGAGGTTCTATTAATGTTTGCCAGACTTGTCAGAAGTTAAACAGCCTTTGAATTAAACCATTCTTTACTCTTTGATAATTGTTCTTTCTCTTTAAGACAGTTTTTGTTGTCTCTTAAGCAAGGTCAGCTTGAACTGTTGTGTTAGCCTCAGTGCTGCAGCTCAGTGTTAACTCCACTTTACTCTTCTTAACAGCTCTGCACACACTGTCATCATAATCTGTACTATTGTACTGTGGCACCTCATCCCTCCCTCAGGGATTTAACCCACACCAAGCTACTGCTT
Source organism: Meleagris gallopavo (assembly GCF_905368555.1). NCBI lineage: Eukaryota > Metazoa > Chordata > Aves > Galliformes > Phasianidae > Meleagris > Meleagris gallopavo. The sequence goes on along the minus strand of NC_139414.1, from coordinate 19,376,373 downwards.
TTAGGTTCTGGACAGAAAGGGAGCAATTTCCCAAAGCCACAAAGAACAAAAGCCCTCTTGGGCATTTTGAAAAAGCACATGTAGCAGACACAGCCACGCAGCAGGCATGCAGCTCTATGCACATTTCAGTATGGTGATACCATTTCTTAACACTAGCATGACAGAAATTACTTTGTCAGCTTTGGTCAAAGCATTTAGCACATAACCAACCTGATAACACAAAAGTCATCTGAATGCCTTAAGTAGATGTGAGTAAGACACCTTTCAAAGTTCCCCATCTGTGCCTTCCTTAGAGAACAACCTGACTTCTCTGTGCTAAGTTCCAGACAGTGACACCCAACAGCAGGTAAGCCAGGACAACCCCAGTGCCCAGGTCATCAAACGGCAGCACAGAGCCTGAGCTGCAATAAGGCACGCTCACAGTGAGCACAAGCACTCCTCCTGGACATCATCACCTTTCCACGTTGCTTTGTCTCTCAGCGAGCACTGGTAAACTCAACACACACAAGCTTCAAGCAAACAATTAGGTTTAAAAACAAAACAAACAGACATAAGTCTATATACATTAATAGGAATATATTAATAGGATCACTCACGTTCTGCAGGGAAGAACATCTGCTGAATGCCACGTGGTCCAAGCACTGGCATGGCTCTGAACCTCCAGGAGTTGCTTTTGCTGTTGGATGAGTTCTGCTCATAGGAGAGCCACCAGATGCGTTTCCTTTCATAGAGCCGTAGACTGCCTTGAGTTGAAGGGACCCATAAGGATCATGGGGTTCAAATCCAGGCTCAGTTCCTGGCTCAGAAGCAGCAGGGGGCAGATTCAGTTACATCTGTGGTGGCCTTCACAGCAACACTGTTTGTTGCATGAAGTTTTCCTCGTTACTGGAGACAACCAGTAATAAAGTAAACCAAGTTCTGAGTTTCTGAACATTTATTCTGCGGTACACAAATACGCGGAACACACCTTCACTTTTTCACGCATAGGGTGGTAATGGAAGCTCATCACCTCTTTCAGAAGCAACGGGGACAAAGCGTTGGAAACGCTGCAGGAGATCCGTTCTGGCGAAGCTCTTTCATGGGCCGATCCGAGGAGCAACGTTCGGAAAATGGCGGCCGGCACTCGGCCTCGTGCTGCCAGATCGCAACCTCAATCAAAGTATCCGGTGCTGAGAGCTGCTCGGGAACAACGTTTCTGCTGCCGTTACTGTGCAAACAGAAGGAGCGCAGCCCGACATCGCCGAGCTGCTGCTACTCTGTGGATTTAAGCGACTCGACCCGCCGGACCGGCACATCTCCGAGCATATCGGACTTCTTCATATCCGCGTGTTCTGGCCGTGGCTTTCCGCCGCCCAATTAAAACGTAATTAAGCACCCAAGTTCACCGATCCTTCGTGCGAAACGGGATAAAAGTTAAGCCGAGCCCAGCAGATGGCAGCGGCCGCACGCACGTGGCGGGCGGAGGCATCGCGCCGCTCCCAGCGCCATCCGCAGGGCCGCCTTTTGTTTGGGCCGCCTTTTGCGCCGCTCCGTCCTCAGGCGGCCGGGCACGGCTCAGCGCACGGAGCGGGTCGGCCCCCCGAGCGGCTCCCTCACGGTCCGCCCGTTCCACGCCTTCACCGAATTTTCCCCTTCGGGCGCCCGCGTGCTCCCTCGTGCGTTCCCTCGTGTTCACCTCTGCGCTTCTCGCCCCGAGGCGCGACACCGCCCGTCTCCGCGGGACGACGCGGGGCCGCCCGCCTCCCGAGGGGACGAAAGAGCGGCCCCGGCCCGCAGCCGCGCGCTTGAAGCCCGGCGGGCCGCACCTGCGCGCGGACCCGGCCCGACCTCCCGCCCACCTCGGCGCGGGGCGGCCCCGCGGGTCTCCTCGCGGCGCCCAACGGCTCCAACGGCCGCTCGCGCGGGGCCGCGCGTGTCGGAGCGACGCCGTCCGCGCGCCCCACGGCGCGGGGGAGCGCGGGGGTTTCCCCGGGGGCGCCGCTCCCGTTTGCTCTGCTGGGGGCGCGGGGCCGCGCGCCGCACCTCCCGCGCGCCGCCGAGGCTGACAGAGGCGAACTCTTCGCGGCGGCAATGGCGGGTGCCGGCCGACCGCGGCCACGCGAGCGGGGACCCCAGGGCGGATCGGGGCGAGCGGACCCCTCGCTGACGTTTTTTTTTTTTGGTGCGGAGCCTCTTTCGGCCCTTTCTCTTCCCTTCCCCCCTTCACCCCCACCGCCGCGGCGCCCCGGCCCCCTCCCGCCGCCCGCCTCCCCCTGGGGCGGCTCCCCTCGCCCGCTGAAAGTCAGCGAGTAAAACAGCGGGCGGGCGGAGGGAGCGCGGCGACAGCCACCATCAATTCCCCCGATTAGGGTTAGGCACAGCGGAGCCTTCCACCCGCCACGCGTGCCGGGGGAACCCCGCGTGGGGCTCTTGTATTCTCCTCCGCCTACGCCCACCGGGCGCCCATTGGCTGGGCTCCACGCTGCCGCCCCGCTATTGGCCGCGAGGAGCGGAGCGGGCGGAGAGGGGACGGCGGCGGGAGTTTGGAACTCCGCGCTCATTCGCCTCCCGCCGCACCGCGTGCCACCGGGCCGGGCCTGGCCGCGCCCTCCGCACGCGCCCCCGCACGCGCTCCGCCCCTTCCTGTGGGCCGGGGGCTGCGGGCTCCGATCCGGGGCTGCCGGTTGCGCGCTGAGCTTTTCGGCCCCGGGTTTCGCGAAGAACGTCGTTAAAACACGTCTCGTATCTGCCTGCTCAAAGAGATGTATGCTTGGGGTAAGGAGGAAATAACCTTGCCAAAAGTTATGATTTGAGCTGCGGATTTGCCCCGGACGCCATCATCCAGGTAGCTGTAATCTCAGCTTCTTCTCCATGAAGCGTAAAGTTAAATACATTCTAAAGCGCGTTTAGTACAGAAATGAGTTCTGTGCACCACGTGCGGCCCAGTCCCCATCCTCTGCTACCACGACTCGGGGATGTGAGGCGCTCCGGAGCCAAACTTGAGACCTTCGCCTCGGGGCAGCACCGAGCTCACCTAGGACGTAAGGCCACCTCCCGGCGTCAGCCTGGCGAGGAGCGGGGCCCTCCAGAAAGGATTATGCTGGAGCAGACGTAACTCCTCGTGCCGACGGGACGTCATCCATACAGCCCCCACCGCTCCCAGGATGTGACGATCCGCGCACTTTGTGTATCAAACAGAAGGAACGGCAGAGCTCTTCAGCCCATTCAAATACACACCTGTGGCACCGCTGCCGTGCGCGGACCCGGAGCTGCGGCACTCCGTCCGGCAGTGCTGGCGATTTTGGGCGGCGCCGCAGAACATTCAGGGGAGCAGCTGGGATCGACTCGTACAAGCGGCGTTTCCGTAGTGTAGTGGTTATCACGTTCGCCTAACACGCGAAAGGTCCCCGGTTCGAAACCGGGCGGAAACACGGGCAGTCAGCTGCAATTTTGCTCCTGCAAAGTGATTGCGTGCTGCCGTTGCGGGCCGCAGCCGCTGCTCCCCTAACGACACTGTTTTTACTACAAGAGGCGACACGAGAGCGCTACGGATTCTTAGCGTCACCGCACCGACAGCCGCGCGCCCGCCACGACGGCGAGGCACTGCGGGGACTGCACGTCCCGGCATGCCCTTCGGCACAGCAGAAGCCGCATTCCGCGCCTCCCCGACCTCCCGCAGCGTTCGCTCGCTGCCCCGTCCCGCCGGGCACAGCGGCCCCGCCGCCCCCGCTCGGCGTTATCCCGGCGGAGCGGCGCACCGGAAGTCCCTGGGCGGAAGCGGCGCGCGCGGCGTCACCGCAACATGGCGGCCTGAGGCGGGGGCGTCGCTCCGCCGCTTCTCCGCAGGTGCGTGGGACGTCGCTCCGCGCCCGCAGCGGCACCGCGGGAGCGGGGCAGGCGGACGGCGCTCGGACGGCTGGGGCCGGGACGGCGCCGCGGGCGGGAGGCCCGCCGCGGGGCTGGGCGTGGGGGGCTCGCACGGCTCCGCCGCCGCGTCTCCCGGGCTCTGGCGGCGGATCGACCCCGCGGTCAGCGCTGCCGCGGGTGCGGGGCCGTGCCGCGCGTCGGAGGCGCCGCATCAGCGCTGTCCCGCGGGAGCGCCGAGCCCTTTGCAGTCGTTAACTCGCCCGGGTGGAAGCGGAATCCCGCCGGTAAACCCGTCGCTTTCCTCTCGCAGGACGCGCAGGCCGCGGCTCGCTCTCGCCATGCAGTACTCCCACCACTGCGAGCACCTCCTGGAGCGGCTGAACAAGCAGCGCGAGGCCGGCTTCCTCTGCGACTGCACCGTGGTCATCGGAGAGTGCCAGTTCAAGGCGCACCGCAATGTGCTCGCCTCCTTCAGCGAGTTCTTCGGCGCCTTCTACAGGGACGCGACCGACAGCACCGTCCTTCTGGATCAGACTCAAGTGAAGGCTGATGGATTCCAAAAGCTCCTGGAATTCATTTACACGGGAAACTTAAACCTTGACAGGTAATGCGTGCTGCCAAAGGGGGAAGGCGATCGGGAAGTGCACTGTTGGGGCAGTGCTGGGCTTCGTGCTCTTGTTACGCGTTCAGGAGGAACAAATAAGAGCGGACGAGGTGCAAACTGACAATTGGAGGTGGGCTGTTTGCATGCTTTACAACAGAACGTGAGTGCCACAACAGAAACGTTCTCTGATATTTTGCTGATAGTTTCAGTCTATTTGAGTCTTTCTGTCCGGCTCAGGAAGGATGAAACGCCTCACGTGGGTACTGCAGGACAGAGGGACGGCTGTGTTCCTTCTGACATTGGGTTATAGGAGCCCACTTTTGCAGTGAGTGCACAGAAACTTACATGTGGTAGAGAGTGAAGCCTGAGGAGCAGATGAGTGTCGGCACTGATTAAAGAGGTGTTTGGTGGAGTTTTTATTTGGTAGAGTTTACAAGGTCTGTTGTTCCAAACCAAAATTCCTTTTGGCAAAGCAGTCAGGTGCAGGAAAAGCTTTTTCCCTTGGCTGATTTTGTGCATGCTGTGTTACTTTGTGTGCAATGAGGATTCCTTGTAGCATGCTGCTCTCTCAGGAAAGGAAAGAAAGTATCTCTCAAGTGTGACCGCTTCCAAGTGTGTAGCCCAGAAGTGTAACTCCTTTTGCAACACCTGGTTCTAAGAGCACTGTAATAAATCTTTGTTGTTATTGATACCTGAAAACTCCAATTCGATAGCTAAGTGCACAGATGCAGGGTGTTTGTTTGCTTTTCTTTAAGATTAGCTGCAGGTATTAACAGTAGCAGAGCAATGTACGCAGCTACATCTTCAGGTTGGCAATTTGTGGTTTGCAAATTATGAACAAGCAGGAGTTCTTGCAGCATTCTTGGTGGGACCACAGCAGGAGAGTTTCTGGATTCATTCTGAGTAGTTGAGGTCTGTGGAGGAAGTGGGATGTGAAAGCTCTGTTCTCACCCAGGAGAACTATTTGATTAACGATGACAGCAAGGTCTGACAGTGTGTCCCCATCATTCTGTATTGTGACCCTCAGGCGGCCACCACAGCTTCTGCAGTTCTGTTGTGATGAGTACATGAGTTTTCACTCAGGAAAGGAGTGAGGATTCACTTAGAGCTCAGTGCTAGTATAATGCAAGATGCTAAGCCAGCTGTATTATTTTGTCTAGCAGCAAAGCTTTTCTTAGCTCTGCTGTTTGCATTTAACAGAATTGGTACAGAAGGAGTTTTTTGCTTTGTCCAGAATATCGTCACCAAAGTCTGGTTTTCTTGCAGCTGGAATGTTAAGGAAATTCACCAGGCTGCCGACTATCTCAAAGTAGAAGAAGTGGTCACCAAATGCAAAATAAAGATGGAAGACTTTGCATTTATTGCTAATCCCTCTTCTACAGAGACATCCAGCATCACTGGAAACATTGAAATGAACCAGCAGGCCTGCCTCCTGACCCTGCGAGATTACAATGATCGGGAGAAGGCAGATATTCCTCCTGCAGAGTTGGTTCAACCTCAAGCAAAGAAATCGGCTTTAGAGAAGAAATCTGCTCAAACCAAAAAGCGAAAAAAGAATTTCAGCTCCCCAAAAAGCGTACAGAATAAATCAATACAATACCAGAATGATGTGACTGAGAACACATCCATTGAAATGTTTTTGGATGCAAATAAGCTGGCAGCACAGATAACAGAGCAGGCTGCCCAGGGCAGCGATAGCTCTGAACTGCAGTTGGCAGCCGTGGTGGAAAATGAAACGTTGGCAGCACAGGATATTTTAGTTCAGACTATTGCAGCAAAACAAAAACAGGGAAAGCCTCAGCAAAGCTGTGCACTGAAGGAGCACTGCATGTCTAACATAGCCAGCGAAAAGAACGCTTACCAGCTGGAAAGTTCAGGAGAAGAGCTTGACCAGAAGTACTCCAAAGCAAAACCGGTGTGCAACACGTGTGGAAAAGTCTTCTCAGAAGCCAGTAGCCTCCGTCGCCACATGAGGATACACAAAGGAGTGAAACCTTATGTGTGCCAGCTTTGTGGGAAAGCGTTCACCCAGTGCAATCAGCTGAAAACACATGTAAGAACTCACACAGGTAAGCTGTGGGCTTTGTCTTCGTGGAGTTCTGTAATAGCAGCATGTGGATATAGCACTAACATGATCTTTGCGTTTTGGTTTTTCAGTACAAAATCATAGTTCCCACTGAGAATCTGAAAGAGTTCAGTCTGAGCACCTTGATTCCTGGAAAGATGCAGAAGGGCTGGCTGCCCTTAGCTCTGTAAAGTGATTAAATGGAATTGAGCACCAGAAACTATTGCCTGTAGAGCATGAAAAGCTCAGTACCGGATACCAGAATTTCTCTTGCTATTTTTGAATTATTTTTTTTTTTTAATATTCTGACATATATTTGATTACAAAAGTGGAAAAAGAACCTTGCTTGTTTTTTCTAAGTTATTCCCTAGAGAAGGAAGACTTAATACTGGGTTGGTTCTTTAGTCTTATCCAGCAGAGCTGTTCTGCTTTTGCTGCTGTACTTAACCCAGTGAGCAGCAGAGGGACACGGTTCGCATAGTTTTCTGCCTTTTATAGCTGGCATTCAGAACTCAGAGGTAACGGTGAAAGAGATTACAATTATTTACTTCTGCTTTTTTTTTTGGAAAACTGTGAGCAGAGAGAGGTCAGCAGTGGAGCTCTTTCCAGCAAGCTGTGAAGATGCAGAAGAGGTGAAGTAGGAGTTGTTGAGGTACAGCTGCAGAAGAACACTGTGCTTATTCAGTAATCAAGAGAGAGGAATTTCATATATCACCAGCTATTGGCAAACCAAAGATGGATATGCAAGATGAAGTTTGGGTGCAGTATTCCAAGACAGTGTTCTGGCAGGAATGTTAGGTGCTCTTTCTACTTTTGAGATGCTGCTATTGGAATGTTTGCATTTATAAGCAGGGGATCTAGCTGGTTGCTAGATGGCAGGTGAGATGCTAGAACTTTGATTTTTTTTGAAGTTTTTATATGAACAATATGCTTAAAAATTGTTCTTAGTTCGACTGTGCACTGCTATAGCAGTACAGCCTCTTTTATGCTGTTGTCTGAGTCTGTGGAGTCACACAGTCCATTTGATGAGACTGTACTGATCACTCAGAAATCCCAAACAGTTGAAAAAGTGCACATGGCATTCTACAGCAAACACTAATGAGACATTCGTGAACACTAGAGAGAACATTGAAGAATTTCTGAGAACACTGAAGACTGCTTGCTGTTTTACAGGCAAGAAAAAGCACATGATTTAGTGGTTGTTCATCTCAAATACTCAGAATAGTGAATAAATATACAACCAGCAAAAAAGCCTGAAAATGTAGCAATAGAGGTATTAATTATTACCTATTCTTAAATGTTAGTATGTTCATAAATAGTGTTATCTGCTGTTTTCCTGGCACGTCCCACTTTAGCAGACGGGTTACAGGATGTTACAAGATGTTATTTGTAAGAAATGTTAGAACAGACACTTGAGCTTTGGTCAGGATTGGAAAGCTTTCTTACGTAAATGAGACAGTACAAAGGTTTTGTTCTTTGCTAGGAGAGAAGCCATACAAATGTGAGCTGTGTGACAAAGGCTTTGCTCAGAAGTGCCAGTTGGTGTTCCACAGTCGGATGCATCACGGAGAAGAGAAACCATACAAATGTGATGTGTGCAATCTGCAGTTTGCAACTTCAAGCAATCTGAAGATTCATGCCAGGTAGGCAGAAGTGAGATCCTGAAGGTATTTATCCATACATTTGTTTAAACAGAATGATTAACTGGTGTTAGCAAGAGTCACGTGTTCACATAAGTTGGTCGTTTCTGCACATTTTATCTTGGGTCTTGCTTCATCCTGTGTAATAGATTGTACATCTGTGTGGTCACTCATTAGGGGATTGATTTACACATTTTATGAATTTATGAACGTTACAGTGCACATACTGGTATCCTTATGGCAATGGTGGCTGTTTTGTTTTTAATTGTCTGTAGTACTCGTAGAGGAAAGAGGATCTTGATAGGACGTGGTACAAAGTGGGTCTCTCTGCTCACTGCAGCCTGAATGGAACTTTTGCATTTTTGGCAGGAGTACAAATTATGTTCCCTTGTTAGGAGGTCATCATTCTGTCTTTAAGTAGGAGGAAGTTCTGTCTTTAGGAGGAAGTTTTTCACCCAGAGGGTGGTGATGCACTGGAACAGGTTGCCCAAGGAGGTTGTGGATGCCCCATCCCTGGAGGCATTCAAGGTAAGGCTGGATGTGGCTCTGGGCAGCCTGGTCTGCTGGTTGGTGACCCTGCACATAGCAGGGGGTTGGAACTGGATGAGCATTGTGCTCCTTTTCAACCCAGGCCATTCTGTGATTCTATGAAGTATGCTGTAATGTAAAACTTGCTGAGTTCTCACGGTGAGCCCTACACAGGCAGGTCCCATAGTTTGATTCAGCTGCCACAGGAATCATTGATGCTCTCATTCCCAAAGTCAACAGACAGTGAATTTCCCTCAGTGAGAAACTGCAAACTCAAAATCAGCTCCCAGTTGATGAGGTGTTTTAGTTCACAGAACACCACTGTGAGGAGCTCTGGAGAAAGCCGAGGAAACTCGAGGAAAATCACTTAACTGTGAGCATGACTTCCCCTTCTGCCAGCAGAGCGCTGATGTCTGTCTGTTCCCAGGAAGCACAGTGGTGAGAAGCCCTACGTGTGCGATCGCTGCGGTCAGCGCTTTGCTCAGGCCAGCACGCTCACCTACCACGTGCGTCGCCACACCGGGGAGAAGCCTTACGTGTGTGACACCTGTGGAAAAGCCTTTGCTGTCTCAAGTTCTCTCATCACCCATTCCCGAAAACACACAGGTAAGGGGAGACCCTGCATGGAGACACCCAACCAGGCCTGGCAGGAGAGGACTGGCTGCTGCAGAGGGGTTGGGAGTAGGTAATGAGCAGGAAATCTGCACTGGGAGGAGCTGGGGGTCACCTCTGGTTCTCAACTAGTTCTTTTGTCATGTTCTTTCTCTATGACTCTGGTTTAGGAAGCTCTTTCTCCCATTGGATATTATCTGTTTCATTTTAATTTGTTCTTTATAATGTATATTCTGGTTTATATGTTCAAATAACAAACTCCTTGTGTTTACTTTAGGAGAGAAGCCATATATCTGTGGCATTTGTGGAAAGAGTTTTATTTCCTCTGGAGAACTCAATAAACATTTTCGGTCCCATACAGGTCAGTTTCCAGACAGGCTGCTTCCTGCACACTAAATAATTCTCTACTTCTTCCCTTTTGCCTATAAAATATACCATATTCTGCTGCACTTAAAAGCAGTAGTTTCTTAATGTATGTAGTTCAGCATGAAAATAATTTAAAGAAAATGTTTGTGACTTTTTTAATTGCCTATTTCAGACACGTGACTGCATGTAACAGCGTAAGTGTTGATGTATGATCAGGGCTTTACCTCGAGCACTGAGGCTTTTTTCTTTGTTTTAATCTACAGTTCTGGAAACAATCTTATTCTGAGTAATGGCACAGACAAAACAGCTTGCAGTTATAGTGATGCATTTTTAAAATACAATTTAGAAATTCATTATCCTGTATCAGCAACTGCATCTTCTTTCATTTTTAAGACTATTCTGTCTAACTCACTTTTTTCAGGTGAAAGACCATTCATTTGTGAACTGTGTGGAAATTCTTACACAGATATAAAAAACCTTAAGAAGCACAAAACAAAAGTTCACACAGGTAAGTTCTTTTTTGCTGTCTGTGGCAAGATTTCTAATAGCAGTTGCTCATGTTCTCTGGAAACAAGTCTTCCTTAGCTGTTGCTAGTAACAATTCCTGCATCATTTGCTAAGTTTTTCCATATGCTAACTGCTGGGGAAAATAAATGTTTGGGGTTTTGTTTTTTTTTTTGCCAGGATCTGAAACTCCCCCTGATTGCAATACACTTGATAATTCTTTCAATGATCAAGAATCCCTTCAGAGTCAGAAGAGTCCTTTATCAGAGTCTGTAGATGTGAAACCCTCTGAGATGTCTTTACCGCTTCCCCTTCCCATTGGTACTGAAGACCATCAGATGCTGCTTCCTGTGGCAGGCAGTCAGTCCCCATCATCAGAAACATTACTGAGATCTGCTGTGACTGGATATTCAGAACCTCAGTTCATTTTCTTGCAGCAATTATACTGACACTGCAGAGCCAACAAAGTAATCCAGCAGTGAACTCGCATACCTTTGGTAAAGATGAACGTAATCAATCAAGCAGTCACTTCTTGACTTTTTTTTGTTGTTGTTTTTTTTCTCTCTCTATAAAAACAGGTGTAAGGTGTTCCCATTGTACTATGCTGTCTTTTTTTTTTTTTTTTTGGTCATTGTTGAATTGTGCTAATGTACAATCAACCTTCTGTTTGCAGTTAACACTTATTTCCAGGAGTTACATGCTTTCCAGCAATGCCCGCCTTAAGGATTCTCTGTTAAATGCTCTAATGCATTTTGGAGATCTGCTGCTATGTTCCTGTCGATCTGGTGTGTGACAGTATCACCTGAGCACTGGAGCAGGTAGCCAGGAGAGGTTGCTGGAGTCCCTTTGCTTGGGGACCTTCAAAAGCTGCTAGGATGTGGTCCTAGACAACCTGCTTTAGGTGGCCCTGCTTGAGCAGGGAGACTGTACCAGACCTCCAGAGGTTCCTTCCAGCCTCAGTCCCTCTGTGAATTGAGGACAATTTAAGCCATTTTTGGTAGTTTAAAAGTGGCAGTTCAGAGTTTTGTTTGTTTGTTTGTTTTTAAAGGGAAAGTCATCATTTGAATGTGCTAAAAAGCTTGTACTTCTGCATCCTGAGGTCATGTAATGGTATGTGATGGCAGGTAGGCCAGTGCTCAGTCAAGATCCTCTCGAAGAATTACTGCTGTCGGTGAGAAGCAGTCCATCTTCAGCTGAAGTCTGACCAGAGGGAAAGAAAGCTTTGTGTTTATGTCCCTGATGGGGCAAGTAAAGGAGAGTTTTTTTTAACATGGTAACCCAGAGAGTTCTAATGGCATAGATACTACTGTGTATTCTTTCCAAGAAGTCACTCGTTTTTCAAGTGAATCTAGTGTTGTAACTTGTCCAAGATTTTTTTTTTCATGTCTGAAATGTCCTGAATTTGGCACAAGCAGCAGCATTTGCTCACCAGAAGAGCTAGAACATGCGTGTTGTAGATGAGGTGAAAAGATGCATTGACTGAACTGTGATGTGTGAACCATAGCTTCATAATAATCATTTCTGTGCTTCTTGTGGTGCTAGTCAGTAGGTACAAAAGAAGAAACAAATGCTGCTCTTCACTGCGAAAATCCTGAATGACTGCTATGTGAGGGGGCAGTGAGGAAGAACACCTCGGCAGGTTAACGTTCTCCCAGGCAGGGATTTGTTTCAACTGAAGTATTTATGTATTAATTTACCTTTCGTGTTGCATTTCCACAGTAACTGCACGTAATTGGTATCTAGCAAGACTCTTGCAAAGGTATGTTTTGCTATTAGCAGTTTATATTTTTTTAATAAAACATTTTTAGGCTCTCTGTAGGATCATTAAAGACTGGTTAAGAGCAGGAGTACCTTTTTTTATGCTCCATTTTACCAGTTTGTGCCATTAATGTGATATAAGCATTACCTGAGTAATCATCAAAGAGTAAGGAAGCAGTCTTATGACTGTGCCACCAGTACATTTAAAGATATCATTTGTTGGTTATTTCTTTGGTGCTAGCATTTTATTCCCACTGATGCCTTGTGTCCAGACATTGATAAATAGAAGGGCATAGGAGATACCTCTTAACTGTGTTCGACATGGAGTAAAAATTAATCTGCACCTTAATTAAACAGCCTTGTGAAGAAGTTCTTGGAGGATTTCATTTAAATGTGCTGCAAATGGGTCCCTTGACTCCAGAGCATGACTATAGATTTTTTTTTTCTCCACATTTGTACTTGTGAAGTAACAGATCTTTCATTTCTTTGTGTTGATCACCTTAGTATGGGGCATGGTTAGAACTCCGCTTCTTGATCATATTTTAAGTCATAATATATGGCCAATTTAATGATAAAATCTACCACTGACAGCATGGAGTGGCCCAGGAACAGTTGAATGAAGGCATTTTTCACTTTGTTTGCTAATTACTGCCATACTTCTTGACATTTAATTTCTTTGCTTATCCATGCTGCACCATTTACGTACAGCTGATGCCCTTCACGAGGCTGGCACAGGGCAACAGATGAAGTTCTCAGATTTTGTTTGGCATTTCCCTACTACTGCTTCTCCCATAGTTTGTTTTTTTTTTCTTCCAAGTTTCTGTTGTTGATGTAGGAGCTGAATGATCGTGTAGCTAACTAGCATTCAAGAACCACAAAGAGCAGAATCCTGGTTCATTTAACAAAGTGAACACTGTACCTTGTTCTAAGATTCCTCTTTACTTTCTCTTTCTGAAAATAGAGGAAGAGTCTTGGGATAGACACAGACTTAGCCATGAGTATTGACAAAGTGCAACACTGTATGATTGATAAATTTCATGTCTAACCAACTCTGGAAGATAAACTAATGATACACTATTGTTATCTGAGGATTAATGTAAAATTCAGAATAAAGGACGAGCTATTTTGCTCTAGGAAGAAGTAACTACATTCCTACTTAGAAAATGCATTCCATAACAATGTTTGTTTGGACTGTTTTTATATTTCTGAAATAATAGCTTATTGCTGTATTCTTAGATTTTCAGACTTTTTAAAACAGTACTTAGATTTATACGGGATTTGTTTAGATACTTATAACAGTACCACTTTCTTTCGTAGTCATTTAGTTTTCTTTATAGACAAGAAAATAATCATTATTTTTTACAAAACAACACTTTTAGCCTTTCTTAGTAGAATACACAGGCTCGTAATTTTGACTTAGAGCAATAATTTAGTGAACTGCACTCTTCAGTCCTCATCTGAGAACCCTGATTCTTACCCTCATCTTTTGTGAAGATATCTCAGCTGCTGAGGTATGATCTCTATCAACTGTATTCATTTAATAGAATATAGATTTTAAATATATAGAGAAAGAGATATATATATTAAATTTGTAGGAGTGTTCAGGCTGGGTGCTACAGGGCCTGAAGAAGCAGGTCTGTACAGTACCTTGTGCCAATAGATGCATGGAAATCAGCTGCACATTAATTCTTAGGCTTAAAGAGTTCATTTTGGAGGTACTTGGTGTATAACAATATTGGTTAAGAGATCTTTAAGAGATGAATGGGGGAAACATGGAATTCTTGGTAGGGAGTCTTCTCATTCTTGAGACCTACTTAAAATGAAAGAGAATTTTAATCCATTATTGGTAATTTAGAGAAAATGACTTAATTTATCTCAGAAACATCATTGTTTCAGTAGTATTTCAGTTCTACCTGAACAGATTATTTGCAACTATAAATGTCTGAATTGGCTGTTTGAAATACTTGTGTTAGAATAACTCCTTGTGTGGCACTTACCTGCATTTGTGCCTAGCTGTGGGCACGGAGTACGAAAGTTTTCTTGAAACATCTGGACAAGTCCCTCATCAAGGATTTCAGGCTGTGATTTTGGAGAGGATATCCATAAGCCTTGCAGCAGAGTTAAGATTAATGACTGATTTTTGGTTAAATTATTTTTGAAGTACCTTTCATGTATGTACAGTATTTCCTCTGTTATTTGTATATAGCTCAACTCTCGATTTTATAATCTCCTGGGCAGGGAGTTGTACATATTTAGCCTGAAGTGTTTTATGTTAGACTTTAATAAACTTGTTTTGTATTTTTCCCTCACCTCGTGTCTGCTGTTTATAACTGCAAGGGGTAACAACAAAAGGAGGAGGGAAGCAGTCTAACATAACCACCAAAGCACCCTGTCAGAAAGGTTGCCCTCTGCACAGCACGTTGCAGTACACAATATACAACAAGGATTACTACATTTCCTTGGCAGTAAAAAACACTTGATTTTTCTGATCAAAGATATTTTGGATCTGTTCAACCCAAATTAAACATTTTGTTTCTAGATGCAGTTTAATATAAACACTCTTATGTTAGTACTTTTATTTTCCTGCTGGTAAGGTTTGAGGATTGGAGGTTTGGTTTTTTGTTTACTTAGACTGCTTTGAAAGTTCACTGTTTCTGCTAAAGATGATAGTCATTGAATTCAAGATTTGTATTTTACCTAACTTATTTTTACTAAATAGTTCAACTTGACAGAAGGTGTTATAATGGCCAGAGCACTCAGCAGGGCTTCGTGGACCTGCAATGTACCACTGGCCTGCTGGATCGGTCATTTTCCTTCCCCTTACACTGGGGTCTAAACGCTGCCTTTCTGAAAGGTGCTTTGAGTTCTGGCAGCTGAAGAAATGATTTACAGAACAGGATTGTGCTTTTTTAGTTACTAGATAGCATGGCAAGAATGCCTAGCTATGTGAATTCTCTCCTTCAAAAGAACACAAGGATACATCTTTTAAGAATTTCAAGGAAAGCAGTAAGTGTTTCTGGCATAGGCCTTCTCAATCTATACTTTTTTTTTTTTTTTTTTTGCATAACTAGTTACTTTAGCTTGCATCCATTGATACAGAATTCAGTAAGAATGATGCTGCTGCCCTTTCTTACAAAGCAAACTGCAGCACCAGCTATTTTTACTGCTCTTGTCAATAATGCAGAGTGCTCCTGTGAGTCAAACATCCTGTTGTTCAAAACACTTCAGAACACTTCAGAAAGTATGCTAGCATTTTCAAAAGTAGATTCCATTCCATTTAAGCTAACTGCTTAAATTTATTGAACTTGTTTATCCAAAAATACTTCATATTTTGTTAACAAAAGCATACTTTCTTTTTCCTCAGTAATGGCATATGGAGCCTAGTAGTGACAAATGGACTTACTCAGACTCTTAACTCTAACAGGAATCTTGTTCCACCACATATCTGATTTGCTCTCAAGCAGATCTACTGCTCAGCAGCAGTCCTAGATGGAAGTTTGAGTTTTCTGTTTGTTTTAATCAACACGGTCTGCCGAGCTGCACTTCAGCCCACAGAGAGACAGCAGTAATTGCTGTGGGGAAACCTGGCTGCAGGAAGGGCAGCAGCAGCTGTTTCTCTGCAGCAGCCCAGGGGAAGAGGACACCATGGTCACAAAACCCAATCCATGGGCTCTGCTGCTGCTCTGATGCACTTCCTGCATCCTCGATAACTGCTGACCTGAGAAGGGCTCCTAAATAGAGCTGAGCAGTGCAGCTGCTAGTAGCTCAGTCCATGCACTGCTGATGTTTAAAGTCTTCACACCAGCTCTTGCCAGTGACTGCTATATTCTGCATTACTGCTAAGAACACCTGGTGTCACTTGTAGTGTGTCATGTCACAGTTGTTTTCATCTCAGCACATCACTTAAATGCATTCATCTATCAACTGGCAAACAGGGAACTCTACCTAACCATGGCACAGCAAAGGACACACGTGTGCAATAGTAATGACTGTAGCAAAACAAACATGCTTTCATATTGATAGCCTTTTAATAGATTGGTAAAATTTAATAACAAAGTTTACAGTTATTGGTTTGGTATTTCATCTCTAATGCTATTTTAAAGTATTTTTAGACTCCTAGGGTAAAGACTGAAGAAACAGCCAGCAGCGTGTTTGGTATCTGTTGTACTAGAAGACAGATAAACCTCCGTGTGAGCGCACCAAGATCCTACCTTACAAATATTCTGAAACAGCTGCAATTGCCAGACTGGCATTAGCAGCAGTGTTCTTCACCTGCCCATAACTTGGTGTCCAGTAGTAATGCTTTTTAAGGCCATGGGAGAGCTCTGCAAGGTGAACGTGCCCGTCCACTTCATACGGTTCCACATCTGTGCAATTCGGTTTCAAGCGGCCAGCCTGAATTAATTCTGAAAATGCCTGAAATGAACGAAACAAGAATCTGACATACAATATTTCACTTTGATTGTAAGGAAGGGTCTAGAAGGTAAAACACAGCGGGCAAGCACTTGGTCATTTCGGTCCAGTACTCACCGTACAGGCAGCTTCATCAAAGTTGTTCCCCCAGATATAAATGTAGGAGAGTTCCACATTTATTTTCATTGCTTGTGAGAGAGCTGCCAGCCCTTTGCCACTTATATTGTTGCTCACTACTGACAATCTAATAAACAGAAAATAGTCATGCAAGCATGCTAAGCCACTGCATTCCCATATCTTAGTTAAAACTCAGGGTTTTACTCAGTTATACTTTATATAACTACATGTATAATGAAATCTTCTATTTGTCATAACGTAATAAGATATTTGTATCAAGCCCATTCCTATTAAAAATATTTTTCAGGTTGCTACAGGCAGGTTGGAGTCTGGAATCGTACCGTGCCTCAAGGCACTTTCATGACTCACACAGCTGGGCTGCTCCCCATTTAGTTGTTCGGTGTCAGTGGCTTACTGTGTGGTGGCCACATCTCATCTTCTGTCTGCTCTGAAGCCCAGGCCTTGGCCCTCGGCCAGGTTAAGCTTTGATCTTTATTGTGTGGCAGTTATTTTTATATTGGTTAGCCTGGAAGGCTTTCAAAGGCAGCTAGCAGCCACCACCTCCTCAGTCTGCTACTTAAAACTCATGGCTTCAGGTAACACCTTTGATCAGCTTTATGCCTCCTGCTGGCGCATGGCTTAATGCGTGCTACAGAATGCACACTGATGGACAGGTTACAGCTCTTTTGGGTTCACCCGGAAGCTAACTTAAACAGAGGATTTTCTTAAGTGTAGAAGATCAGAATCAACAAATATAGAGCCTTAGCCTTTTATGGAATCCGCTTGGCTTAAAATTCTGAAGATCTACAGATCCTAATTTGTTTACAGGTAAGTCACAGGTAAGATGGTTAGAACCATTACAGAACCAATTCAAATTTCATCCTCACCTCCCCCTTCCCCCCCTCTAAAAAAAAAAAAAAAGAAAGCAGACACCTATGGCTAGGCAAATGAATTCCATACTGTCATTCATTTTTTCTTTCCTCAGCTGACCAAGAAGTTTGGAACTTTGTGAGTTCTCTGTTTTGACTGGTAATGTCAAAGCACAATTTTCACATCAGTTCAGCCACTGAGTTTCTTATTTTCTGAGTGGTTTTTGTCTGCAATCCCTGAGGAAGTTACTGAAATACTAACGCCTTAAGAGTCCTGTTGTACAAAGCCAAAGCTTCACTCAAGTAGATCGCTCCATCATCTTCTATTCGGTTTGAATTAAGATCTAGGATTTCCAGAGTTTGGTTCTGCTTCAGCAGTTCTCCCAAAAATTTCACATCCTCACGAGTTATTTTATTACTGAAAGAGATATGCATATATTTATAAGAGATACTAAGAAAATGAGCATCTAATGTCAGTCAGGGTTAGGTCCTGTACCATCTCTTACCAGCTAAGATCAAGGTATCTCAGGCTGCAATTTTCATACAATGCCTCACACAGTCGCTCTACTCCAAGGCTTTTAATTTCGTGCTTGCACAAATGTAGTTCCACAAGAGAAGAATTATTTTTCAGCATCAAAGCCATGTGGATTGTGGTCTCTTCCTAGAAGTAAACACTCATTTTTATTAAACTATACTTTAGGATAAGACATGGTCTTGCTTCAGTAAAAGACACGTACAAAGCTAACCCTGGTTGTCAGTGGTGTTCTATTTTGTATGTTACAGCTTTGTATTGAAAATAGCCAGGCAGTGATTCATTATTACAACCAAAAAAAAGTGAAAAATAACAAAAGTATTTGCAGATTTACAATACTGTACATCCCTGCAAATATCAGGAGCATCAATGCTTGAATGACTTATCTAACCAAATTTCCTTCCCAGTCATTGCTTTAACAAAACTGTGTTTGGATCAGCTTTCACCTACATTAGAAGTATTTTGTCATGACACATATTATGAAAAGAGATGTGATTGCTATGAAGAGAAATGTGCCCTGTCACTGTAAGACACTGTACATCTACTTTGAGGTTTTGTTTATTACAAAAATAACTGAATGAGTTCTTTGAGTCAATAATAAGGGAACAAGCCACAGGCCTCAGCAAATGACAACAATGGTAGAGAGAAAGTCTCCCACACATACAGCCTAGGCCCTTATTTTCAATACCAATGATGTAAATGGACTTGTAAAACTGTGGTTAGGTAGATCAGACCCCTGTCTCAGTACGGAGGAAGCTATCAGCTGTTTGAACCGTTGAAAACATCTCTGGGATATGGGAGGATCTACTGGCCTTCACGACAATTTGTTGCAACTGGGAAAATAAAGTATGTACCTCATGCACCTGAAAACTGCTGACCCTGGTGAAACAGCAGGAGCAATGAGGCACAGGAGCTGCATGCCTGCAGGCAGAAGCTCTTGTGCATGTACATAGCCAGTCCCAGGGTGCTGCCTACAGCAAACACTGCCTCACTGATCCCTCTTCAGTGCTCGATTGTTTTGGAAGTTCTTGTGTCTTTGTTTTGGATAGAAAACACATCATAGGTTTTACATTGATGAGGTTCATTCACTTGTTAAATTCAAGCTACAAGTCCTCATAGTGAAACAAAACCATGGCACAGTGAATAAGGGATATTGTTAAGTATGCCTTTCTTTAGGCTGCAGCCTCTGGCAATCGCCCATGCTCTGCTCAGATAAAAAGCAGTCTTTTGTCCTTCCCTCAGTTCCTGCTAAACAGCTTTTGTCCCTCACTTTGCTGAATGATGCATAAAACTCTCCAAGCGCTGGCAGCAAAATGAATATTTGGTTCAGTAACACCCAGTCATCTCCCTTAGCCCACTACTTCACAAATGCATACATACTAAGAAAAAAAAAACAAAACAAAATTAACCCTCCAGTTAAACAAGGGCAGCCCGAGGCTGCATAAAACTTGGAACCAAAAAGAAAATAAAGTATTCCCACAACCAATGATCACTTCAAGATAACCCAGAGTAGCCCAGATGTCCATAAACTTATCAGTAGTGACTTTGCCTGTGCTCCTCTCTTTCCCTGAGCTGGCACTGCAGTCTATTACCTTACCTCTTGGCTGTACAGCAATGGACGATTTAGGTTTATTGCTCTGACTGCTTTGTTCTGAGTCAGGACTGATGCTATTGCTATTAGACACTGTGTACCCTGCAAAGGAAAACAGACAAGTCTTGCAGATAAACCTGTCCGGTGAATAGGTCAAGCTATCACATTACCAGGACTTCTTAGAATGGATTGTAAGAAGATCAAAACCACTAGGCAGGCTCTGGTTGGAAATAGTATTACTTACTGCCTCCTGTACCTTGGAGAAATACAAGCGCAGTCAGCAAGTGCCTGCTGGCACCAATGCAAATTTCTTGTAGAACAGCAGTGAAATGAGACTAAGAACTATAAACAGCTAGGAAATCCAGCAACTCAGAAAATAAAAAGAAAGTACGATGGATCTCCAAGAGGTACTTGTCTGTTTCATTGATCCTTATGTTGGTCTTCCTGATCTAAGAAGAAAAATCAACTTGTAAGTGTTCCCTACAATCTTCAGTAAAAGTCTTTGCTAACACTTCTCCACTAGGCAAACACATACTACATGTGAATTAACACGGTACAGAATTGTCAGTCTAGAATACAGGCCAGTTTGGGATTTTTCTTTTTCCTCATTTTGCTCACTAACTTATGTTTATGTTCTTTTCTGATTAGCCTTGTCTACATTCAAAGACATCTCATTTTAAAACAGAACTGTTAACTCTCTACCAATCATACACAGATGAAGCATTCAAATAAGTTTTAGTCAGGCAACACTTCCCCTGTTTATGTATCGATAACATCCTCCCCAGTTTCTGGAAGGTATTTTCCCCTTCCAGTTTGGGAGAAAGTTCTGTAATTCCACAAAACAAATATTATATAATAACATTTTAACCTGACCCCCAAATCTCTCCCTGCCTCCAGGTGACAGTCACAACTGTTATGTTACAGTCAAACTTATTCCTTGTGCCAGTTTCTATTCTCTTCACTTTCCCCTCGAAGTTCAGGGGAGTCCCAGCACTCAACTCCAGGAGGCAGCAAGTTATCTAAAATCGAGCTAGGGGCTTTTCTGCTCAACTCAGCACTGCCACACCTATGGCATCAACGAGCTGAGCTCCAACACAAGCAACAGAACTACGAGGAGGATAACTTTCCAGTTTCATAGCACTGTGCACTTTAGAAGGAGAACACTACCTTTCTGCAGCATCAGTCAGACAGGATTTGCATGCACACACACAAATATTTATTTATTTAAAATATATATATGTATATATATAGATACATAAATAATGGGAACAGAAGAAACAATGCTGGAGTACATGAAAGCCAAGCACCTGAATTCCCAGGGGCAGTGGCTGCAATGTATCACTGGTTATGACCTCAGGGTTTTATACAACATGCCTTTCCAAGCACACACTGCAATATTATGTATTGTGTTACCTCCAGTCATCATAAAATGCAAAATCAATGGCACCAGATGATGTTTTCTCATAATCAAGCACTGCAGCACCTTTGTAATACTCCTGAAAGAATTATTTCACTGCTGATGATTCTACTGGTTTACTCACCATATCACAATCTCCAAGATCTAACTTCTCTAAGGTGCAATTAACTTGTAGCATTGAAGCAAAGTACATTCCACCCTTATTGCCTATTTTGTTTCCAGTCATTCTCAAATGCAGAAGAGTTTCATTGCTCTGGACAAAATTAAGAAAAACAAAAAAAAAAAATTAAAATCATTTTCTTTCAGTTCTCTTAATAAAAATATCACTGGCCTTTTTCCTGTGGATCCTGCTCATTGTCACACAGACAAAAGGTCCCTCTAGAAGAACTGTGCTCAAGAGATAGCACTAAGCAGCTGAAAATAACCCACCAGATACTTCTGCATAAACTGGCAATGCACAGTCCTATCCTATCATACTGTCTCAGCATTTCAGGCCTCTCAAATTTAGTTGAGATTAGGAGATTAGTTCAAAGACCATGAAGAAGGAAGGAAGAGCCCACGTGAGTCTCACTTCATAGACAAAACAAACCTTACATGCTAGCCTCGTTTCCTTGGGAAACCATGTTAAAAACAACAAACATTTTCATGCTGCTGTGAGGCAAAGCTTTGAAAACCTGTCTCAGGCATCTAGAATCGAGACATTTGTTGACATTAAGGCACAGGCAAATTTCACACGCAATTCTAAAAATTCATAACCTAAGGAAAACATTGATGATGTTATACATCCTACAGCATAACAACACCTTTCACACAGAAAATCATCACACAGTCCTGATAATTAAGTACTAATGGCAGCACAGGGCTACTTTCTCTTGTGTGAAATCTGATTTCTGAAGTCTGCCTTGGGAAAACAAGCAGTTGCTGTGTTACAGCAAAGAGCTGAGGACAAGGGCTCTTTCAGCCAGCTTTATGTTGGCAGGACAGCTCGTGCTGCTCATCAGAAGCAGAAAATATCAAACGAGATGCCACTGTCTAAATCTCCCAGACTAATACTCACATGGAGAGCATTTGCTATCAGCTCTGCTCCACTCGTGCCAATATCATTAAACATCAGGTTAAGGTATCGCAGAGTCGAGTTTTCCTTCAGAAGAAATAAAGCAAAAAGCAATGAGAATTCCTCCTATTGCACCCCTGCACTTTTCAAAAAGGAGACATGCTATACATGTACTTACAACCTCTGTCGTGCACCACATTACAGGCAGCCCCTGATGTGGAAAGGCAGTTAAAGAATGCTGAAGTACATCACATGAGATGTACACATCTCCTAAAAACACACAGTGGGTAAATCCTCACAGCCCTGTGAGAGCCACCTGGGAGCCCAGGGGATCAAACAAACGCAGGTGAAGCTCAGATATAGACCTGCAGGCATTTTGTGAATGCACAGACACTGAATTTAAAGTCACTGTTTTTGATCTGCGTGCCAGTGCTTACAACTGTAAAAAGGCAGCATTAAAGGTTCCTAAGTTTAGACTCACAGAAAGGCTGAGAAAGGAAAAAATACATAAAACAAAGGCCCTGGCACAATCCACGCTACCATTGCATCCTTTGTTGATTTGAATGTTAGCTTAAAAACCCCCGGCTTACTGTCTCACTCTTTCTTCAGACATCCTAATCAAATCTTTTATACTATCAGAAATTCAAATTCATCCCAGAGACCATAAGCTGAGATCCTAACAGGAGAGATTTGGATGCAAAAGTCAAATTAATGGAATTCTGCCAAACCAATGCAGTCTTGATCTCAAATACACCACAGAAATATTACCATAGCCAAAAAAAAAAAAAATTTCTGAAATACAAACATTTTGGCACCTGGAGGAACGTTGCCACGTGCCTTACTCCAACATCGGTCAAATCATTAT
Source organism: Meleagris gallopavo (assembly GCF_905368555.1). Taxonomy (NCBI): domain Eukaryota; kingdom Metazoa; phylum Chordata; class Aves; order Galliformes; family Phasianidae; genus Meleagris; species Meleagris gallopavo. The sequence continues at coordinate 19,353,592 of NC_139414.1, read as the reverse complement.
ATCTCAGATCCAAACCTGAAAAAGATTGAGAATAATGCAAGAGGTGCATACCTCCAATTAACTTACCTGAAAACAAAAAGAAATAAAGATGAACTAAACCAAAATCAAGATTGCTTGTGCTTTTTTTTATATTTCTTTTATTTTTTTGAGTGTGATGTTTGCTGCCCAGTGATAAACCAGCACAATACAAGCACTAACATCAGATATGTAAAGATACTTACCAGTGACAAATACAGCACTGCATAAGACAGAGGCAAGAACTTGAACATCTTCATCTGTAACTCTCTGCACAGGCACCAAGCGATTATTTCCAGCTATTTTTAATGTGATCCCTTTTGTCTGTCTGCTGTAACATAAAAGTGTAATCACATAAGAAGAAAAATATTAGCAAAAAGAATTATTTCTTCAGGTTAAGAGACGCATTCCTGTTCGCCCTCCCCGGTGTGCCTGCACGTGGTTAACTATCCATCTTGTTACTCTGAAGATACTGCACAGCTACACAACCACAGGTGCACAGAGAGCAGGAAGCAGCAGGACAAGAGAAGCACAGATGAAAATAGAGGAGACTATCCCAGGGGTAACCTCACCTGTTCCTTCTTTCCTTTATCTGTTCTATCCTGCCCCAAAGGCAGAACAGCTAACACAAACTACTGCCCAACCTTGTCTTCTCCTGTGTTCTCTCTCCAAAAGACAATTAACTCCAACCCCAGGTGCATCCCTGAGAGAAAGATCTATCTAATCACAAAAGGAGAAGCAATTTTTGTGGTCAGCACCTTGTCAGGACTCAGAGACAGTTCAGGAAAGCACTATCAGCTGGAAGCTAACTGGATGCAGCTGAGCCTTTTTAAACAGGAGCAGGAAATCAGGAAGGGAGTTAGGATGACTGAATAGTGAGTTTGGCTTCTCTAAGGGATGTGAAGTTACCATTCTTCCCATTTTTCACTTTTTTGATTTTATTGCTTGCAAAGCTGCCCAGGAGGGATATACAGTTACAGACTTTTGCCAAGATGATGTCAGGATGAGTCAAACCAGAACTTCTGCAGTAAATGTTAAGAGCAATTTGTGTTCAAGCCTGAAACTGCACAAACTTTCCCATTGCTCCATTTCTTGTCCTACCATCTTGTTTAAGTTCAGAAGTATCTGAAACATGCTGATCGTTATTTTCTTACATGTTATCACTTTTATCAGCTTCTTGAAGCACACGAGCAACAAAGTGATTTTCAGGTTGGCTCAGGTTTTGGCAAGCCTGCAAATACTGCTGATGAAGATCTGGAGGAACAGACATGACGTGCCTGAAAACAAAGCAAACAGTCACTGCATCGCCATGGCAGCCTAACAACGTTTCCATGGACCCACGTTCTGTTGTGCCAGGAGATGTGCAACAGTAAAAATGGGTCCTGCTATGAAAAGAATTGCAGTTATCAGAATAACTGAATTACGGACATACAGATGGAAAAAATAAAAGAAGGAAAAAACGTGGACCTGATCTGCCATCACAGAGAATATGAACACTTAGAAGTAATATTCACAAAGACAGGTCTCTTTCCCTTTTGTCAAAAAGGGCAGTGTCTTGCAGTCTGTGATGAAAGTTGGTTCTGTGTAGATGCAGCTACTTGAGAAAGCCCAAACAAGAAGCTTTGGGACAAATCCCAGCCTCAAAGAGTGGTGCAAGACCCCCAGCAAACTGCCCTCCTGCCCTGCTCTGCCTGAGGCAGCTGTGTCTGAGCTTACCAGCCAACATGAGATCGCCAGAGACGCCGACTCCTCCACACCCTCCCCACATACACCCACACCAGTGAGCTGAGCCCATTACCACAGGGCTGATCTCCAACGCAGGGTCTGGGTGCCCAACGGAGCAGGAGCCACTCTGCTGCCCACCTCGGAAGGGGAGGCCTGGTGCTGGGCAGGGCATTACACTTCCATGCTAACACCAGCCTCACTTATCCTTGCAATGTTTACTGAGTGCTCTGTCCACACCCTCCGAGGAGCTTTGGCACAAATCAGTGTGTTTACGTGGTTATGTGCTTCAGAAGTGCACTTTCCACTGAGTTCCTCTCACTAACTCCCACATGACCCAAGGCTGAGCTGGGATCGCACGCTCCCATCACCCCACAGGATGCTCACTCCTCACCGCTGAAATAACAAAAAAGAAATGCTGCTATACAAAGCTTAAATGAGACCACAAAGCTTAGCGTGGCTCTCCCCACACCTCACTGCCCTTTGATTCTTTCCCCTCATTCTGGTCACCCCTGAGGTACCAGGGGTTGGCAGCTTCCTCCTGACTACAGCCCCCACTCCCTTCACTGTCAGCCCAAAGTACCATCATTCATTCCCAGAGACAGCAGAGGTCAGCCAGGCCTTTTCATCTCTCACTCTTTTACAGTCCAAATTCTGCAATTAAAGGGCTATTGAATATCAGGTTCACTGCTATCTCCCTGGCTAAGAAACTAGTCTGTTATAGAAGACCCCTTTCCTAAGAATCTTTGTAAATGAAGACCCACGGAGGTTGCTTTATCCAGCCCCACTGACTTCACAAAAGCCACCCTCTGATTTGGCATTTTGGGGTTCTGGATTCAAAGTCACAGTCACACTGTATGTATTGCAGATGTTGACGTCAAGGAATGTAAGCAGCTTTTGCAGGGGTACAACTGACAGTAGGTAGGACCTATCCCTCAGTCTTAACTTCTTCCACTGTTTATTTAGTGTTTGAGCACTGTTGATTTTTATTTATTATTTTCTTTTTTCTGAAATTTAAAAATAAGAATTACAGATGGCTGAGTCTCAGCAGAGCATGGAGGTCAGTACAGAGGACACTCATTACCCTAAAGGTGACCCCATTGGCTTTGAGGATAATCACGTTATGACTGCACAAGAGCAACCAGTGAATGAAGTACCAGAGAAGGAAGCTCTGATTCCCAAGCATGCCACAGATAGGATTTTTTTTATTGATTTAGCCAATAAGCATCTGCAAATCATCCCACCTGAGGTCTTCAGTCTAGAGCATCTGGAAGAGCTGCACATGGAGAAGAACCTGATAGTAAACATCCCGAAAGAAATAAAACTCCTGAAGAACATGAAGGTTCTCTACTTGGATCACAATCGCATACGGGACATATGTGATGAGCTGGGAATGTTGAAAAGTATTCTGAGCTTAGATTTAAGTAACAACCCCCTCTCTTACAGTTCTCTGCTGGTAATCAGCAACTTGCAGTCCCTTCACCAGCTCAGGCTCTATCAAATAAACTTGCATGAAATCCCAGTGCAGATCTGCAAATACCTCCATCTCATTGAACTTCTTGGGCTTTCTGACAATAATCTACAGTGTCTGCCAAAAGAAATAGTGAACCTGAAAAAACTCAAGGAAATTTACCTCAAAAACAATAGGTTTGAAAAATTTCCCATCGAGCTTTGTAAAAATGTTAGTTTAGAAATAATAGATCTGGAACAAAATCTGATCAGTCACATCCCAGAAGAGATAGGCTCTTTGACGAACTTAGTTAAGCTATTTTTAGCTTTTAATAACTTATCTTCCATTCCTCCTACGCTGCAACACTGCCAGAAGCTGGCGGTGCTGGATCTGTCTCATAATCCCCTGCACAAGCTTCCCCCAGTTTTGAACAGCCTCACTGAAAAGAGTGAACTCGGCCTGTCTGATAACAGCCTGGAGGAGCTGCCAGCCCAGACAGGCTCTTGGACATCACTTACCCATCTTTATCTGAGGAACAGCGGGCTGCACAGAGTACACATGTCCTTCACCAGCCTCACCAGTGTCAGGGTACTCGATCTGAGTGAAAATTGCTTTGATGAAATTCCTAAAGGAATATGCTCCATGAAAAACCTGGAGATATTGAACCTGGATGACAATCAAATACAGGAGGTATTTGTTCCTATCTTTTCCTTCTTACTTCACTGAGACCTTCCTTTTGCAAAGTCTTACATTACAACCAAGAGCTGCCTTCTCCTACTGAAGTGTGAAGATGCTCCTCTGGCATGCACTGAGCCTGGGTAACATTGACACTGACAGCTGAGACAAAGAGGGAAAAGCAAGAGCATGGAGACACTTACTTTTGTGCTGAATCATACAGATCATACTGACCGGAGGAACTGCTGTCAGAGTTGGGTGCTTTATTTCATCATCTTTCTGTGTAAGCTGGAAAATAAGAGCTGCATTTCTGTAGAACCAGTGCATCAAAAACTGAAACAGAGCAGAGGGCAACATTAAAATAGATGACATATTGTGAATGCCTTTAAAATCATTAATATCTGCTAATTACTTGATAATGAACAGTTAAGTACTTTAAAGTATGACATACTCATTTGAGGGCTGAGAATATACCTCCCTTATTAAGTAATGCAACTCTACTCCCCTCCCCCACCCCCAGGATATTTTCACTTGTGCCATTTTCCTTTTGAAGGTTCCCTTTAGCCAAGTAGTAATTCACACAGAAGAATCTCTTTCAGGTTTGATTCATTTCAATGACTCTCCCCTGCACTGAGCTTACAACAGAAGTGAGGAAGCAGACAAACATTTCTGCTAAGAATAAACCACATAAGAAATCTTTCCAGCAGAGGAAACAATACGATTTTTTTCCCCCACCTTTCCACCATACTGTGAGATATAATGTTATATTAATGAGTAGAACATTCTCTGTTCATCCATCAATAATAGTGAAGCTCCACAGCTTTTCCTAAAGATTTTTCCCTAAAGACAAATTCCTACGATTACTGTTTAATTGACATAATGTATCTTTAATGATTGTGTCCAGATACCAGCAGAAATACAAGAACTGACAAATTTAAAATGCCTCAGCCTATCCAAAAATCAATTCAACAACTTTCCAGTGGAAATCTTTCTCGTGGGGTCATTAGAGAAATTATATCTGGGACAAAATAAAGGAGTTAAACTGACAAGTCTGCCAGAAGATATCATCAAACTGCAGGTAGGGACAACAGAAGGGGGTGGGGGGTGAGTGTTTACTGTGGCTTGGCACTTCAGCTGCTCCCAAATGCAGAACTGAAGGTTCTCCTTATGTCTTTAGGCCTGGTGCAGCATCAGGCCAGGTCGATCAGAATAGGAAGAACGTCAATAGTCAGTGTTTAAAACTTAGGTTGTCTCTCTCTATCAGCCAGTTATCCCAATGATGCCTCAGCTTTTAAAGCTAATTTCTCCATTTGCTGATATTTTTGCTGATATACAATGATAATATAGCAAGCTAATGAAAAATCCTTTAATTATGAGAAGTTATTATGCACACATATTTTCCAGAATCTGAAAGAACTGCATATAGAGAATAATTGTCTGGAGTACCTGCCTCCAGCTGTTGGCTCACTGACCCACTTGAGAATACTTGACTGTCACAACAATCTCCTTAAGAAGCTCCCAGAGTCTCTAGGCCAAATGCAAGGTGAGAAATCATCTTTGTGTTAGCCCTAAGGACCTAATTCTTCTGGAAGGAGGGAGAGAAAGAAGGCAGGACACTGTTTGGTGCTGGCCCAGCAATCACTAAGGGACAAATAGGAGAGAAGTTACGAGGTGAGAGGGTGAAGGAAATGCTGTGCCCAAGCTCAGAGGACTGGGGATCCTGATTCCTGGGGCTCAGCTCCTAGCACACCACTGGCAGGAGAAGACCTGGTGGGCAGTGATGAGGAACATGCTTTCTGTTCTCCAGCTCAGTCTTTCTGTCTTCCCCTGTTCTCCAATACATCTCTGTGTATGGCAAGTTCAACAGTGCTGTCATGCACAATGCAGCAGATTTGGCCACCAGACTGCCAGTCTTCACCTAACGAAGATGTGCCTTGCTAGGAGAGACCAAGTCCCATCCCTCCACACTTGGGAGAGGCACTTTGAATTTTAAACAGCATCCTTGATGGGATGTTTAGTACTCAACCTCCTAATAAGCACCGACTGAATTGTTTATGCCTCCTCCAAATGTTGTTCTACAGGGAGAATGCAGGAATGCTTTGCATCATTCCTGTCCTTCGTATTGCAGCCGTCTGCTTTTGTGTGCTCAGGTTTGCAGCAACTGCTCCTTCAGAACAATCAGCTGTCCAGCCTCCCTGAGGATTTGAACAGCCTGAAGCAGCTGCAGGTGATCCTTGTGGATGGGAACCCTATGACAGATCCTCCCATTGAACTGTGCTGTCAGGGGACATCTGCTATCCTGCAGTACTTATGGCAAAAAAGACATAAGAAAGCCAAGGCTTCAAAGGTAGGTGTTTTAAAGCAACCATGATGTATGTATGTACGTACAAAGCAGTGCTTTTAGTGATCAGATACTTCAGAGCAGCCTACAGGGCACTCTGCAACACATCAGCTTTGTCCAGTGATAGGGGAACAGTCCCTGTGTCTAAATTCAAAGTAGGTCCTCTACGTCTGGGCACTGCTTGAAGATGAATCTAACTGGCACCTTGCTGTGTTCTGACTGTAGAGAAATGAAGTTCTAGCGTGCAGACACACTGAACAAAACATATTTTGTTGTGAGATTCTGCTGTCGTTGCTTTGTTTTGTTTTCCCAAAAGATCAGTCTGCATCACCAGCAGAACATGAAGTGAATTAGCTCAGAAAAAAACGAGGCAAGAAGGAAGGAAAGGCAAACAGTCCTTGTTTCTTCTGAAACTAAAAATCTTCCTCTCCTGTAGTGTCTGCTATTTCTTCATGAATTAATGTGTTTCTCCCAGACTACTCTTCCAAACTTAATGGTGGCATTTAAAAATGTGAAGCCATTGCCATTCACTCCTCAGAGGATGTGGAGGATGACAGCGTTGGTCTCCTCCCTGATAAGGAATTCCCCTTGAAAAAGTAACACACGATAAAAGAAAAATCAGGTGGCAAGTGGGCAAGCTGCAAACAATGTACTCCAATTCAGAGTTGTTTTGGAGGCCATAACGTGCCTGGCTTTTATCCATTTCCTCAAGGTAACCAGACTATGTTCTCTCTCAGATCCGAAATATTTGGCAAGGGCTGATTACAAAGAAGGGGATCAGACCTTTCTTGGCATTTAACAGTATGACAAACAAAAAAAAGGAAAAGAAAGGAAAAGAGAAAGGAAAACAAAAGCCTGGAAAAGAAGCAAAAGCCAAAAAGTGATTCTTGTGCAGTAAGCCAAACAGAACCCTGTCAGCTGCAAGAGAAGTGAGTACAAAACAAACAGCATTAAAGCATTCACATCAGTGGATATTCTAATGAAAACCGGTGATTTTTTTAGGGTTGTTGCTGTGCTTTCAGCTACTCCAGCTGAATAAGGCAGATTCTGAAACAGTCTGGGATTTCTCATCCTGAATGGATGTTATCTTGAAGCACAGAGGCAAATCATTAACTGGAAATTAATCTCATCAGCAGGAATCTGGCGCAATGAACTGTTTGTTGTTATGAATTCCAAGTATTTTACACGTAATCCTTAGAAATTTGTTTTCCAGTTGGTGAGGTTCGTCCATATCTAGACTATAAACCATACCTGTAGCCTCATACATACTGGCACTTATTTACTGTCTTTTATGTTTATAAACAAACAATGCCTTGTTTGGAAACATGGAGGAGGATTCCCAGCAGTCAAACCATACCCACACCTGCCACGATCTGCACAACACTTCTGCCTTACAGGAGTGTAAAGAGCTGTTTCAAAGTACCTCCAAGTATCTCCATCTTCTGCAAAAATGCTCCCTAATGTTCTGACAATCTGCAGTTACAGAGTTTTGAATGACTGCAAGCTGTCAAATCCTTAGTGCTGTAACTCATCTCTGAGTTACAGTCTGTAAAATGTCTGTGCACAACAGGTTTATTTGAAAACTGCAAGTTTGCAAAATGCAGCATTTGACAATGGCTCTGGATCCTGCCATGTAAGAACACTGTCACAGTGCACCTAAAGCACAGAGCTAAACTAGGACAAGCCACTGTGCAGAGTCAAAACGCACAAGTGGGAGGGAGCAGGTCTCTCTACTTAAACTGGCAGAACTCCAGACCTGCTCTCCCTGCCCATGCTTGAGCTCCCCAGAGAACGAGAAGCTGGTGGCACCCCGAGGAAGGAGAAGGCAGGCTCACTGAGATCCAGCTCTCCCAAGAGCTCCACCTCCAGGTCATGTTCTTCTGAGCTACATCTGCATCCTGGGCACGGATCTTACTTCTGTTTGGCTCTTGAATCCGTTGTCACAGAAATCTCACTAATAAGCTTCTTGGTAGGAGAGAACTGGAGACTATTAAGTGCAGAAAGGTGGCACTGCTCAGTTTTGGTTTTCCATCTCACTAGGAAACTGGTGCTGCTTTGACAGCAGAGGCTACTGAGGAGGAAAATGTTGGAAGGGGCACTTCTGAGAAGACTGACAAATGGGATAATCAAAATGATTTAGTAAAATATTTTTGTGGCAGAACAGGCATGACAGATTCATGAGTGGGCAAAGGACTGGGAAGGGAATGTAAAAAAGCAAGTGAAGAGACTGCAAACAGTACATCCTTACTGTGCCCTGGAAACGAGAATGAGGAGCCCAAGAGAGACATCATAATCAAACTAACAGCGAAGTCCATCTCGCTCTGAATTAGAGGTTCAAGTGAGAGAGGAGTGATTCACAGAGATTCCCACAGAACAGACAGAGGATCGTTTCTCCAGATGGAGCAAAGGCAAATTTGAGAAGGAAAGTCCCATTAAGACAAGCGATTGAAAGAGAAGGTTGGTGTGGTGCTGTGAAACAGAGGTGATAGTGTTTCCACATTAAAATAACTCTCCTGCCTTGAATAACAGCTTGAAAGGCTCCTTTGTTAGCTCTGTATGAAACAGGGGCTCTTTGCCCCTTCAGGGGCTGAGGAAATCTGTACAAAATAACCAATCCCACTTTGCAGCAATTCACTGCTACCTCTGACCACGACACTCTGGTTGATCTCACTTTCCTCAGAGCTTGTGGGATCCAAGTGCCCTTTTCGGTGGAACTGAAAGTGAAGCCAGGAAGTCCAGGGAGACCCTCGTGAAATCATGGATTAAACAATGGAGTGGCATCAGCACAACGTGGTTAGATGCTACTAATAAACTCAGAGCCAGTCAGAAGCTGGTGTTAGAGGTGTCACCCAGACTGAAGGCTGAGTATTGTCCTGCACCTCTATGGGAAAACATGCTGAACGGATGTGGGCAAGCTAGGAAAGTGCCAGCTGATGATTCTCTTGTGCCTCACATCCAGGAGATTGCTGCAGTGTGTAGAACAAACTCAGGGCTAATTGAGCAGTACTTTATCCCTCAGGATTTCTCTAAGACTCCTCACTCAGTGGGCAGATCTAATATCTTTACTTCCTAAAATACCTTACGGATGAATAATCCCAGTGCAGTCTTTGAGCTCACATGTGGGTTAAGATGTTCCATGACATAAATGAGTATGCCAGAATATGGTTCTGTGCAAGCAAATCCAATAAAACACCAAATAAGAAATCATCAAATGTAAAAAGAAGAGCCACTTATATGACCCAGGTCGGTACATTTTCTAACATTTTGAGTGCAAAGCAGGGTGGTCTGCTCCTAGCTAGAAGCTGCCCTGTGGCTTTTAATAATAGCTTTTGTTTCCCTGGATAGATTTCCTCCACATTTAGGATGAGAATAAGAACATCTTATGCCACAAAATGTTTTAAAAGCTAACGGATTAGTCTTGAATGCAGAAAGTTTCAGATTGTTGCTAAGGTAGCAGGACTTTCCTGATCTAACCTACTGCAGTATTTCCCTTGTCTGAGGCTTGCAAAGACATCAACCAAACTTTCTTACCTTGATTTTATGCTGATTCTGTATGCAGGATCCATCTACGCTATCAGATGGCATTGAGAGCCATAGCAGAGGCAGAACAACTCTTGCTGTTTTCTTCTTTCTGGACTGACATACAATCCTGAATTGCTGGGATGCTTTCCAAATCTCACAATTATGTAGCTTTAATGCATTCACAAAAATTAAAATGTATGGGGAAGGGGGAACAAAATTTTAAAACATAGAGGTTTCAGGTATTTTTGCATTGGAAACATCTTCCTTGTATGTGTGTGATGCCATAATTACACTGCCCATCCATCTGCACTAGTGCACTCTCCACTCAATTTCCTTGCATTGGCAAACCTGCAATGTGTCCATCTGAAATTGTCATTGCTCCTTTGGTATCAGTCACTGCAGTATTCACAACTGGAAGCTTAAGCATATTCAGTAGTGTCATAACAGCAGAGTAAGCATGGCCTAGAGAATCTGTAAGAATACATTATCGAATGGAATAATCTATGTGTGTAGGAAGTTAAATAACTGTTTTTATATAAATTTTGAACTATTTCAAGTTCTCTCATGAGAAGAGATAACTAGAAACTGTGCAGTTTCCTAAGTGAGAGACACGCAATACTTAGTTCATATCTTGCTTGTGAAAGGCTTTCCAGAAACCTCCAACCTCCGTCAACAGTCAAAACGAATGTTTCTTTTGTTGTCTTGATTAAAGCCTTCCAGCTGTTTACGCTGCGATTCTGAAAGGACCCATCTTTGCATCCCCAGCTCTGCCAATGCAGGCAGTTTTGTCAGTGCTGCTAACAACTCACTGAACCATGTCCCACAGGCACGGCAGGATGATGGACGAAGACTGACATCCAGCTCTGAGAGTTCTTTGAATACTGTTAAGCCTTGACAGAAAACCATCCACCCTTCATCAGAGATGGTGTTATTATAACTCAAATCCAGCTTCTGTAACCTGGCTAGGTGGCCATCGTGTGACAGTAATGCTGCAAGAAACAACAAACACAATCAGTACATCCTGGCAATTGCTTTAAAAGCTTGTAAGAAAGATGAGTATTTTAATACCATGTTATTTAGAGTCTTTCAGCAGTCAAACAGCGGGACTCAAACATAAAACTGTACGGCAACCTGAAAACCTTGAAGTCAGTTGGAGGATATAACAGGTGCCAATTAAAATAGACAGGCAGGCTTTATTGGGAGATTTAGGAGAACAGCAAAACTCGGTGAGTTTGCATGATTACAACAGCCACCTCTCACTGTGGGAGGGTAATGGGCCTCATATACCCTACAGGTAGCTGAGATCCTTAATGGATATTCAACAAAAGAGTCACCTGTCAAGGGTGATGTTTGTAAAGTCAAAAATATTCAGGCTTTTTCTCACCAGCCTCCAGATTACAGGGCCTTGATAGCAATCATACAGCTACTGCCAATCTCAGACACTCAGAACCCACGAGTCAGGCCCACAGAATCATAAGGAAGCCTTTAAAATAAACAGGTTTTCGAAACAGGTCTGAAATTTATTCCTTCACTGGGTTCCCATCTTCCAGCGTGTTTAGCATCTGCTGAGAAGTGGGCTAAAATATTTCCATTTTAATTCTCCCACCACAGCTGGACTCCAGAAACATACCTAATGGGCTGAGAGCTGGTAGTGCCTGCCTTACTGGCTGTCAGCATGTACATTTCTCGTCAATCACTGAACCAAGAAGAGTAACTGTGCAAAACAGAACTCCTCAGAGGCAGGTTTAAAAATCTGATATAAGAAACAGGGTTGAACCATACATTTTTTCCATATGCTGCATTTTTGTATTACCACATAAGACTGCTAAGATGATTCTTTGCATTTTTATCCATTTCAGTCTCTGCACTGTGCATGTTTGGGACACAGAGCTTTCAGCAAAATGAAAATACTTTCCGGGAAAAACAGTGCTGTATTTTCCATCTTTTCATTTGATTTGTCCAAAAACGTGCTCAGCACATGGAACAAGTCCCTTCTGAATTGTGGTCTGTGTGCACTGGCTCCTTGTCTGCTTGTAAATACCACGTTATACGTACTTAGAAGCGCCAAATCTTCAGCCACCAAGTTACAGCTGCTCAGTCTTAACACTTGAATCTCCGTTGCAAGCTTTAGTGCTCCCAAAAGCAGCTTTAGGTTTCCACCAACGCACTTATTCCAAGAAAGGTCTAATATCTCCAGTTCAGGAAGGTGAAGGGCAGCCTCAGCTGAAAAGATTAAGACCAGCAACTTCTGCTTACTAAGAGAAAACAGCGTGGCCTCAACAGACACCTCACCAGCAAGTCACCTGCCAATAGGCTCCTGACAGGCTGCTATCTATGCTTACAATGACTTATTTTGTCTTAATAAAAGTCAGACAAAAAAAATAAATCCCTCCTGCGTTCATTAAGCAATGTAACAAGAGCCTGTCTACAGATTCTTCAAGGACTGTCAGAAGAGATTTCTTTCCTTTCTGTTTGCATTATTGACTTAACCTCGTTCCACTGAAGTCAATTTAATATAACAGCACATTTTAAAAACATTTTTAATTCAACTAAATCCAGAAATTCTTTGCAGTGAATTCGCCATTCAAGGTGAAATGCAGTGTATCTTTGGACAACCCTGATTTCCATGATGCCATTCTTCCATAACTGGAATGATATAAACATGGTACTTTTTCTGCATGGACCTCAGATCAGTTCAGCTTGATGCTGCTTCTGCTAAAGGCAGTCAAGTTTTAGTTAAGGGTTTCAGTGTCACTAATAAAGGGTATCAAACATACAGCAAATGCACAACGCATTCTAACAGATCCCTCTGTATTAGGTTCTGTGTGCCATATGGAACTCCTATCGAAGGAACAGTGCAGCCACTGATCCACTGAGATTTGCAGTAAGTAAGCAAAAGAGGTTGCATTTACATATCCTGTGTTAGATTGGACTTTTCTTCATTGGCTGTGCTGTATCTTTTCCACTACTGCAGTCATTTTCTCAGCTCCTCCATTGCCCCACACTTCACCATAAGTCAGAAAGTTTCTACTTTATCTGTACTGTGAGCAAAAAAAACCTTAAATCTTGACCTTAATAAACTGCAAATGCAGATTTAAAGTAAAACTGCAATTCCAGCATAATATGAATCTTGTTCTGCTGCCTTCTCTTCCAATATTAAGAAGTACATGAAAGCTCACTAACAGATAAAGGACTAAAAGCACTTCATTCAGTCAGGTGAAACAGGAAGACATATAATGATCTTCCCTTGCAACCAGGTCCCATGAAACACTGGTTTCATCATAAGCCAAAACCAGAGGAGAAAGCGACAATTACTTTTCCACTCAGGACCTGCACTATAACGTAACCATTATTTTTGGAGTTCAGCCAACAGAGAATGAAGTGTTTGGTCCCACAGGAGACTCTGAGAATAGACACACTTTAAAAAAAAACATTCCTACCTAGTGATGAAAAGGACTCCATGCCTAAACCACAATTGCTGATGGCCACAGATTTCAACTTTGGTAAAAATCTGAGTCTGCCGAGAAGAGGATCAGATGAGACTCCTATGTTTTTATTCCAGGATAAATTCAGCTCTTGAAGACTGGAGAGTAAAGGTATGACCTGGGCTTTGAAGATATGAAGTATTTATTAGTCACTGATACAGAACCAATGTAGTTGTATATTTGGCTGCCATCACCACTTCTCTTTATAAACCAACCCAGAAGCCAAGGCCAAGTTTTGGTACTCAAACATACTTTGAGTAATTCTTGCTTGTCATTTTCTGTAGGAATGCTTAAGAAATTAGGTATTATTAGACACTGTGTTGAAGGTTGTCAGGACACAGTTTCCTGCCAAAATTTTCCAGGTGAAGTAGGGAATTTAATATTAAACGAGAGGGAGGATTACTTCTAAAAGTCTTCACTAAACCACTTTGTATTAATGTGATTGTTCTCTATTGATTTTAGTACGTGCAGAAGAAATTTTAAAAATAACAATTGATTTTAATAATAATGATTCCCAGTACTTCATCAGCAGCTTTTCAAATCATCTTCTTCACAATGGCAAATAAGATTTAGACAATATAGATTTTGAATCGTGATTTTTTGCTGTTCTAAAAAGTAAAAACTAATATCAAAAAGTTATGATAATGCACACAATAAATAAGCTGTCCCACTGATTGAATGGGAGAGGTGTTTTCCTTCCTAATAGTACTTGAGTTAGAGACCAACATCATTCCCCACTTCAGAGCTCTCTAAGGTAATCTTAGGCAATTGTATTAGCATGCACATAAAAGCCTTGGATCCATGCAGCCTTGCACCAGCAGTGAGATTGCTTCTGGACATTTCCCAAATTACTGATCCTCAGCAACAGGATTTGGGGTGGTTCCTACATTCACAACATGGGTCTGAATCATGGCAGTTTGAAGCCCTTGGTTCCACATGGGATCAGCCACTGTGGGACTTCTTTTGATATAGAAAAAAAAAACCAACACTCCATATTGATCAAGAAAGCTATCCCCTGAGCTGCCTTTCCAGAGCTGCCTAACAAAAAATGAACCGAGATCTGCTAGACTATGCTATACAGAATCTCTTATGCCTTTGAAGTCAAAACCATGCATTCTTAAGTCATTTTCTCAAGATGTCCTTACACAAAACGCTCATGTCTTCTTCTGTTACACAGCACTGGCGGAGGTCAAGGACTTCGAGATTTTTCAAGCTGGCCAAATGAGCTGTTGAGTCTTTAAAGCCACCACCAATCTCTTTGTTACACGATATGTCTAATTTTCTTAGTGCTGGAAGGTGCTGTAAAGCAGTGTCTGAAAAGGAAACGACAGCAGGCTGGTCACTGACTACTACAAGGGTCACAGCTTCAATATTTATTTACTTTAATGTCAAATTCTGCACAAAGTATTGAAGGCAAAGCTTTTAGACTAAGCTTCAGCATATAATCACAGCAGACGCAGTAATACTGCAAAGCTTCTCCACCCATGCTACTCCATTCTTCTCTAAAAGAGCAGGTGAAGGTGAGGTTAATTCATCCCCAGATCCATTCATCCTCAGCTTTTTGCTGAAAAGACTACTGGAAGTGCTAATTAGTGCCAGTTGTTTTGTCTTAAGGATAAGACCTCCAGGAGGGAGAGACACAGATAATAAGCCCATTTCGTATGGCTTCACCGGGCAGTCATTAAGTGATAATGGCAGATTCGGATTCCCCTCTGAGAGCAGGATTAAGTCTTCAGAAGTTAGCTAGACTGTCTGTGCCCTTGTCTATGTTCTGTCTGCAGAGGGAGGAAGCATGTCCAGAGAGCCATTAATCTACCCTAAGATGTGTCTCAGATAAATGGTGTGGAAGGTGACTCTCCCCACTGACTTTCACATGCTTGAACTCAGGGAAGATAAATGCTATTCCTGCAGAAAGTCTCTGTAGTCTTTTATCAATCCTCAAGCAGCAAATAACCATCGTCCATTAATACTGACAAACCATCAGCAAAAGTCTACCACACTGCCTTTCTGAAATGGGTTTCAGATGTACAGTTTATGCAGAATGAAAGACTTTCCGAGTATAAAGTCTAACCTAAGCCCTGGAGGCTGTCCTGCTTTAATCCACACATGTGCAAGTTCAGCTCCTTGAGGCCTGGTACATTTTTCAGATCCTGAGCAATGACCTTCATGCTGCAGCCAATGTGTTTGTTGATAGAGAGATCTAATACTTCAAGGTTTGGGAGCACATTTAGTATTTCAGCTGGCAAGAAAAAAAAGAAAACTAGAATTGGTAATTGGCTGGAACATACAGATGAGCCCTAGAAAAGAACAGCACTATGACAAACAGGAAAAGGCAGGCTGGATCTGCCTATACGTGTGATTTAAGCTTTCCAGGTTCCTATTCTACCAAAAATACAGCAAAACATTGATTAGGTAGAAATCAAGAAAATCAGTCAAAACCCATATAGAAAAAGAGATCTGTAAAATAAAAAAAAAATAGAAGACACTAAGAAAAATACAGAATAAAAAGAGGAATACAGAGAATAGAGAATAAAAAGCAGGAATACAAAGAGAAAGAAAAATTTCTAATGAGAAGATATAGGACTGTATGTGGCATAGGAGCCTTCTCCCACAGTAAAGATCAGAACAGAGCACAGGCACTTCTCTTGAGGGAGAAAATCTTTTAAAAAACTCAATCAGATCAAAAGACCATATAAGATTAAGATATGATAGAAAGAGGGGAGAGGTGGCAACTGGATGCCAACTCAAATTCCTATCCCTCAGGCCTTCTTTTACTGCGTGGTAAATACTGCTATAATGCAAAGCCTGAAATTAATAGCTTTCAACTACGATCGACCTCAAAACAGCCATTATCTAACTCAACTGAGTTACACCCCTGTGAAGCCAGTCTTTCAGTCCAGCTATGTGGATACACATACCAAGGGATTCTCCATCTTTGGCTGTCAGGTTACAATCTGTAATTTTCAGAAGTTTAATCTTGCTTCCCTTCCGAAGTTTTTTTGTCAGGAGTGATAGTTTGCCACCTATATTACTGTTCCATGATAAATCCAGTTCTTCAAGCTGAGGAACAATTTCAAATGCCTCTCCTGTAACAGAAGTCCAAGATGATTCATTCTAGATATCTATTTCAGTGGAAAACAAAAATACAGCCCTGAATACATAAAAGAGAAAAGTTACCCACTTGATTCTCAAACTGCAATTTGGGTTATTTGATAGGTAAATTGGTTATGGCATTCTACTGCAGCAACGTTGTATAAATCCTCACTTTGTCCAAGGAGCAAAACAGAACACAAGTTACCATCACAATACACACAGACCTGGTATTTATCCAGGTTCCCAAACACTCATCAGACTGCATGACCAACATTGCAGACCTGTGCCATGACCCAGAAAGTCTAGTCTACAGGGAAATCAATACAAGTGACAAGCCTGAATTTACTGTCCTGTATAGATCTGCCTTATTTTACTTGGCACACTTCCAGTGTCTTCTATACTGTGTCCACAGGACATCTGGGATGGGATGAAAGAAGTCTTCTCACAGCTATTTCTCAAGGGTTTGTTTCCAGCAGGATTTTTCAACTCACTTCATAAGGAATCAAGGTAAGCATCATTTTGAACCAAACTAGCTTTCCAAGACTTCAAGGCAGACAGCACTGATTTTTATTGTATTGTCAAAAACTGGCCTTTTCCAGGCCTGACACAGCAGCCAATTTGAACTGTGTTAGTGCTGCTCTGTAACATTAATATCCCACTGCAAAATCCAACTTCCTAAATTCCTCTGCAGAGGGATGAGGCAGATGTGTATTTCCAAATAAATCATTTAATCAGCCAATATGCAAATGCAATTTACAGTATTTGATCCAAAGTCTCATAATTAGCCCAGAAACCGTTAATTGTATTTAAATAATAATTTTTCATGTCTCTATGTTTTCTTAACTAATACTTCACAAAAGATTTAGAATACAAAAATGGTTTTTTTCCCAACAGATAGCATCACCTACTTTTGAGCTATTAGCATACGTATTATGTGTGATCATTTCCTGACGAAAAAAAAAAGGATTCGAATGATAGGGAAAAAGAAAGCTTTTAACCCAAACCAGTTTTTTAGAACTTGCAAAATGACCTTCTAGAACAACACAGTTGGTTGAGTTTGCCCTTCTTTCAGACACATATCACAGGCCAACCCCACCAGTAAATTCCAGGCCCAGAGGCAAAAAAAATCCTAATCCAAATGGAAAACAGATTCTTCTGCAAATGGGACTGAATTCTGTTGCCTTCTGAATACAAAAGCTCTGTGCCCTGAGCTATGAACTCAACACAGCTATTCAAATGTACGAGGTCACTCATCACCCCAAGTTCTTCCCAGTGTTTTGCAGTGGGACTTCACATTGCCCAGTGTGGAAGCAGCAGGGATAGGATGCAGGAAGGGACAAGATGGATTACATTACACCCAAGCTGTCTGAAAGCAAACATAAATGCCTGTACCCAAGGAGGTGACATCCTCAGCTGACAGCCTGCAGTTGTTAAGTCGAAGGACTTTTAGCAGCTTCACATGATGGAACTGAGCAGTGAGGGTTTTCAAAGTCCCTCCAACACAACCATTCCAGGACAGGCTGATCTCTTCCAGCTCTGGGAGAAATGGCAGTAAAGAAGCTGAAGAAAAATAAAGGAAAAAAAAAAAAAAGTATTGTTTGTACATCATGTGCAAACCCTGGATGTCCATACATCTCAATACAGATATGCTTTCTGAAACATCAGAAAATCATGACAATCTGTATCTCAGCTTTCTTATCTGCAGCCTGAAAATGAAAGTATTCTCCTGCTGCACAATCTTGCATGGTTTTAATATTTTTATGTATTACATAATTAATACAATCTATTTATTAATGTTCCTCAGGGACATCTTAAATAAAGCCCGAGATAAAAGAAAGGGAAAGGAAAAGAGTGAACAATCGAATAGGCAAATCAGAATCAAAGAAATACACAAAGTGTCCAGCTGAATAAAATACATATTTACCCAGCTCTGTTACATCTGCTGCACTTAATGCACAATTATTGAGGTCCAGGTTCTTGCTGTTGGGTTTCTTTCCCAGTTTCTGCATGAACTGGTTAAATCTCTGCTCACCAGGTGGTGACTCTGCTTCAGAAATCAGCTGTGAAGATTCATCTGAGTAACAAAGAAACACAGCCCTGGTTACCTCTGCAACCAACCCAGAGTGGCAGGTGGAGACTTTAGGAAATGAACTAAAGCTGCCAGTAAGCCAGCCTCTACTTTTGATCAGCATGGAGCAACAACCTAAGTGATAAGATAGGTCAGATCAGTACAAAGCTCCTGATGCTCAGTGAGAAAAGAACCTTTTTTTCACGTCTCCATGCTGCCTTACGCCAGTGACTCGGGATGTTTGCACTACTCGTTCAAGCACGTGAAATTCTTGCAAAACTCCAGACTGCAGCTTCTCTGGATACACCAGTCATTTACCTACCTCTGTGTGCCCGTGTGCCACACGGCTGGAGTACAGCCTGTACTGGATCAGTCAGAACAGAGTGGCCCTGCAATTGTGTGGTGATTGTCTCCTGCTTTATGACAGCCTGTGTTCATTTCATACACTGTCTGTGCAATGCACTTCCTGCTTTTCTTACCTTCTTCCTCCATGCAGTTTGTACAGCAAGGAAAGTTTCATTTGTATTATTCACTAAACCCTTTAATAGGTCTGTAGTTCCATCTAATGTCCATAAATGAAAAGAAAAACAAAACACCAAAAGGTACACAGAACAGTAATCCCACTCACAGTAGCTGTCCTCTATTTGTTTTCCCAGAACTCTTAGATCAGAGAATGAACCTCACCTTCCAACACCTTTGTAAGAATAGCCTCATTTTCTCTGGTGTGTAGAGAGTGCTCTTGTATGAACAAAATAACATTCACAATGAACTTCCATTCCCTTTCCCTCCCCCTCACAGGTGTCAAGGGTAGGAAACATCTGCTCTGGCTGCCTTCAGAGTGCTTTAGCAACGGGGTGGACAGAGACCAATCTTAAATACAAGCCAAGCTACTGCTCAAAGCTTGGCTTTGAAACCAAATAAGCTCCGCAACTAATAAGCTGCCTCCAGCACTGACCTCTCACACTGGAGATCAAGAGGCAGGTCACACAAAAGCTTTATGCCTCCTCAGCAGCACAGACCCCACTCCTTGCTCGGCACCTATCATGTTTGAGGGTACATCCTCAATAATGTTTCAGTCAGAAGCAAATTCTGGCTAAAGGATATATTGTAGGCAGTAAAATACTACTTTTTGTCTAGCAAGAAAAGCAAATGGTTCTCTATGAAATTAAAATGCATCTACATGGATTTGTTCATTGTATCAGCATTACCTTCTACTGAGAGATTTTCCTTCTCACTCTGATCATCAGCTCCACAGTTGTTTATTTCTGTTTCTTCAATTTCTTGTCTTTCCTTGCCTTCTGATTTCCCAAAGTCAAAGCCACTGAAGAACTTCTGGATGGCTGAAGGCTGCTCTTTTCTCTTTCCAGAAGAGGATTTCTTCCCTTGGAACTGTTTTATAACAAAGTCAAATGGGGAACTCTTTGGGATGTCTTCCTCATTCTTGTTCTGGCAACTCTGTGTGTCTCCTTTCAGCAGATCAACAGACATAGAAGGAATTATCTTTAGCAACATTCACTCTTGCATACCCTCTTTCATAACAGCAGACGCACTCACCATTTCCTACCATTCTCCCCATGCTAATATCAGTGTCACTGTTTAGTGAACCAGTCTCTCCTCCTTTGAAAGGACCTGGTAATGCTCAGTATCCGCACAGCAGACTCACTGGTCCCACTGTGACATGCTCCAAGATTCACCTTCTGCTGTTTTGTTAACAGAGACTGCTCCTGAGGCTGCCCTACCTGGCTACTGGGAGCCCTAGGGCTGAAGATGCTGCATTCCCCATGGCCAAATTAAAGAGTCCTCTGTCAGGTAAGTTTGGCACCAAAGTGACCCATGCCAAAGGCTAGTCTGGCTGTCAGGAAGGTGAGGTGTACAACAGGGAGTACAAGGACTCCCTGGAAAGAAACAAGGATCCCAGTCAGCTTGTTTGGAAGAGTTCAGCGCTATGATGACCTCCGTTTCAGTCACCAATTGATAGGTAAACTGAAGTTTGGCTTTATAACAATTCATACACATTCTTTCCTTCTTTCTTTATACCACACTTGCTGTATCATCCTTTGCTGACTTCGAAGCTGTTGTGACCCCATTCCCCAGCAGAGATCTGCTCACAGAACTCTTTGCACAACCCAGCGTCCCCAGCAGAGCACACAAACTTGATCACTTTAATAACATTAAATAATAATAATAAATAATAAATAAATAATAATTGTTACACACAATGTCACCAGTATCAACAATATGCAGGCTTTTTCTCCTGCTGGAAGGCATATGCTATGATATAAGTGTTCAAGGGCAGAGCACCTGAAAAAAGCTGATGCATTCTTTTAAATCTTGCTCTTGTTAGCCTGTTGCAGCTATATTTCTCATGTGTAAAGTACAAAAATTGTACAAAGCAGTGCCCATAGACGTGAGTGTACATTTACTGAGCTGTAAAGCAATGCCAGTTACCCTGGTTGCTTTTCTTGCTGTAAAACTGCATTATTTGAAACAGACAAAAAACCATACCTGTCTTTTCCATCGGTACACCTGTGGGTTTGTTTCACCTTTTACAGCACTTTCAGGGCTGGCAGAAATAAGCCATGGCACGTGAACAAAACTTCACTTCTACCTATCAGGACATTCCAGGTGCTTTTCTTTTGAGTGTTCCCGTCTTCATCAGCCTGACAGCGACAGCTCTGCACAACAGCTCTGCACAACAGCTCTGCACAACAGCTCTGCGGGTCCTTCCTGCTGCTCTGCTGCCCCAAACTTCTCCTGACAGCAGCCTGCTGCCCCAGCCTCGCTATTCAGGGGGGAGAGCTGAGGATCCAGTTGGGTGCTCTCTGCTGGCGCTGCAGCTGAGCTCCCTGGCAATGCAGAAAGGAGGAAGTGGCAGTGAAGGCTGAGAGCTGCACCCTGACCGCCCCACGTCCCGCACAGCTGCTGCCAGCTGAGTCACCTCGCAGGTCGGGTTACAGCAGCACCTGAAGAAAAGCTCTTTGTTTTCCCACCCCTTTTGTCCATACTTGTCAGGAGTGTTGGTGGAGGCTGAGCAAAGGCAGGTGTCAGTGGGCGTCGCAGTTTGGTGATGGAAAGGAGCACGGAGGGGCAGCTCACTGCTGGGCACTTCGTGGCACGGCATGCAGGAGAGGAGAGGTCCTGCTGTGCCACCCACCACAGTCTGCTTATAGGCAACAGCATGATAGCACAGTATGACATCACAGAGCACATCAGGTGCATAAACCAAGCTACCCTATATTTGTGTGTGTGTGAATCTGATTTCCATGACAGCAAGAGTTACGTTTTCTTGCTTTGATGCTCCTGGCCAATATCTGTGATGCTGTCACCCCCATAGCCTACACCAACCCAACACTTCTTGTCCCCCCTTGTGTGCCAGATCAGTTTTCTTCATCGTTTCCTGCTCACCTTCACCTGTATCTGTTCCAACACCATTTATACATGGACCTCTCACTGCTATGTATACACTACAGGCATATGCAAGCTGGAGTGCTTTTGGTGGGGAGCGATAAAGATGGTCAATAAAAGTAATGACTGCTGTGCAAGCAGAGCAGACACCAGCTGGGGACAGCCCTGACTCAGTGTGTCAACGTACAGATGATTAAGACAGGCCTGAATGGGGCACAGTGCGCTGCTGGGAGCCAATAGGATAAGATTAGGAGAAGAAAACTTCGAGTGAACAGCGGGGAAATCCTCCCACCCATGAGAAATACTACACAGAAAGATGTTTGCAGGAGGAAAAAATGCACAAAACCCGTTGTCATGGGCAGCATTTACCTGCAAGAATGAAGGGCACATAACTGTTCCCAAACTGCAGGGATCTCCAAGCTGGTTGTAATGCCTCCTCCCAGGGGTGGCTGTCCTGACCCAATCTCTGAAATCAGCACCTTGCTCTGTATCCATAGGGAAAGGGCACCTATGTGAGCCCTACACCCCCAGCTGGGTGTCTCAGTTACACAGCTGAGAACCCAAAGCACTCCTGTCAGTAAGGAACTCATCGAACTCAACAGCTTTCATTCACTTTCAATGTCATGCTTAACAAGAGTGCCCAGGGATGAAACAGCAACAAGGCAACTCACATCTTGCACGTGTGGTCAGGCTCTGCTGGGCTCAGGGCTCTGTGCCCACCGTGCTTCGATGGCAAGGTGGAACGGGAATATCTGATAATCCCTGATCCCTGGAACTGGGGAAATCCTTAAGCACGTTAAGCACTGATTACAGTGGTTAGGCTTGGCTAGCTTCAGCGCTCTGACATCAGTGCATTAAGTGATGCATTGACCATTCAGAAATTCTATCACCACTTTAGGCCATTGAATGAGAGTAAAAATACTTCATGGCACCATGACAGCATCCCTGTAATCCGGTGAGAAGGGAATTGTATTTTCACAGCGACCTAATTTCTTCTTCCTAGAAAGCAAGCTATGCAGGATGAGGGGACAGCAAGGTTATCCTAAAGCAAAGCAGGATGACCAGAGCAAGGGCTGAACGCGTGGATGTTACTTTGCAGTAGCCCAGGCTGTGCCCTGCATGTGCAATACAGAATGGTGGGCAGGCCCTCGTTAGCTGGTAGGCTGGGCAGTGCTGTTCTCTCCCTGCACGCTGGTGAACATTGCCCTGCTCCTGCCCCACAGACCCGTACATCTACTTCCTGCAGTTCACCACAGACAGCATAGGGCAGGCTTAGCTTCTGCAGTTTAAAAATAATAAATGCCCACGCCTTTCCATCTAGTTAAATGGCTTGTGACCATCTGCTGAGCGCTCAGTGTCACATTTGTTTATATCTGTTCCTCCCTCTGTGTAGACCTGGGGCAAGGATAGGAACAGACCAGGTCTGGAAAAACACAGTTAAAGTTGCATCCCACACAGCATCCACTGGTGAGAGATTAATGTGGATTTTTGTACTTTGCCTCATTGTGACTCCTTAATCCGGCATATATTCCAAAGAAATAATGCCATTAGAGGATTAGTGCCACAAGTTCATTTGAAAAAAAGGATTTGCAAACGCTGAAATCCTATATTCTATGTACTTAATCACTGAGTATCATTTTGGGGATTTCCTCTCCTTTTAGGAGTGCATCTTTCAATGAAACCCAAGCAAAGTAGCAACTCTGTTTTTGACGGCCCTTATTATCCATTAAGTAAAATTAGCACCCCAAGCACCTGGATGCACTTGCTATAGTCAATGATTGCAGTTATATCAAAGAGGCCCCTGGCCCAATATTTATACAGAATATAATGATTTAGGGTATTTATCTGCTAAGGATGTTCAACATTCTGAGCTCTATAACACACAGTAGCACGCCCTTGTTTACTTCTACCCATGTTCCCTTTCTCAGCTTCGCTCATCCCTAGGTGCAGCCAGCATTCTCCTCTCTGTATGAGGAGACTGAGTCAACACGATGTTATTCTTTCCCCCTTTCCTTAGCATGCATCTCTGCTCCCATTCCCACCTCCTGCACGAATGTCATTGCCTGCAGTAGCTTTCATGGTGCTCTCCTGCTTGGCTCAATCTGCTGCAGGCTGCCTAGGTGCAGCAGGCATTTGCACGGGCTAAGAAATTGCTGGGAATGGAAAAATGCTTATTGGCATTGCTTGTAGGCTCATAGACTCAGAAACACTGTGCAGCACTGACAATTCCCTGGACCAAACACCTTCCAGACTTCCCCACACTGAGATCAGTGTGCATGCCTGAGGATTAAGTTTGGTCCAAAGGACCTGAGAATCCACATTATTTCCTATAAAATAAGTGTTTGACAGTCTAACAGACACACAGCAGCTGTTTAAAACAGATTTCAATGTGTTATGAAAACTATAGCTGATCTTCTTGGTATTTATGTACAACCATAGAGTGGTCACAGGAGAAGTTTGAAAAGGCACAGATAACATGCTAAACCAGCAAAAACCTTGGGTTCAGAAATGCATATTCCTCTGAGAAACCTTAAAACAATTTCCCTAAACTTGGTGAGACTTTTCATGGGTGACACTTCTTTGTACTTTTATGCTACCACGGAATCACAGAACATCCCAGAAGGGACCCACAAGGATCGCAAAGTCCAACACTCGACTCCACATAGGAGCACCCAAAATCCAAACTCTGCATCTGAGAGTGGTGACCAAATGCTTTATATCTACCATGCTTGTATTTTTAACACTCTTCTGTCAAGTTCCTCTTTGTGAAATGGAACTACACAAATATCAACGTCTCATTCCCTATTAAAATCTACTAGCCTGTCAGAGAAGATTTTCAGGGCTAGAAAATTATTTTTGGTTGAACTTATGCCAGGATTAATCCCCTTTCAGTTAATCATTCACATGAATGGGTAATCTGCAGAGTTCATGCAAGGCCTGCAAACTATATTAATTACTAGAAACCTAATTAGAAATCAACAGAGTCAAAGGATCAGTGTTACTTCCATACGGTACCATCTGGTACAATGGGTCTGGATAGTTCAGGAAAACCCCATTGCATTCTGCGGAGGCTGAACCTGAATACACACTGCTGGGTTTTGGTCGTGCTCCTCCAAATCCTTATGTTCTACAACAAAGTGATGCTGTGTTGACTACAGAGATAACACTGGCAATAAATCTGGGCAAGAGTGCACAGCAGAAGGTGTAACTCCAGCCCTATCTTTCACATTAGCATATACTTAATGTACCTCAGGTGACCAACACCAAATATTGCATGGGAGCTGTTCAACTACTGAATCACTCACCTCTGGATTCTGCAGTGCAAAGGGAATAACATGGGAATACACTGTGCTAAATCATCTGAGCTAACAGTGATGCTGACTGACAAAGCACAGTCTAGGACAAGTTGATGTAGTCCACTCACCTCCTGCGTCCCTCTCTCTCACTCTCCATTGCTGCTTCACCCTTTTTCCCATTGGAGAAGATGACCAGCAAAAACAAGACTGCTGAGATACGTATGGATACATGTCTGATTCAGAAACACATCCCCAACACCTGAGAAATCCCATCAAGAACAATTAGACTGTCAAAGCACTGTGGTTGTCACACATCACTACAGCATGCAGCAACCCTGCTTCTGTGCCAGAAATCAAAGACTGGACGCCAGGAATCTCATGAAGTAGCATTCTCCCTTTCCAATCTTCCCTCATTAGATAAAACAGAAACAAATACATATCTGTATACCTATTATTCTGCTGGTTTTGTTTCTATCTCAGGAAGTACTTTCTCCTAGTGTTAAATTTTTCACAGTTTTCCTGAAATGTGGTACACACAGGCTGAAACATCTGATGAAGAACGTCTGCTGATGCAATACTTTGCTCTTAGTGGCAACCCCATATCTTACTAAGCATTTGCTTCAGCCTCACTCAAACAATCCCAAAACATCCCAGCAGAGGAGCTTTCTTCAAGGCTGCTTTGGCTCATCACATTTGGAGTGACAAGCTCCTGTAGGCAGTCACAGACTGAGTGGATTGAACACAAGCTGAGAATCATCTCGGTAGCTAGCATGCTACTGAGGTACCTTGTCAGCTTGCAGGTGGAATTTTTGTTAGACATTTCTCCAGGATTAGATGCTGTGATGGTATCTGGGAAAGGACATTTGTTGGGGGCATTTGTTGTTGTTGCAGTGAGCACCTGATGAACTTCAGGAGGGCGAGCAAGGGGAAAACAAACATCAACTCTGACGTCCCATGGGCTGACACAGATACTGGAAAAAATTTACCTCTCCCTGCCGTTTTAAACTTTGTGATATACTGGGCATTCGTTCTGAGAGTTAACTCACTGATGGTGAGAATTAAAGAGTAAACTGCCGGCTTGAGCAGTATAGCCATCTGATCCTTCTGTTAGCCTCACAATATGCTTAACAGGATTTCCATCTTCTAGTTTTCCCCAGTCCAAGCGGATACACAGCTCTGGGATAACACAGTTGTGGGCTGACTGCTCTCCAACTGACAGAAATATGCAGTTCCTAGAAATCTGTGCAAACAGGCAACAATGCAGAGAGCCAGGCACTTCTTAACCTTCTCGCGTATTTCTTTCTGGAACAGGAAGATTTTAAGTGAATGCAACAAGCATCTTACAAGCTAACAACAGCTTAGCAGGTTAAATGTGAAATAGGTTTATCAGATCAGCGTGCTGCTCTTCTTGTAATTACGTTTTTGCAGCCTGGTTAGAGGATGGTATTGGAGAAGGGCTTGTGATGTCAGAGTGGGGAGGGCTTAGAAGCAGGGATGAGGGCTAATCAAGATAAATTCAATTTGTATTTAAAGTAAACTCAGCGTTAGTTAAGGCAGTTTTTGACATGTTAATCTTGATGTGGTTTAAAAGCTGCCAATCACATTACTGAGGCAGCTTGAAAGGAAGACGTATCGTGAAGGCACAAACTTTTGGACGTTCATGGTGACTTCGTTTTCCTCAAAACTAAGGCCTTCACAATAGCTGTAAGTATACATGAAATAGAAACAAACAGCGCTAGTTTGTAATACGAATAGCTATGCAACATCTTGCTAAGCAATACCAAGAAGTGTATGATTTTCATGTTTTGGTAGCAAAGGCTTATCTCAGGAGGGAAACTGCACAGATTGAAGCAGGCTGTTTTCTTGAAGTGCAGCACTGCACTGCAAGGAGCAAAGTATGGAGTAGTCATGAGTGATACAGAAAAAGTAAAGTCTGTGATGAACTACGTTCCAATTTCTCAGCAATCTGTCATGTGCATATCCAGGTGGAAATTGTATTTGCCTTATAGCATACACTTGATAATTCTGGAAACATTTCAAGACCTATTTCAGAAAAGGAAGCTTTTACTTTGGGAGGGCTTTTCATTGCATGCTCAGTAGTTTTTAAGAAAACTGGACATAAATTGAGTTGTCTGATGTACACAAACCAATGCTTTGCTGTCGTTTCTAACTGTCTTAAAATATTCTTAGAAGCTAAGTGGCTGTTAATCAGTACAGCTGATTTTTTGTGCTATACTTCTTAAAGTGCAATTGAAAAACGTCAGAATTTCACAGGTACTTCCTCGAGTAGTGAATTGCCTAAATCAGTGTGCAGTTTGCATTAATCAATGTTATAATCACACGGATGCAGGTGGCTGGTTTAGTCTGATATACCTACATTACATTTGCCTAATTTAAATTTTGCTCATATGCATAGCCATTATAGCAAACCTGGGGTAAGAGTTTTGAGTGATATATTTTGTAAAAATAGCATCATCATATTATATGAGTTCCTTGTATCTTGTTCTTATCAGAATGTGTGGGTGGAATTAACTGCAGGCTGAGGAAAGCTTGGGCACTATTATATTGCCTTTCAGCTAAAATTTCAAGCTCCACAGTTACAGAATATGTGGATTTCCCATCTCTCCCAAGCTCCAGTGATAGAAAAAGAGCAATAGGGACAATCCTGGCTCAGGTAACTTTGCCTTGGTCTGATCCTGCAAGCTGTGGAACTGAACACATTCTGTCTGTTGAAGGTGCTGACTTCTGAGTTTGTTTACATGATCAGCTCTGCAATGTCAGACTGCTCTTGTGAGGGGAATAAGTTTATGTTAAAGCTTATGACTTTCCATATGAATGTGGAAAATGTGATTTTAGTGTCCTATATCTGACTTGCGTAATCTGCAAATATTTTTTACACCAGTTTACCATCCTTCATTTTGTAATGAAGAAAACTAGCCTGAAAAGATGAATAATACTAATTTTAAAAGCACCATCTTGTTTTACTTTAGTGGTCTAATACACAGTTTCCTCCATTTATTCAGAGATGTTGGGATGTCTGAAGGACACTGGTGCAACACCATATTCTAACCAAACAGAAAAGGTACAGAGGATTCAGCACACGTTTCTGAGAGTCAAACTCTTAGCCAGTGGACATTAGAGTTGTTTATAAATCTCCTAAAACTCACTCACTTTTTTACGGCCTGGTTTCTCTCAGCACTGGCAATGTTGTTGTTTGTACTACTATTTCAGCTTAGTTCAAAGCAAGACAAAAATCCCACTAAAAATTAATTTCATTTGAAAATACTCACCTTGCTCTCTGATCATCAGAGAGTTCTCCATCCCAAGACATTTATTTCCAATACCTAGGAATAAAAAAAAATGGAAAAAAAATCCCTTCTTTATGTTTTAAAAGCAAACGATTACGAAGCAAACAACACAGTCTGGTTTCCTTTTTACTGATCCCACTCAACCACATTTTGCAATCTTTCATCTTCTAAAATAATCAAAGACAATACTGTTTCGATGAGAAGCTATTTTCATTGTTAATTATGAAATAAATCCACAAGGAAAATAAAATGCATCACGCTTTTAACTCTTTGTATGTAAGCCATGTAATAGAGACCATCCCCCATGAACAGCTGGTTGGGAGACAAGGGCAGGTGAACAACACTGCACACTTTCACACACGATACCCACGTTTGCCGCTACAACCACTACTTTCACTCATTCTTGCTCCAATTTTTAACAAACACAGTGATCGAATGTTAAAGCCTCTGCTCAGCGTGACCTCAGATGGAGCCTTTGGGTGCTGCCACAACCACAGATGTACTCCAGTAGGGCTGTGCTGCAGGACGTGGCCCTGGCTTCCAGCTCCCCAGAGCCCCACCTCAGAGCTCCCTGTCCCGTACCCACACAGCCCCAGTGCTGCCCCAAAGGGGAGGAGGGCTTCTTTTCCCACCACCACCCACCTGCATCACCCACAGGGGGCTCCTGTCGTGCCTCTGTGATGCTCAGCACCACACAACCCCACTTTTGGGTGCAATCAGAGCACGAAGCTGATAGCTGCCCTGGTAGCAGAAAGGAACGGGTCTACCTTCAGCCCACTCCCAGAATGAGGTGCCAACCAAACTTCGCTCCTGAAGGACTGAATTTACCAATACTAGGCCTTGATCCATACCCCAAAGCAGCATGTTTAAAAGAACTCTGACTTGCTGCAATCTTAACTATTAGCTAGATCAAAAATGGTGAGCCACCCACACCTTTGTTTCAGTAAAGGCATGCAAGTAAACTCACCAGATAACACCAGGTATAAATATAGTTATTTTCCCTTCTTTAAGGAATGTATGGTTCTCAATCCAGTTTTAGGATTACACTCTAATCTCAGTCTCTGGACAGTCTGTGCCCACGTACCCAGGATTAGAATTTAGCCCTACAGCCTCTCCAGGAGCACCTTGCCCAGTTAAGAAGACGTATTTCACGGTCCTGGAGGACATAATGTTGGTATCATCATCTTCTTCATTTTCAGAAGTCATTTATTTTACTGATCGTGGTTTCTTGAACAACTAGTCTCTAACTTTAGGACTCCTAGCATAGTTTAAGAACAAAACCCTTGATACAACAGTTAATAACATTAGAATATTAATAATATTGTTTGGTTTGGTTTTTTTTTCTAAACAAATCTGATTTCTCAAGCAATCAGGACAGCTTTCTCTTAAGAAGGGACTCAATGGGAACAGAAATGAGACTATGCATGAGTTGCTTCATATATTTCACCCAAAAGCTTGCATACATGCTTATATTATATGTTCAACTGATTTCTCTGGCATAAATTTACTTGAATATTTGAAGAAATACTCAGCTTCTCCCAAAAAGTTTGCAGATCCATTCATTGCAAAGGTACACCAAAAATTGTTCTTAAAAATACTAATTACGTGTGTTTGATGTAGATAAAACCACTATTAGTTAATGAAACCTTAAAGCATTTAACTAAAAAATAAGTCTTCCAACAAACCTACACTAGACATAAGATGCTATTATGATACAGACACACAGAACTGCTACAGACATTCTGAATCTGCACACAGAATAATGAGATTTCCAAACACTTCTGGTTCATGAAGTTCGTGTCTTGCCATGTCTTGTCTAATAAACTGAGACAGAATTAGTACTGGGTGAGTGGTTCTGCCTGCTGTCAAGAAGGGTTTGCTAAGGGTAAGACTCTAAAGGTAGAGATTAACTTGTCTTCATCCCTGTAATGTGCTGTACAGCCAGGATTTGTGCAATAGGATCAGAGAAGAGCCATATATGAATGCAACGCCAGACAGCTGGTGTGTATGAATTTATATGAATTTGGCTGTAGGATTCTGAGCTACTCTCAAATCCCAGCTTATATATGTATCAGAAGCATACTTTCCCTGCATCTGATCTTTTTGTTCCCTCTTCTCCCAAAAAGAGCTTTTTTTGTTTGTTTGTTTTGCTGAAGTTGGTTTCTAATATGCTAGTCCCTATGAAAATAGTAAGAGCCTCAATTAAATTTTGACCTGTCAATCAGAGCCCCAGCTAGGTAACTCAAAAAGGCATCAATCCAAACAATATAACATAAACCAGTAAAGTTCAGCATCTCCTCTTGACACAAGGTCACACAGGAGTCTTAACATGAGGATGTTAAGTTAGGTAAGTATCCTACCTGATCAGCTCAGTGCTGCCCTGAACAGGAAAATCAGGGAGGTAAGTAATTTAATACAGATAACATACACATACAAAGTGTGTCATTTATGTAAGATGTGCATCACACGGACGTTCTGACACGAGCTTAGGAAAGCAGCACCATTTCAGTGGAAACAGCATCTGAAGACTTCTACCAGAAATACCAGAGGTTTTTTTTATATATTTGAGAAGAAATCCAGGAGAAGTTACATAGGGCTGACTGGCACAACAGAAAACAAAACAAGATAGAATGACTTTACGGAGCAACTCAGGCGAAAACCCTCCTTTTGGCACATGAGGGCTCCAACACTGGGTCAGTGAAAGCAGTAAGTGACTGCTTCAGTGGGAGAAGATGCAGATGAACTTTTGAGTCACACTATTCCAAGGCTTTTTCAGTATAAGTTGCTGATGTCATGAACTCTGCCTGAAAGCGATGCTGTCCTGAAAGTCTGGCTGTATCTCTATGAGATAATTATCAGTAATGGCTAACAAGCTACCAAAACGTATGGATCAACTGCACCATGGATGCTGCTGTATATGCTGCGTATGGAGCCCCACTTTTAGTGGGAATTATAACATTTGAAAGAAAAACCTCAATTTTTAAAAGAAAGATTTTGAGAAAAGTGCCAGGTAGTCCCACTTCAGCTCTGAAAGGAGACTATGAGAGAGATTGTCAACAGGCAGCATACCACACAAAATCCATATTTGTATGAGGAGCTGCATGGGCTGTACAGAAAACACCACCAGGATACTGATGCTAATGGTTTCTCACCAGTTACCACCACTGAGCTGTTGACAGATGTCAAAACAGGAGGGCTGTATTTGATCCCACACGGAGGCTGCGGTTTGGGATCAAAATAGATGGATCTTTTCCCAGCAGCTTTTCCGCAATTCCACACTTCCAAAGCTGCACCAGACAATTTTAGTCACAAGTGTGATTTTATGAGGAGAAAGAAGGGGTTTTCACTACAGCAGCAAATATGTAGAAGCTCCAGGAAGGCCTAGTAAGGGTCGTCTGATAAAACTTGTATGTTTTTCCCCAAACTGGGACAGTTCCCCTAGACCGAAGTGTGTCCCCAGCCGTTAACAGAACAGAGGACTGAATCATGCCAGCAGTTCCTAAATAGAACAAGTGGCACAGCTTATCAATCATCTGGCAGGTGAAACCTTATTAGTGCTAGCACTGACTTTCTTTTTTTTTCTTGATTTCACAAACCAGTAAGATACAAACCTGTTTCTTTCAGGACAACAACTCAGACCTTTAGTGGTTGCTTTGCACCTTCCTGCCCTGCAGCCAGCTGTACAGGGATTAGGATGAAGTTTATAACTGCTTTGTTTTCCTGAGCATTCAGTACAGAGCTCTCATGGGTGAGCAGAAACCACCTCAGTGACTCATGGATTGATACAGTATGGTAAATACCATCTTTGCAGTTGCCACCTATTTTTTGAGCTGTTGTAAAGTTTAGTTCAGCACTAAATCGCTTTAGTACTGAGCCTTAAAATGCTTTAGGAGCTCAGAAGCACTTTGGCAGCTCAAATGCTCTTCATGAGGCACCCAGCATCCTAAACCGCTTTAAGTTTAAAGTACCCTAAAAAAAAAAAAAAAAAAAAAATCAAATGGAAACACGTCCAGCAGCACATGTTCAGATAGCTATGTCATAAACAAAGGGCATCGTGCTGTTCTTCTTGGTTTGGATACAGTTATCTGCTTCCAAGAACGTAGCACTTAAAACATTTAAAAACATAAGGAACATCTTTATTCTAAGGGGACTCAACAGGTTTGGTGCAAGTATAACCTCGATTCACAGTCAGTATGGTTGAAATGACTAACGTGCTTACCCTTCAGAAAACTCACCTT
The DNA here is from genome assembly GCF_905368555.1 of Meleagris gallopavo. NCBI lineage: Eukaryota > Metazoa > Chordata > Aves > Galliformes > Phasianidae > Meleagris > Meleagris gallopavo. The sequence goes on along the minus strand of NC_139414.1, from coordinate 19,320,974 downwards.
AAGGCTGACACCAAGGATATTCACCATGCCATGCATGCTCACTGGTTTAAAGGTAAAGCCTGTGGTGGCTGGAACAGCCTTCTGCTCATCTTTATAGCACTGCTGTCTTTGTGGGGGTCACCAAAATGAAACTGATCCCACAGTGGGATTTCATCGTGTGGAACACAGGTATTGACTCAGTAAGACCAAGAGCAGGCACAACAGAGTATAAGAATGAAAATGCATTCCAGCCTGCAAAGTTTAGCATAAATATGAGGAAAAATAAAACAAACCAGTGGTAGCTAACAGAGTCCCTGTTTTACACTGATAATCCTGTGTAGATCATTGCCCCCAGATCCTGAGCAGGGTGCTCTGTGATTACTCATTCCCTTGCTATCAGGATCACTTGTAATCTAGCCACCTGCTTGTTTGGGCAGACTCAGAAATGCTGATGCAATCCACCTCAATGAAGTGCAGCTGTTCAACGATGCATTAGTAGTGCAGTTTTCTGTCTGGATTTCTACTGTTCATCTGACTTCATCTACCCATAAATCTGATTTTTTTAATCACTATTTTCATCACTACAAAGCACATATGTTCTATTACCTTTTTCACATCACTTGGCAGTCTGAAGAGGCTGCTGTGATTTGGAACTGCTTACTTCTGCCACTTCTTTCCATCTCCTTCACCTAGCAGACAGGGCCCCGTACGATCACGATTCCCCATTCAAAACAGGAATACCTGCCTTCCAGGCTATGAACTCATGTCACAGTTCTCAGGCTGTTGTGGTACACCAGGGGCTGAAATGACATTGGCCTCAAGACATCCTTCTGAACAGCTGATACTTCACAACATCCTGACTTGCCCCACACAGCAAGACCAGGAACACTGAACAACTCAGTATAAACAACAGAAACATTTGCACTGTTCTGAAAACTCAAAGTTTCTTTCTGATAACCAGTAATAATCCCCAAGCACTGAAGGGCATGGCTGTGACTGCCAGAAGGACTACCTGCTTATCTGAGCAATAACTGGAATAACCTGCCAATTCCTTACATCACTGAATGTCTCCTTCCTTTCTTTGGACCTGTCAATCCAGTTCTTTACCTTGGAAAAGCTGCTGCCATCTCCTTGAAGTATGACTCCACGAGATCACATGAGAAAAATGTCTATCCTGGGGGAACAGGGAGCACTGGAAGAAAAGCACCTGTATCGTCTAGCAAGCGGCATGGCAGCAGGAGGTAAGCAGGAAGAAACCCAATTAACTCCATGTTTGTTTATGGAACTGCTAATCTCTGAGACACCTTTAAAAAGGTATCTCAAGTTTGTCTTAGGAATAACTGGAGAAATATTTCTCCATTAAGGTAGTTAAAAGTTAACATGGGAAATTCTTGGCATCCAGAATTTGATCAAGAAATGCTAAGCAGCTGCAAGAGGGGTCAAGGCCACAGAGGAACTCAGCAACAGAAGTGTTACCTGGGCATTGTGAGGCTCTGCCATACAGCTGCAGGCTCTTTCCAGAGCTTCTGCCTCACCACTGGGCAGGTCCCAGCTAATACAACTACTTTAAAGGAAAATAGTATTAAGAATGAAACTCTCAAGCAGAGAACTTAACATTTCTGGCTAACCTCCTCTGTTTAATAGTGATATGTGAATTATTGCTCATTGTAAGTTGTCCTTCTATACACTTAACAGTGCACATTCTGTTTATTTTTGTGACTGGTTGTATAAAACTGCATTATTTTAACAAAGTGGTTAAGGTGGCAGTGAAGTTGTCTTTTTCTTAGATGATGTTGCTAAGAAAAGTGCGATTTGCTAATTCATACAAGAGCTAGTTTTCTGCTAAAGTTCTGCTACGGAAAGAATCACTTTCTGTGTGTGCTTTGTGTCAGAACTGCGGCAGCGACAAGAGATGCTCATGAGGAACCAGCTGATGGCAGTGAACCCTCAGCTGATGGGCACAGCCCAGCAGAGAATGCAGGCAATCCCCTCCCAGTTCGAGCCTCGGCTGGTAGACAGGTATTCTGCAATACTTCTCTATAGCAATCCTGCAGATACAGAACAAACAGTCCTGTGCTGTCCTCGAGCACATAAAAATCTTAGGTTATTATTAACTGAAGAACGTCCCTTTCTGTGTCTGAATGCACGTTTGTCTTTCAGAGATTTGTTACCTTCAACTGAAATGACGGCCACAGCCGACCCGAGACAGATCCACATCGCGTCCCACCTCGGGCCCACAGTCCCACAGCACAGCAGCATGCCCAGCCTGCTGTCCAACCGCATCTACCCAGGCCCAGGTAGCGAAGCACTGCCTGCAGCACCCAGGAGCTTTCTGAAGCTTGATCAGTAGTGTCTACAACACAGCCCTGCTGTCCTTTTCCTTTAGAGATGTCGCGGAGTTAACCAGATCAATTTACACCCATGACAGGGGGCAGTAGGCCCCTGCCCTGCCCTCCCCACCCCACAAAACCATGACACAGACATTGGCAGGTGCACCTAACTACTCACCTGGTGCCAGGCTTCATGCTTCTCCTACATATTCCCACAGAGACAATGAACACAAACTATTTAATTTAACTCAAAGGCATTCTGACTTCCTGGCAAAGCACACGGTTTGAGTCTTGAAAAGCTCCTAAAGTGCTTCTGCGTGGCTTTGGGGTTTGTGTGTTTGCTTGAGGAAAAAGACTAAAGACTTCTTTTCCTCTTCCTTTAAGGATATGGCTTTCTCCAACCAGAATCCATGGAGGCTGTGGCCAGAAGACAGGAACTGGTCCAGAAGCAAAATATTGCCAGGTATTGCCTGTAAGCTTTGCTGTGAGATGCAGCTGGGATTGGGGCAGCAGATGGAAGTCAGGAACTCGCAGGCTTTGTTGGGGTTTATTGGGGGTGATGGAGATTCTTTTTCACATCACCCAGCAAATCAGAGGGCACTCCTATCTTCGAAGCTATTGAAATTTCTGCTTGCCCCTGTTCTCCTTTATCCTTAAAACGATACAAAGAAAAGAAACCAATCCTCAGCCTGCTTAAAGAAACAAACACACTGCAGGTTTCAGACCCAGCCCCTGAACTCTGGATCCAAACACCCCGAAGTCACAAAAAGTCAAAAGCAAATTCATGCTTTACAGCTGTGCTATCACATGCAATATCTTCAGCCTCCACAGCTGGGCTGCAGAGATGACTGAGCTGCACCTCCGCCCTGCCAAGGGTGGGTGGCAGCCTTCCTGCTGCAGCCAAACAATCTGACTGGCAGCTTACCACAGACAGCCGGCTTGTTTGAATAGCACCAGTGCAATCAGCTGCTGGTTAAGTAATCCCAAATGCCCTCCCTTACAGCCACCCCATCTCCATCAACTCCAGCCCCAGCCAGAGCCGTGCTGGGCTCCAGCAATTGCAGCATCCCTCATACAGTAAGATTAAGGTCAAAGAAGAGATACATCCTGATCATACATTTCAGAATTATGGCAGCTGTGTCTAGAGCTCTTCAGTCAGCCAGAATGATTACCAAACCCCCACAGCACAGCACTTGAATCGGCACCGCGTTTCAGATAGCTCCTGCCACACGATAAACCCTGGAGAAAAACAAGTGAGATGCACGCTCTGCTGTTTACCTCCACCTAAGAGCAGTATGTGAGTAATGCTAATTGGGCAAGATGTACAAGAAAATGGGGCACAGGCAAAACACTGTCACACATGAAAGCAGGAAGTTGGGGATACAGACTGTGGCACAGCTGAAAAGAGGGCAGAGGGAAAAAAGAAGTGGATTTTAAGGAGTGATGCAACAGTCACCTGCTGTCCAAGAGGTTTTCTTGACAATCCTAAGGAGAAGTCCCCCAGAAGTCAGCCTCTCTGTCCTGGTACTCCTATTGCAGTGTTTAGAAGGCTATCTTAGCTCCCTTTATGGGCTTTGTTGACTTCATAAACCCTTTTTCAAATAAGAATATAGACATTCCACTGCAGATTTGTCAAAGCAAGAAAGGCAGCTGCAGCCCCTCTGCTTTGTGCTGTTAGATGAGCTCACTTCTCCCATCTCTCAACTCCACTGGAATATTTACAATATCACTGCCATTTTCCAGTTTTCAGTATAATTTCCTGATTGGAAATATTAATCATTTATTTTCTGTAGCCTTTGGCCCTTGTGACCCCAGAGACACTTCCAAATCTGAAGAGAATGGAACCCCGTTATAATGCCTGGATTGCCAATACACAAATAACACTTCTCTTTTTCTTGTCTGAAATAGTATACAGAGGTATCACATGACAAGTGTATCTTATCTTCCTTTTAGTTTACTGTATGTACTTGGCAACATATTAAATATAGGCAAGCTCACTATTCCACCTGCAGTATTTATGACATCAAATAGCAATACAGGGCAGAGGGATGAAAAGCAGTACTCTTTTAATCTCTTCAACTATATCTTGGCTTTAACCTGACATGAAAAAAAGAGGTGATTGAGGAACCGAGCTGCCCTGACTGCTTGTGCTCTGTGTGTCTCTTAGAATGGAGATGGAGATGAGTGCCATTTTTCAGCAAAAAGAAATGGAGAAAGCTCATCGGAAAGGACTGCTGAGCCTGGAAGCACCTTTCCTTTACCACGGGATGCCGGCCAGTCCCATCGCTTTCCGTGGCAGGCACAGGCTGCCCGAAGGACACCTTCCCAGTGACCTGTATGTTCATCGTACCACCCTCGACGACATCCACGGTAACACCATGCTGATGGCCACCAGCCCGTACCCCCCCGTCAGCACCCTGCAAAGGGAGAGGGGCCGCCGGCCGGGGAGGAGAGCTGCAAACCACAAAGCTGCAGACTGCGGGGCCAACGGCACCAAGAGCCAAGCTGAAGACAAAAGTACAGACCTCGCTTCCACGGCGGTAGATGATGAGAAAGAAGACAAGAAAGAGGCGGAGGTGGAGACGCCAAACAAACACGAACAAAGCAAAAATCAGGTGGAGCCGTCAGCAGTTGTCAAAAACTGCAAAGAGTTGGAGCAAGACTTGAGAAAAAACTGTGCTAATCGTGAAATTTCTGCTGAACCCAACAGCTGCAACAACACAAGTGAGAAGGAGTCTAATAGCTCCTGTGCTGCTTTTGATGACAAGTACATGTACCCGTCTGCCGTCCCGTTCTCAGCACTACCATATGGATTTCCAGTTCCCAGCAACCCGCTGCTACCTCCAGGTTTGTCAGGTCTCCAGATTACAGTTAAAATGGCATGTCAATAGTCATTATCTCTATTGAATTACTCTCTTATTTCTTCCACTCCTTTAAAGCAAATTTGGGTACAACAGTCATGGCAATTTGATACAGAACTCACACGCTGCAAAAAGACTTGGTAAATCCATGTCACCTATGGTAAAGACTGGCTTTCCCTATCTGCAGACCTGCAGCTTGCTGGCACAGTGGAGGTTTCAGGGCTTTTTTGCAGGGCAATGCAATGGCACAGTGAAGTTTGGCAGCACCTTAGGGTTCCCCAGAGTTCTCTTGGATGGGATGAGGAATCCCATTAAAGCTGTACTGCTTTAGGAAAACCTTGCCTTCTATAGGAAGTCTACATAAGACACAGTCACAAGGACTGTACAATAATCATAGTTTCTAAAGCTTTGAGGCTTTTAAATGTACAAATGGCACAAAACATCCCAGTACCTGACATGAGAACAGGCTGGGGTGTTTGTGCAGGATCATTTACCAAAGATACCATCTCACTGAAAAAACAAACGATGCATGTTAACTATTCAGTTCCTGTCTGCAACAGGAATTTAAACAAAATCTCTGGATGAAGGTAAAACAGTGGTATAGTACAACAAATCAACAGCATTGCATAATGCTGCAGTGTGCTTTGTACATTTAGTGACTGGTATGTACAGTGCATACAGCAAATAAAAGCAAACCCTCCAAGACCAGTTACAACTATCAAGTGACTTTGGCGTCAAGGATTACTGTATCAGTGACTACACCGTGCTGTTAATGTAGTGTACATAATCTTACATCAACATTCTTTTCCTATTGGTTTGCCAGCAGAATTCTACAAAAATAACATCTGTGTTTCCTCCTTAAAGCAGCACATGGCTTGATCCTGAACGGAGAAGACATTTCCACCATTGAAGACATCCGCAAGTGGACGGTTGATGATGTGTACAGCTTCATCATTAGCCTCCCAGGCTGCTCCGATTATGCCCAGGTGATGACAAACTTACCTAATGGTCACAGTCACATTTTAAGGTCTTTAGGATCATCTGGATTTAAGATCGACAAATAAATACGACAAATATAGAGGTTTACTAGTTGTCACCATGTTACAAAACAACAACCAACCAACAAAAAACAACAAATGCACCAAACCAACACCAAGTAATACCAAAAGATTACTAAGTCCCCACTTGCTAAAAACAAGTAGATAAGCTACAGGAAAATGTGCAGATGTCCATATACCTGAACAAAGGAAATCACACTGCAGTTACGAGAGAAACGTGAAGATAAAACACTGAAATTATTTCCTCTGTTTGTTGTCTACAGCTCAGGGTTAAGCATAAAGAATAACTGGTGAAGTCTGTTTGAGCACACCTCGATGTTATTTTCTTTCTATCAGATATTCAAAGACCATGCTATCGATGGAGAAACCCTCCCACTGCTAACAGAAGAACATCTCCTAGATACCATGGGATTAAAACTTGGGCCAGCGTTAAAAATCCGCTCTCAGGTAATATCAAATGTACCAAAACTAGCAAGTCGTGCAGATGTGAAAGGCTCAGAAGCTATCAAGATATTTGCTCATTTTCCCAACTAAACCACATTTGTTTCTCGTTCATAAGCTCATTGCCATAATAGCTGGGGAAAAGAAATTCCTCCAGCATGGTTTGCTTTTGCGTCTCTGCATGAAGCAGCAGGGGAACAGTGGAGGTGGGGGTGTCAGGACTGACAGTTTGAGAGATGCTCGGGGCAGATTCAGTACACAGCAGTGCTGGAGACTGGGCTGAGGCTGGTAATGCAAAGATATTTGATGGATTTACCCCCTTGTATTCCTCTTCGTCCTTCCCCACTGGTAAGAACCGTTCTGATACATACTTGCTTTAGCTCCAATCTGACCTTTAAAATCCACCAAGTAAAGGTTTCTATAGTCTTTCTGGGAATAGAATCTTAAATGATTTGTAGAGAGGCTGTCCCTCTATGTTTGAAATTTTCTGCTCTTACTTTCATCGTGGATTTTGTTTACTTTTGTTAACCACTGCTAATCCTTGGAGGCGGTGGGGGACTAGGCAGCTTCCTGGCCACGTCTCTGGCATTGCTACACAACAGCCAACCCTGACATTTAATGACAGCAAAACCACCTCATGAAACAACCACTGAGATTTTGTTTCTGTCTTTCAAGGTGTCTCGACGTCTGGGCAATGTGTTCTACATGATGAACCTTCCCTTGTCTGTGCCCCTGCCTCCTGCTCCAGGCAAACCCCCAGAGCAGCCCTCTGACATCACCTCTCCTCTTCGCTGCAACAGCAGCGGTGATGCATTGGACAGCCCCTGCTCACAGGGCCTGGAGACTTCAAAAACAGTGGAACAGATTGTTTCAGAAAGCAGGGATCATCCATGTGATGCAGACGGACCACAGGCTGACTTCCAGATGATCACTTTTCAGAAGAGTTGAGCTGGGCCCAAGACATAAAACGTTTCTAATAATACAGGAGCCTTCAGTTACCAGGTGTCTGAGAGGGTAGCTGCAGCCTGAAACCTCTGCAAGGGATTGGGAGTGAATGAAATCAGCTGCATTGTGGTATCTGAAAAGCACTTAAAAACATAGGACTACATATTAGTGCAATTACTTTCAAGTGCAATTCATTGAATAGGGTATCAGCACAATTAACACTGCTGAAATCTGTCAGAGGCTCAGAGCACACTCCGTACAGTTGTGCAGGCTGCTGAGGAACTACCAGGAAAAGCTAAAGCTTATTACCAGGGTTTGAATCTGCTTTGTGTGACTGCATAGGTGAGCAGAGCTCAGAACAAAGCAGAAGCAGACTGCTGGGAAGACCAGCTGCAGAGACAGCCACATCCTGGAGGCAGCAGCTCAAAGCACCCTTCCCCTCTGCTCACCTGGGCAAGCCATGGAAGTCTTTCCTCAGCAGCATACTCAGCATTCTTCATAAGATGAAATGTGCTTTCTGCTCTCTCCTGCTACTGATGGTTAAGTATCTCACAGCAAACATGAACCACAGAGTGGAGTTTTTAGCTAGAGAAAAATCCCCAGCATTCCATAATGAACCCGGTGTGAATTATCTTCATTCCCACACTAGGGGTTCTGTCACAGGCTGCTCTTTCACTGAGGTATTGGAACTGTCCTCCACCTTCCTCTTTGAAGAAAACTCGACTCTGAAGGGCACACAAATAGTTTTGAGAAAACTAAGTCTTGTAAACTGAGTGCTGATCGATTGGTGATCTGCTGTTTGTTGCCACTTCAGATTTCCTCTCCTTTGTTTAGTTTAGTTTAGTTTAGAGGCCACATGAAAACCTCTTAAAAACCAAGAGGTGCACTATTGTGTAGATGGTGAGTGTTTAAATGCTTGAGGAGGAATGTTCTTGTATTTTAGACTGTGGGCACCTGTTTTTCTGCTTCAGCCTGAGAAAAAATATTTTATTATTTTTGATACTGTAAATCAAACATTTGTGCAGTAGATGAGATGAGGTGAGAAGTTAGCAAGAGTAACTTACAGTGTTCTTCTTACTGTGCTGTCTGAACTTGGCAGCCTTGAGAGGAGAGGCAGATACCTCTCACATTCCTCTCCTGAAACAGCAAAGTCTTGCTCTAAGAATTCAGTACGATTCTCCTCTGAAAACTCTGCCACCATCACCAGTTACAGCAGTGCTGGGCTCTGTGCTCATATCTTCAGATACTGTAAGTAGGGTTTATGTTTTCAGGTTTCATTGATGAATTCCAGTTAGGCCCAAAGGAAGAGTGTGAATTGCTATAGAACAAAATACTCCAAAGATGCAGACATACCCTAAGGCAATCTCCTAAATGAGGTGCTGACCCTTATGCCTGTGATCTGGTGAAATTAATGAGAGTCTTTCCATTACCATAAGAGTCTGGTTTATGTCTTCTGCATCATCTATGAGCATCTGTCATACAAGGTACTGTTTACTGGATACTTAATAATATACAGAAAATTATAATCCGAAACTGGAAAGCCTAGATATAATTCCAAGACTGTCTAAAAAACAACTACAACAGCGGAAGTAATCTTGGAATGGCCATTAGTTTGCTGTTTGCTTTGTCTCAGTGAATTTCAGTGTTAACATCTGTTCTCTTCCATATTTTTTCTGTTTTTCTAAGATTTTAAAATTTAGTAAGGTGGAAAGAAGAGTTTTATAATAATTTGATAATAAAAAAATGTTTACTTTTGCAGATTCTGGATAAAGCACAATTATCACTGTAAAGAAGTCATAGTCTGGCTGTAATGTTTTCACGTGGTATTTTAACATGTAATGCCTCAGATTACTGACACCAGAAGTTTCCTTTCACAGTAGGTTCAACTCCTGTGATTTTCCTCTTTCTGCAGCAGATTGTTCGTGAACCATCAATGAAAATGAAAATACTAGAAGATATTTTTATATAGTCAACACGTTGTTAAGGAAAAAAAAAAAAAGCACAGAAGCATCAATACTGTTGGGTGTCTGAAACAAGTTCTAACTCTTCTCTCTTATAAAACTGACTAACACACGAACAATGTCACTTATCTAATTAAACACAATTCACGTGTTGGTTTTCAAATGGTGTCCTACCTCTCAAGCCCTCGGTGCTGCAGGACCAATCCCAGCTGGGGGCCCACGGGGCCACACGATGTCGCTGCCCAGCTATGAGCACTTGGCAGAGGCAGCCCCCAAGGGTGTCAAGAACGGGGACGTGAGCAAACACGGCTTGTTTTCCTGAAGTAACAGCAGAAGAGCTTGAGTTGAAATCCTATGTGCTAGGGAAGAAAGACTGAAATCTGGTTCTGAAGAATGTGAGCGCTGTTTTTGTAAATGGCTCAGACATGAACAGTTAGAAAAGCAGAGAAAGCTGGATCAAAGCATGACAAGCCTGACAGTGCTGCAATTAAACAAGTATAGGATCCTTTGCACATCCCGGGCTCTCCTTCCCAGAAATCCAAACGGGGGACACGTCAGAGCAGCCACAGTGCAGCAAGGCCCAGGCTGCACTCAACGGCAGAGTGAAACTGGAAGGAAATAGATTTACCTAAATGGACACAATCTGTTCTATTTCTAATGTAATGTTACTAATAGTTAAACTTTCCCCTCTGAGAAACACTTCTGAAAGAATGAAAAAAAAAAAAAAATCAAAACATTAAAGATACAGAATCAGTACACACAGCCTTGCTTTCAAATTTTGATGTGTTTTTGTGAACTATGCTTACAAGGAAACACTCAAGGCTTTGCTGATTCTCAGCAGCCATGTGAGCTTTATGGCTTCTAATGCTTATTCCAGCTGCAAAAGGGCGCAGTTAGCTACTGCAAATATGTAACAGAGCTGGAACAACTGTGGAAGTCAGTAACTTTCTAGTGACTACACCACCACTGCACTTGTTTTTTTCTGCAATGCTATTTAAATCACAGAGGAATGCATATGATGCCTTATAATAGCATATGATGCCTTATAATACACATGCCATCAACAGAATTTTTGGACTCAACATCTATTGTGCATTAGGCAGTAGCAGTAAGCTGAATCAGAAAATAAATTTCTAATTGAAGTGGATAGATGTGAACATATGTGGATAGAAATCTTTACTTTTAAGAGTGCCATCCTTTGTTGCATGAGGAACAGGAAAGTACATAATTGAGCTTTCTAAACACAACCCAGATGCACAAGCCAACTAAGAAAGGCTTTGGACTGCCATGGATATGCAGTGCATTTTACAGGCCGTGTGAATAAAATTCAAAGCCCTGTGCAGCTTTCAGATCACACAGCTGCAACAGAAAACTGTTGTGATAACCTTCCCTAAGGCCTCCTTTGTACGTAAGCTATTCATTCTACTCCTAATACAATATACAAAACTCAGCACTTTTTTTGCTGAATCAGTTTCTTCCGTGCTTTAAAATTTGCTGTACTGTTTGCCATAGCAAATGGCATCAGCTCTAACTTCCATCAAAGCAGGTACTCACTTCAACCCCTTCCAAAACCTCTGGTCTGAGGAACAAGCACAATTCTCTATGAATCAGCCTATCTGACCTGATATTTTGATCTAAGCCGTTCATTATTCACAGGGAAATAACAGCTCGGTGAGGCTGGATGTTCACCACAATTCTCCTTCCTGTGATGCCCAGTTTTGACTAAGCCCTTCATGTTGTAATATATGGCCATATTGCTACAGTAATTTAAATATAACACAAACATCTGTTATGGCAAAGGAAAAACTCACCTCTCCTTTCTCATCTGAGGCCACAAGGATTACTTTGTTACTTGGCCTTTATGCATTCCTTTCCTTTGTCCCACTGCCAAGTTTACCTAAGCCTGTACTCACCCAAGCAGCTATTAGTTCTGCTACTCTCTGCATGGTGTTCTTAAGCCAACAATCTCACTGCTGATAAGAGAACAAAGTCTTATCTAGATTATACAAAAGAAGAACCTATACATAGGTTCTCCGCAGCCCAATGTTATACAGAGAACAATATTTTTTCCCTGTAACACAATGAAGACATGAATAGATGTTTTTCTTATACAAGATTTAAAAACCCATATGTGATGTCTGCATACATGAACTACTGAAATAAAAACCAACCACCCACAACAGCAAACAGAAGAACCCCTCGTAACCAACGGGAAAAAGGAAAGCATCAGGCCGACCTGAGTTTCATCTTCTGATTAACCTTCAGTTACAGGGTTAAAACAGCTCTGCTAGAGATGAGTGCTGCTCAGCCTGTGATTCATGGGCTTCCAGCAGGCTCTTATTGAAAGACAGCCTGCAAAGCAACCACCCGCTTCTGGCTGAGTCTGTTAATTTGAGAGACGTAAACATCAGAATCACATTTTTATAGAACAAGGATTTTAAACTCAAATACTGGTAGTCATAATAGGAAACTTGTGGTTTTATAAAATAACATTTAGCTTTTCCTAATGCTATGTCCTTTGCTATTACCATTCTTCTCCTCCTCTTCTGCCACTGCCAAAAAATACAGATGTAGAAGCAAGTCTTTTTTTCCCCAAAAGCCTCAGCTGGTTCTCCAGCAGAACTGACCTCAGAGGGTTCACCAGCCAGAGATAAAAGTATATAAGCTGGCATTTGAAATTGATGAAACTGATTACATAAGGACTAGAATAAGAGGAAATTCATGTTTGCTTCAACTATGTTTTTCTGTAAGCTATGTGCGTCAAATAATTCTGAGTTATACAAAAATGAAGAGTAACTGGCAAGAGTGGAAGTATTTAAGAAGAATCTTAGTGAAAGAAAATTCTGACGATATTTCTAACGAATATTTGTTGCTCTGCTAAATTAAAAGCTAAATGGCTAACTCAACAGTTATAAGCTTCTGTGATGGAGGTGACTCAGGATACGTCTACACTGTTCTGTGCCTCTGAGTAATGGCTCGTGTTTGTGGGTGGATGCTAGCTAAACCTGCCTTGGAAGTACGCGTTGCTGTACATTACAAGGCACATATCCTTCACATTTTGAATCCATAACCAACGCTGAAGCTGGCTGGATAAGACAAGAGGTCACTCCAGAATGACCTTCAGCACGTTATCACATGCAGATGTCTACGAAAAGGCTCCAAACATACTGTGAGGGAATTTCTGCATCTTTCTTGACTCCCTCTACAGAAGCTCCTCCCCTTCTTCCTCTTGCTCTTCCCCCTGTCTGCCTTCCTGTCTGTCAACATAACAGCTGAAGTAACTCTGATTTGTGTTTTCCTGTCTCTTCCCTCAAAGCCAGAAGGATTAACAATGGGCCCAACTTCATAAAAGCAAATGGTTTGTTCAGGAGAACAGATATTTTGTCAGACTTTGTGTTACCTCAATTTCTGTATTGCAGAAGGCAGTGTGACTCAAATGACAATTTGTGACATGCTTGCCAGTAATTCAGTTGACAACATGTAGATTTGCATTTCTGGTGCATATTAACTATGTCATAGAGGCAAGGCTGTATCATCTTACAGATCCAGGATGACCAACACTGGTCCAAGACAATGGGACTACCAATAGTGCACATGCCAATAAACTGCCAAGAACAAGTGAATATAAGGGCATAAGAAAATATACACCAGAGAGAGTAGAACACACCTGACTCAGTGTCCTGCCTAAGAAGCCAATAAAGGATACCAAAAGCAGCATATAAGAACAAAAAAAAAGACCCCAAAAACTCCTTTTGCCTCCAGGGCTCTTACACAGACAGCTAGAGATGATTTTTACAGTTAATAGCTCATGATGCATTTTTGTTTTGTGAATATATCCTTTTTCTCTCTTTCTTTTTACAAACATTTCCTGCATCCCTACTACCACATTAGATCACACAGTAAAGAAGAGAGAAAAGAAGGTAATGAAATGCTGTGGGTTTTGCTTCAGTTGAAGAAGGAAACCACTCCACTTGCATGCAATATCCTTCACAACAGCAACTCAAGTGGTCATGATTCTGAAACCCTACTCCAACAGAAATGGCAGTTGTCACTTAAGAGACTGTGAACATCTTGCATGGTTCTGAAATGCTCCTTTTCCAGCCTGCCCCACAGTTAACAGGTACACTAACCTTAAATGCAGCTGAACCTTCCCTTCCATTGCCTGGTTTTCTTGACTCTTTGCCACTTGCTTCTCCTTCGTTCTCTGGCTGTACTTGTGACTACAAACGAGCTCGTTCCACACAAGATTCAGTCTTGACAGGCTCTGTGTTCAAAATGACAGTGACTGCTCCACTCAGCGCCTCACACTGGAGGATACATCGCCTGTATCACCCTCCCTTCTCGGTGCTTTCCAAAGATCTGCTTGAGGTGGTCACTTTGCTCACTGTGCCGCACCAACGTGCAGCTCAATGCCCAACTGTGCTCAGAACTGCTCCTGCAAGTTACTGTTTCTCAAGCTTCAGACGACTGAAAAGCTCTGTGAAGAAAATAAAATGAAGATTAAGCAGAAGCCCAAAGTGCTTTTTTGGAAGCTGGCATCTTTCTGTACTGGTGTCCTATCACTCGTGTGCTTTGGCTGCCAAGCCATGGTTCAGCACCAATGGCAGGCTGTTATGGTTAGTGAGCCACCAGCTACGGATGGCTGGAAGTCTCCCTGCAAGTAAGCCTCAGCCTGAGATGTTTGGGCATCACTGTAAGCAAAGCACATCAAACAGCTGTTAAGATGATTGCCTTTTATAAACGTATCTTTGACTAAATGTATTCTGCCTACAGGTTACAGGAGGTTGTTTTATTGTCATCATAAAAGCCTTCAATTCTGTGTATTTGTCATTTTCTCTCTCCAGCTGTACTTTTTATAGTTCTCTCTGCAGTCAGACAGCTTAATTTGTAACTTGTGTAACCGTTCTGCCCAGCAACAGCACCGGGAAAGCGCTCGGGAGATGGAGTACCAAAAACAGCACCAGCACGGTGATTCAGGGCAAATTCTGGAAGCGATGTCGGGTTTTTAATTACCTCGTTTTCATCTCAGAGGTTCCACCACTACAAGGCCCGTACTTTTCCATCCCAAAGTGCCACGGCACGGATCGGGAACACGGGGCCAGGACAAATCGCCACACGCTTCACTAACTGCAGTGACCTCACGACGAAAGCACGCGGGGCTGCCTCGATACAAAGCCTTTTTTCTCTCCTACGGGCCGCTTTGTGCACGGAACCGCACCCCGTGCCAAGCAGCTCCAAGGGCGGCAACGAGGCGGGTGCGGCACGTGGCTGCACGTCGCTCCGCGGTGCGAAGGAACGGCCCCGGGGGAGGGATGCACAGCGGCGACGGACGGGCGGCGACGGAGGTGCAGCGAGAGCCGCGTCACGGCGCGCAGCCCCGTCACCGCCCTCAGCGCCATCGCCGCCCCCCACACCGCACCGCACCGCCCCGCTCCCGCCGCCGCGCGGTGCCGAGGGGCGCGGCCTCCCCTCCTCCCGCCGCCTCTCGCGAGGCCTCCGCCGCCGCCCGGCCCACGTCACCGCGGAGCAGACGGGGACAACATGGCGGAGCGGCGGCGGCACAGGAAGCGGATCCAGGTAGCCGAGCCTCCCCCCCATCCACCCTCCCACCCCTCCCTCCTTCCCGGCGCTTTGTCCCCCCCCCCCCCCCACACCGGCCTGTCGCTCCCTTCTCCCGTCGGGGCCGCCGGGTGCCGCCGGGCCGGCTCGGGGCTTCCCCCGTCCCGCGGCCTCCCCGCCTCGGCTCGGGCTGCGCGGCCGGGCCGTGCCCGCGGGCGGTTCCGCTCGGCGCTGCCGGCTGGAGCCGCGCGGGAGCCGGGCGCGTTACGAGGGCGGCCCCGCGATCGGCGCGGCCGTTAGCAGGGCGGCCGTTAGCAGGATCGGCGCCGACCCGAAGGAAACGATGCGGCGGGGAAAGGAAAGTTATTCTTTGCAGAGCGCTGAGGGGAGGCTTGGCCGGCCTCGGGCCGCGTTAAGATGCGGAGGCGACGCCGCGGTGCCGTCCCCGCAGGGCGGGACGGAGCTGCCGCTCCTGAAGCGTGCGGTGCAGGTGCTGCTGCGCCGACGGCATCGGTTCCTATAACAACCGTCAGTGCCCTCTGTTGTTAACCCCACACTCGGCGGTGTTTGTTCAGGGTTTATTGCTGTGCCGTAAGCAGAGATAATGTTTGTGATAGCAATTGTAGCGCCGCCCGGCAGACACAAACTCCGTACCTCGTCGCCGTGCCCGCCGCCATCCGCGCTCTCCTCCTGTCCTCTCCTCCCATCCTTCCGTCTGCTTCCCTCTCCCCATGGATGCACGGATGTGGCACTACAGCAGTGCTTCCTTTTTGCGCTTTAATTCAGATTTCTGTGAGGGAAAAGCAGGGGGTAATTAATCAGAATCTTGTAATCTTGTTGAACCTTACCTATCACAGGTGTTAGGCATCGGAGCTATCATTTCAGAGCCGTCGCAGACCCCCGTTACCACACACAGCATCCATCAAAACTAGCCGAATGTGCTCAAATGCCACGTGTGACACCCCGGGCTCTGGGCTTAGCACAAGCTTACTCCCAGCCTGTGAGCAATAGATTTGTTAGTAATTGCATCCGTGTCTAGGTTAACGTGGTTTTAGATTGTGGCCTGAAGATGCGATATAATTATAACAATAAATGTCTGTTGCTTCTTGGTAGTTTCCCAGTGTATGTCAACAACAGTGGGGAGGCCAAACAATGAACAAAGAAGGCCATTGAATGCCCAGAGGGTGTTCTTAATTGGGCAGAGTGAATAAAGCAATATGTATTTTTCTGGCTTAGTTTTCTTTCTAACCTTTTTAAGCTTTCTTGCCGCGGTCCCTGTGTAATTAACGTGTTTCAGGATAGCTCTGCGAGGTTTTTCTTTCAAAAGGGAGAATGAGGCGTTTGTTTGTAGGTGTCCCAAGTGCTTGAGAAGTGAGTGCTTATCTTAGAGAGATCCGTGCCCCCTACTAATGAGACTGCTTGCTGTACTCTATGCAGGTCTGGCTTATGAGTGCCCCAGTGTCATTAAGTGGAGCTGTATGCCCTGAAAAGAGTGAGATTTTAACAGAAAACAATGTTTATAGCTGTGGGAAGGGTTGATGGTGTAGAGTTCAGTTACAACTGCTGTGTGCCCAGAAATGGGCTTCTGAATAACTTCATGTCCTTCATCACAATAGAGATGATGATAGGTCAGTGAGGTGTGGAAAAGTCTCAGTAAAATAGTTCAGAATTCTTTCAAGCCTGCTTTATGTGTTTCCCATCGGAAGTGGTATCAGGAAGGATTTGTTATGAAAATGCATTCTGTAAAACAAAATACGTTGCCTAATCTGTATTGCATAGCTTAGTCTCTCCCTGTGGCAACAAGGTAAACGTTACAGAAGTCACAGAGATCTTAACTTCAGAAGTCAGAATGAAGACATCTTACAGGTAAAGTTTCCAGTGTCACTGCTGACAGCAATTTATCTGCAATTAACACAGACAGGTGGTGGAGAAGTGAGTGTGTTCAGACAAATGCCCCTCGAAAGAAGCAGGGTGTCTTTGAACGCCTTTTACTCCAGTAACCCAATAAAAGCTATTTCATCTCCTGGGAAAAGCAGTCAGTCCCACAGTCCTCGCTTAAACACAGCGTCTTTACTCAGTTTCTTTGGCAGGTTGGTAACTTGTGGCACTTTGGCAGGTTTGCAGTTTGATTGTTAAGTAGGCATTAAGTTTTAATTACGTTGGCCAGATTCCATTGTGCATGGTTTTATTCTGCCCGTGTGGGGCTGTGTTTGCGCTGCGATTAATAGCACTTGTGTAGCATCTTATGCCCTGCCCTCTGCTCTAGAAATGTTAATGTGTATAAATACCGCTTTTATAAATAGAGGAAACAGTGCTTAAGGCCGTGATTTGGCAAATGTCCCAACTGCAAATTGATGTCTGGATTCATGCTTTGAGATTCTCCTGCTGATGGACAGATAGAAATCAGGATGAACAGCCCTGCCCTGCTGGTTTGGCTCTGCTGGAAGGAAGGAAGGTGTGCAACGGCTGCATTGCTGCTTCCTGCGGGTTCAGGTTTTGTGTACAAATGTAAGGGATCTTCTGAGGTGACAGTGCACCAGTCCAGTAACACAAATTGCATTGCAACTGGCCCGTTGTTTTTTTTAATCATAAATTCTGGTAGAGTCCCAAGAGTCTGATGCACCCGGCACCTTCTGAGATGCTGACGTCTGAGTCCTCGGCCCAGCAGAACAGCTTGTCCCTGAGCAGTGGGGAAGTGCTGGCATTGCCATCCATGAGTTAGAAGTGATCTGTTCCGAGAGGTGCCTGGTTTGATGGCCGTCCCCCAGATCTCTTTCTTACTTGCAGAGGGTGATGCAGGGGGACCTTTTCTCCTCAGGGTTGGATTCGCTTTCCTAAGATGGTTAAAATGGTGATAGCTCCTTACTGGAGTTCACCCAAGCATTCCAGCCAGTGGGAATTCACTGCAGCTACTGCAGTGTAAGTTAGGTGTTAAGAAAAGTCTGGAAAATGTCTGTGCAGATTTGGATCTCAGCGCTTACTGATGAGTTAAGACTCAATGCCTTCTAGTCTGCGTGCATTTCATACGTGGTGCTGGCTGTGTACCAAATGAATGTAGACTGCAGAAATCTTGCATGAAAAACAAGGTTCTGAAAACCAAGGTTCACAGATTTAGGAGCAAGGGAAAGTAATTAAACACTTGTTTCTCCGAAATCAAAGAATTTTCACATCCCCTTTAAAAGAAAAAAGCATAAATCCTTGTAATTTTTGTCTGCACGTGAAGTAACTTGTCCTGTTAGGGATGATCATCATTTACTCTGTTCTGGTTTTCCAGAAACCTTGTTTCTATTGCGGAAAGAAATCCTCTGGTCTTGGGTTGTGCCTGTGATGCAGAGCAGGAAAAAAATGAGTGAAATTTCAAACCACAGTTGTGTCTTTTGGCCTTCACTGAATGGTGCCAGGAGAACCTGAATAAGTCATACTCGGGTAGAGATGAAAGGAAGAAAGAAGCTCTTGCCTACAGTGGTTTTCATAGCTCAGTTCAGATGTTCTGATTTTTAGTGTACACAGGCCTCTTTTGTTTCAGTCCCAATTAGAGGTTTAATTAAGTTGGGAGCTACAGCTGTGTATTGAAGGCTGTTCAGAAGGCGCTGTGGTATGCTTTGATTTGGGAGATAATGGGAAAAAGTGAATGTGATTAGTGCTTCCCATTCACTTTGAAAATCTCCGACCTGCTTTATGGATTCCGATAGGACACAGTTTTGATAGGAATGCTTGAGGGTTACTCTTAGAAATGCCTCAATATTTCAGTGCAGTTAGTAGTAAGTGGGCAGGCTGAGCACTGCTCCTCCCGCCTTCCTGTAGCTGAAATTCTTCTGTCTGGCTAGATAAGAAATTGCTTTGGTTTTATTTTTAATGGCATTCTTCCAGAATGTGTAAATTATCAGGGATCTCAACTTCCCATGCATTTTTCAGTGCATAAAATTAAACTGGATGCAAGGGTCTAAAATAAAACCTCGTGCTGAAGTATTTGGAAACATTGCAGTGTCCTATTTTTCACTTACTGGAAAATGATGGTGGAATATTAACTGAGAGGACCTTTCACAGCATTCTGTAAATACATTGCTTGAAATGTTTCTTGAGTCTTTCTGTCTTTCCAATAAAAGCAAACTTGAAATACCAGAAAGTTTTCATACGCTTTTTAAGACCATCTCATCTATTTTAAAGCTTTATAATTTATTTCAGACTGCCCCCTGCTTAATCCACATAATCCTTTTCTAAGTGCATGGGAAGGTTAGGTAGCCTGGCGGTGGTTGGCTGCTGCCACATTTGAACGTAAAACTCAGTTGAAGTGCATTGCTCAAAACATGTGCTTGGGATACTGACATCTCCAGCGTGTCTGCTGAATTCTTTATGGTGGAATGCAGTCGTCTTTGCTGTCTTTCATCTCCATAATATTGTAATGGAACCACAGCCATACAAATAAAGGGCTGAAATTAAGGTGACAAGTGGAGATGGGATTGCAGGGAAAGCTTTCTCAGAACAAGCTTGGTTCAGCTCGGGCAATATCTCTCACAGGAGAGTGGATTTGCTTGGATTATTGTGGAACTATCCCACAGAAAAGGACAAAGCAAAAGATAGTAAGGAGCAATAAAAAACTGCTGGTGCCATTCGCTGCCTGCACAGTGCATCTCATGGCGGAGCAGAATCATAAATATTTGAAGAAGAAAAAAAAGTGCAGTGTTAGCAGAGGAATTAAGTGGTGTGAATGCCTTCAGCTTCTCTGGCTGTTTTACAAGCTAGGAAGAATAACGTTTGCCTTGTGAATCGTTGCTGTAAGAGTAACGAGCTGGTAGGAACTATTAGAAAAGCTTTATTCTGAAATGCAGATGCTGCATTTAGTCTTCAGTATCCATGGCACCTTGCAGTGCTCTGGGCACTAAGCATGGCACACACTCATTCATTTTCTTTAAGTGTCCGGGAATTTATTTTGTTGCTATTAAATCAGATCTGGTCTAGGACTAAAATTGGTAAGGTAATGGGTGAGTTACAGTGACTGGTACAGCTGTATCATACACAGAGACATCAAACCACTGTACCTCAGTTATGTACATATATGCACTGCCAGGTGGTGGATGATCACAGAATGGCCTGGCTTGAAAAGGACCACAGTGATCATCTGGTTCCAACCCCCTGCTATGTGCAGGTCGCCAACCAGCAGACCGGGCTGCCCAGAGCCACATCCAGCCTTACCTTGAATGCCTCCAGGGATGGGGCATCCACAACCTCCTTGGGCAACCTGTTCCAGTGCATCACCACCCTTTGTGTGAAAAACTTCCTCCTAATATCCAACCTAAATCTTCCATGGGCTGTCTGGTGTTTCATACAGACTTGTAAAATCACAGAGAAAGGACAAAGTGCATCTGGATGGAGGCTGTTAGGATCACCTGGGTGGGTTTTACACTGTTTTTTCTGAGTTTGAAATAGTAGTCTCAGATGTAACAAACCACAGAGTGCTTTTGGTAGTTTGGAGGTCTGTTAAACCTGTGCTATGTCCTTGCAAAAAGATAGGAAAGGCAGGGATCTCTGTGAGAGGGTCATTAATTAACCAGTTGACTTTGAAAGTTAGCTGTGCAAACTGTTGAAAATTAACAGCTCTCACTGTCTGAAGTTTTTATTTTGGTGTAGTAGCATCTGCTTGACTTTGCATTTCCATTTCACAGGGCTTCTTTTTCTTAAAGTGCATGTTTGGAAGTTCCATGTGCTTCCAGCCATGCTGGATAGGGCTGTTCCTAGCACCTCGGTTCACAGAGTCTCCTCGATGCTGCTCTGAAGTTTGTCATTCTGTAGTCATGCAGTGGCACTGAAAACTTCTGCAGAAATGTTTCTACTTCTTTTCAACATGGTTTCCCCTCCTCCTTCACACGAAAATTGAGCTGCTCTGTGTTCTGTCGATATGCCTGCATTGCTGTCATTTCATACATACTAATTCCTCTCTGTTGGTTTCCTTTGCTCTCAGTTTCACCGCTGTTTTCATCCAGCCTTGAAAGCAGCTTCCCATTTGCCAGGTGCCCAGTCCGTGCCTCTCAGTCCCTCCTGTAATGTGCCCTTTCTCCTGCTGCTAAATGAGTTCATAGTCATCACCTCTGGATCATTGCCATAAGATAATGAAGCTGCTGCCATTTCTGATTTTTGAGCCCAAAATGAGTGTTTTCTGCATGTTTAAACCTGTATTAATTTTGCACCTTTACTGTTGCAGGAGGTGGGTGAGCCATTCAAAGAGGAGAAGGCTGTTGCTAAATACTTACGGTTCAACTGCCCGACAAAATCCACCAACATGATGGGCCACCGAGTGGATTACTTTATTGGTAGGGTTACTTTTAACCAGAGAATGGTACTGCTTCTGCTAACATTGTACTGGGGAGGAGGGATTTTGTTTTCATTATTAGTGCTTTATCTCGTAAGTCTTGGTCTTACAGTATGGAAAACTTAGCTAGACATTCGATAGCTGTAAAATTAATCAGATCTGAAATAAACGCAATTAACTTTACTACCTGGTTTAGAAGCAGGTAGTTGTCAAGTACTTCAGAACAGTACCCACTTGTTTATCTTAAAAATGGAGAGGGTACCAAACATCACTGGGATAGACTGACTGGCGTGGTGTGGTTCAAGGAATGTAGATGATGATAACACAGATGTTTAATGTTTGGGGATTTTTTTCCACTTTTTCCTCTAGCCTCGAAAGCTGTGGATTGCCTCCTGGATTCCAAGTGGGCAAAGGCCAAAAAAGGAGAGGAAGCTTTATTTACAACTCGAGAGTCTGTAGTTGATTACTGCAACAGGTATGACCTAATTCATCAATTTTAATAATGAGTATAGTTGTCAAGATGTCTAAGTTACTTAGAACCACTTTTGCTTAGGCTGCTTTGATGAAAGGAATTCACACACCGTAAGACGTTTGTGTTACTACGTAAAAATAAAGATTGTATTCTTATTACTACGTTTGAGGGTGTAAGATGAGAAATAGACACAACTTAGTTTCATTATCTTTGTTCCCAGAACTCTCTCATGCTTTCATTAAGCTGTTTGGTGCAGCAAGTTCCTAAATTGTGAAGTTATTTTAAGTAGGTAGGATCAGAATTCTCACATCTCCTCCCTCTGTCTGCCACGATGGCAAAAGCAGAACTTTGAGGTTCTTGTTATGCCTCTCATGTGGTATGTCTATTGCTTAGAGTACTCAGTATGCTTTGTTTAGATGAGCAGCATATTCTGACTTCTGCCCTTTTTTGGGGCTGCATCTTACTCTTGAAGAGCTTTGCAAAAGCCGCTTAGAAATTAAGATTATGGCTAATACTTACTGTTCTTGGGACCTCTTTTACATAGCCATTCAGCAAGGTGAGATTCTGCCCTCAATTCTAGGGCTGAGGCAGAGCTGGTTCAGTGAACTTTAATCCCTGTGCTACTTTTTCAAGAAAATGTAGTAAAATACAACATTATATTAATGCAAGCAGAAAAATAAGTCTTCCTTTCAAGAATCTTTGGACTGAGGTAAGTGCCTGTACATTTGTTCTTTGATTTCTGAAGCCTCAGGTGAGACAGAGTTGGCTAAGTCCTTCAGGCCCAGCAGTGTAATGAATGCCTACATAGTGTGCAAATGAATGAATTTGAAAAAGCGTAAAATGAATTTGACTCTCTGCTTTTTGCCACCAGTGCAAAAAGATCACTTGGTGCACTGATGATCCGCTGGGCACCGCACCATGGCTGCAGCTCGTTTTCTCTTGCAGACTCCTAAATCACTGATAATGATAAGACCACCTTTGGCCATCAAAACTGCTCTCAGGGTTTTGAATGTTAGCCCTGTAGTTCCTCCAGGATAAGGTTGTTTAGGCACTTATTCATATTAAAAGCAAGTACCTTAACTCTCTTGGTGTAGCTATTGCAATTGTTTTGCCTGTCCTGTCCAACAGAAAACAAGGATGAGATCCTGCTCCCTCATCCTGTGTCAACTGCACTGAATAGTTCCATATTTAAAACACTTTACTGTCTGAATTCATTATACTCCTCTAGTGCATAAGGTCTCCCAGTGCACTTAACGTATTGATCTTAGTTCAGGAAGTTTTCCCATGCAGGGATTTGGCATTGGCAAACTACAGCAATAATGCTGCATTCAGCAGATCTAAAGAGAGCCAAGAGGTTGTGAAAGAGCTGCCCTGAAGGCCATACCTGTGGGCTGCACAGTGCCTGAGCCAACCTAAGCATACAGCTGTGAAGAAAACAGTTGCTCCCAAGAAAGTGATTTCCTGCTGCTAGAAACTACATGAACAGTTGTCTGAAGAAAGGTTTCTTTTTTCTGTTGTTGGATTTTTTTTTTTCTTTTTAAATATACCTGTGTCCTGGTTTTGTCTGGGATAGAGATTGTAGTAGCTGGTATGGTGCTGTGTTTTGGATTTAAGATGAGAATTATGCTGATAACACCCTGATGTTTTAGTTGTTGCAGAGCAGTGCTGCACAGAACCAAGGACTTGTCAGATCCTCATGCTGCCCTACCAGTGAGGAGCTGGGGGTGCACAAGGAGCTGGGAGGTGACACAGCCAGCACAGCTGACCCAAACTGGCCAAAGGGATGTTCTATACACACAGCATCATGCTGAATGATAAAGCTGGGGGAGTTGCCACTGCTCAGGGCAGTCAGTTTACCTAATTTAACAAGCAGTCCAGCATAAAGACTTGATCTGCAGAAGAGATGAAAGAAACCAAGTACAAACCAAATGAGTCTGATGTATAGGGCCAGGCTTTCTGAGGTGAATTGGCCCTTGGATTTCGTATGTCACTGTTTGCCCTCAGTCTGAAGAGCAGTGTTCTGCTCTTCCTGCATGGAATTTGGGTACGGTCCTTTTGCGGACATTTCTTGTTGGTGACAACTTCAAGACTGCCAAGTGCCACCTCCTTTGGCCCAGCCAGCTGAGTATGTTCATGCTGTAAGGTATGTCTGTAGCTGACATGACTGGAATGCTTGCACAGGTGCCACAGTTCCAATGATACTTTTATTCAACCTGCATCTCTTACCAAGACCTGTATGTCCACTTCCTTATTTTTGCAATGAAATACACTGACCTGCACTTGCAAATAAACATTGGATTAATGGGAAAGCTAATTAAATTGGCCTGATGGCTTTCTCCTTCCTACACCCCTACATCTCATGTATTCTTTTATATCTGTTCAAAATGCAGCCACAGAAGAGTATGGGTTTTATTAAGTTTTGAACAGGTGAAAAACAGAGCCAAGCAAGAGATGAGACGTGGTGGTTCACAATGGTGATCGCTGTCATTCAGTTATGCTTTACAAGATTATTTTTGATAGGTAATCTAGACTGGTATCTAATAACGTGGTTGCATGTGAGCATGATTATTCCAGCCACACTTAAATATGTCATTTAACCTTTTTCACTTTAAGACTCCTGAAAAAACAGTTCTTTCATCGAGCGTTAAAAGTGATGAAAATGAAACCTGACAAGGATACAAAGAAAGAAAAGGAAAAAGGAAAGGCTGAGAGTGGGAAAGAAGAAGAGAAGAAAAGCAAGAAGGAAAGCAGCAAAGATGAAAAAACTAAGAAGGAGAAAGAAAAGAAAAAGGATGGTGAAAAAGAAGAGTGTAAGAAGGTAAGTGAGATCTTTGAGAAAAGAGACAAACCTGTCAACAGAGAATACAGTGAGTGATGTGAAGATTACATGGGCTTAAAAATTCAGTTGGTTGTTCCAAAGTATGAGATGCTTTTTTTTTTCTTTGTCTTAGTCTTTAAAATACATCTTTTTACAATTTGGAGTTCTAGTTCTGATTCAGATCAAAGCAGACACTTCATTTGTGTCTCTGTGTACCTCATCATCTTGTAACTTGGGCTGAGTTAATAAAAACTGTTTCTGTTCAGCTTCGGTGGGCACGGATGCTTTGTGCAAGAGTACTGCAGCATAGATTGACATGTGTGTATGTGACCTAACATCTCAAAGCAGTGCAGCTGCACACATAAAACAAAAGAGCATTTTTGCCATGTTTGGTGGTGAGAAAGTTTGGGATGTGATACTTGGTGCTTGTGAATAGTTCTGTAGTAGTGGGCCGTGTTGGTGTAAGGGAGATCCATTTGTAATCTACACAGTGCTTAGACTTCACAGAGCTCTCCTTTACTTTCTTTACAGTTGACACTCGGTGAAGAGGGGTGTGTTTTGTTATGTGTTCAGTGGTTGAATCCAGCAAGAGTTGGTAGGATAGCCTCAGAAGTTAGTCCAGCTCCAACAGTCTGAAGTGAGGTAATGGTACACAATTAAAGGCGTAGTCTGCCTACACAAAGGTCTGGATCTCAGAAGAAAGTTACATGGCCAATAAGGGAATTATAAACAAAACAAACTTGCTGACAGCCTAAACAAAGAAGCCAGTATAAGATATGAGATACCTTAAAATGCTGATACTGGAAGTTATGAACTCCTCCAGTTCCCTGCTATCTGAAGTATTACATTATTAAATGTTAATTTTTAATCATTAATTATCAAACTGATATTTTAGTAGCTGATGTAAGCCAGTGGATACTAACTTAGAGGGCAAAAATTAGTTTATTTCTAGCAAAGAGAAAAGAGACAGGAGGTAGGGAAGAGAGAAGCACAAGACATGAAAGGAACTGAGGAAGGCAGAGAATAAAATGGCAGAAACTGATTCTGAAAGATGCCCATGTGGTAAATGTGGCACCAAGCTACCAAATAATTGCAAGAGAGTTGGTGGTCTCTACACAGACTGTTTATGTCAGTGGAGCTTTGATATGCATTTGAACACACAATGCAATCCTGGGGTTATAGTCTTGTCCTTAGATACTATGTAAAATAAAATTTCTCTGTCCTTGCAGTATTCCTTTATCTTTGGCTACCCAGGAGAACAGGAGGAAATAAAACATCTTTAGTTAAGATCACATTTGATATATATTTATATGTATTTAAATTTGTGAAAAGTTATCAGATTCAATATATTCAAATACTAGAAGTTAAGACCCTGTGTGTGCTTTTTACGTATAGTTTGTGTCTGTCCTCAGGATGAGACCCCAGGCACACCAAAAAAAAAGGAAACTAAGAGGAAATTTAAGCTTGAGCCACACGAAGACCAAGTTTTCTTGGATGGAAATGAGGTAAGATTTATGGGTACTTCCTAAATTTAATGTCAGTGTATTATTGTCAGATAATTTACTGGAATTCCACAGTCTCTCTCTTGTCCTGTTGAAGGAAGAAATAATAGTGTGATGGCTGATCTTGCAATATCAAATTTTAGATTAGATGTCTAATAGAAAACATAATTCCCAGTGGTTTATGTTTTTGGCCGTGAAGTGACACAGAATATTAAATACTTTTAGTCACATCACTCTGAAAGTCTTACTGCCTTTTCTTAGGTGACCTTTGGTAGTTTGCATCAACTCCTCTGAGGGCTCCTGCTTACTGGTTCTTGGCTGCTTCTTTGAATTGTAACTGTGAAAACAGTTCAGTTGAAGAATAAAAATAAAATTAATTGAAAACACTACCAGGAAGCATCTTTCCTAAGGCTGAACAACGCTGGTTCAGATGGAGCCAGAATCCTCATGCAAACATTTGGTATTGAGTATTGCAGCTGTAGACATTCAGATGAGCATGCTGTGGCAGAGGGTACAAATGTATGTAGTTGAGGGCAGCAGATGGGACTTGAGCTGAATTGAGCACTTCAGCTTGATGCTTTGTTCCATACATTGTCTTGTTTGGTTGTTTTTGTTGTTGTTGGTTTTCTATTTTTTTTCCTCTTAAAGGAAGCTCTTCAAAGCAATTAATTTTTTTATTTGGCAGATGAGAAATGTTTTTATTTTTACAAAACTTTCTGTGCTTCATGCTGAGCAATACTGATGCAAATTGGAAAAACAAACAAAAATACAAGAAAAATCACCTTGATTCATTAATACTCTGAATCTTGCATTTCCTCGTCAGTTTTACTGTAGGAATGTTCACATCACCTTAAATTAACCTGGCTAATAACTTATTTCATGAAGTAATTCTTCAACAGCTGCATTTTGAAACTTCTCACGTTTTTCTTAACCAGCCCAGAAATGCATTCCCTCCCAGCAGGAGCCCTTCCCTTCCAGCCACTGCACTGCACAGTACTTTGGCTCCCGCCCTCAGGCTCAGATTGTGATCAGTACATACCGAGGCAATCAGTATAGGCATGCAGGCATGCAGCCCCATGGCTGGCTCTTCTGGCAGCTTTCTCATTGACACACACCTGTTTCAAATGCTATTCAAATGCAAAGCTTCTTATGGCACAGTACCCCTTGTCTTCCTTTGGTTCTGACTGAAGAGCAGTTGGTTCAGTGCAAAGCAGAGTAGGGTGGCACTAAGAATTTGAGTGAGGGGGGAAAAAAAAATCCTGTATCAGAGAGCTTTTTTTTCAAGTGTTAAACATTATTTCTGTTGTAGGTGTATGTGTGGATCTATGACCCTGTTCACTTTAAAACGTTTGCCATGGGACTTGTACTTGGTAAGTAAGAGCAGACATTAGCCAGCGCACCACAAATGCAGGCATGTCACCAAGCAGGAGCATCTCTCCTTGGAGAAATTTATCTTCTTCCTGGACAAAACTTCTTTTGTTCTGTTTTAGCATGATTTGACAGCAGTCACATTTGATCTTGGGATGGAGGGAGGACAGTTGCAAATAAAGTAAAAAATACAGAAGATGACACAGCTGAAGTTTGCATTAGAAAATGTCTGATTTTGCACAAGGTTGCAAGCTGTTCGTTTCAGTTACTTTAAACTGTAAGTCGCCCCATAGGCAACTGTTGTGGATTATATACAAATGTGAATCTATTAAAGCCATTAGTGAGGTCACAGCTGGTGGTGCTGCTAGTCCAGCACCCTGACCTGTACCTGTTAGCTTTTCACAGCAGAGGACCAGAAGTGTCACCTCCTGGGGCTGCATTCAGCTCTCTGATCAGTTGGTGGTGCCCGAGGACTGCACCCAGCTCACTGCCTGCTTCCTGCTGGGCAGGTTACGGGCAGCTCCCTGCTCGCCTTTTTGCCCTTTGCCTTTTCAGAAGTGTTCTCTCTGGTGATCAAGAACTTGCTGCATGTGGTATTATCCTAGGTGTCTGCCTACCCATAATGAAAGCAGCAGTGGGACTAGAAAAGGCTTCAGTCAAGGCGTAAAACAGTATTATCTAACTCATATGTTGCTAAGCCAGTACCTTGAATAAATGGTAAGCCTGGAACCTTCATATATGTGTCAGGAAGAACTAATTATGTTTCTCATACTTTTCTTTTTATCTTTCTATTTAGTGATTGCTGTTATAGCTGCAACTCTGTTTCCACTTTGGCCAGCAGAAATGCGTGTTGGTGTATATTACCTCAGCGTAGGTGCAGGCTGTTTTGTAGCCAGTATTCTCCTTCTTGCTGTTGGTAAGTGTCAGTAGCCTTCATTTCCTCAGTAGGAATCTAGAAGAAGCAGAAACGTACCATGCATTAACACATGCTTATCTCTCCATTACATCTGATTAATTTGTTGATAGCAACAACTAGACTGATTCTGTGTCTGTATTTCCCAGGTGGCCACTGGGTGTCAGAGTTGTGCCACAGAAGGAAAGAAACCTCCAGTTCGTGTCACCTATTTGTGTTTCCTGTATAGCAGAGATTTTACTTCCTCAGTTTAAAACCAAACAAAAAAAGAAACCAAGAAGCCCATGCAAAACCAAAGCCAGAGCATAAAAACAGATTCTGGAGTAGGAATGATATAACCAGGGTTTGAAAGCATTAAGAGCTAAATCATAGCTGATACATGATTATTGAGGGCAGGGGGAAGGGCTTGGTAACAAAAGTGAGAGACTTTTCCCAAAGCTTGTTGCTGCTGTGGCTTTGTGTGGGTGTTAGCATGACTTGCACAGACATCGTTGTATGTTTTGAATGCTACAATAACAAATCTTCGAATTGTTTTAATACAGCTCGCTGCATCCTCTTCCTTATTATCTGGCTCATCACCGGAGGAAGGCATCACTTTTGGTTCCTGCCAAACCTTACAGCAGATGTGGGATTCATTGACTCCTTCAGGCCCCTGTACACACACGAATACAAAGGACCAAAAGCAGACTTAAAGAAAGAGGAAAAATCAGAATCCAAAAAGCAGCAAAAATATGACAGTGAGGAGAAATCAGATAGTGAGAAGAAGGAAGAAGAAGAAGGGAAAACAGAAGCAACGAGGAACTCGGGAACGGAAGGCTCAGGAGGAGAGCGGCATTCAGACACAGACAGTGACAGGCGTGAAGATGACAGGTCCCAGCACAGTAGTGGAAATGGAAACGACTTTGAAATGATCACAAAAGAGGAACTTGAACAGCAAACAGATGAAGGAGATTGTGAAGAGGAAGAGGAAGATGACACCGAAAGTCGGCCTGCACACGAGAAGTCATAACTCGCTGTGCCTGTGGGACTAAGTATGTGCAGATGGTTGGATTTTCTTTGTTGGCTGATCACCAAAACATAGACCATACAGTAGCATCTTTGTTTGCTGAAATATACATGTTACCAAACAGTTTTATATCTAGTTCCTTCATTTTTTAACCATTAACTTGATTACTTGGTACTATGTTAATCATTAATATACATTTACAGAAGTTTTATCAACCTGACAAGTTTTCTATTGATTAATAGATTGCCCAGATCGTCCTCAAACACTGAAAACCACAGCTTTCTGGTACTTGCATAACTGGTCAATTAGTTCTGCTTCTCAAACTTCCTTTTGTAAAACAGGTAAAAGTTCAATGACCAAATCTCAGATTATTCCTAGTTCTACTCATTTGATAGCTAGTTAGATAAAGCCCTTCTTAGCCCACAGCTTTCTTGATATGTTTCTTGATTTCCTTTTCAAAGATTGTGAAAACTTCCATAAAGAAAAGTAGTTTTAGCAGAAGTATTTTGCTGAAAATATAAAAGCTGGTAGTGCTGAATTTGGCTGCAGTGTTCTCTGTTTCTCCAGACTGTGTGCCAGCAACTTAGGAAATCCAAACTGTTTTTGTACATCTGGTTCAGAGAAAGATGTCATCTCCAGCAGGTGAAGGAAGCAGCACGGTTTGGAAGTAATGGCTGTTTTCTTTCTCCTGCTCCATCATAATTAAAAAAAATGTATTCTGTACATAATTTACAAATAAAGCAAACCATTTACTTTATCTGCTACTTATTATTTAGAGATTTGATCCAGCATTCAGTTTGTATTAATAAAGCCATTTTGTGGTGTGTCTATCAGAGAAAATGCAAGTCAAGAGGACCTCACAGAATATTTGTGTATGATCAGTAGCTGTTCCACAAGAGCTTTAGTTTTGTGCCAACATTCCATGTATTTGAGTATGAGTAAATTGATCCTTATTAAATGAAAGCAAACAACATAGCTGTATGTATGCCTTAATGTTAAAACTTTCTATTTTCTGGAACTGGAATACTTTTTAAACAGAAGAGACGGGAGAGTATTCGCTTGTTCAGAAATATAGATAATCAAAGCTAATATGAAGTGACGATAAATAACTTGTTTATAAATATCTTGAAGTAGTTTGTGCAGTTTCTCTTCTGCATTCCTTATTTGTTGGATATTTGGAGGATATGCTGTATGTTTTGGTTAACTAAACATTTAAGAAGTTAAAACTTGGCATCATTCCTCTAGATCACTTACGCCGAAGCTGTAGATTTCCTCCTTTCCTGAACTAACTCACAGAAGATAAGGGTAACCTTATCTTAGTTTTACTAACTCAGCACTTCTTTTCAGTCCTAAATTGCTTCCCCTTCCTTCCAGCATTAGCATTTTAAATGAAGATACCTATTTTTGTGCAAATGCATTTTAACGGGTAGATAGATAGCTCATGGACACGGTGTCACTTGTTCCTTAAATCGAGATACTTGATCTATAAGATAAGATAAATTGGACCACTTCTTAAATGAATATAACATAAAAATTAAAGGGCCCGTTATAGAAATAGTTTGACTTCTGGACACTTGTATGTTAGAACTAATTAAAATAACTAACGAAGTCCTGTCAGCGCCTTCATTACCTTACTGAGATTAACGTTGTGTGATGGTAAAGGTCTCAGCTAACAGCCGTTTCACTCATTTCAGCAGCTATTTTAAGATGCTCTTTATGCTTTGCTCATGCAGGTGCTAGTTTTCTTTGTGCTTGCATTTTGCATCCTTACATCTAGAGCTGAGAACAGAACTGCAGCCCTTTCTGTGCAAGAATCTTCAGCTGGCTGCCTCTGATTTTCAGTACATCTGACCTTATGAGCAACTCTTACTGCAGTCTGCTAGCTAACTTACTCTTTACCATACAAGAGCAGAATTATAAAGTCTGTTTTCTACTGAAGACATCCCTGCAGTTCATTTTGTTGGATTCCTGCTGTTGCCAGCAGGAGCTGAAATGAGTTTGGCTGATCTCCTGCATGTGTATCTTTCAGAAGGTGTTTGCACTTAGTGCTTTGGAGAGCACTGCTATGCACTGAATGCTGCAGAACAGTGATACTGGCAGCACGTCTAGCAGCAGGCAGCTGATTGGTACTTCTTGGAGAAACTTAACACAGTGGATGTGTGGTTAGTTGTTCTCTCATAAAAGAAGTGAAAATATTCTTGTTTTTACTTGGGGAGAAAAGAAAGTTGAAATGGCAAAATAATAAAAACTTAATTTAGTAATATTGCCACGTGCTACCTGTTAGGTGGATGTGTGACATGTCAGTGATACCCACCTGTGCCTAGAGACAAAGATCTCCCCGCGTCACTATCTGTGCAGCAGCCACCAACCTAAGCAATTTACCAACTAAAACAAAAGTACCACCTGGAAAAACGACCATGGTGGAAAAGAGAAGCATCAGTACCTACTGCTCTCTTCCATGGAGCTGTCACCATGAGGACAGACCTGCTCTTCCATCACTGGGTGGACCTGGCTGTATGCTGTTTATTTCCCCTGTTCTGATCTATTCCCCCTATGCTGCTATGCACCACCGTTAGTTGGGGTTAAATACAGGTTTTGGGTCCACCCTAATTTGCACAACATCCTCCCTTTCATGGAATACACCTCTGCACGTGGCCTTTTGGGCCAGCCCTGCTGAAGGAGCTCACAGCTTTGGCTCAACTTCTGGAAGGCCCGTAGTGCTTCGCTTTCATGTACTTGAGTTTAAATTCTTCACAATAGATCCACAAATACGTCACATCACAGATTATGATCAAATACTTTAAAAGGAACTTGAAGAGAGTGCTATGACACAATCCAAGGCTCTGCTGCACGCTAGGACTGCACTGTAGCTTCTTCACACATAAGGAATGGGACAAAACAGCCTTATCGGTGTAAACAAACTCAGGCTGAGCAGCTGCTGGATGTTTTCAATAGACTTCCTGGTAATGGCTGGTACA
Organism: Meleagris gallopavo; assembly: GCF_905368555.1. Lineage (NCBI taxonomy): Eukaryota > Metazoa > Chordata > Aves > Galliformes > Phasianidae > Meleagris > Meleagris gallopavo. Next base: position 19,288,476 of record NC_139414.1, on the reverse strand, counting down.
ATTTCATTAGGGCTTCTCGTTTTATTTAATAAAACATTGGATGATTTTATTTGTAGTACAGCAACAGGTGCAGGAAAACAAAAGGCACATTTCCTGATCCGATTGTGTCCACAAAGAGTCCATTACTCATGGGCTGACACAGTGGGCATTCATTTTGCCATGCGTATTTCTTACGTGAAAATAATGACCAGGCAAGAAAAATAACTGCTTTATGATAAAGGACTTTGGAGATGAGTTAGAGTTAGCAATAGTGCAATGCAAATAGTTTCAGTGTAAATTCAAATGAAGAGCGAGATAAAAGTATTCAGTTGATACTGATCACGCTTCAGATACAGATTGAAAGACACGGTACAGGTGGTATCCATCATTAATCCTCGTCACTCAAAACAGGAACCAAACACAGAAAAGCCTGAGCTTATGACCCTAGGGAGTACTGTGGAGCCAGGACCCCATGAAGTGTGCAAGTGCACTCCATTTCGGTTCCCCTTTTTAGCTGCTTGTCCCAGTGACCAACCAGACAAGAACTGGGTTTTATGAAGTACTGCTGCCATGTAACGTAATTTTCAGAGCCTTATACTTCTGTTTTTCTTCCAGTACTCTAAGATACTCTTAATGACAAAGACAGGTACAGAAAAGACTGCAGTGCCATGATGAGCACTGGGAAAATCACGCCTTTTGCAGTGAGAACATGCTGCGATCACACAAATCGAAATACTACTTCCAAAAAACACATCAAGGCTGGCATCAACCAGCCAGAGCCTCTTATTCTGACATGCTAGTGTCTTCTGAATGGGAATAACATGCACATAACAGCAACAACAGAAAGAACCTTCCGTGCCTTCAAAAATCAAGCAAGAATATTTCTTCTCATCTCTATACCTTCAGTAACAAAGCAGTTTGTTACCTTTACCTGTCTCCTTACTTCTTCAGAGATGCAAAACCTAAGATGAGAAAGAGGGAATCCACATTGTGCTTTTAAAAGGCTCTTGAGTACACGGAAATATCTTGTAAATGGTCAAGACACTGGTCAAGTATTTTCTTCATTAAAAAAGAAGATGTCCCTTAGCACACATTTCTTAGTTAACTCCTTTATTAAAATCTTCATAAACACCCTCCTGTCCTTCTGAGAGGTGATATTTCAGGGACAGCAAGTGCACAACTGCATGCTCATCAGGTCATTGCAAAACCCAAATTGCTAATCCTGTGCTGACAAATCATTTGATGATTAAGGCATTAAACCTGTTCTGCTAGGTAACACCCAGATAAAGGCAAATCCAGGAAACAGAGAAGTATACAGGAAAGGCTCTATCAGATGGGCACCCATCTCCACATCTCCCACAGCTGGTCTCCTGCTAGCTCTGCTCATGGCTCTTATGTCCATTCAGCCCCAAATTGACTCAGAACCCAAACCTTCGGAGTTTCTCATCATAATTTTTCCAGGAGTTCACAGCCTATACCTTTGCCCTCACGTGACAACAAAGTGCATAAATATACATTTGATCTCCCGGTTCCCACGTGGCTTGAGGCATCCCAGATATCTATGTATGACTTCTTGAAATACACAAGGATGAGATGTACATCTCTGCCTTTCTGAATAAAGGGTAAGAAGGCAACCAGGTTTTGAAGCACAACAAAGCCAAGATAGGAAGAACTGGGGAAAAAGATTTGGGGCTGACTACCTAGGAATCATTACCATGATGGGATGAACACGGGTTAGGAAGTTGTGCTTGTTATCTGCAGCTGCCTTTGTGTCAAGGGAACCTCCTGGCCCTCAGTCAGGCAGTGCTGAGGATGAAACAGATGCAGCAGAAACTCCACTGCAAGGAGAAACTTGTGAGCCATGGGGCTGAAGTGCTGAGCTCTGTCACTGGTGGAGGTAGAGAGCAGAGCACAACACTGTTCCTTGAGAAGGGTGCTGGCTGCATCCAGTCTCTCTCCTCTCTGTTTCTTTCAGAAATGGATCAAGTTAGATTTAAAGTTAAAGCTCTGCCTTGTTTCCTTTCCCATTCTCCTAAAATCCTACACTCACAGTTAAGTTTAACAACAGAAACCAAACAGCAGAAGGAACCAGAACCTGAAGAAACATCTATGAAAAATTTCTTTTAAGTACAGGGGACACAGAATCCCAACATGATTTTGCAAAGCAACTTTTGCAAGAGGTCAGCTATATCATTTCAAGCACCCACCTCCCAGAAGAGATCTTCAATGTTTTCACACACAGCTGCAAACACACATTCATTTCTCAGCCTTTCTGTAGTTGTGCACACGTGAATGCAGCTGTCTTAGTCGAGCAGGATGGGCTCAAGTCATTATTTAGGAGGACAGCATTTGTCAAGTGCCTGCAAGTTTTCCTGCAGAGTTGTAAACTGAGCAGACACTGAAGAGGAACCTGACCTAATTCAATAGAGAGTGCAAAATGAGCAGGAACTGCCAATGCAAAAGCAATGCATTTGGTCTTGATGGCATCCATCTTGCATTACAGCCTGCTTGAAAAATTCTAACATTAACTTGGGGTTGCTGGGTGCAGTAAGATTATCCCAAAGCACAGGGCGTGCAAAAGCGGCTGCCAACGCCGCCCTCCAACAAAAGAGAGCTACACCGAAAGGGTCTCTGTGAGCCTGTGGGCCACACAGAGCCTGCTCAGAAAGCTTGCAGGGCACTGAGCTGACACACAGGACTGTGCTAACATCTTTATCAGCAGAAAAAATTCCAGGGCACCTGAGAGGAAACTGCTCTGAGAACAGGTCTCACCAGGTCTCACCAGCCACGTGGTACTTTTGTACAGACAGGCCAAACATTCAGACAGATTCAGCACTGATTTAGTCTGCAAGAAAGGCAATTAAAAATGCTTCCCTCTCAATGGACACCAAACACACTAAGAATACAGCCACCCTGATGTTCTGACCCTATAAAAGATGTCAGTTAAATTGGGTACAGCATCGCATCCAGAATGCTCCCAAACATTTAGCTCTCCTAAGCCTGACTACATCCCAGAAACCACATGTCCTGCCTACATTTCTGCAGGTCTCATCTAACAGATGCCACTGACTCCTGCCAGCACCTCACTGAGGCCGGCTGGGCAGCAGCACTGCCGCTCACTGATCACCTCAGGCCTCACCTATCCACCTCCCACTCGCTGACCCAAGCCAGCCCGGCGCTGAAGCTCTGGATGCCGTCCTGCACATGGGGCAGGAGCTGCAGCAATGAACTCGCAGCCCCCACGTCATGTCACTCATCAGATTTGTCTCCAAGTTACCATACACATCATAGAAAAAAGAAGAAAAAAAAAAGAAGAGGCAGCACGGAGTTACAGCTGAAAGCCACAGCATCGGGCAACTGAGGGAACAGCGCAGCCACAGCAGGACATGCTCTGCTCCTATGTTTGCTGCTGGATGTTGGGAATTAAAGCAACTAAAGGAAACCAAAAGTAGGCTGATCTGGAAGAGGAGAAAAGCTGTTATTGCTTTTTTTTTTGTTTTTTTTTTTTTTTTTTAATTCTATTAAGTAGATTGCTACAGGATGTCCAGGCTAAAAAGCCAACCCATTTAGAAGGGTTCAAGCTCTACCTTCAGTATTATGTACATCATTATCTTTAGGAAGACAATAAACCCTCTCCTAATCTGCTTCCAAACTTTTCTTAAGTGCTGAGAGCCTCAGGGGAGGGCAGAGCGAAGAGAACCGTTTGCAAAGAATCCTTTCGCTAAGACAAGGCTTGCAGGGAAACGTCCCTTCCCGTGCGCTGCGTGCCGCGCGGTTACGGGGAGGGAATCCCCAGCGGGCAGACGGGGTCGGGCAGGGATTCCTCCGCCGGGCGGCGGGGCCGCACCCCGACACGCGTCAGCGAAGGGGCGGGCACGGCCGCCGGCTGAGAGCGCCGGGAGTCCCCGCCGAGAGGCAGCGCGGAGGGCCGGCCGCGGCAGGTGGGTTCTCTGAGGGCGGGGAGCGGGCCGGCCTCTCACAGCCGCCTCCTTGGCCCGGGGCGCGCCGGCGGGAGGCTCCGGGAGCGGGGAGCCCGGTGGGAGCGATACGGACACGAGCGTTACGGACACGAGCGTTACGGACACGAGCGTTACGGACACGAGCGTTACCGGAGCGGCGGCTGCGAGCAGCTGAGCGCCGGGCCCGATGTCTGCCATGCGGGAGGGCGGGCGGCTCTCGGGCCGCTCCGCGCCGTGTGATCGCTGTGCGGGGACGCACATCCATCACTTTCCATCACTTTTACCCAAGCGAGAAGGCAGAAGTTTTGGGCGCCTTATTGCAGATAAGGGGTAAAGGAGAAAACAAGCAAAGCCGCAGAACAGCAGAGCGAAAAGGGAAAAGAGTGCTTTGCTTTCGTCTGCGGTTGTAAGAGCTGTAGAAACACCAGCCTCGCCCTCCTCTCTTTGCTGAAGAAACAGAAGGCGGCACGCCTAGTTTTTGCTAATATGCTGCCGTCCTGCTTGTGACTGTCCTGCCTTCCCTGCCTCCTTGCATTCATATAGAGAATTTACAAATGGAAAGCGCTGTTACAAGAAAACTTCTGCCAACTTGCAGGGGAAAAGCAGCAATGGGAGGTGTGTAGTGCTCTAGCACCACGCTGCTGCAGGGGTGCACAGAAAGCCCCAACCAAGTCACAGCTTGTTTACATTGGATCGGCACAGTTGTTAGATTTTAACGACCAAAATAAGGATGCGTTGGTTTGCTGCCTTTCTGCTTGTGGGATATTCCCACAGTCTCAGTTCCATGTGGATTCTATGAGCGTAACAAACCGGGGGACCACAATGTAACACATCCCACGTGTTGCACAATTTCTATCCTGTGTGGTTATGAAGGAGCTGTGAAATATCCAGAAAGACCGTCATGCTTCCTATGGGGAAGAAACACCATCAACCTCATTGCAAAACCTTTCATTAGGAAAGTAGCTAGAAAAATAAGTTTACACTGATCCTTTAACTCCCAAGAGAATATAATTTGAGGAATATTAGGCACTTCTTGACAATTTAATCATTTGAAGCTTTCACCCTTATTTGAGGAAGCTGGAGAATTCAGGTGTAGCTTTAGTAGTTGCGATACGGAACAACACGCTGGAAGAGCTGCCCCAGAAATGAATGTCTACAAACATTTTTTTCTTTCCAGATATGAAGCACCGTGCCCCGTGATACTTATTGTGCTGCTGCTTACCGTTGGAGGATGGCTGCTCTACTCTGTGAGAATTGCTCTAGCCGGTACCACCAGCCCCAGCTCAACCAGCCGCTGGAGATCAGCTGCATGCTGCTTCTGGTCATGTTTGGAAAAGTGTGCCTGGATTTCTTCATGCTGCAAGTTAAGCACAAGAAAGTGAAAGTTAGTTTTATGGGATATTTTTGTCTCTCTCTGGCACTTGTTGATTTCATACTGTTGCTGAATATTGCTGTCATCCTCTACTTCGAGGACTTTGCACTCTGGGGTGTCAGATTTACCAAGTACCACATCTGCCTGTTTACTCAGATCATTTCTCTTACTTACGGTACTTTGCATTACCCGGTGTATCTCGTGGCAGGTCTGGATTATTACATGACTATAACCCAAACCTCTCAGTTCCCCCAAAGAGGTCAAAGATTATTTTACATTTTTGTTGTGGTTTTTATATGGATCTCAGTTTTTTTTTGTATTCTGAAAGTTCCTGCCATCTATGAAGAACTAGAAATTCGGAACCATTTCTCTCCTTATCAGTGTCCCCTCTACATCAGCGTGCAGAGCTACTCGGTCTCAGTTGCCATGCTGGTTCTCATAGGCATGGCCCTCGTGGTTTGCTGGAAGGAAATGATCACCATGCTGCTGTCCATGAGGGTAGCCTCCTTTGCCAGCCAGCCCGTCCTGATGTTCTCCTATGTGTCCGACAACAACAGCACTTGTTTCAAGCGGCAGCTTCTGACCAGACTCCTCATCTGTTTTCTTGGTACTTGGGCACCTTTTGTTCTTCTCCAGTTTATCATCTTGTTTCTTGGTGCTTGGATTCCAGCCTACATGGAGATGAATGTCCCTTGGCTGTACTTCATCAACAGCTTTCTTATTGCAGTAGCATACTGGTGTCGATGTCACGATGTGGAATTGACAGAGGAGATGTGGTCTACAGATCCATTTGTCAGCTGGAAATTCTGCTTTATGCCATTTAACAATGAAAACACAGAGACAGCTGAAAAGCCAGGCACAGTAATTGTAATCTGTTAACGAGATGCTGACTGAAAGGACTGCTATGGCTGTGTGTACTTTGATGTTCTGTGACACGTCCTTACAGATAATACAAGGAAGCATCTCCAGATCTACAATCCACGGGGAGAAAATCCAACATTCATGAGTACAGTAAGGAATAGTGCACCAGAATGCGGGACACTGCACACTTCTACACTGGGCTTTATTTCCATTTCAGAGTATTTAAGAGAAGACCACTATTTACATAAAATAGGTTCTTGGTTAAAGCTGGTGTTTATTACTACAATTTTACAATTGTTTTAAATTGAATGATCTCAGGTTTTACAGTATAAAATGCATCAGCCCTTAATAGGCTGAAGCTTTTTATTATCAGTTACATTCAGGTGACCTACTGTCAAGTTCAAACTGCTGTGGTTTTCGTCGTCGTTTTTTTGAAGTGTATTTTCTTGTTAAACATTTTGTTAGTTTAAGTTTTTTAGCATGGTTAATGAGGAATACGTTGTTTTAGTTATTTCTGTAGGAGGTATAGCTTTAAACTTTGTTTATGGAAACTACTGCAAGATGTATGCTGTCACAACTACGAGAAAGGCAGTGTTTCATTATTTCCTTGTTACTGTTCCTCTAAGGTATGTAAATGCACATTAAAAACTATTTAATTAGTCACAGCAATAAGAGCTTTAATGCAAAACAAATACAAACATGTTTAATATGAGCAGTTGGACTAGACCCCCTATGCTAAGCAGATGCATCTACTCTTAGAAGGTGACGTGAGTACATGCCAAAGGGTAAAGGATGGGTTGGACTAGAATAGAATCTACGTTGGAGCCAAAATCACACTGACATTAAAGTAGTTAAATTTGCTAAAGTGTGCCTACTGCAGTAAGGGAAAGCCTGTTCAGACTTCCAAACTATTTCATTAGTTTTCAAGTTCTTATACAGCTTCAGGAAGCTCTTAAATTTACAGGGGATAGATAAATAAGTGATCCACAACCCAAGCAGACAAATGGAAGTAGTATTTATTTCTGAAGCACTGAACTCACAGTACAATATTGTATTGAAGTAGAAACTATATAAGTAAATTATGTTGTAGGTTGGTTAATCATTCACTCAGATTCACAGGGAACAATGGTATCACACAAGAATACTAAAGAAAAATCTGCAGATAACCAAAGGTGCAATTACAAGCAAATTTAAGCAGCATAATATAAGGTGCTTTGTTTCAGCATTTGTATAATCAGTTTAAACATTAACAGACAGATTAAAGAAATCTCACTTCTACTGGTGATAACAAATGGGAGAATCTAAAATTCATTCACGTGCTAATTGGTAATAAGAAAGTGCTTTAAAAAATGATTCACAAGGTGAAGATCATCTGTTTTTACATAGTTCACTGTGCTCTTCAACTGCAGAATTTAATTTTGGGGCTACCAATTACATTATTACGTATTAATTATAGACAAGATTTAATTGCAGGATTTAGTGATACATCAGCAATACATGTGCTAGAATTTATTATAAAACAATATTCTAGTATATCACTCCATGATAGGAATTCACAATCAAATATCATCTATTAAAGCTTATATTTCTGCAATGTATCAAAGTCCAATTTTCATTTTACTGCTTTACCCCACACAGTGCTTCTTGCACCATTCACTAGGGATCAGCTTCTTTGAGGTTTCAGTATCCAGAAGGACAGCATTTTTAAAGCAGCAGAAAATGGTTTCTGGAAAATCCATTAAAAAGGCCATAAAAAAAAACAAACAACAGTAAAGGATAAAAACCTTTAAAGTTTTAAAACTAGTGTAATAAGAGGCAGCAATGTTTGCAGCAAACAAAGTTTGAGGAGTTTGGCATTATGAAGTGTTTCATCATTTATGCAGGATGATGTATCTGGAGGAAATTCTATTTCCACCTTAGAAGTAGGGAAGCATGTAAAATAAAACAGCTTTACGGAATCATTCCCTGCCCCCAGTTCCCAGTCACTTCTAGCTAGAGTTTGACATGCTTTAGGATAAAGTATGTCTTAAGAGATCTTTCAGGTTTTACATTAACCTGACACCCACTGAGAGGGACTTGACAAAATACCAACAAAACCTAGTTCCAAATGTAGCAATGCGCCAGGCATTTCAGAAGGTCTTGAAGTAACTTATTTGTACCAACTCAGCCAGCAAAGGAAAATATCTCATTTTAAATTCACTTAATCTTGCCTTCATCTGGTTTTATTTCAATAACGTACATTTCAGATCCCTTTTGTGTGGTTAGTCTCACCCTTCTGATTCACTAATGCAGACAGAACTGGAATTGCAAGAAGCTGGGTAAGGTTCAGACGTATTTATCAGATTCTCAACTTGTAATTAACGTTTACACATTCTCATCTATTCTGATGCTGCAGAGTTCCCTCAGTTGCTGCACTGCCTCTAAAGCCATTTAAAGTTTTTAAGACTGTGTTTTTACAGGGAAACCACAACACGCAGGCAAATCAGTTATTGATGTACTGATGTTACATAAATGAGTTACCATAGAACTCTCTTCCAGACTCTTTGAGAGAAAAAGTCGAAGAGGATCAATCTGCAGGCTGTCATTTATAGCTACCACATAAGTAACAGCAGCACTACGGGTCTACACAGAGCCCAGCTGTGGTGTCTAAGCCTACTGACAAGTAACTGACTTAAAACAGATGAATAGCATCTCATTTTAAGCCCATTTTTATCTTTGACATTTTGTGCAGGGAAATACCTGATCCAGTTGTGATCTCATCCTATTATCCTCCTAACAGCCTCTTTTCCACTCTCGGTGCACTTCCTTTTATCTGGTGCTTCTGGGAAGTCTGAACACTGGACCTTGAGTCAAGCAATATAACCAAACACCATTACTCTGCAGAACAGGATTACAGTTTCACTGCAAGCCTGAAAGAGGAGAAGCTATGTTAGGAAGGTGCTAAGACCTGAAATAATATGAATGATAGACAACCACTAAAATCTATACGTTACTACCTGTGTCGTGACAGCAACTAGTGACTTTATACCACACAAACATTTTACTCTCCTTTGATTCTTACAGGATTATATAAAATTAGTGATAACAGTGGGTAAAGTATTAACACTTCGTGAGAAACTTCTGTACTTTCCTCATACCAGAGCCCCTTAAAAATCAATGTTGATTTTAGTGAGCTGTTCTATCTTTTAATGAAATTATTTGGCACTTATCAATAAAACGATCTTTACACGTCTCTCCTGATCAGCACTGGTTTGCTAAGACCACAAAGCACAGAGAATGCTTGAAAGGGAAGCTGGCTTTGCAGAATGTTTCACTGTTGTTTTTTTTTTTTTTCAACCATACACTTTGCAAAAAAAACCCAAAAAACACAAACTACCAGAGGATGTTAACATTCCAGCTGCTAAAACACTGACCAGGTAGTGGAGGAGAGCACAAGTGCTCCCACACACGGACAGGGCCTCACCCACAGAACAGCTGTGTCATAAATTACTTGTATTTGTGCTTCTAGTGCAGTTCCATTACCATAAGGACACTCTCCTTCAGAATCCACAAGCAACAACTTCAAGCCTCTCAACAACCCTATGTAAAAAGTGCTTTTTACACACAACTAAAGTACCCCTTAAATATTACGTCCAACTCAAATATTGCATTCAAAGCAGTATTTGTGATCACCACTCTACAAATGTACATTTGTGCTCAAATTACAGTTAGATGGAAAAAGCTCAGAGAGCACCCTTCTAGACCCTTGCCTTAGATCAGTGGCTGCAAAAGTCACACTGTAAGCCTACTACATATCTCCTACCACAACAATATTCACACCTTTAATTTATTTTTTTTTCTGTCCTTAGCTGTAAGAGACCAGTTAGCAAAAGATATAACCTCCAAGTGGACAAGTATCTGTGCATAAGGTGTAACAGAGGTTACACAAACCTACACAGCAGCTTAGGGTGGGCCATCAATATATGCAGAAGTGCTGACCACGAGACCCAGGAGACAAGCATGACGCAAAATCCTCCAGCCAATACAGCCGAGACCCAAAAGTGCAAGAAGCACATTCACAAATCTATGAATGGAGAAGAAATGGCACATGAAAGAGCTCCATGTTTAGCTCTGTCCATCCCTGGTCCACCCAGCATTAACAGAAGCAGTGTATTTAAAACAGAACACATTAATGTGACTGCTTCTGTCCACCTCTAGTAAACTAAGTTTGGGAAAAAAATAAAAGCATTCTAAAAGGATTCTTTTGCAGAGTCATTATCTGCATCCTAGAACAACTGACAAGAACCAGAAATCTGGTTAGATGACTCTATATCTAAATGTATGCTAACTCTCTCTGCCATACTGGTAAGAAAAAATAAGCCTGCAAGCTTTTATATACATGATTTTAACATGAATAGCCTCAATCAAATCAGCACAACTACTTGTATTATAAATTATGTGGATGCTTATTTATTTGTAAAACTCAGACTCACAGCTCAGCTGTCACTGCATTCTTTGATGGCCTACAGCTATACAGTTGTTAATGTGTAAGAAATCTCTTACGCTGTTATCGAGCTGTTTCTGCACTGAGATTGTGATGAGAGCAGTCATCTGTAACAGGCAGCAAGTGGAACAGTATGTCATGCAGCAGCATGCTACAAGGTCTCCATACTACACAAACTTCTGCTCAAACTACAGTTAAGCAACACCTGAACATTTCTTTACAGCTAAGATCAAGATAAAGAAGCAATCCAAGGCTATTATAAATCTGCTCAAATACTTATTTGTTCACATTTCTTTTCTTTCGTCCCCACATCTGCTGTTATGAAGGTCTCCTGTGCTATCCAAAAGGCTGGATTCTGAATTGTGGCTTATTCAAGAAGTTATTAGAGAAAAAAAATTATATTTGCAGGGAAGAAATGAGGAAATGGATGCTTGCAGGACATCAGCTTGAGTGATCATACTGACTGAAATGTAACAAAGGTTTTACCTTCCACCTTTTCTGAAAAAAAATGACAAGGATTAATGAATATAATGGATTTACTATTTAAAAGCTCTCATTCTTGTGATCCAATCCAACCGAGTTTAAATTGACAAGATGATTTTTTTAATTCTCCATAAAAGCAAGGTGATAAAATCTTACAAATATGCCAAACGTGAGGCACGAGCCACGTTTGCTGGGAGAAATTGGCAGTTCATTGGCAAGCCTCAATGTGAACAAGCAGCAGCCTTAAGCTCCCAGGGCACTCAGTCACTGGAGGTGGCTGAGCTTCCTCTCTGGAGCACTTTGTTCCTATGACAAAGCAGGGCTGCTGAGTGATAGGAGCCAGATGACACGGGGCAATCTGCAAACCCATTCCAACCATCCAGGTGCATTTCTTTAAAGCACAAAATACATTTTGAATCCGAGACAAGCAATTGTTGTAATTCTATTGGAAGAAATCTTGATAGTCAGGTTCAGTTCAGTGCTCTGAGAAAGCTGCCCTGAGCTACTGCTGCACTTTCAATTACCAAGTAAAGTAGGATGGAAGCTGATGGAGAAAAAGGGAAAAAGCCACCCAACACATCTCCATTTCAAGCTAAGATCCTACAGCAACCTGCATTCATTTCTACAGGAACTGAAATATAGCAGGGATTACTGTGAGACACAGCCCACAGCAGCAATCTGAACACAGAACACAAAGTCCCATGAAATACAACAAATGAAAAGGATTTATAGCATACACATCCGTGTGATGGGAGCACCTTAAATCAGTTACAATCAGCAAGACTTTCTCTTCTGAAAGTGGGGTGAACTTAATTTGTGGGGAAAGCTATGCAAAATGGTATCACAAGCCTGGGAAAATCTCTGACCTGAACAGAAACAGAAGCAATTGGTATGCAAAGTTGTTCTGGAGGAATATTACTCCAAGTATTTTATTGTTCTTTTGAGTAAATTCCAAAGTTTCTGAAATAGACTTTAGTTGCACTTGAAAATTTTTGTGTACAGGCATGATTTTTTAAAAACAGGCTTTAATGGCACAGCAATACTGGCAAACTCTAATATGGGTGCTGCTCTATCAGGGTAGGTTATTACAGCTGTATCTGATTTGAAGTCCTAAGTAATGTGAAAACAGTTGAACAAAAAACCTTCCAATATGCACAAGGCCCACATCCTTAGCTGCATTCATGAATACTTAAAGCATAACTCATTATCTGTGGCTCTCCCAAAACCACAGAGAACGTAGAGCACCAGAAGAACCAGAGCAGACGTGCATTCATCATGTCTGCAATGGGTTCCTGGCATCTGTCAGTGATTAGCAAGAGTTGTGCACAAACACGAGCTGCAGTTCTCCTGGAAGCTGCCTCATAAAACAAAAATTAAAACAATCGTGGAATTCTCATGCACATAACACTGATTAACTGCAGGTTTAAATAAGACTCACAACATAAGTCCACATTTTTAAATATGCCTTTAGCTATTATCAGTTCACACTCAAGTACACCTACTTTTTACATTGCCAAATAACAGTACAATCAGAAGACAGGTTAAAAGTTAGCCAGTGACATTTTTATATAAAAATAATAAAACTTTTAGACAGAAGCCAAAAGATAAATATCTAAAGATATCTTCAGTCTTCAATTAGCTCATTAAAACAGAACATATTCTTTCAAACTTATGTTACAAATATGCTACATGGCGTATCTTACAGAAATGCTACAAATGAGAACCTACTGCCTCCATCATTTGAGAATCTTTCAAAGGAACACTGCCAAACACTGAACCTTCACAATTAAGTTTATTTGACAACAGTAACTGAAGACAGAAAAAAAACCTCAGACAAATTAGAAAGTGCTTAGCAACTTCCCTCCAAAACAAACCCAGACATCAGTTAATTCTCCAAAGCCTTTAGTGCCATTTGGATTACGGCTCTCACCATAAATTAGCATGTAACAGCAATGGGTTGTCCTAACTTGGAGTTTCAGTGGTTGATAAAAATTAATAACATCCACTATCAGAAAGCTCAGGGGGTTGTAATGAAAAGAATCGATTCTAACATTGATCTCTGAAACATAACAGGAGAAGGTCTCTTAAAAGAACGAAAAAATATCTGATTAAAGGAAAACAAAGCACAGCTTTTTCTGCAATCCTAATGGACTCTTTAAGGTCATCAGTTCCATACTACACATATTAGTCTAACTGTCACAAACCTTCCTTTCAGCCAGTGTAAGTGCATTCACCCCTTTTGATCTAGGTCAGCAGTTCTCAAATTTTAGATCAATTTTTCTTTTCAGGAATATTTAGGGAAATATTTAGGCAGACCCTACACACTCATGTATTATGCATCAATTTGCATAAAATATAAAATACATAATTTGCAGACACATACACATATTCCAATATATACACAATAACTCTATCAGCACACGCACCCTTCCTTCCCTCTAGGAGAGCTTAGGGAGCTAGGCCTGTACATAAGGGGAGTGGAGCTGCAAGAGGAAAGGAACACAAGGTGCAAAGTTTCTCTAAGAGCTTCTTTACACAGGTAATGGGAAGCAAAGATTGAGAAGGTGCTGCTGCCTCAGAGCCCATCTCTGAGGGTGTCAGTAAGTGGGGAAACATTTGTTCCACACAAAACACAAGAGAGTGAAGAAAGACACTGATCCCACTGCCTGGGTCTGCAGCATTCAAGCAAAAGTCTCCTGCCAGAAGCACAAACAGAGCCCTAGAGATTTCTCCCAGCGCTGCCTAGAAGGGGCACATTCCTCCTGCTCACCTACAGCTCTAGGCTTCTTCCACTGCCATGGCAGCTGCTCCTACACAGAGTTCCTCATCATGTTCCTTCCTCAGGCTACTGCAAGCCCAGCTCACACTAGTCAGTGGACAAAGAGGTGCTTGGAAGCTTCCAGTGAGGCAATGGGAATGCACTACAAGGAAAGACAAGTTAGAAGATGAAATGGTAACAGGAAAAAGAGGCTGTGAGCTATGCCATCCCTTCTCTCTACCTCCAGTCTTTATGGTAGACTTCTCTCAGCATAAGTTGCAGCCAGAACTAACTAAACCACTCATGCTTAGGCACTGGGAACCTGAGTGTTCTCACACCAGGATCTGCATTTGAGAACTGCTGGTCTAGTTTAACTAGCAGCATGCAGAACTAGAAGCCTAACATCTTAATGCCCTCTTAGTGCACAGCAGCTTACAAGAAGTAAAATAATATATGTGCTTCAGTTAGCTCTGGCAAGAGTGTAATGCCATTGCATTTCAGTAGCCTGATAATTAGGACTTTAATGAGAGCCTACATGGCTTATAGTATTCCCAAACAAAGAAAATACTACAGTGGCAGAGATGAAGGTAAGTCTATACAAGGAAAACAGGCTGCCAACCTACTCCATACAAATAATTTGCCCAAGACTAAAAGAAATTCAGAGAGCACAACTAAATGCATAGCATTTTACCATTATTAGTGCTTCCACAGGGTCTGTGGACTCTTCTGTTATTTCAGTCCAAAAACTGCTGTATGTGGGAAAAGTCGTAATTGACATACAGCAAGAAAATGTAAATGGTGTTTAGGTTATGAGGGTGCTGGGGTGTTGATCTTAAACTTACAAGTACATACTGGGGAATATTTAAAAGAATATTAACAGAATATTTCACTTCATGTTTTCCCATGAACTCCCAATTTAACTCAATGCATTATTTGGGCTTTACCATGAACTTATTAATTGCTGGAACCTGCAAAGGACTACATGATATCATCAGCAGAATATTTTCTTTTTTTTTTTTCCCCCCCTCTCAAGTCTGTTGGGGGAAAACCCCAGATGTTCAACAAAACATCACAGTAACACTCATGCCATGCTGAAGTCACTGGCATATTACTGCTGGTTTAATCACAGAGTAACTGTTGCTTAAACCTCCACGTTCACCCCCTACGATTCTTTCAATGAATTGATACGTGCACAGATTTTTAACGCAGGTCCAAGCTTAATATTCATTGCACTCATAAGGTGATCCTCCTTCAACAAGAGGAGAGCTTGTCCATCAATCTCTTGTGCTCTAAATTCATCCGCAATATCTTGACAACCTAAAGGGAACAGAAAAAGAATTGCTGGGTTAGAAATGTGCATTCCTAGACAAAGGTGACTGTCCATACTTGAGCTTTACAGATACACAATTCCCAGAGCTTACCTCTTTACCTTGTGGGACCCACAGTATATGAAGGAGTTCCATAACAACGAGAACTTCTAAGATAATACGAAAGTCATACTTACTACAGTATCTAATTACACCATAACTACTTATGAATTACTTACTGGAAAGTTCAAGTCCTAGCACAGACAATTTTCTCATTTCATTAAGAAAAACAGTTCCCATGGTCTTGCAATCAGAAGAAACAGATGATATCACAAAAACAGCCACCATTCACATGGATTTGTTCAAACAATAAAAAGATGTGCTTATTCTACTGTTAGCTACATCTCAAAGAGAAAATTCACTTACCTACATTTTCCAAAAGATGCTAACTCCATTAAGATAAACAAACAGTTTTGATTTGCAGGCTTTAGCACAACTATCTCACTAGCACATTTATCAATAGTTCATTTGTCATCAAGCACAACTTTTAAGTTGGTTGGATTTTTTCTTTAAATGGTAAACTCCTTCTGGACACAAAATAACCTGGGCTCAGACTACTGAGGCCTACAACACAATAAATGGAGCTGGACTGGACTGCTCAAATGAGCTGAAGGCTCCTTTCCATTGAACAACACCATGGAAACAAAAAGTTGCTCAAGAGCTGCCTTTTCTGCACCTCTGTTAAACAGGCAAACATCTAAATGTCAGTAAGAGCACTCATCATCCATTCTTTATTTGAAGCTTCACTCGCCACAGCCACACATTTCCTGGTTTCAGTACCTTCATGTTTCTCAGTCCAATGGTTCTTCCACACGTCTCAAGCCTTTCATAGATTTTAGTTTAGGCTCCACTTTCCATTCCTTTTTTCAGTTATTTCTCAACAAAGGCATTTTGGTTTTCTTCTTTGTTGTTTTTTGGGGTTTTTCTTCAGCATTTTTTGGAAGAACTTTTTCACCCCAGACAAGAGCAAACATTATAAAGGTTTGCTGACAATTCACAAAGCCTGTGTAGGCCAAGTATTTCCTGTGATAGGTATTGTGGTTTGTCTAACATGAGACTAGAGCACGGTGATTGTCAGGGCACACCACTTACAAGAGAAGCTTTTATATTTAGAAACAAAAATCGTCCTAAAAGACAGAACATTCGTTTTTGAGGCCTTGTTTTTCTTTTTAAACAGGACTTGCTTTATGCACTTGCTTTTCTTTAAAAACCCACAACCTTTCCTCAAAGTCACTTTGGAAAAACAAAAGATGGAAGTTGAATGGACTTCAGTATCCCCTCCAATCAGACCTGGCTGTTTTTGCAATTAGTTGTGCAGTTACTTAAGAAAGGGGAGACATGGAAGAGAACATTAACCTTGCAACTACAGAAAGAAGGAAGGAGCTGCTCTGCTGGGGCTTAGACTGCTGCTGGCCCTTTCACGGGGAGGACGTAACAGTAGAACCGCCCTGCTATCTACATTCTTCCAAGACTCCAGAGGCATTCAGAATTCTGATGAGGACACTTGATGCTACAGCTCGAACTCAGCTTACAGACTGAAAACAAGCAGGAAATTAAAATGGATGTCCCTAACATTTCTGAAATAGAGAAGCTGACAGAATAAAACTCCAAAGTGCCAAAATACAAATGTAGCTATGCAACAGAAAAATTCTGACAGGCTGTGAATATTTTAATTTTTTTTTTCTAAAGAGGAACTTGGTCTTAATGTGGATAGAAATTAGTAACTAATAATTTTTCATTGTGTACATAAAAAAATCAAGTGTTGAAATTCAATGATTAACTCATTTGCAAAACAAATAGAAAATATTCAGCAGTTGACAAAACATTCTATAAGTAATTGTTTCAAAATAGAAACCACATTTTAAGGATAATATTTTTGTTTTCATGCTTGCAAATGAATTGTGTTTATAACGTGTTACATTTTTAAGACACAAACAATCCTTTATTCTTTTGTAGAACCTGGGATCAGGGGGTTCTGGAGTTAACTGGAGTTTCCATAGTATAAAACCAGTAAAATACAGACAGCAGCAATGTCATCATATTCCAGTAACACCAGTAAAACACAGAAATACATTGCCTTAAACCTAAGGAACTTCACTTGTTTCTCAGACATCACAAAAGTTCCCAGATGCAGATAACATACCTTAACTATAATTTATAAACCATCAGAAGAAAGGTTGATTTAAAACATCTCTAATTCAATTTTTTGTGTGACCTATGTTAAAAAAAAATTAGCTGGCCATACACATGCATGTGTTTCAGCAAATAAGGGTACACTTCTTTCAGGTTATTAGCCTAATGGATACACAGCAAAATGGTTCAACATTCCAGAAAATAGTAGAAAATTAGGAAGAAGTCTAAGCTAGGTTTCAATGTTTAGACATGCGAGTTATATGGGTAAACAACAAAGATTCTCAGATGACTGTTATTATGGAGACCTGTCTTGTCTTCTGGAAGGGTTACAATATCTGATCAGATGGAATGGCATTCCTGGGAAAGGCTGGGGTGTAAAACTTCAAAGCTTATGATAATCAGGAAATGATAAACAAACAAATGCCAAATAACCTGAAGATGATAAAAAGACAAGCATGAATACTGAGCTAAGGACGTGTGTAAATAAGGAGAAACAAGATGTTTTTCTGAGACTCAGATACTACTTTTTTTGTCTTTTATCATAAGAGTATATAACCTATATAGGGATTCTCCATTTCAGCAAAACAAAACAAAATTAAGCTTTATCGAAGAAACCTGGTTATTCCTTTGTAGTGATTTGTATCACGATAAGCCTTTCAAATTTTTCACAGGTCTTCCTTCTTGCTTCTTCTGAATAAGCAGTAAGGAGGGAAGTGAAGAAATAAACATAAAGGGGAAGAAGCATGTCTGATCTCTCTACTGACCTCTTGAGAGAAACCAGACTGAAGGGAAGAACACCTCTAGTCTGTCTCCATCAGCTGGGGTGCAACAGCAGAAGTGGGACTAGTTCTATCAACACGGGATTTGTGCTGAAGGAACAAGCAAGAGGAAACAAATCACATTCCAGTCTCTATCACCAACTAACGAGTACACTCGTGCTGTTACCATGCCACCTCCTCCTCAGAGTGATGCTAAAAACCAGGAGATTTACTGTTAAAAATCTGCAACAAGTAACTGCACATTACATACCAGGCAAAGAATGTATAAAGGCCCAAACTTCATCAACAGTCCATACCGAAGGGTCTGACTGCACCACTGGTAACAAGTTAATGCTGTCTGGCATTTTCCTAATTCTTAGCTCCCTTAGTTCACGTTCTCTCTCTCTCTCACTCTGTCTTCTCAGCCGGGTGGTCATCGCAGTTGGAACAGCATCTTCATGAGAAGCCATATCTTCCTCTGCAGACGGATAGGTAATTGGAAGCTGGAAAGTACAGTACAGATACACTACACTATTATATCTTATTTGCAATTCCCAAAACAATGCCGTAGTTTTAAGCAAATATTCCACAGACCTGTCTAAGAAAATGATCTCGTGGTGCCCCATCAGGGCCACTCGGTCGACGCCCGCGTCGCCCAAGACTTTGGCTATCTGACTTCCGATTCCAACGACTGGTCTTGTCTGATGCAAACAGCCCAAATTTCTTAGTGCAACTAAGGCTGTGCCTAAAGGAGTAAGATATATTCAATAATGCACTAATAGTTTTTTGGACTGAGTTCAATCGACTTAGCAAGAAAATGACATCGTTGTCTACAGAAATGCTGCCTAATTCTAGACAACAGCAGGTGTCACAAACGTAAGAAAAGGCCATGTGCTCTAACCACTTGTCTTGAAACAAGATCATATAGCTTCCATATCACCCCCGGCAGACACCCATCCTTCCTGTTCTAAAAAAATTCCGTGATAAAAACAGTTTTGCATTTTATCACATACTCAAATTCTACTTCTCTAACACATCCTCTGAGAGCTTAACCCCACATTACATCTTTTGCTTTCATTTTCTCTACCTAGCTGACGGCCAGTCAAATGAAGACAGAGGAAAAAAGCCCCACTCCCTCCTGAATAGAATTTCAATACTAGTCCCAACAACTACCAAAGAAAACATACACAGTTCCACTGCTTAAAATGGGAATGCCTGAGGGAGGATATGAAAAGAGCAGCTGACATAAGAGAAAGGTGGCTTCCAGGCACATCAATACAAAATTAAGAGGCAACTTAAATCTATTCCTCAGAGAACTATTCCCCATTTCTAAAACGTCTGGGATTAAATACCAGTTCTCCATCTACAACAATGGAAGGATTTACATTCAGATCCTGATTATAACTTGTTTTCACTTGATCTACACAATAAAAAAGTACAGTAACTCAACGAGAAAGAGAAACCAACATTCATTTGCTTTTGCCAATGACATGAAAGCAGCATCATTTTCAAGAAAGGAGAAGCTTTAGAAAACATTGAATTATTTACATTTATAACTATTACTTTTCTTCTTTACACAAAGAATGAATTTTACATCGTTACTAAAAACATTTAAGAACATTATTGATAAATGTATTTCTATCACATGAAGTTCAGTGTTTTTCCCCCCACATTGCATAAAACCATAAGAAAGCCCACAAACTAGTGTTCTGTCTCTGACATTGCCAAGCAGCAAAATACATCACAAAGATACAGTGACTTGTGGCCCACAAACCACTGGTAAGTTCCCAAACCTAACCAACCCTTCATAAATATCCATCAGCGTTCCTACAAGGCCATCTGCATTCACTACATCTTCTGAAAGAGCTTCACAATTTACCTGTAAGTTTATCTTCCTGAAATACACTACCATGGTCATTTGTATCTCACATAGTCTGCTGCTTAATTTTTCTACCTAAGACACTATTTGAGTGCTACTCCATTAATCAGATAACAATAAATAACAGATAGAATACCTTTTAGCACAGGATGTAGAACAGAATCGTTTTGATCGTAGAAACTTGTTAGGATATCCCATTTTTCCACAAAATTCACACTTCAGGAGTTCATTTTCAATTTCATCCAGGCCCTCTAAGGAAGGATTGATGCAGAAAGAGATCAGATTTAATGACAAAATTGAGTTCAAATTTTTCTTTTCTTCTGCAGAAATGCAGAAGGTCTAAAAATACATCTAATAATTAAGAACTCTGATTAACAGAAAATTATGCCAAACTACAAAAATCATGAATTTCACTCTCCACAAAAGAGAACTCAAGTAAATTGAACCACAGATTAAGTTATTCAGTGAAGTTAGTCAGCACTGTTTGTTAAATTTCAAACCACCCATGAACAAGTATGCCCTCAGACACATCCATCAATTAAAAAAATCCACACATTACAGCCCTTACAAATTGTTTTAAAAGCATTTGTTAGGAGAACCACGCACTCCAAATTCAAGCTCTCCTGTAATGAAGCGCTGCATTAAACCTGTAAATACTTTGTTTGCATAAGCAACAGCTACAACCAAAAGGAGCACTTACAAAAGCAAATAATGCATTCAGTTTTATCCATTACAAAGATAATGTGCATACAAGAAAGAAAAGGATTATAGCATCTACATCAGTTTAAGATCTGCTGTGACAGGGTATTTTTTTATTATGCAGGTGAGATGAGCAAATGCTTCTCCTGCTTTCTGGGAAGCACTCAAACTGCTGAGAGAAGCATTAGTAAAAGGAGACCTAGGAAAGCCCTGAAGTGAGGCATCTGCTGCCTTGCACTGACATGCTGGATGCCTATACCCTCCTCCAATGACAGAGCACAGCTGATACATGCTTTAGAAGAATGCCACCATCTCTGCAAACCGATTTGATTTTTGGCAAGAGAAAAAAAAAATCAAGTACCACAAACTTGTACCTACGCAATAAGTCAATGAAATACATAATTAGGAGCAAAACTGGCACAAAATGTAACATTTTCATTTAGCTACGTAAGGGAATGGTGTGCCACATGGATGCAATCGTGGACAAAATACATTTGTTTAGAAATTCAGTGAGCAAAACAGATTTCTTCCCCATTTCTCATCTACCTATACCAATTTCACATAGTTTGCCTTTTGCTATGCATTTTCTACATTTTTATTTTTAATTTTACATAATTAGTTGCAAAAATGCAAACTATCTTTTGTTCAAAACTCATTGATCAGCACTGGGGTCAGCTAATGCAAATGCACATAAGGTTTAAACAAAAGATTTTAACTATGAATTTATAGCATTGCTGTGGCAACAGTAGCTCGCTAACTAGTGAGCTGACAGGGTGACAAACCAAAAAGCACTAGAATGCAACGAAGTTTAAAAGGTTGAAATGATTCTTTGAATAACATATCTGATGTACCAGGATTCAAAAGCATAAATGAAGTAAAAAAACTCCACCAGCAGTGTCAGACTGAGGGTTATCACACTGCGAGTCTCCACCTCATGCCCCAAGTTAAAATTGGGAACATGTCAAATCTGACCAAGTTTGCAGCCAAAGCTAACTAAAAAGCAGATTTATCCTTCAAATTAATTGCTCTCTCCAAAAAAACCCCACAAACTACATAAGAAAAAGGCTACAGCAGTTTAAAGCAATAACCGATGCTAAAAGCCTTTTCTTTTCTCTAGTAGGAGTACCTACCATGTACACACAATCTAAATCTTTGTTTAGCATCAGAAAATCTCCTCTGCTTGTCTTCTGCAAATGTAGGTACCTCCCAATACTGGGTATCTCCTAACTCATCTAATGAATAACTGCAAATTGGGTACATAAACCTAACATCAACTACCAGGAATGAAAACTGAAAACAGAAACATGAATGCTTGAATAATTCCATGAAACAACACACAAGCTGTCTGGCATCTGACAGACAAAGCAGCATTAATCCTGACAGGTTCTTCAGAACTACTAAAAGCAAAACTGAATTTATATCTACTGTACTAAAGGCACAGCAGCTACTGCAACAGAGCTATGAGTATTCTAAAAGATACAGAAGAACACCCAAAATTTCCCTTGCTCCACATAGGATGAAGCAAAATTAACAGTAATCAAGTAATCAACATAGAATTTACTAAGCTACGTGAGCTAAGAGATTGGCAAGTCTCATTTTGTTTAGAATAGTACAGATCCACTGCACTGTAACACAACCAAAAATGTCAAATGAGGTCATGCAATTTATCTGATGACTTCCCCCACCCTTCCCAAACCTCTTGTGTCCTTTCACACCACTGGACTTGATTCCCAAAGAACTAATTAAATGGAAGCCTCCGTTAGGAGACCAAGCCACCATTCATGTACAGAGAAAAAATAACAAATTTTGAATTAAATGAAACAAAAGTTTAGAAAAAATTTAGTCACACTGCATCCTTGCACTATTAGTATGCCAGATGCTCACTTTCTGAGACTTCACCTGCCATGCCTGTATGAAAAATGAGGTATGGGCCTCAAATTTTGAGCATTTTATATTAAGAAATGAAGACTGTATTAATTGTTTCTTCACTTTTCTACGCAGACATCTTAATTACAACACAATCAAAAGTTACAGAGCAGAGTACTTCAAATATCCTTTACCTAAATTAGGCTGCTACTGCAAAATATTGAGGGCTGCAGACTACACTAGTAAATGCAATCACACAATCTAGGAAATTAATGATTTCTTTTCAGGCATTGTCTCCACTATTTCTTACTTCTTGCACAGATATGAACGCATGGGAAGACTGCAACCCATCCTTTTTTCAGTGATGAACTTTCAAGCTAAACCAGCTCTTATTAAAATCAGTGCTCCAAACAGTACTCTTCATTTCAAGCAGAAACACACATTGCCAGAGCTGTGAAACAAAGCATCCTCAAGAGTCCAACAGTGCTTATTTAACTTCACTATCAGTAAATATTCCTCTCAGATTTAGAATCCACTGTAAAGCAGAGTTTTTAACTCGTTTTCAATCCTTGCTCAGAAAAGTGTAGATATAAATCATTAGAAAATAATTTACCAGAATCCAATAATCTGAAAGACTGAGTGTTGAGCTGATTTGTTTGCTGAGACATAAAAAAATGTAATCAATTTCTTCACTGTGCTTCAGTACCGTTTACCAAGGCAAGAAGCACAGTACCTAACAAACCATCATTGGTATGCCTACCGTTAAAGCTCCCATAAGAAAAACTGTTTTAATTAGGTGAGAATGAATAATGCATGCTGTGGGTGGCAGCTGAAGCATAGCTATGGGAACACCTGCTACTGCTCAGCACACAGCCCTGACTTTTTCAGCCACAGCTCCAACGCAGACCTGTGGCCTCATTTTCCGCATGACAGCAGGAGTAGCAGGCTCAGGATCAGTTCCTTCTTACTCTGCTCACTATGGTTTTGATATAAAAGAAAAATAACTATTTTAAGACAATGAAACTAAGAACTGTATTAATAAATTACAACAAATTTTTAGCAGGTCACCAAAACCAGCCCCTGTGCAAACTCTCAAGATGTGGAAGATACGATACAGAGCTTGCAGAAAAATTCTGGACTTCCTAGTTTTGGAAGAATTTAAACAGTGAAGTAAAAAATAACTTTGCTTTTCTGGGACATTGCATGCTTTAATTTCTGTTCACTATCATTTATGAGGCTGCCTACACCTGGGCTTGAGCACTAATAGTGATATAACACTTAAAATACTTAATTGCTGAGTTCTAAAGAAATCCACAATGATGAGCACCTCCGATATTGCATGGGGAACTTGTGTGTTTCAAGCTCATGAGCTGTGTGTGCTAGAGACCACTGTATTCTAGGCAGGACAAGGGCACAGCTTCCTGATGTTCCTGTGTATCCACAGCAACTGCTGTTAGCTGTGTGTAGCTAGTTATAAACATTTTTAAACAGTTTGTGTTAGAGATGGTGTAAAGATCAGAGGAAGATTCCAGATGTAAAGACAAGATGGGTTTCTGTAATAGATACAGACCTAAGGAAAAAAATGGATATTAAACAAAAACTACAAACCTTCTGCAATCATATCCTCTATCTCTGTGTCCGATGAGTTGTCTGCATGTTTTGTATTCTGCAAGTCTGATTCAACACACATAACACTCATGATTTGACCCTCCACTAGCAATCTTTTTTCTGCAGGCTGTTCTACCAGCAAAGATGAACGACTTACCTATTGCAATAAAAGCAAAGCAACAATGGTTAACTGAAGAATGAATAACTGGAAATACTATATGTGAGTTAGCAGTTGTAATTGAGATCAGCACTTTCATTTCTACTCTTTTATCAACGAGTCATCAATACAAAGCATCAAAGTTCTACACATCTTTTCTCAAACAAATACAAAGACTCGCCTGCAGAGTTTGCAATTACATTCAACAAAGGAAGAAATATTAAATCTAGAGAAAAGAAGGAACAGGAAAAAAAAAGATAGATGACATTTGTTAACGAGGCAGAAGATAATATCCTTTAAAAGTGGAGGCTCAGTGCTTTAAAATTGGCCATTAGGGGATTTAAAGTTTTCAACGCTAATTCTGACCAGACATTACTGCTCGGTAAAGGGGTGCTTTATACAAGGAATCATCTCAGAAGTTTAATTTATCACTTAAATTGAGGTGTGTAGGAGACAGACAAGCATAATACAAAGTTACTGTAAATGTTAGACTAAAATCACCCTGGATAGCCTGCTTGTTTCACTTAGTACCTTGCCATCCAGTGATACCAGCAAGCCAAACAGTAGCGCAATTTCTCATTAAATATGTAAGACAAGTCAACTGAAGTGCTGTAAGAAACAAGCTACCAAGCAGAAAAAAGGTCCATGCCAACATTTGGAAAAAATATTCAAAGTTTAATGACCTAAGCATCTAGAAAACCACCTTTAAAAATAGCTCATTTCAAGAATTAGTAGTAAAAAATTCAAAACAACTTTTACACTTACAGGAAATGGTTCCAACCCCTCCTGAATCACAAAGCCTTCAATAACATGAGTCAGGATCTGTGGTTTAACAATAGCCTGTGGAGGTTTGTTTTCTAGACTAGGAATGCTATTGGGCATTGACGTGCTGCTACTCCTCGTTGTTGCAGCTGGAAGCAGAAGAGGTGGTGGCGGGATAGAGGCATGCAAAGGATCAGATGGAGATTTAATTACTGAGGCACTGACTGATGATGCCACTGAAGGTAGTCCTGCGTGCTCTGAAAAACAAAGTATGTGCTATTTTTGTGACTTAGGTCTACGCATACACTCAGAATTACACAAAGAGATACAAACACACCCAGCCCAGTACCCAGAGTCCTGTAACACAGTCTTATCTCTAAGGTTTATAGAGTTACCCTCAAAACCTGATTTTCCTTGATTGACTAGTCCACAACCAAACTGTTCTCATCAACACATCATTTTACTTTAAGTTCTAAGCAAAACAGCTGCCTTAGTTTTACGTTTGTTCTCACCCGACAAAGGCTCTTCTGAATTAAGTGCATCTCCATTCCCCAAGGTTACTGCTGGAGGAGACAAGGTCGGTGGCGTAGGTGTTCTAACAATATTGACACAATCAGACTCTTCAGGCATCTCTTCTTCACATACATTCTCCACTTGGTAAATCTACATTCAAACAAACTATCGCTTTAGAGATATTTCCAGCCTACCTTAATACTTAGAGTCATAAAAATAGTTGTTTTGTTTTTTAATTACTAGTTGAAGTATTAAAATATGCTCATTTAATAAATACTAGTTTTCAATTGCCTATGAGACAAGAAACTCTGTGGGCATCATGATGACAATGGAAAGAAAAATTATTTTGTTAAAAAGAACAGAATTTTAAGAGAGGCATAGGTTCTCCTATCAAATAGATCAGAGAATTTGACTTTTTCCAACAGCAGAAATTTATAGTTCCCTGTACTTTAATTTGCACACACCCTTGTAGCTACTTAAAGATTTCTGCAAAATGCAAGCTTTGTAATTTAATGGTAAGCCTGCAAATTGTTCTCCATCTTACACAGAAGTATAATTAAACAGAAGATGGTTTCTGAGCACTTACCACTGGAGTTTCAATTGGTACTGATGGCTGAACTTGAAGATTTACTGCAACAGTCTGTGGTGGTGGAAGAGTTTGAAATGGCAGCTGGACCAAAGCTTCTGCAGCAGGAAGTTCTTCCTCAGAAACCAAAGTGTTTTGAACCAAAACTTGGCCCTGAGATAGAATTTCAGGCTGCACTTGTAAAGACTGTACAGATTGCAACGGCAGTTGTTGTATCTGGGTTGAAGATGTTGACAGCTGTGGAGGAGCTGCAAGAGGGATAGGTGTGGACTGCAAGGCTGAATACTGCTGGTGCGGTGTGGAGGACACTATCTGCTGGCCTGGGGAAACCAAGCTGGGCTGATCCACTGATCCTATGTGTACAGCAGGGGAAGGTGGAAGTGGGAGGTGCGACGGAAGATTAAGTGGCTGTGCAACTGGTCGCACTGGACTGGTAGTAGTTTGCTGAGGGGCAGACTGCTCTGCCTGAAGAGCTGCTGGCACAAGGGAGTTTGCCTGTGACTGGATAAGTGCTTGAGGATGAATAATTATTGTGGGTGACTGACTAGGGGAGTGAGAAGGTGGAGGAGATACCACTACTGACTGCTGAGCTGACTGGGATGGAGTGGGAGATAGTGTTAGAGGTGGAGGATGGATGTGAATAGGTGAGCAGTGAGGCTGCACACTGACAGGAGCTGGAGGAAGACTATGGTTTGGGAGTGGTAGACAGTGCTGTGATGGAGGGGGCTCCTGGCCAGAAGGAGCCTGAAGTGCGATCGGCTGGACTTGCTGCTGCTGCTGCAGTATCAGCTGATGATGGGAAATTTTGGAAGGTGGTGAGTGAAGTGGGATCTGCTGATGTTTTACTAGAGAATGGGGTTGTAATGGAGAATATGAAGCTGTGAGGGGGAAAAAAAAAAGTGACAATTAGCATTCACATCCTTGGCTGCAGAGACCATTATTAAAAAAATGAAAGAAAGGAAGCTTTTACTTTCAACTTTCATGCCCAGCACAACTTTTTCAGACCTTCGGATCCATGTTTAGAGATATCTTATTTGGCAGCAATTACAGCCACATTTTTTACATATATATGTATACATACAACATACTTTCATATAAAGTATCTATACTTTTTTGGCGCTAGTTCTAAGATTATTGCTGATCCAGTCTTTTACATAAGAATTTCATGCAATTTTAAATGGATTTAACCTTTGTTTTGGAAGAGACTGAAATGGAAGAGATACAATCAAAAGGATTTGTTCATAACTGCCAACTTAAATTTTAGGTAATGATACTAAGGCACTCTATACAAAATGGTGAGAGCTCAGCATCAGTCAAAACCAAAATACTTCCCTGAACTTGAAATCACAAACTGAAACCAAGTCTAAAACCAGGGCAACTTCCAGAGAT
The DNA here is from genome assembly GCF_905368555.1 of Meleagris gallopavo. NCBI lineage: Eukaryota > Metazoa > Chordata > Aves > Galliformes > Phasianidae > Meleagris > Meleagris gallopavo. The sequence goes on along the minus strand of NC_139414.1, from coordinate 19,260,864 downwards.
ATGACATCACATTTAAGTGAACCACTGACTCACTAGTAATTCCTAAGTGCCTGAGTGCATCCAGACACACACATTTTCTCCACGTGCCTCTTCTTACTTTCCCTTTTCCATTTGAGAAATAATTTGTGTCTTTCATTATTTATTCTGCTACTACAAATGGATTTCATTCCATCCAGAAACAAGTTCTATAAGTATTAGGGCTCAGTAACTGAACATGTCTTATTTCTCTAAAAGCTGCTGCTACGACAAGCTAAATCACCAGAAATAAAACCAATTCTCTAGGCAACCCTTATTCTTTCAAAATAAGAATGCTAAAAAGCAAGCATATGGCCTGCACTGCAAATGCACAACTGACCAACTGCATGCTTTTCTCAATTTATTGCATAATTACGTTTCTGGGGAACTATTACCTATGGATTTTTAAAATTATCTGAAATCTAAAAACAACAACAAAATAAAAACACTGATGACACAAAAGATGACCAACAAAATGCACTTTGGGGAAAACAATCCACATATGCTTTCACTGCTTCATCTTAAGTGTGCATACACAGAGACCAGTAACGAGAACTATGTTTGTACTGAGATTCAGCTGTATATTGCAATTGCTGTGTTGCACTTGTACTGTGATTGCAGAACACTGCAGTAACTCCTCTATATCAAAGTCCCATGAAACGTCAGATACCCACAAATAAGCCAATTTAGTATTAAACATTAAAATCTCTTTGCAAAAAACTAAAATACAGAAGGCATTAGACTCCAACCTAACTATAACATACAAACTACTTCAGTTCTACAGCTTCGTTCTCATCCTACCTGGTGCTATTAACTGATGTATGCTCGATGTCCGTGTGACTGGTGTACTCCGACACTCCGGCGCTGGGCTATCACCTTTTCTACTGCTGTCTGAGGATTCTGGTTGGATGCCCTTGGTGCTGGTTACAGGTTTGTTAGCACACAAAGACAACGACTGAGTTTGACTGCTGCTTTTTGGTGGACCGTTCTGTGAACTTGACAATACACCCAACTTCTGACTGCGCAACGTCAAGTTCTGAACCTGAGAAATTAATAAATCATGGAGACAAGCACAGGTAAACATCTGTGATTAAATAGCAAACAAGAGAACATTCAAACTGGTGTAATTTACTTGGGTTTCCAAAAGGATTCTAAACAAAATCCATTGCTAATAAATTTCAAAGAAACTACTAAGAAAGAAGAGAAGATCTTTAATGAAAACAAAAATTGGACAAGTGTTTGCTTTTCACAGCAGGAGACAGTGAGTAACATTCTGTAAGGAGCTGTGCTGTACCATATGTTTTTCCAGATCATGTATAATTTGAGTAGTGAAATGACAATACTAGTTTAGCTGAAAGCATGAAGTTATTCATCATAATTATCTCTCATCCTTATTACCTCGAGCTGAAATTTTACACCCAGAATCCCAATCTTACATATAATGCAAACACCTCTGAATGCACGGTGACAGTATAGAGAACACAATGTAAATGTACAGAAACAGAATAATTACTAATTTTTGTAGTTCAGTAAAACTTAAGCATAAAGTTTCTTTACTTCCCAGTTTTGGCACACTCAGTTTGGACACACCCTTAAGAAATTTACACAAGCTCACCTGAGCAGCTGCAGACTGACAGGAAGATGAGGAAGATGATGAGACAACAGGAATGTCAGACTGAACAGCAGCCACAGTGGTAGCAGGGGTAAAAATTAGCTGTTAAGCAAGAAAAAATACCAGGTAACAGAATAAAACTTCGAAGATACCTTAAGGAAAAGCAGTGCTGTACTTTTGAAGAGAAATACATCTGTTACACATCACGATGTACAGCTTCTAAGAGTTACTTACTTTTTTTCCTTTAGATGAACCTTATTTACTGCACTATGTTAAGTAAATATAACTTAAAATGAATAATGTAAAATATTTGTTCTACAGATTCAGAAAAGTATCACATAAATTCACGTTTTCAGCTTTTACATAAGAATTTTAAAAAAAGACTTTCCTTCCAATTCTACAAGTGAGTGAAAAAAGGAAAAAAAAAGTCAACAGTCACTCAATTCCTACAATATTAAAAAAAGAAAACTTTGAATATCTTTCAATCTCTCGAAATGTGATTTAACAGAGTTATCAACTTTAACTACGCTAGTTAAGTTACACTGCAAGAATCAACCAACCTCAAGTTACTGATTTCAGTATATTAATATGACTAATTGTCATTGATTTCTTTAGCCACAGTATAACAAAGACAAGACTTCGGAAGGCCTCGTGTAGAACTTTGGTAATTCCTATCAAATTTCACACACCGCAGGTAGGGATCAGTTGGTACAAGACTACCTGCAGGTAATATTCAATAAAAAAATAAATAGAATCACTACACAGATTTCTGATGTTGCCCTTTAAGAAACAGAAATGCTACACTGATAGGAAATGAGAAGAATCTCATGATTTTCATAAGAATCTAAGGAGAATCAAAGCTATGCATTCAACTCAAATTCTAGAGAGCATCTTAGTGAAATGCAAGAAAACAAACTCTCGATGTTACCGGCGTGTTGGAAAAAGCCCTGTCCTGAAAACGGATGGACTCCAGCACGTCCCTCTTACACAGGCAGAAAAGAGGCATGTTCTGTTGCTACTTTTCCTACGCTTGATCCATTTAACAATCGTAGTAAGACCAGGCCACATGAGCAGACTTCAAATGGAGAACTAAGTTATAGCAACCTTTCGTTTCTCTGACTTCAGAAGTGTTCCAGAGTTTGATATTCATACATTAGTAACTAAACTCTTAATGCTACCTGAAACTAAAGAAAAATACCAAAGCAATTCCTAGAAACAAAGTAAGAACAGAAACAGTATCGTTTTGGGAGAAAAAACAACCCAAGCCATCCATCAAGCCTAAGGACTGAAACCAAAACCTACCATTTGTGCTCGGAGATACATCTGAGCCTGGCTTGCACTCAGGGTAGGAGAGGTACTCCCTAGCAACATAGTCTGCTGGGTAATACTGCTGCTGGTGGTGTTGGAGGTCTGTGAACGGCTTATTATCTGTGCAGGTGTAGGAGAGGTGGAGAGGTTAATCTAAGGAAACAAAAATATTGCTTCTGTCATGGAAATTCAATCATCCTAGGATTTAAAGCCAGAAAGCCTTTGACAAAAATAGCAGGGTCAGTTGAAAGCTCTGAACTGTAAAGATACCAAGAACATATTGAGCCAAACATCAAAAAAACGTTTCTGGCAAGACTGCACATTTTCATTCTCAAACTAAAAGGAACATTTAGCAGTATATGATAACAAGCATTAATAAATATAAATGGTGATGTTACAAAATGAAAAAATACACCTCACAGAAATACATATTCATACAACACACAGCATAAGCTTGTCATTTTTTTTTTTTTTTTTAAGAAAAACATTTGAATTTTATTATTTAAATATTTTGTGTTATCTGAGTGGACTGACAGCTTCTGAGATGCTTGTTATTAAACTTGACCAGGATGCCTACTTGTGCTGACAAACACAGACTGATTTCTCATATGCACATTTAAAAATGACTGGAAACTACAGCTCTTCATAATCTCATATTAAAAGCTCATTGAAAATTTCTTTTTGGCATCAAGCAAAAGCTGGTTTGTTTGTTTTTCTAACACATCTAACAGAGTTAAGTGCCCAGCTCTTTTAGATCATTTTAAGATTTCCTTGAAAATCCAAGCCCAATTATTCTGTTAGCTTAACATCAGACATCTTTTAAAACTTTCTCTCAAATTTAATGAATGAATAATTTTACTTCTAACAATTGTAAGCCAAAGCAATGCTATGAGAGCTTAAAAAAGCCGTACAGTTACATCGCTGAAGCTATGCACTGAAGCCATGAACAGCTTGAGGGCATGATTAATAAGCAGGATGTCTGTAGGACTAACAAAGTCCTACTCAAGACAGTTGTAAAACTGCACATGGAGACTGTGCAAATTACATCTGAAGATGTTATTTAAAGAAATGCAGCGTGAACTGAACACAGGGCTGCTAACAACAAATCTGAGCACATGATTAGAATATGGACAAAGTAAGTTAAAGTGCATAACAGATGCATGATAAACAATGATAATAAAAGAATGAAAGCTACAAACACTTTAACCAGTGTCATACAAATAAGTGAGAAATGACTTGGATTCGTTAGATTCAGTGCTCTGTAATCACTGGTATACACAGTTATGATTTCAACCTACAGCTGTGCCCTGACCAAAGAAACTAATGTGAAAAAAATCCAGCCAGAAATGAGAGCTCAGGGAGGGATTCCTGCAGCAGTCTGAAGAATCACTTGTGCCCGCTGAGTGCGCAGCTGCCCCTCGGGGCACCAAGAGTGGGCTGGGACCAGGGAAGCCTCCAACACCAACCAGCAACAACTGCTCACATCGGGCTTAATGGCAGACACTGGAAGTGCAGCCAACATCTTCTGCAGTCATCATTCTGCTATTTAGTGATCCCGTTGTACTGTTTAACCACACAAATTTAAATACTGAAGTATTTTCTGTGCTGCCAAATAGTTACAGAATAACCAACAGGGGTTGAGAATGGATGGAGGGCTTTGTTCAATTACGTACCGAGGTCTGCGACATGCTTGACTGCTGAGTGACACTCCCAGTGGGGGAAGTACATTGCCTCCCACCTGACAGGCTTGCCTAGATAGCAAGAATAGGCGTCAATACTGAAATCAAAAAATGTTTAAGTGATGTTCATAATATTGCATAAACGGTCAGAAAAATTCCTCTCTACCATTAACTTTCTCTGAGCTAGCAGCAGGAATATTGCTCAGAGGAACTAATTTTCAAAGTGAACTCCACACTGTGAGCTTGTATCTGCAAGGTGTCAAATGCCTTGAACTCCTTCCAGCTTTCAGACAGACTCTCACAGATCAAAACCTGAACAAAAACTACCAGAGGTAAAGTTTATCAAACTGCTAACAATGGAGCTAACAGATCAGCTCATCACCTACGGTGTTCAGAACTTACAATACGACATCATTAAAACTGTTGTTATTAAAACTCATGTTGTAGTTTTTATTATGATTAGAAGCCTCTAAAATTAAAATAAGTTTTATAAATGCTGCAAGGAACATCCTCATATCTTCTAGAATTATAATTAATGGACACACAACAAGTATCTATAGCAGTACACTATTCCTGACCTTCAGTTGAATACAGAAGCAATGATTTAGATACAGATATTTTAATAGACTTCTTAGCCTTCCCCAATCTAAATCTCTTCATTGTATCTCCATAACAGCATATGCATAAATCTACCCCCCAAAAATAAATCAATATATTATCTTGACCTACTGGAAAAGGTACGTAAGTAGAAGCCAAGAACACAGAAGAGTCCATCCTACTTCTGACAATGAACAGCTGTATCCCTGAAGTTTTTACCTGCATTAGTGCTTCCTCATACAAAATAATTACCAGCCACCTATCTCTGCAAGACAGTATTGTCAGTCCATGGTCAGCTGAGGTCAAAGGAAGTCTTCCACTGCTTGAGTTTTCAGAACAGGTCTAATCCAATGTTCTGTGGCTATTAAAAGCTTTGCTTCAGAAATGCAATGTACCACTGTCATTTACTACCTATATTTCCACTCTTGGAGTTAAAATTGAATTTTGCCTTTACTTACAACACAGCCAGATGTGTGGCAAGACACACCAGATGTTCACTACTTGAATCTGACTCTACTAAAGCACGTGGCTATTCACTGCTTTCCCCATTAACTTTCAGAAAAAAATAATGGGATGAAGACTGAAGCAGTCTGTTTTTAATATACATATCTTTTCCTGTTTGATGATTTACATGATGCATTATAATGTATGCAGTAAAGCATGGAATGGACGCCTACTGGAGCACCTACAAGGCTGACTAAATCCTCCAAATAGTTTGGAGGAAGATACAATCCAGAAGAACAAAATCATTAAACTATAACACTGAATTATTGTGAGACATTAAAAGCTCAGGCACTTAACCTGTTATTATGTTTGACAATGCTCTAGAATTGCAGTCCTACTCCAGAAAGTAGTAAACCACTATTTTTCAGCAATCTTCACTCTCACCTGTGGTACAGTTGCCAGACTCTGAAATTGGGTACTGCTTAAGTGCTGCTGCTGCAAAGCAGCAGTCTGCAGCATTAGATGCTGCTGCTGGGCTGCATACATCTGCTGGAGGTACTGAGCAGCTGAGCTAGGAGGACGATGCAAGGCCTGCTGAATAACCTGTGATGAATCAGTAGGTAATTATTACAATTATAAAGTACACACTGTGCTAACACGATGCTGAAGTTCACCTAGATGAGGAAATAAAGCCAAATAATGCCTCACCACATCAATTAGACAATACTGAATTTGCTCCATCACCACTTTTCTCAGCAAAGTTACCAAACACAGTCACTATAAATACATCCAGGTTTACAAAAAGCCTGGGCAATCCATCGTTGTAGTGTCACAAATGATACTGTACATGTCTTACACTCTCAGATCACATCCTACACAATGTTCCATCTTCTGGAAGATGAGTATAGTTTGTGAGATTCATTATCAAACCCAGCAGAACAGGCTGTACAAAATTCCTGATGATCTTAATTAAAGAACAATAAAATGGGGGTGGATCCAAGAAGCAGTTACACACACAAGGATACCTCTGGATCCCTGTAGTTAACACAAGTGAAAACCTTTATACTGTACAATTACTTTGTAAAATTTTATGTTAATAATCGGTACCTTTATGGAATACTGATAAAACCAAACTTTCACATAAGATTTTTCTCTCATTATTTGGAAGGCAGGCCTGTACCCTGTCCTATCCTTAAATGATCTGATGTCATTTAGTGAACAGTAATGAAACAGCATGAAAACATTAAGCCAGACACCGAGAAAGAAAATGGCAATTAAGAATGGAAAGTTAATTTTGTGCACTGATTTTGTGTAAAGTATTGTGCAAAATTTTGAGAGCATTGTATAGGACAGGAAACAACATCTGGTGTCCCAGTACCTGGACAGCATGCCTGTCAGAGCCACTGTAGACAGATATCTGTGGAAGCTGTGTCCGAGACGTGGAGGTGGTAGTAATGGTGGTTGTGGATGCAGAACATGATGTTGTGCTTGGCTCATTCTCCATAGCTGAGCAGTGTTCGTCCAGTCTGCCAGAATTGAAATGGAAGCAGTTCACAAACAGAAGCCACTACATACTGATTTTGAAAGAGAAAAATCTAAGCCTTGTTGGGGAAGAACAACAGATAATTTGCAAATGGATGAGCTTAGAGCATCAGCTATTACTTGATGGAATTTATAGACAGATGTGGTCTAGTGGCTGACAACCCTGCACATAGCAGGGGGGCTGAAACTAGATGATCACTGTGGTCCCTTTCAACCCAGGCCATTGTATGATTCTGTGAAGAACTTCTAAGATGCATCACAAGGAGCAATAGGAGACCAACTCAGGAATACACACAGGACTTCCAGCACACTGCACAGGTGTACTGCCATGTCCTTCTTCCCCAGAGCACAGTGCACAAGCCACTGGCTGCCCGTTGTGTGCATTTAGCAAGACAATTCCTTAGCTAAAATCACTGGTGACGTTCTCTATTTGGAAATAGAATGAAACTACCGAAAAGAGGCTTTTATTTCCTACAGCAATGCCTCCCCAAATACAGCAATAGTCACAGAAAAAATTATCTAAAAGCATCTCTGACAACTTTTTCCTAACCTAACACAACTACTTTCTGTTGCAGAATACAATCTCTCTCCAAAAATATTCTCATTAGAACCAAAATGAATCTTACATCTCAATGTATGAGGGTTGTTTACCTTAGCTTTTTTTTCTCCACTTTCAGTATTACGGTTAACAGGAAATAGCTTAGAGTTTATTGCTTTTTAAAGGATGCTTAAAAAGAAGCAGGTGGGGAGAAATATTTCCTTTTCACAACAAAGAAGAGCTCAGATAAATAATCATTTAGAGAGTTGCAATGCACTAGGAAATAAAAAAGCAGCATTGCCAAGTGCTTACTGAAAGGCCCACTGGGTGCTTCATCTACCAGGAGCACACTTGGGAGTTCCACCTCATACTGCTGAAAGCAGAACACAGAGTTGCCCCTCCAAAAATATGACTTACAGACACTTAAGAAAACATATAAAACAATATCTTCCTCCCCAAAAAGTTCTCCATACTGACTTGCACTGCACATATTGCCAGTTACACGAAATGTCCAAACTTCAATAGATGCATGGTCCCCAACAGACCTCATGCCCATCACTGTATGGATATCTGCCATCTTTTGACATCGAAGATTTGTGGCAATGAAGTTTGCTTTCAAAGCACAGATCCTACCACTAGAAGTGAAGAAAAGAATGGCTTCGTTGTAAAATATTCAGACCTGTTGTGTTATTTCAGATATCACTTATCCACCTGCAGGAGAGCACAAGCTAGCAGAGACAAATTAACTGCTTCAATTGTAACAAGAACAACATCACTTCTGAAACTACTTCAAATGAATTTCACACAATGCTAATGAAAAGTGCCTTGAAAAATTCTGTCTCCTCCAGAGGGCATTAAAGGCACATCAAAATATTTACACCTATAACTTGTCTAGCTTGTTTCAGCAGTTACGCAACTGCTTAAACTAGCCTAACAACATTGGATGTTTAATTTCCTTACCTCTTAGCCACATTTAAAACTTATTATTGAGATGAGCAACATATCTCTCTGCAGTAGCTGAATCAGAAGCTCACCCCATACTAGCTGGTAACCTTTTGCCTGAAAGCATCTTATTTTAAAACATGCAGTGGTGTGGCCTGGCACCGAGGTGCATCTGCAGTCCTCCTCAGGCATCAACTGCCACCCCTCGGGTCCCACCTCAGCACGGCAAACAACGAGCTGCAGCTGGCAGCCCTGCCATGGGAACGTCCTGCCCTCTGTAGGCTGAAACAACACCAGCTGCCTCAATGCTGACACCGTTCAAAGCTTCTCCCCACAACAAGTGAAAGGCCGGATGCTTAAGGAAATTGACAAAACACACTTTTTAAAGTAAGAAAACCCAGCATCCATTAACAATTTAACAGACAGATCTTTTATAACAGAAAGCATGAAAACCATTATGAAATTCTCAGACTACCTTTCAAGCATTGAAAAGTACATCAAGACAATGCTGTACTTGTAACCGTAGCCAGTTCTCAGATACAATTAAATATAATCTTCTGAAATTGTTCATTAACTCCTCAAAAACACCAAAAAAGCAAAACTCCCAGCTTACAGAGTCTGATAAACGAGCCAGGACTGTTCATAACACTATCAATGTGCGGCTGTACCTCAAAGGTCCTCGCTGAGGGCTGAGCTTCAGCACAACTCTGGCTTTGAACAATCACTGTGCATATAAAAGCAAGTCCAAGATACAGAGCACAACAGAAAACTGCATTTATAAGTATTTATTCAAATAATAACCATATTAAAGAGCACGTAACTTCAAGTTATACCACACACAATGGAAATATGTGGAAGTTTTTGTTCTCTCCCTGTTCTGAGACTTAAAGACCAAATATCCAAAGAAAGGTCAGAGAGCATCTGCTGTTGCACACCGTGAAGCCACCAGCACAGTGCATGCATATGGCACAGCTCCCACCTGAGAAACTTCAGCTTTCTGTGAGCGACACAGTAAAAGCCAACATTGTTGACGTTCTGCAGTTACTATGGGGAAACCAGTAAGTTTTTTCACATTTAAACTATTTACTCATTTCATTCATTGCCTCTCCCTACAACTCCCACCCACACGGAACACAGAAGAAGAGTGACAATTCCCTATAAACGCAACCTCTAGGAGCAGTTCTACCTGAACCTGAGAGACACTGGAATACAACCTTTTCTGTTCCCCACTCCAGCTACACCACAAAGCACCCTCGGCCAAACATCGGAGTGCCAAGCCTTGGAGTTACAAGGGGATAGTTTTATATTCAACGGAATGAAAATTCAGATTTTTATTTTTCGCTGCGTGGCACCCAGCCCACGCTCCCCGTGGCAGCGTGTCTCTGAAGCACCGGCCCGGCCCCAGAGCACTGACGAAGCCCCGGAGCAGCCCCGCGGGGAGGGCACGGTGCCCCGCACACCTCGGCCTCACCCGGCACAACCGCCCCGCCGCGCCGCAGCCCGGCCCCGCCGCTCCGCTCTCAGCCCCGCGGCGGCGGGCGGAGAGAGGGGCAGGGGGAGGCCCCCATCCCGGGCCTGCCCGCAGCCGAGAGCCGTCAGGGCTCGGGTCCCCGCCTACGCGTCCCGCCCCACCGCAGCCCAGCCCGGGCCTGCCGCTGCCGCTCCCCCTCCTCCGCGCGTCCCGCCGGCACACTCGCCTCGGACGAGCCGCTCACTCCGCTTCCGCCATCTTCTCGCCTCCCTCAGGGGGCGGGGCTGCGCAGGCGCGCTGGGTGCCGCGGAGCACGTGATGGCCTCCGCCGCCATCTTGTCGCCTCGTCAGTCAGAGCGCGCCGTGCCGAGGCGGGGAAGCTGCCGTAGTGGTGAGAGCTGAGCGGCGCGGTCTGGAGCGAGCTTCAGCTGCGGTAGGAAAGCTGAAGGTGATGAGCTATTTTGAGAGAGCTGGTGGGTGATCAAGGTGAGGAAGGTGTCTGCTCACAGTGCTTTTTCACTGCTCTGAGTGTCTCCCTGCCATCGAGAAAGCAGCTTCTTTCTCTGAACTGACCATAAGTGATAGTTATGTCATTAATTCCTATCTGTAGGCGGTAGCAGCTGCTCTGTATTGTCAGCACGGGTGAGCAAAGCCCGGCCTCCATGGGGACAAACATCCACTGTACTGTACCAGGCTAACATAAATCTCATCCTGGCAAATTCAGGACCGTTTTTCTGTGATGAAGGAATGCATTCTGTATTTTAGAGTTTCACAACGTGAATGCAGAGTTTCCGCATACACCAGTATTTTCAAAGTTGCTTATGTTTCCAATCGTACAGAAAAAAAGCTCAGTGCTGTGAGAGCAGGGATGAAATCTGCTGCATTGTGCTGGAGTGCTGGATTGTGACACTCAATATCTAACAATAGCTGTGCATGTGGAAGTCAAACTGTTAAAACGTTGGTTACAGCAGGAACAAGAAGCAAATAGCAGCTCAGCAAGACCTTTAGATGGGATAATTGGATGTGAGGGAATAAAAAAAAAAGGTGTCTAGCAGCTGAGTGGGATAGATGAGTACTATACAAAGAAAAGAATCTCAGTAAGCATCTTATAAATGCAAATACTTTCCAAAGAATTACAGACAAGTTTGAACTGGTGAAGCAGTGACACTGCCCACAGGACCATCCTCCTTTCCTCTACACTCAGAATATGTTTAACAGTCTTGCACATCTCCCCTGTTGGAGTTATGAGTCATCATCATAGTTTCTAACACCTGGTGCATTGCTGTTGGATCATCCTATAGGGTCCGACAGACTGCTTTTAATTTAACAGATCCATAGTGGTGAATGGGAACACAAACAAAACCAGGGTCTCTCTTTGATCCCATTGCCTGCCTTAATGGAGCCTGACTTGCCTTATCTGTCCTAAAGTATGATGAGCTCTCAGATGAAGTTTGAGCCATCTGAAGGGCCGGGGGATGTCCCTTCGGGGGATGCCCCCTTAGAGCAAGACACTTCAGGGCCCTCTGAGCTGTTCCTGAGAGAAGAGGTCAGAGTGCCACCCTGTGGGGAAATCGGGCTTACAGGGGAATTTTTTGGCATGGTTATGCAGCAGTGCTGAAGGCTGCAGCAATTGAACTCGCTCAGATTCCAAGTTTGGATAAATTTTTGGGGTTTACTCCTTTGAGCGTCTAGGGAATTTTGCACCGGCCATTCCCCATATTCCTCACTGCCTGCTTTAACCTTTTAGTCAAGTAAACAGGCTCGAAAGGCTAACGCGTTTTTGTAAACCACAGCATCCAAATGTGAGTCTTACACTCCAGGTGACTGTTAAGGAGGCTGTACTCACCAGTTCAGCAGATCCTCTGCCCCATCCTTGGAGGCTTGGTGGATTCCTGGAAGCCTTGGTCTGATGCATCTTGGAGTGTTGAGGCCAGGCCTCCAGTGAAATCACCAGTGCATGTTTGGTTTCTGTTCTCTCCATTGCCAATGCCAACGAGCTGGACTGGGCAAGGCTAATTTAAGGGCTCATCTGGATCTCTCAAAATAGGGATCTAGCAAGGTGCTTCTCTGATCAGCACACTGTGCCAGAACCCACACAAAGGTCTCCTCTATTTCAACTCTGCAGAGTTGTGCGTTTGGCAATCCACATCCTGAAGCAGAAGTTTCTATACACAGCTATTTACAAAACTCCTTCCATCTGCAGTTTCTGATTGATTACTGTTTTCTCTTTGCTGGGCATAGGTGTTGTGATGCTGAAGATTTTAGACTTTGGAGTGCAGACACTGCTGCCTCACTTCTATACAGGCAGGAGTGAGTTTTGGTATGTCAGTAGCCCTCATTGAGCTCTAGAGGTCACTTTCAGGCCATTTTCCTTCCTTTTGGTTGACACTAGTAGATCAGCACATACTTGGCATACCCACAGTAGGATGTTTACCTTTTCTTCCCCCTCTATCTGCTTTCCACCATGCCACATACATCATTGCAGCCTAATGCTGATACCATCTTCCCTGGTCTCGAGGTGAAGCAGCATGCTGTGGCCTCTTCAAAAAGTTCTATTTGTGCTGCCCCAAAACTGGGTATCAGCACGTTGAGCCATTTGCTTTGAGCTCGTGCCTACACAGGTGGGTGCTGGGTGGTGACCCCACAAGGCCAGCACACCTTTGGGCCAGGCTATCCCTAATTGCTGTTTAACCACCCATCTACTATTAACTCACCCATCAACTATTAACTGCGTAGATTTATAACATCTCTCAGCGACTACACACGCTGAGTTTACTGCTGACCGAGCCAGCCTTCAGAAATGGAAATCTCTACTCGTGTGCGAGAAGCTCCTTTCCCTGAACACTCCTGGCTGTCGCGAGGCAGCTGCCACAGAAGCCGCTCCTCACAGCACCGCTCTGAGCGCGCTCCACCTCCCGTCTTACTGGCGCCAAGGCGGCGTTGCGCAGGCGCGGCGCTGCCCGTGCGCGGCGTGCTGTGCGCTGCGGGCCGTACCACGTGTCGGGGAGGCAGGGTGGCCGGGGGTGTTGTTTCTGCCCCGCCTAACGCGGAGCTCCTCGGCTCCGTCGCGGAGATCCGCGGTGCCCCATTGCTGCTGGTGCTTTCCCCCTTCTTCTCTTTCACGGTGGAGCTTTCCACTCCACAGGTGTGCTCTGAGAGAGCCGCAGGGAGAGCCCACCTAGTGCGGGTTGGGGGTGCGCTGGGCACAACGTCGAGCTGTCCGCCCTCCTGCCCGGAGCGATTGAGCTGCCTCCCGCTCCCGGAGCGGCTGCTCCGTCCTACTGCGGGGCTGGGCCGTGCTCTCACACCGCACCACCCCTCATAGCTCTGCGCTTTCTCTCCGTCTTTTCCCGTTCCCCCCGCCCCAAGTGGTTCCGCCCGCGCTGTGCCGGCGCCGAGCGGAGCGGAGGGGTTGCCCGGCCGCCTCCGCCCCCCTCGTCCCGCCGCCCTCCCGCCCGCCGCCCTGCGCGGTGCCGCCCGCCGCGGGGGGATGCCGACGCAGCGGGACGGCAGCAGCACCATGGCGGCTCCGGGCGGCGGCGGGGGCGGCCTCGGCGGGGACGGCGCCCACCAGGTCCGCGTGAAAGCCTACTACAAGGGGTGAGTGTGGGGGGACGGCCGCTGGGAGCGGAGCGCGGTGGTCGCTTCCCGGGTTTCTATCGGCGCCGCGTTCAGCGCCGCGCTTGCGGTGGCATGCGGAGCTCCGGTTGTTCGAGGAAAGAGAATGAAGGTGAGGGGGCGCAGCCTGGCCTCTCCTCCCGCGGCTCTGCGCTCGGGCGGAGGCCGGCTGCCGTGAGAGGGCAGGTGGGGCTGAACCGCCGCGCTTCGGGCTCACCCCGCGCCGCAGGAACTGCTGGGGCAGCCGCCTGGGAGCGGGGCGGTCCGTGCCTCGACGGGTCCGTGGGTTCGATGCGAGCTGATCTAACCCGAAAAAAATGTCGGTTGCGTTTTTGGTTTGAGACCGACCTGGAAGCACTCCGCAGCTTCCTTCCAGCTACCTGCGTGGATTACAAGAAAAGGCTTATCTCACCTTCAGTGCTCTGGTCACAGTATCTCTGGCTTTCTGTAAATATAACGTATCTGGTTTTATGGCTTCATGGAGAGATACAAAAGCCATGCTGAGCATTTAGTATGTGGTAAAGCGCTTAGTTTCTGGCCTGTGTCTGCTTTGGGGCTCTTCTTGACCAGAGCAATACAGACTGGCACTGTCTGTGGCTGTAAAGGGCCTGTGGAACCTGTCAGAATAACGACATGTGAAGCTCTCAGATCTTTGCCTCTGGTCTCATCAATCCCTCGTTTCTTGAAGATGTGGCTACCAGCTGACAGGAGGGCTCGTGTGGTTGGGTGGTGAACTGAAGTGGAAGTGCTTTGGATTAAACACATTTATTTTTCTTCTGCTGGGTCAGTTTTAATCTTGGTCGTTTCCACATGGAGTCATACAAATTCTTGCCTTAGCACTGAGAAGCTGTGGTGCAGGAACAGAGATAAAGAAGCTGTGGGAGTGAGCAAGAAAACTGCCGTGCTGGATTGGAATGCTGGTTCGTGGCACTTCAGATATAAGGCAGTGATTTCACAGGCGCTGGAATGTTTCTTTTGAGTTTCATCTGCTGACTCTTGGTTAACACAATTGTTGGTTTGCTTTTAATCGTGACACTGAGTCATATGGGCAGCTGGTTAACAAACAAACAGATAAGCTGAATGCCTTGGCAGTTATTTGTTTTGAGATCTAAACAAGCCATCCTTTCCACTCCCCTCTGACTGTCAGTCTCATGCCTGCTTCTCAGACCAGCACTGTCAAAAAGTGGATATCAAAGCAAAGCAGTTGACTTGCACTGGGAATGGCTGGAGACTGAGGATCTAAGTGCAGGTATCAAAGGCGATGTTCACCCTTTCATCAAATAAACTGCATAAAGATGACAGTCAGTTAGATGATTTTAGGGGAAATATTGTTAATCAGGAAATGTTAATCTCTCTTAATTTTCTTGTAATAGAAGTGTGGAACGTGGTGGTCAGGCCCTTGCGTGGCTCAAGCATTGCTCTTGCAGCCCCAGAACACCCCAGGTCTGGCCAGGAGCCTAATTGCTTTCCTCAGCCGAGACAAAAGCTTTCATGAGGAACTCTTTGAAGGGTCTTTGTTTCGTTCAACCGTGCAGTGGTAGTTCTTTATCTTAAATTCATGAAATATGTAAAACCGGGAAGGAAAATTTTCCTAAAACAAACATGGGAATAAGAGGATGGGAATTCCCAGAGAGTTGGGAAATAAGTTGGGTTTACCCTGATATTTCCTTCTCCCAGGTAAGCCACGTTTATTGTAGGACTGATTGCTTGAAATGCTGAAAATAGCCTCACCTGTTCTAAAGAGTTCCTGTAATCTACGCCCTGGATGTAGCAGGAGTTCCCAGCAGTTCCTAGGAATTTATTGTTCCCTGTGTTTACATTCTTTTTTTGCTGATACACTGACGAAGTGTAGCAGCTTCAAATGTGCAGCATTTACACAGCATCTATAACTACAACTGTTTTAGGTCTCTAATGTTCTTTTACAAGCTTACTTTTTGGCTTATCTCATTTGTTGGAGGTGTTTTTTGTCAGTTCAGTACAAGAGGCTGTTACATCAGGGAGGGGTTGTGTTGTAGTGAGTGAGAGCAAGTAAGAGCGATATGCTACCTATGCATTACAAATCCTGTAGGACTATATCATTGATTATAGATATATGTATATATATATACACACACATATCTTGAACCATCTCTCTGTCATGATTAGATCTGCTTGCTGTTTGCAGTGGCTGGCATAGATTTTGCACTGGTTTAACTGTGTAGGCTGGAACGTAGGTTAGGCTTTCAGTACAGTTAAAGGCATACCAGTCCTTTACCCACAGTTTGTTTTGTTTCAAAGGAGCAACACCCATGGCAGTCTTCTCAGAGTACATGTCAATTGTGCTGCTTTTCTTAATGCATTTACAGAAGTGGTGAGACTTGTGGGAAAAGAAAACAGTTCAGTTTTTACTGTAAAATCAAAATGCACTTCCACAGATATTTCCAGAAGACAATTCTTTAAGGAATGTTTGATTTCCCACATCCTTTGTTTACACTGTTCTTTGTCTTGAATCTTTCTGGTCATCGTTTCAGCTCAATGTCTTCTGTTCCCCTGGAATGTAAAGTGAATGTAAAGGAGTGTGCTCAGCTTAAAGAGCTTCTAAAAACTATTTACAAGCAGCTGGATTCGCCGGGAGCCTTGCACGAGTTAATTTCAGTGAGCTGCCACTAAGCATAATCAAAAGATTAACCCAGGTGTATGATGAATGTGTGGGTATGTAATTAATACGTGACTGGATATCTATGTATGTTCATAAATGTAATGTGTGATAGCTGTGCTAGGCTCTGGATAATCAAGTGGCAGCCTCCCACAGAAGCTTGACTTTAGAACTGAGAAGCGAGCTACACTATTCAATTGCATTTAACTGTCAGCATTGTATTTTTCCCTTTGTTCGTCTTGCTGAAGGGCTGCTGAAGGTGGATGAGGTCTAAAAGGAAAGGCGTGAGAAAAGCTGTCTGGTCGCAGAGAAGAGGTGGGAAGAGAGCAGTGAGGCTGGTGGTCTTTAGAGAGATATAAAATCCCTACAAAGTTGTAAAAAACACAGTGCTTCCCCATAATGAGATAACTAAAGCATCCAGATGTGGAAATGACTGTCTGGAATTAGATTGCTTTCTAGTTCCTTGTGTGTGTCATGAGGAGGCAAGTAAGGATATTGTGCTGTAGAATAGCTTTGTAGCAGGCAGGTCTGCTGAACAGAAGCTTTACTCATTGATTTTATTAGAATGAAAGGATTTTATTTTTCTTTTGTCGTTGTGAAAGAAAGCATTTTCTATTTTCTTATAGAAGACAGCGGGTTATGGCCCACTGTACATTCCCTTCATTCTTTTACATAGCTTACTAATTTTTGTTTAAAATACCACATTTAGTTTAATCTTGTATCTTAGGTTCAGTTAGTACAGCTTTTTCCTAGTGAAGACATGCCCAGCGTGGTGCTAGGTGCAGGAGGTGTGGAAAACACCATATAATGTGAAGAAGTGATAGCAGAACTAGTCTGGGAACGAGACCTATCTCTGTGGAAAATGCCAGTGCCACCAGTGGAGTTAAAATTGCCAGGTGAGCTTGTGGAAAGACAGCATCGTTCACATTCTGCATTGTGCAAAGCTTCTCATCTCTAGGAAGTGTGCTGTTGTTGCTTGCAGACTCTTGTTCATATTTACGTCCATCCTTCTGTTTAATGTCGCTGCTCTGCCAGAGTTCTGCCACGTCTGCAGGCAGGTTTGTGTTCAGTTCTAACAGCTGGGTGCTTTTCCAGATGTATTTTGCTGCTGTCTGGTGTCTTTTGTTGATGGTGCTGGATAGGGCAACTACTTTGCACATGAAGGTAACAAGTAGGAAGTGTTCCTTCAGTTTATATTGGCTTTTACTGTAACTGTACTGAAAGGCTTTTTGTTGCCAAGTTGTTTGGTACGTCTTAATATTGTGCATATGTGACTTCTGCTGTTCACTGTAGTGTGGATAAATCTTTTGGTGAACTTTAGCTGAAATTCATTGAAGTTGCTAAGCAGTGCCTTATCTCCTGCCTAAAATGTAGGTCCCTGAAAAACAGGAAATACAGGTTGGGATTTTGCCTCCTAATAGAGCCTTGTGGGTTTTGGTTGATGGCTGCACGTCAGTAACGTGCTGCTAGATGTGTGGAGTTTGCAGAGCAGCTGTCCTGCACTCTGGATCTGTGCTCTCTGTGCATTTTCTGGGAACATCAGTACTCAAACAGTGGGCTTATGAGCTGTTTGGAGAGTAGTGTTGTAAACAGCCCTGGCTTTTTTCTCTTTCTTTCCACCTTCCTTTGCGCTGTACCACTGACATCCTTTGTTTAAAGGACTGACCCAGAGTCACCTATTCCCCTTCAAGGCCCAGCAAATACCAGGGCAGTGGGTCAGCATGTTGTGGTAATGCTTCTAAAGCACCACTCTCAGTCTTAATTAAAACAGAAATACCAGTTCTGCATAACAGTAAAGCAGTAAACTTTAATTCTAAGTGCATGCTTCTGTGTTCACCTTCCCTGTCATTGTGGGGAAGCATCGCCCATGTCTTTTTAAAGGTCCTTTAAATATTTGCAACTTCTTCCCCTCTGATCTGCTGTTTAATAATTTTCATGACTGTTTCAACCCATCCCTGCAATTAGAACTTACTTGGAGAAGATGTATATGTTCTTACCAGCAATACATTAGTAATGTCCTTCAAAATTATTGCACCATTTAATCCTTTGCTGTCCACTGGAATAATGTATTTCATAGCTGCATGTACTTAAAAGCTACAACTTACACAGCTTCAAAATCATTTGGGGATTTAAATCTTCATTTTTTTCAAAAGCAGATAATGTGAGGAATAAATGTCAAATAATCAGTAATAAGAATTACTTGGAGCCTGAATGCTGTAGGGAGGAATCCTGATGGTCATGGCTTACTAATATTGCTCAAAGATTCCTTTTTTAAGGGGCTGTGGCAAGAGGTGAGTTTTATATCAGTGGTGCATGGAAGGCATTAAAGCTGAAGATGAAATGCTGTGTAATTGCAGCATTGGACATGTTCTCAATATTATTTTTCTCTTACTCAGGGACATCATGATAACGTATTTTGAACCTTCCATCTCGTTTGAGGGACTCTGCAGTGAAGTTCGAGACATGTGCTCCTTTGACAACGAGCAGCTTTTCACCATGAAATGGATTGATGAAGAAGGTAAATCAATTCTTGCTGCCTGCTTTCCAACACATTTGTGATCATTATGGTACTGAGCTTTCTATTTTTTCTCTCCCTTTCATCATTTTCTTTCCCTTTGCCTTTGTGAGATAAACTGTATTTTTTTAGTAATAGTAACTCAGACTCCAAAAGTAATGGCTTTCCAATGCCCTTGTAAGTATAGTTTTGTTAGTTCAAATCACTGAAATCTACTGAAAAGTAGCTCTACTTTTGTTTTTTTCTGTTGTTTTGCTGTAGTTTGTTCAGAAATCTCAGTGACTTTCAAAATGTGAATTCAGTGCTAGGATTTACTAGGAAGGAAATGGAAAAGATGCTCACGCTTCCCCTTAAGCCTGAAGTGCTTGAGAAAGAGAAATGATGCATATTGCAGTATTTGTCTGAAGTATTGATACAGATTGATGTATATAGTTGTGCATGTAACCAGAAAGCGCGTTTTGAGTAAATCGGCTGTTCCATTAGCAACATTGAGTCTAATAACATAAAGCTATTTAATAAAACTCTTTTAAAAGTATTAAAAGGGAAAGTACTTTCAAGAAAATACTTGGCTGAATGATGCGTAGTAACTTTTTGTAGAAATTTTGGCTCTGAAATCTTGTTGATCTTCAGCACATCATGTTTTATATCAGATGAAAAAAGTTCAGTCCTCTCTCCCTTTTTCCACTCTGAGCTGTGTGTATATGTTAGGCATGTTTTGAAAAGCCTACTTGTAGTTCTTATTTTCTTTGTGGAGCTGTGTTCTGAACGTAAGTTTTGAGCCACACCAAAGACATCTAAATTATGGAATAGCTGTTGTTATTTTAGCCAGCTAAGTACTTGATGCAATACATAAAAGGCAATGATTTGTCTGCAGTGATTAGTAATTGTATGCAGTGATTACCATAGGCGGTGCTTATAGACCTCTTTCCTCCCCTCCCCTTGTTGTAGATTTCTTATTCAGAATTAGATGAGTGCCAATTTATTGAGAGCTCAGAGCTAACCAGGGACTCACGTTGCTTTTTGGAAGTGCTATATGGGCAGTTGTGTTGAAGGCTGTGGTCTTGAGAGTCTGAGATCCTTGAGGTCCCTTCCAACCTGGGCCATTCTGTGATTCTCTTCTGCTTATCACCAGCTTTCCCAAGCTATATACGCAAGGCAGATGCAGTAAGGGGAGAGGAGCAATGGTTATAGGCGAATCTCTGCATAGTGGTGCCATTTGAGTTAGGCACTTTGCAGTAAGCCGGCTGTTTTATCTCAAAGACTTTTCACTGAAAAGAATCTGGAGACTTACAGTAAGAATTAAGTCCGTCTTTAATGAAGCGTGTGTGTGTGTGTATGATGGAATTGTTTACCACACACTGGTAGAATAAAGACAAGGTATGATATCTTGACCTTCTTCACTACTTTCTGACCGTATCACTGTGACTAAACTGTTCAACTGGATTTGCCTGGTCACTGAGGTTTTTGTTTGTCCTGCTCTGAATGTGTCTTCTGAGCTGTTGCAGGTGTAGAGCATTGTGTTTACTACTTCTCATAGAGTTTAATGACACAAAGGCAGATAGAAATTAGCTTGAATGCAGTCACTTCAAATAAATGGTCAGGTTCAACTGGAAAATGGAGTGAACCTGATTTCTTTAGATGAGCTTTTGATTTTATCTATACTAGGTCATTTCTTCTTATCTCTGTCCCCTGATGTGTACTGTAAGATGGACATTAGACTGGCATTTGTGTTCAATCTTCTTGGTAGATAAGTCAAAATTAAACACTTTCCTAATATATTTTATCTGAATTTGGATGACAGCAAAATTATTACCAATCCGGTGTTGTTGAAAGAATGTTTGCAGTTCATCATTTTTATACTTAGCCATCATTAGTAACACATTGTGAATTAAGATTTCAGTTATTCCCTATTAGGTTTTAAAGTGAAGCTGTGAATTTGAGGGCAGTGTTAGAAAGATCAGTTGCATGCTTTTGCCATAGTCAGCTAAGTTGTGATCACCAATTAAAAAAAGTGCAAGTCAGATTTAATTACGAAGATTCCTTTCTGGTGTGTAAACTTTGTGTGTGTTCTGAAGCACTGCGTATGCTCTTGAAAGCCTCCCTTTCTTCTGTCAAAAAGAAACAAAAAGCTGTTTGCACAGGTGTCAGAACACATGAAGAAAAACTGGTTTGTTGGTTCTCAGTGCGTCTGAATGAATAGGGATGTTGGGATGTTCCTTCTCCTCCTTCCACGCTCTCCACTTTGTGTTTATGGAGTGGGTAGGCAGCTGAGTGCCAAGGCTGTCTAATGGGTCAGGAACATGTGAGATGATGGGAAAAAGGATAAACGCTACTGCACAGAGGTTTGGTTTGCTACAATCTTAGGAACAACTGTGAGGGAGCTGTTGAGTGGCACAGAACTAATTAGACTGAGTTTTGTGGTGTTTTCTTCTTTCAGGAGACCCATGTACAGTTTCTTCCCAGCTGGAGTTAGAAGAGGCATTTCGGTTGTATGAACTAAACAAGGATTCAGAACTTCTAATTCACGGTACACTGAAATTTAATATATTACTTTTAATGTTTGCATCTACAGAGACCTGGAATTTTTACCTCATGTTATCAGAGTCTTTTGCTGCTTGACTGCTCCATCTTTCTCATTTAAAGCCAATTGTGGCAGTCTGTCAAAAGGATGCCAAAGACCTTGGGTCCCTTCTAGCTGTCGGCACTTGTCAGTATTCTGTATGGAGTTGAGAAAGGAAAAAATACGTAAAAACTGGGAAATAATTTCATCTGCTCCTATACATGTATTTCTGTTTTTTATTATTATGCTCTTTGATCTGTCTTGTCTCCATTTACTTCTGCTTGGTTGGCTTCTGGATAAATATGCACCAGGTTTTCCCTTCCTATTGTTGTTGCAGCTAAATACACTGGAAACAAAGAACTAATGCAGGCAAGATCATACTTGGCTCTTCTGGAACCCTATAATGTGCTTCACTTACAGTCCAGATTTCCAAATACTGGCTGCAGTGATTGATCACATGAGAAACCAGCATCAGTACTTGTTGCTAGCATCTTTAAATAACTTAGCTTACCCTGCTGTCCAGTTGTTTTTCTTACTTGCATCACTGTTATGTCCAGTACAGAGTTTTGTGGCATCTTTTCTTCTTGCTTGCTGTTAGAATGCATCGTAGCAATTTTCTGTTTCTGTGGCCTTCTTACATAGGTGTTGTATTTAACCCAAAGACTTGTCTTCTGTCTGAAACAGATTAATAGGAAGCTAATATTTTTCTTGCAGTGTTTCCTTGTGTACCAGAACGGCCTGGCATGCCTTGCCCAGGAGAAGATAGTAAGTAGGCATTTTAGTTTGGGCATGCTTAAAATAAGTAACTAAGCAAGTAATCTCTATTCTAGAAAAAGTTGATATTCTTTGTTTGATTTCCTGTGCTTATAACTATTAATAATGCAAGTCTCTACAGCTTAAATATTAAAAAGGAATAGAAAGTTTTGTTAAACTTGAGTGTTGTTTGTCATTTCTGAGTCATTGTTAATAAGACATTTTTGCTTTTCTGTTAACTCTCCATGCTTCTCTGCTTTCCTTGCTTTTGCCTCTTTCGTGGCAGTTTTTTATTCTATTCCTGTCTGTAGTAGTTACCAGATTGCGAGCTGACTAATGTGAGCAAAGGCTTGCAACCATGAGGTGTCAAGTCATCAGTTTCTGATCAGCCTTTGGGTAATAGGAGTATTTTCTGAAAACCTTTGTCATGTTAGTAAGTGTACTAACCACGAGAGGTGATTTTCCATCTGTTTAATGTAGGCTTCTGTGCTGTTGATATTCATCTTATAAAAGATGATGGGTATGCTGTGCACACACACATTGTCAGCTTGATATCCAAGTTCTTGACAAATGTCAGTGCGTGCTTAAATGTTAACTTTGGAGTAATGCTGCTTTTCTGAAGGGGGGAAAGAAAGGTTCTGGACTAAATCTGAAATAGCTTTGCAACTTGAGAGAGTTTTGCATATTCTAGTTTTCAATTTTGGTTCCTGACATGCCTGTAATGAGACAAACAAACAGTCAAAAAGTGATGGCAGCTGTGGACCTAAGACATGGAGGATTTGTGCGAGAACCATAAATCAGGATATGTTCCTGAAATGCACCTCCTTCCCACAGCTCCTCCTTGAATTAGGTAAGGTATGTGCATGTTTTGATAACAAGTGCTTGTGTTGTTTGGGCTGTTTTCCTCCTTTTGACTCACTCTTCCTTTTAACTTTGGAAAGGCAGAACTAACTTTCAGGTGGTCTGAGTATTCTGCTTGAGGTTCTCTCCGAAATTGGAAAAATGAAGAAAATACATTGTGTTTCTCTAAGGTTGCAGGAGTGAAAATTTACTCTGCAAATCACTTTACACAGAAGCATCCATGAGAAAATACTGCAGTTCTGCATTTATATTTTTTATGGATATAATCATATGTTTTTCCTCTTAGAATCCATTTATCGCCGTGGCGCCCGCCGGTGGCGAAAGCTCTATTGTGCAAATGGTCACACTTTCCAAGCCAAACGATTTAACAGGGTGAGACTCTTGTTGGGTGCTTAAAACCATGTTACAGGGTTGTCTTACTTTTATAATTTTAACGTTACTGCCTTGAAAAAAAAATAAAAGGTAGGCTAATTCTACTTTTTGTTGACTGTCTGTAGTACTTAGATGTTGGGTTGCTGTAGTTTCAGGAAACCTTATCGGTATAAAATCAGGCACTTAAAAACAGTAAATACTTGTAATTCACTTTACAGTATACTCTAACTATGCTCTCTGTTATAGAAATGCTCTGGTGCTCCCTTAAAATCTTCAGAGAGGGCAGACTTTAGCACTGGCATTAGATAACTGGACTGAAAGTGCATCTGCAGTTGTTTAAGCATACTTTGAGTTGCTTATGGTGCACAGTTTTCCTTCATGACTTAAACAAAACCTGAGATGTTTCTCTAACATCTGCTTATGATGGCATCTAAACAACTGAAAATAATAGGCCAATTTTAATTCTTTCAATAAGCAATAGTCAAAGACAATTAAGAATCAAGAAAGCTATCTGCTGCTTGTATCTGAAAAATAAAATAAAAATTAAAGCAGCAAGGTTCCTTGACAGCTTCAGTATTCTTTCCTTCCTCTCTAAGCTGTGAATCACATGCTTAAATAACGCTCAAAATTATCTCCACTAAACTTCATATTCAGCATTATTCATTTAACTTTTTTTTTTTTTTTTTTTTTTTACATAAACAATGCTCTGAGAAATCCTCACTGACCTCTTCTTGGTCAAAGGCTGTCAAGGCACCATCCCACTTGCTTTTGTAGGTGCCCTGTGTTCATGGTTCTTTTGAGTTGTGTTACGAGTGTCCTTCAGTGAGTGGTGATCTTCCCATTTCCTGTTAGCTGGTGGTTTAAGTGTGCTGAAGCTTTTGCTTTCCTGCCTTTCTCTCTTCAAATCTAAGGACTCCTCTACCTAAGGATAATGAGACCTAGCAAACTAGCTTGGTCACAGGAGCCTGCTTATTCATCTGCACTGCTTTTGACCTGCGGTTGACTCACGTCTCTCCAGGTCCACTTGCAGCAGAGGAGGCTGGCTGTGCCTGCACCTTTCCATGTAAATGTGCTCTTTCTGATAAGCAGGTGCTGCTTATTGTTCATCTGTAATTTTTGGGCTTTTCTATGTTGTATCTGCCTGTTCTATCTTAAAGTTCTGTCATAGACTTTTCTGGTACAGTAGTAACTTAAGTAGGGGTCTCTCTGATCTCCTATCCTGTGTTCTTCAGTAACAAAAGTGTGACTGAATAGTTATTTAGCTTTGCTTTTAATCACTTTTATTGATTTATCCTTCTAGCGAGCTCACTGTGCCATCTGCAGCGACCGAATATGGGGCCTGGGTCGCCAGGGGTATAAATGCATCAATTGCAAACTCCTTGTTCACAAGAAGTGTCACAAACTGGTCAACTCTGAATGTGGTCGTCATACACTACAACCAGTAAGTAGGGAGGGTTTATCTGGAGAGTTGTCTTTAAAAAGCAATAATAAATGAAAAAAAAGGAGCTTGTTTCGTGCTGATGGCTTTCAAAATATGCTCTGCAAACAGTCACAGTAGGTGAAGGTTAAAAAGGTTGTCATTCTTTATGGTGACAAGAAAATAGCAGAAGTGCTTAGCAGTTCAGCAACAAGAAAGTCTTAATTCTTGCATATGTTGTCTATTTCTGTGTCAGATGGTGAAAGGAAAGGTGACAGGTAGTTACATAGTGTTTATCTGTACATGTACGTATGTGCATGAATACATTTTACGTGTTCAGATGTAAATTCTCTGAACATCTGTTAGATTAATTATTGGACTATTTTGTTTGATAGAAAAGGAAGGTGAGGCACAAGAGTTCTGACTTTCTCCCAAGCGATGCAATCATCTTTAGTTCTCAAGTCCCCAGAAAAAACAATAGGTAAATACCACTTGTAGCTTCATGTTAAAAGCAGGCAGCTGGAAGTCTTTATTTCATACATTTATTTGGCTAATAAATTGCTATTTGGCTAATAAAATTGCTGAAGTACGAGCAATTTTCTGTCTTGTTTTGCATCTAATCTACTACCTTCTCTCTGTTGTATGAAGTTTTTTTCAGTAGCTTCTAGAAACTTGCTGTAACTCCTGTAAAATAGGTAAAATAAGGACTACAGTGATTCTTTTCATACTGTATGGACTAGAGTTGTAATTATGTGAATTCATCTAAAAAAGATTATATTTCTCAGAGATCCTTTTCACAATCTGCTACAAAAAAGTGTTGTGCATGTTTGCAGGAACCAATAATGCCTATGGATCCATCATCAGTGCATCCAGATAATGTAGAATCAGGTAAGATCAATACTTCTCTTTGCAGCATGAACGTGGGTTTTAAAATGAAACGGAATAACTTTAAGCAAGTTACTTTAAAAATTCTGTTTTACTTCTTTTCATTGGGCAAGAAAAAGAGGACAGCTGCTGCTGCTTTAAACACTAAGGGGGATTTAAATATAAAAATTCCTATTTCCTGCATGCTGCAGTTTAAGAAACTGCTGTAAAGATGAAGAATCTAGGCTGTTACTTACATTTTTCCATCAGTAAGCTGTGTATTTTAAGTGTCCTCATTAAATAAACAAAAAAGCCCTAAACAGAATTACAGAGGAAAAAAATTAAACAGGATTTCCTGGTGTTTCAATTTTAGCATAGACAATGATCTGTTAAACAACAACAACAAGTGCTATTTTGCACAAGATACAGTATGTCAAGAATAGTCTAAATAGCTTTCCAAATAGAATCACAACTTTATATTAGCCATAACAGTTGTTATTGCAGTATTGCAAAAAAGAATGATTTTTGGTAGCTTAAAAATAACAAAAAAAAACAGTTTTGAATGCTGATAATACATACACTTAAACTGTTTCTCCTTGATTCAACTACTGAGTGGAAATTTTGAAGAGAAAGCAAATAGCATTGTGTTCCATAGATCTAATTGTTTTCCTTGCATCTCTAGTGATTCCATATAATCCATCAAGTCATGAGAGCTTAGATCATGTTGGTGAAGAAAAAGAGGTAAAGTGTCTTAACCATGCTAATTGTATTCAGAGATCTTCAACCCTGTCACTCTTTATTTTATTGTCTTAGTAATTCAACTCATCACAGAATGAAAGCTAGTACATAGAACATGTTTTTGCTCACTCAGTGGTTGCATGTGTGTCTTTCAAGCTGATTTTTTAAAAAGTTGGGTTGAGATGTGCTTTGATTTAGAAAGTGTTCCAAATTCTTCCAGTTTGATTGGTTCTTCATCTGCCAGTGTTTCTTCTACCTTCTTCCTTTTCCCTTCTGTTCCTTTTCCGGCAGTGCTGTTTAAGATTAGCAAGTGTTAATTGAATCACTTATGTATTTATTGTGCTATTCTGTTTGAAGTGCTAACTTTCTTTAAAGAACAGCAACAACAGTAGTTAAAATTGACGAGCCTGCTTGTGAATTCAGAAGTGTCTCTATCTGTAGGCAATGGGCATAAGAGAAAGTGGCAAAGCTTCTTCCAGTCTGGGTCTTCAGGATTTTGATTTGCTGCGAGTTATAGGAAGAGGCAGTTATGCCAAAGTACTGCTTGTTCGATTGAAGAAAACAGAACGCATTTATGCAATGAAGGTGGTGAAGAAAGAACTCGTCAATGATGATGAGGTAGGCAAGCTTTTAGTTATAACTCAGCCAACTCTTTTGAACAGCCTTAATACCTGTTACAAAGGGGAAGCCAGACATCTGAGTCTGCATCGTGAATTAAAACCTATGCATTAAACATTCAGCTACTTGAAAATGCATTACAAGAAGTTCCCAAGACAGATGACTGCTTTTGAGGTGTTCGTTGACAGCTTCGTAGTTTACAGCAGTCATCCTGTGCTAGTGGTTTTTGTCAGGAGCCCCATTGCTTCAATCAATGTCGCTGTTGTAATTGGTACCATCTACAGCACTACTCATGCAGGAATCACTTAATAAGCTTCCCTTGCCTCCTTATTTTGGAGAAGTATTCCATATTTTTCCTATTACTTTTGCTTGCTGAGCTGAAAAAGGAGGTGGAGTCTACTTTTCATTTGTTCACATCTGTGGGGGTTTTTGTTTTTTGTCACAAAGGAGAACCTCACACTTTATTTGCTCTTTAAATCAAGCATCCACATTTACAGATTGGCTGTAGCATACACAGTGATTTGTGCAAATTTGCTACCATTTGCAGTCAACTGTTAGATTCCTCTTGCTGCTTAAGATTTCATTCATGGTTCTTTAGGGTATTCTGTAAAGATTTGACAGACTGTGATTTGCTATTCAAGAGCTTTTACATTTTATTCCAGTTCTGGCATTCATTTCACCCCTTTCTTGCGACTTCTTTACATTCATCAGCACCAGTTTATCCTTATGCTAATTGTCATTAATACTTGCCCTACAAAGTACAACAATACTTATCTGAATGTTGCTTTTTTTAAAATAGGATATTGATTGGGTTCAGACAGAGAAACATGTCTTTGAACAGGCTTCAAATCATCCTTTCCTTGTTGGACTGCACTCTTGCTTCCAGACAGAAAGCAGGTAAAGGAGATGATAATAGTCTTTTCTTCAAGAAATATTTCATACCGTTAGGCACATCTGAAGCCTATTTAAATGATTAAGTGTTAGATAGGTAGTGAAAGTCAATGTGCTGTAAATCACTGTAGCATTTTGTGAACAAAAAGCCGCATTTATCGTCTGAGCTTTCAGATTGGAAACATGCAGAAATGTATGAAACTCTGGGTGTTATGATAAGGATGCTAGAAAGAAAGAGAAGCAACTAGCAGGGGAAAAAATGTGCTTGAGAGTTTGAGGTAGAAGACCCAATCTAGAGAGGGAGCAAAAAAAAAAAAAAAGGATTTAAGGGAGGTGAAATCAGAAGTACAGAAAGGTAAGGAAATGGATCTCAGGTTTGCCTAGACTCCTTGATGACAAGTCAGGATTTGGAGAATTGTGCCTTAATTTAAGATGGGAAACAGTGGAAGAGAGATGAAAAAAATGATTTTTGTGTCTATATGTAGAAGACATTACAATATTACTATTCTATATAGTAATAATTTTCAGTACAAATAAAATATTGTGTGCTTAAACAGTATCCTTGCAGTAGCGAAAGGTGGCAAACTGATAGAGTTAAGTGAGAAGAGTATTTGAAGGGTAATAATATTAACTATAAGCAAATGAGATCACGAGGATCATGAAGGAAAATGGGGGAAAAAAAAAGTGTATGTTCTGCCATGTACACAGAAACTATGTTAGACTATCCATATAGACACATGTAAAAATACAGAGTAGTAGTTGTAATGGATTAAGGATGTGGGAAGGATTCCTTTGCTTTCCTTTAGCAATAAACAAGCTACCTCGTGAAACTTTGTATTCTTGATTTTTAACTTTGGGAGTTCATTCAAAGGTGAACCACTCATGTTGCCAGAGAGATGGGAGAAGTTAAATTGACACTGCCCGGGAAAGACCTGCAACACTGCAAATATTCAGTCGATAAGAAAGTTTTTCAGCCTTGTATACAATCATTTGTGATACACTCTTGTGTGTTTCAGGTTATTCTTTGTTATAGAGTATGTAAATGGAGGAGATCTGATGTTTCACATGCAGAGACAGAGAAAACTGCCAGAAGAGCATGCCAGGTATGTCTATCAGAACAGTTGGATTTCTGGCACAGTGCAGTAGTGCAGATTATGGTGGTGAACTAGCAAACCCTTTCCAGATGTTTCACATTTCTGAAATCCTTAACTGCATTCTCATTTTAGTGCTGCAAGCTACAGTATCTTTGTTTCAACGAGGAGCTGTAATAGGAAGCACTAACAAATTTCTTGTATTATTGCATTACACTTGATGACTGCAGTCCACTTCTGATTTTTTTTATGGAAAAACTGTTCTGTGGTATTTTTTACCTGATGATATTAATATGTTTCTGCTAGAACCACCATGGCCTGCTGTCTAGACAAATGCTGAGTTCTTGTTGCGTGTGTTTTGTTTCAGGTTGTGAGTTGAAAGAGTTGATGTCAGTAGACATGAATATTATTAGGAAAAAATAATTAAGTGACTGTGGGTAGAAGTGACTGTATGATCATAACCAACTTATCTGTCTCCCTGGTTAAAAATTACAATAGAATAGATAGGGCTCAATTTAAAAAGTATTGTACCACCAAGACTGTTTTTGTGGTCTGGAGTGTTTTTTTTATTTTTTTTTATTAGTCTGTTTGACTGCTTGGGTAATCAGTATATCTTACTATTCTAGGTTTTATTCTGCCGAAATCAGCCTTGCGTTGAATTATTTACATGAACGAGGGATAATCTACAGAGATTTAAAACTAGATAATGTGCTACTAGATTCTGAAGGACATATTAAACTCACAGATTATGGCATGTGCAAGGTAAGCTGTAGTTTCTTCCTAAATAGTAAAAGCAACAATTAAGAAATTGTCATAAATTAAAAGAAGCAGAGACTTGAAAAGGTGAAACTTCTGACTGTTTCTTTATACATGTGAACCATTCCACAGCATCTCACTTATTTCCACTTGCATGTTATTGGAGATGTTATGGAGCTGACAAGCTAAAAGGTTAAAAAAAACCTGTTGTCAGTGGGTACAAGCCATCCTCATGAAATGTCAGCTGCATCCTACTTTTGTGTAGCAAATAATATGTCCCAGCCTGGAATTCGGAGGGATTTTTGTTTTGAGACTGACAGGAGGCAAATAAAAGTTTTAGAAAGTATGTGGTGGGAGAGGGTTGCACACAGCTTGTTTTGACAGTGATGATGTTTGTTTAGGAAGGGCTGAGGCCTGGCGATACAACAAGCACGTTCTGTGGAACTCCAAACTATATTGCTCCTGAAATTCTTCGAGGAGAAGATTACGGTAATTTGAACTTTTCACTACTACCATGTAACTATCTGTAACTTTCAGCTAATTTCAACTTCTCACTCAAGTTGATCAGTGGTGGGATTCTATCAGACGTCATCCATCTGAGTTAGCGTGGTGTGAATGGACCCTTCAAAGGGAGGGCTGAAAATATCACAACAAACAAATAAGATATCCCACCTTCTGCTCTCTGATCTTGTTTTTACCAGTCTTAAAGAATAGCATGGGTCTTCTGAATTAATTATTGTTTATAACCATTTTTTATACTCCTAAAGATACGCTTGCTTGCCTTGACTTGTGTTCACTTTTGGACCTTTGTATTTGGCAGCAGTGATAGTAATACATGTACTGCAAAGAGCTTAGGTAAAGAACGTCCCTTTCACAAACTTCAGTGTTTAAAAATTGAAAATGTCTATGCAAACACTTGCTGAAGAAGTCCACAAGATTTCCTTCCTTTCACAAGCAAGTTTTATAGAATAAGCAGTCTCAGTCTAGCTGCTGAATTCTTTTCTTTAGCACTGCATAATAGAATAAGGACTGTCTTGCTACTATTAAGAATAATGTACTTCCTTCTTGTCATTTCCCAGATAACATACTACTGATTAGCAATGACTAAGCCTGTGTGTAATCTAAGACTTTGTTAAGGCTATGACATCACCCATTAAAGTTTTTGCATTTCCTCTTTGTACAGAATTTCCTTCTACCCTGCATATAACAAACCAAATAATGTCTGTTTACAGCTGTTACCTCTCCTTTATTTGTTGGTCCATAGAAAACTAGATATTCGGGCTATCAATACTTACATTTTTTAAAACTAATTCTTCCCCAAACTTTTCTAGGACTAAAGCAAGACTTGTTTTTATTTCTGCTCTAGAATTTCTTTATCAATATTTTCTCTTGTGAATTCCAGGCTTCAGTGTAGACTGGTGGGCGCTTGGTGTACTTATGTTTGAAATGATGGCAGGCAGGTCGCCGTTTGATATTGTCGGAAGTTCTGACAATCCTGATCAGAACACAGAAGACTATCTTTTTCAAGGTAAGTACCATGAGTGTTCATGTACTTCAGCACTTTGTTTCTACTTAGCTGTAGTCTAACTTTAAAGATGCAAAAGCTGATATACATACTGGTTTCTTGCAGTGATTTTGGAAAAGCAGATCCGAATTCCTCGATCCCTTTCTGTTAAAGCAGCGGGTGTTCTGAAGAGTTTCCTTAATAAGGTAGGAAGGCTGTGGACTAATTGATGTGGAGCAGATCTACCTTAGCTGCTGTACATAGAAAAAAAAGTACAAAAGGTGTAATCCTGTAACATTTTAACAGGGCTGGGAAACTCATTTGAAATATTTGTCTTTGAATCTGAGGCTTTAGATTATTATTCTAGGGTTGGAAGTAAAACTTCAAACTAAAAGGTTTAGAAATGTTCTAAATAACTTCTTTAACTTGGAAAATTGAACAAGCTTAGCAGATTGTCTGGGTACCTAAAGATGTCTGTAGCTTATTTGTGATAGTGTGACATTATAAACAACCAGAGAAGCTCTTTCCCTTGTATAAGGGACTTGTCAGAGCTGTCCTCTAAAGTTGACTCATTTCCTTCTTTCTGTTTCTACCGAGAGCATAGTGTTACGGCCTCCTAGTGGAGAGAAGTGTTATAATAATCTTTCAGCTGTATTTATCAGTAGCTTGCAGTTATTGTCTCTAATCAACTTGGCATAGGCGAGCTGCCTGTTGAGGAGGAAGAATCAAATTTGCTTGCTTTGAAACGTTTAAAGCCACTAGAATAAAAATGAGTAAAGATGGGGTGGTTGTTTAAATATTATTCAAGTTTGGACTTCTATATATTCACATCTGTTTCAAAAGTAAATTGGAGCATTTTACAAAATAAATAACACTAACTTAGTTCTTCAGTGCACCTCTAACAGAACTCATAACAGTTCATAATTTCTCAGAGAATTCATAACATTGCCATGGCACTCTCTTAGAAATATTTTCTTCCACAGGATCCAAAGGAGCGGTTAGGCTGCCACCCTCAGACAGGATTTGCAGATATCCAAGGACATCCATTTTTTCGCAATGTCGATTGGGATCTGGTATGTGAATGCCTGTTGGACTCTTCTTTGTGTACAGCAGGGATGTGACAACATTTTGATTGTGAGAGATGCCACAAAACTTCAAAACCATGACAAACCTTAAGTTCCTGACTGGCATACCACAATCGTAATACAGAACCTCTAACTCTTTTATGTACAATGAGTACAGTAGAGTATTTTAGAAAGCATATGGGATGAATTTGAGAGTAACTTCTAGCCTCGTTTAAAATAATTCTGTACATTGTAATTCATTCTTGATGTCACTAAGTGCGTTTATTCTTAGATGGAGCAAAAGCAAGTGGTGCCTCCATTTAAGCCAAATATATCTGGAGAATTTGGTCTGGATAACTTTGATTCCCAATTCACCAATGAACCTGTGCAGCTCACTCCAGATGATGAGTAAGTAATGCAGAAGTTAAGATGTTCTAATAAATGAGTGAAGGAGATAAATTCATCAGTTGGTTGTATTTGTAGTACAGTCTGCTGTCTCCTCCTTCTAGGCTTGGTGTGTGGATGGGTTAAATATAGTGCTATGGCATGATGTAAAAAAAATCTGTGATCAGTGGGAAAGAATTCTAGTTTGGAGAAGGATGATTAAGTGTTATTTTACAAATTTTAGTGGTGTCACTTGCAAGGAATGAATGTGTGAAGGAAAAGACCTGGTTTTGACACGTGGTTTATTTCTGTGTTATGCTAAGAGGTGATATTTCCGGAATGTTGGATTTAGATTGGATTTATCTTGGATACTCTGGACAAGAAAAGGTGCTTTGTTTGGGTATTTTCAATTGTTAGTAATCAAGTGAGTTTATCCTGACTGAAAAGCCTTGATATAATGCTTGATAATGTTTTGGTTTTGGCAGTGGGTTTTGTGGTATCTTGCCTGAGTGTCCTGATTTGGGATTGTATAGGAAGTGCTTTTCTGTCCTGACTGAACCACTACCATACATGATCTGTAGGTTTTGTACTGGGTTCTGTGTAACGTGAATGTTTATTTGTAAGCAGAAACAGCAAGTGTTAAATGTTACCTATGCACCTTAGTTAAGTCTGAAATCCAACTTCCTTCTTTATCCCTGTGTTAGTGCATAATACATAAGTCAGTTAGGGAACTTAGTAATGCAAGAACAGCGTCACATCCCAGTGTTTTCAGTTCCTTTTAAAAACTGGATGTTTTGGAAAAGCTTCTAAAGTGTTTTGTGGGAGAATTCGTACTTGTGAGCTGCCAAATTGCTGTTCCTGAGGGGTGGTGTGTTTGTTGCTGTTACAGGGCCTAGAAGAAAACAGTATTAACTGTAAGGAAAGGGAGGCACAAAAGAGAGAAGGGAATGTTTTCAATTGCAGTCTATTGTACAGGTCTAAATGGTAAAAAACAAACTGCCAGCTGATACTACTGACTTTTAATCGTGCTAAATTAACAACTGTTTTTAATCTTAACAGTGATATTGTGAAGAAGATTGACCAGTCTGAATTTGAAGGCTTTGAATACATAAATCCTCTTTTGATGTCAGCTGAGGAATGCGTCTGAATTCTTCATTTCTGGACTGTGCCAGCTGTTACTCTGTTTTTTCTGCATGGATAAAGATCTCTTCATTTGGATGCACTAGCATAAAATGAGTAACTAATCATCATACCATTGCCACCGAGTGTGAATTACTCACAAATTTTTTTCTTGTATCAGTTATCACCTGGGGCAATTGTTATGCTGAACCTTGGGCTGCCAGGATACTTAAAATGTAAATTTTCAAGAAGTCTTGCCAAACTTGAAGTTGGTCTCTGGGGTTCCTGACTGAACAATGGGATCTGGCTGTATAACCTGCCAATACAGCCTTCTGATAAAGGAAAGTTGTTTTACTACTTTAAGAATTCAAATTGCATCAGAGGACAGAATGAAATATCACTAAAGGAATTCTACTATTCCAGCGAGACAAGTAAGATCTCATGACTTGTAGTTCTAAATCTAAATATGATTTCCTTGTTCTCCTTAGATATAGAAGTTACAGCTATATTATTGCCCT
The DNA here is from genome assembly GCF_905368555.1 of Meleagris gallopavo. NCBI lineage: Eukaryota > Metazoa > Chordata > Aves > Galliformes > Phasianidae > Meleagris > Meleagris gallopavo. The sequence continues at coordinate 19,226,438 of NC_139414.1, read as the reverse complement.
TAATGACAGTGAGGAAGGCAGAATAGGTCAAGAATTGGCTGTTCTCATAAGGTACGTTGATCCATCCTAAAGGTGGTGTTTAACTCAGTATTAGTCAGGCTTCACTCTGAAATGATACAGGGGGAAGTGTACACAGTCTGATACAGAGTGCCTTTCTGAGCCTTTCCCTTTCAGTGAGGGATGTGGATGGTACAAGTGGAATTCAGTCAATACTTTTACAAATTAAAATCTGCAGAGTGGAATTCAGCAGGAATGGGCAGCTAAAACTGACAAATGTAGGACCTCATGCTATTATTTATTGCTTTTACAATTTCTGTCTTACTGTATCAGAACTGCATGCGTTACAGCTATGGCCTAGGTAAGGGCATTGTTTTACCATTTTTCCTTTTTTAATTATTATTATTATTAAATCTTACTGCCATACTGATGGAAATGCATTCCACGTTGCCAGTGGAAAAGGCACATCTAGAAAAAAATAGGTGCTGTCCACAATGACTTCCTTAATTTTTCCATTTATAGTAGTAATTTGTAATAACAAACAAACCTTCAGTGTTGGTAGTAGACTCAAAGCTAATAGTAAAGCAATTACAATAAATAGAACAGTTCAAACTGGGACTTTCGGGAGGTATGATTATTACATTTCATGTTAGCAAACAGTGTAATATACAGCACAGCTAATTCTTATTTTTAATATTTGGGAAATAGCTTTGAATGTCTTAGGCTGAAGAAATGCCAAATGTACCACTTTTTATTTTTGGGGAAAAGGGATTAAGAGACATTGAAGAAAAGAACCTGTATTTGTATAAATAAGAGCTGTAAGTCAACTTAGTGTTACTTAAAGCAGACTTACGTGTCTGTAAATGCAAGTTAGCAAACCTTTTAGTAAGCTCTCTGTTTAGTCAGTGTCTCAGTGAAAATCCTTGTGTGGTAAAACTGTAAATTCACAGCATGAATCTTCAAGTGTACGTTTTTTTCACTTATATGTTAGCTTCAAGGGGAGAGACTGCACAAGCACAGTAGTTCATAGTGTGCTGCTTAGTATGTACTTTTCTATGGAAAGTGAGCAGGAACCAAAATATTGGGCTGAATTTTTCGAAACTGGGAATTAACTGGGGGGGACCTCCGTTCCAGGGAAGCGTTACACTTCTGCACTGTTGAAAGTTGGGTTCTCTTGGCTTCAAGTTGTATGCTTTCCTATGTAAAATATCAGAGAAAATCTACTTTTAAAGAGCAGCTGATAACTTTAACACTGTTATTTCATGTGAAATGAAACTGCTTGCATCCAGCTATAATTTTAAGTGTTTGACACTCATGTGACTAGTTAAGACATTGGAACTTAATTTGGTAGTAAACTTTGAAGTTACTTAAAGCAAGCAAGAAAAGCCTTCTCTGTACAGTTCCTTAATTTCATGTACAATATCAAGCAAAATAGCTTTACGTAGGGAAGGGCATTCCTGCTGTTCATCACAGAAGAGCACTGTCTTTTGTGCTCAAAGCAAAACTTTTTATAGATAATGTCACAGAAAATATACTTTTTCTATTTAGACATCTAACTATTGCCACTGAGATAAATATCTTTAATGACTTTAAATGTCCATTGTTAAACTTTAATTTTCTCCTAAGTGCCATGGTATTAAGTTATTTTTCATTGTGGAGCGTGATAGCAACTTTTGTATGTATTCAGAAGGGATATGGCATGAAACAGTTGGGTAGGCTTTGAATTTTGAAGAAAGTGTCTGCATCAGAAGTGTGGTGTATTTATGTGGAGCTGACCCTTTTGTATGCGAATTAGGTTCTTATGGGTGCTCTGCTCGTTCATATTGTCTCCACTACTTTCTTGTTTCGTATGGAATATAGTCTTGAACATTGTTGTGTAATCATTCTCTTTACTTGTGCACAATTTTTACTTCAAATAAAACATTTGTTTAGGACGCTGTGTATTAATCTCAAAAAAAATACTGCTACAAAACACTGGGATTTGTTTGGGATCTTCAGATGACCCTTAAGCATCCAGGGAGGGAGTACAACAACAACCTTCACAAAAAGAATGTAAAATGCAATTCCAGCACGTTTAACTGAGGGTATCTTTCAGCTGGAGCTCCTGTGCTATCACTGCAGCTGCTGGGAATTGGCAGTTAGAGCAGTTCTCTCATCCATTGCATTTATTTTGCACAGTTTCTTTTGTTTCTTTCATGACTCCCCCCATCATACTCTCTCAAGTCTCCAACTGAGGGCAAGGGCACTTACCTCATACCCTGTTACAGATGCAGTATTTTAATATATCTATATTTTAAGATCTTTGTGTCGTATTTTGAAAGACATTTCCTCTTGCAGTCTGGCTTGTTATTAACAGTATATATCAGCAGTCCTAGACAAGTGCTACAGATGGTTGCATATCTTAAATGCTTGACCTCCCCCCACGCATGCTTCTTGTTTCTGTTCAGTTTGCTGGCCAACTGCTCTCTGCTCAGTCTGAGCAATTGTTTATGTTAAAGATGCTCTATAAAAGAAATTAGGAGCTTCCGCCATCTATATGTCCTTGAAAAATGCTAAACATACATCCTGACTTCACGAGTGACATAGTAAGCAGTTTAAGCAAGAAATGTATCTGAAATTATCATGGTGTGTTCCTGAAAAGAGGGATTTGAGGGTTGGAGGCTCTTTCAAAAGAAGGGAATTTTACCACATTTTGTATTTCCTTGAAGAGTTCAGTTAGTGTGTTTCACTGTTCTTTGTTCTTTTCTGCTTGTGATGCAGTTGTTTAAAGGATTGATCTGCGCTTAGAAATACAGATTAATTGTCTCACTTGCTCTTCTTCCTAGTGTGTGAGTGGAAGAGCTATCAAGCCAAGAGACAGCCAAGAGTGGCCTGCACAACCTAAAGGTATATGTGCAAGGAGAACAGGGTTAGTTTTGGGGGGGTTTTCTTTCTTTCTTTTTTTTTTTTTTTTGAAGCATACTTAGCGAAGGTGCTGTTTGTGAATTACATTTTAAGACAGCCTTAGATGTTAATTTTGTAAGTTTCCAAGTAATTTGACAATTCAGAAATAAAAGCAGGATCCCTCCTATGCTATGCTGTTGCAATTTGCTATGCAAGGGTCTGTACTGCAGGTTTCAGTTACGCAGTACCTTTTGGAACAGCTTTGCCTGGTCTGCCATAAAAGTTGTAGGTGGAGGTAACATCTTTTGGACAACCTTCTACCTACAAACTTTGGCCCACAGTGCCTGATTATTTTAGCTCTGTAGCAGCGTCATCATTACAGCACAATGGTTACCGCTGTGGTTTGCAACTTGAGAAATATGCAGAACTTTTTAAAACCCAAATTAAATGACGATACTGAATCTCTAAGCTTCCAGGATTAGGATACAGAATTTCTAAGCTAGCAGGACTAATAGAAGGTGTAATATTCACCTACATATGTTGCTGCCTTTACGTCCGTAGTTCGTTCTAGCTATGGTGTTATAAGTCTTGCACGTTCCTGAGTAAATTTGAAGTGGAAATATGACATAGCATATCTCAGTGGTTGGCATTTGCAGATAATTTCTATGATCAGATCCTAAATTCTAGAGGCTAGAGAAGATAGGAATGTCCAGAATGTCTGAACAATTGCAGCTGGTCCATGAAGCTGGTAGATTTTCTTCTTATTTGTGTCCCTTAAGCTTGTATATGCTTCATGAATAAGTACAGGGGATAGGAGGAAATGTTCTTCAGAAACGTGCTTACTTTTCCAGTTATTAACCCACCCTCAAACATTTTATTGCAGAAGAAAAAAGAATTGAAACCAAACTGAGGTGGAATGACCAGTATTTATTAATTACTGTGTGCTGCTGATTAGTTCAAGTGCCGTAAGCTGCAGAGATGAGCCAGGAGTTGGTTTATGGTCCAGCATCATGAAATTTCCTTAGAAGCACAAACCTTACTTGCACTGAATCTCAAATGGCTGGAAAGTGCAGAGCAGCAGTCCTGATGGTCTCCCAGTTCACATAACTCACATAATGCACAGAGGCTGGTGGTTTGAGATGTAAAAAGGGTTCAGCTGTGGTTCTGCTGCTACAAATGAGTTATGCAGACTAAGTCTGGCAAAAGGATCTAGAAAGCAGTAGGGTAAATGTAAGTAAGGAAAAATGCACTTCCCATAATGGTAATAGCTGTTATGATAAATGCTCCCTGAGGAAGGGCTGAGTCAATCTTTAGTGATTTACAATAAAAATAGAGAAACAAAATGAGGATGGAAGAAGCCAAATAGTAGGATATTAAAGGGAAGAAAATTAATTTCTCCAATAATTTTATTCTTCCCTGTGATTAAATGTTGGTTTCAGTTTTTGGGAAGCATTTATCTTTTCTTTGGCCTTCAGGGAGTGGAAGGAATTTATGCCTTCCCTTCCTTTTCCATTTTCTCTATCCGTGAAAAGAGAAGTTATGTTTTCCTATAGGCGTTGTATGAAATACCTCCTTTAAGTAGTGCTGGAAAGCACGCTTAATTCCAAGTGTCTTGGAGGTTTACATCCTGCAAGAAAGTTAAGGTTTCTGTTCAATCCCCCTTTGTTTTGTGGAAAAGCCTTGTGTTTGCCTGAGGGTCCTGCAACATGGCAGCAGTGAAACCATGATCCCCGTTATAATGACGCTTTGCACTGAATATAAAAATTGAGGTCATGCTCTATTTCAGATTTACGATTCCTTCATCTCTACCCAAGTTCTTTAATAACAGAAGGGTCAAATGCTTTTCTCTAAGCTCTAAAAAATAAAGGTAACTGTTACTGTCTTTATGATCACAGCATTACGGTTAAAAGCCTGGGCACAGCTGTTTATACAGTTTTTCTAAACCCTATTCTCCTCTTTATACTGCCAGCAGTTTATTATTTTCGCCATATAAAGCACCAGGGGTCCCCCTGCCTGCACTCGCAGCTGAGGGAACAGCTGCAGGTAGGCACTAACTTCTAAGGTTAACATCAAAGGCAAAACCTGCAAACAAAACGTCTCAGGCCAAGGCAGCGCTTTGTGCGTCTGGCAGAAGCACTGCGCGTAGCTTTTAACACGTGAAAAGAGCACTGCGGTCCTTTCCGTACGCGGGGAGCCGCGTCGCGATGCGCGGGGCCCGGCGGAGCGCGGCTGCGGGCCCTCGGGGGCGGCGTGGGCTGAACGCGGCGGGGCCGAACGCGGGGCCCGATCGGCCCTTTAAATAGCTACGCGTTTATTTGTTGCGTTTTGTCGCATTTTATCGTGCTTGCTTGTATCTCATCGCGATTTACTGCGCGTTAGCGCGGTTTACTGCGCCGTGTGTGCGGGGCGCTCCCTCCCGAGCGCCGTGAGGCGGCGGGGGAAGGGCGGCCGCTCCCGCCGCTGCCCCAGACAGTGGGCGGAGCTGCGGCGGCGGCGGCTGAGGGCGGCGGGGGGGTGCGCGCCGCCGGCGGGTTCGTGCCCGCGCGCCGCCGTCTCCGCCGTCGTCTCCGTCTCCGCCGCCGCCGTCTCCGCAGTGAGGTCACGGGTGGGCGGTGCGTGCGCGGCGCCCGTTCCGATCCCGGGGCGCCGGAGCCCCCGCGGCGCCGAGAGAGGAGAGCCGGGGGGTGAGCGAGAGGGCGAGGGCGAGGGGAGGCAGCGCCCGAGGGAGGGGATGGCGGCGGCCGGGGGAGGGGCGCGCCGTGCCCGGGGGGAGGGAGCGGCGGCGGCGCGGCGGGCGAGGGAGCGACGGAGCGACGGAGCCGGGCGGGGGGAGGAGGGGCGGGGGGGAGCGCTGCCCGCAGCCGCCCGGCTCCGAGGTGAGTCACGGAGCGGCGTCCCGCGCCCTTCCGGGAAGGGCTCTGGGGGGGCGGCGCGGGCGGGGCTCCTCGCGGCGCTCCCGGCGGGCATTCCCCGCTGCCGGGGCTCGCCGTGACCCCGTTCGCTGTTCGCAGGCTCTGCGCGGATTGACGGCGCGACGCGGCGGGGGGAATCCGGCCCTCGGCCTCGATCCTACCGCCCGTAAGTCGGGGTGGGAGAATCGTGACACGCGGCGCTGACATCTGTGCCAAAGGTGACCGCCGGCGCTCGGCTCGGGTTTGTCTGCGGGCTGCCGGCGCTCCGCGGGCGGCGGCGGCGAAATCGCGAAGTTGGCGGCACAATAAAGCAGGCCCCGAAGATTCGGGCTCCGTCTCCAGGAACTGAAAGTGCCGAGCGGAATTTCCGCGTGGCTCCAGGTACGTTTGGGATCGGACGGAGCCGCGAGCGCTTCTGTATTTTGATATCGAAGTACGGACTGACTTCGACAGCCGGCTGTTGTTGATAGAAAAAAGTGGCCCCGACTGGACCTCCTGCACCTCGTTCGTTCCTGAAGCGCTGCTGTGTGACTGTGGGCAGCGTGTGAAGAATATCCGTGTGTACAAATCACGGTGGTTCTTTATAAGACAGTTGAACAAATGGTTCTAGAACTAGAAAACTGTTTGACCTCTGCAGACTTACTTTCTTAGTGTTATGTTCAAAATGGGTTGCAGGTTTTGCTGTTGGAGGCCGAAGGATTAAGTGGAGTGCAAACCGGGGCGTGCCTGCGGTAGTCGAGATCTCTTGAAATCGTTTTTTGTCTAAGCAAGCAGGAAAATGTGCATTCGAGACTGTAATTAACTGAAGTTCTGGTGTTCAGCGATGGAAAGCCCACAAACAAATTTCCCTCTAGGGCTCGTTTCAGAGCAAAAGAGGAGTGGGATCCAGGAGGATGGGAGCCCCCCACTGAAAAAACTAATGACGGAAATGCACGTAAATAGCCAAGTACGAGTTGTGATAAATAAACTGCCAACAATCAAGAAGGAAAACTTGGACGAATATGACGAAACTTCTGTGGAGGCTGACGGGGAGAGTGCCAAGCCAAACAGTTCTTCAATCTCTGAGCCTTTGAATTTAAATCCAGGTCTGAAACACACGTTGGCACAATTCCACTTGAGCAGCCAGAGCTCGCTGGGTGGACCGGCAGCTTTCTCAGCTCGCTATTCCCAGGAAAGCATGTCACCCACCGTCTTCTTGCCTCTTCCATCACCACAAATCCTTTCTGCTCCGCTGCTCATTCCTCCCGACAGCTCCACAGAGCTCACTCAGACTGTACTGGAGGGGGAATCCATCTCTTGCTTTAAAGTTGGAGGAGAAAAAAGGCTCTGCCTGCCTCAGGTGTTGAATTCAGTTCTTCGAGACTTTTCTTTGCAGCAGATTAATACAGTGTGTGATGAACTGTACATATACTGTTCCAGGTGCACTTCCGACCAACTTCATATTCTGAAGGTTTTGGGAATTCTTCCATTTAATGCTCCGTCCTGCGGGCTAATTACACTGACTGACGCTCAGAGGCTATGCAATGCTTTACTACGTCCTCGCACCTTTCCTCAAAATGGCAGCTTTCTCCCTGGTAAGAACACATTGGCCCAACTGAAGGAGACTGGCAGTGCCTTTGAAGTAGAGCACGAATGCCTGGGCAAGTGCCAGGGTTTGTTTGCACCTCAGTTCTACCTTGCGCCGGACGACCCCTGTATCCAGTGTCTGGAGTGCTACGGGATGTTCTCACCCCAGACCTTCGTGATGCATTCGCATCGATCCCCCGACAAGAGGACCTGCCACTGGGGCTTTGAGTCAGCCAAGTGGCACTGCTACCTTCATATTAACCAAAAATACCTGGGAACGTCGGAGGAGCGGGAGCTGAAGCATCTCTTGGAGGAGATGAAGGAGAAATTTAGTGAGAAAAATCAGAAAAGAACTCGATCAAAAGTAAGTTCACCTGCTCTTGTAGAACTCCTAAATCTCTCTGCCTGCACGTAAATGGTCCTTCTGGAAGCACAGTGCTTGCCCCTTGTAGATGGCAATGCTTGTCAAGCCAAGCCTAAATGAATTTCATGAGGGAGCTTCACCATGGAAATGCATTTTTGATGAAAAGGCATAGTGATTTCTTTCCTCTTTGGGCTCTAAGTAACTATGTTCAAGATGGTTTGTTTTTTGTTGGTTCTTGTTTTATTTTGAAGTAAGCAGTCTCTGGAAAGTTCAGAATTAATTTGGAGATCTTTTGAAGTGTTTTATGCAGCTGAACAATGCAGAAAGGAGCTTGAAAATCAGGTGTTACCAATTGGTTTTTTATTTGTTGCATTCACGCCTGCACACACACACGTGGTGCATGGCTGCCTGGCCTGCCAACCACCCATCTCATGGCTTTGCCATCTCATGGGTAAGGGCGCATCGATAAGCTCCTGTTAGAAGCCCAAAGCCTGCTTCTTCAGCAGTAGCTTTCTGTTTAAACGAGTTTTATGGAGAAATATGCCAAAAGAAAGGAGTTCTGAAGCAGTCCAAGTAAAGAGCTGTAGGATGGTATCTTGACAATGGTTAATAATAGACATAGTATTTTTTCCTAAAATACTGCTGTAAGTCTGCAGTGCAGTTCAAAAATACAGAGCTTATTTTTCCTTCAGAGGGCTTCTAATTTAAATAATAAACACCAGATAAATGCTGGATGTTGCTGGGGAAATAATCACGTTATGTGCAAGAAATAGGCTTTTTAAGAGGAGAGCTGGTAGGGAACACAGAGAGCAGCTAGCTCATTAAATGAGGGAACGCATAGGTAATGACAACATGGATGCTTGCATTCAAAGAATATGCAGTTTTATTGAGTGTAATCTAAACTTAAAACTTTTTGGTTCACCTGGTGGATGTTTTGTCTTGGATTTCAAAGCAGTCCATGCAGGTGAGCCCAGAAAGGTGTGCGATGAGGTGACACCTTCCAGCACAGCTCTGAACATTTAGTGTTTCAGAAGGGCTTATTGCAGTAACAGCTATTGCTACAGTTGTGCCAGTCTGCTGTAAGGGATTTTATCAGAAAATTTCCACAAAAGTCTGCTGTATGGCATTCTTGCACGTGCTGAATCAGCTGGAGGTGCAGGTAAGCTCACAGCAAGGAGTCTTCACTGTCATGACAGTCTTTATCCTTGCAGTGTCAGTACAGGTAATGAACTGTGGCATGGGTGGAAGTGTGTTCTAGGTGTGACTACAGGAGGCTGCTTCCTGTTTTGTGTTAGCAGACTTCTGACCACGATTTCAGTTTCCTGTAGACAGATGAAAAAACAGCTGAAGTTCACAGCAGCAGTCATTTGGACTGGACTGGTACAAACAAAATACAAAAAACCCTTTCTGAATTCTTCCATTACAGACCTCTGTAGTTGTTATTATTATTATTAAGTAGCATATGAAATTAATATGAAAGAAAAACTGAAAACTTGAGCAAAGATAAAATGGTGGGGAAGAGTTTCGTACGAATCACTGTTTTGGAGCTTAGCTTCCTTGTTTCCTCTCTCCTTTCTGTTCCTTTTGGAGCTGATTTGAGGAACTGCATGGGTGGAGTTACATTGCAGTTGCAGTGCTAGACTTCAAATTTAGCAGGCTTGACGTTTTGACCAGAACAATATAGATAGGATTGACTCTTTTTTGTGGTCAAGTGACATCTGATACAGGCCGTGCTGCTGTGACTGCAGACTCTTTGACTGGCAGAGGTGAGGTTCTATGACAGTCTGTTTCTGGGTGTGTGAATATGGATTTCTTGTGGCTGCTGGCTGGGGTCAGCTAATCACACTGGGGGAAAACCCACCTGCATTCACATTTCTAGGGGTTTCAGTAGACATCTCCCCAGTTCCAAGACTATTTTAATATGATGGAATTAGGAATCAGTTTTTCAGCTACCAGTCTTGTAGATAGGACCGGACACCTTTCACTTGAAAATAACCATAACTTTGTAGCAGAGCAGTAAGTATCAGCAGTAACTTTGCCTAAAGTTTAATTTTGGAAATGGTTTTTGAGACAAACAGAAGGAGGGTTGCTATCCAAATACTGCATGCACAGAAGTGCTTTAGGATGGTGTGTTCTGATGCGCCTGAGGTACTTCTGTTCCTTACTGCAAAGGGTTGTTAGCTTACTGCAGTGACCTTGCCCAGCCGTGTTTCTGTAACACCAGCAAGTGTTGCTTTTTCCTCACAGATTTCATTTTGTAGTGAAGTATCTGACAAGTGCATACTTTGATGTGTAGATGCTTAATTACCAAAGGCTGATACAACCTTTTTGGAGTCCTGTTTCTGCTTTCTGTTTCTCCCAGTGTCTGGTGGCATGTCTCTGGCAGAGTGCTGGGAGCTCAGCAGAGCTTTTATGTAGGTTTATGAAGAGCTTTTCTTTCAGTTTTGTTGCTGCTTTACTCATAATGGGAAATGGGTGATTGAAGAAACTTCTGTCTCTTGCATCAGCATGCACTTCTGCCAAAGTCTGTGCCTTTTCCAGTACCCCAGTTTGTCTTTGTGTGTATGCATTAATGGTGGAAGTGCCATTCCACTGAGAACAGTTTGTTAAAACGTCATTAACGTCAACCTGTCTTCAAATTACTGTTTGGCTTTTATTTTTCTTGAGGTGGATTCGCAGCAGAGCCTAGAATTATCACAGTGGTATCCTGTGATAAAGCAGGAAGCAGAAGCTGATCCTCAGCCACCCTCCTTCTTCCATCCCAGGTAACTGAATTTCCTTTGCAGCACGATGAGCATTGCATACGTAAATTCAGTACATAAATTTCAGCTGAAAAAAATGTATTTGCAACCTGAACTGTTACAAAAATAATTGCACCCTAACTTGTAATTCATTTCTTAGTGTAAATATTAATGAACTGCTTATGGGCGATTTTTGGTGTGAGACTCAAGCTGTGATGTATGGGCGTTCTTCAGGAGGAAATACAATTGAAATGTAATTACAACTTTTCTTCTCAAGCTAGAAATGACAGAAGTTAATTTTCCTATTATAACATAATGCACGTATGTGCAAAGCTGCATAGGGCCTATTTACCATGAGTGCAACTTCATTTCCTTTCAAAAAGGACTTGCAAAAACTGTTTGAAGACTTTATTCCATGCTGGAATGACTGCAGCTGACTTGTTGGTTAATTTCCAGGTTTCAGAAATTGAGTGCATTTCTTTAATGTAGTACACACTCTGTATTCTGCATCAGTGTTGGTCAGTATATGTGGAAAAGAAGGTCCAGTATTGGTCCCAAGTCTGCCCAGCACTGTCAGTGCCCAGCTCTGCTATTTAAAAAGCAGTGTGCACCTTACCACTGTGCTGATCCCTGCTCCCATACCCCATTGCTGATAGGAGGATTATGAGAATGACAGTGCTAGAGAGTCTGGATCTGGTGGCATTCTAATTTCACTATTTGCATTTAAGAGAAGACTTCATATGATTTTTATATATCTATATGTATGTATGTATTTTTAATCAGTCACATTTGCATAAGCTTTTTTTTTTTTTTTTTGGCCTCCAAACCATATCTAAATGATCTGCCAGTAAGGATGAAGTCATTACTATTTCCTTTTGGTTAGGAAAAAAAATAAAAAGGATAAGCCTACATGTATTGAAAATTCATGTATTGAAAGTGAAATTAAACTTAGTACTCTCATTTGTTGTTTGTTGCACATTTTCATCCTTAATTTTGCTGTTCTACTGTTTCAGTTACTACCTTTATATGTGTGACAAAGTGGTTGCCCCAAATGTATCTCTTGCATCACAATACAAGGATGTTACAAAAACAACAGTCAGAGTTTCTGAGGTAATCAAGTCTTCATCTGGAATGTCAGAGAAAAAGCTCAGTAGTGGGAAGCACAAAAAACCTGCCTCCTATCCAGAGCTTTCTCTTGAGGAACAGGAGAAAATTGACTTGAAAACTGGTCTGGAGCAGCATAAGTGTTTAGGTGAGTAGATAAGCTATAAAAAAGAATTACATTGAAGTCTTTTCAATGTTAAAGCACGTAGCTTTGGAAGGAACAGCACCAAGCTGGTATTTTGTCATTGTATCCCTATCACTTCGGTTCTCCAAAAATTCTTCTGACCTTTTCCTAATCTTCAGTTTACTTTGCATTTTATTACTCTGATTTTCTGTGCTTATTATGCCACGTTCTTCTTTTATCTGTAGATCCCCTCGTGTCAGCTCATTCTGCAAGAGGTGGAAAATCCGAACGTATTTCTTCCAAAAGCATGAGAGGCTCCAGATGTGTTGAAGTAGGTAATGATGGGAGAACGTTGTCCCCCACTCTCATGAAAGACATCAGTTGTGAAGACGACAAGGGAAGGATCATGGAAGAAGTAATGAAAACCTACATCAAACAGCAAGAAAAACTGAATACTATTTTGCAGAGGAAGCAGCAGCTTCAAATGGTACGATGCCAGTGTGAAAAAACTTCATTTTGCCATCAGAAAACTGATGTTAGATTTTTGGTTTTAGAATCATTCCACAGATGACTTCCATTTAGAACACTGGAGCACAAAAGTAATTTTCCACCAGCTTGAATCCAGCCACTAAATCTCTAGTATCCTGTGTGTTTGTTAGATTAGAGGCTAATAATTGGTGTTATTTTTTCAGTTTGTCTTCAAGGAGCTCCTTCCTTCATTTTATCCAAGTGAAAACTACTTGAGCTTTCGAATGTTTTTCAAAAATAGAAGTATTTTGGTAAATATAGTTCAAGTCCTTTGGAAATTTTTCACTTTTTAGGATTTTAAAGATGCAGGAATTGGAATTGATCTTACCATAGCTCTGCGTAGCAAGAATAGCTCTTCCTGTTTGTGTTGGTTGAACCTTTTTTTTAGGGGGTTTTATGGAGGAGATGAGAAACTGGTGTTCATTTGTGATTTTGCATCACTTCTGTTTTCTGCATTAAATTAGGTAAATACTGTCTCTTCTGCTTATATTTGTACACCAGACCTATTATTATTATTTTTTTGAACATTAAGCTCAGAATCAGCAATCTGAGGTAAGGCCCCAGGACGGCTACTTTTAAAGTGTTCTGCTGTTGGAGGTAAAGCTGGTAGGTAATTTAAAAAGAAAAAAAAAAAAATGAAGACCCTTTTACAAATATCAAAATGTTAACAGAAAGAGAAACCAAACACTTCTATTCTGTTTTCTGATGAGACACTTCTTCTGTCTTCAGAATATGTTTTAGTAAATCAGTGCTACCACATTCTGAGGTTCACTGCTGGACATTGTGAATTTGTTTCTGGAAGCTCCATGTGCTTGAAAGTATAGATCATGTTATATTAATTGAATACAGCACGTCACCATTGATAAGAAGATGAGTTCCATTATCAGCCCATTGTTACCAGTAGATGAATGTGCTTTTTTTTGCCTCGTTGTTTCCGGTTACATATTTAAATCACAAGATTGTTTTTTCACTTTTCTGGTGTTAGAACCAAGGTGTATGTGATCCTGATCTGTCTTGGCAGGAAGTGGAAATGTTAAACAACTCTAAAGCTATGAAGGAACTAAGTGAAGAGCAGCAGAACTTGCAAAAAGAACTTGAATCTTTGCAAACTGAGCACGCTCAAAGAATGGAAGAGTTTTATTTTGAGCAGAGAGACTTGGAGAAGAAATTGGACCAAATGATGAAGCAGAAGTGTACCTGTGACTCCAGTTCAGAGAAAGACAAGGAAGCAGAATATGCAGCACAGGTGAGAAGGGGAAGTCTGTTTCGAACCAAATTGTATTTAGTGCATGAGTGAATATGGAGTTATTGCTCATCCACTGTAAGGTTGCATCTTCTGCATCTTAGTCACAGTGATAGCATATTTACTTCCCTGTTCCTTGACTGGGACAGAGCTAAAATGTAGCTTACAGAAACACTTCACCTGTCAGGTGTTAGGATTCTCTTCATCAGATATTTGTATGATATTAAGGATTAAATAACTAATCTTAAACATAAGGATTGTAACATTCTTATTCAAAGCAAGTCATGTTTAATGCATGTAGGCTTGTCCATGTTACAGAACTAAGCATGATTGCTTTAGCTATAGAAATGTGTTGAAGTACCTTGTACTGTGTCACAGAAAATAGTCTTTTAAAACAAACAGAATCTGAAACTTAAGCTTTATGGTCACTTGATTATGGTTTTGTATATTTGCTGTTCATACAGTCTCAAAATAAGAAACAGGCTATACTTGAGAGACAGGTTTTGTATTTTTAGGGAGTGGGGCAGAGACTAGCATCGTAAATCCTTCTCATGAATTTAATTTCATGACATCCCACTCCACAGATTCCTGGCCTTTGCTGCCAGAAGTAATCCTCTCTGACTAAGGTCTGATTTACCAAACATCTGGTACAAGCCCTGTTACTGCAAGTAACGACATGTTCTGGTTGATGAAGATGATCGTGTGCAGTGTGTTTTATATGGCTTGTATAGTATATACTTTCTTTAGAGGATAAAAACCTCCAAGGAGTCTGGATGATTGTTTCTTTTGATGTTAGAATACTAAGTGCATTCCTTCCATGAAAGTTTATCCTGTTATTAGTTGTGCTGCAGAGCTACTTGGAACGTGTCATTGGAATCTTTTTCTCCATTTATCACATCTTGCAGTACATTTTGGACTGTGGGTTCCAAGCAGTTGTCAGATGTACCTGAGTTAAACAGAGGTCCTGGCAATGGTTATTTTTCTCAAGCTGTATATATTGCACTTAAAATAGCCTTAATGTGATGTTTTCTTGAAGCCACTTGCCCTCTCTGAGAACTGTGGAGTGGGAAAAGCCTTCGTTGTACATTAAAAGAAGTTAATAGTAAGGGATTTGGAATTTTGGTAAACATTTGTTCTTCTGTCGAGGCCTGCCTGAAGATGCACGAGGTGTTCCTCCTTTTTTGACTCCTTTACTAATTTACCCAATTTAACTGTTGCTTTACCCCATCAATCACAATAGGCCAGTATAACCAGCACTTAAGCCTTTCTTTATAGGTGAAAACAAAAGCTCCACCACAGACATGCTGATTTATGTATTGCGTGCTGTGGCATGCAGGCGGTGGGCAGTGCTGTGCTGCACCAGTCTGCATCCAAGTCAGAAGACTCACATTAAGAGGCTCGTGCTGCCTAAAAGCTACTTAAATACTTCTCATTATACGAGTGAAGACGAACCTCCATTGAATAAAATGTTTTTGCAAAATCAACAGAATAGTTCCTTTGCCCACTACACGTTACAGCAGCTGGCAAACAGCAGTGTTTTTTGTGCTCCTGCTTTTCTTTGCTGTCTGAGCTGTCTTCTTTTTCAGTGAGATGTACACGTAGTGATTATTTAGATGGAAGCCCAACGTCATCAGTGCAGATGGACTTTTTAGATTCAGTGAGGTCTTTTCATAAGAAACAGCCACTTAAACCCATGGTAAAGAAGATAATGGCTTCTGTCTTCCTGTTGTAACTGTTGGTGTTAATACATATAAGCAACTTGGCAGTAACTTTGCCACACTTGAAAAATTCATCAGAGTTTTCCAGATCTTATCGTGAAGAAGCTTTGGTGGGAAAGAACTGACCCTAATACATTCAAAATAGTTTCTTATTGATTTAATTCTGGGTATGGTATTTATATGCTGCAGATACAAACAGTGGTTGTTAAGCTGTTTTTTGGTTTTATTTTAATGGTCCCATTTTGTAAATGGTTTAGCTAAGATGACTAATGTTCTGAATCACTGGGGCTTACCACTGATTTTCTACTGTGGAGTTGCTTGGTGCAGTCTGAAAGTCCAGCTTTAATAAATTAGACACAAACAGCTGAACACATCACACGTGGGATTCACACTCTTCTCTTGATGTCATTAGTGGTTTGACAATCTCATGCAAAAATCTTTGCTTTACTCTCTATATAATCATATTTAAATGTGGAACTTTTTTTTTTTTATGAGTAAGTTTTCTAAACTGACTGCATAATCTGCAGTGGGACTCTTCAGAAGATAAAAAAGAATGTTTGTCATGCATTTTAACAACCTTTTTTTCACTTAAATTCTTCCCTGAGATCAGCATCACAGTCAAGCCATCTTTTGTCATTGCCATTAAACTGCAAAAACAGAGAGGTGTATTTATGGATCAGTAGTTTCAGTTCACTGGGTTACATGGCACCAAATTCCAAGTGAAAACATTTCAGTATTTTACATTTTTACAGACAAAAATGACAGGACTTAGTGTTTTTACTTCAGTCATTATACAGTGATCTATTTGGTGTGGTAAGAGAAGCACTCTTTTCAACAGAAGCTGATGTCATTTAGTCTGCTCAAGTCTTCCTCACACTCAGGGAAATTTGAGATTTACTGTACTCTATAGATTAAAACCTATTTATTCTCTTGTGTTGAAACACAGAACGTTTCACAAAAAAGCTTGGGAGGATTGATGTTTCTATTTGAATACACGTAAATCAATGCACAGGATGTTCTGGTCAAGAACTTCTGAATCTCATTTTCCTAACTTTCATTTATGCTAAAGGATATCAGAAAACTGTATTGATGGGTATGGGTGTTCTAGAAATGGATTAAGCCTTTGAAGTAAAGAAATAATATTTTGCCAGGTGAGAGGAATTAACTTGAGGAATGGAAAATTTATTCTGGGATTTGTGAAAGATCTGATACAGGCATCTTCACAGCTTTCTAGCAGATTCTTGACTTCGGTGTAGTGTGGCAGTTCACATCACTAGGATTTATATGTATTTAAAATTGGGCTCTTCTGGCTTTTTTTTATTGCAGCATCATCTTTATGCCACTTCTCATATTGCCGTCATTTGCCAGTGGTGCAGCAGCAGCTGCGTAATTGTTGATAAACGTAGGAAAATGAGCTGATAAATACTTCTGAAATATTTGTACCTGATTCATAGGGTGGTTAGCAGTGGGGTTTTGAACGGTTGTCATATACAAATATGTTTGTTAAAATTAAATCTCTCTGCTCTATCTTACAGCTAGCAGAACTGAGACAGAGACTGGACCACGCAGAGGCAGATAGACAGGAGCTTCAAGATGAACTGAGACAAGAACGAGAGGCAAGGGAGAAGTTAGAGATGATGATAAAAGAATTGAAGCTACAGATCTTGAAATCTTCAAAAAATGGAAAATAGAAATTGGAAAACAAGCATGACTGTGTCCTTCAAACAGGGTGTTTCATTTTTTTAATGAATTGTAAGCAGTTTCTGTGCGATAAGAAGTATTCTCTACAGATTTCTATTTGCCATACAAGTGCAGATGAAGATATATATAAACAAATAGATAGGTACACATTTTTAGATTTTCCTAACCAATGGAAATCTGCATTTATTTGTACTGGTGTTTCTCAAACTATGAAAAAATAAGAAACTTCTGATTTAGAGTGGCCGGTTTCCGTTTATTTCTAATGCAGACCTTGAGGACCCTTTACCTTTTAATATTGTCTGTTAAAACAGATTTGATGATCTTTATTTTATTATCAATTTCACATCCGGTTATAAAAGTACTTAAAAAAAAACAACAAACCCTTAATTTCTTCAAGGCCAAAAATAGTTCAGTTTTCAGTGAGAATTTTGTGTTCCTGAACTGGGGAAAGTATAAAGGCAGCTGTAAGGTAATTCTCAGAATCACCGTGACAGTAGATGGATGATTATCAGAAGTGATTTACCAGCATGAGTTTCCCCATAATTCTGTTACGCGAAGTCAGGCTGACCTTTTCAGTGCTATTTGACAACTCAGTAAGCAATTTTAGAGCAGGTGTTTGGTGCTGGAAGAACAGAACATTAGGAGTGTTGGTTTTTGTTGTTGTTTTAAATTAAGAAAAAATTACATTCAAAAATGGAATATTCTAAAACTAAAAATTCTCAGTTTTTATTTTCTTCTATATAGCAGTTAAAGGAAACTGTTTATCAGGTCTGGTAGCTACAGGACAAGGGGCAGTGGAAGGTGTCCCTGCCATGGCACAGAGCTTGCAGCTAGATGATCTTTCACTGTCCCTTCCAGCACAGACGTGTAGGATTCCTTGGCTTGCCTGGTTTTCAGATACTAATGCTTCCAAGAAAAGTAATATTTATTAAAAGAAAAAAAAAATTACTGGTTTATTTAGTATCTGAAGCCTCTACACTTCAAGCTTCCTGTTAACTTGTGAATATTTCTTTCTATACATAGAACAGGCCTTAATTGACATTGTGGTAATTGCTTAGAAAAATAGAATTCTAAGATATGGCACTTTGAAAATCAGTTTGATCGTTTCTACATTTGAATGGCATGGTAATGTTACCATGAATTAAGAAATACAGCATGTTTGTTGAGCTCTGACATTTAGAAATATGTCATTGTACAGAATTTCCACTTTATGTATATATATTGCATCTACTCAAGTACTTCAGAAGTCCGATTCCTGGTAGGTTCAGTGCATGACTACAGATTTGGATGGAGAAGTACTCCTGTGCACTTCCTTCCAAAAAGTTTGACATCGCTGACGGATGTTGGCTGATTGTGACTAGAATTATCTTAGTAGTTTTGTTATTTCACTACATTATTTTAACCTGTGCTCTAGCTTACGTTTGGTGTTCGTTTTTTTAAGGTGCTAGGTTTATTACTCTCTTAAAGAAGTTGGTTGATTCTGGATAAAACCACTAGTAAAATCCACCTGGCATCAGTTTTTATTCTGAACTAGTAAAAATGAAAACTGAGTTCTTTCTTAGCTCTCTTTTACAGAAATAGAAAATGGCACAAAATTTTAAGCTGAGTGAGAAAGGAGGTGATACACGTTGTGGAGTCATAGAATGATTCTTCCATACCAGTGCGTAATTTTCCTTATGGACCCTGTGTCGTATTTACGCTGATCATTAGGGCAGATTAGATGAAAGAAATGAAACTTATTTGGCAAGGTTGATGAGAAAAAAGGATCCAGATGATATTTTTCACATCTTCTTCAACTCCATCTCCAAATTATTGCTTAAAAACAAAACAAAACAAAACAAAAAAAAAAAGACTGTCTTTACAGCATAGCAGTGGTTTGGAAGGAAGCGAATGTGCAGAGTAAAAATTGCAGCAGTGTTGGTAGAAGTGTGATATGAGGCACTGGAGCTCGAGGCTGGATTAGCTAGATTGGCGAGTCAGGAAACACCAGCCTGGAAACCAGAAAGTTGCATTGGGGTGTTATCTGATCATTTCTAGCTGCTTTTCAATATCAGAGTTGTGAACCAAAGTTGTTCAGTTGTCAGTGTTGATAAGGCCCTCCGGACTCACTTCGTATGGCTGAAGTAATGGGTTGACTGCAGTGTTTGTGGCTCAGCTGTCAGACGAATGGGATCCTGATGGGATTACGATCTTACAGTACTCTGCATTCAGTTTTTGTTCAGGTCCTGTCTGTGTTACGTTCCTTGCTCTGAGGTTTCCCACTTCACCTCTGGTTGATTTCAACCTGTGGCAGCTGCTGCTATTGCTGGGCTTCCCCTGCCCCAGCCTGCACTTCTGCTGTGCCAGCCAGCTTCTGCTGAAGGCAGCCATAGTTTGTGCTCCTGTTTTCACTTCTGCAAGAGCTCTAGCAGCTGGCATAGAGTTTTAGCAGTTCCAGCTGTGGGTGAGGCTTCCTAATACTTGTAAGACATCTGGCTGAAAAAGTTAACTGAACATCTGTTCAGATGACCTTAAAATAGCTTTGTAAATACTCCATTTAGTTAATCTAAAGTTAGAATGCGTTTTAAATTATTGTAATCCTCTTAAAATTCTTCAATATTACTTTCAGGTTACTTACATAAATAATTTTCATATGTGTAGACTTAATTTTATACTGGTTTTAAGTAATAATGTAAACATAACTGTGCCATAGATTTTGTGTGTTCAGTCTTTGAAAGATAGTTTTTGAGTGAGTTGTAAATAACACGCTGGTAGCTCTAGAACAAATCTACATTGACCTTTTCTCACTACCTTCTGCTTGTTATACTGAGTGGTTTATTTTACAGCCTAACATAAAAACTTGCAGTGAGCACTTAAGGGCCCTCACTTAGGTACACACTTATGGTAGAAACCAGTTCTGGCATGAGGTTCTTGCTTTGAGCCATGGCATGCTCGTCTGATGCATTTCTCTTTGTTTTGCCTTCAGCTTTCGTTTGCTGATCTTCTAGGCAGAAGGTTGCTTTCTCACGTAGTTGTGGCATTAAGTCTTTAGAGGGAAGAAAAAAAAAAACAAAACCTAGAATTGTTCATTGTTTTAATAGTTTCCTGGTTGAGCACCTAGAATGAAAACGAAGTTGCCTGTGTGTGCACCTTTTGGAACTCGGATTCAGGGTGAATGTTTGCTCCCATGTGTCGGAAAATCAAAAAAGGACTTTCGTGTGCTTTGTGTGCTCTGATGAGCAAGAAGATGTGAGTACAGCGTGCAGTTTTGGCAGTCTGGCAGTGCCCTGGCTCACAGTACCCTGGATGGAAGAGATGTTATCTCAGATCTCCAAACTTGTGTTTTAGTTTTTGTCAAGCATATCGTCTAGCTCGGGAATTCAGATAAATGTGGTTCTGTTTCACATTCTTCCACTAATTTTATTCTATATTTAATATATTAATAGCTTAGGTGTAAAATCATTTGTATATAGTGAAGGCATAATGCAATTAGTGAAGTAGGAAAAGTTGGGTGGAAGCCTGAAGCTTCTGGTGGCCTGAAAAAATGTGGCTCGGCCCATGTTTTAGAAGTCACAACTGTTTGTTCATACATTCTTGGTTTATCTTGGGGGGTTGGATAGCTGTACCACGTTATGGACTATTCAGAAGACTTTCCTAGCATTAGCTGTGGAGCTGGCTGTCACGGTCAGCTTCCTCGAGTTCACTTGTTTGTAGAGCATATATTTTGACTGTCAGCAAAGAGAACGACTTTGTATTTTTTCTGCACTTAATTCATGTAATTAATCCACACAACAGTTTTCTATAATAAGGTGAAGTTGACAAAAGAATAATCCCACCTACCTGTTAATCTGTGCTTGAAATCTTCCAGTAGTTTTATTTCAGCTGTCAACACAAGCTGCAATAAGCTGCAAGGTTCAGATTTTGTTTTGCTCCTTGATGTGAGAAGTATTCATTGACGTTTTCATTATAGAAAGCTTATAGGTTGTTCAGTTTGTTGCATATCTGTTTGAAAAAAAAGAGCCATCTTTTTAGCTTTTGTGAACGTCAGTGGCTGCAGCTCACAAATGGCATGAGAGCTCGTCGTGTGTCTCCATTATTTAGCAAACCAGTTTTGTTCAGTGTCAGCAGTTCTGTTGGGAAATGCTTGAAAAATGAGTGAAGCACTTCGTCAAGCACAGCAAACAAACAGTGTGAAATTTTGTTATTGGAAAACTGCCTCCGTAACATCAATTGACTCCTTGGTTTTCTTCCAATATAGATACCTCACTTAAAGGAAAGCACAGTTACACTGTATTCAAGTAGATCTAGGACATGCAAAGTTGGTCTGAAATATTTTGTTGCAGTTACGTTGCTTCCTGTGATTGATAAAAATCTCTTTTTGTTTCCACGCTCACTCTCAAAAGTCTTTATTGGTGTTGACATGCCAGTATGACTGTCTTGGATTACAGAAGGTGGCTGCACAGCGACACAGCGCTCTGCTGGGCTGGAGGCAGCAGCTGGTGACTATTCCAAACCACAGCAAGCCTGTGAGATCCATCGCTGCGTTCAACAGTTTGTAATACTTTGCCAATGATGTACAGTCTTATTGTTAGCGTTGCTGTGGTTGCATTACATGACACACAAAACTGTCCTCTACCTCACGTGAGATTAACAGATATTTTATATGGTTTTAGTAAACAAAATGCATCTATCTGGTCACTTAGTTTACAAATTTTGAATTATATTTATTGAAACATGACATACTGTGCTCTTAGCTTATACCTCAATTGTATTTTGTGCTGTTATCCATTTTCATGCCTTGTAAATACGTGTACAGATTGTGGATTCAAAAATAAAACCTGTACCATCAGAACACTCGGGTCTTTGTGGTATCGTGCACTGAAATGCCAGCTAGACATCAGGAAGGTGTTAAACTATGGAGCATCTCCAGGGAGGACCGTCTTCCTTGCTTTGATTACAATCAATTAAGACACTGATGACACTGAAATTTGCACTGTTCCCACTGCCTGCAGGAGGTCCCCGGTTTTCTAATGGATATTTTTAGCAGATCTACCAAGTCAGTGCCCTCTCACAGTGGGTGCTTTCCCTGAGGCTCCGTGCAGGTGTTGCTGGCAGTGGGATATCCGTGCGTTGCAGCTCGGATGTACATAAATAGAACTGTAGCTGGCATGTTCTCTGGTGCACAGCTTTTGTTGCTGCTTAAGTCCTCAAGCAACGTTGGAGTTGTTCACACCTCTCCTTAATAGATGGGTAATGAAGAGATAACACGCATTGCCACGCCACGCGCTGAGATCTATAAACATTTAACATTAGAAGTGAGTGTTATACTTCATCTGATGAAAAATATTTTTATTTACTGACTGTGAAAACTACCCTACAGCGGCTCCATTCTGTGCAGCGGATGGTCACGTTGCTCAACACGGCTACCTGCCGTCAGGGAGCTCCAATAGCAAAACCTGCAGGGTGGGGAGAGGAAGGACAGCGACAGCCGGGTGTGTGCCTACAGGCTGCGGGGTGATCTCACTGCCGCCTTTCAGTACCTGCAGGGAGCCTACAAACAGGAGGGGAATCAACTCTTTGAAAGGCTAGATAACTGCAGGACAAAGGGAAATGGGTTTAAGTTGAGGGAGGGAAGGTGTAGGTTGGATGTCAAGGGGAAATTCTTTTCTATGAGAGTGGTGAGGTGCTGGAACAGCTGTCCAGAGAGGCTGTGGATGCCCCGTCCATTCCTGGAGGTGTTCAAGGCCAGGTCGGATGGGACCCTGGGCAGCCTGGTCTGGTATGAAATGTGGAGGTTGGTGGCCCTGCATGTGGCAGGGGTTTGGAGACTCACGATCCTTGAGGTCCCTTCCGACCCGGCCGTTCTGTATCTGTGATTCTGTGTGCGAAGGAAAGGATTAACCCCACCCGCATCTGCCGCCTCCATAAACCCGGTGCCGCAGGTGAGGGGCGGTGGAGACGCGGCCGACCGCTGCAGTTTCCTCCGCTGCCCACCAGCGGTCCTCCGCGCCGCAGCGCCCGGCCGCGGCATCGCACCGGCAGTTAACTCGGCTCCCCGTCCCGCCAGCTTCCTTCCCCATTTACCCACGAGGCGACGGCAGCGGGACGGCTGCAGCTCAGGAGCGCCGCCGTGCTGCACCCGGGGCCGCGTCTCGCTGCCCGGGCTGCCCGCCCCGCTCCGGCCGCTCCCCGCTCGCCCCCGGCCCGGTGACGGACGCGCGAGTCGGGGCTCCCCTTCGCTCCTCCCACGGAGCGGGGCCGGAGGCAGCGCCGACCCCTCCCAGGGGCAGAAGCCGCTCGGTGCCGCCCAGTGCAGCTCGGGGACCTTTCCCGGCATCTCCGGTCCCGGCTGCTCGCAGCTCCCCGCAGCTCCGGGTCGCAGCCCGTTCCGCGCCGCCTCTCCCAGCCCCGCTCTCCCCGTCCCGACCCGCGAGCCCGGCGCGTCGAGATGGTGGCCACCTGCCTGCACCTGGCCGGGTTCGTCTGCAGCTTCATCGGGTGGATCGGGGTGGTGGTGGCCACCGCCACCAACGACTGGGTGGTGACCTGCGGCTACACCATCACCACCTGCCGCAAGATGGACGAGCTGGGCTCCAAGGGGCTGTGGGCAGACTGCGTCATGGCGACGGGCCTCTACCACTGCAAGCCGCTGGTGGACATCCTCATCCTGCCAGGTACGCTCCCCGGCTCTCCTCCCACCCCACTGCAGGGTGGTCGATGGTGGAGCTCCATCCGCTTCGTCGACATGAAGGTGGTCCCTTAAACGTGCCAGAGAATTGAGTGGTGTCTCCTAACACGGTGCTCACGGACTTACACCTGGTTCTAACTGTCCTTATTATATAATATTTATCTCTGGCTATTAAAGTCCACTTATTCTACCAGCCGCTGCTCTTAAGAAACTGTTAACAAGTTGTTCCTTTCCCATTTCATCCCCAGACTGCGTTGCAAAGCCTACTCTTGTATCTCAGTGTTCTTTGTATTTCAGTTCTGTCTCGTGATGATGATGGACCACTAAAATTTGAAGGATCTATTCCTTGAAATGATCTGAGAAGGATGAATCTCGTGGCATCCATTATTAATGCTGCTGTGGCTTTTAATCTTTTGGAAGTTTGTCATCAGTCTTGGCAGTCCTGTGCTTCCCTTGTGCTCTAATGCATGGCAGAGCTCTTAGCATAGTCATGTCTGTTCCCTGCATGATCTGTCTCGTTACTTTCTAATCATAAAGCATTTACTTTACTGCAAAGTAAAATCTAAGCCAAGTGTTTCTCCAGGATGAATGCATCTTTGGGGCTAACTGAACCTGCCAAGGTCTGTGTGTGATCTTGTCTCTATAGTTTAGCCGGTTATTTTAGCTAATTATTTTATCTATTTCAATTGTTGTTAACTCCATGGTGTTTCTTCGCTCTGTTTCACCTCGTCAGGGTGCCCCTTCCAAAGCCAACAGGTTAGAAATACACGTCCCTTGTCTTTTGTTCATTTTTCCCTTCTTTATCTGCTTTCAGTTGTTGTGGAAATAACTTCACAGTGGTTAGAGAGGTCACCCCTGAAATCCCCCCTGACACAATGCCCAGCCCCTGTTACACAGAGGTTGGCAGTGCTGGACCTCTCAGACCAGCTCCTGTTCTCCCTGTCGGTACTTACAGTTCAGTAGGCTTGCCTTCCTTATAGCTACTGTTGTTCACTTTGATCCAGCACAGCAGGCAGGAAAATGGCTTATCTTGACAAAACATGGAATTAAACTTAATAAATGAGAAAATAAAGCCTTCCCCCAACAGAAAGCTGTGTTTCTCTGCGGCAGAGGCAGATCACGAAGTGAGATCCTTCTGCCCGTACCCACTCTGAGCCCCTTTGCTGCCCATGGGATCCCTCCCGGTTCCCTCCCTCCAGCTGAACTGTGTTTGGAGTCCTCCACCGAGCCAAGTCCTTAAACTGGAACGTTTGTGTCTTGTTTGTGTGCTTGTTTGCTTGGGACCGGTTACACAGAGGCCATGCTGGGCATTGCCATCTCCTTTGTTTAGGTCTCACTTTCTGCCCTTAACTCCTTAGGGAACTAGGAGTTAAGGAACAGTGCCACGTGCAGCCCCACGACCCGCTGCTCCAGGGCAGGAAAGCCGTGCTGGTGATGAAAGCTTGGGGCACCCCGTGGTGTGCACAGAGTCCTGAGGAATAGTGTGGCTGCTGAAAAGCTGCAGGAAAACCCCTTCCCAGCTGTTTCACTCACTGCCATCTTTCCCAGCTTCATGATTTCCCTACATCTTGCTGGGAAGACATTCTCACTCCATGGAAACTGTTGGTCTCGCACACCTCTGAGCCGCACACCGACTGCCTCACGCCTGCCGGGTATTTGCTTACACAAAGGGTTATGTAGAACCATAGAATCCATCTCTTGCACTCTGTGAAGGTGTTGGGAGCTCATCGGGCAGCAACGTTTGCCCAAAGTTCTCCTCCTTTTGAGCCAAATAACCCAGATCCTCTTTCTCACCCCACCCGCAGGTTACGTCCAGGCGTGCCGAGCGCTGATGATCGCCGCCTCCGTGCTGGGCCTCCCCGCCATCTTCCTGCTCATCACCGTGCTGCCCTGCATCCGGATGGGCCACGAGCCCGGCGCCGCCAAGTACCGCCGCTCCCAGCTGGGGGGGATCCTCATCATCCTCCTGGGTAAGGCACGGCCCGGCCTGCTCCGCTTTGGGACGGTGTGGTGTGTGAGCAGGGAGGCGCAGATCGATGGCAGTGGGTGCTGCTCCTTTGGGACATCGGCAAGGAGGCGGCCAGGCGCCGGGGGGGCACAGCCCCGTGCCTCCTGCCAGCCTTGTCCTCGGGATTTCTTCCCGTCCGCGGAGCCCGCGGAGGAGATTGTTTTGTGCAGCTCAGCCTGTGAAGCTCATTGTCCCCAACACGGCACCTGCGTGTTCTTGAGGCCTCGTCACCCCAGCCACAGGCTGCGGGGCCTTGTTTTCACCCGTCTGCTTGGCAGAGGAGGGGGCAGAGGGAGAGTGGCTTCTTTGTGCGGCTCTGCTGCTCGCCGGCAGCCAGCGCTGACATCACCCTGCTCCTCTTTCTTCTGCTTCTCCTGAGGTTTTTTTCAAGTGGGCGCCACATGGAGCTGCATGTCTCCAGCTGGGGAGGCATGGGGACAAGGAGGGATGGAGCCCTGTGCAGCAGATCCCTCCATACTCTGATGGGAGGTCCCCGCCACCCAGCTTTGGCATATCTACCATTCTACCAGTTTGAATAACGTTAAAAAAAAGTGAGGTGGGGGTCGGTCTCTTCTCCCAGTGAAAGGACCAGGGGAGGTTCAGGGTATTAGGAAAAATTTCTTCTGAGAAAGAGCAGTGATGCAGTAGCACAGCTGCCCAGGGAGTGGTGGGGTCACCATCCCTGGAGCTGTTCAGAGCTGTGGGGATGTGGCACTGAGGGATGTGGGCATGGGGAAATGGGTTGGGGTCGGACTTGGTGGTCCTAGATATCTTTTCCAGCATTTATGATTCTATATCTTCCTCCTACAAGGTCCCTGCTCCAGAGAGGAACAGTTAGGATGAATCAATATGTCTGAAATTTAAGAGTGAGACCAAGGAGGTCTTCCAATAGCTGTGGGCTTTAAGGGGCTGTTGCTACAGCTGGAAATGCTAACATCAGCTCTACAGGCCTGCTTAGGACATCCCGTCAGTTGCAGTCACACTGGAGAGCTCTGGGAATGTGTCCCTTATCCCTGTCCTGAAACCTCCAGCCACAGACCTGGGCTTGGCAGTGAACAAAAGGGTTTTTTTCATGCTGTCAGTGACACTGTAGCAACAAGAGTCTCTGTTCTGCTGTTATCTCTGGTCTGGGAGCTGGGGGAGTCCCACCAGAGCTGCGCTTCGTGGCAAACAGATGGAAAATGTTAGTTTTGGGCTAGAAGAGCTGTGCTGTGGACCAGCCCCATTTTGCATGGCTGAGAGCACTGCCCCTAAATCTGCTTTGCGGTAGGGCAGCAGGATTGCAGGAGCAGCAGACATGGCAGTGACTACAGTGAGTCACACTGCGTGAGAAGAAGAGAAAGCGCAGAGCTCTGTGGGGGTGAAGCAGGGCTTTGGGTCTGGTCCTGCCATGGTAGAAGGCCAGTGAGAAGAGATAACAAGGATGAAGGCTAGCATGTGCACTTTGGGTCAGGTTTGGCCTTCTTGCTGGTTGTTACCCCTGTGTGATCCGGGCTGCCCCGGAGCTGGGCAGTAATAAAGGATCAACATGTTCCTTTGGCTCCTAAACTTTTCACAAAAAATAACCAACCCACACTTTTTCATACAAAACAAATTTGTTTTTCCAGGTTGATTAGCAAATCAGTCCCCTTGGAAAGAGAGTAATGCACAGAGCTTGGGACTTTGACATTGTTTAAGCTGATTAATGATCTGTTGTTGGAAAAATGAAGTGTCACCATTCCAGAGACTTCAATAAGTATGAATATCAGGCCTCAGAAGACATAATGCTGGCTTAAAAGTCTTTCTGTCATGGGCTGTTCTTATTTATTCTCTGGCCACCGATCTCTCACTCGTGGGTTTCTGTGTTTTCCCTCCAACATCAAGGCTTGAGCACAACTCCCAGAGATCTGGTTAGAAGAAAACAAATCCAGACCCACAAACACTGCAGAGTGGAGATGCAATCACTGGAGTTGGCTCCATGGCAAATGTTGCGTGTTGCACAGGGAGAGGATGGCATTTAGGACAGAAATTGTTAAAAAGGAAAGAAGGGATTGAAACACAGAATCACGAAAAAAAAAAAAAAAGAGAGAGAGAAAAAAATAGTTGAAAACTTGCCAGGAAAACAATGGGCTCAGATATTCCATTGATTTTCCTGTCCGCTGATAATAGCAGGCTGCAGAGTGCAACATGTGTGCACACCCTCCTATCCTGTATGCTGATGTATTTATGTCTTTGCTTGATCCTATCTGACCAAGGGAATTGATTTATGGCTGCACACAGCTGTCGGTGGTGGTTTGCCCTGAGCTGCTATGAAAACATCTCCAACACAGTGTTGATGGAAAAAACCCGTCCCATCCCATATTGTTGGTGCTAATTTGGGGGACCCCGTGCTGGTACCCAAGTGATCTTTTCCCCGTGGGGAAATGAGGAACCTGAGGATGATAAACAGATGGAAAATGCATTGGTTACTGGGATTTACCACTGCTAGCTGACCATGTTAGCTATTATCTTCTAAATAGATGGTATTAATAGATTCCTCTGGATATTTCTCTCAGAGGACTCTATCCCAAGATAAACAAGGTTCAAAAGTGCTTTTTTTTTTTTTTTTTTCCCCTTCTGGGAAGCTGTGGGCACTAAGAGACCTCTGTAAGTCACACTGCTCCCCCTTGAAGAAACAACAGAATCATTGAACAGCTTCTGTTTGGAAAAGACCTTCAAGCTCATCAAGTCCAACCAGTAAATCAATGGCACCCAATCTATGGCTTGAACTGCAGTACTTGTGTGTTCCCCGTGGGCAGGTGGCTCAGGGCAGGAGGGAAAGCAGAATCTAAACACTTACATAACCTGCATAAAACAACTTTGGGAAGGCAGATTATGAACATTATCGGTGGATGGTTGAACTGGGTGATCTTTGAGGTCTTTTCCAACCTTAATGATTCTACGTGTGCTTCCAGTGCTGGAATCAACCGTGCCTATAATGGTAAATGTTAAGAGATTCAGCTCCATGGATCAGGTGCACGGTCAGAAGGAACTGGGACCCACTGGGGTGTGGGGCACAGGAACAGGTGGTGCTGATGAGGATGATGTGGTAGAATCTATAGGATTCGAGCTGCTCCTCTTGCTTTCTGCCAAACTGCACTGACAGCAGCAGCCATCCCAGTGCATTCCTCCTCCCCACTGGGATCACCAGCAGCTGCAATGAGCTCCTCTCAGCCCTTGGCCGGCCTTCCAGCTCTCCAGCATTGTCAGCACAATGATAAGGTGGTGCTACATGTGGCTGCCTCACTGCACAAGCGATGCCATTGTCCCGGTGTCCCCGAGAGCTCCCCTTGGCCCAACGCGAGCGTTGTCCTCTCTGCTGCGCCGTGGGGGAGGGTCTGAGGGGATAAGGCTCTTATAGTCTATGGACACTAATGTATATATATATTTACTGTGGACAGAAGAAGAAAAGATGATTGTGTCCTTTCGGACAACAAAGCAGCATTATGCTGGAGCCCATTAGAATGCTTTGCAGATTCCCATCCGACCCCTCTCTGGAGGCTCACGAGCTGCAGCAGGGGCAGCCCTCCTTCCCCACAACCCCCTCCCAGAGCTGCAGGGCCCTTGCTTTGAGGAGGCCCCAAGTCATTGCTGGCTTCATTAGCATCCTCCAAACGTTCTTCTCTTTTCCATAAGAAAATATTTTTTCTCATAATAACCGCAGCAACTGGGGAAGGGCTTTCTGCTGTACTGGCCAGCAGCAATGGTTTGTTTTCCGCTTTAACCAAACAGTTTTTATTTTTTCTCTGCCCCTTTTTCTCCCCCTCTTGCAACCTTAACTTTTTGACACCGCCTCCAGATCTCTCTCAGTGCGGTCAGCGGAGATCTGTAGTGCTGCCACAGCCCTGTTATTGTTTTGCTCCGATTCTCTGATAGCCACAAGGATGGAGTCCTGCACAGCTTGTCCCGGAGGCAAGTCAATATTGACGGATTCATTCCTCTCAGATGTGCGGGCCATAAAGGGGTATTGTTTTAGGACCTGCTCCTGTAGGTGGTTAACGCCATCGGCTCTGCTGCGTGCAGGGCTGTGCAGAGTGAGGGCAGAGAGCGGGGTGATGCCAGGAGAATGCAGGGATGGATTTTTTTATGGAGATCATCTTCACCTTGTTGCTACCTTCCTGCTTTTGTGGAAAAGCCTGGAGCAAAACTAGAAGCCCTCAGTAGTCGTGCTCTGTGGGCTCCAAGCTGAACGCTGTGGTCCCTCTGACTCGTTTCACTAAGTCTTTGGGAAGCCTCGCTGCATTGCCCCACCACCTGACCCCGTTTTTCATAGGGAAGTGGAATCCACTTTCCAACTGACTCTGAGTTGAGGTTTTACTGCCTCTCCAATGCATGAGGCTTCTGTGATCTTCTGCTCCCAGCTCCTTCTGAACACGCAGCTCTCCAGAGCACCAGTTTCAGAGTTGACTTTCATTCTTTAGTCTTCATTGCCAGCTCAGGTTGCATCAAACAGAGGTTTGATCTGCTCCTTATTGCTGGTCCTTCGCCACCTCTCCCAGCTCAGGCATCCCCACCTCTCTCCTGCTCTGGCACCAGGAGTCCTGAAGCCTGTACTGTTGTATTCCCCATTGGATCAGCGTGGGGATGGGCTCCTCACCATTCTCCAGAGGAAATACAAGCTGCAGGAGACTGACCCCAAGCTTCGAGTATGTGGGTTGTCTTGAGGGGGCCAAGGAAGGATGGATACTCCATCCCCTGAGCTTGCTGGGTATCCCGCTGGTCCCACACTCAGTGTCGGGTTGAAGGTTGGACTGGATGATCATAGAGGTCTTTTCCAACCCTACTGATTCTACATTTCTGTGATTGGCTCTTCCCCTCCTGTCTCCCCAGCCATGTGCGGCGTGGTAGCCACCATCTGGTTCCCCGTCTGCGCCCACCGTGAAACCACCATCATGAGCTTTGGATACTCCCTGTACACGGGCTGGATCGGCTCTGCCCTCTGCCTCTTTGGTGGCTGCGTCATCGTCTGCTGCTCGGGGGATGCTCAGACCTTCGGCGAGAATCGCTTCTACTACGCCTCGGGCTCCAGCTCCCCCACCCACGCTAAGAGTGCCCACGTCTGAGCTCCCACACCCCCTGGGTCTGCACACCATGGGTTCACTTCTCCTGGCGCTCGCTGCTGTTGTGCTCCCCGGGAAGGTTTTAAAACAGCAGCCCAAGCGCCCAGCAGTCCCAAGTGTTGTTGTCCCCCTGTTGTCCCCTTCTCTAGAAAGCAAGCCCCCACTCCCACCTGTTTCGCCCTCCCCATCCTCCTGCCCCAGGGGTGGTGTGTGGGCCTCAGGTGGGTTTGGGTTTTTTTATTTTACTGCTCACCAAGAGAGCTTAAAGCAGCAAAGCAGACGTGAGAGGCACTTCCCCGTTGCTGAGGACTCCAGCACGTCCCCATTTGCTTTCCTGTCCCCAAGGTCACCGCTCTGGCACAGTCTGGGAGCAAGGGCAGAGGGAGGTGCACCCTCCCAACAGGCAAATGTTTCTCTTTTGGAACAGTAGAGGATTTTTTCTGCCTTTCCCTGTAAATACTTTTGTATGGATTTGATCGTTTTAGTAACATTGTTTCCCCCACTCCCCCGGTCATCAGTATGAAGGAAACAGAACCCAAAGGTCCTAACGCTGCGATACGTAACAGTGTTCTGTATATAGTTCCAATGACTCTGGGGGCTCTAATCCCCACACTCTTTTTTAGTGTTTTGTTTTTTGTTTTTTTTTTTTCCTTTGTACAGATCAGTTACTAAAAATGTGTTTTTACATTTACATTTGCTTTCATCCCATAAATCTGTGTTCACCATTCCTTAGCACATTTTTAACACACAGTTACACTGTCACAATGCAATTCTGGTGAATACTGATGATGCCTTTGTACTTCAACTGAAATACTGTACAATAAATAACAGAGTATCTGCGGCTCTGCCTTCTCCTTTTCCTTCCTTCCTGTGTGCTTCCATAGCTAGCTTTTCCATGACGCAGTTTCCTAATGATTTCGAAGGGGTTTTTTGAAAGTAATTTGGGATGAGAAGTTCTGCTCTGCTGTGGACTCAAGGCTGCCTTTGCTTTTGGGAGAATATTCAAAAGCCAACTAACCTTCCTGCTCGGAACCAACTGCAGCCTTGTGTGTTGTTCCTTGTGTCTTATCCCAGGGTCAGGGTTTGTGGCATTTTTCCCATTCAGGAGGCTTGGAAACCCATTGGAGAAGTCCAAAATCTTGTTGCTCTGAACTCAAGTTTAAGTCTGCTCCGGGATCATTACTCTTAATTAAAACCACGTAAGATCAAGATCCAGCTCTGTCCTCTCTGGATGCTGTAGCAATTACTGTGATACCAAGCCCCAACAGTTCCCAGGGCTCTTAACTCACTCCACATAATTGGTGCACACTTCACCCCAGGGCTGAAGCAAGGGGAGAGCCTGGAGCTGTGTGCAGAAGCAGAGATTCCACTAGGAGGTTTGGGGTGGTGAGAAGGGATCTGCAAACAGGGCAGTAGGACAAGCCTCAGTGTGCTGGCGTGTGCTCATTCATCCATTGGGATCTAGCTATCCATGGCCTGCTTTGGTTGGAGAGCCCAACTAGGGCCACGGATGCTGCAGCCCCACGCTTTGCCCTGGGTAGATGTGAGGCTGAAGTGGGAGCATTTAAAGGGAGAGAATGAGGATGGCTGCACTCCCCTGGGATAGCATGGAGAGAAGAACCCAGGCCCTGGCACTCGTCCTGCTGCTCCAGCACACAGCATCTGCCCCGAACTCCAGCAGCCCCAGAGGCGCAGCCCAGGGCTGTGCAGGACACTTGTGCCCATGACATCACAGCAGGGCACAGTCGGTCGTTGTGTGCTCGGCAGGGACGCGTCAGTGCTGCCATTGATGTGCGGGTGCCAGCTTGTGCGGGCGGCGGGGATTGTGGATTGTGCACACATCAACCCTGGGACTGGTGGCAGAGAGGGAGCCCTCAGGGCAGGAATGCACTGCAACGCTGTGGGAAGCTCAGCAAATCCTAACAGTAGGGAGATGTGGGATCCTATGGAGAACAAAGCCTTGCCAGGCATCACTTGGGGTATTTTTTCCTTTTTCTTAGGCTGCAAATCAATATTTTCAGGCACAAGGGGCTGGCGCTCGGCTCCTTGCCCTCCCTGCGCCCTACCCAGGACCACAGGCACCAACAGCTCCAAAATATCCCATAGAGCTCTCCATAACACTGGCTGCTGGGCAGGGCTGGCCACGGCACTACCAACACTCAACAACTTTTGGTGCTCATCGCATCAAAGCCTCAACATTGAACCAAACACAGTTGGAACACAACGAGCTGCTCCGCACCACACCTGGCATCAGCGATGGAGTGCTGGCTGCTCTGTCATCACCCCAACTTGGGGGAGGTCCCCCAAGTCCCAACAGAGCCCTCCCTGGGTCAGCACCCATCCCTCTCATTGCAGTGTGTCCCCACCACTGTGCCACCAGGAGCATCCCCACGTCCGTGGCGAAGGAGCTCAGTGAGCTTTGTGCTGCTATAGTCAACCTGTGGCCATTGGCTCTCATTTTTTCTTTCTTTCTTTTTTTTTTTTTATTTATTTATTGTGTAAATGGTTTACCATTTATTTTTCACAACAATGCAAGTAAATACCAAAGTCAGCTCATTGAACTGCATCTTCTACAAAGGAAATTTTGAAGCACTTAAGGCAAGATTTTTTTCATCTTTGACTTCTATTTAACATTGAAAAAATACTGGACTGATCAGCTTAACAAAATTTATATGGGAAAAATCTTTTTTTTTTTTTAATTTATTTATTCTTTCATTTAAAAGATTTACATTATTATGGAAGTCGATGCTGAGACACATTTATCCCCGACTTCCATTAAAAATCCATTAGTTCCTGTTCATTTGTCTGTCTGTTGTAATGTAAAGGCACACAATAAAGCTTTATGCATTTATTAAAATATACAGATTTTGGTAAATTTAGATTTCTTTCATAGTATCTTGATAATATATATATATACATATATATGTATCAATTTCAACAACACAATCATCTGAAAATAAAAATCACTCCATAATATATCTGCATATTTTTTTCTTTCTCATGACACACTACAAGACCCCATTGTACAGTGCACCAATGGGCTTCTGGAAACCACAAAAATAAAATAAAGTAAAATAATTTAACAAATTCTTTTAACAAATACACCAATTTCATATCAGAACTGCAGAGAACTGTTACACCAGAAAGTACCATCTGCAAAAAAAAGCAAGATCTACATCAGAAAGACCAAAAACAAAACGAGAGGAGTGAGGATCATTTACAAGCTGGGGCTGTGACACCGGCGTCGCTCGGGGCGTGAGCTCTGCTGTGCAGAGGGTGCGTGTGCTGGGTTGTGTTGCTGTGGTCACAACCTGCAGAGGGACCAAGATTTCACTGGGTTGGTCTGGGAGATGTGAGGTATTTCTGCTCCATCTGGGTCATGCTTTGGGCTCCAGCAACAGGATGCTGGCTCCTGGCATGGAATGGGACAGTAGTGGTGCTGGCAATGCTCTTTTGTAATTTGCTGGCTGCGTGAAAATCTCCTTTGAGGGCATGGAGAAATATTTGGGTTACAGCAACACCTGTGCCAGCTTCCTGACTCCTCTCAGCATCCCAAACTGGCTCTAGGCCAATGCTGCCCAGAGGTGACGGACCAAATGACCTTTGCTGGTGGCCCTGGAGTTGTGGGCAGCCATCCTTCCCTGCTTTCCTGGGAATGGATGAGGATGGGATGGAGATGGGGAAGGGGAAGGGATGGGGAAGGGATGGGAAAATGATGGAGAAGGAACGAGGAATGGTGGATGGCTGCAGGAGAACCACAGCAGCCCCAGGGCCCTGCTCAACACGCTGATACAATGACAGGTCCTTGACGCCGAAGAGCAAGGGAGCAGGCTCTCACCAAACGATACTCAGGTGGACACAACGACACACACTGGTACTGCAAACTGCTCTGTAGCAAGAGATTAAGGCTGCAAAAGGAACAACAGGCTTCGACTCAGCAGGGTACTTGGGCACATGTTTGTTGTCCAGCAGATGCCTAAATACCGTGCGGTAGCGGGACGAGGATGACCACCCCATGGTTTAGTTTGAGAGCTGTTAGGAAAACAGCAACAATCTTTCTCCCTGAAAGCATAAAGCCAGACCTGCCAGGTGCCATCTCTCCTGGGTATCTCAGAAGCATCCTTCAGGGGAGCAGAGGGCACAAGTGAGCATCATGAGGGCTTCAGCAGCACTGGGGATAGGTGTGTAGGACAGATTCCCAAGTGGATTGGTAGAGCTTATGTGCATCGTGGAGACTTTTGGGTGGGATGCTCTTAGGTTTCTGCTTGTGGAAGTGTAGCTAGGTTGGGCAGCAGGAGAGAATCCAGAGTGAAGCTTAATGGGTCCTTTTACCAAACCCTAACTCCCATCCTGAAGCCCTCCCAGTCACTCCTTTTGGTTTCACATTAGAAAATGTCTCTAGAACAAGCAGCATTTTTATATCTTTTCACACATTATCCACCAAGTCAAGGTTAGAAACAGCATGGAGGCCAGAATGAGTGCTGGGATGTGCCACAGCAGTTCACAGACAATGGGCTGGCTGTTTTGGGAAAGACAAAGTGGTGGGAGCAGCATCCAGTTCAACCTCAGGGACACTGTGTGGGGTTTGCTGACTGCTTGCATAAGTCTAGGTCAGGTGTGATCTGAAACGAGGCCAAGATCAGATTCAGGATGCTTGGCTATGCCAGGATTTCAGGATTTGTTTGAGACAGTCTAGAGCAGTGCAAGACATGGACTAACACCGAATCCTGGTATTTACGACCTTTGGGTTCAGGGGACCAGCATGGAGTGGCCTTGTTGCATACACTTAGCGCTGGAACAGCCATGAAAACGCCAAGTAATGGGGCCAACTGAGCTGAGCCACCCCCTTGGATGAAGCTGGTTCACTTTCATGTCCTACCTGCCTGCCCCTCTGGTTAAGCTATTACTGCTGGGTGGTTAGAGGAAAAAGCACACGTGCTAAGAAAGTGCCAAACACATAGGAGTGGCCATTAGGGTGACTATTCCCCAGGGAAAACCCATCTCATCCCCCCACGTGGATATTCCACCTCTCAGAGCCCCCTCAGTTTGGCACATCTCCCACTGGGCGCCAAATGGGGCTCGGCAGGTACCAGGGCTCCAGCATTCCCTGGCGTGGGACTCAGCTGGCAAAGCCCTCGGGTGGGTTTGGTTTGGGGTCAGCAGCAGTCGCGGCGTGTGACCCAAGGACCAGAGGTGACGGGGTGGTGGTGGAGGACAGGACGGGGCAGGGAAGCTGCAGGCCCTTCCTGGCTGGCTGGCAGCACGGCGTCCCCCTGCTCGCCCCACTACTCAGGTGAGTAGTCCAACTCGTCGTTGGCAATGAGGGCTTCTGAGGACGGTTTGTGCCTGCCCTTGCTTTTCGATCTGCTACTCGTCCGATGGCTTTCCTTTGCTCCTGCCATTTGCTGGTATGAGAAGCCCTTGTCCTCGGGAGGGCCCCAGTCTGGGTAGCTCTCACCCTCGGTGGCGTAGGAGAAGCCGTCGTCCACTGAGAAAGGGTCAACATCCACATCATAGCGCTGGTAGGTGCTCTGGTGGAGGGCCTCCTCGCGGGCACTGATCTCCAGCGTGCTGTTCCACATCCCGTAGCCAAAGTAAATGAGCAGACCTGGGGTGAGTGAAAGTGAGAGGTTGCTGGGGATGACAATGCCCATCATTCCCCTCCTAGCCCAGACTATACCTCAAAGCCACACCTATCCCCATAGCCCATGCCAGCATCCAGCCTCCTCCATCCCGCCTCCTCCTGTCCACTGCCAGTTGGCTCGAGCTGGTGAGGGCTTAATCTGAGTAAATATTTTTTTGCTTTTATTTTTAAGCGAATGCATGTTTTCATTGATGTCTGGTCTTCAAACCAGCAGAGTGCATGTTGTCAGTGTGTGACCGGGGAGCACTGTGTTTAAAACATCAGCTGGGACGGCTGCTTAACCGTGTGATTGTGCCATCTGCAGCCTTGGTGGGAAAGCAGTTCCCAACAGACTTAACCTGGCCTCCTATGTTGGAAGCCCACATTTCACTCCAGCAGCCTCCCAGCCATTCTTTTCCCTCTGGAATTTTCCTATGCTCTCAGTATCTCTCCTGCTAGTACTCACAACCCTGTGTGCCCAGGGTCTGGCACACATCAGCAGGGTGACCTCGTTACCATTGCTGGCACCTGACAAGGTGTTAGATGTGCACACAGGTGCAAGGCCTAATCACAGGCAGACTGATTTGATGCTCTGAAGCCACTTTCCTTCTAAAGAACAGGTGTGGGGCTTTCCCTTGATTTGTTCTTTCACTTATTGGCTGAGTGAGCTAGAAAAACTTTGAGCATCTCCCTTCTAGCCTGAGGGCTGTGCATGGCTCCTCAGTAGCTCATCTTAGGGCTCAGAGATGGAACCTTGCTGTGAGGCCTCAGGAATTACCTGTGAGAGCTGACTGCCTCTCCTGTCCTTACTCTGAAGCAAGAGAGGATATGACAACACGGAGGAGGAAAGCTGGAGCAATCTCCCCCTGAGGGCTGGTATCTGTGAAACTGTTCTGGGATAGTGAAGGGAGATCCAAGGTCTGTTCGTATTATGACCAAACTTTTTCCTTATAGGAGGCGGCATCTGCCTCCAACGTTTGCAACAATCCACTTTCACACCTTCCCAGTGGGAAGAACATCTGCTGGGGTGCTCAGCCAGAGATGGCTGTTTTGGATGTTGGCACCAAAGCTCAGGGTCTGTTGTCTGCAGCTGGGGTTCCTATGGGCTGTTGCAATATCTGTCTTTGCTCATACGGCTGCTATGTGTCTCTTAAGGAGTCCTTGGTTCTGATATTCCTTGTTGCTTCAGTTCTCTGTAGTCTGCAGCTGGGAGCCTTCAGGAGGAGCTATGAGAGCTCTAGGTTTTTGTAGGATGGGAATAGAAATATAAAGCAAAGGAAACTATGGGCATATCAGGCTGCTGGATACGTGCCAAGAGGACTAAATTTGGCCCAAATATTCACAACAGAGCCTACATGTTCTGAAAGCCCCCTGCCATAAAGTGAAGTGTTCAGACCAAGAACAGGAGCTGGAGCCCGCAGCCCCTTGGCATTGCCCCTTCCAGAACTGTTAGGGTTGGACAGCTTTGCATTTTAGAAATGTGGTGCTGAAATTTTGGTGTGGGCTGCTGAAAGAGCTCAAGTGGGTGAAATAGCAAGAAAGCAGGCAGATTTCTGCAGGAAACCCACCTACTTTCTATCAGAAGACTCATCAGAACAGTCACCTTTACGTGAAGAAGTTTGCTTCCATCAAACTGACATTTTTCTGGAGGTGTAATTCTTGAGTTAGCTGTAGTTTGGGGGCTTGATTAACAGATTTCTAAGAACTCCGACATTATGAGGAGCAAATGCAAGGGATTGGGTATCCCAGCTGAAAAAGCATTAGCCTAAGCACTAATTGGTGACGTTGCTATTACCACCCTTTGAAAACAGGGTCAGTAATAAAATAATCTGGGACTCACCCACAAAGCACCAGACAGCAAATCGGATCCACGTGACTGTGGAGAGCTTCAGCATGAGATAGATATTCACCAGCATGGCGAACGCGGGGACGAACGGGAGGCAGGGTGCCATGTAGGGCAACTTCTTGGGGTTCTCTGGCTGC
Source organism: Meleagris gallopavo (assembly GCF_905368555.1). NCBI lineage: Eukaryota > Metazoa > Chordata > Aves > Galliformes > Phasianidae > Meleagris > Meleagris gallopavo. The sequence goes on along the minus strand of NC_139414.1, from coordinate 19,188,198 downwards.
TGCAAGATGACAAACACCAGCACGACGATGAGCAGGATCATCAGCACAACAAGGAGAACGGCCCACCAGCTCTGCTCAGAGATGTAGTCTGACCCAAAAATAATGAAGGAGCAGAAGATGAACATCAGGACAAAGAGCAGGAGCACGCAGGTGGTGACTGTGTGGCCAGTGGCTGCCGTGGGCCTATCCATCTTCCCCGGCAGCCCCAGGTGGATCCGCATGGTGTAGTAGCGAGGGCCAATCAGCTTCTTCAGCTTGATGAGGTAGATGTTCTCAGACTCGTCCGCCTCAATCCCTGAAGTCATGTCGACTGTGCCGTAATTGGGGTGATTCACGTTGTAGGTGGATTTATCAGATTTCCCAATGAGCATCTCGTTGTCCCCCAACGATGGAAGGTTTTTTGCCCCACACGTGTTGGTTGATGGACCTGTGAACTCCTCTCCTTCACTGCCTGGGGAGCAAGCTTCCTTCTCACAGTCAGCCAGGATACCCTCTTTCTTTTTGGTGTGCTCCTCAGAGAGGAACTTGACAAAGCCATCGATGTCACTCTCGGGCTGGTACCGGAGGAGCAGGACACAGACAGACACCAGTGTGTAGGCGAGCAGTGTGCCAATGGACATCATCTCTATCAGGTCCCGCAGGCTGACCAGCAAGGACAGCAGTGCCGCAAGAAACCCAGAGACTATACAAGCTACTACTGGCGTTTCTGTATAAGAGCTGACATGGGACAAAAACCTGCAACAAGAAAACAGTTGTAGAGGGTTAAAATTGCAGGTTGCAGTGGCTGCCTGTTGTAATAACCCATACCTGGCTGGAAAGGCAAAGGAGAAAACCAAATGTTAATGCATGTATGACTGACCTGAAGAGTAGCCCATCGCCAGCCATGGCGTAGATGACTCTTGGCATTGGGAAGAGAGAGCCCAGCAAGCTGACGGTCAGGCCGGCCACAGACCCAATGGCAACGATGAACTTGGCTGCATAGAAGCCACGTGCCACAAACATTTCCATCAGTGGGGACTCAGTGTCGATGGCATCATATGGCACCATCAGTGTGAGGATGATGCTTACCTGGGGAAGGTAAGATGAGTAGGACAGAGGGTCAGCAGCAGCCCTGAGCTTGCAGTTACAGAGGCTGCTTCTCAAGGGTGGGAAACACGCAAAAAAATTGAGTCTAATTAGAACTGTATCCTTACACCTCCTACGGAGAAGATGTAAAATGCAGAGGTTTGGGCTGTGTGATTTACTGTGGAGTTGTTAATCCAGGGGCTCTGCTACCTTGGGCTCTGCCACCCTAAGGCAACAAGGGACCTGAAATTCCTGAGTATAGACATGCATTTACTGGGTGCAGAGAGACTGGACAGGCTGTGGCCATCCATGTATATGTCCTGTCCCACACAGCTGTACTTGTTTCAATCTCTTGCAGCCCCCCAGTGGATGGCTGTACTCGTATGGCTAGTACGTATGGACATGTATTCATATATACACACACATAGCAGGTACTTACGGACACGTATGCTGTCAAGCACGCAACAAGTGAGGCTGTGATGGCGTAGGGGATGGAGGTGTTGGGGCTCTTTGCTTCTTCTCCTGTGGTAGCAATGATGTCGAAGCCAATGAAGGCATAGAAACACGTCGCAGCCCCTTTGAGCACCTGTGCAGAGGACCCACTGTCTCAGTGCCATGAGGGTGGCTGGCACCCAATTGGGAACAAGTGATCATGCAAAACCATTTTGTGCTTATTTTACTTGCACTGGGGTGTGGGGTTAGGGTTGTGTAGGGGCACTGAAAACACTATGGATCCTGAGGGACTGACTGACTCCCCATCCCCAACATGTTCATATGTTTTGTGTTAGCAGGAATTCTCATCAGGCAGCAAGATCTGCTAGCAGAGGAAGCAGAACAGAGCATGGACAGTCAGACATGCACCACTCTCCAAACAACCTTTGCTTTGCTTGGAAGCTGCAGGTAGGTTGGAATACTTGAAAGGGGAATTATTTGTACTGCTAGTTACTTTATTATGTTCTTTCTTAATGTACAACATTAGCTTGTTTATAAGAAACAAACACTGAAGCTGGCTAAAGACTGTGTAGCTCTAAGGAGAGAGCTAATTTGTAGTTGCAAAGCCCTTGAATATATCTGGCTAGCTGCATGTTGCATGTCCATCACCTCTATCTCAGTTCTTTAGCGATGGAGCACACAGGAAAATTCACCTCTTTCAGTGGAGAGTCTGTAATTCACTTTTCAAAATATCTCTGTGCTTCTGGGGATCTCGAGCTTGTGCTGTGGTGGATTAAGTTCTACAAATGATTTCAGAGAGAAACAGCCGCCTGAAAACCATAGGAAGACCCCATTGTTTTTCATGTGTTTTGGATAATGTATCTTTTAAAATTAGGTACTGTTGCCAAGAGAGATTTGGAGGATTGGGTTGGAGCAAAACACTCACATTTGGCACTATTTTTTTCTTTCCTATTTTATAGCAGAAAAAGACAGGTATCATCCAAAAGTAAATCTGACGTCTGTTCTTAACTGGGCCTGAGCACTGCTCCTCGCTGCCATGCTCCAGAAGAGAAATGCTGATTTACAGAGGTGAAGGGACGACATGTCAGCTTGGGATCCTTTCAGCAATCAAGATTTTTGGTTTACTTTACTTTCTTGCTTATTTTTCCGCACAAAATCCCTATGGAGTCGAGCAGTGTAAATCTGAGAAGTTATCTTGGGCTTAGGCCAGCTGAGATATTTTCAGTCTCTGTTCATCTTTGGATAAAAACCAGCGCAAGCAAGCTAAAAAAGCCAAATATGTCCAAATTCTCAGTAAGCTTTGAGGGAGCATCCATAAAATAAGCACTGGCAGGTGGCATTATGAAGTGCTCAAAACAAATGCTCGAGAACATTGTTATTGAAAAGCAGCCAACATAAGTATCTCCCCCTCTGCAGGGGACGGGCTGGATCCTCCCGAGCCCTTCTTTGGACAGCCACTGCGTTTTGCTGCTGTGAGCCTGATAACGAAAGACATTTCCTGGTGTATGCTTTCACGTGCTATTTGGCTCTCCAACAGGGCATCTAGGAATAGGACTGAGTTTATTCTAAGAGTGGCAGGAGATACAGCCAAAGCATCACCATGTCCCTCAGGTTCGGAAGAGTGAGGAGGGATGGGCCCAAGCTGGGAGCTAGAGGCCTCTGGCCGAAGCTGGGTGGGCTGAGCAGGGTTAGGACCTGAGGAGCGAAGTGGAAGCAGGGGCTGCACACCACAAGCAAAGCTGAGCACGTGGTGGGGGTGGCACCGCATGGCCCACTGCACACAGGACTTACCCCCGGCCATCCAAATGGCAGGAACTGCCCTTCAGACCAGTTGTCACTTTTGATGAAGAAGAGCCCGGCAATCATAATGAAGACCCAGACTATCAGGTTAATCACATTGAGCACGTTGTTCAGTCCCACTGAGTTCTTCACGCCCATGGCCACGATGACGGTGACGATGATGGCAATGACTAGAGCAAGAAGGTCAGGATATGACTCCTCTCCTTTCCCTGGGTGAGAGAAAAGAGGTGCGTAACTATTTGTCCGTGGCTAGGCTAGATAACCCTTCCCACACAAAAGATTCTATGACTCTATGACAGTACTTTTCAGATCCTGAAGTTTTGCAGTACTCCTTGTTCTCATTGCAAAGCTGGTCTCCAGGTGACCGTGCAAGGTAAAGCTCTTTTATTGAGGTGATAAATCCTGCCTCAAGACACTGTCAGGAGTTTTTGGAGAGCAGAAAACAAATGATCATATCCTAGTTTGCATCATGCATACCTGCTAAGTACTAATCAGAAGTCAATCAAACTTTAAATTTTCATAACAGAGCTACAAGACTGCTCGCTGTTGTTACTGATAAGAGCCGTGGGCTGTTGCTGGTCCCACAGAACCATCACAGCACTGAGCTCCAACATGTCAGTAATGCAGGCTCTCCATAAAATTTCTGTGTGAGTTTTAATGGGGCTGAGCAGAGCAGAGCATTCCTGTGCTATTGTTACCCTCTGATATCAAAATATTTTTTGTGGGGTTCTGATCTTCTAAATGCTGGTTTGGGTGATAGAGGCTCAAAGTACTGGGATCATATATCCCTGCACCTAGAACCCAGACTGAACCAGATGCAAAGTACCAGAGGCCAACGGATGGTAAATAATGAATGAAGCCTAATATCCATGTCTGACGAGCTTCCAATTACATTTCAGGCTCTAATTAACGGAGGAAGCTCTGCACAACAAGATGCACACGCCTCCAGCCCAATTCTCACCCAGCCCGTTCAGCGTCCCGACGCTGCTGATCATCCAGCGGCTGATGGTGTGGTTGGCCAGTGAATCAAACATGCTGCTGAGGGCGCTGGCACCCGCGGCCGTGCCAATCAGGTACTCCAGGATGAGGTTCCAGCCAATGAAGAACGCCACGAATTCCCCCACTGTCACGTAGCTGTAGGTGTAGGCAGAGCCCGTGGTCTTGGGGACCCTCACGCCAAACTCAGCATAGCAAACACCTGTTTGGAATGAAAAAAAATATATACTGAAATTCATCCACAGAGAGCAGCAGTGGGCAGCGTGGTGTTGTGGTTGTGGTGGCCCAGTTTCCATACAGTAACTTTGATGGTGACAGACGTTTCTTCTTCATCTGATAGGGATGCTAATGTGTTCTGTACCATTTTCTCCTGAGATGCTGTGTGCCTATTCTGGGTCACCACAATGTAGGTGCAGGCATGAGTGCTGCCCTGATCATCCTGCTCTCACTCTACCCGTGCCAGATGAGTCTGAAGCCATCTCACAGAAATAACTAAGTTATTTTAACACTTAAATGTTTCTTGTAGACTTCATTTTGAGGAGTAACTGCAAATCTGTCTTTGTAAAGAAGGGAAGAAAGGTGAAAAGTGTGTAACTGGAGCTGCCTGGGAGGAGATTTCAGTGGGATTTAATACTTTCCAGGCTTACTACATCAGGGTATTTTTCAATAAAATCCTGATTCAAGACACTGCTGTCTTGAAATAACTATCAGATTTTATTTAGTAGTCATGGATGGAATCAGAAATTCCCAGGGTGTTGGTCAGGGTAAGTGCTGGCAGGACCACCCACCCCACAAGGTAGTATCCTTGTCCCTGGCTATGGTTTTCAATGCAACTCTTCCAAACTGGACTTCTATAGAGCTGGCCCAGCTACGAGAGCAACAAGATCATCCAGCTCCACACTGTCATTATTGAAAGCTGATTAAAAATGCATGCATTCTGCAAAGGTAAGGCACTCACAGATGACCGCAGGCCTGAATGATTTATGAAACAGGTACTCTGGTGGGGACAAGTATCTGGTTTCTGTCTTTGATAGCTTTAAAAATCATATAATCTTTCTTGGCAGCTCTACTTCTAGCCAACAACAAGATAAGGCTTAAAGAGGATTGATATTGATGCAGAGCGATAATGGCAGAGCAGAGACTTCTATATGTATAAAATGTTTGATTTTTTCAATTACCCAACAGGAATCCCAAAATAGTAATCTTTCACTATACATTGGATATTGCAACCTATAGGGTATATCTGCTTTAGATTTCAGTGTACATTAAGAAAATAACCAATTTTTATCATAGCATGTGGTAGCAGCCACAGGGGGATGAGAGATGCGAGACCTGCACACATCCCTGACTGCCACTGAGTTAATAGCAGGTGGCATTAATCAGGGCACTTGAATTCACAATGCTACAGGTCCTCCAGCAGAAGTGGAGTTCACAGCACTTCCCTGTGTATGCACTGCTTAAAAAGGAAGACGATATAACTTATTAAGATGTAGATTTTATCTCACTGATCTCAGCTCTATCTGTAATAGTGATAATAAAGCTGCATAACTGAATGTTACTCTTTGTGTAGGGCTGTGACAAACCCACAGTGCCATCAAAATCAGTGGCATTCCCATTTCCCAGAATGATTCCCAAATTTCTGTGAAACTGGGACCTTGCAACACTACTAAGCTCCACCTCTTCTTTGCAGGGGGTTATTTCCCCTTTTGATGCAGAAGAAATCCTGACTTCCATGAACCTCTGCTGTTGATGGCCCCATCCCTCCTCAGCCACATCTGAGCACTACAGCCCCTCTCAGCACCAGCAATCTGCAAGGCATTCTAGAAGGAGTATTTTCAGCCAAAAACTCTGGGATAATTTGCAGGTAATGGGCACTGACTTGATGACCAAAGGTGAGCACAGGTGATCTGGATACCTGCCTGAGCTGCAAGCCAAAGCAGCTCCTTAAAATCCATCCATGCACATTTGCAGGATGCAGCTTGTCCAGCTCCCAGCCCTTACTGGGTTTCACTTGCCAAAAATGCACTGCTGTTATAAACAACAGCAGTGTCAATGATGAAGCAAGGAAGTGGCCAAGGAGATAATGAAAACACTGCATCCTTGGGAAAACACTTTCCCAGGGCTGCACAAGCAGGGGGGAGATGAAAGCAGGGCTGGGAGCGGCAGGGCTGTGGGGCCGGCAGGAGCTTCCTGCTGTGGGGCAGGGCCCACGGCTTGGGGAAAAAAGGCTCTTTTTGGGGACAGTGTGTTTTCTCAGAGCGGACCCACCCCAGTTGCTCCACTTCATTTGGTTTGCATCACAAAATGGGCTGTGGGAAATGGGGAAAGCGCAATAATCTGAGGACTTGAAAAGTAGAGGCAGGTCATTCCCATCCTGTATTGAAGTCCTTTGTGACTGAGTCAGGTTTCCTTGCCCAGCCCACACACGCAAGCTGGATTGCCAGACTGACACAGCATGCAAAGTTCTGTGAGCAGGGGGAGCGGGGACATCGCATCATCGCGTTAGCGCTGATCTGGAAAGGACAAATGCCAGCAGAACTGGCTTATGTGGAAACCGCAGCTCAGGCCATATGCTCAGCTGGGTTCACAGGAGGCAATGGAATTCACTGACTTTTCACTAAAATATATAATTCCTCCCTCTCTGCACATTGCTTTGTTTGCTTTGTTTTGTTGGAAATTCAAAGAGCGACCCTGAGTGAACAGGAGCCAATAACAACAGCTCTAAAGGTAGCAGAGGAGTTGCTGGGCTTGGCCCCACCTGCAGGATGCCACTGTCCTGCTGGCTCCTTGTAGCTGGGCACCCCATGCCGGTGGGGAACCCCAGTGCAAAAGGGGCTTTCAGTAAAAGGAGATGTCATTGCCCCTCCGTGCTGTGTGTATCCTAAGTGCCATCACCTCATGGATGTGACCCCAATGTCACGAGATCAGCACTGGTAATTGGCACGTTGTCCAGTCACGAAGGTGGCCAGAGTCTACCTGAGACCTCACTCAAAACCCACTGGAAAGACTCACCTGACAAGATGGAGGCGACGGCAGCGATGATGAAGGACACGATGACGCCAGGCCCTGCCATCTCCTTGGCCACCAGGCCAGACACCACGTACATACCTGTGCCCACGCAGCTGCCAACACCAAGGGAGATGAGGTCGAGCGTGGTGAGGACCTTGGCCAGCCGTGCGCCCTGGCCTCCTGCTGTCCCCGTGCCCTCCAGCATCGACTCCACAGGCTTGGTGCGCAGGACGCGGGAGCGCAGGGCATGGCCTGCAGCCCCCCATGGCACCCGCCGTGGGTCCAGGCGTGACAGGAGGCCGCTCATGGTTGCTGCTGGGCTTGGGTGTCCCAGGCTGAATCCGTGCTCAGGGCTGCGGCCTCATCGCCAGTTCTTCAATGATGGCAACCCAGCTGCAAGAAAGAAGAAAGGTCTCACAGTGTGTGTTTGAGCTGAAGCAGCAAAGGAAGAGGTGTTGTCCCAAGGAGGTAAGTTATCAATATCATCCCATACACAGCAGGAACCTGAAACCATCCAACTGCCCAACCAACACCAAAAATCCTCCTGGGCAAACACGAGGAGCTGGGGCACAGCAGGTCACCTCTCTGAATACTTTGAAATGCTGCCGCCTGAGCCCGTCTGCTCTACACGGCGATTACATCTTCCCAATCATTAGATTGTCTCCACGAGCATGAATTAGCTCATGCATTTTCGTCTTCAGCCACATTTCCAGGCACTATTCAGACACTATCCTTTTCCTTCCTTCTCTTTCTCTTCTTTTCAGCAGATTGCGTAGTTCCCAGGCAAGGAGAAATGATCTCCTGGTGACGTGTGATGACTTTGAGCAAAACAATGAGAATTGACAATCTCTGCATACTGATATATGGAAAAAAGAAATATTGTTTCTTTAATATGAATTTTAGCCTGAAAGTTGCCTTCCTGTTAATGCAGCGATTTTTTTTATTATTATTACTGCCTTAGAGCCAAAACAATTATTTCTTCAGTCTTTACATCCTAAACGAATTACACTGTGTCTACCAGGTGGCCTTGTCTTGCTGGAGTTTATTAAATAAAACACAGCATTTGTTTCACGTTTTGGTTGGTCGCAGTTCGAATTGTGCTGATGCTTACCTCGAGCGACTGCAAGCTGAAGGGATGCACGTTCTGGCTAAGGATATTGAGAGTGAAAAATGGTTGCCACTTTTGAGCAAATGTGCATCTTTGAGGTGAGAATAAGAGCTGGGTTTGGCTGCTTCAGGGCCGCATGTCTGTGTGCCAGCATTTTAGCCATGAGGGGAATAGCTCCTCTAACCAAAGCGATCCCCAACCCAAACTCGACTTCTCCTACCCAGAGCTGTTGCACAGCGTCTCTGAGGCATGGGCTGATGTTTCACTCAACTGTGTCCAATCCTTCATTTAGTTCTTTTCCTTTGCAGGTCTTTATCAGCACTTCTTGTTAAGCGGAAGGACTTGGGTGGGTCTGCCTGGGTTTGCAAGAAACAGACCTCAGCTAAATAGAACAGTGGGCAGAAATAGCTGCCTGGTTTGTGAACGGCTACAGTCTAGATGCCCTTATTTCTGTGTCATTTCCTCATGCAGTATGTTAGGTAAGAAAATAATCTTTTCTGGCTAGTAGCTGGGGTGGCAGAGGGCCCTGAGTTGCTGAAGGCAGTGCCTTGATATCAGCTGAAATGAAGTTACTCTGTAGTAGTGGCTGTACTCAATGAAAGTGATCATTTGAAAGTATCAGTGCTAGTTAAGTGAGAGCAGCGTATTGCTACTCCATCACTTGGAAACATCCTGTCCCCCACCCACAGCCATAAGAAATGACTGATGGAGGGATAATGCCTACCTGGGGCAGACACAGCTCATTTCTGCCCTGCTCCATCAATGCTCCCAAGGACATGGAGAAAGAGCAGCAGGGGGGGGATTTTGGCAAGACCGAGGTGCAGGCATTGCTCAGCAGTCGCATTCATCCATTCCACAGCTATGTAAAAATGGTGAAGTCTTAGGAGACTGGTGTAAATCCACAGCCAGAGGGAGGGAGGAAGCGCTTTTCTTGTGCTTGATGGTTGCCCTCCTCATTGCGTTGGCTGAGTGGGGCTGTGCTGGGGGCCAGGGCCAGCTCAGCTAACTCTGCTGCCATCGTGCTCATTAGCAACCGCTGTTTGTACCACAACAGCGTTCTTCATTAGAGCAAATGAGCTAAAACAGCAATCACATCGAAAGGAGAGGCCTCGGTGTTCAGAGGCACAGCTTTCTAAGTGTGTGGTTTGGTGCCAAATTACTCCTGAACTAAACCTGCTGTTTTCTGCTTCATCCTCATCGCTCCATCCCACACCCACTGCCTGACTTGTTTAGTCCTCTTGTTAATGAGTGCCCTCTGCCTGAGTGGCTCTGGGATGTCCCTGTGTAAAGCCCTCTGTAAAGAATACAGAGAACACAAGGAGAATCAGTGTGTTGATGGTGATAGATTAGAAGAGAGAGCTCCAGGTGGTAAGGAGCCAGCCAGGGGTGCTCGCTGAGATGGAACGGTTGGGTTTCCTTCAGCTTTCTCCTCGCAGAAGTCATTATGGCACAGGAAATCTCCCTGCTGCCCATGGAGCCCACCGTTTGCTTCAGGAAGGTGATGGGAAAGCCCCTTCCTCCTTGCAGGTGATCTGGTTGTTGGCAACCCAGCCCACGGCAGGGGGCTTGGAACTTGATGATCTTTAAGGTCCCTTCCAACTTCAGCCATTGTGTGATTCTACATGCCCTAGAAAAGCAGGGCAGAGCAGACTCCTAGCAAATCCCACAGCAGCAATATTAACGCAGGTGCTTGCAGAGCAAAATTCATGCTTCATCCCAGGTGCAGCTGGGCGTTGAGATGACTCAGAGCTCAGACAGAATGAGAAATAAATCCAGAGAGAGACAAAAGCATCCCAATGCCTGCTGCTACAACAGCATTTTTGCCCCACGCGGGGCTGTGCGTGGAGCTGGGCTGCAGCATTTCTTGTGGCAAGGCAGCACGGAGAGCTGCGATGCAGAGCTGCAACCCACGAGAGAAGAGAAAGGGAGAGCGGAAAATCCCTGCCAGCCTCACTTCCCTGCCCGCTGTGTTGTTTTTAGTTTTAATTACTAGGCTGGTAGCTGCGAGCTGGGCAGTAGGAGCAGACACAAGATGTGGTTTTCATTACGGCCAGGCAGCAGGGAGAGGAATGACGTCAGTGCCGTTGGCCACGCGGCAGAGAGATGCTGCTGTGGGCTGCTCATCACACTGCTGCTTTCTGTGTGGAGTTTTGTGTGCTCATTTTACATCCTCTGAGCACTGCGCAGGGGTTCAGCATCTGCCCCTCTGCTGCTAATTTGGGGATTTTTTTTTTTTAACCCTTTCCAATTTTTTACCTCCTTCAAATGGGGGGGTTATTATTTTAAGCTAAAATTATCACTAAAAAAAAGCATAGTGATATATTTTAGGTTTAAGACCAATTTAGCAATGTGCCTACTGAAAACAAACAAACAAACAAACAAACAAAAACAGCTCCAGGGCTGTTACATGGTGTTTTTTGGTTTTGTCTTCATAGCAAAATGGGATTGGAGGAGCTGAACAGCTCTTTACTGTTCTTCTTTCATCTGTATTTTTTTAGGTGCTTTACCAATATTAATATTGTTGCAAGTTGGCCAAATACCATTATCTCCTTCAGAGAAATAAGCAAAATAAACACTGAGTTATTTAGCTTGACCAAAGACATGACGAAAGAGCAATGGTGCTGCAGACAGGGGTCCTTAAATTTTGTATTCCTGTCTCCAGTGCAAGAAGGAGCCAAACCAGCGTAACCTCCTTGTTTTGTAGCCTGTGAGACCCACTTCCAAAGCTGAGCACCCGCATCAGGACACTACGTCCACAAAGGTGAGCAAAGAGGAACAGATGGAGGTGAAGAAATGCACACAGAGGTGAAACTGGAGCTGGCTGTGGTGAAGGCCAGCAGATTCCTTGGTGATGAGTTATTCTGAGCGCTGCTGTGCTCATTATGTGCCAGCCTTGCAAGCAGCTGGCCCTAGATGCTGGGATCCCATAGGGAGAAATATCCCCAGGTTTGAGGGGTATTCCTCTGGGCATCCTGCTCTGCATCCACCGCTTTGCACTTGGGTCTGCAGGAAGCCATCCTATGCAGGCATTCTGTGTTCCCACGTGTTTTCTGCCCTGTTTGTCCAGGGAGCACTGACTATGTGTGGTGCAGAGTGGTGTAGCACTGAGTGCCGGGTACTTCTGGCACATCCAGCCATCTGTGAGTGCAGCACTGTAAGTAATGCAATATGCATGAAGTGCTCCATTTGTGTTTGCAAAAAGCTATTTTACCACTAGGAGGAAGGAAAAAAAAAAAGAGAATTATGGAGAAAGATGTATAATCAATTTGCACATTTCTAAAAAGGACTGGTTTCTCGTTGTTTTCTTGAGGTGGTGAAGTAAAAGCCTTAAAGAAACAGAATGATGCTGTTAGTATGGGGAAATGACAGATCAATAGGTGGGCGAGCTGAGCAGAACCAGGCAACCAGGAACTTCTTGGAACTGCTGTGCTGAGGGCTCCTTCTAGGGGGCCACATGAAATAACTGAATTGCTTTTCCATAAGTAAAATGGAGAAAGCAGATGCCCAACAGAAGTGCACGTGTGCTTAATGCAGCTGGGTGTTCTAAGGAAGGTGCAGAGAAACCACACTAAAAATAATGCTCTTCCAGCTGTACCTCACTGTCGTAGTGGACAAGAGCTGCATTTGTATTGAGCTGCTTCGAGCTGAGTGACCAGACAGTCTGTTCTAGAACACCACTCATTGAAGAAATGTCTTTGCTTTAATAAGATGCAGGAGCAGCCTCTGTAATTACTTGATTGCACCTTCTTTTTCTTCCCTCATAGATCCATACTTTTGCACCGTAGAATGGAAGTCATTACGGTTTGCTCCAGGCCAGCCATGAGAGCTTTTTAAATTTAACATAAATCACAGAATGGGTTATTTATTAGTGTGTGAGGCTCTCTAAAGAAAATGGATTTTTGCTATTGCAAAGCCTGGCGATGCGTCATTATGACAATTTATTTCATTTCAGGATATCAACGTGAATTTCAATGGCAAAAACACAAATTACATTTTTCGGTGAAGTATTGATTTAATACTTTGTTGTCCAAACCAGAAAAAATAGTGACTGTGTATCAAACACAGGTTCTGAAAATCTATTGTTTTTAAGTCTCTAATTCTGCTTTGGAGATTGCTGTTTTTACAGAGGTTCCTTTACTCCTTGCTAAAGAACTGCTTTTTCTTCCTAGCTAACTCTCACCAGCAGTCTCTCAGGTTTCTGGAAAGCCTTCCATGCAATAATTTAGGAATCTGAACTGGTCTTCTGCGCTGTAAGCACATCAGGATTACACACACTGTTCGGCTCTTGCAGGTTTTCAAATGCATTTCTCTTTTGTTTGAGCACGTGGTCTCATTAATTAGTTATCGTGTTCCATCAGCAGTTATATACAAATGTAATTGATTATGCCTCACTGCCCTGTTTGCATGATTTTGTCTGTGGGCTAATTAATGCAGGAGGGGTTCTCAAAGAAACACGTTCCTCAGAAGGAGCTGGAAGGAGGCATTCCTTCAGTGCCTGCTGAGGTCTCCAGGAGGAGCAGTAGTAGATGTAAATCAGTAGGCTCTTTGCGCATGAAATAGAGAGCTGCAGGGTAATTTGGGTGGCTGCAGCTTGTGTCACCAATTCCCCAACAGGAGTGTGGGGCAGATTCAACACACTTCCCAGGAAGTGAATAGCAGATCTTGCTGCATTTATTCCATGATTGGCTGCTTATTATTATTATTCACTAGGACAAAAAATCCTTGCCTTACATGAGTAATCCTCCTGCATTTCAACAGAACTGATTATATGAGTAATGTGAACACAAGTTGATCAAAGAAGACGGCTTATAAGAGATTTTCTGTGTTTAGTCATTTATCATCATAAGTCAGGCAAACGTGGTGCAGCACTTGAGCAGTGTGTGATGTGAGCAATACCTGGCATTGTAGCACAAGTGCTTTTAGACACTTCCCAACAAGCAAGTTATGAGCGTACACCCAAGATTAAGTCAGCGTACAGGATGCTACTAATGAGGCAGAACTGAACAAAGAATGACATGTTCTTAAAAGACCAACAGCTCAAAATGATGGTATTATGGTGTTCTTGCACAAACTGCCTGGTGATGTCCTTGAGTAGCAAGGGAAATCGGTGTGGGTAAACATGGTTATGCCTAGCTTAAATTTGGGTTGTCATTGGAGCCCTGGTAGCTAACTGCATCCTTGTTCTTCGCCTCCCTTAGAAGTGAATTGAATAGAATAGCTGAAATATTATTGCTGTGGTTCTTGTTTGTGCTGGAGCTCCTGGCCAAAGGAACTTGACACATTACTGCCTTCTATCTTAATTTACTTAGTGTGGAACTGGTGACCCTGGCTATTAATTGTGCATCTCCTGGTCCCAGTTGCTTCCCCTGCCAGTTAATGAGGCAGTGTGCAGTCTGGCACACGCCTGCTATTGCCCAGGTGACCTGAAGAGGTGCTGGCAGACCCAGATACTTCCCAGTGCTGCCAGCTCATCCCAGCCCAGGGCAAAGGGTAGGCAGCAGGCATATATTTCCCTCACTGTCAGACCAGGGTGTCCAAATCCCACCTGGACACCACAACCATATTGCTGGGCATCAGGGAACAGCTGTTCACTTGGCACAACTTGACAGACACATCATTAAGACCTCGTTCAAAATGCCCTTGGGCGCAGCTTCCTGCTGTTGACAGAGAGCATCCAGATGTACTAGTGGCCTCTAGACACAATAAAGTGCCTTAAGCCTCAGATTTTAAGTGTGTGTTGAAGGACTTTGCTCAGAAAGACCCAACCAGCACTCAAGGAGCTCAGGACCTGCAGGGAGGAGTTGACCAAAGCACAAAGTTGTATCCCAATTACTGACAAGCACTGGCAGCAGTAATTGGTGGTTACTAAGGACCAGTGCTCAAATCCTGCTAACTTGTGGATCAAACACACTTTTTTTTTTTTTTTTTAATATGCTTACATAAGGTTCCTATGCAACGTCTCTCAACACTTGCAGCATAATAGAAGGAATCTCCCAGTAATAATCCATCTACCTCCATGCAGCAAACCATCTGACCCTCTAACTCTGTACTCTCGCAATTAAATTGCAGGATTTGAAAAACCTGCTCTTCTTGTATTCATCTGCCAGATAGATTTAATTTATGGTGTTCCATCTTTCAGTAAATTATTGATACAGCTGTCATGCAGAGGATCAGAGACAACAGAATCACATGCTATGTGGCTCCACCTCACTGTTTTTGTTTTGTCAGTGCCTGGGCCTCTCTCTGACAGTTTTATTTCAGGGAAAGAGCACTTTTCTCCCAGGGATGTTCCACTGAGATTATAGCAAGGAATCAGCCGTGGTAGCACCATCAACACTAGTTGGAGTGCCCAGCCCCAGCTGAGCCCTGAGCTGATGGCTGCGCAGCCCAGGGCCACTGTGTGATGAGCCACAGGAAGTAAACATATACAAGAATAACATTGCTCAGTACTAGAAGGAAGTTTCCACTAGACAACCATGATTTTCTACATCTTGCTGCTCAGAAATGAAAAAAAGGTATTATGAATCTATGTGGCCCATAGATTCTGTTCCCATTGGCACAGTGGGTGGTTTAATGAGTTCAGTAGGTTCACTCTGGACTGAGGTGAGACTCTGGCCAAGATTTCAGATCCATAGGAAACGGCTTAAAATGTTCTCTTTGTTTCTTGACTGGACCATTTTGTGCTGTTTTGGGCCTGGTCGTGGCTTTATACTTTAAGATGATGGTTAAACATTTACATTATGATGACCTTAATGGCTCGAGTGCTGTGGAGACAAAATTTTAACCATCTGGAACTGAGATGTTTATGTTTATCTATATTCTATGATAGACTACTCTGTTTTATACTGACTCACTTTACTGCAGTGTGAAAAAAAGGATTTATTTTAGGGAGAGTTAAGAGATGGAGAAAGTAGGAAAATTGGGGTGTTCAAAATGCAAGTTGGTCACTCAGTTTTTCTTCTCTTAGTATGTGGTCAAAACTCCCCTTGGGAATGTGCTTGTCTAGAGTAGAGCCTGGGGTACTTGGGAGGAATGCTGTATGGCCTCATGTCTGACTGGGGAACTAGAGATAAGAGGTATCATTAAGTCCACTGAGTTAATTTTGTCTGAACTAGTCATTAGCTTCCATGCCATTACTCCTGCAGGAAGGCCCATGACTTGCTTTGGCTTAGTTACAGCTTCTGGGAGGACATCAAGTCTTTACATGAGTAGATGGAGAATTCAGCAGGTTTTCTGACAGTTCGTCCATGAGGTCATCAACCCTTCACTGTTCAAAAATGTGAGCACTCACTTAAATCAGAATGCTTTGGCTGTAGCGACTCAACATCCATTTCTGTCATGCCTTTCTTTGGCAGATGGAGAAGTAACTCAATGCCTGTTCATTTTTTCTGTAAAGGCTGTCAGCCTCTTGAATCAAGTCATCTCCCACCCTCTTTTCTAATTAATTGATTGGATCAGGTACTGTAGTTCGTCTTTTATAAGACTCTTTCTCCAGTACTTTCTATTTTGGCTTTTATTTCTTTTTCAAACTCCAGTATTATTGTTATTTTTTCTAATGTCTACTGTATTCTAGCATTCTCAATTGCCAAGGGGAGATTAAAACTCAAGAGCAATTGCATGAGCCTTTTTAAGTCTCAGTTCTGTTTAACTGCTTGTGGGTTTTTTTGTTTTGTTTTGTTTTTGCTTTTAACTAAATCAATGCCTGTTGTACATACTGCCTTCTTTGTATCTTTTCAGATATGTACTGCACATTTGAATTTACTTTGAGTGGACCCAAGCTGCTTTATCTTCATCATTTAACCCTCACCAGTCTCTACTTTGTTGTCAAATTTCAGCATTTTTGACAGATGAAAATGGAAAATAGTACTTGGGCCTGGGATCCCTGCAATAAAACCTGCTCTCATGCAGCAGAGATTCCCCAGGGAGCTTAATGTTTTAAGAACAGATAATTAGTTTAATCTAGGTAACTCTTCACTCTAGTATTGCTTTTAGCTTGTTTGGTTTTTGTTTGTTTACACTGTATTGTTCAACTACAGTAAGTCATATGCCTTATGTATACCAACAAAATGGGTATATGTAAATACCTTTAGCAATCAGACTTTCAGTCTCATGACAGTTTTTGGTCAATTAAACAAATGCCTTGGCATGCTAAAATGTACTTACCTACTACATAGGGGCAAAGGGAAGATTAATTAGTTAATACGCTAGATTAAATCAGATACAGCCCTTTTGAGCTGAGAGTCTTCTCTGGTGCTGACAAGAGTAATACCGCTTCCCATGCCTCCCCAGAGTCTGTGTTGATTTAGGAAGCCCTCTATCAGAGCTCTGTAGGCACAGACTGTCACAGGGAGGCACTAAGTCGATCTGTCTAAATGATCATTTGATAGGTCACGAGACCTGAGCTGGAAAGCAATTTTGAGAGAAAAAAAAAAAAAACAGATGAGGATTTTTAATAAAGTGATGCAGAAGCGCATCTACCCAGGGTTGAGGCAGGCAAGCGGTTGATACTCAGCAGTCCGAAAATACCCGTGCGGAATCAATAAACAGCAGCGAGCCGGGGGTGACGTAAAAAGGAAGATAACTCCATTACCAGCCTCTAAGTCGGAGGGAGTTGTGCCCGCGCCGCCGCCAGGAGAGGCCGCGGAGGAGCGGGAGCCCCCGGGCCGCCCCGTCGGGGTTCAGCACCGCGGACAGCGCCCGGCTCGGCTCGCCCCGCTCTGCCGCCACCCGGCCCCGGGACCCCGCGCCGCTCCGTCGGATTATTGATATTGTTTTTTTCTTTTTCACGCACACTGCCCTCCTGCCCGCAGTGCCTCTACCTTCGTCTCTCTCGTTTGGTGCGGTAACTTGTAGCCAGAGCTGTCTTTTCGCTTGGACCAGCTGGCATTTATCCCCTCTCTCCGCCGTTCTCTGTTTCCAATCAATCCCGCGCCGTCAGCCCTGACGTCCCCCCTCCTCCCTTCCAGCGAGTGCCACTTTGTCAACACGGGGCTGCGGCCGCCCGGGGCTGCGGGATGGGGCGGCTCTGGGGTCTCTGCCCCAAGCGGGTCTGTTCCAGCGGCTCCTGAGGAGCCCCCGCACCACCGGCACGGGGCGACGGACGGGGGTGACCGCAGTGGGACCCGGGCAGAGCTCTCCATGCTTGGAGCCGCGGTTCTCTCACCTCCCCTCCGCACCCCGGGATGCTCCGAGCCGCTCTCCTAGGGCGGTGAGGTGGTAGAGCGGGGCGGCGCTTTCCCCACACCCCAGAACGCTTCATCCCCTCTGCACCCCTTCGGAGCCGTGCGGGCACTCACCGGGCTCAGAGGGCAGCGGGCGGACTCTGCTGCGGGGCCTCCGCGGGCGAGCAGCCCTGCGGGGTCGGCTGCGGAGCTGCAGGCGGCGGGGGGGCTGCGCTGGGCACCGGCGGCCCCGGCTCCCGACCGCACACGCAGGGCGGAGGGAGGAGGGAGGGATGAAGGAGGGAGGGATGGAGGAGGGCGCTGCAGCTCCTCAATTATTTAGCGCTCCCCCTCTCCCCGCCTGCCGCATGTGACCGGAGCGGCAATAGCACCGCGCCGTGCACTGCTGGGCATCCTGCCGGCCACAGCACGGCCACCAGCGCCGGCTGCCATCCCGCCGTCCCCATCCATCTGCCCGCTCAGGTGTCTCGATGGCTACAGCCCGCCCGCCCCCAGCGGCCTCCTCCGAGGATGGGTTTCGTCACCCCGCAGCCAGAGGGAGGGGGACGCTCCCCCTCTGCTTTCTGCCTGAGCCGCGCAGTGAGATTTGGGTGCTAATACTGTAATCCCGGAACAGGCAGAATTAAGACTTAAATGAAATGCTTCATGTATTGCAGCACGCCGTGTTGCCCAGCCTATCTGGGAGGAGTTAGATAGCAGGTGCAGGATGTATTTTATGTTCTATATCCATAGATGCTTTTGAAAATAGCTGTGCTTCACGGTCAGGATTATTCTCGTCCCCATTGCGTTTTTAATTCTAGATTCTTGCTGTTTGCTTCCCTCCAGAAAAGCTCCCTTCTGTATCTATCTGTATTACCATCTCACAAGCAAACTCAAAAGGGTTTCATCTCCAGGGATGTTTGGGGAGGATCATATTTCAGTCTCCATTACAGCGTCATGCTGTAACCCCTAATATGACCCATTCCCAGCTGCATGGTGTGCCCTGGAGATATTCATTCTCTAACCACGGAAACAAATGCCTGCTGGTAACAACTGGAAGAGATCCTTCAGCCCCAGTTCTGTTTCAGAAATCAGTGCCTGTGAGTGACCCAACAAAAACCACATCACTGGAACTGACCTTCTGGGAACTGTGAGCTGCACGTCTGTGCAGAGGAGCCCTGCTGGGATGTGTGTGGACTCGGCTTTGTGCAGGGCAGCGGACCACTGTCGTCTTTGAATCCCTTTCTAGCCCCATTTTCGTGGCTTTATAGATAACTGCCATAGTTTTCCTGGTTTCTTACCAGGCTCTTTCCTCTCTTCACCAGTGGTGTCACTGTCAGCCCCCCAGACAACCTGCTACCACCCCAAGCAGTAAGGGGAGCAAGTGCTGTGCCTGAGGCTTGCTTCAGCTCTCTCTCATTAATCCTTCCTCTGTTCTCATGAGTTTTGTTTCCTCCAATCTTGCAGGAAGATGAATTTCTAAAGCTGCCTCTCTAGTGGTGCTCTTCAATTTGATTAAATGCATCTGTCATGTGGACAAAAAGCTGGATGAGGCCGAGGTACCCTCCAGACAGTTCTTATCACTAAGGTCGCCCTCATGTCAGGGTGAAATTGCCCATAACAGTCAAGCACACGACAGTGCTTTTGTGGCAGAATTTCTGTTCTCCCCAGGCACTGAGTAGTTTCTATACCACAGTGATTTCTGCTCATTTTCACGTGGTTGGCTGACCAGTCATTCAAATGCTTAATCCTATTTTGAATTTGAATCAGGCTTTGGCCTCAGTAAGGTCTTACAGAGAGGATCTCTAAACCTCCCCAGAAATAAAAGTTTCCTCTCTATTTTCTTTATTTCACTGAGCTTTCCGCAGTGATGTTTTGCCATCATCAGGACTGGCTTCAGAAGAGATTGCCTGGGTTTCCCTTGGACTGACAGTGGGCTCCCAGCCCGTGCTGTTGGGCATCCCATCACAGAGGTGCTCCCGTAAATCTTTTTCTAAACTGTTTCTGCTGAAAAAGGCAGTTTCCACAGGACTGTCCTTCTGCTGGTTTTGCAAAGATCCATTGATTCGAGTAATGCTTCAAAGAAAAAGCTATCTGAAGCAAAGTTGTAGAAATATCTAGTTGTAGAAATAATATCACATTCCACTCAGAAATCACATTTAGCCAGAATGCTGGGCCCCCTTCTTTCTTCCTTTTGCATCAGTTGAAAACTCAGGGAGTTCCCTGCAGGGGTCAAAGAGATTTGGGCATTAGTATGGAAGGATAAGAAGAGGGATTAATCTCGCTGTCTCATCTTCTCTCGTGGTACGATGAGCACCAGAGTGAGGAAGGCTCATCCTGTAATTAAGCCCTGACTCGAGACTTGGCAGCTTCTTTACAGTTACTGCCTCTGTTACAGGTTTCTGAGTGAACTCCATGGTTCCTTGCAGTCCAAGGCTGGAAAATGAGGATGAAAATGTTGCCTGGAACCAGGCTGTGTCTTATCTGCAGAGTGTAATTCCTTTGGGTCGGGGACTGCCTATGATGCAAGCTGAGCCTGCCTCCTTTGGGTCCCAGGAAGGCTCAGAATCATACAATCAAAAACTGGTTTGTATTGGAAGGGACCTTAAAGACCACCCATTCCCAACCCCTGCCATGAGCTGACTGTCTCACCAGCTCAGGCTGCCCAGGGCCATCCATGGCCTTGGGCACCATCCTCTGAATGAAAATTCCCCCCCAGCATCCAACCTAAATCTCCCCTCTTTTAATGTAAAGCCAAACCATTGCCCGGAAGGGAAATTCACCATTTGGTTTCACTTCACTTCTCCCAGCCTTTCTTGCTCAGTACTCTCCACACTGGGCTGAGTGGAGAAGACAGGTGACAAATCCATCAGACACATTCCCAGTTTGGGTAAAGCATGAAGAAAATCACCATCAGTGCTGTGTGGGGACACAGTGAGACCTTGGGAATGGGCAGTGCAAGAGAATGTCTCATAGTGGACCTTGCTTCAGATGTGCCTGGGGGAGGCCAGGATAAAAGCTGCTGGAGAGAGGGGATTAAACAGTTTGGTGTCTGCAGGCTGCTTAAAGGACCACACACTATTTTTTCCTATTCCTAAGATGCTTTCAACAACAAACCCAGACAGAAGTATTTGCTACCATTTCAGCTTTCTTTGGGTTTGATGGTAAAGCTTTGGGCATGGTGAGTGCAACATGTGCATCCAGGTCACACCATACATCATGTGGAACATGGGACACTTCTGAGGACCAGTTCCCACTGTCCCAGAGGTGCAGGTGATGGCAGGGTTTTGTCTCAGTTTTCTGATTCTTCAGATCTTTAGACTCATCAGAACCATCACAGTTTATAGATCTTGTGTTTAATGGTGTGGCCAGGACAGTGTGATACAGAAATCATTAATTTGGATCTTCTTCAAATGGTCTCCTTCAGGGTATTTTAGCATTTGCTTGTCAAATTTCACCCAGAGTCTGAGCCATTTCTGCTTGAACTACAAATAGGGAAAATGAAAGGGATAAAAAGAGGGAAAGGAAAATGAAAATGGGAATGTTACCTTGCAGGCTTTTAACAGGCAGCTTGGTTTATTCATCTTGCTACCAATGATGGACGGGGTTTTGCCCACACTGGGGTTTGCTGAGAGGTTTGTATTTTCACCAGTTTTCGCTTTGCATGCAAACGAGAGAGTTCATTGTCTGCTGCTGCTTTTGCACAGAAGCATGAAAAGCTCAAGTGAGGCAAGTGGGCAGCAAAAAGCTGTGTGTCTAGGATGAGAGCCCACCTACACCCCAGGCTGGCCCTTGGTAGCACCAACAGTTCAGCAGGAGAGCTGAACTTGGCTCAGAAATGGGCAGCTCTGCAGGAAAAAGAGGACTGTATGGATCTGATTGTTTGTTATCATTGGTGTTCCCATTGATCTGCTGTTCCCTGGAGATTTCCTACTGCTGGAGGCAAAGGGCAGAGCTTGGGAAGGATCAGCCCTGAGGATGAATGCGTTACCCAGATTAAATCATATTTTTCTTCAGACTGAATGCAGGTTCTGCAACAGATGAAGCTCAGCTATTTCAGATGGGTCATTCCAGGTCTGTTCTAGCTTCAGATCCTGATTTTGTATCTCAGCTGAAGGACGATGGGCAGAGCCTGCACCTCTCACATTGCCGTGGATTTAATATCTTAATGCAGCCTTGGCTGAACGCTCCGAGCAGAGCACCTATTGAATTACCCACAGCACATCAGTTGAAATCTCCTGTTTGAGAACCCACAGAGCCTGACCCAGCTCAGCTTTCAGGGCAGGCTGATAAGATCTGAGCTTGTGGTAGCATAGTTTTAGGTCTTAATTGGGTATTCATTAAAGCATTGCCACCCACTTCTCTTGACCATGGGGCTGTGGGGGAGAGAACTGACTGAAACCTGCACCTCTCTCATCTGCACACCTGGGTGCTGGCATTCCCTGCTCCATCAGGCAGAGTGGGGAAAGCTGTGCGAATTACTGAGCCCATTAGCAGCCCTCCTTTGCTGCGTGGCTGTGAGCCTTTGATGAGAGAACCAAAGAGGCTCTGAAAGTCACACAAGAGGGAAGATGAACCAGATGGCTTCTCTGTAAAATTAAGATTGGATTTTAGGTTAGTTTGTGTATTTTCTAGTAACTTAATATAGCCTTCTTTCTGTTTGTCGAGGCAAATAAGACAAGTCATTAATATGCACATCATGGCAGTAAATAGGTTTCAAGCAAGCTTCTGCAGTGCTGGGGGAGGATATTAGGGCTGGGTGTTTTCAGCAGCGATGAGCCAGCTAGTATGCAAAAAACTTCTGCCCTTACAACATAGGGAGAGGATTGGGAAGTTGAGAGAAAGAACGTTTTTCCATTAGTGTGTATACAGAAAGGTTAATCAAGGGTTCAAAGCAGATAATGGCACTGCTTCTAATTCAGTTAGGTCTAATGCTAAAAATGCACATTTTTGGGAATGCTTTTTGAGGTCACCCAATTATAGACATGGCGCAGCCCTCGAGATCATCTGGGCAGTGTACAAATGAAATGCTCTTCATGTTGACCCACTCTGTATCTCTTTTTATTGCTATTTTTCTGGCCCTTTGCAGATTTCTCAACACTGTCTTTTAGAAATTACATTGCCTGGAAAAATCCACTGGGCTTTTCTGCAGAGGAGTTAATGGCTTTTATGAAGAGGTTTACCTAATGTGAGCTGATGTTTTTGGTCTCCTGAAACCAGTGCTGAACAGAGCTGGAAGTGAGTGTTAAAGATGGGCTGGTGCTGTCTCCTCTGTGCTGAGTGTGGGAAAAGGAAGCATTTTGCTGTGCCCTGCTTTTGAGGACAGCAAAAGTACATTTCAATTAAAAACCAGGAGTAGTGATTGAGTAATTTCTTAATGTGTCCAGTCAGTAAGAGAGAAATGAACGCCTTAATTAGACAAGCTGGATTCATCATTCAGGGAGGAGGAGAGGACAGTGTCCTGACTGTCCACATAAAACATCATCACATAAAGCAGCATCGCTTCTGTCCAAACATACTCTTGTAATAGGCAATATCCGATGTGTATTTACCTTCTTGGTTTACAAGAACAAAGGTAAACAAGGCCCCTGAAGAAGTTGGTTCAACCCCTTTCCTCCTGATTGGTTCTCTCCTCCACCCATTCCTCACCAATGGGTTGGACATCTGCAAAGGTCCCCATGGTGTACTGATGGTTGGACTAAGTGATCTTAGTGGACTTTTCCAACCTTAATGATTCTGTGATTCTATAATTCTGTGACTCACTGCCCTGTGCCAGAGCTTGCACTGACATCCTGGATTCATCGTGTCTGGTTGCCCTCATACTTATTTCCACATCCAGCTTCACTCTTGATGTGGCATGCAGCAAATGTAATCTTTGAGCTGTATCTCAAAGACCTGCAGAGCCTCTAGCTGCTGGAGGGGAAGGTGAGGAGGGGTGAATGAACGTCCCTGAGCCCTCTCAGGGGACAAGGACACTACTGCCCAGCCAGGTTGAGGACACTGAGGAATGGCACATGCTGGGAGAATGGGATCATGCAGGGGAGAAGTGATACACTGCCAGCTGGGGGGGTTAAAAGCAATGCTGCTTTCAGAGCAGACCTGTGGAGTAGGGAGAAATTAAAATGAGTTGTCCATTGCTGAGTTTATTGTGCAAATATGTGTTTATTTGGAGTTCAGGATCTGAAGGCAGGCTTGGCTGCTAATTTTAGACTACTGGATTTCTTGGAGTGTTTTTATTACACAATTAAGGAGCAGGGAGAGTGGTGCATAATGAAATTTTGCTGCTGGATGGCACATATTGCAGTGCCTATCCCAACCTGCACCAGGACAGACCCTCAGGAGGGGATGCTGGGTGCTGGGAGTCCCATCTCTCCACTTCCTGCATAGTGTGGTTCTGTTTTTCAGGGAATGTCCCCTTTCCTGCAGGCATGGCTCTGAGATGCATTACGCTGCAGCACAGCTGGTGCTGAGCACAGACTGGTCCCAGGTCACCGGCATTGGCTTGACAACACTTGTGTTCCCCTTTTTATTCTGTAAGCAAGAAACCCCAGTGTTGTGTTGACGCAGGGCAAGTAGCAATTCATTTGCAACTCCCCAAATGAAACTAAATTTCTCAGAATAAATTGAACATGAAAGCAGCATCTGAGCAAACCCAGTTTTCTGATGGATTGCTCAGTCCTGTTTGGAAACACAGGCATTAAGCTTGAAGATAGCAACTTGTGGCCTCTGCCCACTCTCCCAAGTCCCCATTTGTAGCTCTTATCTAAACCAACCCTCCATTTTTTCAGGGCTTCATATGATTTACAAGACATTGTTTCCTGCTGGCAGCAGATTGCATGCTTGCAAGGAGGACATTTGGAAAAAGCCAGAAGTGGAGTGACACCAACTGGCACAGATACCCAGCTCTGTATGAGGACAACAAATGGGTGCTTAAACAGAAGTGTGCTTTCACATAGTGCAGTTGGAGATGTTCTCCCTTATGGTGAGTGATGGTCTGAAGGCAGGCGGCAGGGGATGGGTAAGAAGGCAGCAGAGGCCGTGGACTTTGCCATCACCTGCATGCCCATGGTGGGGGAGGAGGTGTGTGCCCGAGTCTGGTACAGAAAGTCAGGGCTGTGCCACCATCCCTAAGGGCATTTCTAGTTCTATCTTCTTCAGTGGAGAGGAGAGTTTTCTCATGGGTATCCGTCAGTAGGTGCCACGTGGCCAAAACCATCAGAGGATATG
Organism: Meleagris gallopavo; assembly: GCF_905368555.1. Taxonomy (NCBI): domain Eukaryota; kingdom Metazoa; phylum Chordata; class Aves; order Galliformes; family Phasianidae; genus Meleagris; species Meleagris gallopavo. Next base: position 19,163,379 of record NC_139414.1, on the reverse strand, counting down.
CACACACGTCGATCAGAGATGGGTTTGTGTTTCTTCTGCTTTATTGCTGCCCTTCTCTGACTTTGCTTCCCACTGACTCTGTAATTTCCTGTTAAAATAACAGAAGGGCTGTGCATTTTAATCCCGTGTAATTGCAGCCCTTATCACCTCGTCCATCCCATGCATCCCACCTCCACTTGCCCCTGGCCCTGCAGAAACACATCAACATGCTATTACATGAGGAGGCTGCGAGGGGATCTTATTCTCCTTTTCTCCATCCTCTCATTATTTTTAGAGCTCGAGGTTCCTTGCCTCCACCTAGTGCAGGCAGGGGCCATGAGAGCCACCCCCAGAGCAGGTATGACTCAGCCATGCAGTTTCAGGACTCTTTGTGCAGTTTGGAGGAGGATGAGTCACAGAAGGCGAAGGCAGAGGCTCAGCTGGCAGGATCAGTGTGCTGAAGGTCCATGGCTTCCTACAGCAATCCCACCCCTGGCACTGGCTGTGCACTGTGGATGTGGGGCAACTGATCAGAGAGGTACAAATTATCATCAAGTCAGCTGTGATTGAGAGAATTTAAAAAAAAAGGAAAGAAGTTCCTTCTTAATTAGAAGGTTTGGGGAAAATGGTTCTCTGTTAACACAACCTTTGTCAGCTTTCTGCAGCAGGGGGACAGGGTGTTTCTACAAACCCCCTGCACACCAGCTTGTAGCCCAGTAGTTCTGAAGTGACATTTTTCAGTCACCGAAAACCAGTGAAATAAGAATTGCCCTGATCAGCGCTTATTAGGAGATGATATTTATTTTTCTTGTCCTAGATATCAGCAAAGAAGTGTCAATAATTGTCTCCTGGAGGCATTTTTCTACCCTGCTTCTACAGAGACCTTCAAACAAAAGACATCTACCAATTGTTTTGTATTCCTTTGGACTCAATCACTGTACAGGAGATGGATGATGACTCAGAAGGCTTGGATGCACTGCCCATAAATCAGCAATGGGAACCAATTGTTTTATGCTGACATAGAAGCAGACCAGACCACTCATCGGTTGGTTGTCCGATAGGAGAACTTTGGCTCCTGATGGGGAACGCTCTCAGTCCTGTGCTCATGCTGAACTAAATCCCAGGAGACGTGGACATGTAACAAGTACAAGGATGGAGCAGAACTGCTGAATACTGATGCTGTACACTTAATGAGTCTGTAAGCAAAATAAGCCATTTTGGCCTCCTGATAAACATACACTATTGGGTTGAACGAGCAGTAGGCACGCACCAAAAGCCACCTTTTTCATGGTGACAGTGCTGAAATTTCCTGTCGCTTTTTGAGCAGAAAGGCTGCTATACTAGTAGATAGCTTCTCCGTAACATCTTTATTCCTATGGAAAAGATACATTTGGAAAAAGAAAACATTTTAGCTGTTATTCAAGTTTTGACCAAAGGCTCTGCACAGCCATTAAAAACTTTACAGGAAAACACTGTAAGCATAATTGTTGGCTTTTTGAGCAAGAGTAAAAGTTTAAAACTCATGGCGCAGAGCGAGTAAAAACAAATCAAGAGCAGTCCTGCTGTCAAGTGTCCAGTGAATGCAGGAGACCAGCGAGAGCCCACGGCCAATGCGTTGTACTGCCGGCAGATCTCTCGTGCTGGGTCTGTGAATTCTTGTCCAAAGCCCAGAACAATCAAGGCGCTCCTATTGAGTTCCTTGCCCTTGGGATTAGGCAGGATATAAAACAGGAGGACACGGACAGCAATAACATGTTTTGGAAAAGTTATGCAAATGATGTTAAAGTACACAGTTTAAAATATTAGCTCTGGCAGAAGAAGACCGCTGAAGTTTCAGTCAAGGGGAACAAATACTCAATAAGTTAAAAACTCCAGATTTGGCTTCGAAACAATTGCTTTGTAAGCAGATGTTCCCTTTTGTGGTCTGCATGAAATGTGCTCGGGGAAGTGATCTGCAGGCAGATACTACATCAAATCCACCTGAAGAAATAGCTCAAACTTGCATTTCTGCCATATCCAGGAGCTTGACAGAGGGCCGACAACTCTCTATACTTTTCCACATAACAGGGATCTTCCTAGAGCAGAGCTGTGACTCATTTGTGGCTGCAGGAGAAAAAACTGTATCACTGCTGCCAGGTTAGAGCCCCTTGGCGCCAGCCCAGCACCCACGGTGAGCAGGGGTTGGCTCACATTGTACAATAAAAGCCCAGTCCACGATGGGATATGTATTTTTTTAAACTAATGCTATAAATACGCATATCTTTGATGCTTTCAAAGCAAAGTCTAGATCACATAACACTGTAGGTTCTACCTACAAACTCCAGAGCCTGGAATCACACTGCCCAAGAAGGAGGTGAGTCCCCAGTGCTGCTTCTGTTCTGGGAGCCATCTGTGAAATGCTTTTGGCCTGTGCCATTGGTATATCCACTGGGGTCAGAGACCCTGCCTGTGGGCAATGTGCACGCAGCCTTTGTTTTGCAGGTTGAGAGCTAATGGTTATGGTCATTGGTCATCAGATGCCAGCTGGCCACTATCTGAAGGACAGTCCCTAGCATATTTAATTTATTAGTAGAGAGGCAGCCTAATTGAATCGACAGTCTGCTTACTGGGAACTGGGGATTCTTTCAAGATCTGATCATTTAATGGCAGTGAATCTCTGCCTCAGTGAAAACTTCTGGATTTGACCCAAAGTAAATTAGTCAAAAAGCAGAGCAAAAAATGTGCCCAGCAAACCTCCTACAGATTCTGAGCTGTGTATGAAGGGCTACAGAGGCAGCCTCTGTGTTGTCCTCTTCCTTGTGGTCTTTCAGAGGATACACTGGGCAAATACCATGGGAATATAGGAAATACTTTTGCCAACAGAAAAGCCACAGATAGTGGCAAAAGGGCAACCCTGCTAACAAGTTTGTAGATAGCATGTTCTTCTGCCTTGGGCAGAAACTGCTGAGCATTATGTACAGTGCTTAAACTTGATTATTTCATGTTGTGCAACTCTAATCACTTCTGAGTGTTAATGTATGCAAATTAGGAACAGGATTAAAATTATAATTGGGAGTGAAATGTGGTCTTTCTGATGAAGCATAAAATTAGCTGTGTCTCAGCAAAAACCCAGCTGAACCATGTATAGATAGGAGCTTCTTCCAGAGCTGGGGCATTGACTGATTTAGTTCAAATTTAATTAAAAAAAAAAAAGAGAAATTTTAATATACTTCCGATACATCCAGCTATGTGTGGTGTTTAGAGAGCTGTTAAGGCAGTAGGTAAGAACCCACTCTGTTTTATTCTGTGTGGATCAATGAGTCTTTGCCTCAGAGAAGCTGTGTGTCGTCATTGCATTTTCAGAAAAAAAACGGAGTTGTAGGGAAGTGTCAGAGCTGGTAAGCATCACAAGAACGACGCATATTGCATTGCATTCAAAATGACCTTCACATTAACTTTTAGCAGATAGGGTCTGACCAGAATAATGAATCAAAACTGAGTCACTAGGCACTAGTGCTTGCAGCCTGAATCACTCTGTGAGTCATGTTTCATCCAAGATACCTCTGTGGGAATTTGGGGAGTTCCTGTTAATGCAGGACAGCTGCCTGGGCCAGGTGAGATGATGGGACTTTGGGACATGCTACTGACAAAGGGGCCTCAAAGTAGATGGGAACATAGAGGCAGCCATGTCACATTGTGTTCTAATGAGAAGCCACCCTACATCTGTCCCTTGGCCAAGAGACACAGAGGAACATGGCTGAGAACAACACCTGGGAAAAGTTGTATTGGAGTCCATCTATCAACCGCCAGCAGTGTGCTGCTGGAGGACCACGAACGACAGGGCTGACCTCTTCCAAACATTCAGATAATTGTAAGTTTCATTTCCACTGTTCTCAGCAAGTTGCCAGCTGAGCATACTTATAACCTGCAACAGGTCTGTTAATTCCTGCTTTTGTGGATGTGCTGTAACTCAGCACGGGATGATGAGTTGTAGTCTGGGAAGAACGTGTGCCAACAGCATTAGTGCATGCTGATCAGCTATTGTAGGGAACAGGTAGTTTTCACAATGGGGTTTGCAATTTTATACTAAAATGTAATGTCTAGAAAATTAGTGGTTTGCTGTTTTAATCTGAGTATTCCAAGCAGGTAAGGTTCACATTGTAAAGATTGGTCAGGTTGAGCTGTTAGGTAGGTGAATGCGTTATGGAAGAAGCTTGCAGGGTGTAACCAGGGTCTGATCAGAGTCCTGTGGTAGGGTGCACACATTTCCTGGCATCCTCGTCCTCCTCCAAACAAAAAGTATATCCCATTCCTTTCTTTTCAGTTTGCAATGTTTTGTGAGTTCAAAGATGTGTTCAGGTGGACATCTGAGCTGACATCTTCCATGCACATCATTTGCTTTGGCACTAGGATTAACCCACAGCTCAGGCTACAGTGAGGAACAGACACACTGACTTAAGGAGAACAGCAGTTGGTGCAAATCCAAAGCCCTTGCAAGGAGCAAATGAGTAGCCACTGCCTATTCTGCAGTCTCAGCATCATTAAAGCTCCATGGTAGCATCTAAACCTGCTCCAAATAACTTAAAATCAACATGTTTGTTAGATGAGACAAGGGTGTTGGCTGAGGTTATATCTTTGTTTAATGGATACTGTCTTGTCCTCCAGTTCGTTTTCTTTTCATCAACAGATAACCAGCTCTTTCAGAGGGTGGGGGATACCTGCCAGGCATAGCATGCTTGGTTTACTTTCCTTCTGTGTAATCACTTCTGTCCTCATTTTTCATTAAAATTTATTTCCATTTCATCTTCCTAAAAACAAATGCATCTCTTTAAAGATGCGCCAAGACAACACAGAGAACCCCACAAGGCCACAGTGATGTCACATTTGGACCTCATTGGCTATTTGCAATAGAAATATCCGAGCAGCAGTAAGTTATTTTTCCAGGGGCTGAGCTGGGCTTCCAGGGACTGGCAAGCTTCTAGTTGCGTGTTGCCAGCCCTGTCTGACCTGTGCCTTCAGGTTTTAATTGCTGCTCCACGTCATACCTAGCTGCCCACAGTATTTAATGCCAACTGATAGAACTTAGCTCCTTGGGAATTTTAGGGAAAGGTTCCCAGTAATAAAGGCTGATGAATAAGTTTGCAGCGTGACCCTACAGTGGGTCTTCATGGGTCGAGTCTTACTTCTAAGAGGGTGGGCTGCTCTGCTCATCTCCATGGACAACTGCTAGAAAGCTCAGAGAAAAGAGTAAGGACTGTCTTATCTGCACTTAAATGCTTTTTTGCTTTATCCCTCATGGGTCTTTGCTTTATCCCCCATGGGAGGAGTTGGAGATTTGGACAATAAATGTTATAATTACTGCTGGGACACCGTGTCTTGAAGCAGGGATGAAGAATTTGTCTCGTAGTTAGTACAAATAAAGTCCTCTCTCCCTCTGTGGAGAGAGAACTCTCCCTTTACTCCCTCTAACTGTGGAGGAGAAAAGAAGCAATGCAGTAAGGCCAACAGCTAAGAACAACATTGGATTGAACATTCCCAGTATTTCCAAACAAGAACGCTTTCTCTACCAGCCACTCAAATTGATTTTAATTAGAAACAAGGATTCTAAATGACAAGTAAGAACGTGTTTAATTTGAGAAGAGCTTTCAGCATCTTCAGTCTATTGCAAACCAGACAGAAGCGCTGTGGCGTTGAGATCATAGAAATGAGATCATAGAATCGAGATCACAGGATTATTAAGGTTAGAGAAAGTGTCTAAGACCCCCAAGTACAACTCAAACCCATCCCACCATGTCCACTATGACCCAGTGCCACATCCCCACAGTCTTTGAATACCTCCAGGGGCAGTGACTCCACCACTCGCTGGGCAGCCTGTGCCCGTGCCTGACCACTCTTCCCAGGAAGAAATTTTTCCTTGTATCCAACCAGAACCTCCCCTGGTGCTACTTAAGGCCATCATCTTACACGCTACGTACCGATGCCTGTCTGGTAGCTGATGAGGGTGGCAAAGCCACCACCTAGCTGAGGAGAAGCCACAGCTGCCTGCTCGCCTGGCCAGGTCATAGCCTTCTGCAGCCCATGCCCTGTGCTCCCAGCCCCACTCCCCTCTGTGATTCCACAACTCTGACCGGGCCCAGGCTGCAGCCCTTACTCACCCAGTACATTATGTCTTCTCTTGAAGGCTGCCTCTCTAGAAAATAAATCAGGCCATTCAGGCCAGCCCTCTGGCACCGGCCCTGAATGCAAATCCCAGGTTGCACAGCTTGCCCTGCTCTGCCTCGCATGCTCTGCACTGGGAGGTTTTTGTGCACAGGGACAAGTCCCCACTTTGTGCTGGACAAACAGTGACAGCTTTCTTTCTTGTTTGTTCAGTCTCAAAGACCCTCAGCATCCTGGTTTGAATTGAGTATTGTGGTTCCTGGGCTGGCAGAAATGTAAATAACAAAGAAATTTCATGTATTTTAATTACCTGAAGGCGGCTGTTTTAATCGGGTGAATCCTCTCATGTGGTAAAAGTGACGTTGCTATGGAAACTATATCTGCCAGGAGAGGTGACACCAGCCTGCACACTGCCAGAGAGGGAAGCGGTGATGGGATGGCTGAGCCACTTGGCACAGCCCAGACCTCACAGTGGGAGCTCAGCCCAGTGTTGCATCTTTGTATGTATGTGTGTGTAAGGCACGGATCTATCCAGGTAGGCCACCTCCAACTGCACGAAGTGTTTGGACCAGAAATACGTAGAGATGTTTCCCTGAAAACTGATGGAGACCAAATGGTGGATGTGAGCACAGTGGGGCAGTGAGTGGAGTGTTTCAGCAGTCGTAATGGTAGCAGTGGTCACCTCTGCTGGTGAAGATGTACAGCTAATGGTGGTGACTGTGTTGAAAAACAGTGTTTTGTAGGTGAGAACTTGCTCTATCAAATAGTGCTATTGTGCTCTTTGTATCTGTTGTCATTTCCAAGGAAATAAATAGGAGGCATTATGTTTGGAGCAATCAATATACATAGAGTGAGTGGTGGGACAGCAGCTCCAGCCTGGGCTGGGCTGGGCAGCTTGGGTGTTTTGCAGCCCTCTACAGCCTTGAATCTTTGTCTGGAATGTCACAAAACCACAGGCAGCTTTGTCTGTTGCAGAGATCAGAGAAACCATTTCTCTGGGTGTTGGTGGCACTGAGCAGGGCAGAGCCCTGGGGTGGCAGTGCTGCTGCCCAGGGGACACACAGGCTTCCTTGCCTGCAGTTCGGCGTGTGGTTCAGAACTGTGTTGTGGAAGGGTTTATTCATTTACTGAGCGGATGTGCTGATAAGAGCCCTGTGATAACTGGCAATAAAGCTATAATGACAATATGTTTCAATATATCAGCAAATACTCCTTTCTATGAAACCTTTTTCCCTTTTCTCTTCTGTAGATTAAAAGGAACTGCCTGGAAGGATGCTTTTCATTTCAGTTTACGCAAGCACACAGCATATGGCAGGTATCTGTCACACTCAAGGATGGGTTTGCCAGGACCCAACTTTCCTTGGAGGCACTGCTGGAGCCCTGAGTGTTGATCAAGACCACTATGGAGAAAGGATGGTTATTTCAACCAACACCATCAGTGTGCTGACAGAATGTGAATGCAACAGTTACCTTTAATATAGGGCAAGGTCTGGTTTGTTATAACCGATATTACAACCAATATGCAGCTAGTATTGTCCTACAAGCTTGACTTGTATGAAGGGGACATTCAACAAGAAAGAAAACAACATTGAGGACTATTAGCTGCTGCCCATGCCATGCAGGTAATTGCCCAATTCCCTTTCTGAGATGGAGAGCTGTGCAGAAGAAACTGGCAGAGAGGCACCAGCTGGGAGTGTTTGACTCCTGGGCACAGAAATACTGCAAACCATGTTTGGGTACTGCACTAATAAGTGAAATTAAAGTCATGTTCCTCACATAGCTCCTTCCTGGCTAGCTATGAATCATTAGTTTAAAAACAATTTCCTCATTATCTTTCCACTGCAGGAAAAGACTATGAGTTTTGTGAAGCTGTGATTGTATCCCAGTTGATTCCCATGCCCTCTGTTCCTCTCACACAGGGCCAGGTGGACTGTGCTCTGAAACACCATGTGGTGTTTCAGAAAGGGGGAAATGCCCAAATTGATATCTTTCATGTGATTTTGGCAAACACAGAAAGTGACATCGCTTTACTTCCCCACTGCACATGGCCTCAGCACCCAAACTGTGGTCCCCATAGCTGTGACCCCATAGCTAGGACTGCTCCACTGGCTCTGCCACTTTGTCCAGGAAGGAAAATCCACGTTGTGCATGGGAAGGAAACATGGGAGAACCCCCAGCTCCACTTAGTGGGCAAAGCACAAACAACATATTTCAGCTGCAGCAACAGCTGAAGGCTGAAGGGTATATTTATAGTGCTCAGCTGAGCCTCGTGTCAGAAAGGTTTGCTTTCACTTCAAAAGCCTGTCCTCAAGCCTTGGGTCCCCAGTGATGGCTATGCAGGGCTTTCCAGAATGAAAAAAGAGAATTCAGAATTTTTCAGCAGCCATCTTTTCTGCTTGAAAGTATCTCAATAGCTCTGTTGATGAGTTAAGGATGGTTCACTAAGTAATTTCCATTGGTTGCACAGCATGCATCTCACCCCAACCACCTGCCTCATTATCTGGTGCTCCCTGTCATCAGGAAGGCCCTGTAGGGGATATGGTTTACTTAAAGCCCAGCCTGGCTGTAGCTCTCCCCTAGAAGTCTCTCATCAGCAGCACTGTGTGACTATCAGCTCCTGCCCTCTCTAGTCCTGGGGACCAGATCCATTTAAGGTATGTAAGCATCACAATAAATGGAATTGTCCCAACTCCTGCACTTGGAGATGGTGCCAAGAGCAGGTAGTGCTTGGTGCTTTGGGCAACTCTCTGCTTTGAATATCCTGTTGTATGTGTTTGTAATGTGTTCCCTCCTGTGACATCCAGCCTGGAGGCACCACTGCTAGTGTTTGCAGTAATGATGGGCTATCTTTTCCATCTCCTCTGTAGCTCCTTCCCACCAAAATCACCCTGTGATGCTAATGAGCACCGAGATAGCTGCACAGCAGTTGCTGGCTTCTAGCTATAATTTTGGTAGTTAATTAGTGGCTCTACTATTTTTCCCAAAAGATGGAAAGCTTTAATTAGGTTTGCAAAGGGACTGTGGAAAAACCAACCAGCAGTTGGTGAGCGTGCTGCCAGTGGAGTGTCAGCACAGAGCGTGGCAGTGATGTACTTGTTGTCTGCAGCACCTGGGGAGCACAGCTTTATTGGGCAAAATAAGGAGAAGAGGGGGTGGGAGAGCTGATGGCTCTACAGGCAAGTCAGGGCCCTGCAGGGGATGTGGGGAAGGAGTGCAGGGTCTCCTCCTGCCCTCTCCATCCTCTCCAGCAGACTTTGCTCTTGCGGTATTGGCAGATTTTGGGTTTCCTCCCCCCTTGTGTGTCTGATCCATACCTGACTGTTTTGAAGCTCTCTGCAAATCTAAGTTCAATGAAATTCTCCCTACAGCCCATATTAAAATTTCCCTTTGGCAAAGTGAGCTCCATTTGCGTGGAGAAGATCTTGAATGCCTTTTCGGTACAGACAACTGGTGCTCTGCATTTCCATTTTGAGCTCAGATCGAGGAGGAAGATGCATTTGTAACTTTGCAGAGGAAGCTGCCTGGAGACAGAAGCAAAACCCATCAGGTGTGTTTTGATAGCACCAGTGCAAATCCAAATTCTGGGTGGTGGTCATAGGCAAAGCATGGGGGCTGCCCATGACAGAAGCTTGGGTTTTTCATTTTGGTGCCTGGGTGTCTGGGGTTCAGCCTGCACAATCCATTTAGCTGCTGTGCATCTTCCTGTGCTCTGCTCACAGAGGTTATTGCATTAAGCTGCAGACTGGGAGATGGCAGTAATATTTTTATGCAGAGATGCAGTCTCCCAAGGTGCCCTGGCTGGTAGAGGTTGATGGCCTCTGCACACACGTATCTCCTGCTCTAGTTACCTTCAGGCTGAACCCTTACAGGCATGCAAGTATATCAAACTATTTAAAGGATGAAGGGGAAACAGCTTTATTTCAGTATTTTTCCTCTGCTCTGCTCTCTCAAGATGCCAACTACTCACGATAATCAATGGGAAAGGAGTGCCTGACTCTGCTTGGAGGTTCCAGCTGTTATTTATCAGCTCTGTGCCCTGTTTTCACATTGAAGAAACAGTTACCATGTAGGCTGATGCAGCAGAGATGGATGTAGGACTGAAAGAGTACCCTGGCATGAGAGGGCCTGGGGTGTTTGATACCTCTGAATATCAGATTTCATTGGAGTGGCTTTTTGCAGTTAATGATCTGAGTAGAAGCACACTTTGATGCTATAAAGGCTTGCATTCAGAGACATCTCCTACTTCTCTTTTTGGCTTAGATGACAACCTCTTCTTATGCAATTCTCTAGCATAATTTGCACGAACGTGTCCATCTTTAGGTTTATACAAATATATTTGCCCTTTGGTTACACAGACTTTCCTTATTCTGGAAAACTGGCAACACTGTTGAGAATCATAAAATCTAGCTATGACTGAAAGTTGTAGTGAGTGCAGAGGTGATCAGGAATATTTACCTAAGACACTCCTTGACTCCTATCAAGATGCTCCCCATATGCCTGCCTCGAGTCACCCTCTGCAACACCTGGGCAACGCAGTTGGCTTGGATAGAGAGCAGTCAGAAACCACCTAAAAGTTCTGTGCACAGACCGAGCTGAGAAGCTGCTCGAGTTGTGCAAATCAAATTGAAACTCTCTGTCTCCTGGCATTTATCCCTGGCATCTACTTGCAACCCCCAGGCTTGGCTATCAGCTCTGCAGCTAATGAATTGCCCTGTGATGTGATTGTGCTTGGCTCTTTTCTCACTGTGCTGTCCTTGAAGTCTTATCGCTGATAAATCCCACGCAGCCCCTGACCTGCACGCATCCAACAATGAGCAACACGGGAAGGCCACAAGCAGTGGCTCCCACCAGCCTGACCCTCCCTACTATCAGCAGATTTCTCAACAAAACAGAGGCTCTGTCTGTGTTATCTCACGAGTGGAAGAGTCTCTCCTGGGCATGTTGGCTTTCTCTGGAATGGCTCTGATTTGTGCAAGAGGGGCAAAGAGCAGGGCAAGGCCTGTCCCCGTGGATGGAAGATGCAGTGGCTGAGCTGGTAGTGGTGCTTGTCCCTTTGTGTGAGGCATCTCACTTGGCCCTGCTGCTGTGCTTCCATATCCCTCCTTTGCTCTGGGGCATGTGAACTCTTCTAACTAGCTTTGGTTCCATCTGAACCTGATGTACTGCAGTGTTTTCTGCATCCCAGATGGCTATGAACTCTTCTAATGACTTATTTTGGCACTGTTGAAAGGCAGTTACCTTCTGTGCATCTCCTACTGCAGGATATTAAATCCCTGGGCACAAGTTTCCATCCATCTGCATCCCTCCACTCTAAACACTCTTTTCCATCCACTTTCCCATTGCCATGGATGCTTATCACTCACTTTCTAAGATGGTAGATTGCATGTCTCCTGAACTGGCTGCTCTCAAGATGGAAAGAGTGAGATAGTAGCAGCAAACCGTTGGGAATTAAGAACCCTCTTTTATTCTTGGCATTTAAATTGGAGTCAGACTGCAGCTGATCACCCTGGTCTTTCCCATGCCCTGACCCCAGCTTTGGATGAAGGCCACAGCACTGTGCCACTAAGGCTTCATGGAGGCATTTATTTTCGTAATGTTTAAGAACTCGATTTTATTGAGTTAACTTCGATCCTGTAATTTGCTCTCAGGCCATCCTTCAAAATGTCTGAAGATGCTTAATGTCAGTAACAACAGTCATAAGAGAAGCTGTGGATGTTGGCCATTTCTGCCCCATGACCTGTGTTGGTACACTGGTGTTGGGCAATGCTTGTGCACTCACTGCACAAACTGGCTTTGACCCTCAAGTTTATGCTAGAAAAAGCAACCCAAGTGTGTGCGTTTTGGCATCTTTGAAAGCTTTCAGAACCATCAGCAATCTCCAGATGGCTCCTGTCCTAAGCTGGCTACCCCACAAAGAGTCCCTAGCACTGTGATGATCTCCTGCCTCTATGAATGGGGTTGAGGTTGGGAGGTGCTGTCTCCTCCTCTGGCTCTCTTTGTCGTGGGGAAAAGGCATTCAGGTCTTGACTTGGAAATGTGATATACTCCTTATGATACTTAAGACTAATTGGAAGTGAGAACTGAGGTTTTCATGGAGATCTCCTCTAATGGTGTGAAGCTTCTTCTCATTTCCATCCTAAATTATTTATGGCCAGCTCATTCCCATTAGTTCTTCTTAGCTTAATTATTTTCTTTTCCTGCTGTGACTCCTTATGTCCTTATAAACAGCAGCAATAACCTCTTTCAACCCTCTAGACTTTCAGCTGAATGAGCCATCCTCCTCCAGTCTCCCTGTGAAGTCTCTCTTCTCTGTCTTTGTGACCATTACCACACTTTTGGGAAAGGCTACGCCTGCAAGTGCATGGGGAAAGTCTTCAGTCACAGTGGCTGAGCATGAGGCATCAGAGAAAAAGGCCAAGCTGGAGAATGGGCGAGTGCCTCAAAAATACCTTAAAGTAGAGATTGAAGAAGGAAACGACAGGCTGAGAGGATGGACAAAAAGGCTGAGCTTTAAGAGGAGGTTGTCCTGACAAAGTTACTCCCTCATCTCAGCCTCATCCATCCCAGTCAAATTTATTTATTTTTATTTTGAAACTATTTTTCCATGCCTGTACTCTTATTTGAGGCAATAGAATGACTAAGTCCACATACGAAGACCTAACCTGGATCCTGACATCCTGTCACAGGCTCTCTCTGCTCTGTGGGTGAGCCACCACTGCAGGAAGGTGCTGATAACCACTGGTTCTAACTCAGACCACCATCTCCCCCGCTAAGTGTGAGTGTTTGTAAAGCCAAGGAGAGAAGTTTACACAAACTGCTTTCTAATGGTGGGTTTGTGTTGGTATATCCACAGCAACCCATTAGTTGGCACATGTATCATTTGCATAACTGTTATAAAGAAGAGCCTTCTGCATTGCTGATGTGTGAGGTTCTGCTTAATTCTCAGTGATTTAATTAATTTATACTAAGCTGTAGTGCTGAAGCTGGAGTGATTTTCATGAAAGCTAATTCTACAGAGCCTTTCACAGAAGGTATTTCAATGATGATAGTTAAGGGCTGTCCTTAGCTCTCCCACCAACCCCCTTAGCCCTGCCTTAGCTGTGCTGTGAGCTTTGCCTTCAGCCTGTTGCAAACCTTGGTACTTGCATATCTCTTGCTGAGACTCAGAGCAGTGCTGTGTTGGCACCAGCAGCACGGCTGTGCTGGGGAACTTTTTCATGAAATTCCATCCATTTTTAGGTTCTCCTGTTCTCTTCCTTGGAATTACCACTTCAAATTTGGAGCTATAAACAGATCATTGCAAAAAATGATACAGCTACAACCCAGGAAAGCGTGTGGTTGGCATCCATCTCCAACACTCTAGGTCTGTGCAAAATCTGCTTTCCTTTGAGGCACCACGACAGCAGCATCATTTTCCCCAGCACCCTGCAGCACCCTCTGAGCGTGTCTGAAATCAGATCTGTTTTCTTCTGAAAACCTAATGGAGTGCTTGAGAAACACAGCCATGAATTGTTTGGGGAAATGGTGCCAGGCAGCCTGATTTGCTTTTGACATGATTCCAAAACACCGGTTGACTGGAAACTAAGTGCAACCCCAGCAGAAGGATTAGTCCAACTATTTTCTTAAGAAAACATAATTACTATGAATCTTTCCAAGCTTGCACAGAGTCAGCAATAAGCCCTTTTCCTGAGCTGCCGGCTGTGGCTGCAGATCTGGCAGTGATGCTGTGAAATCGATCGTTCCCCTTTGGCAGGGCCAGTGAGCGGCATCTGCAGAGACAATGTTGTTGCTGAGCCTTTCCTTTTGCTGCCTGCACTGGGATATGCAGCATCTGCCATGGCTGCTGGTTGCAGAGGTATATGAAGGAGGTGGTTTTCATGTAAAATATGCCACTTCTGTGCTACTTTGCTCTCAGCATGGATGTGCATGATATGCCTTGGGAGGATGGCAAAACACGTTGTGCTCAGCCCTGGTGCCCTGTGATGGGAGGGATGGCTGTGCAGCAAGGACTGCTGTTCTTCTTTCAAAGGATATTTTTCACAGGAAAACATCAGTTAAATAAAAAATTGCTGATTTGATTGTTTCCTGCTGCTAGCTTTTCCTTTAGGACCTCCCTTTCCTTGTGATAAGCTTTCCACGCAGGGATTTACTAACTATTTTCAAAAGACTGACATGAAAGTACCATGCAGATGCTCATTATGACATGAATTTTAATCTTGTTCCAGTACTTTCATTTTGAAAAGAGCTGGGGAAAAAAAAAAATCCTTTAAAAAAACAAAACAAAACAAAATGCAAATTGATTTTGAATTAATTTGAAACTTCTCTGCAGTTAGTTGGCTCTGATGGTGTATTGTTTCTATCAAGGGAGGGGTGGAACCATCATTCCTGGGGTGTTCCAGAGCTGTGGGGATGTGGCACTGAGGACGTGGGCAGTGGGCATGGGGGGATGGGTTGGGGCTGGGCCTGGGGCTCTTAAAGGTTTTCTCATCTATTGGGTTATTGTGAAGCCACCATCTTACTCTTCCAACTTGTTGTTCAAACCCCTTGAAAATAAATTGTACTTCAAAGAGTCGAGGTGCAGAGCTGTGGTTGGACCCTGGGCCCATGATGTGCTCCATAAGGCTGAGGCCAACAGAAAGCCAGGGAGAGCCCTGCTGCAGCCCTACCCTCCTCCCAGAGCCCCACCATTCGCCCTGCCCCTCTCACACCAGCAGAAAGAAATCCTTTTACCTTCTCCAGGGCTTATTAATGGTTTTGTGTCTTAGCTCTTCTATGAGAAAGAAGAGTCGGCAAATGGAAATAAAAAGCATCTGAAAGAAACAGTAAGTAATTTCTAACGAGTCTTTCCAGGATATTTTAAATGATGAAAAACCCCTCTGCTCTGCCTACAGTTAACCAAGGTCCTTTGGAGCCAGGAGGCTACTGAATATTTTAAGAGCAATGTTATTTTTCAGCAGTACACAGCTAATGAATTCCCAATTCATATCTCACAGCAGCTGAAAAAGAAAAGAACAATCCATTTCCATCTCAGCTGCAATATGTTTCCCACTGCTTGTGGAACAGGTCATGCTCAGAGCTCGAACCAGCAGGACGGAGGTGATGAGGCCGCGTCAAAGACGCTCTGTGTGCATCAGCAGGATCTGATGTGTGTTGACTGCTTTATATTTCTCTTTTTGTAGGTTTTTAGAGTAAGATGAGCTATCAGGCATGCAGGTTTGGGGACCACAAGGGCAGTTTGTTGCTGGCAGTGATGGTGTGTATCTTTGCTCTGTGGTTTTTACACATCATGCTGTAGTGGAAATGCTGAGTCACAGCTTGATGCAATTACTGAGCACCTGGTGGGAAGGCAGGGCAACCCAGGTTGCTCAGGTGCGTGCAGTGTACCGGAGTGATGGAAGGGGTGGAGCCAGGATGCACCCCTTCCCAGCCCTCATTTAAGGGTTGGCAGTGGAGGTGAGGGCATCTCACTGGAGATCTCTGCATACCTGAGGCCTTTTGAAGGTAAGCAGCTTTTTTCCTTCATTTCTGCATCTGTGACTGCTGCATTTGGGCTTGTTCATGTTTGCTGCAGCCAGGACTTTGCCATCCCCCTGTTATCCTGGTACTTTCCGTCCCATTATAGCATTACACACCGTGGCTGGGAAGAGAAATGAGAAGTGCAGACACATTGCTGTGTCTTTCACAGTCTAAAAAACAGCTACAGTTTGGTCACTTCAGATTCAAGGTCTGCAATCTGCCCGTGCTCTAAATGTGTTAAAAGGGCACATTTTGAGGCTGCCAAGGACTCAATTTTCATATTATTTTGCTGGGCACTCCCACATTTCTTCCAGTTCTTCTTTTGCTAAGTGCTTGCAAAACAAATTACAGCCAATATTCCCCCATCAGGGCAGTGTTTCTTAATCCACTGTGTCTTTTGGTTTGTACGTGTTGATGCATCCGCCCTCACTGTGCTGGTCATGAGAAAAGGCACTTTGCTGTGTGATCAGCCATCTTTCACTTATCCTGGTCCTTAGGGTTCAGGATCAAAGGAGAGTGGCATAATCACCTCCTTCAGCAGTGACCATTCAGACAAATAGATCTGGTGTAATCTGGCTCTAGCAACAAAACCTGTGTGTGAGCACAGATGGGAAGATGTTGTATCCAGAGCAGTATGGTGTCACGTGGACCTTGCCAAAGTAGGCCCTGGGAAGTGTGTGTAGGGACAGAGTTCAACAACTTAAGCTCACAGTGGTATTTTAAATACCCCTACAGTTAAACAAAGGCTGGTGTTTCTTTTCCCTAACTCAATGAAACCTCGGCTCATGAAAACGCTTCTCAGGAGTGGGAAGTCTCCAAGGAATTATTTGATTTTGGTGAATTAGCCAAGAAATTACCTGTAGGGACAATTATCCTGATCCTGGAGATCTCTCACTTGCTGCTGGTGCTCCCTTTCCCAGAGAGGCAGCATTTGGAGGCAGCTACTTCACCTGACAGAGCATCCCCTTGGCTCACCCTCAGTGAGCACTTTGCTCAGCTCCTGAATCACGTAGGATCTCGCTTCACTGTGTCTCATCTCTTCCCTGTGACTCCATCAATTAAGGGCTTGGCACAAAATGTTTGCGGTTCCTCCCATACCAGTGGTGTAACACCATCTTGGGGTCAGAATGCTGGCTTGCATCTTAGCTCTGCTTCTCGCTGCCCCATCATTTCCATTCTGCGGTTATCTCCGCATCTGTAATGAAGCGAGATCTGAGTGCAGTCTCTTCAATAGTTGGGTATTGAAGCATTTTAACTTCAATATTTGGGCTTCAAGGGATTGTCAATATTACCTAAGGGGTGAAATCAATGCAATTCCTTCAAAATAGGAGCAGAGGAGGAAAATGAAAGTACAGGTGGATGCGTGTGCTTCTACCATCACTTTATTCTTAGAGCTTATGAAAAATACCCAGGAAAATGTAAAATCAGAGGATATTGCACGGTCACAGGGGTGCTGCAAACCTGGGCAAGCAGCTGTGCTGCTGCCTTTATGCCATCATTGCTGAAGTATTGCTTTCAGCTTCCCTGTGCTCCCCAAAGCACAGAGTGGTTGGTTTGGCTCCATCTCCTGCTGGCTTTGCGGATATACGGCTGATCTAAAGAACTGCAAGACTGACAGTAAGTGGTGTTTGGAGAAATAATTGGATCACACATATGGTAGGGGAGAAATCCACAGAGAGCTGTGACATGCAGATGGCAGCTCTGGCTGCTCCTGTCCCTGCCACTCTCGAGGTGTTCCTGGGTCAAGGACCTGTGTCAGGTCCCACACAGCTGTTTTCCTACATCCCTTGCTCAAACCTTCAGTCCTCAGGATTGTGCAATTTCCCCATACTGTCACCTTTTAAAATGCCCTTGGTTTGGGCCGGTCCTGGAGCAGGTTTGGGGAAAGAGCCCCAGAGTGTTGAGGTTTTAGGCAAAGTCTGGAAGCTCTGCAGCTCCCAGCCTATGCTGTCAGCAAAAACTATCCTGAACTCCGAGCTCCTTATCTCCTGGCAGCGTAAATATTTTCTACATGAGCAGAAAGGAGGATGGATGAATGCATTTTTGCGGGAAAATGTTACAGCTCTGAGAACAGGGACTTCAGAGCCATCCTTATCCACGCTGGCAGTGGGGCTGTGTGCTGGAGGAGTGCACTCACCTTCTGTGTCAAAGGGAAGGATTTCAGCCAGCTGCTTTCAGGGCATCCACTGCTCCATGCTGCCTTTCCTCCCTGTGTCAGCCAGTTCCTGGCTTGGGCACCAGCAGCTAGGAGCATCCCAAAGGCCTGCAGGGTCATTGCCCTCAGTGGGGAGCCTGTGCTGGGAATATGTACAATGACAATAAGTAGTGGTAAGGATATCGGTAAGGAGAAGGAGGCTTGGTGCAGCAGCACACCACAGCCAGCACAGGGAGACTTTCAGCCTCATCAACCCGATGAGGTTTCTTCCTTTTGTTTTGTCTCTAAAATAAACAACTTTTTATCCCTATTTTGTCTGTATTTGGTGTAATCGGATCGCTCCCTTCGTGCATTCATTTCCTGCCTCTGGAACACTGAAGCTATTCTTATTTATTTTTCCATGGGCCTCTCTGTTCCTAATTACTTTGTACTGGTGCCCTGGGAATATGCTGAGGCTGTGCCACCTCTGATACTGCCAAATGGCTCTGCGATACCAGCAGTGCCCCAGCACCTCTCCAGGTATTTCCTGCCTGCGGTTTGCTCTTTATTCCTGACCTTGGTTGTATAATAAAGCTGATTTCTGGTAGTTTTAGGCTTAGGGAGCAAGCAGGCAGAAAGCGTGTGGTTTTGGTTTTATTTTTTTAATAGCAGTCAGTGAGGTTCTGCTGCACTAGAGATGAGAGAGAACTGGTGATGCAGAAAAAGCTCTCTGTATGCTCACAACAAATAGCTGATGCAGATCTGCTACTGCTGCTCTGGTAACAGCTGCTGAGCTTGTCGTCTAAGAAAAAGCACTTTGTTATTTTTTTTATTTGCCAGACATCAAAATTCTTCATGTGTGGGAGGTCTCTCCTAAACCAATTTTATTTGGAAAAGCCTAGCAGAAATGCTTATAGAGAAACGAGAGGGGAAAACCTCTATTGAGAAAGGAATGGAAGTAAAAATAATATGTATATTATATAAGCATATGGTTACGTAGCCTATGTATTTATATGAATGCTCAATTTCAACTAAATGTAAAACTTACCATGCTGTTGTGCTCCCAAGACTAAGCTGTGGATTAAAAAATAAATAAAGAGGAAGGGGGGGGGGGGAACTGACCCAAAGGTCCAAGTGATTCTTATCTGGATAATTTAATTTCCTAATGTAAAAGGGGACTGGCTGATTTCCACCCACCACCTGCATTACCCCAGCTCTGTTGCTATGAAATGGTCAATGTTATGAAACAATTCCCATTGTTCAGGTTTTTCTGATGTTCTCTTTTTGTCTGTGTGCTGCAGCTATTTCTTCCTGTGAAGCCCATGGAAGGAATGGGCTGCCTGGGCTCCATTCTTGCTCCAGATAAGCCCAGAGACCACTGCCACTCACATGGCAGTAGCACTCTTCCTCCAAACCCAGCTGTGCTTTGCTGAGATCCCAGCCCTTGTTTTGCAGCGCTTGTTGAATGATGATGTCTCTCTGTTAGGCTGTGTAACAACACACGGCACTGCATTAAAAGGAAGGAGAGCGATAACAAGGTAGCACAGCCCTATTGACTTTTTGATTTTGTCTCTAGTTGTTACATTTAATCAGGATGGTTTTGTTGTGTCAGACCCATTTAAAGGATGCAGCGCCACATAAAAGGGCAATTCTGAAAAAAATATAGATGGAGATGTATTTTGAAATACAACTTAGCCAGTTTGGTTTTTTTTTTTTTTGCTTAACTTTGTGTTGCAAATAATCTGTAGTTATTTTGTATGTTTTTTTTTTTTTTTTTTTTTTTTTTTTTCCCCCCCAAGTTCTTGCAGCTTGATACAAAAAACATACTGCGGGGTTGAAAGCATGATCAGCTTTCAATCCTGTAACCACCTTACATAAGCATTAGCTGCCCTTTGGATTTCCAGCAAAAAAACCCCTTGCTTGAAAATCAGCAGAGGGTCAGGTGCTCAGGGGAAATGGCTCCCAGCTTCAGTTGCAGCTCAAGGGCAGCTACCCATGCTGTTACACACTGATCCAGGTTGAGGTCTGCATCTACTCAACACAAACCTTGAGAGCAGTGTCTGGCAGCTGGCAACCTCGGGACGCACCAGCTTGTGGTATTTTCTGACCAAACCATCTTTCATAAATAAAATCCAAAGCAGCAGGATGGCTCCCTTACCTCTGCTAGTTCTGAAACAGAAAAATGAAACAAATGGGCACAACAGCAGTTACTCAAGCAGCTGTTCAAATGCTGCATCCTCTTATTTCCTGTTAAGAACAGCTGTTCAAACACACTGGAAAATAACAAGAGACAAACTTCCATGTGCCTTGGGGTCTCCCTTACCACCCCCTCTGTACTGTTTGTTTAGATTTAGGTAGCACAAGAGGGTGTCATGGCTGGTAAAGCATTGTTTTGCGCTATGAAACTCTCAAGTCTGTCATAAAACTTACCAGCAAAAGCAGTGCTGAAGTAAATAATCAAAAATCCATAAGGAAATGTTTCAGCTTAAACTAGCAGCTTTCACCAAGCAGAAAATCTCAGTGTTGTGGCCTACATGCATCCCTGTTATAAACTAACACAGCACTGCAGACTCCAGTGTTAACTCCCTCTAAATACCCAATTCTGGCTTTACATGCTTAAAGCCCACTCTATGTGGCTGTTCCAAAGGAAGCAGCTGCCTTCATGCAGCCTGAGTACACCATTTAACACTGTAAACGTCCCAGAATTTTGCTGGGTGAAGGGCTTAGTTCTGCTTTCCTACCTGGCCTTTTACTGATGTCATGTTGAACAGCTCCAATTTCTAGCAACACAAATAAAACTGCAAATCAAATGATTCTCTATTAATACATTAATTACAATTTAAGAAAAAAAAAAAAAAAGAGCTTGAAAACTAACCACGCTCTGTCAAACAGAGTACAAAATCTTTATTCACCAATAAGTTAAGTGTTCTCATAAATAGATGTTCCTTTTGTACGCTGTATTGAGCATAAAGCTAAGCTTCTATTACTCTTCAGAGTCTGACCCTTCTTCATCTTGACTGATCTGGAAGTAGCGTAGTTCATACGTCTCTTTGTCAGATGCAACAACACGAAGCCAGTCACGAAGATTGTTCTTCTTGAGGTACTTCTTGGTGAGATATTTTAGGTACCTTACAAACAATAATGATACATTAGAATTTTTGGCATTTCACGTTCCTTACCAATGTCTGTACTCCGCTCGTGCCATGGCTCTAACAGGGGAACAGTGTAACTTTTATATGCTGAATTTTCCAAGGGGTGATTCCACTTACTGCATTAACTATAGCAAGAAATCACAAATCATCATGTGGAACAGATAACAAGCCTACGTTTTCATTCCTGGTATGTAAGGCCTTATTTGATGCTTCTTGACTACATAGCTCAATGCCAGCACCTCCAGAGCCACTTCTCTCTGCTCTTAACCTTGTTCTTACACAACAGATACTTGCACACCTGTATCAGAAAAGTGAAAGGAGGGGTGGGGGAGGAATTGCACCCAGCTCAGTGCACTGATCTACTGCATGCTCCAACAAACCAACTGTAGGAAAGCTTCAGTTGGCTTCACAGGTTCTCTTGCCACGGCATATATCGTGTACACATATATTTTAATATAACTAATTAAGTAATAAAACAGCCACTCATGATATGAATTCAGCTGTGATTTTAAAAAACATATTTCCTTGATATATTTCCAATAAGCTACATAGACATTTATTGTATTACCATATCTGTATTAGAAGGAACATTAGGAACATTAATTTGTGATTTAAGTCTTGTCCTTTAAGAAGATATTTTTTTAGTGTCTAATCCTGCAAATCTGTTTGAACTATGTATTGTGCTAATATTAACATGCACTATGAAATATTAGTTATTTGCTAATATATATTAAATCTGCCATATTCAATTTACTTATCATTTTTCAAATCCCACTACTCTGTAAATACAACGAAAAGAAGTCCAGTCAGACCTTTTAGAAAACTGCTTCTCAGATGTCACTGTGATTTTGTTCTTCAAACGTTCAATGTGAACAGTGTTCCCCAAGTTTCCAGTTTTTCCGTTGACCTTAACCTTCTCCTTTAGGAACTGTTCCTGTTTCGACATCAGAGAAGAAATAGAACACTAGGGAAGGGCACCCTAGGTATGAACTAGGGAAGGGACCCTAGTCATGAAGCAACATTAAATACCACTCATTGCCACAAGTAAGCATCTGCAATGCTGTCAGACTTCCCAGGCTGCAATTAATTAAAGTGACACAGTCACAGAAGCGTTTGAGCTGGAAAGGGCCTTTAAGGGCCATCTGGTGCAATGCTCTGCAGTGAGCAGGAACACCCACAGCTCCATGGGGCACTCCCAGCCTGGGTAGGTAGGGACAGGGCACTCATCATCTATACGAGATATTTAAGCCCAGGAAACGTTCAGGAAGTGCTGTCGAATTAAAAAGTGGCTGATGTTATTTACATTCTGGTTTCTCAAAGGCTGCCGTACCGCACCGAGCCCTGCCCGCACGCACACGGCCACCACTTACAAAGTTCCCGGAATCAAAGATTCCATCTTCAACAGGATGAGTCAGGTCGAGGCAAAACTTCCACGTCGCCTTCTTAGATTTCCTATCTTTTTGCTAAAAACGAAACGGCAACGACACCAGCGTTAGCTCCGCACCACAAGGGGCTGTTCGCCCGGCCACCCCCCCACCCCTCGGCGCCACAAGGAGGCAGGGGGAGCCGCACCGTCACTCGGACGGCGGCTCCGCTGCAGCCGGCTCCTCCCCGGCACAGTGCCGCTCCCCGCCCGCTCCGGTTGCCCGAACATCGGCCGCCCCGCCCGCACTCACCGGCCCCATGCTGCCGCCGCGACGCGCTCGCAGAAAGGAAGTGGCAGAACGCACGCCGCGCTCTTATAGCCGGTCTGACGTCGTGACGCATGCGCACGCGTGACGTCATGACGCACGCGCGAGGCGGAGCGGTGCGCCTGTGCGGCCAGAGGCTGCCGGGATGGCGGGCGGGGCCGCGGGTCCCTCAGGCGTCGTCCCTCCCGCCCTCCCCCAAGGACGAGTCATAGGCGGCAGCGGAGCGAGTCACCTCTTTATTTATTCTAATTAATTATCATTAGGAACGAAAGCAATTCTCTTTTTCTCGTACAATTCTAGGCCGAGCTGCTCTAGCGTTAAAGTGTTCCTCGTAAAAAGCACGGGGTTGGCCCGCAGGCACAGAGCGAGCGCTGACTGCAAAGCTACAGGAGGCCCAAAGCACCCCCCAGGTCCACATCACCCCAACGTCACAGTGCCCAGCAGCCCCATCACCCCAAGCGTCGCCCCGCTGCCCCCCCAGCACTGAGATCTTGATTATTTCTGGAGCAAAGCACACAACGACCGCTTTGAGCTCGTCGTGGGTGTGGTGTAAAACAGCAATGCACCTTCTCAAACAGGCATCCTTCTCAAACACCTCCTCATACAGACAGCCCCGGGCCTGCAGCTGCCTCAGGGCACAGCTCTGAGGGAATGGTGCTGCTGTGCTGGGGGCATCTCCTCCCCGCACAGGGAACGGGGCTTCCAGTGACACAGAGCCAACATTCAGACCAACACAGCAGCTCCTGGCTTGCAGAAGTTACTCCCACAGGCACCAGAGCTCACCTGTGCCTTCAGTAACTTGTGTGTGAGATATGCAACATAGCCTTAAGGTTGTCTGATCCTGACATTTAATTCTACCATGACAAACTACATTCTAATCACTCAAGCAAAAAAAAAAAAAAAAAAAAAAAAAAAAAAAAAAAAAAAAGTGGGATTTATTGAATTCTGAATTCTGTAAGACTGACCTGCAGTAACCATAAGAGTTTCAACTGTCAACAAGTTTGACTTCTTTACAGATTCTGTAAAATTACCTGTATTGTGAAGCTACAGACTGTGCACCGTTTGTGGGTACATCATGGGTTAGAAAAACCTGTGAGAGGCTTGAAAGCAGTTACATTAGAACAATGAAATTCAGCTAACTTCTTAAAAAAAAAAAAAAAACAACAGCCCTGAGAACATGGCTCAACTAGCAGGACTCTAGTTGAAAAACCACCATTAGAAGCAACAAGTTGAAGGATCTGTTGAAATCTTGAAGTATTAAATGCCAACATTTGAGGCAGGAAATACTACAGTCTTTTCAATTCTGTAAAGTAGTATGAGAAACTCAATGAATTGGAGCCATTAAAAAATGCATTGTTTGGAGTGGAAATACTTGTCTTTACCTCCTAGTCATCACAGCCTTTATTTTAAGCAATTGCATGAGCTATCAGAAGCTTAGTTTTCTATTTCGATACAATTTGTTTGAGTGTGTTAAAGACAATACTACAAAACAAGTAGTCGGATGATCTTTGTTTTAAAACTAAAGCTACAAAATAGGAATTTTCCTAAGCATTTGCTTAGAGATCTTAAAAATATGCATCTATATGGACTACTGATAACAAAGTTGTTGCAAATTATTCTGACAGTAGACTGAAACATCTTACCTTGGAAAAAGTGTCTCAAAGACTTGTTCTAATTTAGAAGCAACTTTCAACCTTACTAAAAGTTGGAGATTATGCTTAAGACTCATGCTTATGTATTATTATCTATGGGAAACTTCATGCATGACGAGGCAATGCTATGCACTTCCATTGCGTTTGAAGTGCTTCACAAAAGACAACTATGTATATAAGAACAAACCTATATTGAAGTACTGAATCATTTAGGTCTTGCAGAACTGAAGGTTGCAATAGGACATCCTTAAGCCCCAAGGCGGGTTCTTCCAGCAAGCTGGAGGTCATAAAATCTTGATCTTTAGATTGCCTTAGTACCTGAAAACTTCAGTCAGGCCAGGATCCCACTTGTAAAAACAGGATGGAAACAGCCCCTGTCCTTGAGAACTTACACAGTCTTAGGAAATACTTAGACTGTGGGCCAGTGGCATTGAACACCTGTCTTACAACAAGAGTTTGGGGGGGACTGACAGGCACCTGAAAGCAGGCTGAAACCCTACTAGAACAACAAATCCAAGTCTTACAGATTTCAAGCATTTTAGAAAGCTTTCATAGTGATGACTTCCCATTGGGCTGCTGATCACACAGCTCGGCTTGCTGTTAAGACTATGATCAATGGTTTCAGTTACCTTCAACCCTGACAAAGCCTGTCCCTTAGGTACTGGTATGGAGAGGCAGAAAAGGACATAGTGCAGAGCTGCTTCTACTGTTAGCATGCCCTTAAAAACTTTTCTGAAGCATTTCAATAGCTTGGATCTACAGCTTTTAGAAAAGCTCTGTCATTTCAGTCAAGGAGCTGTTCAGTGAGCTCACTTGCAACATGCATTGTACTAGGTAAGAGCATGCAGTAGTATCCTACTTCTGCCAGGTGTCCCAGGTAACTGTGCTTTATTACCAGAGTGTATTTATTGCTGTCTTTACCTTCGCTGTACTGCTCTCCATCATGAGAAGTCTATAAAGAACATGCTTTTGCCCACTACATTAGACTTCCAAAATTTGCTAAGCCCTACCGCAGGTATGTACAAGGGCAGGTCAGGATAGTTGCTATGAGCCCTTTTGGGAATAGAGAGTACAAGTTGGAAACACTTTCAGCAGTAAGCAGCAGTGTTAAGTCTGACTCTCATTGCCAACAGTTTGAATTGTGCAGGTTGCCTAACACAGCACACCAGGTGTTCACAAGCTGTCCTACATCAGCTGATAGCTGCTGAAACTTAAGGCAAGTCCATGAAATGTTTTACCCACTGTGAGGAGAGATTGAGCCATGGGCTAAGAAGTTTCCCACCTATGAAGAGTCTCTAAGTATCTGAATTCAAGTTGAATGCTATAATCAAGAGTGAGCTGCTAGTTATCCTTTCATGAATAGTTCTGTAAAGCTTTGTGTTTGCCTATTAAGCTACTAAATAGTTACAGAGGCATGCACATGTGTTTCAATGACTCCAAACTCCTGTGGATAGGAGCTAACTTTTTCAGCTATCTAGTTACTTTTATAGTTAAGCCATGGTTGTTCAGTATTGTTTGTCAAGTCTGTATTTTGAAAATACAATAGTTCAATTAAAAAAAAAACCACACATGCATTTAATTTAGGCTCAATGCTACAGTTTGTCCCACTTTTCAAAAAAGCACGTGGTCCTTGCGCTACAAAAATATGGTCTGAACCTGAAGACTGAAACCCAAAGCTGGAAGCACTGCAACAGATTCCCGCGGAGTTTGTCACCCTTTTATAGTTTCAGATAAATACAACAAAGGAGAGCAACTGAACTGTGTTTTTTTTTTTTCTTTTTTTTTTTTTTTCTTTAAGTCTGACAAAGGCCTCGAGTGAAAGTCTATAGCTTTAGCATCCATTCTCACCTTGACCTATCTATGTCTCATCTACTCAAAACTCAACTGCCTGCCTAAACCACAGGTAGGCTTTGACACCATTTTAACGTTACAATAAGCCAACAAGTTGGCAAAAAAGAATACAGAGGTAATACAGTTAAGTTGCACATGGCCACTGGGGCTTAGTCAAGCCAGCTGGCGTTTTTGATCACTTGAGTTTCTTGGTCTAAAATTTGTGATTGGTACCTACAGTTCTGCAAGAGTCCCAATCCACAAAATATTTAAGATTTAAAAAAAAAAAAAAAGCTACTTTTATTGTCAGTTCTATCTAAACATGTCAAGAAAAATACTATTTGTGCTCTAGGTCACTTATAATCCTAGATACCTACTAGCTTATCTAAAAGCCCCTGAATACTGTATTTTGTCTGTTCATACAGACAAACACTGTTTTGCTCAAGCAAATAAAAAAATATATCCACTAGTAACACCTGAACGGTTTCTTAGATCCATAGATGAAACCCAGAGGAATGTTAAAATAGTTACAATTAAGGAATTAAAATCTCAGTGATTTTGAAAACTGCCAGTTAGCCTGCAACACTAATCAAGAATCCAGCACTGCTTTGTAACAATTCAAAAAAGAAATGAGGTTGCTTGTGAAGGCCAGAGCTTTGGTGACAATCAGAACCAAATTTAAAGATCTGTGGTTTATCCAGACCTGAGCAGTTGCCCGTGCCTGGCGATCCTCTTTATTTGCAAGGCTTTATGGCTACAGCACATTCTTCATTCATTGCACTTATGACGGATATCTGGAAGAAAAGACACACAGGTTAGTTCCAACCCCCCACAGAGGAACTGCTCCTAGAAGTTACAGCCAGTCACACTTCATGGTGCAAGATCGTGGCATCTCAAGACTTGTTTTAGAAACTTTAAGCTGTTTCTACAGCCCAGATTATCTCACAAAGCTCCACACAAGAAAGAGTGGAACCTCCAGTCTACACTAAGCAGACAGCACCAATACGATTTATCTTGACGTATCTGAAGACTCAAATCACTTCACGGTCAACAGAGCCAGGCTTCAGTGCCATACTGCATGCCCCAACACAGATGTCCTACTTGCCAAAGAACCAATTCCCATGTTTCTAACCCTTTCTTCATGAAATAATACAAATAACTACACAATGGAGAACATTTATTCTGATGTCAGGCAAGGACAATTAAAGCATCTCTCTTCTTGTCTGCTTTACTCTAGTCTTACCTGCACATCTTCATTGGCATTGAATTTTCCTTCGATTTCTTTTCCCAGATCTCCTTCTGGCAGCTTTAGGTCCTCACGAACTTCGCCACTTTCTGTCAGCAGGGAGAGATACCCATCCTGAATCCCTATCAGCTGTGAAGAGAAATTCATTTTTAGGAAGTTTAACATCATTATCACTAGCAGGCAGCAAGCGAAGACAAGCAGAAGGAACAGTTAGCTGTTACACTAGTTCTTTAGTACTGTGTCTGTAACAGTTAAGAACCTAATTTAATTTGCCTTGTGAGGTTGGTGGCACAGTAAGCAGAAGATTTCTATCCGGACAATTCTGACCATTTTAACAGTTGAGCAAATGCTTCTGGTTCAGTAATGCCACATCTAGACATCTGCCAAACCCTCAGTTCTCTGAGGGCAACAGTACTTCATTAACTGACAAGCAGTTTTGTGGTAAAAAAATATTTTACTTGTAGTGTTAGGAGTTTTAGACTTATTTAAATACGGAAAGATAACGTTAACTCACTTGATAATCATTCCTCTTTATATTTGGGACATCCATGTTATGAGTTGATGGGCAAATATCTTCGTACTTTTTCCCATTGAAGATATCAATACCAACCAGGTGGACCTACAAGAAAAAAGAAAGATCAGTTACTCTCCATCCTAAAGAAGCCAAATGCCATTGAAATCAGTACTGCTGGTCCCATACGGGGCTTCTTGTCTTTTAGGAGACAACACGTGAGACAAGATTCTCCTCAAATCCTTTGCTTGCTGTATGAGAGCAGCCCAAGCCCTAAAAGAAGGCCCCTAAGGTATCCTTTCACATTGTAGATCATCCATTAAAGGAAATGAATAAAGGCTACAGCCTTCGCCTTCCATCACTTTACAATACAAGGTAAAGCTCAACGTGGTTGACTTTTGGTTTGTGACTGTTTAAAGAACACTTATTTCATGTTCCAGCTGTTGTGTGGAACAGAACAGGGCCGGTGACAGCAAGAAAGTTAAGGAGAACGGAAGTGGCCACGTGCTGAGAAGAAAGCAGCTCCCACCTTCCTGGTGCCTGCAGCAGCTGCTCAGAGCAGGTAGCACATGGATTAGCAGTTTACAGCCTATCCTGCTCAGCTCCTTTCACTCTTACAACTGGTTCAGTATTTAGGAATACTATGCAAGTAAAAGCAAAAAAAAAAAAAAAAAAAAAAAAAAAAAAAGCCATGAAGTGCAAGGAGAAGAATAGGGTAAAAAAAAAAAAACAACAAAAAAAACAGCAAAGGCTTGGCAGCCTCTAGTTTGGACAAACACTAAATACTTCACACATAGTCACACGAGGCCGTGGAAGCTTAAGAATCAAACGAGGCCACGTCTGTAGATGCGTCTCACCGGATGAGTGCAGGGGAGCCCAGCCCGGACAGCTGCAGAGCCAACTGCGGGGCAGCACCACGCCGCGTGCCGGGGAGCGTCGCTGGGGCAGCCGGCGCGGTCCAACCACGCCCTGGGGATTTCATCAGCCCCTTCCAGAACTTACCCTGCCCGCCGCCGCACATTTATCACCACCGCCGCGTAATCCTTCCAACAATCCGCGGCAGGGAGAGCCCCCGGCCCGGCCCGGCCCTGCCCCCCGGCCCTCCCCACCCCCGCTCGGGGCGGAGGACACGCGGCGCTGCCGCTCACCTTGGCGTGGCCGTGCTTTCCCGTCTTGGAGGTGGACATCTCCACGATCTTACACGGACGCCCCTTCAGCACCACAAAGCCGTTCTTACGCAGCGCCGAGCACTGCATGGGATAGGTGGACGAGGCGCCGGCGTCGCCCGTCGTGAAGTCCAACTCGTCGGCCATGACGGCGGCTGCGGGGCTGCGGGGAACGCACAGCGTCGGCCCGAGCGCGGGGCCTCCCCAGTTCCCCCCCGGTTCCCCTCCCGTCCCGGTGCCGGTGTAGCCGCGCTCCGCCCGCCACGTGCCCGCCCTCGGGGCCCTCAGCGCCGCGGCCCAACCGCCCTCCGGGCCGTTAGCGCCAGGCCCGGAACGGACAGGAACGGGAAAAGGGGGAGGGGAAGCGTTCCGACGGCCCCTGTTACCTGCGGAGCGCGGCGGGGCGGCCGGGAGGGCGGGCGGGGGCACGGCGCCGCGCACACGCGCCCGACCACTGCGGCGGCCGGCGGGAAGGGGCGGCGGGCGGCGAGCAGCGCGCGCACCACGCCCCGCGCCCCGCCCCCCCGCTTCCGCTCACTTCCTCCGAGCTGATTGGTCCGTCCCGCCTCGTCTCGCTCCGCCCCTCGGCCCTCGGCCGGCCACGTGCGAGGTGCTACGGAGAGCGGCGCGGCTCAACCGGCACCGAGCGCGGAGCACGGCCGCCTGGGGGCGGCCTCGGAGCAGATCGGAGCGACCGCACCGCCGGGCCTGAGGGGGGCGCTGCGGGCTCGGAGCACGGCGCGGCCGCCGCGGCGCGGAGTGCCGTGGGCAGAGGCTGCCGGCTGCGCCGTTCTGTGCCGGCTGATAAGCGGTGCCTGGGTCGCACCGTTACGTGTTCGTGCATGCATGTGCACTGTTTGGTTGCCGACACGTGTGCGATGAGTTGCACGTGCTCTAGGGCATCTTGCCTTACGATGAAGTACAGAGAGCTACCAGCTCTTCTGAGTGCACGCTGCGGCAGGATGGAGCCAAGCTGAATGATGGTTCTTTTTTTTGAGTGTCAGGTTGTGAACTTGGTTCATTTTGTACAATTAAGAGATGAATTGGGTGTGCCCCGAGTGATCTCCTATACTAACCCACAGCTTTTTGCTGAGGTGCAGCTGTAGATGGCTGATATCTCTTTTTTAGACACAAATATTCCATCAGCCTTTATCAGAAATTCATTAAAAAACCTGAAAATCAGATGCATCAGTCATTGCTTGCAGGCATCACTGTGTCCGGATCAGCATTTATTTTCTGAAGTGTGTTTCTTGGCAGTACTGGTGTACAACAACAGCAGTTTGGTTTCAAGGCATGTTTGTAACCATCAGGGCCTCTCATCTTTACATGTATTTCTATT
This sequence comes from Meleagris gallopavo, assembly GCF_905368555.1. Taxonomy (NCBI): domain Eukaryota; kingdom Metazoa; phylum Chordata; class Aves; order Galliformes; family Phasianidae; genus Meleagris; species Meleagris gallopavo. The sequence goes on along the minus strand of NC_139414.1, from coordinate 19,133,025 downwards.
TTTGCAGGTGTGCTCAGAGCACTGCACACCTGGATTATGTCTCTTCTTTTGAGCAGGCTCAGTGCATTATCGATCTTCAGCTCTCCTTCTCAATCTTTATATCAGTCATGCAGCAGAAGTAAGCAGTGTCAGAGAGCTTTTGGAAGGTTTAAAATAGCAGAGAGCAGATACGACTCGTTCATACACTGAAGAAGTGCCCTGAAGCACCTCATTAAAGCCCAGCTTCAGCCACATATATTTCAGCCAGCTCTGGGGCAAACACACAGCCTTGTTGCCAGCAAACTCAACGCAACACGGCAGGCATTGCTCGCCTGGCACATCGATCCCCCCCACAGGACAACACTGGGCTCAGCAGACCCTCGGTGTTCCTGCATACAGCCTGAACCAGATGAAAGAGCCTTTGCTGTGCCCTTGCTGTAGGCATTGCACACTGCTCCAGGCACTGCTTGAACGCTGCCATCCACCCCCTGCTTCTCCCAAGACTGAGCTCAGCACCAGCAGCTCATCCAGTGTTTGTGGTGGCGTTGAGAACGGGATTCTGGGATGTCCCTGCAATGATTAGGGGCTGTGTGTCCTGGCATGCTTTCAGCTCCCATCACGCTGCCTCTTCTTGCTCCCTGGTCGCTCTGGACTTGTGTGCTCTGCCTGGCTGTGCGGATGTGACTGGGCAAGGTATGTGCCCTGCTGGCAGATTTACCTTGGGCGCACACTGCAGGTATGAGGCAAGCAGTGTGACAGTGCCAGGGACACTGAGCCAGCTGGAACCAGCTGGAACTTGCACCAGGAGGAGGAGATGTGCATTGCAACTGCTATTCGCTCCTCCCAGGCTGATGCCACGCAAATACCAGTACATGTGCCCCACGGGGAGCCCTGCTTCTGACCCCGGATCTGCTGTCCTGCCTTGCAATTCCTCAACCCCTGTGGGTTTCAGTGGAAGATAAGGACACAGAGCACCATCAGACCCTACAGCGTTGGTCCCTGCGTGTGCAGTGCTTCAGCTCCATCCTCATCAGCTGTTTGAGTCAGGAGAGGGAGGGCACCTCTTCTCCATGATGAAAAACAAGTTGAAGTGAGGCAGAAAAATCAGTGATAAATGAGTGTGAAAAGTGTTAATGGAGCCAAATGTCCCGAGCTTATTGGATTAGGAAAGTCAAACTAATTTTGAAATTACGCCTAGAGTGTGGGAAACTAGATATTGTTCGCCATTTATCTGACATAACAGAAAAGTCTTAATGGCTGTCATCTCAGCATGTTAGGAAAACACTGTCGAAGCTCTTGCTGACAAGATGCTTTCTCAGGGGCTATTAATTATATTGCGTTATTAGCTAACCATGGTACAGGAACATATTTTGCATGTTAACTAAAGTGCAACGACCATTTAGCTAATAAGTATGACTCGGTCTTTTAAATCTTAATGATTAGCAACTTAACAAAACTGTAACACAGAGATAAAAATAATGATTGAACAAGCTGTGTCATAAGAACAAGTTTCAGCTGGAAATCACGTGTGACAAAGGCAGATAACGTGCTAATTGCCAGCCTGATGGCACAGGGCAGACGTAAACATATCTGCAGATCTGACCAACCCTTGTGACCCTTTCCTGCATCCCCATGCTCGGTAAAAGTACACTGCGATAGCTCAGCCCGGCATATCAGCTCCATCCCTACCAGCAGCATGGCGAGGACAGGAATTGCCAAAGTACTGTGCAGCTCCCAACTCTGCCATCCTCTCCATGTAGCAGAATTGATTGGAAACATCCCAGGATAAGCAAAATACCATCTGTAGGGGATGATGCAGATGAAAGAATAATATTAAAAAGCACAAAGGCTCAACTCAGCTCTGACCAAGCAAAGGGAGAACCCGTTAGCTCTCAGGAGTCCCAGTGTGCTGACAACAGGCTGTGGAAAAGCACACAGGGGGAAGATATCTTTCTGCTGGTAACCATTTTTACACTCATATTACCCAAGTGGCTCTTGGGTTCAGAAATACACCTATGGCAGCGTGGGCTTTGTTAAACTGATGTATGTGCTACATTACAACCAGCAATTCAGGCTTTTAGTTGTCATTTATTTGGTAACACAGAGGAAAACAAAGGCTGCCTGGCTCATTGTGTTGCTAAACAAATGATACCTCACCGCTGCGTTATTCATTTTGAACGCAGTCCTTCCTGAAAGAGCCACTGACTGATGCTCCTCAGGCATCTGCACGAAGCTCAGCTGGATGCCACCAGAGACGTTCTGCAGCTGCCACCCACAGAGCAAATGTGCCCTACTGGAAAAAATCCCTCCTTTCTGGAGATGGACGTGTGTCTGAGATGTACAGAGGGGAGAGACAACAGCACAAGCCAGCACACGCTGCAGATGTTGTTCATGGTCACCTTTATGTAACAGACACAGATAACATTGCTGTTATTGCAGGCATTCCAGGAAATGGTGAAATCTCCTTCTCCACTGAACGCATGGGGCCAATGCTGGTCCTGGTGAACCTCGTGCCTGCACTTCCAGTTGCTTGGAAAGAGCCAAAAATTTGCAAAGTCTGCATGAGAAGGAAGTTCAGGCCCAAAGAGGGGAGCATGAACATTCCCATCACAGCCACTGCAGTACTTGTCATCACTGTGAGGTCCCTGTGAGCAGCACTGATGTTTCTTCCTAAATAAATAGTGGGTATCTATCCTGAGAAACTTCTTAGAAGGCCTTGTTTCACAGCAAGGAATATACAAATCTTAAAAGTTCAAGTAATCATTAATTGTTACAGTTGATCTAAGCACTGTACAAAAAGACAGAGGGCAGAGGGGGGAGGCGACCTGGCAATGGTCACACCATGGGAGAGATTAAACAGAGAGGAACAGCTTCCTACAAGGAAAGAGAAGAGAGATAGTCTGCAACCACACGTATCAACCCAGACAGAGTTTCTTAGTTTCTCTGAGAAACACTGAAAAATGCTGGACAGGCTTGAGAGGTGAGCACATGCAAACCTCTTAAAGTTCAACAAGCAAGGTCCTCTACCTGGCTCAGGGCAATCCCAAGCATGAATACAGGCTGGGTAATGACTGAATGGAAGGCAGCCTTGAAGAAAAATACTTGAGTGGATGAAAAAAGGATGACTATGAGCTGTCAATCTGCACTAATAGCTCAGAAAGTCAACTGTACCCTGGGCTGCATCAAAAGAAGTGTGACTGGCAGGGAAAAGGAGGTGAATGTCCCCTCTGCTCCTGTAAGACTCCATCTGGTGATGAGGCCCTGGCACAGGCTGCCCCAAGAAGCTGTGGATGCTCCATCTCTGAAGGCATTCAAGGCCGGGTTGGATGGGGCTTTGAACCTGATCTAATGGGAGGTATCCCTGCCTATGGGACTGGATGGACGTTATGGTCCCTTCCAACCCAAACCATTTTGTGGATCTGTGATCTGTGCAGTGTGCTGCTAACACAGCTGCGCTAGCAGGTATTTTCTCAAGGCTTCAGATCACTCAGCAGGAGGAGGCAGCAAGCATGAGAAGAAGAGCTGAAGGTATGAGGCTTCAGCATCACCCAACCCCTTTTTCCTTCATTCCAGCTGAGTGATGACCCTGTTAAATGTAATGCTTTGCCTGCTAGTAAGATCATCCTGCCACAATGCAGTGGGACACAGAGGCACACATGTACGGTATTCCTCCCATTCTTTCCTTGGCTCTTCCTGCAGCTCAGCTGTGCCAACAGTTTCAGAGCAAAGTGCCAACTTGGCACCTGTGGCTGGATGGTGCAGGCAGCGCTGTGAAGTCCCGCAGTTGATGTGTCCTCCTGTGCCGGCACCTGCAAGGTGTTTGTGAAATGAGACTTTTGCCTAACGTTTCCTTCTGCATCCCTCCTTCGTGTGTGTGGCCATGCCCCTACGCCTCCTCGCCACCACGCAGGTCTTCCAGCTCTGTCACGGATTTGGCCGGGAGCTTCTTGCGGCGGAATGCAGCTGCGATCTCCTCAAATGACTTCCCCTTCGTCTCGGGTACTTTGAGGTACGCAAACAGGAAGAAGACCAGAAGGAGGACGGCGAATACAACGAACACATACGGTCCGCACAGATCCTGCAGTGGGCAATGAGAGCATGGCACAGCCGTCAGACCACAGCATGGCTTGTCGTCACCCCTGCCTGCATAGCCTCGGAGATCCGGGGGACGCGTACACATCCCCTATTCTGCCTTGGGGACCTCACCCGCCTCACGTTGGTGCTGTTTTAGGGAGGTTTCTTACCGCGATGTACTGGAAGCACATCCCCACGATGAAGTTGCAGGCCCAGTTGCAGAAGCCGGCAACGGCGATGGCGGCGGGGCGCGGGCCTTGGCTGAACAGCTCAGCTACAATGAACCAGGGGATGGGCCCAGGCCCAACTTCAAAGAATATAACGAAGAGGAAGATGGCGATCATGCTGACGTAACTCATCCAGGCGAACTGGCTCTGCAAGAGGATGCACTCGGTGTTAGGGTTTCAGCACGGTTCTCATTAATTATTGTTAATTAATTAAGTTTCTTTTTCAGAAATCACTCTTTATTCAGACAAGTAGGGGCTGCACATGCAGGATGCAAAGGGTGCAATGTCCCCAGGTGCTACATGACAAAAAACAGCTCCAGCTATTGCCATTTTGTCCCTTCTGGGAACAAATATTTTCCAAACCTCTATGAGATGAAGATGAACAAGCAGAGCTTTCATCTCGAGGAATGCTTTCTCTTCTTGTTTGCAAATTACAGAGAAAAAGTGAAGATGAAGCCTTACCAGGAGTGCAAGTCCAATGGTCATGGCCACAGCGCTGATCAACATGCCCATCAGACCAGCCAGGAACAGCGAGCGCCTGCCTGCCTTCTCCACCAGGAAGACCTGCAGGAACGCATGTATGATCAGTCCCTAGCAGTGCTGCTCTTAGGAGGGTCAATCAGGTCTGTTAGCAGCAAACAGCTCGTTACCACCACCGCACCTCACTCCTGCTCTTTTAGCTCACGTGGTTGAGAGACCACTGCACCTTGCCTGTGTGGCAGCTGGAGTCAGAAGTTTTGCCCTGGCAGCTCCCAGATTCCTGCTTAGCTGATAGCCACAACTCTCAACTTGATCCTTCAGCACTTCTTGGACTCTGGTCATCTCATCCAGCTTCTGCCATCTGTATCTGTACCAACGGCTTCACCCAACAAGGAGATGGAGGTAGCTCCAGATGGCCACAAACATGACTTGCCTTGAGATACCTTACATCAGCCTCTGAAGCTGCCTTTTCTTCCCTTCCACTTTAAAGGACACTTGTGGCCATTTGCTCAACCTCAGACATCTCCTTTTCCTGTAATTACGGCCAATGATTTACACTTCCAGGAGATGGGCTCTGTTCTGGAGACAGGTCACCCTACTGACTCGTGGAGTTGCAGAGCCTCCGCCTCCTCTCCCCTTGCCAAGATCTGCCTGTCTGTCAGTTATTTTGCCTTTTAGTCAGGGGCTGTCATTCATTGACAGGTGTGTGTAACTCTTTAAGTGTTGATGGCCAAGAGAGCAAACGTCCCCAGGGTAGCTGTGGAATTGCAGGAGACCATCTGACCCGGAGGCAGACCTCCTCCAGTGGCACAGCCTCTGTGCCTCATTTCACAATGAACACTCATGGCTTTCCCTCTGCACGGGAACTGCAATGGACTTTCTCTAAAGAAATTTCACCCCAAGGCCTCCTACCTCCATAGGATGGGCTAAGACCTGTATTTCTCCATTGCATCTAGTCCCGCTTCCTTGTGGGTAAAAGTCCTTTACTCCCTAATGTGCTCCAAAGATATGAGGGAGGTGGTCATCCTTGGCATTTCCCGCTCTTCTTATAGTAATAATAACATTAAAAAAAAAAAAAAAGTCTGCTGATTAGAATTGAATTAATGCTCCCAAGAGATAGACAAGGATGGGAAGGCTGGGGAAGCTGGAACCACCCTTTTATTGCTGCAGAGCTTTGCATAGATCTGAGGAGGAAAAGTGCTCTGTTTGTTTATTGCTATGAAGTAGCCTTTGGATATTGATCATGCAGGCACTGTGTGCATGCAGAGAAAAATCTGAAAGACCAAAGATAAGAAGGAGCTTATGAGCTGCCTGCTCCTGGGGCAGATTGGACCTATGGAATCACAGTCTCAAATGTAACTGTTGTTTGGGGCTCAATGCTGATCTAGCTGAGCTTCCCTGAACAAGATCAGCTGTCAGCTGTCACTCGCAAGGCACTGAGCAGTGCTGTCTGACAGCAAGGATTTTCCAGAGGAGGGGATGCCCAGGGAAGGATTCTCCCCTGAGGTACGCATGAGCAGCTCTGCAAAACCATGACCCCCTGCCCCAGCTCCAGCATGAAGTCAAGTTTCAAAATCAAATCTCATTTTGGGAATCTAGGGCAGACATATTTACTTACGGAGATAACTGTGAAGACTGTGTTCACCACTCCAACGCCAATGGTTGCATAAACTGGTTGGCCAACACCGGCTCTCTCGAAAATGTTTGTAGAGTAGTAAAAGATCTATCAAAATGCAGTAGGATGAAGGATTAGGTAACAGGGCTGCTGTAACTGTGTGTTCTCTTGAAGGAAAGATTTATCCTGCTTGCCTGGCATTCGAAGTTATTTAATTGTGATTGATCTTTTAACTTTTAAATTATTTATTGTAATAATTAAAGCCAAACCTTTTGAAAGAACCTGAGGGAGTTAAAAATCCCATCTAAATTTCCCCCTTGAACTATTACATTTTCACTTTTGAAAGTTCTCCTCCACCCATGTTTAATCTCCAAAATTGGATTGCCAGCACTGCCTGTTGGAAACAAATACGGTGATAGGACTGAGGTTTGAAGAGCTTTTTGGGTATTATTATATTGAAACGACTCCAATGTCTCCCTTCTCTCAAAGCATAAGGCAGTTCCTATCTTGTGGAAGTGAAGGACAGCAGGACAGTGAGGGTTTCTTTAACATTTTTGGGAGTCTCACCGCGTTGATGCCTGAGAACTGCTGCGATATCTGAACCATCAGTGCCACGATCACAGCCTGCCGGTACTTGGAGGAGCTGAACAGCTGCCCGATGGACACTCTCTTTTCACTCGCAGCTTCTTGCTTTTCCTTCTCCATCTCAGCAATCTCTTTCATCGGGTCACAGTTTCCTCTGAGCCTTTTCAAACCTTAAGAGAAAGTTCAGAATTCTTTTATAGTAGACGATCGGCGAAGGAGCCTTCTCTGGCCAAAACGGAGGTAACACTATGGGTGGTGTAAGAACAGTCAGGTGAACCCAGAATTTCTCTTACTTTTTTTGGCCTCCTCCACTTTCCCCAGCTTGATGTAGAGATAGCGGGGGCTCTCGGGGCACAGCAACAGCAGGAAGAACTGCAGCAGAGCAGCCACCCCGGAGAGCCCGAGCAGCAGCGGCCACAGCTCGTCGTTGCCAAGGAGAAAGTCCAGACCCAGGACCTGGAATTATGGAGCATGTTGGAAAGCAGTGAGAGATTTCCAAATGATGCGTGGGCAGCATTTTTCTTTGCACTATTTGCAAAGCGTTTTCGTAACCGCAGCACAACAAGCAGGACTTGCCACGTTTTTCCCCCATTTTTATTTTTTTTTTTCAGGAGTAAGAAGATGCAGTCTTTTGGCTATGTCACATAGGATGAACTCATGGATGTGCCAGTCTGTCACATGGTGGGGACACCCAACACAGTGCATAGTGCTCCCTGCTCCCTACCCCTCTGACAGAACTATCCTTAGATAGTGAGTATCTCATGCTCAGCATCCAGTCTGACTCTGACCAGATGTCTACCAAAATCTCACATGGGTGGGCAGAAGACCTTGGGATGTTTCACACCTCTGACTCAGGGCTGGAGTTTAATCCCATTCAGGCAAATTCTCCTTCAGTTTTGGAATGGAATGTGAAAAATTTCTCTAAGTTTCCACCATGTATCCCCTGATATCTGTCATGCTCTCTCTGGTTCTGTGGCTTTCCCTTTGTACCTGGCTGATGAGGATGCCTGTGACGATGGCCAGCTGGTGCAGCGTCCCCAGTGCTCCTCGGAGGGCAGTGGGAGAGACCTCACTCACATACATGGGCACGAGGCCAGAGGAGAGCCCTGCACAGAGCACATGAGCATCACCCCTCTGTGAGCAGCAGAGACCTCTCCCCAAACTAGAAAGGAGGATGGAGCCCAAATCCCACATCCAACATCCTGCGTCTGTCATTTCATGTACCGCATGCAGCATCCTGCATCCTCCATCCCACACCCCACATCCCACATCTCATATCACACACTCCATATCCCACATCTCATATCACACACCCCATATCCCACATTTCATATCACACACTCCATATCCCACATTTCATATCACACACTCCATATCCCACATCTCATATCACACATCCCGTATCCCACATCTCATATCACACACCCCATATCCCACATCTCATATCACACATCCCGTATCCCACATCTCATATCACACATCCCGTATCCCACATCTCATATCACACACCCCATATCCCACATCTCATATCACACATCCCGTATCCCACATCTCATATCACACATCCCGTATCCCACACCCCATCCATCCAATCCCTTGCAATCCAATCCATCCAGCCCAATTCCTTGCAGGGCTGTTCAGGTGCACATGCACACGCACAGCCCAGCACGGAGCAGAGCTCTGCTGGGAGCAGTTATCACAGAGCAAAGAGCTTTCTTCAGGCTTTCCTTGACCCATCAGAGCACAGCAGTAACAGCGATAACAAACTGTATTTCTAAGCTAATTCCAATGTAATTCCATATTATCTGCCTGCTATCTTTTCCTCACTACCCACAGCACTGCTGTACTATCTGCAGTCTGGGTGTAGATAGCCTGCTGTCTTGGAAACCTGTTAAACAGTACAATTAACAGCACACTCATGGGACAGTCACCACCAAGACTGAGCCTGAAGTCTGAGGCACTGCCCACGAGGAGGATCCAGCTCCCTTCTAGCATAATTGATTTAATGATGGAGCTGACCCAAATACCGTGCAGAAGATCCTGGATTGAGAAGTAGGAGCATGGGGGAGAAACCTTTTATGAACTAAAAAAACCCCTAAATATTGCAGAAATTGAGAAACCCTCCTGGTCCCTGCGCCCGCCCCGCTGGCACTCACCGCAGTACAGCCCCGTGATCGCCCGCCCAGCGATGATGAGGATGTGTGAGGGCCCCAGCTTGGCCAGCCCCATGAGGAGGTTGCCAGCGATGGAGAGGACATTGACCACCAGCATGGCTTTCACCCTGCGGGGCAGCAGAAATATCAGTGGGGTGCAGGGAAACCAGGGGTTGTAACAGATGGCAAACGCTGCTGAAATGCCCTCTCTTTTTTGGCATGAAAAGAATGGGAATTGGAGTGTCTGTAAGGGTTGCTCACTGGCTTCTTGTTTGAGGGCTGAGCACTGAAATAAAACACCCAATCTGTAATTTAGGATTTTAAAAAGCCAGACCTCTGGGATGTTTGGAGCACTGTTTTGGAGGTCTGATGTTTTTTTAACTGAATTAGACAAAATAGCACAAGTGGTATTTCTGCAAGAAAGAAGAATGTTTCGGAGAAAATTCAGACATAAAGGCTTACACTGTACTAACGCAGTGTACTATGTTTGGACTTGAAGATCCTTATATTATGTGCTTAACGATTATGTGCTTCTATGAATTTGAAATTCATGGAGAGGAGTTGGAGAGTGGGGACTCACATGCCTGGAGAGCGCATGGGAGCAGGAGGGCAGGTGCTAAATTCCATCTCCAGGCTCTGCGTAAAGCTGTAAATACCGAAGGAAACGAATCTGGTCCCTCCCAGCCCTCAAACCCCACTGAGATCTGCCCAACAAAATTATGCTGAAAACCTCAATTTTTTAGAGCACAAAGCAGAGACTTATAGTGGGCATGCAGTGACAATTCGGGTTGGGTGATGCCTTTTGCTCAACTGGAGCCAGAGGCAGCTGCTCACCTCCCCAGCCGGTCGCCGATCCAGCCCACGGTGAAGGAGGAGATCATGCCTCCAACAGCAAACATGGAGACAGAGAGGGACCAGTACATGGTGAGGATGTGAGGGGACACGGCGGGGTCCTCAAAGCCAGCTGAGGGTGGGAGCGTCCCCTGGGAGCTGCCCCATGCCTCTGTGCCTGGGATGGTGACGGTGATAGAAGCATCATTGTCCGTGGAGGTGTTGATGGTGTGCCTCACCATGGGGATGGCACCCAGCACGCGCCCGTAGTGCGCTTCTATCACCTGCAGCAGGCAAAGAGGAAAATGCCATCAGCTCAGAGCCACAGCCACCCCTGGGCTCTGCTGCGGGGATTTTCCTCCCCAGGACCCTGCTGGGCACGTACCTTCTGCGGGGCGTTGATGACACCCAGGCTGTAGCCGTACTGGAAGAAGCCCAGCACCGCGGTGAAGACGGAGAGGACCAACGTTCCTGTGAGGTGCTGGGAGGGAGCAGAGCACAGCCTCAGCCCCAGCCGGGAAGAACGCAGCCCTGGGACAGACCCATGCCCCTGCAGTGTCCCAGCAGCACCCCTCAGTGCAGCTGGGAGGACACACCAAGCTGCTGGCTTTCAGCAGTGCTGGTGAGAGTACTTTTTTCACTCTGCCGCGCTTGAAATTACCCTCTGAGGTGACAAAGATCTTAAAAAATAACCCCCCGACCCCTTTGCTCTGGTTTTGTACATAGACATCGCAGAGCAGTGAATTAAGAGGGGTATTTTTGCTGGTTGCAGTGTTGGCGTGCAGCAACCACCAACCCTGGGTGCTGTTCTCCCTCCAAATCCCAGTGCCCACCACCATCAGCAGTTACCTTCTCCGCCTGCATTTTGCTTTTCCCATCCATCCCCACTCCTCCGGACACCGTGCTGAGCTGCTCCCACTCTTGCAGAAGGGACACCAGGGGCAGCAGAAGTGGCCGTGCTGCAGGAGATGGGACTATATCACCTCCGGAGTTAATGAGAAACCCGTCCTCCTGGCAGTTCTCAGCTCAGAGCCAACCCATGCATTTTGGGGGGGGGACAAATAGAAGAACAGGGACTCTGAGGGCAGAGAAGGAACGTGGGCAGTGCGGTGGTCAACTGAGTTTGGGCTGTTATACGGCACTGTGCCATGTTGGGGAGCAGGGAACGCAGCCACACTGAGGAGCTCAGCGCCCGTGCTGGCTTCTGTATTGGGTTTATCCACTGTATCACAAAACTTGCTGAATTTTAGCAAGAAGAAACCTTTCCAGCACATGGAACAAAGATGCTAGGAATGAGTACGTCTTTTATTTATACACCACTTGGCAGTTGCTTTAAAAGGTATTTGTGAACAGCAAACGTATACAGATGCAGATGCATCCAGGTGTCTGTATGCACGTAGCTGCAGCCCTCACTGCAGCGCCTGCACACACCACGTGCGGGCATTCGGGGCGCTCAGGGAATGCTGTACGCAGACACACAGACGCCGTGCAGCCAAATGACCCCGAGCACCACCGTTACCCCACTGTCCCCCAGCAGCCCGTGGCGGTGTGAGCAGACAGCCCCACTTGCTGTGATGGCTGATGCTGTGTCCCGCGGGTCTTGGACTTTGCACGGTGCTGTGGATCTGGTCTGAACTGGTACTGCTCGGCTCTGTGCTGAAACCCTGCATGGCCCGGGTTGGAACCCCACATGCCAACAGGTGCTGCTGCCTTCCAATGGGTTTCGGTGAGTCACGGTGCTGTCCGTCAGGAGCCTCCGCATGGGCACCGAGGGTGCTTTCCATACAGGGAGAAATAGAGAGGCGAAGGCTGCTCATCGCTGTGCTGGGCTCAGAGTAAAACTTTAACTTGAGGTAAAGGGTTCACTGCGTTCATGCAGCCCCAGCCTCTGCGTCCGCCCCTCGAGCTGAGCCCCCTCCCACATCCCTGCTCGGGGTGAGGAAAAGCCTTCAGGATGCCCAGCGGGGTGTGCATGGCAAGGAAGGCCATTTACATCCCCCAAAACAAGGGCAGGAGGGGTGTTTGCAGGGCAGCTGGTTTCCAGCAGCACTCAGGGCTGTGCTGCACCCAGGGCAATTGGAGCACGTATGTGGCTCCCGGTGACCCCAGATGTCTTTCCGTGGGGTTGTTATGGGGTCTGGATGGGGCTGTGCTGCCTGGCACAGGTTAGGGCTGGTCCTGAGCCCTGGACTGGGGAAGGTGGGGGGCAGCGTGATCGGTGGTGGTTAAGTAATGAAGTGGGGTGAGGGCAGGGACCGAGTTGTTCCTCTTGGTTTCTTCTGATCGGTTTGTGTGGCCGTGGTTTTAAATAACACATTCACAAAGTGCCTTGTGTTCATACGCAACAATTCTCTTTTATTTCATCGCCGCACCCCAACACCCCACAACTGAAAAAAAAAATCATTTAAAGCTGCGTATTCTGAACCAGTCACATCGAGAGGGGAACAACATGAAATGAAGGAGTGATCCGCCTGCAACATAACTTGATAAAAGGCTCCGGTTTCAGGTAGCAACCCCAGTGGAAATACACAGAGTGGGTGGCAATCGGTGATGGGATCGGTTTGAGGGCTGTCACCGTGCTGTGCTGCGGGGAAACAGGGGCAGTGGGGCAGTGCCCCATCCACGTGGGTACCGGCGTGGGCAGAGCATCCCATCCCACCCCATCCCATCCCTGGTGAGCAACGCTTTCGCCCTGGATAAAGATTCGAGTTTGACCAAGTCCTGTTGATTTAATCATTTTTTAATAAAGCCATCGTTACTGAGTACACCAAGATTGCCAGTTAAGCTCTCTATATGTCGCTGGAGGTAACAGTGCTGTGATCAACAGCAAAACAACGGAACAAAACGAAAAGAAAAACAAAAAAAAAAAAAAACCCAAACGAAACGAGGTAGGTTAAAACCAGCAACACAGACCTTGTTATGCGACACCCCAATACCACAGCGGCCATGCTTGCAGCTACTGAGAAAGAAAACCCCAGATACGCACTGAAACGTAAATCAACTGAGCAGAGTTTATAAGGACACGATTCAACCCCAACTAAACACACACACATTTCGGCACAGATGTCGTCTTTCACTGTATGTTGGGTAATTCGTAGGGAGCACGGGGGGTGGGAGGGGGCAGAAAACGAGTATAGATTCAGACCCTTGGCCGAAGGAACCACACACATATATATTGTTAAGCTCTTTACAAGCCCGATCAGCAGCACAGCGGGCGGCTCGCTCTGTGCCCGTCCCCAGGCCGGCTGCCCCTCCGTGGGATGGGTGCCCAAGGCCCCCCAGCCCCCTCCATCCCAGCCCTCTCCCGCCGGCATCAAACGGCACCACTGTCCCTATCACGACACAGCATCATGTGAAGATCCATATAGAAATATGGATGGACAGACTTGACAAAAATGGTAGCTGATTTTTATTAGTCTAAGGCTAGTAGTTTAGCCATTTAAAATCCATTTCCCAAAAGAGGGGAAAAAAACCTATTATTTTTCTCTTCTTTAAAAATCTGTTAAGCCGTTGCTGCCAAAAGCAACATGTAAATGTTGGTGAAGGCAAAAGATTTCTAAAATTACCCAGCTATACGGTTATGGCCTTCATCACAAAGATAAAAGGTACATTTATTGTGCTGTCTCTCACCAGATTTAATTGGTAACTTTACAACATACTATATATTTGATGCTAGCAGGCAGACAGAATTAAAAACAGACTTTTTGACACGGTTTCTTTCCCCGTTCTTACAAAGTAGGGGACAAAGAAAAGCTGGGAAGAAAAAAAAAAAACAAAAAACGAACAAAAAAACCCAAAACAAAACAGAACAAAAAAAAGAAGAAAGAAAGAAAAGAAAAAACCTCATAACCCACTATAACACAGCGTAATGGGGAGACCTCCAGAGGTGGTTTCCCTATCCCAAGCCACGCGCGGGGTGCGTGCTGAGCCCTCCCCAGGGCGGCAGGGGAGCGTGGGGAGCGGTGATCCTCAGGGCCCTCCGCATCTGCCTCTACAGTGTTAGTCCACGTGTTTAATGTCCTTTAAATTAGAAATAATGCCACGAAGGTAAGTGCCAAGGGCTCTTCTGTTACCAGTTCATCATGGAGTTTCTGTTGAGGGTCATGAAAAATACTTGGCTGCTTCCTCCGGATCTGACCGACGCGAAAAATACCTGTTTGGGGACAGGGGGAAAAAACTCAGGGAATATTGATGATTTTTATGATGATCAGAAATAACTTATGAACTCTCGTGGACAAGGGAAGCCACGGTTGTGGGGTTTCCTCTGCCTAAACCTCACTGCCCGCTGGTCATGGTGCTACGTTGGGTGTAGCAGTCTGGGCAGAAAGGCTGCTGGAGCTGATGGAGGCACAGAGCTCAGCCTGGGGAAGTGGCTCAAAGTGGGAGCAACACAGCCCAGGAAGGATCCAGCCCTGTGAGCCCATGCACCACAGCTCAAATCCCAACCACTTTGTAGTGAGCGTGTAACAACACCTCCATTGCTGTCACCACTGCAGAGAGCAGGGTTTGGAATAGTGTACAAATACCACCTCTATCACATTACTGCCACAGCATTACTTATTATGCAACATTAATACGACTGCTTTTAGTGATTTATATCTTGCTAAACGTTAACCATTTGGGTCAACACTCAGCACAGTGGTGAACTGCCTCAGATCGAAATGCTTTTCTTTGCAAAAGTTTTTTATATCATTTCAGCGACTTCTGAACGCTGAACTGGGGAAAACCCAAACTTTCCTTCAATACATTCAAGGCACAGAGAGGTATTGTGCCTCTCTATGAAGAATGTGCCTCTGTGTCCAGCATTGTTGGATCACAGCAGAAGTCTTAAAAAATAAATCATCGTGTGCAAATATTTAAGGGAACGCTTCCACAGGTCCTAATTTAAAACCATTGAACAGGCAGGCCAACTAAATAAAGCAATTGCAGCCTCCAATCCTATTTATTGCACGTTATTAAACCCTACTCTGGCGACAGAGCAATCAGTGTCTGCATGTGTTTTGTGCCTGTGCTCCTCACAAAACAATTCCCTACTGCATGGTCTTGATTTATCTTGGTGAAACCCCGTGCCACAGGAAATACTGGCAGCAGACATCAGGGCTGAAAACAGATTTCCACTATCCCTGCCATGAAAACTTTCCTTTTCCTCCAGACAATTCTCCTTCCCTCATTCCCTGTGCACCTTTACACTTCAGCAACACCCAAGGCAGGGGTCACCCATGCAGCCATACAATTTTATGATGCAAGTGCCTTTACCACGCGGCTCTGCTGCCCCTGCAGAACAGCATTTATCAGTGCTGTCTATAAGAAAAGATGGGGGTCCATGGAGAAAACACTTTACGATCACAAAACTGCATCTGAACTGAAAATACATCATAATGTTTCTATACCTCCGTTCAAATTAGGGTTATTACAGAACCTTAGCACTACCATTTCTCCACTTTTGCAGAGCTTATTTGGTGGCCTCAACTGTTAATGGTCAGATGCAACATTTGAGAGCAATTCAAGCTAAGCCCATGGGGACATCAGTTTGAAGTAGAAGAGGCATTTGTTGACCTTCCCACCACAGGCTGAGATCTTCATCCACTGAAGAAAAATAACCGGGATGGGATTTATGGGCACCGTTTATTAAACAAGACCTTGAGCTTAATTACTTATTAACCCCAAGACAAACTAGACTTCAAGTCTAAAACTGATCGGTTTTACCTTAAAGCACGGATACAAATTTTGCAGTGGACTTACCTTATCATTTCTTTCACATAGAAACTTTAATCTTTGAGCTCGCTTGTGCATAAATACTCCGTCCAAATGTCCTGTCTCCACTGACCGAATTTCAATAGCTTTCTCTCCCCAGCCCATTATTTGATTGGAATGAATGTAGGCTGTCGAAACAAAACGTTTGGTAGGTGTTACCATGTGTGCTGAGCTCAATACTACACGATGGGCAGGAATTCAAAGTCTTTGCAGGTGAATTACAGAGCTCTGCTGAATAGCCTTAACATAGCAGTTTTAATCCAGAAGTCGCTGCATTTGAAAAGAATACAAATCAGTTCTGCTTTCTGCAGGTGAGGAGCTGGAACAGTGACCCACCTGCACAGGCCATGGGGCTGAGCAGGCTCTCCCAGCTCCCATCTGGCACTAACTCCAGTCAACGCAGTACCCACCAATGTTACTTGGGATAAAGCACAGTTAGTACCTTCAAAAAGTCATTTGCTTTTACTGTGCAGAACCAAACTACAGACATTCAGCAACTACATCTCTTACCTGGCTGAGAGAAATTTCCCTTGATAAACAAAATCCCAAATAACCAGCATGCTCGACTCTGCACCTTATGTCATTTCTACTTTACGAAGGCGAAGAGGAAGGGTTGACCTACCCACAGAAGTAGGCATTTCTCCCCACTGGAGCACCACATCTTTAGTTATCCGTCCGTAGGTGTTCACATAAACACCTTCATCCTCGTAGCACACAAGCATCTCCATCCCGTCTGTTTTAGGCAGGATGACAATGGCATGAGGAGTAATATTGCCCTGAATCTGCAGTTAAAATAAACGCCCTACAAGTCAGAATTACATTGAATGGAAGAAGTGGTAAGGGGAAGGGAGCAAAGCCTTAGAGAAACAAAACCCAAAACCACACTAACAACAAAACCCACATTCCATTCCACAAAGAGGCATTGGCTTTTAGAGATAAGCTTGAAGGGGAATAAACTGCCATGTTTACACTACTGCCAAAGCTGTCTTACACATCAAGGATGAGCAGGGTCAGCAATTACACAGAGATCACAACACGTACACCCAAAGATTGACACCTGGCAGTAACACTCATCAGCAACTGCTGACTGATGAATCAAAGTCGAATTAGGCAAATAAGCCCAGAGTTTTACAGGTAGCTCTAGGGAGGAAATATTCCCCTCTCCGAGCAGTGCTCCCCCGTGTACTCACGTGAGATGGTATATAGATATCGTAAGAGTTCCCAGAATCTACATCAATCACATGGAAACCAGTGTGTGAGCCAAAGATAACCTTGAGTCTCTGACCCTCTTCTACCGTGAGATCGACAAGCAGCGGTTTGTGCTGGAGATCTGCAAAAGACTTTTATAACCCTTTTAGTGAGCACCACAGAAGAAATAACAAACCCCATGGCAGCAACCTGATACGGTTTTGAAATTGCATTTGTTTGAACGTGCTTCCTATTAAGCGTGTCATTATTTCCGTTCCTCATGCTGTTCCTCAGTCATATGCCTCAGAGGGAAGCACCCACTCACTCCAGCCTTCCCAGCACACAGGTGCTCACCCTGTCAGGCACAGATCTTTTCCTCAAGGCCAGCCCTTGCTCCCTGTGCAAATACCTCTCTGCGTCCCAACAAGAAAATCAGTGAGCTGTATTTCCAACTGCCTGAACAGATCCGTGCCTACAAGACAAGGTGAGGATTCTCAGCAGCCAGATGGGAAGAGCAGTACCAGAGTGCTGGGCAGCATCCCCACTAAGCCCACAGATCCCAAGCTTCACTAATGCTGCTGAGCTCTTCACGTCACCCAGCCCATTTATTCTGGCTTTTGTTCAGAGAAAGCAAATGTGACCTAATACCAAATAAGCCCATTTCTTCTGGAAGGATTCAAAATGAGATTACTCAGCATGAAAGTCTCTAGAAGGCACTGCCCCTTGTGACTTGCTGCTGCACAGAGCTTAGAACGAAAAGTGCTTTAAAGTACTAAGTACAGCACAGCCTTTGGCAGGTTATGTAGGAGAAAGGTCTCACTGAAGGAAACTGGGGTAGATGAAAAGGAAGAGAAAAACAGAGGGTCACTCTCCTGCAATTTCTTGATACAGAATCCACACTGCAGAAGGGGAGAGCACTTTGCAAAATAAAAATGGAAAATAACACCAGCCTGATTTCACTCTCCGTGGCTAAAGCAAGCAAACAAGGTTAAAAAAAAATCCCCTAAAACTTCAACTCTGCTTTATTAAAGGACATTTGGTGAGCTTCCTACAACTTCTGCAATGAAGCCTCCCAGGATAAGCGATATTAATGCTTCACTGGCAGCCATAAGTAGCACATATCACATCTCTGCAGCCATGGGCTTCATAACATTTCTGCCAGGGCAAGTACAGTGATGGTAACGCTTCTGAGGAGTGGTTCTGTTTGTGTCCTTGAGGTCTGAAAGCCCTGGCACTGCATAGTAAGACTGAAAGGAAACCCTGCGGGCGCTTATCTTCATTGGCCCTCAAAGACGATGCGCTGTCTGAGGAGCTGGACTATAAGCAAAGCACTTTCCTCCTCCACACAGTACAGAAAACTCGTGTATTTACAATTACAGAGCATATTCTGGTGACAAGGCACACATACCTTAAATGCCATAAACTTGTGATATGGTTTAGGAGCCCAAGCATAGATCTCTACAGCATTCTTTAAGGCAATCACCAGGAACTTGATTCTTTCGTATTTCACTAAAATTAAAATAAAAGATGTTTAAAACATTATTTTTTGCTTCAAGATGGCACAGTTTATCCCTAAAAACAGCTGCTAAGCTTATCTCTGTTGATTTCCATGTAGTAGCATCCACCTAATACATACAGATGAACAGAAAAATTATCTCTGGCTGTTGTCTACCCATACTTTCAAGAAAAATCATCAGATCAGATCTAGGACTACAGAATAAAAATCCCCAAAGACTCCAACTATCTTTTGCTTGTAACTTACGCAGCACACCATCGATGTGACAAACTGGAAGATGTTTACCAAGGCATTTTATCACACAGGCTGTGACGGAGGCACTCCCAGTACTGTGGAGCAGGCAAGGAGCCCGGGGCAGTCCAGTGAGCATCACCCTCCCCAGGCTCAGAGCTATGGGCACACAGCCTCTTCTCACTGTTTACCCTCCCAGCTGCTCATTTCATGGCTGTATTGGGCACTACAAATTCCTCCATGCAGCACAGTGGCCCCAGCCACTCACCAACTTTGTAGTGGATGCAGCCTTCCAGATCCCCAACCGTGATCCAGCCCTGCTTCTTCTCTACTTCGGGGTCGTTGTGTAAAATCCTGTTTCTCAGCCAGGAGAGATAATATACTCGCAGCTTGTTCTTCTTTCCTGTTGGCAAAGAGGCAGCGAGAGGTAACAGAGCAGCATGCATCCCCAGGAATGGCCCCAAGCTCCAGCTCTCTGTGCACAGCCTTGCTGGGTTTGCATGGGAAACCCTGAGATTCCAATGTTTATTTTCCCTCAAGGAAGATAAAAGTAAAGCTCTTTTCACAATGGAATTGAAAAGTTTTACAGAAATAATGACACAGCTCAAAAGCTTCCCAGATTTGATGACCAACCAACCATCCTCGGCAGGATTCCCACACTAATTTCCACATTCTCATTTCCCACATTTGGAACCAGAAGCTCAGAGATGGGGTGAGAGGTGTACCTGATATTGTCACGAGGACATTCAAGCCCTCGAGTACGTCCATCTGCTGGAACCGCCGTCTGTTGATTAGGTTGTAGACCTTCCCTTGCCCACTTCGGTCCAGCAGCATCAGGCCATTTTCTGTGCCCACCAGCAGATTTACACCTGAAACGGAGAAACCAATGGGCACAAGGAGCCACGGCTGCTGCCCACCAGAGGATTACATCCCAAGCTCATTCTTTGCTATCTCTAAGAGACAATCGTAACTAAGGGCAGCGTTCCCATAGACAAGAAGCATCACTCTTATACCAAAGGGTCTCAGCTGACAGAGCTGTGACCAGGAGCTCACCCCACAGAGCAGCACACAGTATCTCCGAGTTGAAGCGCTTCTTATACTTCCTTATCTCTGGGGTGTCACTGTGGGGACGGATGTTGGTGGGGTTCACGTTCACCACGGAGATCTTCCTGGCTTCGTTCAGCTTGGCCTGCTCCTGTCTGAGCAGCTCGCTGGTGAACAGTGCTTACAAAGAAACAACAGCACAGTGAGGTGTGATTGGAAGCAAATTCTTGCTTTTTTTTTTTTTTTTTTTTTTTTTCTGAAAGGGATGTCATCACTCTGTTACAAGCTGCAAGTTTTGAGAGATAACAACAGTATTTTCTCATGGGTTGGAAGCAACAAGCAACGCTGAAGCGGTAAGAGGCAACATCTCCAGACCTCCAGCACTGCCCACAGGGATGACCAACCCTAACCCTGTCCACATGCATCTATTTTCAATGAGTTCTAAGCAACTGTAAGCTTTTTGCAGTGATTGCCACCTCCTGGCTCTGCCAGGAACAACTCTCCCAGGTGCCCAGGCAGGCAGGGATGGGTGGACTTCTGCTATTCCTTGTCTTCTCTCTTTCTGGGGGTATTTCACTGGTGAGGGAGAGAAGGAATTGGATGGAAATTGGAAAGCACAAGGGTACAAACACAAGAGTAAGTGAAATCTGAGAGGTTCAAGGGAGTTATTCAGGCTTCACAAATGGTCACATTGCCTCCTACCAGTAGCAGATGACTCTTCATCCTCATCTTCATCTTCATCGGTAGGTGAGGTCTGATACACTCTGGTGTCCACAAAGGGGGTGAAAGAGGCTTTGGTGCTACTTCCCATTCCATACTGCAAAATAAAGAGCGAAGACCGAGCTCAGAGCACAGAAATAACACGAACATTTGGGGTGTGTGGCTTTGCAACGAGTGCACAGTGCCTGTCCCTGCAGCGCCCTTTCTGAGCCCTCTGTGAACATTTACTCCTCCTCCCCCAGCAGTGATCACAGACGACATTCCACTGGATTTGTGAATGCCTCTGGAGCAGCAGAGAACAAGAAGTGCAGGCACAGGGAGCAGTGCCCAGTGCCACGGGCTCGGCTTGCAGGTAGAAGCACAGCACAGCCAGACTGGTTAGCGGAGAAGCCGCAGTGTCAGAGGCAAAAGTGATTGCAGGGCTGAACAATTTCTCTGCACACAGCACACCTGTCCTAAAGCCCAGGCTGGGACGTCAGTGGCAAGAGGCTGCTTCTCCCATTAATGTGACTGCCCCACATGAGCTCTGCGGAAATGCAGTGCTCAGCACAGGACAAGGGAATGCAGATGTGAGAACACAGCACATCCCACACTGCTCCATCCTCCCCAGCTCAGGTCTCCACCACGTTACTTGGGGATGGGTTACTTGCAATTCCAAGGAAGTATTTTAGATCGTCTACAGCATTTCAGGTGAGGCTTCAGAAAAAGCCATTTCTAAGTCAGAAAAACTGAACCTGAACATATTGTAAGGAATGGGGGCTGGAGCACCTCCCCTATGAAGACAGGCTGAGGGAGCTGGGCTTGTTCAGCCTGGAGAAAAGAAGGCTGTGGGGTGACCTCATTTGCAGCCTTTCAGTACCTAAAGGGAGCCTACGAACAGGAGGGGAATCAACTCTTTGAAAGGGTTGATAACTGCAGGACAAAGGGAAATGGTTTTAAGTTGAGTGAGGGGAGATTTTGGTTGGATGTCAGGAGGAAGTTCTTTACAGAGAGAGTTGTGAGGTGCTGGAACAGCTGCCCAGAGAGGCTGTGGATGCCCCGTCCATCCCTGGAGGTGTGCAAGGCCAGGTAGGATGGGGCCCTGGGCAGCCTGGGCTGGTATGAAATGTGGAGGCTGGTGGCCCTGCATGTGGCAGGGGGTTGGAGATTCACGATCCTTGAGGTCCCTTCCAACCCTGGCCGTTCTGTGATTCTGTGGTTCTGTGAATGCCAGAGCCAACACTTTGCCAAGGGGATCTAAATAGGAACAAGCAGCAGCACCACACTGATTTCTTTTTAAAATCACTGCTTTGTTAAGGCAGAAAACGAGGCTAAGCTTTCTCCCAAGCAAAATGACATCCTTACTTGAGAGTCAAAGTGCCACGATTTCCCCCCTCGTTGAGCAGCTTATTCCTGCTATTACAGTATTTATCCAGGGTGCTCTTTATTTGTGACCTACATTAAAAGCCCTAACAGCAGCCAAACTCAAATCTTCCTGCAGCAGCAGCAGGGCTGTTCGTGTCCCAATTCCCTGGGATGTCATCCTCTCAGGGAACACACCTTGCTCAGCCCCCATGCCACCAGGTCTCCCAAGAAGGAAGGGAAATACCCTCGCTCCTGCCTGAGGCTTCTTGGGGGGCACATGAGCAGAACAGCCCCAGAAGTCCCCCAGCCCTTCCCCAGTAGCACTGCATGCCGTGGGTGAACACACAGCTCTGCACTGCGCCTGCCTCCATCCACATTCCCACGGCCTGGAGACAGCCCTGTGTTGCCATAGAAACAGGATGATTTCAAGAAAGAAAATGGTAATGGAGACCCATGTAAGGAGCTTGCAGCCTGAGGCAGAGAAGGCTGCAGTAACAGATACCGGATTTACATATACTGCATGGCCCAAATACTTATATGTACATGCAAGATATACTTGCTACTCTGTGCTTCTTTCATATCCAACAAATACACATTTTTTTCCTGTGCTGGGCATCTTTTCCATAAAGCACCCAACTCAAAGAGGGAAGAAATATTCAGTATTTACAGGGATGCTTTCCAGCTGAGAGCCAGGTGCTTTCATACAAGTGAACTATGATGAACTCCCTCTTTCCAATCCCCCAAGCAGTCCCTCCTTTTTGCTCAGATTCAGCTGTTCTTCTCCTAAGAAGGTGGCATTTTAAGAACTTCCAAGCCTGTTATTTAAATACTAAGTCCTCATCTTCCTTCAGGTCCTGTTCAATTGATTAGAAACCTCTGTTTCAGCTTATGGAGACAGCACCAAGCTGCAGGGTGAGACAGTGCTGGTCCTTTCAGACCCACTCCTTCCTGACACACTGCAGCACTGTTTGTACAGAGGAAAGCAGTGTGGAAGAGCAGCCTGACAATTGTCCCACACGTCCCCCACAGTCCCCACACTCATACAGCTCTGGAGGCTTTGACAGCTCTGTGTGCAGCCCACTGCAGCTATCCCAACAGACCTGAGGTTGCTCCTTGTGACATTCTCACAGTTCCCATCCATGTGCCTTCAGGACAACCCAGAGTGTCCATCAGTGCACCCTGCCCGTGGCCCACGCTGTTAATATGGCTGGGCACCATAAGCAGGGCTTTGGGCTTCAGCTTCAGCTCTGAGCTGGGCTGAAGCAGAGACCCCTAGAGCATCCATCTGTGTTCCCATAGAATGCAAGCCAACCCCACCTACCAACACATCCAGAACTCGCTTGCCCATGCCATAAGGGCATCCTTATGGAAATGGAGCCATCTTATCCTTTAGCTCCACTACGCTACAGCACCGCTAGGACACGGCACAACACTGATAACATCAGCAGTGTGGATGCAGTGCCCTGCATGAGAGCAGCTGTGCACAACACCTCCCATGAAGACACGGCTGTAGGGGTCTCCACACAATCAGCACAAGGGATAACCTCCAAGTAAGGTGCCTATGCCACTGCCTGCCGGTCTGCAAGCTTTATGAGTCACCTGGAAGAACAGAATCCAAAACTTTCCACTTACACCCACTCCTTGCTCAGTCGGCCCTAAAAATGCAATTTCAGAAATGGAAAAGATCCTCTTGCTTGGTATTCCATAAATGAATATTTTTAAAGCCTATTCTTGCAAACTGTCTGCTCATGTTTAAGCAGTCCCAGGATGACTCTGGAAGGTGTTACTTCAGGACCAACTGTCTCATCGCTGCTTTTGAAGGCAGCAAGGAAATGGATAAAACCTGGAGGTCAAGTCAGGCACTGTCTGTTCTTACATTTTATCAGCACACAATTCCAAGCAATTTGTATTTTTATACTGCTAGTAAAAGCAAACTGTAAAATGAGTACATCATCTCTACGAAAGAGGATGACAGAACTACCAATGTATATCCAACCAAACAAAAAGAAAAATAAGATGGGTTATTTAACACCAACTTGGTTGATTTCTCATGGGGAAACAGAGAAATACGTGACTGTTTCCCACAGCTGCTGGTGGCAGCAGGACACACCAATTCCCCTCTCTTACGTGTAACATCTTGTCCTTCCTAGGACTTTTTTATACCTTAAACAATCATTATGTTCAGTCATGTCCCTGTGAAAAAGCTACCAGGGAACCATACTGTGACAGGAAACAAGGCCATGGTAAAAGTTAAAAGTGTGCCATATTGGCTTCGGTTTTTGTTAACCTTTGGGATCAGGTTAAGTCTCAGAGATTGCACAAGTAGAAGCTGGGCCCGGTTCATGTCAATGGCGCCACTGGCTCATATTCTTTTTACATTTCCAGGTATGATAAGATGGGGACTTTCACATCAGAGTGCAGCATTAAAGCCATCATCACCAAAACTTCAGCTGGTGGGTTGAGAAGTGGGCCCTTCTTACACGGGGCACAAACCCATACACCAATTACCTACCAGCTCCCCTTTCATTTCCCTACACTCACCCACACGGACTGGAAACAAAGAGAGAGAAGAGCACAGGAAGCGAGGGAAGAAAGCAGAAAGGCCCCTTACGGGGCAGAGATGTTAATACTTGTTTAAAGCAATGCAGAGAAGGAGAGCCCCCACCACCTACTTCAGGCACCGAGTCCATGTCTTGCGCATGCGTGGAGACTCGCCCCAGGGCCTCGGTCGGTGTGCCTGCAGGCGAGTGGCTTTGCTGCACCAGATCAGGGAGATTGATGTGGCCTGCAAAGCCATTGCTGGCTGCGTGGCCAGAACGCTTTTTTTCACCAGAGGTCTGCAGAAACACAAGGCATGAGGAAGAAAGAGAAGGGAAAAAAAAAAAGAGAAAAAGAAGAGAAAACAACAAAACCAAGTTGTCTGCAGTCACCAGTTCCCTGAGCGAGAACAGGACAAGGACCCTCTCTGCTGTCTCCATCCCCATGCAATCTGGCAAGCAGCAAACCCCCCCAGGAGAAATAAAGACAGGGTTAATGACAAAGTCAATACAGAGTAATTAGCCACATTACAACAAAAGGAGAAGCCTGATCATCGTTGTTTTGAGAAAAGGAACATAAGGCAGATTCTGCTCTTGCCACCATGGGTGCGAGCCCCATGGCTGCCCTGTGGCCGGCTCCCGTCCCACACCGCCACTAGCCACAGTGACAGCAGAATCTGTCCCCTTGATCAGCGTGAGCTTTAATGGCTTTTCACTGCTACGGCGGCAAGTAGCCTGACCGCAAATGCCAACAGAGTCCCCATTGCATGTTTCTTTAACCCAAAACAGCAGTGAACAGTGACAGCATCGCCCTCGCCTGCAGGGGCAGAGCTATTCACACCCTGCTCTGTGCACAAAATTCCCTGCAGCATCACCAGGACTCACTTGTCTGCAGAGAAAACCTCCCGGGGTATTCTCAGGTGAATACTGACTCCAGCTGCCCGTGTCAAGCAAGCACTCAGCCATTCCAATTCATTCCTCCTTTCAATCTCAACCTCATGTGAGGCAGGTGCTAGGAAACTTCTCCCTTCCTTGCCCATTGTTTTGAGGTATTTGCCATTCTGATGAACTCGGGTACAATGAGACTGTTAGAGAATTTGCCACCTACCAGGATTAGTGAAAAAATTCCTCTGAAACAGGCTCAGCCACTTATCGGTCTGCTCTAACAACATTAATCTATCAACTATTACCCCATCTTCCAAGCACCTCACCATCCTGCCTGTGCAGGGTGGCACGTAAGCCTTTGCCCAAAGCCCCCGGAGGTCAGCGAACCTTTCCTCTGGCTGTGACAGCTGTGGTCAAAAGAACAGAGTGAGCACCTTGCATCACTGTCTGGGTGTCTTAGAACATTCTCTCCTCCCAGAGAGATTTCCCCTTCTGCTTATCTTTCCAGTGGCTTTTAAACCTTCCTGTAAGTCTTGGTCTAGTGACTGCTTCACTGGTTTGGCACATTATGGCTGCAATGCAATTCATTTCAGAAATGCCTGACTTGTTTTTTCTTACTCAGCCCCTTCAGTGTTGCTGCCACAAGGATGTGCACAGGGCTGACCAAGCTTCAGAGGTCTCTGCTCGGAACAGGTAAATGACAGTGAAGGATCAGGTGAGCTATGCATTTCTGAACAGCAATAAACCTGCAACAAACACTCTATAACTCCTTTGGAAACCTTCCTTTCTTTCTTGTAATGACCTGCTACCTGTCTGTGTTTCCAATGGCATCACCAGCATATTACAGGACAAAATGAAGAAACGCTGCGGAAGGTCTTCCTCAACCAACTGGACATACCTTCTCCTGCCTCTTTTTTTCAGTACCACCTACTGAAATGGGAGATGACCTAGCTGTGCTGCTTTGTTAGCACTGTGCTTCCTGGGAGCTGGGAAGGTTGTGACAACAAGGAGATCTGGTCTCAAAATATGGCAAAGGCACTGGGCCAGGATTTCTGAGTGGGAAAGCAGCAGCAGCAGCGGTGTTTGCAGTGTCTGGGTTTGATGGAAGCTGCACTCAGCCTTCCAGCCAACTGGCTCAATCCTCCTGAGCAGCACTGGCTGCCTGCAGCCCCACACAAAGCCTCCAAAACACCACATCTGAACGCCTCCAACAGCTGTATGGTGGTAAAGGTTGCAAAGCCCTGGGGGAGCTTCGGGCCTGACTCCAAAAAAGCACTCTAAACCAAAGATAACTTCTGTTGCTTGGAGCTATTCTGGGACTACAGGAGAGTTGTTTACGTGAGCATTCACCCCACTGTGCTCCAGCATTACTATTCACTGCTGTTTGTAGTTCTGAGAAACATCTGCACTTGTCACATTTGCTGAGTGTAAATTGCATTAGGAGAGCACTAACGAGCACAATTTACTCAGTCATTTTGTGTTCCGGACACACAGCACTGTGAGTTGTTGTGCTTACATGGGCAAAACCTCCTGAAGATGCTCCATGGAAATCTTTGTTTTACAACTTACCTCTCTCACCATTAAAGTCCCTTCCCTTGAAATATTGCTAAACGTATCTGCATGGGAAGTCTCTAGACCGTGGGTTGTCACCATTCCCAGGTTGTATGGCTCATTGCTTCCAGGAATTCCTGTTGGTCTGAGGACAGAATAGAAAAGCATTAGTGACAGACACCTCCTTAGCTAAACTAGATGAAAAATCTTCCAATTCAGTATTATTTCTAGACAGGGTAAGGCTTTCTATCACACAAGAAGAAAAATTAGAAAACACAGCCACTGAAATGTCTGAAAAAATCACTGATGTGGTCACAAATACAGGAATACAGCATCAGGTCAGGAAGATGGATTACTCCCACTACTGTCAATTCGACTTGAGCAGTGCATGGGGGTACCCAACCCACCACAGGACAACTCTCACAAACATAGGGTGGATTTTGGCCATCTGCTTTGAACACCAGACCAGAAGCTTCATGCTACCAGGTCTGCGTTACGCACCCCAGCTCCGCCTCGCAGCTTTCCACCATTATTCAGGTGAAGATGTAGCCCTAGCCCATGATTCAGCCCTGAAGGCATCAGAGAGGGAGACAGAAAATAATTACAGCTCCCTTGTGTTAGAAGACTCACTCTGAGAAAGAGAGCATCATCCTGAAGCTGTTACCACTCTGGCATGGAACATACCCTGTCATTTTCAGATGAGATTTCGAGAAGCAAGAATAAATCTTGCAGTGACAGGCAGACCTGGCTGCGGTGCTCCTTCCAGAAAGCTGCTCTGCAGCTGGCAATACACCAGCATTAACGAGGGTGCCTCTGCCACTCAAGCTGACACTGCTAAGCATTAAGGCTTTGGCTCCCTCATTACTGCACCAAAGCACTGCCTATCGGTGGCTGATGCTGAGCGAGGCACCTGGACCTCCAGCCCTCCCACACCTGGCCAAGTCTGACTCTGGGCAGATGTGCTCATGGTAAGGACACACTGACCCCACTTTGCCATGCCCTGGCTTTCTGTTGTAACCACGAGAGGCTGGTTCTAGCAGTAACATTAGGACAAATTGTCTGGAGGAGCAATTCACAGTGTGGGTTTGATATCAGTCCACTTCAGAGATTAACGGGCTGTTTAGTGCACCTCTTCTGTGCAGAAACATCATCAATCTCCTCCACGGGACACAGCTCTGAGATATGGAATGTTGGGAGCAGCTGAGTTTATTTTTGTTCTGGAAATTAACTCTCAAACATGTGAAATTTTAGGATTACCTCAGAGTGAATGTAACAGGCGGTGAGCTCCCACCACACCTTATGATTTCGCATTACTAACAGACGAGCAGATTACATACAGTTCAAATACAACCATAAGCAAACGACAGAGCTCCTGGATTGCCCTGTGACAGCTGGTATGAAGGTGTTGCTGACACACCAGTTTCTCTGCATTTAAGAGCCACACACACCATCAGTTGTTTGCCATCAGTATGACTGCACTCTTTAGCACATCTTCACTCACATCACAACGCAACACAAGACATCATACAACAGCACACCGTGCTTCCCCAGCACTTCAGTTTGCACCTCCTTCCTACCCTTTGCACTTCAACACCACCAAAGAATGGGAAAATAACACGATTGCTCCACTTTCAGAAAAAAGAAAATTGAGGAAAAGGAGGCTATGTCAATTTTGGGACCATGCTGTGAGTAGCCCCAAATTCCCAAATTTCAGCAGCATGCACTCTGTAGG
Source organism: Meleagris gallopavo (assembly GCF_905368555.1). Taxonomy (NCBI): domain Eukaryota; kingdom Metazoa; phylum Chordata; class Aves; order Galliformes; family Phasianidae; genus Meleagris; species Meleagris gallopavo. The sequence goes on along the minus strand of NC_139414.1, from coordinate 19,104,579 downwards.
TCGCTCTGCAAGAAACCCCTGGACCTGAGTGAGAGCTGGCAGGTATAGCCTAGAGAAGAGGGAGCTGGAGGGAACCACCACAGGCTTCAATACAGAAAAGGTATCTGCAGAGATGAAAGGAGTAAACTCCCTCCTGTATGCTAGAGAGAAAAGCAACGGGCTTAAACTGCATCAGGGGAGACTGGATAATGTTGGAATAAAGAGCAGCAAAGTACTCAAGAAGGATGTTCAAGGAAGTGGAGAAGGGATTAAAGATGGGTTATATGGAGATCATTCAGAAAGAGCAGGAAATGAGATGATCTCTCCCAGCCAACTAATGAAACATACCAAACACAGGAAAAATAAAGCTTGTATAGAAAAACAACCAACTACATCTGGATTGAACTCATGTTAACATTCCCTTTGAGAAATGAGTGCAAACCCAAGCATCCGCTTTCTTTCCCCCCCACACACAGCTGTGCAGCTGAGCCCCTAGATTCCTGCACAGCCTTACGTACAGAGCTGCTAATCTCTAGCTCACATGCCAAAGAGCACACCTGCCCAAGTTCAGACACAAGGGGCTTGCACGTCAACGCACACCCCCTGGGGCATGTCTGTGGATGGGACAGGGTGGACAGCCCTGGGCTGGGGTGGATTTGGGGCACTCATCTCACTGCCACGTCTGTCATCCCATACGCCCAGCTGCAAAGCATTTGGGGGCATTTTCATTCCTTGGGTTCAAACTTAAGGTGTTTTGAGAAAAGATGGCAGTATAGATTAACCGCTTCTGATTAAACTCTTCTGCATGCAGCCCTAAGCTCCCTTCGTAAACATGTGACTTCCCACCCAACATATTCAAGGCATCTCATTCCCTCCTGCCTTTCTCTGATGAACTGCACAAGTCTGACTTCTCTGCTTCTCCTGGAAGGAAGCTCCAACCCAGGAACATGAAATGGATCCCTCGTGTCTCCCTGCTGCTACTGGTCCAGTCAAGGGATGAAGTATGGTACATGCCCATTGATTAGTAACCCACCTCATTTAGCAGGAGGAATGGAAATTAATCCACTACCACGCTAACAGTCCCCTCAAGCCTTCCCACCATTCTGCTGTGAATTCAGAAGTGCAGGGAATCAAACCCCTGCTGCCATGACCTGGAACAGCAACACATTGGTGGAGGAGCCTCAGTGAACTCAGTCTGCACGAAGGCAGTTGTGTCTTGTGTATGCCAATGCTATGCTTCCCTCCTCACTCATCTAGTGAAATATTCAAAGGGAGAAGTGTCTGACAACCTATAACAGGGACACAAATGCTCTATTATAGCCTGCTGACTTTTTACTTTCAGCATTTTAGCCTGTATGGGGACTGAGCCAACAAGAGAAATCAATGACAAAAATCACAGAACATTATGTGCTAATAATCCAAGCTCTAGTAAATGGCACTGGTCAGGCTACCAAATACTGTGCTTCATTATGGCTTGATCTGGAACAAGACCAGGCTGAAGAGCAGGCAGAGCATCAGGCAGGTCTGCAGGCAAGAACAGGCCTGGGATTGACTCGGAATACAAGTTCAGTGAATGCGCAGTTAGAAAATCCAGTTTTCTCCATTAAATGCCTCTAATTCAGATGAGGAGAAAGACACGTGTGAGCAAACCACCCTCTGAAACCATGATGCTGCTCCCAGTGCCAGCCACTGAACACCAGTGTGCTCTGATACGCCCCATACCACACAGCTACTGCTCCTCCAGAGAAAGGCACGCTGTAGTGCTACGATTTCCCCCAAAACAAAGAGCTTCTTACATAAGCCTTGGGATGTCACTGACAGGCACGGTCCCATCGTGTGTCTCATTTTCCCCATCTTCCTCCTCTTCTTCGCTGCTCTCTGACTCCTCGCTGGAGGAAGAGTAGTCTGTCACCTTCTTCAGAGGGCGATTGGTCTCCTCAATGCGCAGCTCCCTCAGTTCTTTGGCTAAGGCCGTCAGATCCTAAAGGGGATGGGGGCAACAAAACAGGAAATCGACAGCTATCACGTCTGAAGTGAGAAGAAGGTCACACAAACATCTCTTCAAAAGCCAATGCTAACAGCACGAGCAACGAGAAATAGCTTTACAGAGTCATTACAAACATGAGACAAACGAAAGACAATGTTTGTAGCATGTAGCATTTATTAAACAAAACAAAACTGATTTATGCTCACTGAAAAATCAATAGCCAACCTCTTCTTTTTCTGTTTGGAACGTGTATGTGCATATAGATACACACACTTATATGTATATACACGACAAAATTATATTTGTTGGAAAAGGTGATGTTCAGTCACCATCATAGTAAACTGGAAAACGTCATTTCAAAGATTGGCATGGAGAATTTCCCCTGCAGGGTTTTCTCTTCCTTCAAACTTCTCAAAGAGAGCCCAGAATTGTATTTATTCTGTAATAAATGCATTTGGGAAGGAAGCAATGACAGCGTCTTCCATGGAGTGGTGCAATCCCCAAGTCAAGAGCTGCTTCAGTGAGGAGTCTCGGCTGCCAGGCGGCTGCGAGTTGCGGTGCGGGGCGCCCAGGGGAGGTGCCCGGCTCAGCGCAGTGCCCTGTGCAGCCAGACTTCTGAGTCATTGCTCTGAGTCAGCCACACGACCAAAAAAAAAGAAAAATAAAATTAAAAAAAAAAAAAAAAAAGAATAAATGCAATCGTTCAAAGAAAAAAATAAAACAAAAAATTCCTCAGCGGGAACCATTAAGCACTTTATGTGAGATGTGACAGCCTACAAGCTAGGGGAAAAAAAAAAGCCTTGAAAGGAGAAAAAGATGGGAGCAGTCTCAAAACCTAGCAGTAATTTTTCAGTTTACCATGACTTTGATGAGGCCTCAGACCCGACAGTCATATCAAATAGACACCGCTATTTAAAAACAAGGAACATTGCAGGCACCGTGTAGAAAATAGACTTTTTGTTATCTTACATGCTTTTATAGCAATGCAGGGGGAAGCAGTAGGGCAAAAAAGCATGAGAGCTCTAATTAGAATGGGTTAGAGTACTCTGTTGCACAAAACATGCACATGACGAACAAAGCATCGCGATGGTCAGTCTTACCATTTCTCCCTATATTAGTGACCGAGGTAGCCATCAGTGCATTCGGTCAGAGATAAAGGATTAGGGAGAAAGAAACTCATTGAAAAATACTAAATTCCACAATCGTTTTATGGCCACATTCTCTCGTTACTGCGCGCCACACATTTCCAGTTTACCGTTCCAGCTGGGCGACTACAGCAATATTAATTACAGTTGCAAAGGGAGCTCTTAAAATCTATCCCGTCGACACGTGGAGAGGACGATGAAAAGCTTCTATGGCTGAGATGGAAACCCAGTTTGTTTTTAATCATATTTTGCAAGCAATTTGTACTTGTCCATTATAAAGGACATAACGAGCTCTGCTGTGCCATTAGACCCCACAGTGAAGCACTCGTAGCTTCAAGTGGAGCAATCATTTATCCCCCGTTCTACATACATCAAACAAAATGCTTTACTGACATTTAAATTTGCTCTCGAGCCCCGCTGAATTGGGTCTGGGGCAAAGAACAGCTCTCAGAACCAAACCCTGACACTGGTGATGGAGCACCACGGGAGGTGCCCACCTTTGGTGGCGGTGGGACAGCGGGCCGCACCCCTGCATTCTGCTCCCAGCTGTGCCCTGTCCTGGGCACCCATGGGGCCTGGGAACCCAGACTGGGTTCTGGCCGTGTGTGAGAACATCTCTGCTGTTGTGTTGGCTGTGCTGGCCATACCAAGCCCGGCTTGCCCTCTCTCTCCAGCACTGAAGTGGCAAGAGAAGAAAAGTGAGGAGGAATGGACATCTTCCGTGCAAACGTATTACTAAAACGCCTCATTTTACCTATGAGAAACTGCTCAGAAATTCAGTCCACACTAAAGTGTGTGGTGCTGGTTGGTAACTAGGGTTAAAGGTGTGCTTCAAAGCCCGCTGACATAGAGGAGAGACCCCCCAAGGACAACAGAGAGCTCTGCATCACACCCACAGATATCAGGACACGAAAAAAGCTAATGACAGAAATTAGGATCAACCTATGCAGCAGATACCCATAATGGGTGTTATATATCCTGCAAATCCAAACGCTCTCTGTAACTTTAAGGACAGGCTCTTTCTCATGATTAAAGGGAGAACGTGGTATTTAAAGAGTTTATTTTTGATGCCAATATGTTTGGGATTGAAATACAGTCAAATCTGCAGTCATGACAACTAATTACTTTAATTAAGGCTGGAGCAGCTTCTACGACATTATTGTCTCAGTGAAAATTTCAACAGCTTAACAATGCTCTCTGTTTAGAGTACAAAGTATGCCCTTTGTTGAGCACTTTCCTTTGCTTCGGATTAAAGCTTTTTCCACTTTGGAATGGACTGTAAGAGAAGAGTGTGTAAGAGCCTCTTAAAATTGCAATCAGATCTGCTGCACTGTGGGAGTAGCACTAAGCCCTGCCCTATTACATGGATGGACCACGAAAACTGCTTCTTTGCACCTTCCACTGCTCAATGTGCACAGAGGCAGCTCCCTGCCTGCATGAGGGCAGCGCCTAGCCAGCTTGGTGGTGCACCCCAAATCCACCTGTGGGGCACCCCAGGCTGCACATAGAGCCTGATGTCCTCCAGGTGCCTCCTCCCAGAGCAGACCTTATCACCAAACAGGGTGGGATTGCTCAGAGCAAGGGCTGCACTCAGCAGCACCACAACACAAGTGCACTGCCCCAAACCAAGCTCACCACCTCTCCAAGGCTGAAAAGCCAGGGTGTGCTGAAACCCTTCTGTCAGGCTGACAAACGAACATACTCTTTGGTCATCATTAGGAGAGAGCCAAATATTTTTAAAATCAGCTTAATTCGTTCCTATTAACTAATTTGGAACTTTAATAGCAACAATACTCCCAGACAATACTATCAGATAACTCACAGTTCCCAGTTAGAGCTTTGCCTCGGGATGGTTAGTTCTTTGATGCTATCATGCTCTCTAGATAATGAGCACTTTGTAGGATTAAATGGCTTCTCTGAGTTGCCCTTGGACCAAAAAACATCTCACAATTAGAAATAAAGTGTTCTGTAGCTCCACATCTGTTTGAAATGTTATTATTGAAGGTGGCATAATATGTTAAGTTAGCAGTATCAGTACTCTTTAATTACTTTTAATTGCAAAGATGTCTTTAGATTTAATATTTGCTGGAATCAAGTCAGATTGGTTTCCAAAATCATACAGCTCGTTTAACTTGAATTTAGCATACTAACTATGCTGCCTTCCTCACACTGACTGACATGCTTTTTTCTCAAGAAAGCACCTCATTAAACATGAAGCACTGCTCATTTTTTATCCAGAAGAACAAGTTAACTAACCAGCACGCTCTCCTCCTCCATTTGTATTATTTTTCTATCAGCTTGAAAGCTGATCTGCCATCCACACAGGGTAGAACACATTCAAACCACTTTGCTAGTGATGCTCAACACGGAGCAGGATCTGGCCCTCGCTTTATATGATGGAGCTGCTAGCAATGACCTGCTCATTTAACAGGGCATCACTGTCTCACACTCCCAACACTTTTCTTCCTTCCCTCTTCCCTTCCCTCCACCTTCTGTTATTTCTAAACACTCAGAAGAAAACCTCAATGCAGGAAGAATAAAGAAAGCACCCAAAACACTTCTCATGGGCTGGTGATGCCTGTGTCCCACCTACACTGCAGGGTGAGACTCCCAGCCAGTACAAAGCACGACAGCTCCCTCGCTCCCTCGATGCAGCCAATGGTCTGGTTTCTAACAGTGAATTATTCACCAGATTCACTGCTCTGTTTTCCTCTACTTGCCAAGTGCCTTCGCTTGAATTGGGCCTAAACTGCATTTCAAATATAGCTCCATCTGCCCACTGAACTCAGCGGGCTCTGGCGGGCAGTAGCTGGGAGCAGAATCTGATGTGCGGCTCAGTCTGTCCGGATCCCCTCCACCGACACAAGGAAACTCTGTTCTTGGTCTCTATAAAAATGCAGAACAATGGTAGCAGGAGCTGCTGAGAGCATGAAGGTTCACACAGACCTGGCCTCCACTCACACCATCTGCCAGTGGGTTCCGCGCAGCCTGTGTGCAGGCAGGATGCACTGACAGCTCCATCCCCTCCCCGCAGGCAGGCTCGCTGCGCCCACCAACATCTCCAACCTGACCCAACACATGGCATTATCACCTTTTTGAACGGCAGCACCAAGAAAACCCGGTTTGATATTAAGCGCTAGCTAGGCAACCTCGCATTGGCATGACCCGCTGAGAAAAGATATCACTAACCTCATCTATAGCTTTCTTATAGCTCTGTGAGTAAGGGAAGATTAATCAGCATCAGAGGAAACAGATCGGGACAGGAAAAAGCCAGAGGAAGGGCAAGCAGGTTAGAAATAAAATTAGAATTGTTAGCTCAACGCTGTGGAGTGTAAAGAAAGAACAACATCAGCAAAACATTAATACATATTATAAAAGAGAAGCAGTAGAAATTCATTTTGTTATTAGGCTGACTCTGAAGTTTTAAAATACAAATGTCAACAACATGAAACCAAAAAGAAACACTTTGGATGAGATTTTGCTGGGCCTTTGCTAGCAGTAATGACACAGGAGTGTACAGAAAGCAATACCCAGCTGGTTTTTGAGCTGTGAAGGCTGTCAGGGCCGCTCACTCAGCCTTCCCGAGCAGGAGCATCCCCTGGGCCGCTGCGGGGCACCATGCAGTACGGAACACAACAATGTGCCAGAGGCAGACACTGGGCCCAATCTAGCAAAGCGCTTAAGCATCTGCTTAGTTTGAAAACACAGGCTTAAGTGCTTTCCCCTAGACTTGGGTTCCTGATCAAACTCATGCACTCTCTTAAAGCATTCCAATCTCCCACAGGCTTTTGCCATACCGCCGCTTTCGAGTCTCTCAGCTGGAGGAGCAGTGGTATTAGCCTCTTTTTTGGGGTCCCCACAGCTGCACTACTGCACTGGCCGGACACCTGGCCAATCCGACTGGCAACATTCCTGCAGGGAATAAGTTAAGACTCACAGCGGGTCGGCTTGGTCGTGTCACATCTCGGTTGTCTTCCTGCTTGATCTTAGGGGGCTCGTGGGACAGCACGGGGGAGCCTTCGGGTTTGACGTTTCCTGGGCAAAAGGGAAGCAAAGAGAGAGAGAAACTAAAACTCTGACAGGGATGCAAAGTGCACGCTGGCCAGGGCACTGCCTGCTGCACACACTGCTCCCAGCCCTGTGCCATCCCTGTGGGCACAGGGGAGCTTCATCATCCTCCTGCTTGCACAAGGGCACTGCAGCCCCTCCTGAGCTATTGCCTGTTACGAGCAGGAAAACCATGGTAAAACTAGAGAAGGACATCTCAAGCCCGGATCTCCCGCTACTGGGCACTTCCTACTCAACTAATGAAGTCTCCCTGTCTTGCTTCTGTTGTCTCAAAAAATCCCCCTGCTCCTCTCTGTCTGGCTGTTGCTGCAATAAGACTTCTTCCATCAGCAACAGAATTAAAGCCCAGCTCAGGCTCCATGCACAGGCTGCTCTCAGCACTGCTGCCTTTCTTCTTGCTACCAAAGAAACAAATTCATTCCGCAAAAGACAAGGCATGTGATAAATTAAAAGCTCTGCAGCACCTGACACTGCTAGGATATTATTCGTCACAGGATTCCTCATTAGCAAAAACTAAAACAAACAGAAAAGGACAATCAGTGATAAATTACTTTTACTGACTACCTAGAGAAGTGATTATTTCAACAAAAGACATGTCATCTTACAGTCAGGTCATAAAAAATTCAAAGCATGGATGCAACATTTGTTTTAATGCTCCTCAGTTCTGTGGATTTATATTCCAGAGCTGTGACAAAAATGCAGATAAATGGGCTGTCTGTGCTGTAGCAACTCCTAGTGAGATTAAATGGGAGAGGAGAAGATCTTTAAGAATGGCTCCATGATGATAGGAAACAATTCAACTAGAAACATAAACCCAGTGTAAACACAGTTCCTTTCTGAAAGCATTTTAGGGAAAGCAGCTTCCAGGCTGATTTATTCCTCTGCTCCCACCTCACTCTTTGCATGAAGATGAAGATCAAAACCAAAGAAAGATACACCCGTGCAATGTGGAAACGCATTTCCAAGAAACTGGCATGATGTGAACTTGGGTCAGTGAAGAGAGAAAACCAGAACTCATTTTTTTTTTTCATCTTACAGCACAAAAGTTGTCTCCTTTTACACCAATTACTCATCAATGCAGTACTTTGGTAGAGCAAGGCAGCACCGTGCTGCCATCAGCATGCAGCAGTGCCTTCAGCAGCGTCCAGGCAGAAGGCAGTGCTGGCATCTCCGTTTACAAGTTAGTCAAAGTACATCAGAAATGAGGAATCCTTTGATTTTTTTAAGGGACATCTGACAGAAAAAGCCACCTCACCTCTGACTCTGTTGCGCTCGCTGGAGCCAGCCTGGGAGCCCGGCTGGGAGCCGCCCTGGGAGCTGGGCTGGGAGCTGGGTGTGCTGGAGCTGGAGGAGCTGCCACTGCTGGTCCTCTGCAGAGGGCTCTCAATGATGGGCTCCGTCCTCCTCAGGTCTGGATTGCTGTGGGAGCACAAACAAGACTGCATCAGGGAGGCCACCTGGGAGCCATCCCCAGCTGCCAGACAGTTGCATGGTCAGAAGATAGTTTTTCTGCTGGAGAAGAAGCAGAACTACTGATCCTCTAAGCCTACTGAAATCCATGGCAGCTTGAGAGACAGCAGAACAAGGGACCCAACACCTTTACAGACTGAATCACTGAATCACAGCCATGAAGAAACAAACATCTAGAGCAGTTTTATATTCTCACAAAAAATTCAAAGCCGCTTTGCTTCAAACTCCTCTTGAGCCCATACAAGTGCAATGCTGGAGCTACCTGAATTAACTACCAATATCCAGAATAAAAGCAGGAATTTGCAAATGGCTGCTAGACAGCTATTTTTTTCTGAAGCAAGTATCTCAAATTTGCAACAAGGCTGCAGATCACTTTTGCCACTTAGGCACACTTCAGGAGTTTGATGGCTTCACTTCACACTTGCACAAGTTACCCACTTCAAGCATTTTCTTCCTTGATTTCTTTCCCCCCTGTGCACATATAGAAGTCTTGAAGAAAATGCCTCCTCGTCACACAGTGACTAATATCTCTCATGGTATCAGGAGCCTTTAGGAAACTTAACTCTTACTTGGCACTGAGTTGACAAGTTTGTGCAGTTATGCAATTCGTTTTTATGTAATATTTCTGTTAAATGCTCTTATTATTCAAAGTCTCGTTAAAAATGTACAGAAAGTTTTCTCCACTGAGTTCACTTACGACCTCGTGGACATACAAATCCCACTGTACTGCTGCCATGCTGTGCAATGCAGCTGCACTCAGAGCTCTGAACATGAAGAACAAAGCACGCAGTGTGTGCACACTGCATCACTCAGAGCTTTCAGAGAATGACCAGCACGGTGCAAAATTGTTGGACTGTGCAAAGCCATCACTGGGTTGCTGGCAGAATCGTTTGGACATTGTTTAGCATGAACAGTATATAAAATCACTGCCTGTCATTTTGTATCGACACAGGCATGCATTATAGTGAGCAGAGCAAGAGCATATCCCTCTGTGCCTGGAAATGCCCCCCAGTTGTTGCAATAGAGTAACAAAGAACAGAAAGCAGATTTTTACAGCATTTACGTAGGAAGGTAATTAAGGAATTAAGAGCAAACAGAAGAGGTGTTTAGAAAGGAAAATTAGAGAAATGGTACTTTACTGCGAGAGAAATGAAATGTGAAATCATTTCACTGAACACTTAGTTTAATGGACAGGGCAGCATCCTAATCACTTTCAATTTTCATCAAACTGATGTCTTCCAGCTCATGCTGTACAGCTGGCATATCCTCAGCTCAATTAACTCATGAGATGGACTTGCAAACTTTGGCAATCAGTGGCAACCTGCACCCACCAGGACTGGGATGGGGGGACTGTGGGAACACGAGGTGACCTTCAGCTTGACTTCTGCAATCTCAAACTTATTTTTCCCTTCAATGCCATCACATAATAGGACTACTCAATCCAACATAACACCAGATTTTACGCTGTCCTTCAGGCAGCTTATTAAAAGAACAACGTTCTCAAGAAAACAAAATGCTTCAGCCTTGAGCAATAAACATGAATATCCATGATATGAATGCTTTATTAATTTAAGAATAGAACAACAAAAAAGATACTTTCTCCTTCTGCTACCCCTGAAAGCTACTTGAGGCTGCTGCTGGCAGGCTTGCTGATACACAATGCAGACTTTGAGCTCCATCATGCAAGGCTACATACAACACACTTATCCTGTTCAAGGTTTACAGATCTGCCCACAATGCTCTGCAAATCAGAGCCAAGTTTTTCCACGATTAAGCTATGTTTTTTCAGTCCCATTCTGAGAAGAGCCTGTTAACTGCTCTGCTCATTAAACATGTTCAGGGATGGCTCTTCAGTGGATTTCCCTATCCTTCCTCAGTGCTGGGAGAGTGACCCTCCAGAATGCACTCCACAACATATCTGAGCTAAATGTGGTAAGAGAAGTGGGGAAGAAGCTTCAGAGTCTTCTCTGTCCTTCTCAGTGACATTTCAATGTCATGGGCATGGGCATCCCAGAAAGCCAAATGGAATTTATTCCTTGACCTATGCCCGAAGGTCCAGCTCTCAACAAAAAGTATTACTGCTCGTTCCTTGGTCACATTCCTCAGTCATTATTTGTAAAAAGCTGATGAGTAGGAAATTTATGGTATGTATTACTGTGATCTCCCCACTGGCTTACAACTACATGGGCTCCTTTGTAGGCAAGAAGTGATGCCTGGACAGCCCAAATCTTCTTCAACTCAAAGAGAATGGTCAAACTTCAAAGCAACAGACACAGCATCCAGATACAAACCCTACAGTGCCGAGGAACATCTTACAGTTAGCTAAAAGGGAGAAAAACCCATGGGAATCTTACGCACGCACAGCTTTTAACACAAAACACTGATGGAAACCTTGCCCACCACAGCTGTAACAAAAACATTGCAAAACTCTTGCTTTCTGCTAGCTGGCCAAAGGAAAGCTGAAGCCCAGCAAGGATGCAGGCATCCTACCAGCCCAGGGGGACCTGCTTGGGCTTTCAGCCAGGTGACTGCAGGAAGAAGCAGCACAGGATCACCACTGTCTGTCACATGGTGCTGACCATACCTTGCCCGGATGGGCTGGGAGCCCAGCCTGGGTCCTAGGGCACTGCCATTGCCTGGGGAGTTCTTCCTTGCCAGCGCCGGGGATATGGAAGTGGTTCGCTGAGGCACCTGGGAAAGAAGGGAGACATTCATCACCAACCAAGGCCAGGGCAGGCTGCTGCTCACGCATCCGAGAGACCGGCCTTCGACATTTCCATAAGACCTGATTTATATCTGATTTCCCACTGGTGCAGTATTCACAGCAATTATAAACTATCAAGCTCTCAGCTCTGACCAGGCACAGCTTGAGCCAGAAGGGAGGTGCTGAGGAGCAGCACACTGCAGCCCTGCTGCCCCACTAAGTGCCTTCTCCAGAGGCTGAATGCATGCATGCACATAGAGATGGTCTACACCTAACAAAACCCAGATGTCACTTTGAAGGTAAAATTCAGACTTAAGCATTTTGGCACTCACAGTGGGGAATTTAGAGGCTCTAGTTCAGATGTAACACATGCCAGCAGGGAGAAAATGTCGACTGGTGGACAAATGAGAATTGGTAGCAGAAGGATCCAAACAGAGCCATCTAAGGCTCTCACTCCAACCAGGCGGCCCCTTCTGCCAAGCCAAGCCCGCTGGCTGCCAGGCGCTCGAGGCACGACGGCTCATGGCAAACACAGCCTCTGGAAACCCCAACACAGCCTAGGTTTGGTACAGCTCCTAACCCCAGACACGAAGGCCAGGCCACCAATCCCCACACCTGGGAGCTCAGACATCGCTGTGGCATCGCATGGAGTCACCCAGGTGCTAGAGGCCAGCAAGGAGGGGCACAGCAATACTCACCAGCTACTGGCAAGGCCAAGGGCTCAGCAAAAAGAATTAAGGATTTTTATGGAGAACAGACACACAGTTATGTTAGACAAGCTAAAAAGACTTAGGGAGAGAGAGCTCTGTATGCTGCAGCACAACCAGCTACAACACATCCCATTAGAAAGCCACCTCTGCTCTGGACAGGTTACTCGGCAGTCAGGGCCGTGCAGCTTCTGTTACCTTCCTCTGAAGCATCCAGTCACAAACACTGGCAGAAACAAGACCCTGGACCACAGAGGCTGCCGGCCCCATCTCACGTGGCAATCCTTTTGTTCCCGGTGAGAAACACACCAAAGTGATTTCAGTCAGTAAAACGTGAAGCCAGACTCCTTGCGAGTATGACTGGCAATGTGACAGCCCCAAGTGCGAAATACCACTCCGCCTGGAGACCTTTCCACAGTCCCTACCTTCTCATCTCAGGGGAGATACACCGCGTGGTGTCCAAAACCAACCCCCTTCCACAGACCCCCTCAGCAGTGCGTTACTGCGATGAGAAGAGACGCTGTTCTGAGAAGTCTGAAGGCGAAAGCAGCACCACACGCTGCTGTTTCCAATCTAGCCACTCTCAAACTGCAAGGGACTTTTAGAAATTGGGTTAAGAACGTTAGTTACCCTTCTGCACTACTGAGGAGCAAGGCATGAGAAAACTGGAGCCGCTGGCTTGCTTTTCCTTTTGTCTCAGCACTGATGCACCTTATCCCTTGCTAGTACACAAAGCAGGAATGGTATTACCACCATACAACACACTGCCATAAATCCCTTGCACAGAGGCTTACCTGGTATCTGGTCTTTTGATGGAAGCCACTTGCTTGTTACTATACAGAAAAACTGCCTCTCAATCACAAATACTATCTGCCTCACTGTCGCTTATCAATTTGTAATAATTTTTTCCTCTCAAAAAATCCTCCAGGCTAAGAGCTGATTAACTATAAGGGGAATTCTAACTGCCAAGTTGCAATTCATTCAAAATGAAGGTGTATAAACAATGCAATTGAAAAACTGAGCCAGAAGACTCTTAATTAAAGAGGTACTGCCAGATACTGCCATCATGTCAATGAAGGTACAGAGCTGCTGGAGCCCTTACAAGTCTTCCATCAAATATTGATTGCAACAGGAGGCACAATGCTGGACCAAAAGGACCCTTCTTATTGAGCATGACAAATTTTATGATCCTATAATTCTATTTAAACAGAAGGTTGCTTTTTTTTTTTTTCTTAGGGCAAGGAGAAATTGATTTGTTTTGGCCTTGGTCCGGGCTCGAGAACTTTCTTTGCTGGAGGGCAATGCTATTTTGCAGTGCTGTGCGTGCACCCAAAAGCAGCTCCCAACGTCTCTGCAGCTCATGCAAAATCTGCAGGGTCAATCCTTGCTGCAGACCCACAGGGGTGAGCTTGGCCAGAGGTGCTGAGCACAGCGCCAAAGCGCAGCTCCACTGGCTGGCAAAGAGGACTGGTGTCAGCCCAGTCCTGCAGGGACCAGCTCTGGGATGGCTCTCTGATGTGCTGAAAGCGAGGAGCAATAGTGTTACCTTTGGTGGAATGTCTTCCTCCTGCCGTAACCAAGAACTTCGGTCAAACTTTTCAATGCGAGGGGGCAGAGGAGGGTTTTCTGAGGTGGGGTCCGAGTTCTGCCTTGGCATCTCAGTGCGGTGAGAGGTCACCGTCAGAGCCTCCTGAAACCCAGCCATCCCCTTTGCAGGCTGTTCATGCAGTGACTGAGACCCAGACAAGGAGCTTCCTTGGGATTTCACAGTGACCAGATGTGGAATCTAAGCACCAAGTCAAAACAGAACTATCAGTACAAAATGGAAAAAAAAAGCGGATCAAAAAGAGAAAAATCAAAAATGCGATTTTTAGGAAAAAAAAAAAAATTGATTAGCACTTTGGATGCACTAAAAAAGCCCCCTTGGTTTGAGATCAGCACTGCCTTGGTTTCAGGAACTTCTGATTTACATCACTTCAATGCAAGAACCGTTAAAAATCATGCTTAGCGTTTGGAAATGGGGAAATGCCGCAGTCAGAGCCACGTCTCAGCTCTGCACAGGCAGTGGGACACGGCATTTACTCACAGCAGCACTGAAGGAGTGCAGGCAGGGCGCCTCGGGCAGCTCACACACATGAAACAAGGCCATGCACGCCTTGGGCTGCACCCACCGTAAGCCCAATGTCAAGCTCCTACACCTGGTAACTAGGGTTGTGCTGATGATATTTGGCATGGAATTTCCTTATTAAGAATAATAATTAAAAAAGAGAAACAATAGGAAATAATAGTTACAAAAAAAAAAAAAAAAAAAAGCTTGAGGAATTCCGAGGCATAAATGGCTTAAAAATAAATCTTGAGGCATGAGTTTCTGTAAGGCTACAAATCCCATCCCTTAGATCAGATCTACAGATCTAAGGCTTATGAGTGAATGAAAGGAATGCTGACATCTGGTTTGGAAAATCAGAAACATTCACAGCATTTGAGTTTATGAAATCAGAGCTTCTTCCCAGAACCCTGTGATATCTACAATGACCTTTTCCTTGCTACAGCAGATTTGTAATTAGTATTTCAGGGTAAGCGTGACATTTTTACATACATGCCTATTTATGCATGGACATGCATGCACATGTGCACAGACACACGTATTTACATGGATTTCTGAGTTTCAAGCAGCTTTTTCACTGCTATTTTATTGTCAAACAAAAGCCTTTATACCTGTTGACAATATTGGTCACGAAAAAAATCCCTGAAAAATATTTCCAGGCTTGAAATTAGGAAATGTTTGGTTAATCAGAAACATTACTGAGAAGTCTGCAAAGTGGAGTTTTACCCACTTCCCAATGTCTATGATGCATACAGCATGCATATTCATTGGAGAAGAAAGAGCTTTCCATTTAAGGGCTTTCCAGCATGTGTTTTGCTTGAAGTAGCTGCTGTACTACTGAATTACAGGAGCACATACTCCACGTAGATGGCCCTTTATTTCCACATTTTCCCATAGAAAGCCCACCTGAATGTGGAGGAAAGGCTCTGTACTCCCTGAAATGAGCCTGCTCACGTCTGCACACCTGTGGGGGCACTTCCCGTGGCCAACCCAGAGCAAGCACTGATGCTCCAACTTGCTGCAGAAGCCTACTAACAGACCTTGCAACTAGGGTAACTTAAAAGCACAATTCTCCTCCACTGTAATGGTCATGGTGATCTATGCCTTCTCCAGATGCGTTTGTGACTGATGTTAACTCAATGGAAAAAAGAAACAAAACCCCCGAACTGAAGTGACAAAGAAAGTAAAACCTCCTTCTGATGATGCCCAGCATCAAAGTGCCCTGGGTTTTTGTACCAAGCACTGTGGTTTCAGTCCTTTAATAAAACAGATTCAAAGAGGAAGAGAGCGACTGCTGCACTGGATCAGACCAGCAGTTCCTCTCAGTCCTCCAGCTTGTTTCTGGCAGTAACCAGGACCTGATGCTTCAAAGGAAGGTATTAACCAGCGTGATGTTTCTAACGCATGAAGGTGACGAGGATCAACTCATGAATGCAGATGCTGCTCTACCTCACAAATACGCTTCGGGCTAAGACATCACAGAGCAAGACACTATTTTAATACTACTTTTCCTTTTACCTGATCGGCACCCCTGGCATCCTGGGTGCTGTATGGGCACCAGTGAGGGGAAGCTCCATTACCTGCGGGTCCACGGGTCTGAGCAGGGGTGGGGTCCGCGCCGGCTGCACACTGCTAATACTAAAGGACTCTGAGCGAGGAGGCAGGTTGGGATCTGAAATCCTGTTGGCCACCTTGTGTGGCATCGCCGGCGAGCTCTGTCGGTTGAGTCGGGAGCGCTCCTCCACCTGCAGTAGGAGGGGTGAGACTGACTGGTTATTTGATGAATTGTGGTTGCTCGGTTTATGTGAAAAACTCAACTTTGATTTGAAGAAATGGTTGTACTGGGTTTTTATATGGGCACAGACTGGGGTCCCCGTGGTCCTGCTACATTCACCTGAAGCTGAACACAGCTCAGCTCCGACAACCTGCTGCTGCAGGCAAGCAATACCATCAGGAAACCTAAAAGGAACCTCCAGCTTCTAAAAGGTAAGGAAGTTCCATAAAGGGCCATTTTAAACTGAAAGCTGAGGTATGCAAATCTATAGGAAGCTCTTTACTCTTTAGATATATCTGGGTATTGTACGATTAGGGGACTCCTGATACCCAGCAGATTGTGCAAATAATGCATTTTAAAGACTCCAAAATGACTATTTGTATTTCATGTGCATAATTCATTTCTGAGCGTGAAATGGAAAATTAAAGCTCCAGGACGAGGCAGCATGCCTCAGAAAAGTGCTTCCACATTTGTTTCTTATTTCTTCTTCAATGTATCTGCAAGCCAGGGGACCCTTCTCTTTCACTACTATGAGCACCATGAGGACCGCTGCTGTTTGATCTGAATAAAAGAATAAACATGGCAGCCAGAAAATGGCTGGCTTTGATCTGAATTTACTGAGTCTGGCATCTTGTCATGTAGAGAAGGAAAAAACCCTCCATTACAGATACAGAAATAAAAACAAAGCCCAGTGCTCTCAGCAAATCTTGATGGAAACACAATGTCTTCAGGTAGCCCAGATAAGTGTGCGATCTGGGTAATGCCACAATTAGACCATATGCATTGATATTCATACACTGTACACTATGAAGAATTTTTGATTCCTCAACCAGAGATCTGATGTATAGTTTCATTTACATGTCATTAATGTGTTAAATACCCTTAGCATGTCTTAATTATCTTTGTTACAATGTCATGTTGAAAAGCGACTCATAGAGCAAGTTAGCTTGGAAAGAACCACAGCTCTGCTCTAAGCAAATATTCATGAAGCAAAAAGGAGAATTCTATATTGATAACATGAATCTTTTCCTCTTTCAAAGGAGAAGAAAGAGTAAAATTCAGGTAAAAGGTGTTATAGATGCTTTCTTTTCTAGCTCTCTGGGACCAGCTGGGCCATGGCAGTGTCCCAAGAGGACATCACAGCTTCCCCCAGGCACTGCCCATCTACGGTCAGAGGCTGGGCACAGCTCAGTTCAGAGATGCCCATGGGAGCAGACATAAGGACAGACAGCAGAGTAGAGTGGAAAGGAGAACTTCCTCTGAACAAGGGAGCAGCAGCATGAATGCTGGGCTGAAGGCTCAGTCCAGCAATCTGCTTATCAGCCAATCTTGGCACAAACAACAACAGCTGAAGACAGTGCCATTGGTATGTCCTCTGGCTGCTTGCAGGAGCTCTCCAGCAGAATGCCAAGCCATAATGTGTGGCTGATTTTGGAGGACTTCAAAGCTTGTGTGGGGGAGAAGGCAGGAGAGAAATGAAATGGAGATGACTGTGTACCGGGGAGGAGAAAGGCACTTGGTTTTCCCACTGCCAAGCCTCCTTGACAGCACTTTGTTTCACTAGCTCAGCGGATGAAGCTCTTGGGACTCTCCAGTCGTGTTGTATGGAGCTTTATCAGCTTCATCATCAAGCAGAGGGAGAAAAAAGCATCGTTCTGCAGTGCTGAGCTCTGTAGGAATTCATCATCGCTCCAGTTCCAGCTATCCCCTGTATAACTCAAGATCCTCCCCCTAGTAGCTGTTGTGCAGGCCTCAGTGGAAGCTGTTGCTTTAACATGCAGCTTCAAAGCATGAGAAGAACAAAAGCCACAGGGACAGATGGAGGAGCTCAGCCATGCTGGCTTGCTGCAGAAAACAGCCTGGCTTGTGCTGGGCTCCTAAAGACTGTGTGGTGGGAAAGCAATGCAGGGCCAGGCCACTGCTTGGAAAATGTCTGACTGAACGTGTCCCCCTCGTGCATGGTCATCATGGCATGTATTGGCCCAAACCTGCCCTTCAGCTGAACATGCTGCAAGTAGTCTGTCACTGAGAAATTAGCTATCTGCATCATTCTGACCAGCAACTGCTTGCCCGTAACAGAACAGTCAGTAATGGAGACAGATGCTAATTACAGTAACACTGCTTACAGTGCTGATATGATGTCTCTGGCTGGATCATCAGAGGGTCCCAACATGATGTCTGAAATGGCCCAGCTAGTCCTTAATTACAAGAGATCTGTGTGGGTAAGCAGGCCAGGCCTGGGACAGAACTCAAGCTACATCCCAAGTTAACTTCCAGTGGATAATCCTTCACACCTGCAGGAAGAAGGGATGACAGCAGATGAGGATATGCATCCATGCATGGCAGTGAAGACTACTTGATCAGACTATTTTGTATGGCACAAAAAGAAGAATCTCTTGGATGTGCTGTGGATAAATAATTATATGAGAGAGAAATAGGAAAAATGGATGGGTCCATGGCAAGAGAACTCAGATGTGGTGACCAGACTCCTGAGAGAGAAGACTTGAGAAGAAAGATCATAAAAACAAGATCATCAGTGAATATCCCAACAGGCTCCCTGGAGCCTCCAGAAATCACACACTGAGCACTCCTGGCACAGGGAACAGCTTGCAGACTCCTTCTTGAACCTCTCCCATCCAAACAACCTGACATGAAGAACACTTGCTGGCCATTTAAAGGGTGACATCCCACCTGCTGCAAAGCCTCTAGTAAGTTGTGCCAAGGCTGCTACCACTGCCTGTGTGTCCACCTGGATTCATACCGCTCAGGGTGGTCAGACTGGCAGAAATACAAGCAGAGAGAAATGACATTGAAGAAGCCTGCCTTGATGTGGTGGTTTGCTGTATAGGTATACAGATGAGATTGCCTGTGTCCAGACTTGTCTTGTCCCTGTTCCAATAGGAAACCAAATATTTCCATTACATTAGCACATATGGATTGGGTACTAGAACAGCTCAACTACAGCAGCCACCATGGTACGCAGGTATCAGCACAAGATGGACTTGAGTACAGGCAGTAAGAAAGGTACTTCAATACAAACAGCAAAGTAGCTTAACTGTGCTAAAACTGGGAGCATATGAAGTAGATAAAACAGGGTATGGAGGACAGAGGAGTAGTTTTGGGAAGTTCCCAAGGGTGCACTACAAGGCAGTACACCAAACTACTGTTCCCAAGAGCCCAAAGATGGCACAATCATTCCTTTGAGCATTTCACTGAAACTGGACAGAATGACAAAGGTAAAGAACAAATGGTTTGGACAGCTAATTGGTGGAAGCTGGAGATGTTCCAGCACAACGGGAAGCCTTGTCTTTCCTATGATTTCAGCAAAGGCACTTTCTACCATTCCTATTTGCATTGTAGTTCCCAATGCCCCACTTCAAGTGATGACATCAAAACAACAATTCACTCACAGAATAAAAGAAATGGGCCTTGGTGTTTGAAATCGAAAGCCAAACCCAACACTTTTCTTCTTCATCATAGAAAAAGATTCCTCTTCATAAATCTTTGTAATAGTTTCAATGACAGTGCCAGAGGTACACTTCAGTAATGTTCTAAACGATTTATGTAAATCTAGGCAAAGAAAGAGTTTATTCTCTTTTTCCTGCCTACTACTTACTCTTAACACTACTGGGGATGAAGAAGATCCCCTGCTTTGCAGAAAGCTGCAGAAGCACCACCAAGGTGGAAGTCTCTCCTGCCAGAGGCAGTTTGGTGCTGTGCTGTATGGCACATCTGGCCTTAGGCAGGAATGTCTTGACCACCTACCAAATCCCTTCTTCCACATGAAAGGCTACAGAATAATCCTGCAAGTCTGTGAAAATATGTTTGGTTGCCATCAAAAGACTCTGAATATTGAATCAGAAGGGAATGAAGAAGAAACAAAGGGAGTATAAAGAAGAGAAAAGAGTTCTCAAAACCCCATTAACTCCGCCAAGACCAAAGAGTGCCAGACTTTTGGCAGCACAGCAGTGGCCCTGCTCAGTAGGAAGAATGGGTGAATTATTAATCGACCTTTTTGTGGAGGAGGAGAGTTACAAAATTAAACCAACTAAACCCAAAGAATTTTAGAAAAATTAAAAACAAGAGTGGGCACCCGTCTTAATGGAGCCACCACAAAGAGATTAAGGAGAAAGAAAATGTTCGCGTGTGATTCTGACACTGCACTGCAGACAATGCACGTCTTCATCTTTTCAAGACGATTCAGTCAGGCAATAATTAATATTCAAGATCTCACAATGGTTATAACAATTCTGTCTTTTTGATGGGGAGAAAATCAGCAATGTGGCTTCTATTCCTGAAAATCACAAAAGAAGAGCAATCCCTAGAGATAAAGCCCTCAGCATGGGAGAAAAAGCTGTCTGTTCTCTGATTATGGGAAGCTGAATTAGCACTCTGAGTGCACCCACAACCACCTCTCAGCACTGGCCAGCAGCTGCCCCTTCTCAGGCAAACACAGAAGCTACAACAGTTGCCCAGGCTCCTTGCTGGCACGTAGCCGTGCACTATGGCTGAATCCCTCAAGGAGATTTCGTCTCCTTGCACACGCTCATGGAAAAATCTCTTACCCAGCACAGTGCTGGGTAAGAATCCAACTGCAAGCATGACACGCACTCTCCACTCATGCCTACCTCCTTGGCCCACGCTGGTTTCTCACTGGCATTTATCCCTTCTTTGTAATGGTAGAGCGGTTTCTTCTCCGCTGGTCTCTGGTCCTGCCGCTGCTGCTGCTGCTGCTGCTGCAGGGACACCAGGTAGTCCCGCTCCTGTTGGAGCTGCCTCTGCAGCCGCTCTGCTTGCCTCTGCTCCTCCAGCTGCTTGCGCTTATACTCCTACCCAGAAGAAAGCACAGTGACACGGCTGCACGGTGCCCAGCGAGCATGTCGATGCGGGACAGCAAAGTGCAGCTTTATCTTTTGGGTAGAAAGCTGGGCCCAAGCATCTGAAAAGCTGTTTTCTTGCAAAGCCCTATAAATCCAAAGACTCTGGAGTGTGGGCTGTAAAGCACCCCGGAGAAGAGACAGTTCAGAGGACACAGCCAACAAATCCGGAGTTTTAAACCCTGCACTGGATTTTGCATTTAGTAGATCTCTCTGCCTCCATTTTCTACATGGGAACAGAAAGTGGCAGTGCTGCATCACCAGAAAAACCCTGCACAACCTGCTGATGGCTCCAACATCTACACAAAACCTGTGCAACTCTGCCAAACAGCAGCCTGACCAGGGACCTGGGCAACCTCCTCCAGCAGGGTCAGGTGCTGCTCATGGGTCACCCAAGTCCCTTGGTGGCTGCAGTGCTCATCAGAGAAGGTGGGAGGCACCTCAGAGATTGCAGCTTTTGACAACCTACAGCTGTGCCTTGAGGCACAGGGAAAGTTGGTCTGCAGAGGCACAGAGTGCCAAGCTGCTGGGGGAGGCTTCCAATCTACGTCGGAAACATGAGGTCAGCATGGACATCCCTCTGCCAATCCCAAACAGAAGCCAATTAGATAAAATAACTTGCTCACAGGGCTTATAAATTACCATTGATTTTGCCCAGATTTTTCTGGATGAGGAGAACAAAGGATCAATGCAATGAGGTGCCAAACACCATTAGTTCATAAAAACCCCAGCCAAAGCTGAGTCTGTGGAGCACTTTGTAGGACTAATTTATTGTTGGTGTCAATGGCAGCACAGCAGAGCCAACAGTATGATCTTCCTGAATCCCTACAGCTCTGTAAGGTTTAATGACTAAATCATTAACAACTTTTGAGAAGGCCTTTTTAAAAAGCACAGGCTTGTGTGAGGGTTTTGCTTTTCCCTAAGTAAATTCAATAGGGGGACAAATAATAATCCGTATAGATTAAAAGTAAACACAGAGAGAGTATAACAGCTAAAGGCATTTTGAAAGAATTGTTCCAAGAAATAATTAAACAACAAAAAAAGAAAATGTCACGAGAGGGACTGCACGGTGTTCCTGCGAGGGAATTAAGATAGAAGCATTCACACAAAACATTAAAACCCACATCACAGCGTGGGTTTGCCCAGTGCAGTTATGTTACAGCTCCATCATACTCCAGCATGCTGCTAACAGCCATAAACGTGGTGGGGAAACAAATAGGGCCATGCTGCATCCAGACCTGCTCCTCTGAGGGAGGCCAAAGGCATGGGGGACACGGGGAGCTTGGCATGCTGGTGTGGGGCTGGAGGGGTGGTTGTATGCTCGTCACAGCTTGCTGGTCCACGCCTCAGCATGGTGGGAGGCATGCAGGGGGTGTGAGTGCATGCGGGCAGGAAGCATCAAGCAGGGACGGGGTGTCCCATTTACCAGAAGTAGTGCTTGTTCCTGCAACAACTGCTGCTGCAGGATCTCTA
This sequence comes from Meleagris gallopavo, assembly GCF_905368555.1. Lineage (NCBI taxonomy): Eukaryota > Metazoa > Chordata > Aves > Galliformes > Phasianidae > Meleagris > Meleagris gallopavo. The sequence continues at coordinate 19,082,291 of NC_139414.1, read as the reverse complement.
ACTGTCTCTGCTCCTCCTCTAACTGTCGCCTGATGTACTCCTGGACACATGGCAGCAAAGATCAAAGGAAAAAGAGAGAGAAGGTGAAAGAGGCAGTGTTTTGCAAGAGGAAGAGCAATGTGGTGGGCACCCAAATCCATCCCACCCACGTGCTGGCACTGATCAACCGGACTGGGTACCCAAAGAGCCCAGGGACTTCTGAGGGCAATGAGCTAAAACTGCTGGGAAATGGCCAACGTTCACCGTGGGCAGTGCAGAACCCCACCCTGGGGACAGGAGGGTGGGAAAACCCCTCACCAAGCATCCCCAACCTGCAGGCAGGTTGTGGATCCGCACAGAAATCAATTAGGACAGCAGGAAGCGACGCGCACAGCGCTAACAATTAAACCATTTCCTCTCCAGTGGCGAAAGCGGGGAAGAAACAGGAGTGCTCATAAGAAGACGGGCCTTTTATCTCATTAGAGCAAGAGGCACGCACTGAGGGTGAGGGCCCACACTACCTGCTCGTGCTCGGCACGCCGCCGCTCCTCCTCCCGCCTCATCTGCTCCTCGTAGTGCCGCCGCTGCTCCCGCTCCTGCTGCTTGCGCAGCTCCTTCTCCCGCCGCTGCTGCTGCAGGGGCAAAGGGCACAGGTCAGCCACCAACATGGGTGTGTCCCCTCATCTCACAGCCCCACAAAGCCACTTCCAAGGTTTGGGGGGGATGCTAAGAAGGCAACACGTCCCTCTTATGCTTGCTGAGACCAAAACCTAACACGCAGAAGATCCCAAATCCAAGGGTTTTTCTCTTTTCTTGATTCTTATCTGCCAGTCATGTTATCTGCTAAGGAAAAGAAGGCCATTGACCAAGTTGCTGAAGATCAAACTGCTTTTTATGACAAAGGCTCACATACTTACAGCCTCTTCCCCTGCAATCAATAGGGCTCTGTAAGGATGTACTGCTCCAGTCTGGCCACAATGCTGCTTGCAAGGGGGGGAATCGCAGGCTCATCGCATGCCCATACTGAAAATAATTAGCTAGCAACAGGCTGAATCATTTGCAATCACAGAACAAGTGCAACGGGGGCTTACCCTGCCCCTGCCCACTTCCTGGCCCATGATCCCTCTCATTTGGCTCTGTCATGTCCTAGCCAGCAGCAATATGGGGCATCTCAGAGTGATGACAATCTACCACCTGCTCCCATGCTTCTGATGTGAACTGCATGGGGAAGATGGACTTCTCCTTACTTCAGAGTTATCAAGATGTGACTCGTGATTTTTCTCCCCTTCAAGGCATCCCTCCAAGGCTGCAGCTTAGGGACACCCAAACTGCTCTCTTCAGGGATTTGGGAGCCACAGGCACGCTCCAGCCACCAAGGCAGCAGGCAGCTCTGCATGGCCACAGCCAGCTCATCAGCAGAGGGCACTCAAATGCAACCAGCAGCTGCCAGGGACTGCGGCCAGCGTAGCTCCTCCTCTGGGTGCAGAGACACACATACAGTGCTCATGGGGAGGCGACCCACAGAAGCACGGACCAAGGCCTTGTTTCTCCCTTTTGTATTTTTTTTTCTACCCACGTGCTGGCATTGGGTAGAAATTCTTGCTGCTGCGTGTTGGCAGAGTCGAGGAAGCTATCGGAGTGATTTAAATGCTGCATGATAGCTACATCACATGGATGTAGAACAGGCAGCTGGCTGCAGAGGCTCTGCCCAAGGAGCTGGCTGAGCTCTCTGGAGGTGAAAATGCATATAGTTTAAATTGCTGATAAGCAATAAACCTGCACTGTCTATATACGTAGATTTGGTATCTGTTACCTACAGATATACAGACATCTATCTACATATCTATCTAGATACATATCTCCATAGATACATAGATATCTACAACAAGAATACACCACATTACAAAATATGAAAGAGCCATTGCCTGTGCTACACCTTTCCATCCACAGGTAACACCCACAGGGATCCCGCAATCTGATGACTGCCTCCAGCTTAACACGAGAGCTGCAACACAGCACTGGCACCATCCATGGCCATACTCATCAGTGCTGTTTAACTCGCTGCAGGGGAAGAAAATTGCACTCAACCTGAAATAACCTGCCAGCTCCAGACTCCGGCGTGTCCCACGCCACGCACGCTGTCGCGCTGCCCACGGGATGCATGTGTTACTCCGTGCGTACGCATGTCCTCGGTGAGAGCAGCGCTAACATATGTCTGCTTTGATTCTTTGAGCTCTATATTCAAAACGAGGTGAGCGGGATGTAGCAGTGACAAATGGGATTTCCCGGCTTTGCCAGCTCCTGCCTGACCTCCTCGGATGGGAGCTGGGGAGGTCGCTGCTCCCATGCACTCAGACAGCCCCCAGGAGCACGGGTTGAACACATGCTAACCTCAGCTCATAGTGCAAGTAGGGAAGGCATAGTGTGCATCATACTGGTTTGGCTTGTGGGAGAGAGGGCATTTTAAAGTGTTGTTTTTTTGTTTTTTGTTTTTTTTTTTTGTTAAAATAGCATACTGTTGAATAAAACACATAATGGTTGTGTAGGCTGGGCTTGGCTGGCAGGAGGCAGGGGACTGAATGCCACAGCTATTTCTCAGATAAAAATCACCGGATTGGTCTTTATTTCCTATCCAGCAGGCACACAAAGCCAAATCCCTTCAAGGGAGAACAGAAAATGCTGTTCCCGGGAGAGAGCTGCACACTGCTACCCTTCCAGCCAAACGCACACACCATGCCCAGTGAGACAGGTCCATTTTATTCTCTCCCAAAAGGCACACACCAAACTACCAGCCCTTCTCTGCACCTCAGGCCTAGCAAAACCCAGGAGCTGGGAACTGAGCCCCCGCAAGTGCAGCTTTCTTTTGGAGCTGGGCCAGCCGCTAATCGAAATAGTTAGGAGACTTCTATGCCCTGCTGCACCTTTATCAAGGCCTGGGGTACAGAGCTCATCTCTGCTTCTCTCTACTTCTACACCCCTTTGGTCAGGTCATGCTATAACTAAAGCATTTGTCATGGCTGCCTACAAGCAACATCCCGCCCAATGCTGTCCCTGCAGAGATGCAGCAGCACAGGCTCCTTGTACACTTGCTCTTAGGGCCCTGGCAAATAACCAGGAGGGATCTGGCACCATGGAGGGGTGGGAGAAGCCCCCCAGCAATGCACCTCTCTTCCACTCCTGGCTCACAACAGTGCCTTCCCCACTTGCTCCTGTGCCCACCAGCACAAGGATGATAGGAGGACCTTGTTTGAAATAGGAACTGAAATCTGCAAGATGCAGCTCAAAACTGACATGAAGAATTCGAAGAGCTCTCTTTATTTGCCTCCTTTTCTCCCTGTTTTCTGCCCTCCCCCTCCCACCTTAAGTGCACACCTCCCACACTTCTCCAAGCCTGCAACTACTGTGTGTATTTACACTATTCAGATTTATTATTCATGCAAGGCAAGAGCACCAATTAATTAGGACTGCGTTTATATAACTCTGCAGGTAGAGATTTATGTAGCTGCTTGTAAGCCAGAATGGGATCTTATTTGTGCTGCACTGGAAATGACAGGTTTTAAATATTGATGAGGAAAGACACACGAAGGCAAAGCCTCCAGTGGGAAGGCCTTTGGAGGTTGGGCACGAAACAAGGACTTCAAAGGAGCAAGCTCTCCTTGCTGTACAAGATGCATTTAGGAACAGGAGCAGTGGGAGAGCTGTTCAGGGTTAGAGTCTCCCCATGAACCATCAGGGCCCTGAGAGGCACTAACACACACAAATGCAGCTCTCAAAAACCTTGGCAGCTGCTCCCAAACCTGAGCATGAGGCAGCAAAGATGTGGAATGGGAATTCCAAGTAACAAATGAAAACAAATACTCGAGGTGGTTGTGTTGTTGTGGCAGGCTCATTTATCCAAGCCACCAGGGAAACAGTGACTATGGCTGGAACGTCATCGTTCCCGACACATTGAGCACTGGAGCATGGAGAGGTGTTTCCCACAGGTAGAAAAATGGGGTCAGAACTTCCTACCACAGCAAATGGGGATGTGACAATGCTCTGAACCACTGCAGGCTTTATTTGGGATTATCGTGGAGGAACACGACTGACACTCCGTGCAGGAAGAGGGTCTTGCTTCAGAAACAATGAGTTCTGCAGGCTTTATAAACAAAGCAAAACTAAGGAGATGTAAGATTTAGTGCATAACTGTATTATAGGAGCTCCTGCAATGGAGCTTTCCTTGTAAATGGGTATGCTGGCTGCTGCCAGGATCTCTGCAAAGCAGCAGTCCCGATGAAAATGCTCCTATAAGCTGTATGACACCCACAAGAAAATAACTACAAATCCAGCTAGCCTAAGTTTACCTATAACAAATTGCAGGAAATCTTTTGCATTGCTTTGTAAGAACTTCCACTAGACAGTGCTCAGCTGGTTATCATCTAACAGAGCTGCAGCAAGTTTGTATTCACTGAACATCCAGCCCAGTAACCGCAGTGACTGCAATCTGCCATGTAAACAGCAAGGTGCTTAGATGGGGCTTCTGCATTCCCTGTAAAATCTGACCTTTTGTTTTCTGCCTATCAAGAAAATTTAAATCTGCAACATGACATAGAAATGAGGTTATAAAAATCCTTCCTGACTACAGCTGCTCACTGCTGCCAAGGGGTCTGTATGGATATTTGTTGTGCAGTATTCTTAATGCTCCTGACCATGAGATGTGTTTTCCTCCAGCTCAGCAGGAGTTTTGATGATAAATGCAGGGCAGCAAGGCTCATTCTGCACAAATGGAACGTGCAGAAACTTCCTGCATGAGGGTAAACAAAGCTGCCTTTCTACTCCTCACAATCCAGCACAGATAAGCCTCACCATGGGTCCCGTGAAGGAGCACAGAAGAAATTCTGGTCCTATTAGGTAGAGGAAATCCAGAGTAAAGAGTCAACAACTGGAGCTATTGAAAAGTTAGTGTTAGAAGGAGCTAGGAGGCCAAAAGGAAACTGCCTGGCCGCTGCCAAAGAATTTGGGTGCTGCTGTGATGGGTCTGTAGGGCTGCTCTGTGGAGCAGAACAGCAGCAGGGCAATGGAGCACAGGGTGCCTCAGGCACCGACCTCAATACTGAGCTTGGCACAGCTGTGACAGCTGCTGTCTGCAGGCCATCAGGCATGTGCCACCCCAAAATATCTGGGGAGAACATGAAGACCAAACTTCACCCACCACTGACTGTGCTAGAATCAGGAGCAACGAAACTTTGTGTGCTAATCTCTGCCTCTGCCTGCAGCAACCCATGGCAGATACAAACCACCGCACAAAGCAGGTGGGCAGCTACAGGTGTCAGTAGACCTCAGAAGGGTTTCCTGGGGAAAACAGGTAATGTAGGGGCATCTGAAACCCCACTGCATGGCATGAAGCATGATCAGCCCCCAGGACATGAGTGCTGCTGGGCTGAGGGAACATGGCAGCTGCCAGCACACAGCTCTCTGTTCTGTCTTAATCCCAACAGAACCCATGGGCTGATCTCACTGTGGCTCTGTGCTGGGCAGAGTACACCTTTCAGTTATCATCCCACTATCCCTCCCAGTTCTCTGACACAGCAGGAGCACAAAAACACCTTTTCTCTCATGGCCTGCTTTGCTCCAGAAGGCATCTGTCTTTCGATTTAGATCTGAACACTGTAAAGCAGCTGGAAAAGAGGTAATGGGTGAAGAGCCCAGGGGGGCTGTTCCAGTCACTGGAAACAGAGGCACTGATTTCAAATACTAGCCATGGTGGCATTAGCTTTTAATGACATGGGGGTAAGAGCAGAGCTGGGCAGAGCTGTGCCTCAGCAGTCCAGGGCTGAGCTGCCAGCTTAGTGACGGGATTAGTCCTCCATCAAAACCTGCCCGAGGAGCACAGGCAAAGAGAGAGAACGATTTTCTTCTGTATGCACAGAACATATTAATACAGTGGCAAGTATTGTATTCATTACAGGATTTCAGCTAATCTGCTGTCTGCTTTTATCCTGGTATTGTTCCTCTTCTGTACTGCTTGCAGCAAGCACGTTCTTACAATGGCAGAGCCATGATTCCCTTATGATAGTCCCTAAATAAGCGTGTACTGGCACAGGGGATTTCAGGGTGTGTGTGCATGCGCATGTCCTCTCTCCAAGGTCCTCTCACACTGACAACACGACAGACTTACACATTTACCAGGCAGAAAAGAGCTCAGAACCAGCAGGACCACCTCAACAGACGGCCTCATTTATGGTGAACAACCAGCTGATGGAATTCTTTCACAGCTACGCTCCTGACTTGGGGCATTACTCATCCCACTCAACCCAGCCTAGGGAGACCCAAGTTAAACATAAAAGATGCTGTGGCTCAGTCAAATTAAGGGTGTGGGTGCTCTGATAGCCCATTTACTGCAGGACATCTTTCAGACCTATCGGCGACCTCTTCATAAAGCTCACTTAATTACCCTTAATGCATGAACCCTTCAATCAGATGCTTGGGATGAGCTCAGAGTGAGTCAATGGGTTTCCACGTGCAAAACCACATCAGAAGCCGAAGAGCAGAAGAAATCCCCTTATTCTTTCATGAACTTCTTCAGTCAGTAACTGTGAGATAACCCCAAAGCAAGCACTTCCTTCCAGGGTCGGGTGCCACTCGCTGACACTGCAGCCACCCAGTCAAACACTGCAGCTAGATTTTAAATGGGGTGGATAATTTCATGACCGGTCGTATTTGTAGCTGGTACGTTAAGACAAGGGTAATGAAATCTTATGCTTCGGGGCACATATGGATTGCTGCACAAGCCAGGCATCTGCTCCTCCCCCATAAGAGAAATTGTAATTGGCAGGGCTGAAAGGACCATTGCTGAAATAAAAGATTAAATGGGACATAAGTGGTGCATGGATCTGGGGAAAGGGCAAATGGAGTTTTTTAGCCTCTTTACAAGCATCATATTCCACAGCAGCAAATAAGGACAATGAACATGACAGATATCTGGCCTGACAGGAGTTTTGGCCACCTGGACTGAATACAGCTGTCACACCAGTTCAGGACTAACTGTGCTCAGCAGACCCAGGGACCCTTTTAGTTTGGTGCAGAAGGGGTTTATTTACAATGAACAAGCTCTATTACCTCCACAAGGGCTGGCAACACTTAGATGGTGAGGAGAGCGCCCGTAGGTTGGTACAACCTACATGCAGCACGTGTGAACAAAGGCTTTGTTCAGCATAACAAAACGCCTGGTTTACCATCTAGAGAGGTCAGGACACGATCACGGAGCACGCAGAGAGTGGGACCTGTTAGCAGACGCTGCTGCTCAGCTCCCAGAGCCCCAGTTTGGCTCCACTCCAGCCAGTTACCTCCTCCAGCCTTCGTCTCTGCTCCTTCTGCTCCTCGATCCGCTTCTGCCGCTCGGCCAGCAGCTGCCTCTTGTGCTCCTCGTTCTCCCGCTGCTGCTGCTCCAGCTGCTGCCGGCGCAGGGCCTCCGAGCGCTCCTTGTTGGCCAGCTGCAGCCTCAGGAAGTCCCGACGCAGCGTGGACTCGCCAGGCAGGTTCAGGATGGAGCTGCACAGGAGAAAAGCACCACGGAAGGTCCCACGCACATCCTTCAGCCTCTTGTCCCACGGCCGTGCACCCCACAGCACCTAAGCACTCAACCACGCTCCCGTAGTAGGAATGGAGAGAAGGGCTGGGTCACAAGCATTGGGGCAGGTCGGTGCCAAGTGGAACATGAGTTTCACAACATCTCCCCCCACCATCCCTTTTTTCTTTCTAAATAATTTTGTTTTCTTCTTAAATATAAGCCCTGAAGCAGACAAGACATTGCTCGATCATACGCCTTGGCCCAGACCACAGCTCACCAACATTTATTTGCTAAAGGATTCCTTTACAGTAAAGTTTCTAACCAAAGTCCCTTGTGCTGCAGTGGCAGGCACTATATTTAGATGTTCACAAAGCACACTTAGCATGAATCATTGCCAGCTATTAAAATACTACATTATCTCAGGGAAATAATGGAATGATCTGATACTAATTACAATGAGACTGAAAAATGTCATCAAAGAAAGTTCCAGCCCTACTGTGCTTGAAGCAACGCTGGAAAGTTTCATGGTGAAAAGTTACATGGAAATAGGGAGCGTGGATCTAAGGAACCACATTTGCAAGAGTCTTTCTTAATAACAGCTCACACATTCTTCCACATCTAAATACCCATATGGGCAGTTCCTCACAGCACAGTTCATGTGAGCACAGCAGCTGTGTATGCATGAAGGATTCTGCACTACTTGCACTGAGCAGGGCCGTCTAACAGGGATGTGCCATGCTCCTGTACCAGCCTGCACTGTCAATCTCACAGAAAATGAGACATCTGGGTCGTCCCAGCCTTTCAGCTAAGGGGATCTGTAGCATCAGTTTAATGCCCACTCACCATCTAACAGGGGGAATACACTTCATCCTACCAGGGAACAGGACTCAGTGATCAAACTGTCCTTCTTCTAGTTTGTTATAAGCCTATAATCCAAGTCAATTTCGTATAAAGAGACACAAAGGTAAAAACAAAAGGTTGATTTTTACCTGGGCTCTCCAGAGTCATTTTCCTCCTCCTCCTCCTCACTTCCACTGTACTCGTATTCTGTCTCATCTAGGAACATAATTGCTTATCAGTGCCTTTTACTAGACTCATTTGTTTTTCTGATGATTAAAAACTTTGAGGGGAGAACGGAATACTCTTTCTTTTTCCTGTCATGAAAAAGAATACTCAGCATTGTTTCTGTCCATTTTCTGATATTATGAGAGGTCTGCAAGGCATAAAATCAGCATTGCTGTCCCTGACTGCTGGCCCTGGCACACACAGCACACCTGGGGAGAAGGCTGCAGTCCTGGCTGCAGCAGGTGCAAGCCTCCAGCAACCAAAGATACACCATGTGAGGATGAAGAGTAACCATAAATAAAGATTTACCACAACACAGCAAAAACTCTCTTCAGAAGAGCTCCTGCAAGTGAGACACACCAGAAGCTTCTGAAGCCACAGGCACTGGAAGGTGGGATTTAACCACTGCTCTGAAGGTAATGACCTTCTTCTAAAAATATGCTCTTCCTATGCAAATCCACATGTTTTCCAGGCAATGAAGATATCTACATAACAGCCCAATTGCAAAGTTGTGCTATGTACTGTGATTTCTACTGGGATACTGGCTGTATCAGATGAAGGGAAAGACAGTAAAAAGAAAGACTTGCATTTATCCAATTACTCTCCATCTCTAGGGTACAACCTTCATTTGCAAGACTAAACACATTTAATACTTTGCTAGGATCCAGCTTTATTGTTTTGATTACAGTGAAATCCATTACAAAAGGCTGGAAGGTAAGCATGAAAAATTAATACTGCTACCAATAAGAAAAGAAATAGCGATTTATATTAGTTTGCTGAATTCTACAAACAAGCTTTCAAATTCAAATTCAGCTCACGAGCAATGGAGTACTTTAACAAGTTTTTCAGCTATCTGATCTTCCCTTCAGAGCACTTTGATTGGGCCAGGAGAGTTCACTGCAAACATCCAGTTTAATAGGTTACTCTTAGTCAGCGGAATTGCTTTGGGCAAGGGTCTTATCTGGATGTTCGTTTGCACAGCTCTGCTCATCACTGGTGCTGCAGAAATGTCACGGAGATCAACAGACTTAAAAGATGTGAGCTGGGAAAAAATGCAGCTTGGCAGCTTCTCCCTCTCACATGCTTGCACGAATATATGCACACGTGCATTTTATACACACATTTTTATGAATCAGAGCTTAAATGTTCCAAGTAGAAATTACTACCTGGACAAAAAGACACTATTTTTCATCAGGAAAAAAAAAAAAAGAACTTAAAAACATTGATTAGCTCTAATGACAATCACCTGCAGCCTTTGTATGAACACCAATTGCTTTGTTATGGGTATTTGTTCTCACTTCGACTTTGGTGATGGCCAAGAGGAACCAAATCAAATAAGGTATTTTAAAACATGACAAGGGTGCACAAAAAAGGAGCACACCTACTTAACTCAACCTGCATGCCCTCTGAGTGATGGCAACTTGAGACTGAGACTGCAAGCAACCCGGTCCTTTATGCCCTTCTCATTCCTCCTCTTCCCTTTCCCACACAGATACACCTCTGTCTGCCCGAGGGACCTCCAAACACATGGCAAAGCTCAGGGAGTGCCCAGAGCACAGCCTTCCCACTAACCTTTTTCTCCTCGCTTCTTCTTCGTCCTGTCAATGTGGTCCTTGAGCTGGATGCGGACCTGCCGCTCGTTGGGCTGGTCTCTGATGAAGGGGTGCTTCATCAGCTGCTCCGTCGTCGGTCTCTGGCTGTGGTTCTTCACCAGGCAGCTCTCAATGAAAGACTGAAACTTTTTAGACCTGGAAGGCACAGGAAAACAAAAGCAAACAGCCACGTTGATTCCTGTATCGGGAAGTCAGAAATTTGTGGGTATTTGAGAATACTGCTTGGATGCTCCCAGTTCTTGCTCAGGTGCAGCTTTCTGGGAGGATTCATGCAACTTCCCTGTTGACACTTAGCATGGGCTCAAAGCAGCAGCATCAAATCTCCTCTTAGTTTTCCCATGCATGCTCCTGTCCATGTTTTCCCAGGTGCTATTAGGGGAAAACACCACTCTGCTGAGTCTGGAGAAAGGTGGGAACCATCACTGTAATGGGGCATCAGCAAAGCCAAATGGCACCAGTAGCAACCAACAAAATGCAAGAAAACGTTCTTAAACCCTTCCCTTTGACTTTGCAGGTAAGAATAAGAGACCACACCTACAGATAAAACTCAATCCCTCAATGAATTGTTACTCATCAGACCCCATGGCCCAGCTCAAAGCCCAGGTGAACAGGACGTGCTCTTCTGGAGCATGGCTTGGGCAGAGGCAGGACCATGGCTGTGGGTGGCAGAGCCCAGCCTCTCCTCACAAGCAAATAGTTAAATTCAGCCTCAGCTGAAACAATTTCAGCCAAATCTCTAATAAACAAGCCCTTCTTAATCTCAAGTTTTGCATATCAGAAGTTCTGCCGGAATTAATTTCACCACATTATAAACCCAAGAGAACAGGGATTTACAAGGAAGAAAGATGTTGACAGGCCACTATGCTGTATGTTGCTTTAGCAAATAGGAAAATGAGTGTAAATTAATGACAGAAGCCAACAGATACTACAGAATTGCATTGAGAAGTAAAACAATAAGCTTTTGGGGATTTTACTTTTAAGCTGTCAGACTAGAAGTGATTTATCTTTTAAGTGCTAATCCATACAAATTGAGATGCAAAAATAAAATACACTACTGGATCCAATTAAATCCTCCCTCCAGCTTTATTAACGAGCAAATCTTCATCCTGCACCTTGCCTCAAGGAACCCTGTGTCTCTGTGTATTCCAGAAGGGCCAGACCACATGATGCTCTAAAAACTACACCTCCAAAGCATCATTCTCCTCTGTGGGTCTGAACCTGGAGACAGTTCATGTCCGGGTGCACAATCCAACCCCAAACACAGCTAAGCTAAAGTAGTTTATGATGTTTCCTTCAGCATACAATGGGTTTTCCTCCTCCTCAGGCTCCAGTGCAGTATTTGCAGAGAGATGCAGGACAAGGATCTTTGCCCAGCCTGGCCCTGGCTAAGCCAAGACACAGCCATGTACCTCATCAAGATGCTGTCACAAACTTCCAACTGCAGCAAGAACTGTAATCTGCATGTACCCAAACAAGGCCTGCTGAAAACTGAAGCCTGCCCCATGCATCCTCAAGTTGCAAGGACAGATGCAGAGATGTGTCCTTTCCCAGGCCAGCAGGTAAAGCACTCACAGCACCAGATAGATGCCACTCAGCATTGCTTTAGGTGCCCCAGGAGCCTGCAGGCATTTGGCTCTCTTCTCCAAAAAAGCAGCAGACAGCAGATCTCTCTCTAGCTCTGATTCTGGGTGACACCTTTACTACTTCTCATCACCACCCTGGTGCAGGTCAGCCCATTTCTGTAGCCACATGCACTGCTGTTTCCCAGCTCAGCCCATCTCCATAGCCAAATGCATTGCTGTTCCCTCAGCTCCTCGGCTTTGCAAAGCTTAAATAAATGTTTGCAAAGGCTTCCCAGCTGCTTAGATGAAAAGTGCTATCACAGTGCAAATACCACTTCATTAACAAAGAGATCTTGTCATTTTTTATAAGGCAGGGATAGGAAGTGTTTACAATAATGACATCACTAAAGTTCAAGTGGATTTCACCTGTGAAATGTAGGAAGAAAACAAAGCATCACTGCTGGCTGGATTTAATTGGAAGAGAAAAGGATACCAAAGAACCTGTAACTTCACAGGACCACAACACTGTTTCAAAAGTGAGTTCAATGATCTAGCACGCAAAAAAAGACTTGGCAAGCAATAAAAAACAATAAATAGAGCCACTGTGAGAGCCTGGTCAAACATCTCAGCTTCTCCTGGGTCTTGCAGAGTTCCAGGTCCAATACCTCAAGCTGAGAAATGAGTCAGAGACAGCAGATCTGCCTGCAGTCCCAATGGAAACACTCCAAGAAATTGTTCTTAAGGAATTGGTGGACTCTTACTGGTTTGGAGCTGAAGGCTGAGCTGTGCAACCAAGGAGAGGAGCAAAGCCAAGGACATGTAGATCACCTGCCACACCTGGGGAAGATGGTATCAAGCAATATCCTGGCTGGTGCAGAACACATCTAAGTATGTCAGACTCTTATCTGAGCAAGAAGTAAAATAGAAACTCCACCCCAGAGCAGTGTTTACCTTAAGGAGATGGGCAAAGTACTCTGCTCAAAGCCTGCTTTTGTCAGCTGCCTTCCCCTTTGTCTGGAGGCTGAGAACCTTTGCTGAATAAACAGCATATTTGTATGAAAAAAAAACACCAATCCTCTGAAGTCTTACAATCCACTTTGCACTGTGGCAGTGAGGATAATGAAGTAGGAGACTGGTGATCTGGCAGAAAACAAGTGTCTAAACTGTTTTCTCAGCTCTCTGACAAATGGCAACCTAAAAAAAAAACTGTGCAAGGAGAGAGAGCACCTTCAATACCCTCTGGCAGAGCTGGCAGGGAAAGATCCTTGTCCTGGTTTGGTACTGGAACATCTGAGGACTGAGCTGACAAAATCAAGACACTTTTTGCTAAAGCCTGGGACTCCAAGGCTCTCATTCCTCTCCCCTCCCAGTAGCATTCCTGCTGCTTTGGCACCGAGTGTTTGCAGTGCCTACCAATTACTCTGCTCCCTTTTTTTGTGTGTGTGTTTTCAAAAAGATAATACGCATCATTTCAAGGAATAAAGCACAGCTTCCTCCACGCTCTCAGCCTATCTGAGGCCATGCTGTTTCTCTAATGCCTGGCAGATCTCTCCTGATAAAATCAGGGCTGAACCTGAGGCAGGCAAACCATGCAAACCAGAGATGAGTGTTTTTAAGGACTCCAGCTCCATCGGTACAGAACATACAGTAACAAAACAACATCTGCTGGGCTTTAGAAGTATTTTTCCTATGGGTTTTCATTGGCATATCCCTCCTTTCTTTTTCCTTTTTTTTTCTCTTCCAAAACGGTGATGTACTTTTTTCCCCAAAATTTTAAAATAAAGCCCAAACTAAGTACAAATCTCTGCATTCTTGCGCTTTCAAGATAAACTATCCTTTCTTTTGGCCTGGCTACACGTTTCCATTTGAAAATGGAACCTTACTGGAAAGAAAGGGGAGCCAAGTGAAGTGTCAGCTGCTTTCAGCTGCACAAAGCCAACTCAGTGTTGGGAAAGGGCAATGTGAGAGGCATTTCCCTCTCTACCTCTCCCCTTCCTCCCTCTTCCTCCCATGCCTGTGCTCTGTGCAGACCAAAATGCCTTTCCACAGGAGACCCAGGCCCTAATATGCACCCATTTTAAAACCACTGAATATGGAGAGACTCACCACTTCTTGGATTTCAACCTTGGGGCTGGGTTGCGGGGGATGAGGAAGAGGGCTCTCATGGGGTGCATGTCACAGAGAGCTGCAAAGTGCAAGAAGAGGCGTTAAGCACAGCATGATGTCTCATGAAGAACCTAAACACACACACCCAAACTCCTTCCGATGCCACCAGATCAGCAGGACACACGGAGCACTTGCAGCACCAGAAGCCACACATGGGTTTTTGTTCCTTTGCTTGCTGCTCCTATTCCCTAAGCCATGTCGACCTGGCTTTTCCCACATCTTGGGCCCTGCAAACTGCACCAAACCCAGTCCAGGCTGCTTAGTGAAACCCTTGCCTGGGGTTTCCAGCACAAATCCCCGTGCCTGCTGACACTCAGCAATTCCTAGCAAGTCACCACCAGCATTAACAGAGCAGAGCCATGCATCTACTTACGGGGAGCGCCTTCTGCCATCTCTATGGCTGTTATCCCCAGAGACCACAAGTCACTCTGTAAAAAAAAGCAGATGGAAATGTGTGATGCAGTGGAGTGTTGTCACAACAGTGGGCACAAAGGGAACCTCAGGGCTCAGCCCCACGAGCAGGGCCTCTGTTTTCTCTGCCAGGCCCTAAACCTGCAGCACAGGAGATCATCTTTTATGCTCTTCCCATATTTTAAGGCTTGATAGTAGGCTCCCAGACTTGCTGCTTATCCCAAGCTTTATTGCAGAGCTTTTGGTGGATGTCACCCTAGTGCAGGTGTGGGACACGGCCAACCCCTGCAGCCATCTCACTGGGCACAGTTCCCAGCAGTTGTGTTGGAGAGACGTTGGCATCCCAAAGGTCCCAGTACAGCCCTTTGGCTGTGGCATCCCAATGAGCAAACTCCCTAAAGCCTCGGTGATCCAGCAACACACCACCTCCCTGCTCCATGAAGAGGGAAGCAGCAAGGGGCAGGAAAGAGGCACAAAATCCAGGTGTTTTCCTGAGACTTTGGCAGAGATTTCATGCCTTGTGACCTGACTAGCCAGTCCCAAGGACACAGCACAGTGGTGTAGCTTTGATTCCGCACCACAGGATGCAAGCACCAATGTGCCAGCCCTGGGGCTGTAAGGTAGCCCACAGCAGCCATCTGCGCCCTGGTAATGGGGCTGCAAGCTTCCTGCTTCAAGTTGGATGACACACAAATGGATTTGTTGCAGCTCCTGAGAATACAGCCTGTCTGGGATAGATTAGAAAAACGAAGTATCTTGAGATACCTCAGGACTCTTTTGAATCATGCTCTGCTCATTAGCTAGAAGGATGAAAAGCAGTGTTTCACTAGTGGGAGGAGAAACGGGTACCCTCACTTACTGTGTTCCCAATCCTTCCTCAGCCCACACGGTTGTTTTAGTCTCCTGAATGATCAGTGCACAGAAAGTGCATCTATTCAGAAAGCTCCTTTGATTTCATGCTTGTATCACTTTTCCTTCAATTTTCTCACTTGCAATGAGGGATATTTATAGCCCCAGCTCCCTGCCTGTGAGGCTCTACTCCTCACCAATCCATACCACAAGAAATCCCACGTGAGCCCTGGCTACACCACTCGATCCAGTAACGAGTCCCAGAGGATGGCTCAGCTCTTACAGACAGGAGGTGCCTTACGGACACCATGCCATCAGGCAGGAGGAAACGAGAACCTTCCTTAATGGCACTGCTGCAACTTGTGCTGGCTTTCTTTTGGCAGAAGGTGGCTAATTCATGACTGGGACATCATGTATAGGACAGCCTAATGATTCATATCTTTGCACCCAACGCACTGGGAACAGAACCCAGACTAATTTTGGTGCCTTCATTTGAAGCACATCCCCAACGCATCTCCAGGCCTGGTGGAGGGGAAGGTGCCAGCTGGCACAGGCACACTGCTAAAGCAAAGCCAAGAGCTTGCTCCTTCCTCTCTCTCCACTCTGCCATGGACCTCAAGGACAGGGCTGCTCTTCCAGCAGGTCTGGTGGAGATGGCTTTGTCCCTAGACATCATCTCACCAAACAGGGCTTCCCAGCTCCCTACAACGAGCAGTGACTCCAGGCTTCTCTGGGAGCTCAGTGCAGCAGCTGTGAGGCTGAAGTTGTGGTCTGGCTCATGCTGAAGGGCAGTATGAGGACTTGGCAGCTACAGAACAAGCCCTGCTGAGATGGGACATAGCAGTGGTCCAGGGCAGAATCCGTAGCCCCACAAGGAAGCCAAACAAGCCCCACACACACAGTTGCAGATGTGAGTTGGAAGCTGTGAGTACACTGAAAAGGACTCAAAGACTGGCTAAGCTCCAGTGACACAGAAGAACGAGTATGAGCTGTGCTCAGGTACATCTCAGAGCAGAGGGGATGGACTCTGCCTCCCATTCTCCCTCTGTGATCTCCAGTTCCCACGTGCTGCTCTCCCTGTGCCCCACTTTCCACCATGGCCCTGCAGTCACTTCTCAGTCTGTGCTCCATTTCAAAAGCTGTCCTTCCCAAGCAGCCCTGAGCCTCTAATCCTGCAAATTGGTGCATCTGAGAAAGGTTGTTCTTCCCAGCTCAGAGCACCAAAAGCTGCAGGGCAGGAACCCCCAGGGACGACAGCACCTTCTATGTACATATGTATGTATGTATGTATGTGACACCCTCCAGGAAAGACAACCTGCATTTTACAGTTTCAAGGCCAATTTCCTTCTTCCTAACCCAAGTTTTCCCTTAACAAATACTGTCCCATTAGTCCTTGCTTCAGATCCTTGTACCTGCCCAAAAATTCTCCCTCAAATCTCATTTGCAACACTTTCGCAGGACAGCCACATCCATTCTTTGTCTCTGCTCAGCTGGGATTTATGCTGCATACTTAATTATCTCAGTCTTTCCACATGATTCAGTACGCATGACCCCTTCCTTTGGGTTGCCTGAACTCCTTCCAAATTCCTAGTGTGTCTTTCCATATTGAGGTGCCCGGTATTATATGCAACATGCCAAGTGATCTTAAAACTGGAGCAACACAGAGAAGGATTATCACCTCTCTAAGTCTCCGAGAGAAAGCAGAAAACTCAGTGGGAAGCACGCATTTCAAACTGATCTAAAATTCAGGTTTTTGTTTCTTCTTGAGTCTGAAAAGCTTTTCAGTCCACCCAGCAAAAAGCCGCTGTGCTAATATATTTGTATTGTCTTGATTTGAGAAGGGAAGCAAGCTGGTTTTTCCTTTTCATTTGACACTTACTGACAAGATATCTAAAGAAAAAAGTAAGACTGTCTGGGGAAAAAACAACAAATAACCTCAACAACGTGGAGCTTCTATCTGTTCTTTTGTAGTGGTTTATTTTTCTGAGGAGGTATTTACTGCATCCTTCCGTCGATTACATGGCAACTCTTCCTGGCTCAGAAAGAAGTGAGATTAGAGGCTTTCTGTCCAACAGATTAAGCCTGTGAGGATTCCTTTTCTTCACCCTCTAAGTCTCATCTTTTGTATTCACTACTTCAAGCCAGTTAGCTAAACCTGAGTGTCTGATTTGCATGTCTTTAAAAAATAATAATCGTCATTTACATTTTTTTCCCCACTTCAAAGCAAGAACATCAGGTGCAGGGACACGACCTGGGGTACAGGCTAATGCCCAGTGGCTCCCACATCACCATGAGCTCCACAAACACCCTGCAGTAAGTGTGTCAGCAGCAAACAGCCTTCTCTTCCACATCCCCAGTCAAGGAAAAACTGCCAGTGCCAAGTGCAGAGACAAAGGGGCCCAGCATGCTACGAGCATTTGATCCTTGGGGACAATAGAGGGATTTTGGTCCCAGCACTTGTGCATCACTCAATGACATATTAAGTGCCCCAGTTTTTCTGGAAAGGGTAAAACCTCATACAGAGGCCTTCCAGTGCCTGAAGGGGGGTCACAGGAAAGGTAGGAAGGGATTCCGTAAGGGCATGCAGTGACAGGACAAGGGAAAATGGCTTCAAACTAAAAGAGGGGAGACTTAGATTAGACATTAGGAAGAAATTCTTTACTCAGAGAGGCCCCAGCACTGCTGCCCTGAGATCTGTGTGTGCCCCATCCCTGGAGGTGGCCAAGGCCATGGGTGGGCCTCGGGCAGCCTGAGTTGGTGGGTGCCTGCCCGTGGCAGGGGTTGGGGCTGGGTTATCTTTAAGGTCCTTTTCAACTCAAACCAGTCTGACATTCTATCAAACACCAAAGCAACTTTTTGTTACTTTAAAATCCTTCATCTCTTAAAAATTCTCACGGAGGCCAGTAATTGCACTGCAAATTGGTGGGCTGTTGTGCCGTTACATTACGCTGTAACATCCCGCTGTTAAAAAGCAGCTACCTACCTAGCCTCACACCAAAGGGCTGCAAAGTCCTTTTAAAATAATTCTCTGCAAGTTACCTCTCAGGGTGGGCACAGAGGCGTAGCAAGCTTTGTATCCCTCTGCATTTCCTCCAAAAGCCCACATTTTGGAGCTTTCTTTGCTCTCCGAAAATGCTCAGTGGATCTCAGGGGGGCTGCAGTTAGAAATTCATGTTCTTGACACTTCAACAAAACCACAAGGCACAAAAACCAAGGGACAAGCCCACAAACGTGTGTCCAGAAACTTGCAGTGTGGCAGAACTGTGATAAAATATGGAAAGCTTTCCTTGCCTGAAGCATCAGCCTCCAGTGCAGTTTGAATGGGCAGTGGGAATCACACTCCCCTGCTGACCTGCTGCATGGCATGCCCCTCTCTTCATCTTACAGCTCAGTAGCAATGTTGTGCTGTCACTGATCCAAAAATAAACTTTCAACAGGCAACAGACATGTGAAAAGTAGGTCAGAGCCCCAAACGTCTGCTTGTGTGACAACCTTCAGATCTCCCTGTGAATACCAGCCTGCAGGCCAAAAGATCTGATTTTGCCCTTTCTAAACCTGACCTGACTTCTCTAAGGAATAAATTGAGGAAACGCAGCGTGTTTGATGGTAGTATTTAAACATTCAGCACTGAAAAACTGAGGAGCAGGTAGGAAGCCTCAGTCTGACACCTTTCTTAGCATGGGGAAAGACTTCTTCACACTAAATCTTGGTAGGTGATGAGCACAACAAAAATTCACATTGGACTGAAATTCGCATCTCAAAATTTAACAGCCAGAAAGCAGGAGGAGACTACACTGCCTGTCAGTATAACTAGCAAAGCTGCAAGAATGTACTAAATTCCTGCCTGCTCAAGTTTTAGGTGCTGGGACACAAAATCTGAGATCCTACCAAGCACTACCTTCACATGTTCATGGTCTCATTTTAAGCACTCACAAGTAAGACAGCACATAGAGAAAACTCTTTCTCTGTGTCCCCTGGCTGCTTTATTTCCTTGATTACCTTATTAGTGACTGCACTAGACTTCGCAAAGATTGCATCTGTAATAACATACAAAAGAGTACAGTACCTTAAAGTCATAAGTGGCATCAGGATTTTCATCACAAGCAATGACCTCAGGGGCCATCCAGTAAGGCGTTCCAATGAAGGTATTTCTCCTGCCCACTGTTCTGTCCAGCTGAGCACTGACACCAAAATCCACTATGGACAGGAAAGACAACAGGACATTGTAAGTGTCAGACACAAACCTGAGCAACATTCTTCTGCTGCATGTAAGACAGTGAAGTACACTAAGAGCACAGTCAGGAGAGAAAAATACGGCCAAAGACACTTCTGTTTCATCTTTGCTGAGGTCAACAGATCAACAGACGTCAACCAAAGATGAATCTGATCATCCGATTTCCAGCTTTCATAAGCAACCCTGTGCCTTTTCCTCCTTGCTAGGAGGCAATGAAAAGAAATCACAGTTCCTCATACTAATGAGAATCAGGGTTAGAAACATGAATAAGCAGCGGCCTTTGTTCTATGGTTTTTTTTCATTGAATTAAAGCCTGCCAAATGTTTGTAGAAGCCTCATTTTTCTACCTAAATTCTTGCTGGAAATGGCAGAAATGTAAAAGACTTCAGGAACCGAGGCTAAGGACAAAAGCCCATAGGGAAATGTCAAGCACAGAGCTGCAAAATGAAGCAAAAACTGATGAAATCACATCAATGAGAGAATAATCCATGGTCCACTAAGTTCACTTTGCACAACATAATGGCTGGAGATTTGCCCTGGAGAATTTCCCCTTGGAGGGGAATCTTCACCAGCATAAAGCCAAACAAGCTGGTGGTGCCATCTGTTAAGATGGGGTTTGATTCCACAGCAAAGACATGGTAAAACAAGGATTCCACTTCACTTTGCCAGTGTAAGAAATCTTCCATCACTAGCATAAATTAAAAATGCACAAAGATAGCTTTAATAAGATAGGTGCCGGACAATGGAGGGTATCAGGACAGACAATGTGCTGTTATCCATGTGTCTTCATGTGGATGATGGGTCTTTTCAAGGATGACAAACACTGCATACAAAATTCAGAATATTTCTTGCAATTGAAGTGCTGTCTTACAGGTTAGCTTGCAAACCTGGATTATGTCATGGTAAATGGAATGGATTATGGTGCTGGAGGACACACACAACGCGTACAGCTGTGGAGAAATACACTTTGATGATGTCTGCGGATGCACACAGGCAAATTTTCAATCTAGGGCATGAAAAATGATCACAACTGGTCACCCTGTATCTGGTGGCAGAACTGCCCAACCCACCTCTCTGCAGAAACACCGCTGTAAATAGATCTTTGTATGCAGAACTTGGTCATCAGTCACTGACAGTTTATTGCATGGCACCTGATCAACACCCAAGGTCATATTTTTGAGGCCAGCACAAGAAAAAACACACAGCAGCTTTTAGGACCCACTGCTGTTCCCCAAGTAATTTACAGTTTCTACCAATTTTATTTCTTCTCTCCAGGCAGCCTACTTGCAGTTTCCAAGAGCTCCAACCAATCCTTACCTAGTTTAACTTCTGCATTTTCCGTCAGCAATACATTCTGTCCCTTGATGTCTCGATGAATTACTTTGTGCTGGTGTAGATGACTCAAGCCCTAGAGAATTCAGAGAAAGGTTAGAGGAATCCGAGTTCAAAGCATGCTATTTCTGACATTCCTCCTCAACCAATTACGGTCCAGAAATGAAAGATTCACAGTTGGAGTTAAGCACTTGAGAACACTTTTGTTTATCACGTGTTGAAAACACTGTCCTGTGTTACATGCTGGGGGGACATACCCAGCAAATGGAACGGCCACTGGCTGGCTGCATGTGCTGCAGTGGGTGCTCCATAGCAGGTGACAACCACTGACAATTCTAGAGGGATTAAGACCAGCCTTTCAATTTCTGCAGGAACCCATAGTAACCCAAATCTCTCTGTATTTCTAGATGCAGTTTTCCCCATGGGCTTTTTTGCCTTAGGGAGCCATTTGTGTTGCAGAAATAATAGAAAGCTTGTGTGTCCTTTCTGTGCTTCCATCATCAAGAAACCAAAAAACCCAATTCTCTTTGTTATATTGGTCCAATAAATGGGACTCCAATATACTGAAAAGCTTGTATTAAAAAAGATACCATGGAAATACAGATATTATAACTTGAACATATCCCTAACAGAGATATAGCTCAAATTAAAAGCCTGTCTCAAAGGCTAAAGGTAAACTAGCTTTTCTGTTGTGTTGCTTTATTAGCTCATTAATTTCTTTTTGCAGCCTACATTTTTATTTCATTCATTTATTGTTACATTTCCAAAGTAACATCCACCTATATTGCCAGCTTAATAAAAAATGGATTACTTTAAAAACTACTTCTGCATTAGGTTTACACTTCACATTAAACATTCATATTCGAGGAAGAATATAATTTCTACTATCATTGCTGGTAGTTATTAGTCATTTTTTGTTTGTTACCTTGAGACAACACTGTGGAACTGATTATATCTGTAGAGGTGCCCTGCTGCATTCAATTTTTAGCCACATTATACCCAGTTAGAGGCTCGGTGCACTGGAGGCAAAGCAAAAATTTCACTAAAACCCAACAAATCCTGCCACAGAGCAGGACCAAGTCTTACATGTCAGAATTACAACGTGCCCTCGACTTCTGAACCAAGAACGAACCACGCATACTGCAGCATGAAGGTGGGAGCCTTTTATGCCCCGAAATACTGTTTTATGACCCCAAATCCTCAGCAGCCCTTGGAGCCTGCAGGTCACTAAATCAACCGCCTCGAAGCATGGCCACAGCACAGCAGAGCTTGCACTCTGCACGGCCCAAATGAGAGCACTGACACTTGATGGTAGCTCTGGGACATGATTCAATGGATAGGTTTTGACTCACTGACAGTGACTATTTTAAGAAGAGGGCTCACAGAGTTCATACATTTGTAATGAACCCACATGCAACTGTGGTTTCCTGACACTGAAAGAAGAAGTGAACAGCTCCAGCTCCTTCTGTACATCAGGCTGGTTGTGCTGGCACAGATGGTGGCACCAAGGGTCAAGAGAAGTGCTGCGTCACCCCTGGTCAACTACAGGAGCCTAAGAGACAGCGTCAGACACAGCCCAGTGAGAGCTGTTGGAGCAGTCATTTTGACTTGTTTTCTTTGAATGGCTCTTGTATAGTTCTCTTCACGTGTCTGCTATTTCTGTCTTCTCTGGAACAAAATTTCAGTTCATGAACTCCTACGATTTTAATGTCAGGGCAACCATTGCAATCGCATAATCTGACCTCATTTGTAGAAAATACAAGCAAGTCTTTGCTAGAGGTGCCACCCTGCAGTATGTGGAACTCCAGCGTGCCCCGTTTTAAGACGTTCCTGTCAAACATTTATCTTGTGGGTATAAAAGCTGCAGCATCCTCATTAAAGTCAGAGGCATGTGGATTTAATAAAGCATAAGATGTTTTTTAATCATGCAGATTCTCTCCACAGGTTTTATTAGTCCTTACCTTTCTGCTAATTGAAATCACAATCCTACTGTAAATAAATCTTCACCTCGTTAATATTAAGGGAAATTACATTTCAGCTGAAGGAAAGAAGAGGGTTAAAATTCAGGCAGCTAACAAAGCTAAAGGGCATTAAGTAGTGCTTATTTATTATGCATCATACAAGCACATGAATCATTCATGCCTACCAGCACCGAAGCTGCTCAAGTCCATAGAGCAGAGCCTCAAGAGCCAACGGCTTCGCGTGTCCCCAAGGCCCACGTGCCACACTCCACCAACGCATGGCATTTAGCTCCCTCTGGGCACATACCCTTAAAATCTCTCTGCAGATGTAGGCAATCCACTCCTCCTTCAAAGTGTTCCCCTTTGTGTTCTTGATGAGGTCGGTGACGGAGCCCGCGCCGCAGAACTCCATCACCAGCTGCCAAATGAAACAGAAGTGCAATTACTGCAATTAGGCTGAAAGCATCCTCCGGGCCGCACAGCCCAAGGGCAGGGCCTGACACCGGCAGCGCAGCTGCGATCAAACCTATCTACTTTTAATCCATGTGTTTTTTGTTAAAAACGGAAACAATGAAAGATGGGAAGGCTGGAAAGGTGTGGTGCACCCCAGTAGGGTGGGAATAAGAAAGAGGAGTCACTTCAGTGCTGAAAAGCAGGGATCAGAAACCTTGAAACCACACTAGCAAAACTCTGCCTCTTGCATTTGAGTTCTTCAACCCCAAATATGTGAAAGCAACATGGCAGATCTGAGAGCTTTGTAAACCTTAAAAAACAGCAATATTTTTCCATTTTTGTACCAGCCCATCTCTGTCTTCAACCACCTTTTTAAGCAGAGAGCCCTCCAGAGGCCAAGCTCGCTGTGCGGCTCCCCAGGGACAGCCGGAGCCCTAGTGCTCGGGCTGATGCCAAATAGACCAGGCACCACCATCTGTACCACTTACAAAGCTCCATAACATCAAATACAGAACACAAGGATCTAACCTGCCCCAAACTTAATCTTGTCATTGAGCAACTGTGAAATAAAACATTCCAAAACAGCCCAGGCTGCGACTCTGCTTTCCAGGGCCACCACAGGCTGCCGGCGAGCAGCAATCCCTGTGCTTGAGAACCTGAGTGCAGCACGACGTACAACAAGCCTCCCCCAAGTCCTGCTGAAGTGGTTCTTTATCAAAAGTGAAACCACGTTTTCCAGTTAGATCAGTTTGTCTGCAGAAAGATATTCCTTTTCCCTACAAGTCTTGCTGTGCCAAATTCTTCACTGCACATGTTTAAAGTTTCCCATCACACGTAGCTTATGTGGTATTTAACATTTTCCAAGCAAGAAACATCACCTCACTAAAAGCATGGACTAAGAGAAGAAGGGAACAGCAAAAGGTCTGCCCAAGTCCTACCCAAATTGCTCAGAGATACTGATTAAAAGACTGTTATAAATAAACAATCGCAGAATTCAGCCCCAGTACTGCTATAAAATTCCTGTACAAATAAAATGCTTGAGCAGAATACATCCGAGTTGGCTGAGAGATCCCTCTGACCATGCTCCTATCTTTAGTTTTGATATCAAGTTTCTCTTCTCTTCCTAAAATGACAGCTGAAATACTCTTTGCATATCTCGTTACATCAGGAAACTGGCTCCCAGCAAAGATGCACGGCTGGCCAAAGTCTGTCCTGTGAGGACAGTATCTGCATGTGTTTCTGATTAACAGAGCGTTTGGGATACCACTGCAGCAAGCACTGAAAGGAAATCCCTGGATAGCTGAACCAGCTGAAAACACTCTCCAACCCAACAGGCTGACCTCTCCCTGCAACACTTTATGGCCTCCTGCCATGGAAACTCATCCGCAGGATCTCACCGGGGTTTGCAGCAAGAGGCCCTGGTGGCTGGAGGAGGTCTGGGAATCATTTTGTTAAGGATCACTTCACCTTTGTCTTCTCCTTCGGAAGGAGACAGGTTCACCCACACCACACCTGTTTGCATGAGCAACAGCCCTGCAGAGGAAGGGCACATCCTGCTGTGTACTGCTGTGTACTGCAATGGCAGTGCTTAAAGGAAAATGGGACAAACACCATTAGAAGTTCTCAGTGCACACATTAATCTGCCAGACTATCTTTATGGAGTTGGCAACTCACTCAGTCCGCTGTTCTCTCCCTCGTTGCACAGAGCTAAGATTAATTTTGCACCAGTAGGTGAATAATGCAGCTGCCCGCTGATGTATCCAAAATCTGTAATTGTGAAACCTCTGAGAGACTAACACTGAAGAGACAGAGGGGAAAAGATTCTTGGGAGGAGCGTTTCCAACTTGGCTTTTGAAGAGCTGTTCAATCCTACAGCATCCCTGGGAGAACACCCAGCACCAGCAGACAGGGGCTCAGCAGCACACAGGTTGCTCCCAGAGAGCCCTGCCATCAGTTCTCCAAGAGGAGCAGCAGAAAAACAACAAGGCTGCCAGCACACCTCTGTCTGGAACAGAAAGCTGATGGACACCTGACTTGAAAAAACACCACTTCCAGAAGTTTTCAATGGGACAGGAAGGCAGCTGGCAGCATGCTGCTGTGGCAGTTAGCGGCAATGAAATCCCACTCCCAGAGTTCTCTCTGATGCTCAGATGGAAGGATGCTACAGAAGACCCAAATATGGTTTTACTACACAACTACAAAGAGAATAAATAGTGAAGGTGGGACACACGTTACTGGGTAAGGTGAGGCTTCACAAGAGCAGTAAATGCGCACTGGAACAGGTACAGAAAGGACTAAAAAGATGATCAGGTCGCTTCAGAGGACACAAAGATTTGTTTAGATGGAGAGTTATTTAAGCAACAAGGCAGATATTGCCATGGTATCATTATATATAAACACCCTCTGGGTGCACGTAGGATTAGAAGCCAACAAACAGCCTTCCAGGAGAAAAGAAAAAGGAACAAAAGGAAAGGCTTCAAATGGTGCTCCTATCAGATACTTTCTTACCAGCCCCATGTCTCCAGTTGAGTGCTTTGCCCAGCTAACACTGGCATCATCAGCAATCTTCTTAAGGGATGGAGTCATGATGGGGTAAGACAATAAACTTGAAATGCAGAATGAATTTTTCACTGTAATCAAAATTATCATCAAGATGGGATAAAGGTAATATCGTCTTCCAAAATTTAATCTGCAAGGCCATTTATTGAGGAAGTATTTTTAAATACAGTTCATTTAGCATCTATTTTACTCTTCGTCTCAGAGCGACAGCAAACTTGACAAGGAAGCCAAATTCAGAAGCAGCAGCTGTAAATCTCCATGCCCTGTTGTATCACCCAGAGAAGTGATACAGCTCTGAAATCAGCCACCATTCCCAGAATGGGATTCCACAGAGACTCCCATTCCCTCCCACCAACAACTTTTTCCATTTTTCAAGCCAGTGAAAGCCATCACACAACCGCCCCAAGTGAAATGCTGATGGAAACCCTTTCCCCTGTTGTGAAAGCAGAAACTGGGTGCAATGCAACCCCTTGTGCCCCTGCCACACAGATTTCCCACTCCACCCATACCCTGGTGAAAGGGGCTCTCACCCCACACATCATGGCAATGATGGAGCACTAACGTGTAGAAATCTCTGCCATGTCAACATTTTCCCCGTGGGCAGTGGCAGCATTTGGGGGACTGAAGAGAATTACATCTCAACCCCAACCAGCCTCCTGCCAAACGTGTGATGGCCTGGCAACCAGCACCCGAGGTCTGCAGTGAGCAAGGGCCATGCAGTGAGGTCCTGGCCACCCCCCGGCTGCTCCCCCTATTTCTGCACCTCTTCTCCCTGGGGCCCCAATCCCACCAAAGGCACACAGCACCCCTGGGGAGCAATGCCTCATCTGTAATAGCAGGAAGAATCTCACAAGAATCCAACAAGAATCTGGTCTAGTATTAGATATGGAGGTCGGAGGCCCTGCTTAGGGCAGGGGAGTTGGAGCTTGATGATCATCACTGAGTTCCCTTCCAACCCAAGTCATTCTACCATTCCATGAATACCTCGGTTTTGTATTTAACATTCCATAAAGGCTGTCCCCATGACTTTTACTTCCTGTTTCACTAATGTATCAGATCTGTGATACACATCTCTATTGTTGTCTGGCCAAGCACGCTCTCTTATTTCAGGAAAACTCATCTGGTTGGCGAGCTCGTCCTTCAGGGCAGGCAGTGCTACCAAACAGGAGAGACCTGCTCATCACCAAAGCACGCGGCAGAAACGATGACAATACTTTATGTCAGGAGCCCGCCGCGCTTCCGAGAGATCTTAATCACCATTGAAAGAGCTCTCTGTTTTTTATTTCCATATCAGCCTCCCGAACGTCGATAAAAAGAATTACTTGGGCATTATCAGAAACCGTTTTATTTCAACAAAGGGCCAATGAAAAATAAACAAGCCTTTATCTGCACTGGAAGACTGATCGAGTTCACACAAGTCCTAATTCAATCAGATGCCAAAACAACAGCTACTGAAGGCAGTGACACCAGCACTCCTGCATGGCCAGGGAGCGTCCCCATAACACCTCAGCAGCCCAGCACCGCACAGACTGCAACACAACTTCTAACTGCCCCACCTGCCTTTCCCAGGATGAGCAGCACTGCTGGATGCACAACCCTTTTCCCCGTGCATTGGTTGGGTGACCCACAGGGAAATCGCAGCTTCCTTCCTGACCTCTGCCAGCAAAGGTGCCCCAACACACACAGCTCCACAACGGAGACATGACAAAGAACCTCTTCTCATCCCAGAAGTTCCCCTGTTTGGTAGCTTGGGCTGCACTGCACGGACTAAACATTTTAGAAAAATTATTTTCTTAACACTTGCCTATGCCAAGAGCTCCTTGAACTGGAGCTGAATTCACAAAAACCTTCTCCCTTGGTCTGGCTGTGCTAATCCCACACTCAGGCAGGAGCTAAGCCCAGCTCCAAGAGTGGCTGTCCGTCCAGTGAGGGCTTTGGCATGTGCTTGACTTTTTTTTTTCTTTTTTTCCCCTCAAGGCACTCCAGCAGCACAAGGTGAAATGGGTTGGTTTTTATTTCTCTTTTTTTTTTTTTTTTTTGGACACAGATTATAAAACAGCTAAAGCCAAATGGAATTTCACGGGATGGAAAGGCATTTCTCAGCTTGACAGCTTTCTCCTTGCTGAATTCCAGGCTCTCTGCAAAGAACATGTTTTTCAAGAGTTCCCACAAGAAAAAAAAAAAACACAACAAACTCAGTAACAGAAGTCCCTGGAGCCCAAGCCCCCACACCTTCCCAGTAACTCAGACTACCAGCACAGCTGGGTACCAATGTGGCACAGAACCCTGACAGCTTCAGTTCTGCCACTAGTGACATTTTAGTCCTCCATGATTCTCCCCAGCTCCCCACAGCCCCAACATTTTTCCACATGGACACAACTGAAGCCACTGCACTGGGAACCTTTTCCTAAAATAAAGCCTAGATCATACAGAAACTAATGAAATTAAACCACAACCTGCAGTAACTCTGCCAAGATGCAGAGGGAATATGTTGGGATCCGCTGAATGAAAACCAAGGTTTTGGATGCTGATGTTAATTCATAACTTTTTAATATACATCTGTATATTTGGAGGTGGGGCAGATGGAGAATAAAACAGCCCAGGCTTTATCTTTTCAGCATTTCCATCACTTTCCAGCTGAACCATGGCTGTTTGTTACTCCTGAAAACATAGGCTCTGGCAATCTTGTTCAGATACTGAAAAACTCTAGACAGCAAAACGAGCTTTCTCCTTATGACTCCACCTTAAAATCAAAGAGGACACTGTTGCCTTTCCAGAACTGTAGGCAAAACACGTACAGCACTGAGCAAACCCGAGAAATGGCTGGCACTGGTTCCTTTGGCCTGCATGTGCTGAGTTCCAGCCAGCTCCACCACCTGCAGCACTCTGCAGAACGAAGATCCTATGTGGTGCAAGGAACACATGCGGGGTCACCTGTGTGGTGTGGGCACAGTCCTGCAGTGGTCTGGGTGTCCCCGCAGCAGGCAGGCCACCCGCTCAGCCGAAGGGGAGCTGGCTGCAAGCCTCCCAGGCTCAGAGCATAGCACAGCGCCTGTGATTAATGTTTCATGGCCCTTATGGTAGGATGCACAGCAGCACCATGGGCCATGGTGCCAAGCTGCTCTGCACAGCTCTTGCAAGCAGCAGGGCCAGGAGGACGAGGAGGTGGGCTCACACGTTCTGTCCACTCATAGACAACGGATTGCAGCTCTATTCTCCAAGGCCTGGGAACACTGAATGAATAACTGAGAAGCTGCTGTCAGGGGAAGCAGCAGGATGAGGCAGGTTAGGATATATGGGGGAGGCAAAGCAGCTTCCAGCCCTTCAACCACACGAGGCAATCATCCCTGAAATGGCTGAACAGCTGCAGATCCTTCTGCCTTTCCTTCTCTATCCCTCTCCTTACTTCCCTGCATTGTCTTTGTGGAACATGGAGCACAAGATATAAGGCAGGGAGCTGGAAGGAATTAGGAGCAAGAGCATCCCGCACCCAGAACCTCAGCCTCCATCTTCCCAGCGCAGCTCCCTTCTGCCTCCAACTGGTTCCAATGCACTTATTTCATAGCATAAAATAGTTTTCAATTAATTATTGTAACAAAGATGCTGTTAATGACAGTCCAGAACAAATGTTTGTTTGTTTGTTTATCAGTCTGTGGAGACTCTATGGCAAAATGGAGAAGCATCTTCCTGTGTAGGAACAGCCTTTTCAAAGTCACAATTTCAAAAAAGTCAGATGCAAAATGAGCAGTACAGGTGGTGGTGAGTGGACAATGCAGGGAAACTGGGTTTGTCAAAACTGAGTTATTCTCAAGGAAAAGAAAGCAACTTACCCAGAGCTGATCATCCATTCCCGGTGGGTTCTTCTTAATAAAAGCACCATAATATGTAGCAATATTTCGGTGGTGAGAGTACTTCTTCAACATGTTAATTTCTTGTTTGATCTCTTCCTCTTCATCCTGGGGTGAGGGGAAAAAAGCCAGAACAAAATAGCGACAGTAAGAGACAGCATTTCACCCTAAGACAGCATTTCACAGGTGCTGCTCTGATCTCTCTGTTACACTGGAGAGCTTCCACACGCCATTTCTGACTGTCCTCTCCTAAGTTTCCTTTTATTGACTTGGGATTTTTGGTTTGTTTGTTTTTTACAGTATGTCATTGACACCAGAGCCCAGGTAGCCTGAAAATCTGGACCAGAAACTAAGAGGTTAAACACGGGCCCTTGAACAAAAAGCTAAGAATAGCATGCCCAGAGATGCACTGCCATATCCCCTATCACATTTCTGAACCCTGAACTGGAAAGATCACCAGGCAGTTCAGAAACCAGCTTCTTCCCAAATGGTTCTGACTGTTGGTGCCTCTCCAGCAGGCACAAGGGGATGGCCACAACCACTGACCTGCAGGGCTGCAGTACAGCCAGGTTTGGCCAGGAAAGAAGTCCTTGAATGGAGATACGTTCTGCATCCAGCAGGCCACCAGTATGAGGCTCCGTTCTCAGCCCACCTTTTTAAACAGATTTCTTTCTATTTCCTATCCTAACATACATTTGAGCATTGCTCCAAAGCTGAACTACACTTGCATTAGTCCTGTCATGCATCAGCACAGCCCTCCAAGACTTGTCAAGAAGTCCACCGGGATGTTTTTCTAAAACATTCCGCACAGCTGTTGCTTCTCAGGCTGTGGAGCAGTGCTTAGCATCTTCATGTTGACGAGTGCTGTTCCAAAAGGACAAGAAGGACAGTTACTTTTTTCCCTGTGTAAGACTCTTCCATCCCTCACTTGCTTCATCCTGCCTTCAGTTTCACCAACCAGCACATGACAGGATGACCCGGTGATCAGATTAACCACAGACACAGTTCTTCTTAAGGACCAGTGCTCCCTGACTAGACACAACACAGCCAGAACCACAGATTTCTTCCTAAGCTACCAAGGAAAATGACTCAGCGATTACAAGTCTTTTTCAGAGACAATTCAGGAATGAACAGTGAAGGAAAAAATAAGGAGCTTGTAGAAAAAACCTCCAATTATATCTTCAGTATGAACACAGAGAGCATAAGCACCAATGAGGGCGAAGAATGGGCCCAGGGGTTTTAAGAAAAATCTAGGAACTATTCTGAAAGACCACTATCACCTCTTCCCTTCAAGAAGTCAATATAATTCTGCTAGTATTTGTTTGCCTGGGGAACCAGGGAAGACAACACTTAGATTATCAGGCCTCAGACATACTCTCTTATTGAAACGCTCTGTAGCAGAAAAGCAACTGGATGCTCAGTCCTGCTGGAAGCAATGATGAGCTGTCAGTACAAAAACCTACCAGCTTCCTGCACACCACTGGCCAGGTTTTTTGCCATTCCCCTGCTGGGTCGGTCTCTGCCAAGAACAGAGAAGAGCCACAAGGACACTTAGTCTAAGGTTTTATCTCGTGTCCATTTTTAGGCTGAGTAATTCAAAACGGGGAAAAAAGGTGAAAAAGTATGAAAATAATATAAATAAATCTAAGCAGTGGAAGTCAGGATGTGGCCACATAGCCAGGCTCCAAGAGTGACATAGGAGCTCCATGCTGGCACGAGTCTGCTCTGTTACAGAAGTCATGACAGAGGCCTACACTGGCACACACATGTGCTACCTTATGGACAGGGTTGTCAGGCCAAAACCATGCGGACCTGGCTTCATGCCTGGGCAAGGATCACAGAAATGTTGCTGGAAGGGACCTTTGGTCCGCTGAGGGTCCCCAGCTCCACCTCCTGCTCTGAGCAATATCACTGCCAGCAGCCACCACCACTACATCTAGCCAGAGAGGGGAGAAAAAGGAATTATCGTAGCAAGCTGTTGTAACTACTCCAAAACCCCAGAGGAAAACCCAGAAAACCCACAGACCATGTGCTGTTGCCATGCTTTGCCTCCATCAATTGATTCTATTAGATCAGTGTCTGGGAAGTAGGTCACAGAGCATGCAATAGAACCAGCCTCTGGAAAATTAATCTGAATTCTTAATTCACAGTCACTGCTCGAACAGATCAAATGCTGTAATCTGAGGGCCTCTCTGCCCCAATCTTCCCCAACATACAGTTAGCAAGAGCACATATGAGTTAAAGGATTGTCTTCAGGAATCCTCTGGGGTTTTAGTGCAGGGAAACGTTGGGGTTGATGCAGTCTCGGAACTCAAATTAACTACGGCAGATCTACAGTTCAAAATTATCCACTATGAAATTATAGATGGCTATGATTGGGGTGAACACACTACATCCACTTTGGTAGGCTTCTGAAAGATCCACCACCATCAGGGACAAAGGGCAGGAGAGGAGAATCGGATAGAACAAAGCAGCAGAACTGAAAGTGGTGCATGTCAGCAAGTGGCAAAGAGTGGAGTCTGGGTTCTTGCTACCTTGCACTGAGCCTGGACCAGGAGCCAAACCCAATTCCAAGCAAGAATCAGGAACTGACTTTAGAAATGTCTCCAGAAACAATTCTTGTGGTGGCTGGAGAGCTCTAGATCTGACTTCAGCATCAACAGCTATGGAGTACTCAACCACATGGCAGGTCTGCTCAGTTTTCAATGTGGTCGTTGCAGTGGTCTTCAGAGGGATAAGAAGCAGCAAAAATTCAGTAAGGGTGTTTTTTTGTTTGTTTGTTTGTTCTGTGTTTTTCTTTTCTCTTTTTTTTTTTAAGGAGAATTTATGCATTATATATTAAAAAAAAAAACCAACAACTGACATGCTTTAATATAGCTGAAAGCAGCTCAAGAGGAAAACAATTAATAGCCAAACAACACATTCCATGCCAAATATATGATTTACTGCCCTGGACATTCACTTCAGCTAGTCAGAGAGAGGCAGGAAGCATCATTAATGTTCTCCTTAATTAAATACAACTACCTGCAGGATAGCTACAGAGCAGTTATTAAGAAGGATTCCAAGCTGAGACTCTATTTTAGAAGCAAGAAGTTTAGATTAAGGATATCCACTTAAAGATCAGGCTGAAAATATCAATTATTGAGCAGGACTGGATTTGGGCTATCTTTCTTCAAAATCCTTGCTTGTACTCACAGTAGTTGAAAAACCATTGAACAAAATGCTGACTCAAATTTAAGCCCTTCTTTCACCTAAAAGTAATATTCTGATTTTTCAGCTTAGATTTGTTGTAACCTCAGACTTAACTTCGTGGGAATCTCTGTGCCATTTATGCCTGGGGTTATGCTTGGTGAGTCTGCCTACTGCCTTACAGCCTGATCTACAAAAATTAGACGAATGTTACTTGTAGACATTGTAAGAAAACAGAAATTCCCTCTGACTTATTTCCACACATCACCTATTAACACAAAAAAGAACCTGAGTGAAGGTCCTGTAGATATAAACACCACACCGTAAAATCTGTGGCATTTCAAAACATGAGGCCAACCAACCACTTTTGTAGCAAGGCAATTCTGTTCATGCTGAACTTCTGAAAACTAACCAAAAACATTAATTCAAAAACAAGGTGGGAAGATTGGGATCAAGTCCTAAATTTTTGAATGTGCTATTCCATTAAAAACAAAGAACATGCTTGCTTGCTTCTGAACTTGGCGCTGTTTAGGTAGGCAAGAGCATTGGGCTATATAATATTTGCATGTAAAAAAAAAAGTCTTATTCAAGAGAAAGCATTCTCATGTGACTCTCCTATATGCATCCGTTTAGACTTTGAGGGATCACAGCAATTCTACTCATTTCCTCTTCTGTGGAAAAAGGAAAATAGGGCAACAGTGAAAGCACTTTTTCTCCAAAATCCTGTTATTGGATCAGTAACTTGCAAACTCTTGGTTTTCTTTGTCTGAAGTATCTTTTAGAAGAGCCACATTCCTGAGACCAGGATGGTGCACTTTTCCTCTGTGCCTCCAGGATGCACAGCAGTACTTCATCTCAAACAGAAAACTTATTCAAAGCAATGCCTGCACATAGTTTTGTCAAACAAAAACTTTCTACTGAGAAACTTGGATTTGGATAAGCTGACACGTCTTACCAGTGCAGGACCACGCTGCTACAATTTTGCTGAGATTTTAAAAATCCATTCAAAAAAGCTACTGCTGCAACTGGATGCCTCACTGCTCCACTGTAACATTATTCCATCTCAAAACTCTTCTGCATTTGCTTCATTCTCCCTTATTTCAAGGAGTATTTGCTTCCACAGCCCCCCACACGTTATCACACGCAGTCCCCTTTCCCCTCTGATCTGGCAATTTAAGGATGCAGGAGGAGGAGGATACGTTACCCCGGTGACGTCCATAACCTTAATAGCAGCAAGCTGTCCTGTTTTAACATGACGACCCTGCAAAACAAAAAGGAGAAGTTTGTTTAATTTGCTTGTTTATTTGGCAGTGTTTTGCTTGCAGTAAACAATATCCTTAAGCAATCTCCTGGCTCTGGCAGCTTTCACCCATTTTTTGCTTTTTCAAGAGCATCTTCACAGCAGCCATGATGGGAAAGCAATTCCCTCCCCTTCCTCCTGCCATTACAATTAATTAGTAAAGGGCCTTTATTGCTTGCTGTATTTTCCTGGCAAATAAGTGCTCAGAATACCCTTTAATGCTCAGCCATGCAAAAACAGCTCCGGGCCTCTCCTGAGCACAGACCATGACTCGGCTGTGACTGGTCCAGTGGGACTATGGAATTGCACTCACTGAAGCACCTACATGGCACTGAATGTGGTCTCCTCACGCCCCTGGCCATGGCACAGCCCCATCTGTCACATATCAGGGACACAGATGTGCTTCTTTGCCACCACTGTGACCCCAGTGACAAGGCCCAGCTACAGAGGATGCTGAAGATCCACGGAGCAGAAACTGCATATGTGGACACCACAGGGAGAGGACGTGCCACAGGGACATCCAACAGAAAAGGTGGGGGAAAAGATGAGCCTTTCCTGAACGGCAGCCCTGCAGCAGCCCTCTGCCCAGCCTGACCCCAGCTGTGGGGCTGTTTGGGCAGCAGCAGCGCTCCTCTCGCTCTCTGGATTTACACCTTCACCAGGAAGCCAATTCACCCAGCGGGGCTCCTCACTCATTTAATAACACCATTTACACGGCCTGAGCAACTGCATGTCCTAACAACAGAAAGAGAGTTTTATTTTAAGAAGTGCCCGCAGGCCTGAGCGTGCCCCCACAGCCCAGCACCCCAGGGCACAGCCCAAACAGCCCTCAGACTCAGCCTGGAAGGACCAGAGCACCGTTAGCCATCATCTGTTTTGACAGCCTGATCTGCAAAACCAAATCCTCCCTAAATCCATCCTTGTTTGCTCAGCCAGGAAGCGCCCACACTTACTGAGTCTTTAATTAAAGCCTGGGGAGCAGCAGCAGGGGATAGCTGAACACAGTCACAGCACACTGACTCTTCAATAAAATGGAGGAAGAGAAGGGAAAGCAACTCGTGGCATTTAAAGCCGTGCAGTGTGCTAGTCATACCTAGCCTCTTTCAACATGCTGGCACATTTTGGCTATCTAATTATCCAGAAGAAAGAGATATTAGTGTAGCCATGATGCATCCCACAGCATCTCTTTAAATGCAGCATGGGATCACATACTATGCAGCAATTCATAAATCAGTGTTAAGGCCAATGGTTCTGAAACGCAGGGCTGAATTCAAATGGGTGTTTACAGAATCTTAATGGCTTCTGCGGGAGACAAACAAAAGAAAAACATGTACACAGTTTGACAATTCAAGTATTCCTTTGTTTTACACTTCAAGCTAGAGTTGCTGCGTATCTTTGCATAAACCCAGTTTTTGTTCTTGTTGCCTGTATTCTCTTCTGTTTCCATTTAACCCTGCTCATGCTCTTCCACTCATGCAATCTGCAGTGCAGTGAGGGACAGGCTGCTGGCAGTGGGACCTGGAGACTACAGCACAGTATGAAGACCATGGCTTCAAACACTGGTTTGTCACTGGGTTTTCTCCTTCCAGGTAGAGTTTCCCCGATACAGGTCACCACATGGTTACAGCACACACTTAGAGTAACACCAACAGTGACTACCTCCTATCTTTGATGCCTGCAAGATTGACAGCGCAGTATCTCTGTTTCAGTGGGACAGCAGCAAGGTTGCAGATACAAGGCAAAAACTAGAGCTGAACTCAGATTCAAGGTGGGTCAGCTTCTGTTTGTGACTGCACCGTGAGTTTAAGCATTAAAGAAGACCTGAGTTCAGCTAAATAAAGCTAAATAAGAATTACCCAAAGATTTACTCAGCTCGAGTCAAGCCAATCACTAGTGCCATACGGGCCAAATGATGAGAGAGTCCCCACGTCACTGACATTCTCTGGACATCCCAGTAAGGTCCATCTTGTCATCTCCAACACCGGCAGCCACCACAGAAAGACTCAGAAAAAAAGTCTACTCAAGTGGTTTGGAGTCTGCTTTACAGAGGGAAGAGGGACCTGAGCGATTGAAAGAGTATCTGAACTTGCCAGCTCCACAGTACGCTGGCACTTGCCAAGACCTCTGCCTGTGAAAAACCAAGGCAACACACTTGGTGTTTGCCACGCAGAGAGCAGCAATTTCTATGGAAGCACAGATCTGAAACAACACCGCACAGAGGGGGTTTATTCTAAGCAAAAATTGAGATGGAAACAGCAGTTTCTAAAGGAGATGCTCAACAAAGCTCTGCTGTTCCTGGGACACCACAGCCAAAGGGCAGCAGCTGGTCACACACGGTGGCTGAAAGGCACAGAGCTAAGTCCATTGAGAGTCAACGTCCCAGCCTTGCTGTGGTAGAGTTCTGCTGCCTACCTTTGATATTAGTGAGGGGAAAAAGGAACAAAACTATTCTTGAAACGTACTGGAAAAAATAACAAAAGCTATGGTACTGCTTTAGAGACTACAGTCAGTAAATGCTCTCCAAGATAACATGGGATGGAGACCAATGGAGAAGTCAACTGTAAAAGCTGCCCAGGCTGTGCAGGGCCTCTTTGTGACCCAGCATGGGCTGATCTTAAAGCACCACTTGGGCTCAGCGGCTGTTTTGGGTTTGGATGCTCCTCCCTGCCAGGGCACCGCAAGCAGAAACCTCAACACCACAGGTGCCCACAGCATCCTTCTCCCACAGATCTCTGCACTTTTATGAAGACTAACAAGCCCAGCTTTGCAAGCAGCCCTGTGAGTGGGTCAGGTGCCATCCTTTCTGTTTCACAGATTGGTAAATGCTGAAGCTGTGAAGCTGGGAGGCTCGAGCACGCAGGGTGCAACAGCCGTGCTCACAGCAGACAAGGGATACCCTGATTCCATTCCCTTCTCTCAACCAACACCCCATACACCTCTCGAAACATTTACAGAGGAAAATAAAAACGTTTTGCAAACATCTACTAAAGCGAAACACTTTGAAACTCATGTGAGTGTAAATCATTAGGGACACTTAGTCACGCAAAATACAGGGGAAGTGGAACTGATAGGTCTTTAGCCTGGGAATTTATAACAAAGCCTTGCTTTTCATGTAGTTTGTCAGCAGGGGTGGGTTGTTTAGCTTCCTCCCTGCTGGGTGTTTCTCCTTCCAGCTGCACGTGCTGATGGTGACTCCACGATGACCTTACAGAAAAGCGGGCTGCGGGGCCAGGGCTGAGCTCCACTTCCTCCATCCCTGCTGCATTCTGCACTGCATGAGCACTGCGTCCCTTCATTGCCAATTAATCTTTGCCTTCAGTTTGAGAAGCCTGGTGTTCAGCATTAATACTTTTGGTGAAACCATCATCTACAGTAAAAAAACCAGGTCATTATCACTCTACTGTAGGCACTGCCGGCTTTATAATACAGATGCAAACAGAATAGATACGCTGAAGAGAGGCACTGAAAATGAAAGTGATAGATACAAGGGAGGAACAAAATTAGCATGAGAACCATACATTAAGACATTTCATGCCAGCAACAAGCCCTTTTGACAGCATTAGTCACCAAGCACATCCTGCATATTGGCCAAGCAGAAACAGACACGTGCCCCAAAGGCTGCAACAACATCCCCACATCTGTACCCCTGACTTCTGTGCCCCCAGGGCAGCACCAGTGCTTGCTGTGCTTTGTCTCCAAAGTAACCAGGCCGGAGCAGGCAGCTGCAGAGCTGCCAGGTCACTCTTTGGCAACGTGTGCCATTGGTCCCAAAGCCAAGGCAGGTTGAAATTCATGATTAACGTGCGTCAAGTGTTCAACTGGCCAGCATGAACTCTGCACTGCTGTAATGAAGTTACAAAAGGGGATTGGGATAACAACCCTGAGCAAGAAAAGAGCCAGAAAGCCACTGTAATA
Organism: Meleagris gallopavo; assembly: GCF_905368555.1. Lineage (NCBI taxonomy): Eukaryota > Metazoa > Chordata > Aves > Galliformes > Phasianidae > Meleagris > Meleagris gallopavo. Next base: position 19,044,306 of record NC_139414.1, on the reverse strand, counting down.
ACATGCTTTTACCTGATCAAAACTTGTGTCATTTAAAACAACACTGGAACTCTCCTACAAACACATTATGATTGAGCCCATGTGCTCCTGAGGTTGGCTCTGCTCCCAAAGCCAAGGATGTGAGTCAAAATAGGGGAGACCCAAGATCCTTCATTAAAAAGAAATTCTCTCAAAATTCCTCTATGATTTTGGTGCCTCCGTGCTTGAGAGCTCACCATGGGGAGGTGGAGAAGGCACAGGTACCCAGAGGCAGTGCTTATAGGACAATCAGCATCCTCTGGGAAACACGAGCAGTAACCATGATCCTCATCAGCAGAGGCACCCCACATCACCCACCACTTCCCAGCATCGAGAGCACATCACCTCCACCACTTTTCGGCAACAGCAGCAAACAAGGCTTAAAGGGGAGCAGCCTGGCCAAGCGAGAGGCATTCAGTGCAGCCCCATGCCCTCCTGCCTGCCCACTGACGTACACTACCAGCCCTCTGTCATCAGCCTGCGTGTGGGAAAGGAGGTGAGCCGTTCTCCAGCAGCCTGTGACATGTGGTCTCCTAGCTTCCATTGTGCTGGATTTTTTCACAGTATTGTCTCCTGGAATATTATTTATCGTAGCCTTCTCACTCAAGTGCTTCCAGATGACCATCTCCCAGCCCTGCTTGGCTGCAGCGTTCAATTCTGCATTCAACTGTATGCGGCTCAGGCCAATTCCCAGCAGCCACAGACCGGTGCTGAGTGAGCTGCTTCAGGCTTCTCATCCATAACAACTAGAGGTGCATGAGGACTATCGGCCTCCTAGAGCCCAACATGGGAAGCACAGCACCAACCCAGCGGCTCAAATCCCTGTACCCCATCACCTCTGGACATCAGCATGGCTTTATCCACCCCTATCGCCCCTCTCATACAGTGTGGCAACTGAAGCCAAAGAAATTTAAAAAGTAGGAAGGAACACAGATCTTCAGGAGCAGATTCTCTGCCCCATTAACCACCACTGACCTGCCAGGATCAAAGGTCAGCTGCTGGTGTCACTGGTGGGTATGGCACCCAGAGGTTCTCCAGCACCCTCCTGCTGCTTTCCCCAGAGCAGGTTCAGCAACTATATGTGGTATCTTGGCTGAACAGCTCAATCTGCCTTCATCTCCATAAATACGGCCCTGTGTTACGGACACGGCAATGGCTCTGATGGTGTAGAACAAATAGGAAGAAATAGGAGCTACTGACGCATTTTTCACTTCTCTGGATTTGCTGTCAAGGTTCACTTGGGTTTAAACCCACATTTCATCCTCAAGATTATTCAAGTGTGAACTTCAAAGCTGCCACGGTTTCTAATTAAACATTCATCTGAGCATAAATGTGTGCTCCTAATTGCTCTCAAAATGCTATATCAACTATCACTAACTTGATAGTGTCAAGTATTAAGACTAATTTCTGCGAGTGAAGCAGGCACCAGAAGTATTTCTTTAAAGGCTGAAGTCTCCACAGTCCGTAAAATGTAATGAACCGGCACATTATGGGAACACTGGTAAATGCCTTTAAACAGCATTTGATGCACTCAGGCTTTTTATTTAATAAATAGAAAGATCCACTGGAGCGCACTAGATCGGGCAGGGGCTGCTACAGGTCCATGGGAGAGGTCTACCTGTGTGCAGGCAAATGGCAACGTGACAGCAGAGGTGACTGCAGGGGCTCCAGGAGGGACTCAGCCTCACATGCACAGAGGAGGGCCACTTGCTGTGACTGCAGCCAAGCCCCAGAGCCAGGCAGAACACAGCAGCTGAAGGCATCCTCTCTCTGCTCAGCCTATAAACCCCATCATGCATGCATAATCCCCATAGCAGGCATTTAATGGAGGAACCACGGAGCAGGTTTAATGCTTCGAAGACAAACACTTCATACTCAACCATTTTACAGCACCATTAGTCCTGCAACATGTAAACATTAAAATAAGTGGGATTAGGGTGCTCTCATAAGGCACTTCAGAAATTCTGATGGCAGCTTTGATGGAACAGAACGCCATCACTCCTCTCAGCTGAGAAAGTATAACCCAGGAGCACAGCAGGAGAGCAGCCTCACCTCCCCCAGGTTCTGTTTCTACATTCAAGACCTACTGCAGCCGAGCATCCCCGTGGTGAGCCAGAACTTCACGCAGGCCTCTGCTCCCGCTTCTGTCAATTTCTAGCTTTCTCCTAGTTCAAGGCAATTTAGGGACTTGGTCCAAGATTTTTAGCACTAACACAACCCAGAATTGCATGCAATTTTTTTCCTGGGAGAAGCGCTATCACGGGAAGCGCGTTTACCTTAGCACGAAGCCTGGAAAGCACCAGGAGGCTGCTAACAAACAATTTTACGGCCTGCTGCTACTGCTCAGGCCTCTGGCTGACAATCACAGCACCACGCACACGTAGCTCTTGGGATTGAAACAACCTCAATTTTGACTGCTCCAGATGCTGTGAGATAAGCGATGCAGACGGCACGCACCCAGCCCGTCTCTCTTCTGTTCCAGTGCACGGCACTGGCACGGCAGCAGGCAGACCTGTGCCTCCCAACGCTGGCCCCCGGCACCTCGTACTGGGGAAAGCCCGGCTGGACTGTGGGGTCAGAGCATTGCACGTGCAGCACCCAACATGAGCCCAGTGCTGGGGCAGGCAGGCAGTGAATGTGGAGCAATGCTGCAGGGAACCTGCAGAGCTCCCCAGCAAAGCAAAAGGGGGAAATTCAGAGTGCAGGCTCTCTGTTTATGGAGTGCTAGCTAAAAGAATCATTATTTCTGTTTTATAGCACTGCGTCTATGTTCAGCAAATGCACTTAAGCATCAGCATCACTGAAATACACCCGTGTTGACAAACACTAGAGTGTGCTTCTCAATGAAATTACAAAGTGCTGGACATGCATCCAAACTGTCATCCTGCATTAAATTAGACCGTTTTACAGCATCCAGCCTGATTCGCACTTGGCTTTTATAGAGTAAAGGCAAGTTTATATACTTCTCTGTTTCCCACTGAAAAGGATCTTGAAAGAAAAAAACAACACTTAGGCTAGTTTAAAGGGGCTAACATCTATGGAAAAACGGTCTCTTCCCAGTATGAAAATCCAGCGATCTCCAAAACAAGCTGCTTTTATAAACGATGTGCTCTGGCTTCGCACTTGGCTTACACATCTCTTAAGGCTTATCTGCAATAAATCCACGTCTTTGAGAAAGTAATTAAAACATCAGATACTCTAAATATCAGGTCAGCATAAGAAAAAATGAGTCATGTAACAGGATGGGAAATATAAAGTGTTTATTTTAACTGAAGCAAAATATCTGTTCAATTAATCAGAGCAATCATGGGCCAATTGCTCTTGCCTGCACTTAACTTCAGCACACAAAACTTCTGCCTTTTTTGAGAGAAACAGCATGACCATGACAAAGGCAACCACAATGACAGTGCATTTCCCTCCAGCTTCATGCATTTCCACCTTTCCATCGTTGCTCAGTTTCACAAACAGCTCTGTGAAAAGTTCCAAGCAGCCCTGCTGCCCCAAGGCACTGAAGGATGCAACCAACTCAGTGCAATTCCTCTGGACTCAGAGGGAACTCCACCTCCTGCAAGTGCCTGCCTGAACCCAAGCTGCAGAGCAGAAGTAACTGATCTCAAATTTTTATACTTTTTCCATTTCAGGAGTCAGAAGAAGCACACACAACTGCTCAACACATTAATTTCTGGCAAAGGGGCATTCCCAGAGCTGCCCCCCATGCCCTGACCTGCCCTGCAGCAGCCTGGGGGCTCCCCTAGCCCCTTCCCTTCAGCCAAGCTGGCACCATCCCCTCCTGGGGCTTTTGGAGAGCAGGGACCTCCACCAAGCAGGACAAGCACAAGTTTTACTTCTATCCAAGCTTCCCTCACATCAATCATCTTTTCCAACCTTTAATGAAGCAAAATCCTGGAAAGCATTCAAAAAAACTCTAAAGAGAAAGATAAACAAATAGAGTAGATTTTTTATTTGTTCCGTGAGAAAGGGATAAATCCTCTCCCAGCACAGACATGCACAGGGCTGAGCTGATGCCCCTGTGCTGAGGGAATAACCTTTGGGCTGAAGAACCTCTCACCCACTGTGTCTGCCCAAGGTCTAACCAGGGCATGTGGCCTAGAGAGCTGCAGTTCCATTAATGCAGCTCCACAACAGGTCTGATGACAAGGAAAATAGGCAGCATTACTAGAATATCAAGCTAAATTGTTAAGTTAGTATATTATTCATCTCCGAAACAACACACTCTGTTGCACATAGGTGAGCAAAGCAATAACAAAACACATCCCTAAGCCTGGAGTTTGCACTTGTGCCACCCCCTCATTCTTAGTTCAAGGAAAGGAGACTGGAAACCCCAGCTCTGTCTCTGGAAGAACCAAGAGATTTCCCTCTCCCATAGATAAAACTAAATGTAAGGGGTCCCAAACCAGCACCAGAGGTCCCAAATTCTTTTAGAATGGCAAGTTTCTGTAGATAGCTCTTCTAGACCTAGTTTTTGCCCCTTCCAATACCCACCCAAGGTTAACGGCTGCTCAGAAAGCACTCACTGCCTCTTTGTGGCACTGCTGCGGATAAACAGAAGCAAATCAGGGAGCAGTAAGGGGCCGTGTATCTGCTTCACCTCTCACATGAGGGACAGTAGAGAAATGCTGTCCATCAGTGCTTGAAGGTGCAGGCTTTGAAGAGCTGCTCTTCATGTCAGAAAAACCTTACAGCAGGGCAAAGCCTCGAGATGTTTCTGCATCTTGCAAGGCTTTCCCATGGCACAGGAACAAACATCGCAGGAGATTTCCCAGCAAGTCAAAGGACCACCACGGGAACAGAGAAGGGCAGGGATGTAGCTGGGGTAACCTGCAGCCAGGGCCCCTCACTGCTTCCTCCATCTCCCCAAGCCCCTCAGTCCATCCCTTCCTTGTCCTCAGCTCCCAGGCTTCTCTCCCTGCGCTGAGCACGTGCGTTTCTGCAGCTAAAAGAAGGCAGAACAGTCTGTTCCCAATAATATTAGTTCATGACAGCCATGTTATTATCACCCTTGAACACCCCCACTTTGCTTCTGTTTCTTACCGCTGCCTATTCAACACCGCAGCATTCATAACTAAAACTAAATCTCCATTTAAGAGACCCACAAGGCACCCTCATGTCCCGTAAAGCACCACACCATCCCTTCCAGCTGGGAAGCACCAGGCCATGGAAGGAACAATTCCCACAGAGCTCCGGCGTGTGGCTGGTCCCACAGTGGTGATGCTGAGTTCTCGAGGGCAGCCAGGAAGAACAAAGCCTCCTCCAAAGGATCAGGCCATCATCAGAACGGGGAGCACCCTGCTGCCAGCTGCGTTCTGTGCAGCACACAGGAATGGATGAATGGGTGTCCTTGGGCAGCCGGCAGCGTTCTGCACCATTCCCTGTAATTAGCAGCATCACCACTGAACCTTCTGCCAGAAAATGTGCCCTGGCATCTAACAGGGCTGTTTCGATAGGCAGACTTCTACCTCTCTTTAATCCAGATCTGTAACTCTCTTACAAACCACAGTTTAGAGGGGGGGAAAAAAAAATGGCCCTTAAAGAGAAAACCCCACACATGCTGATGGAAATGTGGTTTCTCCAAACACCTCTTCAGTGCCATCTGTTTGGCTCTGGTTCTAGTTTCATAGTAGCAAGATCCAATTTTGGAGGTGGCATGTAAAGTGCTAGGTGGATTTCCAACCAACAACAGCAGCAAGAGAAGCACCCCCACGAGCCGAGCGCTCTGCGGGATGGACGTGTGCAGAGCAGGAGGCAGCACTCAGGTATCAGCCGTGGAAGCTGATTGAGATCCCCAACTGTGATTATCTCAGAGTTAATGATACCGCAGGCAGCAGCAACTGTATTCAGACACACCTTTGTGCTCTTCTGCACCCAACAGAGGGAGGGGACAGGGAAGGAGCACAGCTCCAAGCATTACTTAGGGGAGATTCTTCCATCCCCCAGCTCTGACTGCGACCCACAAGTGAATTCACAGCTGGTGGATGCTGACAGCTCAGTCAGGGAGGCAGAAGGACCAAAACCTACAGATTCTTTGAGCCTCTCTTGTTCAGTAACACTCAGATCAGTGACAGTCGCACACCTCAGTTCCCAGCCCCATGGCTGGCTTTAGGCCATCTGTATGAACATTAAGGTTTCATGTGTTCACATTCATCAGCAGCAAGGTTCCGAGGCCCTGTTTAGAAGTGCCCGCTGCAGGAGCGGGATGGTAAAGATACTCAGGTTCCATGAGGCTTTGGATGAAGTTCCACAGCTGCCAGGAGCTATCACATCTGTCTCTTAGGGTGACTTAGATCCCGGTGTTAGGAAAAGCAGCATAAGGATGACAGAAGTAACCTCGCATCCAGCACTGCTGAGGGTTCCAGAACACAAGATGCTGCAGACCCCGCGCTGCACATTTCAACACAAATAACAATTTGAGGTCTCACATACTTGAAGGCAGATGAGCATCACACTCTTTTATCCAGAATTACCTCCAGGGCTTTTGTCTGCCCTGAGCAGCCCTGACAACTTACCATCCAGCCCGGCCTACTCCCAGTCACTTACTGTCAGCAGTCAATAAACATTTTGCAGTGCCTGTGTTGTACTGATTTAGAAGCCCCAGCCATGCCTAGAGCAGCACTATGTGATACCCATACCAATGCTACTGTGCAGGGCAGCATCTCTGTGTCAGCCACTGCTTCAAGTGAGTCAGGTATTGGGCAGCAATATTTTAGAGAAGCCTACTGGAAACAGGAGCCCAAGAAACGCTACTCAGACCTTTTATCCTTTTATTTGCTTTATGTATGTCACACACGTATTTGTTCCTTTGTTTGGGATAACGAAGGGATTTTCTGGCTCCTGCCAAACAGTCCCACTGCGGCTTACCTCCAGAGCCAGTCAGCAGGGCATGAGCAGCTGATCAGCAGATTAAATGGTATTGCTTTTATAGCATCTCGCTTTCCAAGCCTCCCCTCTCAAGCAGCAATCTCCTACCTCTACAGCAGCTGGGCAAAGCTTTTCTATTATGAAATAACACAGCCAGGGCAAGGCCTTTTCCTGCCTTCCAGACAGCCCTGCAAAAAGGACCTGGGACAGCCACTGCTCAGAGGTCCCAGACTCTGAGAAAAGCAGCTCTGCAAAACGCAGAGCCCGGGGTGGAAGAGGTTTGCTAGGAAAGGAGCTACCAATAGGAGATGCCACAAAGCAAGGAGAACCCCCAAGCACACGCAGTGTGAGAACAGAAAAGGAGGAGGATTTAGGATTAGCAGCAGGTGACACCTGCACTGGGGACTGCACAGGGACAATACAGCTTAGGAAGGAGTGGGAGGAAGCCAGAAAGACTTGGGTGCCCCGCTGCACGAGCACAGCACTAGAACAGCACTGAGGTAGTTGGGAATCAAGAGACTTCAGCCACTGCCTGCACTTGGTTATCAGTGCAGGAGAGCTATCTAGCTACTAAGGATCCTATTACAAAGAAATAACAAGCACAAAGGCAATCGATATTGTGCACTTTAAGAGCACCGTCTGAAGGCAATGGGTTTTACTCCCCGAGATCTGCCAGGTGAAGTGATGCAAGAGGACAGGATTTGCGTGAAACCTCACCCCTGGCTAATCCAAACCCTGCTCAAGTTGTGCCACGCTGCAGGCATTGCAGGAAGGGACCAAGTCCACTGCATTGAATCAAACCCCTGACCTGCAATTCCAGCCGTACTAAAACAAGGGGAAAAGAATGCTTTGGGAGCTCCTCCACAGGTGCCTGCACACCTAGGGCAACACCCCGCTCTGCCATTAACCCTTTTCCAGCAGGATCAACGCAGGCTGAGCACTAAAAGCAGCCAATATGTTACAGGCAGATTCTATATTAAAAATTCAAGATCCTTCCCAGCAGTGAGATCAAGCTGCAGGACACACCACAGCTGGTCTGCTGCGCAGCATTCCGGCTCTGCAGCACCTTTAACCACAAACACAGCCAGCACATGGGAATGGGAAAGGACCTCACTGCGTTTTTCCACAAACATCAGACACTGCCCATTTGTCTTTTCCTTCAAACATGGCTGGGGAAAGATGAAATAGAAGGCTCACTGCCCTTTAGAGTTGAGCCTTGGTTAATGACCACCTTTTCAACATGCTTTGGAACAACAAACCCTGACGAAGGAGGAAGATGTGCCCCATGATGCTTCGGACCACTGCGTAGGAGATGGCATAGAAGCACACGTGGGTATACAAGCTTGTCCCTCACACTGCAACGCTGCTTGGATCTGCACATCCAAACAATAGCACTGCATACATCCTTGCATTTCTTCTTTCTACTTTTCCCAACAGCTTTACAACGAATGAGCACAATTTCTTTACATTTGTAATTCAAATGTTCCTATGCAGCATTTCCACAAGAAAAAGTGCTTCAAAAGCGCACTGGAAATTGTAATTAAGACCTGATCTCTGAGAGATGAGTCATGTTTCTGCAGGCTTCAGACCTGGCCTCAGAAAAATACACCAGCAGAGCACTGTTTACCAACTTTACATAGGGAGCTGCCAGCATTTATCAGAGACTACAGGAACGCTTGCATAAATATTAAGGGCAAAAGATGAAATGAAGTTATTTCTGCTCAAACAAAGCACTGGTTTACTTGGTGCACTGAGCCTGCTCCTCCCACAGCCACAACAACTCCAAGACTTCTGTCCCTGGAGGTCAGCAGGCCAACCAGCAGTGCTGCAGCCCCCACTCCACGGGCATGGGAAGGGCAGCAGGCACTGGCCCTGTGGGGTCAGGCAGCCCCTGCAAGCACCCAGCCCAGACACACTGCTTTCTGCTCTGCCAAACTTTCAGCTCTTATTTTCGCTTCTCTCCTTCCTGCTCCCAACAGCCTGAGCTGATTGAAACCCAAAAGTGTTTCAATCATCTCCTCTCGCCATCGTAAAGCACTTATAAAAGGGACATGTCAGGAGGAAATGGCCAACACTTGTGACATTCCTATGCATGCGCAAGACATGGGGGCAGGACCCCATAGCATGCCCTAATATCTGCAGTGCATCACAGATCAGACCAAAACTTCAATGCAAACAGCCCTGATGCTGGAGCTGAGGTGAGCTGAAGCCAACTGGTCACACAGACTGGATGATCTTCAGCATTTCCCAGCCACCACCTCAAGCGCCCCTGTCTGTAGAAGGGGTGAGAAAAGCAGAGAAAAGGGACCAGGGAGAAGCAGCCCAGGGAACATTCGTACCTAAGCGTTTGCTTCCCTGACCTTGCAAACCTGACCTTCCCCAAGAAGGAATCACCTCTGAGGAAGATTAGAGGGCTCATCCATGCTCCCCAGCTCAGAGGGCAGCAATGAGCCCAGACAGAGAAGTATAGGGGTCTCAGGAGATGACAGCCTTTTCTCTATCAAATCAAAGGAATCAGTGCTGCCCAGGGATCAAGGAAAGCTCCTCTCACTCCTTGCAACTCAACCCATAATCAAGACATCCACTTGCTATTGATCCATTCCAGGAGCAGGGGCTGCTCACAGAGGTGACACTGACAGGCTTTGAACCCAAACCTCTGCTTGTTGTCTCTGCCTCAGGTCCTCCTCCCATTCTTGTTCAGCCTTGGCCCTTGCTCTCTTGTGTCACAGAACAGCATGCAGGTCCTCTGGAATAAAACCACTCCTCTAAAAAACACTTATTTCATATCACAAAGATGAGTTCATAATGAACAGGAATACACATTTTCAACATGCAAAGCACAGCACAGAGAGAAGACAGAGGTTTGTGTCACAAGTCCTGCAGAGCTGTGCATAAACATCTTCAGACACGAGTGCCATCCTAATACCAAGCAGAGCAAGAGAGTGACTGCTCAGGGCACAGCACAGAAGGCAGTGCAGCTCTGAAGTTCATCTGCCATTCCATCAGTCATACGGAAACAGCAGAGCAGACAGCAGAGGGCATGTACAACACAACAACCCCATGGATCGCTCTGCTCCCCAACACCTGACTCATCTGCGTTCAGCTGGGTGCTCCTCGCTCCTTCTCCTCCTACACCCACTTGTCAGGTTGGGAACAAGCACACCTAAGACAGACGTTTGCCCCTAATTCAGGCCCTCTCCCGCTTTCCACCTGGTGAGCTGCCTATTCCAGCATCACTCCAGTTTCTCTGGATGTTGCTTCCAGCCAAGCTTGTCCCAGAGAGCTCACAATGCCATTACAGAGCCATCCTGGCAATTTAATTACAAGTGAGTAATAGTGGTTAATGCTCACAGCAGCGATGTGACTGAGGAGCGCAGTCACTGGCAACATCAGCAGCACAAGCTGATGCGGAATGACTGCAGGAGGAACAACTCATCAGTACTGCCTACAAGCTGTGAGCCTCCATTGCTTCAAACAAAGGGGAACATGAGTAATTTCAGCCAAAAGAATGAGCTCTCATCAAAACTTCTGGAACACAAATCTCTGAGCTGGGCTAGGTATAGGAGCTATAAGTCTCTCTCTTTGCTTTTTTAAGCTTTCTCATTTTGTTTCCCTCCTCCATGCTTCCAAATTCCTACCCTTCTCTGAAAGAGATGAGCTGAAGAATTCCCTGAAGGCTGCAGTCCCCAGTATCTCTCAGATGAGAGATTTCAATAAGTTACTGGTTACCACTTACTCTGCACACACCCTGCTGCAGTGCCTCTCCTGCTCTCTTCAGGCCTTAAAGCATAAGGCTCCACAGACCACAAGGACACGGGACTCAGTAAAGCTGATGCTGATAAAAATGGAAGCCATCCTCACCGCCCTGAGTCATGTGTTGTCGGGGACAGGAGGAGAATCTTCTGTTGGTGCTTCTTAAACCAGCCTCAGTGAAAACACGAGTAATGCGATTTATTGTAAATGTGTCCCAGTTCTGCTAAGAACTAAGTCAGGAAGCAGAAGTGAAAAACACCCAACGTGACAACAGAAAAGAAGATCGCTACCTCCTCTGAAACTCCTGGACAGCATGAAAACACTTCAAGGAAACCTGAAACCATTTCTCCTTCCGTAAGCGTAGTGAATAGGTCACAAATGCAGCCGTCCTTTCCAACGGAAGCACCATGTTTTCCTGAACAATTTAATGTAAATTAGATTAACCAGCGGTTGCTCCTCTGCCCTGATGAGCGATGAGTGCCTCTTGAAGTGCAAACATTTACTTAGAAATGTACAGGAAAATCTTCTCGCTCGAGGTGAACCCGGCCCTGGGTCAGGAGGCTGCTGATGTGGCGCAGGGCTGTGAACAAACGCCGGAACAAAGTGCTGGGGCCACGTGCCACCAGCCTGCCTCCTGCCCTGCATCGAGAGCTGGGAGGAGAAAAACCAGCAGCAAAACAAAGACAGGCGGAGAAGACGGCGGTAGGAAGAGCAGTCGTTTCTCTCCATCCTCCCCCAGACCCAATATTTATAGTAAAGTCCCTAAAAATACAAGTTCGGGCTTCCTGCAGTGTTTCACTGACAGCTGCTTTTCTCTCGCTCCTGAGGCCCCGTGAGCCCCCACTTCCTCCCATTTCTTGCTGCCTTCCTGCTCTGTCCCCTTTTTTCTTTCCCATTTCCTCCCTCCTGTTTATTTGCATTCTTTCCCTCTTCCTCCCCTTCTTGCACTCAGCTTTTCCCCATTATCTGCCTTCCCCACAGCTCCCCGCACAGCCCCGCTCCCTGCCCACACCACGAGTGGGGCCGTGGCATCCCATGGGTGGGACAGACAACGATGACAGGAGGCCTCTGCCCAAGCCAAGGCACAAAACCAAAGAGCAAATTCCCCCTTACCCCCAGCCGTGCTTCTCCTATTGCAGCACCTGGACACAAAATAAAGATAATTCACTTTTTACTGCAGTCCTAAAGCTGTCTGCAAACCGCTGTGTTTTGTTTCACTCAGAAAACACTGAGCGTGGCAGTGGACTCTTAAGCTGGGCTTCACAAGGTACCACCTTCACACAGATAATCAGTCAGGCCAGGTTAGTTTTCTTCTTTTCCTAAGCTTCTAAGCTGGGCCCAGCATTTCAGACTGAAGATTGGTTTCCAACCAGAATTACAATCTTGTCAGCATTTGGCGTTTTTGTAACATACTGAAGATCTCATTCCACCCTTCAACCTGCTAACTTGTTTTCTTGGCACTGTCCTAGGATAGAGACCTCTCAGCCCTGCATTAGATACACTTGTACTGAACGCTCTCATGAAGGAGAGAACAGGAATGCATTATTTTAAGTAGGAAAAGCAGCACAGCCACCAGTCTGCTCTGGGGACTGCCGTGTTTTAAAGGACAACAAACTGAAAGAGTGGCTTCCATGGGCATTACAGCCCTTTTTCTTAGATTATCATCATTTCAAGGGGGAAAAAGAGAGAAAGAAAGAGAGACAGAGAAGACAGAAGAAGAAAGAAAGAAAGAGGCAGACAGAAAGAAAAGAAGAGAAAGAAAAGAGAGAAAGAAAGAAAGAGAGAATTGGTATTTCAAGTGTGGAACAGGCCTCTGGACCTGAGCACCCAAGCAGGCTGTGGCAGCCCCTGCAGGCAGGTCAGTGCTCCTGGCAGTGAGGATGCCCTACACACACATCAAGCCCACCAGTGCAGGGATGAAGGTCAGCCATTCTCCAGTGTGTCTCCAACAGCTTTTAATCCCGTTGGCCACTTTCTCTTGTCAGTTATAACAGCTTCAGAGCTGCCAGGGAAGTAATCAGAGGGAGAGACTATCGGTATAAGCAGATATAATAGAAACTTAATTAAATTAGGGAAGTACTCAATCAACCAGAGGACATAAATACAAAGGAAACCAGGTCTATTAGTTCTGGTACTTGCAGAAACGCCTGCTTGCTTCCCGAGTACTGGGGAATAAGAAAAATAAGTAATCTTAATGGCACGATCCTCGTTTGCTATTTAACAAAAGGTAGTACCAAAACAACTGCAAATCAAGCTGCTAGAAAAACAGCTCGCTCCTGTGATTGCTGAATAACTGAGCTCTTGTGGGGAAAGCCTGGTTTTGGTTTAACTACGGTTAAAAATTAGGAGTCACACCTTGGCCAACCTCAAGGGAAGAACTTCTGAGCCCAGGTCTGCTCTCAAGTCAGCTTTACACCAATGCTTCACCAGGACTCTAATGTCTCATCATTGCCCATATATGAATCAAGTCAACATCACTGCATGTAGAAGTGCACGTTTTGTGGGATGGTTCAGGACACAACCAGGCAACCACATCCAGCAACCTCTTATTCCCTTTCTCTGCTTCTCTTTCCTAAGCCTACAAACAGCCCTGACCAAGGCTCTCCCAGCAGTTGCTGGGGCTGAGGAACATGATGAGCAGCTGGCCTGTACAAATGCTGCTTAGTCCTTGTTTGGGGTTTCCAGGTTCAGAGCCAGCCTGGTAACAGGGGTGTATTTAACAGCTACGCTTTAATGCCTGGATAAAGGTTTGGTTGAGAGTCTAATAGCATGAAGTGACTAACAGCAAGCTGGGGAACTATTTAGAGATTAACTAACTGATTTAGAGTGATGAAAGGGCAGGTTGTAATTTTAGGATTAGAAATCCATATTTTGGATGTCAATACTTTGCATAAGAAAAAGGCCAGGAACAGCACAACTCTAATCCACTCACAAGGAACCAGCAGGACAGGGGGGGAACTGGATCTGTGTGCTGAGAAACTTGAAAAGCACTTCCAGAAATGCCATCTTCTGTGCTCTCCAGGACAAGCGTGCCCCAAAGGGCTGGTGATGCTCTGCACACCACTGTGCACGCTCTGCCTACTTCAGGACAAAGTCTGATGGCATGTATGAAAGCTTAGCTTCTATCCCAAGGAGCATGCAGATGCTGTTTTACACCCCAACTCACTCTCAGTGCCTCCTATGTATATATATACACATCTATGCCCATCTATGTATATACTTACATCCACTTATACACTCTCTCTCTATATATATGCCCAAGTACTGAATCAGCACCGCACGTACTACCTCGTTTCCATCAGTCATATTACAGATAACTCCCAGAGGGGTCAGGGGATGAACTTGGTTAAAACCAGAGCTATTTAAGCAGAAAAATGGCCCTCTTGCTGCCTGCAGTACCCAGGGCGTTCTCTGAAGCTAAGCTAAAAACAATATTTATCTTACCAGGCGCTCGGTGCTTTGTGTTTTGAGATTTTTTAGCTTCCAGTTAGGGAGGATTTTGCAGGCCCGTAAAAAAGAAAACAAAATCCACAGTGAGGTGGAAATAATTTATGGACATTCTGCATTTCGTTTGCTTGATTTTTCCTCCTTCCTTCCTCTTTTGATGTCCCCCACCCCACCCTTCCAGTTTAAGTTACTTAAAATTTGCAAAATCTGAAACAAATAAGCCCAGACTGAAAATACACAGTATGTCTTCAACCCTGCAGAGGTTAAAAATAGGCTTTAAACCAGCTAATATCAGCATCAGCATAAAAGAAAGGACACCCTGACAGCTTTAATTATTACATTCTCTTGTTTTGCACTTCTGAAGAGCAGCAATTAAATCTCTGCTTGGGCTTATAAGGAAAAAGTAAGCGCTCTGCACCTGCAAAACTGACTCGATTACATTGGAGGATTTCAGCTCCCCAAAGCACATTATCCAGGGCAGCCTGCAGAACAAATGCACACAGTGGAAGAGCTCACTGCCATCCTGCAGCCGAGCATTTTGCAGCCAGTTTGCAGGGAAGAACACCAATAACAGAAACACCTCCTCTTTTGCTTTGCTCTGTATATTTATTTAACAGAAATCTCACCATTTCTGGACAAAGCAGCCGCAGATCACATGTGTGTGCAATGCCTGAAACTGCCATATGGCAATAGAAGTATTTTGCTCATAACCAGTTGCCTCTGGGGACCTGAACTAGGTCACTTTCCCATCAAGGCTCACTACAAACCATTAAACAAGTGGTGCAAGCAGGGTCTTTTAAACATCTCTTATAAAAAAGAGCTATTTTGTTGATTAGAAAGGTAGAGAGAAGCAAGCATCACCGCTTATGAAGCCTATTTTCTGTGACTCATAAATATTAATTCTTCGATATTCAATAATCTAATTGAGTTTAGTGTTTGCAGCTGTTCCCTCATCAGCAGCAGTAATGAGGGTCTCGCTTGCTTTGATTACCTGGCTTTGGGAAACCTGCTGCCAGTACCCATCCCTGAGACATCCCAGAGACCTCTGCTCTCTGGTCACACCTGGCCAGGATCTGCCCTTTGCCTGGAACCCTCTGTGCCTCGGAGGCAAAGTCTCACCAAGACACGGAGGCTGCAGCAACTTCATTTCCCTGGGAGATTCACTACCATGCTCAGCTCCAGGCTTGCACTGAGTAAAGATGGCTTAAAAAACAAACAACAACAACAAAAAAAAAACAACAAACCAAAAACGTGACATAAAAGCATATCCTTCTTTTTTCTCTAATATAAACCAGTTTAGACCAGGAGTGTCTAACCAGCCTCTCGGTGACTAAGAGGGAACTCAGTGCATGCAGGGAGGGCAGGCACCAGCTGGGACGCAGGGAGAAGAAAGGCACAGTGTTTCCATAAAGCCAATGAGAAAAAAACATAGCTGGGAACATTTCTCTGGCAGAAAACGTTCACTTCTGGAAGCAAATCGCTGATGGCCAAGGGGAAAGTGGAGCCCTCCCCCCCAGGGACACCTGCACATCATATGCTGAGAGAGCAGTGCAGGGATGCAGGCGCACTGCCAATCCATCCCAGAGCCCACCGACACTGCTGCTCACAGCTCCATGCCAAGGCAGCAGCCTTGCCATGATGGAGGGGCTCTCCCAGCTCTACCAAGAGCCATCTCCTCTTCCTTCAAACCTGGCTTTTCCTATGTAACATGTTGTGGCATGGACAGGAGAAGCTACTTCTATCCAGACAGCTTAAATTTACTGCTAATTTTACAGGTCTTGAAAACTTTTAACGTGACTTATCACCCTGGGAAAGACTGAATTATCTCCCATTAAGCTCGCTGTGCAATGCAAAAAGGCGGTATCCCCACACAGCCCTCCACTACCGCCTCGTAACGGAGCAAAACGATGCGATAAGGTCCTTGCAGGGCACTCCATCACAGCAATAATGTCACGCACGATAACTCACAGGAGCACTTCTGGTGTTTGTCTTTACTGTAAGCCACGAGTTTATCTGCTGGCTGCAAGGGCCAAGCATAAGGGAGCATAGCTGAGGGTGCACGTCATGCACAGCCGCACTCGCTGGGAAAGCCTCGCGTTCCTCGTGCCAGGCTGACCTCTCTGCAGTTGCTGCTTCGACCTGCTGTGGGCTGTGCATGCAGCAGAGCAAAGGGATGCGCCGGGAGCTGCTTCAGGCCCCCCCCCCGATGTGCTCAGCCAGCACGCAGCTGCGGGGAGCCTTCAGAACACTTCATCCCCATGTACACAAACGTGGGGAATGAGTGGCTGTGGCTTTTTAAGCTGTCCTTTTCATGCTTACACACTGCCCTATCTCAGGCGGAAATGGCAATCAGCTTGGGTTAAAAAAGCACTTTCTCTGCTCAGCCAGCATTACTCACATCTGCTGAATTCACTGACCAAACTACAGGGCCCTGTGTTCTACTTTTTTAATCCCCTGCAATGGACCCCATTTGCTCCATGCAGACCCATCCTGGAGCACAACCACCTGGATGCTGCAGGGCTCATCCCAGCTTCAGGCAGCTGGAGTTAAGCTGCTGTCAGAGCCACAGGAACCTTCTCACACCGTTCCCTTAAGGATACATGACAGATTTTTTTCTCCTAATTTAACTTATTTCAGTGTGAGATTGGTATCTGCAAAAAGCCAAAAGCAGCCGGGATGATAGTTGGACTAGACTATCTTAATGGTCTTTTCCACCCTTAATGATCCTATGATTGTGTAACACTGATCCCCAACTCCAACAGCACCTATGTACAACACCATCACCAAGAGATCACTGCATCATCACAAGTACCACAAGCAATGCATGCTGCTCTTCATTTTTAACTGGTCTACAAGTAAGCAACGAGCACCAGAAAGACTCTACTTCCAAGGGTACAGCAGCTCATCAAGTCCTCTCTGTCAGGGAGAAGGCCCTCCTCAACTGTGATGCTGGCTCTTACAATGGATGCTCTCACCCCGTGGGATCTCCAGGTCCAACAACCCCTCCCTGAGTCGCTCCATCTGCCAGAGAAGAGCCATGGGCAGCAAGAGCTGCACCCATACTACTGCAGCACAGAGCAGTGGAACTGCTGGTGGCTCTATCACCACCTCCACCAGGTCCCACCACACTCCCTTAAGTAGCTGCTAATTCAGACTTTGAATAAAAACAAGGGCAATCAAATTGCAGTGCTCTGTTATAGGAGTGATTGTATCTGAACTCCAGGAGGCATTCGCCAGCCTCATCTGCTCACAACATTTCAATCTGCTGTTGTAACACAGGTACATCCAAGCCCCTCTGCTACCATGAACAGTGAGGAAGGGACTGCTTTCTCCTTCAGGGTGAGATAAGAACACCCATCCCACTTGTGGTCCCTTCCGTCCATCTGTTTCTTGCAAATAAACAACTGAACACACTCCAGGATTCTCCTCTACCAATGTGAAAAAATAATGGTGATTCATCACAGTGCTTCCTGACTTCTACAGCAGCTAGTGCATATACACTGCTGTAGAAGTCAGAAAAGAGAAAAAGGACCCAATAATCTTTCAGGAGGTTCTTGTTTGAACCCCAATCCCAGGATTAAGGCATTAAAAGGACAAGAAAAGTGCAAATAATACAGCCAGGGCTTTGCTGCCTGCACCTCTTCACGCCCGTGCTGCTCTCAAAGTTCAAAAGTGAGCAAGAGCATAGCTGAGTGGGTAAAAACCATTGCTGACTGAGGTGGCACCAATGAACCCTCAAGCTACACTGAGTGGAGCTGACCTGGCACACCAAAGCCTTTGCTTGCCTTCCAAGCACTGCCAGCTATAGGGCAGAGATAGCTGGCAGCCCCGTGATACAGGTGGAAGGGAAACAGAAGAGCAGGAGTGACACTTAACCAGAAGGGCAATGCTTCTGGCAGTCCTGCCTCTTCCACAACAAAGCCTTGCTGCAGGGAAGGCTCTCCTGGAAGCACCACGCTGGCACAGGGCTCTGCATGTCGCAGTGCAAAGCCCATGGTGCACGGTTAGGGTCTGGGCTGGTGACACACATGTGCCAGGAGCTCCCCAGCTCTAATTCCCACTCTGAATTAGTCTGCTCTGCAGTTTCAGACAGCCCAGTAACCTCGTCACCTCAGACTCCCCACCTGACTCTTACTGAACCTCACAATGAGGTCTCAGCTCTCCCAGCGCAGTTCTGCAGGGCGGCTGCCTGTGCAGCTGTCCCTCAGCATCAGGGCACATGGCACCAGGATGGGCCCAGAGCCCAGCCACACCACGGGGCAGCTCTCATAGGGACAGGCTGGGGCTCGGCATCCACAACACGAGGAATGGAGGTGTGCAATGTCCCCATTAGGCTGCCATTACGAGAGAGCCGATGGAGCTCAGAAAGGCCAGCAGATCATACTGAAAACACGTGGAACATGCAGCTCTTGAGTCTTAGTCCCGGGATTTAACCACATCTATCTGTGCTTTCTCCAGCCATAGCCCACTGTGCATTTTATGTGACTAATCCCTGCAGTAAGACGACCCCAGAAGCTCCCCTTCCCACAAACAAAGGCTTCTCAAGACTGCATCTCAATTTCTCAAACAGTAAAAAAAGTCATGAGGACTCACTACTGAAAGCTCCTTCAGAAAGATGCTCAGTTAATCACCAAACCACTGCATAGCCCAAAGCCATCTTAAATGCAACAACATGGCATGAAGTGAATCATCCCAGGAAATGCCAGGAGCACATCTGTCACCAGCCAAGAAGGCAAGGCCAGATTTTGCTCCAGACAGGAAGAAAAACACTGGGTAATACAAACTGGACCAGACTGGTCACTGAAAGAAATCAAGACAGCCTGCAAAATGTGTTCTTACCATTGAAAAAGAAGTGGAGATGTTCTTCTGTATGCTGCTGTGCAGAAGAAACGCCCCACTTCCCTCCTCACTGCTTCTCAGGGCTCCTCCAAAAGTAAATTATTTAGGGATCCATCTCAGCAAGTTACTTCCACTCATTTGTGGGAAACAATGCAGCTCAGCCTAGGATTTAACCAACAGCTGCGACAGTGCCTCGTGGGCTCCATCTTCAGAAGACAAGCAGAGAGATGACACGCAGCACCAGAAGCCAGCACTGACAGCAGAGGATGCAGCGAGCACTCAGTGTGGCTCCCATATGAGCACGGTGAGCTGCTCTCACTGCCCACACCTTAGGGATACCTGCTATGCCTTCATATCCTGCATGGCTTCCCATGCACAAAATTAAGGAAGGAAGTTGGGTTTTCTACTTTTACGTGAATTGCTCTATGGCAACCAAAAGATGCTACAAGTTAAACGCTGTAATTTGTGGACAAGTTTTAACAGGGAATTGGGCTGCCAAACAAGACCACCACAAAGCTATATTCTGCACCTAGGGCAATTCTACTTAGGAAAAGATTAAAAGTAATAATAATTATATATAAAAAAAGACAATAAAAAAACTAGAAACAATGCCATTGAAGAGTAAAGGGAAAAAAGAAATGCAGCTACGAGTCGGATGTTTGCTTATTTTGCTGTTCTCCTCAAACCACTATTGCTTTTCCAGCATCCCCACTGCAGAGCTGTTTAAGAACAGCTTGCAAGAGACGGAACGAGAGAGAAAGGCTCAGGATCACAGCACAGCATCTGCTTGCCTAAATGCAGCCTTTTTAAAGGCCTCACACCACAGGCAGGACCTGGGTGGAGCCTCCTGTAGCACTGACGGAGGCACACATCCCTGAGATGTTTACTGAGATGGTTTCAAGTCTCAAGCATGTGAACGCTGCATGGAAAAAGCCTGTGCTAGGGCCTGGCAGCCAAAGCAGGCAGCACACACAGCCTGATACCCTGACCCCTATTCGCTCTGACTTCTGGGTGAATTGAAGGCTTGCTGTAATTAATAAGACTACAATGAAATCAGATCAAGCTGAGCCTTCTGAGAAACGCACTTTCACCTCCAACAGCCTCTCAAGACAGCAGGCCAAGCCTCTCCATTGCCACCAAGCTCATTTGGGGCTATAAAGCATTGAGACAAGGGGGGAAAATCTGAGAACAGTCTATCTGCAACTAATCCCAAAGACAGTTTTTGGAAACATCAAGCAATGCCATGGAAGAATTACAGTCTCCTGGGAGAGAGCATCCTCCCAGTGCTCCAGAGTGAGCAGCAGCTGCATGAATAAGACTGATTAAAAATAAAAAACAAAAAAACCCCACACAGTGCTGTGTGTCAGAACGGCAGAGGCCCAACTCCATGCTATGAAATGGGATTATGGCTCCCTGCAATCCACTTGGGTTTGTTTGCCCAGATTTGCTGGCAAAGCAATAGAAGGCATCAGCCCTCAGCCCTCTTTGCTGCCAGTGCTGAGGCACTCCGTACTTGCTGAGGACAAGAGCTTATCTCCTTGGAGCTCACTGCTGCCTGACAGCAAAAACATCTTGGGACTGCCAACAAATAAGATGTGTTCCTGTGTGCACAGGACCTGTACTCCTGAGGCTTAAAGGAAGGGCTGCCAGTGTGTCCTACTACCAACAGTATTTTTATGATCTCGATGCTGTAGTTCACACCAGCATCCATCACTGAGATGCTGATGATGTGCTGAAGGACAAGCATTTATTGTCTGCAGTAGATCCCACCACAGCTGAAGCTTCTGTAATTACTGTTCCTTATGAGAAAATGAAAGATTTATTACCCACATAATAGTCAATGAAGATCTTTTCTTGAGTAGAATACTTGTTTACTTACAGGCCTTCATCTGTAGGTCACACTGTATTACTCAAGATAAAATAGTTTACTTCTTTCAAGCTGTAATGTTGGTAACGTGGGGCTGCTCCAGCAGTAATTAAAAGGACAGAGGCTACTGGTACTGTGCTGCGCATAGGAGCACTGGCATAGGCTCCCAATTCCTACCCAGTCAGTTTCAGGCTATATTTCTTTAAGTTATGAAACCATAGGTAGAGAAGATTTATATTCTACCGCTGGATAAAGGTCTTCAGCAGAGATCAAAGCAGTAAGCTGTAGCTGCAAAGAGAAGGTTACAAAACAAATCCTAATTTATCATGGGGATTTTTTCCCCCTGTAAAGTTATGTACCATCCACAGCAGGCAAACAAGATAGGAAGGCAGGGAAAAAAAAAGCACTGATCATAGGAAAGGCTGCTATCACTTACAAATCTGCTATTAGCTACGTCAGAAATCCTAAACGCAAGATAAAATCTTAGGTCTGCGTTATTACACATCTCCCTTAAAAGAGACATGCTTTAAACGAACACCACATGCACACACTACATCACGGGAGCCCACTGCCTCAGCTCTTCTTCCTTCTCTCCATCCTCTTCCTCCCAGCTTCTTGCTAAAGCTGAGATCGGACTATTCAACACCAGGAGGAGAACACAGCCCCAGACAGCAGCAGACAAAGCTCTGAGCTCCCACCACTTCCCCACAGTGAGCCCAGCCACCAGTCGCCACAGCCACCTTCCACTACAGCCTATGGTTTCCTTTTCTTTCTTTAACACCAGAAATACATCCTCTCTATAATAACGAAAGAAGATGCTGCAAGCTATAATCAAATGGTCAAACAAACCTGCAGAACTGCACCCCTGTTTTTACACTCCTGAATTCTAACCAATCCATTTAATTCCCAGTGCAGGAGCCCAAGAGGCACCAGCACTGGAGGATGAGAACATTTGAACTGCAGTAAGCCAACAAAGCTCAATATTCATGGCTTTGGCGCTTGAATGCTGAACATCTTTCTACTGCATCTCCCTTCTGCTGCCCAGCTCCTGTCCCCTCCTTCTCCACTCACTGCCATGGGGACACGGCTCAAACTCTCCCACATTTGGAAATCTGAATCATTTAGAAACATCACAGAAATCTCCAGGCTTTGTCTGCCATCAAACAAGCCTTGTTCGCGCTGGCTTTCACTGCAGGAATGTGGGTGCTTGCAGTGGCAGAGACTTATCTGTGGGATTTCTGTGACACCTGGGGTTTGCATGTATCCTTATTAGCTGGCCTCGTGGAAGGTCCTCCTGAGCTCATCCAAATGAAACATCTGCTACGCTGACACATTTTGGGCTCTCAGTTACACTTGAAGGTGGCTATCCCACCTACTGGCCTTGGTCTGCTCTGCTGTACATCAGGCACCCTTGCTAATACGCACTAAATGTTACAAATTAAACAATTCCTCAGCCTATGCAGCTATGACAGTGGGGCTGAGCTCTGCCCTCACTGCTGCCATGGAATCGGAAGGTCTTGCAAACAAGACAAGAAACCCCAGGCAGACATGAGCTGTTACCCCCAGCTCTGCTCCAGCGCCACATACCACCGACCACCCAGTCGTAGCATTTGCTTTGGGTTGGAAGAGTTTGCAGCTCAAAGGGAAAACAAAAACAAAGACTGTGTTTGCTTGCATTTACCAAAGGGAGGAGAGAGAAAACCACAGCACAGAGTTTATCTAAAACCTTGGAGGCACAAATTTCTGCAGTCAGACTGCGCCCAGCCAGGTGTGCCACAGCAACATCAGCAGTCCTGGGATGGGGGGCATTCATCCCCATCCCCACCATGAGAATCTGGTCACTGCTTAAGTTCTTTAATGGAGAACAAGAGAATAAACAGGGAAAGGGGAAATGCATCCATCATATCCCTGAAACCTCAATCACGCAAGCTAAAAGGGTGAGAATGAAGAACAGAATCTGCCCTTTTTACCCAAGCTGAGGGTTAAAAGACACACTCCTGATATAAGCCTCTATGAATGAAAAACCAGTAGAGTCAATAAAATGTGAAGTAAATCTAATTCATTTTTACTATATGACCTACTTTCAGCAGGTTTTGATTCACATGAGCAGCTAGAGCTTCAAGGTGGTGATTCTGCAAGGTCTGTTCATTAAAGTCGTTCTGTTCTTTATGGCTTTCAGCTTCAAGGGATATGAAAACACATTTCTGCTCCAGGCATTCTCCATTGGCACGAATCTCACAGCAACACGGGAAGAAAACAGGTATGAATGCAAAAGCTGCCTCAGTGCTGAAGGAAGGTGGGAATGAAGGAAGTTAACTGTTGTAGGCAATGCAGCCCCCACCATATTCTAGTGCCTGGCCCATCCCAAGCTCCACAGCAGTGCTGTAGATGGGCGTGGATTGCTTACAGGCCCTGAGGAAGTCAGAAGAATCTGCTGAAATAACAGAAATGAGGATAAAGCAGTTCATTTCTGCACTCCTGAGTCCCACGGAGGCAGGCAGATAAGGGCGTCATTACCTCCATGTGTGCCGCCCAGCAGCAGGCCCTGCAAAGGGTGCTCCTGCATTCCTCACCAGTGTCTGATCTTGGGCCATGGCACAGGCAGGAAAAGACATTCAGCTGAAAAAGGGGTGCCTGGAAGACCTCTCATTAAGTGTCCTTGTGTCAAGGTCCAACAGCCGGCTGGCTAATGAGCAGCTCACTCTACAGAGACCCCATTAAAAGCAAACAAATCAAAGAACAGTGCACGTCTCCAAGACCACGATCACAAGTACGTACACATCCCACAGCAAGCCCCCTTCAAAAAAAAAAAAACAAAAAAAAAAAAACAGAACAAAAACCCCAATAAATAGAAAGGAGAAAATACACACACGCACATATATGTATATTTTTAAAAGTTCTTTCTATCAGGAAACCATCATACTGAACATCTGGGATTAGAAGAGTTTTTTTCTTCCTCCAGCACCAAAGCAAAGCATCCTGCAGAAAACGTCTTTCTTGTAAAGGGGGAAAAAAATTTCCAGGGAAATTCTAATCAGCTTGAGCCTGGAGACTGAGGCAGTAATGACAAAAGAGCAGTGATGCTGCAGCACTGCACACCAGGAGAGGAGCAGCCGGTGAGTCACAGTGCTGGGCCAGCGCTGCCCTGCTCTCCTGCCTCCCACCCAACTGCCCTGCTGTTAAGCCAAAATAGTTTCTGCCCAAAGAGATGGAGAGCAAAAGCCAAGGCAGGTGGGGATGCTGCCCCACGGCCACCTGGGCTGCAGTCCCAGGACACCACAAAGCCTTGTTACTTTCCACTCGTTTGCTCACAGAAAGTCCTTTCAGGGGGCTCACTCACTCTCTCAGAGCTGCGGTAATGAAGCAGGATTTTAGCATTTGAGTCAGACAGTGACCCAGGCTCTAAAAGCCTCTAATTTTTCCATTATCTCCTGGGCAAAGGCAGCCTGATGTCTCAAACCTCGCTGGTGGATTCCTTTGTGCCATAACCTCTGGCATAGGTTTAAACATTATTTTTCTTGACATTTCATCTTAATAATAATATACATCTTTTTAATTAAATCAAGCTCATGGAGCAAGCAAGACTGACTGCCCCCACTGTGGCCGGTATCTATGGGAAAACACACACAGGATGGATGGGAGCACCTGACTGTGTTTTTCTTGAAGTACCATAGAGTCAGTATTTACAGACAAAGGCATGTCCACGCTCAGAGTTTACACAGGACTCACCACATCTGCAACGCCAACACACCAGAGCTTGACACAGCACGGCCAGCAGTCACACCCAGCTCACCCAGTGCCAGCCCACACCAATACATGGGCTGTGGGACACTACCAGAACCACCCGAGCCCGTGTAACCCACGTCAGCAGCTGCCAGCTCGCTCAGCTGCTTTGATCACTTCTTCAAAGGATCCCCTTGGTTCTGTTAAACATGGTCTCATTCCCCGGCTGAGCCCTAGCAGAGCATTTTTGAGACACAATATCATTTGTTAGCATTCAGGTAGGCTTCTCCATCCTCTCCTCTGCTGCTGAAGACAGACTGACGTGCAGCATCCAAAACCTTGCAGGGACCACAGCCAGACCTGCTGCTACCCAGCGGGCCCCTCTCCTTTGCACTGCTCCTGTTTGCACCCACAGAGATTCCTCAGAGGACGGAGCTGCTGGGAAGTTTGCTTCGCACAGCCAGGGGCAGGGAGGGCCAGACCTGCTCAATGTTGAATGCTGAGCTTCAGATGTGCTGTGTCGTCGTCCTTTCGGTAGCTGCTTCTCCTCGATATTTACCCTGAAGCCAATTTCTCCTTTCCCAAGGACTCAAGGTCAACTGCATCTTAGAAGAGATGGGATGGAGGTGTTGGTTAAGGGATAGTTCATGCCTTCGTTGGGCACAGATCTCAGGTAAACGCAGTAATCTGGATCCATCGGCAAATTAGTAGGTGCTTATTTGGGCATACCCTGCAACCCTCACCTCCCTTAGTCTATTTGTTAAATACACTGTTTTCTACTTCAGCGCTGCCTCCACTTTCTCCTCCTGGGGAATCTGTTTTCCTTTGCAGGAGTTGCTGCACTTCCATTTCTTCTGCTAGAATCGGCACTACATCTTGCGGTAGCCCCTAATGGTGGGCATCAATAAAACATGACTGGCCTTCCAAGCCTTTTGTTTTCCAGTCAAACATATATCTGCCTTCTCCCTTTCAGCACCGCTCTCTAAGCCCCGGCTCAGCTGGGGGACCTCTCCATTACTGCAGCTCAGCTGACATCATTCAGATGGATGCTGTAGGACCAGTCACCCCGGAGCGCTGCCTTCCTCCTCCATCATTCTGAGGTGCTCAACTATTACAAGTGTTTTCCTTCACATCTCAGTAGCTGCTCTAACAAAATATCAACATTCCTATCAAACGTGTTACATTTCTACCCATTTTTAGGTACCTCTGCTTCATACGACTTCATCAGAAGCCTTCATACCCTTTAAGGCCTGAAAGAATGAGTGCCAATGGCCTTTTGTAGGTTAATCCACAAGAGATCAAGAGAGTGCAAGACATTCTGTCTATTCAAATTACTCATTTTACAGTATAATAGTATGAATATTAATATTGTCCATTGAAAAAGTGTGTTAATTAGGATGTTGGCAGTTTTCTGGGCCACTGCCACCCAAGTAAGCATTTGGGGTATGTGACTATTCAAGCAGAGGTCCCAAATTGCTGTCAGGCTCCTCCAGCCTGCTAATGACAGCAAAGCACGCAATTCCACCACGAGAGCCCAACGGTCAAAACAATTAATGAGGAACAGCCTACAGAGGGTTAATGTTACTCATTTTTCTCTACCAATTTCAGTTATTCCCCTTCCTAGAAAAACAGTATTTAACCAGCCCAAAAATAATTTGCATAGCGCACATATGCTAGCAGCTGGGAGGGTTTTAAGCAAACAGAACAAACGCTTCATTAATAAGCAAGTGCCAAGGAATCCAGAAAAAATTTTGCAACAGAACCCTGAAAACCATACTAGCTTACTTTTCTGATGCTTGCTTTAGATTAAAAATGCTCCTTTGATAAAACTAGTTTGGGCAGATCAGTGGATGCATACATGGAAAGTCACTGTGGGCTGTATATCCTTATGCAGGTAAAGCCTCCACAAGCTCAGGATCAGGCCTGGTACATCAGTACCACGTACATAATCTTTAAATTTAAAATGTAATATTCCTCCTTTCCAGCCTCTGAGTCTATTTTTATCCTATCTTAACTGTAGTCTGCTGATCTCAAGGTTAATCTTCATTTTCTGCTAGCAAAATGAATGGTCAGCTACGTTCCAGGCATCAGTGAGGTCTCCAGCTACTCAGGTACCTACAGAGCAGAGAAACCCAGTGTCACCACGTGCCTTGCTGCAGAGGAAACACACATGGGCAACCCCAGGACACTACTGGCAGCTGCCCAGAACACCTGAGATTTGCAAACATATTTGTCTTCCACTACAGAACAAGCCCCAGACTTCTTGGATGTTTCCGCAGGAAAGATCTGCATTGAATAGGCCGATCTGAATGGAAAACCACAGGTTTTCTTTGGTTGTGGTGATCTCCCTAGGCAGAAGAGAAACATCAGGTCCAAAGGACCTTATGTGCACATGGGCCTTCCTTGTTCTGCATCAAGGGAGGTATTTTCCTTTGGGATCACTAAGCTGGAATTAGGAAGCCAGGTTTCACACATCTGAAGCCTTTGCCGTGGCAATAAAGGGTCAGGTCCTTCTCTTTGGAGAGACTGCAGCCAAAATGTACTTTCACAAACGCATTCTCAGCATGGTGGGATTGACACACATCCAGTATCTTCCTCTTTGTAATATTAAGAAATGTTATTTCTGGTTCATACTCAAGAACCAAGAGATCCAGTTTCTCTCGCAAACTCACTGCAGGACCTCCAGCAAAGCCTTCTGCCCCATCACTGCAGCAGATATTTGCAAACATCTACCGAGAGGTGAGGTCTTCATTTTCAGAAGCTCCCAGCACCCTGACCTGCAGAGTATGCCAGCCAACGAAGGGGCCTGGCAGCACTGCTGAAGGTCAGGTCCCTTTTCTGCCTCCACTTAAACTGGAGCATCTAAAATTAGAGCAGACTTTATGAGTGTGGATGACCAAGACCTCTGGTCTTTGGATTCCTGGACTGTATTATCAAGCAGCAGAAGACAGTGTGCATGTATAGATGAATGGGGTGGAGAGAGAGGTTCAAAACAAAATGATTTAGAGTTGTTCAAAATCTGTAGATGGAAGCAACTACAGAAATCTCTAATAATTCCGCAGGTCACTGAGCACTTTGCTGCTTAAATTTCTTCCTTGCAAGAGTTACCATCTATCACCTACCAAAAGCTAATCCTCTTTCTTCTGACTTTGCCTCTATCTTCTTTTTCCCCCTCTCTGTATGAACACAAGCACCTTTAATCTTAATTTCAAATGTACTTTCCACGATGTTGCAGATGTGTTATCTGCAGCTGACAATATTTACCAGGTATCTCCTTAAAGTACAACTGCTTGACCTTGTAACAGCTTCCATGCCTCTAGTTCTAGACACTGGGCATTTCTATTTGAATGGATCACAAGTCATCACTCTTCTGTATCCGTTATTAGTAGAGAGCCAGCTACCCAGCGAGCTGCTGCTTTAAGTTTTTTTCCTCCAAATGCAGCATTTCTGTTCAGGCAGAGACATATTACAGCAATTCAGACACTGACAACTGTGTAAATCACACCCAGGCAGAAGTTATTGATGACCTCATTCCAGTGAAGTATTATACGATCAGACTGCCCCGCGGTATTTTGATCATCTGAGAACCCTGAAAGTCGCAAGCTCCATTTTGCTTGGGAATCTAACAAAGGCCATCATCTGTGACAAAAGGCACTGAGAGCACTTCTCTTAAATTACCTCATTTCACACCAGCGGTAACAAATACTTGTTTTTCTTTATTAATACGCTCTCCCTGCCTATAACTGCTTTCATTTTTCTGATTTTGAATGTAAATGCTTTCAAGTTATTGATCCCTTTGGTTAGAAATCTTTTCTTCTGCTTCAACTGGTTCTTGTACACAGCCTAATTTCAGTATGAGCAGTGCATCCAACATAACTGCCCTCCTGGCAGACCCGTCTCCTGGGAGCTGATGTGATTAATATCTCCTGTGCAACACAAATCACATTCTTCAGACCCAGCTTCTCCACACTGCACCACCGTTCCCTAAATTGGTACTCTCACATCTTTTATTAAATGATATAATTAGCTTATTTCTTCTCAAGTGCCTTCTGAAATAGGCTGTGAATGGTCACCAATCGGAAAACAAAAACCAGCACTCGAAGTGTGGAGGCACTCAAAGAGACAACAAATTTCCTCGGCTATGCCAAATTTCAGCGATAGACAGATGCAAAAACAACAACAAAAAAAGAAACCAACAAAAAAACTCATGTTAGCCCTTCTAGGCTACAATTCAGGTGCACAGTGCATGCTAACCTGGCAAACAAGTGAGTGGGGTACGGTTTCCAGCAAAGCACTCTGCAAACAACTCACAAAAACCAAACCAGCCAAAGACAACCTGCCTGATGAGAAACACATCATTTGAGAGCAAGCCTCTCCCCAGATCCCCGCTGCATTCCTGCAAGCAAAAGTCTGTAATCCAAAACTCCCATGCCCTGCACAATCTGGCATGCAAGCGTAACGGCGTGCATGCAAATCCATTTAACACCCAAGGAGATGCATGGCAGCCAGCGTAAAGGAACAACAGCAGGCCCTGGCAGTGCTGGCTTCGCAAGGACAGACAAGACCTTGGATCCAAACACAGCTGCTGGTTAACTCTGGGGATGAGGTTGCTCTGCAACATCACCAAGGCCACCTCCATCCCACTACAGCCTGGCACTGCAGCTCATCATGCCTGAAGAGCTTCTGAGCACATCCAAGTGCCACAGCTTCTCTATCCCAACAGATGCTGTTCTTTGTCAATGAAAACAACCACTGCTCTCAGATGACTTTTGAAGGATGCGCTCACTGGGTGGCTGCTGCAGGACTTCAAGTAACTGTGCAACTGGTAGGGCTGGATGAGGCATCTCCACACCATGGGTCACAACTTCGTTTTTTTTTCATTCCAAGGCAGTTCCGTGACTACAGTGAAAACACTTTTTTAAAAGCCCAGAACTGCAATGCTGTGTTCCATTTCAGATGCTTGCTCTTCTAACGTAAGATTTCAATTTTCTTTTGCAAACTACCCCTTGAGTTAGCCTTATCGGCATTCAGATGCACAATTCATCTGGAGCAGGCTATTCACAGAAATTCTGCTGAACTGGCTGTCTTTCTACAAGTTATGTACAGAAGAAAGGCTTTGGCCTCAATCCTGGATCTGCTGAATTGAAGTGCAGAAGAGAAGATCCCCAAAGCCCGGCAACACGAAGGCACTTCCACCCTTCTGTCTGCTCTGGCTGTATCAACTACTGCTCTTATGAAGGGAGGCTAACAGCAAGTCCAGCTGCATGTGCAATTTGTATTAAACACAAATTGCTGTCTCCACGCAAATTTCTTCTTCCATAAAACAAAGATATATTTCCAGCCTTTCATGTTGCCCGTAACAGCTTCAAACTACAGACGTTTTTATCTACCAGGCTGCGAGGAAGGAGGTTGGCCAGAGACTTCGGAATGCTCAAGTTAGGTACTTAATGAGGCATCATATTCCCAACTAACGATTTTGCTCAGGGACAAATTGCAACACCAAGGAAAGTATTAGCAAAAAGACTTATCAGCTGCAAGATTTGCCATCTTTTCAAACCGGGATGGAAAGCACCAAAAAAGAATAAATGGGGGAGTAAGTGCCTGCCAGACCACTTCTCGCTCCTGCCAACACAGTGCTAAGCCCACAGGCCCTGGCAAGACAGGCGATGGTGTCTCCCCAGCATGTCCCCTGCACTCTCTGTCACCATAGGTCACCCTGCACCACATCCCCTTGAGGATCCCTGAAGACACCCTCGATTGCTTGCCCAGCTGGAGGAACCACTCTGGAGCTCACAGTCCAACTGCACTGCAGTTGTTTCAAGGAAAACACAATGCTAACCTGTAAGAAAAGAATCACACCTTTTAGCTAATAAGGAAGCACCCACAAGTTTTTCGTTGTTGTTGTTTTCTTTTAACGTAGCAGTTTCACAGTACAAAGCCCGTTCTGATTTGATCTAGATGCTATGCAGACAAACATAAATTATGTTTCCTCACACTGACCCTGTTAATAACTATTTCTCAAGGGAATAGAAGAACTGTAACGAGCTAACACTATTTGTTTTTATTTGGAATTCAATAGCTAGACTTATTAAAAAAAAAAAAAAAATCCCATCCTGCACAAAAACATCCACTGAAATGCAATGGCAAAGGAGTGGTGTGTGGCACTGCCCGCTCCCTGCAGCGGGGGCAAAGCATCACCTCCATTGTGCTGCACTAACAGGGCTGGTCCAGATAAGGCACCCATGGAGAGCCAACAAAGGCAGCACAGCTTCCAGACTGGGGCTGTGGGCACTTCTGAAAAATTAACTATGGCAATCCAAAATCCAATTTTTATCCTTTATGCAGCCCTCCCCCCTCGCAGTTCCCGTTTCCGAACGTACTGTGCTGGATTAGCTCCCTGCCCTCTCTGCCCCCGCACACAGAGGTCACTTCAAGTAATGCTTGCTCTCAGATCCAGTCTTAAAGTGGATTAAAAAAATTATCTGCAGAAGGTTATTCATGTTGCAAACTCGCCTGCACAGTTTGCAAATGCTCAATGAAACAGCAGGGGCTGCTGCAGAGGGTGAAGAAGGGAACACAGGGCTCACACCACCCACCTGGGGTGCGCAGCATCACACCCACCCTGGCTGCATCAGAGAGGCTCCGCCAGGGCAGGGAAGGCTGGACAACTTCTCTCAGGCCCTGCGTCAGTACAGGCAGTTCCACCTGCCAAGGAAAGGCCTGAGGTTTATTGTAGGATGAGAGCACTGCGGAGGCTGAGCTGGAGCCAATGCTGCTCAACCATGACATCTCCCAACCACACAACTGATGTGAACCCAGCAACCTGGGAGGCTCCTACAGCCCTTCCTTCCAAACACCACACACAAGTGGAAATCCACACTAATAGAACGCTCACTCAGCACCTCAATACGTGATCCTGTGCAGACTTGTGGGCACAGCTGACTCTACTGGATGCATCCCGCACTTCACATTCCTTCTGCTCAGAAAACTAAAGCTATGCAGGAAGAAAAAAATGTACCCAACACTCATTCCTAAGAGCAAAGTCATTCCAGTACAGTGAGACAGTGGGAGGTCTGTATTCTGTACATAAAAAGACAGGAGCATCTTGCAATCCCATCCTTTCTAGACCAAACCTTTGCCCAAACCTAGCTCTTGGCTGAGTTGTGCGACGCTGCCTGAATCAGCAGAGAGAAGGAAAATGACCTAAACAATGAAAAACAGATAGTAGCAAGCTGCCATTCTTGCAGCTTGAGGGGTGAGGAAAGAAGGAAAAAAAAGCAGTAATACACAGCATTTGGAAGAAGGCTTTGTTTGCTTGGCACTTTCCATCTTTAAGTAATTAGCGTAAAGGGCTTCCCAGGTAAAGCTAAGAATAGGCTGGGGATGCTGAGAGCCATGCTTCTTGCTGTGGTGAAGGAGAAGATGCTGAGCTCCAGCTGGATGCCCTTTGGCATCACTTTCCTTCAGGCCCTCAGAGTCAGCTGCAAGACAGACTGCATCAAAATCTGAAAAGATGCAAAAAATGACAGGCGAGAAACATCTCTGGAGATAAGCACTCCAACAACCATGAAAGCCTCAAACATGCAGCATGAGCCAGTGCTCAGATTCTGCACCTCACGTGCTCCAAGCTTTCCAAAAAGTATTCTGCTGCCCTTTCAGCTGCATGTGGCAGCTCCAGAGCTGGGAGCAATAGACCACCTCCCAGCACCAACACCAACCTGATATTCATTACATATTATGAACAAGTCAACAACAATAACAAACCAGCATGCACCAGCCTCTGAATGCAGCAAGACCCCCAAATTCACCTCCCTATAGGGCATCAGATCAGCTTATTCTAACAGGACATTCTTCAGCAACGCACTCGAGCCTTGCAACAAACAAACCTCACCCACTGGCCATGGTCGTGCTGTTACAACGTCCTGCATTATGGTGATCAGAGCATCAAAAGCTGCAGGGCATGAAGCCATCCCTCCTGAACAGGAGGGCAATGCATGCCCCCAAGCGTGAGAAGCCACCTATTTTCTGCTTTTGGGAGGCCCCACCTGCATCAAACACATCCACCAGCACTGCTCCATCATCAGGTGCCCTATGGTCAGCAATAATGCCCTGGTAACTGGGCTGCCCCACAGAAAACCCAACAACAGGTCTGAGCTCTTAGACCAGTAGTTCTTGAGGGACAGAAGATGGTACTAGAAATGGGCTGTCTGCGAGCTTTGCAGAGTGGTGCCTGCATCCTTTAACCCCAACAGGGCAAGCAGAGGGCTCTGCTCTCCCTCCTGCTGCACCCACCCAAACAGCACTGCCATACCGACCACCACATCCCTGCCCTCGGCAGCACACTGTTGGCTTTGTTTAGCATTTCCAAAGGCAGCTGTCTTCCCCCCTGTGCCACTGCAGATATTTTGTCTTGCAGGACTGCGCAGTGTTTGCAGAAGCAGAGCACGCAGCAATGCAAGGAGCGTGCCCAGGCGTCCCTGCAGAGACACGGGGCAGCTCCAGCCCCCCAGCTGCCCTTCCCACTGCAGGCTGCAGAGGGGGCGAGGGAATCAAGATTAAAAGGGAGATGAGAAATTAATTCAGGAACATTTTTAATCACCTTTTGTAATCCGCGCTCCGTAGGGCTGAAATGTAAAAAGCACCTTTCCCTTGCATTATTCAGCAGGCAGAGAAGTGAGTGTGACATATTGGCACGTAGGTGTGTGTGGGCTGGCTTCTTGGGGGGAGGGCGGGCTGAGGGTGCTCTGTGTGTTCAGAGAACCAAGCAGCACACCGTGTACCAGTTGCTCTGGTAACAAAGCTCTTTTTTTTTTTTTTTAATTTTTTTTTTTTTTTTTTTTTTACATGAAACATCATTTTCCAGTTCAGACTTCCTTGCGAACCCAACACAAGTCCACATTTCAGAAACACACAAACACACGCAGCATTTGAGTCAGCAAGGGAAAGATCATCTCCTCTAGAGATAAGCTAACATCACAAGGAATCTGATAAGCTGAGGTCGCCAGCTCTCCCTTGATAAAGCCAGTGTGGTGCAGCAGCATGCCAGCCCAGCCCTGGCCTGTTCCCCTGAGAAGCAATACAAACGTACAGAAGCCTGCAAACCAGCAGCCCCACGAGCAGCACAAAGCCTGCTGGGCAGAGCTCTGCGCCATGCAGGGGGCCGGCCTGGAGGAAGCAATGGCTTAGTGCGTAATGCTGGCCTGCTAATATGGAAGGATTATAAAGCAGCTTGTAAGTCTCATAAATCCACTCACATTCACACAGCCCTCGAGCGACCTTGAGGACCCAGGGGTACCTCGTGGGGCAGCATCCCCCACACCAACCCCACCTTGGACTTGTATTATCCAGAACGCAGGGGAGCGAGCCAAGCAGAGGGCCTCAGCCTGCAGCATCCATCAGACCACGCCGTGGGGTGGATACAGGCGTACGTCCATGAGGTTACGCCTGCAGCCTGTTGTGCCATGCAGCAAATGTCACCTCTGAAGAAGAAATTGGGAATTGGAAGCGACCCACAGCCACGGAAATGGCACTAGAAGAACGCATCTGGCTCAAGGAACACTTAGTCATTGTATAAACCAACAAGAAGGCAGGAGAAGTGAAATGCTTAAGATGCTCCTCCAAATGCAAAGGCTGGCTGCCACAGGTCAGAGATAGTGACAGGGACTGAGATGGGTCGGGGCAGCAGCAGCACACAGGCCCTGCAGGCAGCAGGGCTTCTAGCAAGGCACAGCAGTCAGCCTCCAGCTACAATGGCTGTGTGTACACAGCTAAGATTAATTCTTCAGAGCAACAATCTGCGGGAAATAATAATTTCGTGCAGCATGGTAACTTCTTCCACTGGGCTAAAAGCAACAGTGATTAATTATCAAACTATTGACCATCAGTCTTTCAGAAAGAGAGACAATAAAACAACCAATTATTAAAAACAATTAATGTCATTCTTGACACAAGCTAATTATTTGAACTGCTAATAATGACCTGGGAACCCGCAGAGTCTCTGTTCCCACCAGGGCTGAGCCAGACCACGGGCAGGCTGAACACTGCACAAGCCTGCGCAGGAGTTATTCTCTCATACCTCCCATTGAAAATAAACATAAAACAAAGAAAGAAATCTTTCCCTATCTTTAGCATATCCACCCGCTACCTATCCAGCAGCAGGACACAGGCCAAGGTGCTGGCTGCTAAGGAAGCAGGTGAACAGCACCAGAGATGGCAGGACTACATTATCCAGGTTCATTCTGCACCTGCAGACTCAGGGATGCCATCACCAGGAGGCAGCCACAGGTGGCTGCTGGAATTTCAGATTCTTCGTTTGCTTTCGCATTCCCACGCTCCTCAACATCTTCACCACCTGGGGGTTTGCCTCCAGGTGAACTGGTACTGGCTTCAGACAGACAGGAGCTGGGTAACAAACACAAAGCCCCAACAGAAGACCTTGGGATACATCTCATAGAACCATAGAATGGCTTGGGTTGAAAGGGACCCCAAAGACTACCTAAATTCCAAACCCCCTGCCACAGGCAGGGCTGCCAACCACTGCACTTCCTCAACATCTTTTCCCATATGCCATACCCCAGACGTACAGAACATAGCATAGTGGAGAGCAATTGGAAAAACAGTGTCATTCTCTTCACCTGGTGGCTGGTGACACCCCAACACCACTCCCATGACAGCAGAGGAACACGCTCAGGGACCAGCAGCACACACATCCCATGTGCCTATGTTAGAGTGCAGAATGATGCTGTGTAATGGCGTAGTGATTATGTGGCATTTACCAGCTAATTAAACAATCAATAGTTACTGTGTGGCTATGGGGTTGGCCCAGAGCACTGAATCCTGCACTTGGTAAGATTAAGCTTTGCTAACGCTGTAAGTGAGAGCAGAATCTCAAAGCCAGCAGCACTGCTGAGCATTGTCCTGCTGGGGTGGGGAAGCAGCACGCAAGCATATAATCTTGGCATCATTTATCTCCCTGTTCAACGCTGGGAAACTATGTGAGATGAGAATGCTGATGGTTACCACCTGACCTACTTTCCAATTTCTTTTAGTACTGAGAAGACTTGCATCAGCCAAGTGATCATAGAATCATAGCATAATAGAATCATGCGAGTTGCAAGGGACCTTCAAAGGCTACAGGGTCCAACCCCACTGCAACAAATAGGGATATCACAGCTCAACCAGGTGCTCAGAGCCCTGTCCAACCTGACCTTGAACATCCTCTGGGATGGGGCATCCACCACCTCTTTGTGCAACCTGTGCCACTGCTTCACCACCCATTATGTTGTGCATGGATTTGCTCCCAGCCTCCCACCCCTGCCACAGGCTGACTCCCAGAGCCACCAAAACAAGTGCCTAACACCATGGGGGACAGCTTCATTGGTAACGTACTCAGTGCACAAGTGCTATTTTCACCTGGTCTTGAGCAATCCGGATGGTGCTTCTGAGTAACCTGGTTTTGTTTCCATGCTCACTGGAGCTAGCAGTTGCAGCCCTGACAATGTGTTTTACCCAGGCAATCTAAGTATGCACTGTATTTAAGGACTTTTTGTTTGCTATTTAATGCAAAATGGAGATAGATGGTAATAATACTCTGCAATAAAAGAAGCCTTCTCTAATAATACTCTAAAGCCTTATCAAAACTTTCAGCAACTTCTGTGTCTATCATTTTGCTTCCAGTCATCATCTACGTGCTAAAAAACAGCAAGGCAATGGCTTCATCCCCTACATCCAACGTGCACTACTCCCATCAGTCACTTCTCTAAACATTAACAAAAAAATCCCAGCACAAAAATCCCATAGAGCAACCATGCCTTACACTGGAGCTCTCGGTCTCGTAACAAATACAGTCCACGGTCTGGGCAATTAGATGCAGGGTGACTAGAAAATCAAGCAAAGCTTCCAGTTCAATCAGGGAAAAAAACCAGCACCATCTCTCCACACAACAAAAACAAAACTACTCTCAAGGGAGTGCCAAGCAGCCAGCAAGGAACTTTTTCTCTCTCTCTTCCCTTGCAGTCCTGAGTAAAGAAAAGCTGGCTTGAAAATCCAAAATCCTGCTTGGCTACCTGATGGCACCATAATGACCTCCTCATGGTCCAGCCTGAGGGCCCTGCAGCCTCTCCCATGCATCAAACGTTGGGGACTCCAAACAGCTTTACTAGCATTGACCTCTAAGCTGCCCACAGGATGTGACAGTTGGAAGTCATCCATCAACAGGCACCATACGGAATTACCATCCCGGATATTCTAGAGGCAACGTCTCAAATTAATTAATAGTCTGAGAGATTAGTAGTCTGGTGCACTGTGCCTGCCTCACGTGATCCAAGGGAAAAAAAGATGCTTCAGCTTGACACTGTAAGGGACCTACAGCAAACCAGAAGTTGTGAAACACTCGTGGCTCTGAAGTCTCTCCTGTGGCACTCCTGGGCCAGGCTGCTGCTATGAGAAGTCCCCTGCCATGGCTTTCCTCACCTCCCTCAGAAAGCATGGCCACCCTGCACAGAAGGAGCAGCGAGGGCTGGTGGAGCAGAGAAGGAAACAAAGCAAACCAAAATGCAGTTCTTCAGAGCAGCCTCTTGTGCTGCTGCTCCCCAGCTGTTCTTGCTGCTCTCCTAAGAGTCATTTCTCAGGACCTATACTATCACTCTGCTATCAGAAGGCTATAACCACACATTTTATCAATGCAAACAGGAGGATTCCATGCCATGCTGCCCAAAGCTGGGCTCTGGCTCCCGGGCAGGCAGACTGGCTGAGGACACCTCCACCACAATCACAACCCTGCAGTGTGCTCTCACTGCCTGGAGCCAACACCTTGCTGCTGTCCCCAAGGCAGAGCTGCTTTCCTCACAGCAGAGTGAGCACTGCAGTGAGCTGCTTTTTCCACGTCTGTAACGTGACCAGAGGCAAACATACATCTACAGAGAGGTGGGGAAACCCCAGATCTGACTGAGAAGGGTTTAAAATGGCTGTGAGACAATCTTCCAGTTACAGCATCTGGTTACAGCAGATACAACTCCCAGGTAAGTGTGACCTCAGAAGTGGTTTTTGTTTTGTTTTTTGTTTGTAGGTTTTTTTGTTTGTTTGTTTGTTTGTTTTTTTGTGGGTTTTTTTGTTTTTACAAGGGAGCCAGAAGGTTTAAGTGTCTCGAAAGCTGTTCCATTTGTTTTGCTTTAAGAGATAAATACAGCAGTGGTATCTGGAGGAAAAGAATCGCAGAGATCTTATTTCTGTACTAGGTTTTAGGGTGGGACACCATAAACAGTTATGTGTGCTTTATATCAAAGTCTCCTTTTGTTTATAAAGTGGATATTACTCCAAGACTTCCATTTCAGAGAACTCTGAGCTCAGCCTTAGCCTGAATTCATACCTCAATACTTAGTAACTGGGTTTGGACAGCAGCTTTCCCCCTCCCCATCACCATCCTGTCTGGCACCACCAGCGAGTGGATCACGCCGAGCACAATCTGATTGTTCCAGCTAGTTAAAGGCAGTAGGAGGAAGGATTTGCTTCACACAGAGGGAAAAAAAAGAAACACCAAAGCGTTCAGAATATATTCCCTCCCCAAGTGCTACAGCTGAATGCTTCTGCATGGTTCTTCCCCCACTTTAAGATCTCACATAGGCACACTGGAAAAAGGCAAACACTGCAACAGGAAGCACGCACAGCGGAGCTGTGCAAAGAGCAGAGCATCAGATAGTTTATTTCCCTTTTCAGCTTTCCACAAAAACACGACGCTTTCAAAAGGCCGTTAAAGGTGCATAGTTTCCACTGATTGTTAGAAATATGCACAAGTTAAAATTAGGTCACACTCTACCATTATTTGGGCAGCTGAAAAGAAAAACAGCTCTGAGACCAACTCCTGCAGTGAGAACAATGGGAACACAGACACCATCGTCCTCCCAGAGAAAAACAACAGCAGCACAATGCCGAGGGGAAGGCTCCTGGAACGTAACCTTGGTAAGAAGGGGTTTGGAGGGAAGTTCTGTTTGGCTTTAAACTTATTCTAGTTTGAAAAATTCACCCATTTTCAACTCCAGAAGTTTCAGTTCATCCTCGGTTCACTTCAATTCTTCTATTGTGGAATTGATGGAATTAGCCTACGGCAGCGGGAGGATGGGGAAACCAGGATTCAGAACAAATATCTCCTGACAGGTAGCTTTCCAAGCACCCTTCTTCTCTTCATTAGGGACAGCTCACTGTCTTTCACTGCACGACAGGCAAGTGCTTTCACACTGACCCGGTGAGAGTACGTGAATGTATTCGTTTCTACTGTCAAAAGGCAGGCAAATGGGATCTGTGTGAACACACGTGCACATATACACAGATCAGTGCTCCCATGTACAGAACCCTTTGGAGAATGGAGCCCATGGAGTTATTGTCCGCCAGCAGATCCAAAACGCTCGGCAAATTCCACCATGGAATTACCACCATAGGTAAGCCCAGACTTAGAAATAATTCAACCCTTCCCAATCTCGTAATCATCATCCACAGTAGAATACGATCAAGATGACAAATACTGGAAATCCTTCAAGCTAGAAGGTGCTTGTGAGAAGAGCAGGTGAGGTACTTCAGAAAAAGATGGACACTTCAAACATTTTTGGAAAGAAGCTCATGCATGTGTTCATAATTCTGTTCTCCTTTATACTTCCATTTGGAGCACTGTTTACTGACATTTGCACAGGTTTTAAAGCAAGCCTTCTGAGCAGCAGGTTTGGCTGCAACTCTCATGAGTGCTAGCCCCTTCCTTTGGCAGGCTCCCGTGGCCATAATACAGCTCTTCAGAAGAGACCCAGATTTATCTATTATACCACAGACTCCTCACTCCCCCTTCATCACATAATCAACTGGGGGAGAGGGAAGGGGAAAAAAAAAAAAAAAAAAAAAAAGCAATTCTTTATTTTAGCAGCAGTTTCAGAACTAACAGGAGCTCCATGAGATGCACAGTACTTGAGCATACAACCAAAAAGCCAAAGTCCAGCAGGGGTTCTAGATAGGCCTGAATGTGGTAGAACCTCACCAGCCTGATGCGCTGGGATGCTCCACGTTCAACACATGGCCAAGGAGCCCGGTT
This sequence comes from Meleagris gallopavo, assembly GCF_905368555.1. Lineage (NCBI taxonomy): Eukaryota > Metazoa > Chordata > Aves > Galliformes > Phasianidae > Meleagris > Meleagris gallopavo. Next base: position 19,004,713 of record NC_139414.1, on the reverse strand, counting down.
CAGACATCAGTGTAGCCTTACCTTATACACCTGCCCATATGTGCCATTGCCAACAAGCTCCACCAACTCAAAGATTCCTGCAGGATCCTAGGAGAAAAGAAAGAAAGAACATTTAATAAGCCATACTTTGACTTGTTCAAAAATAAGCGTTCTACAAAGAGATCAACATTTTTCTGACAAATGTTTTGAGTGGTTTAAGCTTTTCCGACAGCGCAGGGATTAGCAGCATTGCAGTAACATTGAGAGGGTGTTGTTAATCCACCCCATGCAGCCGAGCCATCCCTGCACCAAGCTGTGTTTGAGGAGGAAGGAAAATGAGGGTTGGGGTTGGCCATGGGAATGTTGGCAGATGACCAGCTCTGCCAGGAGAAGGAAGACCAGCCCTCCCTGGGAGACAGCAGAGGGAAGCCCTGCATCACAACACCAGATCATGGAAATAGAGATTTTGTTCATCACAAAGCCTGGATCAACTCCGAATGAATTATGGCTCCGGAAGTCAAACACTGGGTCTTTGTGAGCAGCTGACAAACGAGGTTCAACACGTAATAACAGCACCAGTAAATGAATCCACCTTTCCCCAACTGCACAGTTTCAGGAACACCACACCGTGCTTTTGCACACCTCTTCCCATATGCCCAGCTCCCCAGTTTGCAGGACTGAACACTCATACCTCCTGAGCACAGCCTGGGCAAACAGAGCAGTATGGGGAAAACCCAACAAAAGTGGTCCAGCTGGAGCCCAAAAGTGCTATCCACCACCTGGAGATGACCGAGTGAAGTTCTCCCCAAAAACAGATGGGAAAGGGAAGCAATAGTGCACCAAGTTTTAACAAACTGGGTGAGAAAGGAGGCGGGAGGGGAAATAACAGCAGCTGATGTTTATTTTTTGAGTTTCTTTCCTTAGGGTTATTCTCTGCAGTGCTGAAACAACTCTGAAAGAGGCTTTTCAAGTGTTACAAGTATATCTATTTTTGAATATTCACTAGCAGATTAAGAGAGAAGAAAGCTGTGCCTAGGGCAGATCATTGGGAGACTTGGAAAAGCACATCCAGAGAAGCAGCTGGCCAGTTCTGATAAAGAGACCCATTTTCCATGTTATGTTTTCCGACCTCTTTCTGCAGCTCCCCAAACCCAGAAGTACCCCCTATCTCTGGGTCAGCCCCAGGTCCATCTGGGCCCACTCACTGTGTGGCTGCAGACCCCAGGACCCAGGTGAAGGCACGCACATCGTGGCCATCCTCCCACCTCGCTTATTCCTTGTGTTTTTCAGGGGCATTGCCAAGGTAACGAGCAGCATTTCTGCTGCAGGAAGCGGCAGAATTTCAGCACAGCCCTAGCAACACGTAGGGAACGCAGAGGAGAGCGTGCTTGCTCCTCCCAGCAATGCAGTCCCTCCTTGCTGTGGCTTTTTCCCATGCAATGGGCTCTCGAAGGGATAGCTCTGCTCCAAACACTGCCCAGCAGCAGCGTGTTGCTAAGAGCCTTCCAAGAATACACACTGCAGAGGATGGGGCAGGGAGAAATCCTTTCCACTGAGCAGGAGATGAGCTTTGCATCTCAATGGCTGCTGGGCACTGTCCTTGGGACCTGGGGGACCCAGTCACTCCTGCAGAGCCCCAGCTGACGAGTGCAGAGGGAGGAAAACAGGACAGCATACTGAATGGGGGCTTTTAGCTTAGCAAGGGAAAGAAACAGAGCACGGAGCCCTGGCTGGGGACCAATCCAGGCCAGGCAGGAGTAATCCCAGACCAAATATAGCCCGTGCTGCAGATACCACGCCGGCACTGGCAGCAGTCCCAGGCTCCGTGCTCCTACCCTCCAAGGGGCTGCAGGACCACCCCTGCCACGAGCCTGTTTCCATGGCTTCACATAGACTCCTGGTTTTTTTGCTGTTGCTGTTTAAACTGACTATAAAACAAATAAAAGGAAAAACATACAATTGATTTGTCTTTCAGTTTAGAGAAACTGGAAGAGGTCATGCTTTTTAAAACTGGGGAAAAGAAGAGCATTTAAGATAAACCCAGGGATAATTTTCAGCTTTACATGAGCATCATGCAGAAAACCGTCTGCATTATCGCAGTACCACCAGGCTCTGCTGAGAGACATACAGCAGCAGACAGGTCCTCTTTCCCCCTCCTTGGCTCCATAACAAAGGATCAGAGCAGAGAGGCAGGGACAAAACCAGCACTGGATAGGACTGTGCTTTGAGCATTGCAAAGCACAGGTGCTCTGCACGACAGAACACTCATTCAAAGCACTGCAAACAGAAACGCCTGGCATTGTGCTGGTAAAGCTGCACATCCTGGCCAGAGGCGAGCTCAGTCCTCAGGCTCTCTGCAAGGCAACGGAGGACCCAGCCCAATGTCTCAGCTGCAATAGGAAAGGAAATAATCACACAGCAGCGCTCGTGGCATAGGCTGCACAGAGCTCTGGGCAGGGCAGGCTGACACCCAAACACTCCCGTGTCACATCTGGCTCTGCTTCTGCAGCTGCATCAGGACAGGATGAAGTGTTCCAGAGGGGAATTCTCCTGAGCTAACTCCCATAAAAGTAGGTGATATCAAGATCTATGTGGCAGAACGGAGTGAGACACAAAGCAAGGCAAGAGAGCACAATCATCTGCAGCAACAGCATGGAAAAATGTTCACTGTATTTCAATAAACTGTGTATTTAAAACTGTTGCATTGCCAGAAAAGGGACTTCTGCACAGAGATGATAAAGCAGAATGCATCCAAACTCCGGCACCAGCACGCACGTCCTTTTTGAAGCACTTATCAGCTGAAGCAAGCAGCAGCTGGGCTCACAGCAGGAGCGCTCGCCTCGTTAAAATGGCTCCGCTCAGCGCAGCACAGACCTGCAGGACTGCATAAAGCAGCTCAGCTCTGCCTACACCTTCACGTCCCAAAGAGCCCCGTATGCAAAGGAGCCAAACACTTTGCACGAGGAGGCAGCTAAGGACTGCAGGGTTCACCTGGAGATTACTGAGTTAGCAGATCGACCGTGATCTGTTCCTAAATACTGCTGGGTGGATGCCCACAAACACGAGAGGAAGGATGGAAGCATTTCTGTGCAGGCTGTATCCCCAGCTTGCCCCTTCTCCTTGTGGGAGCCTCACTTTCCTCCCCTCCAGCACACACTGAAGGTATTTAACAGACAGGGTTATATGAGGAAACAGTGGAGAGATGCTGGGGGGATGGGGGGCAATTGATGGGCATGCCAATTAAACTTCTATTGCTGTGAAGGCACAGGAAGGAAAATGAGAGATCAGAGCCTCTGTAATCATCGTGCACTTATTCCCCCAATTCTGAACAGCTAATGACAACTTCCAGCCAAAAATCATGGAGATAACCAGTCATTAAACAAATGTTGTAACCCTAGAGAAGCAAAACGCTCAGTGCAATGGAAAGCAGCACAGCGTTACGGGTCAGTGCGCGACGAGCGTCCCCAGGCACTGGGAGCTGCAGCAGCTCTGTGGCACTAGGAGAGGATTTTCATCTCCACTACAAATACAGCCCATGCAACTGACATTCCCGAACAGCACGACGCTCTGAGCCTCTGCCGTACAGCTCCCTAATAAAACACCCTCAGCAGGAGATGCTATTAAACTGATCAGGCACATTCAGGATCCAAAGATGGGTTTATAAAGCGGCTTGCTTGCTGCCCCTCAAGACCGGGGGAGCTCCTTTATGAGCAGGTGTCTGTGCTCAGACAAGTTCCTCTGTCATAAGGAGGCATTTCAGCCCTGGGAAGCACCAACACAGCCGCCTGGCAAACATCACTGCTTCTGACCCCACTGGGCTCCAACCAGGGGAGGAAGCTTGTTAATTTACAGAATGAGAAAACACTTTCCTAGGAATGCATGAGAGCCAGAAAAGCCCTTCAGCAGTGCAATTTGATACGTGAAATTGTCATATGGGTGCATATAATCAGAATGCATTTCTGATTATGCAAAAACATCGCTATGAGTAACGAGGACAAGAAACAAAAGAACAAGTTTTCACCCCCCATGCTAAATACCTGCCCAGATTTTGTTTCCCAAGGCCAAATGTCCAGCTCGGCCACGCTCTGGGAAGCCACACTTCAAGGCAGCAAAGTCGTTGCAGGCCATACACATCTGCCAAGCATTAAGACCTGAGAAATCTCAAGCTCTAAGAAGTCGGCTGCTGTTCCCTCTGAAAACACATTAACTCGCTCATTTTACCATACTTTTTATGTTGGCTTCTACAGCAGGAATTGAAGCACTTGTCTGATTTGACAGAACAAGGTCCCGCTTCCCTTAGGGAAGCTACCCCAAATGCACGCAGTTTAGAGGAAAATTGAGAGCTTTGAAGAGTACTTGAAGACACAGTTGCTTTTTAATCACAAACTAGTTGCCTCCATCTCCAAGGCTCTTCTCGTTAACAACCCTGTGAGTAATACAAAGATGGACTGCACGAGCCAGGTGAGGATTGCTAATATAGCTGCAGACAACAGCAAGCAAAGCAGGACGGCAAAGGCCAAGCCAACAAAATATTGATCAAGCTATAGAAGAAAAGGTTGGGGACATTACCCTTCTGAGCTTCGAACACTACCCATTGCACACACATACCTTTAAGCCTGCACAACAGTAAAAGCAGTGCAAAAAAACCTCAGCAGGCTGCACAGGTATTTCTGAGCTATTTTCCTTTGGTTATAACCCAAGTATTTGTACTTAAGCAGAGCCATACTGGACTACTAGGTGTTATTCAGTCCTCTCAAATTGCTTAGTCTCACGTCTTCTCCTAGCTTTGGTACTTTTCCCCTCCTTCGCCCACCCATCCAGAGCATCACAAAACAAGCTATCATCAATGCCATCAACCACTGCACCGCCTGCCTACTCAAGCAATACAAGCTGCTCCGCTTGGAAGAGTAATAAGGAGCTTACTGAGGGTTTTGTTTTCATTCTGAAGAAGTAGTTTGTCCTCCCTCACCCTCAAACACCCAGCTCCACATCTTAAATGAAGATGCTAGTCAAGAAACAACATTCCTATAGAGCATGAGAAAAACTGTTGTCAAGGCTAAGCTATTAACAGGAGACTGATTTCTCCACTTGACAGCTGAGAGAAATCTATTAACAAATCTATTTGAACCGTTCCTCTTAGGCATCTCACAGGAAGCCCTTCCTCCAGCCCTTGCTGAGAGTCACTTCAGGCCTTTACCTATTTAAATCCAACCCAAGCCCTCCCACGTTCCTTTCCCCAGCTTCTTGCTTAGCACCAGCCACTACCTGTACACTTCCTCCCCTTCCAAAACGTTAAGACTGGCCAATAGCTGGCAAAAGTGGAATCAAGTAAAAACCAGTGACCACGCTGGGCTTTTCAATCAGTAAATCTGGGTTACTCCAACTGCTACCTGTTCAACTGAAGATGTAAGTGTGAATTTGTAGCTATTGGCCGCAAGCATAACCAATAACCCCACTGAAGGAAGGAGAGGAAAATACACACACATACCCCTCCATTCAGTCCCATTGGGCCAAACCACCGAAGCTGCAATACACTGATCTACGCCGCATGTCCTGCTTACAGACCAGCACCTGTCCACATAAAAGTCAGCGTTCTTCTGACTGAGGTTCTCCTTCCTATTACGTCAAAAGGAAAAGCAGCTAGTCTGTACAACCTCTATAAATACAAAACACAAAACATAGGGACACTTAAGTCAATAAGGTGTTCCTTATTGACTTAATAAGGAACATACAAGCCTAGAAAGACACACATACCAAACCAAGATAATGTGTTTGCACCACTTCAGCTAATAGATCCCATACATAAAAGCTAATCTTTCTCCTGGAGGGCACACTGAAGAATCCCAGTATAAGAAAAAACCATCCACAAGATGCACATGTACAGAAACCAGAACAAGAAGGGTCCAAGCCTCTTCACTCCCTCAAGAGCCTGAGCCATGCATCACTGCCAACAAGGTACCTCCATCCAGTCCTCATGCACCTTAAGCAAGAGTCAACACGTTTTGACTTGAAGCACCTAACTTTCTCAAGTCTTAGCATGGTAAGAAGCTGCTGACTGAGATATTCAGTAACCCCTGAGGCGAGGAATTTCTGCTTACTCCTCATTCAAAAGGCTGACTTCCCCAAATTTAAGATGAAATCGTATATTGTAAAAGTCAAATAGTACATCCCAGAGATCCCCAGGAAGGCCTCCACAATCACTTGCAGTCACAATAAACACTCCTTGCATTTCACAGAAGACATTTCACCTAGGAGAGCAGGTAGTCAATCAGTGCAGAAGGATGAGCAAAAGCAGCAGTGCTGAATGAGCCCCACGTCAGATGAATACAGCCCCAGCACAGCCAGTCACTTCAGCATACATCTAATTCAAGCACACAACCTCACCAGGACGATATATAAAAGGTTTGGATAAGCTCAGTGCCTCTAAAAAAGCTACAGAGCCAATTATAAATCATATCTATAGTCCCCAGAAGATCTAAGTCACTACTTGTATTGTGCCACTCTTCTCAGGACGCGAGACATCAATTAGAGCACAGCAGCTGGACACTCTCCACACTGGAAGTCACTCATCTGCCATTGCAGACCAATAAGATAGTATTCCTGAATGTTTAGATCTTGTCTCTCTGAGAAATAAAGTCTCTCCTCTGCCAGCAAATGTTTGCATCAAGCTGATATTGCTACCTACTAGTTAATGCAGTCAAAGGTTTATGGGTACTCAGAGGAGCTGGTTTAATTACTTACACAAGCAGCTGCTTCAGGAACTACAGCCTCTTCACATACCACTCCTGGAGGCATGCTCTGAAAGCAAGGTCACTGCCAAGCTCAGCACCAAAAGCAGAGAGCCCTCTCCAACATGCAGGTAAAAAACTCAGCATCCCTCACTGCAGGTCACAGGCCCATGGATGTCTGTAGGGGTAGCAGCTCACTACCAGTTGCATCTTTCCAAGATGGACACTGCAGCCTCTGCAGCCTTCAGTGGAGGCTGCCAAGCTCAGGTGTCTGATTGCCTTCACCAAGGAAGACAGCCTTGCTCCTTCCTCATAGCCAGATAGATAGCCAGAAAAAACGCCTAAGAGTGAAAGAACACTTTGCTTCCAAACAGGCATTTAGAAGCAAGGGGAAAAAAAAAAAAACAACAACAACAACAAAAAAACCTCTTAACACCTTTTGGAGATACTGGGAGCATGAACTAAACATTCGACCTGAGAGAGACATGAGCGGACAACTCATCCTCCACGTGCTGCATCCACAGCTGGACCACCTGTTTACCCCCCCGCCAGGGACTCCCCAAAATGATGGCCACAGTCCTTTTAATATTTTGTTGAAAATAAGGCAGAGTCCCTGCATACATGTCTGGAAAACATGACCTCACTGCTGCATTCAGACAAGGCTGGCACACCAGCCCAGTTTTCACCCATCACCTGGTGATGGAGATAGCTGCTGTTCTAGCACTTTTCCAAGAGTTTGCTCCCAGCCGTCACTTCACATCAGCTCCTTATGTTTGTCTCTCTGAGGGCTGGTGAGCAGGAGGGGATCAGGTAACCCTCCAGCAGCAATAGCTTCAAAAAAGGATCACATCAAATTAGTTAGCATTACACTAGTTGCACAATCCGGCGAGATGCAGCCAACAGACCGTAAAAAGCACAACTGTACCCAACGAGCTCCCCAAAATACGCATTGTGAACACATCTTCCATACAACTGTCCTGACAAAACAAAGTTACAAAAATATATATATATATATGTTAATTTCTGTGTCTCATATCAGGACACATCTTTCTCATCCAAGAGCAAACAAGGTATGGGGAAGGGGGAGGGAAGACTTCGCACCCTTCTCCTACATTTCACAGGCTGCCTTGAGGAAAGCCAGACTCTAGGAGCCACAAGGTTGGATCCTGACAGTCCTTCACTCACACCAGGGGAAGCAAATGGTCCTCCAGCAGAAAAAGCAACACCCTGCCAGCTGCATGCCAGAAGAACTGCTCCAAGTCAGAGACAATCCACACTCGCCGAAATGATCTGCAACAATTTTTTGCCATAAAGCACACCCCATAGCAAAACTTCTGTATGTCTTGCTTCTTGGTGGCTTGCATTGTAAAACACTCTGGTAAATTTAGGGAGCTGCTCTTAAGTTTCAATGTCCCAACCAAGGGCAGGGATTATGCAGCTTAGTTTGTGTGATGTGTACCACAGTGGTGCTTCACACAAGGCGAAACAGAGGGGCCTTTCTCATGCATTCAAGGAGTGGTTCTGGTTTTGCTTTGCAAGTCACCATGATGTTCTGTGCATCCAAACTCTTGCTTCATGGCATCCACTCAGCTCCCATCAAATTACAGCCCCGTGACACCTCCCTGCCTTCAGAGCTCTCTGCTTGCTCTGTTCCCTGCAGCAAGACTCGACATTATCTGTCCTCTGCTAGCAACACGCTCTTTGCTAGGACTCCAGCCTTATCAGTTCGCACAAGCGGACTGGTACCATCAGCACAACACACACAGCAGCAAAGCAAGCACTGCAAGACCACAGGTGGCAGCCTGCTGAAGACCTGCACATGGTAAGAAAACAGAGCAGGGAGGTGCACAGCGGTTGGGCTTCCAACAGCACAATGGCAGCCAGCAGCAGCCAAGCCCTCCTGCAGGCACTGTGCTCCCAGCCTGCAGGCCTGCAGCTCCCACCCCCAGCACAATGGGGGAACTGCACAGCCCCAAGCAGGATTTGGCCCATACACAGAGATATGAGTCACACGGTGCAGGGATGGGAACCATTTGTAACTGCTGCTAAATTAATTGCCATTGTTGTTATTTGATTTGCTAAAACCTCCAGGGCTGGATTTTATTTTAGAAAAATACGAACACATCAGATTAATCAACTTAAAATAAATCAGTTTGATTTATTTATTTCTGCTATATCTACTCCTCTTTACGCTTGGCAAGTGGCTGCATTCTTTCCATCCTGTGAAAGAAAAAGGACGGGTGTTTTGGTTCATCATCGTTTTAAAGGAACCTCTGTAAAGCTCAGCGAGCACAAAGCACAGCACAGGTACACTGCCGAGGAGGACAAGTGCAGGGCTGGGGCTGTTCCCATTTGCTGCAGGCACCGGCCCTGCACCCAGGTGCTCAGCAGAGCAGTGGAGAGATGGGTTGGATCTCCTCTAGCCAGCTTTCACCATCCCTGGCTCCTTCACAAGCAGCCAGCATCCTTCCCTCTCTGACTCCTTGCCCTCAGCTGCAGCAATGCAGCAATGCCTCAGCCAGCGCGCTCCAAAGAAAAGCTCTCCCATATATTATCCTGAAGAAAATTAATCTTGTGTTCCACAGAATATTAAGCGGATTACATCTACAGCCTCCAAGGAGAGAAATGTTGATTTCCATGTATCTTGTGCTATTACTCACCTCTATTAATTTTTCTACCAGCACAACGTTAGTCATGATGATTTCCTGTTATTCAGACCGGAGCCCAACCGCACAACGTGCCAAGCAAGGAGAGTGAGCAGGGACCTCTCCTCAGCTGGCTCCAAAAAGCAGCACCAAAGTCATTCACCTGCCTACCGTTAGGAGAAACCAAGAGCCTGCATGCTCAAGAAGGCTTTATGCCCTTCCAAGCGTAAGACCAGAGCCACATAGAAAGAGTGCAGCCCATGGACAGCAGTGCAAACTCAGCCTGAGTGTTTCTGGGTATCTCACAAGCAGAGTAAAAGTTTAAAGGCCAAAAGGAGCATTTTGATGACATCACACAAAGCAAGGAAGAAAAGCAAGTCTTGGAAAATGTGCTTTTCTCTAGACATGATACACAATCAAGAACTGGCTTGGCACATGGAGAGATTCATATTTTCTATTTAAATCTCATCAGTGTCTGCAAAGAGGTACAATTTCTTTACTCCAATAATTCCCAGGCTCCATCCTCTCTTTTATAGCTCCCAGAAAAAGTTTAAGACTACATAATAAAAGTGAGAGCTGATAAGAAATGTCTTATCAGATGAAACAACTCACAGCTTTCCACGAGGGAAAGATGAAGAACTAATGGTTACAGAGCCAGATTAGGGTGTGCATAACCAGAAATCAAATCCACGCAAGAGTAGCAGCTCTTGGGAAGCACTCCATCTAGGGAAGCAAAACAAAGTATCTCACATGCCCAACACACCATCCCTGCACCTTTCACGCCACTCTATCCGTGTTTTATCCTTCAGCCCATGAACTGCCTTCCATGTACCCAAGCCTGGGATGGTTTTATCTTTGCCTGCAGACCCCGGAGACAGATGAGGGACTGTTGGAGACTTGTTCAACTCAACTGTGACCCCACGCTTTGCAGGGCCACTCTAAATCCCAGCAGAGCTGTCTGCAGACCTACCCATGTCACTTCACCTGACCCAGCAAAGCTCAGCTCCAGACTGCTGCACAGCCCCAGGCTACAGCTACAAAGACAAATTACCGTGAGATCAAGATGCCCTTGTAATCCTTCTCTCCTCTGAAGACCTGATGTATTGGAAAGGAGTATTTCATTCTGCTGGGAAACCAGTCCAGCTTCCAGTGTTTGCACAGACTGAAAGCATCTTGAAGCCAGGAATGAATTGCTGCTCCGGGTCTGGGTGACAGCAAGCACCAAGCTAGCACATTTCACGCTGTAAGAAAATTACATTAGATCTCTGCAACTGGATCCACCAGAAACCCGATACTGAGGCAAAACCCTGTTAGCAACAGCATCGATTGAGGGCCCTGGCAAACCCCCTGTGCCACATTTCATCAGAGCTCCAGATTGTCAGTGATACTAAAACCGGTGGCAGGCTGCTGACAGCAGGACTGCATCGTGGGTTTCCCACATCAGCTACTCTAAGACAGGAGGAGATGGAGAGGGCTGTCCCATCACTGAGGACCAGTCACAACACTGGTCTTCCGTTTCCCTGCATGACTGGCGGCTGCCTGTCTTAGTGCACCGATCTCAGTCACAAATTCAGAACCTGCTGGTTATCTCCTCATCTGATTGATTTCCCTTCCCTGGTGTCCCAAACCTCATTCTGTGTTGGCAAATGTACAACAAAAGCTTTTATTGAAAGGAATTTGCTCATCAAGCTTTGCTAGCACAGAAAGCACACCTTATCTAATCTTAGGAGAGCACAGTTTAATGACTAAAGCACAGTTTGAGAGGCCAGAAGGTTTGACTTCTACTCCCAACTCTGCCACGGCCACAGCGCCTGCAGTGAATACAGACAAGATGCCTGAACCCTCACCTTGATTTCCCATGCTGTAAGACTATCTGAGCATTCCTTTCCTCACAGGGGATCTTATCTGTAAACTCCTCATTAGCATCTGCAAAGAGTTATGCATCTCCGGATGCGTTTAAATCCAAGTATGAAAGAGAGGAGCAGCAGCACTGGCCGCTGAGGCTGAATTCACCCTCTTCAGTGTGCTCAAGCATTGCATTCCCCATCTGTGCTTTGGGAGAATTTTACATTCCTTCTATCTACAAGAAAGTAAAGAAAAAAAAAGAAGAAAAAAACCACCACCACTACTATCCCACAACAGCTGGATGTGGAGATGAGGTAAATGCAGACCCAGCATGTTCCCACGGTCAAAGAGCAGCTCACAGAGCCTCGCTTACAGGGCAGGTCCTGCTCTGCTCTGCTCTGCCCCAGTGCCACAGCCTTTGTGGGGCTCTCCCAGCCTTCTGGGAAGATGCAGAAAGGGCTTCTTCCCCTTTTTAGCAGAAGCTTCCATTTGAAAAACAACATCAATCAAGGTAATATTTCAGATCTTCCGGGGAGGAAAGGAACCCCGTCCTGCCCCCTTCCCACTTTTCCCACTTGCCTCAGCTAACATTGCAAGCAGATCACGCCACCAGCACCAGTGCCAGCAACAGCACTGCACGAGCTGGGACTTTCCCAGTGCAGTAAGACCTTTGCTCCAAGACGGATCCAAGTGGTGTACAGCACAGCAAAGGACAGGAGGTATGTTTGCTCCATTCCAACCGCATGGATCAGCACCGTCTCTGAGGAGCAGAACTTGGAGAAAACTTAAGAAGAGGGCTAAACTCCTTTTAACAGAAGAGAAAAATGTCTTATTGTTCCACAATTAATGGAAAGCAGAAGAGGTTTTATGGACTCGTTGAGAAACAGAGGGCAAGTATTAGAAAGCACGTTTCAGTATTTCATAATCACAAGGTGAGCTGCTTGCATAACACCAAAAAAGAACATAAATGCAGATATCACAAGGTTGTTATAAACTTGGGTTTCAAATGTTCAATAACAGTTACAGAGTAATTAAATTTCATGAGCGATATATTTATTATTTTTTATTTTTATCTGCAAAGCAGATGCTGCAGCCTCCAACCGAGGAAGGACCCTGGTGAGGTGCACACGCAGTGGATGATCCTGCTCCCATCATCTTGCTGCACCCAGGGTCCAGCCCACCCCACAGCCTTGCTTCCAGCTCCACCCCTGGGGCGGCTTGAAGATCACACCAAGAGAGTCTGTGAACCTGACAGGGACAGGAGAATGAGGAAATAAACCTGAATACAACTGCACTGTGAGAGTTAACTACTAAACTCTGAACAAACTTCTAGGCCTTCCTCCCCAATGCTTTCTGACATGAGCTCATGTGAATTGCTCCAGTGTGACCAGGACACACAGTCTCCCCTACAAAACGCATAATATAGAGCAGCAAAATGTCAGGAAAATCAAGGGCAAATGCACACAGAAGACAATCCCTCCCCCTACTACTAGTGCTATTTTTAGGCAGTCAGATTAGCTTGGAGCAGTGTTTCTTGGTTCTGATAATGAGCAGGGCTCTTGCATCTTCTCCTGAGGACACTTCCTCTGCTGGCCAGCACTCATGCAGGCACTTTGCTTTAAACCAACTGCATGGAAGAGATCACACGAAATGGCAAAAGTAAAACCACAATTTCACGTGCAAGGCTCACGGCAAAGTGACTCCGGCTTTGAACATGTGCCACATCTCCTTCATTCACCACACTGCTTAATTTTGATTTATGGGGAAGAGGACATGATAGTCTACCCAACTACAAGGCATCCCTCCCTTGGAAGAGACTTTGTATACACTCCAGTGAGTCTGGCCAGCAGTTCTGAAGTGCAGTAGCAGGGAGCTCTGCTCATCTGACCATTACCAGCCCCAGCTGTGAACAGTCTGAACCACAGGATAAACCCCAGGTCTTTTCTCAGAACATCAGCAGGTCCATGAACCAGTCTGAAGTTCACTTCAAGGGAAGAGACAGCACTCATTTGCTCTACCAAAAAGCCTCCTTACAGTGGGTTCTTCTGACATTGAGGTTGACAAGGTTGGTAACAGAGGCATGACGACAGCTCCCAAGAGCAGGAGAATTAGCAGGCTAACGGTGGGACTTTGGTAAAGAAGAGGATGCCTGTTCTCAAAGGACTAAGACAAAAGGAAGATTTATAGGTAGCCTTGGGTCCCACTGCATTGCCAGCTTCTTTTCATAATGAAACGCTCCTCTTTCTACCAGGCAGTTCTGTTGCTAAGGCACTATACCACAATTTTCTGCAACACAAACACTCGCATATTCAGCGTCCCTTGGTTGCTTCTGAAATACTCAGATTGTCTTGAGGGCAAGCCCTGGGGACAAAGCTTTCCTCCTTCAGGCCCAGCCCCTCCTATCTCAAGGCCTCAGCCTTCCTCCACAGCCCTTCACCACCACCTCCCTAACTGCAGTAGGACCAGCAGGAGCTGCTCCAGCAGCCTGTGCCAGCCAGCCTGGTGCAGAGGGCAAGAGAGATTGCAAAGCAGGAGTCAGAAGTCCGGCACAGGAGATCAGCAGGTTTACCAGAAATGAAAGCTCAGGAAAAAATAGAAGTAAAAAAAGTCACTGTTCCCACCACATGAAGAGGACAGGGCAGAGCCTGCACAGCCTTCAGAGCTGTGCCCAGCCCCTGAGCCACTCATAGCTTCTCAGCAAGCTCCTGCCCAGGGCCACAACGCCTTACAGTCAGGTTCTCTCTTTCTTCCATGGATCGTAAAACCTCATTTATTGAGGAAAAGCAACAGTCCAACACGAAGAACCATTTAAGTTGCCTGGTAGATGATTAACAAGCAGGTACTCAGTCAATTGCTACTGCAGCACTCCAGATTGTCCACAGCCATAAACGCATCCTGCACCTTCTTGGCAGACGTCAGAGGTGAGTTTACAGGAAGACTGCACCCATCAAAGCCCTGGCTGCAGGCAAGGACGCAACCACAAGTCATCCCTTGGCTTCCCCTCTCCCTCACGGTGGTGCATTTTGTTCCAACCATCCTACCCCACTGTCACACCTTGACCATGCTGCCAGGCTGCCCTCCAGACCTCCAACCCCAGCCCAAGCCCTTGCAAGGCAGATTCTGCAGAGGTGGCCATGGCTCCCACCCTCTGACAATACTGCACAGATGCAGGAGGCACGGAAGGCAGAAGGCTTTTAAAACAGAAGTGAAAGTAGTGTTCCTCCTCAGGGCCTTTGCCTTTTCATGTTAGGGTCCTCTAAAGGTTCTCTGGAGCTCTAAGTGTCGGCAGTTTTTAAGCAGCAATGTCCTGAACACTCTTCTTTGCCCTGGCTTTTATAACACACAACAAATAAGTTACTGGGATTTGGCACTTTCTCCTTTAACAGGCCACCATTAACAAGTGACTCATATTACACTGCACTGTGAGTCATCTCAGCCGAGGTCATCATCATAAGCGACAGCGGTTCTTCAATTATTTCCTTCAAGTTGAACTAAAGGTATATCGTTATGCTAATTTTACATCTGCTCTCTCCTACTTTCCCATCCAGCATTTCATGAGATACTTGGATTTTCACCTCATGTCTGGAGGAGCTATTCCACTGCAAAATAGCCACAAAAATTGGCCTTGCAAATGCATTTTCAGCTACAACACAGAATGACTGCAGCGAGCAGTTCTCCATCCCTCCACCCAGTGCTGCTCATCTGGTGTTAAGAGGTTGCTGTTGCTTCCACCTACTTGCTTTTTCTACTTTATAATGTCGATTTTCCAAGAACCCAGGGCTGGTTCAGAGCTCAAACACAATCACCACTGAGCAGCCACACTACGTCAATGCCTCCAACAGCAGGGGCAGAGCACAGCAAACAAAGTCGCTCCGAACTATGCCCATCCACACGAGTAAGAAGCTATGACAAGCTATGAGCTGAACAGGTAGAAAAGGAGTCCTTTTCAGACTACAGTCAGCTAGGCAGCCCCACATTTCAATGGGAGTATTGAGCAAACTTATGCAACTCATGGTAGAGTATTTCCAGTACTGAATTTAGAGGCCAGCAGGTGACTTGTGGAGACAGAGCTTCCCAACCACTAAATTAGGAGAGGACAGCTGAGATCCCTCAGCATCCCTGCCAGAGATGGGCATGACCACTCCAGGGCACTTGGCTCAGAAAACATAGTTTTGTCCATTAGAAAACACAGCCATTACCAGCCCAGTCACCAGCACAGCACTCTGTTGATAATTATAGCAGCCAAACACTCTAACAGGGAGCAGGGATAGTCACACTGGCTGAAATTCACTTTGGAAACCATCTGAAAACCACTCTCACTACTGGAATCCCGTTTAGCTATTACAGCCTCTTGAAACTAATATACCGCTCCCTGCAGAATAGAAATAGGAAGGACAGAGTCATCACAGTATTTACTGAGACTAATCAATACATGAACACTGAAGATTTATTGCAGCAAAGACAGCCTGTCTGCATGGCCAGAAAATGCACTTAAAGCCCTTTTAATTTTGTTGCCTTGGCCTCTGTTTTTAGTTCAAAGCACATCCATTTTTTGCACATCCATATTTCTAGATGCACCCAATTGGAGGAATCTACCAACACACTCCTTGGTACGCCTGGAGAGGAGGAGAAAGCGCAACACAGAGAGGCTCAAGTGCAGTGCCTTTCTTTTCCAGTCAGCCTCCATGTGCAAGTTCAGGTTAACGGCAAATGAAGCAACACCCAAAAGCAATGGGAACAGCAACCTTGATTGCAGACGCGCAGCACACCCAGAGGGTCTGTGCCTTCCTCTCTGCTTTTCTCATTGCATGGAAGGAAACAGGAAAACTCACTCATCTCATCCATCACCAGGCTGCACAGGGATACCCGTGCCTCTACGGTAACCTGCTAGCCTTCAGCATCAGCCAGCCTCCACAGAAGAAAGATTTACAGCTAATTTATTTCCCTTGCTTTAGTAGAGACGGTGACTTTTTATAACCACTTCTCCACAAATCCCTCCTCCTTTTCCCATGCCCCTTCTTTCACCCCAAATCTGGCTGGTTTTGGCCTACAGAACTCAGCTCCACATTCATTTTCAGTCTGCCTGTGCAAGCTAAAACCATATATACCACATTTCAAACATAATAAACTTCTGCTGTGAATATCAACTATAAATGCACAGATCTCATCTGGAAATTTGGGGGCTGTTTTGAAAGTCTGCGTGCCAGGTACACGTCATCTGAGTCGTTTGCTGTATCAGCCACGTGGCCCACAGTGCAATACTTCTAAGAAGCATGGCAGAGACAGGAAGGAGATCTGCAACTTCTCTTTTGCCAGTTTATCTCAAAATCATATTAAGCTTTTATGCTTTTGTACAGAAGAGAAAGGAAAAGGCAAATCTATGCTGATTTACAGGGAGATTTCTATTGTTGCCTGGACATCAAACAGCACCCAATTAGTCCTGCAAGGATCTGACCCACAAATTATGAAAATAAATGCCTCTGAAGCTTTGATCTCTTGTATTTCTGTAGCATGCTACAGCAATTATTAGGCACATTTTATTACATTCAAGCTGTGCGATCTCTTCCTCGGCAAAGGCTCTGCTGCCTCAAATGCATCCTACAGGCTCCATCCAGCAGATTAAGGGCATGGTCCAAACAGTCGCTTCTGTCATGCACCAAGCACATGACTCAGCTGGCAGTAGGCTTTTTCCTGCTGAGTTTCAAAATTAGGAGCAAAGAGAATTTTTAAAAGGCGGGGGAACGAGGGGGAAGTGTCAGCCACCGAAATGGAATTTTGGATTCTTTGTTAGTTTATAAAGGAATATACATCGTTTGCAATACCCTTGGATTCTGAAGAGTGGTGTTTTCAGCAGAGCTAAACAATTTATCTCTTTCTGTACTCTGAAATGACACTGCCGAAGGAAGCAAGCAATAACTGTAACAAAAGGTTTCATGCACGCTGGAGCTGAAAACCACACGTGCGCTCACACGAACAGAAACACATCCGCCCATCCTCGCTGCAGTGGCAGCATTAAAACAGAGAGGATGTTACACTGGGGCTGCTCAGGCTTTACTCAGCAGAGCAGCTCCAGCGAGCCCTGCACCTGCCACAGGCCACCACAATCTGTGTGGGGGAAGGATGGGACTGCATGAAGCAATCCATTCTCACTTAATGGCAAGAGGGTGGTGTTTGCACGAAGCCATTAATATCTGATAGAGTTTCTGTAGCAGAGCTGGTTATCAGCAGCAGAACAAAGTGCATAGCTCCTGCTGCATTCACAGCGATTCATCAGCTGAGCACGGGGCGGTGAAGGCTGTTTGCTCACCTACTGCAGCAGGAAGTGCTGGTTCTCAGTAACGCAGGACGCATCTAGATTCCCCAGTGCTGGCTGCCTGATTACAATCATCCATAATTTACTGCCAATACAGAACCTTGAACTTCTGGCATGCACCACAGAGAATTAACATTGAAAAGCAACATTCCAGATCAAAGGAAAATGGCTCTCTGTGCTCTCAAAGCATTTGCCATGACAAAATAAAATCAGGCGTGCAGAGAGCTGTAACTGAAGTCTGATTAAACTTCTTATCGATGTTACCCAACCTTGCCTGTTTTGCCTCTCCTCCCAGTAACAAGAGTGAGTGCCCCAGGACTGGCCCTACGTGCTGAGCATCCTCACCCCGTGGGACACTGTCACTTGGCCCCGCAACGGGTTCATCTCAAACGAGCACAGAGAGGGAATGTGGGCAGACGAGGGGTCCTCACTTTTGCAGGATTGTGTTTGTTAGGTAATCCTGTTAGAAATCACAAGCCATTAACATGCAGAACACCAAACTTAATTTTATATCACTTGTTTTCCTGAGAACAGAGCAGGCAGCCCAGTGATGTCAATGCACCACTGCAGTTCAAAGTGACCAAAGGGGACAGGGAGAGGGGACAGCAACCCTTATTTAACGGAGCTGTGACAGACTGCAGCCAGCTGGGTGGGGAACAAATCACACAGCCAAGGCTCAGCGCCCTGCCTTTCACACCCCAACACCACATCCCATGGCTACCACTGCTCCTTCCATGCCCCACACACTCATGCCTAACGTTAGTTTCTCCCTAGGGCATGCACAGGAGAACTGGCAGGACTCTCCCCATCTGTATTTTAGGCAGGAAGAAATCAGACAGGGATCAATACTGTGTCCTTGCTCGCAGGGCTGAGGCACAGGCTGCTGCTGATGTATATAATGATGGATGCACAGTGGCTGTGGGTGCGTTAGAGGCAGACAGGCCTGGTTTGCAGAGAGCAGCTCAGAGTCCAGGCTTGGGTGTGACAGCAGCTTACGTGTGACCTGGCAACACAGAAATAATGACTTTCAAGTGCACCTCTTCCTTAGCACAGCGATTAATTTCACGAGATTTACATACTGATGGAGTGGAAACCGTTTTCCCCCTTCACCTCCATATAAACTGTACCACTTTATTTACAACTGGCAGATAAAAACTACCTCCACACATCAAGGAAAGACCTCCCCACACCCACCATCTATTTCCACTGTTGTGGACAATCTCCAGAGATCAGGCAGAGTAAGCAACCTGAGCTGGAGGAGATGTGGAAGCAGCAGCATAGCAACACTCGGGCTGCACAGCTCCAAAAGGTGAAAAATAGCAGCCGTGCAAGAGGGCTGGGCAGAAGACAGCTGTTTCTGTGTAACTTTTAACAAACATGTACACAATATGCATGTATAGGAAGAAAACAGTGATTGCACCGTGGCCAGCACTGCTGGCTTGAGAGGTAGAAGTGAGGTGCGGAGGCAGGGCTCAGAGCTGGACATTTTCATTCCTTCAGGGATTATTCAGATTGAGGTTTTATGTTTAAAAACAAAACAAAGGCTCAAGATTTACCAAGTCTGTAGGCACAGTCACAGTCTGTAGCTTACACTGATGGAGGCACTGATGGACAGCTTCCAAGAGGGTCTAACCTCATGAGTTCCAATTAAATACACACTTTTGCTGAACGCAGGTTCCAGATTTTGCATGGTAGCATAGCATGTAGAACACAACATAAAGATGCCCTTAATCTTCATCTCCAGAAGTCATCTCTAGTAAAATTAGTTCCTCTTTCTATTTAGGAAGAAGGTGACCTTTGCAAAAGCTGCCTCAATTCTGTTGAGCTACGGTTTTTTAAAAGGAGTTGAAAGAAGCAGCTTAACGTAATGCTGCAGAGATAATGCTCCCGAGTGGTGGCTGTAGTGCTTATACCCTATTAGGACTTCTCCTAAATCTTTAATGATTCTGAAATGCTCCATAACATGATGAAGTTCTGAGCGCAGGGCAATGCCAGCACGTTGGGGCTTTTTTGTTTGTTTGCTTTGATTTTAATAAGAGAGTTTTTAATCTTCACTGACAATGATCAACTAACGCAAACAAACGGCCACTGAGCTCCACTTCTATACAAAGCACATCTAGAGGAACAGCAGTGACATTTCTGGGTTTCATCCAATTCTTCCCAGCAACAGCTAATACCCACCGGCTCCTTAACTCCACGCTGTCTCCTCTCCCAACCCAAGCAGTAAAAGGCCAGGCGTTCCCAAAACAACCAACGATTTTAGGATCCTGTTTCCAGACAGTGCACGGTCAGCACTCCACAGAAGTAAACAGCAAAGCCTTGGTTTTTGCTAACAAGCCCAAAACAGAGCGATATCCAGGTACACAAAGAAAACAATTGCTCCTCCTCCAGAAAGTCTGTTTTGAAGCAGGAAACCCTCTGCCAAGCCCAGGTGAGCCCATTCCCAGGCATAAGAGGCACAGCTGTGAGCAGAGGACCTTTGTCCTCTGCACTGCAGAGCATGAGCAGGGGATAGGGCCAGCTCCAAGCAGAGAACCCCAAGTGTATCCTCTGCTGCAGCTGCAGAGCCCACGGCCATCACCGCATGTCAGCCAGGAGCCGGGCTGCAAACAGACATAATGGAGGGAAAGCTATTGACCTGGATATTTTAAAGGGATCGAGGCCACTGGCTTCAGCACGAGATGACAGCATTCACCCCGACACACGCTGAAATCAAATGGGAAGAGAGAAAAGCCAGAGCCGTCCTTCTGACTGCTCTCCTGTGGTGCTCAGCTGCACATGCAGCATCACGGAGCACAGCCTGCTGCATCACTGCTCACACACGTTATCATTTTCTTACAAAAAAATAAATAAAAAAATCTGCTCTGTCAACAACCTGCATAAATCCCTGCATTAATCATGATTCTGCTAATAGCAATATCAGGCCGGGGGGCTATTCACCATGCTGAGCAGACCAGCAGAAATACCTCCCAGCCCGGACAAAAGAACATTATAATGCAGTTTATCTTATCCCCTTGTCTGTGTAATACGCAGCACTACCTGTTCAATGGCCTCATCATTTTAAATTACAGTTTTCTGCAACATTAACAATGCTCATTACCAGCACTACGAAGATCTCTATTGTAAGAGCCTTCCTGATGTCGGAGCTTCTCCCTGCAGTCCTTGGTGTGCTGACACCAGGACACCTGGCTACCATGGCAATGAGCACAGGATAACATGATTGATAGAAATATGTTGCAAAGGAGGCAGGAGCAAGCCCAAGGTGTGCTCTGAGCTGCAGCAGGCCATGCACTGCAATCAGAATTTGGTGCTTTGTTCCAGGCTGTGAGCGCATGAAGCAGCGCAGCACAGTTGCACATCCAACACAAATCCATGTGGCAAAGCACAAGGGCATGGGGGCTGTGGTGCAAGCCCAGCCCTGCACACACCTTTCTGCTCCAAGAGGGATGGTGTGGCACACTGGCAGAAGTCCACTTTTTTTTTTTTTTTTTTTTTTTTTTTTTTATAGGCACTGGCATGTTGTTCCTCAAACCCAACCTCCTGGAACACCTCAGTGACTCAAACTTTGTGATAAGCAGCCCAAGAGCTTCCTCTCCCCACTGCTAAGAAGAAATCATTCTCCCTCCCCTTGATTTTGAGTCACCCACAGCAGCCACCCCTCACCTCTCTGCACAGACACACAGCGGCAGCTCCCCCACCCAGACCCATGCACAGCACCAATCCGACATTCCTCTCATCTTCCCATAAATGAGATTTTGCAAGGCTTGGGGAATTACTCCCCGCTGCCGAGTTTTGTGCTCAGGCAGCAAATCTACTATTGATTTCTGATTCAGGCTCTGCGGAATGATTCACGCTTCTTGCCCGATCTGCTGAATTTATGACCTTTAACAATTATTCTAAGTGCTAAAAGAGCTTAGTTCAGAAGAAGATCTATTCCTTGGCAAATTAAAGCCCTATTCTTGTCTCACTTATAAACCAACACATCTCTCATAATTTAAAAGAAAGTGCCATAACAGGTCTCTCTCCCCATCAAGAGACTGCCTCCAGGATGCAGCCAACTTTTTCTAATCCTAATCTTATAGTGGGAGTCCCAAAATCCCAATTTTATAGTGGTTACTCCCCAAATCCCCTTTCTGCAGGAGCAGCCTCCTTGTGATGCCCTGCCAGGGGCTGGGCAAGGGGGGGGGAGGGGCTCATGTCCCCATGCCCTGGGGACTTGCAGACAGGCAGGGGTAGAGATTTCCTCATAAAATAAAAACAAAATCCAGGCTGCGTCTTGAGCACAGCACTATTAAAAAGCCACAAGAACATAAGAGCTAAGCACATGGGGGTAGTCTTAAAAGGAACCAGTGACCCGGTTCACATACAGCTAACACTGATGGTTAAATATAGATACATGCATGGCTAATGGGGGTGGGGGAGAAGCAGAGGGCCCTCCCTTCCCCCCCAAGGACACCACTACCCAAGATTAACTCCCAGTGGCTCCAGCTCCCTCCCACCCTGTAGGTAAGGGAACACTGCAGGTCCCCTCCCTGCAGGATGGTGGTGGGTCCCTGCCTGGTGTGCACCGCGTCCTGCTGAGCAAACACTTACACTATTAATCAACCAGAAACTCACCAGGAAAAAAGTAGGGCAAGTGAACAAAGATAGGTTTTTTTTTTTTTTTTTTTACACTGAAACAAATAATATTTCTAAAAATATACTTGTGCTTGTCCTCAGCGGGTTCTTCTTAATTTTATTTATTTCTCTATGCCAGCAGGTTGAGGGAAACAGCCCTCCATCCCCACTAACGAGCTGCTAAGAGCAAAGGGATGAAAAGGAAAGGGGAAAAAGGGGGAAAAAAAAACAACAAAAAAAAACCAACTTGCAGGATAAAGGACCTGGGGGTGGCATCGGGCCACAGGCAGAAGCTGACACGTTCGACATTTCAAGGGTATGGCAGCAGGACAGCGATATCTCACAGGAGGGAAGAGAGGAGGGAGCACAGCGAGCGCTGCGTGGGAAGCAACGCGAACATCCGCATCCCGCATCCCTCATCCGCATCCATCCCGCATCCCCGGCCGTGCGTCCCTGCGTGCTCGCGGCCACGGCACTGATCGACGGAGCGAGACGAGCCGCGGCGCTGCCCGGCCCCGCTGTGGGCGGGGGGGCACCGCGCTGTCCCCAACCCCAAATCACAGCGGGGAGCGGCGGCCACAGCCCACGGCGGCAGGGCGAGCAGCGCGGGGGGGCACACGGGCACTGGGCGTACACACGTACATACACACACACACACACAGCCGTGTGCCCGTGCGGGTGCGTACACACGGACGTACGCACATCCGCACATGTGTGCGCACGGGGGCACGCGCATATATACGTGCGTGTGTGCACAGCCACATTTACATGCGTGCAGGCTGCATGCGCGCACGTTTCCATACATACAAGGCTGTATGTACATGCTTTATACAGACACGGCTGTAGCCATGTACCCTTGTACAGCAGCGGGGCTATATGCACACGCACACAGGGACACAGCTCGCACAGACGCGCCGTACTCGCGCAGTATATATACACATATATATATATATATGCACATGCACCTACATAGGCGCAGGCACGTCCGCACACACAGCCCGACGCTCCCACACGTGCGCACCGCCCGCAGCGCGGCCCCGTTCCGCCCCGCCGCCCGCTGCCGCCCTCCTCACCCGCAGCGCCGAGAGGTCGATCTCGTCCAGGCTCCGCGCCGGCGAGTCGCTCGCCATGTTTCCTCCGCCGCCGCCGGCGAGGCGGCCCCGCCACCACCGAGCTGGCAGTGGCGGCCGGCGCGGCGCTCGCGCTATTTAACGCCTCCCCTCATGCGGGGCTGCCGGGGAGGGAGAAGCTGCCGCCGCCGCCCCTGCCCCTCCGCCCGCGCCGCGGCACCTAGGGGCGGCTAGGGGTGGCCGCGGGCTGCCGGCGGGCAGGGCACGCCGCGGGCTGCGCCGGGATGGCGGCGGCGGCGCCGCATCGCATCGCCGCCCGCCCGGCCCAGCGCGCCGCCGGGGCCGCCTGTCAGTCAGCGGCGGGAGGGAGGGGGCGGGCAGGGGGCGGGCGGCGGCGCCACGCGTGGGGCTCGTGCGGCCCTTTGTCTCCGTGGGCCCGCGCGGCGCGGGGTGCCGGGGTCGTGGTGCCGCTGCCCGGCCTCGTAGGGCTCCGTGGGCAGCTGCGCCCCGGCGCTGAGTCAGGCGTCGCATCCGCACCCCAAGCTGACCCCAACCCGAGCTGTCCCCAGCCACCGGCTGAGTCAGTACGTTGCATTTGGCCGAGAGCCACCGTTTAGAACTCATAGAATCGTTGAGGTTGGAAAAGACCTCTAAGATCATCTAGTCCAATCATCCGCCAATGTTGCCCACTACACCACGCCCTTAAGTACTACACTGTCCTCTCCTTGAAAACCTCCGGGGACAGTGACTCCACTGCTCCCTGGGCAGCCCGTGCCCATGCCTGACCGCTCTTTCTGGGAAGAAATGTTTCCAATACCCAGAGCCAACCTCCTCTGGTGCAACGTGGGGCCATCACCCCTTGGCCTATCACTGTTACCTGGGAGCAGAGGCCGACCCCCACCTCACCACAACCTCCTGCCACGGAGTTGTAGAGAGCGATAAGGTCTCCCCCAAGCCTCCTCCAGACTAAAGAATCCCAGAAATGGCCCAAACCCCTCCACACCCCACTAAGTAGACTCAGCACTGAGTGTTTTCCCTGTTTCCCTTTTTCGGATGTAGTTTCTGCCAACCCAGGTGCCATGTATAAATATATATGTATAAAAAATCTGTTGCCTTTGAGCAAACCGTATGGGAGCTGCGCTGACAACATCAGCTCTCCCCGGCTCATGTCAGGATCTCGCAATATGCAGAGCTGGGAAGCGGAAACCCTACACATGAGTCAACTGGCAGGCGGATGGGGTTTTCTTACACTTTGGGCTGAAGATGCGCTTTGTGCATTGAAAACGATCGCAGTTAATCGCAGAGAAAGTAGCAATGAGGGATTTGGGTTGGGAAGCAAAGCCTGGTGCATGCGAGATCCATGGGGTGACAGTGTGGATGGCTTCATTCCCTTCATCCAACCCACAGATCCTCGATATCTTGTGCAATGATCAGTCCTCAATTGCATTTCAAAAGTCAAAATGGTAAAGTGAATAAAATAAACTCTGCTGTTTTCTGATGTGCTTCCCGCCCAGGAATGTAATGTATAATTTTTGAAACGCATAAAGATTTTTAGAAAATAAATTAAAAATGAATTTATGCTCCAGTCCTGCAAACAGACAGATTGCCTTGACCCTCTGCATGCATGCAAAGCCTCAAGCTAAGCTGTGATGTAATTACAGTCAATCCTCTGTCTGTCAAGATGGCAAAAACACAGCGAACCCTTCCATACCAATAACTCACTACCAGTGAGTGGTAGTGAATGGAGAGGTCTGGCGAGGGCCCAGACTGCAGGAAGCTTTTTATATAGAAAATTAAGTTTCCAAATGTTACTTTTTTTTTTTTTTTTTTTTTTTTAAATGCCTCTCTGTATTTGCTCTTTCTGCCAGGAGCATCCAAACAAAGCCTTGCAATTGGAGTCATTATGATGGAAAGCAGAGCACTCTGTTGAATCAGCCCAAAATATTTTGCTGTGAGTCAGTTGAACACAAAATTTCACTTCCACTTGACATGCCCTCAGTGATGATGGCAGTGCCCCACTGTGTCATGCCTGGTCCCATTGCCACACACAGCAGGAGCTGAGACAACTGTCCTGAGCTCCTGCTCCACCCCATGCTCAGCACTGCAGAAACTGGGACCTTGGTGGCAAGGTGTTGCTTTTGTCATTTCACCCCCATTTGGAAGATGGAGACATAAGACAACATCAGCTTTTCCTACAGGTAGCAGTCCCCAGCCTTGGTCAGTGAGCACCTTAATGAGGCAAACAAAGCTCACCTGTTGGCAGTGCAGGGCTAATGTCGAGTCGGTGGTTTTGATTTATTCATTAAAGGGCATTGGCTCACATATAAACTATTCTGTTCATTTGACCTCTGCATAAAATTAAATATAATCACCTAGCGGTTCCCCTGCTGTTATTGGGTTATATGTGGAATTAGTAAGTCTAAATGATGTGTGAGGCCTTGTCTGATTAGCAAGAGCTTCAGGTGCTCCATGTTTTGGATCCTTCTCTAAAAGCAAAGAGAAAAAAGGAACACAGCAAACATGAAAGCTTGGCTGGGCCCTGTTTTGGGACCTACTACGTGATTTATTCTAGCAGCCTATGTGGGCCACAAGTTTGCACAAGTTTCCCCATGGCTTGTGACAACATCATTTTTCTGATCCCCCAAATTCAGGTGGTGTTACCCCAGTGTCTGCCCATGTAGTGCAGTAGTTAAACTGCCCAAACTGAATGGAGGATGTTGAAAAATTAATACTGCGAAACCAATAATAATTGGATTTTAAGTTGATAACATGCAGCTGTGTTAAAAGAAACAGAAATAAATGGCTACATGTGTCCTACCCACATCTGCTGATCCTCCCAGGTGTACTTTAACAGATTCATTATCACTTACTGATTGCTTGTCCTTCTTTTACTGATATGGGTTCCTTGGGGGAGAGAAGTGTGTTTCCACTGCATCCTTGGAGCTGGGCTGGACTTTTCCTAAAGCTATACACAAAAAAAAAAAAATCCTGTAAACAGTTAATCACTTCCTTACTTAAGCAATTAGCCTGCTTTAGCACAGCACCTTGTCACTGCATCACTATGTTGCTGTTTCAGAGCTCAACGGTATTGTAGGACTTTATTTTGTCATTTAACCACTTTAATTTCTGCCTCTTCTGTAAAGAAATAAACATCCAAGGGAGCCCTCCTCTTTTGTAGTCATTTAAAATGTGCCAGTTGTGCTTGCTTAGGAAGCAATCAAAATCCTATTTTTGCATTGTTTGCTGAAAACCTAACGCAGCCCTGCTCCTAACAACCAAGTTTCTGTAGCCACACAGAGGAATACTAATTTATCCCTTTTTTACCAAGATCTCAAGGATAGCATCCATATGCAGCGAGAGGGCCACATCCCCTGATTCAGGAGGGAGCGTTCCAGAGCCCACTCAGTGCAGCACAAGCTGCTCTGCTCCTGAACTCTTCTAAACTCCTGAAAGGCTCCGGCCTTTGCAACCCTCTCCATGGGGGCTGCTTTCTTTCCAAATTCCTTTTATCAAAACTGTTTAGCTTCCTGATATGTTTTGCTGTTGTTGTTGTTGTTTGTTGTTTTTTTCTGCTGACCAATCTGGATCTGAGCTACCCTGAGACAAACAGCATTTAGACTCACTTTCCCTCTTCTATCTTGGCTTGTCTCACAGACCAAAGACAGCCCCAGGCCTGGGAAACACCTGACCTGAAGCCACCCCCATCTGGCATTAAACACAGATCAGTCGAACAAGAGAAACTGGCTCTATCTTTTGTCAGATGCAAATTGCTGGGAGTTAATTAAGACGCATTTCAGGATCAGTGAGGATTTTTTTTTTCCTTAATGTTAATCTGTCCTGAGGTGTGGGTAGGGTTCCTATATCTGCTTAGCAAGGGGGTTACGAGGCAGGAGCTGCACATAGCAGTTAGCAAAAGTGTTCATAGTGAAGGCCCCATGTGTGCAGGGTGCTCAGGGACTTGGCACCTGCAGGCCAGAGGCAATGTGGTCCCAAATCCTTCTTGGCATACTTATTTTTCCTGATTTTCATTTCTTTTTACTGATTGATGTCTTCCCCATGGCTTGTGAAAAGTGGTGTTTTGCAAAGGAGGTAGAGCTACAACACCAAGTGATTCTGCCTTTTTGCAAGCATGTTGAATACTAACTGTTTTGCTCTGAAAAAAAAAAAAAAAAAGTCTTTTCTGTACAAGAAAAAAAGGTTAAGCTGCAGAACAGAGTTTTGAAGTCTGATATTTCATGCTTCCCACTCACCATCAATGACCAAAGCAGAAGCCAGTCAGAAAACAACTGGAGGTACTTGAAGCAACTTAAAGCGATCCTCTGAGTAGTGCTTAATGTGATGTCTGTAGGAAGACAGGGCCTGGGCCAATTGCTGGGGCTTTGTGTGGAGGTTCCCTCAGACATGTTTACTTCCTCATGCCTGCACGGAGATGTGGCAGTCTATGAAAGCTCTGCTCCTGGAATTAGATGAAAATGGCTTTTTTTAAAAAAAGGAAAAGAGTTTCTAGGTCCTGTCATAACAGGGAGACGCTTAAAAAAGATAACCCAAATGTTCACTACAGGCAAGACATGCTGTGCTTTCAAGAAATGGATGGAGGATTTCAAAGACATCAAACATTCTGGCTTGCTGAAACACAAAATCACCGTCAGAACAAATATCCTGCAAATATCACTTCACCCTGTCAGAAAGGACCCTACATGTGTAAATATACACCTGTGCCCAGACTTGATGTGCAGAAGTTCTTCCACAGCAGGCAGCAGGAGGGTGGCTCCAGGCTACCTTCAGGCCCAGGAGATCCTACAGAGTTTGGATATTCTGACTGACAGGCCATCACAGAAAGTGGCAGACTGCCTTCTACATCAGTTCTGTGCCCCTCTGAAGGCCTTTTCCAGCCTGCAATATGGAACAGCCTTCCCTCCTACCAGTCCCAGCTAAAGGCATTACCACCACCTACAGACAGAAAAGTCTCTGAGAGTGTGAAGAGACGGTGAGGAGCCCAGCCAACATGGCCGTGGCAGCTCCTCACTACAAACACAGCCTGGTAACTAACGCAGTTAACACAGACATGGCCCCTCGAGGGCCCTGGAGCCCATGTCACCAAGAGATACCTCCAGAGAGCCACAAAACAGACAAGGAGATTGCAGCAGGGGAAAAGTCTTTGAAACACAAACATTGGGTAGTAACAAGAGGCAAAACCATGGACAGGCAGAAGGGTAGAAACTCTGCAGTACCCCCTGGCCAGCAGAGACCGGGCAGTGGGGAAAGCCAGGTCAGCCCCTGGAGCTGCTTGGGGTTACATAAAACAAGAGGAAACTGGTGTAGTTAGACAAGTTGATGGTAGCGTCAACATGTGATTTCTAAGAAATGAAAAATCACTGAAACATCAGGCAGGAAATGAGGTGGTTTTGAAAATGAGAGTCTGTGAAAGATGTGGAATGACTTGACATGAGCTGGTGGTGTGTACTTACAGCCCAGAAGGGCAACTGCATCCTGGGCTGCAGCGCAGGAGGGCAGGCAGTGGGCAGGGAGGTAATTGTCCTTCTCTGCTCTGCACTCACGAGGCCCCATCTGGAGGGCTAAGGCTATTACATAATCTGATAGCGATAGAACAAGGGGAAATGGTTTTAAACTGAAAGAGGGGAGATTTAGGTTAGATGTTAAAGGGAAATTTTTCACTCAGAGAGCGGTGAGGCCCTGGCACTGCTGCCCAGAGCTCTGTGCCCCATCCCTGGAGTGCCCAAGGCCTGAGCTGGTGGAGGCAGCCAACCCATGGCAGGAGGTTAGGACTGGGTGAGCTTTCATGTCCATTCCAACCCAAGCCATTCTATGACTCCATCTGGAGTCAGGAGAACGGAAGGAAGCAGCTTGATTTCCCCTCTGACTGGGGAAAGCCTGGGACTGGTTTGTGCCCACAGCCTGGGCTCTGGTAAAGGTGTCAAGCAAGAAACTATTAGCTAGAAACAAAATAGCGTGAGGATTCTGGGACACTCAGACAAGCCCACATAATGAATGCAGATCAATCCCAAGCAGTAGAGATGTGGTTGAGCCCCATTCCCCTGTGTACCAGTGTTGGAGTAGGAAGGATGAATTGGAAAATTTCCTTTGAAATTGTGGCCCCTACAGGCTAAAAGCAGATAGCATATTAAAAGAGAGAGATTTAAAAGTGACATTATATACTTAATTAATCTCAGAGTTTCAGAAGTTGGTGCTTCTGATTCAGTTTGTGGCTTGCACTGAGGGTACTGTAGCCACTGCCCATCCTATGGTTCCAAGGTGGGCCCTTTGAAAGCAGGCAGTGATGAGTGGGTATTTTCCCAGTTGATTTGCTCCCTGCCATCCGTTATACACCACTTGGCTTTTAACAGCACAGACAGTATGCACAGAGTGCAGGGAAATAATATCTGGAAAAGAAATGTGCCAAAAACACACAATTTCCCTTACCTGGCATAAATGACAGCCCAGCATAAAATAAAGTCAAAGGTGCTGCTGTAAAACAACTGATACATGAATAAAATAAACAGGAATCAGTCCCTGCATGTGCCTTGACTGATGAAGGGGGAACAGACCAAATCCACCACAAAGTGCTGGGTCACTGCTGTGGGCACGGGATCAGGCTGTCACAGCCAGAGAGCTGAGCAGGAGTGAGACACAGCAAATGTGACATGAAGCCAAATGCTGTGTGGTGGGACTGCAAGGAAGACAGCAGGCTGGATTTGCTGGTGAGCAGCAGCAGAGGTCTCTGGACTGGTGGTCAGTAGGTGAGGTGGGCCCGCGGTGATATCCTCAAGCTTTAAGACAACAGCAAGCTGTACACACCCCATAAGGTTAATGCCTCCAACCCACAGCTCCTCACCTGGGTGCTTGCTCTCCGCAAAACATCTCTAGGTTATTTAGATGTTACAGGAGAATTCAGTGCTTTACTCAATAAGTTAGGAAGTAAGTGAGACATATCCCAACAGAAAATCCAGTATTCTCTCCATAGGCAGGTGGAGGACTTAGTGATTTATGAGCAATCGCACACCTTATGAGCAAAGTGTGAGTTCTGCAGGCGGTGTAGCTGATGCAGGCTGTTTGTTGAAGGGGAATTAGGCTGTTCCTCTGCAAAACTGAGTGCTAAGAGCTAGTCTGGCTGCAAGTTGATGGCTGTCAGACTGCTGAAACCCACACTGCTTTTGGAAAATAGGATTTGGGCTCCTGAAACGCTCTGGCTCTCTTTCAGCTTTCATTTTCTTTCTTTTCTGTCCATAACATCAGCCAGTGAAAGAGTTGAGATGCTGCTGGCCTAAAATTACCTATTAAAAAATAATGAAAAACCTGTAAGACAACTTAAGGCAGCAGCTTCTTCCAAGCATGCAAAACAGCCACATTTATCTTTACCAGTTTTGCCTTACACTGATTCAGGTCCTGACATTGCAGGACAATAAGCAATTTGGGAACAAAATGAGCACATCAGCCTAATACCAGTATTGAGATTAAACACAGTAAAACTAAGAAAAGCAGCAATAATTTCATCAGAAAGATATAAATTTATAGGATGAAAATGGCACTAATTCACATAGCATTGGAAAATGTTCACTTCAGCTTTATCAACAAAATGGACAGGGAAATGGGTGAAATTAGAAATCTACCAAAAGGCTGCATACCACTAAAGTCCACACTAACTTAGTTTTGCAGGCTCATGATTATAAGCCAAAGGAGAACTCCTGGCCTAGTCAAAAAGCAGGGTTCTTCTGGGTGCCTGATTCAGTGTTACCATGGTGAGAGGATGGAGTTGGTTCACTTCATTTACATCCCAAATCTCACCACAGTCAACATTCTGCAGATCCTGGAAACACACATCTATACGTGACTTTTAGTTCTAATTTAGGAAGAAAGCAGAAGTCTTAGCCTGAGGAAAACTTGTCTGAGACTAGATGGGAGGAGAAGGGAAACCAAAGGTAAGTTCAAAGGACCCAGAGGTGGAGGAGATGTGATCTGCATGGTTACTCCACACTTCTTTGGAATTCCTGCCATAGCTTTACCAGCTGTAAAAGATTGGAAATGTGGGTGACAGCTTAAGCACAGTCAGTATAATCTGCCACTAGCTCCCTAAAAGGAAATCTTTAGCTAACAAGTATGCTCCAGCATTTTGAGCTGGCAGATAATGATTAAACATTGAATAAAATATATCTGAAGCCTGTGGAAGCCTTTGACATCACGCCATACACTGGGCTGCTGCCCTGGAAGAGTGAGAAAGTTGGCACGGCCCGTGGGCTTTGTGCTCCTCATTGGGAATTTTATCATCTCCATATGTGAGACACATCCTTCACGCCACACTACAACACACAGCTTTCCTAAAGAAACTCAACTGCAGACAAAATTAAAAAAAAAATCTACACGAGATTCCTGCCCATCATGATGGCAAATACTGGCTCTGTGCTTGCAGTCTGCCCTGCAAGGAGCAGGAACCACATGGATGGTGACAAACAGATTTTGGTTCTACTGAACTAAGTTTCTGTTTGAAACAGCACGTCTCAGCTTGGGGAGACCTGTGCTGCTGATGCATTTTGAGTAATTTCTGCAGAAATCTTTCTGATATGGTAAAAAGAATAACAATGAAATGATAAGGCACAAAGAGTGCACAGACAGAGTGGAACCCAAATTTGGAATGATTTAGATGATTCAGGCTTTTTTAAGGTAACAAGCAGTGAGTGCAGTGCAACACATGCTTGTGCAACTCAAGAGCTTGACGCTGACGTGTCATGAACGTGAATGAATGATTCATTATTCCGCACACGTGCTGGCTCCTCAGCCACTCCAGACTGTACCCATCTGGATCTCAGGAGAAATTCCTCGAGTGTGTAATTGTGTATAATGTGATCATCCTGCAGCAGGAAATAGGTTTGTAAGCATTCTTACCCAGCACAATTGATGTCATACAGATATGGCCTGCAAGGAAACACAGCAGAGAGATGCATTGCAGCGAGCCGTTTGAGAGCTAATACAGCCTCCTGGGAGCCACATTTTAGGCAGTGAATGTATTTAAGCCCAAACAAGGAAGATACACGCAGTATTTCAATTTAAAATGGCTTGGTGCAGCTGCGTTCAGGGGAAAAAGGCAAAAAAGAGAGGGAAAAGGATAGGCTCGCTGACCTGCAAGCACTGGGGAGAGGATGGGTGACAAGCCAAGAGCACGGAGGAGGATGCCGACAGGTGATAGAGTTGAGGGCACCTTCCTCCTCCTCCTTCTGCACTGCTGTGGCTGCAGGACCCGCAGGCTGTGGGACCCACCCCAGCTCACAGCTGCTGCCAGACGGCATCGCTCACCTGTGGTAGAGCCGGATTCAGGCTGGGTGAGCCCGCAGCACCCTCTAGAGGATAGCAGGCACCCAGCCCTGGCTGCCAGGGAGGGCGTGGGTGCGCTGCAAGCCATCCCTCTCCAGCCCTGGCTTTCAGGGAGTTTCATCCCCTGCTCTCATCACTCGGGCTGCAGGGCACACAAGAGGAGTGAAGGTGAGTATTACCTAAAAGTGACCTATCCCTGAAAACATACATTACCGTGACCCCAAGGAAGAACAGCTTAAATTCCTTACTTAATGAAGGAACAGCTGCATTGCATTTGTATTATGCAATCCTGTTGCTGAGCTCTCTTTCTTCAGCTCAGTGTGTGCTGGGCAGTACCGTCCTAGAGTCCTAGATTTTCCTAGGCTGTGCTATGTAAAGGGCATGAGATGTTGGAGGACAGGCATCCTCTAACTGCTGAGCTTGTACACATCTGTCCTTTCTGCAGTTCTTCACTTCCGATGTTGCCAAAGTGAGGCTTTTCCACACAAAGCCATTACTGTGTCTCAAATCAATTCCACACACAGTACTTAGTTCATGTTTCTGAGGTTACAAGGCTTTGTATTTGATTCACGAACCATCTACCTGAAAGGGGAGCATGCCTAAAATGTGAAAGTCTAAGATGTGAAATCCTAAAATGTAAGGAAGCACTGACATTCCAAATCTCACACACATCCTTCAGGCCAAAATAAAAAAATGTTGTGCAAACAGACTGACTCCTCTCCTGAAATGCATGTGTTATATTTGTGTCTTGGACATACAGCAAGCAGGTTGCAGCTTGCAGCTCTGCTGAGGCCTGGTTGGAGTCCTTTAAGGTGCTCTGGACTAGAGGAAAACAGGATAAGGATGACAACCTAGCAAAGAGGGTATCAATTGCCAGCACTTTTCTGCTGTTTTGACGCAGTTGTGGGTGCCCAAGCCCTGCAACAACCATCATGTGCCCTGGCAGTTCCTCCTGGCCCAGCACTTGCAGCCCAGCATTGCGGTCCCTTATCCAACCACACAGCTTGGCTCAGGGCTGCTCTGTATGCGAAAGTGTCAGCAGGGCCTGCAAGCACCATGCAGACCACTCCCACTTCCTCTGGGCACCACTAACTCCCACAACAAACCTGAAAAGCTCTGATAACACTGGCTGTCTCTCCTTTGTCCTCCAGTAATAGCTTGCTGGGTGTTTAATTATCAAGATCGGGCTGAATATGAAGTGATCACTCATCATTGATTCTGGGTATAAACTGTTTCCCTTGCAGAATAATTTCGTCTTTTTCAAGAACTTCCTTCCCCCCTCACCCCCCTCCCAAATTAATTTCCATCTCAGCCACGAGCCTCAGCAGAAAGCCTTGCCATAATCATTTTGAGCGAAATATTCTGAGTAATCAATCAGAGCAGTGGAACCAATTTTGAAACTGTCACTTCTAATTTTTCCAATAAAACAAAAATTGAGCATTTCACTCACACTGCTGTTGGGATTCAGGCTCTTACAGCCCTCGCTCCACTGCATTAGCGCTACAGAGATGTACTCAAACATCTGAAGAGCTGGTGTAATTGTGGAGAAATAAAAACATTGATTTTTGGAGGAGAAACCTGGTTATTCACTTGTATGTGTATTTTTAATGGGCTAATGGATGGAGATGAAGCCATGTGCCCAGTAAAAGCACCTGTGTGCCTGCACACGTGACACAGAAACCTAGGAAATAGAAGCTAAAGTTTTCAGTTTGAAGGATTGCTTGGAAACGCCACTGCTTTATTCATCTTTTTTCCCTGGAGGTCAGCAGCAATCTGCTTTTTGCTCTTTCAGTGCTGAATTTCCTCTACTGAAAGTTAAAAGGGAGAGCCACAAGTTAATGCTGTTGTGGAGATGGACTGTTTCTATCTGCACTTTTCATAATAGCTCGGGCTCATTAAAACAGGATTGTTTGTTTATTTCAAGAAGTCCAATGTTCTCCTCCTGTGCAGTTCTACTTCAGCAAATTCTCTCTCCTAGGAAAACCCCAACGATTCAGACCCACCTTTTATTTCTGGGGGCTCTGGGTCTTTTCCCACTGCTCTGTGCCCCATGAGCAGGTTGTGGCTGCAGACACCAGAACAAGCAGGAACGAGACCAAAGCCAAGTGTTTCAGCACGCCATGCTCCGTTGTATTTTCAGTCCTTTAATACACATTCATTTACCATACACAGAGTGGAGAGGAAAGCAATAATCAGCAGAAACGAGGGTACAAACTGGGTTCCAGCGGCCTTCACAGAAGGGATAGTGGGTGCTCATGGAGGCAGGGGTGTGGGACCTGTGCTCAACCCGCAGTGGGAGCTCTCACATAGGGGACAGCTTTCGCCAGAGAGACGATACAGAAAAAAACATTCCAGGACCTGTGACTTTTGACAATGTTTTTCTCTTTTCCCGACTGTCAGGAAAAAGTCAGTACATCAGAATTATTTACATCGAGGACAGAACAGCCGGAGGTTAAAAACAGAATAATCAAAGATATGAAAATACAACAAGAAAGCAGGCAGGAATAGAAAAACCCATACAGAATCACTGCATTCAGTGGTCTGATGTAGTCAGTGTATGTTCCATTTGATTCACTGGCACAGCGCAGTGCTCCTGGTTTCACCCCCATCCTGCTCCCAGCAGGATCCCAGCGGTGCAGCAGGGAGTGCCTCCCGGGGACCGTTTGCAGAATGAGTGCCACAAAACATGAGCATGCATTGAAACATCCACAGCTCCCGCAGAATCTCTTCTGCTGGCAGTGCAGAGCAGCAGCAATGGGGGACCAGGGCAGGGCAGTGGGACCGGTCTCCACACCTTGGCAGGAGAAAGAAAACATTCACTTAAAGGGCCATCCAGATATCTTCTCATGGACCACAGATACAGCTGCTGGGTATAGACTGAAATCCCCCGGCAGTTCTAGCAACAAGTGCAAACCACTGCAGTGATAACAGCACACCAAGCCCGAGTCTGATTGTGCGTGGATTTAAGGAACAACGGCATTGTGCACCATCGCTGTCAGCCTGGAAAAACCCACGCTGAGGACTTGCTAGCCTGGTGCCTCTGTGAACACAATGGCCAGCTGCAGACAAGTCAGAGCACAGATCTGTACCTCCCAGCTGCAAGCTGAGACCAGCAACCAAAGCACTGGGTGTCTGATGTTACTGTTAGCAACATTCTTAGCATACGATGGCATCTTATCCTTCAAGTTTTTAAACCATGTGCCAATTCTACCGTGAAACATTTATCCAGTCCAACATCCATACAACAATATACATACATTTTTAAATATTAGATTTAAAAAAAAAAAAAAAATCATGAAGATATGATAAGGAGTGTGAGTTCCCAAAGTGGCATCTATTAAGGAATAAATAAAAATAAAAAATAAAAAATAAATGTCATACCTGGTTAAACTGCGAAATAAAGCCTAAGCCTGGGAGAAACCTCTCCCCTTTCGTTCAGTTCTAATGAGCAAATGTCACAAGAAACAGTGCATGTTTCCAGGCTTGCTAGCGCTTGAACCCACATCCCATGTTACAGTACTGTACATCTGCGAGCAATCCTTTGCAGTTGGAAGGTCTGAAAAGCCAAACTGCTCTGGTACTAAGGCCTAAGAAGTAGTGATTGTTCAGTTGCAGATATTGACTATCTTAAGGTCTTCAACCTCACAGGGTTCTTAATATAAGAAATAAAGCTCCAGCTGTCTCTGAGCAGAGCCACATAGCCCAGGTATGGCCAGCAATGGTGCAGATGAGTGGAGTGTACATTGCTGCTCAGGTGTGCAGAGCTGTTTTCCACTAACACCAACAGCTATGAAGCCCCAATAGTCTGCTTCCAACTTAAAGACAATATAATTTAATGATTATAACTATCTTTGCTAATAAGAGAATGGGGACAATAAGAGCACTTGGAAGCTGACAGCCTTACATTTCTTCAGTGTTCCTGCATACAGGCGGTGGGGGTTGAGCCTTTTCAACTATGACTGCCAATCTCTGTGACTTGCAATGGCTCTGACAGGCTGTCATTGTTTGAAGTTAGCAGCTTTGTTCCAACTAAATCAGCTAAAAACATCTCAAGAGATAAAAGCTCTGAACCAGCACTGACATAGGATAACAAGACACCTTTGATCTCTTCTGATTGCCAACAGTTGATGCATAGCACCTTGCTCTGGCTCTGCGAGGGGCGGGGGGGAAAACCCAGGTTGATTTTTTTAAGGTTAAAAAACAAGAGAACAGAGTTATCTGCTAGCAGCATGCCAGCCAAAAGCATCAACCTCTTGGACCAAAGATTATCATGAAACTACTGCACATGCACTTCCACCTGGCTGATCAGACCACGAGTACACCAAACAGAACAGAGAAATTTGCAATTCCATCTACAAAGAGAGCATAAAGCAGAGAGAACTGCAGGATATGGCTGAAATGTGATTTGCCTGGGGAATGTTGGTGTTCACTTCTTGTGCAAGCAATGCTGTGCAGAGTGACCTGGTGCCTATTTACAGTTCTGAAGATAGAGCAAACAATCAGCTAGAAAGTGATGCCAGCCACATGGCTGGGAATAGGCAGATGACCACTGTAATTCTTTTCCAGTTAAAAACAGGTGAGATTGTTGGAACTGCTAAGAAAAGTAAAATGAAACTTGCTAATGAACTAAATTAGAAAACAGATCACCTGGGCTTTTGACTGAGCAGCTTTGGGCATGCGGAGCAATGCGGGTCACACCTCACTGAGTCCCAGCCCTCATGCAGCACAGGACCTCAGTCTCCCACTTCTGCAGCTCTTGCTGTGTGTTTTCTGCAGCATGTTTTTAGTGTTTGGCATAGGAAGCTCCTCTCCCAAGGCTGCAGTTGGGGCTGGGCATGAAATTAGGGGACACAGTTTGTTGTGGGACAGAGACTGGGCTGACACCTACCAGGCCATATCCTAGCCCAGGAGCTGCACTGTTTTGTTCAAGGATGTCAGATCAAATTGCTGCTTCGCTGCACTGTGAGATGCAAAATAGCTTGGGAATGGAGTTTTCCCTGGAAGGATGTGTTCGGAACAACTGAGCTCAGGATCAAAACTGGTCTAATAACAAAGAAGATTAGAGAATAGGTTTTGCTGAATTCTCCCATTTCCTTGTGTTTACCCCATCCACAGGGTGAGGTGTCTGCTCAGTCTGAGCACAGCCTGCTAACACTCCGCCTCTGGCTTCATAGCCTTAACCTCTTAAATAGGAAGCAAAAAAGGAATGGAAAGGTCTGCCTATAGAATGTGATATAATTGCACGAGTGAAGTAGGCAGAGCATAGTGTAAGCTTGCATGAGCCAAGCTGAAGGAGTAGCTGTTCCCCATCACACTGCCTCATCTGCCTTCAGCTCCAGAGACATAAGGCTTTAGTTTAAAACTTGGACAAAGCTTTCATGTGCCTTTTAAACAAAGAGATGTGCTGTACTTCTGTAAAGGACAGAAAGCTGCCGATTGCCAGCACCTTCAGCTCCACGGAGGCTGCCCTTTCCCAGCACCCACACAGCACCGTGTTGCACATAGGAATGCTGATTGCTCTAGCCACAGGAAAAACAGTATTTTTCCTCCCCTAGAGGGGAGAAGAGACCAAAATACTGATTCCAACAACAGATTGTTTGTGTGTTTCCTACTAAGAGATGCAACATCCATGCTTGGCAAGCAGTGATGGTTGGGCAGCACCTCCTGCAGTGACAGAGCTGCTCGAAGGGCTCTGACGTCGCCCAAAATGAGGTGAGGGTCTCTGCTGAGCCACCACGTGGTGCCCCAGAGCCCGAGGAGGCTCCCACAGCACATGTGCAACCACAGCACGCAGCTGGCAGTAGTAACAACAGCAGTTAGGATTTGTTCCCTATCCTAGGAAGTGGCATGCATCCTCTAGGTGTTCAGAATGTGCCTTAAGAAGTAACTCCTCAGAGTTGAAACTTCTTATTTGTCACGAATTCCGAGTCTTTCTGCTCCTCTCCTTTCTAGTGTCGATTTGCTTGAAGTTCCTCCACCAAGATCCTTGAGAAAGGCACATTAGCTTGGTGGAGATCTTTCTTGCTTCCCTTAGCAATGAACAGATTTCAGAAATCACATATTGTTCATTAGCTTGTCTCCAGAGAACCAAACTTTAAAATGTAAAGCAGTCTGCATCTCCTTAAGTCCAAACCTCCATGGGTACCATGGACTCCTTTGTTCCAACAGAGGGAAGCAAGTACTCTTCCTCCAGGAAACGGAAGGGGAATTGTACCAGAAACCCACGAATCTTTTTCAGTTCTTCAGCTGCTTTCACCGGATCATCATTTGCTAATATTGGTTTGTTGATGAAATCACGCAGCTGGGCTAAATTATTCACCTGGTCACTGGGAAGGCATCGGAACACCTGAGAAGAACAGACAGAAATGGCAAGTCAGCATGGGGAAATACAGTGAGGTGGATTTCCTGAGAAAGATAAAAATACTGAACACATATTCCTCCGGATGGCAGCAGTTAAAAAACAGCTTGGAGATCGCCAACTAGAAGTAAGCACACTGGAGTGGTGTGAGGATGCTCCAGTTTCTTGTTCCCAGCTATGGCATTTTAATGATAACGTTCATTCATTCAGAATATCTGACTAACTCCAGGAGCTCACCCTGCTGCCCCAGCCCTCCCACCTGCAATAGGTCAAGGCATCACCTTATCGAAGATGGTGGCATTGCGAGCTGCTGTGGAGATCCACACCTCCTTAAAGAACCGTTCACAGACGGGATCCTGGTGGTCCGGATTGAGATCGGAGCCGCCGAGGACAACCCTGAGACAAAAAGAGGAAGGGATTGATGCCTGCTCAAGCCAAGTCCTGGCACTCCCACTCTTGGAAACACCAGGAAAGGTATCTGTCCCAAACACACAAGTCCCCAAGTGTCCCTAGGACTTGCCAAAAGGCAGAACGCCTTCCTGCTGCCACAGTCCCTCATCAGCCCTATTGCTGCCTGATTTTCGCCCTTTCTTCTGCGCAGTAACTGTCCAGATGGGAAATAGGGGGGGGGAGAAAGGAAAAGGAAAGAGGTCTTAATGAAAAACCAACTACGTTGTCAGCCAGATGGTTGCTCTGAATGAACAAACTTTCATTAGAAAGAGACACCACCACCCAAAATTGAAACAGTATGAAAACAGTATCCAGAGGAAAACAGCACTGTCTTATTTACAAGCTCTCCTAGAGAATTCCCCAAGCAAAATGCTCTGTAAGTCAAGCTGCCAGCTGAGAACAGGGATGGCAGGAGGAAGACTAACTCTGGTAAGCAGCAGCCAAACTCTGGGCTAGAGCCAGGCCCAGCAGTGCTCAATCTGACACAGCAGCAGCTTGTTGGATTTCTCAGCTTTCGAGCCTGAGCCTGGCCGGTCCCCGTGCCCTACCTGAAGCAGCGCAGCCGGAGGGACAGGGCGAATCGCCCAGCGCTGTACTCCTCCCCATCCATCACCGAGGGCACAGTCTCAGTGTCCTGCACAATGATGGCTACTTCGCTGTCCCGCTTGCCCAGCATGCTGCGGTCGTTGATGTTGGCAGAGCCTGAGAGGGAACAGGCAATGTCACATAAGTGATAAAGCACAAAGACAGCACCAAGGGAACGGTCCCTCCTGGGAAGGTGGAGGGCCGGACTTAGTTAATCCTGATTACTTTTGAAAGGGGAGAAAGGTCAACGCTACTTCATGCGCATGGCAGGGCAAGGAGTGCAAACCTCCCCAGGAGCCATTAGAGGCAAGGGCTGAGCTGCTGCTCTGAGGGAGAGGAGAGTTTCGACTCTTGTAAAATCTGCTATGGAACTGTTCTCTTTGCTGATATAACAGATCAGAAAGGGCTTTGTTAAAGAAACAGGCTCCAATTCTGCTTTTCTGTTGCAATGTGCAATTCAGAGCCTGAGGTCTCTTGTCTTTGCTTCACAGTCTCATAGTAAATATGGTCACAGAGACAGATGAAATACTCTCTCTTATTTGTTATAACCTATTTCCCCACTCCTAGGAAACAGAGCTGATAAATGACACATGTTGCCCAAACCGTCCAAATTTCACGGCACATTCTGTTCTTTAAGGAACAGATGACAAGTCTCACAAGTCCTCCTGCTAGAGCCGAGCCTGATACAAGACAGATGGACAAT
This sequence comes from Meleagris gallopavo, assembly GCF_905368555.1. Classification (NCBI taxonomy): domain Eukaryota; kingdom Metazoa; phylum Chordata; class Aves; order Galliformes; family Phasianidae; genus Meleagris; species Meleagris gallopavo. The sequence continues at coordinate 18,964,096 of NC_139414.1, read as the reverse complement.
ATTCCCTGCACTGGGATTCTCATAACTGCTACACAGAGATTTAAAGCTGTTTTTAAAAAAAACAAATTAAATGACAGCTTTCCAAACCCTTTTTTCCCTCCTACCTATCCTCCTGATGAATTTATTTGTCTGTATTTTAACAGCAAAGTATTTCATAGGGAAGAACTCCCAGCAACACAGAGAAGCATGCAGCATCACAGCCCACACTGGGCGCAGGGCAGAAGCTAAGGGCAGAATCCCTGCTCACCAATTATGACCGTGTTGTCATCAGCAATCAGCAGCTTGCTGTGGACATAGATGAGCTCAGTGACCAGTTTTCCTTCCAACTCTGCATACGTTCGGAGCCCACAGAAGGAAATGTAATTGATCCACTTATCTCCAACTGAGAATGAAGAGAGAACAAAACCAATGGGCTGAGAAAAATAAGAAAAAATCCTCTTTATGTAAAGCCCCATATGAACAGCACAACTTACTTTAACATCTTGTGCTACAAAAGCGCACAAGCAGGGATTGGAAGTATGTTTATTTAAAAATGGGCACTAAAACCACCTGTGGGCTTCTCTGCTCTGCTGCCTGCTCAGACATTCCACTTTGGTGAAAGCTGACCCAAATCCCCCTCTCACAGCATGAAAATACTCCCAGCTTATATGGGAACCTTAAAAATCACCAGACCCCATGCCTGCTTTTCTGCAGAAAGGCTATAAGCAGGTGCTTTGCCCATGCATGGTACTGAAAACACGTCCCAGTGTCATTGCCTGCAGCACGGATTTGCGCAGAGCACCAGAACTAACAAGTGTTTGGGATGCCTCTCATGAGTACAACACATGTAAGCAGCTGGAACTGTGCTGTGCTCCTCCCTGGGGTCCTTCCCTCCTCCAGAACAGGGCTGCATTCAGATGCAAGGCTGAAGGCAGCCATAGCTCACACAACCTCTGGGTTGCTTGGAAGCTGCAGAGGCTGAGGTCGCTCTTGACGCTTCAGCCCAACCCCGATCCCTTGGCTACACCAGCAAGAAGTGAGCTGTGTGCAGCCAGGAGCTGCAGATAGGGCCTTGCTGCCTAATGTTTTGCAGCACGGCTTTTGGTATGCCTGTCTCCACTGCCTGGGGTTTACAAAGCTGTAGCTCTTCCAAGCGTAATGCAACTGGAAAACGTGAGCTTCAGCTTACAGATCCATCTGTCCAACAGCAGCATCTCATGGCCTTGTAGGAAAGGAATACAGCTTTTACCTTCTGACTTCAGCTGGCTCAGGATTGAATTTTCTCCTCGGCACATGGTCCTGGAAAGGAGTTAAGCAGCTCTGAGTGCCACAGCAGCTCAAGGCAATAGAATATACTGAAGCAAGGTAAATTGCAAACACAGCTGCCTTTTAAATACTCCATGCAAACAGAAGAAATGTGTGCACATTTTCCCATACAATGGAAGAACTATCAAGAGCCGCTCATTTCCTAAAAAATAAATTTATGCCAGTCCATGTTTAAGATGAAATTCTTTATTCAGGGGGACGTGAGGCCCTGGCACTGGTGCCACAGAGCTGTGGGTGCCCATCCCTGGAAGTGCTCAAGGTCATGGATGGATCCTGGTGCGAGATGTCACCAAACTCATATCAGTCCCATGGCAGTAGCTGGGGCTGGGTGGGCTGTAAGGTCCCTTCCAACTCAACTCACTCTGACACTAAGACCTCCTTCTGTGGTGTGTGCCCTGCTCACAGCACAACATTGCAGCTGAAGCAATGGGGCCTCATCATGGTGCAGTTTTGGGTGGTCCCCAGCACACAGTACCTGTAGTTGAAGTGCATGATGGCCTGCAGCGCATTGCCCCCGCCTGTCGAGATGTCACCCTCGAAGCCAGGCAGCAGTGGGATCACCACGTACACTCGGTAACGCTTGTTTTCCCTACAACAACACATTTGAGGAAAATATCAGCCTGCAAGTCTTCCTGCTTGGTCTCACCTTCTCTGTGTTGACTGGTTTGGTTTCTGTCCACAAGGCCGCTACACCAACTTGAAGGGAGCAGAGTATGAAATGTACTTCCAGGTTCAGATCTTCTCTACCTGTCATCAGCAGTTTATGCTCAGGTTTTTTTTGCAGACTGTGTGCGCCACTATGAAAGTTTGCACAGCCCAAAGTCCCTCTGCAAGTGGTACAAAGCAGCTCTGCAGGCTCTGCTGTTGGGCACTACTACAGGCAGAAACCCAACATCTAATGAGAAGTGCCTGCTCCATTCTGACCTAAAGAAGTCAGAAATGCCAGAAAAGATGGGAAAAGCTCAGGGAGCAAGCAGAACACTGGCCATTCAAAAAGGTAAATAGAGCTATAAAGTTTTAGACAAAGAGGATCTGAGTTTATTTAATTTCCATCAGCACTTCTCTATAGCTGTACGTGGAAAAACAACACGTGAAAGAAAGTGTTAGAAGCTTTCTGGCCCAGCAACACAGGGATGCTCTTTTGTATTATGGCATACACAGATCTTCAGGATAAGTTCCAAAAGAGCAACATTAAGCAAGGATGCCCAGGATCAGAACAAAAACAAGCCTCTACCTGTGGAACTCAAATTAGCATGGAGTCAGGCATCTCACGTAAAAGGAGCATCTTGCAGCTGGATTGTGTCCATCCCAGCACAAACCACAGCCCCTTACAATGGGCTGTAAGTATTCTCCAGCACTTATTGGGAAAAGAGCTTCCATCAATAGCTGAACCCTGCAGTCAAATTCTCAAAATGTATTTGCATCCCCCATTTAAAAGCAATCCTCTCTACAGATAGTTTAAACAAGCCAGGCATCCCAGCCTAAACTTCTCATCCATCAGCTTGTCCTCCTTATAGACCAGGACCGGCTGCCTATACACAAAGGTAGGACCTCTGGGAAGCAAGTTTTTCAAAAAGTTACATCATTAAATATGCACACGCATCAGAGTAAGTCCAAAAAACCACTTCCTGGTAGCACAGAAACCACTGAAGAGTCTCACAGCTGTAAAAGCACGTAGATGTTTGACTACATAGGTGTTGTGAAGAAGAGCTACTGTACAGTCGTGTCCATTACGATATTATTTTGAACCACACTGCACAAATGCAGCTGGCAGACTCTGACTGCCTTGTTAAGAGGAGGTTACCTGTGAGCTTTAAGAATCCTCTGAGCAATTGCATCGCCGATCTTGTTCCAGACAACCTTGTCGTCAGCACAGCTAATAAAAAACTGGTTCTGTGGGAAGAGCAAGCACAACTATTGTCACACAATGCCAGAGATGAGAAAAATAATAATAATAAATATATATATATACATGAGCATGCTTTGTTTTTCAGATCAGTTCCTAAAAGACTGCCCTCCTGATGGCTGCCAGCCATGCCTGCCCTCCTTCCACTCACCTCGATGTAGATGTAGTGCTTGCTGTTCTCTATCACGCTGATGTAGGCGGCGTGGATGGACTCCTCGTGGTACTTGATGCCAGCCGACCAGTCTGCAGCAGAGCGGATCACCTGGAATCACAGACCAACACTTTGCCTCTGCCCCAGCAGTGCTGCGTTGTCCGAGAGGCACTGCTGCCCTTCAGGACTAGACTAGGAAAGGCAGTAACTGCAACACTCCCCATTCATACTGCATTTGTAATAAGGAAAAAGGAGGCTCCAGAATAGCTTTAATGCTTAGTAATGTTTTGATGGAAACTGCCCTGTCCCATTGCTGTTACTCTGCCAGCTGAGTAGCTCTACACCAATTCCTAGGAGCACAGAAGTCTCATTCTTGCTCAAGTTCTTACAACAAGAAAGGTTTTTAAAACAACCTGACTTTCCAAGCTTTAGGGGTACACACCAATCAGCAACCTCTCCTATACAGCTGAGGTCTCCAGTGGGGTCAGTGCATTTTCCCACAGCTGGGCAGTATGTAATTACATGGCCAGCCTGATAATGCTAGCCTTGTCATGTGCACCTGAGGTCATTTATTTCTTCAGCCAAATTCTTGCAAAAGTAAGAATTTGAGATGAGATAACTTTTTCTTTTTTTTTTTTTTCTTTCTTTCTTTTTTTTTTTTTTCTGAATATCCACTTTTAAAGCAGATACTGCAAGATCCCCAGGGCACATTCTCTCCCTGCAAAAGAGCCAGACCCACATGAGAAACATCCTCTGCACAGCAACAGTCAGGGCATGCCCTGAGCAGCATTCTCCTGGGTGGAAATGTGGCTTTTAATTACACGCTGGTACTTGCTTGGGGAAAATTACTCTTGGTTAGCCTCTGTCTTTAAACACTGTCAAGACAAAAGCAGTGAAACAATAGCTGTAAGCATCACAAAAGAGCCATCATAGCAGCACATTAGTGCACTGACACATCGGACAAGAGGAAAACGCGATGGATCTGTGAAATGTGTGTCAGTGAGTGCACAAACCTGTCCTCTTCCAGGGGTCAACCTCATTTCTCCTGGAAATCCCTCCAGTGCATTTCTTTTCTTTCTCTCTGTCCAGCTAATGACAACCACCACCACCAAACAATCCCCTTCCAGACTCACAGCTTCCCAGAGTGCAGCCCACCTGCCCTTCCCTGTCATCCTCCTCCTCTCTGCCCTCTCCACACAGCACACGAAGCTGCCCACTGCTAAAGGATTGTCACCGTGTCTCAGAGCAGCATCACAGCATCTCTCACACAACCTCGAATCCAGCTCTTCCACACCCCAGCCTGCATCCCAGTCCTTGGGGATCCACCTGGACGTAACCACAACCACCAGCAGTGTCTCTGCTGATGGAGGGCTACAAGGAAATCCCCTTTTGCATCAGCCTCACACACAAGTTGCACAAAGGGAGGGAAGAAGCAGCAATGGAAGATACTGGCTTGGAGGTAGGCACTGCAGCTTGGCCCTCCTCTAACTAAAGGCAGGTCATTTTCAACCTGAATGAATTCAGAGGCCAGCACCAGTCACTGCATGGCTCCACAGCCATAGGAACAGGCAGGAGTTTTGTATTCACCAAGGGCAGCATCGTGCAGCTCCATCTCACCCAGGCAATCTGTGCTGTCCTGACAGTGTGTTCTAAATGAACTGCTTTAAACCCAAACTCCCTCGCTACAGAGAAAGGGCCACAGTGCCACCACCAAGAGCTGGCATCTCCATCCCTTTTCTCTCCTATCACAGACAGCAGCAGTGTGAAGTACTCGGGCTCATCATCTTTGACTTCTTTCACCGACAAAAGACTCATAAATTTTATGCTTGCTAAGAGCTAATGCATAAATCCTGAACAATGCAGGCCCTCCTGCAGACTTCAAAGAGGCTTTTGTCATTGACAGAGCACTAAATCTTCATTGCATTTACATCATGGACCAGATATTGCCTCACCACACGTCTTCAGTAGTGCTGTCTTTGGCTGATAATCGCCAACTCTGGAATGGAAACAAACCAACACTGCCTTCGGCTTTCTGACTCTTGCAAAATCCATGTGCAACTGCATTGCCATGGCAAGCAAAGACAAAAAGTTCAAATGAGAGTAGACGAAGGATGCATTGTGCCTGGCCACCGCTACAGCTGATCCAAGCATTCCTCCCTCCCAGCCTGCACCTCCACGTTTGCTTGTTATGCACACACTGCTCACCCTCTGCTCACCCTGCCTTCTCCCAAGCCCTTCCTAAAATGCACTCTTCTGCTCCCCTCTGACTAAGCAGAGCAAAGCCAGACAGTACAATGAGGTCAGAATGTGTTGATGACAGGTCAGTGGCGCGGACCAGCAATCCCCACGGACCCTTTGTGCTGTCTCTGCCTCTGATCTGCCCACAATTGAAGACAGATTTCCAAACAAGCTCAGAAACAAGAGAAATGTCAGCCAGATTTTTGACAATCATTTCATGCCCAGGGACACTGGACAGTGATTCCTGCTCTGACATTGCTCACATAGTCCCCGAGCAGCACTGAGGTGGAATCACACAGACTTGGCTGGTGTCCCAGCAAAGAATTCGGTATCAGGACCCTGTCAGGGCTCTAAAAGCTGCAACTGAGCATCAATTAGAAATAAGAGAGGTATTTTAAATGAATAATTCACAAGACAAACCCAGCTTCCAGCTTGGTAATCACTAGAGCTTAACCTTTTCTTTTCTACAGCAAAGCCTATCATTTAAGGTTGAGCTTTATCTCGTGGTTAGTGTGTGCTCTGGGGAAGCAAGCCCCCACACCTCCATGAGAGCAGAGTTTCCAAATAAGCCAGTGTCATGGACAGAGCTGGGGAGGTGTTTGCAGCCACACAGAAGCACAGTGGTGCCTGGAGCGAGACCACTTCTCAAGAAGCCACAAGCAATGTTTTGGCACTTGACGTAAAATGCCCAAACCCATCTGCGTGACACAGGGCTGTCACACAGCCCATGCTGCCCACCCCTCACCACATGGCCAGGCACAGACAATGCCCGGCAGCCCACAGACCCAGACAAATGCTTCTTGCTCCATGAAGCATCCCCAGGCGCTGCTGTCATCTGGATGGACTGCTCCTTTTGAACAGTAAGTTCATGGATGTTTCCTGGTTTGGGTCTCATCCCTCTTATTTCACACATCTTTTGTTCTCAGAGACACCCTGCTGACTTGCTGCTTCAGCAAAACTACTTTGACTTCGTGTTCTTTAATCAGTCCGTGCTTGTGCTGGTTAACACTTGCATTCAATACATAAGCTAAATATGGTTAACAGTGTTTTAAATAAATACATTTTTGCAATCATGAGGATGATGGTCAGAAACAAAACTGTGGGCACAGTGTGCAGCAGTGCAGAGGATCCACAGGTCTGAAGATGAAGACCCACACATAAAATTTAACACAGAAAGCAACAGTCACAAGACTGCTCTTAACATGGGGCTTCAAATGGCCACTGCCCATCTGCACAGGACTTCCAGGGCTGGGGGGATAACTCTGAGAATATCAGCAGCAGACACTGTGTGTCCAACACCAATCCACCAGCCTACCCAGAGCACAAACACAAATGATGGGCATTAGAGAAAGAGCAGAAAAATAAACAAGAAAAACAACGCACTGTACAAAGCTGTAGTGCACCCAAAACTTCAGTATCGTATGCTGCTCAATCCCCTCATCTCCAAAGCTGGAGGTAACAACTAATGCATCGTTTTATTGCAGTTGAGGAATTGATCAGCTGTGCTACAAACGATAAATACGACATGAAAAACTTCTACTTAAATTAAATCGTACAGAGAGTTTGTAGTGACATTTCTTTCCAGCAAGATGAAAAATGCTCTTAGGAGAACTCAATTAGAAGATCATAGCACTCACCTGGACTGTGGCATGAACTGCATCAGGCACCTGATACTTCAACTCATTAGCAGTTTGCTGAGATTTTGGCAAGAGGAATGGGTAGGACAGGGAACGGTATTTGGGCTTCATGATCTGCCCCAGGGAAATAAAGAAAAAAAAGCCTTTGAGGAGACTGAAACACAACAACGTAAAACAAAAAATAAGAAAGCTCATCTGTGGAGGGTACACAGATAAAGCACGTGTGCACTTCCAGTCTCTGTGCCCCCACAGCAGTGCTCCCTACCCACCTTGGTGAAGTTCCAGCGCTGGATGAAGTGCCGGGCCACATCGCGTGCTGCTTTGCCATGCACCACAGAGGAGATGTCATGCCAGGGCATCCTAGGGGTGGTGTATCTGTCAATGAAGTCTGTGGGACAGGAAAGCACATTCTTAATCTTCAGACTAAGGAGGCAAATAGGGAAAATCGCAGCATCCTCATCCTCACACTAAGCTTACTGTGACGTGGCACCAAGGGCAATGCAGGCTGACTGCCCCCACAAGTCCACGGACCATGACAGGAAAGTTGGCCCAAGACCACTTGGAAGGTGTTTGCTGCTTCTTCCTAACAGCCAAACCAAAGCAGTTTCAGAGCTTCCAGTGAGCGAAGACACTTACCAGCAAAAGGTTTGTCAAGCTGAACCCAGTCTTTAAAGACGAAGTTGCAATAGTCTTTCCCATGCCAGAACCTGGTTTCCCCAAGCAGCTCTCCCACACCTGTCTTCAAGCTGCGAATGGATCCTTTATCTGTCACAGGCAAAGAAAATAAAAAACCCACATGCTCCAAAGTCAGGACTGTCCATTGCACAGCATTGGTGAGAGCCTCACTGCCATGCAACAGCATTGGAGGGACGTGCCAGTCCTGCTCAGCTGAAGCTGTTTTCTCCCTAGTCTTTCTGTTAGTGTTTCTTCATCCCTATCTAAATATGCTATACAATCAGGACAGGTTTTATGTATACATTAGTTTGTTATGGAAATAAAATGCTGAATTCTCACTACACTGGACTAAAAAATTACTCCAGAATTGCTTGTCTTTTCACTTAAATGTTACCATGTGGGAGCCCTGGTATGTGGCTATGTGTAGAAGAAAGAATATCAATTACATCATCCGTGTAATGTGCCTTACAGTACAAAATCCAACTTCTCTGCTAGACGGGTTATGATTTTGACTCTACAGTTGGATGTATCTCCTGCAACATAAACTAGTCTTTATTAGCTAAAATGAAATGATGTGAAAGTTTGTTTCCACATGAAATACTGTGGTTTGCTTTATTTGTTGTTGTTGGTTTGGTTTATTGTTTTGCTTTCTAAATAACAATGCTATCTTTTGATACAATTTTAGCAAAACTCAGCACTCTCCAGATGAGGTGCTGCATTTACACAGACCTTCCAACAGCATCTTTTGCCATCAGTCAGAGATGAGAACAGCTCAGTGCACCTAACTGCCCAACTCCTTTCGGATTCACTGTGGAGATGAAGAAACATTCCCAGATAGGACTTTAAACTCTGAATTAAATTTGATTGACTCGTAAAGGGGTTAAAGCAACCTGCAGGAAGTCAAGATGCTCTACTTATGACAAAAATGCATGTCTACTTCTGCTGCACTTCTCCCCACTCCAGAATGGTGACACTTTACGTGACAGGAGTTCAAATGAAACATCAATCTGCTGAAACTACAAGTGACAGTATGTAAAGAGCCGATTCCAGACCCAGCTGGTTTGAAACTAAACAGATTGTGATGCCTTTGCTGCATCAATATACATCCTGAGCTGACTGCAATTGGCCCAGCTATGCTCCAGCCAGAGAAAGGAGAAAGTTCTGCTGGGAGATTTCAGGAAGAACTCCTTGCCAGAAGGAACAACACGCTGACCCCTGTACCTTTAGCTTGGAAGTCACATTTTGTGTGGGGAATTAAAAGCTGTATTCAAACATCTGGCTGTCAAGCAGCTTCTCTAGCAAGCAGGAATGATTTAATTTAAGTGAACTGGTTTGAATCTATGTAACACAAGCCTATCAGAGGGGATAGTCATATTCAGAAATTGTTTCACCTATTGGAACAAATACAAGTTGAAAAACAGAAGACTCAGTTCTCCCATGCCAGGAACAGAAGTTTTCCCACATCATAAGCATTAGGCACCATACACACTGCACCACGTCATCTGACAATTGCTAATTAACTAAATGCAAATCCACTTGTAACTGCTCCTGTGTACTTTGCAGTAACACAGATTTACATATTGTCTAAACATAATTATTATTCCGATAGTTATGGAATTAATCAGCTCTTCTTCTTTACAAAGAGCTCGTTACCCAGAAATTATGTGAATCTGCACGCACACCCACCACCCACCTCCGCACAGCCTCTATGTATGTCGTCTGGGTATAGCTGGGATGAAGCACGTTACTTACTTGATTCACTGTCTATGCTGCTGACGCTGTCAGCATGATGCATGCCATGTCTATGGAGATGCTTGTAAATAGTGAACCTTGAAAACTTCCTGGGTTTTCCTATCCCTTTCATTTTTGATATGTCTGGGATATCATCAGCATTCTTCTGGAACAAATGGCTTTCTGGTGATGAAGCTTGAGACTGCAGGGGGCTGTGTTCAGACGACTCTGCTGCAGACTGGAAAGACACAGGACATGGCTGCATGTATGAGCACTTTATTCTTTAATTACAGGAAAATCCATCGATGATAGCTAGCAGTATGTTCTTCAACCAGTTAGCAGTCAATTGACTCCGGATTACTATTCTCCATGTAATTCTCACACACTGACACCTCTTTACACTGTTTTAGAGCTATCTGGTTACATGACCCAGGTTAGCAGAAAAACTTGGCAAGCTTTGCATGTGCTCAGGGCCCGAGCATCCAGAAGATCAGAGCTCTTTCCAAGTGCCTTCTGTAGACTTGTAACTAAGTTTATTAAGAACACGGCCTGCAAATTGTGACCGCTACTCCAACCTCGAGGGAAACCCAACTGCCTACCTCCATGCCCTAGCAGGGGCTGGACAGGACCCAGCCTTAGAGAGTCACTTAATGCTCATATCCTTCTTCCCATTCCTATTCATGGTTGGGCTTTGTGATCTTAGTGGTCTTTTCCAACCTTAACAATTCTATGAGTCCTCCTTCAGCCTCCTGTACCCGACTCTGCGAAGCACAGCTCGTTCATCCCTCCTGCAAACTCAACAGACAGACATCCAACACAGCCATCATTCAGCCCACTTACTGCCAGGTTGGCCATTGACACTGACTTGATGGCCCCCATTCGCTTCACGCTGCCCACGTCGGTCAGACGATGCTCGTCGTCATCCCACCTGCCGTATGCCAAGTCGATGCCACCCACAAAGGCCACCGACTGGTCCACGATGACGAGCTTCTCATGGTGAGCCCAGAGGTACACGGAGGAGGACACGTGGTCCGGGTGTCTCATCACCTGAGGACAGAACCCCACACAGAGAGCTGTGATTACTGCAAGGGACTTGCTGCCGTTGGGATTTCAACAGCATAGCTGCATTCCTATGAGGATCTTAAGAACTTGATCTAAAAGAAAACAACATATTGGTGATCTGACTCACTTCTTTGGTTGTTGTCACTACAGAAGAGAAATGGGAAGTTGTTTTGTTGGTTTTTTTAAACCATCAAGTTGTCTGACATTTGTTTATGACATTCTCTTGACATTTGTTTATGACAAAGTCACTCCTCTATCTAAGCACACAGTACACAGTTTGATCTTTAATGTCAGAGAAGAACCATAAGGCTGACTTCCTGTGGCTTCACCTGCAGAGCCTGTAGGCAGCCAGTGCCCATCTTCCAGTGACACCAGCCCTCCTCACTGCTAAGGTAACGGGGAATGAATGTTTCACTACTACAGTTGATCAAGTGATCATAAATCTATCATTTTAGCAGCTTGTTCATCACTTATTAAAAAACAGATGTCTCTAATTTCAAGGTACTGGATCTCGCCTTAGCTGAGAGATCAAGGTACTGGCTCACAATCCACAATCCATTTTCTGCTCCGTGGCGGAGCAGCAGCATAACAGTGCAATGATGTTCATTTATGACAGCAATGTAAACATCTAGTGTTGACTCTCATCATCAATGTAGGTACAGAAATGCTGATGAGACAACATTCTCAAACTGTAATTTTCCATTTGATGTAGCCCCATTAACTCGTCACCTGAAATAAGTTTCATATGAATTAGATGAATAGCTGCTTTGGCAATTCTAAATTAAACAATTTTAGGTTCAGTTATAACCTAAAGAAATGAGGTTTCCACACTCAGAAGTGGTAATCACAGTATGGGTATGTCTTCACACATTATGTCCACAGTGGACACAGCGTGGAGCCACTGCTCTTCTATTTCACACTCAAATACACAGAGGGTCAACACCAGCAAATTAAGGCAAATGCCCTTTGCACGACTGCCTGCACGCAATTACCTTGATGTTTGGATGGAGATGCATGAGTGTCCGCTTGCTATATTCACTGTTGATCCCTAAGGCCAGCTCCACCTCTTTGTACAGTATTACAAAAATTCGCACACCTTGTTGCTGTCAGAAAGAAGCACATAGGAATTTCAGTGGATCCCTCCCTGAGGTTTGCCTACGGTTAGCAGCACGTGTGGGACAGTAGCAGTGCATCCATACAGACATCTCTCCCAAAGCAGATGCACCTGAGTGGACGCCAGCAAGGTGCTTCTGCTGGTAGAGCTAGAAGCTCTCTCTACTGAGAGCAGACCTAGGCAGTCTCCAAATTGCAGAAGATGTTTTGCTCTCCAAGGAGCACTGCAGATGTATCCCAGCCAGCCTTATCCCCAGCCGGACCAGAGCTGCCAAAGCCAAGGAATGCCACAAGAGAAGGCAGGTAAGTATTTCCAGGAGCTGACCTTGAAACATTCCTGACTTATACAAGGTATTTATAGCCACAGGAAAATCCATGCTGTCATGGCAAACAAAGCCAATTTCTTCCAGTGAGCATGCCCTGTGGCCACATTCCATTTGCCAAAAAGATGAGTCTATCCAATCAACCACAGTCAGGCACAAAACCCTCACAGTTCTAGGGATGTGGCATGAGTGAGGGCTGTGGAGATGAGTGGGTTGGGAGGGGAGGGAATCAAAGTGAATCTGAGCACATCCGCCTGGATTCCTGCCCTTTTACACAGCGATGCTCAGGACTTCCCTGGCTGCGCCTCCCATCCTGACTAACCTGAGGCAAAGCACCAGTTCCAGTAGAGCCATTGCCACAGGCCACGTGGGCAAGGGGAATGCAGCCTGTGCTCACACAACCCTCACTCTGATCTTTTTTTCTACCAGTATCTCACAGCTCTGAACAAAGAAAGGAATGTGAGCACACAGAGCGTCACACAGGAGTCTTCAGAGGGAGTGCCAGGACAGGCAAAGGTCAGCAGCAGGTCTCAGCTGCTCCACCAGGAAGAACAGGAGAGATGAAAGCAGAAGGAAAAAGCCATAGCAAGAACTCCAGCTTATAGAAGCATTTGCTTACTGTACACAAGCATTTATTAGCTTGGATAACACAGCAATGTAAACAGGAGCGTCTGAGTCACATTTATCACCTCCTCCTTCAGAAGCTCAACACCACAGCCCAGCTCTGGGGAACAGCATGCCATTGGTGTTGGCACTCTTTTTCTACGCAGCCACAACTCATCCCGTGCCACACGTTATGCTGAAGCCCTTTCCCAATGGCAGTTCTCTGCAGCAATGCACCAAGATCATCGTGGCCACAACCTCCAGATGGAAAGGGCCACAGAATGACCCTGCAGCCACAGGGATTGCCGTGCAGAGGGGCAGAAGCTGGAGCTCACTTACAGCTTTCCGCTTGAGAATGCAGTCCAGCCGCCAGCGATTCCCTTCAACAACGGGCCGCTTCATGAAGATTTCTGGGCTCAGCCTAAGGAAATAAAGGGGAGAAGAACACAGTGTATGTAGCTTGCAAACAGAGCATTGGCCTAAATGATCAGCTCGCTAAGCAAAGAAATCAGGAAGTGTGATTTCAGTCCTCCTGAATCTTATGGCAGCATGAGAAGCACAGATTTGGGCTGAATTTTCCATTCTGCTTTAAGACAAAGCAAGATGATACTGCAGTGGGACTTTTTAGTGACTCATAGCTTTAAGGGTCACAAGGAAGAGTTAAGCTTTTGTATCTAAATCCTGCAAAGCGAGGCAACAGAATTTCTGTCCTTTACTTTCATACAGAACAGAGGAACTTGTGCTTGACTAATGCATCTTGCTACATCCTAAAACCATGCCTCTCACTACAACTTTTTTTATCTTTATTTTATCTTTATTTATCCAATTCTCAGGTAAGTTTTGCAGTTCCACAGCATGTTAATAACTGACTGTTGCTGAATAAAACGTTAAGAGACAACGGGCCTGAAACACAATAATCTTGCACTACTACCTGGTGTTGCACATGGAGCAACAAGAGCATTGGGTTTATCTGTGGCCATATCAAGAAGCAGGCTCGCATTTGTCAATGCCAACATTACATTTAGTTTTCTCATAATAACTGCTGCCTCAGAATTAAACCCTCCACTTGCTACCAGCAGTAGGTAAGTACTAAGAGGCTCCTTTTACAGATGGTGATGTGACCAACATCGGAGAAGATGGCTGAGCAGCTTGCCCCACTGCCTCTTCCCAAGCTCCTGTGCAGATGACATGGGAAGATCACGGCCTAAATCTGTGGTATCTGAGTGTCCACGGTCCCTTAAACCTGCCAAACACTCCTGTCCCTTGGCTGTACAGCATTTTATGCTCCCAACAAAGCAACTCAAACACTCTGCAATTCAGGTGGTGCCTTCATGCAGTTTCAGGCCTCTCCTTGGTAGGAGACAACTGAGCAGTTGATTTCAATCATGTGCTTTTGCTGCCAACCCTCCTGAAAAGGCCTTTGAGTCCAACACAACGATGTTTGGGTGTGCTGCCAAACCATCTGGCAGCACGGCGAGCTGCCATACTGCATGGCCTCCAAACACTGTGGCATTGTCAGGAATGCCCCAAGGGTGACAGCTGGTCAAAACCCAAGTATGCAAGTACGAACCACCAATCTGTGATGAAAATTTCTTCTTTAGCAGCTTCCATGGCATTCGCAACATCTTCAAAGTACCACTTAGCATTTACATACCTGCAAAACCAAACAAAGGATGTTGATTTATTTTTCCTCCCCATTCATCACACAAGAAGTTCACAGTGAAAGACCAACAGGTTCGGTGCTAATATTACTTATGTTCTCTTCTCAAAATAAAGCACAAACCTTATTTCAAGAATTAGGACAACACATAGTAGGAATTTCATGCTGCTATTAGCAGCTTAACAAAACAGCGTAAGAAGAGATCATTAAGTGCCACTCGGTACTTCTGCCAACCACACGCCATATCCTTGGGCTTCACTTGACATGAGAGCTGTTTTGGCTCTCAGGAAAGGATGGTGTAGCATGTTAGCTTGGATTTATGAAAACTATTTGAGCAGCAGGAGCTGTGAGCTGGGACCTGATGGATGGCAGCAGAGGGGCACAGGAAAACCAATCTGCAGCGCTGCTGCTCTAGGAGGAAGCTCTGGAGGAGGAAGCAGCCAGAGGAAGGCATCCTCATTAGCACCTGCACTACCATGGGTTTACATCCAGAGCCCCCAAACCCCCCCAGCTCACCACTTGGCCAGTGTGTTCTCCTGCACGGCCGCGTACGACCCAAAGCGGTGCTCGGTGAGGAAGTCCTTGCCGTGTTTCCGAATGAACTCATCTATTCCCTGCCTCCACCACTGGGCATGCCTGTAGCTGGTGCACTTCAAAATCAGTGACCTGTAAGAGAGAAACACAGGGCACAGTGCTTTCGCTGGGCTGCTTCTCCCTATCTGCGTGTTGCTAGATGCACCTCTGTTGGTCATGTTTTATTAATGCTACAAGTAAGGAGCAGCAAGAGTCTTTGCTTTGTTGGTTTGTTTGCAAAGGAATACATCAGCGTTGCTCTGACAATAACAAAAAAGAGAAATACCACTGACTCCTTAAAAATAATAAAAGCAAGGAAAAAAGTGTCTAGCTAAGCCTGGATTTCTTACCTAGAGAGATTGTCTATCTGCAAGCCGTACTTTGTTTCTGTTTCTTTCTGGCCTATCTTGATGCTGAATTCCTTATCCACCAACAGGACGAAGGAAATGGCCCCTGAGTCCGGCTTCATGTAGAGCAGGAATGAGTCCTTCACCACCAGCCACCTGTGGGACACAGGAGCTTGACATCACATCCCTCAAACACTGCCAGAAAACCCCAGTAACGTGAGAAGGCTTTCCAAACAAGTGTGCGCTGCTCACCAGGGGAAGGAAAGCATTTAACCAAAAGTAGTCGTTAGGAGAGCAGAAAAGCCCAAGTGCTCATTTTATGAACTTAGGTCATAAGTCTGAATCCAATAAAAGACTTCCAGAGCAACTTGCATGCTACTTTTTATAGAGGTCTTTGGAAAGGCAGCATCTTACATAACAAAACCAGTGAGACAAACATCCCAGCCAGGGGAAGGGAGAGCTCCTTTTAACCCAGATCTCCATTCAGGCTGCATGCCCCACCTGTAAGTGATGCTGGAAATGCCTGACATCTCCAAAATGAATTACCACAGAATCATTAAGGCTGGAAAAGTCCTCCAAGATCCTCAAGCCCAACCCCAACCCATCCCTCCATACCCACTGCCCGTGTCTCTCAGTGCCACATCCCCATGGCTCTAGAGCACCTCCAGGGACAGTACCCTGCATCACTGCTAATGCCTCACCTTGTTTTTGAAGCTAGCATCACTTTCACTCCTGTCAGAATGTATGAACAAGGCATTTTGGACAGCATTTATTGCCAAGCAACAGGCACTCTGCTAGAAACACATGATGAAAGATGACCTGCAGGTTTTACATAAATACCACAGCCTGAAGGTAACTCTGGGAAAAATATGTTTTTGCTGCGAATGGCATTTCTAATTTTTCTCCCTGTGCCGTGTAGCTGCGGTAACCGGCCCCCTCTGTCCCACACAGGTCTCCATCACGAGACCTCCGCCTAATTCTTGTGCAAATGCAGAAACACAGGCAGCAACAGAATGCACCGCAAAAACGTGTGAGTTCTGCTACCCTTAGTAACAGTCCCAGCTCCCCTGATACTTCCAAATCCCATTATTTTCCTTTTCTTTCAGCACCACAAGATGACCGAGCATCACCCTTCATCTGGCGCCAAAATACCCTCCCTTCCTCTCCCCAGAGGCCCATAATCCTGTTCCCAAGCATCCCTGCTGGGTACAGTTTCCAGTATGTGCACTTTTCATTTCCTCAGGCAGCTCTCTGTGCCTGAGGACCCACCCACCTTCACGGTGTCACCCCTGCAATCATCCCCCACGTCCCTTTCCACAGACCCATGGCCATAACATCCCCAACCTGCTATAACAGAGGAGACTAATTTGGGGTATGGAAAAACCAACACCTGCAGCAAAGCAGATTATGACCCAAAGAGACAAAAGAGAGAAATTTAGCAAGAGAGGACAAGGATGGGCAGTGCAGGCTGATGACGAAACGCTTGCAAAGCTGTAAGAAATAGGCAGTTAGGTTTTACAGTGCTTCCAACACATTTTGAAAAGCGATTGCAAAGCTGAGTCTTGGAGCATGCTGCCATCCTAGCATTTAAGGGGGAGAAAAACAGCCAAAACTACACCTTCACACTACTGTGAGAAGATAGGGAAGAAATAAATTAAGGGACATGCTGCCTATTTCAGTACTTTTCTCCTTTTATCCAACAAGACCGAGAGGATTTATCTGAGAATGCATTCTCTATTTGTGAAATACATGAAATTATTTGTAGAAGCCAGACATAAATGTAAGTTCTTCCTACAATCATCCGTAGGATTTTAACAAATCCTCCCTGGCAGTATTACTGCACTTAATGATTTGACCTGGATGGTCATCTCCTTGTGAAATCACTACGGATAACTCCTGTAAAACTGTTTCAAATAATACTGGCAAGACTACAAAGAAATAGAACATCTTCACAAGAACACAGCAACTTTTAAGATCATAGAATGACAGAATTGTAGAATGGCATGGGTTGGAAGGGATCTCAAAGACCACCTAGTTCCAGCCACTGCTGCAGGCAGGATCGCAACCAAAATAGGCAGTAGACAGGCTGCCCAGGGCCCCATGCAACCTGGCACTGAACTCCTCCAGGGATGGGGAAACTTCCAGGCATGGGGAGCAGCAAAGCACAGGAGAGGAGCCCTCAGCTCTGCCACCCCTCAGCCCACAGTACCTCTTGGACCAGCGGTAGCACATCCTGCCCTGGCCACAGCAGTTCAGGCCAGGTATGCGGTGGCCCCCGGAGCGTTTCATCACCAGCCCTTCCCTGCAAGAACACAAACGTGGTCAGGACAGGTGACAGGGCTCACCCTGGATGCCCTCCATGCTGCTTCAGAGCTCACCCAAGGGATGGCTCCTGGCACCTTCAGCCAGGCCTGAACGGCCCTGCACCACTGCACCAAAGGCCAAAAGGGCAAAAACATCTCCCCAAAGGAAGCAACACAGATTTAAAAAAACAAAAGGCCTCATTTCATGCAATCATAGGATCATTAAGGTTGGAATAGACCTCTAAAACCACCAACCAACCATCCCACCAAGCCCACTGCCACTCAGTGTCATAACTCCACAGCTCTGGAACACCTCCAGGGATGGTGCCTCCACCACTTTCCAGTGTTTCACAGTACAGGCACACAAACATGCAGGCAGACAGGTTGTAGGGAGGGGAGGAAAGCAAACCCGTAACCCAGCTGGTGAGCTGCAGCCCACGTCTTGCAAAGCAGCCCACACTGAGGCTATTTCCCAAAGTGGTAGCACTTCTTTCTGAACACTGATGCATTTTTATATCCATATGGTAAAATATTCCCCAGTCAGTTGTTAGTGAGGAAGGAAAACTATGAACGTGAACACTATAAAGCCATGTTCTTGGTGAACTGTACCTTACAAAAAAAAAAACAAAAAACAAAAAACAAAAAAAAAAAACAGCTCACAACTCACATGCCCTTTGGTCCCAGGTCATGGATGAATGACAGCTGACTTACTCCAATGAACTCCATCTGGGGAAAGACAAAACAGTTTTGCTTCACCCTGTCACCAAGAGAGAACCTACAGAGGACCCTAAGCAAAAAATCACCACCATAACTTCAGTATCCTTAGGAAGAGCACAGAAAAACTGCAAAGAGAATGAGCATTCATCCCTGGGGCTGGAAGCCCATAATTGGTTTCCAATCCCCTATACCACCACCACACCCCACTTCGGGGCACAGCTCCTCAAACCAAGACCTCAACAGAACACTCTTGCTCAGCCTTCACTCCACCACATCATGGCCTCATCCACCCCCATGAGCCAAACACCCACAGTGAAGGTGTGGTGGGGCAGGAGGAGAGTGAAACAGAGTACGATGGAACAGTGTTCAGCATGTTCTCCACTTCTGCTGATCTGTGCAGCCCACGATGAGCCCCAGCTCCCACCACCAGGTGCATCAGCAAACCTCAGATTTGAGTCACCTGCCTCCACCCGGCTCCTCCTGCTTCAGCAGGGAGAACGCTGAACGCATTCAGCAGAGGAATGCAAAGATAAGCAAAGCTGGTGAGAAAGCGCAGCATGACTACATTCAACTCTAAAAATAGGACACCCTGAGATTTGGAGCGAGCTGGCTTTTCTTGGCACAGCGGGACGTCCCTGCCTGTCTGCTGGCTGCTGGCCCTGCAGTGGACAGAAGTCTCCAGGCATCCCAAGCTTACTGATATCCCAACACCCATGGAGGCCCTCCAAGGTCCCTCTGCCACGGGCTCTTTGGCAAACCCATCTCAGGGCCTTCGTTTGCAAAATCTGATTCCACAGGGGAGTTAAATGGGTGGAACCACGAGCTTTGCAAGGCTTTGAAAACATGAAGTGTGTAACAAGGAATATCAGCAAACCTGAGACATAAGCTTGTCCTGCAGTCACAGTGGGACTGACTCAGGCCCCATCCCCACCATGCCCAGCCCTGCCCAGATAGCAGCAGGAGCACAGAACATCTTTCTTTCTCCCTGCTGTTGTTCCCTCTGGGACATTCCCAAACTCCTCACCCCATCTGTAAGGTCAGGAGAAGGACAAAGGATCTTTTGTTCTCCCAGTAGCCCAAGGACATGAAGCAACCTCCATTCAGCAGAACCAAATTTATGCCCTCGTTCTCTGCTGATTTTAGCCTGTTTCAGACAGGGACTAGAACAAACTATTTCATGGTTTTGCTGCCCATCTTGATATCAGTATTCTCACTGGGAAATCGGCTCTGGGAAAGTACCAGCTGTGAGCTGTGAACGTCTCCATCCATTTCTGCACTGACATGCAAACCAAGACAAGGAATGTGTGAAAGCCTAGGGCATGCCATAAGCTCTTACAGGAGGTCCTAAGCAGAATTTTCAGGCTGGTTCCTTGCCTCAAAACCAATTTCCACTCCTTCAGAAAGTGCCTGGCGTTCCCACCAGACGGATCAGAAAACTGGCCATCTCCCTCACATTATTCACACTGAAAACAATGCTGCACATAAATGTCAAAACCCTTTGAAAAAATCAGCAGAGAGCAGAGAAATAACAATCCCTGAAGGAGGAGAAGAAAAACCAGGAGGAGAAATTCATAGAATCACTATGGTTGGAGAAGACCCCTACAAGCACCACGACCAACCCCAACTCATCCCTCAAGCCAACTGCCCATGTCCCTCAGTGCCACATCTCCAGGGCTCCAGAACACCTCCGGGTGACTCCACCACTCTCTGGGCAGTTTGTGTGAATGCACCACCACTATTTTGGAGAAGGAATGTGTCCTGATATCCAACCTGAACCCCCTCTGGCACAGCTTAAGGCCATTCCCTCTCATTCTATTGAAATTCCTTGCTCTTCACCCATGCAATCAGATGTGCTTTGACACGGAGCAACAAGCAAGATCTCATCACTTCCAAGCAGGATTCCTCAGGACAGTGAAAAATAACTGTTCAGATGATTTATTGTCACCATTAGCACATCAGCTAGCTGTACTGTTACAGAGCATTACAGCAGAGGTGCTGAGAACACAGAGGAGCAGTGCTGGGAGGCGGGCAGCTGGATTCCTGCACTGCCTGCGGGGAGCGGTCCTGCTCCGGTTTCTGAGCAGTTTGCCCCAGAGTATTTGAAGTATGAGATAGGATTTGAGAGAATGCAGACTCAATGACATCGTTGCAGCGATACAAAATAATACAAACAAAAACTCAGACGCAAGCGATCAGCTGCAGAAGGATAAGCAGTGAAAGGTGTGGAACCGCTGCAAGGCGCAGGAGCCACGGTCACAGCCACATCGAGTGTGTCTGATTTATTTATGGCAAACTTTCTATAGCATCTGCATTTCAGAAAGAGTTCAGCACCTCCACTCCGCTTTTTCCATTTAGATGCTTGTTTTTGTTTTGTTTTTTTTTAATTTAGGGCCAAAGAGGCATAAACAGTTAATTAACAGCTGTGACTAGCAATAAAATGAGATCACAGCACTGTTCAGAATTAAATTCTTCAGCAGCAAGATGACAGCTATTTCTTACACAGAAAATTGGCTTAGGATAAGCCTAAATTTAAAAAGAAAAAACACACAGACACCAAAAAATATCACACATGCTGAAGTCCAATAACCAAAACTATGGAAGGATTACGAGACATTGGCTCATCTAAGCTATTTCTGCTTTAGCTCAGGCATCCTCCATAGAATCATGGGTTGGAAAAGGCCCTCTAAGATCATCTAATCCCACTCTCAGCTATTGCAGTTAACATAAAAAATGATGTAAACACCCAATTAATGTTTTTTTTTTTTTTTTTTAATTTATACTGAATGCAACCAAACCCACAGGTCCTGTTTCCCAACCTATTTGGGCTATCTTTCCCTAGTTTCCAGTTCCCAGAAATAGGTGTGGAGAGCTAACACATTTGGGTTCCCACAACTTTCATTTTAATGGTAATTGTCTTTAAGCACTTCTACTCAGAACTACAAAAAGCCTTTGGGAAGGGATATTAGATATGAAATTGAATCACAATTCACAGAGGGGAAGGAGAAGGGGAAGAGGAAGGGGAAGGAGAAGGGGAGGGGAAGGGGAAGGGGAAGGAACTTTTTGTCTGCAAAACAACAGCCACCCAACCTGCAGCCAGAATGCTCCCAGGGCATGACATAAACTTCAGGACACAGCATGGAAAGCAGATATGAGAATTAATCAAATTGCACAGATTAGAAGGGCACTGTAAAAGAAGCAAGAGCTGCACATCATGCTGGGCACAGCTTGCCTTTGCCACTCCACTTTACCAAGAATTTAGGAATTACAGAAACCCTTGGCGACTCAATAGGAGGAATTGCAGAGCCAAAGTGATCTGAGCTGCAAACAGGAGCAGCATTCTCCAGACTCCGGGCAGAGACTTCTCAACCACAGAGAGCAAAGTGCTCATTTTGTTCTAAGGAGGACAAATTCAGTTCCAAGGAAAATGCCAGAAACCTTCAATTTAGCATCGAGACAGAGAATGGTGGGGGTTTGTTTTGTTTTCTTTTGTTTAAAGGAAACATTTTGCTCCCTGTGCTTTCTCCCAGTGCAGGACCGCTGCCCTTAGCAGCAAAGTGAATGTTTCACTGCAGCCAAATCCAACACGAGCCAACAACAACCAGAGAGGTTCTGTGCACGGTGACATCTGGCTCTGTGGCTGGGGACAGAGGGACACTCTGCACAGCTCATAGCTGCCCAGGCAGGGACCACCCATCCCCCTATTCCAGTCACATCACACACAGCTTTACATTTGCAGAAATCCTGCAAAGTATTCCGACAAGCAATGCCTAATCTGACAAGAGGGATAAATACTGTAGAATAACTCTCCCCCGCTCTGCATATGCTGCTGATCAAAATTGCCAAGTTAGCCCAACATTGCCTTGAGAATGAAAGATGACTGTTTTTCATGGGCAGATTGCGAGTGCTCTGCTGCTCGTCCCCAAAAGAACCCCACAAAGCCCTGGCCCTGCTCTCTGCCCCAGTGTCAAATGGCTGCCTGAGGTCCCTGCAAAGCTAGAAGCTTGCAAATGACTTCCAGAGCAGCACTTCTCCGCAAGCTAGCAAAAAGAAATGAAAAACAAGTTCCTCCAGATGCCCTAAGTTGGGTCTGTCCTTCTGCCTTGTTACAACAGTGACCTCCAGCAGTCAGCTTCACACTCGTTCCCTCTGGTTTTCATCATATCCCATCCATGCCACAGTGATCAACAGAGCCCAAACCACTGCCAAATGGCCAATAAGTGGTATTCTTTCAGCAGGTTCAACACATGAAAAGAAAGAGAATGCCCTCTTGCCATTGAAGTGCATTAATTTCTACTCACCGTTCCATGGTAATTCCTGTACATGGGCATTTTTAGGATCTTTGTCAGGTAATCTTCCAGCTGTTTCTACAATTCAAACATCGAAACTTTAGAAAGGATGCAAGCATTTTCATGAAAAAAAAACAATAAGAAATCCAACTGTCTGATATCGGGAAGCAATCAGGAAATCAGACACTCTTCTGCTCGAATGGACAAACGAATGCGTTGTTCTGTGTTCAGTGGGGATTAGGGCTCAGCGGCACGACAGCCTGACTGCAGGTTGGTTCCTGTGCACTGCACCTCCCCCCCAGCTGACCTGTCGCTTGGCAGTTTCAAAGGATCTTTTTCTTGCCCGAGTGCAAGTTTCAGAGCTGTTTTAAACACAGAACCAGTCCCCGGTGCTTCTGGCCTGCATGTAATGGTTTCATAGGAAAATTCAGCCCCAGGCACAACCGAGAGTGCCTATTCAGCACTATGCCAAGTCAATGGGGTGACGTGGGGAACACGGTGACCTCTCTGCCCTGTCCCTAGGCCACCAAGGAGAACCTGTCCTGCCCATCCCAGCAGAGAAGTGGAGAGAAAATCTCTTCCCACCCTGGTGGGAACTGGGCAAAGAAGAGCTTACGTGTGTGCCTGTGTCCTACAACGCCAACCAAAAAGAACCAGATGCCATTCAGAATGCTGTGCTTTGCAGTGCTGGTATCCTAGCACATGACACTCCCAAGTGTGCAGCAGGTACCTTTTACCCCTTGGTAAAAAGTGTGGGACTGCAACAAGGAAAACAAGAACCAAAAAAGTTTTTTAAAGTAGGATGGGTAGAATTGAGGAAACCTTTTTCTTCCTCTTTTAAAGCTAAAACTTCACGCAGAGTGATGAGGCTTTTGCAGCAGAGTGGGTTATCTGCACAGCCACAGGACACGGCCCTTTGAGTGCTGGAGGCACAGAGCCCAGGAGGGAGCAGCCAGCAGGAAGGGGAAAAGGAAGGGGTAAAGGAAGACACCCTTCCGGACTTGCTTGAGCAAATGGCAAAGCCGCAGTGAAGAGGTAGGAAGACACCCACCTGCTTCACGGAGGGTCCCATCTGTTCACATCTGATGAAGTTACAGGGAACACGCGTGCCTTGGCTAAAATTACCCATTTCAGCATCGAGAGCCTAGCTGCCATCTCCTCTTTCAGATGGGGGCAGACTGAAATCACTCGGATTTTGATGGCCGCAGGGCTGCCTTCATCGTGCAACCCGACCCTATGAGCTGCCTCTTCTATCTATAAACTGCAGCAGGTGGGAGCAAGGGGACCATCATCCTGGGCATCGTGGGTTAAATGAACCACAAGGAGTCTCTGCCTTTCAAACCCAGAGAGCAGCAGCATCCTGTTTGCATGGAAGAGGATTTAGCATGCCATCAGCCCCCGGAGTCCCCCAGCACTTACCCTGCGGCTGGAGAAATGCTCCTCCCGCACCGTGCTCTCAGCTGTGTGTGGAAGGCTGGGCATCTGCCGAGGCTCTCCCCTCTTGATGGATTGTCTTCTCACCGTGTGGCTGTGAGGAATCACAAAGCCCAGCTTCAAGCCTAAGTGTGCGCATCACACCTCGATGCATAACCACCCTTCTCATGCAAGGCTTTTGCTTTTCCCAGAAAAACTCCCCAAACCCACAAAGAGATGGGTGGGCAAGAAAGCAAAAAAAAAAAAAAAAAAGTATTTTAGACTCATTGAGGAAGCTGGCCACACGCACCTCCTGGTGGGGATGGGGATGCGCACGAAGGCTTTGTAGCGCAGCAGCTCCCGGTGGAACTCCTGGAAGTGCCTGAACTTCCTTTTCACGTGCCATGTGAACTCCCCGTGGGTCAGCTCGATGGTGTACACGTTGAGGCTTGGGACCTGAGCAGGAGGACAAGACAGATGAGCCCTCCTGCAGCCACTCGAAGAGCCCTCGTTGTGTTCTAAGGAGCATTCGGTTTTTAAGCAGACGGGAAACCTTCCCCCTTGAGCACAGACAGTTCACCTACAAACAGCATTTTAATAAAGCTGTATGGAAACAGAATGGCATTCCTAGCAGGTGGGTTCTGACCTTCTTGGTGGAAGTGAAGCGCTCCACCTCCAGCACACGCACACGCACGGGGCATCCCATCAGGTAGGTCTGCGTGCCCGGCTCCTTGAATCCACGGGTGTGATAGATGGCAGAGAAGGGGATGCACGCTGCAAGGAGCACACAGCCCGTTAGCACACCTCGGATGGACTGAGTGCAGCACTGCAGAGACACTGGGCTCTTACACACACAGGTGACTGATAACTCACCGGCACCTTTGGGATCGCTCAGCACCTCTGAGTCGACCTCCTCCCCGTCGACGTGCAGCTCGCGGGTGTCCAGGCTCTCGATGATGTTGCTCATGTCTGCAGCGATCCTCTTCAGCGCTGAAGCAGCTGCATGGCCCTCGCGCTTCAGGGACATCTCAGATCAGCATGCGTTGGAGCCACGGGGGGCTGGGGAGGAAGGAGCAGGGCTGTCATTGCCACCTCCAACACCTCCACATGGGATGACATTCGTCCCAACCACTCCCATCGCTGCCACCTCCAATACCTCAACACGGCACAGAGTTCACCCCACTACTGCCACCTGCAATGCCTAAATACAGGATTTAGACTTCCTTTATCCCCATGCACCTTACTCCCCTGGCATCCAAAAAGGTCTCCTTGGCCTTTGTTCTGCTGAGCAATAAATGCCACAGCCTGGCAGCACTACTGAAAAAATACAGACAGGACAGCGTGGCAACACTTCACAGAGGCCAGTACATCTCTGCTTTTGGAGGGTCTGACGTTGCGTGAAATAATGAGTTCCTTAAGAACATTTGCAACACTTCTGATGCTAAGTTCTCCAAAGAACACTGCAGTTGTTCGTGAGCGAGCTCCATAAAATGAGCTGGGTATGCTGTAATTAGGAAATAATTTAACATTTTAACAGAGAGAACACTCTTTTTTTGTTTTCTCTTGGAACAAGTACATAATTTTATTATTATGTAAGGCCAATACCACCCAAGGCCCAAACTATGGTAAAAATCACCACAACAAAAAATGCCTATTTGACTAAAATCAGGAAAAACTGGGTTGTCTCCCAGCAAGCGAGCTCCCATGCTTGTAGGACCAGACACAGCACCAGCTCACTGCAGGAGTCATGCAAGAGGCCTGCCTGAATAACGCAGACCCATCCACAGACCTCTTCTGTCCACGGATCCATCCATGGAAGAGGTGTTCTTGCTCCACCAAAGCCTAAAGCACATTCCCAGAGAAGAGGTTTGCACAAAGACCAACTCGAGCACTCTGCAGGAGCCATGCCATGATTTACCCTGGCAGGAAGGCAGCACCCAAACACCACACAGCTGGTGCTGGACAAAGCCCAGTGCAGGTGGGAGGCATGGAGCTGGGCATGCATACTCCCCTCCCTGCTGTGCCAGGTACAGCCTTGCTCCTCTCCTCACATCAGTTGACCCAGGTGGTTAATGGATAAACAATTAACCAGTGTGGCCATGCCTATTTGCTGTGGACCACAGTACAGCTGCATAACTTAAGGATTTATTTCCTAGGTTGTTTTTTTTTTTTTCTTTTTCTTTTTTTTTTTAAGCTAAAGTTGTTTCCACAGCTGGCACAGACAAGCTCTGGGATAGAGCAGAGTCCAGGCAGGATTGGACCTGAGTCAGCCCCAGCAGCCAGAAACTGCCCTAGAGATTAGAGACAGATTATGGGCTTGAAAGGAGAAACGAGCCTTGCTATAGCCCAGCCAAAGCCCCAGGAGCCTAAGCAGCAGCTGAGCTAATGGAAGGCACAGAGCGCCCAACTGGGTGCAGCTCTGCAATCTGCTCCATCAGGCTGTGCTCAGCCCCGTGTGCAGACACCTTGTGCATGCTCAGGGGTGAGCTGAGCAACGTGCCTGGATTAAAGGGCAGCCGGCTGAGTACAAGGCTGGCTGGGAACACATCCCTGGCAACAGCAGGGCAGGAGGGCTGCAGCACAGGGCTAAAGATGGGCAGCAGAACCTGCTGGTATTGCCAGCCTTGAAGGTGGCGGTTAGATGAAGGATCCAGTGGTAGTGCAAATCACAGAAGAGTGGGGAATAGGACAAAATTAATTAGAAATGAAGTCAGCCCAGATTTGTGCTTTTGCAGCCATCATGGCAGAACTGCAACAAGCTCAGACACTGACGAGCACCATGCAGAACTAGGAAACTGGGACAGCCCCCACTTGGGAAGGAGAAAGCACTTCCAGTAAAAACAGGCATTTCCTGCTGATGCTCTCAGCTCCCATCCCAGCGGTGAGGAACACAAATCCCTGAACGCTGCCCTGACCTTGGTTCTCACAACATACCCCCCTCCCCTGCCCCGCACAGTGACTTTGGGGCAGGGCTGTGTGCAATGGCCTCTGTCCCACAGCCAGCTCTGCCCCTGCACACATCCCTGTGCAGTGCTGCACAGCTCAGCTCGGACTGGGGCAGGGAAGTAAAGTGGGGACAGAAGATGCAGGCACCGGGAACCCAGGCTGTGTGCCAAGGAAATCCAACGCACGATGCCCTCAGCAGCTGCTGGCCCTGCCTAGAGATGAAAGGTTCTTCATGTAACTATTGCCCAATTTCTCATATTTTAAACTTAAATTCAGCTTCAGACCACACCTCCATGGAGCTCCCTGCAGGAGATGTTTGCATGCTGGCAGCCCTGGATCCACACCCAGCACAGAGCAGTGCTGCCATCCCAATTCCCCAGCAGGTGCCGGAGCCCTGCAGAGCACCTGCGAACGTCTGTGCTCCAAACCACGTCCCCATACGGAGCAAAACAGGCACACGCTGGTTTTGTTTGCCTGCATACCCTCCCACATCACTGATCAAGAAATAAGGCATGGCTGCCGTCCTGGTTAGATAAACCAGAGCTGGAGAAGGACTGAAACGTAAATCCAAGTCAACAGAACACAGCATATTCGGGCATGGTCCCAACTGACACTACTTACCTTTGGCCCAGTCCCAAGAAAAGCAGAATATTTCAAAACACTGTTTCCAAAACAATTATTCTCTGACAGCGAATCTCCTAACATTTATCAGCAATGCCTCTAAAAGCAGGAGCTAATTAGCACTTCCCGCACTAATGACTGCAGCACAGCCTCTCACCTCACCGCTATCGATCGCTGCAGCCCTTCTCCATGAGGACTGCTGCCAAGCTAGGAGCACACCGCAGGGACGTTCAGTGCTGGGAACCCCAGCAGCAGGGGACGGCAGTTCCCATCAGTAACACGGATATCTGCTCAGATCCCCGCTCAGCACTCTGTCCTATGGCTGGGAGCCTGGCCTTTCCCAAGGACTCCTTTTATTTGCTTCTCTAAGCAGTGACATGAAGGGAAAACATCACCGTGGTGCTTGCAGGGGAGCATCACTGCTGAGCTCACACTGATGCATGCACTCAGGGCCAGCCCTGAGCCTCAGCAGTTACCCAACCCCTGGGATGCTCCCACTGCTGGGGCTGTGTTTCAGCCTTTGCTGGCAATGACAGGAATGCACATCCCGTGCCCCACCTCGGGCAGCACCACCTCCACCAGGAAGCCGACCATTAGGTGTTCATCAGTGACTAAGGCTGGCTGTCACCTGGCTGTTGGCCTGTGGTTAGGGTTCCTGGGGCAGGGATGAGAGGTGCAGCACTTGGGAGCATTGGCAGACACACAGCTCTTGGCACAGGCTGTACAAGCCGTACAGAAATCCTACATCTGGAAAGCTTGCCAGGAAGACAGCATTACACAAAGGATCACAGAGTGACAATGAGCAGAGATGACCAGGACCGCCGTGTCAGGATGGTGTGCATTTCTGCAGCCTTATATATAGCCAAACACGTCATACAAATGCAGGACATATTTCCACTATCTAAACGTATACATCCCATACATCTCCTGAGGCTATTCTGGGACTGCCAGACCGCAGGGAATTTGGGGGGCCCCGTCTGCAGGAGGGTTTGGGTCCCAATAGAGGAATGCAAACACTCCGAGCTGCACGTAGCAGACACCCAAAGCTGGGCACAGCAAAGGCAGCTGCTCTGGGCTCAGTGTAATGGCATTTCTGCGGCTGAACGCAAAGGGATCGATCTCCAATAGTTCTGCTCATCCTCCCGTTCCCAGAGAGCAGCAACACAGCTTTGTTCTGCTCACAGCACTGCTGGAAATCACACACGGAAGTATCCAAGGGTGCTTTGCTGGGCCATTGCCTGCAGGAAACTGCTGCAGGACAGTTTGGTTCTATGTGGGGATCACATCAGCAGTGCTTGCTCAACTTTTGGGTCAGCACCTGAGGAACTAAGCTCAGAAAGAGGCCAACTCAGCAGAAAACTGCCACGTAGAAAGAAGGAGCTTGCAGGAAGGGAATAGCAGAAAGCCTCTTCTGTGTTCCTTACTTAAATACAACTGAATTCCTGCAAGTTTATGCAGCACAGCTCGTTTATACACAGCAACAATACTAACAGCTTCCTTAGAACAAAACAGACACCTTGGATTTCTTTTTCTCCCTTCTCTCTCTTCATCATGATGGTGCAGGCAGTGGGAGATGCTGCTGAGCCTCAGCAGAGCTCATTCCCCCCCTGCCCCACCCCCAGTACAGCACACGGGATGCCCGCAGACCCCCATCACCTTATGGCCCTTCCTAGAAGCCATCAGACCCCCAAGGTTATGACCTGCAAGCTGAGCCCTCCGAGCTCAGTGTGAGATGGAAACCTCCCCACCATCAGCCCCAGGTTAATCACATTCTTCCCCATATTTTCCATCCTAGCCTTCTGGAGCAGTGATGCTCTCCAAGAGTTTGTGCAGACAGTTATATTCTTTCTGCAGATTTAAAAAAAAAAGAAAAAAAAAAAAAAAAGAAAGAAAGAAAAGAAAGACTGCTTGGCAGAAAGAAAAACATTCGGTGTTTTGAGGGAAAAAAGCACCCTGCCAGGGCTCAGACAGCACTCCTATCTCTGGTGCTTTCTGCCAGCGAACAAAACGGCTCTTTTGCCACAACTGCTGCCAAAACGTCTTGGGATCGGTCACACCACAGACACTTGAAGGTACCGTGACTCACTGCTACTCCACACTGGGAGGGCTCACAGCTGGGTGGGACCCCTGCAAAAAATATCAGTTTGCTGGGAACCTCTGTCATGGAAAAACACACTTCAGAGCATCTCATCAGGGCTACAGGAATAGACACTTAGAAAAAGTGGAATGGAAGACCAAAATATTTCCCCCTGAAAGGCCACAGTATGCAGTGGCTGCTCTCTGAGTCGCTCCCATCTTCCTTTGACAGCACTGGACACGTCTGTATGCTTCACACAGAGCGGCCAACCACGCCGTGTAGCTGTGCCTCCCTCGAATACAAGAGACGATGCAGAGCCAATGTTCACAACGGGGGCTGTGCTGGGGGGAAGAAGTGAAAGAAGGATTCCAGTTTAAAAAGGTGATCCTTTCTGGGAGACGTGTTGTTGAAGCGGCTCCGTGCCATGTCCCTCCTGTGTGTCCATGACCCGTGTGCCCCGAGGCACGGGGAGCACAGAAAAGCAAGTTCCTGCCCAATGAGATAAGAAGAAACAACTGGATGTGAATCATCCACTTGCACGGACTTGGACAGAGCATGTCACGATGCTGATCTGTGGGATATTGTCTGTCTCATAGTGCCCTCTGTGTCCTCGTGTCGTGCCGGAGCGCTCCATCCCCGCTGGGGACACTGCTAGCCCTGCACTTCCCCTTCTGCTAAACGCCTGCCCCAGCACTGCATTGCCTCCTAACTGCACTTTTCTCTTACACAGCCAGTTCCTTTGGGCTGTGAACCATTTCCTCATAGGATCACTAAGGTTGGAAAAGACCTCTAAGATCCTCAAAACCAACACCAAGCTCACTGACTATATCTCTCAGAGCCACCAGGGACAGTGACTCCACCACTTCCCCGGGCATAGCCATCTTATCTTGGCATTACAAACCTGCATTTTGAGTCCTCACTCTCGCTATGGGTGCATCGGGTACCAGCCCCACCTGTAAATCCACGAGTCTGCCTTCTTCTTGCTCCCCCAGGATGAGAGCAGGGAAGGGACACGTGTCTGCTACCCTCAGGCACCAGCTGCCTCCCACTGCTCTGGGCTCCCTGTGCCATGTGGGTGGGAGAGCAGCACGGTGCTTGTTTGGGAGAGAAACACTGGGAACAGAGCTATCCTCCTCTTCCTCCTCCTCCTCCTCCTCCTCCTCTTTCTCCTCCTCCTCCTCCTCCACCCAACTCTTTCTTCCCCCAACTCCCTCTGCTCTTCAGGCTGCCCGATGAAATACCTGTTAAAATAAAGATATACAGGCGCATATGGGAACACCTGACCACAGACTGAAACAACAAAAGAAGGGTGGGCAGAGTTTGGAGAAGGGAAAAAGGATAGAAATGTGACTTCCATCAGATGGCCCCAAGAGCACAGGACACAACACAGGCCATCCCATGCACAGTAGGAACAAGGCGTGAGGCCGTGCTCTGCTCCCAGTGCTCCTGCATCAGGCACTCCATTGAACCAACACCCACAGAAACTCAAACCGAGGGCTCGAGTGAGGGTTTCCCTCATGGAGGACAAATCCAGAAGCCTGTAGAAACCCCCATGACTGATACCTGCTTTACGATGCCATTTTCTGGGAATAAAATGGTGGCAGTGCCAGCAGCAAGCGTGTTCCCCTGATACTTCCTTCCATGAAGATTTGCTAACTTGCTTTAAACCCACTTCCAGGGAGGGAATATGTGTACCAAGCCAAGTTCAGCTCATAACTAAGCCAGGCACAGCCACACTTCCTTCATGCACGAAGATGTTTCCCGAATCACTGCTGCAGAACAGCCCTGCTGTAAAACATGGGATCTCTCCTCTGCTGCAGCCACACCTGTGGTCTAAAGAGCACTTCACCAATTACTGGGGATAACAATGTCAAGCTGACACAAGCCCTTACAATCGCGATTAAGAAAAGCAGTGCAACTTTCTCGTTGAGGCATGCGATTTCAGGATGCATCCTGAAAGAGTGAAGTCACCACCGAGGCTCACCGGCCTCCTGCTTTCGTTTTCTTTCTTTCTTTCTGACTCTAACTGTACCTTCAGCAGCTGAAGGAAACTGCAGTTCTGATCCCAGGAAACTTCTGGGTCTGCAAGAGCTCATGGGAGACACTGCCTCCCCCCATCATAGCAACAGCTTCTGTGCACAGAAACCCCCAAAAATCACTCAATTGGGTCCTTTCCAGCAAGACCACAGCCTGAATGTCCATTTCCAGCAATCCTCAAAAAGGAGGATGTTATGTATCCAGACAAAATCAAGCGTGCTGACAGGTGTTTCAGTGAGAAATCCAAGTAGAAAAGTTAAACCTCGATAGAAGGACCATCTGCAGGGCTGAAAGACAAGGAAGGGCAGCCAGGTGGTTCCCAAACCTGGGCCAGGGCTGAGGCTGCCACGAGCATCCCAAGTGCTGGGCCAGAGGTGCAGTCCTGACACCTGTAGCCATCAGCATGAGCTCATGCTGCCAGGTGCCACGGACTAATTTTTGAGCAATTAAAGACTCTTGAAACGGCGTTCCCACCCTCCGAGTAGCAAAAGGAAGCAGCTAGGAAACGTAACGCCATGCCAAAACAGTGCTTGTTGCAGCGCTGCGGTGCCATCCCTTTCCCGAGGAACGTGACATTAACACGGCTGTACCCGCTGTCGGGGATAGGACCGTAGGGAAACGCGGTCTGCCCGAACCATCCATCCAACGCTCGAGGCACCGCGCGTTCACCTCAAGGCAGGACGCGGCCAATAACGCAAGGCACGCAGCCCCGGGCACGCTGCGGGATCGCTGCTGGAGGGCAGCTCTCAGGCGTTCGGGGCTCCGGATCTCCAGCAGCAACCTCTCAAAGCAAGGAAGCATCACGCCAAATAAAGACAAAGCGCAAGCAGTAGAGAAGGCTCCCGGGGTGCCGAGCGGGGCCGTTGCGGGGAAGCCGTCGGGTCTCGGTCCTCGGGCAGAGCGGGGCAGCACACGGGGTGCCGGGTGCCCGCGGGGCACCGCCCCGACCGCCCGACCCCCGCCCGGCGCGGAGCCACGGAGCGCGCAGCAGCAGCAGCAGCAGCAGCAGCGAGGCATCCCTAGCGCGCACTGCGGTGCGGACGGCACCTCCCGGGAGTGAAGTTTGCTCCCGGCACAGCGCGGGGAGAGCCCGCAAACAAACGCCCCAAGCGCAACCCCCAACCCTTCCCCTCACTGCACCGGCAGGAAAAGAAAGGCAGGGCGAACCGCGCGCAGCTCCGCTCCGCTCCGCACCGCACCGCACCCACCTCCTGCCCCCGGGACAGCGGCCGCTCCATGACGCCGTGAGCGCTCGTCCCGTCCCGGGCTGTGCTGTCCCGTCCCGGAGCGGCGGGGCCGGGCCGCACCTCGCCCCGCTGCACCCCGACGCCGGCCCCAAGCTCGGACCGGCCGCTGCCAGCCTATGAGCGGGGCGGGCTGCGGGAAACCCCTCCCCGACAGCAGCGGGCGTGGGACAGCGCAGGGAGGGAAGGAGGAGCAGGGGAGGAGGAGGAGGTTGTGGCTCATCGCGGGGCAGGGCGCTCCGCGGTCGAGGGAAAAATAATAAGCGATGAGCGCTCGTTTAGCAGGGGGAGAAAGTTTGCTTTTTCAAAGCAGAGATTTGCTGCACGCTGAAGGTAAGACCGAGCGCAGCTCCGCCGGGAGGACGCGCCTTCCCCTCTTGTGCCCTCTCGGATGCTGCAGTAGGAATAAGCCTCCTCTGGCTAGGGGAGCAAACGAGAAAGCCAGAGCAAATTAACAGTGAGTTAAATACACTCCAATGGTGGTTTTAGGGTGGGACAACTTAATAATTATGGTCACATACTGTCTGTATCTGAGCAGTATGCAAATGCTGCATTTTTCATGCTGCTCCCCATACACACTCTCAAAGCGCTTTTGAATAGGCAGAGAAGCAGATTTTGGGAGAAGGGACAGATAGAAAAGCACTGAAGTGACAAATAGAAAAGCAAAGCCCTCCACGCTGAGCTGCTCTGGCAGCCGTGCTGAGGTGCTGGGAGCATTCCCGAACCTCTCTGCAGTGCCACGGCCTCCCTCGCTGCAGCCACATAGGGCCATCATGGTGACTTGTCCCAGGGAATTCAGCATTCCCACTTCAGTCCCTATGCTAAGGTTTCAGTATGGATGTTATGATAGTTTTCCTCCTTAAAGGGTTTATTGCATTTTTTAAACAGCCCCATTATCAGCTCAGCCTGTTTGAAGTGGGTTTCCCGTCTTGGCTGACTGGTGGCTGACTGAGAACAGTGTGGGTGATGCCCTTCATGCCTAAAATCAGACTGGCCAATCTAAACTGGGTTCCCAGCAGCACTGCAACACAGCTGAGCTCCAACACTGCTCCGCTCAGCATCATGGGGAGCTGTGAGTGTAGGTGGCATCAGGCGAGGGGATAGCATGGGCATCTGTAGCACTCAGCATTGGGAAAGCATTGGAGGCGAGCAGAGGGAACTCTGAAGCAAAGAACAGGGGAAATGGAAACGATGGAAAGTCACCCTGTGGTAGTGACATCCCCATCTTGCTCTAAAGCAAAGGCAAAGCCTGGACACGCTACCTCACACTGCTCATGGCAACATGGGGTGGGAAGTGTTGGAGGGCAGGTGGCGGAGCACTCCTCAGGGCACTGCCTGGAGGGGATGCCCCATCTCTGCCACCTGCTCAGGTTCCCCTGCTGACCCCACAGCTGCCTGGACCATGCCCGCTCCCACCCCTGGTGGGACAGCACACACCATGCCCACACATCTGGCTAGCTGAGTTCTGGGAGATCTTAATGAGTTCATGAACAGTAACATAGTTAATGCATATTTAGGCTAGGCTTACTTACAAACCTCTTCATGAGCACTGTGGCACCTATGTACCACACTTCCCCCCATCCCTAGCACCATTCCCATCACCTTCCCTGACCCAGAGGCAATGCACAAAGCGGATGAGTGGCACATGCCTTGTCAAATACCTCGAGCCCTGAAGAAACACAGTGCTGCTGGGTGACTGCAGGGCAGGCAGGGCTTGGGGTTCCTTTGTTCTCTGCTCCTACCAAGTTTTGGCCTCCAGAACCACCTGTGCAGCTCTCCAAGGGTGCTTCCCACTGCCACAGGGATGCCACGTGTACTTATCCAAGGTGAGCACACTGCGTGGTGTCACATAGGGAGTCATGTAGCTGGGCTCTTGAAAACCGGGACTGGAATGTTAGGGACAATGTCATGGTTATTTATATATATATATATATATGTATATATTTTTAGCTGCTATTTTGTCACGTTTTTCCTTCTCTTTAAGAAAAGAAGGAAACACCGAAGAAGGAGCTGGGATGCATAATGCACACAGAGACATCTGCAGAAGGGCTTTTTGGGCACTGTTGGCAGCCCGTGCTGCTGCATAGCAAACACAGCCCCCCAGCTAAAGGAAAAGAAATGGAGATTTTATTGATTCGGTTTTTTTTACACAAAGCCCTGTGCTCTGGCCTCACCCATGGGCACTGTGGAGGCCAAGCACGGGAGAGGGGAGGAGCAGAGGCCAGTGGTGCACCCAGAGCCGTGCCAAGAGCTGCTCTCAGTGACAGGCAAGCAGCACGTGGTGAGAGAAAGCTACCATCAGCTCCTGCAGGCCTCACAGACAGCATTCTTGCAGCAGGGAGAGCAGTTCTCCTCCGCTCTCTTTCCCTCCTCCCATATCCTCCCAGGGAAGCGGCTGCCACCCCCTGGGAGGAAGAGGCAGGGGAGGAAGTCGGGCACCGTGCCGCCGTGCCACGCTGCCTCCTGGGAGCTGTAGTCATGTCTCATGGCCAAGTCCTGCACTGTGGCACTCCCCGAGGCACCGCAGCTCCCACAGCCCCATCCCGGCCAGGGGACAGCAGAGCCCCAGGTTGGGTTGCTGTGAGATGGCTCTGTGGCTGCCCAGGCGCTGAGCACCATCGCACTTGGCCAGGATATTTCAGTTTGCTTTCACACCTTCCCCTTCTCACAGAATTCCCATGGAAACAAAAACAAAGCTCTCGCTGTTTTTTTTCCTCTCAAGGGAGAAGAATGAATGAAAACGGAAAAAACTCTCCAACTTGCTCTGGGGCTGTGCAGGGCCGTGCGGATATCAGGATGCCCTCATGTGGCCGCAGGGCCAGGCCTGGGCACTGGAAGTGGAGCTGCTGTGCTGTGCAGCACTGCTCTCAGCTCCCAGCAATGCCAGGCACATCAGTGAGCCAGCAGCGTCTGGGGGAAGGAGAGTGCAAACCGGCTCATATGGTGCTAAGTGGAGATGTGCGCTGGCTTGCTATTTAAAGCTGAGCAGTAGCAGGAATGGCAGGTTTGAGCAAGCTCAGCCAGTCCATCCGAAAACAATTTTCACAGTCCTTCCAGCCCAGGATCTCAGGCTGCCCCTCTACTCCCTGTGAGGCCAAACCATCCTTCTTCCCCTACCAGCACCCCCAAACTGCCCCCTGCCCAAAGGCAAGCAAGATGCAGCCTGAGGCCAGGGATTGGGGATGCCTTGGTTTTCCTTGTCTACATCAATAGCACTGTTTCTAATGTATTCTGAGATGTAGTTCATTAAATGGGTGAATTACATGTTTTATCGTTCATCCATAGCAGGTTGTCAAGGAGGTACGTTATTATTGGCAGCTAGAAAGGAACTAACAAATATTCTTAGAATATGTAACGAGCACTTGAGTAAGAGTTAAGTAACGAGTGTTTCTTCAGCGACAAATCTACGCAAGATATGCTCCACCTGTTTTGTTAACAGACAAAGGCTTATATAAGCTGGGCGTTACATAAAACCCTAAAATAGGGAGCCAGAGAACTCCCCCACTTTGGATGAAGGCACGACCACAGAAGACGTGTACCTGGGCTGACATTAACCCCGCTCTGCTGGTGCCATCGCTCGGCCCCGTAAGCGCTGGGCCGGCTGAAGTCCCCACGTTTCTCCAAACCTGCCATCAAAATAACGCTCTCCAGGTAGCTCCATCGTCTCGGTTCTGGCCCAAGAACGTATATCTGTGCCTGTGTTCTCTCGTGTGCCATAAACACCCATCCGATCCCAGGGCACCATCCAGACACATCACCTGCCTCGGTAAAATCAGCCTTCCTCCCCACACACCTTGCATCCCGCCTTAAACAGCACGATTCCAAAGCTCAGACAATACAGTCAGCCCACACCGATGGTTACTTCCAGACATCAGAAAAGAGGATTTGCATTTCTGCTCACAGCCCGGGCACAGATCCCCCTCCCGGCACAGACGTGAGAGGCGGCTGTGTGAGAACTGGGGATCCTTATCTGTGGTGGGACAGCAGGGGACAAAGAGCTCCACACACGGGATTACTGGTGAGGCAGAGCAAAATGTGTCAGGAGGAACTCTCTTGACTACAAAGGTGCCATTCATTGCAGCAATCAGTTCTTGCAGAAACACGCCAAGGCTTCGATGTGACTCTGCCTCACTTGGCACACGCTGTCTGCCTAACCCTTGCTCTGAGTAAATGGGAGCTGCACAGAAGGAGTTTGTGTGCAGCTCCTCTGCTCCTGGAGCATCCTCCCTGAATGCATTCTGACTGACAGAAGGCAGGCAGCCCAGAGCAGAGCAGAGAAAAAAAGGAAATAAAATGCAAGCTGTCCAGCCCACGGGAATAAGGAAAAGGAAAAGGAAGGAAGGAAGGAAGGAAGGAAGGAAGGAAGGAAGGAAGGAAGGAAGGAAGGAAGGAAGGAAGGAAGGAAGGAAGGAAGGAAGGAAGGAAGGAAAGAAAGAAAGAAAGGTAAGAAAGTAAAGAAAGAAAGAAAGGAAAGAAAGGAAAGAAAGGGAGAAAGAAAGAGAAAAAAAGCATAGCCTGGATTTGGTTTCTTTTGCGTCATTTATCTTAGTCCTGATTTGAGATGACACAGATAAGGCAGTGGTGACCCCTAGTGCCCTCTCCAGCTGCAGTGTTAGTCCGTACGGTTATTCAAGCACAAGTAGGCCAAAACCAGCACCTTTCAGACGTGCTCCTCATTCACAAAGCCTCTCCCTCTCCCAGGCGCAGGACCTAATTTCCTCTCTCTGCTCAGACCCCATCACTGCGAGGAGTTCCCTGCAGCATCCCTTTGTTGCTGTTGTCTGGGAACAAAATTGTACACATTTCCTCCTGTAACAACGTATTATATTCCATTGAGTCTTTACCATAGTACATTTCTATTTATTATACTTACTGAAGAAGAAAGAAGAGCCTGTTTTGTTAACTCCAAGCTTGTCAATAGTTCAGAACAACCATTCAGAACTCCTGAGAAGAGGCCTTTGTCTGGGATAAAGTGTACTTGCAGCAGCAAGCCACGGAAAGGAGCAAGTCTGCTCTGTGACAGGCAGGGGTAAGCACTGCTGTGTTTTTCTTTCTGAAAAGGCCAAGGCAGTTCCTGTGGCTCAGCCCACACCAGCACATCCACCACCAGCCCCACTCTGCCCGATGAGGCCATGCCTCTGCCAGGGGCAGTGGTTTGCTCATTTTGTGTCCAGACGGGTGTGTTGTAAAGAAAATCACTGCAAGCGTTTTTTCCAGTTTTAGCACAGGTTCTGTGCCTGCCCTGCTCACGAGGTCGTGCTGCTCACACGCCTGCACCGTGTATCATTCCTGCCTGTTAGTAAAACCAATGAGTTTCCGAGTTAAGTTCCCATTTCTTTTTCCCCAGAGTGTTGTTTGTAAAGTAGGTATGTTAAAGAAAGGATAGGAAGCGTGCGAGTCGTTGCATCATTTAAGTTGATTTTATCAGGTTTATCTCTCCCTTTCCTTGTGTAACAGTGACCCAGTGTATGCGCTGCTCTCTCTGGAGCACGCCCTGCCCACGTTTCCCCATTCATTTCTTTTTCCTCTGCTTTAATTAAGCATATGCAAAAAACACCGCTTGCATGTGGGCATCCTCTGAGCCCTCTGGTTGTTATCAGGACAGGGCTGAGTGTCAGAGTGCACCAGATGATCCAGACCCATCCAGCTGCCAAAGGTAAGCTGGAATCACCCCACTGACAATACTTCCACTAAAGACTGGGGGATTTCCTCCCAAAAGCTAAGCTTGCTCGAGGAGACGACAAACCCTGCAGCTTGCTTTGCGCAGCAGGACAGAATGGATGACCAGGAGTGCAGCATTTGTACCAAAAAATGGCAACCATGCTTGGTGGGGAGGTGGTCAGACGAAGTAGATGTCAGTTCCCATCCCAAATGCTCCAAATTAGCACGCAGTGCTGCCCAGGCACAGCCACGAGCAAGGCAGCTGCTTTTCTTTTGTTCCTTTTTTTTTTTTTTTTTTAATCCCCGCCCTGTTTCAAAACTTTCCAGATCCAAATTTTCTTGTTGGAACGCTGCCCTGTTGCACTTTCTATCTACATGCTTGCACCGGGATTCCTGGGAACCTTCCAGCTCAGGTTTTGTTGTAGTGTCTCCCCAGCAGCCCCAGCTCAGGGTGACTCACTGTGGGTGTGTGTGGTGATGGCAGATGGGACTGGTGCTGAGCAGCAGGCAGCGCTCAGACTTTGCTCTGAGTGCACTCCCATTGAGTTAGAACATTCTGAAACCCGTGTCCTCCATTCCATACGTAAAGCCCACGGCTGGCCTGATCCAGACCCCCACTAGGATGTGAGAAAGGGCGGGGGGCACAGGGATGCTCCAACTGTGGCCGTGCTGCAGCAGCAAGCCCAGGGCAGTGTCACCGAGAGCCACCGTGCAGCTCCATCCCCTTCAGCAGAGCAGTCCTGAGGCACAGTGGCACAGGCTCTGAGCTGAGCAGAAATCCTCCAGCAGCAGCAGCTGGCTGCTCCCATGCTGCAAAGCAACCACTGCTCTGAAGAGCAAGGGGGGAGGAAGACCCAGGCTGGGGTGGATGCCACCTCCAACAGGAACAAGCTGCACAGATGTTGTTTTCTTTCAGCTGTACTGAAAATCTGTGAGAAAGCATCAAGCTAGGCTCAAAGAAGTTATTTTACCCTTTGGCAAGCATACAGGCAAAAAGGCCAAGTGCAGTGTGTTGCCATTCCAAAGATTTAAACGCAAGATAAAGCAGACATCAGTCCCAGTTTGCCAGCACACTGCTTCCAGTTTGCTCAAGCACTTCACTAAAAACAGCTGCATCACTCCCTGTTCCTCTTTTTCCTCTTTTTGGACAGCCCCAGACATTTTGAGTAAAAATGTCAGTTTGAGTAAAAGAGGCTTTTTCATAGAATGAAAAGTGAAAAGAAGGAAGAAATGGAGAAAATGAATACAACTGGAGGAGCACAAAGGCCACGCACACCCCAGCAGAATGCATGCAGTTGTTCTGTTCATACTCACCACAGTGTCAGCAGCACAGACACCAGGAGGGATTTCCACCTCTCTGCAGTTTCACCCAGAATGCTGGGAAGACCGCAGCGTGCTCAGCAAAGGAACCCACAGGACACGACAGCACAGAGTTGTCTTTTTCAAGGAAACACCAGGACATAGGTGTCTACCTGAAGCCCAGAAGTGCAGTGCTGAGCTGCCTGGTATTTACCAAAGGGTGCAGCAACGCCTATTTACCCGGCTAATCCAGCAGGACCTCTGTTAATGGAGGAAAATATTGAAGGAAAAGCACTCAGCACTTCTGCATTTCACCAGAATTTTGTGCTGCCTCAGCTGGCAAGCAGTGTCCCATCACAGCTTTTTAAAAATTATTAAATACATATACATATGAAGAATGCAAACAGAACAGCCAGTTGCATACAGCCTTATGGGTATCAGTCATTCATTAAGCCTCAGACAAAAGCAGACGTAGGGTGCCAGATCCCTCTGTTTTGCCTTCTGTGCACGGAAGGAACACGCACCTGAGCCACATTGTGTTGCCCAGCAGCCCAGCTGTGCAGGGCACAGCCCCCTGCACACACCAATGAGCAATGCACGCTGCTGTGCTGTTGGGTCGGAGGCTGCTCGTGACACAGGGCTGCACCTTCCAGCTGAGCACACTCAAGGTTTTGGAGCCTGGACAACAAGGGCAGCTATTTGCTTTGAGTCATGCCATTCATACCTGTGTCTTTCCAGGCAGATTGCTATGCAAAGGACCGGCACTTACTTGTACTTTTTGCGTTGGCCAAAAAGACACTTCTTTCCAAATCCGTGGGGTCTCCCAATGGCCGTGGCTGCTCCTGGGGCTGCCGGCCTGCAGTGGGGGAAGCAGGCAAGGGAGGCGCAGCTCCCAGCTGCCCAGCATCGCTTGCTGTGGCTCACAGCAGTGCTTCCTGCTCCCCACGTCACCCAGTGCTGCACCCAAACACCAAACGTGGGCAGTTCGTGGCCTCCCCTTTCCGCCCCCCCCCCCCCCCCCCCCCCCATATGAGTTCATCTGCTGGGTTTTGTTTTAAAGGCAGAAAGAACTTTCTTGCAAATAGCTGGGGAGTGGGGGGGGGAAATAGCAAAAACAAAAAGCAAAAAAAAAAAAAAAAAAAAAAAGGCAACAGTGTGTTGCTATTTCAAATCTTCCAAAATATTTTGATGGGGCAGTTTTGCTTTTTTTGTTATTTTTATTTTCTCCTCTCTTTCTTCTCTATCACTATTGGTGCAAACCTGATCCTGGCAGGCTTTCGAAGAACAAGCTGGGAGGAAGTGGAAGGGGAAGAGCATGGCCAGGTACAGCTGCTAGCTAATTATTTTCTATATATGCTCAACGTTGCAAATGATGTTTGCTGAAATTGCAGCTTTCCAGGAAAGAGGTATCAAAGGTCTGTGTGGTTTGAGGGGCAAATTCAGCAACTAAAATTTGCTTCTCTAAAATTCAAGCACAAGGATCAGCCTCTGACGGGGAAAACGTGGCAGTCTTGAAACACCAGACTGATTTTTCACTCTTCAAATCCCACTGCATTCTTAAAGGATTGGAGAGACAACACCGCTCATTACTCAATTCCTTTGGTTTGCTAGAAACCAATCCCACACTTTATGCTCTGCATGTGCCAGGCTGGGACCTGGGATCCCTGCCAGAATGTACTCTGATGGCTGATTTGCAGGAGGCTTCTCCTGCGTCGAACATCAGCGCTTTTGGAAGCAGGGCTTTGCAAAGATGCCATCAAGGGAACGCCCCTGCCTTCCGATCTCAAAGCCAGAGACGGCTCCAGGAGGTCACAGCACCGCGCAGAGGGTGATGCTGGGGCGGTGCCGCTATCCGCGGCTTCACCGCGCAGCACTCAGCGAGAGCCTGGAAAAGAACTGGTTTTAATTAGGGGCAGTAACGCTCGTTAAGGACTGAGCACTGTGCTGAGTCA
Organism: Meleagris gallopavo; assembly: GCF_905368555.1. Lineage (NCBI taxonomy): Eukaryota > Metazoa > Chordata > Aves > Galliformes > Phasianidae > Meleagris > Meleagris gallopavo. The sequence goes on along the minus strand of NC_139414.1, from coordinate 18,922,216 downwards.
CGCGAAACAGGGCAGAGATTGCTTAGGGCCATGAAGCGCAGTCCTTCCTCCTGAAATCCTTCCCATAAGGGCTCCCTCGCAATGAGGAAGCTCAGTGTCAGCAGACGAGCTGTCTTCTGGGAGCTGTAGTTCCCTGGAAAGATGAATTCACAGCCTTCCCCGGGCTGTGCCAGCAAAGCTGCCGGGTTGTGCTGGCTTATGTTGCTGTAGTGCAGGGGAAAATAGGGTTGAGATTAAAAAAAGGGCGTTTTTATTGGCAGCTATGCTAGCAGAGCTTAGAAATCTGCACAGTGCAGTGGGAAAACTCCAGTGTGCTCGGGAGCATCAGACACCAAGGAAGAAGGTTTCTGCCCAATAAGATAGGAAAGAGGTGGTCTCTTTGGATCCTGCAGTCAGGAGGGTTTGCTGGGAGGAGCAAGGTTTGCTTGAGGAGACAGAGAACCAGGCTTAGCCAAGCCCTCATGGGTTAATGGAGATGAGAATATTTTGTCAAATAAGGTCATTCTGCTAAAAGGAGACAGAGCTGGGACCCGGACCTCTGCTTGCCCAGTGGAGAGCAGCTCCTCTGCTTTTGCTCAAGGATGAAGCTTCAGGGCAATACATGCTGCAGAAATGTCAAACTGCAGGTGCTGCTAAGGCAAGAGCCTGGTGGTGCGAGCTAAGAATTACCAACAGACATGCACAGCACTTCTCTGTGGTTTACATAAGCCACCGCAGTGCTTGTGAGCTGGTAGACACGGAGGGGACGGCTGTAAAGAGCTGAATGCAGCACACCATGCGGGCAGATGCACCAGAGCAGACAACAGGGCTCCACAGTGCTTCTGGCAGCCAGGCTGGGTGAGTGGCTGGGGAAGCAGAAATTACCTGCCCTGCCCTCTTGGCTTGGGAGCTCTGCACTCACAAGCACTGAATAACAGGAAATATAACTCAGGAAGACAAATCCTCATGGCTTTCTCAGGGTTGACCAGGCTGACTGCAGTTTAGATGGCAGCAGTGGCACTTATTTTCTCAAGTATAAACTGCTTTGATCACTGGTCTGCAAAGGAAGAATCAGAAGGAAGAGAATCCTTCCTGCTGATACAGGATCTTGTCTGTATAAAGGTAATCTTCGTGCCATGCCATTAATGCAGCCTGATGTCTGGTTTGCAGACTGGCATGGTAATGGAGATCTTCCTGTCTTTGTTTTTGTTTTGTTAATTTTACTGCTCAAATTGAAATGTATGGACCTGATTTGGTGCTGTTAGGAAGCTTCCTGTCATTGCTAGTCATACCAGCACACAAATAAGATGTAAAATATCAGCTATTGCACCAGTAGTTCTCCAAATCTTTTCTAGGAGGAAACCATGTCATGCATCCTGTGATGATGCAAGATGCCAGGCGCCAGGCTGTCACATAGATTCACTGGAGTTCTGGATTTCCCAGCACTGTGCTCTCTGCCCAAACTTTAGGTGAAGGAAGTGGTGCCAACAGACCAGTAATTCAGCTCAGTGGCAGCATTAAGGTTGGATGACTGAGTTGGAGGTGTCTCTGCCCAAGGCAGGGACAGTGGAATGGATGGGCTTCAAGGTCCCTTCCAATCCAAACCACTTATGATTTCTATGATTAGTATCTTCTCTGTTCAACAGAAGCAGTGGTAGAGTATTTAATGTACAAAATGCATCTGAGCCTCGGTAAGCCTTACTGGCCTCATTTCTGAGCCTCACTAATTTCCTACCGAGGCATGGGGAAGGCCGACCCGTGCAGCAAAGCTCTTCAGAAAACAGCCTACCCAATTACCCTTCTGCTAGTGTAATTCAGCTTTCAAATCTGCCTATCTCTTTCTACCTCTACCTGTGGGATCTCGTTATGCCCCCCTGGGCAATACAGAAACACACTTCCCCCATCAGATATGTTTTTCACATGCTCATACCCTCTGTACCCTCAGAAGGCTGCATCTGTGGATGAATAATTCATTTATCACAAGCAGAGCCTGTGGCATGCCATTGAAAGAGGGTTATTTAAAGTCACCCCATTGAAGAGCTGGACACCATGGGACACCCACTGATGGCGTGGAGACAGGAGCACATACATAGCACTGGGGTTGTGCTGTGCAGTGTCACCAAAAGGCTCCGGCTCTTCCTCTCTGTGACAAAAAGGCAGCCTAGAATTGCCCTCTCCCACGGGCCCCGGTGCTCAGCCTATGAGATAATATAGGCTGGCCTTTTCTTTGCAGCTGTATTGTTTTAGAGCTTGGAAAATAGCAGCAGGCTGAGCAATGAGTCATCTGTCACTAGATGGGGTTAAAGTAATTTCCGTTTTCTGTTGCCATGGGGAAATCAACGTCCTAAGATTTGTCCTTTCTCCCACTCAAGCATGTGGGAGTAGAAAGGCTGAAACCCAGCAGGGCTAAACAGTTTTTTAGTATTCCCCCCCCCCCCCTTATAAACAAGCTTCCATCCACGGCCTTGCAGCTGTCAGTGCATTCCCAGAACTGTCCTGCTGACGATGTCATTCCCCTCGGAGTGCAAAAAGTCCAGAAGCAGAGTTTAAGTAAATATTTGACATAAATATAGGAGCTGCTTCACTTTATCACTTACAAGGGTCTGTTTGTTGCCCATAAAGTTTTCGCCTGTACATTCAAGCGGGTTATAGGCTTGATATTGCAGGAATGGAACATGTAAAAAAAAAAAATAAAAGGCAAATTAAAGTAGCAGATCAACATCCAGAACAGCATGAATAGCAGAAACAGGAAAGAGGAAATGGCAGTGAATAGCATTTAAAAGCCCGGCTAACGTATAGCTGATATGAGTAGCAGCACAGCAACATCTAGTGTTGAGCAGGGATATAGCTGGAAGCTCCCATGCTGCTGGCAGCACTTGGATGAGATGTGCATGCAGGGAACTGGCATTTCTGGGAGCACCACAGCCATGGCTTCAGTGCTGCACAGCTCCTCCCGGGAGGTCGTTAAGGGCTATTTAAGCAAAATCATTTGTCCCCTTCAATTACAGCTCCCGTTACGGATTCTGCTCCATTCTCAGTCCAGTAACATCCGTGGGGTTTTTTCAAACCAAACATCCACGAATGGCCGCTTTCCAAATCCGGCTCCGTCTGGCAACGCCCTGCGAACAGATCGGTGCCACGTTTAAGTTTATTACGTGAGCTAATTAGCATGACTGTGTAGGTGCATGGAATGCACTGGGAGGAGAGGAAGAGCACAAGTGTACGGAACGCCGTTACATAATTTGTTTTGGGGACACGGTTATTAAAGACAGACCCGGATCGCACTCGGTATGCTCCTCAGCAGGAGCTGGGGAGTGAGCTGCCAGGCTGGGAAGAAAGGGCATCTGAGAAGAGGAAGGCTTGAATGCCACCTTATTTTTTAACTTATAAATACAACTTCTTTTCCTATACTCACATTTGTTGCTTTTCCCCTCAGATGAAATAATTCATGAAGAAATGAATGGCTCAAAGCAAGGGCTGAATTTGTGTCAGCTTCACTGTGACACCCGTCCCCCGGTGGGGAAAGAAGTACAACTTCTAGTTATTAGCAAGCAAATATGGATAGCTGACCCTTCTGGCCATGAGAAAGGCATCAGGGTGTCTATTGGAAGCACTCTGCCAGCACAGGGATCAGAGCCATGCTTTGTGTTATTAAGGCATTCACACTGCCCTACCCAGATTAAACGGGGGGCTAAATAACAAAGCCATTAGGCTCTCTTTCTTCTTTCTGCATGCATGAAATTACATTTTAAAGCTACATCTGATCTCTGGGAGCCTCTAAAGGGGTCAGGCACTAGCGCATCTGGCATGCCGATATGTTCATTCAGGAACATGAAGTCATCCTCCAAGTCGCATTCCTGAGTCAATTACATGTAATTTTCCACATGTCACTTCAGCGACTTGCACGCTGAACAGAGATTAATATTAATTTAGTAGAAGCTTGTGCATATTTAACAGAATCAAAAGCCTTGCGAATTGTGTTTTAATTAAACAAGAAGTGGAAGACAATTTGATAGAAAGGGTGCACGCTATTGGAAGGAACACACCACACAGCCCACTGCACTGTGCCATAAATCAGCTCGGGGCCAAATTCCACCCAACAGGGTGAGTTAGAGGGGTAAGGTCAATGGTAAAATCACCACTTGCTAAAACTGTCACTCTGCCTTCCCCACTGTCCAGAGGGGACACGAACACCACAGTGACCTGAGGGGCCACCATTGTACTCCCAAAGCATGATCAACCCATCCAAGTCTCACTGCAGATCCTGTGGGAGAAGCAAGGACGTGCCCCAGGGCACGTGGTGGTAGCTGATGACTGATGGCTGTGCTCCAAAGGGGCTGTGGGTCCAAAATGAGTTCGTGGCTATCAGTGACATGCCCTGAGGATGGCATATGATAAAGTATACAATAATAATCCCTGGGAAATGAAAGGCCTTCCTGCCTCTGTCCTGACAGACAGAGGGGTCTGACCTCATGGGAAGGAGGAGTTCAGGAATCATGGGATGAGCTAAAAGTGAAGTGCAACTGATTTGTGTATATATACATATATATATACACATATATATACACTTAAGTATATTCCTGGGAGTGAAGGGGCCTTACTGAATACACTGTAATAACTTCAGTAACTTCAGCAACATCTGAAGATAAACAGAATCGTGCTTTATGTGGCCAGGTAAGCAGTTCTCACACACCGTGGCCAAGGTCTCTAAGGAGTTTCTGGTTATTAGGGAACATCCCTGCCTCCCTTGCTGTGAATCCAGCAGACAGAGGCTCACAACAACAGCAAAGAACTTGTATGAAATTACCAAATGAATATGTATTACCTTTGGGATTAGAAGCGTTTAATTTCTGAATTTTTTGCTTTTTGCCCTGTTTTTTGTTTGTTTGTTTGTTTTCTCTTTTTTTTCATCTGGTTTGTTGGATAGAATGTTGCCAGTTCTATTTGGAATGAAGCTTTGGCAAGCAGGAAAAAGCTTTATCAAAGGGAAGATGTCAATGATATTACCGAGACTCAAAAAAATCAGCTACATCTGAATTACTTATTTCCTAGCTCCTCTGAAGTCTTTTTAAAGTGATAAATGCATAGAATTACATGAAACTGAAGTGAGAGGCTGTTGGAGGCTCTTGATTAACTCTAACTTGCAGTAAATATTTGTGTATTTATTATTATAATGACCTGCTGAGTTTTGATTTCCCTTTACAGAGAAAACCCAAACTTTCTCATTCTGAACCAAATCTGGATTATCAAAACAGTGTAAGTGTTATTAACATCCCCAAGGCTATGCTGGCACGACTGAGATCGCTGCTTAGCTCTTTGCTTTGTTTCATTTCCCAAGCTTTTGCGTTTCCTAAGCTACGTTTTACATGATGCAATGAGACAAGCACAGCAAGTTTCAGAGAGCAAAAGTTCAGGTAGCCACAGGCTGTGAAATTCCCATCCTTACCGTGAGCAGACACATGCCTGCACCTCCTCATGGGAGTGCTGGGATAGCACAGACCAGGATTTGGGGACAAGGCCCTGGGGTCCCGGCAAATGAAGCTCTGAGCTGGGTCAGAAAGGGGCTGGAGGAAGGGTGAGTTGTCTCCCCAGACCCCAGTGGCAATTCTTAGTGTTATTGCAGTCTTCTTGTGATTTGAATGGTGACGATTTAGCCGAGGAGTTTTATACCCATTTATTCCCTCCAGTGTGGCTGGTAAACCATGCACCAGTTTATTTTCCTCCTGATCCAGAAGGAGAGAGAAAGTAATGACAGCTTTTTCATGGCATTTTCATTTCTGACATTCCTGATGAGCTCACACCAAGGATTTGACAACAGTACTTTATGCCCTTCCTACCCTTCCATCAACCTCAGGATGTTTATTTTTCTTCAAACATTGCTGTTTGCAGCTTGCTAGCAAGAACTGAAGATCTATTAACACCGCTATTTGTTTACCAAAGACATCAAAGCCTTCTTTTTCCACAAACCAAAGCCTTCTTTGAGTCTGCGCGATCCGCAAACAGCCACGCAAACCAAGGTGTGCTTTGTGCAGAGCAGGAGAAAAAAACCCGGAGTGTTGAAGATAGAGACATTTTCCTAAATGAGATTCTAAATTTAGCTCTGCTTCATTTCTCAGCCTGTTTGCTCCTAACCAAGAGCCCCACAGTCTCAGCAGATCTCTTTGCCCACTTCAACTTGGGTGGAGGAATGCCATGACAAACGTGGCCAGCAGCAGCGATAGCAGCTGATCTGAACCAAATATTTTCTGACATCTACAAGAAGATTCATCCCCTCATTTTGCTTTGGCAGTCATGATGCTTTGTCACGCTAGCAGAATGCAGTGTCCTGATGGCTGGTGCCAGCCCATATTCAGCAGCAGCAACAGACATTGACAATAAATTAAATAACAATAACAAATATCTGCTGAGAATAATGCCCTAAGAAATACTGGGGCATACTTTTAATGACTTTCCTAGATGCGTCGAGGCTATTTAAGGCCAAACTCCCACTCCTTACAGTGCAATTAAGATTATTCCTCATATGAAACATAAGGCAGTGTAAATACAGACATTTGCACATCACTGCTATTTGCAGTTGTGCTTTGAGTATTGCCCAGCCCCAAATGTGTGTGCATCACCCAGAGCCCCATGGCAGTCTTCAGAGTGCATTAATTATTGGCAGTACACCGCAACAGGAGACATCTCTTCAGGGAACAACTGAAAGCCTCTCCATGAAAAAACACCGACAAGAGTGGCACCAACAGAACAGCTCCTCAGGAGCCGCCCAGCCAGTTGGATGCTGGCACAGAGAAGAAGAGAACAAGAAGAAAGACAGGAGGAGGACTCAGTGATAAGGTTTCCACCCGCGAGTGGTGCAGCAAAAGAGGCTGCAGGTCTGTGGAACACAGCTGCTACAACCACTTCCCTCAACTTCAGGTGCTGCCCAGCTTGGGTTTGATGTCTGGCTAGGCAAGGCAGGGCTCCTGGCCTCCCAAGGGATAGGAGGGAAAGGAGCAGAAGTTCTCCAGCCCTGAGGTCCCCCCACGCTGAGAAATGCAACATGGACCCTTTGGAACACAGTCAGCCTGTGCCTCCAGTCCCACGATTCAGGTGACCCCTGCAAAAACCTTTTTACAGTCTCACCTTAAGGAATATAACAAAATGGCAAAGCTGCTTAAAAAGAAAAAAAAAAAAAAACAAAAAACAGCTTTAAGCACATCCAACTTTGGGATAGAGAATAAGATTTCTTGCCAGAGAATTTAAAACAAACTGGAAACTGATCATCTACTCATTTAAATGATGGGCCTGGAGCTAAACCAGCAATGCTGAATAATCTGTGTTGCTTTCATCCTTCTTCAGTTTTTCCTTTGTTCCACGAGCCACATGTGAACTAAGTGTGAATTGAACGGCTCTTAGCTGGAAAAGCAGATTGTGAGAAGGGCTTAGTCCTCATCTTATAACTCAGCTTTTGCATTACAATTACTCTTAATAGCACTCTTATTTTGTTGTATTATTTATCCTGGCTAGAACCCTCTAGGATCCCTTGAAGGCTTTTTTTTCCTGGTGGATCTAGCCAACATCCACTTATGAATCCAGATGTTTCTGCTTTTATCCACGGGAATTTTATGGTATGGATATGCCAAGATTATAACTGCAAGCTCAGCCTCAAGAACAGTATTCTTCAAATTCCCTCAATCATAAATGGAAAGTGCCATGAATAAACTTAGATCCTAGTGCAATTAATGTGCCAGAAGGGAAACCAAACCACAGGACTCTATTGCTCAAGGTCCTGGATCGGTGTCCGTAGTCTGCTACGTTGCAGCAGAAGGCACAGCCCAGATCGTGCTGTTTTCTGCATTCCCGCAGACAGACTCTTGCTTTTAGCACATCTTCAGTTCTTCTTTCCATTCGCCACCCTGAAATGAGGAGCTAAGTTACATGTGGGCCCAAGATGCTTACACTGTGAAAAAGATCACTCACTGGAAGCTAGAGTCATTGCTGGTGCATTTAAATGAATGAAAGTGAGCCTGTCTATGTCTGCTCATAAAAAAGTACAGACACTCGTCCCCATTCACAACTGGTTCTGAAATAAAGGCAGGGATGAAACGTACCCTGCCCTGATGGAGACCTGGTGAGTAAGGCCAGTCTCTGCTGTGCTTCTGACAGCACTTTGGGTGAATAACTGAATCCAAACACGCTGCTTACGTGGAGTGATGACAGAGTGAAGCAGACCTTAAAATAACCTTGCTGTGCTGCCTGGGGTTCCCTTTGGACTTTCCCACCTCGGCATTTTTCCTCATTCCCTGGGTTTGTCAGGGCAAGAGCCCCAAGCCCAGTCAGTGTTGGCAGCCAGTGCCAGCAGGGTGGCTCTGCTGACATCCCCCACTGGGGGGTGGCCATTCCTTTCAAGTGCCCCAAGATAGCTCAGGGGCAGCACACGGAGAGGCATAAAGCCATTTTCATTGGCCTGCTCCATCATCAGCCCTCATGTGTAACTGCCTGCTTCCTCTGAGAACTGTTCTTGCTAGTATCCTCATCCAAAAGGCTGATGGAATGGATGTGGAGATGCTGTTATTCTGCACTGTCACACAGGAGGCAGTAGGGGTATGTCAATAATGTCAACAAGGCAACCAAAAGGAAAAGCACCTTCCCTGCTAATATTGTGGATCAAACACACTGTACAGGGCTTCCAGGGGGTGCACATTAACTGTCCCAGCAGCACAGTGGTTCTGCCAGTTCCTATCACATTTTCTGTTTAATAACGAGGAACTTTGTTACTAGTCAAGCATGTAGCTTAAGCTCAGAAGGCCACCCACTGTAGTTACATGCTCTGTGACAACTGCTAAAATAAAAGCATTCCCATTTATCCTTCCAGTATGTAAGTAAGAAGTTCTTACTGACTTCACCTTCCCTGTAAGAACAACAACAGCAAAAAAACCACCCACATTTTTCATTAATAAGCTCAGGACATTTAATCTTCTAAGTTCTCCTTCCCATCACTTCTCTTTTTGGAAACACATAAAGGAGACTGAATATGAAAAACAATTTTTCTTTTTCCAAACTGGAAACAAAGAAATACAAGAATATTGAGCTTAAAAGTTCAAGGTCACAGAAGTGATAAAACACTTCTGTCTCCATTTCAGTTGGGGTAGTTTTGCCTCAGGCATGCTGAGCATCACAGGAGCCTCACTGCAGCTTGCTGTTGCCATTACATCTCTTCTCCTGGGCCTGTACTGTAAGTGCTTGCTCACTGGGACTAACTGCATGGCTACATGGTCCTGTTCCCTTTCCCCTCCGCAGGCTTCTCACATCCCCCAAAGATCCAGCACACTGAGTGGTGCCACCTGGCCCTGGAAACACCCAACCTGTGTTCAAGTTTGCCCATGTTCTGAACATCTTCTGCTCCAGGTGAGTCTGATCCAGCTGTGACACTTCAACACGAGCTTGGGTTGGGATAAGGAAGGTGCTACTGCCAGTAGGGATGCAGGAGGACATATTTTGAATGCACTCACACCACATCCATGTTCCAGTGTCAACCTTGAAGCCACGTGCCTCATTCCATGTTTAAATCACATCATGAAATTGCAACATGGCCTTTTTTACCCTTGATATCCCAGCATCATTCCAACTAAAAGGGCAAACTTGCAGCACACACAGTCAGGGCCTCTGATTTTAAGGGCTGATCAAAACTTTACAAAATTATACAGTTCTACAGTTTGCTTTTAGCTATTAAAGGAGGCAGAACCTGAAGGTTTGCCTTGCTGCTCTTCAACTGAATGCTGCACTGGTATTAACATGCAGAGTTAAAGACCACTTGGGTACAGCTGCACTTTCCTAACAGAAGAGGTGTGAGAGCCCATCACAGCTCAGTGGTCAGGCCTGGCAGCATCACCCTGACAACGTGAGAGGAGGGGAGGAGGGGGATGGACAGGAGTTAAGGCAGCACAGAGTAGAACCAGTCCAGCACTGGCAGGAAGCACAGCATCCATCTCAGCAGCTGGAGGCCTCGCTGCTGCCCAGACATCCCCAAACCTCACTCTGCTGAGGAAAGCATCACCTTTCTCACCTGCAGAAGTCCCTTGGGGCTTCTTTCCCCCTTTAACTTTTGTTTGGAGCCAGTCCTCAATCCACTCACATGCAGTTTCCATGACTACAGTCCAGAAGCGAGCTTCTCTGGGGCAGTTGAAGGATCTGCTGTCAGAACGCTGCTGCCGCCCACCACATTACAGCCATCCTCTGGGGGCACAGCCCTGCCTGTCTCAGTGCCATTGGTGCTGACTGAGCAGTGCCCAGGCAATGGCACACATCGGGCCACAACACCAACTTGTGAGGGGCTGGAAGGGACAGACGTGCTTGCACAAAGGGCTGGACAGCTGTCGGATTTAGTAATCCTCTCAGCTTTATTAATATTATTCATAATTTTCATGCCCTGCCTGGTATTTCCCAGAGGGTATGAAGTGATCCTTTGTTACCAGCACAGCCACTGCTCTGCTTCCAATCTGCAGGGTTTCTCTTCCTGCCCTGCACTGTCACCACCCATGGACCCTGCCAGCAAAGTCCTACAACTGCTGGATGCTCTGCCCTGACCCAAAGGTCCTACAGAGCCCAGGAGCACCGCTCCTCACAGGGTATCCAGCAGCTCACCCAGCTGAGGCCATTCCAAACCCCATTCCTTCCCTGCAGGGCTTCTGCCTGCCCTCAGACACAGATTGATGAGGGCCCAAAGGTTTTGTTGTGATGCTACAAGCAGCACCAGAACAGCAAGACCTGGTCTTTGCTAGATGGCTTTGAGCACCCAACCAGAGAAGCTAAGAAGCAAGACTGAGGAGGGAGCATGGCTGTCTGCCAACCTGACAATGGGGTTTTACTTAACAAGCACAATTTAAGTGGAAATCAAATATGAAGCAGCCGTAGCCAGCATTGTCTGCATTCCTGGAGTGGCACTGAACTAGCAGGGAGAAAAGCAGCGAGACACTGGCCCAGACATGCTCCAGCTGTCTGAGACTACCTCTGCCCTCCTCCTCAATGCAGCCATTCAGCTTGTTTTCATTTCATTACTGGATGTTATTTTTGCAACCTGGGAAAAGAATAGAAAAGGGGAAAAGGTCCTTAAAATGCTTTGGGTTTATTTTTTAAGAACTAGCCCATTTCTTCCCTTTTTATCAGAGAGAAAGCGCAGACTAAGAAGTGCATGAGGCCTGATATTGTTAGCCAGGCCCTTGTTTCTCAAACGCAGCCCTTTATCTCAGGGGCAGCAGCACTCACGTTGCTGTGGTTGTTCACGCAACTTGCGCTCATTTAGCACTGAGCAACATGCAATTAAATAGCCATGAAAACACCCACAGAACGAGCAACAGCTGCCTACAGGTAACCTTAAATTGCATGCACTCACTTGCCAAATATCGCAGCTCGTCCCATATAAATTCTGATTTGCACACAGAGCAGAGCAGGCCCCTTTCCCCATCATCATGGCCAGGTGAACAGCTGGCACCCCTTCCCCAGGCATTAATGGCTTGGTTAAAGGCCTGACACTGCAAATCACTGCTAGCAGGAGTGCTGCTCCATCAGCTGAGGGCTCAGCCCTTCCCCACTTCCCTTCTCTCCTTTCTCAAGAAGAGAGCCTATCCATTTTTAATATTAAGGAGAATTTGCATTCAAGATCTGATAATTTATTTCTCCTCTTTATGCCATTTTGCTTTATAGGGAAATGCCAGAGTGCACCACTCGCCCGCCCAGCTGGGGACACTTCACCCCATGAAAAAGAATAACTCTTGCCAAACCAAGGGCCAGGATTATGCAGTTTCCCTCTGAGAAGAGTGAGAATCCTATCAGTTTGTACTGGACTTTTCTAGGAAAATCCCTGTTTTCATACTGATATCCTTCAGCACAGCAGTAAGTTCTCAGTGGTGCTTCGTGTTCCTTTTTGGAAAGGGAGAAAGAGCATTCAGAGCGTTATAACATGCGTTTTCCTCTTGGGGACAAAGCCACATATTAAACCAGAACCTGTTTTAGCTTTTGCAAACTTTTGGATTATTCCTGGCAAGAGAAGGTCAGACGTGCTTTTATCCAAATTCTCTCTCTCCAAGCATTGCTGTAACTATATCCAAAATAGTTAATTTTTCATTTGGATACTTCAAGATCCAACAAGATTGAGGTGCACACAAAATAACCACTCACTACACCCAGATCTACTGCTTACTGGTGAGCAATATTGCTCTAAGGTACAAATTCTTGTACCTCAAATTTGGTACAATTCTTATTTTGACCAGCTCAGCAAGAGAAGAATCCTTCCTGCCTTCTTCTCCAGCATAGTCCGTCCAGACATCACGCTGCTCCCCAGTGCACTGAGCCAACCTGCCTGAGTGTTTTAAAGTGAGCTGGTCAGAAGACAGGAAAGGAATTTCTCTTGAAGTTGTTCTTGAAGTTATAAATACCATTCAAATTAGATTATTTTCTCTCTCGTCCTGACTTTTGCCGTTTAGTAGTTTTTAATTTTATTTCATGAAAATCCATTCTCGTATTAGGACCTAATTTCCATTCATTAAGCAATGAGTTTCATAAGTCTCTCCAAATCCAGAAACCCTAAACACACAGTCAACACCAAGCTTATGAGCAATTCCATTTACCTTAGTATGAGTGCTTATCTCCAAGCATGTGCTTAAGTGGTTTGCTGGCAAAGGCTAGAGCACCTATTTCTTTCCAGATGACCCCATTAATATTTACCGATATTAATCTGCTCAATAACCACAAACACCAGAAAAAGCAGTGAATTAGCTCTACAAAGAGCTTTTCCAAATATTACCAGATTACCTAGGGGGGGTCAAACTGTTTCACACTCACATGATCTGAAGGGAGCCAGGGTTGGTTGACCCAATATCCCAGCAACAGTGGAAGAGCATTGATTAATTTTACCCACCTGGGTGTGGGATCCTGCATCAATAGAAACACCTTTCAGTTTGGCACCACAATAAACAGGAATAACAAAAGCTTTATGCTGACATTAAGAAAGTTTGCTTTGTGTATTGACATCCTGTTAACCTCCAGTGCTCTTAAAAGAAGCTGTTAATTGAAAATTGCAACAGAAAGATAAGCCAAAAACATGTGAGTGATGATAGAAATCTGCAAGCCTAACATCAGTCTTAACGCCTGCACAAAACAGTGACTGTAGGGAGCTTTGTGTAGAATGTAAGTTTAGATAACTGTGAAAAGGAAAGCAATTTCAAATTGAATTGGTAGGAGCCAATACAGACTCTAGTAAAGTCTTTGGTAAAGGCCTCTACCTTGAAAGCTCCACAAGTTGGAGCACCTCCCTTCCAGGCATGTTGTAGACCCATGCCAGTCTTTCTTGCATCTCACAACATTGCTCTCCATGTAGTTACCAACAGTGGGCCAGCCTTAACTTTGACTTTCCTTTAAAACAGCCCACCTTTCCACTCATTCAGTCTCCCCAGATCTCCAACACAGCTGTTGCTGCTCTTCCCCCTAGCTTACTCTCTGCTCTTCAGTCTGTGGCTCAGTCAGCATCATTTTTTAGTTCCTTATCCTGCTGCTCACATTTTTCATCCACTAGCTCCTAACAAGAAATGGAAAGTTCCTTGCTGCTACAGCCAACCTAGCCTCTTGAAGTCTTTCTGCCCAGAGAGACAATAACTGTGGTCCAAGCCAAGATACTATCTCTTCCAGACGAGGGAAGTCTGGCAACCCTGATAGCTAATGACCTACGTAAGTATGTTACGATTTCACTTTTCATGATTCAACTGGTTTCTTACCTCCATGGAAATACTATATAGTATTGATGTAAACAGTGTTACTCAATTTTGAAAACAGTAATGCTGTTTTCAGTTCAAGGCTGGTTAATCAAGACCACTATCACTTGATAAAGCTTGGTCATACTTAGAGATTTCTATCAAAACAGTTTGGAAGAACTTGTGAGTCTTTTCAGAAAACGGTCACTTCTGAGCTCAGGTTCCTCCTCTCACCTGGCTGCATTTGATGCAGGTGTCCATCAGCACACAGAGCAGACAGCAGAATTAAAGCCTAAACCTGTAATCACCAGTCAGGCAAAATTACAGTGGGTGGTGGTTTGCCCAGCTGAATCAAGTGAGTGCTTCACAGCAGGTAATCAGCACACTCCTGTCCCATCACCTGTTTCATCTCTTGGTCTTCTAGTCAACAACTACTTGCACAGGCAGCAAGCATATGAGAGTATTTTTGCTAGGAGTGTTATAATTTCTATTTCAGTTCAGTGCACTTCCTTACTGAGCCATCACTGCCTACAAGTGAGGCAATGCTGATTAACACTGCAGCACATCTAATGAAGATTTTGCTACAGCAACTCCAGTCAACCCTGCCAAGCTGCCAGCTCTTCAAAGCCATGATGCCACCTTAACGGGTGAAATCAGGATCTAATCAGTGCTACAGCACCAAGCCACAGCTATTTTATGATTACAAATTAATTCTAGCTCTAGATACATTACTCTCACCAAAATCCTGTTCACTGCACCAGGAAGAGAGCACAGGCAGCAGCACCCCAGCCTTGCCCAGCCCACCCTTGCGCCCCTGGGCTGTTTGCTTTAGATGGTTTCTCAGGTTTTTCTTTTGATCACTTTGGAAATCAGTCTTACTGTGCAGGTACTAATAACCAAGAAGAAGGCATTACTGAAGTCCCCTCGACCTTTTCCTCCCCAGGACACCTGCTTATGATTTATTATTGACAGACTCCTTCCTGCTTTGTTTTAACATCCAACTCTACTGCAAATGCCGGTCAGCAGTAAGGATCTTTTGCCTTCAGGTCAGTTTAGACTGAAGTCAAACCACATGAAAGGAAGCAGTGTTGCCTACTTTTACAGCTATACAAAAGTTGCCATCTGATATGATAAAAAACAATTATTTTTTTAAACTGGTTCCTAATTGTTCCTGGATTAGTTTCCAGTTATCTATAAGTGAGTGTGGCAAACTGTGTGGAATACTGCAGATTTAAAGAAAAAAAAGCAGTTTTATTGGCTAAGATCAAAGAAAAGTAATCACCATGTTTTCTTAAATCATACCCTTCCTTTGAAGGCAACAGCTGATGAAGAAGGATCTGATGAAACTGATGCTTGAAGCACCTTTGAAACAAGGGTTATATACTCAGAATTAAGTTTTGTCACTGCCAGTATCACACATCTTCTGAAAACTCTTTCCATTACTGTAATTCCTCTGTTGTCTGAACAGGCTTCCAGGAAAAAACACACATCTCCTACACAGGCTGATTAAATAATCAATTTGCAAAGCTGGAATATGATTCTTTTCCCCTGCAATTTTCCCCTACAAATGAGAAACATCCCACTCCACAGAAGTCTCCTACTTTGACTCCAGTTTAGCCAGTGCCCAGTCCATTTGTGGGAGCTCAGACCCAGAAGACGACTCAGACAGCCACATGGCCAACACCAGTGCCTGGCTGCTGGATGCAGGCCTCCCAGGATACATTCCCATCCACACTAGTGGCGTTAAGCTGCTGGAGCATCCTGCTATGGATGGGGTTTAATACCTCACAGAGGGTCTAGAGCCCCAGATTTTAAGCTTATGAAACGAGAACAAAGAAGAGTGCGGGTCAGGAAAAGAAGAAACTCTGCATCTCCACTACCTTACACTTTCACCTTCACCCCTCATTCAGCACTAGGTGAGTAAAGATTGAGCTTCCATGAAGGGACCAAGTCAGTCCCAGTCACAAACCCCTGCCAGCTGTCTTGCCCCCTGCTGCCCATCCAACCCTGGTGAGGTGACTCAGCTCCCGAAGCCACACCAGCTACCCAGCCCATGACCCCCTGCCCACACTGCCAGCTGCAGTGCAAAGGTACAAGGCATGCACAAAGGTACAGTGCATGTAGACCAGCTCCAAGGCAACCTTGGCAAGTGCAATGAGAGCTAGGCAAACAGATACTCAAGCATATTTTTCTACCTACGTGGGATTAAAATCCCTCTCTACATCTAATCCTCTGTTCTGAAGCTTGTTCCTCACTTGCAGGCAGGAGATGCCTGTGAGAGCATTCCTCCCTCACCTCCTTTCTCTTTAAAAGTATCACATCCTCCACATTCCTCTCAGTTCCTTCCTAAAAAACTAGGGAGGAACATTCTCCCCTCCCCCCCCCCCCCTTTCTTTTTTTAAAAAAGAAAAAAGACAACAGCTTCTGAACCCAGCACCCAGTGATCTGGAACAAGGAGCACAGTGCTGCCTGGCTCTCATAAACAAGGCATAGTAATGCTTTTGCCACCCCTATGCCAGGCCCAAATCTTTCTTCTCTTTCTGTCTCCAGGGAGCACAAAGAATGGAAAAACAAGCCCCAGGCCCCAAATGGAGTTTGGCACAGTTGCACACACTCCTGTTGCTCACCTCTGCCAAGTGCAAGCTCCCGGATTATCACAGCTTATTTCCCAGGAGAAGGCTCACAGCAGAAGACCTAACCTACATTTGTTTTTGTTTTATGGAGTGTGACATTGTTGCTTTGTTCCCCAGGTGGAGGCTTATTTTTGCAGGGAACATGCAAGTCTTTCCTATAGTTTCCCAGCCTCTCACAGCTATAAGCTCAGTAGGTATGCTTCAGTCTTACCTTCAGGTGGTAAGTATTATGGACTGGCTGCAGTCAAATAGAGCAGAGCAGTAGAAAAGCCTCTGATAAATCCTCAGCATCAAACATATGCATCCACTGAGAACCATTGAAAGAGATATGCTTGGAAAAAATGAATATGTATTAATTATTGCATTTTATTAGTCTACACATACCAGAAAGGTACAAAAATACTTAATTTCATGCATCTCCCTTAAAGCAGATGTGCAGAAGTAGCAGTGTTGAAAGACTCCCCCAGATAATGCCTTAAAATACCCACAATGAAAAGTGAAGTGGCTGTCTTTACATGCCAAGCTCTCATTAACTACCAACTTCACAACACCATTAAAGCAGTTCATCATCATAGCCAGGTGGACAGCTGGCATCCCTTCCCCAGGGGCTTTCCAGTTTTCAGAGGCTGAGGGATTCTTATGGAGAGGATACTAATAACTAATAGCTTGTTAATTCTGAGCTTTGCTCTAGTCTCCAATTGACAGCAGTGAGAAGGGAATCACAGGTGACATTCATCTACACTATTTCTGTAGAGTCATGATTTTAGGGACAACACTCATATCTAAAGACATCAGCCAAAGTCAGAGGGTTCTGAATTGGATTTTGGGGCATTATTAATAATACATTTGGGAAAAACTTTGATATGAATTTCTGCTTCAAGTCTATTTCCATCCTCCTGTCCCCATTAGTGCTATTCATGTGGGCCATCCATTTCATTAGAACTCAGGAGAAAGTACCATCTTCATTTCCCCTCCAGGAACACCAAAGGTTGAAGCTCACTTTGTGCTCCACAGGGCCTGGTCAGATCCTCCCCAGGTGATTCAGTCCAGGGACAAACGGATGATGGAACAGTTGCATGACAGTGCCTACACCAGGAGTAATGCTGGCAGCTCAGCCAACCGCACAGCTCACTGAGTCAGAGAGAAAGGTCTCACAGCTCCTTGAAAGGTCCACAAAGCCACACCAGCTTGTGCCCCACATCTGGAACAAAGATGATGGCCCTCTGCTGCGGGATCCCTGTTCAGTTCAGTGCTAAGTTTGCTGAACCACCAGGTGGGACTCACAGGTCTCATCCAGGCTGTGAAATGAAGCTGTGTGGATGTGCCTGACTGCACCAGTACTCCCTGGACACAGTTAAAGCGTAAGCTATGTTGTGCTGAGAATTACTATATTGTTACTTGTTCCCTTGATACCATCAACTCCAAAGCATGGATACCATGGATACAGCCAGGGAAATGCTTAAATAATCCAGATGCACTTGTCATCCTTAATGTGTTTTCCTTCTTCCCTCCCACCCCTCCCCACAAAAAAAAAAAAAATACTGTATGTTTTCCACAGTGGCAGCCACAATTCAGATACTTCATTAAAGAAGAGGAGGAGCTGCTTCTTTGGTGCATGGTTATGTTTTTCAGCTGAATGCCTAAAAGCATGAATAGAGCACTCAGCCCTCAAGTCCCTATCATTTTCTGGAAATTATGTGAATATACTACACAGCAGGCTCCTTCCATTAAGGACTTAATAGGTATTCTAGTAAGAAATATTAAATAGAACAATCTACATCTTGCTCTGTTAAAAGGCTTTCGACAAGACCGTAACACAATTTTCTGAGTTGTGACTCTGGTTCAGCCCATCTCTTCCTCAGAATACCTCTCCTTTATGCACCAGAAAATGAGCTTCCACATGGACAAGGAGTGGTTTAGGAAAAATAAACAGACCAGAAGGCATTTGTATGAAAAACACTTCAATAATCTAATCTCCGTGGCTAATTTAAGAACTCCTAGGGAAAGGAAAGGTAGAGATATGGAATCTTAACGAGGTCAGGCCAAAAATCAACACATGATCAGCCACCAAATGCTCTCTGACTGCTTCCTGTTCATTATATGTGAAGCGTGTGACAGCTTCTCAAGAGGAGAGGCCATTACAGATATAGTAAGAACATTCCACTAAAAACCCGCTGAGCCACTATTAAAGTCTCAGTAAACAGTAAAAGCCTAGTAAAGCATTGCTAGTCATCACTAAAGCATTGCTAAGCAACCCTTTATCTTTCTTAGGACTGGGTTAGCTTCATCACAGCAATAACCAACAGTCCTTCATCCTCACTCACTACACTTTGCTTACAGTGCTAAGTAATTTCCTTTGAAATGCCAGTGAGAGCTGCCACTCCAATTCCCAGCCCCTGCTGCCATAAAGGGAGGCTGTGCTTCTGCAAGAAGCTTGTCTGCAGGCACCAGCAGTCACAGAAACCAGGCTGCAGGACATCAGCTAATTTATCTTGAAAGACACGCAATATTTGTTCACCCTGACACTTCAATTCTCTGAAGATTGACAATCAGCAGCTGATGGCCCTCACTAGCACTGATTCAGAGAGGCTCAGCCTTGTTCTGGCCTGAAGCTCAACAAGTTGCAATCAATTTCTGCTACAGCTGTATTTATCTGCAGTAAAAACAGGAGCCAGGAAACTCCTGGGTGTAGACTCCACCAGGCCATTGCTCAACAGTTTGCTGCCAGGCATTGTCACCATCCTCCATCTCTAATCTCTCCTGCTTACATCTGCATCATCTCTGCAGGACCTCCAAACTTCTCCTTCCCTAAATGTTAGCAGTAAGTCACCTACCAGAATGCATTCAGGCTGGTAACAAGCTAGCCTTCTCTAACCTCTCAGCAACCTCCAAAGGGAGACAAAAGTTGAAAGCAACTTGATCAGCATCTTCCTGATCTGAAATCCAGATTGACAGCAGGTTAAAAACCAGTGCCAGCAAGTTAGTGAGTCTCCTAGTACTGTCTCCCTGTGACCCCAAGCATTTGGGAAGTAGCACCCAAAGGCCCATTTGCTTTTCAGACTACAGCAGGAAGCAGTTAGCTCCCAGGCACCTTACCAGTCCTCATCTCCATCTCAATTTCATTCTCAGGTTAGCATATACAGACTGACAACAGCTGTCCTCAGCCTACACAGTGCTTTGACAAAGGTGCACCCACTTTCATCTTCAGTCTGACAGATGTGGATTGTCACCAACCAGACCTACAGTGCAATTTTAATGAGCAGCCATTCACATAGCTGCCTGCTTCAGCTGGTAGGACAAAAAAGCTACTAATTCTCTGTGAACTGAAGTTATTATTTACTCCAAAAATTACTGTCCATGCCCACAGAAAATACTTTGCTATTTGTTAACATTTCTTGGAACAGAAAAAAAAAAATCAGTTCCAGTAACAGCAGACTTGGTGCTTTGAGTGAAAGTAGGGCTACAAATATAGGAATACGTGCTGGAATGACCGCCTCACAGCATTGTAGAGGTAATACTGAGGTCAGTCCCTTGTCTTTGGTTTGTGAAGAACTCAAAAAACCACATCCTTCCTTGGAGCAAGGAATTTGAGAGACAAGTTCAGGTCCCATGCATAGACGAAGAGATGCTCTTCCAGGAACAGCAGAGCTAGCACAGCATGGCATTTAGAGGAACTCCTCAATCACTCCAGCAGTTCACCCTCTGGCTCATGGAGAAGAGATGCTGTTTGATTTCCTGAGAAGAGGCACAAAAAACAAACTAGTTAGGCTTTGTCACATACCATCAGAGAGCACCCAGGGGCCCAGCTATTCCCTGATGGAAAGAATCAGGGATAACCCCAACTCAGGGACTTCCTCAGTCCCACAGAAGTGCAGTATGCCCCCAGTACCAACAACAGCCCCAGACACAGCAAGAGATAAGCAGACCCAGTGCCACCCTAGCCAAAAGCAGAAAGACTAGAAAACAGAAAAACGCTTATGCACATAAGCAGGCCTTACCCCGAGAGCCCTAACTACAGAAAAACAGTGATGAGACTACAACTAGCAGGAACACAACAAGGGTTCTAGACTCTGCTTAAATAGGGCTCAGAGAGCAGGTGTGGCTGGGGGCTCAGGTGAGGCTGCTCAGGGCCATTAGTTGCACATGGGGCCCTTCTAAAGGCATTCATTTAAAATACAGTGCATGAAAATAAACCATTTCCTTCCTGTGTGAGACTAAAAGCAGACTATTCTTTCATATAAGGACTTTTCCTGAAATATTCCCATGATGAAGTTCTGTGGCTCCATGGCCTGCAATGTTGGCAGCCCGCTGCTGGGTTATACTTTGCCCAGGCTGATGAACCCAGTGGGCTGGCAGTGGTGCTGTAGTTGTGTTTAAGCTAATTTTTGTCAGAGTTCCCAAGCTGTTGGTAGTGCCTCAGTAAAAGCACATCACCCATTTAAGAACTAGGTCTTCCCAGTTGATTGGTCTTCTTTGCACAGCAGGTCACCCAGGGCAGAGCTGAGAGGAGCAAAAGTGCCTGGCTTTGGGCAGTTGGATCTGAATAAGCGTATGATAAATGTATTTTTCCTAAAATCCATCATGCATAGGCAGAATTGCCCACCCTTCCTTCCACATCTTCCCTGTCTGGGGACAAGTCTTCTTCCTTATCTCCAGCAAGCGCTCGTGACATTCTCCAGATATACACATGAGGTCACATAGAGACTTTCTGGCCAAGTATGCTGCTTATCCATGAGAGTTACCCACACAGGAGGCTGGGCACATCTCCCCAGATCTGAGCCGAAGGGACAGCTTTATCTCGGCAGGAGTCACACAGACACAACACAAATGTTTGCCATACGCTCCGCTGATGCTTAACAAGGCCTTTACAGTTTTCAAGGGAACAGATTACAAGGCTGTGCCAAAACTGGCAGCTTCCTGGAGAATCCGCAGTCGGTAACTTGACGCAGGTTGAAGGTAACTCATGGGTTGTGGTGGAATGGGAGATAAAACAGAAGAAAGAGGGGATTGAGAGAATCTCCGTGCTAAAGAAATGGTTTCTTCTGCAAAGCCAGCCTGTGGCTTTTGGAAAAATTCACTGGTTACTAATTAAATTACTCCTACTCTTTATATTTTCTTTTTACACACTTGCTTCTCTCTAGCATAGAGACAATGAAGAACTTTCATTTTCGAGGGAAGTTGGTGTGCCAAACTGTGATCTCAGTGCGAGTGGTGGAAGTGCACATAAAGCATTCCCTTTGGGGAATGGGAATTGAAGGGTTCGGAAAAGAGCCCTGGTCGCACAAATGGAGTTTCATTATTTGGTATGTGAGTTCATTATAAGAGGGTTCAATTATATTTCATCAGTGAGGAGAAAATAGCCTTTTCATGCAATGTATCTAGTTGAGTTGAATGCTAAGCACATCTGACGCAGCTTTTGGAGAAAAACAAAACAAGAACAGTAGCCATGTGAAAAAAAAACAAACAAAATGACTAAGGCATCTCGGCGCCTCGGCGAGCTCTTTTCTCACGGAGCCATGGCATAAAGAAGTGAATGAAGTACAGTAGCTTAACATGCATCGCATGAGTGTGTGCGGAGCCACTTCTGCTGATTTACTAACTCGTTTTGTTTGAGGGGCACTTGAAAGGCTTTGACATTTACAGCTCTGTAGGCAAACGTGAAAGGAAAGAATGGATTCTGTATCTTCAACCTCCCAGCTGCTGGTGAATGTCTGCTGAACAGAGCCCTGTGAGATCAGGAGGTGCTGAGCCCCGCGGCTTCCCAGGTTTGTCTGTGAGCTCTTAGAGCAAACATATCAATGCTCAGTGGGGTTAGAAATGTAAATCTATCTCTCAGAGAGATGTGAAGTCTCTCAACGCAAAGCTGCAATGCCTTGACCAAGCGTTCCATTTAAATGCTGTGCAAACTGGGTTAAGAGGGCAGCCCAGAGCCTGTTGTCAGCAGCCATGCATGGGGTGCTCAAAGCCCGCACTGGGTATCCTGAGATACTGAAGGCAAAGGGGGTTTGGGATGTTTTCCTGACTGTAATTGCCAGAACAGTTTTGTTTCGGTGTGAGTCACACGCTATACAAATGTTTACTCTATGGTATGTCTCCACTTCACAAGGGCCTCACAGATTTCGGGATGTGACACACACAGACAGCACCAGGAGCACAATCTGGTGCAGCTTCGAGCTCTACAGTAAACTATGATATTTCTCCCAGACACAAGTGTTACATTTGTCAAACCTGAAGGCTTTCTGTCTTCCTAAATCAGTCAGTAGAAGCCATTTTGATAGCGTGGGTGTTTCGAAGCACTTCAGTTCAGCCTTGGCAGTGTTTGTGTCAGAGCCTTTATTACAGCGTTGGTTTTTGACTCTGCCATGATGTTGCTGTTGTGACACAGTAGGGCTCTGCAGTTTCCGTGCGTCAGTTATTCCCTGTCAGCCCTCTCTACCTGTTGGCAGGACCTGCCTGTTCCAATATCTATTAGGATATTTCAGCCCCGTGATGGGCATGGTACAGGCTGGGGAGCAAGGGAAGGAGGAGGGCGGAGCAGGAGATGAGGAGGAAAAGGTAAGATAGCAAAGGAGTAGGAAAGACAAAAGATACACGGGGAATACAAGGATCAAGACCAGCAGGGAAATGATAACAACACTTTTCACCAGAGGGATAGGGTGGTGCTGACCATGATCATATGTAGACTGCATGTGAAATATTTGCGTCTTTTTCCTGCAGTTTTGCTCAACTGGAAACCTGAATAGAAAGTAATATGCCTTCATTTCCTACCCACAGAGGCCAGAATACAAGGGAAGGCGATGGGAAGCTGAATGTTTGGATGTAACACACAGACAAGAAGCACTGCTGGTTCTGTGGTTTAGACATGGCCTTTCTGAAATATGCTCAGGGTGGGCAATGGAAGGCAGCCCTCCTCTCTACCAAACTGATTTGGAGCACTAATCTGAAATAAGTCTCATAGTTCCAGAGATCAACAGCAACACCCATTCTTCCAATTTCACACTGTCTGCTCCATCACCTCAGATACTCAGGTGGAAGATAAAACTCCTCATAGAAAGCAGATGTAAATTTGCACTCTTCCTCCAGGAAGAAGTCAGCTAAACGACTCAGCTATGAAACTCATTCGCCTTTCCTGGACGAGGTATTATTAAGATCCATTACTTTCTCCTGCACTGACATTCTCGATGCCTACAGTATCAGTGCTGGAGGGATGCCACAGAGCAGATGGATACGTGTCCGCTCTCCTTTCCTGTAGGATCACTGCACGATGAAACAGCAGATCCGTGACTTCATTTTCCAGCCTTGTGATCTGGCTGGCAGTCCCTCCTCTCCTGTGTGCAGTGGCTCTGCAGAAGGAAATTTCACTTTGCTAATGACTGGGGAGGAGGAATCAGCTGGAAATTCATTCCTTCCTGGAGGCTGCCAGGACAAAACCTCCTGTTTCCCATCCTAGTGCAATAAGAGGGGACAGTAGATGTCCTCATGCAGGTACGTGGCTCTTGCAGAGCCAGATGTGGCGCTGGTGAGTTGTTACAATGAATAGAAAAGTGGGATATTCTATTTACAGTTCTATCTAGATGGTATTGCTTAATAAATAAGGACAAATTCTCCAGAAGTGTCTGCTGAAACATGAATCACACATAGTTTGGATTATCCTTGGAAGACAAGATTCATTTCTCTTCCTAGAGCTTCGCATTCATCACATCTCATGCTCAAAACTCTTTTTTAATTAAGAAACAATGCTGTCAACATAGGTTTTTGTGAACTAAAACAATGCAGGGGAAGAAAGGCTGCTTTCCTCATTTCTGCTGCATAGCAATGACTAACAGCATTCAGTGAGAACGTCTTTTGAAGAGCGCAGTTGACCACTGCCACCCACCATGCACAGATCAGTTCCTTAGGCTGTATGTTTCTTGAAAATCTCTATGACATCTTTGGACCGGAGATAAGGTCAGCACCGTGTTCCTTGCCTCAGATGATGAGTTTCTAAGTTTGATTCATGTTGACTTCTACCGAAGGAGAATGTAAAATACAACATTAACTAGCCTGCAAGAAAAAAAATGAAGTAAAACAAATCATTCTTTTCATCTGCTCTGATGCTGGCAATAAACACGGCTGTATCTGTGAAATGCAAATGAGTGGGGGCTTTCACTCACTGACAGCAGATATCACATCACCAGAGAGATGGCCTTGAGATCCCCGCCAGCCGCAGTCACAAGCCATCCCTATGGCAACTGGAGCAGTGGCTTGCATGGAAGAGCAATACTGGCAAAGCGCTCACTTAATACGCTCTAGCAGCTGACAACACAGCTCTGCGGAAGCAGCCCAGCTTCTGCAGAACACATCAAGGGCTTCTTCCCCACTGGCAACAGGGGCTGCCACCGGGTGACACCTCAGCTGAGCTGCGAGGACATTCCTCTGGATGGTCCTTCGTTATTCCGACCCAATCCAATTATACCACACTGTGACCTTCATCCGGCCCACACGTACGGATCTCCTTCCCATAAAAGGTCCAGAGAGAAGTCTGGGACTTGGGCACTGAGCAGACAGCACACCCAGGATGAGGAGCTGTCTGAAAGCTTCAAAACCCACATTCCTCTGCCCAGACGTAGCCAGGGGACTGAAACTGCTTCCAACGCTTCGTAGCCTACTTCCCACACCGGAGATGGAGGCCTTTGCTAAGTGCTGAATTGCTCCAGAACCTCTGAAGTGCTCACTGAGCTGAAAGGGAGCAGTTACAGGGACAGGCAGAGCAACCAGCAGCCATCCCGGCCTTCTCATTGATAGGAGTAAGGCAAATTCAGTTAAGGGTAAAAGCCCTTTTAAAAGAAAACAAACAAACAAAAAAACATGAAAACAAACAGCAAGCTGAACTATTTGTAGCTATTCAAAGTAAAGAGGGGAGACTATGCCTGTTAGCACTCCTGTGCTCGCAGAGCATCACAGCTCCATCCTGCAAGGCAGGCTGCAGAAGCTCAGCCCATGCTGTGTGAGCAGCAGCAGCAGCAGCAAGGAGCCCAGAGAAACTTTGGCTGGCCAATAGCAGCTGAGAAGAAAGCACTGAATTAGGTAAGGAGCCCAGACACATTGCAAAAGGGAGAGGAGAACTAGCTTAGTAATCTGCAGTGAATCACCAACCAGAACAATCATGAAAAAAGTGTTTATTATCTGATAGTTACAAGTGTTGGGGAGGGACTGGATCACCAGAGGACCTCTGCACAGTGTTTTCATCAGCCGAATTGTGCCAACATTAACATTAGCCAACAGGAACTGAGCTCAGTGTATTAAACAAACTTGCCAGTATTAACCTGTTAAAACTCTCTGAGTGCTCCGCTGAGCCAAGTCCTTCTCTGGTCCACCTGGAGCAGTGCATGGCACCATTATTTTTTAAATCCAAATTGTGGCAATTTGTAATGCCATACAGAGATTTCTACTGTTTCTAACTCAGCCCTCATTGGTGGCTTTCAGTACCTACTGCCTAATGGAAAGCTTTTCGGAAGGTATTCCAGTTACTGTTGTGACATCATTTCCTCGCAGACCTGTGGTTGCCATCACGATTGGCAGGCTGGCCATGTCTGCAGAGCTGCTGAGGATGAATGGGCTCAGAAATGAGCAGACCCATCTGTGAAGGCTCCAGGTCAGCCCTGCTTCACACAGTGATGCAAAAAGTTACCTGCTGATGTCTATTCCATTCCAGCACTTTCACTGAGTGTGCCTTGGAGCACGGACTTTGCCTTAAAGAGCAGCACATGCGGCTGTGCGCAGGCTGGGCAGCCTTTGGCATTCATCAGAATTACACAGAGTTGTAAACATGCAGACAGATTGTGATAGGCTTTAATTCCCTGTACTGTGACAGCACAACATTGCATCCTCTGCTCTGCACAACCAGAGCCTCATTGCATTTGAGTTGCTCATTATTACCTTCTGCCCCACCTCCTGCAGGACACCAGCTGCTGAATGATGGGCTGTTTTCTGTCTTCTGCTCTCATTTTGAGCAGAAGAGCCATGAATCTGCAGTTTGTTACATTTACCTAAAGGTGCACGCTGCAGCCCGAGGTGCCACCAACCCAAGCCACTTGTTTCAGAGAGCAGCAGAGGGGTGCTCAGACAGCAGGAAATGGAGCTTGGTTTTCCTGGAGTTATGATTGCTCCTTCTCTGATTGTTGGTCTGTAATAAAAATGAAAGAGACAGACAGCAGAGCTCTGCTGCAAGGAGGGGTGGTCTAAGAGGAAAGCAGGGCTCCGCTGGAGTGAAGGCATTATTTTCCATGTACACCTGTTAAAGACTCCAGCTTCAGGTCTGAGCACCAATTTGGACAGAACCAGTTGTCTGCGATGTTAAGGGAGTCAGCAAGCTGGGGTAGCACATAGTGAGTCCAACTTCAGCATCTTCTCCCAGGAGAAAAGCTTTCTCCTTTGTGTCCAGGACTGGCACAGACGGCTTCCTCCCTCAGCCCTGGTTTTCTTGGCACATTGTTTATTTTGTTGTGTAATTTCTCTCCCAGTGGATCCAACCCCTGACTTGTTTCAAAAGTATTTGGCAACCTCTTTCTCACCACCATTTTGGTTGCCTCTGTGTTCTGGGCTGCTCATGGGGTGATGCATTGCTGCTGGGCGACATTTGCAGACACATTTCTGACAGGAACAGAGAGCCACAATGATTTCCTGAGGTGAAACTTCCCGCTAATCTGTGTGTGTCTGTGTTTATGAATATGTTGTTTCTTATTTTTCCTTGGCTTTCGTGTGATGTCCCAGCTGTACACATTACATCAGCATCACCCTGATGCAAATTCCAGTTATTCATGCTCTGGACAGCCCTGCTGCTGGTGCCTGTGAGCCAAACTGAGCTCCTAATGGTCTCTCCCAGGTTTGGGATACTTTCCCCACATCCATCGTGGCTGGAAACTGAGGGTTACTTCTGCAGACTGCTACCAATTACCAGGGCTGACTCCATACAGATTATCTGGAGAGCTGCTTCAGTCAGAAAAAGACTTTCTTGATGGGGTTTGGGACCTCCATTCCACTATTCACAGGAAATCTCCAGTTTTACAAGCTGGGAGAACTGAGTCTGAGATTTAGGAAGGGATATATTCAATTTCTGACTGAAGCAGGGCTCTGGACAAAGGAGGACTGGGTTATGGGGGACCGAGAACAGTGGACTAAAGCAAAGATTCCATATTGTCTGGTGCTCAGTGGAATAGAGAGAAGAGAAAGAGCACTGGGTGAGCAGTGCCATGGGCATGACATACTCTCTGTTGAGTCTTCAAGAAGACATTGATGGACTGGAAATGTTGGAGGAAAAATAGAAAATTTCTTTTCCAAAAGAGTGGTGGTGCACTGGCACAGTCTGTCCAGAGAGTGGTGGAGTCATCATCCCTGGAGGTGTTCAGGAACCATGGGAATGTGGTACTTAGGGACATGGTTTAGTGGGCAACACTGGTGGTAGGCAGACAGTTGGACTAGATGATGTTCGAAGTCTTTTCCAACCTTAATGATTCTCTGATACTATGAAAAGAAGAAACAGCACATAATGGAGGTGTATAAAACTGGTGTCATAGAAAGATTTGATTTAATACTAAAGAGGATGGATAGACTGAAAGAGCAAGATTGAGCATAAAGCAAGATATAATCTGATATGTTTGAGGAGTTCCCTTTATAGTTTTACCTTCACAAACTGCACAGCAAATACAGTACTGCACCCTCATCTTCTAACTCACCATATCTATGTCCAGTTATGTTTTGCCATGCATAGCTGTCTCAAAACAATGTGTCATTAACATATGAAACCATTATGAAATACTAAATTATTTATATACAACAGTAGCTTAGCATCATACGACTTTTTGTCAGGCAATCTGCCACAGAATTAGGAAAATAAGTTGAGGTGTTCAAGGCTGGCAGAGAGAGCTGTGGCAGCAGCTGAGGGCTGAAAGCTGCCTTGAATAGAAGTCCTGACTGCACATTACCACGTTCTTCCAGGAACTGCAAGAATCCAGAAAGCCAACAAGAAGCTGATGCATAAGAGCAGTTCCACATCCATGCTCATCTACAGCTGTAGCTTCATGAGTTTGAATGTCTGTAGAGGTACAGTGCGTTTTCTATGGAAACAGAACGTGAGGTTGGAACCAAAAGCAGCGAGAACAGCAAATCACACTGAAGTAATGGGACGGCTGTTTAAGGACACAGACTGCATTTTTGCTTTGGCTGCAGACCAGTCTGTGGGTAGAAGCTGTCTTTCTGTCCAGATGAGTCTTCCACGTCTAGCTCGCTGCTCGCCCTGCTACTTCCTCTAAGACCTGCTAACACAGCTATGTCTTCTGTACTGTATTTCAGTCTCCCTGTCATTACTGCTTCTGCAGTTTGTCACTTGCAGCCCATTGCTCCTCGCTCCTATTCTAACTGGGAGACTTCTCGGAACGGAGATGAAGTGCTGGATTTGATGGGCCAAACCCATCTTCTTGCAGACAGCTTGTCATGGCGGGGTACACAGTGTCACAATCGTCATCCATCTCTGCTGAGTGTTACAGCAACCCAGGCGTTTCCTCAGCCCCTTCTATGCACTTTGTTTACCCAACCTAACAATACAGCAAAACTCTCAGCACCCTGCACAGTCATTATGGCAACTGTGCTTTTAATTAAGAGCAGAGTTCCGTACTGCACCAGCAGGAAAAAAGAAAAAGAGTTGTTTGCTTAATTTGATATGTGGTGTGGGATACTGACCTATGAATTTAGGCCAATAAACTTCCCTTCATTTGCAAGTAGGACTTCCGTTATTTCATTTACCATTTATGATTCTTAGAAATGGAAATACCGTAAAGGTAATATTTAAAACAAAAAATACTACCAAAAAAAGCATGAAGCAAGTTTAGTTTTTTAAACGCTCTTAATTAAAGTAATAAACTTTCAGAATAGAGAATTTCCATGTGAATGACTCATGTTATTAAGTACAGAACTGTATGTTCCCATGGCTCAGCAACCTCAGTAAATATATCATTAGTGGTCCAGAGAGAGAGAAGGGATAGTTTGGTGTTGGTACTCTTGTTTTCAGCAGTGTAACAAATTAATGATATAACTGTTATTAATTTTCCATAAATGTTATCATTGTCCTTGCCAGAGTGTGATGGAGATGTGAGAGGAAGTGATTCACATGACAGCCCATGATTCACGTTAAGACTGACTTTCCATAGTCTGTTAATATTCAGTCCGCATGAAGAAAGGCTGAAAACTGTTAGTGTATTACATATAGTGTACCAGGCAGATCAGACTCCCTTCCACAAACCTTCATGTTAAAATTCTTTAATGCTTCCCGCTGTTTCAATGCAACATGGAACACGTCCATGGGAGGTTAAGTCAGATTGACTTCTTGGCCTTGGGTTTGCCCCACCATCATGATACTGTGCTCTGCTCTGGACTCCTGATTGAGGCTGGCTCTGATCCCTGGGTCTGCCCTGCACAATTTTCTTAAGTACTGTGAGGATGGGCCCTGGGTTATTGACTTAACAGGTAATGTGAAGAGCACTCATTAGTCTTTGATGTGATGCAGGGTGAGCAATTAGCTCTTATTCACCTTTTGCATGTTCCTTGACAATGTAGACTCCTTCTGCACCATGTCAGTTGCCTTTTCTTGGGCTGAACAATCATATTTTAGTTATTCCATATGTGCATACAGAAATATGGGAACCAGCATGTGCATTCGTGCCCCTCTCTTTGATTGATAATGAATTTCTTTATGAGACAAAGAGTGCCCAAGAACTTGTGCTTCCAGAAGTTTCAGTGATTGGGTATCTAAAGAAACACATTTGTTGGCCTGCTTTAAATTCTCATGAGCTCTGTTAAGCAATTCAGGCAGAAATGGGCAACAACACAGCCTACTTAGTGCTGCCTTGGCTGACCTGCTGGGGAGCACTTAGGGCAGCGCTTATCTCTGGTCAGTAGGGCTGCTCTGTTATGAGATGTTTTGTTCCTTTTTTCTGTTACCATGTAAGTGGTGATAATGTACAAAAGAAATAATGCAAAGTTTTAAATATCAATAATTGATCTGTAAAATGTAGCATCATTATTTTTCCTGGTAAGTGGCCTTTGGTTTCTGTAAAGTCTTCTAAATAAAGAGCACAGTGGGTATGCAATTAAAGTAAAAAAGGTGTAAACAATCTGACAAACCAGGCTCGAGTGCAGCTATTCCACCATGCTCCCACATGTACATCACAGTCAGTTTTGGGAGAATGCAGCACAGCCCAGACTTCCAGGGTGGATGCAGAACTGGTGGAAAAGGAGACGATTGTATTGAGGCTTCTGAATGCTTAGCTCGTGTTGGAGCTTGTCCTTAAAGGATGACTGTAACCTGTACAGCACAGGCAGCTCCTTCTGTACACGTGAGCTGGAGGGCGGTTGGCACTCAGCCTTGTGCTCCTGCTGGGAGCAACACAGGACAAGGAGAGGCACTGCTGAGCTCAGCCTGTGCCACTCGTGCTCCGTGGTAAGCATCCGCTCGCATTCCCATTCCAATGAAAAATCGATTTAGGAAAGAGCTTATTGGCAGCCATAAGCTTGGCTGCATGACTGAGCAGCATCAGAACAACAGATCCCAGAACTTGGAGCTGCTGAGTGGCTCTTCCCAGTCAGCTTTAACTATGTGAGCTAAAATAAGTGTTTCTGATCCCTTCTGCAGGCAGAGGGATATCCCACCTCACCCAGCACTGAGCTGCTCTGCTGCTGCCCTGCCAGCTGCCACCACGCTGAGATGAGCAGCCTGCCTTGTCTGCTGTGCCACCTCAGAGAAGGGAGAAGGCCGCGTTGTAAGCACTAAGCATCGAGACTTTGCGCTGTGCAAATAGCTGCTTCCCAGCCCTGGGGAGCAGAGCTGGGTTGGAAGGCATTCTGAAGCCTCGTGGGTGTGGAGGAATTATTGCTCGCCTGCTCAGGCTGCCTGCATCATCTGACCGACGTCTGCTGGCCAAGGCAGCGCTGCTGCGTCCTGCTGCATGCACTGCATAGGCAGGAGAGCTCACAGCCAGAACACTGGAAGTGAACTCCTGCTCCTTGTCAGCGAATAGTACTACAATGAGGGAAAAACAATTATAAACAAAGCAGCATCCACGGCAACGTAGCCGTTTACTTCTAAACTCCTCTAAATAGGAATAATGAAATCAACATTTTTCTTCCCGTTTTTGTATTTTAAAAACTAACACAGGCAAATGTGGGCAAGTCCTGGCAATTAATGATCATTTGAGTCAGACTTCAAGCGAGCTGTAATAAAGTGCCAGGAAGGATCTTCCTCTTTTATGGTTTTGTATCCAGAATGCAATCTGCACTGCTCAGCACAGCAGCTTTGCCTTTTGGGGATATATCAGAGAGATTCATGCAATTGTTTCAGATGAGGTGCTTTTCCTATTGCCTTGAACAGCTTGAAGTGAGGGATGTTGTTTTCTGCTTGCAGGAATAGCTGAGGGTAAAAGTTGTGCATGCAACTCCAGAGCCATTTGTAGCATATTCTTCCCTGCTTTTTTTCTGGGTAACATATCTGCCTCCTGAAGTCACGACTCGGGTAACTGAGAATTCTGAACATACATCATTAATTCTGAGCTCGGGACTTGAATCTGTCTCTGCCACTTCATTGGTGTGAGTAAGGTAAAGGATAGTAGGAGCAAGGTCATCAGTGGGCTCAACAAGCTTACACAGCTCCTTATAGCCCTTATCCTGGCTTCCTTATCTTGCTCCATCTGCTCAATTCCAGTGATATTTTTAGCATACATTCGCTGTACAGTTTTTCCAGTCTGGCTGCCTGACCCTTCGATCTCTCAACAATGCAGCTGCAATGGAAGTGGTGCACAAGCAAAGGCTGTCAGTGCAGTGGGATTTCTTCCAGATCCCAGAATAACCCCCAGATTTGACCAAACTCGTCCCCTTGGAGCTATTTTCTAATGAGTCAAGCTGGGAGGCTTTTTCTGTAAGGTTCTATTAACCTATAAATGACTGGAGCTCAGCTTTGAAGTTAACACTTCATTAAGATTAATTGGGGAAGTTCACACCTCTGCTGGGAGTTTGTCTAGCGGACTCAGCAAGACAGAAGTGCACTGATTTACAAGCTGATGCCTGGTTCTGTGGCCACAAAAGCAAGGGCAGGGACTGTCTAAAGAACAGTGCAAGAACTGAAAGAGCTTCGCCAGGCTAGCTCCTGAACCTCATAATGTGAATGGGAGCTGATGGCAGCAGCCCTGAACATTCAGTACTATTTCAGGTGCCGACCCCAGAGCAGTAAATGACCAGGGATATGGATTAAATCTTTTCACTAGATAAACAAAGAGGTAAAATTTTCCATTCTGCTGTCCAGCAGGATCTGGGAATTATTCACTGCAAGGAGGGACATGTGGTCAAATGTACCCTGCAGCACGTCAGGTCCATCAAGCATGGGGAAACCAATGCCCTTCTAGGCTGGGGTATACCTGGGAGTGATATTGGTTCCTTTGTACTTCTGGTGTTTGAGACAAACAGAAGTCAAAATTGGAATCAAACCAAGTACATTTCACAGCTCTTGTTATGGAGGAAGTTTTTGAAGCACCTTACCTGTAAAAGTCACATTTTTATGGAGAAAAGAAGGAAAAAGAAGCATGTGTCAGCATCCTCATAAAACAGTGACCAGGCCCTATGCCATGTCAGGAAACCAGACTGAATCTCTTGCTGCTTCTCTGTCCTCCCTATGCAGCTGCTTCTCTGCTGGAGGCTGTAGCCTAGAGCACAAGGCAGCTCAAGTCCCTGTAGTGTCCTCAGCTTTCTTCTTTCTCCACATAAAGATTCTTTCTATCCAGTAAATCATCAGTTGTTCCTTGAGGTCAAACTTCTGTAAGGTATCCAGGTGATGGGTTTTCAGAGTGTTCCAGCTGAAAGAAATTCTCAAATAAATGAACACTTCACCTGTACATCAGCTCATAAGCGATGGCTCTGGGATACACCTGACTCACTGTGATGATGAGACCTCAGTAGGACAAAGAGCTATGACCATTAATGCCTTAAAGTCGCTGTCTTTTTTCTGATGGTCCTACACCAAAATAGCACAGAGCTAATGATGGTGAGAGCAGTGTTTGGAAAGGGCCACATGGTGAAGCCTTTCTCCTTTGTCAAAGCACTGAGAAATGGTACATCAAAATGATGATGGTGGCACATATGGTACAGTAAGTAAGTCAAACCTCAGGCTGTGTCAAAGTTCACGTTCAGAATAGATTCTGCCTCTAATCAATTTCATGCTGAAGAGCAGACAAGCTGTGAAGTCCCATAAGCATTGCACGTAAGCCACAGCTGCAGTGGTTTAAGTGAACTCTCCAGTCCAGCAGTGCCTACCTTCTCCAGTAATGACAGCGTGGTGCTTTCCATAATATTGGGTCAGCATTTTGAAAGGGTTATGATTAGCTGCGATACGACAAAATAAATGATGGTGTGTCTTGTTTGCACAATAGCTTTCATACTTAGTGCTCTGTGCGAGATAAGCTTGTGGCTTGAAGCTAGGAGAAACATCCCTGTAGCACAGTCAGCTTCTTTGATACTTCTTTATCTTTTTGCAGTGTTTATTGCTGGCAGAAAACAAGAGTAAATGTATAGATAAACTTTTGGGTCTTATCAACTTGACTGGAGGGGTAATCTCAGCTCCATTCCTGTAAACAGCTAAATTCCTTTTGCTTCCATTTAGACCAGGATTCCATCTCTTTGAGTACTTTTTTCTTCTATTTGCAGTCCTTGAAGTAATTATAGACTGCTGCCTACCACCTGCATTCCACTGGGCTCAGGGATTGCAGCTTGAACAGAGCTCAAAGAGAAATGCCCTCCTTCTGGACTTTCAGGTCTTGAAGGGTTTCTGGGGTGGGGAAAGTGGGGGATCTGTGAACCAATGGCTGAAAACCCATCACACAAGAGCAAGCTGCTGGGGGAAAGGGCAAGTCTGGCTGCAAACAAAACAGATTTGGTTCTCTGCGTTACCAGTGGAGCACAAAGCATAATAGCCACTGTCAGAGAGACGGAGATGAATATTACATCTTAAAGCTGCAATATCTTGTTTCTGTGGTACTGGTACCTGGAACAATTTTTTTTTTTTTTAAAGAAAAGAAAACGATAGTAACCAGGGATTCCTGCTCTACTTCTTTATATAAACCCCCTACGTGCTGCGTGGATGTGTGGAGGAGCCCAGTGGGAAGAAGACAAGAGGGAAGAGCACTGCGTCACTGACAGGATGGGATTGTCCCAACAGAGGCTTTATTCCAAGATGGTTTTCACATTTCCAAACCTAAAAACCTAAAACAGTGGTGAAAGAGGCTAGTTTGTGTGTTTTTGCTGGGGGGACCTGGAAGTGTGTGCCTGTGAAGTCAGTCAGGAAAGTAGCAGCATTCCAAGTTGTAGCTCTTGGAAATGATTACAGAGGGCAAGCCAGATGATTTCTATAGATTTTGTGTTATCAGAACTGCTCTGGAAAACGCATGTTAAGATCTGGGATTGATTTATGCTAGGAGCTAGGGTTCAAGTTCAAATCCAAATCAGGATTAAAGAGGATTAGAGTATTCAGGGGAAGACTTTGGCTTCAAATGACAGAAACAGTGAGAGATCTAGCTGGCTTTGGTGATAGGCCGGGTTCTTAAATCATCTTGATTTTTTACACCTCTTCTTACAGATAATTGAGACCATATTGTTTTACGTATATACAGAATAAATTTCTATTGATAACATGTGCTTATCCTGAGAAATTATATTTTTGCCCTTTAACCGAGACAAAGAAGCTCCTTTTTGAATCCGTGACATCTCCTTGCATCTCAAGTCAAACAGTACGAGCCTAATTTGAATTCCAGTGATGAGGAATAACCTGATATTTTGCTTACGTTAGCGAATGAAAGGTTAATTCTGTACATCTTCTAAGTTCTATACTGCGAGCTGGTTTGTTAAAGGCGTATTGCCACACACACACGGTGAGGGATTTTCAAAAATACAAGGGAGGCTGTATGTTATTAGTTTTGACTTTTTCTTTCAACTTTTTTTCATGAAGTTCCCAGATGACTGCACACTCCTGAATGCAGCAATCTGTTTAATCCAGTTTTAGCCTTCCTTTTCCTGTTTTGCTGTGTACTTTTCATTCCATGCCAGCAGCTATTGAGGCAGCACTGTGGATCCATTATCTGTTTTGGGCCTCATGGAATATACATTGGCTTTGCTCTTTGCGTGCCTGCATGAGAGAGAGGGAATAAACATACATGTGGCCAATTAGTACACTTAAATTAATGAAGAGCAATCTATGAATCTCGTTATTCTGAGAATTTGGAAATACTGAGAATGTTTTCCATGTAGCCTTCAAAAACTTCCAAAGCAGCTATAAGGTCACAGTCTAATACTCCCTTCTGTATACTTACGCCTTTTCTAAAAATATTTCCCAACATAATCTGCAGTATATGAAACAGGAGGGCAGAGGGGGGACTGCAGTGTTTACGACCAAAGTGCAAAGATGGGAAAGAAATTTAAACCCGCAAAAGGCAAATCTTTTGATCTCTGCCTCTTTTTCCTCATTATAAACTTAACAGTACCAGCAGTTATGCTTTAACTAAACACTGAGTTTATGGACCCGTGTTTCTGTCTACAGATAATGGAAGGTCAAGAGGAACTCTCCTCCTGCCTTTGCAGATTTTCCTTGAATTGGAACACCCAAACAAGTCAGTGGGAGTCTAAACAACACCCCTGATTTGGATGTGTTGCTGCTCGTAGTACGTAGAATGTGATCAAAGATGTCTGCTCTGGATACACATAACCCTGACAGGAAAGGCTGGGTAACAGCACAGGTAGAAGGGCCTCTCCTCCTGACAGAGCCAGAGCGGTGTCTTGTGAGGGCCACCATGCCCAAGGGATTCCCTGAAGGCTTGTTTCATTTTGCAATGGCCACACTGTGTCCTCTGGGCAGAATGGTTGAGGTCCTCGACACCAAGAAGCTTAAGTATGCGATGAGTAAGTCAAAGGAAGATCAGAAGTCCCATAGAATCCCAGAGAAGAAATAAACATAATCTAGTCTGCATTTAGTACTCACGCCATCCAAAAGAATAAAAATCTTCTTCTTTACACTTTATCACAGAAAAAAGCACAGGAAAAAGAAAAAGCAGATTCTACTCTTCCTGAAGCCCTCTGAGATACATAAACAAGTAACTTGGCACTGGACATCAAGGAGGACTTGCATTAGGGCAATGCATAAAGGCAATAGCTCAGATGAGCGTGTCTATTGGAAAAGCAAGCGTGCCTCTTATCACTGTTGGTCATTTATAATTTAGGCTCTGTGTTCACAACTAGTTCTGAACTAGTTCCAAAAATAAAATAATAAAAAAAACAAAACAGTTCCTGAGAGGTCGGTATTCTGGCTCTGGCTGCCATTGGCTATGAGCACGCCCTGGTGCACAGCATGGAGCTGGAGCTGAAGCTGGAGCTTAAGCACAGGCAGGACATTCCAAGCAGCCCTGAAGTTAAGCAACACTTTTTACCCCTGGGAAGTCTCCCTTCCAAACACTTCTATCATTCCACATGGGCTTCTTTCAGAGTAAGCTGTTGGCTGTTTTCAATGATTTTTCTTCATTCGTATTCCTTTTGAAGATTTTGGGATGTTTGGGGAAGGTGCTGTATTCATTTTACCAGACATTTCAAGTTCTGAAAATCATTTACCTGCAAAGGTATTATCCTGATGGGGAATTAGTTCCAGCTTTATTTGCAGAAGAAAGCAAGCCATGTACAAAGTGAAGGATGCCTGGCGTCTTCCCAGAAGCAGCAAGTCTGAATTGAGATCTGTTCGGGCATTCTGGATATTTGCATCCCTACGTGCAGAAAAAGCAAGTAAATGTAAATGAGTGTTCCTGGAAACAGTGAAAGCAAATACGTATATGTTTTTTGCTTACCCTAAAAAGACCCGGTAATAAGGATCATGAGAGCAAGAGCCCAATACCAACCTAGAAGAGAGAAGTTCTAAACTTCCCCAGCAGGAGATGAGAAGCAGTGGTTCAGCATTGGGATCAGCACCCGCCCTTCCTTTCTGGGTCACAGCTGTAACCCTGCTGTCCCCAGCTGGTGCTGCCATCAACTACTGGGGCAGAGTGGTTCTCAAATATCCAGCAAGAGTTAGCAAAAAGTAGCTGCACTATTGACTCTGTCAATATAATTAGACTGGCCCTTCATCTAAGAGGGAGACTTTAGGGGCAAAGGAAAAGATGGATGGATGGATGGATGGATGGATGGATGGATGGATGGATGGATGGGGAATTTGCCCAGCACAAAGAAGTTGCACAGAGGGCTAATAGATAGCAGAGGAACCAATTGAGTTCTCCTCGAAGTTAAATAATGGATAGACACAGTGAAGTCAGAGCTATACAAAAATATTCAGATTTTGATAGCTTATGTTAATGGTGTATTATTCTTACCATATACCTACAACTACCTAGACCCTTCTGACTAGATGCTTCTTGCTTAGCTTGATGCCTAGTCCAGTGTTTTATTTCAGCAGCATCTCAGCATCCAGAAGTATTTCAACCTTAGCAAACTCCTTTAGGTGGAGTGAAGGCTGCACAAATCTGAGCTTCAGTGCAGGAAGCACTGAACCGCAGCGTGCGGTTTGTGCACACATGCATGCGAGTGCACGTATGTGCTCATCAGGGAAACAAAAAGGAGGAACTGAGGCAGCAGACACATGACTCAGGATGTGGGCGAGATCGGTAACGTAACCCCGTGCTGTGGGATTATCAGCAAGTTGGGATCTTCGTTCTGCAGCCGCTGGGCCACGTCCCAGCACACAGTGCTGCAGGCAACGTTTGTGCTCAGCAGGCGGTTATCCACGGGAGCAGGTAAGG
Source organism: Meleagris gallopavo (assembly GCF_905368555.1). Taxonomy (NCBI): domain Eukaryota; kingdom Metazoa; phylum Chordata; class Aves; order Galliformes; family Phasianidae; genus Meleagris; species Meleagris gallopavo. The sequence goes on along the minus strand of NC_139414.1, from coordinate 18,884,038 downwards.
ATTAGTATCCAGCTGGGGTTTCACTTCCCTCAGCAGGGTGAACTCTGCAGCTGCTCAGAAGTAGATAGCGAAAGGAAATAATGCAGCTTGTTCTGCTCTACACCTCCATCCAGAATACCTCCATCGCTTCGTATGCTGTCTGAAATCAGTCACAGAGTTAATATAGCTGGAGAAAATAACAGAGCAAAACAAAAATGGATGAAATCAAACATTTTGGGGAATGCTCTTTTTCAGCCAGACCAATCTCCCGGCCCGACTCAGCAGTGATGTGAAATCCAGTGAGGGCAGCAGCAGGGGATGAGCCAGCAGGGAGACACGTAAGTTGTGTCTCAGGTCTGAATTACTGCCAAAGACTGCATTTGAAGCTACAGCTGGAGCTGCAATTTGGGCAACGAAGCTCAGCCTAACCCAATTCGTATTCCAGACAAGGCAGTAATACCACAGGGTTAGGTTTTCTGTCCTTGAGTTTAGTGGGATGAATTTAGGTTTGCATTTTTCACCCTACAAAATCTTATCATCCCATTAAGCAGCTTGTTTCCACCAATGTAATTAATAAGGAGACGGCAAAGGATCACTTTGTTTCATCCCAGGTTTAACATCCCATTCATCTCCCTGATCTGTGGAGGCTCTCCCACGCGGTGTGTGCTTTGGGTAGCATTTGTTCTCATGTTTATAGTTAGAGGCTACAGAAACACAGCTTATTAAGGAAACCTTTGAAAGAGAAAACATTTGATTATTCAATTGATAGCTCAGTAAAAAAACCAACACTTGTGTGCTTACCTTCCTTAGCGATATCTTTTGGCTGTTTACAGTGTAGCATTTGTGCCAGTTCAGTGTTTTTAATTTAAACATTTTTCCTCCATCCACTGATCAATGTATGTATGTTCTTATAAGTTTGGGTTACATTATTTCATTTTTTCTCTTTTAAATTCATGGAATTGTATTAAACTATTCAGATGCTATTGTCTGGTTACTAAAATGGAGTCACAAATCATTCAATGGAAGTGAGCAGTTTTTGGGATCAAGTTCAAGCTTGTGTAGGAATGAGATAGAACGAAATTATCTGAAGCTTTAACCTTTCCCCAAAATGAATAACTATAGTTCTCTTTCTCTCATTTTAAGTGTACTGCTATACAAAAAATTTAAAGAAAATATGGACATGTCTTAAGCATTTGTTGAAATGACAATCATTTCTCTTTGGAGCTCTCCTGTGGAAGACACAGCTATACTTTTTCCAAATATTTGTGCCTCGGCCCTCAGTCCTGCATGTGCCCTTTGATTATTGTGAAAGCTGCAGTGTGCTCTCAGAACCATCCCACATAACAGCAGCCCCATCTATTTTGGGCATGTTTATCCACGGGTAAAGTCAAATGTATACATGCATCTACTGCACTCTGAAGGATTGGTGTAATTTGGGGTTAATCTGCCAGGACTTCAGTGCCAATGGGGAGAAATTAGCACTGTCAGTTCAGTGTTGCTTCCAAGGAGCTGCACAGTTTCATGAGGCATTTATGCGAATCCCAATGGAGAAATGCTGCAATCCCTGTTTTGCAGTCACAGGAGAGCAGGAAGGCCAAAGAACTGGTGGAGTGGTGGGATGACAAGAAGTGTGTTTTTTGGGTAGGGATTAAAAGTGCTGCCGTACGAAACCAAGTGTTCACTTGGTCTGAAGTCTTTCTGCCAGTTCCAGTTTATTTTAAACATTCTGACGGATTAACTGAGCAGCCAGGCTTCGTGCCAGATCAGGCCCTGTCCATCACTTCCATCCCCACCATACGCTGAGTCCCAGAGCAGAAGCAGGCTGTGCATCGAGGTGTCAGGTTGACACAAAGCTTATCATGTTGAGACAATGACAGGAGAAGCATTAGGGATGTCTACTGCCAGGAGAGGGGCGTGTTTTTCAATCATCCTGAAATGTTTATTGTATTTATTTACTCTTTACTGTATGTGGAACAATATTTATAGCAGCAGTGGTTGGCATTTGTATTGCATCTTTCCTCCCTAACAGCTATTTTTTATAGATCACAAAGAATTTTTATATATGCCACCAACGAAACCTCATATATTCATTGTGTGGGTAATGAAAGTTACTCTGTTTGCTTTTCTGTCATTTCAAGAGTTATTTAAATCATATGAATATTCAAAATTTGAAAGAGAAGCAGAAGCAGAAACTTGTGAAGAATCCATTTGCCTTTTTATTTTAATGTGCCGCGGTCACACCTCAAGCTCTGCAATGGCTCTGTGGTTGGCCTTCAAGAGAAACACAAGTTCACCTCCCACCTATTGGCTCCCAAATGACTCAGGGCTGACTCAAGTGAGAGACAATCTGCCTTCCATCGCAGAGCACAGCTGAGATCTGCCACAATGCATACAAGACAGGAGCTTGTTGCATACATTGGTTTCTTTCTAGTGCTTGCTCCCACCTGAGCCAAACACAATTGAAGGTGTTGTTGATCTATAGGGCATACTGCAAGACCTTAATTTTATTATAAATCAAATTATAAGTGGGTAGAATTTGGGACAGAACACAATGAGAGTGGCTACTTATTGTAGATAAAAGAAGTAACGGAACGGTAAAATAAGCATGATTTTGTGGAATTATTCTAGCCCGAGGCACAGTTAGCTGAAGGCATTTTTCCAAGGCCATACCAGAACATTTGTATTCCAGACTCCATTATTTATCAGCATGAAACAGACACATTATCTCCAGCATCACGTTTTAAGTCTGGAAATGTTTCTAACTTGATAAATCATTTAAAAACTTTTTACTTTTTCAAAGCAACATTTTATATATTTCCATGCAGCTCTGGGGAATCTCTAGGAAAAAAAGTCACTGATGGTGAGGAGTCTAAAAATTTTCTTACATAGAGCAGTTTTGAGATAATATACTGAAACTTGGTGATGTATTTTTCATAAAGATCTCCCACCTGGCTTAAATGGATATGCCACCTTACATCTCCTACAAGAGTTGGAGGAGTTGTGTCTTGCTTTGAAAATCACCATGCATTTCCATGTAGGCTTGCACGTGGGTATGGATGGGCACCTCCATTCAAAAGCAACGAGCCCTCACCTGTCACCCAGGGAATCTGTGATGCTTACTGCTGGCTAGAAAAAAGAAAAAAGAAAAAAAGACCCTGTCTCCATGTATTTTTGCTGCATTTGTGACTCAAAATACATATAGCAGACTCCTGAAAGAATAGGGAACCTGTCACTGAAGCCTAAGGCAAGAAGCTGCTATGGATCCAAGAGTACTGGGTGGGGTGGGAGCTGGGGGGCTGCTCTCCAATGTCTTTTGTGATTTCTGGAGACCTGCGAGCAGGGACTGAGATGCCATTTCAGCACCAGGGGGCTTTATGAATCCTGTTGTTTTAAAGATATTTATGTGTTTACAATATGGAATTGCTGTGTTGTTTTCTCTTACGTCTCAGAAAAGCCAATGTTCTGAGCCACCAGGGCAGCTTTCTAATCACAGCTCTGGAAACTCCTGAACTGTAACCAGCAGTATTATCTCTTCTTTTTTTTTTTTTTTTTTTTTTTTTCCCAGGTGCTTTTTTATAATTAGTTTGGGAAAAAAACAGTGGTAATGATTGTTTAAAATAACTACATTTAATGCTTTGCTATTTCAGAGCTGATCTGCTGAATCACTGACAACTGTTTAATACCAAACTGGCAGCATCTCTTGTCAATTTCTCTATAGACTAAAATCTCCGCATTGTATATGCATCTAATTAACAATAGATAAGGCTACTTAAAGGCTATAAAGGGAGCACGAATCCTTGCTGATTGATTTTAAATTTGAATTTTTGACAAAACACTGCCTGTAAAATGCAGTAGAGAAGGAAAAGTAAAAGTAAAAAGCAGAAACTACTTAGGAATTAATTAGAAACCTTGGGAGGAACTGGGAATAAAACCTCCTGTATAGTGATTCCACTCAGCAAGAAAAATAAATGTTTACTTACCGAAGTGTTTATTTCTAAATTGTCAGGTGTGGTTGCCTTTACAGGAAGGCATGTGCATAACTGGCATGGGAAAATAAGAAAACTATCTGGCAAAATAAATTCTGTGAGTAGGAAGGAGAAGGAGATACAGAATAGGAAAAATACTGTGATAGAAAAGGGCAATGGAGCAGCATAAGTTTGCTGGTGTGTGCAGAAATGATAACATCTGATTTTTTTTTACAGTGGAGAGAAGCTATCCAGCATACTTGAAGTTGTTCCTGCTTGCATTTTCTCCCCCACTTCTTCCTCTGTAGGTTTTTCTTTGTTGTTGTTTGTTTTTTAATGACAAGAAAGAAGATAAATCGCAAAGATTGCTGCAGGGGAAACACTGTGGATGCAACCACCTAATTATGAATTTCCTGAACGTGCAACATGACCAGGAGCAACTGGACAGGATTAGCATTGTATGTTTCATCTCCAGCTGTTTCATGAATACCAATCTACAAAATCTTCCAAGAGGAACATTTTTTTCTGTGCTCCCGCTTTTGGCTTTAACAATGGAAGCAACACTGCTTTGTTTTCTTTAGACACCAAACTGAAACAAGAGCTTTTAACAAACCAAACCAAACCAAACCTAAAGAGCCAAAGGACTGCACAATGTTAAGGAGATTTGGCTGAAATATTGTCAAATATCAGAAGAATATCCTTCTCGTTGGCAGAGCGGGGCCAGCATTGCAGAGATGTGCCATTATGAGACAATAAATGAGTCTATTTTCTTCTGGTGCAGTGGTCAGAAGTTATTGTTTTGAATAAGCACAACTGGTGTGTAATCTTCATGTCAAGCTTCTCGGGTTGGTTCAGCGCCAATGCTCTTTGGAAGCACTTGGCAGATGGGAGCTTATTTAAACTTATAAAACCAACGTAGACAAAAACATGTAAAAAATGCACTGTGTAAGTCCTCAGCTCGCAAGCAGAAAAATTATGAAGACAGTGGTGCTTCTCATGGAAGTGAGGGCAACAGGAAGATTTTCTTTCCATCATGCCTTTGTAAAGCTTAAGGACAGTTAACAGAATACTACTGCTGGCAAAAAAGTTATTTGCTAGTGTCAGAAACTGCATCTTTAGAACAGTGGTGCTGGTATTTAGAGAGTCTCTTCTAGCTCCTGTTGAAGTCACTGGGACTTGTGGGACTTCTCATAGAGCTCAAGGGCACATCTAGTGCAGAGTAGTAGTGTGGGAGACTGAAACACTAAGCTGAGGACTTTGCCCGTTAAATGTAATAAAAGGACACCCAGCAGACAACTGGTTTTTCCACGGACTGATGTGCAGTGCAAACTTACAACACGCCCCAGTAAAAAGGTGGAAAACTTTTATTTCAGACTCTAACAGCAATTAGTCCTTTGATCTTACCCCAGTAAAAAGATTTGGGGGCTTAACTTCTGCATGTGTTACTGAGTATGTGAAATAGTGATCTGTCTCCTAAAAAGGGAAAAAACTACCAATTAATACCATGAATACAAACTTCTAACCAAACTCAGTTCACGAATTCAAAAGCATGAATATGTGCTCAGTGAATAACTGGCATTCATTTCATCTAAATAGAGAAGCACAGATAGAAATCCTGCTTCGTGCTAATGTTTACATGCCCTACTTATTTAAAAAAAGCATCCTGCAGATTTTTGGATTCCCCACAGTAAAAGGGACCGTCCCAGCCTACACGCTGAGCTTCTCCAGATCTTCTGGCCTGGGCCAGTTCCCACCAGCACTGCCTTGAAATAAAACATTGCTAAGATTGAAGGGACTCAGTACATTTTGATCTGTATGATCTACTGTGCATTTAGCTTTCCTTCTATCAGATAAAAGAGTGAGAGGAGGCTACTCTGACAAGAAACTTCTGTATGGTTTTGAGTATCTATCTGTTCTAATTGCTCTGATTTTAATGGTTTGAGATGCATAATAAGGCAAGGGCTTGGAAAAGGACTCACAGACAAGAACAAACAGATTGTACGGTCCCTGCTTTGCTGTGTGATCACGAGGGAGTGGGACATCATTTTCCTAGGGAGATCACTCCAGTGTTTGGCTTCTGTACCCTGCCCCTTCCAGCCTAGGTAGGGAGTGCAGGCTGGAGTCTAATGGGAATGCAGCCCGGTCAGGGAGCCTGCTGCAGGCCAGGCAGGCTGTTCCATGCTAGCTGTGCCTCTTTTCCTCCATTCAGGTTTCTACTGGCCCTGAGAGTGAGAGCCTAAGCCTGGAGTTCTGCCTTGTGCACTACATTGAACACCACAGCCCAAGCCAGCCTGCTGCCCAGCACCTCCATAATGTTCTTGAGGAAAAACTCGTGCACGGCACACACTCATGTTGCATGGTACTGAGAATGCCTGCGGGCAGTGCTCCCCAGGTAAAAAAACAGTGCTCAGCAAATAAGTCAATCAAAGCGTTCTCTGTGTGCCACTGGACAGCACTGGTGCCAAGATCTCAGCCTGCCCTCGGAATACAGAGCATGCAGCTTGCTGAAATGGTGAAAGTTGAACTTGGATCCCATCAGAAAGCTAAGGGAAAGCATCTTGTAAAAATAAAGACCGTCTTCACAGCCTTTACAATGATGTCTGATCTCAGATTCCACATTCTGGTTGCATGCACAGAGTTTCCACAGGCTCCTCTCTGGAATTTTTCACCAAATAGGAGGGGATGGCTGAAGGGGACGATGGCAGAATACAGAATATGGAATTGGTTTGGATCCAGCAGTGGTCAACAATCCCTAAATTGTTAGTGTCTGATGGCTAAACAACTCCTGCTTGAAAAATGCTTAGGGCATCAGCCCGGTGCTGGTAGAGCTGTGTCAGGAATGGCTGCCCTGGTCAATGGTGCCAGCCTTCACCCTGCCCCTCTGCACAGGCAGGGAAGTACTCCTGCCCTTCTGGCTTCCTGAATAAGCAGAAAGATCTCACCACGAGAAAAGAAAATTATGCATAGTGTTGAAAGCATAAACTCAGGAAAAAAAGGACTCATCAAAATAGAAAAGTTGAGCTCATGGCATTGGTCTGTATTTGTTTGGATGATAGTTCAGGTCAATTGCTTTCTCCGGAGTAATTTGTCCGTCCCCGATGTGTCACCATGTTAAGCTAGTTCTTTTCCTTTTTCAGTGGCAAAATGTTTCCTCCTTGTCTGACTAATGCTTTTCCTTGATCAGCTGGTTTGGGGAGTAAGCCATTAAAGAAAGAAGTAGGAAATTTCTGAGGAAAAGCAATCCTTGCTCCCCTCCCTGCCTCTTCCTTGTGCTTTGACACATGTCCAATTTCCACTGAACCATTCTACAGTTGCTGTTAGCTGTAGCTGGTCTTTGAGTTCATCAGAATGGAGTGGCTGAAAAAAAGTGCTCTCAGGAAAAGGTATGCATTTGTTTCAGTCCTAGCTAAACTGGCTTTTTCATGTCTGATACATCCTGAGGTTTTGGTAAGACTGGAAACCATACGGAAACCAAATAACTGGGCACTTTTTTTTTTTTCTCAGACATATCCAATGTGGTTATGGCAGATGAGCTTCTCTTTGACTTCTGCCTCAATGGTGAAACGAAAGTGAAGTAAGTGTGAACTGTAAATGCTTTATAAACTGCAGAGAAATGCACACCACCCACCCACCATTGCTCGTAATGATGGCATAGAGCATCTCTCTGCTTCTGCTGGCGAGAGGACACCTCACCCAACATCCCCACATCCTGAGCCTGTGTTGACTCTTCAGACAAGACCCAGCCTCCCTCCGGATCTGTTTGATAGAATAGATACAAACCCAAAGTTTTCATTTCCTTCCTCTGCTTTACTTATTTTCATTTTCCTATCTTCAGGTTTGTTTACTCTTCACTTTAATCTCTCAGTAAATTTTTAGCTCAAATATTTCTTTCCTCTCTAAACCAACTCCCTTTTCCCCTTTTCTCTCTCTTTTCCTTCACAAAGCAGCCCACAGGACCAAGTCAAGGCTTTACCACCCTCGTGAATAATTAATCTCATCTGAGTCTGTAACTTAATCCAGGATCATCAAAAAGTCTGCATGTTTGGGGTCACTAATAAAAGAAAACATTTTTCTGCTTTTAGATTTTACCCATTACAAAAGTTTCTGCAATTAACAATGAACAATACTTGGTGCTGGCTGGCCATTTTACATTGAAAGATCTTTCCCATGGGAAAATGCTAATTTTCTATTTTCATAGGAACTATCTACTTCAGATAACTTTATTTTCATTTTTTTTCCTGTGCTTTGGTCTCTTAATATAACACTCAGCTAAGTTGGGTATAACATTTGTGCTGAACTTCTTTGCCAAACTGGTATTTTTTTAGAGTGAGTTTTGACAAGCAGAATATCAAGACCCACAGGAAGGCCTTTTTGTAGCTGTTTTAATGGAAGCTGATGAAAATGTATCCAGATCAAAACCCATAGAGTTTCTGAAAGAAAACCCGGCTTTGGTGGGTGATATAGGTGAATCTCTGGGAGAAGCAAACCCAGGGACTTGGGAAACACTTGCACAGGTTACCCAGAGCGGCAGTAGATGCATTATCCGTGGAGACACTGAAGGACAGGCTGGGTGGGACTCTAAGCAACATGACCAAGCTGTGGGTGTTCACTGCAGTGGGGGTTGGACTGGATAACCATTAAAGGTTTCCTTCAACTCAAATGATTGTATGGCCCTACAATTCTATGATTTGGGCAAATCCAATGATCCCTCATGAAACAGATGGGATCACTGTATGTCCAGAGAAAGACAACAAAGCTGTGAAGGGTCTGGAGCACAAATCTGATGTGGAGAGGCTGAGTTCAGACTGGAGAAGAGGAGGCTTAGGGGAGACCTTATGGCTCTGTACACCTCCCTGAGAGGAGGCTGTGGTGAGGTGGGGAGTGGTCTGTGCTCCCAGGTACCAGCGATAGGATGAGAGGTGGTGGCCTTAAGTTGCACCACGAGAAGTTCTGGATACTAGGAAATGTTTCTTCTGATAAAGAGCAGTGGTGTGCTGGCACAGCTGCCCAGGGAGTAGTGGGGTCACCATCTCTGGAGGTGCTCCAGAACCATGAGGATGTGGCACTGAGGGACGTGGGCAGTGGACATAGGGGGATGGTTTGGATTGGAGATCTTAGAGGTCTTCTCCAACCATAATGATTCTGTGATTCTATGATACAGTGAGTGTTCAGGCCCTGTTTTAAGCTTCTCCTGTAACCAGATTAAACCTTTACACTGATTCCCACACCGCACCCACACAGTATGGAGAGGTGAAACACCCAACAGCTCCACTCTAAAAGGGGACAACTCCATCTCCCCTTTGCGGCTGTGCCACTGCAGCGTGCCGGGTATTTCTTCATCTCAGAGGAACGCCGCCTAAACCAGGCGCAGGGCTGCCCACACGGAGCTGCCCCAGCTCCCACCTCGCCCGTGTGAGGAGCAGAGCGGAGGGGCCGGGATCCGCCGGGCACCGAGAGCCGCCACGGGACGCGGGCACCAGCGCGGCGCCGCCCGGCCGCGGAACGGACCCCACCGCTCCGGGGCCGCCCGCCCGGACCGCCCCCACCCAGAGCCCGGGAACGGGGCGGAGGGACGGGGGCCGCCCCGGGGCGGGGCGGGGCGGAGCGGAGCGGGAGGCCCGTGCCACCGCCCGCCTCGGCCGGCTTTTCGGCGGGAGCCTCTACTCCAGAGTGCGCGGTAGCGTGGGCCGGCCGCGGGCCCCATGTGGTGCCGACATCACTGACATGGCGGAATCCCCACCAAGCCCTTCTGGCACCCGCTCCAGCTAGCTGCGACTCTCCGCCGGCCGCCGCGCCCGGCCCGGCCCGCACAGCCATCCGCAGGTGAGCACGGCGCTGCCCGGGCCGGGCGGGGTACCCCGTTCTGGGCGCTCGGCCCCGGGCTCCGCGCCGCCCGCCCGTCCCGGCTCTTTTGTTCATCGCGGGGCGGCGGCCGCTGCCGTCGGGGAAAGTTTCTCCCGCTCGGTGCTGGGGTTGGGGTGGGTGAGGGGGGAGAGAAGTTTCGCCGGGCGAGGGGCGGCACGGCGCAGAGCGGAGCGGCTGTCAGCGCCTCCGCCCGCCGCAAGGAGCGGGGAGCCGCGGGAGGAACGTCGGCGCTGGGCCGGGCTGGGCTGGGCTGCGAGCGGGGCGAAGCGGCGTCCGAGTCTGGAGCCGGGGAGCGGCGGAGCGCGGCGCTGGGATCCGGGCGGGGAGAGGCTGCGGGAGAGCCGAGCAGCTCCTCCCGAGCCAGTCTGCCCTTGGCTGAGCGGTCTGGGGAGGGAAGATCCTGGAAACGTGGTGCGTTGCTCGCCAGACACCTCTGTAAATGGCATGGTACCAGCAGACGGGAGGGGGAAAAAAAGAGAAGAAGTCTTTGAAAAGCTGAACTTAGGCTGAGACGCGTCTGCAGCCCTCGCTGTGCCTCCCCCCCGTCCCAGTTCTCAGAATTGCGCTGTTTGAACAAGGCTTTGGCTGAGGCGGTGCGGTCGGGGCTCGGTGTAACGAAGCATTTATCCTATCGCTATTTGTAGCAGAAAGGCGGGAGCTGCCGCTCTCCACATTGGTAACGTTGGATTTCGTTTGCATTTCTTTGCCTCGTTCCTTCAAGTTCCCTTTCACAGTGGGGAAACTGAGAAGTGGAAAAGGCCAAGTTTCTTCTTCAGTGAGTGTTGTTTTTTCCTCTGTAGCTCGGTACTGGGCTGCACACAGCAGTGCTCAGGTACAGCCATACCCGTGGCCACGCTGGCTCTGACCACATTCCCTGCAGAGCCTAGGGCTCCTGTGTACATCTCTGCGAGGTGCCAAACCAGTCTGATCTGAGCTTACCAATGTGCTGGGCGGTGGGATTTCGGACTGGCATGCTGTCCAGAATGTGATTTCTCTGCCTTTTTTTATGTGCTGCCCTGGCTGATGGATTATTGCTGGGGCACAGTGTGTGCTTGTGGGAATGCTCCCAGGACCCCCCGACCACTTCCCCTGCAGGACAGCCCCTTGCTTGTGGTCTCACCCCTCTGCCACCTGTGCCTTTTTCTTGGCAGTATGAGAATATGCAACCAGTGCTACCAATAAGAAATGATTCTTGGCTGTGTTCCCAGGGTCACGCAGGGTCTTGCACAGGAATGGGCTGTTAGTGCTGTTCTCCTTAATCTACAGTGCTCTGTGGTTCTCTCTCATTAGTTTGAAGGCAGTTGTGCTTTGAAGTTGCATTGGGACCCTGCTGGGACAGCAATGTCAGCTTCCCCAGAGGTGCTCAAAGTCATTCTTCCCAGTTCAGTATTCCTGAGAAAGTTCATACACATAATGTAGCACAGGAACAAGTCTGTGTGGAAGGCGATATGTATCACAATCTTTGAGAGCTGTTGGGAACAATCTGGTTGGAATTTGAGGTCACTGCTGGAACAGCAATGAGAGGTTTTTTCATGTTGTTGCCCTACAGCTGGCTGAAGTCTGTGAAGGGCACAGTAAGGGTGGTGAAATGCTGGTGCAGGTTGCCCACAGATGTATATGATGGGTGCCATGGTCAGGCTGGACAGGGCTCTGAGCACCTGACGGAGTTGTGGATGCAGCAGCTCCCTCCTTTGCAGGGAGGTCGGACCAGATGGCCTTTAAGGGTCCTTTCCAACTCAGACAATTCTGTGCCTCTAAGTTAGCATCCAAACAAGCTGTTGCTCTCTATAGCTGGAAAGCGTGGAGCTTCAGTCTGGTGAATGTTAGCGCAGAAGCAAACTTTGTGTGTGCAGTATGAGGATCTTAAGTCTTACAAAGCAGCTGTTACTACCTGAAAGCCTCAGAACCAGAATACAGCCAATAAAGCAAATTATATTCTACAGTGCTGCTGGCCTCTGCTTTGGGAGGAGCAGATGTGGGGATTGCTGGCGTGCAGTGGGAGTGTGAGGACTGGCAGTTTGGCTGCTGTGGGAGCAGTCCCAGCCTCTGCACCAGGAACACCGTACTAGCAGGCAGTGAGTTTTGAAATCAGCGTCCTGGTGCATCAGAACACGCTTTGTGGAACGTGCTGTGAGTTATGGAAGGCTATTCTAAACAAATGTGACTTCAGCGCACAGCAAATAAAATAAATAGCGGAGGCGGCCAACAAACCTCTGTGTAAATCTCAGCTGTGCAAAAGAGCAGTGAGGCAGAGTTCTGCAAACCAGCTGCAGAGCTGCCTTGTGCATAGGTGATCTGTTCTGCGCTGCCGAACAGCAGCAGCGGGGAATCCTTCGGGGACGGGAATATCAAAAGTAACGTTGTTTATGGCCAAGGTTTAGTGTCGCTGTGTGATCCGTCCCTGGAGATGGAAGGTATGTGGGAAGAGGGAAGTTCTTCGAGCAACACGGTGGAAATAGGAGACGCTGGGTACACAACGGTAACAGGCCATCTACAGGCAGGAATGCTGGGCGGTGGAAAACAGATAACTCCTTAAACATTTGCCAGTTGGGATGGGACGATTACGTTTTCACCAGTTTATTCTGAGCACCTCTGCGGAATGAATGTGGACGCCCCTCTTTTATTGCAGAGCTGACTGCCAAAAAAAAAAAAAACACCACGAACTAATTAAACCTGATTTATTGTGCAATCTGAAGCAGTGCTGGGGAGATTGGTTGCCTTGCAGAAATTCTGCTGCAGATGTGAAATCTGTGCTTTGGGTGAGAAACTACGGAGCTGCTGAGCGAGTTCAGGAGAAAAGTGCTGTGTCTGCTGAAGTCCTCTCCAACCAGGAGCATTCCCCAGAGGTGCCAACTACCATGGCTCTGGCTGTTGGGATTGCCTTGTAGCAAGGAAAAGCCTGGAGGTTAAAACATACTGGTTCTCAAGTGGTGTGCTTCCTGAGCTTCATCCGTCCTTTATTTACCAGTAAATGTTGTTGTTTATCAATGGATAACAGACAACTACTGAGTCAGCCCTACAAGGACCACTCACTGTTTGTGTTTCAGGAGGTGACATACTGGACTCAGGCACTCTGCATATTGAAGGAAAGCTATTTATGGTGGTCTCTTTTGTACATAATATGAATCTAAAAGCGATTTGGAATTAAGATGCTGTTCCTGTTTTTCTTTTAAGAGAACAAACTTTGCAACTAAGGCTGGTATATACGTTTGCATCTGGCATCTGCTTTGTGGTTCTGTGCAAGCAGCTCAGCAGTGACCAGTAGGGGTTTGAGTGGAGTTGTAGCCGCTGTTTGTTTGTTTGTTGAGTTAGATTGATGTTATCTGAAATCACACGCGCTGTGGGACTGCAGGTGCCAGGTGTGCTTGGCTGCTCAGTGCTGAGTTGGTGTATCGCTGTTCTGTGGCTGAAATGCACATTCCTTGAGTGCTTCCTATGTAATTCCTGTGACTGCGGACATTTCTATTATAAGAGTCCTTTGCAAGGACCTAATAATAGAATATGTGTGTATGTATATATTTAAACATGCACTTCATGTCTCCAGAAGTGCTTCATATGGAATGTTTTGAAAAGCGAAAAAAGAAATCGCTCTCAAGAGGCTGTTAATAGAAACTTCAGTGAGCAACAATTTGAGATGACCCTCACCACCCTCTGAGATCCTTGGAATGCCGGGAACAGCTTTCCTCGTGCTGTTCATCAGAGCTAGCAAAATGCTGAGCACACCCAGCTCAGTGTGTAGCTGCCTTTCTGGGCCTCAGCGTGGCTGTTCTGGTTTTCGTGGTAGCTCCCTACTCCCTGATTGTCCACTAATAAAATGCGGATGTTCTGTGCTGCAACCTAAATCTCCGTGGTGTCTTTTGCCTCTGCATGATTCTTTAATCAGACCTAACACAATCAGATACAATTTTTCTAGAAGCTCGGTACCAGAAGCAGCCTGGGAAGAGAGTTCTCCTGCTGTCTTTTGGGATCACCTTGCTGTTTCTCTCTCCGTTAGTTAGCTGCCAGAATCTATCCCACTTTGTGAGTAACATTGATTGTGGAAGCACATGCTATCCAATGGCAATCCATATCACACGAGTGACCTTATGCTTGCTGACACTCATGCTGGTGGTTATTAAGTATCAGGTGGTGCTCTTTACTTCTTATTTATTTATCAATGTGGGATAATGCAGCAGAGGAAAAAAAGAGGGTAGCATTTGCTGATAATGAGAGCATTTAATAGGCTTCCTTCTGGTGAGCCTGCGGTCACATACTGTCATCTTACAGAGGAGTTGCTTTTGATGTCCTGATACAAGCAATTGAATGGTGAGCAAAAGCATCACCTTGTGAGAATAAATTAGTTTATATATATATATCCATATATTTTAAAGATATTAGTACTGACCCTCTTGAGACCCAGGAAATTTTTCTGCTCTTCTTTAGTGATATACACCTCCGAGGTGGTGGTGTTAATAACCTGAAGTAGGCTGATCTGGGCTGCACTGCCAAGCAACTGCAGCTTGGGAAAACAAACCTTGCAGGGCCCTCTGTCCATCTGTGGGAGCTGGAGATATCCTCACTGAGACAATATTCATCCTCTCCTCATTGGATGTGCCATTTATGCAGCCAAAATGCTGGCAGCTCTTAGGGAGCTGTTTGTTAACCCATTTTAACATGTTAAGTGTATTGTTTTCACCCAAATAATGGTTGTTGGAGTCCTTATTTGCCACAGTGTCTCTTCAGGGCTGTATTTCTTTTCAGACTCTTTCAAAGAGGTAATTTCACCAGATGGCAGTGAGAACAGCAGCAGAGCATGGTGTTTCTCTCAGCACAGCTCTGGCTCCTGCCTGGGCTGCCTATTTTGACTTTCCTACAACACTTTGCCTTCTTGAAAGCGTGGTTAATTGTCTGTTAGTTTATTTCTATGAATATGTTTAATACGTTGAAACATTTACACGTGAATGAACTTTGCTAAATGAAGCAGATGACATGAGCTGGTTAACTATAATATTGCTTTACAGGTCAAAACAAACCCCTGTAAATAAAGATGCACAAACACTTCGTCTGTAAAGCAGTACAGCTAATGCCAAGGGGGAAAAAATCTGCTTCCCTGACAAGATAAGGCAAATCAGAGTGTACCTTGTAGCTGACACCTAAAGGACCATACCAAAATGATGTCTTATTTCACCTTGTGGATAACATCAGTGCTGGTGCCCTCTGCCCAGAAGTCATAACCATCCCCTGGGATTATCCACAGGGATGCAGGTACTGCTGCATCATTCTTACACTTGCTGTACCCTGCTGAGCTGTTGTTTCTCTGCTAGGGAGATAAACCAGCACAACAGGGCAGTAGCTTAGGGCTCCTGGAAGTTTTTGCTGCTGTGTGATGCATTCCAGCTCTGCTTCAAGGTGGTCCAGGGCTGTGCTCTGACAGGATTCGTTGTGGGACACTTGGGCTTCTGTATTGATAGTTGACCATAAGTGGTAAATAGGGAACTTGGTGACTAAGGAGGGAAAAAGCCAGATGTTATGGTTTTCAACAGAGCAGAATTTGATGTAATGTTGGGCGGGAGCATTCTGAGTTGTTAAGGGTACTCATACTTACATAAAGTCAGCCTTCGTACTTCTGGTGTGTCAACTTGTAGCAAAATCAGCTTTGATTCTGCTTTGCACATATTTATTTTTGCTGCTCTGACAGATCTGTATAATTGCTTATTGTTTGCTGCTGCTTCTAATGATTGCACAAAAAAATAAACATCCTCTGTGACTTTCAGAGTGTGAGTTTGTTCCTCATTTGAAGCCAGTCTATGAGTGGCTATCTGCACCCCAGCTGCTGGAGTTCCTGCTGTGGGAAGGAGTGGTCTCATTGCCTCGATCAATTTTCTCCTATCTACAGGGTTTCATGCACGCAGCGTCTGATCTGCAGCCCTTCCTTCTTGGCTAATAGAGCTGGAAGTTCTTGTCCAGGTCTCCATTGCCCTCCTCAGTGGCTGTAGGAAACGGTTATGGGAGTGACTGCTCGGACCTTTGGATTGCAGCACAGCAGCCACCTCTTGCTTCTGGATACAGTGCAGGAGTCAAGGCCTTGGGATGCTTGTGCGACCGCAATCTCTGCAGCACGCAGGATGGCGACGTTTTGATTTGTATGCCTCTGAATAGGGTGCTTCAGTGGATGTGTGAGAGCTGCTGTGTTACTGGAAAGGCAATATTTGTACGTACCCAACGCTGAAGTTAGACATCAACAGTTTCGCTTCCTTTTGGCATTTCTTGGTCATGCAGTCACGCAGGATGATGCACTCCAAAAAGTTGCTGTAAAGCGTTTTTCAGTTTCTCGGTCCTTCCAGGCTGTTAGAGTGCTGTCTCTGCAAGCAGATCTCAGTCCTTTGACTTCTTTCTTTGTAACTCATTTGCCTGTTCCCTTCTCCCTTCCTTGCATGTTTGAATTGCATACCTTTGTCTTGGTGTATCCTGAGTTGCTGGGGATGGTGTAGTGGCACAAAAATAGGTAAGTGGATGGTTCTGATATGCCCTGAAACGTGGAAATACAGCGGTAACAAGAGCAGTAGGCTCAATGTTTTGCAAATATTTAACAATTAAAATGTCTGAATTTATATTTTCTGGGAGAAAATGAAATGTGAATGTTTAAAAGGAAAAAGAATTGAAATAAATTAGTGAGCAGGTGTGCAATACCAAAGCAGAAATGTTTTCTGTGATATGGGAAGAAAATCCAGCCTGGGTCACCTCCAATGCCAGGAGAGGCTGCACAACCAACAAATGACTTACGCTTGCACCAGTTCTCTGGGAGAAGAAAAATCAGCATGTAGCAAAGGCATTATCTAGCTAATTGCTTGGTAGCTGTTCTGAAATTGCTTTAATATTGGCCTTTGGTGTTCCCTTTCTCAGCAGAAAAGCTTTTGCTGGTGAGTAGTTAATGCTTCTGGGGGTGAGGAGCAGGCAGGCAGTCCATATGCTGCTCTCATCTCAGTGTTCTCCTGCAGCTCCTGATGCTGCTTTCAGTGACCAAACGGAGTTTTTGCTGCTGTTGTTGTTCCAAAGAGTCAGGTTTTACATTGAATGAAGCAGTGTTAATAATAAATGTAATGACTGTATGATGTGCTTTCATTTATGAGCTCCTCGGGGAAAAATGTTTTAATTGTCTTTATGTTAACATGGATAAATCAGAAGCTTGTTTCCATCCATCAGGGCTGGAGACATGAAACAAAAGCCCAGCAAACTCCCAGATGGTGGCAGATCCTGGCTGAGGGCCACTGCCAGGCACAGCTCAGCCTCTGTCACCAGCACATGGCTCTGGTGGATGTCACCATCTTTGGTGTCTACTGTATTGGAGAAGGGGTCAGGTGTGGTACTCATGGACTTCAGGCTCAGAGCTGTGGTTGAGCCCCCTGCCAGCTCCCCAGGGCTGTGATGTGACAAGGGGTGGGCATTAATGGCAGATGGATGTGCACAGCTGGATGCACCCGGATGGGTGCCCTGGTTCCTGCAGTCTTGCTTATGCTCAGCATCCTCTGGTTTAGGAAGGTCTGCCTGGAAAAATCAATAGTGTAAAGTAGTAGCTTCTGGCATGGACCACCAGATGCTGTGAATTGAGTATATTAATTAACGTTACTGGCCAGGACAGACTGTCAATTTAATTAGTAAATCATTAATTAAGCATGAGTGAATAACCAGTGTGATGGTTGCTTTGCTCTCTGAGAGCAAAGCACCTAGCAGAGGATTTTATTACCCCATCTTGCAGCTAGGGAAACAGAGCAGGGAGGTGGCACCACTGGGGATGCAGTTGGTGCAGGCTTGCTCTCACCGAGGCCCTCCTAGAAGGCTTCCCCTGGCTGGTCTCATCTATTCCTGTGCTTTTAGCAGTACTGCAGGACACAAAGTCAGAAGCTGGCTGCAGAATAGTCACGTGCTAACACAGCTATCTCTGCCCACCCAACATGTAATCTTGTCAGAGGTGCACTAGGATTTGTTTGACAGGACCTGTTTTATTAGAATTGATTGAGTCTGTATTTTTGAATTCCTTATCAGTGGGATCCCCCATTGCCTTTTAATTGCTTTCTCTGGAAGTTATGTCCCCTAATGGCACACAGCTGTCCTGCTCCTATCAGCCAGTGGGTTGGCATCAGATCTGCAGAGAGAGCTGCATCTGGCCTTCATTGCAGGACGTTGGGGCTGATTTGCTCATGGAGGTGATTCACCCATCTGTTACAAGTGTGTGGCTTGCCTTCTTTCAAATATGGAGTGCAAAGTTGTAGTAAATGCTTTTCTTTTATTTTTAATCCAGCATCATAAGCTGTATTTTCATTTGTTGTTTGGGTGTTCTTTTTTGCAGTTAGGTTACAACACTAGATTTCAATCTCTCCTAATTTATTTAGGGAAAAAAGAGTTCACTTTTCTTGTCGTATAAATGATGAAGAGCTCTCCCGACTTGCCTTGACTCCAGGCAGCAGGCTTGGTCTCACACCAACTTTCTGTAAGCTGTACTGTGCTTTTATCGCTGCCAGTTCTCCTTCCCCCTGAGTTCTGCACAGAAGTAGCACCCCCCTGCTGACTGCAGAGCTCCTGCAGTCCATATTAGTGATATGCTGATTTAAGGAACTCTACTACTTTTTTTTTTTCCCCACTTAAATAATTCAGTCTCCTCCCCTTTAGCAACCTGTCAATGGATCCAGGTTTCTTTGTTCTCTGAAACTCTTTGCTTCTTGTTTTCCTTATTTGATGAGAAGAGCTTTTATATCCTCTGCATCATCCACCAGTGGTCAGCAGAACACGAGTTGTAGCTGTGTGTGGTGAGGGCATCTCCTGGTTAGTCACTGCTAAAATGTGGTGTTTAACAGTGACTTAAAAGCAGAACTTCAGCTGGATCAGATGATGTTCTACAGATAAAGGTTGGTCGTTGTTTGTTAATGAATGTCTGTCTTTTGTCAGAGGTAATTACTGCAGCTTGGTAAGAGATAAACAAGAGTTCAGGCAGAAAACAGCTGGACTTCAGTCTGCTTAGAGAAAGGGATGGTGGACGTGAAGTGATTGTCCTTGGGCGTGTGACTCCTGTGCTTGCAGCTCCCATGCTATAAGGGAGGAACAGCACGCTTTGGAGCTCAGGCACAGCTCCAGCACTGAAATACCAAGCTAGGCATAAATAACAGGAAGGTATGTGTGGTAGATCTGTTTGTGTGCTGGGCTCCAGGTGATGTGCAGCACTGTTGGAATTCCCAACAACGTTGTCTTTAAGATGCATCCTTGTTAGAAGCCAGGGCTGGCCGTGCTCTGAGCAGTAGGCTTTGTCATGCATGAGGATGAACTGCATGACCTAAATGTGGGCACGAGGGAGCTCTGGAACCCTGGATGTTGGGATGGGAAGGGCTGAACAATGTAGAAAGAATTCCAAGTATCTTTTTTGTTAATTCTTTTTTGTAGCACGCTGCTACAAATCTACTTCACTTCTAATGACAGTGAGTCCTGATTTCAGCAGATTCAATTATGTTTATACTCCCCTGCATGAGGACTGAGTTCTGCCATTCTTGGTATCTCATACTGAAACTGTTTTTTTCCCCCCAACGATTGGTTTGCTTTTGTAAGGAGAAATATATTTGGATGAAATTGTCAAGTGGTGCTGCTGTTTCCAGGACACACAGAAGGATTCTGAATGCTACACTTCTGTTACTGAAGCAGTGATGGTTGTTTATACTTCAGAAGAAACATTAAGTCCAAAACCAACTTGTCAGAAATGGACATAGGAAGCATCCATTGCATTTGCCATTTAGATTCTATGAAACTGAGTTTGGAACAATATCTGAAGGGGCTTTGTGTTCTGAGCTCTGAAATGCTCCGATGCCTTTTCTTTCTCTGCCCTTCCTGCTGCTGCTTATCTTCAGGAGTGATTTTTCAGGCTGTAATAGGAGTAAGAGTTTGGCAAGCACAGGGGTAGCCTTTTCTCTGATGCAAATCGGTACAGCTTCATTCAGGATATTTGTTCCTAAAGCTGTGACATTTTTAAGCTGTTAAAATGCTGTTGTTGGTACTCTGATAATCTTCAGGGGCGTCCATTTAGATTGCACGTTCACGATTGATGATGTCAGATCAGTTCTTATCTTCAGCTATTCTAGAGCATTACTTGGCTATTTTAGCTAAACACTTGGCTCAAGTTGAGGAGTTTTATTAAGGAGAGCATGATAAGGTATTCTCTTGCCTCATTCCCTCCTCCCTGCCCCCAAATGCAAAGCACTGAGGCTCAGGTGGTGATGCTGGGAGGTTCTGCTTACATCAGTTGATCTCTGAGGGTATTCTCATTTTTGTGCCTAAAAATGAACTTTGGGTGCCTGCCACACGTTGCTTTCCAAGAGAGGAAGAAAAATCAGTTTCTGATCTCTATGGAAGTAAAGGAAACATATACAACAAGGGTGAAATCCCCCCAGCCTCCAGTGCTGGAGAATCATTCCATAGGCAAATTGTGCAATAAGGGGGATGGAGGTTTTTGAAGAAAGCTTTCCCTAAAGAATTAATACCTGTCAACAGTGGCTTTGCAGTAAGCTTAATGATCATGCCTGGAAGCTGAGATGCTGCTTTGAGAGTAGAAGCTGAAGATGTAGGGGAGTATCCAATTTATGAGTATTGGAAAGGAACTGAAACAAGAACTCTTTTGTTGATGTAATGTCTTCAGATGAATTTTATTGCATAAAATAGGTAGCTGGGAGGAAGCCTTAAACCTTAGGAATTTGTTTCATTGATTCAGTGGATCTAGGATCTCTTCTAAAGCTGGTATTTATTGATTGAGCATGGGTTCTTACAGTGAACTATAATGATCTTATGGAGCTTCACCAGAAAGGTCTTAACAGTTGTGCTGCTTTTCTTATATAACTAGAAAAAAGCCTTTTTTTTCCTCTGTAGTATTACTCAGCAGTGGGGTTTAATTGGATTGTTTTGATTGAAATAGGAAGTAGCATATTTTTATGCATTGTGTTGTACACTTGAACTGATAGGATGTAATTAGACACTTCATTTTGCTTCCATTTGACATCTTTCCACTAATTAGTAACATGGATTGCTTTCTTTTGCATCACTTTATTTTCAGTTGATTAAGTGCACTTACTTAGCTCCTCTAAGGGTACAAAATTAAGAGCGTGCTAATTGTGCAACAGTTCTGGCACATGCAGATTGCCTCGGTGTCACCTAAGGACAAGACTTCTGGCAGTGTGGGTGCTGCTCCCTCTGCGTGCCCATGGGCAGGTGTGTCAGCTCTTCCTCTCCTGCTGTCTAGTCAGAGCTTGCTGGCCACGGCTGAAAGAAGCTCTCGCCCCTGGGGATGGATCGCTTTCAGCTTCTCAGTGTTCAGGCAGACTCCTTTGGTGACTGTGGGTGGTTGGTGGTGGAGGCACCAAAGGGATCTCAAAGGGGTTGGCCTGGAATCCAGTATACCTCATCCAAGAACTGTCCTGAGGTGAGCGGGCTACACTAATTTGGCATACTGTGCTTGTGAGACATTGGGCCTCAGAGGGAATAATGCTACAGCTGTGATGTACTTGAGTACTGATTTGAACATCAGTTATTGATGTGAGGCACTAAGTGTTGTCTAACTTGTGCCTAGTAACGAGGCAAAGCCAACAGAGTTGAGAATTGGAAGCCACTGAAGTTGTATTGCGCTGCTGATTGCAGCCTGAGCGCATGCAGCCTCTGGTGCTGGGATGAGAGGTAAACAGGGCAGGCTTTCCTTTACAATTAAAACTTTCTAAATAGAATGAAGCTTTTTGGGTGTATAAATATGAAATTTAATTGCTTTTTTTTCTCCTATGCAGAGGGAGTTCTATCACATCTCATCATTCTTGTAGTATATCTTAAGACCAGATTTTGATGCTTGCACATCCAGAACTTGCTCAGAGGTGTTCGAGCCTTGAGCCAGTGGTAATTGAAAGCTGGTAATGAATCAGCTGTGTTAATGTCACTTGTGTATGTTTTAGAAGCATTCAGCTGTGGGCTTCACTGTCATAGAATCATAGGGCGGCATGTGTACATGATACAGATCATTTAGCTCTAACCCCATGCTGTGAGTCCTCACCACAGACAGCAAGCTACTTAGGGCCTTTAGAAAGCACTAATCTTGATTTGAATGTGAATCCATGTACGGTAACTGTTGAGTCACGGTGTGAACCACTGATTGTGCACCTGGGGAAAGGACCCAGTCAGCCCTGGGAGCACGGGTGAAGGCAATTCAGCTGTGTGACCTGAATGGGTGGAGCCCGGCTGCACCTCTCTTAGACCTCATTTAAGGGCTGACTGCAGCTGTTGAAGGATCTCTGGTTGGAGGTGCCTCCCTCCAACCAGAATTTTCCCTGTGAACCTAGATCTTCAGAGATGGGTGAGTACCGTTCCTTTTCCTGTGTAACACCATTTGCACTAGTCCCTTTGCTACTGCACTCCTGTATCGCCCTTGCACTGCATTGACCTTTCTGGTTGTAACAGTGCGTTTTAAGATTACTCTGCTGTTGGTTAAGAAACAAACTACTGACTGCTGAGAAAATGCTATCAGTGTGAATCATTCATTTTCAGTGGTGTTTTACTTGGACTTGAAACTGGTCATGTAGGGAGAAGTTGCACGGTAAGTTAAAACACGACCATCACGCAATATCTATGCCATATAGTTGAGGTGATTTTATGAAATCTGAGTTTTTCTGTCTAGTTGCTGTTACCCCCAGTGACAAACATGGATTTGAGGCTGTCGGGTGGTTGTGCAGGAGCCACCTGAGTGCAGGTTGGGCACCTGGGAGCACAGCAAGCTGTTTAAGACCTGTGAGATGGCTCTATTTTAGAGCCAGGAATCCCTTCATGGCTCTTGGTCCATCCCAGAGGCCAGACAGCGTGCTGAGCCGAGTGCCGCGTCCTACACTGGGCTGCCTGCCCGCTGGGAGCCTGCTGCAGCTGGAACCTGGCCCTCCAGACAGCCAGGATGTTTGCTTTTGTGGAGTGCCGTTGTTGAGGAAATCGAGCGAAGGGATCACTTGAAAGGCCAAGCCACCTCCTTGAGATTAGGCCGTTAAATTACGCTCGCAGCCTCCTCTTAAAGCACCTTATCGGGAGGGGCTGGGGAGGATGTACTTGCGATGGCAGGCACTGCTCAGGAAGCTCACTTCTCCTCTGCGGGGCAGTACTGCAAGGAGTGATTCTGACTGTGGCCAAGAGGAGCCCTGCAGCAGCTGGAGGACCTGGGCGTGAGGCCGGGGCAGGATGGCGTGCCCAGAGCCCTGCACTGCTCAGAGCTGGGCGACACGAGGGCAGATAAGGAGGAATGCAGAACTTTTAAAGTATGGTAAAGCTGGATATCCTTTGCTCGGGATATTTCCTGTCCACAAGAATTTATTTTTCAACAGTGTTATTGGCAGAAAATCCACTAAATGGAAGAGGGGGAAGGAAACTTAGACGTTACAGCAGAAGTCTGGAAATTTCTAGTCTTCTCAGCGAAGTGAAGAACTGGGAGAGATTTGGAGAACTGAAAAATGTGGACCTTTTATGTATCTGTCTGCTAGCATGCATAATTACATATGTAATAGTCAGTGATTTGTGTTTTTCAACATCAATAAGGTCCATCAGTTAACTCTCAGATTAAAAAAAAAAAAAAAAAAAAAGGCTGAACAACTTCAAAATGTTGTTATTGAGAAGGAACAGGAGGGGCTGGTGCAAAGCGTTCCAGGCTAACTTCCTCCAGTCTGCTGCATGCCTTGCCTTTGTGTTTGTAATGAATTCGGGCCTAAATCATAAAGCAAGATTAATTGGCAATTTGTGATCTGGTTAATCCTGTAGTGAAACTAAATTGTATTTAGTGCTGCAGATGCATTTCATGTCTGCTCCCCCACCGGCTGCAAGGTTTGCTTGTAACACGACTTGGCTGCCAGAGTAGTAGCAGAGAAGTGCTTCCTGCTACCAGAATGCCTTTGTAAGGCTGTTTGTGTATGCTTCCTTCTGTAAACTTCAGATAGAATTCGGTTGAATGTGGGTACGTACACTGGGATGGCTGTTTCTAACAAAGCTTTACAGCTATTAGATTCAATGAGGATTTATTGTTTACCACCTTTTTCCTTCTGTTGTTTTTGTTTCTAATAACAAGTGTTTCCATGTTTCCTTTAGGTTAAGTAACACACAAATAAATGTAGATGTATGTCAGTTAGCTGCATACACTGAGCACCCTGGTAAAACTTACAGAAAAAAGCTAGTGTAATCAAGAGGCATTAACAAAGAAAGGGCTCATGCTGCTCTCATCCTTGCGCTAATAAAAGGAGAAAAGAACTCAATAGGTACATGGAGTTCTTTCTGGAGCTTGCAGCTGGACTTTATTTTTGGAAATAGGATTATTGTGTGTGTTAGAACTTCTTAACCCGTTCTCTGTCCATCCTTAGCACCCAAGAAAAGGCTTCCGAAACAACGCGGAATGTACCATGCTGAGACTGCATTTTTTTTTTTTTTTAAGGCTGCAACGTGTTAAAACAGAAATCCGAATGGATGAGAACATCTTCATAGTGGTGCACAAATGATTTGGAATCCTTGGTATGTGCCAGTGGCAAGAGCTGAATTCCCCAGGCCGCGGCTGCTTTGAAGTGGGTGCCGCGCAGGGCTTTGCTGTGCAGGCAGGCCTGGCTGTGGGGCTGAAGGCACACGGTGAGGCCACGTGGCTTTGTAACAGGTTAAATCTAGGATAGTAAGAGTGAGACACTGAGAGTATTCTTTTATGTCCCTTATCACTTGGCTTTCTAGCAAAAAAAAAAAAAAAAAAAAAAAAAAAAAGAGAGAGCAGAACCCCCTCTTTACTTCTTCAGTAATCGTTTGAATTCTTATTTGTGAGCATGATTAGAACCCTCTAACCATCTTGAAATACCGTGCATTAGCTATCAGCTCTGTTGTATGGGGAATGGTGGCTTGGTGCTTGTATTAAACAGAGCCTTTCTCTTATTTGTTTTGGTTTTGGGGCCACTGATGGTCTTTTAAATCCTGAGGTGTAGATCAAGCCATGATTTTCTTACTCTGTTGTACATTTTCATTTTCTCGCTGCTGATAAGGATATATATATTTTTAATGTTTATTATTGCTTATTAAACTCTTTCTTATGGTCTGCACCTTGTGTTAGACCACATCAAACTAAACATAGCGCAATCTGAAATGAAGACTTCATCCCTTGTTCTGATGGGGAGCTCCCTTGCTTTACCTCAGCCGTTTCCAAGTGGGTAAATAACTTGATGACAAATGCAGATCTCTGTGGGAGATCAGATGTGATCGCTGGCGCATCGTGTTAGACAGCATGCTTTTCCCATGGTGGCTCTTCCTGCAGTGGGTTCCCATCTTGCCAACTTGGCTGCTCCTCCTGTCCCTCTCCCATCTGCACCGCTCTGCTGTTGGGTGCCACCAAGTTTCTGCATTTTTCATCGCTTTTCTGATAATCTAAAGGAAATCTTAATCCTGATGATTAGGAAATCTTTACAACCTGATGCTAAATCAGCATTCATGCTATAAACAGAAAGCAGTTGGTGGTTGTGTTAACACTTTCTCTTTGTTTACTATTAGTCTAAGTACTTTCTTGATACCTGATAAATACAAGGTTCAACTCGCTGTCAAAAAGAAGGAAATTGCTAGTAACAAGATGACTTCTTAATTTAGTCAGTTCAAGAAGTTTTCAAAATTAGCCTTCTTCACAGATTCAAAGCATTCTTAACAATAACTGTATTATAGTCTGCCCATTTCGGATGAGAATGAACCTCATTCATTATCTTTGATCAATTACTCTTCTGAGACTTCAGTGCCTTAATGTATATGGATGAGAGAAGAAAATGAGAGCATTCACCTTTCCTTCGGCTACAGGAATTCCAGTTTAAAGACAAAAGCTGCAGCAGGTTGACCTTCTCATTTAAATGGTAATAAATCTTGTTCTGCTCCTCCTTGAGCAGAGAGGTCACTGAGAGCAAAGCAAGTCAGAATGGATTTTCAACAGCAAACTTCTGAGTGTTTAAAACTTCAATAAGCAATACATATCTCTTGCTGTAGTGCTGTAGCAGTCACTTATGTTTGGCATCTCTGAGTGCTTGCTTGATGAAGTAAGGCATCTATGGGATGGGGAGGAAGCATGCCCAGCAACCTGTGAGTTGGATTTCGGGACTTGTTACAGCAGTGCCTAGGGACACAAAACAAGGTTGGAGGAAAAATCCCACATTCAGAGTTTTATCTGGGGCTTGGAAAAACATTAATCAGAATTCATTAGGAGTGAGGGAGTTTCCTTAGTGAACATCAGGAGAGGGATGAGCTGCTGTGAACAGCTGTTGGGTAGCAGAGGATTTCCCTGTAATGCTCTCCATTGCTTATGTAGCCACCAGCGTCCTGTTTGTTGGGATTTGGTGGGTGAACTCCTATTCATACTTTCTCCCCAACCCTCTAAAACCTCTTCCTTTTTTAAGATAATCATTTTCCCCAGTCTCACATTCTAACCAAGCTGAAGTCCATTTCTTGAGATTCAGGTCTACTTAAAGGTAGAATTATGAATGTAATATTTTTGGAAGAATGCATTTTTTCTTAATACTTCTTTCCAGAAAGCCAAAATGCTGTGGATGGATAAACACGAGCCATCATAAAAGTTTGTGTGGTTTTCTGAAATTTATTTGAATATTGACTCCAGGCTCTTGCACCTCCAGAATTTGGAATGCAGCTGTGAAAATGAATTTCCTCAACTTAGTGAGTGAAAATAAAATGGGAGCTGTGTGTTGCACAAAGCTTAAGGTAGTTTGCTTTCTGCTTCTCACCCATTGAATTTTTTCACTTGAATAGTATTGTGTAATTTAAAGGATGCAGAGGTGAAGTTTATTTTCAGTGGTTGAATTGACGTTATTGGAGCTGAGTGTGGCTGTATTATTAGGGAAACACAAACAAGCATAGCCATTCCCTTTGTCATTAAATAAGTTTGCATTCAATTATTACAGTTTCATTGTGGAGTAATTTACCTTCACCCAGCTCAGTTCCTAGTTCTTGTTATACTGCTTTGTGCATCTGACTTCTGACTGTCCCGAAAGGACTTTGTGTGGCTATCTTTGAGACCCCTGATTTATTCTGTATCATTACAGTATGACGTTCTGCAAAGCTGTGTGACTTCCCTGGTGAGCAACAGCCTTTCCTCTATTTCCGTGTAGGTGCGAAAGATTAATTTGTAATGGGGACCTGCAGGTTAGTGCTGTCATATCCTAAGTGGGCAGCCTGTGCAGACTTGGCTGGTTGTGGTTATGTCTTCCAAGTTTTTAGAAAGCAGCAGTAAACTTGCTGGGTACCCATCTGCAGATCTGCTGTAAGAACGTCCGCATTCTTTCTGTTTCATTTCCTCCCTTTCCTTCTCTGAATATTTTCCTACCTTTCAGCCCAAGCTCACAGTAACGACAAGCAGTCGTAATGTTTCCCTTGTTTTGGAGCTGAGAGCAGTAAGGTCACCATTGCAAGTAGGGTATTTTGGATGCTGTTTTTGACTTTTTGGTTTTTTTTTTTTTTTTTTTAAAAGCAAAGCTGCAGAAACTGTAGAGGCTGCATGCAGAGTCACTCCTTTGGGGTTATTTCCAAGGAGCCTTGCCAGCAGTATGCTGGAAGGTGGGCCCTTCTTCTTCCAGGGCTGTCCACTCATTACAGCCCTGGATCCCATTTCAGGCAGGTAACAAAAAACCCGAGGGTTTTCCCACTTCAAACATGTCACAGAGAACTTGAGCTGCATTGCTTGGTGTGCTCACTGCAATGGGAGCTGCTGTATCTGGGTCCTGCCGGCGCTTGGTGCTGTGAGCTCCGCTTGGCTCTCTTGTGTTGCCTTGATCAACTCTTGATTAAAAGCTGCTTTGGTCTGCAGCTGTGCTTTGTCTTTTAGCGTTCTCTAGGTATGGATCAACTCTGCATGATGGATTGTTTCTCTAGCAAGTGTAAATGAGCAGTGATTTTGCTGAAGGCACCGACGCTGCCATCACGTAGTACTGATTGGAGATAAAGGTGGAAGACGTTGCGTCTCTTTAACAAACAGCCAAAAACCACTCTTAAATACCATATTATCATTTGGGAAAAGTGAAACTTCACATTATATTCTGTGAAACTGAAGAGCGATGAAGCTGGGAATTGTCCTCTCTTCTTGATGCCGTAGGGCGGTGGGCTCTCAGTGCTGGGCTTTGTGTGCCATCGGGTAGGAGCACGTTGCTGTGGGCATTCCCCTGGCTGTGTTGCGGGGCTCTCTGGCAGCAGCAATGCTGGGTGCCCGCTTGGAGCAGCCGGGTGGGAGCTGCACACAGCGAGGTTTCCCACCAGAGCACAATGAGCGACTTTGTCAGCACGGCGTCAGCCCGGAGTCAGGTTAGCAGGGATCGGCTGAAACAAAAGCATTCGTAGTGCATGAAGGTGTGCTGGAGCCTTGCTGTAAATGGAGTTTGGTATGCCTGCTTTTCAAGTGCTGCAGATTGATGTGATAGATAGTCTTTTTTTTTTTTTTTGTGGTTTAATTAGTAGTTTAGAGAGGAAAAAAAAAAAGCACCATTGATTTCAGTTGATTCTTCCCTGAACAGGAATTCTGGAAGAGATAACTGAGGTCTTTGTGATACTGTTCCTTGGGCTTTACCTGGACAGTGAAGTTGAAGGGGAAGGTGTTTATCACCAGCCTGCCATGCTTATCGTGCTGGGACAGTGATTAATATTTTGGTTATTAAATGTAGGGAGAAAGAAAACAGGTGAGGCACATTCCTTATCTGCCTCACACCTTCGTGTAAGAACTTTGTGTAGGGGTTGATGTGTTCCTGGGCATGTGCACAGCGTCGGAGCCCCAACCCTGTGGAGCTGAGTGCCTCGGCATACCAATAATAATGCTCTTAAGTGTACCTGAAAACATAACTGTGTTATGTACAGCAAAGGGCAGCAAAGCTGTGAAGGAGCACAGCTCCTATGGGGAGCAGCTGAGGGAGTGGGGTGGTTTGGTGTGGAGCAAAGGAGGCTCACAGACCTTATGGCTCTGTGCAGCTCCCTGAGAGTAGGCTGTGGTGAGGTGGGGGTCAGCCTCTGCTCTCAGGTAACAGTGATAGGATGAGAGGTGATGGCCTCAAGTTGTGCCAGGGGAGGTTCAGGATGTGAAGAAGCATTTCTTCTGATAAAGAGCAGTGGTGCAGAGGCACAGCTGCCCAGGGAGTGGTGGGTTCACCATCCCGGGGGTGTTCAGAGCCGTGGGATGTGGCAATGAGGGACGTGGGCATGGGGGGATGGGTTGGGGTTGGGGATCTTAGAGGTCTTCTCCAACCGTAATCATTCTGTGAAATCTCTGAGGGATCGAGACCCAGGTTGTAGACAAGTGTAGGTCTAGGTTGGAAGGTATTGTTTCTCCTCAAGCAAATGGTTGGAATGGCTTTGTATTTACTTGAAACAGTGTTTAAATGCACCCAGTGTATTTTATGACAATGTGAGTTTTGTTTACAAATGGC
Organism: Meleagris gallopavo; assembly: GCF_905368555.1. Lineage (NCBI taxonomy): Eukaryota > Metazoa > Chordata > Aves > Galliformes > Phasianidae > Meleagris > Meleagris gallopavo. The sequence continues at coordinate 18,854,784 of NC_139414.1, read as the reverse complement.
TTTTGTTGGAAAAATGAGGCCACGTGGAGTTCGGGGAACCCAAAAAGGGTCATCAGCAGACAGTGGGTGTTTTGGCAGATGGAAGTGCTGGAACTGACTTGTTCAAATTTGTAAATTCTTAGTATTACAGTTAGGGAAGTCACAGGGAGAGGGGTAACCACCAACTGTTGGTGTGCTTGTGAGTTCCATTTCTGTGCTGTGATTAATGCAGAGGGAGATGAGGAAAGAAATGTGTGAAGCCTTTGAAGAAGAAAAGTGGTACAAATAACAGATGGGAGTAGCTGTTACCTTTTAGCTTCAAGAAAAGGCACAGAGAAATGTGAATGGTGTGAGAGTGTTGCATGTAAGTCGTCTTATTTCTGGTCTACTGTTATGTCAGCAGCACGAGCTGCAGCCATCGCGTTTTTATGTTGTAGAACCGAGTCAGAGCAGGAGGTTGCTTTGCTCTAACAGTACTACTTGCAGAAGTGAGAATGCTGTGGAGTCAATTCAGTTGTGTTCCTGTGGTTCCTGCTCAGATGTTACTCTTGTTATAGCTACATCTCTGGACATCTTTCACTTTGTGCTTTGTTCATTTGCCCTCAATGCTGCTGTCTGGCTGTGAGTGTCTCTGGGGCACACTGGCCTCCAGCCCCATGCAGCTTTCCTTTGGGAAACTTTCATGAGGTTCTTTCCTGGAAGACCAGGGAAAGCTGGTTTGCCTTTGGTGAAAGACTGCTTTGTGCAACAGCTTGCTTTATTCTGGTATTTCGTCAGAGCTATTATCAGTTGATTAGTTGTACTCACCTGCTGAAATAAGATGCTCCTGCATTATGCTGTCTGACCTCATCTCATTCCTGATGCTCACCTGTGAGTCGCCTTTGAAGTTCTGATGCCAGCCTGCTCTCTGGGTCCTCTGTTCTTGTAATTTTATTATAGGCTGGCTGGCCTTGCCTTGTCTTGCTGTTTATTATGACAAATCAAAACAAGCAGATCTGTTCCACAGGGAAAGCAGAATGGCAGAAACAGCCCTGCGTGTCCTCTTTGTACTTCTGGACTGCAGGCAGGCTGGGGGCGTAAGAGCCATCTTTGTGGGAGATATCTTTAAGTTAAAAGGACTGCCTAGTTAGAAGATGCTTAGTACTTAAGGCCACTGGGTTATTCCAGTTTATCCCATATTTGAGCAGGGATTGCTTTTATTTGGCTGTTCCTAAATTGCAGATGTACCTGCTGAGGATGTGGCTGATTGCAAAATGGCTCTTTCTAAAATAGCAGAGCTCCAGATCTTGAGAAATATACTGTCAAATGACTGGCTTAAATAATTGCAAACTAGTGTAAATCTCATCATAGCAGAGCTATCTGGATAGTTGCTTTACTAATTTTTCCTAGCACAACCCCATCAACCTCCCTTCATCTCGTACAGAACTGAATACTTCTGATAACTCTAGTCTTTGAAGATGAGATGTATCATGGGCATGACATTGTCATTGCTTAAAATAAAAAGAAACCAGAGGAGAAAACCTACTGAGGAATTATGGTTTGAAGTGGTTGCTTTTGCTTTCCAGCCCTGGAGATGGGCGGTAGCTGCTTGGTGCCTGGCTGCTGTTCTCAGCCTCTCACACCTCAGCCAGCTCTGGGCGCAGGCCTGCTCGCTAATCTGCTTTCTCTACCATTATAGATTGAAAGAAAAAAATAATGAAATCATGTATTTCTCCTAAACTGTTACAAATAAGCCTGTTTGGATGCTTTCAAGTTAATCTGCCGTGCTAGCAATTAAACGTGAAAAGAATGCTTGAAGGTTTAAATGATTCTTCAGACGGATGTGATTTAACGAAGCTAATGAACACCCATCAGACAAGACAAATTCCAGAGTGTTTGTGCCTTGACCAACCATCTGTGCACATACCTCCAGGTACTGCTCATGTCTCAAGATGCTTTTCTACATGAACAATTAGGGCTCTTTTCTGAACTGAAGTGGCAAGCCACGGCAGGAGCCTCTTGAAGGCAGCTATGTTCACTGCAGTGCTTCCCTGCTTTTCCATGACAAGACACCGGTGTTGTGGGTGTTTTACCAAAGCTTACATTTCCACATGTGCAGCATGAAGTGCAGAAACAGGAAAACAGGGCAATGTGTAAGCACTGTCATCTCTCGCACGTGAGTCCCAGCACTCGTAGTGGCCCAAACTGGGAGTGCTGCCCTCTGGGAGCCTTCCCAATGGGTCAGGTGCTTGCTTTAAATTCTTAGCATCTGAATGTGTCCTTGTGTAAACAAGTTTATGGGTGTGGATACTCGTGTGTGTAGATGGGTGCATACATGCAGGTTTTTTCCTGGTTGGTTCTCCTTTTAGGGATGCAGCTCAAAATCCCTTTGGAAGAAGCACTGATTTCTTCAACTGAGCGGTGCTGTGGTTTGACATACCAGGCTTGGGTAGGATTCCTCAGTTCCACAAACAAACTTCTGGCACATAGCAAACGGTTCCCTAAATGCTGCTTTTTATTGAAGGTAACGGCTGCAAACCTGAAAGGGTTTTCTTATTCTGTGTTTCGCTTCATTTCTTCCTTTACATGGGATTCTTTCTGGAAGGATTTGAGCCTTCCCTTTATGGACTTGTTCTATGCTGGGTGATGTGGGGTTCCCTCCCATGTTATCAGTGATGCCACACCTGTTTCAGTTGTGGCAAAACTGTGTGAGGCAGCTCCTGCTTGCTTGTACCCTTGCTGGCCGTGCCAGAGTTGGAATTGTCCATTGCTTGGGCTGGAAAGAGATGAAACTGTTCCTTTTGAAGACACATTCTGTGTTTCAGATGGTGTCAACAGTAGCATAGCAGATGCACCGTTGCAACTCTTCTGGGATGTATGTTCCATTCTGATGGGCCTGAATTGCCCCACCAAAGCCCTGCACTGGAAGGAAGATGTCCTTGCTTATATCCACATTAATTGCATGGAAGAGACCTTCTAGGAACAGTTAGCAGTGATTATCTGTGTGTGGTTCAAACTGTGGCTGGAATTTCAGGCTATTTCTGACGTAAAGTGTTGGGTCACACTAATTTTCCATACATGGAAATTGGTTTCAGACGGCTGCACTTTGTTCTGTGTTTTTTCTAATTTTTTTTCTGTTGCCATGTGTAACTAATTTATATGTTACTAATTCACATATTGAATTAATTTAAGGGAACCGACTCATCTTGGTGACCAGTAGAGGGGCGCAGTATTGGAAAATCAGGTTTGTAGCAGTAACTTGCAAACATCAGAAGGATTGGAGCTTGCTTTGGGGTCAGAGCCCTGAAGCTGGATGGCTGTCCCAGCTCTCACTGTGACCGATGTCTGTGTGCCTGAAGGGAGCAGATGGGGAAAGGCCACCTCTGCCCCAGCACTGCCGTTTCTCAGCTCAGCCCCAGCCAAACCTGGGGAATGCAGACGCACAGGAAATGTCTTTAAATTTAAATATAGTCAGCTTTCTAGACAAAACCCCAAATTTGAGTTAGTACCTGAAGGGGGGAAAAGAAAAAAAGCTGAGAGTTAGTATTTGGCAGTTCGTACTTTACCTAAGGAAGAGTTCTCATATCCTGAAATGTGACCTGGTGCTGTGAGCCCTTGCCTGCTGTTTTCTTCCTGTGATGTTCCTGAATTTTGGGGGGAAAATGTGTGTTCAGACTTCTCTGTATGAAGGAAATTGGGTTATCTGAGGGAGGAGAAGCTCCAGTTTTCAGGAGGGGTGTGAATGTGTGGCAAATAAATCTGTTCTCATGCAAACTTTGGAGAGGATAAGCTAAAAAGCATGTGAAGCAGCTTCCAGGACAGTTGGCTTTGGTGTGAAGTCTGCCAGCCCTGCAGTAGACATCTTAACCCTGTCTGATTCAGCTCTGCCTGCAGTACCTCGGAGTGCAGTGCTGTTAGAAAGAAGCCTGTGGCCAACTGGGTGCTGCAGCCAGCACTGCTGCTGGAGGAGCTGTGCCAGACCCGACAGACGAAGGAAGCTCTCTTTATTTCTTTTTTTGTTTTCTTTCTTTCCCCCTCTAAAGCGAGGCAAGTGCAGACATGGCTGTAGTGACAAACCATTAATAAAGCTAAAGGAATGCAGCTGTAAAACTTTAAATAATGACATATAGCAAATAAATGTCAACATATTGGTTGTGCCTGGAATGGAAATATTACTAGGAAAATATGTAGCTTGAAGCTAGTCTGTGGTTTGTTTTTTTGCTGCTTTTTTTTTTTTCCCCTTAAGAAAATAGAAATAGCATGACGCTTTAAGTCCTGAGGCTTTCAGGCTGGGACTAGGTGGATGTGTCATGGACTGGGGGGTGGGTATTGTTTCCCATGGTTTCAAAATAGTTCCTGTGAAGCTTGCATTTTCTGAAAATCATCTATTCATATATGAATGAATGTATGCATACAACTATATAGATGTGTGATGTGTATAGCGGGGTAGTCAGAGGTACAAATAATAACGGATCGAATCAGTCTGTTTCCTCTGTGTTAGCCTTTTGCAATGCTTTACTTAGTCCCACGCAGTTAAGAAGTGATTCAGAAGCTCACTTTCTTTTGTTCATCACCTGAAACCAAGCAGTGAACCCACGCAGCACTGCTGCCTTCTCCTCCAGCCACCCAAATAACCCCAGACCTACAACCCTGAGTTCTGAGCTTGAATCTTTCTCAGAATTAAAACCTGAGACTTTGAGGTAATGAAAACTAAAATATGAAGGAGTAAACTCCAAACACTGCAAAACATAAGGATGGGAAATGTGCCGAGCAAGTACAAAGCAAAAAATTCTGTTTGTACCCTGAGTGTGCAGTGAATGTAAAATTGCTGGGATGACTCAGGGATTCTCTGGTGTGAGGGACTGAGGAGACTGCGAGCCCCTAAGATTTGTTTTTGCATTTCTTGTGCAGAAGTCTGGGAAATAATGGGATTAAGTCATCCTAGTCATCAAAGAGTTGGGTTATTAACCCAGGGTAGTAGGACTATTAATGTTGAATTCAGACTTGTTTTTACAAGGCAGTGTCCCTGTGGTTCCATTGGTGACATGTGATAACACACTGATTAGCTTCTCCCTTGGATGGTGGTTAAGTGAAAGTCTGCTCTGTGTTACAGGTGTCAGTTGCGCTGTTACAGGATCCTGGATGGGAAATCCAGGTATTTGGCTTTGAGCCGCAGATGTTACGAAAGCAGTTTGCTGCTTTATGGGTGAAATCCATGAAAGCGTGAGAGAGTTTTGCAAAGTCTCTAACTGATGCTTCTCTTGCAGGAAGCCCGTTGAGGAAAATTCTCCATGAATGTACGTCACAATGATGATGACCGACCAGATCCCGCTGGAGCTGCCGCCGCTGCTGAATGGGGAGGTAGCCATGATGCCTCACATTGTGAATGGCGACGGATCGCAGCAGGTCAGTGAGCTTTGCAGGAAGTGACTGCCTTAAATAAACTGTGGGCCATCAAGGGGTTTTGAAGATGTGGAAGAAAGGCCTTGGCTTCCCCACGCACCAGAGAGAACAGGTTATTTCCTAGTAGGTAGAAATCTGCCCTTATACTGGAAAGACTTCTAAAAGCAGCGTGCTGAGTGTATCGTTCAGTTCAGTGTGGTTGTTTGCATCATGTATTCATTGGATTTAAATAATGGGTCAGAAATAATGGATGTAAATGCTTTGCAGAAAATCAGTCTTGTGCTTTGTTTTTCTGTTGTCCAAATATTTTACAGGTATCTGAGATGAGATCTTATAAGCATGAAATGCTTAGATAACTAGATTGTGAAAAGGGGTTTCAAAGGAGAAATGGAGACAAGCGTTCTATGATGTCTGCTATTCCTTTCTCACCTAAGAGTAATAACTGCAGTCCTGTGTATTACCCTGTGCTTCACTATAAACCTTAGTGGCAGAAGAGAATTTTGAGTGGACTTCCGATGATCGTGGTTGCTTTCATATTTTTTTCTGGGATATATTCTCTAGTGAGCTCAGTCAGAGGTAGGTAGGGTGATACAAAGGCCATAGATGTCTTTGGCGTTGTGTGGGCTCAAGATTCCAGCTGATTGTTGGTAGCTTCCCAGATCTGTCATCCTGGGTTAACCTTCGTAGAACATCTGCCCTAGTAATTTGGTTCTCTCCTTATCAGAGATATTTTGGCAAAATATTTTAACCAAAACAAAATGAAGTCTCCTTTATGAATCAGCCTAAACTGTCATTCTGTGACTTCTTGTTCCCTTGATTGTTTTTTTGTCCCTCCAAGCTGTATTTCGAGCTACACCAACCACGAAGGAAGAATGACTTCTACTTTTCTTGTAAGCTTCTAAGTCTGTTTGCTTCTCTGGATTCTCAGAACAACACAGACTTTTCATTGCTGTGATGATTTTAGATGTTTATTTCTGCACAGTGTACTGCAAATTGAAGGAGAAAAAGAATGTTTATAATGGCTCTATTTACCAACTCCATTACTGATATGCTAACTGACGGAATGATCTTACTGGTATTGGGTAGCATAATTGTTCCTTAAAAATATCCCCTTCCTTCCTTGCTGGAAGCCATTTACTGGGGTGGAGTGTCCTCTGGATTCTTTAGCATTACCGAAAGCATAAATGGAGTATTCTAAGGAGGGGTTGAGATGAGGTTCTCAGTCAAGCTGAATTTCCCCATCAGTGATGATTCAGCAGCCTTGTTTGGCAGATGTCTCCATTGCCTGTAAGCGAACTTCTCATCTAATGTTTCAGAGCAAGAAAGAAAAACTGCTGACGCACTGCAGTTAGAATCACTGTGATGCACAAATACAACTCAGCAGAACGCTTCTGAGCAGTGTCATTTTTCTACGTACACACTTACTGGATCATATTTGTAGATCTTAAATGAGGAAAAACTCCTCACCTTCTCTTTTTGTGAACTTGTAGCTGGAGTACAAGTTTCCTTCCGGATTCTTTTTGCCTACAATCTGGATGAGCCCTCATATTTTGATTGCGCTGCTAGCTGCCGTTATTCCTTATTATTTTTGTCCTATTCTTGAAGCTCTAGTTGATGTTTTCACCTTTTAGAAGAGTAGTTCTAAAGCTGTATGAGATTAGAATGTAAGCTTTGCTTTATTTCCACACGGTGTAGTAGCAAATGGACTAATTGGTTGCTTTTAACAAGATTTTAAATGGTACATAATTACTGAAATAGACTTATCTCAGTTACTTGTGAGGTGGGAACAGATTTGTTCCATGTAAGAATGACTTCCTTAATAAAGATTCTTTGCATTACTTTATAAGTAGGTGTAAGCTTTACAAGGATGTGCTTGCCCAGGGTGTGATTGCAGACCTTGTTAGAAGCTGTTGGTAGGAAGGCATTGGAGCCCAGCTGGTGAGAGGCCAGGCTATGGGACTGCATGGAGAGCTGTGCTGTGGCTGTGCTCAGGAGTGCTGAGCCTGAGACAGAAGACTTTCCTCAAAAGATCAGTTCCTAAATGTGTATAAAAGAGCTGTCTGAAGCTGGTAAAGCTCTTAGCTGTTACTAGCAGCCAGATGGAGAGTGCTGCAGAAGGGACCCTGCTGTAATGTAAGGCGACTATGGGAGCATTTGATGTTTTTGTCTTCCTGGGAATAAATACTGCAGAGCTGTGCAGGGCAAGAGCTGAGGATGGCTTTGCTTGGCATTAATCTCCCTTCGCTGCACTACCCAAAATGGCATTGATATCACTCACCTTTTTTTTTTTTTTTTTTTCTTCTTTTAAGTTTCCCACACTTTAATACAGTCAACCATAGTGGAAATGAATGCTTTCATGTCCCTTCCAGAGCTGCTGCTTACTCTGGTTCTAATCCACTTGTCACTGCTGTGGGGGTTCTGGGATTTACAATCCATCTTCTGCTCCAGGCATTTCAGCAGCTTCACATAGGTGCTGAGCTGTGTGCTGCAGAGTGCTGGGAGTGTGAAGTCAGGAGGCCTGTCTGTACAGAATAGAACGCTCTGGTTTTGGGCCAGGTTCATTTTCATCTGGTACAATCTCTGCAGCAGCACGGTGAGCTTTTTGCTGGCATCTGCTTGAGAAGGTGCTCATGCCAAGCCCTGGTGCCACTGGCTTTTCACAGCCTAAGCAAGCACTGCACTTAGTGCTTGTGTGTCCCTGCTCTTGCCTTTTAGGGTCGTAAATGTGGGATAAAGGAGATCAGAGTATGTCAGCCTGAGGAACGAGGCTGGCTGTTCTGCACCTTGCAGGAAAGTGACAGCTGTCACCTGGCTGGGCTTGTGCTGCTGAGCTGACACAGCAAACTTTGAGACAAAATTTGGGGTCACTTCTTCATTTTGTTCCCAAAAAGTCTGCTGTACTGGGAAGGCATAAGATTTAAGCACCCTGTTACTGTCAAGCTGTATGTGACAGGCTGATGTCTTGGAGACCATCTGAATCAGATACACATTTCTTTGCATATATATACTTAAATAGAAATTGTTGTTAACAAATTTAGAAGAGCATTTGGAGTGAGCTCTCTTCTGCTCTGACACCACTTGACCTCTTGATTTCTCAGCACTTTATTGGTTTCTTCTTCTCCATGCTTTGAGTTTGTATTGATAAGATCCTGTTTGAAGATTGGTTCTGCATGCTGCTGCCTCTTTGTATGAAATGCAGAGAAAAACAAATGCAAGCAGGAGCATTTTGGTGTTCTGTAGACTTACAAGTCACTGCTTTCTCATTAAGATGTAGCATCTTGCCTGACTTTTTTTTTTTTCCCCCCTGAAGTATTTTGGGCTGAAAGGACCTTATAGCCTGCCCAGCCCCAAGCTGTGCTGTGGGTGGGACACGCCACCAGCTCAGGCTCCCAGGGCCCATACATGGCCTTGGGCACCTCCAGGGATGGGACACCCATGGATCTCAGGGCAGCATGCCAGGGCACTAAGTTTCTTGATAGGTTAGGAAAAAAATTCTCCTGAGAACAGGTTGTATTGTGTGTTCCTCTGAAGTATCTGCAGATGGGCAATGTTGAAGCCAAGCGAGGTGCCAAGTTCCTATGTTCACATACTAATACAGTTAACTGTTTTCCAGAAAGCTCTGAAAAGTGCTTCTGCTTGAAGATTGGTGGTTCAGAAGTTGGGTGGGGTGGCCCCGTGCCACCTGTCCGTGCTCTGAGCCACTGGTTGTCCTCGGCTGCTGGACTGGGCCCAGTCAGTCACCGTTCTCTGAGGAGTTGTTGTTGCAGACAAAATAATAGCTTCCCTATATCAATCCTCTGATTTCTAGCTCATGCTTTAAAAGTGTCACTGCAGTAATGGGTTTCTGTAGGATTACTGTAATTCAAAAGGTCACATAGGCAGTAATTACCCTATGCTTTTAGGTTAAAGATTTCAGGAACAGGATGTTAATTCTAGTTCTGTCATCCCAGATTGAATGATTTAAGTTCTGCACGCAAGTGTTCTAGAACATGAATGGGATCTAAACTGAGAGATCACAGATGTAGATCTACATGCATTTTCAAAGTATACCATGATTAACTCGGATATTAATAACTTTCTAGTGAAGCAGAGTTAACTGTGTTTGAGTAGCTGTTTCATAAGCAGCAAGAGTATGGGATAAATGATGGTTTGCCTTCTGTGAAATTCTTCATTAAAGAAATGAGTCTGAGTGGCAAATCTTCAAACCGCTCACATTCTGACTTTAGACACCTGGAAGCTAAAGATGACTGCAGCTTGTGCAGGACTTTGCATTCCACTTGGTCAGTGGAGCCCTTGTTTTGTCTTGTTGAACTTTGTCTGTCTATGGATTTTGCTTAAGTAAAATCTTTTATTCCTGTGGGCTTGAAATGATGGCATGGTTGGATCCTTCATGCTGGAGTCTGCTCTGGAGTGTCATGGTCTGAAGATTTGTGTCCTTTACTATCAGCATTTAGCCATTTAGTTAAACTCGCTGTCTTGAGTATGCAAGTGGAACCTGAAGCCCTAATTTTGGTTACGTACAGCTGAGTTAAATGTTCATTACAGCTCCTAAAGTTAGGTGAGGAGGCGAGATGTAAATCTCTGCTGGTTCCTGGGCCCTGCTGGTACCCAAGGTGTGGGACAGCGGTCTGTTCCCCTCCTGCACCCCTTAATGTTTTCTGCAGCACTAAGAACACAACTGCTGGGTTGAAGAAATGTCACGTTCAATCATTATAGTGAAACAAATGTGGCTTTTTTTTCCACAGGTCTTCTTGGTTCAAGTGAATCCAGGTGAAACCTTTACAATAAGGGCTGAGGATGGAACCCTGCAGTGCATTCAAGGTAAGAGGGTACTGGGACGTGCAGGTGAGCGTTTGACTGTTAGAGAAAACTTATGCTCAAAACTTAATGCTCTGAGCTCTGTGAAAATGTGGTATGCAATTCTGAATATACAGTGAAATGCTTATGAATGAGATGTTGCAGGTGTGGCTGCCATATCTATTGTAGGACTTCAGTATCTCAGAAATGAATCATGAATTTTCTTTTGGTCGTTTATCATCCTTTTTAATATATATTTCTCTATAACCAAATGCTAAATACAAATGAGATTTTGTGAGTTGTTCTTATAGTTGGTGATGATTAAATGGATACATGGGGGAAAAAATTGTTTTCATGTGGGCATCAGGAGTGGCAGAAAATGAATAGAGATGCACAGAACATGGCAGAGTGCTTGGATAATTCAGGTTGGTTTTGAGCAGAATTTTTAATTGGTTCTTTAATTGATTCTTTATAACCAGAGCTGGCTAATTATGTTGTATTAAATAAAAGCGTGTGAGCAGTCTTTTGATTGCTCTTTTACTTCTCTCTAAGATTGTGTAAATATGATAAACAGTGCTTCTCTATTTTTTTTTTTTTAATGAGAGGGACCACACAAAATCTTTTAATGGGTCTAAAGGGAGAAGTGACAAAAGACCTTTCAGGCTGTGTATTAAGTACTATGAAAAGAGGTTTCTACCTCGTAGCAAATACAGCTTTGAAGGGAAGCAGATAATTCCCTAGGTAAAACTCAGCCTGCAGTAAATACAGGAAGGTTTGATCAAAGTTTAAATAGAATATACTTTGCTGTACTGCTTTCAATGAGAGTTTTTGAGCATAAGACTTTTATTTTTTGAGGAGAGGGAGGTAGGTGGTGTTGCTTCTCCCATCCTTCCCTGCTCATATGCTATTAAGCAGCAATCTCAGTGAGCTAGTCATTCAAAAACCTTTCCTTAAAAAGTAGTTAGAGGGAAAATCTAATAGTCAATCAATGTTAATTTTCTAGCTAGTAAATTAAGCCTGTATTTTTGACTGCGGAGGTTCTGGTGGTGTCCTTTGTGCATGCTCCGACCCTGCACGGCACTTTCCTGTGTCTCACAGTGCCTTGTTGCCAATGGTATGTGGGAACGTTGGTAAGGAATGCCTCTGCATGCCCCTGCAGCAGCACACAGTGACAGTCTGTCTGAAGGCTGACATCCGTTTGTCCAAAGGTGAGCTGAATGCTAAGTCCTGGTAGACTGGGGGCACAATCCTACTAACGTCATGGTTATGCAGAACCCTGTTTCAGGAGTTTCCCGGATCTAAAATTATCAAAATAAATAGGAGGTGGTGTTACTTTTTCGTTTGTTGACTTTCCAAATAATCATTTTTTGAAAGAAAAATGTGGAGCGATGTCATCAGAAAAAGTTTTTCAGGATAAAATCATCTGAGGGCACGGGAGGTGTGTGTCTATGAGTTTGGATGTACCTAAGATCTGGGTGTGTTTGTTGCTCAAAATTTCATCCCTGTGGAAATAAGAAATTAATAGTTGTTTGTGACAGACATTACAAAGCTCCTCCGAACACCATTCACGATTATTCAGTCTTGATGAGCAATAATAGCAGCAATTTAAAATTACTTGTTGAGATTTATAGCCAGTATGCTGTGTGGTAAGAAGTTGATCCATATGGCAATTAACTGAGTAATAAAGCTGTGTGCTGCTATCTGAAGTGAATGCTTTTCTATTGGCTAGTATATTATTTCTTCCATTAGAAATAAATTATGACGGTATTTATAGTTTTTTCATGTTCTAAGTGTTGTTCAGACAACGTATTTGAATGAATAAAACTTGGAACCCCATTATCCCACGTTCCCTGTATTTTTAACAGACTTATGCTGGCAGGGTTTGGTTGGTACTCGCCAGCAATCTGATAAAATTCACTTAGAGTCTGTGGTGTAAGATGGTCTCTTATTTGGTAGAGCTGTTGTATTGACTACAAGCCTATGCACGCTCACTTGCATACGCTGCCGAAGTTCAGAAAGTTCTGATATTGTTTTCAGGCTGAAGTATCAACTTGTGTGTGACTGAAATATTTCTACTTTGTGTGCTTCAAACTTGGACCTTTATCTGATTATGTAATACAGTCAGCCTCCCCCAGCCCTGAAAAATCACACCTCTAAAACGCTGTAAAACTGGAGTAAGTGTGTACCTGTAATTGAACATTCCATGTGCTTAAGTGTTGTTTCCTGTTCTGCTTTCCTTTTGTGTGTGGCCAGAGGTGAGCTGCGATGCCTGATGTAATTCTATCCTCTGGGCATAGTTTATATCCATCCTAAGAGTATTAAGCAGGGGCAGGAGATTGGGCAGTTGGGAATGTGAAGAGAGACTCATTTCCTCAAGAGGAAATGTTTAAAGAGAAGGATAAATCTGCTCTTTCAGAGAAGTGCTTTTGAGCACAGGGTGCTGTCAGGTTTCCTTCTCTCCAGACTGACCTGACAGCCTCTCTCCAGGAAAAAAATCTGTTCCTGCTGTCATTTTTACTTGGAGCCAAATGCCATTGTCCTTTTGCAGTTTATCGGGACTCAAACTCCTACTGACCCAGGGGAACAGAACAATGGGAAAGCTGCTGTGTGGAGCAGTGACATCAACCTCCAGCCTGCGTGAGGGAGGAGCAGAGAGCTGACAGAGACATGGCAGAACTCTTGTGAGTGATAAGGTGCTTCCTCCAGAAGCAGTGGCTGTGGGGCAGAGAGGCCCCGTTGTGCTCTCAACACACTGAATTCATGGGTGTGTTTTAGCACTGATGAAAATAAAGCATTCTTGAGTACTCTCCTGAAACTTACCTCCAGTTTTTATTCAGTACAGCAGCTCTAGATTTGGAATACTGAAGCATAAAGGTGATGTGCAAAGAAACAATGAATACATGCCTGTGAAAAGAGGCTGTGCATCAGTCCTAGCGTTGCACAGGCCTTCAGCACAACCCTAAAAGACAGTGTTAAATGGATTTCTGATTGGTGATGTTTTCAGGAGTAAGGTGTAAATATGCTGTGGCGTGGAAGGGTTGTAGCTATGTTTAAGCATGAATATCCAGTTAAGACAGGAACCTAGGTTGCCTTTGGGTGGTGTGTGTGGAGTGGTTACGTTTAGAAATGAAAACAGGATAATGAGCACATGGAGTTTACTAATATCGATGCTCACTTCCAGTGATAATCTTCAAGTGTTTTGCTGAACTTGAAGAGCTGTAGGGCCCTTCTGTGTTCTTATCTTGTGAAGCCAGGAATACATGAATCAAACTGTAGTGCTTCTTTTTCTGTCGTTCCAAAAATGAGTGACACAGGGAGGGAGGCAAGAACTATGCTAAAAATCCAGCAGTGGTTTCTCAAATGAAAGATTTTCTGGAATTCTTATTCCCTTAATTTGCGTGGGTGGATTTCTTCAAATAAAAGCTGAGAATTGATGCTAACAGAAAATTGTCTTTTTTTTTTTTTTTTTTTAAAAACAAGCTTTAAAACAAGCGTAGATCAATGCAGGAGGAACGTGTGTGTAAATGAAATGAGGTTGTTAGTGCCTGGTATAGTCTAAGCAAACAAAAAGAAGTCTTTAATTTCTCCCTTCAGTACGAGATTGGAAATGAGGAAGTGACTCAGTTTCTTGGAGGAAAGGAAAAAGTTGAAAATAGATGGGCCACCATGTAAGCAAAGGGTGGGCTGATAACTGGTGTTGCTGGGCGGAGCAGGGGAGGGCAGGATGGGAGCAGGGTTGGGAATACCCATGGGAGCAGGGGATGGAGGGTCAGAGCCTGGGGGTGGATGGAGCCAGAGAAGATGGTGCACACAGGGCAGCTTCAGGCAGCTGGCTTTCTTAATCGGTGTGAACTTGAAATGAGTTGTGAGAATCCATCTACCTGTTGCATCAGCTCTGAAAGCAGCTCATCGTATTTTGGTCATGTAGTGTTTGGCCACTTTGTGTTATTTCCACACCTCTGTGAAATCTGTGTGGAAATCCTCTATGAGAAGAGAGAGGAAGGAGGCGCTAACTTAATCAGAATGGATTTTTTCCTTTTAAGGTTGTAGCACCAATCTTCTTTCATCTCATAGGTTTTGTTTTTAGCTCACCAGAATAAAGCATAGGAAACCGTGCGAGAAGCCCAAAGTAAACAATAGGATCCTTTGTTTACTGTGAGAATAATCTGGGCACTATCAGCTGTGAAGTGATGAAGCTAAGAATAATCATTGGGATATTTTGAGGATGCATGTGGAATAAATCCTAAATAAGGTGCACCTGCAGTAGATCTGGTGTGTAGAATGCCTGGTCCCGTGAAAATCCCTTTTGATGAAGAATAGCAAATCAATAGCTGTTGCTTCTTACAGTTTTCCTCGTAAGACACGGGAGGAAAGAGGAAGGGGGGGGAGGAAGGGAAGAACCTTTGTAAAAAGTTTTGATTTGACTTAATCCTTCCCAAATCTTCATTTGAGTGTAATACGTACCATGATGAGCAAAAGGGAGAGAAGTGCTGCTGGAGCTGGGGGACTTGCAGGCTCTGAGCATCTTGCAGGAGCCACACAGCGACCCGAGGCACTCAAGAGGAGCCTGCTGCAGGCAGCTGGGATGTGACCTGGCACCAGCACCGGCCCTGCTGACGTGGCTTCTGTAAGAGGGAGGCCACTGAAGGCTGTGGGATCCAGCCCTGCTGGTGTACAGGCACATATAGGCACACACAGGCAGCGTGTCCCACCTCACTGCAGGGCAGCAAGTGAGCCAGCAAGGCAGCGGGTCGTGTTAGCAGGCTTTCCTTCTTTTTATTCGAGTTCTTAGGAGGCTGTTGCTGAGAAATGTCTTTAAAGCCTGCTGACCTAATTCCACAGATAAACATGAGTGTTAAAATGTGCAGCCTGATGGGCTGTAATTTCAAGCTTGGTTGGTTTTGTAAAAATATTGCGAATGTAAATGTCTTCCAATATCTGTGGATTTCTCCCCATAATGTAGGGAATCTGTGTGTCTATATTGGTAAAAACAAATCTGGTGCTGCAGAAATGCTGTATTGTCTGTGTAGGTCCTGCTCACGTGTAAATAATCCTTCAGCTGTAGGACCAGTACATTCCAATCAATGGTGTCAGTATGTTAAAATCCAAGATCCACATTCTTCACACAGTCTACTCGGGCTACAGACATTGCAAACACATTAGTCAGTGCTTTCAGTCTTTTTAAAGTGCATTAGTGTAGCTACAGCTCTAAGTTAGCAAAGCAATTATATGCAGCCTTCTTAATCTGAAGCAGTTATGTTTGTTGGCCAGAAGAGCCAAGAAATGATTCTATCAGCCTTATTAAATTCCACTGCTACTCTTCACAGACAGATGTTTGCTTTCCTATCCTTTTTATTCTTTGCCCTTTTGATTCTGGTTCATGTTTTGTATATGCAATGAAAAATTCTTCCTGGTGAAGCACAATTTGCAGAGTTTGCTAAACATTAGAATTTACACAGTAAAACCATTGTGAGCTGTTAGAACCAGAAATAGTTATTTGTATACTTTGGTTGGAAAAGTCTTACCCTGTTTTGTAATCTTCTGGAGAGGAAATAAATGAAGAGGAAGTAGGGAGCTGAGCAGCAGGAAGGCTGGTGGGTGTGCAGGTGTGCTGGCTTCACTAAGGTGTGAGCTGTCTCAGACAGAAGATGTGGTAAGTCCTTGTGCATTTGGAGTGATGCTCCTCCTCACAGGCTGCAAGGAAAGTGCTGGAAACTGGAATCCTGCCTGCTCTTGCCAAAACCAGCAGTAGCTGCTGTGGGAACTGATGTTAACCTTGATTCAAAGAGAGTCTGTTATCCAAATACAGGGAGCCATTAACTTTCTCTGTTGGTTCTGCCAGACTTCCTGGTGGTAGAAGGAATCACCTCTGTTCATTCTATCAGGATTTTCCCTGGATTCTTTCTTCTAGGAACTATCAGTATGTATTGTGTTCTCTAGTCACAATAGTCTGAGGCTGGAGAACCCTTCTGCTTTACAAAACAATTCTTCTCCTGGTGCTACTGCTGTTCTTTCTGTAGTTTAGCATGTCGAGAACTATTTCTTGCAAGAAAGACGCTTTATATTCTCCACAAAACAAGTTTGCCAGTTTTATGGCTTTTATTAACTTCATGTGGCGCAGTGTGACTGTCCACTATGCCAGTTTCAGGCGTTTTTAATGATATTTATTAAGTGGCTAAGGCAGCCACTTCCTTTCCATGCTGTCAGACTGTTAACCCGTGATGAGACATTAAGCAGCAGACTTCAGGTGCAGATTTGCTTTGAGTTACCCGCTCGAGGAATGAAGGGGGTTAATGAAAGAAGCTTGGTGGCAGTTTTAAAATATGTACTTCACCTTGGGAATTCCTTCCTGATCGAGTTCCCCCCCTGAGGGAGGCTGAAGGCGGTGGGTCCATCCCTGTGGCAGCAAGGCAGGTAATCCATAAATGAAGTTGAAAGTAAGGTAGAAGATGACATGGCTTGGGGTTGTGGATGAAATGAAGCATGTTGTTACTCAGGAGCTCTATTGGGCTTTTATCACTGTGGTGATTCTTATTCTTAATTTAGAAAATCACAGCTCAAGTAGTGATAATTGAATTGATGTGAAATTTTTTTTATGGTGAAGAATGTCAAGTGAATTTTCAATTGTACTTATTGTACTTATGCCCACCGTAAGAAAACAAATGTAGAGGTTGTTGGAAGCTATCCAGGACTGAGCTGTTGATCGTGCTGTTGGATCTCCTCATCACACTGCTGGGTAGGAGAGCTTTCACTCTGCCAATCTAACCAGTCCTATGTTGAGATACAAAGTGTCTTATCGTATGGTTTCTTCTGCACCACTGCTTTCTCATAGTCACTGAAATGTCATGGACTCTGTGTGACATCAATTATTTTTGATAGAGAAAATATTTTCACTAATATAGCTTTGAAGAATTGATGCTATTAGAAGTCACTGAGTAGAGTTCACAGACTGACCTGAAGAGGAAAACAAAGAAAAAAGCCCCACTCAGCCATGCTATCCAGTGTGAAGCTGTGTAACTTTGGACAACCTCAAAGGCTGTAGGTCACCATCTGGTGGTATCATTCACATGTTTACAAAACAAATCTAGAATTGGAATTTGTGTTCTAAATTTAACGTGTTTTTGATGCATCTAGAGAGCTTTCAGACAAACGTGTGCAAGGGACTATCTGGCCTGTAACTGCTGGCGTCATGCTTACCCAAATGTCATCTTTGAAGTGATGTACATCGTGAGGAAGGCTAGGCTGTAGGTTTCTGATGAAAATTGAGCCCAAGAGTTTTAGAAACGTGCGTGTTCTTTGTGGCTTGCTTACCTTTGCTAAGGTTCAGTCTTTTCAGGTGCCAGCTTGGCTGGGTTGCTAGGAGTGACCTCGCTGTAACAGACTGAATGTTGTTTTATCTTGGCAGAAGATACTATCTCATAATAACATTTTTTTGAACATTTCTAGCTGAATTGTTGTAAGTGTTGGAGCTGTGCCTGGAGAGTGGACTGGAGCACAATGCCAGTCATTCTCAATTGTGTGGGCCAGAAGCTTTGAGTTTGGTGAGGAGCCGATGATGATGGGGCACTGGTGGGGGGGAACAAGTGGGGTCTGAAGTTCAGTTTCCACACCTGAGAACCAAAGCCTTAGAGCTGCTTCTGCATCTTGCTGATTTCTAAATGTTTATGCATGTGGAGGTAGATTCATGGAATCATAGAATGGCTGGGGTTGGAGAGGATCTTAAATTCCAGCCAGTCCCAGATCCCTCAGGCTGCCCAGGGTCCACCCATGGCCTTGGGCACCTCCAGGGATGGGGCACCCACAGCTCTGGGCAGCACGGCCAGGGCCTCACTGCCCTCTGAGTAAAGAACTTCCTCTTATCAGCTTACCTAAATCCCTCCCTCTTTTCATTTAAAACCATTCCACCTTGTCCTCTTGCTATCAGACCGTGTAAAGAGTCTGTCTCCCTCCTGTTTATAAGCTCCTTTTAAATTTTACTCTTAACTTGCTGAAAAGGACAAAATTAGAGGAAGGCATCCAGGAAAAAAGCAAGATGTGAAAGGAATTGCCTCTTGTCAGAAGAGTGACATGGGACATTCCATGACCAAGGAGGAAACGTTGCATTTTGTAAATCTGACCGTGGTTTCTACATAGGTGTTTATTTATGTATCGTATATATAAATTATACTGTGGTCAATGCCTTATCGTGCAGCTGATGTGCATCTCCCCACATTAGCTGGCGGCTGCTCTCCTGCCTGGGCGATGAGGTGGAAGCAGCAAGCAGCAGTGCTTGCAGGAAGCTCACTAAGGGGCCTTTTGGTTACCCAACAAGTCAAGAGGGATTTGCCTCCCTTGGGGGAGGATTCGGATATTTTGAATGTTTAACAGTCATCCGCAAAATGGAGCGAACGTAATTGGTGGCTAATTGTTTGAAGGAACTGTGAAATACAATTATAAAGAGTTAAGCTGAACCCAATTGTGTTTATGAAATCTAGCATAAGAAATACTATATTAATCCTGCCTCAATACCAGGAAGTACAATTAGTATAATTAAGACTATCATATTGTAATTTTCTTGGCAACTGGGTACCTTGGCTGCTGCTTTTCTATTTTAATGCTCTGGAGCAGACAGCTTCCTGTCAGGTGGTGCCTACCACTGCTGCCAGGGCAATTAGAAAATTACTTTGTTTACTCCTGTCCTTGGAAATGGGAGATGCAATAGTTGTTGACTGGAAAAAGTGTTCTGAATTGTGCGTTTTGGCTGTCTTACTGTAGCCCCCGGGGTAATTTTGCAGACTTCTAGACTGTCCTTTGTGGGCTGTGCTTGGCAGCCCTGTTTTTGCAGGGAGCTCAGGTTCTGTGATGCCTTCCCCGTGGCTCTTGGTGCTGAACGCTGTCCCTGCATTTCCATGCTAAGGATGAGGAAGGTTTGGCAACTGACTGGTGCTCTGAGAGCCTGCAGGTTGCTGTCTGGCACTTCTCTGAACGAGCTCCTCAGGTTATAGCTTTGCCTTCCTGGGGCTGCCAGACTTGGCATTGACTTTCTCCCTGCTGACATCTGGTGCCTTGCAGCATGCAGGAACCTCTGTGCTCCACTGTGTGCTACAGCCACATCAGAACACAGCTGCACTTAGGGTAGATGTGCAGAGCAGGCGAACGCTGTAATTGGATTCTTGTTAGCATTACATGCCGTATCGTGAAAAGTAGATAAAAATAAGTTACATGCAATTATTTATATTTAAGTAAACTTAAGCCTGTTAGGATCCTAAAGTAGTAACAGATAGCTCCACAGCAGTAGATAAGAGCTTAAGAAAAGCAGTTCTGGACTGGCACTTGGAAACCAGCTATGTGTTGGATGCGTGCTGCTGGTGAGATGTGGGTGTGCTGCGCAGCATTCCCAGGTCAGGAAGCAATGAGCATGGAAGGTAGCTGTTAGTGCTGCAGTTTGTGTGTCACTGTTGCGAATGCATTCAATTAAGGGCTAATTAGCATAATGCCTACTTTGATCTCTTCTTAATGGCTTAATTGCTTCTCTGAGTTAAATAAACACTGTGCTTATTTTACAAATTTTCCCTTGGGAGGTTGTCACAAGGAAGTGTATGTGCATATGTTTATTTCTTAAGCACCAAGAATAATCAGTTATTTAATTAAGCTTCTTCTGAAATTCTCTTTTGGGATATTCACTTTTCTTATGAGCTACTTGACTAACTCCCATGTCTGAATAGAGTAGGCAGGAGTGGTAATGGAACAGTCAGCTGGAAAGCAAACATGCGTGTTAACAGTCCCATTATTGCTGCAAGGTCATCTGGCTGCCTGCGTGGCAATAAGCAGCCACGTACCTTTTTCTGTGCTTTGTGTGATGCTGTGAGAGTTTCACTCCGCGCATAAGAACTTCCTGGAGCCTGCAGAAAATAATAGAAGGAATAGCCCTGTGATGTGTTGCACCAGGATTTGCTTCTTCCAGGAGCTCCAAGTAACATGCAGCCTTGCTGCTGGCTCCAGAGCAAGCCTCTCTGAGCAGTGACATTACTTAGTACAGGAACTGAATGTTTCCTGGTAGCTTCCCAGCCAAGGAGTCTTGCCTCCCAAATTCCTTCTGGGGGTGTTTTAGTTCCTACATTAAAAGGGTTCTCCCCTTCCTGCATGTGGGGATTTGGCTGCGTTTGCTTCAAGTGGTGTTAACTAGCATATTAGTTAATCCAGCAGTTAAGACTTCGTTTAAATGAAATAGTCAGAACTGTCTGGTTTGTTTCTTGCTAGTAGGGAAGTGCTAACTCTGGTTCCCAGATGTAGCCCGATGTGTGATGGTGTTTGTAACCTGGTGCTGTTTGGAAGCTCACTGTAATTATAAACACTTAGGAGAGTCGTCTCCTTAATTGAGGCTGTGAGTGTGGGTGGGTGGATGGTGATGTTTTAGCTGGTGACCAGATCTGGTTACTCTGGGAGATATTAGTGTGCTGCTTTTGATGAGCATATAAGTAGCAGCAGAACTCCTATCAAACTCCAAGTTTAAATCTGTCTTGGATGCTTGCACTTATCGCACATATGGCAAGATATTAAATTGAAAGAAGAACTTGTGGGGAGGCATGTGGAAGTGATAGACGTAATTGTGGCTATAAATGGGAGTAATGTAACAGTAGTTCCAATTGAACAGAAATATTTGTCATGCAGAACATATGGAAGCATCCCGAGTGTGCTTTAGTGTAGGCCATGTGCTTAAAACAGCAAACCCTGAGAAAAGCAGAGCCCCAGTCCTGCTGTCCTAAGCTGAATTTTCCTCCTGCCCGCTAGTCAAGCAGTTGCTCTACCCATAGGGCAAGCTCCTGGGAAGGTGGCTGTGCCCAGGGGCTGTGCAGTTTAAAACATGCCTCTCTCTTCCTAAAGATTAATCTAACACTTCGCTGACAAGCACAGCAAACTGAATGAATTAACCTGAATTTCAGCTTAAAGGCCATCCTAAATACCCAAACATCAGATTTGGGCGAATTATTTTGTATAGCGTGAAATTGTTCCTTTATTTGTGTTTGGTTAGCAAGCAGATCTTGGGCGTTTACCAAGTGCTGCTCATGCACGTAGCTATCTCCACTCTATACATAGCAAAACAACAAAAAAAAAAGTGTGCAGAATGCTGGGTTAAGTGCATTAGCCAGTTATTTGAGCCAGCTGCTGTGCTAGGAATAGAAGGATAGCTATTTTCTAACCTCAAGCTGTGCAATTGCAAAGCTCCTTCACTACTGCTCTGTCTTCTGTTTTCACCTTTGTGGAACCAGAAGGTGTATGTGCACAGCCATTCTCAGTATCCAACGTGGAGCATTATTCTTTTCATTTTGCTGTAAGGTGGATGTGCACGGTTAGCATTATATGCCTGAGTGCAGTGAGCTGTGAACTGCAGTTCATGAAAATGTATAGACATTATAATGTGTAACTTCTTGTAATTTAAAATGAGGGAGGTGAAGTAAAGTGGTAGTAATTCTGATTTAAGTACTAACGCATTTAGAGGCTGAAAATTTGCCTTTTGCACTAACTAGAGCCTATAGCACCTGGCATGCAGTGCTGCTGGGAAGAAACGCAAGTCTACATTGATGCAGCTGCTGTGTCCCTGCCACTGTCAGCAAGGCTCAGTGCTCAGCACCCTGCGGCTCTCAGCACTGGAGTTGGTGCATGCAGGGTTGACATTTGGACAGCTAATGAATGCTTCTTAATGAGGAACGCCTGTGAAACACAGCCAGAGCAGGGCTGGAGCCTGGGCTTAACTTCGGGGAGGCCAAATGGCAGTTTCTCAATAGCTGGTGGTTCAAATTTGTCCACTTCAGAGGGAGTTTCAGGGCAGTAGTTAGGGTCTTGCTCACAAAAAAGGCATCCTGAGTTGGTGGGGAAGCCTGGACAGCACTGCTTTTTCAGCCTCTTAGCCCTTTGTGCCTGTTTTCCCTGAGGCGACTTGCTTCAAAGGTAGGAGACTTTAGAGAATCATGCCCGAAAATTGTATTATTCCTTGTTTTCATTTTGTTTGCTGACATCCACTAACGCAGTCTCATTGTACGAAAGAAACTCTTAAATCCTTTCTGCCCCTCTCTGATTCTTTTCCTTTTTTATTTTAGCTGCAGATTGCTACATCTTCCAGGCCTCCAACTCGTGCTGCGCCCTACAGCTGTGCTGCTCTCATGTGGCTCCTGGCTCTGTTCACTTGCTCCTTTGGTTTCTCCTGCAGCTCTTTTCCTTGTCATTTTGTGCTAAGCAGAGGAGAGCAAGTTGAAGCAGCTCTTGTTTTGGAGATTGTAAAAGTAGCTGTGTTACAGCTGCCCTGCCCTGATGGAGGGCGACTGCTGACAGACGGGGCCTCATGATGCTCTCCCCACCTCTCAGCCATCTTCTGCTGCTTCCTTTGCTGGGCTGCTATTTGCTGACCTGTGAGCCTGCTGAGGAAGGGAAAGCTGATCCTGTGTCCAAGTGGATAGTTCTTCTGCCATGTAGTCTCATTGAATATCTCCTGCAGTCTGGGAGGAGGAGGAGGAAGAAGCAAGGAGGAGTGTGGCTGCCCCTCTGGTGGCACCAGGTCACAAACTCAAGTCAGTAATTCTGTACCCTGGTAGGAAAGTGGCATGCATTGGGAATATGAGCTGCCTCATGATGCCTATGAATGCAAGAAAGCTATGTGTTGAGCTCTGTTCATCTTAGGCATGCATGTAAGCATTGCATCAAATTCCTCCTTAATTTCAGAGCAATTTCAGTTCACAAGCAGTAGTCTCTTTTTCTATTGTATGTTTTGCTCTCCTCTCCAAAAGCTAGGAGCAAAACAGCTCCTTTTGGACCTAAGAGAGCATGGCTCACCTTGTTTCGAATTCAGAAGGGGGCCAATGTTTTTCCCTGCTCTTCACCTTCATTACTTGCATGCAGCTTGGTCTCTATGTTTTGTTGCTTCAGTGCAACAAAACATGGGAAGTAGCTGTGAATCTTTGTACCTGCAGCATTTTCCCACACTAAGTTGAATCCTGACACTGACTGCAGCTGTGACTGAGAACAGCCCAGTTGCTGTAGGCAAATGGCCTCTTGGGTGGCACACTTCTTGTCTCTGACCTTTTCAAGATGCTGCAACTCAAGTTCAGCACTCAATTCTTAGGAATAACTCAGAATTTTAGGACTTCTGAAATCCATAATACTGATGCTGTGGGTTTTTGGAGGGGATTTTCATGGTTTTGCTTTGTAATGTCATAACACCCATGGGATTGGTAAAGTTCTGGGGAAATGCAGCTTCCTGTGTGTTGCTTTTCCTAAAGGTGTGGCTGCTTCTGGACAGCCTCCAAAATCTGAGTAGTTTTCACCAAAGTAAAATGGTTCTCAGCATCATACTCTTGAGCTGATGCCCTATGAAGGCACAGAATTGATTTTCAGTGGTTCCTCAAAACCTTTTTGTTGCTGACAGCAGGTCATCCATATGGCTGTTGTGCTGTTACATTGCCAGTCGCATGCTTAAGCCTTGAACAAATTAGAACTAATTCTACCAAATGCTTTTGAGGTTTCTAATTTTACAAGTTCAGGAAATAAACTTCATGCTTCATTCTCTCTTGCTGTGGGAGACCTTGATAAAATCTAACGTCTTAATGAATAGGGGAATCTAAAGAACAAGGTTTGTCTTTGGTTCTGCTTTTTTTTTGTCTGGAGTGGAAATGGGATAAATAACTGTTACAAATTACTGTACATTCAAGCAGGGGCTCATATTGTTAAAACAGGAAAATTGTGATGTACTGGTGAGTTGTCTTTTTCCTAGAAAATTGATATATCTACTGCCTGAAGGAGGAATTGTTATTTCATGGATTGATACTTGTATGTTGTATATGAGGGAGAGAGCCAGTACAGGGTAGGTGAGCTGGACTTCAGGTTCCAGCCTACAGTTAGAAGTCTATTTAGAGGTGGTGTTCTTGAGGTTGATCTGCGGTCACCGCACACATCTTGGCTTCAAAGAAGCAGTTGCCAGTGAGTTTATTTTAGGAAGGACATGGACTCGTTGTATGGAAGTGGACTTGAGCTACTCATCTGGTAAGCCCTTCATCTGTTGAAATGTAATGGCTCTATCTGATGCTGGAGTTGGGTCTGCGTGCGGAACCCTTGCCTTGCAGCATCCTGCTCAATGTTCCCATTGCAACACAAACATGTGCTTGGAAGTGTGAGCAAATCCTCTGTGTGAAGCAGTCGGTGGCTTCCTGTGGAACAGGAAGGTGACAGCATCTTCACAGCACTGTGGTGGAACCCAAAATGGTTCCAGCTGCACCACGAGGCTGCTGTGCAGGTGGTGATGTGTCCTTGTGCTTGCACCTGCATGGCCATGTGTATGTGCTGCTGGGCTGGGTGCTGCTGAGCGTGCTGCACAGCTCTGTGGTCTGCTCTGCAGGCAGGAGAATAGCTGCCTTATTAAGTATAAATGCACTGATGATCTATGCGTACCTAAAGTTTTGCTCAAGTGCTTTCCTTGCATTTGTAAGAGTGAAGTTTTGTCCATTAGATATTTCTGTTCAGCCTTAAGTTGTGGTGCTGAGTGAGAGCACCTGAAAGACGTGCAGTGCATCCAAACAGAAGTTACGTGTATCTATGAAAGCATTTTTCCCCTTCCCCCTTTTACATTTCTGCTACTTCCTACAAGTGTGGCATCGTCCTGCTGGGCCTGTGTGTCTTCTGGAAGCGGGTGGTTGTGTGTTACAGGAGGCTGGGGGCTGTGCCCAACTCCCTGCTGGGAGGACAGTTGTCCCCCTGTGTGGGACAACTCCACAAAACCTCTCTGTGCTCTGCTTTGTCAGCCTTTACAGAGGGTGAAAACTGAACTCCGTGGGGAAAATGGACACAAATTCCATGTTCAGATTGAAATTCAGGTATCTCAAAGGGAAGCAGCAGTGCACCTGCCATCTGCTGTAAGATGTTATCACACAGTTACCATCACAGTAGTCTTAGGGCTCTGCATTTCTTGTTCTGAATGACTCCTAAGAGAGGGATGTTTGGTTTAATGTCAGTCAGGTGTGTTGAGAGGATAGCAAACAAAACTGGTACCCTTCAGCATCAAGATGTTCTGTTAGGTTGTTAGTGTGCGAACACTGATTTGTTCTCGGGTGGGGATTTCTCAGGGGTTGGGATATTTCCCTTCACCCAGAACTTGAGCTGAAGCCTGTGGTGCTGGTAGCCTCATGGCAAATGTCTGTCTGTGCTCAACATGGGTTGCTCCCAGCTCAGGCTGCACAAACGGTTGGCACTTTGTGTTTTGCCAGTGGGCAGCTGCCTTAGCGCTGGAACGCATTCAGATTTGCAGTGAAGAATACCTCCATGGCAGAGAGAAACAATTTCTTCTGACATTCCTTAAGGCAGAAACAGCTGCATTCAACTTTTTTTTTTTTTAAATTTAAAAAAGCACTGTGGCATCTCCCCTGATAATCAGAAGTACAGCTGAGCGTGAACAGCAGGGCATAGTTCTGTGCAGAGTCACTGGGCGCAGTGTTGCAACAAGGATTAGCTGACACGGACCAGCTGTGCTCCTTGCTAACATACACAGTCTGACATGAGCCCAGCACGGCGTTTCCCACAGCTCCAGATGTGTGGGGCTGGCTGCCACCACCCGCCCCCACATCGCCAACATCTGCGTGTGCGTCCATGGCCCTATAGGTTCTCCCCCCCGGATGGATGCAGTGTTTCTTAGGGTGAAATAGTTATGCTGTGACTTAGCCAGCATCCATCAGCTGGGAGACGCTTTAGAAAGAGTTGGTTCTGCTTTTTGATTGCTTCTTAAGTAATAGTGCTCTGTGAGTGCAAACGTCTGAGCTTCCCAACGTGTGCCAAGGAGTTCTGAACAAAATCCTTCCTTTTGTGGTTTCTCTCGATTGTTAAACAAAGGGTTCGTAATTCATTGTGCCCCTCCCAGGTCCTCCCTGAGAGCACAACTCTTGCTTTTTCTTTTTTTTTGCATGCAGAGAAAATAAATGTTACGGCAAAACTGTGTGAGGAGCTGAATGGTGCGAATCCACTTCCCTTCTTTATCCACCTACGTACATCGGTTTTATTCCCTGTTTGCTTTCACCTGTGATTACAGTGACTTGTTTGCCATTAAACTGATCTATGATAGAGACCACCAAAATGTATTAAATGGGATCAGGCCAAATATTGCCTGAGGGGATCATTGAGCTTTGGAGCAAGAGGAAAGAGGAGAGTGGGCAGGAGCCTTCAGAAGTAGCGCTTGGGTTTATTTCTGCTTTGTTAAAAAAGCAAGCAGGCCTGCTTGTTGAAAGGCAAGGTATTAAGTAGCAGAGTGTGGGCACAGTTACTTTTTAAAGACAGAAAATATTTCTATCTGAACATCAAGAAGTGGAGAGAATAATTTCACTTCCAACATCCTTGAAGTCATGTTTTTCTCAGTTGACCAATGAGACGAAAGTTGCTCAATTTTTCATATTTTTAGTGGTTTTTTTTTTTTTGGACAGATTTCTCAGATATGTTGTTTCTGTGTCTGTAGAACAAACACAGTGAGGCAAATAACTTTAAAATCCCATTTTCCTATTAGCCTACCGAGAGCTGCCGGTGAAAGCGCTACGGGAAGCGTATTTATGGGAGAGACATCAGGAGAGCAGAAGGTAGGAAATGTGAGGAATGTGAAAAATCCTGTGGCTTTCAGGAAGCCTAGAGAACTGCAAGGCAGCTT
Organism: Meleagris gallopavo; assembly: GCF_905368555.1. Classification (NCBI taxonomy): domain Eukaryota; kingdom Metazoa; phylum Chordata; class Aves; order Galliformes; family Phasianidae; genus Meleagris; species Meleagris gallopavo. The sequence continues at coordinate 18,827,975 of NC_139414.1, read as the reverse complement.
GGCTTCTAATTCTGCTGATAGCATGGGGAATTAACCAAGATTTTGAGCATCTCCCATCACTGGAAGGCAGTCTGGGTGTGCTGTCTCCTCTGTGGTGAAAGGCTGCGTCAGGCAGCCCAAGGCCTCTGTGCACAGCTGTAGTTGGGTGAGTGGTTCAGGACCTGTTTTGTGTCAAAGTGTGAAAGTGTTTTTAATAAATACCAATAAGAATTAGGAAACTCAGATTTTACTTTATTATCCTGCAAAAATTTGGTGCCTATCCCCTTACTACAACAATTTAAGCAATGAATTGACAGTGTAGTTTGACTTGGAGCATAACCAGGTAATGAGATTATTTAATGACAAAATAGTATTGAAAACAAAGAAAATAAGACTGCAGCGTTTATCTCATTTACTAATATTATTTGTCTGGTGTTTCATTGTATTAGTTCCTTAAATACATCTCTGCAATGGCATTCCAAAAGTTGTTGGTTGGTGTAGATCTGGTACGTTTTTGGGGGCTGTACCATGAGAGCTGGTTGCCATCCATGTGCATCTCTGTGCCCTCAGCTCAGGGTGAAACATGGACACTTCAGTTATGTGGGTGTAGATTAATGCAGGTGTTAAAGTTCAAAGATCATGGTTTACACTGAAGGGAAACTGCGTTCTGTCAAGTCCAGCTTCAGCATGCTGAGCATTCACTTAACATTTGTGGTTTCATTCACACCTTGGATTTTTCTTTTCCTTCAGGAAATCTTGTGCTTTGAGCTTTGTTTTCTGAAGTCTTTCAATTATATAATTTTCTTCATATACTGTGCACTTGTATGTTGCTCATTAAGATTTCAGTGTAATAGACTTCAATTATTGTATGTATTAAGAAATAAAGAATAAAAATCCTCTGTTGGCTTAGGCATGTGCCAAGTGGTTTTTGTGCCTGTGGGGATCCCTGCTGCTGCTGAATGGTGAAGCCCAAGGATTTGGTAGCCCTTATTTACCCAAGCAAAAAATTTACAGAGATTATTTGTGTGGGAAACCCTTCTGTCCTCAGTAATGTATTTGGCTTGAATGAGTTGCTAGATTCATGTATGAGCTCTTTGAGGAATAATCAGTAAAAATAGTCAACCTGGTATGGTTGGTGCATAACCCTGGCCGTGCGTCTGCCTGTGGTGCTGGAGATGTCAGGCTGTTTGCACTGGGTCGTACAGCCCTCTGGCGTGAGCCTGGGAGGTCAAACCCGACTCACCTGCTGGGATGGGTGGGTTACTGAGATGATGTACCACAAAGGAATGTCAGCAGGCACTTTCACACTACTGAAATACAGTCTGATTGTTAACCTGACCTGCCTTGTGGTACTTCAAGTGTAATTTTTAGCTTCTGGCCACTTGAGCAATGTGTGACCCAGAAACACCTGCCTGGATCACACACTTACTGCTTTTACATGCTGGCTAGGTAATCCTGCATGCAGCGCCAGCTCGTGTATTGGCATCTTTGCTTTGGGACAGTGCTTGTAATTATCCTGCATCTGGTATGTAAGTAATAATTATACATATTGAATGTGTGTGTGTGTATATACACAGCATGCATTTAGAACATCCTGAGAAGATTATGCCATGCTAATTAATTCAAAGGGAAGCTTGAAGAGCAATTAACCTAAGACTTAAGTTTTGAATAGAAATTGTTGATTTCAAACACATCCATGACCAAAACAAGTCAGGTATGATATTGCTGCAAGGATGCTGTCCTGCTGGGTTAGATATCTGAAGCTGCGCATTGCAAAGGGCAGTTGCAGCATGTTATGCATTAGAAGCAACATGCTCAGAATTCTTGCCAGACCAGGGAATCCAGCTCCAGGCTCCTGAGTTCCCTTCCAGTTTTCTCTTCCATTAAGCAGTGCTTTTTGTAAGTAACAAAGCATAAAACGCGATGTGTCTCATCTTAGAACAGCTCGTGTGTGTTTATGGATCCCTCCTCCTTGGTGTGATGTGGCTCTGTGCTTCATCAGGGGATGTGGCCAAAAAGGTGCCAGGGCCACCTTGTTCCTGCCTGGGGGCTGTTCTGAAATGACTGGAGTTTATAATAAATAAATAAAGAGAAAAAAATAGGTGCAGCTGGTGGATGGTCAGACTAATGCTCTGCCATAGCAATGACGTGAGTGGCCAAGAAAAATGCAGGGCACGTTTGTTTCTGCTTCCAGATGGGTCACTGCTCACAGCAGAAAGCAAGGTAAATGCAGTTTTTTCACAGAATTAATAGCAAAAGTGGGAAATGATGCAAATTCAAGCTTTGATTAATAGAGGAGAGCTTTCCATGTGAATTTTTTTGTTGTTTTGCTGTGAAATGGGAATCCGTCAATTTGAAAACCTTTCAGACAGTCCTTATTTCATAATATATGTGGTGGTTTTCTAGGTTGTTAGTCGTGCAGAATGTTTTAGACAACCCTAATTGGAGTTTTAGTTACTGTTGCCCTGATGCTGAAATGATGGTGCTCAGGAATCTCAGGAATTCTAAACACTGACAGAATACGGTTCCTAGGAACTGAGTATTCTGTCACTTATTTTCTGCAATGGCACAGATTCCCTCGATGCTTGCGTGGCTTTCATAATTATTCATATTAAATCTCTAGTGAAATCAGAAATGAGCTAGCTTTTAGAAATCAGTCTAGAAATACCCTTTTATTTGCAGAGGGGAAAAGGTGTTTGGTAAATGTTTTGCAGAGCTCCAGAAGGGTGTTGGGATGGGGCTGCTGAATATTGAGTTTGTTTAATGCGCAGCTGTTGCTGTTAATAGCTTTGAGACAACTAAAAGCTTTGCTCACTCCAAAGGCAACAATTAATGAGCAAGATTAGTTTTTGAATACAAGGGGAAAAACCTTTAGAGTCCCCTTTTCAAAATGCGTAGGTAGTGGGTTTTTTTTTTTTTTGTGCAAAAGTAAATAGTTATCTTGAAAAAGTGTCTGACTATTGATTCTCCTTTTACATACCAACAGTGATTTAATGTAAGAGTTTCAGGCAGTGGTTTAGCTTTAAATCCCATTCCTGTATGAAAAGAGTTTGGGTGTTCTTTGGTGCCACACGTAGGAGCAGTGCTGCTCCAAAGGGAAGGAGTGTGCATTGAACTGCTTTTTGTGTTTGCAGGAGTGTTACCACTTCTGACTTTTTGTTCAGGTAGCTGCTTGGGGGATTTATTTTCATTGGAGGGTTGTTTTTTTTTAAACATAAGTGTATCTTTCTGTACGAGTTGGAAAGAGAAATATTGTAAACCAGATCTGCGGATGCATTGGAAGGGGAAGGAAGTCGAGGATAAATACAGCTACAGTTACTGCTGGGGGGCTATTTTCTTCTTTTTTTTTTCTTTCTTTTTTTTTTTTTTCTGAAGTTAGCCCGTTGGTTGTCAACGTGGGCAGGTAAGCCATAAACGAAAAAGGAGGAGAAGGCAGCTGGCACCTGAGGGCTGGAAAGGCAAGCAGGGCTGTGCTGCAGGCAGGCAGGTGGGGCTCTGTGCGGAGCTGACGGGTTGCTGTGCTGTTTCTTGCTACTTGAACACAGTGAGTTTGCCGGTGTGGCTGGCAGTCTGAATGCCTCGTTTATTCAGTAACTACTGCCCTAGTTAAGATTCATTGTGCCCACATGCAGTGTGCACGTGTCCCTTCTGCAGCCATGGGCCAGCTGTGCGTGCTGCCTGGCAGGGCTGGTGCTGGGGCAGCCCTTCCCAACAGAAGGTGCTCAGTGCAGGCAGAGCATCGTCCCTGGCTGCTTCCCGAGCCCCTCATCTATATTCACATCTATCTGCTGTGACTTGATGTTTATAATGTTTCCGCAGACATAAATTTCAGGAAAATTAAGATGAGAGTAATGAACGTGTTATTCCTCTTGGTTGAATTTGTGTTGCTTGTGTTGAAAGCGCTCTCAAGCGTTAGGAAACTTGGGTATAGGTTGAAAGCTCCTTTGTGTAAAGGAGGGATCTGACAGATGCCATTTGGCTCAGGCTTGAGTTGGTTGGTTTACAGACAGAGTAACGCCCAATATTAAACCCTTCGGGTCTCTGAGTCCAATCCCTCTTCCATTTGGTGAAGTCATTTCTTTGGTAGTGCAAAAATAATTAGTGTACTTTCAGATGCCACATAGCAGAACGTGGCTGGTAAGGTTAGCTTTAGTAGTTGCATAAAACAAATTCCCAACATCAGTCAAGTTGGGTCTGATTTACCCCAGCGTAGTTCAGTCCCCAGATGGTAGAGCATAGCTCTAAAGAACTAAAATTATCTGATTATAGTGATTTTAATGCTGATCATGAGTAGCAGTGGTACAAAGTGTCTAGCTATACTGTTGGGAGTAAGAAAGAGCTTAAAAACCTCCTTCTTAATAGGCTTTCTTAATGGCAGCCTTAAAATTTAATAAAGCGAAAACAATTTCACCGTTCAAAGATGAATGCGGGTCGGGTAATTTTTATCCAGTGGACTTCATTAAATAATTGTGTGGTGTTTGATCATATCAACAGTGACATGCTGGATTTATGAGCTCCAGTTAATGACATGGAGTACTTAACAACAGCGCTTTCAGGAGAAAAGCTGCTTTCCCCTTGCTGTTGCTTACATAGGAGAAAAACTAATAGGTAGCAAATTAAGCTTCCAAAAATGAAACGTCTCAGTGTTTTTTACAAGACTTGCTTTTTTATTTTTATGGATTTCTATCTTTTTGAATAAATAATTAACACAGTATTAATAAGTGTGGAAATAAATTGTGGCAGAGAAAATTTCCAGGTGTTTTCTACCTGATGCTCTTTGCATTCTTTTCATGCTTGCTGGCTTCATGAGAAACGTGCTGCTGTGAATTGCAACCATTAACAGAAGTGAGCAGAAATCAGGTGTTGTGTAAACATTCTCTGTGTGTTGGTTAAAGAGATGAATTTCACACTTTTTGAATATCTTTGTTTTTGTTTTTTAATGTTTTTATCTTTAAGAAGACTTTATAAATAACACTTCCAGTATTTATACTCAGCATTACAATGAAATGATTCTTCTGCAGAGCTGAACCACAAAATTGGAGTAATTTAGGCTGGATGGATCTCCAAAGGCTGTAGCCCTGCCCTCTCCCTGAAGCTGGTCTGCATGGAGCAGGTTGCCCAAGGACTTCTCCAGCTGAGCACTCCAGGGCTGTAGATCTCACAGCCTGTGAACAGTGTTTGGTTGCCCTCGTAGTAAAAAAAGAAATGCTTTCCATTATATCTGATCACAATTTCCAATGTACTAATTGTCTGCTACCTCTTGTTACATTGCTCTGCTCTCGAAGGTCCAGTTCTGTCTCTTTGTATCCTCAGTATTCACTGTAGTAATGGATTTTCCTTTACAAAAGCTATGTTGTGCATCTGCACAAAGGCATGATTTGTAGTTGAACGCTGGGCTGTGCTTCCTTGTAGACCTTTCTGAAGGTATACATCACAATTCCCAGCTGGCTGTTTGGGAGGTCGGGGTCAGAATGTAGGTGGTTTTCCATTCCAGTTACAGCTGATCTATTCCTGTCTATAAATATTCAAAAATTCCATTCAGTAATATTTTCTCAGTGCTTCCACCTAGAAGCTTTGTGTGTTTTGTTTTGTGTTCTCAAACAGAATTTAGAAAGTGGAATTGGAATTCCGACGTCTACCCAGGATGAAATTCCTGTAATGACCTCTCACAAGCTCTTGTTGCTGTGCATCACTAGGGAGGATTAATTTGATGAAGGCTTCAAAGCTTCAGCAAGCATCGCATTCTTTTCAAGTGAAAGTTTCAGCTGATTTGATCCATAGTTGCATCTCGTCTTGTAAACCTGGCCTTTGGGATGCCTCATTCAATGCCTGTGTACAGAGAGAGCACGTGGGCTGCTAGAGTGAACACTGCAGTGCTGGGACTTTGGATTTTTAAGCTACAGGCAGTATGTGTAATTCTATAAACCCCATACCTGCAAGGTACTGAGCTCACCCTGTCAGTCACTCAGGTCTCTGAAGTCCAAGAATTATATGTGCGAAGCATCTTGTTGGATCAAACTAATTGTATATATTTATGTGAGTAGCTGGACAGGTTCACTTAGCATGCTAAAAATAATGAGGCTCCCTTAATTTATTCAGCAGGAAACTCGATGTTCCTTTTCAAAAGAAGGGCAGTGATTTTTGTTTAAAAAAGGAATGTGATGGTGTGTTATTCCTTATGGGTATGTTTGATAAGTCTGGGTTGTGCAGCCTGCAACCTTTCTTTAGATTGTTTACCTTCTGGTGCCTGAATGAAGGATGTGTATGATGTCTTGGATTCTGTATTGGAGTTCCCCCAAGTGAATTTCATCTAGAAATTTCAAACGATTTATGATATCTTTCCTGCTTTGAATGTTGTTTTCCTGTTGTTCACTGTTTAACAGCTTCTGCCTTTAAACCGTAGTCTGTTTCATCTTGGCAGATTGTTACATAGGTGTGCCTAGGCAACATGGCATTTGCTGGTGGCATTTGTATGGTAAAAGATGCTGTTTGCTCCTCTGCCCTCTCTCTTTGTTTGGAAAGTATTTTTTTGGGGTTTCTGAGCTGTTTTTAAAGCTGCTGATATGTAGATGGGGCAGAAGTCTGTTGATCTTGGTGTATTCTGTTTAACCAGACATGTGATGTCTGGGATTCCAGTACATTTGCAGAAATAAGGAACAGACAGTGTTGAACTTTGTACTAGAAATAAGATTTCAGGGTCTAATAACTGGGCATCTCCAGGGCCAGAAAAGATCACTTAGTGCTGCCGGTTTTCTTTCATGTGCAAAGCTTATTTCTTACCCGAAGCACAGTAGCACCTAGGTGCAAATGACAGATAATTTAGGTGTTTGCATATGCATCTAGATGCCCAGATTTTTCCTAGAATAAATTCTTAGTGTTCAGTGTTCAGATATGTTGATCTAGGCTCAGTGCCTAGTATAACTTAATATTTTAAAAAGAGGTGAGTAAAACAGGATGGAAAAAGATATCAGGGAGAGAGAAACTAGTACCCTTGCCTCAGAGACAGGTTATTCATGCAGAATTGCTCAAGTTTTTACCACCTTTCCTCCATTTCCATCTAGCTGTGTGGTAATAGAGGGCTTTTCCCAGAATTATTTTGTGTTTGAGTTTAATTTCAGTATGGAGATTAAAGGTGTTTGTTTCCCGTTGGCTCAGTAAGTCTAAATCCAGCCTTTGAAGTCAGGTCACTCAAGATTCTGTAGATGAAAACTCAGCCCTCTAGTTGGTAATCTACCCAACAGCCACAGATTTCAAGTTTCAATAAAATGCTACCTCTACTACAAATGATGTCAATGTAGCCTGAGGTGTGGTTAAGCAGAAAGCTGAAGTCAGCTTGAACAAAACTTGGCAAAAGTGGGATGTTTTATTCATGTGAGTGGTCTGAATAATGTTCCATGGGTTTCCATGGTATAATTTGGTTGCATTTTATGTTTAAAGAGAACTCCTCTTCCTTCCTTTAGAGAGGGCCCTATGATGGGGCTTCAGTTGTAGGCTTATGGTGAGTGATATCTTACTGCAGTATAAATATTGGCTTTTTCCATGCATACATGAGAAAGCAATTGCCTTACGTTCCTGAAGCCCTGCTGATGTTTCCAGTGTGTAGGGAGAAGGCTGTACCCTGGAAATCAGGAGACCAATAAAAAATCCTGTAAGTTGAAGGGCTCTGCTTCCCCTTTCCCTTCCATTCCTCTTTGCTCTGCACGGTGCCTTCTGAATCTTCAGAGGAGCAGTTTGCTTCACTCGTTGAATGAGCATATTAGGGACTTCCTTAGGGCTAACTTCTTACTCAGTGCCTTTGGACTTTGGACAACTCCATTCACATTGAATGGTCTCCAGATGAGGACTGCAGAGCGGGAGCGAGCTCATAGTTCCTGCAGGCCAGCAGCAGGCTGTGGCCTGATAGTGAAAACAGAAGGTTTAGTGTTGCTCAGGTAGAAGCAGGAGGAAACCTGGAGATCCAGAGACTTCAGAGAAAGGAGAACTGTGAGCTCCTGTGGCACTGGCTGTAGGACCACATGTGTCAAACCCAGCTGCTGTTTCTGAACTGAGATACAGCATGGTAGAAAATCTCTCCTGAGTTTAATCCCATTTTAATCTTCCCTCCCCCCTTGCCAAACCAAAACAACAACAAAAAGAAACAAACCCAATAACACCCAAACCACAAAGCCTAAAAGCCACCTCCCTCCCAGCTGTTATGTGCATGGGGACGAGTGTCAGGCTTGGGAGCACAGTGAGGCGAGGAGTCTGCCCATGTGTCATCATCACACCCTGCTATGTTCTATATGTGAGAAAAGCACTATGTTTTCTAGTTAGTTGTGGATTGGACACTGTGTATTTGAAGCAGATTTTTGGTAAATTGTACGGAAGTTTTGTGTCACTCTGTTAAGACGTGTTAGTGAATTCCTACACCAGCGTTCCCACTGAGTGTCATCAGGCTGATGACTGCTGCTGGCTGCCTGTACCCTGCTCCTTCTACCCCAGATGTCCCAGCATCTCACTGGCTTGCTGGCCACGTGGGTGCCATGTGCGGCTGGTGAGGTGCAGCCTAAGGTGTGAGGTTGTCACCAGCTTGCATTGCCTTGCTGGTATGGAAGCTCCCAAACCCAAGTGTTGGGACATAGCGTTGTTGGTATTTTAGTTCTTAATATGCTAACTCAGAGCAACACTAGTAATTTCTAGCCTGTTTGATGCTTGATTTCTGTTGCTTTAGAAACATTCATAAAGCCGTAGTCTTAGAAAGCAGATAAGCATCCACGGAGATGTGTAATGCTGTCCAAAAGTTTAAGCTACTGAAGATATACTTCAACATAATTCAGTGAAATTTCCTCTGTGGGTTTTTTTTTTTCTCAAGCTTTTTAACAGTTTTTTTTTTGGATCTAGATCTAATGCTGTGTGGAGAGAGCACGCTTTTTTTCATAGCCCATCAAACTGTGGCACAAAGGCATCCCTGTTCAGCCTGGACCCAGCCGTGCTGTTTGCTGTTGGCCGAGCGGTGGCCACGCGGCCCGAGCAGGCCCTGCAGCCCAGCTCTGCGCTGCTGAATGGGCCCTCTTGTGCTGCAGCCTGCCGAGTGCCAGGAGAGAAATGCTGCTCTCGGCCTTCTGCTGTCACAGGGAACCTTCAGGGAGCAGAAGAGAGCGTTGCCTTCAGTTCTCAGTGCAGGGACTCAGAAGGGGAAGGAAGTTGAAAAGAAGGGACAAGGTTTTGACTACTTGTTGCCATAATGTAATGTAAACCATTGGGGTTTTTTAACTTCTTTTTTAACAAGAAAATATTGATGTTTCTACCTACAACTTGCACAAAATAATGTTAATGTACATTTTTAACACGTGACTCGAGTTGTTTTGGATAAAAAAAAAAAGTTTCCTGTCACTAACAGGTTTATTGGAACTCCTTTCTAAGCCTGTAAAAATAAACTATTTTCATCTTCTAAACCTTCTTTTGTAGTTTGCAAAAATACTTCAGTGCTGGAGAAGTTACTGTAACGATGCATGATCCTACAGCAGAATTTGCACAAACTGCTCTATTACCTGGGCAAGCTCGTCAAGTGTTAGAGGATTTATATGAGCTTAACTTTATCCAGGCAATATTCCGTTGAATTGTACTGATAACTTGTTGACAGGTATGATGTGATTTTGTTGAATTGATCTGAAAATTGGAATAGAACCTGCAGGGAATGGTGGCTCAAGTGAAATTTTACCCTTGTTCCCTGCCCTCCCCCAAGGAAAACTTTCCCATTCCCTAGCTGTATTTATATAAATGTGGATTATATTTCCTTTAAGTGCACTGCTCATCTATTTTTGCTTCCACAGTGCTTCACCAGCAATTTTGTGATGCCAAAGTATAAGAGCCTTTCGTATGGAAAGAAAAACTGGTGCTAAGAGTTGCTGGAAGCCAAAATTGCTGCTTAAAATTAAATGAAAGATCGTGAACTTGTAGAGTTCTGATCAGAACTCCAGCATGTGCCTGCTGTGCAATCAGAGGAGTAACAAGAAAGTATTTGTTGCTGGACTTCAGCATGGAGGAGAGGGAAGAAGGACTTATCTTCTATGCAAGCTCTTTGTTCCTCCAGCATTCTCTGGGAAGTATTGACATAAGCTAGAGTTAATCATTTATAGTGAGAGAACTTGAAAGGAGAAATGAACCACGTCCAAATGATTATAAGCTCTTTGCAGTATATTATATATTGTAGGTAGAAGTGAGTTCATTCTCTGAAGCTTGCACAGCTTACTGCAGTGTAAGATACTGATGATATGGTGTGCAGTTCTGTAAAATACCTTTTAGTGGCTCTGGTTGTTGCATTCACTATAGAATACTGGAGTATAAAATATGCGTAAGCACGTTATGTTAAGAGATTTCTATTTGCCTTAAAGTGGGAAGGGTTAAATATCGGTACCAACTCTTAGCACGTGATGCCATGTCCTGTGACACGTTGTCTGGATGAGCAGACAAGCCAGCAAAGGGGCAGCACAAATGGAATAGATGTTTGCCAATGAAGTCTCCTTGCAGAGAGCACCAGGGGTGATGGCAGAGCCCTTGAGAACACAGGCTAGTGTGCTGGAGATGCTCACTTAGATGTTGCTTGCACCTCTGCTGAAATGCATATCCATCACCAAAAGGCGCTGATGCCTTTCCTTCCCTCCCCACTCTCCTCTGCAATAAGGAAGGCATGTTTATGACAGCCAGATATTAATTGTCATATTTTGGTGAGGGTGTTCAAGTAAAGTGTTTTAAATGATTCACCAAAGTCTTGGATCCAAACTTGTTAGGAATAAAACTTGTCAGATGCTGTTGTGTTTGGTACCAGTGCTGTTCCCTCAGTGCTGGGTGGGCTGGTGGATGGAAGGTTGACGTTGGCTTTCAGGCTGCGTGATATTTCTTGCTGTGGGTGGACAGGCAGAGAATAGCCATCCCCTAATTGATGCCTCGTTAAGGGCAGGTGGAAGAGAACATAATGCATAGCATAATTGTTGGCTTGGGTTTGGATCTGTCGCTGATTGTACCATCATTTTGGTGTTGCCATGGGAATGTAATAATTATATTTTGAATAATTGGAGCATTTTCTTTTACTGCTGCAGAAAACTGATGTTGTGTAATTATTGTTACCTTTAATGAAAGCTACACTCTAAGCTGATTATTGAATGTTTGTATAAAGACGTGACAGAGAGCAAAACTTTCTACAATTGAATGCTATTTTGTAAACGTGTCAGCAAGCCAACTCATGTACCCCAAAAAGCATTTACATCATTAGAATGTGCTGAAAAGCTGTTTGCAAGAAGAAAATAATGTCCATAGTTCAACATCCACCCTTTATAGTGTTCTTGTGGCTTGGTGTTTATCTTTCTAGACATAAATAATTCCTGTCAATACCAGGCTAATGGTGCTATGCAGCACGTAAATGGAAATGCTGTTCATGTTGGTGTAAGAGTCACACTGCCCTCATCCAGCGATTGGGCACTTGCCTGTCGCTGAGGTTGGGGTAGGGGCTGGTGGTGCTCCATAGGTTTCAGGGGACTGCTGGGCCTCCACTGTTTGGAGCACCTCAACTTGGTGTGTGAGGTGTGTGGTTCCGAAGGGAAGCCTATTGCTGACTGAGGATTCCCATATTCTGCCTGCTTTATGTAGTCCGGAGTCACTGCTGTATGAGTTGACCCATGGGGGTTTGTGGCCAGTCTCTCCCACTGGTCCCTGTGTAACCTCAGGTTGGCTGTTTGGTTTCCCAGTCTTGAAATCAACCACGTTCTTGCAGCTGCTCCTTGTGGGGACTCTGTGGGGGATGTGGGGCAGCTCTGCCATCCCTGTTCTTCACATCAGGGCGTCAGCACGTTTGTGCTCACCACGTAATGAATGTCTCTCCAGCTCCAGGTTCTTGTTTTGTGGCTTGTATGCTATGGATTAATTTCAGATGTTTTCAACGTAGTTGTTTCTTCTTTGTTTCCAGAGTAGCCCTAATTTATTTAACAGTATTTGCCATTCAAGCATTCTGATTTTAGACAGATGTTTGTCTCTTGTGTTTTAGTCTAGACATCTCTGATTTACAATCCGTAACCCATCTGGTGAATTGCCATGGGAGTATGCTTATTTTCGGTGCTTGAAGTATTGCAAAATACTCTTTGCAAGTGTTTTTGCAGTAGCGACTGTTGAGCCAACCAGCAGAAAAGGTTTATTTGAGCAAAAGAATCAAAATTGTTTATTCAGATTAGGGCAGCAAAATATTCCACTTCTATTCAAAAAAAAAAGTTCAACTCCAAAATATTTATTTGCCCTTAAAAACACTCTACAAGAATATCACATCTGGGAGACAGAGGGTGTACACTTCAAACGTCAGTGCTGTTGTTTTCCTATGAACTGGAGGCAGTGTGCAGCAGGGCAATTGGCAAGGACAGGTGAGAAAAGCAGCCCACAAAAGGCTCTGGTGCAAACAGCAGAGATGCTGTCCTGTGAGACACCCAGAAATGCTCCATGGACTGACTGCTCTGAGCCTTTGGCACGTGTTTCTGAGTGTTTTCATTTGGTATTTGGGTAAATTTGTCCACACATGTTGGAGACGGCACAAACCCAAGGCTGGATGCAGGGCCTCCTGCTGTGAGATCCAAGCATTGTGCACAAAATTCATAGCTGTGGGATTTTGCCTTTTAACAGTAACAGCAATGATGCACTGAAACTCTGAGTGACTGATGTACTTTTGAACTTTTTTTATTTTTAGAATGATTTTGGCCAATTAATTTGGACAGGAGTGAGGTAGACGGGCTTATAATTTGTAACCATATCCAATGTATTCACAGGATTTTAAAAGTGTTTTGGAAAAAAATAAAGGGTGATGGAAGTTGCAAAGGTATTTAAGAAACATCTTTCAGCTACAGAAAATCCCTCAACCTTCCCTGTCAGACCCTGTGTCTACATGTATTTATTGAGGTAACTGCAGTCAGTGGTTAAGCCATGCAGGTGCAGCTGGCTTCAGGCTGATGCTTTTTTTGGATGCTCCGTGCACATTTAAGTAGTCATTTGATGCTGGACCACCAAGATAATTTGAAACCCATTGGAACTTGGTAATGCTATCATTCTACAATTGTAAGGCAGAAAGGAATGGTTTCTTCTGGACTGAACAGAAAGTGAATAGTGGAGGTGCGAGTCGAAGTGAATGTGCCCGTAGAGTTGTTCCTCCGAAGCGTGAGTGCTGTGCATTTACAGAAATGTCTCTGGAGCATGGGTTCTCTGTGTCCTTAGACTCCATGCGTGCTGATAAGATCCCCTTTTCCTCCTGCTAATCAGGGGACATTGTCTAGCAGCTGAGGCAGCCTGCTGAGGAGTTCTACAAGTGTGTACTAGGCCTCCTTTTATTCGCATCGTAAGTGTAGGTGAGATTGCCCTAAGGAAGGAGACCCACAAGTAGTGCAAAACTCTCTGCAGCCACCTTCATGGATGTGCTGCCCCGTGGGGTTGGCGGAGTGCTGGGTGCTTTTGCTAACCCTGGGCAGTATTAATGGCCTTATTCCTGTGCCTTCCGCAGCCCCGCTTCTGCAGGGTGAATGCAGCATAGCTGGGATTCTTCTGACATACCAGACCTCTCTGAAGGTTTCTAAGCAGCTGTCATGTCCCCTCGGGCACTTAGTTTTGTAAAAGCTGCTCCTTCTTCAGGCAGAGCTGCCTTGATCTACAAGTTTGTAGTCATGAAGGATTCCAGTCTGGATCAGCAGCAGATCTGGGTCCTGTGCCGTGGTGACTTCAGGAGGTGTGGCTGTGGGGCATGGGACAAACAGGCAGACCTTGAGGTGTGGGTGCTCTGTGCCATCACCCGACGTGGCACATAAGCTGCTGGAGTAGGAAGAGAAGCTGTGTGCAGCCAGCAGTGAAAGGCAGCCTGTTTGTGCTTGTTTCATTGAGGAAATTGTTCCGGAACAGCTGCTCGTCCATGTGAAAATGCAAACCCCTGGGTCCCCGCCAAGGGCAGTGAGTCCTGGGTCATTTGTTTTAGCAGAGCAGGCCAATTTGCCCTTAAACGATCTTCCCGTTTCATTCGGTCACAGCTCTTGCTCAATAGATTTACTTCCTGAGACAGCCTTGTGTGCCGAGTCACAGCACCGAGAGCCACTGCAACGAGCTGAGGGAGCAGGGAGGTTTCCGTGAATTAATTCTAGCTATTACACTGCGTAAAGCACAGGGTGTGTGCTTGGGTGGCATCCCTCTTCTGATAGTATTAGAACAGAGGATTCTTCAATTTTGAAGTAAGACCCTGCCAAAATCACCACGTCTCTTCTCCTGCAGGTGTTACAGGGTGCAATCCGAAGTCACTGTGTGCTCACTGGAAGCAGGGCTGAGATCCCTCTGAGCAATTCATAGACCTGAGAATTATTGTTCGCTGGTGAATTTCACCCTGAAGCCAGGAGGGTCTTGAGTTGTAGGAACAAGCTCTGCAGTGTGGGCAATGCAAATATGTAGCAAAGCATGTGGGCATAGGTTTGGGGCTGGATTTGGATAGTATTCTGCAGTGGAAATGGTTCAGCAATAGGGAGAGAAAAACTCTGTGTTTGTAGAGCAGCTGGGATGGGAAAACAGCATAGTGCAGTGACCTTGCTGCTTCATGGTGCTACACACAAAGAAACAGGCAAGATGCATTGCTCCAGCCTGAGAAACCAGTGTGCCAGACTTGGGCTTCTGTAATTAACAGAAGAAAACTAATTAATTCATGCATAAGAGATCATTAAGGATCATAATAAAAGCACACTGATTTCAGAACTACTTTTATACAAGAATGTTACGAGTGCTGCGATCTGAAACCAAGGCTCTAGTCTGCCTTGAAAACCTTGGGGCAGAAATTCCTGCAGTGGGTTGTGCTGTGATTGCAGAAGGACTAAGAACAGATGAAGAGCTGGCAGTCCCCAGGACAGAGCAGCCTCCTCGGCTGGGGAGGTGCAGGAGGGACAGAGGAGGAAGACTTGGTTTCATCTGCAGCTTCATGTAATGTGCCACAGCGCAAGTAGAGTAGTTGTGGTTTTGTTGCTGCAGGTGCTTTCTTGTTTTTGATTTTTATTTTTTTAAAGGCAGCAGATCTGGGAAACATTTTTCTCTTCTCGAAATGGTTACAGTAATTACAATGAAAGGGAGGCAGCATGGAGTTGATCGGGGCTTGGAGCTGGTCACCAGCTGTGCCCCCTGGGAACTGAGCCGCTCTGCTTCTCCTGCTTCCTTGCCTACAAAAGTGTCGGAAGCACAAACTCTTGGTGCTGTCAGGGCAGTGAGTTCCTCACACCTGCGTTTCGGGGCAGCTTTGGGGAAGCTCTCCAGAAGCTGCTGGAGGCACTCAGTATTTATGGTGCTGGAGCTCAGGGTGGAATTTGGGAATTTGGCCTCTGGCTTTGCGAGCAGCAGTAGCCAAATCTCTTTTGGCTCAGTTTTGTGATGCACCCAGGGGATGGCCTTCATTTGTTAACAGGTTCAAAATGTATTAAGGCGAGCTTGTTGCAGCGGGCAGTATCCAGGGCAGAGCAGGATGACTCCTCCTTGTGTAGATTAAATCGTGTGTTGAACTGTGAGCTTCAAGTAAGACTTGCAAGGGTTTAAAATACCCTGGGGGAAACTCCTTACATCCTTTCTATGAATATAAGTAATTGAGGAACATCCATTTCTAAGTACTTTTTTTAACAGTTAAAATATTAGATCTAAGTAAAAAAATAAATAAGCTACCCTGAAAAAAAAAATTTGATTTTGTTTTAGTGCTAAATTGGGAGTGGTTTCTCTGCAGGCAAGGTCTTCAGTAACTCTGGGGCTCCGTGTTACTCACTGCTACTTGAAGTTGTTTTGATACCATTGACGAGAGAGATGAAATAATGTATGCTAAAGTCATTTGGCTTGCCTGGAAATCAAAGCACTGGAAACAAAACCTTGCCGCAAATCACGGGGCTGTCGTTCTTTTAAAACCTGTTACCCAAATGACTTTAACAGTTTGTGGGTTGTGCGCAAGGTTAGGAATCGTCTTGCACAGAGCACGTTTTGATGATAAAACCCAATCTTTTTTTTTTATTGGAATGGAAGTGTCGCAGTCAACAGTCTCGGTGTGGGAGTTTGATTTCTTCCTGCCAGTCGATTGCTGCTCCATATGAGCAATTGGCAAGGGCTTTGCGGGACAGATGATGGCCGTGCTGAGTTGAGTGATTCTCAGCTGTCATGTAGTACTTAGCTGATCTATGCGTAGAAACTCCAGAGCTGCTCCGTTTTCAAATGTATTTCCAGGCAGTTTATATTTTTGAGAGGCTGGCTAGGGCCACAGTGACTGCAAGTAGAGAGGATTTTGGTTGAGGGCTTGAAACACACTAAAAATTGAGGCTTTTTTCTCTTTAGCATCGTTCACTTACAGTAATGTTTAAAGTGAGCTGCATGACAGCACTAATTATCCCTTCCACCTATTCTCAGGCAGGTTGCACCCTGAAGAACCCAACAGCACTTGTTAATCCCTTGTGGCTTCTTCTCCCCCAGCCCAGTGCTGCTGTGCACACCCCTGTTGTGTGCGCTGTGCCCTGCTGATCTCAGCACTGTTCTCAGAGGAAGTTCAGAGAAAAGCATGAAACCATATTCCTCGGAAGACATATGCAAAGATTTGTTTTTTTAATAGGAAAAATGCATTTACTGAAATAATATTTCTGAAAAGCTCCCTGTGAACCAATTGTCACTTCATATTTTGTGATGGGTTTAAGCAGAGCCATTTAACCGACAGCTTAATCCACCCAGCAATTGCTTACTACTCACGCTGTTACGTTTTTCCATTCACGCTGAAACTGTTGACTATGGGAGCTTTATTAAGGGAGACGAAGGACATTAATAGAGCTATAAAGTGAGGTGGGGAAAAACATCTGTGCTAGATGAGTGATAAAGCCCTTTTTCCTAGTGGGGCTGTAGTATAGTGAGGTTCCCTGCGTATTTGGGTATTGAGCAGTGTGAGGAGCAGCAGAGCCCCATGCTTAACTTCTGAAACAATAAACACTGAAACTTCAGGAGTTTTCACATGTTTAATGCAATTAATAAATTATCATATTTCAAATGTAGAAGTGACCAGTAAAAACCATAAGCAGATAGAGAATGGCTTCTTTATGGGTCAGTGTGGACTAGTGTCCCTGTTTCCTTGCTGCTGTTGGATGACAGGCTGTGGCTCACTCCGTTGCTGGACATTTCACCAGATTTCTCCAAACGTTTGAGGCAGACAGCATTGAGCTGATGAACTGCCATTCCACCCCTTTATGGCTGAAGTTCTCCACATGTTCTGACGTTTGGCTTCCTTTCCTGGAATGGGACGTGGTTTGGAGATGCTGGGTGACTCCTCTGTCAGAGGAGATTGAAGTGATCTTTTATAGTAATTGCCTAAGCTAAAATTCAATTGGCAGCAGCAAAGTGCAGAGCTCTCTGAGCTCTTCTCCAGAGTTTGGCCATGAATTCTCAGCCCATGGCAAATGCCAAAGGAACAGATTAAAATGAACATTAGCGTATGTACTAGGGAAATCATTACATTATTCTTTTCAAAACAGTGAACTCATTGCAAACATCTGTCTGTTGTTTGAGGAGTTCATTTTATTGACTGCTATGTGTGATGTGTCTGGTTTTAACAGCTAAATCAGTGAGCAACAAAGTCAACTATTTCCATTTTATCTAGATGCTTTCTTGTAGCTGTGAGGCTGTGTTTGCAAAAGTCAAATGATTATGGCACTTGCTTTGTTATACTTGTACTCAGTGCCTCAAAATGGAACTGGCATGCTCAGGGCTGGATTTCAGAGTGGAAACCTTAAGCTTCTTGCTTGTACAACTGCATTCCAAAGTTAGTCTGAATAGCTGAGATAATGAATTTGGTCTTTGTGCATTCTTAAATAGATGGCTTTTCACATATGTGATTTTTGGTACAATTGGACACTTTCCTTGGGAGTTGCCTAGTTTTAGGCTGCACAGTTTCTGCTTTGTTCTGCACCTCCATGTCTTTGACAAGAATAACTTCACCAGATTTCAGTACAGGAATTGTGGGCTGCTAAAGGACATATTGTGTTACTGCTTAATGCTGTATAAGTTGATCAGTGGGTAATATAAAGCCTGTGTTTTAGCTGTTTTATGATGAAAATATTATTTCAGCAGAATATATGTTAAAGTCATCGAACAATTATTTTATTTTCAGGATGATAGCATAAGGCATTTTCCACACACCAGAAATCACTGGATTTGTTCATTTTGTTATTGTAGGCTTCTAAAATAAAGTTATTTTTAACCTCTTCTGAGCAATCGTGCAATTTCTTTCAACTGAAGTAAATCTTTTTCCCTTTCTTTTAGGACCAGCAGAGGTTCCCATGATGTCACCCAATGGATCCATCCCCCCTATTCATGTGCCTCCCGGTTATATCTCACAGGTATGCTTCTGGAAGAGTTAATGTCTATATAGAAGCAATAGCATTGATCACACACAGAAGTCGTTTTGGCTGAAGTGTAGTTTAGAAATATGTATGAAAATGAAAATTGTAATGTGTCTTTTTGTATTCGTCTTTATTGGCAACACATACATGCATTTATGCATGTGAGCATGCACGTGCGCCTTTGCAGACTGCATGCAACGTATACCCATTTTTTTTTCAATGCTAGCAAAAGCTGTGCATATAGGTTGAGCCTATATGTGCTATTTCTTTACCTGTCCACGTTGGTGGGTAATGTGTTAAGCTCTAGTGTGACAGCTGCACGTGGTAGGAGACTGGTGGAAGTGGAAGAAGATATAAAATACACTTTGGGTCCTCAGTGTTATCCCTGCAATAACTATGATTTGTCAAGAACTGAGTCTTTTGTTTTTAAGATGGTTGTGATAGTTATCTATTCTGTATTTATAGAAATAAAAAAAAGGAGTGGGAAAAAGGTTTTTCACAAAGCTCTTAGGTTTTTGAAATTCTTGAGTAGCTGCTGGTTTTTTATGTAAATAGGAAATTTGGATCACCTGATTGTTTATTTTTCCTTCCATCTCCTGCAAAGATTAGAGGCTTTCTATAGTTAAAAAAATAAATAAATAAAATTAGGGCAAAGTAACAGCAAATGATATAATCTTCAGATTTATTCTATTAGTTTCACTGAGATGTGTACTAGACCAGAAGTTTTACTAACAGCATACAGAGCATTTTGGATCTCACCAATGGATCAAATAAGAGCTTTGGATGCACACATTTTGACTTCTTGTTAAGTAGAAAACATATGATGTCCTGGAATCCCTCCTCCCTTCCCAGGAAATGTGAGCTTGTCTAATTCTGAAAAATTGTGGATGGCGTCATGCTTGAATCCCACAAAATAATCACTCTGTGGTATTTTAACTTCTCAACAGAATGGAAATATCCCCCTAGTGCGGAGGCTGTTAGCCCTCTGCCTCTTAAAAAACTCTGCTGGAAGAACTAGGAGCAAACAGGAGGGACAGGGCAGGCTTTGGGAGGTGTTTGCTTTTCCTTTGAAATAACTGTAATGCCTTTTTTTTTTTTTTTTTTTAACTAAACTGCTTATACATCTCATTTCCTGGACTAAGGTATGGGCTGACTGTAGCTGAAATGCTTTGTCAAAGCAAGTGATCAAAGTCTTAGAGTTGCAACTTCGTTTGAACCTGGTTCAACTTCTCTGCTTTTTGTGGATCAGTCTAACAATCCCCCTAAAGAAGTTCTTGGTTTCTTAACCAATTTAAAGAAACCCAAAAACCTCTTCTGAAAAAAATTTTCCAGCAACTGGAAATAAGTTTTAGGGAAAGAACTGCGTATGCAGTGCTTTTCAGCAGCACAATATGTGTTCTACTCTGTGAAGAGCAACCCTTTTTCCTTTCAGATTGCTTCATAGTGCATAATAGTTGAAAGTGTGTAGCAATCGAATGAGTTCTAGTGCATAGTAGTTGAAAGTGTGCAGTAATCAAATGAGTTCTGATTGCAATAAATGCCTCTGCCTAATTTGCTTTTACTTTTGCTGGATTGTCTTAAAGTTAAATAAAAACTATTAAATAAAAACTCTATTTTGTGATTATCAGTAAGAGCACAACTTAGAATGGCAAGGGAGAAGAATTGGGGTGTTCTGTTGAAAACTTGAATAATGGAAATATGGAGAAGCATGACCATGAACTTGTTTGCTTAGGGCCGTTGGCCGAAGGCTGCTCTCGCTGAAGCAAATCCGGAGTAATTCCACTGAGTTTGAGGAATTACTCATACATAATTGGCCATGAAAGTTTGGTCTGAACCTCCAGGTTGCTTTTATTTACAGAGTTGTTGATATGCAATCTCAGCTGCAGCAATCTTAAGGCAAAGGGCCTGGCGGGGTAGCTGGGGCGCGAGGCACACACGGTGCTGCTTCAGCCGCCTCTGGGCAGCAGGCTGCGCAGAGCTGTGTAGGCCGCACCGCCTGCTCAGCCCTGTGGTTTGCTACGCATTGGATGCACTCAGACTTTGTTGGAAACAAATCGTAACCTCTAGAAAGAGGGAGATCTTTAAATAACGTTTAAAGTGGTGGAAAATCCAACACATCCTCAGGGTTTTGTGTCTGGGCGGTGTTCTCTTCCAAATTAAATTTGTCTAGCACAAGTTTTTAGCCACAGACTCTGTTTCTGTGTGGCTTACTGCTCACAGAGCTTTTCTTTGTATTTTATGAGCTGCAACCAATAGAGTCATCCTTTAGCAGGATGATCCTTCCAGACACTAACCGCTAGGAAGGCTCTGCAGGTCTTACACAGAGCAAGCCATAACGTTCTGAGCCTTTGCTCTCCATGAGCACTGGCCCCGAAGATCTGTCTTGTGTGAGGTTTCAGATATCCTAATATTTCTGCCAGCGTTAGGGATGTTCTTCTGACTGTTTTCTAAGGTGTGAGTGTAATACTGGTGTTTGTATGCAGTGGATGACAAAGATAGCAATGCTAAACTTGTCAGGACTGGCGTGAGCTTGGATTGGCATCCTTAAAAAATGAAGTGAATAAATAAAATGTTAGCATCCAAGTGCCTTGAAGATGAGCTCATTCTGTACTTTTTTTCCTGGTACAGATTGATTTATGAATGAAGTTTCAAATTAGTTTATGAAATTCCACAAGTACTGGTCATGGTCCACCCAGTGGCCGTGCTCCAGCTATCCTTGTTGAATCTTGCATGTTAGGTTTAAGTGAAATAGGAGTAGCATTTTGAAATGGAATGTAAGTATATTCCATGCTACCGTGTCTATTCAGTAGATGTGTGTTACAGAATATAACAAAGATTGCATTATTTCAGCTAAAACTTACAAAATCCAGGTACAGCTTACCTGTAAAAAAGAACGTCTGTCTTCTTTTCCTGCAGATGAAGTATTAAATTTCAGTGGAGAAAAATAGAGAACATAGAGTAGAGATATACAAATATATAAATTGTCTTAAATTGAGTTTTCATTGCTACAGTCCTATATTTAATGCAAAACAAATAACATTTAAAAAAAAATGCTACTGTTCAAACATGGCAACCAACAAAGAAGGCAATCTTATTGTGTATGTATAATGTTTATCCAAACTCTCCTGAAAGCTCATGCACCTCACTTACTAATTAATCTTCTGAAGATAACCACGTAGAACTATGCAATAATAATATAGTTAGTGGAGTGGCATGCCAGTTACACCAGCAAGCATAAAAAATAATAGCAAAAGACAATTTAACTAATAACTGCTTGAAAAACACAAGCTAATGAAAACTTAGCTCTAGGTGCTGAACAACCAGAACGGTTTGTTTTCTGTAAATTTAATCTGCTAAATTAATAATAATTACTTTTCATATTACTGTTACATCTAGAGACAGGTTAAAGTTCCAGAATTGAATTGGAGGCTGTTCAGTAGACAGTGTGTTCTTGACAAATTACGAATCTTCACGACACACAATTTCAAGGAGATGTGAAGAGCTGCAGATTTCTTCTTAAATTAGCAAAGCTTAACCTCTCTACTAAGTTATGCTATTTACTTCACCATTTACTTATCAAAACTAATTTATTCTGTCTTAGATTGAATAAGTGTCATCTCCCAGAATGATGCTACAGGTTATAAAACTGCAGGTTTTATAAATCTGGAGGTGTCTGCAGTCTCAACTGATCCTTGTGGTTTGTTTTTTTTTTTTTTTTTTAGTTACCCAATGACTGTAAAAGTTAATATGATGCCGACTTCATGATCTGTTAGGGACAGAATATTGTATTTAAGAATTGTAAATTCTTAAAAGCAAAAGACATACCTATCTATAAATCCTAGTTTAAGGAGGAAATGTTCTGTAGGGCAAGGAAAGGAGGTGACTTTTTGCAAGATTCCTTATGTTTCTGCCTTCGTTTGGAACACATGCACATGAAGTAACAGGAATGCTGTAGGCATTTGTGGCCTAGAGGAAACAAAAGATATTAGTTTCCTAACTTCTTGATGAAAGTCGTTTGATCTGTGGATTTTCTTACAGTGCTGACATTCTGCAGTTTCAGCAGCAATAGCATTTCAAAAAGACCATCAAAAGGACTTGGAAGCTTTCTCCTTGCTCTCTAGAAGATAGTTTAGGAAGAGAAATCATAATTTTAGTACTGGTTTACATGAGGTGCTGCTACAGAGCACAGGTGTTCTGTCTAAATCTGTTTTTTAACATATCCCTCTTTCATCTAGAGCACAGGATCCAGATATCATCTGATGTAGATACACGGATAAGGGCTTGAACCCATCAGGGCTCTGAAGCTTAGCCTGGTGAAAGCCAGGATGAAAACTTTTCATGTTAAAAATATAGGAGCTTCCTGTCTCAATTGAATAGTAATAGAAATCTAAGAGAGTTAAGTCTCAGCATTTTCATGTACAGCCTTAAATAAGTCATTTTGGCTTTCACGTACGCTTACTGCACAAAGACTTTCCTCCAAATTTTAGAGCGAGTCTCAGACTTGATACGTGGATGAGAGATTTAGGGATTGAGTGGAGCTTGATAGCAGAGATTGGAGGCCTGAGAATGCAGCAGACTGAAGTGCTGCTCTGTCCCCCAGGCTCAGCTGTAGAGTCTTTGAAATTGAAAGCTAGCAGATGACAAATTGCTAGCTTAGGTTGTAAAATTAGAGTTTAGGAAAAGTAAGCTAAACAATTCCTGTTCTGGTTATTCAGCATAGCAAGCGACACATCTCTTAATGTTAAAAAATCAGTTACAAGTGACTGAATTACTTTCTATAGAAAATTTTCTTCTGTAAGGAAGCCAGCTCATCCATGGCTTTATCTGTGGTGTCAGCCCGTAGCTTACAGGCATAATTCACATAACCTTAGGGCACAAGTGGTGTGAGTTAAGAATGGGGTCAGCTAATGCTGATTGAATTATACCCTGTGTAAGTTGCTCAGATGATGCCTGAGATGCGGGCTCGTGCTCGCTGGAGCACTGCTGCTCATGGCTCCAGCACTGTGTGTGACAAGGCTTGTCACCCTGCAGCAGGAACAGTGGTGTGCTCATGTCATGATTGCTTCTGCTCAGCGTAGGTCAGCTTAGACAATTTTTGGTGTGGTTTGGGCTAAGACCCCATGATGTTACTAGAGACACAGGAGTGTGGAATCTTTTTAAGATTTCTTTTGCTGATGCTGATGGGGCACAAATATCTCCAATTAGTGACAAATGCCTGAGAATGGTCATATCTTGTGGCAGGCATCTAAAATTCTCCAGACCTTATCTGCCTTAGCATGATGCATCTTCATCAGTGGGACGCTAAGCTGTGCCTTTCTGCATTCGCCTTTCTCATACAATACATTCATCACAAACATTTTCTTCCTTGTGTCATCAGTAAGTTTAGAAAAACTGATTTCTGACAGCCAAACTGGTTGTCTAAATTCTTGCACACCTTTCTAACGTATTTTTACTTTCAGAATTAAAGGAGTATAATTGTTCAGTTGTATTTTTAAGTTCCAGGAATGGCAGAATTTTCTTTTTTGAATATGCTTCAAGAATAGCTTGGCTCATAAGTCTGAACTGAAAGTGGGCTGGCTGACTTTTCTCCAGAAATATACTTTTTCCAGAGCTGCAAGCTGAAAACCACTTTTTTTTTTTTTTTTTTCAGCCTAAGCACATTTCCACCTTTCTACATCTGTTTTTACATGCTTTGACTCTGATCTTTGGGGCCAAGGCATGCATATTTGAGATTTGATTTGCATGGACATATAGATCATCTCTGTAGCAGGAGAAAACTGCTGCCCTATGGTTTCTTTTAACAGTTAGAGATACCTGCTGTGAACTGAGCAATTCTTTTGAAAAAGGGTGTCAGCACAGCAGGTTCCTGCAGCTGACAGGTCTCTGTGCACACACAACAGCAATGCTGGTTAATCTCCAGCTGTTACTAACTCTACTCAAATAGCACTGTCAAAATCAGTGGTAGAAATTTTATATGCAGAAGGTAAGATTGGTCTTAATGAGTACTCTTATTCTGGTGCTTTCTGTTCCTTTCTTAATTGCTTTACTCTATAAATACAAGGTATTTGTTTTGTCTCTTACCCACACAGTTATCACTGGCAGTAGTTAGTCTCCCAGTGATGACTGCAGCTATCTGAATATCCAAGAAAAGCCACATCACCACTATGTTTACCTGTGCTGATACTAATTTTAGAAACGTGTTTATGTATAAACATAAGGACCAACCATTTTTTAATGGGGAAACAAGCTGTAAACAGTGCTGATCTAAAACCGTGTTCAGTTCAGATGCTGCATAATGTGCCCCTGTCCCTGTCTTCCCTTGCAGGTGATAGAAGACAACACCGGTGTCCGGAGGGTGGTGGTCACCCTGCAGTCTCCAGAGTGTTACCCTCCCAGCTACCCCTCAGCCATCTCTCCGACCCATCACTTACCTCCGTACCTGACACACCATCCTCATTTCATTCACAACTCCCATACGGCTTTTTATCCTCCTGTCACTGGGCCTGGGGATATGCCACCACAGTTCTTCCCGCAGCATCATCTTCCACCAACACTATATGGAGAACAAGGTGAGTTGGAAGGAACTGCTGGCATTTCTCACCTGTTCAGGTGTTTAGTAGGTGTTAAGGGCCAGTGAAACCAAGAGTGGCAAATGAATTAGAGAACACAGATGGAGTCTGTGTGTCAGCATCCAGACACACAGCGTGTGTCACTATCCAGAGTGCAGCAGCACAGGACAGCCCTATGGTGCAACTCTAGGTTATAGAAGCAAATCCAGTTTTAACTTAATTCATAAATACGGAGTAGGGGAAATTCTCGTCCTGTGTTTCAAAGTAGGGCTGTGAGTTTGCTGATCATTATTCATTGTCATGGTGCAGCATTACACCAGTACAGTAAAAGTAACCAGTACAGAAAACTAAAAGACAAAATCTAGGCTTGGGAATGAGGATGGATAAAAGAGGGTTAGATCTGAGCGAGACTTGCCATGGATATTTCCAGTGGGAGAAGCTGAACACCACTCCCTGTTGGCAGCAGTGTGCTTTCTGTCCCTCGGAAGCTCAGAATCACAGAAGTTTTCCAAGAAATAACAGGCATTTTCTGTTTGCTATTCTGGTTGAGTCTGGTCAGCAAAGTCCCTGAAAAGCACTACCTGGTACCAAAGAGTAACATGGCAACCCAAATCAGGTCAAACGTAATTGCCATAAAAGAAGTGAAAATAGCACATTTCTGTCTGAAATATGCACTGTTGCGTCTGGTCGATCCTGGAGAGAAGTCTGTGTGGAACTCAAATTTAATAGTCAGCAAAGTTGCTCAAGATACATGGAAGTCAGGACAAGATTCATGTTTTTACTCCCCAAATACCTGGACTTAATACACATTAAAGAGCACTTTCAAGTCATATCACCAGAAGTGAGACTTTTCTGGAGAGGGAAAGAGGAGACAGAGGTATCTAGTGATGATTCGCTTTGAAGTTTCTATTGAGCAACAGACCATCTCCTAATGAGGGATGGACATTACAGCTGACATTTAATTTCCTTATGCTGGCTGGGGGGAGGAAATGGAAAGTACAGGACACCAATAGGCCACTGCAGCTCATCAGATAAATAGGTGAGGAATGTTTCTCTTGAAAAGAGAACAGTGCAGTTTGTCAGATAGCTTAACAAAATGTTGTGTGCAAACACTGGAGTGTGTTAAGTAAGCACAGGGACTTTCAGCCAGTGGTTAAGTAGATGCTGAGTAGTTCTATAGCCAGGAGATAGCAAGAGACTGGTTCAACTTAAAAACGAGCAATAAAAATCCAGAAATTAAGCAATAAAAATAAAAAAAATCCTTGATTGCCTCAATAAAATGACTTATATCTGTGACACTAAAATGACTGAAGTGGTGAGTATTGAAATGTTACACCGATAAATCTTAGTCTGTTTCCCATTTGTCCAAGGGCTTGTACCAGAAGCAAAAATGGGGAAGAATCTGTTAGAGTGCTTAATTAATTTATGAAAGCTTTTTCCAAAATATTTTTCTTGTTAGATTTTTTTTTCCTTGAAATTTGGGCCTCAGACTGAAAAGGAGGGGAGAAAAAACGATTGCCCCCATTACTGTGTTTTCTTATACATGCACCTACATCCAGAAAGTTATGAAATCTCAAACAGCAGTGAGCACGCTTAATATGATGCTGAAAAAAAACATCAATCCTGCAGAAAAACTTACTTAAAAAAAAAAATGTTGTAGAGGTAATCTCAAGGAAAATCTGGGATTTAATTTGGAGACGGTCAGGAATTTGGTTGGTGATCTTGTTCTGAGTTAATGTGAATTCTTTCATTTCAGAAATCATACCACTATATGGGATGTCCAGCTACATTACCAGGGAAGATCAGTACAGCAAACCACAGCACAAAAAACTCAAAGACAGGCAGATTGATCGCCAAAACCGTCTGAACAGTCCTCCTTCATCCATCTACAAAAGCCACATAGGCAGCTGCACAACTGTATATAATGGTTATGCAAAGAGCCACAATGGAGCAAGCAGTGGAAGTGGTGGGGGGGCACCAGGAGTGAAGAAGCCAGAGCGCAGAGCAAGGAGCAGCCCGAAGTCTAACGAACAAGAGCCACATGGTAAAGGCAGATTTACTTATTTGTAGCTCCCTTTTATTGCACCTTTCCAGCTTACGACTACCTGTATGTGGATGTAGTAACTATGCCAAAAAGCACTGCCACCCACACATAAAGACAGTGTTAGTACAGTGTGAAGGTAAATATAAACATTGAGTTTGCTATGCTGTATTTATTTTGTAAGACGAGCCCGTTGCCTCCTATCTTTCTTGACTATTCCCTATAGCTGCAGTCATTTTCTTTTTATCTGTGAGGTGAAATGCATTTTGCAGGCAAGTTCTTGGTTTTATTTTACTTAGCAAACAGGCATCTTGATGTTTCACAAAAACCTTGGGTACAACTGAGCTCTAACCAAGACCAGACTGCTAGGTAGTACTACTTCTCTCTCCTGGGTGAATGTATTAAGCTTACAAGAATGTTCTGGGATAACTGCTGTAAAAACAAGTTTATGTGAAGCTTCACCAGTTAGTTGAAGCAGAAGAAATGTGACAAGTAGTTGCTTAATCTTAGCAATTGGAATCCATAGCTAGACCTGGCTTCTGAAATAATTTTCTTCAACTTTTTTTTTGAAGCTTGTCATCAAAATATTGCAAGTCTACAGTGAAACAGGAGGTCATTCACCTGATTCAATCTATTCAATCTCTAGCTTACCACAAGCCATTCTGCACATAGCCAGTTCTACTTTAGTTTAGCTCAGTGATTTGTTTTAATAAATTGACTTTCATCCATTTTGTTCTCAATAGGAATCATTTTTTCATAAAGAAAAATGACTCAAGACGTGACTTTTTCCACCTCAGTCTATTGGTGTATTCATACATGCATACTAATACACAAATATCTGAAGGAAGGTGATCACTGAGGCTTTGTAATGGCTCCCACTGAACAGAACCGTCTTTATAAGCTTCTAATCATCTCTGCTACTGCTTATTTATCTTGTGTTTCTTCTTGATTTATTTGGGGATTTATCAACACTTTACTTGTGGCCTTATGGGTAATTGAGGTGAGAGCTAAAAGCAGCCAAGAAGTAGCTGATAATTTTGATTCGTACTGCTGAGACAGCAGAGTGTTCAGAGTAACTGAGAAAAAGAATGCCATAAGTAACAAGTATGGAAACTGCTTCAGCTTAGCTCTGTGTGTGTAGATTCAAGTCTGCCACTAGTTAAAAATTTGATGACGCTGTTGTTGCTTCCAAAATTGCAGTGTGTCCTGGAAAAACTACAAAAGGTACATCATATATAAAGAATAAGAGTCTTGAGTTGGAAAGCCAGGCTTACAAAACCTCTTGAGTGGCACACAGGAATGTGTGAATTTAGACTAAAACTTAGAATTGTAGAGTGGCCTGGGTTGGAAGGAGCCCTGAAGATCACCCAGTTCCAGCCCTCTCTGCCATGGACAGGGTTGAAAATTGGGAGTAGGGCGAGGGAGAACTGAAGGCAGTAAGTTCCTTTAACCAAATTTAACTGAGATTTGGGTGTGCTTTACAGCATATTGATTGATATTGGGTCGTTGTGTGTGTGTGTGTGGAATGGCAGCTGGCAGGCTCATGGTGTGTCTTGGGTGTCAGAATGCCATGGTGGCAGCTTGTGCTTGGGCAGTGAGCTGCTGGCAGGAGGGGCATTAGGATCCTTACATGCTGCTGGAGCAGAAACTTGCAGATCCCAGGTGGAAACTAGCATGGGTCAGCAGCAGAACCACAGAGGAGTTACAGTCTTGAGGGACCTCAGCTACAGTGAGGTTATTTCACAGTGCTGTAAGAACAATAGTGAAGAAAATGTTCATCATATAGTGCAAGGATAAATCTACTTTTTCCAGATTTCAAGGCATGAGATATTTAAGTTAACAGCATATTTTTCTATCACAATACCTGTGAATTGCTTATTCTGTGCACATGAGTAAGCACTCAAGGAACGTTTTGCCTTCTGTCAGTAACTTGCTTCCTGCAGATATTAAAAGAATGCTTTTTTTTTCCAGCACTTTTGGAAGCAATGGGGTGATAGCATCATCAGTAGTGCTAAAATTGAGTAAGTAAATGATGCTGGAGTACGTAAACGATGTGTGCTTCCTCTGGCCTTTTTCAATGACAGCATTGTATATTTCTTTTGGGAGGCAGAGTTGTAAATAAAGATTTCTGGCTTATACTGGATACTGGAAACCTGCCATCGTGAGATTAAAAAAGAAAAGAAAACCAATGGCTTATAATCAAAAAGCAGCTGACCTGTGTGTTTGTTGTGGTAGGATGGACGGTGTCTTGTACAGGCAGAGGACTTGGAGATCAGCTGGAGGGGTCCTGATTTGAAATCCATTCTATAGCTTTGCAATAAGGCTGATTTCAAGCTTGAATGGGAGTGGGTCAGCTCGTTGTTTTTGGTGGTTTTTTTTTTCCATAGAGGAGACTTGCCATGTAAAAAGAGCTGTAAGAGGAAATCCTGTCCCATTCAATCTGTCCTTTATGAATTTCAGTCTGAGTCACTTCCTCTTCATGCATTCAGTGATTTGCAACTTGGTCATGGAAGGATCTACTCGTTTGGGAATCTGTGTGTGTGTGTGTGTGTGTGTGTGTGCAAGTGCTGTGGGCACACACAAGCAGTTTTAAGTATTCTTATAGTGCTCTCACCCATTTGCTAAGAAAAGGTTTCTTCCCTTCAAATCAGATAAAATCTTTTTTTAAGTCTCATTGAAGTTTCAAGAACCTAAGATAGCCAGAAGCACTTGCTGTGAATAGAAGTACTCCTGCCTGCATTGCTGCTGGATGTTTCTCAGGAGATCTGACTACTTCCGTCTGCTCATTTGTTTGAAAATCAACTTAGTAAGAGAGCTTTCCTAACTATGGTGCTTTTACTTTGAAAACATTAATTTAAACATACTAAACTCAGGAAAACAAGGTCTTACAATACTCTTTTGGGCTACTGATCTCTTTTCTTGCTTCCTTATCTCTGCTGGTTGCAGTTCTTCCAGCCCAGCTGTGAGGCTGCCATTTTTATGTAGAAAATCTCCCATTGCAGCTCCCCCAGCAAGGCTGCTGATGTGAGTAAAGCTAGCAGGTATCGTTAGCCTGGGTGGGTGCTAGCAAGAACTGCTATCAGCAAGCTGCTGGTGTGTAATATTCAGTGAATGAATGACAACACAGGAATTAGAGCTGATGCTTCCTTGGTTCAACCCTATCCTGTTCCTCTCATTTGTAATGTTTAAATATATTTAGAAAAAGGGTGTTCTTTTATTTTTGTTGTTCTGCAACTGCGTCAAGTTTGATGAATCCAGAGCCTGTGAGTTAAAGGGAAATGGAGATGTGATTCAGTGCACACAGGAACCAGGCAGAATTCCTCTACTTACTCAATCTATTTGATGCCAATTATTTTTCATTCTAGTCTTGAATCTGATTTGTAAACCTGTCGGGCTGTCTGTGTATCTGTGTCTGTGTGTTCTGCAGATTTAAAAGCCTAGTTTCTTTACTTTGGGGTTTGTAAGCACTGAAGTTGAGAAACACTGTGGCAATGTATGCAATGTTTATGTTTTCTTAGCCAAGAATTGATGATTGTAGCCAGGAGCAGGGAGGGTAGTGATAGGACAAGGAGTAACAGTTCTAAATGAAAAGAGGGTAGATTGAGATTGGATACAAGGAAGAAATTCTTTACTCTGTGTGTGGCTGGATACTGGCATAGGTTGCCCTCAGAAGCTGAGGATGTTCCATCTGTGAAGGTTCCCAAGGCCAGGTTGGATGGGGCTTTGAGCAACTTGATGTGGGGAGTGTCCCTGCCCATGGCAAGGGGTTGGAACTGGGTGGGTGTTAAGGTCCCTTCCAACCATCCATGATTCTATGAAGACCTTTATTAAACCGATACAGAAATATTCTACAGACAAAGGTTGTAAATGATTCTTCTTCTTAAAAAAAAAAACCCTTACATAAGTGCTGCTTTCCCTCTTCCTTAAATGTACTGGATTGTATAAAATAAGGAGGATTACTGAGATTGTCTCCTGAAAACAAACTGTCAAAAACAGACATAATGATTTCATTAGTAGCATGGAGGGGAAAAAAAAAAAAACCAAAAGACCCTCTCCCAAAGACTGGAGTACATTTGTGATGATACGTGAGTTTTAGCATTATACAGAGTACTGGAGTATGAAGCACAGTATTTACTGGAAGTGGAGGCATTCTGAATATTGTGAGTACAGATCAGCATCACATGAAATCTTAGTAGTATTACTGTTCTTGCTGTTTTTTTATAGTTTCAGCAAATAATATTACTTGATCAAATTGCATAGATTCCTATATAACTAGAAACATACCACGTGTGTGCTGGTTTTTTAATTTTTAGTAAGTGAGTAGAAATAAACATGCATTAATTAGGGCACTTGTCTGAACTTGAGAAACCAGTTAATTTGTGACACCTGGGAATTTCCAATGTGATATTCTTGTGCCTCTGCCTTACCTCCCACATTACATACTTGTTTAGATTTATTTGCATACATGGGTACCTCTTAAACATTCTTTATCTTTCATTTTTTTTTGCCCAATTAATAGGGTGTGAAGTTGTTTCTACAGGCAGAAAGTGGAATAGTTGAGTTCCTAGTGGCTGAGTGTACCAGCTAGCTCCTTTAGCTGGGCCACACAGATTGTACAGCAAAAAATACTTCAAGAAGTAATCACGTAAACTGTCCTCTTAAGCGAGCTCATATGGACTGATGAATGTACGAGAGAAGTTGACATTATGTGGAGTTCAAGGAAAGTACATTCCCACGTTTATGTCAATCTGTGTGCATGCAAGAATTTATCCAGACCAGGCTTAATTCATGGCTTTTCTTTTAGCAAAGAGAATTGCTGAGCTATTTATCCACTTGGACTGAGAAAGACGCTGCGTATAGAAGGGGAAAAACAAACCTCGGTTTTCTCTGCTGCTTTGAAATTTGACTTAAGTCACGAGGTTTTCATGGAGAAAGGTTAAAATAAAACATCCAAAGGAGACCGGTGATACTGAAGGTCAAGTTTGTGCTCACATACTCCCTCCCTTAGCCGTTCTTTACCCAGTTCCAAACCAGCAGTGTCTTGCTTCGGGGCTGCCTATGGGTTGTTCCAGATAGCGTGTCTTTCCCTGATCAACTTTTTCTTGGAAGTCCATTGTGTGCAAAATAATTTCCAGGAATTTATAAGCCTGTGGAAGATTGTCTGCATGTGGACTGTTGTGAGCATGAAGGTGTCTTCCTACCATACCCATAGTGCAGGAACAAAACCAAAGTTAAGGGAAGTGTGAATGATAGAGCACACTTTGTTCTGGCAGGAAAGCTGTTTTGTGCTTCATTAGCACAGATTCCTGCAATTAGGGTGCAGGAAAGAGGAGATATTCACGCTCTATTTTTATGCACTTATCTGAGAAGATGAAAGGATCAGCTTCATAACGTAGGCACCAGAAGTTGTTGATAGGAGATTCTCTTCATCATCTAAATAGGAGTGTTGCTGCTTAATATAACTTCACAGTGATGTCCCATCTTGAATCTCACAGCTCTTTAAGGTGAACATAAATATGTTTAAACGTGGTTTAATCCAAGCTTGTTGTAACTGAAAATAAAAACAAAACCCTTGGTAGCTGTGGGCAGCTTGATCTGGCATGGCTATAAGCTGCTGTGATTTGGTCTCTGGAGCTTCCACAGCTCTGAGGCAGAGCCAGGGCAAGTGGGTCGCTGTGCCTCTGCTTACATTTGCAGTCTCATCAAAGAAGCTCAGACAAAGTAAACCTAACCTTAAACAAGCCATCCTATTAGAAACACAGCTCGAAGTCCAGGAAAGTGTAGCACAACACACTGTAAAGGGGGAAAATCTGGATCCAGGGCTCTCATTTTACCTCACTGGTTACTTAAACCTTTTATTGTTTTTCCCCAAGGCTGTTTTTCACAATTCTGATTGACCCCTCTAGCCTCTCCTATTATTTGTCCCATCTGCTTTCATCCCTCCCTCGTCTCGTATTTCCACCATGATCTCTGGCAGAGGGGAGCAGGATAAGCTATCTGCTCCATGATTTATCAGGAAGTTGGTGCTGGATGACGCAAGGCACCTCTTCCCCCAAAGGATCTTCATATTATCTCAAGAATTTGCAGCTTCTGCTGCTGCCGACAGTCAAATCCAGAAGACTGAAATCTGAGTCTGAGGCTTTTTCCTAGGAGTTTACGTAATTTATAGATATCCAACCAAGGAAGAAAAAACCAACATATCAAGACCGTTTTCATCCTGTTTAAATGCTCAGTAACTAAATCCCTGTGCTGGGGAGAAAAGTTACACAAAGGTCTCAGAGCTTCAGAGCAAGATAAACAGTGTATTCTCACCAGTTAGTAGGGGAGATAATGTGGACCACCGACAAAGGAAAGGAAACAAATTTTCCTTATTTGGAAATATCTGGGACATTGAACCAGGAGGGAGGGGGTATTTATAGTGAAGAGGTAGAACATTTTCCTTCCTCCAAAGTACAAAAAAATAAAAACACCTAATAATTTACTGAACAATCCCTATTTGTCTGCCCAGATGTTCTGAACAATGTCTGTTTGTATGTTCATCTGGATTTACAAAGCTAATGAATTGAAATTTCATGTCCCACTGAAGTTAATGGGATTTGTTTACCCATCAGTGAGTTTCCTTTTCTGAGAACGGATGGAATTTGACGTCCAGAGTTTTGAGAATTGCAATTAAAATGTGAGCGAGCTTTCCTTTAGAATGAAGCAGTCGTTTCATTTTCTCCATGGTTTATTATAGAAGGCTTTGTCCTGAACCTTGGGGCTCTGGGGTTTTTTTTTGTTTATTTTTTTTCTTCAAGGAGCTGTGCTTTGGAAGCAGCTGCTTTGATTTACTGTGGTCCATGTGACTTCTGTCTGAATTTCATCTCAGCAATGAAATCCAGATCAAGCTGAAATTCTTGTTGCTTTGCTGAAGCCTTCCCAGTGATCCATAATCAGGTGGATATTTCTGAGAAATGTTTTAAATATTTGGGAAGATTTGCAGGGGTGAAAGTGGCCATTGAAGTATCTGAGATTTTATGTCGTCCTCATCCCAGCACTGTTAATTGCACAGACAGTTCACAGAATTGGCCAGGTTGGAAGGGACCTCAAGGATCATGAATCTCCAATCCCCCCACTGCATGCAGGGCCACCAATCTCCACATTTAATATCAGCCCAGGCTGCCCAGGGCCCCATCCAACCTGGCCTTGAACACCTCGAGGGATGGATGGGGCATCTACAGCCTCTCTGGGCAGCTGTTCCAGCACCTCACCACTCTCTCTGTAAAGAGCTTCCTCCTGACATCCAACCTAAATCTTCCTTCCCTCAACTTAAAGCCATTTCCCCTTGTCCTGCTGTTATCTAAATTTATTTATTTAAATAAAATTTCTCATCTTGGGTTGCTTTGATGGATGCCCCCCAAAGTTCCTGCAATCTGGCTACATCATAGCTTTCATCTAGAGAGGTCAATAATGTAAGAGAACAGCTAGGATAGGATTCTTTCAAAAAACAAGATGACTCTGTAGCTGTTCACCTCAGCTAACGGTGAAAAATCCCAGTGCAGGTCCCACAAAAACTCACTGTATTTCAAATTTGAAGTCTCTTTTTTTCTTGTGAAATCTACCTTTTAAAAACATGCAGATACTGTAAATAGCGCGTAGAAACAGAATTTCTCCTTTGGCTTAAGTATTAAGACAAAATCAAGTGCAGTTAAAATGCCAATTTTCTGCTTTTGTCCTTCTCTAGAGAAATTTTGCCTGCTTACCTGCTATAAGAGGAAAATAGATCTCTTATTCTGAGAGTAAGGAATGGGTTATTCTGAAAGTCTAACATCTCAAAGCTCTTTCCATTGCCTGTAGCAAAACCTGAAGAAGACATATATCCTTATTCAAGGGAGGCAAAAAGACTGAAGGCAAAAGTTGGCTTGCAGTTATTTACTTGGAGTCTCTTCAACTCTTATGGGCACCCGTATGCCTTTGTGTTAGGAAAGTGCTCTGCTGCCTTCTCACTGATGTAGCAATGATGGCCAAGGACATTGTTAATTTTGGCTTGGAGCTCCCTTTAATCCAGACCACTTCTGTAGCTCCTGGGGAGTTTGCTTCAGCTGTGCTGTCTGATTGTTTTCCTGCGCAAACATGCATATTTGCAGGTTATTTTGCAAGCTTTTTTTGTTTGATCAGAAAACGCTCCTATTGTGTGTAATGGGCAGATTACCAAAAGCGTTTGTTGGCCAGTTTTTGTATGGTTGTAATTCTGAGGATTCAGAAAAAGCAAGTTTTATTCTAGGTGCAGTAGAGCTAACATTGTCTTCTTGCGTTGTGGACAGTCTTTTAGAGAATAGCGTTTCCTGATCAGCATGGTGCTGCTGTCACAGTGCTGGAAAACCTCTCACCTCAGTCTGGTAACACTGAAAACTTGTCAGAGGCTGTGCTTCACAGGAATTGTTTTCCACTCACATGTGAGGGTGTGGGGATCACCTGTTGGCTGCCTCAGCTGGATCCATGGAGAGAAAGAGCGATGGAGACAAATTCACATGGCAGCTGTCTGCAGCAGAGCTATCTGTGATCAGTCTGTGAAGAGATGAGTGCAGTTTTGGTGCTGTCGAGATTGTGCTTTCCGTCAACGCAGAACTCAGCGGAGAGAAAAGTGATGTGACCGCCTCTTGTTGCTCATGTCTGCGACTTTCTGACCTTACGTTGCCCAGCTGCTGAGATGTCTGTTGCCGTGAATGAAGGAAACCTTTTATTTCTGAGAGGAAATCTTGGGTCTGTAAGTTCCAGATAACGTCATTTCACAGCTGGCAGCAGCGAGGCCTGTTTAGAGCCACAGTTGAGGAGCATCAGTACCTTGGTGGCACAATCAGTACCTTGGTGGCCCTCACCTCCTCCTCTCCTGGACTTGGAAGATCCTGTAGGGCTTTTTTGACTGTGATTGTGGTAATAATAGTAGCGACGCGTTGCTCTGGGCAGAAGTTACTTCTGGCTTTGAATGACCGCTCAGTTCCTCACACTTGGAGGGCTGCCTGGACTGCCCTGCCAGGGAGCACGGTGGCTCTGAATACCGATGAAGGCAAGACAGACAGGCAGTCATGGGCTGAAGTGACAGGAAATAGAGCTGAGAGAGGGAGGGCATGGAACAGTACGCAAATAAATGAATGGAATTAGGGATAAGGCGATGCCACGCATTCCAGCTGTCATAGAAAATCATGAGACGTTTGAAGAACTTCATTGTGTCTAGAAAAAGATTACCATTTACTGGCAAGGCTTGCAGCTGAAATGAAGCATCAGATTCTGGCCCAGAAGCTGTGAGTCAGGAGCTGCAGGAGAATGGGAAGAGGGCTTTTCAGTCTCTATGTCAGATCAGAAAGTTTTATTGTAGCTTCACATGGAAGGCGTTAATGGCAACTATAAGGGGGCTGCTTGCAAACTCCTAAAAGAATAGGTAGAAGAGCATTTTGCAAAGATGTAGCGAATAAAAGGAGCTCCTACAAATCCATTCAAATCAGAAATGATGTAAGAAATGAAGAAAGTTATGAAAGAAGAGAGGTAATTCTCATTTAAAACAAGCACTAATAAACTCACGTGATAGCAGTTTGGTCATCAGTCAGGTTGGGCAGGGTGCAGGAAGGGTCAGTGATTGATTTAAAATCACTTATTAATTAGGAAGTACTGATCGTGTAATTTTGGAAAATAAAAAAAAAATTCTAAGCCTGCCTGTGTGATCTCATCAGAGATGAACTGCACTGAGCTGCTGTTCTCTGGTGGCTGTTCAGCAGATAAATGTGCAGTCCCCTCCTTGCCCAGAATGTGAATGTCTTGTATCTCAGCTGCTCAACCTGTAGATATTTGTATTTTTAGCTGCAAAGATGCTTTGTTCTACCTTACTAATAGCTGTCACACAGGAGTGCTTGCCAGCATGGGGAGTCTTCACACATCTTGCAAGTGTGGATGCGGGGATTTGCCTATGCTGGCACAACTTAGAGGAGTGCTTTGGAACTGCATTCTGTAGCACTTTAAATTATGCTAATAAAATCAGCAGAATATTAAATGGCTGTTCTTGGCTAGCTGCTTTTTTGTGAATCAGCTATAGCATTTTTCACTGTGGCTTCATGGAGGGGAATCCTTGTGGCCACTGCATGTGGCAGCCCGTGGAGTCAGTCCATGTTTATCAGCAGATTCTCATCTTCTCAAGCCCATGTAGCAGGCAGGCTGCTGTTGTGTAATAGCAAAAAAACAAGCTGCATAAGGTAAATAAAAGCAAAACTGTTTTGACACAGAGAATGAGCCAAAGCAAGTCAAAAGTAGGAAAGAGAGTTCTCTGAGAAGATGTCCTATGTGTAAGTCAAGTTTGTTGTTGCAGTAGATTCAGCTTGTGCTTTCTATGTTTCTGTGGGTTATGTCATTGTTTTATTTGGTGTTCCTTCAAAACCAGCCAGCTGCAGCCATATGTAAGTGCACTGCATCTGTTATCTTCTTTGTAAGATGCACAGAGTGCTTTCTTAAGATGTAAATTGTATGTGATATAGACTGGGCAGTTGCTGTATTTTCCTAAGAAAGCCCTTTTCTGCCTTCCAATGGACCAACTGCGTGTTCACAGTAGGAATTCACTCAGATCTTCAGCCAATGAAGTAGGAGTTGTTATTGCTGTGTCCCAGCAGTAGCAACAAAGAAGCAGAGAAAAACAAACCCAGCGTGTCACTTACACTCCATTTGTCCCTTGCATCCAGCATTTCATTTCTCTTGTAGGTGCAGCTGATCTTATTTCCCTTGCTGCTTTCTTAGAAGAAATATACATCAAAACAATACTGGGGGACATGGAAGGATTGAATGCAATTAACATTTAGTTTTAAAACAAATTTTAGAGGAAGTGACTTTGTTATGTGCTGCTGAATGTTTCCGCATCTGTTTGATGTGAAAACATCTGATGCTTGTCAAAGTGATAGCAGATATCTTTGGTTAAAGTTGCAGAATGTGGACGCGGAACAGAGGGATAAACCAGATGAACTGAATTTGCACTCCAGTTATTTGGAATGCCCAGCCACATTGGCAGTAGAAAACTGACAGCAGTTGTGGGAAAGCTATCAAGTTGAGAGACATGAACTGTGGCCAAGAGAGCTTTGATGTGCATCCTTTAATTTCTGCATAAATTACAATGATGCTGAGGCATACGTTTCAGTAAATCCCGATGGCTACAGATTCATTTTACTTATTTAGGTCTGACAGTAGATTTCTGGATTTTATGCAGGATTTCTGTTTTGATTGCCTTCAGTTACTTAGGGAGTAGCTTGACTGTGGATGCTTTCTATATAGGATTTGGTTTTTAAGGTCACACTTATAGACATCAAGTAAGGCATTTTAGCAGGAAGAGTAAGGCAGCAGTAGGGGAAAAGTCTTAGAAATGGAGGACTAATGTAAGATCTTCATGTACAGCAATTTATTTTTTAAGAATGAGATCATTTCAACAATTGGATCTTTTCTTGAAGTTGGGCAATGTCAGGTTCTCCAGCACAGATATGGAAGCTGCAGTCATGTTCTATTGCTAATGTTTCTGTTAGCTTTGTCGGTATTAGCAGAAAATTGAAACGCAGAGTATTTAGAACTGAAGGCTCATTCTGATATTTGTAGGCTTCATTGGCAATCTTCCTCAGTGGGCTGTATTTCAGTGTGGCAGGATTGACTGTTTTGAAGATAAAGACTTCTTTTCCATTTTGTGAAGCGTTCAGTGCCTCACGTAATGCTGCCAATTTAGGACCATTGTAAGATTGTTGTGATCATGTTGTGTTTTGTATTTTGTTTTTTTTTTTTAATTGCTATTTCTAAAATTAAATATATATATATATATGCAGAGATCTCTTGGAATGGGTATGGATGTGGTCATGTTTTGGTGAAGGATGAGGGACTCGGTGACCATGCGACGTCCCCACCAGCCCTCGTTTCTATGACTTCACTGCAGTGTGGCATCTGAAGTTTTAGGTTTGTTCTCGTGTAAGGAGATGTACATAATTTAATGTACATTTCTGCAGTCATCTGAAAGCAAAAGATCTGTATGTGGTCTAAAGAAGAGTGTGTCTTTAGCTTTGACATCGGCAGGCAGTTCACAGAGGAATTGTGCTGTGTTCTGAAGAGTTTGTTTCCTTGCAGCTCATAGGTTGTGCAGTACGTGACTGATAAAAGATCTCTCCTAGCATTAAAGCTGGTCACAGCCCCAATAAATCTGGAACAAATTCTGAGAAAGCATGTCATGTTATGACTGGCATATCTGTGAGTGTGGAGCTCTGCTTGAGAATTAGGCTGGAAGCTTGTGAAGTGCTGGTGCTGATGTCATTGCTTTGGAATGGAAAGGCTGTTGAAACAGTAAATACTTTCTGTGGCCAGAAGCTAAGTATTGAGCTGGACCTCTTCCTTTCTGTGGAGGAAAGAATGCAGAACAAACCTAAAATCTCTATTTGCAATGGGAAAATGTTAATTAGTTTAGAGCTTGCAGCTATTTCAAACCATTTACATACACAGCTGCTGTTCATGCAAACATGAAAAATATTCATGGAAACTTCAAACTTACCTTGAAATGAAAAGTTTTTTTTTTTCCTGTATTTTAAAGCTGTTCTTGGATTTCAGAAGTGTTGTTGGAAAGATCTGAAATTATATTTGTACCCTACGTGCAGAAAGGAACATAGATGCAGGCTAACAGAAGCATATAATGGAAGGCTTTATTTCAGCAAGAATTAGTGTTGAAATGCTGTTAGCACCAAACAGCTGCTGGGAAAGCACTGCATATTTGTCAGGGACGTTTACTCTTGGTTATATCTGTGAAGCTATGGTGATGACCCACAACTTTGAAAAAAGAGAGCTGATGAAAATACAAACTGAGCTGAGCTCCAGGTCTTACAGCTGGCTCCTCTGCTACAAGAGGATCCATTTTGTAGCTCGGGTCAGCTGTAATGTCTCTTAGGCAGTGAGAACTGCATGAGAGTTCGGCTTCTTTGCCCTCCCTCGGAGGACTCCATGAGCACTCACAAGGAATTTATCCCCACCCCCTGCTTCCTCCTAGGATGAAGGGTTTTGCCACGGCAGATGCAGGGAACAGATGTGGAGGGGAAAAGTTAGAATGGGACAATGACCCGAAGTGTTTCTTGGGCTCTTCCTTGACGTGACTGAACTGTTCCCAGTGTCAAAAAAAAAAAAGGAAAGGAAAAAAGGAGTGTTTAACACTGTTTCCCTATTCCTCCTCCTGTTCTTCCCCACCTTTCCACCACTGCACCTGTGTCCTCGTCCCTAAGCACCTCTGTGAGCTCATCTAGGAGCAGTCACCACTGCATGTTGGTTAACAGTGGTCGTGAGACTGTTAATGTTACTGCAGAAAAAAAGCCTTTCCAGCACTTCTGTTATCAGCGTAGAGCACATGAGATGTTGGGTTGTTTTTTTTTTTTCTTCTCTCTCATTCTTTCTTTAAAAAGTACTTTTACTCCTTGTTGAGCTTGATGCTGATGTGCTGTGAAGGGGCTGCCAGGTAAGGCAGCGTCCTGCTGGGGGTGGGATTCCGGGCAGCCCCATTCTCCTTAGCTTAGTCTGGTTCAGGAGACTGTGAATAATTGTGTTTGTTATTGAAAGGAGATCAGCCATCCATAGAAGCTTGAGAAATTTTATGGCTCGTGAAATGGGAAACTTAAGTATTTGAAAGACTGTAAGAATGTTATGGTATGATATAATGTTGTGAGTTTGTTTCTCTCTTTTAACTGATGGCTTCTGTTTTGTTAACAAGTTTTTCCATGGGGCAGATTTGCACTATTCTTTTCCTAGCCTTGAGACAGAGATTGGGCTAAATCCTGAGATCCCTTTCCACCTGAGCTGCTGTTACACATGTCATTAATGTGCACATCTATTGCTTCCTGCCTTTAATTTTACATCTGCAGTATTTCCACATGGCATTACCTATTTCTCGTAAATTTCCACACTGTGCCCATAGATGCCCATGTGCCTTTAATATGTTAAGTGCTTGATGCTCAGAGCCACCTTGTGAACACACCTGCCTGGGGAGGTAATACCAAAAAATTGCTGGTAGGACTCTCTGCTGAGAAGCCTGATCGAGGCGGTACTTTTATTTTAATTGATTTTATTGTAATTATTATTCTTTATTTCCTGGGTGTACTCCAGTTCTATTAGGTCCTAAAGTCAGTTCCAGTATTTGGAACAGCGTGAACCTTCGGCCTTGACCCGCGAAGGTCAGAGGACTTAGCACTGCACAAAGTGATCGTCCTTCACAGGAGAGGGAAGTGAGATATCTGGGAGCTCCAGGGTTTATTTTTTTTCTGTTTAGTGTGACACTGGTAGCATCCTTGCTAGAAAGTAGAGAAAGAAAAGTCAGTTCACATGTTTGGGATTTAAGGTTGAAAGTGATGCATGCTTAGCTTCTGGGGGCTGTAATTAAGGGTGACATAATAACCATAAACTTTCAGTAGAATAGTAGCAGCATTTTTGTTGTGTTCTTAGCCGCA
The DNA here is from genome assembly GCF_905368555.1 of Meleagris gallopavo. Classification (NCBI taxonomy): domain Eukaryota; kingdom Metazoa; phylum Chordata; class Aves; order Galliformes; family Phasianidae; genus Meleagris; species Meleagris gallopavo. The sequence goes on along the minus strand of NC_139414.1, from coordinate 18,786,535 downwards.
GAAGCTGCTTCTCACTAACATCCCTTTGAGAAAAGCCTGCAGGATCTCTGCAGTTTCTGTGCCTGGATCCAAGTTCAGTTCTGCACCAGTAATAGCACTAAGGGGAACTCTGAGCTCTGAGCCCCTACAGATTTGGTGATGTTGTCACTTGGGTCGGTATCTCAAACTTTTCCTAAGCAATTCAGTCCATCTGTATAGTTTTCAAGTCAATGTATCTTACGCTGGCCAAACCCTGTCAGTTTATACAGTTTATAACACACTCGAAAGGTTATCTGCTATGGAAAAAAGCACTCATGTTATCCTTCTTTTATTCTGAATTATTACGACTTCGTTCCTTTCCAAGTGGCTGAGACCAAAAGGAGTCCAGGAATGCACGAAGCAGCAGATCTGTCACTCCCACTCTGCACCTTGGTGAGCTGCACTCTTGTTAGGAGAGATGGGCATTGATGTTGGAGGTTTGCCATCAGCATTCAGCCAGTTTGTTTCTGGCAGGCGAGCGGATGGAATTTTCAAAAAGAAGATGTACTTTTTAAAAACAGGTCATGGACAAAAATAAAGACACATTCTTGGGCTGGAAGAAGTAGGTCAGGTTTGGGGGGAATCATTTGGGAAAGCTGTTGTTCTAATCTTAGCCATTTTTCTTTATTAATGTATTGGGGCTTTTGCTTCCTATGTCAAATACTTAGTCTTTTTTTATAAAGAGACCCTACACATTTTGTTTGGAGGGGTGGGGGAGATGTATTTCTCTGCTTTGGCTAGCAAAGTTTTACCTTAACATTTAAGAAAGAAAGAAAATATGTTCCTAGTTTTCCATTAGAGAACAGCATAGTGGAAAGCGTGGCCTCTCCATGCTGCGGTCCAAAAGGAATAAAGCTGCTTTCTGTCACCTCATTACTCTGAGCTGATGCCTTACCTCGAGACTTCTTTGGGGGATTGGTGGGGGAAAATTCTGATTCCACTGCTCGGATGATCCCTTTTGCGGTATCTTCTGTGCTTAATTGATTCATCTAATCTGGGGGAAATTGCATCCTGCCCCACTGGTGGGGGATGAGGGAGCACAGTTGGCACATAGGGTCTGGCTTGGGAGCTGGAGAAAGCTGGGGCTCTTCCACAGCCATCGCCTTTGGAAGCAGGGTGGTGCTGCTCTGTAAAATCAAGTGCCTCAGTAACACTGAGGACACCTCTACAGATAATCCCACTTTTCCACATACGTGCGTTTACTGCAAGTTTCATTTTCTCCTTTTCCTCAGTTATATTTTTAACGCTAATTTCTGTGCCTATATACCTTGCATTTACAATAGCAGAACATCTGATGCTCGTGTACAGATAACCTGCATCTCCTATTCACAGCATCCTGAAGGACTGTTGATAGAGCTGACATTTTTGTTTTGTTTCATTAATTTATTTTTCTTCCTATTTCCACATTCTCTATTTTACAGAATATGATTCAGAAACAAAAAGGGTTCAAGATATTCTTTCTGGAATGGAGAAGCCACAGGTACGTGATCCAGAATTCCAGAATTACCCCCATACCAACCAAAAATAGCAAATATGATAAGTAGATGATGTCACAAAATAGAACTCATTTCACTGTGGAAAATCTGAGTGTTTTTTCTTTATGGGTTGTGGCTTCTATGCATATCTGAGTCATTTTATGGGGATACAGTAGAATAATAGTCATTGGGAGTAAATGTGAAGCATCCTTTAAACTCATGGGTATTGGGAGGAGTCACGCCAGCTGCCTGTCTGCAGACAGTGACTCTGACAGTGTTGCAGGGAATCCAGTGCCTTGTGGTGCTTTACATGGCTCCTACTCCTTTCCCCTGGGTTTAATTTCATTTGTCACGAGCAATTTGTCCGTGATCATGATTAAATTAAGGTAATTCTTTTATTCGGTGGTAATCGCTGTATTCTGTGTTTGTCCTAACCATAAAAGCACACAAATTGTGATGGAAATTGAATCCCTGTGTAAATAACCGTAATGTTGGGTGTGACCACAATCAGGTAAGGCTATTAAGAAATCTGGCTGTAAGGCCTTTGAACGTGATGTTTTTCAAATTGGGTGCATCAAATGAAAAACCAAAAGGGTATTGTGGGGATGTAAATAGAATCCAAACACTTCAGAAGATTTTCTGGGAGGGAGCAGAAGAGAGGAAAGCACAGTAAGCACAACAGTTGACTAGTTTATTGTACAGGGCGAGTTAGAGTTCTGTATGGAGGAGTAGCTGACTCTTAATTTTGTAAAATGCTTGAAATGGAGAATGTGACCTGTCACGTTTACATCTGCAGAGGTGAGAAGAGAGGCAATCTGAGCAGGGTAGCAGGATGTGGAACCCTCTGTAATGAGACTTATATCAACCAGAGCACTTAAAGCAGAGAGCAGTACAACGTTACCATCAGACAAACGCTAATTTTCCTTGAATTATTTCCAAAGTAGGAATCTTTAAAATAAATCCCAAGCGTGACCTCCTAGTTCAAGGGTAATGGCACGTAGCAAAAGAATGCTGGGCATTATCTGCTACTGTCTCTGTAATTTAGACATTTATGAGTAATTAAACTCATAGGAGTGCCACAAATCATTAATCAGTGTAATTGTGTGCATGTAGTCAATGTTATATGTGACAAAAATGTATCACATTACGCATAAATAGTCAGCTAGGATGTATTTTCCAGTGATCCCTATGCATATATGGCTGGAGATGGCACTGAGCCATCCAACCAGCTGTCCAGGCATCCCAGTATGAGACACCTTTCTAAGAACAGTGTAAACATGCTTCTGAAGTTATCGATTTATTTTAAAAAGCCTGTTTTCAGAGGTAGTGTTGTTACAGGTTTGAGGGATTTGCAACCAAGCTACAACTTCAGTCATCGTTTTTATCCCATTGAGAGCAAAAAATTAAAAATATTTTGTGCCTTAATTTAAACCGCAGTCTCCTAATTTTAATTCACACACGAGCAGACAAGCAGGCATTCTCTACAGCAGACACCTGGCTGAGGGAAGGGAAACCTGAACCTGCACTCAGCAGAGCAAAGGGCCGGGCTGCAGCACTGGGTCTGGCTTCCCAAAGGGCAGCCTGCTCTGTTGCCTTGTTCTGCATCTAAACTCATATTTAATCACTGGGGTTTTGCCTCAAATTGCAGGATTAGGCTCATCATCAAAAAGCACAATCTCACCCCAGTAATAACCATGCATCCATTTGACCCCCATGTCTTTCAAACACTGCCCTCGAGGGAGTAGATGAATGTGGCTTTCAGTGTAGTTCTCACACACACAATAAAACCCCAAACCACACGATGCCTGTGAATGCTAACCCGGAATTTGAAAGATAATGAAAGTTGTACAGAAACGTTGTGTGTTACCTGAAAGAGTGGAGGGATGGATATTCATCAGCCTTGTAACCTTATTACAGCAGCGCAGCAGTTGGGCTTCTTTCCCATGGGCTTTTAGAAAATAATTATTTACACCAGCAAGTTTTGATAGTATATAAAGCAGACATTTACTGTGTCAACTGAGAAGTTTTCAGAAATAATTAACTGTGCTTTTTGCAAGACACACAAAACTCCTCATAGAAGAACCTTTTGTTGCCGCCCGGCCATGGGGCAGTGCTGGGTGCTGCAGGTTTGGGTGGGCATGCAGAGCCTCAGCAGCAGCACCACTTCTGCCCAGCTTGTGGCCGAGTGCTGTGCTGGTGTGTCCTGGTAGGATGGTGGTAGGGCAGTGTCTGAACAGTTTCCTATGGTAAATGGGTGTTTGCTTGCAGTTTAGCTGTCCTGTCCCCTGCAGCACTGAAAGTGCTGCTCCAGCCCTGCTTGCTGTTGTCTGGAAGGTGCTTCTTTTCCCAGGACAAAAGGGGCTTCAGGCTCCTGAGAGGCCTGTGAGTGCCTGCTTGCAGCTTCCAGCATTCCTTCAGCACGTTTATTTAACTTACCCTTTCTCATAGCGAAGCGAGTGTTTCCTGCTCGCGTAGGAGTTGCCTGGTGAAGTGGTGGCTTTGGCATTAAATCAGATACTGAAGAGATACACCCTTGGCTGGTAAACGTGACACGATAGTGAGCCTGTTACTCTGTGAGCAGGAGATAGGTTTATCTCTCCCCGTGCAAATAAATCCGCTCCCAGTGCTCGCTTGAGCACGCACAGGCTGTGCTGCCCTATATACCCAGGGAGTGTATGGGTTTGCCTTTTCTGACTTTATCACGCAGGCAAACTCTCTGGTGCTTTACTCCCTTGGTGTGTGTGCAGCTCGGGTTTGTTTTCGGGCTGCCCATCAGCAGTCAGCGTGCCTGCTGTGCAGCCCTGCAGAACGCCGTGCCGTGATGGCAGCGCCGTGCTTGGGAGCTGCTTTGGGAACTGAGCCTCTGCGTGGAGATGTGCATGCTGATTGCAGAATAAGGCTGACTTTTCCTCGTGGTTAGTCTGCAGTGCCCTTTCTCTTCTCTTAAGAAACGTAGAAAAGACTTAACTTTTTACAGATTGCTAAAGTTCATGAAAGGCCAAAGTTTTTAACCATATGCAGAATATATATACGTGTGTCCCTGTGGGTAGTCATAGAGAAAAACACTTCAATAGAACATTGGCAGGATATCGTGCTTCAAGCTCCAAGTTCGTCTGGATTTTTGAAAAACAATTATGCAAGCATATTTCCATGATAATAAAAGAAACTGTGTGTTGATGGGTTGAGCTAGTATAGTAGTAGTGCATGTTTATGATATTCTAAAAGCATTATTTCAGTACCCTTCTCATAATTTAATTCACGTACAAATTGATGTTGAATAAAACTTATTTGTCTTTTCTGAAGCATTTGGGATTTTTGTAAGCTGTCCAGCCTATAAGTTATAAAATCTATAAATTAAAATCCTGAACTTTCAAGAGCTTAAGGAGAGACACCTCGTGGTGTCACCTCCCTGTCAGTGCATTAAAAACAGATTTCCGGCTTGCTGAGAAAGAATTTGCTTGATATAGCACACTCATACACTGTCAGGGTACTTTTCAGCTGGAAGCACTGAGCTTTCACGTGACGATGGTGTTCCACACTGAGAGAAGGCACCTGGGAGGCAGATCTGGATGATGATGCTGCAGGGTATCATCTCTGCACTTCTTTCAGAAGACGTGCATAAGAATGCTGTGCAGTCTTTCCAAGATAGCCGGTGTTCCCGTTGTTTTGTACTTCTCTTGAGGCTGTGGGCTGTGAAGGGGTTGTTTTCATTCTTCTTTCTTGGCTTGATAACAGAAGGCTCTTCTTGAGGGCTGATGCCACTGGCTGCACTCCTCCTTCAGTCTAGAGTTGTTTGGACCTGTATTGCTGGAGAAGTGCTGCTCTGCTGGGCTGATTAAGCTGCTCTGTTCTCTGGAGCGAAGGTTTGAGGCACTTTTTCAATGTTTTCTTAAAGAAAACTCCCACCTATCTGGCAGTTAGGTCCCGTGTTAGCTGCACCCACTGATGTCTGGGCAGCCTGGTGTAGTGGTTGGCAACCCTGCCCACGACAGGGGGGTTGAAACTACATGATCTTTGAGGTCCTTTTCAACCCAGCCCGTTCTATAATTCTATGACCATGGATCACAAAGCAGTCTTTCTGTCAGGACATAAAGTGATTTATTTGTGATATGATTTTAAATTGATGTTTCTTTCATAGGTCACAAACATTCAAGCGAGAACGGTTTTGCTGTCATGGTCACCTCCTGCCGGCCTTTTAAACACGGATAGACACAACAATGGTTTGCCTTACACCTGTACTTACGAGGTTGCCTTATCAGATAAAGGGAAGGATGGAAAATACAAGATTATTTACAGGTAACGGGACCTTTTTTACACTTCTTCTCCACCCCATCTGACCCCCTCGCTGCAGCAAGCTGGCAGGATGCACATCCCAAGCTCCTCATTGCTTTTCCCCTTCTCACTCCTCAACACACTGCACTACAGGAAAAACTTGAGTTTTCTATTCCTTCCCATTGCCTTAGATTGATTAAGGAGGGAGCACACTGATCAGCCAGCTGCAGTGCTCCACAGAAAAACCTCGGATGCTTGGCTCCTAGCAGCCTTAAGTAAAAATTCGGAGGGATTTCTCTGTCTCTAATGTCAGTGATCCACTGAGCTCAGCTCATGATCAAGTACAGATGGTGTTACGCCTTTCTTTCTTTCCCTCTAATGATGTCTGGGATAGAAAACTTTGAGTTGCGACCCTGGCTATTGTGAAATAGTTAATCCTTCACAAATGTCATTACATAGAGTCCAGGTGGTACAGCATTCATGGAATTCCCTCTTGAGAGCAAGCTATCTCCTTTCTTAAGACGTCCTGTGGATTAGGGTATCCCTTCTGGACCACTGCATGGACTGCCTTGGGTAGTATAAACTGAGAGCATTAACCAGGGAGGTGCTGCCTGCTTCTCTCTGATATTTACACTAGCTGTTTGTGAGTTATCTGCATATGTTAATGCATTTTGTTGAGCTCTTAAAATGGAAAGGGTGCTTTCAAGTACTTTTTGTGCCTGCTGCTCTGATGGCTGCACATTTTCTCCTGGTTATGAAATGTTGTGCATCTGTTTTAAAGCTGCTCAGAGTAATCTGTCTCCTGCTGCTGGCCAGTGTACAACTGTTAGCTGAACGTGCTGCGTGTGCTCTGCTATGACCAACAGTGATCACTGTTACTTAGGAGTGAAAGAAGGTCCTGCAATATGCTGAATACATTCTCTTTTTGCAAAGAAGTGCACCCTTTCAAAAGAGAAAAACTGAATTTACAGAGATTGGGCTATATTTAAAAATGCTTTTTTTAAAAATTGTTTTATTTTCTGAATTTCTGGCAGCCCAGCAGGCACATGCTTTTTGTCTGATCTTGTTCCCATGCTTTTGAGATATCTCCCTATATTTTCCCAACTACGTATGGAATATTTCTTTATGGCAGAGAGTTTTCTCATTTCCCACATGTTAATAAAACAGTGAACAAGCCAAGCACTTACAGGAGATGATTATTATGTAACTAACTACTAACCCACACTCTAATCTTAAGATAATGGTGAAGCACTGGCACAGGTTGCCCAGAAGGGTGGTGGGTGCCCAGTCCCTGGCAGACCTGAGGTCAGGCTGGTGGGGCTCCGAGCTCCTGATGGAGCTGTGGGTGGCAGGGAGTTGGCCTTTATGTGCCCCTTTGGGCTCAGACAATTCTATGAAGATCAGCAATATGTGACTAGAGTCAAACGTTCATTTGCCAGCAAACTAACCAAAAGGAAAAGAATGTTAATTTCAGGCTTAACTGACACACCAGCCCTAGTTTTACACTGTTTTTTTCCTGTTTTTTTTTTTTTCTTCCTAAAATACCTGTAATTTAGTCCTTCTAATGTTACTGAAAGTTGTTCTTGCTATTAAAAGAGACGTGAGTCTCTTTCAGTAATGTTAGAATATTAATTAAACATCTGCTTGGCACGGTCCTCACAGAGTGTGGTTCTGGAAGAGAAAACAATGATACTTATTGAAGCAGTTGAGCAAGAAACAGTACTTCTCCTTCTGATGTCCAATGGCTCACACTTTTTAAAAAGTATTTTGAAATAATGAATGTGCAAGCAGTACAGAATAACGTTGTATTGATTCTGTCCTCTCAGCCCCGAGAGGGTTGAAAAACACAGTGAGCTTTATCTAATGTCAACAAAATGTAAGGATAGTGTTGAAATAAATAGGTTACTTAACAAATTGGGATGATAACTACCTTCTGTTACATATGCAGAGCTTTATAAAGTTTTCAAGAACATGGAATGCGTTGACAAATTAGTCGTGTATTATTTACTACTATTGTTCTGTGGTGGAATTTCTGTTTCTTCTTTCAAGTCATAGCATGTAGGAGTCGCTTGTCACTGGAAAAGCACTTGTGGTGCTGAGTGTGATGCTGCTTTTTGTAATTAATTGATGTATTTTTTCTCTGCAGTGGAGAAGAATTAGAATACAACCTGAAAGACCTTAGGCCAGCAACAGATTATCATGTCAGGTGAGTCAGTGGGAATATGAAGGGTCACTTAAATACAGTCTGATCAATTGCGTGGCAGTAAATCATGCAGAAGTTCATTTAGTCCAACCCAATTATAAGATGCAGTTAAAGCAAGAGGGAGAAAACATCTACCTTTCTATTGTTGTATGTACATATAACAGCCCTGAAGGTGCTTGTGTACAAAAATGGGATACCTCAAGCTTGTTCAAAATTTGACTGAAGCAAGTAGTGTTTGGCCACAAGTGTTCACAGTTATTGTAATATAGACGTGCTAGAAAACTCAAAGGTACTCCAGAGGTTTGTTGGTGGTTTGTTTTTTTTTCATAAACACTCCACGTTTCACAAAGTAAATCTGCTGATTGCAGATCATCTGACCACAGTAACTATAGCATTTATTCCCTAAAAACGGATTCACTCTGGCTTCTCTTGATATTTTTAGACCATATTTCTCTTTGATTCTAAAATTGTTTGTCACCAGTTATTAACACATTCTCAATTCTGCTCCCTGCTGTTTTTAACACCATCTACTCATGCTGTGTTTTTTAAAGACTCATGAATTAAAGCTTCAAATTCACATCCTGCTCCCTTACACTCAATATCCTTTAAAAAGTTCCTTTTGCTCCTGTCTATTGTTTCCTTCTCTTTGTCTGGACAAGGGCTATGTTTGGCTTTTTCCCATCCAGGCCACTACTGTTAAGCTTTAAACAACAAGCACTTCTGAGCAAGAAGAGAAAACAACCAAACAAAATGCATCTTTCTTCCTCTGATACTATACCTTCTTTTTCTTCAAAGTTACTTTCTGTTGGTGCCTAAAAAGCTTTTGAAGTCCCTAAGTAACTTTGTCCGAGATGCTCAGACTCCCTATCCAGGCAGTAGTTGCAGCCACAGCAGCGAAAGGATGGTAGCAAGGAGATAGTTGTAGAACACTGCTGAGCTTCCTACAGTAAGCAATTGAGTGTAGTTTTTAAAACAAACTTCCAAAATAACGTGGTAGTCTTACGAAGTGAGGCGTTGAGACCTCATAGGATTTCTAAGGGTGTATTTGCCCCAGATCTTGACTGGCTTGCTTCTAAATCAATTCATTCTGCCTATCTGCCTACCTACAGTTCCCTGTGTTTTCCTGCATGTTTGCCAAATTATAAATCATTCGTGAACAGTTAGCTGTAACTTTTGTTTAAAGAGAATGAGCAACTGCCAAATGTAAAAGTCAGACCTAAAAAGCAGTAGCATGTGTTTGTAGTGGAGGAAACCAATGCTGAAAAAGCAGACTGCTTTCTGTGACAATTCTCTTGTTAGTTGGAACTGCATTATGTATTAACAGCTATGAAGAAATAAATCTGCTAAGTAAAGAAATGCATTTGAGCAGCCATTACTCAGCACGTTGTCCTGGGTCTGCTTAACCTTGGCAGCATCTCCAAGGGCTTCTATTTTCACACTGATAAGTGCTGCATTGGGCCCTGGGCACCTAGAACAGCTTCTCCACTCTGCAGAAATGCAGGATGTGAGATCAAATATTACTGTGCTGGTAGTTACAAAGATGATGGCATGTGCCTTTGTGAGAGCCTCTTGGTCCCTTTTATGGCTAAGGTAGGTGGAAATGAAGTCTTTAATCACATAAAAGGTTTATGCTTCAGAAATTTCAGAGCCAACTAATTTCACAACCCTTGTTACCTTCTCTTTGTTTCCAAGAAACATTCCACTAGGCAGGAAGCAGCAGCAGAGCACTTAGTGACAGGGACACTCAGGTACCATCACAGCTTCCAACTGGCAAAGCCAACAGTGCAGCTTTCCAGTGACTTGCAGAAGATGGTCCTTAAACTCATCTTTACACATCTGTGCTTCCCAGTGATGTGCTTGATTCTCAACCCTGCCTGTTTCCAATGCACATGCACACAGTGTGGCCAGTTGCCAGCTGCAGAGACAATTAATTAACTGCATTTGTTTTTACTCCTGACTGCTAACAGGTGAGCTATAAAACAGCACTAGAGCAGTTCTGGTGACTTCCCCCTAAGGTTTCATTCTGAGTAGGTGGCCATTGTGCATAAATTACTCTTATCTACTCTAAACAAGTTTAGAAATTGTCCTTTCCCATTCAAGTGCACAATAGCTACAGCCAGCCCAGAGGTCATTGTCTGGTCAGGCTTGGAATGTTTTCTGAGTAGAGGACTTCAAGTTTGCACTTTCTTTTGCTTCATGGAAAATGTGGAGGAGAAAAATACCATTAATTTTTCATTATGTATAAAGGTGCTCAGATATGTTTTGCTTTCATGTGTTATTTTTGTAACAGTTATATCCCTCTATGCTGGTATATAGAGAATTTGCCTGAAATCAAGTTGACTTCTATCACAGCAATGCTTTTGAGCTGTGTTTATCCCTATTTTTGTGTATGTGTTAGTTTTAACTCAGAAAGCTTACTAAATGTTGGCACTGCAGCTGTGTAGAAGCTTGCACTCATGGAGGGAGGTCAGCAATTGCCACCACTGGACATGGCACATATGAGTCAAGTGTGAACAGGACATTCATGTTCATCCTATTTAATTATGAGTTCATGCTTTGTTGTCTTCTGAAGAGCATTTTTTGCACAGTGTACAAAATGACGCAGTAGCCAATGAAATAATTTCTTGTGGTAGAAAGAAAAGATGATGGTAACCCAGTGGGCAATAGGAGTTGGTGCATAAAATGCTGGAATTCTCTTCTTCTGCTGTGAATTTTTTTGGATACTTGTACCAAGTGAAGCAGATAGCCACTGTTTTGTGAGAAATCTGTCATTGGTGGACTGTATCATGGATGCTTTGGTAGTCAAGTGTTATGGCTGAGGCAGTCCTTTCTGGTCTGGTCAGCAAATGTATAACCCATTTCCATGTGTCCATTTCCAGGGTGTACGCAACGTACAATTCAGTAAGGGGTTCCTGCTCAGAGCCAGTAAGCTTCACCACTCACAGCTCAGCACCAGAGTGTCCCTTCCCACCCAAGCCCTCTCACAGGACCAAAAGCTCCTTAACCTTACAATGGAAGGTAGGTAATTCTTGGGTCAGAGTAGGCACTCAAAAACTGAGGAAAATACAGCTTGCCAACTGTAAAACATAACTGAAAGTGAGACAATCATTTTTCAGTAAGGGACATGAACTTGCTCTCCTCTGACAAATCCCTCCCTGTGCACTGACTGGACTTTTAAAATGTATGTGTTTCATTACATTCCAGCTTCTTCTCGTTAGTCGTTAAGAGGCTGCCAAGCTGTGTGCTTTAATTTTACTTTAAACTGTAGTCATATGCTTGGGGGGAAAAAGTAGTTCTCTTATTCCCAAAACTGCCTTTTGTTTGTTTTTGTTCATAGGCGCCCATTGATAATGGCTCAAAAATCACCAGCTACCTTCTAGAGTGGGATGAGGTAAGTAACAACCAGTTGAAATAAATACGTAAATAAATGGCATTCAGGCTTTACAAGGATTTGCTGAGTAAAGAAAAATAATTAAATAGAGGGGAGACTAGAAGTAGGAAAATGAAATCCTGATGAGAATCGGTAGAGTTGGAATTGTGAAAGGAGCAGTGAGGGGAATGCTTGTGATTTGGTGTTTTATGCAGAGACACTATTTTACTGCTTCTGTACTCTTGAAATTCAAGTTTTTACTGCTTGGTGTGCCTAATTTTTCAATTAGCATTACTTATTATTTAACTGCTTGCATTGCGATATATCTTGAGGTCTGTTTATGATCACATTCTTCTGGATGATAAGTGCAGAAGGAAAAACACTGTTCCTGCCCCAAAGGCAGGACATGATCATGGGGACCTTTGTGCAAAAATGTACTCAAGCTTAAAGTAACGGTGTCCTTTACACAGTGACTTTTAGTACTCTTACAGACACCAGGGAAAATTCTGGTTTTCTGCCCCAAAGGCGTCTAACTTACAGCATTAGTGAGCAGCATGCCTCTGGGGAGAGGGCCAAAAGCAAGAGATGTGCAGTGCTGCTTGCTTGAAGTGAGTTCTGGTTACAAGTCCTCCCTCCTTCCCCTGATTCCTTTATGCCTTCTTGCCATTGCACAAGTCATGTTTTTGCAGAAAGCGTGAGTCAGTGGTTATCATCTTTGAAGGAAAAATGTATTGGTGACAGAAGGCTTGGGCAACACATTAAAAATAAAATGTGATGAGTCAGGAAGTGAAGAGTGTGGAGGGGTGTGTAGTTGTTCAGTCTGAGAAACATCTCTTGGGGTTTTTAATATTCTAAAAATAATATTCTAAAGGGAATAGTCTGCTATGAGCAGTTCTCCATCATTTCACTAGTAATATGTTCCCAGATCGGTCTGCTACATGTTTGGCATTTGGAACCACCCGCTGTGCAAACATTTCTGGATGCGCTATCACAGCGAGTGGGACCTTCGTGATGAGAAACCCGCTGAACTAAAATAAAACAATAATTCCAGAATGGCTGGCTGCCTCTCTCTGCATAATGGAAGGGGAAAGATTGTCAGTGAAGAAGAAAAAAATAGAGTGTGAGGTCTGGGAAAGGAAATTAAAAAAATATTTCTCCAAAAGGACAGGCCAGGATAATCCCATTATACATTCTGTGACATCTTGATTCTGCAGTTTTGATCTCTTGCAAAGCTTCCATTAGCTGGGAAGCCATGGGAACATAACAACACAGAGGAATGAAAGAGTGGAAGAGGGAAGGGGAGAGTGTGAAGATTTGAGGTGAAGGACCAACAACAGAATGTTAATACAGTGCACATATTTTCAATGGTAATTTTGTCCACATGGTACTCAGTTGTGTTTTTTAAATGTAAGAGATTGCTCTTGTCCTTTAAACCTTTTAATACTGAGAATATAACTAGAAAGATTTATTATGCCTCTTCTTCTTTCACGGGGCAAAAGTAGCTTGTTTTAGACTAGAGTATGCACCAGTGGCAAGGAATGCAGGAATCCTGATTGCCTTTGCCCATCTACTTTGATTACCTTGTTTTCTCAGTAACAGTCCTGAAACCTGAGATCCCAGCTGACAGCTGGCCAGCACGGATGAAAGAATGGCAGCCCATGTCATTTGTAAATGTTGTACTCTCTCTGCGCCACGTAAATTTCGATTAAGCAAATGTCCCAGCTTTGTTACAATGCCACACTGTGTCCTGCTGAAATCAAGAAGTAAATATGTGAAGGGAGAGGAGAATGCTTGCCAGGCAACAGCAGAAGCTCTGCCAGGGCTCAGCAAGAGCAGCATTCATTAGCTACGGGGCACAGGATAAAATATAAACACAGGAAAATCGGTGATCGGAAGGAAATTAAATTGCAACTGCAAAGCACAGGGGGTATTGCATGAGTGGGGAACAAGAAACCTGTCCAATAACAAAGTTAGAGAAACACACTAAGATGGCAGTCTGCATAGAAAACGTGACTCTGCAATAAGAGGTAGGGAGTGAGTTACAAGAAGCAGTGCAGCTCAGACCTCACATCTTCCCATGGCTGATGAATTGAAGTTTATAGTATCTAAAATGCAGCCAGGATTGGAGATGCTTTCCTACTCAAAAAGTAAATGGTTGCTGTAAAATGACAGCAGAAGCATGCTGCTGTTTTACAGCCCTAGGGTTGGTGAGTGAGGCTCTAAGCTGGAACAGGAGAACAGCAACTTACCCTGAATGGCTGCAGGTCAGTTCTGAGTTTTTTCCTGACCTGCGGGGCCTGGAAAATAAAGCAGTGGATGGACAAAGCTAATCCTGCTATTTCATCTTTTTTCCCCCCAGTTTGGATTAAATTGTTTGAATGGGCTGTTGTCTGTTACTTAGAAAAGGCAAATTCTTTCTTTCTCTGTTCTGGTGTAGATCTTTGAATTACTGTAGTAAAGCCTTGCTAATAAACTGGTTTAACTTAAACTGCCTAAAATGCTGCAAGTAGCAGAGGGACCTTCGTTCTTCAACAGAGAACAAAAGGTCAGCAAAATTGTTGCTCAGTTAAATGGTGTGCTTGGTAGCAGTTTCCATTGACTTCAGGAGTGTTAGGAGCAGCCCCTCTTCTCCAGTGGTTTGGAATTCCAGGGGATCTGGATGTGCCCACAGCTTGATTGCTGGGATTGGCACCAGCAGGCTGGCAGCACTCTGTTACAGCAGCAATTAGAGAAAACTCCACCTTCTGTCTCTTGTTCTGCATTTCCCTTTGACCTTACGAACCTAAACTAGCCATTTGGTGACTTAGAGCCTGGATTCATCATTCAGGATAAAAAAGATTGATCTGAATAAGTTGCATTAAAAACGTACGTAGCAGAACATCACTGTAGAGCTGATGCTTTCTCCAGATGCCAGCATTCATCAAACTTAGTGAACTGCAGTTGCATTAGAAAATGCCCCTGGCAGTGCTGTAAGAATCAGGCCTTTGTTACCAATTAGACGTGAAATGATCATTCTGTGATTGAGTGGTAGTAAGTAAATGTTTCTCTTGTGCATAAGGATGGTGCATTGTCCATAGGACTTCCTGAGCCAGAGACAAGGGCATGCAGTGTGTTCATGCCTTGTTTTTGATCCAGAGAGCATTGTGTTTTAATTTGTGGAAGAGAGAGACAGGTTCGTTACCACCCAATTCAATTCTATATGCATGGAAGTTCGTACTCCGGTAGATGGAGATCATTCTGTTCTGCCAAGAAGTCTTAAATGTCTTAAGACCAGCTGGCAGAGATGTGCTGCCTTGTACGAGCTGACACTCTGGTCTGTGTGCCCCAGTGATGGTCCACCAGGACTGGGGTACAGAGACCTCTGCTCTCATGCTTGGGCTTTTGGGTGTGTATTTGCCTTCCTGCCCTTTAGGTCTGTTTTGTGCCCGTATCACTGCTATTAGATACGCAAGAGGAGATGTTTGGATAAAACCATTTGCTTTTTATATACATATTTTAGGGATGTTTCATGAGTCCTGCTCTGTTTTCTCAGTGTTTGCATATACAGAAAGTGCAGCCACTTGCAGCAATGTCTGCACAATAAATGCTTTGCAGAGATATTCAAGTGTGTTTATTATCACCCCTGACAGTCTGCATCACAGCCTGGTGTCAGATTGAGTATCAGTCTGGTGCTTTCTATTGCCAGCATGAACCAAGTGCAGCAGTTAGGCTGCCGTGGCCTGGAACAGATTGCCACCGTGCCTCCTGGTTGCAGGTCTGATGCTGGCAGCTTCCATTCAAGCCCTTTGCAGTGAGGGCTTGGGAAGGGCTGTGTTCTGCTCCTGCATCCTTTCTCCCGCAGTGGCTCATCCCTTCTGACAATATCTTCTGCAGGGACAATAGCCAACGAAACTTGCTTAAAATCTCTTTCCCATCATCTCCATCAACCCAATCTCCACGAGAAACTTCAGCACCGTTTTAAGCGTGCGTGTAGCTTCAATCGGAGCTGAAACAGCAGGCAAACCTTTTAAAATCTCTGCTAATATGCTGTGATATAGTATTGTGCAAGTCTAATGAATTTGTAGAGCTGAATTGCCCCCATTTCCTCGGATGGGCCCTGATGCCAGCACAGCATGGGCTGTCACTGTGAACAGAGGGCAGCGCGGGCTGGAGAAAGCAGGGCTGGGGAAGTCAGACAGTGGCTGCTCTCCCTCTGAAATTTGTGGATTAGAAGTATTTGAGGAAATGATACAGTGTATTTTAAGCAACTTACGAAACATTATTTAGAGGATTAAAAGTTGGATGCTGAATATACAAAGAATAGGGGAAGGATTCTGGGAAAGCTGCAAGGCTCTTGGGTGGCAGCCAGTACCAGCCTGCCAGTTGTGCTTGTCCATAATTATGCCAGCATTAGAGCTTTCATAAATCTTGGGAGGGAAGGAGCAGAGAGACTATTTCCAGGCCATTAATGCCAGAATAATTAGAAATATCAGCCAGCCTATCCAATTAGTGCCAATAGAAGCCGAAATACCAGCCGGTCTGAGTTACTTGAATACCAGTCAGTCTCTGAGTGAGTCCTGGGGAATGTATGATACCAGATCCAGAAGAAAGATATATACAGTGTCAGAATTCGTACAGTGGTGAAGTTGAAGATTACCAAACGTTAAAGTTGGGTTTTAACCCACCAGTCTGACAAAGTGGAATTTCCATGGTCTGTTGCTCTCAGTTCAGGGGCTGTGCTGCAGGTGAGGCTTTTCATGGCTTCCCTTTCCAGCCAGCCATTGCTGTACTCATTAATCACATGCTTAGCATTTGGTAGCTCTGTTCTCTTGGAGAAAAAGCACAGGGAAGTGATGAAAAAAATACATCCCTAAGCATAAAGTAAAAAGAGATTAAATATTTTCAAGTGCTTTGAAAACAGCGGTCAGGATGACTTTAAACCATCAAAGAAAAATTAATCGAAGGCCTCTGAATCTACAAGAGAGTGTTTGCATAAAGGAAAAAAGCCCCATTCTTATTAGTCCCGCCCTGATTAATGGTTATTTTACTGAAACATAAGATTAGTAACTGGGTTTTGTGTAGTCAGGGTACTGAGCAGGTTGAGCTGGGAAATAGGGAGGCCTCTGCTTTTGTTGAAAAGAATTTTTATCACATAACTGTATACTCAGGGACGTCAGAATTGAAAGAAGTTCCACCGCTGAATTTAGTTGGGCTGTGCAGTAATGTTGCAGCCAGAGCAGGTGGGTGAAGTTAAAAGAGAGCATCAGTGAAAACAAGTTCTAGAACAGATGTAGCACTGGGTAAATAAAAGTAAGTTATGGTTATTTGCTGCTGTGCTGAACGTCCCTTCAGTGCCTCCAAACTGCAGCGCTGGAGGTCTGTGTGATTGTTTTAGTTTGGCAAACGCATCTCGGAGATTTACTACGCGTGTTTTGTGGAGCTCTTGCTTCTGTTTTGCAACCCGAGTGCAAGGAGGCTGGAGAATGGTCCGGTGAAAAATGTACATCCCACTTGGGCATTTTGGGAGTCTTTAATGATGAAGTGATATATTGACTGTGGGAGAAGAACGGTGCTTGGGAAGAGAGGCAGAGCCCGAGGAGGCAGCAGCAGGTTGGGCTGTTTGAATATTAACTGCAGTGAGAGGCACCTTTATTGGAAATAGTCCAAAACTAAAGGCTGCAGAGACAAGTGCTGTGCCTGTCCCATGGAGCAGCTGGAGCACTGCTGACAACAGGCAGCGAGAGCCCTCTGGTGGGATGAAGTGTTCCTGAAGGGCCAGTGGAATCTGGTGTACAGAAAGATTGGTTGCAGGCTCCCCAGATGAATTTCACACCCAGCTTGTATGCCTTGGGGTTAAGGAATAGCATAAATTGCATTTCAGTTAAAGTGACAAAAGCTGTAAATACATCTCATGAAGATAACCTGGAAGAAGGAGGGATCTGAAAACATTCAGCATGTAAATGTATTAATTTAGGTAATGTAGCAGCGCTGCCAGCAACTGTTCTACAGAGCTCACTGCTTGTATGAAAGCCTCTAAATCTAATATCATTTAGCAGTTCTTAAAATAAGAAGCACCCAGTTTTGTTTCATAGCTATCTGATTACAGACTCTGCTCTTTCTAGGGAAAAAGGAACAGTGGTTTCAGAGAATGCTACTTTGGAAGCCAGAAGCATTGCAAGCTGACCAAGCTGTGTCCAGCTTTGGGTTACACCTTCCGACTCGCAGCTCAGAATGACATTGGTACTAGGTAAGTTAGGATACACACTTCTTGGTGGAAAAGTAGTTGTTAAAGAGTTTAACTTGCAATAAAATCATAAAAGCAGACTTCTGCTTTGTTTTTGTTTTTTTCTCCTCCTTATGATTTTGAGTTAAATATCTGATGTTTGGTCCATTAACACTTCTGTGTTCGTCACATCTCCCCTGGTGGGGTCGTTGGCCTCCCAGGGAACTGCCCTGAGTGATGAGGTTGGCCAAGGCAGAGACTTCTTTTGAGGTGTTAAATGGTGTTTTGTGGTCTGTTTCTTATACAAAAAGAATACATCTGTTATGTGAAGTACCCCTTAGGGACCTCTGTGAACCAAGAAAAACAAGCAAGAGGAAGTTGAGTTACAGATTTTGAAAGGAATCTTGATGTATTTATTTTCCTATTTTACAGCAAAGGTCCTCTGTCTTTTTTCAGCAGTACAGTCCCTTCCTTCTTTCAGGACTGGCAGGGCTGGCCCCAGAGAGGATGGGCACACCCAAAGGCTTTTCTCTGCCTGTGAGCAGATGCGTTCGAATGAAAGCGGAGAGAAATCAGGCTTATTCCAACCCTCAGGGACCTCCTGGGGAGGCAATACACAGCAAGGGCCAGAGTGTGCCCAACGGTAGGGGCTGGGTGCTTGTCTACTCGTGGAAGGGAGAGCAGGCAAGGAAATGCTGAGCTGTGAAGAAGCTAAACAACCAGTGCTTTTGTGTACTCGTTCATTGTCCTTAGCTAAACAGGATCCATAATTACAACAAGAAGGAAACATAAACAGCTGGCCTGAAATGATGTGCTTTGCTGAGGGAGATTGGTTTTTTTGTCCTATGTTCCAAAATGTGAAACTCCTAACAGTATGTAACTATAGAAAGTTTCTGTATTTGTGATCCTGTGTTTTCCCTTTGAGATATGCTGGGGCTGTTCATGTTTGCAGAGTCCCTCACCAGCTTCTTGCAAGATCACCTCCCTCCCTGTTTAAATAGTTCTTCAACTATTTAAGAGATGTGAGCTGGAGCTGCTAAGTGCAAAAAAGAAGAGTGCTGCTGCTCGATAATGATGTCCCTGCAAAGTTCACAGTTTGAGAATCTCTTCTGTTTGCCAGATTTTTAAAATATTTTCAAGACGTGCTTCAACTCTCCCCCCCTTTTTTGGTTATACTATCCTTTTTTCTCATGAGTTTACAAAGAAGTGTGCTCGTGTCAGCCACTGTGTGTTAATCTATGAGATAAGCACCAACAGCACGTGGCTTGTTTTTTATAGACAGCACTCAGAATTATGGCATGTTAATGTCATCTAGCACTTTATATTTTAAGATGGTGTTGGCTCTAATGCTTGTGGATTTATCATCTGAGATGTTTTTCTTCTTTTTGTTCAGATGCTGGCTATTGGTGGGTTGTTTTTAAACTGTTAGGACGTTTCAATTCATGTTCTTGTGTTGTTTTCGAGAAAGAAGGCTTGGGAAAGGAGCTGTGGCTTCTTTGTGTGCATTGCATTCCTGTAATGAACCGACAAAATACGTTGTGCTTTAGAAACAGATTCGAAAATTGCACTCAGTTGAGAGTTCTGATGTAGTCCTTAAGATCCACCAAACTCGTAGCTGCTTTAAATGTCGTTCTCAAATTTCTGTTGTACACAGTATAGCCTGCCTGGGTCTTGTGGGAGCTGTTCCCACACTTGTTCAACACAACAGCCTGTTGCGTACTGAGTTTTAGACAAGGTGAGAGCGTGCATCTCTTCTGCAGCTGTTCTGTCTGGTTGCAGCCTGAACTGTGTGAAGGAACAACTTTGTTCTCAGCTTTAAATGCAAAGAAATTTGAGTAGGTAAAATTAGAAAGGAGCAAAGCCAGCCTGAAGAGGAGGAAGGTGTCTGAGCCTGCACTAGGCACCTCCTTTGTGTTATTGAGTATGCATGGTCATGAATGGATGCGTTTTCCCTACTTTCTTTGGAGGGGGTGTCTGAAGTATTGAGTCTGGATTTGCTGAAGCACTTGGCTTTTAGAGATAGAGCTTAAATAAGGTTGTATTCCAAGTTCGTTAGAGGTGGAAACTACATCTCAAATTCAACATATGAAAATTTAGAAGTTGGGCTTTGTTTGCTATGCTTTAGTTCCTCCTTCTTAAATTAGATTTACTTCACAGTTAAGAGCAAGTTAATATTTTTGAGGCAATCAGGTATTTTTCCAAATGTCACTGCAATTTAATTCATAAAAATGACTGTGAGGACACATAATTCTATGATAATTCTGCATTTATTTCTATCCTTAATTTTGACTTTTCCTTAACTTTGTGTGTCCTTTTTTTTTGTTTATTTGTTTTCCACTTGGACAATATTAACAGCATCTAAATTTTTTGAAACTACAGAATATGTATGTGAACACAATGAGGTTAATACTCCTCTTTCCTCTTTTCCTGTACAGTGGGTACAGCCAGGAGGTGGTATGCTACACTGCAGGTAATATTCCTCAGACTCCCTCTGCACCAAGGCTTGTTCGAGCTGGTGTTACATGGGTTGCATTGCAGTGGAATAAAGTAGAAGGATGCACGCCAGAAGAAGTGATTTCCTACACCTTGGAAATACAGGAAGAAGATAATGTAAGTGCTGTGTTGCTACAGAGTGTACTGAGTGGCTCAAATTGACTTTCCATTTATTAGTCCAAGTTTATTGAGAGTATTATGGATTGCTATTTTGAAGGGCTGTTCCAATCAAAGGTTATGTGAGGATTCTTAAAACGTTATGTAACAGAAAAAAAAAAAAGTATTTTAATAGAATGCCTTTTGAGAGTATGCAGTATTTGGCAGGACACGGATGTGTGATTTGTTCAGTTCCACAGCAGAATTTGGAATCCTTAACTTAAGAATTAGATGAAGTTCTTAGCAAAAATTGTCTGCTGTCATGCACAGTTCCTTTACAGAGCTTCAGAGGAGACAATAACCTATAGTGCAGTTTGTCCTTAAATAGTCCTCTATGCTCTGCTGACTGCCGAGGAGTGTGCTTGCTTTCTATCATCATCTGTCACTTTTATTTCTCTTATATGTGATAAACTGCTGCTACTGCTCTTGCTCTTATTTTACAGCCAAATTATATTATTCAGATCAGTTGCACCGTCCTAGACAGAATGTTACTGTGACCTAGTAGCCTAAAAAAGGCAAAAAAAAAAAACAACTTTGGTTGCAAAGCCTCTTTGAAATAGATTCTAGCTGTACACTGTACATACAGAGAGCGCTTACTGGAAATGTGTTTATTTTTGTCTGTTTCTCTAGGATAGCGTGTTTCACCCAAAGTACACTGGAGAGGAGCAAGCCTGTACTGTGAAGAACCTCAGAAGAAGCACGCAGTATAAATTCAGGGTGAATCTTCTTATTTTTGTCATTGCATTTGTCATAGCATTTCCTGCACTGGATGTTTTTTCTCCAGGCGCTGTAGGGACCCTTTATTGCCACCTGCTAAGCTGAGCCATCCAATCCAACTTCTCCCCGTGACATCAGGGGTTATTTTATACTGATGGATGAATTCCTTTAACTCGTATCACAGCAGCGTTGTAAAATGAGCGGTGGGAGCCATCTAGCTGATTCTGGGCTAGCAAAAAATAGGTGGTGGACTGTTAGGGGACTCCAGGTAATAGTGAACTAGGAGTAGGGAGGAACTTAATTTATGCAGATGAGTGACTGTTTTCTAGTGAGGTTCCCCACAAAACAGCTCTGGTATATATTGTTCAATAATCTTATCAGTGACTTGAAAGCAGAGTTTCATTTCTATTTCTAGCAAGCAGATGAGAAAGTGAAGAACTTGAGGCTGGAGGAGCAGGGGCTCAGAAGTGTCGTAGATCCCAAATTAACAGTCAGTTTAAGATGAAGTTTCAGTTCCTGCTGGGTTAGTGCAGACTTCAGCAGTACAAATAAAGGAATATACAAGTTCCTTATAAGTTATAATTAGGTTGTATTACATTTATATCTCAAACTAGAGCAGTTTGCCCATGTCATCTATCTGGTGTTCATGATAGGATGCCTCAAATTGAAGAACAATCAGAAAGAACCAAGAGATGATTAAATAATTAGAAAAGGTGGCAATAAGAAATAAAGAAGCGGGGATGAGGAGAGTAGCAGTCAGTAGGGATGTCCACATCATAACTGGCTTTTCAGTTTAGCAAACTAGAAGGGTAAAATTTCCATGTGCAGAAAAGTAAGAGCCAGGCAAATTCAATGAGAAACAGTGAATTGATACTGGCTTTGATGACTTCTTTCAGGCAAGCATATACAGGCTGGAGAACTTCAATTTACTTTTTTGGCCTTAAAAATTACAAATTGTTTTCCCTAAAGCCTGTTTTAGGAGAAGGGGATAGAAATGGCCGTTCCTGAGAATAGCAGAGCTCTCCAAGTGGAAAAGTTCCTGCTAGCTTATATTTACTGTTAGCAATTACAATAAATATTTTATTACTCACTTCCTTGGCAGCAGATTTATGTCCAGAGACTCGTATGAGCTAACGCAGCTCTCAGAGCCACACAGTGTTAGACCATTTGGGGTTTCATGTATGATCCTGATCTCCTCTGTCTCCTGGCCAAGTCCCCATGTCCTCCCTTAGCAGCATTCTCACTGAAGTCACCAGAAAGTGTTCTTGGGAAGAGTCAAAAGATTTTCATCTGAGAAAGCTGACTTGGTGCACACCCTGCTAGTTTCAGGGTCTACAGATCACACGTCACTTGGTTGCCTGTCATACTGCTCTACATTTTTAATTAGTGCTGAAATACTCTGAAATAATTTGTTTTAAATACTGGTTTGCAATGCCTCCAAAGTAATAGCATAGTTGTTGTTATCTTCATCTCCTGTGAGTAAATAACCTCAAGCTGCCATGTGATTTTCTTTTCTTAAAAAGAAAAGAGAAACAGTAATGCCGTTACCTTAAACTCACCGTCATCTGTTGCTGGTGAAGAGATTGGAAAATCAGCGTGGTTTCTGGAGAAATGATGCTGACAATCACCTGTTATTAACATCCCACACACTATTTTGGAATGTGACATACTGTTTTCTTTAATGATATGTATCCTGTGCAAAACTATTACAGGAAACGATGTTAAATTTGTTACCTTTTTTCTTTTTCCCCCAGCTGTTTGCTTCTAACGTGGAAGGAAAAAGTTCTCCAAGTGAAGTTTTGGTCTGCACAACAAGCCCCGACAGGCCAGGACCTCCAACCAGACCCGTCATCAAAGGGCCGATAACATCTCATGGCTTTAGTGTGAAGTGGGGTAAGCCTCTTTGGTTTGTCACAGGGGATTCTGTGGGGGTCATAATGTTGCATGTTGAATTTGGATGTAGTTCTGTTAATGTGTATTGTAACGTGGATTTCATGTGGCTTCTCAATACACAAAGTAGCATATATTTGGAAATCTTGCCAGCTTAATTATGGGAGTATTTTGGAAGATGTGTAAAAGCAATTATGCTTTAAGAATCAGAATTGTTGCTTGCTTTTAGCTAGTGAACTTGGACTTTTGATCAAGTGCGCTTTTATTCAGGCTTTTTGTCTTCCACTTCATGCCTCATTGTAGATGGGTGCTGCTTCTCATGCTGTCTGCTTCCTTTGTCAGTGGGACAAACATCCATATCTCATCTTTTTCATTGCTTTTTCCATGTGTTTTGTTTGTGGCATCTTTATAAAATATTAGCCAGCTAACTTATTCTGAGCCATTCTGGAAGCGTAATCCTGCTGTCCACTTCTGCTATGAATTTCTTGGTGTAGATAGTGAGGTGGGAGGTGGTTTGTGGACCAGAAGGAGCAGAATCAGAAAAAGTTTCTGTAATTTTTTTGTTCTATTTCAATCCTTATCTTGATTTACTAACAACATCCCTGGTTGTTTTTTGTTGTTTTTTTTTTTTCTTTTTAGATCCTCCACAAGATAACGGTGGTTCAGAAATCCTGAAGTATCTCTTAGAAATTTCTCAAGGAAGTCCGGAAGGTAAACCTGAAACAAGTTTTCATTTCAATCCGTTTTGACTATTGTAAAGAAATACCCTTCTGGCTATTAGTGTGATGCAGAGGTGATTGAAACTGAGTTGCAGCCTTAACGTTTACAGGATTTTTGGGGAAGGTTGATTGGTTGGTTTTAAGCATGCTTTTTTTCCTCCATGACCACTGGAATTTTACGTTATAGGGCTTGAACCTACTGTTTTATTTTGTATTTAATACGTTTTAGAAATACATATATTGTGTGTGTTTTTTGTGTTTATTTCTATGTGTACATGTGTCTAGGTATGTATATGTCTTAAAGCAGGAATAATATTCATAGTAATATTGAAATTCATGACTCCAGGAAATAAATCACAGCGAAAGATGTTATTTTTGACATTAGTAAACTTGTTGCATTTGTGCTTTTCTAAACTTGAATATATCAAATTTTCTAGCAAATCAATGGGAAGTGGCTTATAGTGGATCAGCTACAGAATATACCTGTACTCACTTGAAACCAGGCACTTTGTACAAACTCCGGGCATGCTGTATCAGCACTGGCGGACACAGTCAGGTAAGTAGTACTTAACAGTAAGGGCTATTCATTTTCTGACATTTTTTTTGGAGATTTATCTGCTGAATATGGTAAATGATCTCTGCTTTTAAAAAGTGAATATTTTCCCCAGAGCAGAATAAAGCCACAAGGATTGCAGTTAATTTTTTATTGCAAGCTGCTAAATTCTGGAGGATTTCTATGTGAATCTGGTGAATTTTAGTCAAAATGCAATTTAGGGTGGTTTGCTTTCCTTAGTAGCAACCTGTAGATTGCACTTGTAATTGCACTTGTAAGAAACATGCTTGATAGCATTTGCTGCCCTTTGTTGTTCGTATGAACTTTTAGAAATAGTTGCTCTAGAAAGTAGGCTTTTTATCACTTTGTACTCGTGGCTTGCTTTGCAGGTGCTGGAAGTACCACAGAGCTAATTTTAGCTCTTTTTCTCTTCCAGTGTTCAGAAAGTTTACCTGTCCGTACGCTAAGTGTTGCACCAGGTCACTGCCGGCCACCAAGAGTTTTGGGCAAGCCGAAGCACAAAGAAGTTCAGCTGCAATGGGGTAAGCCATAGGAGCATATCAATCGATTAGGTTGTTCTCATGGTGGAAAAGATTCCTATAGCAAGCCAAACACAGACGTGGGAAACAAATTTAGTTTTGCAAAAAGCTGTTATCTCAAGTGAAGCGCGAGGTTTAGATCACTGAGCAGAGATTTAAAATCTCATAAATGTTAGCAGTGTGACTAATGAAGTTTGAGAATGGAAGTTGCTTGTATTTTTATGAGGTGTTAGTGAGGCTTTGCCAGAAATCTCATGTGTAAGTAGTAGTTTTGGAGTGTACGTGACCCTCACTACCCTGTGTCCAACAACAGCTGAGCAGCCAAGATTAGGTCAGGCAGACCCCATACCACGTGCCTCCTAAATTGTCTTTGACCCAGAGGGAATGTTTTCAGTCCTATTCTTTGTGCTGGAGCAAAAAACAGCTCTTCAGAAGAGGAACTACTTTGTTCTGCTTAAAAAGTCGTTGGGCACCTTCTGGTAGCAAACACAGTTTCCCAGGATGAAACTGTGGCCTTGAGAGGAGCTGCTGATCTTCCACATGGCAGTCTGACCTGGTGAATGTTTAGGGTTACAAGTAATTATTTTATGCTGATCGTGCGTGTGGTGGAGATATTGCAGGTAAGGCATCTATCAAAGAAGGAAATTGTTGCTGATAATACGTATCCATATATTGTGTGTGTGTGATAGATCAGTGGTACGTGAAATAAAAAATCTGGCATATGCCCTTATGTTATTAATGAATGACGTGTTTATGTTTTAGATGTCCCTGCATCAGAAAGTGGCTGTCCCATCTCAGAATACAGCGTAGAAATGACAGAACCAGAAGAAGTTGTTTCTGAAGTGTACCATGGTCCTGATCTGGAGTGCACAGTCAGCAACCTTCTCCCCGGAGCAACATATCGGTTCAGAGTGAGAGCTCTGAACGATGGTGGGGTATGTGCAGTGTGCTGGACCAGAGCTTGGCTTTCTCTCACTGGAGGTGGTAAATTGCCAGAGATGCAAATGACCATCCAGGACTGTGTATTAGTGCTGATAGTCAAAGATGTGCAGTTCTGGACAGTGATTGCATTAGTGCAGATGATCAGAAAGGCAAAGGTGAGATGGGCAGGAGAAAATAAAGTGAGAAGTGCTTAAAAGAACTTTTGAAGTTGTGCTGTGGTTTTGAATTTAGCTCTTCTGAAACAAGACTTCAGATGCTTATGTGGCTTGGCTGGACCACAACACGCAAAATCCCTGCTAACAGTCTTATCTTCTTACCAGAATATATCTCTTTACTCTTATTCTACTGATCTTTTCTACTATTTCAAATCTTAACTGTGTAAAAATGATGAATTTCACTCTAGATATTGATATACTCTGAGGAAAACTTCTTTGTTTATGATTTCCTTGTAAGATTACATCTTCCTAAGGACATACCAAATAGCCTTTCTCTGTCCTGTAATGTAAAGAAACAGCCAGAGTAAAGATGTGAGATTTCTTTGTAGTGTACATTTTGTAATTCAGACGAAGCAGTGCCCATTGAGAGGTTGTCTGGAACAAAAATTTTAGTGGAGTTCAGCCTTCATAATGGTTCATTTTTCCATACTTATTAGTATTCCATTCCAAAATATTAAGTATCAGTGTTTTTCCTCTAATTGCTGATATGTAATGTTCCTTTGTTCTGGAGAATGGTTTCTAATTAGCTTGGGGATGTACCGAACAAAATTTATTATCCCACTCACACAGCCCCAGTTCTGCTGTGCTTGTGCTGCTGGCTGAAGTCAGCTTTCTTGGCTGTTGAAATTTGTTTTTTCTTTTGCTGATTCTTTTACCAAAGGCTCAAATCTCTGACCAGTTGGCTGAGCTGCCCACAGAGGCCTCCACGACCGCTGGGTGAGGTGGCACTTGGTGACATGGTGCTGCTATACACCCAGACTGCAGCTCCATCATATGCCATCCTTTTGCATTTAACATGTGGCAAGCATTTTATATATAAGCTGGATTTCACCTCCACTGTGCTGTTGTGCTCCTCCTCACAGCCACGAGAGAAAGTCAGGCTGTGGTGTAGGTATGGGAATACCTTGAAGTAAGGTAGAAGGAAACAAACTGCTTCTCAGCTTTCTATTGCTGAGCACACATTCCTACTCTTTGGTAAATTGGAATTGGCTTTGGCTTTCACAGGCAGTCATCATGGCACAGGAGAATGTCTTGGAGCAGCCAAAGTGCAGTCTGGTGACACCTAAGCATTTCTCACATTATAACCTCTCAATAATTCACATGGTCTAATGCTACACTCTGATATTTAGCACTGAGTTCTGGAAGCCTAGTCTATCCTTCAGATAATTTATTGCATTGAGAAAATTCCTATGTGCTATTCTTGAAAAGCCTTTGTGGAATGTGAGATGTGCATATGTTTGTGTATTGATGTACAAATACTTTGTTCCTCTCTAGTACGGGCCATACTCAGAAGCTACAGAGATCACCACGGCAGCAGGGCCGCCTGTCCAGTGCAGAGCACCTTCCCTGTCCTTCCTTTCTGACACATGTGTACTTGTAAGCTGGGAGGTAGGTCATGTGGCCTTGTTATTTAATTTCTGTTTTCCTTATCCAAGCTAATGTTGTTTCTGCACACTTGAGAAGTAGCTCAAGAGATTTTAACTGGTTCAGAAGAACTTTTGCAGTAAAATCATATGCAGAACATTTTCTATTATCAAAAGCCATCTTTTCTTCTTTTTAAAGAATTGCATAAAGTTGATCTTGAGCCATTTGGACCAGCATTCAAACACAGGACATCCTACACTGTCACATGGTAGTGTTGGTCTGTCTAAAGTGGGCTCTATAAACTTCTAGCATGTCAGAATATCCTAAGGGAATTATGAAGGCAAATATTTTATTTTGAGTGAAAGTGGAGTCTCTGATATGAGATGAACTCAGCACAAATGCATACAATTTAGCTCTTTCTCAAAAATTATTTGTCTCTTCCCCAAATATTTACTTTTATTTTAGTCTGTATGCATTCCTTCTCCATGCTTCACCATCTTAGACTTTAGATTCTTTAAGTAAGTCTTAGCTGAAACACAGAAGTGTTGATTGGTGTCATTAAAAATATTATGTAATTAAGGCAGGCAGGAAAGATGACATAAGCAGTGTAATATGGAACAGTGAGGCTGTAATTCTGTCACAGACTTTCTTGGAACACCCAGCAGCTGTCAGCCATGCAGCTTGCCTTGCCTTCCACAAAAGGATACCCCTGGTGAGCAAGAAGTTACTGATGTTCGTGAGTTTTTGTGTGGACTTTAATGTTCCCAGGTCCACCTTCCCTGTCCCACGCTTTGTGCATTAGCTTGATGGCTGACTTGCACTGAAAACTCCAGATGAGCTGCCATGATTGTTGAGGTCAATCTTTTCTCAGTAACGTGAATAACTGCTTCAGACTCGAAGGCCATCTCTTCTAGAGATATTTTGATTGACTAGATTGATGCTTTTTTGCATTTTCCACAGCTGTGCATCCGCCAAGTCAGTGGAAAGACAATTTATTACTGAGTGTTGTGATGAAAAGTGAAGTAGCTGCATATGCTCTCATTTCTGTCTATTTCTTTCAGGTAATTATTGTGCAGAACTAGACTGTCTCAGTAACCTACTAGGGGAACACTAATTCAGGGCATTTCAATTTGCAACAGTAGCAGTGCCATTAATTTCAAAATAAGAGGGTTTTTTCGGGTTGTTTCTTTCTTACCCAGTGAAACACAAAGATGTGCAATGCTCATTTCTAAATCAAATGATATGAATATTTGTGTTGCAGAGTCCTGAATGTTCTGGTGCTGACATCTCTGAATACAGATTAGAGTGGGGAGAAGATGAGGAATCTCTACAACTTGCATATAGTGGCACAGATACCTGTTTTGAAATAAGTGAGCTGTCAGCAGCAGCGCAGTACTGCTGTAGGCTACAGGTATGGAAGCTGTATGTTTTTACGTGCTCTGCTACCTAAGATGTACTCATGGTTACCTTCTGCTGTGTTTTTTTTCCTATGTAGACTCTATGAAGTTCTATGTTTTGAAAGTCAGGTGCAACCTTCATTTATTTTAAATAATGCAGGCTGCTGTAACAAGGTTTTGATTCAACGCTATTCAAGTAACAGACAAGTTATTCCAACAAGAGAGTTGGAGTAACTTGTGGCTTGCATGTCTAATATTCTTAATTTTCAGTGAATGATACTTTTAACAACTACCTTGTGCTCTGATGGTAAAACAAAATGAGAACATTTTAAAAAACAAATTTTTGGTAACATGTAAACATTGACCTCCCAAGTAGATGCTGAAGATTCCCTAGCTTAAACAATAAACTCCAACATCTGTTTCATTTGTCAAACGAAGCAGCTGAGTAGATTCTCATGCACGTAGATGGTTGTAGCTGCCAAAAGGTGAGTCCTCATCTTTACCATTTTCTCTTATATCTGCGAGATTATGTCTACTCTTTTCTCCCTTATGTCCACTGAAAAATAAATGCAAAGCAAAGTAACTGAAAGTGAAGTAAAAATAATTTTGCACGAGATTCTGTTCCAGAAGATCTATTTGTACATCAAGATAGAATCACCAGTAAATCCAGCCAAAGGTTCGTATCCCCACCCAGCTGGCAGGAGGTGGACCACCCAGGGCATTTCCTTTGATCAGGGAACAACACACTTCTGTCAAGTATTTCCTTCTCAGCTTTTTTTTTTTTCTTTTTTAAACAGGACACTGACTTTCTTTTACTAGGTTTCTTTTGAGCAGTTGGTCAACAGCAAGGGTCCCACACCTCTAAGTATGCTCAGCTGTGCTTAGTAACTTTGTTCTAAGTGCCCTATACCTTGCTCTGGCAGTGCTGAAAAAGATTGTTGAATGAACATTAATGGCTGGCTTGAAAGTCTGAGCTCAAAGGTGCATCTGTTTGCTCAAGAAGGAAGGTATTCAGAACCCAGCGAGCAGGGAGGTGACCATGAGAGCACTTCTGCAGTGAATAATGGGGACCTCAGAGATTTTGATGTTAAAAATGGAAATAGACAGCTGTATGGGGTTGATTTCAAGCAAACATTAATTTTACATTTTGTGCCACAGAAATGTTGCACACATCCACCTTGGTTTTGACAAGGCCATTGTAATTTCTTCCATAGATGAAGTGAAATGAAATGCCCAATGGCACTAAGAGATTTTATTGAAATCTAGCAGTGACCCATGCATTGCTTTCTAGGGGCTTCATCCTGTAGTCAGTCTGTGTTATATGGAGATGTGTGTCTGAGAAACCACAATGTAAGATAAGCTGCAACATTTAAGCAATTACATGAAAATTAATGAAGTATGTGTTGCAGGCAAAGAAGGAGAGTTGAATTGTATCTGAAATTTTTTTTTTTTTTAATGGTGAGAATAATAGTTCTTTTTCGTGTCTCTTAGCAGCTCTAGCAAAAAATATTTCTGTCACTTTATCAAAATAAAGATTTCCCAGACTACTTTTATTCAGTCTTCTAATAAACATGCAATGCTGCTATCTCAATCTACAGTAACCCAATAAAAAGAGAGAATTGAGGAATCAGGCTTATGTATCTTGAGGGTAGACAATTTGTCTTTACTGTTGCTCAACTTTTTTTCCTGTAACGAATATTCCTGAAAACAATTGTGGCATCTGCAAAGGGAAATATTATGTCATTTAGGCGGGGGGAAGCATCTAGGAAGCAAAGAAGAATGAAATTCCCATCAGTTATGA
Organism: Meleagris gallopavo; assembly: GCF_905368555.1. Taxonomy (NCBI): domain Eukaryota; kingdom Metazoa; phylum Chordata; class Aves; order Galliformes; family Phasianidae; genus Meleagris; species Meleagris gallopavo. The sequence continues at coordinate 18,756,208 of NC_139414.1, read as the reverse complement.
TGATGAGGTTGTCTAATAAAGCAGTTAAAAGCACCACTAAAAATGAATTGCTTGGAGCAAGATACAGATTGCCAAACACTGGTTTAGAGGCAGACCACAAAACAAGGCTCAATTTTAACAGTTCTAGGAGAGCTTTGCTCAGTAGATGTCCCTGGAGCAGGATTTGTTTTGAAGGGCTTTTTAAGGCTGACAAATCTAACTTTATTATCTGATTCTTCAATTGAATAAAACGCCTCCTGGAAAAACAGAGCATGGCTTTGTGTTTGTACTATGCATAGTAGAAAAAAAATAGTCACTATAGCCTAGCATAGGCAAGGAACCAAACGAGTGTTTGACGCATCCTTTCCTTGCCATCTTAGTCCTCCTGGCAAGATTGTAAGCATAGGCTTTCCAGGTTAGTTGTCATCTGTTTGGAGAATTAGCTCACTTCCCCCGGTGCTGAGGAAGTATGGGTGGTGGGCAATGCTTTGAAACACCAAAAGCTGTTTCTGAAGGGCTGCACCTTCTGCTGTAGCACAGCTGGACAAAGGCACGAGCGACCTGCCACTCAGCTTTGGGCCTGGTTGGAGTAGCAAGTTGCAGTAGGTATGTCCGAAGGTCCCCTCCAGCCTGAATGGCTCTGTGATTCTTTGCACAGGAGTGAGAAGGTAACAGTGCAACATACACAGCACGTAGCACTGACTGAGAGTCAGCTGCTTGTAAAACAGGCCAGTACAGTCATGTGATGTCGAGCTTGTAAAGACATCAGCCTCTAATTAATGGGTAGAAAAGGGCAAGAGTTGGAACCTTACTTTCTACTGGGGTCCTAGATCTGTGAATGAAGATGAGAAGTTTGATAATTGTTTGGTCTCCTCTCTGGTGGAAAATATTGAGCTATGTACTTTGGTGGTTGGTAGCTAGTGACCTGTGACTTCTGGGGAAATCTGAGTCATAGGCTTAGTGCCACGCTGAGCCTGTATAGTCTTATAGCAGAAACTTTTAGCATCCAATTAACTGTTCACTGTCTGAGCCAGGAACCTGTGTAACTCACAGCAAGTCAAATGCCCCTTGCATTTAGGGATACTGTACTTGCATAAAGCACATCATGTTCCACATTGCAGAAACTGAGGTTTTTATGCAGAGCAACTTGATAATTTCAGGTAAGCAGTTTGCTGAGCACTGTGATGTCACCTTTCACTGGCTGCACACTGACTCTGACGTTACCTCTTAGCAAACCAAGTTTGCTGCTGATGAAAAGGTTACCGTTAAGTTTGATTAAATGTGTTCTCCAGTTTTCCTGAGTGACACTCCTGAGCAACTAAGGAAGATATTAATTAGCCTAATCCAGGTAGAGGATATGAATCATCTTTGGAGAATGAGCCAGTGATGCATCTCTCTGAGGAATCCATGGAGCTGTTCCAGGCTGCACAGTTTGTGATTTAAAAACTTGATAGGCATGCGAAAGAGAACACTTATTCTATACAATGTTATTGTTCCACACAGGCTGTTAACCAGGCAGGAGCTGGACCCTACAGTGAACTGGTAACCTGCAGGATCCCCGCGTCTGTACCCGACGCAGTCTCTACCCTCTTTGTGCTGGAGGATGAGCACGTGGATGCCTGTCAGCTCTCACCCTCTGTGTGCCTTGCATTGAACTGGGAGGAGCCATGCAGTAATGGAGCTGAGATTACTTCATACAACATTGACCTTGGTGACATCAGCATTCCCGTAGGAAATGTTACGAGTTATGTTATTCGTGATTTGCTTCCAGAAACCTCATACCGGTGAGTACAGTTTTTTGTGGTATTTATTCAGGATGAGATTACGTGGTTTAATTTTACATGGGAAATGTTTATGGCATGTAGAGGGAGTAGAAAAGAAAACCAAGTGAGCCTAGAAATCTGCAGTAACTGCTTTATGGAACAAATTGCAGTAGTTCAGATTCAAATACTGCATTTCCCCACCTTCCTCTTTCTTCTTTCTCTTCCACTGTTATCTCTGACCTCTCCTTTTGAAGTTGCTCTACTCCATTAAGGACACTGGTAGGTAAAGTAATTCCAAAAATTATAGAGAACTAAAATTAAAGTGCAACTTCTTTCTTTTTTTTTTTTTAACTCTCCAATTTCTTATCAGTACTGTTACAAGAGTTTATTATTAAGTATATTGATCTCTGTGAAGGGGTTTGCACACAGGTAACTTTTGTCTATGTAGCTCCAGCTATTTTTCTTACTGGAAAATGAAAACTAATTAAAAGATAATCTGAGTTTTAAACAATTTCTTGATAATCTTGATAATTCCGATTCTAAATTTCTAAGTGACCTTACAAAAATGACATTATCAGCTTAATGTTTAAGCTTATGTGGTTTTTTCCCCCAAAATTAAAAACTAAAAAAGGTTCTGTGCAGGCAATGAAAGGCACTGCAGCAGAAGATGTGATGAGAGGAATTCTGGTTTAAGTACTGTTCTAGCAAAGCGTGAAATCTGATTGCACAGCTGTAAAATTAGATATGGCACAGAATTACTGTAACATTTATTTGTTCTTTGTATGCAGCATCACAATCCTACGTATCTTGTAGAGTTCATATAAAAATTTCCGCTCCCAGATTTTACCATGTTTTCAAGAAAGAGACCTTCTTGGAGCAAATACACGAACATTCGTACTAGAAGTTACTTAACAAGAAGCATACTTCCACTACTTATGGTGCCCAGTGCAATATATCCTGATCTTCGCCTACAATATCTGGGTTTTAAAAACATGTTGTAAAACAATAAAAAAGTAGATTTATTTATAAAAAAGAATTCCTCTGGCAGTCTGAATCATAAATCCAGGAAGTGCAACTGCATCGTTGCTGTCTGCAGTTCTTCAGCGGTTTGTAACTGTGATCCTTTTTGACAGAAGCAAAAAAGAAGTGTTTTCTCATCTTCAGCTGTGTTTACTGCAGCATGAAGCCTCCTGTTCCTTCCTCGTGTTGACCCCTCTTCTGAGCCAGCAAAGTGTTGTTGCATCATTCCTGACTGGGAAAACTGGTCTTAGTGAAAACTATCCATATTTTTTGACCTTGTAAGTTGGGTAGAGGAAAAAATGAGATGCCTCTTCTAGTCTATATGCTGGTCTAGGCAAGCTACAGGTGTTTGTGAAAATATAGCACATGAGCAAAGCTGCAGAACAGTTTGCACCAGTTCAGGTTGCTGTCGTTATGCTTCTGACCTCCCTCCACCTCCACGTTCTCCCACTTCTCTTTCTCTCTACACTGGTGCTCATGGGTCTTATTCCAAGCCAAACCAGAGAACTCAACTTTCTGAAGACCAATTGAAAACATAATGCAGGTAGTAAAAAGCTGAACAGTTTGTTTATTGACTGGATACCCGGCTGTGCAGCATCTTTAGGCATCATCTTTGGTAGTACATCTTGTACTACCTGGTTTCTCCTCATCTGTTCAGTCAAGAGTCAAAACAGCTTTGAGCATTCATCAGGCCTTTGTCCTTCAGTCCTTTCTTTAGCTGGTTCCTAGTTGTCTATAGCTTTGTTTTGGTTACCAGCCTTGTCTCCAAAGCCTGGAAACGGAGGTACAGAATGAAGTGATGGACGGGACGTTACTCTGCTTTCTAATCAGGATGCGGTCCCTGAAGCTCTTAGTCGTGCTGCTGTAAAAATATTGTTGTGCTGAGATCATACTGGATTGTTTTATTTTTTGCATTCTTGTTTCTTTAATTTGTGAAAAACACTATATTAAATTACTTATTTGTAGTCGGGGAGTCTGGCTGTCTCTGATCCAAATGAAAATGCTGAAGCGTAAGCATTAAGTCTGCAACTGTTCTAAATATTGTTGTAAGACTGAGTTCTTACAAAGAAAGAAAATGTTGTGTGAAAAGCACAAGCCAGTAAGTGACTAATCAGAAGTAATACTATATGAAAGCTTTATTTTTTAAATAAAACAAGAGAAAGACCGTCTCAATTCTTACACTCATGTCTGCCAGAGAAGACAAGGGACAAATCCAGTTGCACCTTATGCAGCACAATCTATAGCACAAAAAGACTTCTGTGGTAACTGGGAAACGTATGTCAAAGTATTTTTGCTATTGATTGACACTGTGTATTTCCTTCCAATGTGTTTATCAGGCTGTTTTCTGAAAGATGTTGGGTTGGGGATTTCAGCCCTCCCTGCTTTAATCAAGGGATGTTCAGAACTTCACTGATCTCATTCTCTTCATTTCTTCACCAATAGTTTTTCTTTTCATGTCAGTTTTGGTTAACTTAACTCTTTTCTCTCTCAAGTGTTTATTCCCTGCTGCGTCTAAAAGCAGTGAATGTGTTTTCTTCCAGGCTTTGTTTTTCTTAGACTAACTGAGCTCAACACTACTGGTTTTGAGACTATGAAATCTCTTGACAAAGTTTCAGCAGAACCTGAAGGTAGCCAAGAGCTTATTTGCTTGATTGCGTTGGAATTCCACTGTAAACGTTTTGTTTACAGGAGCCCCGAACTTGAAAAGTGAATGTTGGTTATTTTGAATCCACCAAAGCAAAAATCAGAAAGGAGCGTGGTTTTGAATAGCACTGCGATTCAGGCAGTAGGCCCTCATGTGTCTGCCCCAATGGGCTTGTTGGCTTGGATCTGGTGTTGCATCCATCTGATGGGTCGGCCACCCACGTGCGACTCAAATAGATGCAGAGCAAGCTCAGGGCTCTTTGCAGAGGTCGTTTGGAGCTGGTAAGTTTGATAGTTTCTCTGTCTTGGCAGCAAATCCTGCCGTCATAACACAAGAAGGATTTGCATCCTAGAATATATTCAAAGTGTGAGGAACTGGGGCATGCCTCTGCCATGCAGCTAGTGGATAGGCTGGGCTGGTTTCACGAGGACTCATCCAGTGTCAGGCACCAGCACTGCTTTTGCAATAAGCAGATGCCTCCCAAAAGCACTCTATAAATGTCACTGCTGTAAGCCAGCCAGTTGCAGGAACGTAACTGAGTTCTGCAGTCCTTCCATGTTATTAACGTAGCCTTGGAGCTCTGGAAGCTGTGATTATAGCATAATAAAGGTAGGACTGGTTTTCCGTGAACTGATCTAACTAGAAGTGAGTAAATAAATACTCCGCAACAAATAAGTATTTGACAGTAATAGAAATGTCTATTTACTGTTACACTCTGTTCCCAGGCTTTGCTCTACAATTTCTATAGTTAATTGTGCAGCACTGTTAGGACACTTCACTGAAAAACAGTGATTTTTTTTTTTTAAGAATGCTTCTTTTGCTCTGAAGTTACGTAGTTTATAGAGGCAGATAAGCCCCATTACATTTAAATAGCAGCACATATTTCTAATTTCATTTAGGAATACAAATTCCAGGCATTTTTAATTTCTAAACTGTATCAAAGGAAAGATCTTCCAGCATGCAAAGAGAAGAATGCAGATGGATGCTCAAGTTAGCAATGCCTCAGTGAGTTGTAAAACAAAATCTGTTTTTGAAGTTTAAAGGCAAGTCTTGCTCCATCTCCAGAAGAGTGCAGTGTGAGGGACCTGTGGGGCTGGCTGGTAAGATTGCTGTCCTTTACAGTCAGGCTGATGGCAGGAGGAGACCAAGCTGCGTCTTCTCTCTTTTGTGTAGTCTGTAGTGTTTTAAATCTGCAGGTTTTCACACACGCATGTATCGCAGCTGGTGGCATTCTGCTTATGGGAACTGGTGAATGAAACTCTTCACGTGTCAGACTCTGTAAGATTAATTCAGAAATGATTTTTGAGTTTGCTGGAATGCATTACAAAGGATTTTCTGACCAAGCTGAAAATAACCTCATCTTTAGTGTGTTTATTTTCCTCGGTCGAGGAGGCTATAATGGTCTGTTAAAGGTCTTCTAATGGTTTCTAAATTTACTTAGTTTGATGTATTTATTTTTACTGTTTAGAAGATGCAATGGGGAAATATGGGAATGAATATATAGGGTTGAGGCCTGCAGGGTGACAATTGACAGAGAAATTTTATGGTGGCATAATCAGCAGAAACGGGCTGACCACATCCAGCCCTGGTAGAAGAAGAAAAATGAGTTCTGCCTTCCCTTTACCATCATTCATCAGATGCCTTTCTGTATTTGATTTTATTGTCATTGGTCTCACTGTGCTTCTGTGTCAGAAGGGCGGATGGGTGAGGGCCCATTTGTGTGCATCAGATGGTGGGACCAGGGCCACCAGGAGCTCCATGCAGCCCATGAAAGCAACACAAATGAAAGAAGAGGCAGTTTTACCCTGTGCAAATACCTGCCCATGTGTAAGAAGTGTGGTGTGAAATCTGAGAGAGCTTCGTTTCAGTCACTCCTTGTTTTCAGATGTGATAACTGCTGTTGGGAAGAGTTAGTTGTGATGCTTGAGGACAGGTGAGGTGGTGGTGGGTAATACAAAATAAAGCAGAAGTGTTGGGGTAAGCACTCTGTGTTTTGTCTTGTTGCTGTTACTGTTTTTGTGCATGTGCTAACAGGTGTCTTGCCAGAATCCAGTGAAAATTCAGGCAATTTTCACCCTTTTTTTTTACTGGAAAGACTATTAACATAATGACTTCTTGATCTGAAGCAAGCCAGTCACATCATATGAAATAAATTCAACATCTGTATGTTAACTGCACTTCGGAAGATATTAGAGAAGTCTTTGTTCTTTTTCCTGCAACTACTTGGGTGCAACATTTGAAGAGGAGGCTCCCAATAGACCCCTCTTCCTGCTGCTTTCCTCCTTGTGGAGGAAGTCACCTCTGTATAGCATCATATAGTGGCCAGGACCTATTTCCTGAAACTAAGGGGAGGATTAAAAGGAAAATCAGCTCAACTTTTCATGCTTAGGCAGCCAAGGGACTGTTTGCCCTGGTAAATGGCCTGATCAATGAGCAAAAGCTAAACTACGTGGCTGTGTAAGCACTGTGCACAATTATTTCTACTGCCTGATTAATAGATGAGAACGTATTTGTTTGCAGTATGTTAATTTATCATTTAACCCTTTTTTTTTTGGTTTTGAAATTGCAGAAAATATGGGTTTTGGTTTTTTTAGTTGGGAATCTTGTTCTCTGGAGGATGCTTTTCGCTTCTTTAATGCTACATAACCTTTTTCTAATAGGAGAGCTAGAAACTTGCTTTTCAAAGCGAAGTAATTTCTCTTACATTATATATGCAAACTTAATCACTTCGTATGCTTTGATGAAGGTAAATAGCTATGCCAACCAAAGATATTTCTATTTATCTTCTGTTTTCTCTGAAGCAGCGTGTGTAATGGCTTACCAGATTCTGCTCTTCTCCCTTCTCCCCTTACTGCCTTCCCAGGGAGTTCCTGGCTTCTTGGTGGCTGACACTTTTGAGAAGAAGCAATGCATCTTGCAGAGATTCTTTTCCCATGAGAAAATACAGGGTTGCAGCACATAAAATTTCAAAAGTAAATGGCATCTGTCCAGTGATCTAAAGTTGATGTACCATCTAAACCTGTAGTTTGCCCAGCCTCTTTTCTCTGATTCTCTTTGTGATTTAGCAGCCTTTTGTCAGGCTCATCTGTACCAATATTTCTACTTACACAGAATCTCACATCTAATAAGTCCTCAAAGCTCTTTTCAAATGCGTATTTCACGTTTCTGTTTTGATGTTGCTGTTGACATTACCGTAGTAGAATACCACCAGTCTTCACTTATTCCTATAACAGATTCTCATTGTGCAGATTATTAAATTGAAGTACAAACAGACAAGTGAGTGACAAAGCAGTACAAGCTAAGACACCTACACCAGACTACAACCAACAGAAGGGTTGTGATTCAAACCCTCCGGGGTTTGCTCTTCCAAGTAGACTTCAATGTTTACCAACAGCATGCTTTGAGATGTGCTGCACACACAGAAATAATGCTGTTCTTAGATCTCCAAATGTGTTTACCAGTATGGAGAGAGGTTGCATGGCAGTTATGCCCGTGCTGACTGCCATCAGCTTCTGAGATTGCTTAGGTAGATCCTTCTGCCTCTGTCTTACTGCATTTCTTCATATCTTCACTGCTGTACTTGAGACTTTTGTACCCCAAGAACCTTGTGAAAACATTTTATTTACCAATCACCTTTTTTCATTTTAGGATTAGGATCCAGGCTGTCAATGAAATTGGAGCTGGACCGTTTAGCCACTTTATTAAAGCAAAAACCAGGCCATTACCACCCTTACCTCCTCGGCTTGAGTGTGCTGCAGCAGGTCCTCAGAGCCTGAAGCTGAAATGGGGGGACAGCAGTTCCAAGCTTCACGCTACCGATGACATGGTCTACATCTTACAGATTGAAGACAGAAATAAAGGGTAAGAGATCTGATTCATCTCGTTGTGTTAATAAAAAATGAATTCTGGCTCATGATAAAGCAGCTTTGAATCGCAGAAAGAGAAATGTTTTCCCAATTACTCGATGCTATAAATGTATACAAAATGTTGTTTCAGTAGGGATTCATAACAAAAGTGTCAGTTACTGTAGAACAACTGCAGTCATTGCTGGCAAACTACTGGCTCCTCTGCCAGCAAAAATTATTACCTACTTCTATAATCACACTGATTTTCCCTTTGAAATATGAAAGCAAAGATACTGCATGCAGTGTGTATATTAGTAAAAGAACTGGTCACAAAGTCAGAGGTCTAGGAAAAGCAAAAACAGAACTGGAAAAGGTTTTTTGAGCAGAACAGGATGGTTGGGATTTTAGATCTGTCATATTTTGGATCTTTTGGAAAAAGTGAACTTGGCATCAGCTTGGTAGCAGCACAGTAATAACAAAATAAGAATGCTTGAGGAGCTTATCTACTGTGTTTCACTTCCCTGAAGTTTTCCTCAAAGCCATAAGAGCTTTCAGTATGCAAGAAACACAAAAGTAGACATTAAATAGTTCAGGAAGAAGCTTTTCACAAACAACTTTGTTTTGGAAGGTTTGACAAAATAGCTCCAAAGATCTCTTCAATGAATAAATATCACAAATGGTTCATAATTTACTGAAAAACACTCTCAGTGACTTTAATTAGGTAAAATAACTGGTGTATGAAGTAGAAAATCCATAGGGACATTCAGTACAGATCATAATTTGGTGTAAATTAGTATGATTCTTTTAATTTAAATAGAGCTGTGCTGAGTTTGTGCCAGCTGAAGATCTGTCCCAAAAGTTCCAATTCTAAGTAATAAAACCACCATGAATAATGCCTAAATACCTCCCATTGTTTCAACTATACTGACACAGAGATGGTACACACTCCCCTGTTAATACTGAGAGGTGTCCAATGAATATAAATACCCATTTGAAAGTTTGACTGATGAAAAAGTTTCTTTGGACTGCAGTGATGCTTGTCTGGAGCCCATCACCTGCAGCAGCATGTGAGCAAGCCAGCTGTAAAGAAACATCCAGCAGGCTGATTTTCTTTGATTTCATGTAGCAGTGCAGGTAGAATGGTGAACTGCAGACTGTTCCAAACCTGTTTCTGTATTGGAGAAATAAGTTTCCTTGTAAGATTAAAATAAGTTATATTACCTGGCTGCAGAGAACTAAAGCTGTTTCTAGAATCACTGTTTGGTTTTGCACAAGCTTCCTTCTGCAAATGGTCTCTTAGGGACTATTAATAAGGAGGATTTGCTGCTCCTTGCACTTGTTACTCTTCTATGTCTTCCAAGCTTTAAATTTGTGTCATAGCCCACATGGGCTCCCAAAAACGCAGAGCAACCACTCATCTACACTGATTGTTTCCTTGTACGCTTGTGGAATACACTGGAAGACAGTTCCTTGAGCACGGGCATCTTTAATTGTGCAGTGCTTTAACAGAATAATGCAGGTGAAGTGCAGATGTCAAATGGAATAGAAGGATGATTTGGAATCTTCTATGGTTTGAAAGGGTTGTTGTTGGAAGGTGCCATGGTGTCCTCGCTGCTCAAAGAACGGACAGCATCTGACTCTGGGCAGGGCATGGATAACAGAGCCAAAGGGATGGTCTTTGTCATGTCCTCTACCTTTCAGAAATTGTAGTTAATATCTTCTCTGACACATCTGAATTTACTTTTATCTGACTGGTATCCCTCAAGTCAGTATTACAGTTTCCCCTTTGGTGAATCCTTCCTTACTGACGAGGTTTAAAATATGAGATAATTTTAATATCAAAGCATTTTCACCAACACAAATAGGTAAACAAATTATTTTTAAGAACCGAATCACCAAGAAGTCAGGTTCTGATCGTAGCAGTTCAGATAGCTTTTTTGTAGAGATTCTCTTCTGTTTCTGGGCACTGATCACCAGCCAGTGCTCTTGAGTGTGTCTTGGTCATTAAGAATTGTTTTTAACTTTTCCGTGCTGTAATGAGGCAACAGGCCAGTTGTTGCAAACTAAAGGTCTCATTGATTGCAAGAGCTATGAAACGAAATACTTGGAAATCTCCTGACACTGATTAATGTCGGGGCTTGAAAAGAAGCACGTATCAGAAATGCACCTGCCTTGTGCCTTGGTGTGTGACATCCAGGCAGATCAAATTAATCTCTCTTGTCCTTTCAATTATGTGTAGCATTAATTGGAGACGAAAGGTCTGTTTCTAGAAAGCACAACACATGGGAACGCTAATTGAAAGCAGTTGACCTTTATGTAGAGAGGATGATAAAATTTTAGTGTTTTTTAAATAAACCAGCATTCCTAACTGTTGTAACATCAAGAAAATCACGTTAATCGAGTCACACCGTTTTCTTCTCCAAGTGAAACAAATGAACCTAATTAACAGTAATGCTTTTGAATATTTTTTTCTGTACTGTTAATTAGTCTTTAGTTGTTCTACAAGTAACTATACCACTTAGTGTCTTAAAACACTTGTGATATCTAGTCTGAAAGAGAGAATTGGCAACTATGTTAGATGTGGGTCATTTACTGCGTTGCTTGTGTTTCTCTTAGATAAATGTTATCTTGCACTTGAGATTAGTCCTGTGATTTTCCTATGTGCGCAGGCATATAAAGAAAAATATGGAAATTAATAGTTTAAGAGAATCATTGGTGGTTGGGTGAGAGGCAACTTGAAGATATTCTTTTAAAATATCAATGAAGGATCATTGTCTATTCTTCCTAAGTCTTCTTTTGGAATTGGATTGTTAGATGGTATTTACTGGTCTTCTACACTGTAATTACTTTTGTTATGGCAATTTGCTGAATAAGCGAGTTGTGACCATGTATCACTGGTTAGTGTATGATAGTAGTCATATTACCCTGTGTAACATGTGAAATTTGGTTTGTGTACGTATATTAGTCTAAAATGCTTTGTTAAACTATAGGAATTTTCCATTTAAGGGCATGCAGTTCTTAAAAAAAATAAATAGCGATCACTTTTTGAGAGAGTGGGGTATAAGAAAAACGTGTTAAGTGTTTGGGATATGTTATGTGATCTTATGAATCCTAACGAGGCACAGAGTGGGATGCTTTTCAGTATGTTTGTTTAAAGAACAGTTTTGGTGGGAATTTCACAGTAATGACTGGGTTAGTACCCAGAGTGGTCATGGGGTTCTGCTTACAGTGAGGAGCATTTGGGCCACTTCTCCATCTGTAGGTGCCAGCTTTGTTTTGCTGAAGCTGTAAAGCAGACAGGATGCCTTGCTCCCTTAGCAAGCTTTGCCAAACCAAATGGCTGAGACTGTCACGGCTGTGGATAGCTCTGAACATGCTGTGCTGAATGAGATTCATTTTAAGGTTCATAGAAACTGTTAGATGCTGCCATATTAATAAAGCGGACTGTAATGCTGCACAAGAGAGATAAAGATGTGTGTGACTATAAGAGCATTAATTTGTTACTGCTTGATCGGTGTTTTGTTCTGTTTTGGTTTTAGCTTTATGAAGCCTACTCCTGTTTATATCTTGTTTTTATCACATTGCCATTGCAAACTATAGTATCAGTAGCTGCTTTAGTCATTGGTTCTTCTTGACTTTTGGCAGGCAGTTGGGTGCTCTCTGTAACTTCTCCCAAATCCTTCACTGAAATGCTATAAATTCACATTACAGTGTGCTCAGTATTGTCCTGTCTCTCTGTTCCTTGGCCTCCAGTGTAGTTGCACACAAGAATCACATTGTGTGCTTGGTTGATCTGCCTTCCATTCCTCCTGAATGTGCCCAGACACTGCTGAGATGTTACTGTTGCTTATTTTTCCCCTCAGGAATCATTCAGAATTAAAGCTTTTTCTCCATCTCTTGCTCATCCTTGAAGTTGATTTTCAAAGTGTTTGGTTGTCTTCTTTATGATGTGCCTGTTCTATGTCTGGTGTAAGCAATAGAATTGATGGACTCTGTGTGGAACCTCTCTTTGTCAGCATCCAGAAAGTCTGAATGATTACATGGGTCTGCAGTCCAAAAGGGGACCAAAAAGGGAAGCAAACACAAAATGCCTGTAGGTTTTTCCTCTCTGGTAGTCTATTGGGAAGAGTACAATCCTGAGGCTTTAGTTCAGGTTTCCCATGCTCTCTGTATGCTGCTTGTACAGTGTGGTGGGCTGTAAATTCCAGCTGCCCTCAGCGGCATGAACTTCAAGGGAAAGGATGGTAACTCATCCTTCTAAAAAATTAGTTTTTCTTGCTAGCTGGGAGCTTCTGTATATCAAGGCATCTCCATTCTCCGTAATTCTGGAGATCTGACAGGTGACCATGGTAAATGTGGTTTACTCAAATTCGGTAGCAGATGAAAGGATGATCTAGGAGAAGCAAACTGAAAATCAATTTCTGGGTGCAAGTGCTCCTTACCCACAGGCTAGACATGCTAAGTAATTAGGCAAAGAAAACAAAACTCTCTCCACTTAACTGCTAGCACTTCTTGTTCTGCCTTTTTCCTCTCCGGTTAGTTTTGCTTTTCTAAGTACAAGCAAAGAAACATCATCTCCTGTTGTTATGCCTGTAAACAGAAGCTACATGGCTGCTGTTGTGAGGAGGTGGGTTTCTAAACGTTGTCATGAACAAGCTTATGTGATAAGGTTTCCTAAAGATATCTTCTAGAAAATACATCTTCAGATCAGTGGGTCCAGCATGCCCAGTCCATCCTCAAGGTAGAGCTCCCAGGGCTGTACCAGCAGTGGGGCTGCCTGGCTTTGTTTGGCTTTAGAACTGAGTGTTCCCTGTGTTGGGAGTGAATTACATATTTTTGTTTTGAAGCTTTGCTTTCCAGGGTGCTGCTGCACAGTGTAGGGAACTGCTAGCTGGGGAAGAAATGGCATAAATCAGTGAGTGCTTGATCACCTTCTTTAGAGAAAATAGAGGCACAGTCTAAAAAAAAAGTCGGAGGGGGCTATAATTGTGCAGATAACAGGCACACTGCAATAGCAACATTAAAAGGTGTGCTGATTGGTGAAATTCATGTGCTTTGCTTTCTAACTGTGCAGCTGCCCAGGTGCACTGCACAAAAGCCTCAGGTCATCAGGTCAGACCTGCGGTGGATTAATGATTTCCCGACACAAAAGTGTGTCAGATCACTGCAGTGCTGCGGGAGGCAGAAAGAGAATCATTCCCTTGTAGCCCTTGTTCCAGGCTCCGGATTGCTGTCTATCTTAGCACTGCATGTTACATTTGCTTTCAAATTAATTTGTTGCAAAGACAATTGCGTTACTAAAATATACACAAAGCGAGAGGCTCTGAAAGGTAACCTGCTGATTAAAACGTGCTGAGTACTAATGAATGAAGGTAGAGCAGCAAGTATGTTCATAATCCTCTGCTTCACTGAAAGTGGCTGAAGTGGAGGAAACAGAAAAGCTCTGACATGTAAAACATTTCCAAGAAGATCTTCATGGTGAATAAGAAGGTATTGATGAAAAACTAACAGCAGTGGTGTCTCCCAAACAGTCATTCTAGGACATTGTGTTCTCTCTTTTCCAGGCTGTGTAAGTAAATGAATGATCCGTGACTGACATAAGAATGTCTGGGAGAGAGAGTTGGGATCACTCAAGTGGAAGTGAGGTTCTCTGGGGGATGTTGTGCTCCCTCGAGATGATTTTCAGTTCATGCTGTTACCTTAGTGGGGAGGAGAGGCAATATTGCATCATATTAAACTCTGACCCTACAGGTTCACTTTAATTTAAAAAAAATACATATTACTACATATTAAAAATACATATTAAACAAACAACATCAACAAAACTACATTGAAAGCACAGGTAGCCCACACAAGTAGTCTTTTCTCAAAGACAACATATCAGAGTAAAACGTGCAGCCCATTGCCTTTCAAATTGGGCTGGGCAAACCGTTCAGAAACAAAAATGTATAGGTGCTATCAGCATGCATGGGGATTCACATGGGTGGTCTGTGCAGGCAGGGGTTAGGGAATTACAATGTCTTGTCTGAGATGCACTCAAGTATGTTTTGGTTTTGTTTCTCTCTTGAAAGGAATGAGTGTCAAAAAAAATAGGATCCAAAGCGCAAAGCATTTCTTTAAGGACATTCCTATATAGGAATAGGAATGCTTTTGGGTTGTTTCAACCTCTGGTATTCCCATACTGTCCCCACAGTTTTGCCAGTGCAACTGCTTTGACATAATGTTGGAGCAGCTAGGGAATGAATCCAGTACAAGGCTGCCCTGCTTCTATCAGTTCTCAAGCCCAGTTCACCTTTCAGCCCTGTCTGTATATAAGACATGAACTCCTTGCAGCTCCAAGCTGGCTTGTTCTTAAGAAAAGGTGTGGAACAGGTCTTGTATGAAGCACATTGAGCCATGCCAGACTCTGCAAGAAGGCAAAGTATATGGAACTCTAAAAGTGTACTTAAAGGTATCTTTAGATTTAAAAAATCAACTTGCAATAATATGAACTTGCAATCAGATGGACAAATTGTGTCTTTACATAATTGTTAATTTATCCAGGCATTGCAGTAGTGACAACATGGAGGATGTGTTGTTCCAGTTCTATACCCATCTCCATCAAATGGAAGCTGTCGTATTTTATTAAATAACAGAAATATCTCTGGAGAAGTACAGAGTATCTGTGATGATCATAGAAAAATATTGTTATTGTTATATATTTATATATGTGGTATTTTAAAGTTAAAATGTTTCATCTGCATTGTATTTCTTACTTCATGATTTGCATTCTTCAGATGCTGTTGTCAGGGTAAAGCCTAACAGCAAATAAGTTTGAATGACTTATTAATCAGCCTTTCTTCTTCCAAAATTGGAAGCCATCTTTCTTCAAAGATGATTGAATTTCGGATTTAAGTGTGCTTTCAATGCAGTCCTGTGTGCTGAATGTGGATGCAAGCTTTTCTCTAATGCTTTCTGCTTTCATTACAAGCAGTTCTTGAGATAGAGAGATGGAAGTAAAAAGAAGTAGAGATGGAAACTGGATGGGAATACTATTCCAATCCCCAAATGGCATGAGGAGCAGAAGAACTTTGCCAGATGGCTTTGTCAGTGTTATGAAACCTTGCTTGTGTTCAAGAGGCAAAGCTGTAATTTAAAAGCTAGCATTCATTGGTATTCACTCTATAAGTATGTCTAGCAACTGCATTATAAGTCCAGACTGTGTGCAGAACTGTTAGCTGGTGAAGTATATTTAGCCTCCTATGCTTACCCAGTTCTGCAATTGGTTACAGAAAGAGCAGTTGTCTAAAACACTGCATTGCTGCTTTTTTGCTATTCGGTGCTCTCTGGTGCCCCTAAGTACTGCTGGCCTACATAAGGGGCTTGTTCGTCATGCAGAGATCCCCAGAGATCTGGCTTGAGTGCAGGGTGCAGTCTTTTGCAACTTTCCAGTGCTGCTTATGTGAACCTCAGAAAGGTTATCACAGGATAGCAAGCATAAAGCTGCATAAGCCTAAGGTTGGGAAAAGTTTATCTTTGGAATTCAACTTTAAAATGTGCTCTTAAGAGCTCATGAGCACAGCTCTTTGATTTTTAATCAGGGTGAGGGGCTCTCTAGGACTTGCTGGAGGTAGTAAGTCACATCAGTCCTCAAAGTACATTCTCAGCAATTTAAATTACCTGAACATTTCCTTTATTACAGACGACTTTTGATCTCTGTTTGTTCTTGTGAGGGTTTCAATCATAACGTAATCTGAATTGATTTCTGTCCCTGAGAGCTAATGGCAGACCCAGTTTCTTTGAAATGCTCAGATTGGTTGTGCCTTGTATCTCACACAAAGCCAAAGGGATCAGGAGTTATTACCCAGAGTAAAGCTAAGCATCTAGATCGGGAGGTCAAAAACACTTTGTTGGCTTCCTGGGGATTTCAAATCAGCTGAAATAGTTAAGGTATTTGAATAAGTGTACATCAAAAGCTGTGTGTTACCCTGTGTGGGTAACGCTGTGTTCTCCAGATTCAGAACTGTCCCCAGGAAGAACCGGCCGAGGCCAAGTGATGAGTGCTTCCTTCTATTTACCCTCGTCCCCATTCTGCTCAGCACCTGTGGGGTCAGCATCTCAGTTAGAAATTGCTGGCTAACACATGGCCATTACTGAAAAGCATTTATTTGAGCAGAGCGATTGAATGTAGAAGTTGGATTCTCTCTTGCAACCTGAACTTTTTTTCTTTTTTTTCTTTTTTTCTTTCAATTGATTTTTTTTTTCCTGCATAATATTGTTGGGTGTGATTGTATGTGCTGGCACTTGGTCTTGTCAACGGGAATATTTTGGGAATCACTTCCTTCTGTCATGTCTTCTTCTTCTTCTCAGCATGCTTTCAAGCAGATCCGTGTCATTACGGGCATCCCCCACTGCCCCTAAACCCCATCTTCTTTCCATCCTGCATCTCCCCCTCCCTGTAACCACGCTTTCTCTTCTCTCTTCCTTTTCACTCATATTCCATGATCTGTGCTCTCTGAATCTTGTTCTGTCTCCACTGTTGGGCTGTCTTCAGGGTGTAAAGCCCTCAAAGTGAAATACATTAAATACAGCCCTTATGCTCTGATTTAAATGGTTACTGTGGATTAAGATGGCACAGATGGGAGTAGGATCTCAACTGTGGGTCTTGGTGTGTGAATAAAGTCAAATTAATCCTGTTCTAAACATACTTTTGTACTAGCAGCACACTCAGTGCAAAACATGAGTTGAACCCATTTTGATTACTAGGTAGCAGAAGTGCATTGACAGAGGTGTTTTTGGATAATTCATGTAATCATTTTGCAAGGTAAGTATTAGTTGCAGAAGGGACAATGTTCTTTCAGTGCTTTGCAAAGTATGTTGTGCCAGTTTTCACAACATGCATGTGTTGAACTGATAAATGTAATAAACTTACATGTTTCTGCCACTCCCATGTAATTCTGTATTCTCATTTTCATTGTTTCCAGGTTTATTCCAATTTACAGGGGACCAAGTCATACGTACAAGATACAAAGGCTGACAGAGTCCACCTGTTACTCATTTAGAATACAGGCTGTCAATGATGCTGGGGAGGGACCTTTCTCAGAAATATGTACCTTCTGCACAACTAAGTCAGTCCCACCTGCAATCAAAGGTATGTAGTATTTTTACTTATAAGTAACATAACTTCTTAAGTAAGATAAGTGCAGTCAGTTTGTAAATATTAACATAGGTAGGCAGTAATGCAAAAGAATGATGACTGTTGCTTCTGTGTGTCTGTGAATAGTTAAATTACTTGATAGTGGGAAGCAAAGTTATCACCAAAATGTTCATGTAAACAGCATAAATGTTACACCTACCAGTGTTGTTATACAGCAACTGTTAAAATGCTGCTGCTGAGTTTTCCAGAGCATTGCTCTGAATTACTGCAACGCTTCATGAGGGGGAAATAACAGCTGCAGTATGTATGTGTACATACCAACCTCAGTGTTAGTAAAGCTGCGTGCTGTTTCAAGTTGTGTAGGTGATGATCAGCTAAGCAGTTCCGAGTTTATTTTTCCTTTAATTTATAAAGTTAATAACAGTGTCTCACATGGATGAAACATCAGATTCGTTATCTCACTTAGCGTGTGTTCTGCTAGAAGAACAAAAGGGCTAATTAAATAAAGTTTTATAATGTGTGAATTCTGCCCTGAGTAGTTCTGTTCCTTCTTCCAAGAAGAAATATTATGAAGGGAGCGGATTTGATGTATTTGTTGTCAGCTAAGCTGAAATCAGATGCTGCGCTGACCTTCTTTTTCTGTGTGCTTACACTCATATGTCAAGCAGTACTGCTTCCTGTGAGAAATAACACTGCTTAGTCTGCCAGAGAGGTATCATTTGTTCCATTCTATTTGAAATCTGGCTTTGGTGATTTTGACGCCATTCAAGATTTAGAGTGGGAAAAACACTGCCAGGGTGTAATGCCTCTGGTCCCTGGGCTGGCTGCTCTGAATTGCTCTCAGGAAGGACAGTGCCCTCGCGTGCAGGGAGAGCATCAGGAGACTGGCTTCCCTACGCTGAAGTCAGCATATGTGAGGATCCCACCTTCGATTACACCTTGCTTTTTTCTCTTGCCTTTTGGCATATGTTTCCATGCTGTTTCTGGAAGAAGATTGCTGTATCTGTTTGGTGTTCAATTGTAAATTACACCTACCCAATGGTGGATTATGCTGATCCACTCTCTTGCACAACTGTCCTGGTGTAAGCCATACCACCCAGCAAAGAAAGCTTGTGCAGGATGAAGCAGACTGACTGTAGCACATGCTGAGCCTAAATTACTGCTGCCATCACTTGTAGCTGCCAACTGGGTAAGGGTAGCACAGGCACGTGCTGCAATCACATTGCCATTCTGATGGATAGAAATCCATTTGGGTAAGTTCAGATCTCGCTTAAGATTTTGTTTCATGGACTTCTTGCCTGCCTGAGCACTGAGTCCCTGTTAAACGTGACTCATACTGAGGGCTGAATGTCAAGCCATTAGGATAGAGCACAGTACTGGGCTGTGTGTGGGATGGGACCACGGGCACATGACAAAACACTGACTGTAACAGAGAAAAGTGGAACAACAAAAGTTGTGTTAGGGAAAACTACTGCAAGAAAGTGATTCTATAGGAAGAAGAGGTCTGTTGAGGCAGCCAGCTGACAGAATTGTGTTGATTCCTTCCCATGTTTGGAGCTATTCAAAGAAATGTTTGTCATAAACTTTATTCTCCATCGATCGGAAGCAGATGTTTGTCTTCCTGTAAAATGTCCTAATTACTCAGTTGACCCTAAAATAATGACAGTTGTGTGTCAGAGAAAAATCTGCATGTAATAGAGTGGAAGGAGGAAGGAAAATAATTGAGAACGTTGTTGTCAGCTGAGATGGAGGCATCTATTAGCAATCTCTCAACACCAGCAGATGTACGAAGAGAAGCAAATGGATATTGATTACATCTGGGCCCGCGTATGATTCATGTGTTCCTCTTGGGTGGTGGCAAATTAGTCTGAAACTCGTGTAATATATGCAGCCGCAGCATCAGTTGTTTCCTTGATAGGGTCTCCTGTTGTCTGTTTTCATGGCTTGGGAATCTGTATCTCCTTTAACAAGCTCGTGTCCTTGCACGTGCACTCGTTAACCACTTGGTGAAGTGTTTAGCACCAGTGTTTCTCCCAGTTTCACGTTTTGGTCAGGTGCTTTTGAGCACAGTGGAAGAGCCTGATGGCTGTTGTGGTTGTTTTGATGCCTTCCACCGGCAGATGCTGATTTGAATACATAAACACGCTCAGCTCACCTGTTAGCATGCTGTCAGGCGTCATATGACATCTTGTTGCTTTCAGCTAGCAAGAGATCCATTTACAGGGAGGGCATTTTGACAGATGACAAATGGAGTTTCTTAGACTTCTAGTCTAAGCACTATAAGAATACCAGGTCTGATCATCTCAGCTTGGTATTAGATGCGAGCCCATGTATTTAAAATAATCCTTGTACTTTTGCTTCCCAGGCATGAATTAATTTCTAATGTGGATCATTTAACTTCTCTACTGACGTTTCTCCTTTCATTTTTCCTGAATGAAATGTTTGGTACAGTACTCTTTCAATGGCATGTAGCCAGCTGCCTTAGAGCATGGCAGGAATATGCAGACCATCTCCTCTGCTGCAGTGTTTGCTCAGAACTTCGTGAAATTGCTGCTTTTATTAATGCCAGTGTAATTTGTGAGTTGGCTTCTGCTTTGGAAAGTTCAGTGCCTGTCATTGCGATTAGATCTTAAAAGTTCAAAGTTTTCATCACATTCACTCCCCTATTTAGGGGTTCATGACTGACAGGTGAGAGGTACCTCAAACATCTCACCTTCATTTTACAGTAAATTTATTAAAATCATGTTAATCACCTCTGAATTTCACTCAATTTTCTGTCTCAGTACTACTGTTCTACAAGAATCCAGAACAGCTTAAATCAGGCAAGACTGTCCTGAAATAAATTGGACTTTTGAGAGACTTATAAATTCAGTCCCAGTTTTACTTTTATCTCCTTGTGATGGTAATTTGATTTTTGGCTACATAAATATGATAGAGATTGTGCTATTAAACCCTGCGATGTCCTGACGTTCTCTTTTGAAGTTCTTATTTCATAAGTGTTTTATTAAATAGAAGTGACATTTCAATGCAGTCTTTATATTAAATGCTAGCATATTCATCTTTATTGTAGCTCCTCGGGTAACGCAGTTGGAAGGAAATGCCTGTGAAATTACCTGGGAAATGGTCCCACCCATGAAGGGCGATCCTGTTGGTTATGTTCTGCAAGTACTGGTTGGAAGAGAATCTGAATATAAGCAGGTAGGAAAGTGGTCTCGATTATAGTGCTCAATTGGTTATATAATGGAAATGTTTTGGAACATTCTGTGTTGTTTCTTTCTTCTGTATTGAATTACACCCTATGGTGATGCGTCAGGTGAACTTTGGTAAAGACTGAGTCAAAATCAAGAGCTGTAGTAGCTTGTTTTCACCCCAGGGGAATATACAGAACATTGTTATTTCGCTGGAGTGATTTATGCTCCCTCCAGAGCTGGTTACTATTTCCAGCTGAGCTCACCTTTAGAAAGTGCCATTCTATGTTTGCTTCTGAACTGGTTGGTGCTAGCTGTCCAAAGAGGAGATGAACCAGGTGGATTATCTTCCTGATCCACTAGATCAGTTCCTGGATTTTCAGGGCAGCCTTCAAGACCTTGTATCACAGATTTCACTCAGACAACTTTAAATTGCTTTCTTCAGCCATCATGTTCCTCTCTAGAGTTTAGATGCACGAGTGTGTGACAGCTGTATATCTGGTGCCCCACAGGGGTTGTGGGCTTTACTGCACCTGAAATATGGTTGATCCTTCTGCAGTTGTCTGTACTGACTGGAGATCACAAATGAACATGTCCCCGGCACATCTGAAATGGAACTCATTCATAGCTAAATCTTTTATTTCACCTCTCACACCTCTAGCTTTGTTATTTGCAGTGCACTTCATCTGTGCCCTGTCTTTTCCCCGTCCTTTCTTCCATTGTTTTATGGATTCATGTGACCGAATGAGGGAATTAGATATATTAAGCCTTAATTGAATTCTTAGAAGTAAGGTGTTAGTTTTCTTGCAACTATACCTTTACTTCTCTTCAGTCTGTTTTTGAGTGCTACTGCAAATTAATGGATTATCTAAAATAACACAAGCATAAATACAAGATAATTCATGTGGGTGCTAAAGATTCATAAACCTGTTAATTTGAGGGGAAATATTATCATCTCTGTGTAGGTAATTTACCTCTGTTCACTGTGATGGCTTCTTAATGTCCATGATAAGTGGATTACATGGACCCATTCTGCTGTTGCTCAATTGACAGAATAGCCTAAACATACAGTCTCTGTGTGCAGCTTTAGGAAGCTGCAGTGCTTAATATGTTCTGACCATCCTTGGGGAGAATTGAGCGTGGCTTCATGTTCCTTTAAGTTAGATGATGGTTTAATCTTTGCAGTCAAGAAATGGTGGTATGAGTATATAAAATACATAAACTCGACAGGCTGTTCAGCAGCTGTGCAGCACTTCATTTCATGTTTAGGGTTGCTCGTCCTCAATCTCTTTCACTTTCATTCATCCTCTAGGGCACAGTTCTGGCTCTTGTTCTGTGATGTGTTTTACATCAGATCAAACGTCGATGAGAAGAGTTTCGCAGAACAAAAATTCACTTCAGAAATTACCCCCAAATTGAAGCATTTTGGCTAACGAACACAAAGCTTTTTCACTGTGTGTAATCCTGTCAATAGTCAGATCACTTTATTTGTGGCAATTTCAAGGCAACCACTTAAGGCAAGACTTTAAGAGGATTTAACTAGGGAGATGTGTTCAAAATCCATGGAGCCGCATCTCTGTGTCTGCTCCCCATTTCTTTACTTGAGTCGAATATAGCTAATAGTTGGAAAAAAGCAGTCTTCATTTTATCTCAAAGCACTAATTGTTTAGCATTGTAATGAGTGAAAGCTCATGAGTGTGAGTTCATATGCAGGTATCTCCTGGAGTAGAACAAACTAATTTAATTCGAAAGCATTACCATCTGTAACAGTGACTGTGCAAAACAGAAATCAAGATGATGATATATATGAATCTATTTTTTGTTATGAGATGAGAGAATATTTGAGAGAGAGAGAGAGAGAGAGAGAGAGAGATCTGTATTTCTCCCCCAGGACATTTTACAAAGATGTTGTTATTTCAACAGACATAGTAGGAAAATGTCAATTTGCCTCTTGCAATACTGGCTTTGCATTCATACTGTTCTTATGTATTTTAACTAGTGTGACTGTGTTTTATTGACAAGAATATGTTTGACATAGTGGATTTGAGTCTTTTCATTCCAGTAAGTTTGGAAAAGAAAAATTCTGTCATTGAGAAAACTGAGCTGGAACTTTTTCATGGCAGTTGTCTGACATTTGAAAACATGACTGTATCTCCTGACTGGAGAACAAATGTGCACACAGTGGAATGGTGTTGACCATGAAGTCTATTGGACTCAGTAAGGAAGCTCACACAGTTCATCACCCGAGCTGCACAGTTCAAACACTCAGTTACTGTTTCTGGAATAATTTTATGCTACTTATCTTGATCCAGTTATTTGCTCAAAAGCCCTTCAGAAAATACAAAATGCAATGTTCTTCTATATCCATTTACAGAAGGGATGCTCTTGAGAGATCTAAGAACGCCTAGGAGGAGCTCACTGTATTGTGCTTCATTTGTATTGTAGAAATGCATTCACATTACATAAAATAATTATTTTTGTTCACATATAAAGTAGGAAATGCTAAAGCAATTTCACTTTCCCCTGCTGCAGCAGTAGCCCCTGACATGCTTTTGGGTACAGCTACAGTTTCTCTCTAGATCATCTCCCCTGAGCTGCCTCCTCCACCTGTAGCCCCATGGAGCTCTCTGCATCCCACAACACACACTTCCTCCACTATTTGACCTAGGGAGGGTTACATTGAAGTGCCTAAATGCCATTTCTTTTGGCTCGGTAGCAATCCCTGCCTTCTTCTGGGAAAGTGCATTGCAAATGTATCTCTACTGAGTGCTGTCTGAAGAATTTGATGTGCAGGAGCTAAACAGATAGTAGTTTGGCTACCTAAAAAGCGTGTTAAAAAAGCAGATATTCCTTTCCCTGTTTCCTGAGTGATATGTTCCTTTTTGTGTATTTGTATTTTTTATCTGTTTGGATTTATCAAATAGCAAAGCCATAGAGCATTACAGTTCCTTTTAGGAAATCAGATGTTCCTTGTTTACAACTGAGGAAGGAAACCACTGCAAACTCCAGGAGCTGCTGGCTGAGATTTGTGTTTTGTCTCATGCAATTCTACCTAACAGAGCTTATTCAGTTAGAACTTAGCATTCCATCGTGGCAGAATTGTCTCCAGCTTTGCATGGATGTAACCTTGAGTCAGTGTGAGGGGCTGGGAGGAGCTTATGCTTTCCAGTGCATTGCTTATAGAGCAGTCGTGGCTGACATTTTTTTATCGTTGAGAAAAGATTGAAGCTTTTGGGAATTATATAATGACATCTGTGAAACTGAGAAATGTTTGCCTGCAGGAATTCTCTGAGCTGTCTGTTTTGATCAGTAGTATCAAATGCCAAAAGGGGCTTCGGCAGCAGTTTATTACTTGTGATGATATTTTCACTGAGGGAGCAAGCCAAAAAGCTCATCATGTTTTTATTATATTCTCAGGTGCCTAAACAGAAAACTATTTCTAGGAGTAAAAGTGATAAATTGGATGGGTTCTTTAACTTGTTGGCTACCAAAGCATACTGTGCTACACTTAAAAATATATATCCTTCTTTATACAGTTGAATTTGGTTTAATATTTGTTTAGCAAGTTCAAAAGCCTTACACATAGTTATCAGGTTTTTTTCTGTTCTTCATGTAAAGTCTGTGCAGAGTGTAAGTGCTTACAGCCAAGCATGCACTTTGTGCTGAGGACATCCTGCCTTGGCTTCCTATGCTCCTGGAGAAACCAAGGCAGACAAATTGAGCAGGCAGCACAGCAGGCAGTGACTGCTGCCACGGGGCACTCAGGGTGCTCCTGCAGCCAGCTGTGAAGGGCTCAGGCTGCTCTCAGAAGTGGGTGCTCTTTAAGCCCAAATATTGTTTGCCTGTTGCTGAGAAGAGACACAGCTCCTCCGGTGCCAAACAGCCCCCAAAGCACTGACAGCAGAGCAATTGCCACCACCTTCCTAGCTCTAGCAGAGGAAATGTTTTGTCTTTATCATCATGGAGTGCTCACTCATGTATTCAATGTACTTTTCACTGCTGTTCAGACTTTCTTTAAAGATGCACTGTTCTCTCACTGGACTGTCTGGCTTTTCTCAATTGAGTGGCCACCTCTGTTTGGCTGTATTGGAGATACAGGTTTTAGATTAGCTACCCATAGACACTTCCAGTTACACCAGTTCTCACCACCCAGCAGAACAAGAAATACTGGTTAAGTGTTCTCAGTACAAAGATGTATCCCATCTCTACGTATCAGTGAAATGTAATTTACGAAGTTTGGGTGGTTAATTTTCTATTAAAACAATTTGGATTTTACTTTTGGTTTGTTTTAGAAGTGGTGATGTTGGTGGCAAAGGAATTAATTTGTGGCAAAGGCCTGTAGAGCTTCCATGGGGATCCATTTTGAAATGGATGATAACAGCACCCAGTAATATGCACTGCTTACTGCTGTGATGTAGGATGGATGCTTTGGGTTATGACTTCTCAAAGTGTAAAGAGATGGGAGTGAGGTGATTCCCTGAAGTAGAAGAATCCTAGCTGGTCTTTACAAGGTGTGACATTGATGATGGAGCAGATGGAGGACAGTTGCCACAACTGGGGCTACTGGAAATGGGATTGCAGCTGGAAAATAGATGCAGGGAATGTCTTGGTGAGAGGACCTTCTTTGCAAGCAGGTGTTTCAACCTTCAGGTTATGTCTGTGGGCTGGTAATTGTTTTTATCTGTGATGTGTTACTATAATTTAATAGCTTGCTTTTCAGTGGCTTTGCAAAGATGAGCAGAGGTTCCAAGGCAGCAGTGTTAGCAGAGTTGTGCTTAGTCTGAAAGCTCAGTCACTATCATTCAAACTGTATTTGGAAAAAGTGGGGAAGTTTTAGAAGGGAGAAAATGAATGAAAGGAAAACCTTCATCTTTTGTGCTGGTACTTCTGAAGCAATCAGATTGCCTTCCTGACTGAGAGATGAGTCTCAGGGGTAAGAACAGGCAGGGAGGTTGCGTTCTTCAGGTGGCGTTTAGCTGGGCTAATAGTCTCCTATTTGGATTTTTTCTTCTTCTCCTTTCTCTGGGGCAACACCCAGGAAGTGATGTGTCTGCTCAGCTTTAATTTTGCTCCTTCCACTGCTCTCAGCCAGAGCTCTTACTCTCAGGAGGCAGAGATGCTCTCTTCTCTCCTCCCACTGTGAGGAGTTAAATGAGCAAAGGACCGTCCGAAGTTCAGATTTCTTCTCCAGGAGGTACAAACACTTTGTGACACGTTGCTTTTTATTTCAACAGCCCTGCCTTACATAAATTGTTGACCGGTTGTTTGTTTTCAGAGTTCGTAAATGTTTCCAGTGGTCTCTTTCCATTTAAGTCTCAGAACGGTCTCTTAGCTGTTCAGTTATTTCTCTTTCTCATACTGTGACTCATGCTGTGAGTCATATGTTACCTCCATTCAATTAGCATAAACACATGGCTGATTTGGATTATTGAAGAACCAAATGCAATGCAACCAAGAGGAGCTTTATATATCTTACTAAGCTTTTATTATTTCCAGAATTCTGAAAGTGCAATTTCTGGCATAATCGCTGACTCTTGAGAGAAGTGTGAGGAACGTACATAAAAATAATATTTGTTTCTGATTTCCTGACTGTGCAGTGAATGTCTTGCAATAACTTCAGCTTGCAGATTTTTTTCATTCTGGGGCTAAAAGTGGTTCTCATGCCTTAAATGTATTGGGCATATAGTCACGTCTTAACAGTACAGAAATACATTTGTGCTGCTTATCACACCCATGAGAGATGTGCACCTCTTGTGTACGGCATTTTGTCTGAAGTCTTGCCTGCCCTAGAGTGTGCTCAGTCTGCTGAGCGCTGCGTATGGAGACTTCTTGAAGTCGGACACCTCTGCTCCCAGCCTCTACAGGCTGCTGTGTTTCTGAAGCCTGCCTCGACCTGGGGGAGGAGAGCCTTCCTTTGAGGCCCTGCCAGACCTGACCTGTCTTCCTTGCCCAAATCCTTGCTGCGTTCCACTCTGTCACAACTTGTGGCTTTATGTGGAATGCAGAATCCTTTCAGAGCCCTATGAGAACGAGTTATTTACCCTCATTCTTCACTCAACAAATATTTCACAGGGTGCTTCTGAAAGTTGTCCTTATGCTATGAACAAAAAAAAAAAGTGGGGTTCGTTCTGCTTTTTACATGTAACTGTTCTGTCTCGTAGGTGTACAAGGGAGATGAGACCACATTCCAAATCTCAGGCCTTCAAGTCAACACGGACTATCGGTTTCGCGTCTGTGTGTGCCGCCGGTGCTCAGATACCTCACAGGAACTTAGTGGACCTTTCAGCCCATCCGTTGCCTTTATGCTTCAGCAAAATGAGATCATGCTCGCGGGAGAAATGGGAAGCATAGATGATCCGAAGATAAAGAGCATGATTGCTACTGATGAACAGTTTGCAGCCCTCATTGTACTTGGCTTTGCAAGTTTGTCAATTATATTCGCCTGTATATTACAATACTTCTTTATGAAGTAGAGAATTCAATGGAAGTTTGACATACAAATTTAACTAATGCTACGCATTATAATCCACACATTTATTCAGATATTCCTTTTTGAAATCCTTTTGTTCTACCATACATTTTATATACTTCTCTTGTTTTTACAGTTCTAGCTTGAAGAAAGATAAATCAGTGTTTTGATGCACCTTTTTGAAATTCAAAACTAGGAAGTGGTCAAACTGGAGAAACAAGCAAACCAGATACTAAAAGCAAGATTGTTCTCTTCACGGTTTCGAAACTGTCACCAATTTGCCTTGTCATCATGGTTTGGTTTGTTGTATTTTTTTCACTGAAGTTCTTACACAGTCTCTTATTGTATCTTATTATTTAGGAAATTTTAATCAAGTCAGGTTTTTTTGTTTCTTCTTTTTCTCCTAAACATTAGTCACAAGCGTGTATAGCAGTAAGATTAGAGTACAGTGTTAGTTAACAGTACCAGGTTTCCATTGAACAGTATTAGCAATGTTGCCTATGAATTATTCACTCCATTTGCCCCGTATTTTTTCAAGATAAAAAGTAAATTGTTATTTTAACTGTTTAGTGCATTTAAATTGGAACAATATCCTGCAGTCTAAAAAACCTGTTACTTTTACAGTTACAACACTATAAACTGCCTGCATAAGAAATCAAGTAACCAAACTGCATATAAATTATGAAGCATTATAGATTCTTTTTTTTTTACCATTTTGATTTCTTGCAGTACTTTTAAGTAAGAGGGCATTGTGCAATAGTTAGCTATTCCCATGTTCAGCTATTTAAAAGCTGCTTTAACTTGTCTGTTTGTCACTGTATGTAACTATTCCTAATCTAATAGTAGATATAATTCTATTATGTTCAGTCTGATTTAAATTAGAGCTGGTGATAGCTTACTGTCTCTACTGAATTAGGTGAGATTTACACTAAACGTAAGCAAGCATCACTGTCAGTTGATCTTTTTGTTTTTGGAGGGGTATCAATTTTATAGAACTTTTTTGGAGGTATCAGAAATGGGATCTGTTTATTTTAAGTCCCTTGAGTAGGTGCCTACGTTGTTCTTAACACAGGGCTAATGGAAATACTTGGTACATTGCAAAATTGGGACTGGAGTACAGAGACACAAGTATAGTCCTTGCTCATAAAGCAGTGTTCCCCCTCTTGCTGCCTGCCTCTTCCCTGGCACACATCTTAATCCACCAAGATAGATTTTTAACTCTTGAGTCATTGGGTTATTTATATTAAGTCAACATTGTGCGAGTACCTCAGGGACATAAGTGAGCTGGAGGTGCAAATAGATTCCAAAAGGGTGCAACAGACACAGTGTATTTCCCTGCCCATTGGTTTTGTATATTTTTGCTACTTGGTTTTGCTTTTGTCCTAGCTATTTTGTGCTCTGTCTCCATTGTTTAGGATTCAGATTCCTGTACTAGCATAATATTCCCTTAACCAAAGTAATGGGGAAAAAACAACATTATTTTTGTTTTAGGTTTATTTATACTATATACTGCATACAGTACTTTAAATACCAATTACAGTGCAATCTTTTATTTATTGTAAAAATAAAAAATAAAAAAATAAAAGTGTACTTATGTACTAATTCTCCTCCCTGCCCCCTGTAGCATGTTACATTTTTGTCTGTTTTATACTGTTGTTCTTTAGGTCAACTTTTTACCTGGCAGCATTCCTAGTATTATTAATCTTCTTACATTTTCTTGCATTTTTGAAGATGGGAGCATCTACTACATTAAATGCCAAAAAAAAAAAAAAAAAAACACATTATCAGTGATTCAAACGTTTACATGTATCCAAAAACATAATCATCTCTGGAAAGAAAGTGCTAAGATCAATGAATTATTCTGTGTGCCTCTCTAGATGTAGCAAATATTAGAAATGTTCTGTATTTTGTTATTGACTATAATTAGTTTAATTTAGCCTTGCAAACTAATGGCATTGAGCTAAATATATATATATTTTTTTGATTTTGCCAAAGTCATGGCTTGTCAAATTTATTTACATCTTATTTAAATTTATTTGTGATACGAAACTTTGTGACTTTGCATCTGTAGTTCTGTGAGCAAAGCATATAGAGCTGTTTTCAGTGGAGGGGGAAAGAGTGTATTTTTTAAACCAGTGAGATGACTGCTAGTTTGGAAGCCCGGACGTTTGAATAGATTCTCATTTTTATATTTGGAGCATTATTGCAGCAGCGTTGCTACAAAACCCAAACCTGCCACCTTTTTTTTTTTATTTTTATTTTTTTTTTAGGAAAAGAAAACTGCTTTAATATATATTTTTTAAAAACTTTGTATCATCTGATCAATTTTTATTTTTTATTTTTTTTTGAAAGTTTGAAATATAAAGATAGTAAAAGCAGCGAGCAGAAGTGTAGAGAAAAGCAAACTGTGTGGCTTCAGGTGTTTCTGTCTTGGTCCCTTGCAGTCATGCTCACGTCAACACCCAGCCCAGCCCTGGGCCAAGGTGTTCTCCAGGAGTAGGACAGCCCCTAATGAGGTGGATTAGGCATTGTTTCAGCTTGTATCTTCTGCCATAGTGATCTGACTGGGATTCATAACAAAAAAAAAAAGAAGAAGAAAAGCATTGTGGATCATAAACCATTTGTGTTTTGGTTTCCATCCCTGCAGTTTGCTGATGCCTTGGCTTCCCCACACGGCTGTTTGCCGTTCTGAGCCAACAGCGTCAGGCTCCGAGAGCTCTCTCTGCTCTCAAAGAAAGGACAGACAGAAAAGGTAGAATGAAACACTAAATATTTGTAGCCCTTAAGGATAGAGAGGGATGTTTTTATATTGTTCTGCCTTTTTCCTTATGAACTTGAAATGTTTTCTAACCCTGTTTGTTGGCTACGGTAGTTCAGTATTCAGCGTCACGATTGAGAAGTGCCCTAACTGAATGTGTATGAACCTTATCCTTGCACAGTTCTTTAAATTGAAAAGAAATAAAAAGTTTTTACCTCACTATGGGAACATACATTCCAAGCTTTTCGACTTTAAGAAAAATAAATAATCATAAGTTTTCTCGTATTGTAAATTTTAGACTATTTCATATGCATTGTATTAAAACTGCCATATCAATTTTAATGTATAGATTTTGCAAATACTACACTATGTATGTAAGACTTAACTGTATCTGTAGTGTATATGTAATATATTTATGCCCAATAAATGTTTTAATTCTTTCTGATATTACCAGGGGTTTTCTTTCTGCTTGCAGCCGTTTCAGCCCATGCCTGGCACCTTTCTGCTACATCAGCAGTGTTACTGCAGCCGAGCACTGAGCTGGGAACCTCAGACTGAACCTGGGATGCTTCTGGTTTGTATGGGAAAGGTTTTGGTGGAATTAATCTTTGAGATGAGTTTCTGAGGTCTTTTATTGCTGCTTTTGAATAGCTTGTCTGAAAATCTAACGATGATTCGAACGTACCTGGGTTTGTTCTCTCTTTGGAGCTAAACACCTGAATTCCAGAATTTTTCAATTACACGTTAATTACGTACAATAAATTCAATTACTCACCATAGAGAATTAATCTAGTTGTATACCTTATTCTTGGCGAGCACATTAGCGTTTGTTTTTCAAACAGCTTTTCTTCTTTAAATCACTGCATAAATACAGCATTTTTACTTCTTCAATTACCTCTATTTGCAACGTGAGTTCCTATGGAAATGTATTTTTTTTCCCCCTTGGTTTCTCAGCTTTTTTGTTTATTCTAACAGTGCTTGCCAAAACGATCTCTTTAACAAGGTCTTGTTATGATGCCTACAGACTAATAACCACCACTTGGTTACCTGGTGTGAAACACACCTTGGTTTGCAATGCTTGGCTGAGTGTCTGCAGGTGGTGGAGAGCAGTTGAAGCCTGCCAATGGAGGGAGGTTTGTATTTGCTGCCTGAGGGCCATTTGTTGTGCCTTGGGCTTCAGCTCAGCTGAACTCAGCACAGAGAAGCACAAGTGGGCCTGGAGGCCGCGTCAGCCCTGCGGAGCGTTCCTGCTAGGCCTGTCCAGCTGGAAATCTTACCTATGAATTCTATTTCCTCTACGAATCTTTCTCTAGAATTACAGTGATTGCAGAACTTGTGATGTATTATGATTCACTGAAATTCTCCGTCCTCGATATTCACCTGCCTTGGAGTGAAGATTTAAATGTCATCTCCTGTTCTTCTCAGAAATGAGAACCACGGGTAAGCAGGGGGGAAGATAGGGACATTTTGTTTCAATATTTTCACAGCCAGCTGAGATCCCTTGAAAAGGCCATTTTACTGGTAGTGCATTTAATAAGTTGTAAGCAATTGCATCTGTTTCTGCTCTTGACAGCTGCGCTCTCAGTGCACACATTCTTTCCTGGGTGAAATAAAAAAGCAAATGAGAGGATTCAGAAGGTGCTTTCAGGCACAGCAGGTTAGCTGGCTATCCGCAGTTGTTCAGGGAATATGCTGTGATTAGTTGGAGTAGTTACGTTTGTTATACTAATTGCCAGCGTGGGTGGGATGGCATGCAATCAAACCTATTTTTAGGTTTACTAGCACAGTAAAGAAATAGCTTCTCGGGTCAGTGTGCTCATTTCTTGGTGATTTCATTTGCTCATCTCTCTCAATTTCAGTCATACAAAAGCTGTTATTCTCTGCAAATAAACCAGAGCAAACAGAAGTGTTGTGAGGATCAGCGTGTGAATGGAGTGGAGAAATTCAGCCCTAATGCCGTGCAAGTACTGCACTCATTCACCCATAGCTCAGATAGGTACCTTTTCTTCCTGTGATATGCCCACACCAGGGTCGCAAGCTCTCCTTCTGCCAACTGGCTTCATATGTGAGAGGAACTGCTGCCATGAGCCGACTGTCTCAAGTGGTGTTGGCATATTGGGATTAAACCAGGGATGCTTAGGGAGGGCCTGCTACAAGCACTGTGCTGCTCACCTGCTTCCTTCCTGGCAGCTGTGCCATGGGCTCAGACCTGCAGCGTTCAGTCAAAAATAGAAAACTGCATCTCTTTCTGCACAGTGAATTTTACAAAAATTGATTGCATTGTCACCAGTTGATTAAAAAAATAAAATAAAATCCCAAGGTGCTATTGATGGGGCAGCATGCGTGCTCATGTGATCATGAATATTAGCTTAATTTGGGGTGAGAATTTGCAGGAGTTTTAGGGTGAATTCGCACGTCACCAAATCATCATTTCCCTTCCCAGGAGGGAAACAAAGCAAGCATGGAAAACAGCAAAAAGCCTTTGCTATCGAGTGTGTCAGCTCATACAAGTTGTGTTTGGTAATGCTGGTGTGCACGGCATGTGCTGCTGTTACTGTTGTTCCAAGGCTCAACCAAAAACTTTTGCAACAAGCAGAAGTGTTTGTTTGAACTACAGACCTTCATTAATATGAGATGGACTACATTTGTCTTTTTCTTCATCTGCTTTCACTCCACTTGTACTATTACAAGTCCTGCTGGGGAATGTTGATTTACCCAAGAGAGATGACAACAAAATACACGGACATACAGCTTTGCTTCACAGTGCCTTTCTGTAGTGAAAATGAAACAAAACTGTGACTGTTAATTTTCATGCAAGCTTCAGCCCAGCTGGAAGGCAGCATGGCACAGCGATGTCACCGTGCAGCGGTGGGTTTGGGGCACCAGCTGTTGCCCCACACTCAGGTTCTCAGGGTATTTAGGTGAAGCTGCAGCTCTAAATAGTGCTTAGGTGATGTCATGTGATAGAAACTTCCATCAGTTCTGAGCATCTTGCAGCTCCAGATTTGACATGTAAGTGCTGCTTTTCCAGAACGTCTTATTTTTGGCAAGCAATACAATAGGACATGATTTTCTGCCTGTGGACGCTTCCATCAAAGGTACTTTTCTAAAATGAATGGACCTTTCTGGTAAAGTGCTTCTGACCTATTTTATCACCAGCTTAAGATGTTGCTGATAAATAAGATGCAGCCAAATCTGTTCTGTTTATCTGCAAAGTTGCAATATGAACTGTAGCATTGGGAAATCTCTTAAAATTTGAGCTGTTTAATGAGTGAGCTTCCAGTTATCTCCTATGTGCATTCCTTACGTACAGGGCAGTGAGAATACAGCAAAATTTTGACTCGTAAAGCCCTTATATGGTTTTCTTTTTCAGTTGGAGCTGGCAGAGTTTGTTCCTACAGGAGAGAGTTTGCAGCAGTGCAACACACAGCTCACAGCTGCAAGTGGTTGTGCTGCTGTCACACTCCTGAGCAGCCCAGCACCTGCAATGCTCCCCCTTCACTGCAGGTAAAGCAGACCCCAAAAGCCACATTCAGGTCCA
The DNA here is from genome assembly GCF_905368555.1 of Meleagris gallopavo. Lineage (NCBI taxonomy): Eukaryota > Metazoa > Chordata > Aves > Galliformes > Phasianidae > Meleagris > Meleagris gallopavo. The sequence continues at coordinate 18,722,864 of NC_139414.1, read as the reverse complement.
AAACTGTGCTGGGGAGAGAACTGTGCTCCTTTAGACAGAAGAGGCATTGGGGGGAGGTGGTGCTGGGAAAATGAAGGGCTGTAGAACAGCCTGAGGACAGCAGAGAAATGCTGTTCCTCCTGGGAAGCATTGGCCATCGTGGCTGTCCTGTGACTTCAGTATCTGTTCTAGGTAGAAAATGTTATTTAAAAGCTGAACAGTTGATTTTTTTTTTTTCTTTTTCTTTTTTTTTCTAATGGAATTCCAGCAGCAGCATACCCCAGAGGTAGGCAGCTGCATATTCATCCCACAGGGACATCACGTACCCTTCTGGAGGCACCTGACATCTGATTTTATGGTGCCAAAGTTGCCCAGCAGATGCTTTTCCTGTCTCTTTGGTAGAAGTAGCCCACAAAGTCCCAGCAGCTGTCTGAAGAAGCACCCCAGTCAGACCAGCCCACTTCCAGACCCCAACCACCAGCCCACTATAGCAGTAAGGGCAACTCCACCAACTTCAGCATTTCTGTATGGAAATATTTTAGCACCTTAGGGAGGCAAAGATAATGGATGGTGAAGTGCAACCTGGTCGAGTGACTGCTACAGTGTGTGTGAAACATCTGCCAGGGCCCAAATCTTTTCCTGCAGCCCATGGCCATGCCTCCCCCTCCCTCAGCACCCACCCTCAGCTCTATAGAGACTCTCGGCGCTTTATTTCTTTTTCTGCTCACATTTAATACCACAGACACAGCTGAAACTCAAAACGCTTACGTGACGGCGGGATCGGTTCATTTACACAGACATGTAATTAGTGAGCTCACATCTTCACAGACTCCTCGATTTCTTGTTTCCCTGAGTTGCATGATGTCTGCCACCAGATCTGCTTGTCAGCTGACAGCAAAGGAAAGAACAAAATAAACAGAAAGGCAGAAGTGGTCAGAGACAAAAGGGAGAGAGGATGCCATGGGTGCTGCTCTTCTAAAGGGCTCAGCCCACACCAGAGACTCCAATGAGGTAAGCCTTGCTAGGCTGCCCCTGTACAGCTTCCATCTGCTGCTGCTCCTGTTGTTTGCCCCTTCTGGGACAGGCTGCAGTCGCCCAGCCCCACCAACAGGTGCAGAAGGGGCCAAATTCTCTTTTCACTTACACCTGAGCAGCACCACCAGCAAAGGTATAACAGGCAGAATGCAGCCCATAGTCAGCAGTGGGAGCTTAGAAGCAATAGGAATCTTGTGAACAGACAATTTATGTAGAATCAGTTGTGGGCCAGCTGGTAATAAATAGAGGAACCAAATAAATAAAAGCTGCTATTGCACATGCACACACTCAAGCTCTATTAGCTGGACCACAACATCTATGTATAGGTGTGACGACAGATGTGATATAAGGCATACAGATTAGCACAAGGTGTGGAAGGTTTTCTGATTTGATTTGGTTTTTTAATGACATACTTGAGTCACAAAAATCAGTCGAATTTAAGATTTTTATGAATCAAGTATGAGAACGTGTCTGCCTGTGGGTCTTAATGTATATTTTCTGAGTTTTGCAGGTCTAAAAGTAAGTGGATGTGATACTGCAGCACACCAGTGCTGCCACAGCATGGGCTCTGCTGGCACGTACGGTACTCAGGAGTGACTGATCCCAACCCAGGGCATCTTAGAGGCAGACCTGTCCTCAGGCTGCAGTGTGCACAGGCACCAATACTGGGACAGCCAACAGCTCCCAAGTTTGAGTACAGTGAGTCACTCACAGTCAAGCCGAGCAGAGCAAGTAGAAGTGAGTCAGCTGGTAAAACCAAAAAATGACTGTGGGAGATTGCATTCCCAATCTTCACAGCATCACTGCAGTCCCGAAGGCAGCACCGTTCCTTGTCCCACTGATACACATTCCCAAAATGTTCCAGCACAGCCATGTTTTATGCCACTTCAATGAAGATTTTTTTTATTTCTATTCACACATGATGCGAGGGTCATTAATTTGAGCATGTTTGAAAGCTGCCCATTTTTATTTCTCCTTTTTGGAACTTGTTTTAAAAATTGAAATTATGAAAGGTGTATCAAATTCTATGATTACTACTTCAAAAAGGCAATTAAATTTTCTCTCTTCAGGGTCGGGCTATATGTTAGCAAAATTCTTAGCAAAAAACAGAAGTTAACTCTGGAAAACTTCAGCTCGTGTTTAGCAGTTACCAGAGCTACATGGGCTCTCAGTAGAGCCGGGCTATGTTTGCCTGTTAGAAATGGGGAAGCCTGGCTCCCCTGTGTTAAAAAATCATATCATAGAATCATAGAATGGTTTGGGTTTGGAAGAGACATTAAAGTCCATCCAGTCCCAACCCCTGCCATGGTCTGGGTGCCTCCACCAGCTCAGGCTGCCCAGGGCCCATCCACGGCTTTGGGCACCTCCAGGGATGGGGCACCCACAGCTCTGGGCAGCAGTGCCAGGGCCTCACTGCCCTCTGGGTAAAGAATTTCCTCCCAACATCCAACCTAAATCTGCCCTCTTTTAGTTAAGACCATTCCCCCTTGTCCTATCACTATACACCAAGTCAAAAGTCGTTCTCCATCTTGTTTATAAGCTCCCTTTAGATGTCATATGGACAAAAGCAGCAGACAAATATCACTTGATTGTTGCCAAATGCTGTAACCACGTGTCTCCTTTTGTATTCTCAAGGTGTAGGTAATTTTAAAAAATCTTTCACTGCTTATGTGACATCTCCCAGCAAATCCAGGTGACGACACAAGTGCAGCTTTCCTCGTCGATTTGTGTCTTGCCCCACGTCCCCTCCGTGATGGCTCTCTGGTAACACTGGTGTGTGATGCTCTGGCACTGGACCCCGTGTCACGTGGCGACGGTGGGTTCTGTCCATGCACGTGAGCTGTCCTGCTTGGTGCTGGAGAGTCTTTTCTTTGGCAGGGCTTTGAGTCCAAAGAGCCGGCACGCGGCGACGCGGTACTTCTTGGACATGATGTTGTAGAGGATGGGGTTGATGGCTGCGCTCAAGTAGAAGAGGACAAAGGACACCAAGTTGCAGTACTGGCTGATCACTGCTATCTCCAAGGATCCGGCTTCGAAGGATTTGGAAAATAAATATCGTCCTACGTGAAAAGGCAACCAGCAGAGTATGAAAGCAAATACCACCACAACTACAATAAAAAACAGCAGAAGAAAGTGTGTTAACTGTGAGTAGGAAAAAAAATAAATAAATGAAATAGCATTCTCTTTTTTCAACCAATTAATCTCCAAGTGGGAAAAGGTACCCTGTAACTTTTCAGGTTTCTCTCAAGTACATTTTCTGGCAGGATAGATTAGCAATACTTAAACTGATTGTACCTAGGCAGCCTGCCTGTATACTGCACAGCTATTCTGCTGTAGCAACACACCTGAGCTATCAAGTCATCTTTTCCACAAAGGAACAGAGTTAAAGAGTCAGAGCACTGACAGAAATTATAACGTAACCTGCTGTCTGCACCTACAAAAGCAAATTATATGTAACGATAGACCCAGCGCTGTGGTTTATAGTGAAGCATTTAATCCCTGGGAAGCAAAGTGGCTTAAGACAAAGGCCAAAAGACAAAAAAACCACCACTGCCTGGATTTGTAGGGCACATCCAAAAGGGTAACAACAGGCACACTGCCTTTCTGCCTGTGCATTGGCACATGATTACTCCAAGGACAGGAAAGCTACATGCAACTTATGGCGTACTCTGCAGCACACAGCTGAAATTCAGAGTATCTGTTTTCCTGCTCTGCATCTTCTTGAGCCCAACACTTTGATTTTTTTTGATTTTTTTTTTTCTTCACAGTTTCTCCACCTGGGAAATTCAGATCAAGTTTCCATGGCTCACAAGCATGCTCTGGAGTTTAATCCATATGTTGATTACTACCACTGTGGTCATTGTGCACAGAATATTGAGCATAGCCAATATGTTTACAGGTAAGCGTGCATATCCCTCCTAACTGGGGTTTTGATAATGCAGTTTGATCCTCACTTGTGCAGAATCTCATTGATTTCAAGAGGAATGGGTTATGGTAGCTCCTTTCAAAGTCAGGCTGTATGTTTTGGTGTTTAATTACTATCCTAGAGACACATAATCTTTCTACAGTTTAAAAGAAGTGATGCTAATCCCATTTAATTGATGTTCAATGACTTGCTGAGGTCTTAGGAAGTGCCTTCTGGATTTCAGGCAGAAAACTAAAAGCAGTGAGAGCAAATTGCATTGTGCATCTGTGGCTATTGAGCCTTTACTTACTTCTTTTCTTTCTGCCCAGCATCAGGCTGTTTTCATTTGCAGAACACTGGCTTTGCCAGAGGAAGGGCTCACCCCTGCCCTGTTGTTCCCAGCCCTTGCAGAAGAAGAAAAGGTGTCTGAAATACCGTAGTGCTGGCAGCAATACTTGGGGGCAGAAATAAGCACTTACTGTTTTGAAATTCCTTACGGTTAAGTATGCAGATAGATAAACATGGCAGTAGTACATGCTGGCAATTTACTTATTGTAAATAGAGATCCATAATCCTGAAGCTCTAGCAGCGTGAGTGAAGAATTACTTCCAAGGTCACGCTTACCCACCTGAACTAATTCTATGGATTGTAAAACGTGGCTGAAAGGGCTCAAAGAATGTCGCAGGTTTTATTATTTTTGCTGTTTGATGGTAATACTACTAAAGCAGGGCACTCACAAAAGGTCAGGTAGGCTCCTATACAATAATGAAGCCCCTTAGGGCACGCTGCCATCTCTCCATCTGGCTCATTAGCCCTTGCAGTGGCACCTGTGTGAAGCATCCCAACCATGCTGGGATCTGTCAGAGCGAAAGCACACAGCACTGCTCAGTGACCAGGCATGGATCCGTGCAGCAACTTTGGGTTCTGTGCAGCCAACTCCCAGCACGTGCTTGTCAGGAGCCGCCAGCATCCCTGTGCTAAACGTGCTCTTCTGTGTGCCAGCAGTGTCTGTTGTTTAAACCATGCGGCGGTGTAAATACAGGACTGACAGCGTCTGTCTTCTCCATCCTGTTACCCTGAAGTCAGTGGGAATTTAGGGGATTACAGACCCTAAAGGAGATGAAGAGGTCACTGTTCAGCAAAGGCTACTGCTTTTCTAATACAAAAATAAGATCGCTTTCCATGATCTTAAACAGCCACACTGCTAAATTACCCCCATTTGCTAAAAATGCCTTTTCATTTGAAAGTCGGTGCACATCACACCCTGCTTGCTTAGTCTGCTGCTAACTTTGTGGGTTTAGAAGAAGTTAGTTTGAAAATCAAATAAACTACCCTCTGTAATAAATAACATTGGTATCCACAACCAAAGATGTTCTAAAAATCTCCAGGGCAAGAGCTAATTGTAACAGTGATATTTGTCTTTGTCAGAGGTTGTTATTAAAATCTCCTTAACTGTTTTAGAATCCCCAGCACCAACTGGTTAGAAATAAATCTAAGGAAAGGGGAGAGCTGTTCTGCAAGTACCTTAAAGTGGAGCCCTTTGTGAGAAAGGTTTTAAAACGATGCTTTCCTTTAAAAGCAACGACAGTGATCTGGCATTGCTCGGCTCCCCTCTCTTGCACACAGAAGCACACACACTTGCAAACACGGAGCCCGGGGAGCCATACCTAGCATCTTCACAGTCTGCTTGTTGTTCTTGTCCCTGATGACAGTGCTCGGACCGATGTTCTTCCTCTTCCTCCTCCAGAGCTTCCTCCCGATGAGGCTGTACAGCACCGTGAGGCAGAAGACGGGCAGGAAAAAGAAGATGCTGGAGATCCACACCATGATGGTGAGCAGCCCCGAGCGGATGGCGTACTCCGTGGCGCGGCACTCGTTGGTGCTCAGCGGGTTGGTGCCGTTCTCATGCTCGACGCCCACCAGGACGAAGATGGGACCAGCACTAATGAAGGAGACAGCCCAGAGGATGAGGATGGCCAGCTTGACCTTCCTCTTGGTGATGATCACCTTCGCTCGCAGAGGGAAGCAGATGGCGACGTACCGCTCCACGCTGAGCGCGGTGATGTTGAGGATGGTGGAGTAGGTGCAGCTCTCGCTGATGAACTGGAAGAGCTTGCAGAGGAGATCCCCGAAGTTCCAGGGCCGGTACTGCCAAAGGCGGAAGAGGTCCAGGGGCATGCAGAGGAAGATGAGCAGGTCGGAGAAGGCCATGCTGGACAGGTAGAAGTTGGTGGTGGTCCTCATGTCCCGGAACCGCGACACCACCAGCATGGTCATCAGGTTGCCGAGGACCCCGACGACGAAGAGGAGGACGCAGGCGACGGTGATGCCGGTGAGCACGGGCGCGGGGAAGAGGTGCAGCGGGGACTCGCCGCCCGTCCTGTTCTCCGCGCTCCCCTCCCGCATCGTGCCGCCGCGGGCTGCGCATCCCCGCGCGGAGCCGCTCCGCGCCCGGACCGGGGATGGGGCAGGTGCGGGAGGCGGGGACGGACGCGGCCCCGCTCCGCCCCCCCTCCCCTCCCGGCCGGGGGCCGGTCCCTCCGCGCGTCACTGCGGGCGTAGGCGCTGCCTCCGCGGGCGCGGAGCGGCTCCGCTCTCTGCGGCGAGTTTAGACCGACGTGCGCGCTCCGCTCGTCCTTCTCCTCCGCTCCTCCTCGTGGGACGCCCCTCCGGGGCCGGGCGTCCCCGCGGGCTCCCTCCCCGTGGCCGCGGTGCTGGGCTGCCCGCTGAGCTCCGTCCTCACGAGCTCGCTCTCCGCTTGCCGCCGTCGAGGCGGTGAAGGGCGATGGCGTGCGCCCTCGGAGCAGCTGTCGCTACTGGGACGGGTCGGTGCGGCGTTCTCCACGCGTGTAAAATCCGAGATGCGCGGGCTGGCGGGCGCGTGGGGACAGCGATGGGCGCGGGGACGGCTGCGGTCACTGTCCGTCGTTTCGTTGCCCTTGGACGTTGGCAGGAGCGCGGTAAGGCTACAGACGGGTGAAGCTGCAGCCGTCGCCCTCTCTCTGATTCACCTGCAATTCCGTTCTCGTTCAGCGTGGCTCTGCGCTCCGCAGGCAGAGCCCTCGGGGCTGCTGGGCTCCCCAGCTGCAGCATCCCGCATCTCTCTGAGGCTGATCCTGATGCTGTGCCCGCGAGCCCTGGCTGAGGGAAGCAGCTCAAGGTGAGCTCAGGGGCAGAACAGGGACCCCCCCACCACCACCACCTGCGTTCTGAGTGCACGCTGGCATCCGGCTTAATGCAGCACGGAAACAGAGCTTGGTGCTGCTTTTCAAGTACACGCACACACGTATGCCCACCATCTGCTGGTGTTGCTATTGCACAACTGCCAGGCTTTACTGAAGAACAGAGCAGGGTGACACGGCAGTTACTCTGCCTGCTCCTCGGGACGTGCCTGTTGGCAGCTGAGCACTTTGCAGCACCTTCCATAGTGATGCATTAGCCTTAGTGCCCTGTCCGTATCCTAATTTCGGCACGCTTTGCAGCTTCATTGGAGTCAGTATTGGTCATTCCTGCTCTTGCACTGTGAGACAGTTTCGTAGCAAGTTATTAAAGTGCTGCTGAATTTTATGGAATATAGCCACAAATGAATTCATTTGGGAAAAACAAAAAACAAAAAGGAAGAGCCTATCGTCCTCTCGCTTTGCTTATCCAGCTGCCCATGCAACTGCTTCACTGATTTCTTGTGAAGAATCGTGGGCCGTATGCTGCCAGCATCCAGCTATTTCAGTATTACAATGTTGACTCTGACCTAATTTAAGTGATGTATTTATATGATAGAGCAGTGGGCAACTGTCCCTGTTTAGAATACCCCAAGTCGGAAGGGACCCATAAGGCTCGTGGAGTCCGGCTCCTGAATAGCTGCCAAGTAGTTCCAGTTATTCTAAAGAATGCTTTCACTCTTCCCACCCCCACACATTCTCAGGCCAGTGGCATTAGCTGCAAGACCTGGGTGCTTGGCAGAGCAAAGGGCCTGAAGCTGTGGATGTGACCGTGCAGAGAGCAGCCTTTATTCTCATGAAATTCCTCCCATTTTTGCTGACTTGTATCTTGTCAAAAATGACCATTTCCCTTTCCCTTGGGAGACAAGAGCTTCAGTCTTTCAGACAAATCTTCTCCTTTCTTAAAATGGTACTTGAACTGAGGCGGCAGCAGACCTCTATTCTCCTGGGAGCCCAGGTTTGTAATGCAGTGAAATAACACTTAATTCACTGGGAGTTTGATGCCCTGACCCACTTGGATCAGGGATTGCAGTCGTTCTTTGAATCCAACAGTTTTGCTGCCCTGCTTGTTCAAAGGGGTTTTGAAGCATGATTCAGGAGTGGCTTTTCCTTCTTAGGGTCAGTGCCAGAAAAAACAGCTGAGAGCGAAGAAAGCAATCCCTGGTTTTGATTCTTTGGGTACTGAAGGCCACATCTTAATGGGCCATAAAGAGCTGAAATGCCATTGAGTTGGTGTGATGATGAGCTCCTGCGTCTGCTTCGCATATACTGAAGGACAGTGGTGAGAGCAGATAGAACAGCTGTGAGAGAAGGTGGTTCCAGGCACTCATCTACCTGCTCTTGGCTGCAGGAACGGTATTTTATGTTGCCTTACCAGCCACAGGAAAGATTGAAATCACTAATATAGCTGGGATGAGAGAAAGAGGCAGAAGATAAGGATTTTTTAGGCACAGGTTTATCCACTAACTAAATGAACAGCCAGAACAGACATTCAAAAATACTTCAAAGCAAAACAAAACAGCATTACAGGGGACACTTACCTTTCAGAGAGCTCTTAAAATATTGCTGCTTCCCTTCTGCAGCATTAGAGCTGTACTGAGTGCTGGAGGTAAGGTAGAATTTCTGTTGACTGTGTTTTGAGATCTCTGTCCTATGTTCCATTCTTTCCATTCACTCCTCATCCAATAAAGTTTTAATTCTAGTTTATATTATGGTTTGTTGTCATGGAAATATCTGAGAGAGATTTATTATGGCTTTCCATGCAAAACAGACTTCAAGGGAGAGATCTGCCATTAAAAAAGGACGCGTCTTCTACGATCCGCAGAAAAGCATCTTTTTTTAATTCTATCTAGGGGCAGTTCTTTGACTTTTATTGTAAGCGTTGTATTTTAAGAACAGGAGGTAGCAGCTGGTGAGTGCTCTCAAAGGTTATGGTTTAGTACCTCTCAGCAGTGAGCAGTGCCAATGGAGTAGCTGCTGAAGAACCGCAAAGTGCAGAAATGACTTTAGAGTTGTTGTATGGAAGTTAACATCTACAAGCTGTCTTTGAAACGCTGTTAGTTAATGGGCTAGCAAAGATGTGCTCTAACTCACTGACTCAGAGACATCCATTTTAGGTTTGTCTTTTCAATGTGCTTCAGCTCCATGTGCTGTTAGGTCACACCAGCACGAGGATGTTCCTCTTGGGTCACTGATGCACAGAAGGTTCCCCAGCCACAGCTATGTTTGTTCTGTGTCAGAAGTACAAAGTGTTTATTAAATAGCAGATAGCATAAGAGTAGTAGGAGATGAGTCCTGCATTTTTGCAATGTCACTGGCTATTCAGTCCCAGATTCTGACTCAAGGCTGTCCTGGCTTTGTTCCTGGAGGCAACAGACAACTTTCTGGTGCGATAGGACAAACAGCCCCGTAACAGAAGCCTTGCAGTCGAGGGGTGGGGATGCTCACCTGACTCACACATGTGTCCTACTCGTAGTACGCCCTTGTGTTAGTGCTAGAACGTGCAGGATGGGATTGTGTACTTGTTCATTCTTGGTCATGCTGCCCTGATGCTACTTCGGTTTCTTTGTGAAATGGGGAGCCATAACCTGCCTGAGTCCACCACCAGATCCGCACTTCATCCTCTCAGCCCTCATCCAGAGGCTGTAAGGCATAAACAATGATAGTTTTGTACAAACTGAGAATTACACAAGCTGAAGAATTCAGTCAGACAAAATCAAGTGTCTTGAAGAGGCATTTGTTCCTTGGATTCTGTTGTCTTCGCATTGTTAGTTTCTAAAAGGCAGTTTGAACCTTGGATGTTTGCTCACATAGCAAGTGTTACACGTTCTGTGTTCAGTGTTACCTGCGTCAGACAAGGAACATGAACTAGGTTAGCACTGACAGAGCAGCCAGTGAAAAGGACAAGCTGCTCAAACCTACCCCTGCCCCAACCTGCTGCTCTGCAGTCCTGAGCACCGGCAATCAGCCAGCATTTGTAACAGCCCAGCCTCCAACCCGAAGGCACCTGGAAGACTTTCCCAAGGAGCTAATGGAGATGGCAGTACTGGCTTAGCAAAGCTGCAGGAAAGGGAGTGCTGTGATAGCAGTGTGGTGCTCCAGCACTTAGCAGGGATGGATGTGCTGTCAGGCAGAGGAGAATGGGTGGGTTTTGTTCATGTGACATAACGTGCAATTTCTGTCTGTTTGAATGAATGGAAGAGAGTTCTGAGGGAAACAGCTACAAATGTCTGTGTTACCTATATATAAAAAAGTCCAATCTGTGAAAATTGGGTCAGACCCCAAATTATCCTAATCCATCTTCAATGACTGAACAGAACAAGGCACCTTGGAGGAATGAATGAGTTCTTGTCTCAATGTGTTAGTTGTGTTATTTTGATCACTGCATTCAGACTTTCCTTAGCCCCAGAAATGTCACGTCATACATATGAAAAGTGTAATTAGAAATCCTAAAACCCCAGGGTCTGATCCAGGATTCTTATCTATTTGCACAGAGTACAAGGAATGCATCCCCGATCCCGCCTGGTGAAGTGAATTCTGCTTCACTGCAAGCAATAATAACTACATTTACTGAGGCAAAAAAATAGCAGTAATGAAGCAACACAAGGCAAAATAACAGGCAGTTAGCTGCTGCTAAGTCCTCTTTCCCATGGAAACACCAGAAAAGAGAGTTGAAATAAAAGCAGTCTCTACAAAAGGGATGATTTCTTCCCGACCCCTGCGGGCATCCCTGTGATATGGGGTGCACTCATGGGGCTGGGCTGCTGTTATGGAAGCCAATAAACACCAAAAGGCTCAGTAAGTATTTACTAAAAACGTTTTATATAAAACAGACATAGAAAAATTACAATCCTTATATGTTTACCGCAACCCACACCCAAGTACAAAAATTTGCTACATTCACCATTCATCATAAAGTGAGATGAGAAGTGTGACTCGGTGCAAAAGTACAATCAGAAGTTGATGCATTTTTCCATTAATCTTCAAACGTGTCCTGTCAGACACAGCTTGAGTCTCTCTCCAGGATAATATCTGGCAAGCATGCCTTTGGATTATTCAGAAATAAAATGTGATTATTTGGTATGATCCTCTGCTCTGCATGCAGGGCCTAAGAACAGGTACATTTAGATTTAAAAAGATAATGCCCAGGTGAGTTCCTAAGCAAAGAATTCCCAATCATAATATACATTGGGAGCCAGAGAGAGAACGTTGAATAAAGCAAAAAGTGTCATAGTTTGTCTTCGTGTCAGCTGCAAGTGTGTGATCCCCCACGGATCCCTTCTGTCAGCCCACAGCTGCTACGTTACACAGATCGATTCTTACCCACACGGAGGGCTTCTGACTCTTAAGAAAGCACTGGAAATGCTTTTTCACAGTTCAAATAAATCTCTTTCAAATAACTTTAAAAAAACATTTTTAACATAAGTTGTTGGGGAAAAAAAAGACAAAAACCACACACACAAAAAATACATGCCCAAGTGAAAAGATAAGCAGCCACAGAAGTCAGGTGTCAGTTTTCCAATGCAGCAGCATCCCGTTGTGTTGGGAACAGCTCTGTTCCCCCCATCCTTCTCTGCCAGGCAAAACAATTTCTGAATTAAGTCCTGAAATCGGGAAGACAACTCCAGATATGTTGTCTGTTCTATGTCACAACAGACTTGAGTTGGGTCCAAACCATGTACTCTAATAAATGATGGAGAATTTCACATATTTGATTACCACTGAAATCGTTATATACGATGCTGTGTTGAAACAGCAGGCTGAAGTTTGACTTGTCGTTTCAGGCTCACACCTGTGTTTCTTTGTCCTAAAAACAAAAGGAGGGCTCTGCTGAAGGTCTCTGCTATCGTGAAGGTCTCTGCTATTGAAGCCACCAACCGCAGGAGCTCAGGTGAGCACTGGCCCTTGTGCCCTTTCAGTGCCTCTTGTTGACAAAGCAGAGATGAACGATGCCTGTCTCTCTGTGCACAGTGATTTAATTACCACAATGGAAGGTGAATGGGAAGGTTTCCACGGCAACCTTAATATATTTAAAAAACAAACAGGTTTTCTCCTGGCAATATTGCCAGGAGTGTTGACTGAAAGTAGCACTTGCAAAGCATCTACCTTTTTCCTCCTTTTTTTTTTTTTCTTTCTCCTACTTTCCTCTTTTCTTTTTCCCATTGGTTTCTCTGAACCTGGGCAAAATGCATCCATGGTGCACATTAGTGTATTCACAATGACACTGCTGCAGATGTGCTCATTTATGCCCATCCACCTTAGACTCACATTCAACTGCAGTCCCCCTCATACAATTAGTGGTCAGTTCAAATTTCAAAGAAGTTATGAAAGCTTTTCAACCATTCCTACAAACAAAATAAGCATCAAAACAGCATTATCTGCACTGCAGCTGGTTAAGCATGGATAGTTGCGTATGTTTTGCCTAAAACGTTAGTCATCAGGCTGTCATTCTGCCTTGCACCTTTACATAATCCAGGCCAGTGCAAGCAAACATAGAATAACTGTGTCATGCTCAATTTGTGGCAAATATCGAATAGAATTCAGCATTTAGAGAAAAACACTTTTTTTTTTTTTTTTTTTTAAATCAAGTACTTGCTGTCAACAAGTGTAACTGCATTACTGAGGCTGTTGGAGGCATGGTGAAATCTTTGCAGTACAGCAATTAGGGTAAATAGGCGTTGTAATGTGCTGATCCCAAAATACTGATTGATTTCAAAACCTCTCCTGTGCCCTTTCAGCAGCTGTTTTTACCTGTGATATACTAATTGAGACAGAGCGGTGTGCTTACTCAAGCCATGATCCTGGAAAATGCTTAAGCACATATTTAATTTCAAGCATGTAAATACCCCAGGTTTAGTCAGACTGTGTGTGCTTAAAATTAATTAGGTGCTTAAATGCTTTGGGAAATGAGATGAAGACATGCAGTGTGAGCTACCGATGGCTTTTCCCTTTTGGGAAACTCTGGTTTCAACAAAAACTTCCAGAATAATTCCTCTGGGGACTAGGAAGGCTCCTAGCACGAGAGATACAGATGACAGGTGGAACTTTCCTCCAGCCCCATCAGCACCCACAGCAGCTCCGTGGTTCCTGCAGGACACAGCATGGCACTGGGCCATCCGGAATGTGCCCAGCTCCTGCCACACAAAGCACTGCCAACCTGCTGCTGCCAGGCTCCTTCCTGGCCATGGCAGTGAGGGAGTGAGTGGAACACAGGGAGCCTGGTTTTGCTGCTGTTGTTATAGTGTGTGCTTCGTATCCTGTTCTACAGAATTTTGGGTTGGTCCTGGCTTTGCTTCCTCCAGAGCACAGTTTTTGTCTTTTAACCAATCATAAAGGCTCCAAAAAAGCTTGCCTCCTTGTCCATGTCAACTATATCACTGTTACTAACCGAGACAAAAATCCTGTCCTCCTTTTTCAGCTGGAACACCCCGCCCTGGTAGATGGAGTAAAGTCCATACTCAGCCTTTTTGGACCAGCAGCTTGTTCTTGCGCTTTTCATGAGCAGAATGGGATCTGGGTAATTCGTCAGTTTGTAAATGTACTGGACGAGCTGCTTGGGATTCCTTATTCGTTCCAACAAATCCGAGTCCTCGTTCTCATTTTCGCGGAAGCGAAAATAAGTCTGTGAGTAGATGTAATAGAAGCCTGTCTGGGGCACCACCAGCTCACCGTTCCACAGCTCCACGTTGTAGAGGAAGGAGTGGCCTCTCCTCGACGACTCCCAGCTGTGGATTTTCTGTCCGATGCCTCTGTGGGACAAGTAATCTACTTGGGAAAGAAGAGAGATGTGAAGTTAAAAGCCTGCACGGCACCTGCTGTGAGCAGACAGGTAAGGAAACTTGCCCCTCCCAGAGCAGTTCGTTAGCTCCATCCTCTCAAAACAATTAGGAAGTCCACAATTAAGCTGTTCAGCATTATGTGAGAATTCACACAAACTATTTTTTATTTTCTGTGTGCTCTCAAATAAGAGAAAAGCCAACAAGTGCTGTTACTTGGTAACAAAGTTAAAACATCAATTTGTGGTTGGTACCCTCTGAGTTGATGAAACCCCACGAAGCCTTTCATTAGCAGAGCCTGAATGTCACATCTCCTTGCCTATAGGTCTGTCACCATAGCAGCTGGGGCTTGCAACAACAGGAAATTAAAGGAAAGAGAAGAGGAAAGCTTAACATCAGGAAGAGAATTTTTATTTTATCTGATGAAGATTCCCAAGGAGAAGGCGGTGAGGTACCAAAGAGAACAAGCTTTGTTCCCATCCTGTGAGAATCAAATGATGGCTAGTGTGGAGGGGATCTCAAAGATCATCTAGTTTCAAGTCCCTGCCATGGGCAGGGCTGCTCTTTTCCAAGCTGATCAAGCCCAGCTCCCCCAGGCTTTCTTCATAAGTGAAGTGCTCCAGCCCTCTGATCATCTTTGTGTCCCTCCTCTGGATTCACTCCAACAACTCCGCATCCTTCTTGTGCTGGGAGCCCCAGGCCTGGATGCAGCACTCCAGATGGGGCCTCAGGAGGGCAGAGCAGAGGGGACAATTCCCTCCTTCTCCCTGTTGGCAGCCCAGCATACTGTTGGCCTTTTCATCTGCAAGAGCAGATGTCGAGCTTTGTGTCGAGCTTTTTGTCCACCAGGACCCCCACGTCCTTCTCCACAGGGCTGCTCTCAGCAACTCCTTCTCCCAGTCTGTACATGTATCTGAGATTGCCCCAACCCAAGTACAACACCTTGTATGCAGCCTTGCTGAACCTCATTAGGTTCACATGACCCAGTTTTCAAGCCTGTCCAGGTCCCTGCGGATGGCATCCATTCCATCTACTGTACTGACTGCACCACTCAGCTTGGTGACATCCATAAACTTGCTGAGTGTGCAGTCGATCCCACTATGTCACTGATAAGGATGTTGAAGAGCACCAAGATGGGCCACTGGGGGACACAACTTGTGAGCAGCCTCCACCTGCAATGAGCTGACAAACGCAGTGTGTGGGACAAGGAGACTCGTGATTTCCTTCTTGCTATTAATTCCATGCAAGTATAAAAGCCTACGTTAACTACAAGTGAGAGAAGCTCCATGACTACTGTGTGAAGGCTGCCCCTTACTGTGTGGGGACGTGGAGCTCCTCTTGCTGCTGCCCGTCAGATGTGCTGCTATCCTGAGCGTGGGGCCTTGCGGCGGCTCATCCCTGCGTGGCAGTGCCTGGCTCCTGTCACCTACATGGGGATGAGAAACAGGGTCACCAGTGAGAAGCAAGGACGTAAGGAGACGCGTCTATCCCCTGCTGAACGTGGCTGTGCTGTCTGGCTTTAGGTTTTTAGCTGGTTAAATCACAGACCGAACACCCTTGCCTCATCCCCAGGCCAGGCACCTCACTGCCCCTCAGTCCCCTTAGGACTGCCCTCCTGGCTCCTGGAAATCTGCCCTCCTGAAATAGGTAGGCACTGTTCCATGCCCTGTGTAACTGCACAACACCCGAGTCCACGTTTTCTGGGTTTTGCAGCATTACTCAAGTCACTATACCCATTTCAGACACCACCAGCAGATCCCTTTTACCACGATTAATAAAATTATTGTAGTACCATTGATTGCAGACATGTTTTCCTGAAGGATTCTTGACATCATCTGCCAACAAACACAGAGAAAACTCATTAGCTTGTCAGCAGAAAGTGAAGGATGCAGAAAACTCTCCTTTCCCCACTCACAAGTGCATGCTATTCTGAATTTGATCAAAGAGCTAATTAAAAAAAAAGCCTATTAATTTGTCATAATGAAGTATTTTATATCTTTTATGCAACTAAACCCTGGGGAAAATGTTTTCAAGAGAGCTCAGCCATCTGGGTTTAAATCTCATGCAAAATCAGACTCTAGTGCTTTTCTTAAATGAAATGGTGAACAAGGACCAGATTCCATTCACACCTTTGGCAGTGCTGCACATCTGTGGGATCTTGGTCCTGAGAAATGACATTTCATTTAATACTCCTACCTAAGTTTTTAACTCCACATATCTTACTTTGTGTAGCTCCCTCCTTTCCATTTGCTGAGTGCTGGTTACCCGCAGTGGTGCAGCAGCCCTGCTGATGCTCTGGGATGGTTCATCCTGGCTGACAGATGCTGCAGCCAGCTGCCTGCTCTGCCCCAACACATTTCTCACTATCCATTCATCCACCCATCCAAAATTTATCTCCAGCACCATCCAGGCGAGCTTTTTGCAAGCAAGCAGGAGCTGGTGGATAGGTCAATCCCTAAACATGATGTTTTCCTCCTGCAGGGACTTCACTGGCAGAACTTCCACCAAAGGAGACAAGATTTCAGAATACAAACAGAGGATCCATTCTGGGATGCAAGATTTGCATTCAGGTAAGTTTCAGCCTGAAGCAAGTATCTGTGGACGAGAGGAACTCTTCACCTGCTGGAGATGGGAATCTGAAAACAGTTCTGATTTTTCAGCCAGGCTCATTTTCACTTTCCACTTCATCCTGCTATTAGCATTCTTTACATGCTTTAGGATCTAAATTCCAACAGCACCACGCTCCACCACTCCAGCATATCAGCTCCCAAATACCTTTTTAATTAACTTTCCCAGGTGCCACTTCACTTGCCAGCAGGGGTCAGCCACTCTGTCTTTGCTTTCCATCACGTCTAAGTTCTGGATGAGGTCTCCCAGCTCCTCTCCAGTCAGACAAGCAGTGCCACTCTTGGAGTACGTGTCCCGGAGCTGCAGCAGGAGAACAGCCATCATTTGTCACCTGGGATCTGCTCACAGCCCTCCAGCTGGGGTACGTCACTGAGTTCTCTATGCATAGGAACATGCTTTCTCTTCTTACAAATATTTGCTAGTATGGTGCAAGTGATGACTATAGAGACAGAATGAGTAATTAATCCTGAGTTTACATATTTATTTAATTACGATGAGGTAGCTAATATGCAGAAATGCATTCCTTTTGCACAAGGGATTTTCCTTCACAGATTACTGAGGATGAAATCAAGTATCGAACCATGGAGGCATTTTCCATTTTGTTTTTTTAGCCAGTGCCACTTACAACCCAGGCTTTCTCTTGGGGCTGTCTATAATGCATCCTGCCTGTATCCTGCCTGGGGTCTGTGTTTGACCTAAAGCCCAGAACAAAGCCCAGACAACAGAGATAAGATCTGGGTCCAAACTGAATTATAATGCTGAGTACTTGTGGTATGGGCTTATGTCTCTAACCTCTAGTTACAGAGGGTAATGGAATCCTTTGATAAAGAGGAAAGAGCAGCAGAAGTGCTGACTCCTGGGGCACCTTGCAGGAGGAGTTCTGCCCATGCAGGGCTGGGTGCAGGGTTGAGGTGAGGCACCACTGCTGCTCCGTGTAATCAGCTGCTGCATGCCCACATCCTGCAGTGCTGCACAGCTGCATCCTGCATCAGTTCTAGGGCCTTGTGTCAGTATGCAAAGCATTCACCTGGACTTCTTGTCACGTTTAAATGCCACTTTTCTTCTGTTAAAAATTTCTGCTTAGTTTGCTAAACAGATGTGTTTGTTCAGCGTGCAGTGGTTTCAGAGTTCCTTAAGACCTGAAAGCAATGTGGGGTCACTCCCCACCTCATGCTCCTGTTTGTTTAGTAAGAGTTTTCCCTTTCCACAAGGCTTAGGAAAAATCCCCTGCAATTCCTATCGCCTTGTTCAGCCCCTTCAGGCTGCAGCAGCACTCAGCTGAGCTGACCCTGACCCCTGGAACACCTCTGTGCTCTGCAGGCAGTGCTGAGAAAGTGCCTCCTGTGAGAGCTGGAGAAAGTTCCTAGGTCAGCGCTGAGGAATGCAGTGGAATTTTAAAGTCAGGGCTATTGTTTCAAAAAAGTCAACCAAAGTGGTTCAAATTGTGTGGTTTTAAGGAAAAGCGGCTCTTGGAGCTAAGGGCTCTGATGGATTTAGCCACGCTGCTCTGGTTCAGTGAGTTTAACAAAAACAAGTTTGCAGATGGAGTACTGCTGTTGTTCTCTCACCAGATGGGGCAATGCTCAGCTCCAGGCCTCTCCCTCACATCCTGAAGCACACAGCACTGTACCTCTGTCTCTCCCTCACTTGTTCTGATCCCCCAACACTTCACCTCTCTGCCACTGCAATAGCATTTTCCCTCCACTGGGAAATCCTCAGGGCATGCAAATTCATACCAGAGCCCACGTTGGCACTGCAGGGCTGGTGTTTGTCTTATGGGCAGAGAGAAAGCAAGGAGCAGATTTCTCCAGGACTCACGTAGATAACGCATATCTGCAGCACTGAGTCTGCGGACACGTCCTATAAAAGCACCCTGTTGTCCCTTCCTGCCCCAGGCTGTTTTCAAAACAAGGAAATGTGTGGCTATTTTCTTTGCAGCCCACATCCTACAGCACTGTGAACTTTATTGTGCTCATGTCTCCTCACTTCCTTCAATAGCAAAAGCGCTAAAACAAAAGGGTGGATCTGAGCACTCAGGTCGGCTGGGGAGGGAAAAGCCACTGTCTTATGTTACTTGTTTGGGAGTGATAAAAATATCCACAGCCTCAGGAGTTCGGTGAAGGTGCAGAAGTGTCAGTCATGAGAAGAAGGCAAACAGGAAGATGAAGTCCTAATGCATCTCTAGAGCTTTATTCCACGTGCACAATGTGGAGGAGGGGTAGCACCCCGTGGCTCCAGGTTGCCTTCTACACGGTTGTCGTGCACAAGCTGTGTGCCCGAGGTTCCTCTGCAGCCAGGTCTGCACGCTCAGTGCAGCTGTGGAGCTGTGCAGAACTCTGGGGCTGGATGCTGGGCTTTGTGTAAAGGGAAGGGAGAGAGAGGAGTGCTCTGAACCGCACTCTGATGTTTATGTATTTGTCTGCATTCTCAGCATTTTGCAAGTGAATGAAATGAAATCAGCGCAGCTCCGCGGTGCCGTCATCAGGCAGGGCTCAGCTAGAAGCTTAGCAGGACCATCTCCCGCCCTTCCAGAGCGCCAACCCCCACCGCAGGCAGCACGGGGTCCCGCCGTGCAGCGGGGCGATGCACGTGCAGCGAGGGCACGAGCACCGAGCAGTGCAAGAAGGGCTGATGGCTCGCAGCGCAGCGCTGGCTGCCCGCTGCCGGAGGTCGCTTCGTGCCCGCCGGCTCGGCCCGATGCTGCACGAGGCTCTTAAGGGGGCCGCCCCCCCACCCCAGCTTTTGTCGGGCGCGTTCCCATTGTCTGCGGGACATCCGGGGGGGAGGGGGGGAGCTGGCCGCTCGCGCAGCTCCGCACGAGATAAGCGTTTGCAAACCCCGTGCAGAAGAAAAACACAAACCACCAACCACCACCACCACCACAAAAAAAAAAAAAGTAACTTTTAGGAAAAAACAAAACAAAACAAAAAAAAAAAAACAAGAGCTCCCCGCCTGGCCCCGCGGCACCCACCTGCTTCAACTCGTTGGTGAAGTAGATGTAGGTGACGGCCACGCAGACGGACTGCAGCAGCACCGCAGCCACCAGCACGGCCCCGCAGGTGTGCGCGGGGCTGGGCCCGCCCGCGGGCAGCATCTTAGCGGCGGGACCTCGCGGAGCGCCTCCGCGGCCTTTATAAGGGGCTTCCCCTGCACAGGAGGCGGGGCCGGGCCGCCCCCTGCGCGCTCCCGCCTCCCGGTAACTCTCCTGGCGGTATAACGCGCGGCCTTGAGGAGGTCCGAAAGAAAGGCTCGTGAAAAACGGCCTCTGTGCTGCCTCGTTTAACGCAGCTACTGCGTTCCTGTGCCAGAAGTTGGCAGGAGTCGATTGAAAAGTGCACGGCTAACGTGAGGAGGAGCCCCGCCCCTTTCCATCCCCATCCTGCACGGAGCTCGACTTCGATTGAAGGAAGCGAAACTCTTCCTTCTCTGTTTACTTTCAAAACGAACAGAAGCTCAAGAGAAGCAAAAGTGAAAGCATCTGCTGGATGCTCCTGCTTCTTGTAAAGAATCACAGAATCATGATGCTTGGAGAAGACCTCTAAGATCCCCAGGTCCAATGCCAAACATCCAACCCCGCTGCCCACGTCCCTCAGTGCTGCATCCCACGGCTCTGAACATCTCCAGGGACGGTGACCCCACCACTCTCTGGGCAGCTGTGCCGCTGCTATCAGAAGTGTTTCATAATATCCAACCTGAACCTCCCCTGGCACAACGTTTTGTCTTTAATGGAGGTAAACTCACACTGAAAATAATTTGTTTCAAGGGTTCTGAGAGTATAAAATTTCTGTTTTGATGAAACTCTACTGCAGCAAAACCTCAAGGCCGTGACACCAGATGGAAGGAATGCTGCCAGCACTTTTTTTAACCAAAATTAAGTTGTGTTCCATGCATAGCGCTGGATGGAAGCAGCTTGCTAGCAAAACTTCTGATCTTTCCTGGCTCTTCCATCCTATTAAACCTTACCCAGGAAAGCCTTTAACTAGGGATAAGCCTTAATCTGTGCTGCAGGCTCAGGACCCATGTTATTGGTCTGGCAGGGAAGCACCTGGTCCTGGAGCCACAATGCCTGGGAGCTGTTCCTCCCCAGTGATGTTTCCACAGCAGGATAGAGGTTAGTGTGTATTTATTTCTGTACTTCCCCGACTGATGCAGATGGTTGTTGTTATCATCCCACGAGCCCCAGCACAGCAGGCCTGTGCCCATTTTCCAAGGCAGAGAAAGCAGAAGTAACCTTTGGGTAAGCAGCAATTGGTGGTGATGCACTGGAACAGGTTGCCCAAGGAGGCTGTGGATGCCCCATCCCTGGAGGCATTCAAGGCCAGGCTGGATGTGGCTCTGGGCAGCCTGGTCTGCTGGTTGGCGACTCTGCACAAAGCTGTCCACGTCCACAGTCTAAGCTGGGCAGAACAGAGTTAACTTTGCAAGTGTGGGACAGATCACATCTTGGCTCCTGCAGTTCCTTTCTGCACCAGATTTAGACCTCATGTTTTGCTGTGAACCACTGCAAATTCATGAGTTAATCATCACTTGCACTGTCACAGAATTGGTATGAGGATGAATTTATCAGTGTAATGCTCTCTTTAGCCTATGGCATTACACAACAACAGTGGGCTAGCATCCCCATCATGCACACGCATTGTAAGCTCTGGTCTGTGGCTTCAGTCTCACAATTCAAAATTTTTGTCTGTCTTAGAATGAGATTTTGGTCAAAAAGAAAAGTTTCTAAAAACTTCATTTGGAATAGTTGAAATGATTTTACAATCTCAGTAACGTTTATATCCATTGTTAAGGGCTATAGGGATATACTTTCCTGTACGTCCCTCGAGAGCACAGAGGTGGAACTCCACCAGGAGCAGACCCCACAGCGGGGTCTGGCCATGCAGTGACTGCTCTTGCACTGCCAGGCTGCGAAGCATTCGGTGCTGCCAAGAGCCTGGGAGTGCAAAAGGTATGTCTGCAGGGTAAGCCTGTCTCTTTGTTACATGAACAAAGTGATAATGTTCAAACAAGTTCATTGCAGCTCTGGAGGTTGCTGCGAGGAAAGCTGTAACACACTGAGCTGCTGCCACTGTGTTTCAGAAAGGGGAAGAATTGTCCTTTGCACACAGCAGTGTCCTAGTGAGCAATCAGGTAAAGCCTTGAAGCATGAAATTTGATTATCTTCATCACAGATGAGTGCCCTTAACCTCCCTTGAAAATAAAAGGCAAACATTTATCTTTAGGATGCTAGATCTCTATGCAAAGAAAAGTCTTTTTCGGAGGCTTCTTCATGGTGAAGCACCTGTCACATGCCTGTCTAGCTTTGCCCAGCTAGTTTCCTGCCAGGACCATCTTGAGGATGGGCTAATGAGTGCGGGGAATAGCTCTGTTTGCATCTTGCACTGCCAACACCTGTGCATATGTAGGAAGAGGATGTGTCATGTATGGTGGTACTGGTTGCTGTGGGAATTTCCTTTGGTTTGTTTTTGCTGTGAGGAAATGGCCATTTCAGTGCCATGGAGGTGTTGGGTTGCCTGGTGGCTGCTTTCTCTGGGGGAAGTGGACACTGACTGGTTGCTGAATGCTGTGTATTCTGATCTAGATACTCACTGAGATACAAATGTCTTCTGCCACTTCTTCTATATCTATTGAAAGACTTCATGCCGGTAGCTAGGAAGTTTCATTTGCTCAGTCTTTCATGCTGCATAGTCTGTATAAGAAAAGCAATAACAAGAAGGAAATCTGGCCGTGGATGTTCCCACTCTTTAGCTCTGGGATGTGGAGGACCTATGGGAGTGAGGTATAGCCATTCTCCCTCAGGAAATACTCTTTGGAGTCTTTCAGTGTGTTGGTATCTGCAGCATCTCAGATGCAGTTCTTTTCAGGTTACACAGCATTCAGGGGGCTGTGAGAGCTCAGGGAAGAAGCAGGTTGGCCTGCACTGGACAAGACCACCTAGAGCTTTAGAGAGAACCTACTGAGGTCAGTGACAGGGAAAGACGTAATGGTGAAGTGCAGGATGGTGCAGGCTGGGAGGGGAAGCTGAACTGCTGGTGCATGTTGCTGGGCTATCAGTCAGGGGGAGTAAATCTGAAGGGAGACACTGGAATGCAGGGAACATGCCAACAATATCACAGAGTGATAAAATCGCACACACTTTAATATTATAGAAGGTGTTGCATAAATGTCATGCAGGAGATGCAGAAATAGCTTTTTGCTTATGTAGATCTTCAGTTTGTGTTTTCAGTGGTGCTGAATGGCAAACACATTTTCTCTCTGCCCTGAAAAATGAGTCTTTATGCAGCAAGAAGCAGAAGCTCCCCACAGCTACCAGCAAACCCAGGATCAGTGCAGCCCTTTGGCCCGACTGCTGCACGGAGGGGACCTGTGCTGCTCCAGCATTTACAGATGGCAAATTTTGCCAAGTGCAAGTTGAGTTTCTGGGCTTGAACAGCACTGAAACACAGAAAACAGAAAGGGAAGAAGGGAGCACTGAAGGGGGAGTTGTCTCCTAGATCAACACGCCTTTATTTTCACCATTCCTACTCCAATGTTGTGTAATATTTAACTGAAAAATATAACTATAGCAATATTTAACTAAAAGTAAACTGCTGCGTACTTCACTGAGCTGCACTGTATTTACTCTTAGGGCTCAGGTTTTTGCTTTGCTCAGTTTTTTCAAGTTGAACTCAAGCTGACATCAGTGTGTGAGAGGAGAACTGGAGTGTCTGGGAACGAAAAGGTTTAACAAACACTTCTTCAGACTTTTTTAAGAAGGATTTCCTTATTTACTCGGGAAGGATGTTCAGAAAGATTCCCAATAATAAACAGCTAATTCCTAAATTCCTAAATCCTGAGGTAGAGAACAAAGTATTTTTAACAATCAGTTTCAGATCTGTGTGTTTGCTGTATGCAGCCCAGCACTTCGTTTTGAATAACTCGCAATACTTGTTTTTTTCTCATTAATTGAGACGTGAGTTAACACATAAGCAAAGCACAGAGTCTTCTCTCAGCAAGCAAAACATTCCCAACTTGTATTCGACTTTGGTCAGTCACTACTCTTATTTGTCTGACTATCAACATTATCAGCAGATTAACTACTATTCTGGTCACTCAGAGCTGCCAGGTAACTTATTAACAGAAGGTTTATTCAGATAATGCAAATAAAGTGCATTTGAAAACAAAACATCAAATGTCAACAGTTAGAAAGAGCCTTCACAGAGGTGCTTTGAGTCCCATTGAAGACTCATATTTCTTCTCAGATCTGAGTGCACAGTGTTTAGGGGGATCCACACAATTTCAGATGGTGTTTCCAAGTGGATGTGTAGAGTCGTTGGGTCTTCCTTTAACAGGAAATCAGCATGGGCAGGATTTCTGAACTGGAGAGGATGACTGGGAGGGAGAGGTTGCAGGAGGGAATGCATAGGGTGTGTGCGAGGGTCCTGCAGTGGGTAGAGAAGAGAGGCCTTGAAAATCCCCACTGCCCCCATCTCTGCAGAGGAGCCAGGCAAGCCTTGTAAGCTCCTCCTTGTAACTCCCATGGATTTGCTTCTTTTACCATGGTTCCTTTGGAGCTGGGGCAGTGGCAGTGCCTAACCATCCCCTCCCACACTGTGCCGGAGCTGACAAGGACAACTGGGGCCACAATGCAAAGGTAGATCACAAAAGAAGGTAAAAAAGCACTTATAAAAAAGTTTGTACTGACTCTGTTTTCTGGAAGCTGTTTCGCAGCAGGGACACCAGACTGGTGGGGCACAGCTGAGGGCATGACAAACTGCACAGTGCAGCAAAACATGGGAGGAGATGCTTAAAACACTTTTTCTGCTCATGGACATGATTTTGTGATGACTCGTATAGATAGAATCGACCTTTTCTAAACCCCATCTCCTACAGTTGATCAAGGATCTTAGATTGCATGAGGAAAACTTTACTGATGGAGGAGGAAAATTGGAAATGCAGCAAAGGCATGTCCTGGAGGTTCAACCATCAACTCAGATAATAAAGAAATCCAGACTTCCCTGT
This sequence comes from Meleagris gallopavo, assembly GCF_905368555.1. Classification (NCBI taxonomy): domain Eukaryota; kingdom Metazoa; phylum Chordata; class Aves; order Galliformes; family Phasianidae; genus Meleagris; species Meleagris gallopavo. The sequence continues at coordinate 18,698,322 of NC_139414.1, read as the reverse complement.
AAAATGTTTCACAATAGTAAAACCATTTCAAAGCTTTTTCCAGATGAGCATTGAAAACTTGTGTTGGCAGATTCTGTAGGTGAGATTGCCATGGAGAGGGCTGCAGAGGGTGTTTGTGTCCTTTTAAAGATACATGGACACACAGAGATGGATCTGGAGAAGCACAGCTCAAAGTTGACATTGGTAAGAGCTGACAAGATGTGCTGGTGTGGTGTGCTGAGCCTTGGTGGGGCTCAGCTCAGCAGTGAGGAGGCTGCAAATGGGTTAAGCCATGGCAAAGCACGCAGCGCTCTGCCCTGTGCTCTTGCTGTCTGCTTTGGATCAGCTCTGGTGCAAACTGAGGCCACTACAGTTCGTTAGGCCAGCCAGGAGCTGGACAGTTACCTTGTGGGCTAGCAAGGAGACACTGGCTTGGGCAAGAGCTCAAGGAGAGGAGGGGAGCCTGCGTTTTCATGCTGCTCAAACAGATTGGGGGGAAGATCTGCCTAATGCTTATCCATAATGAAATTAATTTTGGAAGGTAACAGCTCTTTTTTGAGAAATAGCTCTATTTACAAGAACATTTCACGGGGACTTTTTAATTTCAGTTTTGCTTTTGTGTTCTTTGTTACTAGCAGTTTCCATTTTAGCAGTGCTTCTTGGCAAAGGAAGCGATAAATACAAACTTAAGTTACACCCATGCTTTGTTTTAGCAGGCACTTCCAGCTGGGCACTGGGGCAGTGCAGTGGTGCCCTTTGGGAAGGTCTCTGCAGTCTTCTTCAGTTCCCATGGCTGGTTTATGATGTGGTGGCCCAAAGAGTTTGTGTGATGTATTTAAGGGGCAAAATAGTACAGTGCTGCACAAGGAGCCTTCATCCAAGGCTGTGTCCTGAGCTCCCCTTTCATGAAAGAAGGGCTGGGGTCATTCACACGCTCCTTCCACCACAGCTTAACAACCATCACTTTTGAGCCATATTGAAACCACACTGATATTACTCCATGCCAGTGCCCAGCTGTATAAGGGACATTTGTCTTATTTAGGGAAATACAGCCCCCTCTTCCCCATAACACACTTTGGAGAGAAAAGTGGAAGGTGGAGCTTGGGTAAGTGCACCTTGTGGCTGAAGTGTGAATACTAAGAGCAGGCTGTGAATTTGAAATTGCTCTTTTAACACAAAAGCTTAGCTCCTAAACTAGGAAACAGCCTTTGTACTCACTGCTATCAGCAAGTTCACTTTTTTTACTATTACAATTGAAATAGGAGCAACTGGGTGTATAATTACGTTAATTTGGACAGCAAGGCAACTATATAGCACAGTATGTTTGCCAGCTTCTTCTCCTAGCTGCTGATGGCTCTACATATGTTATTTAAATTACAGGATAGCAGAGGACAGTGAGTTGCTCTTGCAGATCTAAATATGAGAGTTATCAGGGTTCTTCCATTGGGATTGCCCAAGAGGAGAGATCATGCACAGGACCCTTGCCGGGAGCGGAGACCACCGCTGTGCTCTGCAGATTTGCACACAACTGTGTTTCCTTTTCTTCACTTTGTCTTTTTAAGACACAATTACCACTGCTGGCAAGGAAGGGGTGCTGGTTTTAATTCTGAATCAGTCAAAACTGATAAACCACTCAGAAGTAATGGATGTGCATTTTGAGCACCCCTTATTGCAGCCTGCCTACAGAACCTACTTTCAAGCAGCAATTTCCTCATCTCTCAAGATATCCAGAGAGTAGAAGTTAGAGATGTTTTATAAATATTCCACACATAGCCTGCTTTTTCCAGGCGTATCCTCTATCTTCACTCAGAAATTTTCTCCAGGGTCAGCTGAGGCTGTGATAACGTGCAGAGCATCCCTCAGCAGCCTGCTGAGCTTGCAGAAATCTCAGATTTACACCATGTCCACCTTCAGCAGGAGTCAGATTATTTGGGATTTGCACACATAGTCCAGAAAACTGAGGCATACAGGTTTGGCAAATCAGATGGATCCTCATATATGCCTTCACTATGTGCATGCATATATTGTACAAGTGCTTATGTTCCTAGCTTGAACATTGTGAAGAGAAAAATGATGTTTCCAATTTGTAATTTTTTTGTGCTTATCTTGTTATAGGCATAACATGCTCTTATTCCAAATAAATAATTTGTGTTTTATTCCCAAGGGAGCATAATAGCCAGGCAGGAACAGCAGATTGCAGATAACATGCTTATAATCAATTAGCAGAACAATGCAGTCCTTTGAAGTTTTCTGCAAAGCGTTCAACTTATAAACGTGCACAGGGACTAGGGCAGGAGCTGAGATCTGAACCTGGAGGGAAACTTTGGCAGTGGGAGATATAAACTAGCAAGTGAGGAAGTTTTGCTAAGAGGAAAAAGCAGATGAGAGCACATTGTTAAAAAAAAATCCCTTTTCAAGCCTGGCTTCATGCCTGGAGATTTGGCACTGTGGTTGTTTTGAAAGAAGTCTGTCAACTCCCAGTGCAGTTCCTGAGCTCAGTGGGTTTCCATCTGGTGGGGCTCATAGGAAAATCCCTTGCTGTCCACCAGATGAGTGTCTCTGCCTGCCACGGAATTCAGGCTCCTTACAGAGCAGGACCAACGTACACAGGAGTCCTGATGTAAGTCCTGATGTACATTAGCAGTGCTCTACCTCCACTGAAGAGGTGGGCCTGTCCCTTCCCTCCTTAGGGACAGCCCAGGTGTGAGATGTCCTGTGGGTTGACATTCTCAAGCCCTACAGCTCCTGTCACCTCTCATGATGGAAGAAGAAATCATTCTCATGGATGCTTGATCTAGCAGTTGTTTTTTTAGACACCAAACTGCATCCAGCTGATGAAGGTGTGTGTTCTGGGAACAGATCTGCGAGCCCAGCACTCCAGAGTGCTCCCTGGGCTCCTCTATGGGTGGTTTTTCTCTGACTTCAGCCACACCATTCAGCCTTCCTACCGCAATGTGTCTCTGTCTTCCAGGGGACCACCAGGCGGAAGAAATCTCAGCACCCATTTCCTCCACAGGCAGATTATGAAGAATTCGTGCTTGAGGAGCACTTTGAGAAGTGAGTTTTAAGACTGAATTATTGATGCTTTGACAAACCTTTTTTTTTTTTTTTTGTGAGAATTACTTAATACATTGACTAATCGGATAACGTACATGGCACTGCTCCAAACTTAAAGCCTCCATGTCTGATAGGTATGAATGTGCATGGGTGAATGTACACTACCATTAAAAACATAAATATATCTGAATACCTGTACACAATGTACAGCAGTCCTCAGTTTTGCTGCATTTAGCAAAGTTTTGCTTAATGTGCTTTACATCCCCATGATGATATTCATCCCTGATGGAGTACTGCTGTAGTTGAATCAGCTGTCTGTTTAGCATGTAAGACATCTGGTATTTAAATTCCTTAACATAGACGATATATTTCAGATAAAGGCAGCTCAGTGTTTGGTGAGCACACGCAGCTCTCCAAAATTGCCATCAGGTTACTTTGCTGGTGTAGAGAGTTGATGTATGTTCAGCATGGGCTTACACTACCTGTAGACTATGCAATCTTTACAACATCTATTGCATTCACCTTTATCTTTTTCTCACATTCGTGCAGATAGAAAGCATCGTGTCCAAGCTGGCTTCCAAAATTTCTCCCGAATTTCTGCTCTTTGGTGGGTCTCAGCAGTTACTGCAGAGTGTGAATCCTGTGAAGGTAAGAGGAGACAAGCAGGGTTTAAGTTCCAGGTGATCTGGATTGAGATGTGTTTTCTGAACAGAAATGTTGAATGCAAGAAAGCATTATCTTGAGATAGAGGCTTAAGGTAAAGGTTGTGTTCTGCTTAACACATCATATTAATCTAACAGCATCACCAGTTTTGTGTAGCTGCAAAGTATCTGTCCTTTATCCTCATACAGACAGCATGAGTGAAAGGTCAGCTGGTGGTCAGCATCGTGCTTTGCTGGGTCGGCAGCACAGCTGAATGTTTCCAGGAAATGAACATTTGTACGCCCCGAGGAGCATTTTTAAGGTATGCGTTATCTGTTTGTGAAATCCACTTTTCCAAAAGCAAAATATTTATGTCTGAAGCTTTTATTCCCAGTCATGGCAATGCACTTCCCTGCAACTCTGCTCCGTGTTGTGAGTGCTCTGAGTGGAGGGAAAACAGTTTGATGCTTGGGCTGTGCTCCTGGCAGCTGTAAAAACCGAGTCATAACTTGCACACCAAGTGTTGTGAAATCACTGACACTGGATGAATGTGGAACAGCTGGATTTCATCCTTTGCAACACCACTTTTTGACTGTAAAGTAGTGCTCATGCTAACGCTAATCTGAACTGAAGATTGTAAGCTAAATGTACAGGGGAGCAAAGACGTCTGTGCACTGGAGGCATCAGCAGGCACATGCACGAAGACCCCACTATGTAGACAGCCCCTGCAGAGCCACAGAAGCAATGCAGAGGTGTGCTTTGTGCTCAGAGACCCACCCAGCTACAGGGATTACCTTCAGGCTGGCGAGAAACTTCACACCCTTTGGGAGCTGGTGGAGAGAGTGAGTTGTTGCAGGAGCCGTGTCACTGCAGAGCACAGCTGTATGCTGACACAGAGTAGAAGGAATGACCTGTTGATGCTGAAGGAGCCTGCTGTGTGGCTCCCAGCTGCTTGCTCCCATTGTTTCCCCTTAAATGCCTTTCCTTGCCGTGTGCCAGCGCTGCACGCACACACAAAACAAATAATTCATCTGGGGCTTTTCTCCCTGCCTGGAATTTCCACAAAAGCTTTGTTGTTACAGCTGATGATTTTGGGGTTTGAAATGTGTGCAGATATCTTTGGGATGGTGCGTTGGATTCGATTAATTGGAATAATTCCAATTAATATTCCAATTAATACCCAAATTCTCATGAAGTGCAGCAGGAACAAGCTTGTTTTATGGCGGACAGCCTGGAAGCACTGTACTAAACAGTGTGGCTTTCCAAAACTAGATGTGATTAACAACACCGCTGTAGTGTTTTGTTAGGCTGGGAGGCCAAATAGTCTGTGGAGAAGCCAAATACAGACATGTTTTCTTTATCGTCAGCAAAAATGCTTAAAAACCTGCTGAACAGCTGTCAGGCTTTTGGAACTCTGAATGCAATGCACACACAATCGGGTCAACTGTCTACCAGCATTAAAAGTGAAGCTCTCAGAATTAACAGAAATATTTGAGATAACGCCAGCAGAGAAGGTGACCGGCTGTGTTGCAGCTGCTGCACAGAGCCCTGGGGAATCAGGCTTTCCCAAAGAAACCCTGGAAGCTTTGCAGTGTTGATAAATACCCGGTTACTTTGTCTTCATACACAGGACTCAGGCAGATGAGCACATTGCTCTGTTGCCATGAACTTTAGCAGTTTCAAAGTTATTTACTCTGGTTGTAAGTGCAGATCTAGTGGGAAGACGAAGACAAAGCCACCTCGGCTCAAGGAAAAATATGTATATTTTCTGTTTATTTCGCTTTGCAACTTACATGGATTTAGGAACACAGCTGTGGCAATGCATTTGTATGTTTAAACCCATAAGGACAATCTTAACCATAGAGAGTTTACACTCCAAATACACTCCTGTGTGCATACAGAGTGCTGTGCAGCACCAATGGAAATTGTGTGATGGTTCACTTCTGCAGGAGATGCAGGGCTGATGTCCTATGAAAACAGCTGAGCACAGATGAGCAAATGTGTTGCTGCTGTTGGGTTTGTAGGAAGGCCTTTGGTTCAAAAACCTTATAGCAATTTCACCTACAATCAAGGAAGGAGCTTTCTTAATGCAAATTCCCCAGCAATTTCTGACAAATGTTGGGAATAGAAAAGTACACCCACCAAGATGGCTCTGCCCGACTCCTATTCCTCCTCGATCTGCCTGTTATGAGCTTTCTCACACTAGTGTGAGATGCTGATGTGGAAGGGGATACTGTGGCTTCAGTCCTTCTTGACATTCGGGATGCACTTCCCAAGCCTCTTTTTCCACCCTGCTGTGTGAAATTAATTTTGGCAAAATCTTGAGAGAATTAAACTGCAACAGAGTGATCTCCTTGCTCAGTTCATATTTGCTGCCTGCCTGATTTATGTTGAGAAGAGGCACTTGGGCATGCCAATTATCCTGTCTTTTATTTGCCTTGTGCATTGAGCCTTTGGCTACTAGAATTAAACTGGAAAATGCAATTAAAAGCATTAGCTGTAGCAAGCATACCACAAAATATCATTATATGCTTGACAATGTTCTCCTTCATATTGTTAATCCCCCCAGATCTACCTGCGCTATTAGATTTCATACATGGATTTTATTTTTCTCAAAAGACTAAATTAATTGGGATGAGCAAGTTGTGCACCTAATTGTGTAAGGAAAGAAAAGGAAGATGTCACCGTACTGCAAAACCTCTTGATAAACATAGTCTCAGCTGGAGTTGGAGAGCAAACATTACTCAAGCTTCAAATGTTTGTGGGTACCTGGACGATGTTATACTTGGCTTGGCACACCTTGGAAGTTACTGTGTATAAATGAGGTCTTTGGGTCTTTGAGCGAGGCTGGCAGTGCATGCCAGGGCTGAATGCTGGGGCCCTTCTCCTCCCTTCCCTCCCAGATGAGGTTCAACAGATCTGAATGCATCCATCCTACCACACACCCAGGTACCTGTGTGGGGAGCATGTGCTTGTGAGACACGCTGCTGTTGTCCTTCAAGGAGCAAACTTAGAAGACTAACTTCCCTTGCTCCTCATTCCCAGGATAAAATAGACCATCAAAAAAAAATAAAAGCAAAATTCTGACTCAGCATGCAGTTACAGTAAGCTGAAAAGGCAGGAATGCACCAGTGTTGAACGCAGCTGCCAAATTCCTGTGGTTATTTCCCTGCAATACAGTCTGAGGAGAAAATCAGTAAAGATAAAATAAGCTGAGATGGTATTAACCCTGCAAAGTCTGCGAGGTCAGGTTACTGGCTTTGCCAGCGAAGATCCAAGAATGCCTGACTCTCATACCTTAGCTGCATAGCCTTCCTTATGGTGAGAATATACGTGAGTCATGCAAGTGCTTGCATAACACCTTTAAAAGACATCTCTTGATCTCTGATAGAAACACTACTGCAGGAAAGAGTTGCTGTTTCCTTATTGCAAAGACCTGACAGAAGTCCTGCTTGCCTTAAGTTTAAACCTTCTCTCTACCTGTGCAAGGAGGAGTTCCACAGAAAACAGATGTCTAAGGCCTGAAGAGGTACATGTGGAAAAGAGAAGAACAAAGGAGAATCTAGACAGGCCCAGCTCACTGCTGACATGCTATGCCTTGTTGTGTGATGACAAACAGGAAGGCTGGCATCTCTGCAGCAGCAAAACAGATTGAGCTGAAGAAAGGCAACTTTTTGGCTAGCTGGAGCCTGCCAGGAGTGGTGATATCTGACTGCGTGCTGTTGGATTGCGACATTTCGTCTGTTTCTGTTAGTCCTAGTGGGAAGTATAAAGGGCTGGATAAGTCTGGTGACTTTGCCCTGCTGGACTCAGTTCACTTAATGTTTATTGCTCAAGATAGATGAGAGCAAAAACATAAAAGAAACTTTCTTCGCTCAGGGGAAACAAAACTTACCTGACTGATACAATTACCCACGGGTTCTTTGCCTTTGCATTACTCTGGAGGAGGGATGCAGCTCCAGGAGGGCCCAGGGCTGGGTGTATGTGCACACAGGGGCTGCAGCCAGCTCCCCATGCCTGGCCACCAGCCTCGTGTCACATGGGAAGCATTTGTGCTTCACTGAGGGCTCGTTTCTTTATGAGCATTTCGGGGAAACAAGCCTAGTGATAGGGCTGAGCAGATAAACAACAACAGCCCTGTTTTCTTCTGAGTTTTCCTGATTGTTTTATTGGTCTCTGGGAAAGCACCAGGTCAGAATGCTTTGAACACACCTGCCTGTGCTGCAGTTTGCCTCTTGGGAAGGGCTGTGGTAAAATCCCAGTCTGGTTCTATTGTTCCAAACACTGCCCACCTTGTGCTGGTGCCAGGGGCTCCTTCACACGCAGATTAGATGAGGTAATTATCCGTGCACCGGCAGAAGCCTGCCTGAGTTTCTTGCGTTCCTACTGCTTCCTCACAGTGACAAAGTTGAGGAGACCCCAGGTCCTCACAGTGCCCCATGGCTGGGGACAGCTGGCTGCTCAGTTTGGGGACTCCCATCAGCTGCAGACCCACAGCTCCTAAAGAAAACAGGCTTTCTCTTGGCTGCAGCAGGCTGTAGTTAAGGTCTCAATGTGCTGATACCTTGGTCACCTAATTTCTTCCTTAACGATTAGTGAAGTCTCTCCAGCTGCTGTGAGGAGTAGGGTGCTTTTGGAGGGCTTCCAGTGCTGCTACCCTTGGAGCATTTTCAGTGTTGTCAACAGTCAAGGAGAAAAACAGCAGAAACCAGGAACCTTGCTTGAGCAAACCGCTGACACTGAGATGAGCTGCCCTGTACAGGGCTGGGCTTAGGTGGATACATGCAGAGGAGTGCAAGAACTGCTACTGAACCAGCCTCAGCTTGTAGATCCAGTGGAGAGCAAGCCAACACCCTCACAGCTCTGCCTCAGAGCTCATAGGGACTTGGCACTTGTACAAGTGCTGCTGAGAAGTTAACAGCAATACTGGGAGATGGAATTTCCCTCTCCAACCTGTGGTAAACATCCTCAGCCTCCCTTTGCACCAGGTCCCGGGCTGCTGGTGGGAGAGCTCAGCACAGCTCAATCCCACTCGTGCTTCTGGTGTTGATTTTTAAACCTTCTCCTGCAGTGAAGTCCCCTGGATCCTGAGACTGACAGCAGTGCTGCTCACAGAAAGGGTTAGGCATTAACCTAAAGCACCTTCTGCCTTAACTTGTTTTTCAGCTGGAAAACAGAAATTTGATTACAAATCCTGGTACTGATATAAATTAACTTTTAATGATTTCTGTGTCCTGACTTGCTTCACAGGCCAGCTGGTTTTGCTTCCAGCTCTGCATACTGAGTCACAAGGGGTCAGGCTGAGGAGGACACCTGCAAGTAGAGTGACAGATTGGAGCTGAGTTAACCAAGCTGCCCTTTGCTGATTACAGAGTGAGTAAACAAGCCTGTTGAGGAAGTGTTAGGAGGAAGAGCATGAAGCTGAGTTTGCTTTGGTGGGTTAACATGCAAATAGGTCCCCTGCTCTTCACAGCTCAGATGATACTGTTCTGAGCAGGCAGAAGAGAGCAGGGTGGTCTCTGCTGAGGATAAAGATGTATTTCAAAGCGACACCAAGAAGTAAGTTACAATTAGAATGTACATTTGGAAAGCCCTAAAAGCTGGGATGGGCAGCCGATATAAGTATGAACTTGCACCTGCCTCAAGGTGACATCTTTTTTAATTCTTACTCAAACTCAGAAACTCCCTTGGAAATGCAAGCAGGTGAGAAGATTACCAGCCCAAAAAATCAGGCTGATGGCACTCGCTGAAATCGGTGGGCTGAGGCCAAATTCATGCCAACAATCTCACCTTATTTGGAGTGAAATGAGTGTTATAAACCAAGAATCAGTCTATAATCCTTAAGGAAGTGGTTCTAGGTTTCTTACTGTTGCAACACATATAGTGCATGTATGTATGTATATACTTATAATAAGTGGTTTCTTAGAGCATGCTTAAAGATAGATGTTGTCTGGAAGCTTCTGTTTCACCAGTGGCAGCGTTGTTCGGGGTGAACCATGCGATTGCATGGCTACATTCACCTCTGCAGCTCTGTCACTGTCACAGTGCTCTGCTGTGGAGTTGGTGGAGTTGGACAACACCCAGTGGAGATGGGTCTGTGCTCTGTACTGGATGCCCTGTCTGTGTGCTAATCACTGGGGGGTTAGCTGTTAAATCCACAGTGTGCTCTCTAATTAATCTTTTCAACACAGTTTTTTGGGTTCTTTTTGGAGGAAGAGGGATGTTGTGAAACCCTGTAAGTAGATACTGAATGTGTGTTTTACAACTTACAGCATGTTTGCATGGCAGGGATGGAGGTGCTGGAGCAGATGATGTGATAGCTGTTAAAGCAACACAGAGCGTGTACACGTGGCTGGATGGTGAAAAGCATCAAAGGTAACTCATCTGATGGCTAAAACAACCCTCAGCCCCACTACTGACAACACCAGGTGATGCAGGCTGCCATGGGCTGCTTTGGTAGTGGGACTCTTGGAAGGGCCCTTGTACTTGCAGCCAGCTGCCTCACACAGCATGGAATAGCAGAAATAGCCCAATTTCCCTAGTTTACCTTTGGGGGTTGAAATGCAACCACTTCCAGGGCCACTCACTTCTCTCTGTAGATTTGGGAGACACTGCTATGTCTTCTTTCCATGCATCCGTGCTTATATCGTTGCATGTGAAGGCAATTAAGGCCCTGAAAATGCAGTGCTACACAACCAGGAGCTCCATCCTGGGAGCAGCGAGGCAGCCTCCCCCTGGTGCACCCGCCCTTTTGGTTCTGCAGGATCACAAGATGCACAGACAGCAAAAAGAGACCCAGATGGCTGCACACACCCCAACTGGCTTGCAAATCTGAACTAATAGGAACTGGAGCTGAAAAAATCCTCATGAGCTGCCAAAGTCTGAAAGAAATTCAGACTCCAGTGGAAGAATGGCACTGGTTTGGTTCTGGTTTTTGCAAGAAACCTCAGAGCAAGCTCAGGTCATCAACTCCGCACATCATCCGTGTGTAAATTCGTGACTCAGGGCTTGGGCAGCCACAAGTCTTGGCGCAGATCCCGCTGTAACGCTGCATTTCTCCTGTTTTCAAAACACGCTGCACGTTTCCCCGTGAGTCTTTGTTTTAAACGCTCCCTCTGCTGGCTGTTGTGTGAATTATTGTCTGCTAATTCAACACCTCAGACTGCATTTCAGCTGCAAAGTTGTCCCTGGGTTAATAGCAAAAAATGTTTTTCTTTATTTCTCTACCGCGCTCTGAATCCTGCAGCTCAATTTCATCGCACCTACACAGTGTTTGTGGGAGAGACCGTTTTCTATTTACACCAATTATTACTGATGGCTTAAATCTCTCATTACAAAACGTGTTGCCCCCTTAAGGAGTTCTGCCTTTCCTGCATCTCTGGGCTGCCTTACTATAAAGCACAGCAGTTCAATGTTATTATTTCTCCCTTAAGAAATGAAGGTCATGATGGAAATATTTAGTGTTGGCTTGTTTATATACAGCCAGAAAAAAAAATAGTAATGATAAAAAGTTTTATAAAAGCAGTTTTAAAGGGGAGATTGTAGCATTTCTATTTGTTGTTGTTGTTGTTGTTTTTTCTTTTTCCTCTCTTCTTGTTGAACAGCTGATAAACACTTTGAAATGGTGCAGAAAACTACGGTGGAAAAAATGTTAAACTTATGTGAGGAGTAAAAGGCAGTCCTGGGGTGATGTGCTGCCAAAGATTTTGCAACTCTTATGAAAGAAATAAATACAGCTGGACTTGTGCCAAAGAAGGAATTAAAAGCAAGCAGAGAACACGTGCTGTTCCTGGAGACAAACAAAATAGCGTGTGGTCCTGATCCAAGGAGGCTTCTCAGCACGAAGCAAAGGCAAACAGGTAAGAAAATAGAACTAGGATATACACTGGATAAAACTGATTTCAAACATATCATCTATTAGCACATACAATCTGTTTATAGAGCAAAATGAGGGACGTAAGCTCAGCTGCCTATCCAGGAGAGAGCAACAGCGCTTGTGCAGGCATCGTGCATTATCCAATGCAAGCAAATGTAGTCAGCATTTATCAGATACCAAGGAGGAGAAGGATATGCACACAGAGCATGGACACACAGACAAGGCTTCCTGCTCTGCAAATATCCACCCTGGTTTGAATTCAGCATTTTGGGCAGTAACTGTCATTGACCTCTTCTAAGTGAAAACTCAGATTGGAAGTGTTGCACATCTAGAAAAAAAGAAAAAAGAAAAAGCAGAAGAAAACAGCAGATACATTTCATTTTATTTGTTCTTCAGTAGCACGTTTGAATCGCACTTGCTAATTAGATCTTACAAGATCTTTGCCCTGCGCGGGGAGAGAAGCAAACAAACGGTCACATGTACATTACTGAATGCATTCACATCAACTATGTTGCACTTTGGGTTTCTGAACATCATAAATAAGAGAACTAATTACACCAGCTTAGAGATCAGAGCAGCTTTTAAGAGGTTTGTCAGGTTAATCTAGCATCTTTGTTTGAGAAAGTTTCTCATAAAGTTTAATCAGAGATTAGAAATATACCCATTGATACAAATCCATACATACAAATTGATATTAGTGATTTTTATGCACCGTTACACATTTTCATTTTGCTTCTGGTTTTGAGAAATGCTCAACTCTCATTCTTTAAGAGGTTCTAGGCTGCACAAACAAAAACTTCATTTAGTTCTGTGAATATTGGCCAAAACTGCTGGGGAACTGCTAATACAGTTCCCAATCTATGAAGTAGGATTGAAGTGGCCATAGGTTCGTGTTGTGCAGGCTTTGTCCTTAAATTAACTGTCGGAGGGGGGAGAAAAGGTTGTCTTCAGAAAGTAGATGCTTGTTTAATGGAAAGGTAATGAGACAAATTTGTCGAGTAACTTTTAGAAGGCAGACTTTTCACTACATTTGTGAAACAGTGTTAGAAGCATTTCTGCATCTGATCCTAAATCGTGCAAGGTGCCCTAAACTGCTTTGTGAAACTAAAGGAATGAAGGTGCTACTTACATCCACAAAGACACTTCAGGAGACTGTAGGACTCTTCCAAATGGGGATTACTAAAGAAATAAAGCACTACATGAACAGATAAAGCTTTTTTAACATGCATTAACCTTAACCTCTTCCTTGCAGGCACCAGACCTCTGTAAAATGCTGTCAGTGCTCTGCTTGGGTGACTGCAGCAGTTCAGCTGGAAGCAGTGCTGAACTTTCAACTCTTTGACTGTCTGCATGGGAGAACCAAGCAGGAGGAAAGGTGAGGATGCAACTAACACTTACTTCAAGGTTTACGCTGAATTTTAATCAAGTGTCCTGTGCAGCTACGTACCAAAAGGTCTTTTTACAGCTGTAACTTTACCTCTTTTTGTATGCAATAGGAAACGCAATGCATCTTTGCAGCCGCTATGTGCTAACCCATACAGCTGCATGGTAAAAGCAGTCAGGGTACTTTGACAGAGCTACTGTATGAGCTCTGTGCATCTCATCCAAGCTGTGCTGCCATCTCGGATGCCATGTCAAGCTGGTGATGACAGTAAATACATTCAATCCAGTTATACACTTACTACCACTTCTTGTGCCAAGACTTAATGTGCTTCAGTGCATGAAGGAAATATACAACCAACTCCAGGAATATATATTCCAGCTCTCCATTTCAGTTAAAAAAAAAAAAAAATACAGCAGTGATTACATTATAACTTCATAGCAGGTATTTATAATTTAGCTATAAACAAAGGCTGATCTAAAGCTCTGCAGCCTGCTCTCAGGTAATGCAGTTGCCACAGAAATGGTAAAAATATTAACCTCTTTTTTTTTTTTTTCCAGTATTACAACTACTATCTTTTAAAGACTGCAAGTTAATATAAATTATACCTCTTCTGACATAGTTTCCTGCAAGTGGGAAAGCCAGGAGAGCCTTATTGTTACAACTCAGTGAAAAACATATTTTGATTCTTAGTCATGAGCAAGCAAGTGTAGCTGTTTGCATACAGTGAGATGGATACTGGTGCAGTCTCCTTTTCAAGATTAGTAATTTATGAATGGACAGAACTTTGGTATCTCTTTTAAGTAAGTTGTATCTACTGAAGTTGTGTCTATGGGGGAGGAAGGGAAGACAGATGACTTAAATCTATTAAAAAAAAATTGAATACTTCTGCAGTGTTAAGGGGATATATAGGCCAAAGTTTATTCTGATTTGAAATGTCACTTGGCTGCTACAATTCCACCAAGCCTTGTAACAATCTAATTTGACAAAGAATCGGGCCACTGTTGAAACAGCTTTGGCTTGTGACCTCCACATGAACCTATGCTCAGAAATTAGTTCAGCCTGCGTGACTGAGTCTACATTGAGGCCTTGTCTCATTAGCAGCTTAATACATACAGCAACTTAACAATGTGGTGTTTTTAGGATGCACTGAGTAAAGCCGTTCTCCTATTTAAGTTATACATCAGTGAAAGTGGACTGTTCTGTATGTATTTTAAATCACAGGAGGCGGCTTGATTTACCAGGCTTTTCTTTTTTCTTTTCTTTTTTTTTTTTTTCTTAGAAGAACTTTTCAGAAATAATCTCAGGATGTTGTTTTTGTTCTGATTTTCCAACAGGCAAGAGCCCTCAGCTTCCTGGTCTTTCACACGAGGCAGGACAGAAATCACTTCCCTTCCTAGGAGGACAGCAGTCCAACAGCGCTGCCTGCAGTGGGGCAGAGTGCTCCGAGCCAGCTGCTGAAGAATGATAGACAGTTAAAAGCTGAGGGTTTGTTCAGTGCCTGCGATTCGGTGATGTATCCCTGTGCTTCACTAATGTCTATGAATTCGGCTTCACAACTCCTTTGTGAGGTAGGCAATGACTACTCCCTGTTTCGCAGGGGAAGAAAGTGAGGCACAAGGAGATTAAGTTGTTCTCCTGGTTTCCTACAGGAGGTCAGCAGTGAAGCTGACAATGAATTTAATCCCCGAGTTTAGTCACGGGACAGCCATTCTCTCTGCCTAGATACAGCGGGCACAACATTTTGATACAGCCTTCATTTCTGCAAGCAGTAAACATCCTGGAAGATAGACACAGTTATAAGTGGTTTCACTTTGCTATTCTGCATCTCTGAATATTAAAGAATGGTTCAAACTGCAGAGATGTGCTACACAATGGCTAGATCATCTTAGCTAGCACTTCAGGTTCAGTCTACTAGACAGAAGAGGATTAGCAGCGAGGTTCCAATGTAAGTCTCCAGTACAGATTAGAGCCCACTTCTGCTTGCTGTTTCTTTCCTTCCAGGAAGCATGAAATACAATAAATGCTACTAGCACAAAAGAAAGTCAACGAACAAAGAATTCCACTATTAATTACAAACATTAGTGCAAACCACACAGCAGATTATTTTTAGCACACTCAGGATTTTCTGTAAGGAGGTCACAAAACTGAGGCTTTAAAAACTGTCAGTGTCATACTCTTAGCCAAACAGTAAGCTTTGAGGTTCACATAATCAACCTAGACTCTGCAGCTACACACTTTATTCTTCATATTTCCATATATGCTATAACATTTTTTAATTTAAAATACTGAAAATATGTTCTGTTCTGTGCTTTTATAAAATATAAGCCACTAAAAGTCCATAAAGATTGAATTCCAAAGCTGAATTATGTGTTTGGCTACGAGACTTGCTTAGCATAATCTTTACTGCCCAGAAAAGCAATTTTTATTATTTTTAATTTAGGAACCATTTCTATGTATGTCTAAAAGCCAACACCTAAATCCATTCCTGATATTCAAATGTGCGTCTCTGCTGTCAAAAGTGAGAGGGCTCATGCTTTTCTTCTCTATCAACAAGTGCTCAACAATGCTGAAAATTAGTTCTCCCTTTTTATACGTATTCAGACGTAGATATAGGTGCTTGGCTTTACCTGGCTCCTTTCTAAAGTTGTGGCCTTTATGCCTAACTAAGAGAGAAAGATCAAAAGTTTTAGCTAGTTAAGAATGTGGCAGGAATGCTGATCTTCTTGCTCAACATTTGTTTATGGCTGGCAAGTCATCTGAAAGGAAAAAAAAGAACCTGAAGTCTGAAAAAAACGTCATGAAGTATTTTGCTGGGCAAGGCCAATTGAGCAGGTAAACGCTACACTTAGTGGTCTGTGGTCTGCAGCCATCCCCCAGCTGCAGCTGAATGGATGAAATCATGATTTGGAAAAGTGCACTTTTTCATCGATTGTTCTTTTACAAGAACAGACACCAGAGCTGAGCACAGTGTCTTCTAGAGAAGCTCTCTCCTCAGAGGTTTTCATCCAGCCACTTAATATAGCTGTTCCTGGTCTGAATTCCTGCAGAGAAATCAGTAGGCCAAATCGTGAATATCATACAGCCATGAAAGCAGTCATCAAAGTGATCAAGTGTGACTTCCACACCAGCGTTCTCCAGCCGCTTGGCATACATCACCCCGTCATCTCTCAGGACATCATTCTCACAAGTCAGGATATAAGTCTTTGGCTGCAGCTGCAAAGTCTCATTTTCTGCCAGCAGTGGGACTGCTCGCACGTCAAGCAGCGCTGGTATCTCCTGGATTATTTCTGCATTGCCTGTGGTTTGTACTACAGGCTTGTAGTTCTTTTTGAATGATGAGGGCAGCAGGGATGTCCAATTCAGACGTCCTCTGAAAGTCAGAGCTTGATGTACATCAAGAGCAGTGTGGTTGTTAATCAGCAGTGAGTGAGCCAAGTCATAATTACCATTGAAATAGTCTATCCAGTAGTTAATCATGACATAACGAGGAAGAACAGGCATATTCATATTCTGTTGATATGAAGGTGTATTGAAGTCAAATGCCTGAAGGACTGGGTAAATTAATGCCTGCAGTTTCGGTCTGATGATCAAATGCTCATCTTTGCTAAGCTGTGGGAAGAACGGAATAGAATTGTGATTATAAAGAAAATAAACATTACAATATCAACTTTGAACTTCACACAAACAACCACTTGATAATTTTTAAACAAGATTCTGTTCTTATGCAATTCTACTGGCAGATAGAGCTCTTGTTTTGTCTGAAATGCTAACAGCCTGATCTTTTTCTTTTCTTGTAATGATGATCACTCAGGATAGTTCCAGTATCCTGTTTCCAACAGAAATAGCAGATATAAAAAAACAATAACATTAAATTATACTTCTAACACACTTTTCCAGTTAAACTATTTACAGTTGAAGGGCTTATAGAGTCAACGGAGCTATGTGAACTTCTAATAGCTTTTCAAGAATTTTTCTTCCATCAATTTATCTAAATTATTTTTTTTAGCTCTTGCAAACTGCTGGCATCTGGTTTTCTCTACCAAAGGCTTACTTACTGTGTGCAGCAGAGCCTCTGTGTTGGACTAGAACCTACCATCTGCATTTGATTTGAGCCTACAAAGTAAATTTTTGGTACGCCCTCATTCCTTTTAGTGGAAGAATCAGCAGGCGCTTTTTTTCCTTCACCTTCTACTCAAGATACATAAATCTGTATTGTATCTACCTTGTCTCTTTCAGGCTGAAGAACCTTAGTCTATTTAACCTCTGCTGACACAGTCTTACATCAGTGATTTAAAAAAGAATTCAGCGTCATGGAAATGAATTATGAATGCTGTTTCCAAATCACAGCTCCATCCTGTTGATCAATCCCCAAGACAAAGACTTTCAATGCCTTATTAATTTTTCCTCGCTAATTCAATACTGCAAGATTGTCATGATAATTAGTTGTCTGAGCAAGGTTGTCATGATAATTAGTTGCCTGAACAGGCTATGTACCTTCTTATCACCAATGGTTTATGGCAATACAGAAAAACTAATAATATTTCACTCAACCGTGAATGATACTATTACTTGCCCCAGGCAAGACTTTAAAGTCTTTAGTAGATTAAATTCAGATTATGCTTAACCTAGAGATGCACAAAAGAAAATTTCTTAATTGTGAAATGCCGCAGGAAGACAATTTAAGGCTTCATGTATTATATATTTATTGTCCTTCATCTGTATTTGGAGGAAGTAAGAACATATTTTTCTGTGATAAGCACTTGAAAATGGGAAGATAAATTAGTAAGTTATGAATGTAGCTAGTTACCTACTTAGGCAAAAAAAGAATTTCTCAGCAAAAGGGGTTACAAGAAATCATTTAACTGCTTGTGCTTAAAATTTGGCCCATAAGAACTCATAACTGCACTAAGATATGGCAAGCTACTTGACTCATGCAATTGACTCATTTTTCTTCTGTAAAATGACAAGATGCTGGTTTTCAATACAGAGAGGTACTACTCTGTCTCTGACACTGGCACATCACCTTGTGATGATGCAGCACAAAGAACCTGTCAACCTATATGCGTCACGGAATTAGGGACTGTTAAAGTGTAATTCATCACAGAGACTGGATGTTACCTGCTGACACACAGCAGCAGCCAAATTTCCTCCTGCGCTATCACCAGAAATTGCAATTCGATTTGGGTCAACCGAATACTCAGCTAAGACACCAGGCTGCAAAAAATGCTTTGTAGCACGAAGAGCATCGTGGAATTGCTCAGGGAAGCACACCTCTGGTACCAGCCTGTATCTACAAAAGAAGAAGGGAGGTAAGAGACAATTATTAGTTACTATACTTCTCTCTCCTGATCAATAAATACTAGCAGATACATCTTAGTGGCAAATAGCTATTTTATTAGGATAAATACTAGAGAAAAAAATGAGGTGTGTAATACTTAACCTTATAATTAACATTCTTACTCTAAAAGGTTTATAAGGACCTATTAGATATGAAAAACACCACAATGGTATAACACTGTGCAGCGCTTTCCCAACAAAGGATTTCATCATACATTATAAAAGTGAGTTACTATTAAAAACATCCTTGGTAAGGGAGTTATTCCTGTTGGCCTGTTTTTAATCTCAGCTCCCCACCTTAACTGCTGTGAAGGAGAGTGACGCCCAGCAGACTCAACTGAGACAAACACCTTGGTAGCTCTGTTTCCCAAATGTTTATTTAAGCTCAGGAGAGCTGTACCTCTGTACCAGGAAATTAACAGTAGCCAGGAAGTGAAGTAATAATGATTTGCACTAATCCAAGACTCAATAATTATTCTCCTTTATCAAGGAGAGAGACAGGGATATATGCAATATGCAAGTGGAGCAGCAGCAGCTGAAACCTGTTTACTACATCTTCTCAGTTCCTTAATAACAGTGTAGGGGAAGTCAGTTTGTATTTACTGAATCATTTGTAGCCTGAGAGTTGTTACTGGGCATTATGGTGCAAAGCACATCTTTCCGGTTGCAGTTTTTGTATCTTTAATGAATTTTACATATTCTCAGCAGAGCTAATTTACAATGTTTTGAGAAAATACTTCTATTGTCAGTTTGACAGAAGTTAATGTCATTACAGAGATGTCTTTTAGTTCAAAGTGAAGAAATAGTCTTGCTGTTACTTCTGAAGCAAAACAAAATACTGTTTCTTGGCTCGAAGTATTTTCTTTGGAACCTAAGCTAAAAAATGTGGTATATGCAAAATAAATTTTAAGCTTAATTTACATCAAGTGTTTTGAACATCAGATCTGTTCTGCTTTCAGTGAACAATATATATTACATCAGCTACAAAGTAATATCAGAGTGGCCTGAGTGAACTAGGCTTTGCAGAACTTGGTGATGTTGTGTATAGATCGCAGAAGTGAGATGTGCAACTCAACCAATGAAGAAAATCTAATTAGACTTCACTAACAAAATAAATGCCTTGATTGAAAGATATAATGGCTAAGGAGAGATGACAAACAACTCTGAGGAACAGCCAGTACTATATCACCTTAAGTGAGAAAATGAGTAACTAGGGATTTTCCAATACAGTGATTGATACTTGCCTGCTTTTTTCCTTTTTACTTTTTTTCTACTAATAACCAACAAAGAAGTAAAAAAGCGAACCCTTAAAGTACACTACAATGCCTACTGAGAATCAGTAACACCAACTCCATATAATTAAATTGTAATTAGATCACAGAGCTTGGTATGTAATCAACTGCAAGTCAGAGCCGTGAGTAGTTACATCAAGTGATTGGTTTTGCAAAAGAAAATATTGAAGTTGACAATAAGGGTGAGAAGAGTACTACTCAAGTTGGAGTCATCTTGGTAATTTAGTTAGCTAGCTGAGAGGCTTGTTTACTTTGGAATTGTTCAGCTAGTGAAAAAAACAGTGCTGCTTCTCTGTTGTCTAGCACGTTGGCAGTCTCCTGCTCTTGAGTGGAGTACAGGGCTGAAATGAGTTGACTTCAACAGTGGCTGCTTGAGAGAACAGCAGGAACCGCCATGCTTCACTGTGTATTTTGGTTAATGAGCAGTAAAAAATGATTTGCTAATTCTTAGACTGCAGACACTTGCTCAGAGAGCCTTAGAAGTGGTGTTTTTTAGACAGACTTTAGGTCTTTGGTTTTTTATGTATAATATACCTTCAGTTAAGGATGAAAAATTCTCTTTTGCTCCATAGGAAGTCAGAGGGATGTGATTTGGCCTTCCTTCAGGTATATAACAAAATTGTTTTTGACAAGCATTAACAGAATTAAAACTTAAGTCAATTGAGTGATCTCAGGTTTTAGGTGCACTCCTTACATGCAGATACGTTTGTGAGATGCACTAGAACGTGTAAAATTTGCATTTCAGTGTTTTGTCCAAGTGATTAAAAATTCTACTCTTTTCCCACATTTCTGCACTCTGAAATGACCTCTAAAAGTAACAGAAATCCAACTGAACTTTTGATTCTATTCTAGTTTGTTATTCTAAAAGGATAATAATATCAGACAGGTAGAGAATTATTGTCCAAGTTTAAAGCCTTATATACAAGTCAGTAACAAGGGAAAAGGGCAAAGCTAGAAGAACTACGTTACAGATTTCAAATACCTTAAAATTATGTAATTAATTTTAGATTACTCACTCAATTGAGACAACTACAGCATTGAGAGATTCAGCCATGATTCTGCAGAGGTTGTTATAAAGGCTCGTTCCTGAAACAAAAGGACATAGCATTAGGTACATTGCAAGTCCATTTATGGCAGTATTTCACAAAGCCACACCTAACTGTCTTAGTTTCAGCAGGGATGGAATTGTTTTCTTCAGAGTGTCTGGTATGGTGCTGTTTTTGGTTCTAGGAGAAAAAAACAATGTTGACAACACAACAATGTTTATAGTTGCTGCTCAGCAGTGCTCTACAGAGCCAAGGCCATTTTCAATGAAGAGCCCAAGGAGCTGGGAGAGAACTGAATTAGGACAGCTGACTTAAACTGGCCAAAGGGCCATCCCATACCACATGACATTGTGAGGAAAAAGTTTTGAAAGGTTTGGAGTTCATCTCTCTTCCACTGCTCGGAGGGCTAGCTGGGGGCACTGGTTGGTGGCTGGTGAGCAATTGCTTGTGCTTCATTTGTTACACGCATTTATAAATATGTTTATGTACATATAAAAATTATTATCCTTTCCTCTATCTTAGTAAATAGTTTTATCTTAACCCCTAAGTTCTCCTTTTTTTTTTTTTTTTTTTTAAATTCTCTCCCCCATCACACTGGGAAAGGAGAGTGAGTGAAGGACTGTGTGGTGGTGTGGTGCTCAGGCACCTGCAGGGTAAAACCACAACAGAAAGCCTTCTCAGAAAACATAAAGACTTCTAACAAACAGAAGCAAATTAAATCAGCTTAAGCCAGATGACATCCAAATCGTTTTAGCAGAAGGAACACAATTCACTCCATGAGAAGTCCTGCGGTCTGATGTTTTTTTCCCCCTCATCTGTTTCTTGGTGACTTGGGGCTTGTCATGTCACCCATCTATCACAGCTCTCACAACAGGACAAAATTCAAGATACCTGGTGGCCTGGGGCCACTGCATCCGGAAACAGCTGTTACCACATGAGTCACTGATTGTTCATTTTATTGCAGCATGTATTGCCTTGATTCAAATGAGCTGCCCTATTAATGTTAAGTGAACTACGTGAACTACTTCTTTAACAGAGGATTAATCCTGTCTGTCAGTAGACTGATTTTGCTTAATTTTATTCCTTTCCAATTTCTTAATCATGGATTCCTGGTACTATAAAATATACTAGGACACTAAGTGTTTTATAAAGTATTTAGCCTTAGAATTTAGCATTTAGCTGTAACATTTGTGCCATTAATTTCTGAATCTTGGACTTGAGGATAGCTGAGTTACAGTCATCCAAACAAAGCACTGTAGTTTAATATAAACTATTTGTACAGCAAGTCTTATGCCAACTGTTACAGAACAAATGAGATGGGCAGGACTCTAACAAACATCCCTTATGTAGGCTTAAGAAAACTCACTTCAAAGCTCAATTTCTCTGTGAGGAGTGACCAGATTTTGAACTTATTTAGGACACTAAATTTCACTTAAGTTGTGGTATAGGTGGCTTATACATACAGTCTTAATGCAATCAGTACAATCTCTTGCATATTTTAGAACACTTCGGAAAAGCCCACTGAATTTTTTCCTCTTTACAGATGAGTCTATGTATGCTTCACAATGCATCAGAGTTGTAAGGCCTTCATGTTGTCCCAGAAGCAATGGGAAGGACAAAGACTCCTACCCATTCTTGATCTTTGCCTCAAAGCAGCTTTGAGAACTGCAGGCCCCTACTTTTTCCAAGTCTTTTCTCCTGCTGCGAGATGTGGAAGGATCCGTGCTTAGCTTACTGTTGCCTACAGCTACACCTTACTACATTTAACTTGGAAGTCACAAGCATCAGAGAAATTAATTTTCAAGGTAGTTTCTGCTCATGATCACAGTAGATTCCATAAGAGAGGGAGTAAGGAACCCACCTCTACCCATATCCTTGGTCACGCTGTTTTCTGGGATCAGCAGTATGTATTCTCAAATACACACTATTGGAAGCCAAACATTAGCAATGCTCTTGCATGCAATTTTGTTCAGTCCACTCTTTGTGTAATTGTTTGTTTTGTATATTGTGTAATTTGTCCTGTTGTGATGTTACAAAATTAATCTTTTGGTTCTTTTCCAGTTCACATCCTAATAAGATATATATTTTTCCAGTGCATCCATTGTATATTTTTATCATGATTCCTTACATCTGTTCCGCCAGAATGGAGATGGTGACTACTAAATTCAGGTATGTCTCTGCAAAATTATCATCTCCTGGCAGGAAAAACAGCTTTTGGTTTCTGCTGCTGGGAGGAAACTAGCCCAGAATCCCATTTAGTTACCAACAGACACGTACTTGCACTTGCCAAGGCCCAGCCGCCTCCGTGGATGTAAACAACACTGCGCTTCAGCGGTTCATCTTGCTTTGCAGGAGGTTCAAACACTCTGACTTCCACGCCATCAAAAACAACATCCGTTATGTTAATGGGTTCAGAAGAGACAGACTTCAGCTTGTCAAACGTACAAATCAAATAATTCAGAACTATCAAGTGATGGCTGAGTCTCAGATAGTGAATCAAGTGACACTTGGGGGGAGAAAAAAGAAAAAGGTTAGTTACTCCAGAGCATATAATGATGCTGCATTGATGCAACCATCTTCAAAAGGCAGCTTCTGTATGAAAACATATATCAATTCTTAGAATATTCATCAGAAAATGAATGATTATTAAAACTTGTAATGTTTTTAAAGCTGTATTAGAACAAAACCCTGGCAATAAAAGACATTCCTGCCTCTGAATGACACCTCCGAAAGGGACAAACCCGACCGACCAGCAGATTCCACTTTTCTGCTTGCAAAGCATCTCAGACCGGTGCCAGTAGAGGGCAATACCACACAGTCAACATTTTTTGTGGTGGTAAGGTAGGAAATATGCAAACTATTTCTCTTATTCCACCCCAAAGCGTAAGTCTTTCCATTTCCAAATTAAGTTCTCACTGATTGCAAAGGCATCTGCAAACAGGAACAGTCTCAAAGGAATACAGTGCTTATTTACTGGCTCGCCCTGTATTTGCCCGCTGAATTGGAAAAGATGTGAAATGCTATTGAAGAGCTGTGGCAGATTTGTGATTTCTTCCCCAGAGACTCAAGCGTGTTACTTCTTCTGTGTGGGTGTGTAAAACATTAAGAAAATAAAGAAAGATCTCAACTTTCTGTGCCCTTAGGGTAGAAGGATAGATTTTATCCCTTCTGAAAATCCAGGATTTTCTTTTTAACTTTCCCCTAAACAAACCTGTTTCTCTAAGCAGATAATCCTGGGATCTAAGGCACTCCTTCAGCCTAAATGCTCGTGACCTGCTCCCCTTGTACAGCTTGTCAACCCATAACCACTTCAGTGTTTCAATTCTGCTGTTATCACCAGTACAGTGCAAACCTGCTAGTATGAACTAAACAAGTTCAGTACCAGGAGAGGGAGAGAATGGTCATTCAGATACCAGTCTAACAACATGAATACTGCAAAGAACAGATAGTTGCTGTAGCATAACCTGTACAAAAACTAAGGGGAAGCCACTTCAGATTCTGTGTGATAAATGTGATTTTCCAAGTGAGAGTTTTACAGTCTCTTTCTGACTTATATGTTCACGAGGAGAGAGATTTCATTTTCTTGCTTTGGTTTTCTTTACTGTCCTTCTGCACTACCATTTTCCACAGTTACTTTCAGTGCAGTATCTCTGTTAGGGAAGTCTTCTCAAAGAGAAGGGACAGCTAACAGAGGACCACTGCAGTCAACACATCCTCCTGAGGAAAAGCAAATTTTGAAGCACCTCCTATCAACTGAGAGACTTCATGCATCCAAAAAGGATCTGCTCCCTTGAGTCTACAGTCACTGTCCTTACCCATGGCTTTTAAATCCACTATGGTTAGTTTAAATGTAAACAAACAAATGCATATAACTCAGCTTTCAGTAGATGCTGTGTGAAAAAGACCCTGAGGCAGCCCTGTTCCACTGCAGATTTCTGTGGAAAGTGACAGACTGAGATTTTTCCCAAAAGGGTCTCTGACTGCCAACTACAATGGAGTGGTAATGTGAGTGGGGAGAGAAGAATCCGTTTCCAAAACAAAAATTTACAGAAGTTACTTTCTTTTCCTGCTTGGCTTGGTGGTAAGGTTACCCTGCTGAAATAGTTTGGTGAGAAACCAAATCTTGGTATGTTTGCTGCTTTGTTGCTGGATTATCATTTCTGTGTTCTTAAGGTCTTTCCTCTGGGAGTAAAAAAAAAATGAGCATCCACCCAGTGGGCAGAAATGTTGAATTCACAACTGTATCTTTGAATGTCAGATCATGCTTTTCTCACACTGTTACTTAAAAATTTCCATAGGAAAACACCATTCAAGCTTCAACCTTGAAGAGCAATACACCTATTAATAAGTTGCCATTCAATTTATTGAACTGCCATTTATTCACCCAGCAAAATGATCCTCCACATGCCCTAGAGAGGTTCCCAGGGAATGTAACTAATGGGAAATACTGCCAAGCAAAAAAAATAATTTTTGTAGATTTTTTTTCAGACCAACTGTGCTGCAAAAGGCTATTTATCCACATTCTTTGTAGACAGGATTACCACATGTTCCCTGGAATCAGGAATGTTTTCTTTTCAAGGCTAGTTGCAGCTGTTTACTGAGAAGTGTTTTGCCCTGTTTTTTTTTAAACCACAGAACACTATGGCCCTCTGCAGGTTTATCAGTTGCTTTCATGCCTTTTTCCTGCAATAGGCCACTCTTTCCAAGAACCGAAAAAATAAAAAAATTGAATAACATGGAAGAGATACCTCGTACACCAAGGCACAAAAGGAACAGTAATAGTTCTTTTATGTCTACCTCGTCAGGTTTCTCTGCCCAGGACTTATAAGCACATTCTTTGGAAATGTATCTAATCAGTCAATTTGGTTGTTATTTACAACAATCAGGATTGTGCTTTTTGCTGGCAAAGAGCTAGCCTTGTCCAGAGTTCCTACAAACAAAATTCTTATGTAAGATACTATCCGTAGTATCTTGTTTGTATATGTTTGTATTTAATGGTTGGCTAAATCTCATCTAGGACTGTGTTGCAGCCACAGAGTCATAGAATCACAGAATATCCTGAGTTGGAAGAGACCCACAAGGATCGCTGACTCCAACTCCTGGCTCCAGATGGGATCATCTAAAATTCTAACCATGTAAACACTTTCATTTTCTAAACAGGTAACCTCAAGAAATGTGGCTGGTAAACTTCGTGAGGATGACTAATGGAGCTGAACTTCATGAGAATGACTAATGGAGCTTAGCTGTTATGGAGCAGGACAGACCTACACAGGCAGGAGGACGAGCAGGGCAAATGTGAGTATCTTACTGGTGTTTGGGCCAGTTCAGCAAATAACCAGTGTGCACTGATTACCCACTGGCAGTCTATCACCCAGTTCTGATTGCAGCTTTTCATTTTAGGGTTGTTGGCACTCTAATCTATGGCTGTTTTGGTAGTGTTGTGATTTATGCTCACTGTTATACACGCCAGCTCTCCAACAAATCCAAGTAACTTCCACAGCCACCATCTTCTCTTTTACCAGGATATCATCCTAGCCAGGATTACGAGGAAGGGACAGTCCAAAAAACTGAGCTGTTTAAGGTCACAACTGTCTTCTTCCTAGCAAATTCTTTGATGAGAGATATCAAATAGTGAGAGATGTTTTAACTTCATGCAGGAGAAAACTGTCAAGAACTGAAGGAGGAGTTAGGGTTGTGATTAAAAAACAAAAACAAAAAAAACACCAAAGAAGTTTTCAAGAAAGGCACCATGACTTCACCTTTAATCACCAGTATCTGCCTCTAAATTGGTAGGATTCTTCTGGTGGTTCGTCAGGGTCGCTTGGAATTCTTTATGATCCCTTTATGAAGAATCCCAAGCGATCGCTGTGATTATGCTTAACTCCTCTTCCACAGACGTGTACTCTGTGTCAATTGTGTACTTTCTATTACCAAAAAAAACAACAAACAAACAAACAAAAAAAAACCCAAACAAACAAACAAAAAAAACCAACCAGAAAAGGTGTATTTCTGTTGCTAAGTTTCTAATAATCTCAAACAACACTCAGCACATCAGGATTGAGGTGACACTGTCCTAGGGGCAATGTGAACTATCCAACTTCACAAATCTCTGACCTTTAGCCTTGAAATTACAGCAGCAGGTTGCATTCGGATGGCACACAAAGGCAGCGTGCCAAGCTGAATACATCAGCTGCTTCCTTCACTGCCTTCGCAGCAGTGAGATGCCAGGTTCTGCTCTGACCTTAGCTGAGATCAGGAACTGGGAGTTAGCTTGAGCTGTTTGTCTTTTTACACGAGTCACTGTTCAGGACTGAGCCAAGTCTCATGTGTGACTCACCGAATAATGATGCTGACACTGGGCGGCTGAACCTCTTAAGACTTAATTTCCTACCTTTAGAAGATGCTGCTGCTCCTGAATGACATTATCCTCAGTTCAGGCATCATTTTGCAAAACACACTGCTGTAACATTACAGTCCAAAATGCCAGCTACAGTATCTGTAGACAGTGAGAGACTAGCAAAAAAAATAAACAGGCTCATTTCCCCATCTTACTGTGCGCAGAACATATTGGTCTGACTGCATTTCAGAAAGTTTATCCCATCTAAAGGTTAACCTCTATTTTCTTTCATTTTACAGAGCCATTTCTTAGAACAGGTGCATTACTGCACAGTACCTAACGTGTACTTTTGAAAACTGTTATACAGGGAGTCCTCAAGGATTCAAAGATAAGTGCTCTAATTTCCTTTATAACTGGAAGGAAACCAAAAAGGTTGTTTTACAGTTTATCAACTAGGAGAAGCTCTATTATTTTTTCATTGTGAAGTTTCATTCTTACACCTATTCATCCATGATGAACTGCTTTTAGACCAAATTGCCAATAACTTTTTTCTCTACTGCAAACAGGACTTGCATTGTATCTGTTCCTACTCATTTGCAACATGTAAGACCACAGTGGATTATTGTAAACCAATTTGCAAGACTGTGTCCTTACATGCAAAAATATCAGCTTACTTGGATGGCCACAACTATGATTTACATCTCTCCATATACGGGTAGGTAGATTAAATATTAAAATGTTAGATGGAACTAATTACTGTTTTCTCTACTCTGAATGTTGATGCCCCATGCCCTAGATTTTATTCTAAAAGGAAGCAAGTGGCAGAGCAGCATAAAAGCATTTCTTAGCTGATGAGAGGTACAAGGATACTTTTCTCCCCTCTACAGCTGTCTAAATTCTTCCATATATGCCTGCCTGACAGCCTGGATGCCAACGTGCTTGTCCTTCCAAATCTGTTAACAGCTGTGCCAGTTAAAAAAATATATTAAATAATAATTTAAAAAAATCCTTTCTTCCTTTCTGTGCATCAGAATAGCAAGTACCTTGATAGTGTGGTTCAGAAATAACTTAGGGCTTATTAAATAAACATATGCTGCTCTCTTTACTCCAAGAAGGGAGAATGGTAATGAAAAGGAGAGGTGCCTATATCAATCCTGCTGTTAACAGCAGAATTATGAAATGTTGCTTTAGGCCCTTCTTGACAGATACCACATAAAACAATTCTAATGGTCTAATTTATTGCTCATATATAATCCCTATAATTCCGAGTAGTTTTCTGTGGCTATCCAAATTTCAGTCAAACTGAGTTCTGACAGTCTTATATACACGTGTATTCACTATCTTTCAACTTCTGACCAAAAACTTCTGTGTAACATTGCAGTTTTCTATAAAACTGTGGCCAAGTCCCATTTTAAGACAGATAAAGACATTATTCTCATTCTAAGCTAATGCACCAATTTGTTAATAAGATGAAGCTGAAGATTTCATTCTGAAAGCAGCACAGCATACTACACCTAGCACAGGAATAGGGCTCTGAACATCCAGCTCCAGTATTTTCAGTGACCTCAAATAAGGCACTGTCTGCATTTCCCCTAGACTAAGATTAGGACAATGGCACCAGCTCCCTTTTGTAATATGTTGTGAAACCTACTTATGAAAACTGCCCTATAAGCATTATGCATTTTTAGCCATGTGATAATACATAAACACTTGGGTTTTGCTCTGATTCAGGACACTGAGTCAGTCCCAAGCCTGTAAAGGAATTTTATTAGCTGCCTGAGACAAAACTCCATGCAGAAATGCAGCACCTTATAATTACTACGCTGAAAGGCAGTGCCAGCTTCAGTGTGTTTTATTGGTAGTGCTTATAAAAGGAGTGAGAAAACAAGCACATTATCCCAAACAAGAACTTGTCATGCTCGATTGTCAGAGTCAGCACAAATCTATTTCAAAATAGGGAAACAACCGTATTTAGAGCACATAAAGTTTGTTTCATGCTTTGGAAAGAGGGATTTTAGTATACTTTGGAGGTTTTAAAATAAAAATCGCTTAGTAACATACTTCTGTCTGGCTATCAAACCTACAAAGGAAAGTAATAAATAGCGAGCTGAAAATACGTTCAGAGGTAGGTGAAAGTTCAATGGTTACATTTAGAGCATCGTTAAATCATTTGGTCTCGCAACCTCCGGTAGACAAAGAAAAGGGAAGCTCAGCTCTACAGAAGGACATACACTTGATTGTATATACACACACTAAAGCTGTCTACCACAGTAAGTACTCAGGCTTAAATTCTACAATCTTAGCTTCAGTTCACACAGTTCATTCTTAATGGCAGTCACTTATTGCTGACTCTGTGCAACCTCTCAGTGTTGGAAAGACTTCTAAACACTTAGATAGCACCTCATTTTGCTCTCTCTGGAAAGAAAACCCCCAAGTTTACCTGTTCTATGGTTCAGGGCACCGCTAATGCCTCACTGATGCTTTACGCATCTGTCTAAAAGCCACTCATTCCTTCTTGTGCTTTGTAAGCTGCCTGTGCCTTGCTATATGTAATCATATTTCTAAGGCCACAGATGGGAACAACTGTCTAACAAGTTAGCACTTTCCCCTAACAGAGACGGAGACAGATGTGGGCACCTCAGTGCTGCCAGTTTGCTCCAGCTGCCACCAGGGCATGCTGTGTTCTGCCAGCTCCTCTGGGAGGAAGACCTCCGGGATACTCCAAAAGGGATGGGATTGCCTTCGGCCTCCAAACTAGAGACACTGAGACTCATCCAGCTATGCCTTGCAAACCACAAGCAAACAGAATGTGTACATATGCCAACAGCAGTTTACATATATAGAGTTAGTCATATGATTTTCTAAAGATAGGTCT
This sequence comes from Meleagris gallopavo, assembly GCF_905368555.1. NCBI lineage: Eukaryota > Metazoa > Chordata > Aves > Galliformes > Phasianidae > Meleagris > Meleagris gallopavo. Next base: position 18,668,497 of record NC_139414.1, on the reverse strand, counting down.
CCTTCAGCTAGAGGTTATGGACTTGATTCAGGTGTTCCTGGAAGAAAGGTTACCACGTATTCTGCAGGCAGGACGCTGTGACCATCGTAGCCCTTCCAATTATTAAACTTCCAGCTCCACTGTAAAGATATGTGTTGTTATTTTAGTTACCAGCACAAAGCCAGTGCATGTCAAACCACAGCTTTTTAAAGGAAAACATGCTGTTGTAGGCTATGTCTACATAATTTACCTGTCATAGCAGTATCATTTCTTTAAGGGAGAGTATATAAGCAAAAAGCTTTATTCTTTCACATCCCACTGGCTCAGCTGAGTGGCCTATTGAAAATCAAATAACCATCTGAGTTGGAAGGGACCTTTAAAGGTCATCTAGTCCAACAACCCTGTGATGAACAGGGTTTGATCTAAAGTTCGATCTACATCTAGTCCCAACTCTGACTGCAAAAGTGGCAGCCAGAGAAGCTATTCAGGGAGAGTATGCAAGCCTGGACACTGTCATCCTGCTTCTGCAGTTACTGTTAGGAATATAGAAGATACCTTCCCACCTAGTCCTTCTGGTATCTGTTTATGAGTCCCCTGCCCATGAATTCATCCTTTCTGAATCTGCTGATGCTCTCAACATGCAAGCTGTTGAAGGTTTTAGGGACAACATAATGAACTGAAATGCTGCTAGGAAAAAAGACTGAAATACTTCGACACAGACAGTATCCTAAATCAGGCGTGACCACAGCTGATCAGTCCTTGTCAAAGATCAGACCAGCCTGGCAGAAAACCAAGCTTATAGCTGAAGCCATCATCAGAAGTCCGTGATCTCTTTTTTTCATGCCAGCACACACATTGTGAGAGAAAGTGAGGGAGAGATCATAAAGCAACAAAACAATCGTGTCTTATAGCAAAAACAGCTATTCCGAAAGGGTTTTGTTCACTAATACAGTTTCAAACACAGGCCGCTTGATTTCGACATTTGAAATAATTTCCCTACGTCTTCTTTCCTTAAGGCATCAGTTAGCGCATGGAAGAACAAGCCATTAATTATTTTGACCTAAAGCCCCCGGGTCGGAAAACAGCTTGCAGCACATAGGAAGACCTCCATCACAAAGCCAGCTGGGCGGCTGAATGCCAGCAGTGAACAATCGTCCGACTGCCCGACGAGGACAAAACCAGGAGCCGCCTGGGACCCGGCCTCGCCCCCTGCGCGGCCGTGGGGACGCGGCACCGAGCTCTCCTCCCGGGCAGCCCGGGTATCGCAGGACCCGATCCCGCGGTGCCGGCGACGGGCTCCGATGGCGTTTCCTTACCGTCTGCTGCACCGCCCGGAAAGTGGCATCCAGCAGCATCAGCTTCCACGAGTCCGACACGGTGCCGGGCAGCGGCAGGTAGATGTAATAGGCGGCCAGGGCGCCCAGCGCCGCCAGCAGCACCCAGGCGGCCCGCATCGCCCCGCGGGGAGCGGCCTCCACCGGAGGAAGTCCCGGCGCTTCCGCGCCCGCCGCCCCGAGCCGCTGCCTGCGTGTGCAGGAGCGCGGGGTGGCGGCGGGGCCTTCTCCGCGCCCGCGCAGCCGCCGCCCCGCCCGAGACCCACCCGCCCGCCCTCCGGCGAGGCCGCGCCGCTGAGCTCCGCTGCCCGAGGCCGCCCCGCCGCATCCCCGCCCCGAGCTCCGGCCGTGCTCTGCGGGACCGGGGCGGGCCTGGCCGCGCACGACGTCTTTGTCGGGGAGCACCTGCATTTTAGGCAGGCGAAACGGTGCCTGGGTTTTTAAACGGAGAGGATTTATTATGATGATTTATTCTGTAATTTTATTTTGAAGTGGGATTTTTTTCTTCCCGAGTTCAGTAACAGATTCTGGTTTAACGCAGAGCCGTTTGTAGGGAAGAGAAATTCTTCTGAATGGGTCTTTTTCACTCCCATAAGTGCTTTCATGTCAGGTACGAATCCTCTTGCTGCACCGTGCGGGAAACAAATGCTACGGAATTCAGTCTGGGTGTAAATTAAATGCCTACTTGAGGCTTAGTCACAGAGCAAATGTAAATATTTATTTAAATAACCAAGGTCACATGCATTATGAATGTAATCCAAAGAAGGAGCATCAGTTTTAACAGTTAACATTGCTTTTAAAAACTAATTCATAATACTAAAAAGCCATTTGGGAATTTAATAGGGTCCAGGAAAGGATGAGCTTCCTTTAACAATTGACAAGAAGCGGCAATAAAGGAAAAAGATGTTCCTAAGAAGTAAAAGATCAGCCTGTAGGCCAGCTTTACTGGAACTAAAGGAGAGCCTCACCAGTTCTAAATGCAGGAGAAGAAACTTTCTGGAATTTGTAAGGAGGAATCTCAAGTATCCTTCAAATTCAACAACAGCTGATTGAATTCTATCAGGTCCACCTACAGTTTTAAGTAAACTACAGATAGGAGAGGGCTGTTAGGAAAACAGCTCTGCCCAGAAAGCAGGGTAAGGTAAGATTCCTGAGGTCTCAAGGCTCTGAACTGTTCTTTTCAGTACTGTGCCGTGCTCACACTTATATCTCTTGTCCTTCTCCCCTGCTTGGCATACTCCCATTCCCTTTCTTTCTAGGACGTCTGTCCCCTTAGCTCTGCATCCAGGACCCTTTTTCAAACCTGTGTCTTGTCCTCCTTTCTTGTCTATTACCTATTAGAAAATAGGTTTTTGTGTTTCTCATGCTCCAAGAGACCCCCACACACCTCCCTCCTCTCTCACTTTTTGAAAATATTGCTCTTGCTAGATGGAATAAATATATCCGGTGGAATTTATGTTCATGGCAATTAGTTGAAAACATAGAACGCTTTAGTCTGAGAAAGATTCCTTTCTTTAAAAACAGTGGTAAAAATCAAATAAATTTCAACCCAAATCCAAGTGCTTGCAATTTTTCTAGCGGACAGACAGTCTGTCTACATAAACACACCCTGAAGCCAAGAACCGGCAAGAGCTCACCAAGAAACCCAAACAATTGCAGCTCACCCAGCTCACAACAACACAGGGCACTGATGTTCCCTTCAGGCCTCTTGGCGTTACAGCAGCTTTTCTCTTGTGGCTGCATGGTTTCTTCCAGAAGGTGTGTTACATCACTGCTCCCATGGAGATTATATGATTGAACTCAGTGAGTGATTTAATCTCCTGGAATTTCCTTCCTGTGGGTTTTATTGCAAGGGAAGACTGTTTAACTATTGAATGTTATATTCATGGGTTATTGATGTCTAGATAACTGGAAGGAACAGCAAGTTTCAGCTGCTCACTACATTCTGCGCAACAGAAAAAAAAAGGTGCTTGTATTTTAGAGCCTTTTATAAAGAAAAGCACTGAGATTTCTAAATGTCAGATTAGAAGGAATAGTAATTATTTCGTTATCAGGTCTGATCCCACCTTTGGTGAGAATAAAAGTGTTTTATTAAAATAATTCTTAACTACTCTTCTTAAGAGATTGCCACCAGAACTTTGGCTCTCAGTCCCAGGAAGGATGGCTTAAGAGGTTCAATTAGAATGCTCCTGCTGCTTTATGAGATTGTGACTATAGATTTTCACACATGTTCAAAAAACAGGTCATGCCCATCCGCTCTTCACGTGAACTGGGAGATGCTATTAGATGTTATCTGCTGGTTACGCTTCCATTCTGTTGCCTTCAAGGTGTCAGAAAGCCCTCAGCTTTAACTTTGGCTATAAGTCATTGCTGTGATTGCTGTGTATGAAATACGGTCGCTGCACGACTAATGGTTGACTGAAATGTCAAAACTGCAATGAGTCTGATGTCTGAAGTCTTATCCTCGAGAAAATAATCCTCATTTATATACGCTTCACCAGCAAACCTTTGCATAAACAACACCTGCTATCATCATTATCCGCTTTTCCCTATTTTTTATGATGGACAACATCATTATTTGTCATCTCTTTCACGAAACCCAAAGGTGTTTTGGGGAGAGGCCGGGCGGTGCCCTGTGACATTTCGGTCCGCCTGGCGATACGCGAGGGGTGGCAGCGACCGAGGAGCCTCAGCGCGGCCCCGGCCCCGCGACCGTTGGAAGAGTTCGAAACCTGCCAGCAGCCAATCAGCGCGCAGCACGCCCCGCCCAGTCAGCAACCTGCTCTCGGGTACCTCAGAAGGGGGTGGTGCGCTCCAGCGGCCCAATGAGAACGCGGATTATAGAACAGAAATGTGACGGGCAGCCAATGGGCGGCGCGCTTAGTGCGGCGGCTCGCTTTTTGAATTGGTGACGGCGGCCGATGGTGGCGGTGGTTGTTGCGGTCTGTGGCAGGTGGCGGTGAGAGGGAGCTGGGCGGGTCGGGGGAGCGCGGAGCTATGCGGCCGGGTAGGGGCTAAGCCGAGCCCAAGGAGGATAGCTCCGTGTGCGGGTAGCATGGGGCCGTGCCGCCTGGCAAGGCCCGGGGTCGCCTGTGGGGCGGTGGCCGCCCGAGGCGGAAGGGAGGCCCGGCCTGCTGGCACCTGGCGGCCCGTGAGCGCTGCGGCAGCTGGCGGCGTCACCCCGCCTGCAGAGCGTGTCTGCCCCGTGCCTCCTTTAGAGAGCTTGGTGACAGCTCCTCCTTTAAGCCTTGTTCTAGGGTTGGGATATCTTGCGATGTTCAGGTTTTCCCAAAGCGCAGCGTTTATAATTAGGTCTCTTGTTCCCTCTTATGTAGGGGGAAGCTGCTGTGTGCACGTCTTCTGTGTGTGCTGTTTGTTCTGTGCCTTGGCACTGCCATGTGTGGCTCTGGCAACTAGCTTTGCTGTGTTATTGACTAATCTGGGCTGTTATAACAGTTAAAGCATCCAAAGCAAAAGCACGTGAATAAACTAGGAAAACCATCTAGAAAATCAATGCCCAACTCAAAGTATGGGTTATTTTGTAACGTACAGCAAGGTTCTCTGGAAGTGTGTATTTGTTGATATGTCTCTAGGTATAACTACAGCGATAGGATAGGACTCATAATAGTGATAATATCTGAATTTGTGAAGAAATCTGTAGCGTTTTAAATTGACAGTAGACTTAATTGGACAATTTGTGATCTAACTCTGCAGATAAGTAGCTTTTCTTTTCTTCCTGTGTTGTTGTCGTGTCAGAACATGCTTCATTTGTCTTCCAGTTCTTATTTCCCATGTAACTGGGTAAGCGTTGCACTACTTGTGCTGCTCTCAAGTTTTGCTACTTAATGAATCTCTTTCAAGCAGCACTTTAATGTGTCTTTTGGCAACTGCTTTTTTTTTTTAGTGGGCACTTAAATTGTAGGAACACTTCTTCAGTTAAAGTGATACAGAGAGTTATTATGCTGCAGCAGTTTGATTATAGGGGTTATTCTAGGTAATTCTTGATATTGCTTTGTAAATACTTACATTAACGTAACTGATGAATCAGAGGAAATGTGTACTTCTTGCTTCATGCAGGAAAGAAAATGCGCTGTCTTGTGGACAGGTGTCTTAAAACATGTTTTCAGGTTCAAGATCCAGGTAGAGACCCGTGCAGAAAGAAAGAACTAAGAGCTATGCTCTTCCAGTTCATCGCCTTGATGAACAAGGAGGGATAGGCATCTATCTGTGAGAAGACTGAAGGCATCTAACGATGGATACATCTACAGTGCTGTAGTGATGTAGGGCAGTAGCCTTGATTGTATGGATAGCTCTATATGCATGCTTAAGCTTTGTAGAGGCTTTGATTCATTTTGAGAAACCTGATTTCCCTTTGCTTGCAAACTGATAGTACTTCCTTCTGGATGCTTGTTTTTATGTGACAGAAATAATTCTGTTCACATGAAAACTCAAAACTTAGCAAAGTACTTTATGTCCTCTAATTCTTTTGCTGGTGTTTCCATCACAGACTTGTGGACAATCCTTTCTACCAGTTCTGTGACTTCCAGTCTTTCTGTAACTGTTCTCTCAGTTTGAGTGGGATTTTAATGGGTGAACTCATTTAGAAGTCTAAAGTTACTTCTGACAGCCTTAGTCATGGGGATCATTAAAGAGCTTTTCAGCAACTGTAGCTTAAATGAGCACATCTATCTTCTAGCTGTTGAAGAAAGAAAGAAGTAATCATGGCTGACAACAGCACACTGGTGTCTGAAAGCGGGAGGAGCCTCTTGGCTGATACTTCTGTTCTTGATTCAAAAATTGTAGAAAACTCCAAAGAGAATGTGCTTCCTGGATCTGTCGTGGATGTTGAAGGTGATGTAAGAAGTTTAAGACCAACGTTTTACAATGACTGATTACTCTGTGGGTGTTAAGTTTTGAAAAACTGGAAGTGCTTTGCTGAACTGCAGTTGTATGTAGTGTAGCCTAAAGGGTGTTTGTATGGGATCCTTCTCCTAGCAAAGGAGGAGTCTTAATTTTAAATGCTCTTTGTTATCAAAATTTTGGCTTATAGCTATGAAATTAAATGAGTCTTCTGGTTAATGTATCTAAAGATTCTTCTATGGAATAAATAATTTTAAGTGATAAACTGATGCAAGTGTTTAGAAACTGTTGTTGCTCTGTTGTGCAAAATTACAAGTAGCCTTTAAAAAGATTAATAATCTCGTTCGAAATTTAATTAGTTTATTAACTAATCCTAAGATGCAAGCAACCAAAACCCAGCTGAAAACACACTAGGGGATTTCTGTTTGCCTGCAAAACAGTCAGTCTTCTTGATCAAATGGCTGTTGAAGGCAATGCTTGTCCCTTCTTCCTTTCATTTCAAAACTTATTGATACATGGAGGAAAAAAAGAACAAGATAGCTAATTTTGCTTCTCATGTTCCCTTGTGAAACTGATTAGTTATTAGGCAATGGTGAGCATTGTCAGCTAGGAGCATAGAAGCTAGCAAAGATACCACCTGTCTATCTTCCAGCAAGTCTTGCTATCTAATTCTGTTACAAGCATCAAGTCAATTTTACTTTGACTGTATGGTCATGAATTGAAGGATACTTTTGTACCATATATTAGAAGTTTATGTTGCGTGGTCAATTGAGCATGTCTTAATGTCAGAGCAATCTTCTTGAGGCAACACTTATTTTTCAGGATTTTTCCTGATAAATAAGCTGTCTTGAAAAGGTTATAGTCAGCTTCTTCTAGGTGTTATTGCTTGATTTAGAATTAACGCGGGTTTTTCTATTGAAATATGGATGTTTATCCTTGTTTCTCTATAAACAGAAGAAATGCCTCAAATAGAAACAAGAGTAGTTTTGGTTCAGGAAGCAGGGAAGCGTGAGGAGCTTCTGAAAGCCTTGGAGGTATGTGTGTCTGAGGTGGTTTTCTTGCTTTTCTTAAAAGAGAAAAATTAAGTGCTGAAATGACATGTCATTTTTCAGACTTCTGCTAACTAATGTGGTTCTGTACTAAAGTTCTCCTCTTCCACAGACCATTAGGATAATGGAAGTGCCAGTTATTAAGATAAAGGAAACTAGCCCTGGTAAATCTGAAGAAAAACTAATAAAAAGTATTGCCCATATGGTATGTCATGCAATTAAGCACGTGTGATTGCATGCAGCATGTTGCACTTCTCTGGGACTGAAATGTGTGGACTTTTCTAATTTATGTTAATTGGGATAATGGTCACAAGTTCTGCAAATGTTTGATGGCGTCACTTACAGCTCTTCAATCTTCTCAAAACTTTCTCCAACTTCTTTAAACATCTATCAAGGAAGCAATATCTGCAGCTTTTCAGTAGCTGTTTTCTAGAGGGGTGAGAATGCTTACTCAGCTAACACAAATTTTCACCATGAACTGGCTTCGTGATTGGCTAACTGTCTTATTTTTCACTTGAAACTGTATTTAAACTTAAGAGGTGATTCTCTGTTTTCTTTAAATTGAAAAAAACAAAACTCTAGGAAATAAAATCTGGAACTGGTGATTGATAGACAATGTAGTTAAGTCATTAGAAATACCAAGCAATGAACTTAACTGACTTCTGTTTTTTTTAGATCATAAGCAGCATGGAGCTAGCTGTTTCAAGTTGAGTGGTGCTTCTTAATTGCATCCAGAAGCACCTTAAGCTACTGTGTCTGAAGGGAGACATTTCATTTTGCTTCTCTTTTTCTCTCTATCTGTAGTTATTTGTCACTGCTATGTTGTCACTGTGAATTGATAAGTAAAACTACTTAATTACATTTTTTTTTTATTCTTCAGAGCCAGGAATTGCTTTAAGAACTCTTTACGCACTTCATAACTATTCTTATACTAGAAAACAATGTTTCTCATCCAGCTTTTGTCTATCTTTTTGATAGCATGTCTGTCAAAGTCTGAGTTGTACACTTTCATAATGGTCAAAAATAAAAATTAATTTTGATCCTAATTCAAGTATGTTACTTGAATAACATCCTGTCTCTTCCTGTCCTGCTCAAGGAAATTAAAGTTCCCTACATAAAGACGAATACAATAGAAGAGCTTGGAGATTGTGATTCCCCAGAATTTGAGACTGTCTTCGTTGTAACAGACTTCCAAGGTTCCATCTTTAACAACCTCTGCAAAGCAGACTGCCGTGTCATTGGGCCACCAGTAGTACTGCATTGTGCACAAAAAGGAGAGGTATGTGCTGCTTATGAGATCAGCTGAGTAGTTCTCCCATGCAGTGAGTTGTAAGTATGAAGTGTTCGAAATATTCTCCCTTTGCCCTGTGAATCACAAATATTGTCGTCAAGATAAGTTGGAGAAAAGTAAGTTTTTTAGTATCATATTAGATGACTGTATCTAATGAGAAAGCATGGCCAGATAGTGGTAAGATTACAACTCTACTGCTGTAGCTGTGGGAGTTGTGGGATTATGCTATTATGAAAGACAGCATACATGTACTAATAGACACTTTCAAAAGTCCTCACTTAAAGGAAGGTGGACTGGGGAAGAGAAAATGTGACGTACTACCTTTGGAATTTGGAAGTTCTCTAGTTATCTGAAGCTGATGCAGAACTCAAAATGCAGGCTTGGACTAGCGTTTCATATACTTTAATACTAGGAATAACACTATTATATTAAAAATATTGCTTCTATTAAAATATTTATCATTATACTTTTAACTGATGAGCCAACTTCATCTTGTTTCAGCCTTTACCTTTCTCATGCCGTCCACTGTACTGTGCAAGTATGTTGAACTTGGTACTCTGCTTTACAGGATTCAGGAAGAAGGATGAATTAGTAAGAATTTTTTTTCTTCTCCCCTTTGGCTAGGTAAAGCTGTGTTAAGTGTGATTTTTATAATGCGCTTCTGTTCTGTCACCTGTAGGATTTAACCATGCCCAGAACTTCTATGTTGGGAATGAACTGCTTTATTCTTCTGTTGCTCATTCAAAAGCAATGACATCAATAGATAGTAATAAAACTTAACTAGAGTCACTTTTTATTGGAATGATGTAATAAGTGCTACTGAGTTGTAGCTGTTTAAACACTTGTAGATTCAGGCTTTTTGATAAGATCTTATTTAGCCATTAATGTTCTTGTATTTTTATAGGAAGTAGTGTGATCAGGTAAAGGTTTTCAGTACTTTCAGAGCACTTGCTGTTATTGTATCTTGCTGTCATGCTATTAGGACTTGAGTCTTGACCTAAGTAAGCATGAGGTGGTCTTGTACTCTAGTGCTTTACCTTCTCAGTAATGTGGTTGCTGTATGATATTCCTGTTAGATGCTTGGCAGTCAGTAGTTTGATTTTTGGATTAAGTAAAAGTATATAAATTCTTAACTTGCTCTTAGGGCTAGAGATGTTTGGTAGTCTGGATGCGGACTGGACAACTTGCGATCTTTTATTAAAATTCTAGTAGCTGTGCCTTCACGCAGAACTGACCCAGTCACTGAGGATAACATGCCTCAAATTTATCTCATGTGAAATGATGAAGGCATTATGCATGATATTGATCACCATACTGATGGCTTGAAGTCTTTGTCAAGCTACATAACAAGGATCTCTAAAATAATTTAAAAAATGAGGGAAAGGGGAATGCAAACAAGTAGTTCTTCTATCAGCTATAGCTTCTTAAAAACAAAGAGAACAAACTGGAGCATTTCTAGTCCTAGCCATTTAATGTAACCTTCTATCACCTGTTTTTGTAAATTATTCATGTGCCTTTCTCACTCTGCACTGTGTATTTCAAAAGATTGACTGTACGCTTATTTTTTTTCTTGCAGGTTAAGCTGGTGACCTTAGTTCATCATATGGGTGGAATTATTCGAAAGGATTTCAACTCAAAAGTTACACATCTGGTGGCTAATTCAACACATGGAGATAAATTCAGAGTATGTAAGCTTGAATGATACTTCGTGAGAACTTTCTCAATTTCCTTCATGTAACAAACTGGAAATTCATCTGCATCTGCTGTTGATCTTGGATACCTGTTTGTCTCTTAGAAATCTAAAAAAAATTCCCTGAATGCGGAGTTTTTTTTCTGTAGTAGACAAGTTTTATAATTAAAAGGAACCAGAGTGTTAAGGTAATGTCATTGCTGAAACATCAACCAAATTATTATGACGTGTTTGCTCATTTTTTTGGACAGGCAAATATACTTTGAAGTAATTTATGTGAAACTTCAGTACTTGATTTCTGCACACCTTTAAGAAAAACTTGTGTGTAAGCTTTCACATCTTCATTTATGTGCAAATATCTGTATATATTCTTTTTGTCTGTCAACACTGGAAAGGCATTCAGGATGCATTCAGCTGACAGGGTATTGTAACTTGATTAATGACAAAAGCTTCCATATTCCTGGACTCTCTCTTCCTTGAGCTGTTTGGCTGTTAATCTTCCCAGATGTGTCTATCTGATTTTTGAACTAAAAGAGAAGACCTACTTTCTATCTCTGGTCAAATAGGTGTTTTTTTTTTTTTTTTTTTTTTTTTTTTTTTTTTGCTACCTCAAAGGGCAATGTTTGGTAACTTTGCAGTTTCTTGACTACTCACTTCCTATTTAGTAAAAGTAGACTGGGATGTACATCTTCCTGAAAAAGCATAGGAAGCAGGAAAGATTCTGTATTCCACTGGATCTGTGATTTGAGATTTTTTTTTTTGTGCTTGCGGTGAAGAATATTGGGCTAATAATGCACTTTTGAGTAAGTTTCAAAGTAGATATTGGTCCTGTCTTCTAGTCGCTGAAGAGATGCATCTTCTAGGTTTTGCTGTCAAATAATTTTTTGAAGGAATAGGTTCACTTTTTTTTTTTTTTTGAAGCATGTGTCTTGAAAAGTAATAGTTATGTTGGAATTTTTCTTGGCATGGAAGGAACTTAAATAGAAAACTATTTGTTGCCATTTATGCACTTCTTGTTTTGTAGATTGCTGTAAGTCTTGGTACTCCTATCATGAAAGCGGAGTGGATTTATAAAGCTTGGGAGAAAAGGAATGAAATGTGGGTATTTACTTTCCTTCAACCCTGAACTTATGACCTGTTCACTTGTAGTATTGGGAATTTAAGTGGTGTTGTAGTACTGACTTAGTTACTTTTGTGCATCCGTTTTCTAGGGACTTCTGTGCAGCTGATGATGATATTAGAAATCAGTTCAAAGTTCCTCCCTTCCAGGACTGCTTGCTAAGTTTCCTTGGATTCTCAGATGAAGAGAAAGCAAACATGGAAGAAATGACAGAAATGCAAGGTTGTTTGTGAATGCTGACCTTTGAAATGAACGGGACTTATGGCTGAAAGATTTCACTGAAACAAAATCCTGGATCATGAATCATAAGGCATTAGTAAAGAATCTTCAACATGGAAAGCTCTAAATTGATTTTTACATTTCTTAGCTCTTATAGCTGTTGAAGACTTGAAAGTTCTTAGACTGATTGAAGCTAGGCCATCTTAAAAGAAATTGCAGGATGCTTGAAAATATCCTAGGGTACTTTCAACTTTGGTGTGAAATGTTACTGGTGAAACGCTTGAGATGTTTGAGGTTTTTTTGGTGTAGGGTTTACATTAAGGGTTGTATAAACAGCCATGAGGTAATAGATAGATGTGGTTCCAGCCTTGTGTTGCTAGAGCATGTATGCAATAGAGCTACTGGTGTGGGAATGCAACAAGCTTGTAATAGCAAATTGTCCTCAAAACATGGAAGTTGGCTGTTCTTTTTTTTTTTTTTCTCCCTGACCTTTTTTCTCTAAAGATTTTATAAGAATATTCACAAGCTAGAACCTCTGTGTCACACAGAGTGTATCTGCCTTGTTCTACAAATAAGGAAGACAAGCTTTTCAGTAAAGCATAATGTTTATTTCCAGAGAGGTTTAAATGCCCTCTCAGCTATGCTGAGAGTTGTCTGCTGCTGTTAATATGTGGGGTGTTTTGCAAGTTTTTCTCCTTGGCACTTCTGTCCTTGATACTAGATGCTGTAAAGCTATCAAGCAAACAACTTTAACAATAATATTCTGTCTTGCAATTTACCTCTTTTTCTTATTTCTATAGGAGGATGTTATTTACCAGTTGGTGATGAAAGGTGTACACACTTAGTGGTTGAAGAAAGTACAGTAAAAGAGATTCCATTTGAACCTTTAAAGAAACTTTATATTGTGAAGCAAGAGGTTAGTGCTTACAGATTCTTGAAGGAATACATGTGTATACTGCTCCATGTGAGACTTTTTTCTTTAGTTTAAGCTACTTGTCTGCACTCAGTGTGCAAATTGCCATAATACTACATACATTACTCTGAGCATTTTTAACACTGTGATTTTAATGTGTGGTTTCCTTATTCTTCAGTGGTTCTGGGGAAGCATTCAAATGGACGCCAGAGCTGGAGAGTCCATGTATTTATTTGAGAAGGTGTGTATTATATGAATGGATTCAACACAGCTTGTACTTGGTGGTGAAATTAGTATGTGTGGGGCCAGAAATTAATTTTTTTTTAAGCTGCATTTAAATCCCAGGTGATGAATTGTAAGTTTACCCCTAGACTATTGATTTGAGAAAACATTTTGTTTCCTTAAAGCTGAACCAAGTTTTAGTAAAAGCAAAAACAGAACAAAAAAAATGTATGACTTTTTTTTTTTTTTTTTTTTTTTTTGCAAAATAAAAATAGGGCTTTGTCTGGTTTTCTTGGGGGGGGAGGGAGGGGATGTTGTGTGTGCTCATCTGGCCTATCTTTGCCTTGAGTTGTGCTGGAAACAGCAAGTAAAAAGACTAAGCTGAACTTTATTTCTCTACAGTCAGAGAGTCCTGGCCTCAAAAAGTCTGTGTCACAGCTTTCTCTGAGTACTCCAAACAGCAATCGTAAAAGACGTCGTTTGAAAGAGACTCTTGCACAGCTGACTAGAGAAACAGACATGTCACCTTTTCCTCCTCGGAAGCGCCCGTCAGCTGAACACTCGCTTTCTCTTGGGTCCTTGTTGGACATCTCTAACACTCCAGAATCAAGCACGACCAATGGAGGTATAGCTAAAGACCTTCATTTAGGTGCACTTGCAGTGTTTAAGATATCTCTGCATACAGGTGATAATAGTAGTGATGGAGAAGTCTTTCAGGATTTGCTTCAGGTTTCCTGGGTAATTCCAGACTTTCTCCTTGAAGTGTGTGGGACGTAGGGTCAAAGTGAGGCATTCAGATACAGAGGCCAGGCTGCTTCTTTTCATCACAGTAAGCATATTCAACAGTACTTGCAGAGAGGAGAGTTACTGGTACTCTTAAAAGAAGGTTTTAAAAGACTGCAAAAATATATCTTTCTTGTATATAAGAGGCAATGGTTTTAAATGAAGAGGGTAGATTTAGATTAGATACTAAGAAGGGATTGTTCCCTGTAAGTATGGTAAGACACTGGAACAGGCTGCCCAGGGAAGTTGAGAATGCCCCATCCCCGGAGATGTTCAAGGCCAGGTAGGATGGGGCTTTGGGCAATATTTTGTGTCCTTGCTTATGACAAGCAGGTGATCTTTAAGGTCTTTTCCAACCTAAACCATTCTAAATCATGTAAGCAATCTGAAAGAGGCACAGCCTTTCAGTCATAAGTCAAGGAATTGGAGAAACATAAGCTCATTCTCAATGACAATGTTTACCAGATAGTGCTAGAACTCTTGTAACTCCTCATACAGAAGCTGCTTCTAATGCAGCATCAGTGGACAGTTTCAGGAAGTGATATTATGAAAACAATAGATATAGCACTTATTTAATAAGTGCTGTGATTATAATGGACTTAAACATCAGAATAGGTGTGTACAGATCTCTGCTGTCCAGAACATATGCAGGTATATAAAAATAGTGGACTGTTCCAGGTTAACAGGTTTTAAGAAAAATTACCTTCTTTTCTCATCTACCTCATTTTCCACTTGCACCAGTCATCTACCTACAGTGAAATGCTGCAGTTCTTGCTTGTAAAGACTGATCTCATTCAGTGGTTTTGGGCTGCATGTACAATGCAAAGATGGTAGGGACCTGAAAGACTTGTTGATGTAGCCAAGCAAAACTAGAAAAATATAACTCCCATGTGTAAATAATGTTCAGCACTTAGCCTTCAACTGATACTAAGCATAAGAGGGTTGAGTCACTGACCAGTCTGTAAATTGCTTACTCGTGGTTTAATAGTCTAAGACTTATTCTGAGGAATAACACGTTACTATTAGTCTATAATAGGACTAATAAAGTCATTTTTAGACAGAGCTCTGATGACTAAATAAAGAATAGCCTTCTAGCTTTCTTTAATTCCCTTGAATTCTGAGAGCTTTCCTCTTGGAGGGTGACCTTTTCAGGAACTCTAATTTATCATAGAACTCTGTTTTCTTTTGGAAATATCTTTTAATCAGAAACGCCAAAATCCTGTGCAAGGCCGTCGAAAAACTCCACTCCTCTTCCACTAAAGCAGTCTGCAAGATGGCAGGTTGCAAAGGAATTATATCAGACAGAAAGTAACTACGTTGATATTCTTACAACAATTATTCAGGTGAGCTGGTATTACAGCAAGTACAAGTCATTTGTAATAAGACTCCTAATGTTTAGGTAAGTGACTTGTGGTCTTTGGGCTTTTCAGAACTTAGAGTAACAAAGGCATGTGAGGAATGATGTATATGAGCTTACAACTTTACTGGTATATTAAAGATGTTAATTATAAAGCTTGGAGGTCATAAACCAACTGCAGATCTCAGATTAGAAGTTATAGCTGATACAAAAATATTCTATTTTAAGAAAATAGGCTCTTCATGACTTGGGTTTTTAAGATATTAGTGCAAAGAGGTGGAAAAAAAATGCTAAGTCTGTTTGCTACTGCAAGAAGAGCAGAATAGCAAGCAATTTACAGGAAGAGCTTCATTCACTTCCTAGGAAGTTTGCTTCCGCTGTGGCTCATTATCATGCCTAAAGAATGTGTGTGAGTAGAGGAGAAGATAAAGGGATTATTCTACAGTAATCTTAATTAACCTAGTGTTTACATCTGGAAACCACTCTTCCACAATCTGTTCTTATTAAGTGGGAGCAGGATGTATCAATATTGTGACTGCAGGAAATGATGATCTGGGAAAAAAAAAAAAACCACCATTGTTTTCATAACTATTTCTTATACAATGCATGGAAGATATAATGATTCTTTGTCTAATACATCAGTTATTTCAAGTTCCATTGGAGAAGGAAGGACAACTTGGAGGACCAATACTTGCACAGGAAGAGATTAAGACTATATTTGGCAGCATTCCAGATATTCTTGATGTACACACTAAAATCAAGGTAAACTGTAACTTCCTCCTACAGAGGAAGATATGATGCAAACTTCAAATTCTTTCTGCATGTGTTAAGTTATAGCTACTGAATGGATACAGATTCATTAGGATGAATTAAGTGCAAATCTGAAATATACTTTTAAGAAGTTAACTTACAAATTAAGTACCTGAAGTCTGAGTATTGTACTTAACTACTACTGCCATCTATAAACTGTACTCAAAATTGCTTAGGTACAGAGGTTGTCTGTTTCTTCTCAACTTTGGTGTAATGAAGATAGGAGCAGAAATAAATGGAGACTAGTGGTGAAACCTTTCAATTCAAAGCGAATCCTGAACTTCAGCTATGCTGTCTTGTTCCTGTTATTAGCTGAGAATAAATAAGCTTGATCCTTATCAAGCTGATACGTGCTTAACAGCTTGCTCTTACTCTTCTCGACCCTTGGTGCACTCGGTGAGGGAAACCTGTGCTAATTATCATTTAATCCTAACTTCTCTTACGCAGTTTTGTTGCAGAGCTGACTAGTTCAGACACACTGTTAGACTCTGCTTTTATTGATTCAAAACTGTATATTTAGTAAACCAGAGGAGTTTTGCTATCATCTCTTAATAAAGTTAAGAGGCTTACTGTGAAGTTGTGTGGGTTTTAGGGTTGCCTTTTTTTATTATCTGTTTCTGTGTTGACTGTGTGTTTGGCAGAGCACTGGTCCCATCTTAAAGCTTTATGCAGTTGACACTCGTTATTTTTTTTTTCTCCCCACCCTTGCACCTAATCTAGGAAGACCTGGAAGATCTTATGGTGAATTGGACTGAAAGCAAAAGTATTGGCGATATCTTTCTTAAATATGTAAGTTTCTGGGTTTTTTTTCGCGTTAGAACTATTATGAACTACTATCTTACAAATGACCCACTGTAGGATCTAGCAAACACAAGCAAAGCACTAATGAGTAAGCAAGAACACTGACTCATTCTGTCTTCTGTTCAGACTTCTTAGCTGAGTTAAGTGATATACTTTGTGTAAGTAATCCCTGTCAAGATTAAGTGTATGCATCTGTCTGTTTGCATTATGGATTGAAACTTCAAATAGGTGTAATTAACAACAGCCTTCAATTTGTAATGCTACAGACATTTTCTATTTAAATGGTAGAAGGAACTCTTTCTGTAATCTTAGTGATCTTCTGCCTCCTTTCGATAATATGGAATTAGCATGTTAACTTTTTGAAGACACTTGCATTTTTCCTTGAAGGCTTAAAATGTGTAAATAATGACTGCTTATTTTTCACAAGTACACAATGTACAGAACATGAAAGCTATGTCTGGGACTGCAGTACTTTTTAACACTGTAAGCCTGCTACTTATCTTGTGCTTCTGCTGTCTTAATCATGCTGAGGCAAAGAATATTTTGTATTCAAAAGCTCTTGATTTGAGGTATTTCTTATGGTGATTTAATGTCTTTTTTCTTAAAAGTGTGCACACTGGAGAAAGTATCTAAAATTGTCAAAACTTTCACTGAAAGTATTGTGTTAGATAAGAGCTCTCAGTGGTTTCTAGGATTGACGTGTTGTACTTGATCTTTGAGAGTGGTCTGTATTTCATAAGTAGCCTTGAACCTAGAACATTTGGCATTCAAAAATGTTCTAACTTGTAAACCTGTGCATGCTCACATAACAGTGCTTTATTCTTCATCAAAATGTGTCTTTGAGCAGCTCAGGGTGTATGAATATACGTGCAATGCTATGTCACATGTAAAGTGGATATCTAACAGTTGTTTGTTTTTCAGTCAAAAGACTTGTTGAAGACATATCCACCATTTGTGAACTTCTTTGAAATGAGCAAGGAAACTATTACTAGATGTGAAAAACAGAAGCCAAGATTTCATGCCTTCCTGAAGGTAAGTGTTTTGCTCAAAGTTGTGCGAACTTGGTAACTATCACCAAGTAAACTGTTCAGTGCAGTTGATGAGGAACTTGAAATTTTAAAAACTTGAAGGAACGTTGAATGCTTTTTGGTGAGACAGAAATAAGAAGGATTTGAGTTTAAATCCCTTAAGCTTCTCATGAGACTCTTTACTAAGAGGTCCAGGTTCCTTGTCTGTTACAGCTTCTAAGCTAGTTTGATTATATGCTGAATAAGTTATTTGTCTCCCAAATACATACCTTCCTTTTCTCTTTGTTGATCCCCCTCCTGGTGCTAAAGACTTGTGAGTTAAAAGCTATTCTGGGAACACTCCTGGCAGTTATGAAGTTCCAAGGAGGTAGAACGTCTCGCTATTCCTGCAGCTAATGAGAAGGAGTGTGAGGATTTAAGAGAAGACTTTCTTCAAAGGAAAATTGTAGAGGAGTCTTTATACTTCCAAGGTTCTAGATAAACCTATTTAACTGACTGCTGGTTCAGTGTAGCTTTAAATCTGCATCCAACAAGCATATCTCAAAACAAGAAAACCCCAAAGAAATCAAGCTTAAAGGTCTCAGTCCTTGTTTTCTTAGGTATTGGGGTCTATTTCTGCATATTAATAATTAAATGATGGGGAAATGATAAAGAATGCAACCAGCTGTCCCCTGTCTCACTATGCCTTAGGATCTGGAGCAAAGTCTGGGAAGTTGGTCATATGGACAGTTGAATCATTCTGAGAAGATAAGTGATAAACGCCATCTAGATTTGAATGTCTTCTGACATGATTGCTTAACGACTGTGTACCTGTGTTGAAAGATTCTGGGAAACTTCTACTGCATTCCTAGCCTTGGAGGATATAACACTTTTACCATTTAATTGGAAAAATAAGAGTTATTTCCTTTTTTCCCCTTTTCTTCTAGATAAACCAAGCTAAACCAGAATGTGGTCGTCAAAGCCTAGCTGAACTACTTATCCGTCCTGTTCAAAGGTTGCCTAGTGTTGTTCTACTACTAAATGGTAATCTTGTGTTTTCTGTATGTTTTAAATACCAAGGTAATGCTGCTTTTGGCATGATTAGGCGTGGCTTTTCTCACATGAAGCATACTTGTTTCTGTGAGTTAATCACACTGAATGGCGATCAGCAAGGCCAACTACTGAAGAAAGCATTGTTTAAGAAAATTTCACTTGTGTACTTCAGATATATACAGGAACAGAAGAAAAGCTTGTTCTGAAAACAGTTTTGTCGTCTTAAGTACGAATATAACTGAGGTTTGAATGAGAGATAAATTCATATCAGCAAGGCTACAGCTTCATATGTTTCTCTTGAGATCACCCACTTACTGTAATAATGATAAAATCTGTTAGATCTGTGTGAGTTAACATTGTCTTCACAGACTACAACATCGACTTCTTAAGGCAGGAATCAGAGTACTTAATAAAGCATGTAGCTAGTCCTTGTAAAACTGGCTATTAATGGTGGCAATGTAAGCTTACCATGCAGTTAAACTTGTATTTGGAAGCTGAAGGCAAGGACCATATGCCAACATAAGTACAGTGGTGCATAAGTCTCACACGTGTTCAACTACTTCAGTTGAAGACTGAAGGCTGCTTTTAGCAGACTGCAGTGCTAGGTAGTTCATGGGGATGAAATGATATGAAATGGCTTTAACTTAAAAAATCAAATAGTCTTCCTACTTCTCAAATTCTCAACGTTTTATTCGTAAGGGTTTGAAAACTTGCAATGTTTGAATTGTAGATCTTAAGAAGCATACAGCAGAAGACAACCCAGATAAAATAATTCTAGAGAGAGCTATTGAATCATTAAAGGAAGTGATGACGTAAGTGAAATTCATTCTACAAAACTGTTAGATGTGTGGATCTATTCATCTCTTCTAAACTGTCCTAACTTACAGCATATTGCTACCATATGTTTTGTCTCCATTTAAGTGTATGTAATATGCATTCCTCAGGAAGTGGTGATTACCATGATTGCCAAAGAATGAATGGAGGGGAAACATGCTATCAAATACTTAAATTAATCTGTGGTTTCTCAGATCAGTCTCCCTTCTGGCACTGCCATCATTCTGTCATCCTGTGCCAGAGCCCTTGATGTCCTTGAAAAGCTTCTGTTGTTACCCACTGCTTCTATTTGAATGGCTGCTGACTTCCTACCTGTGTGTGAAGCTGAACCTTTTGATTCTTTTGTCCTGTCTGCTCTGTTCTGGTTATTTCTGTCCTCTACAGAGTGGAAGAGATGTAAGGGGTAGATAGCATCTTTTAAGTCTTCTGTGTATATAAATTTCCATTGAGAGGTTGTGTAGTATTGGTGAAAGCTTATCTGTGTTGTGCTCCTGTGTTGGCTATTGATGGGCACCATTCTGCAAGCTTCAAGCTGAAGCTGTTTAGATAATAAGGCTCACCTCTTCTCACCAATGAGACTTTATATATTTACTTGAGCAAATGTTTGTCTGATTTCTAACAACTTTTAATGTCTAATTACTCTTGCATTTGACTTCTGGTGAACTGTAGTGTTGACTTGGGGTGGTGTTGAGAGACCTGTAGAATGCAGCATATGAGAATTGATCTCTGGTTCCTTCCTCCTGGGGTAGGAAGGGAAACTGCAATAACTGAATGCTGTGTCAGCTAATAGAACAATACTCTTCTCATGTTATAGTTCTGAAGTTTCATGTATGCTTGCTTAGCATATGGTGCTTGAACACATGTAGAGTACATTCCCTCTACTTCTGTATGTCCAAGTACTATTCTGTAAGCTTTCTGAATGTTCAGCTTAATTATTTTTGTCTTAAATGCAGTGGAATCATTTACAGTTGCTTGATATTGAAGATAAATGTAATATAATGTGCTTTCCTCAGACATATTAATGAAGACAAGAGGAAAACAGAAGCACAAAGGCAGTTCTTTGATGTTGTCTATGAAGTTGATGGATGTCCAGTAAGTAATTTTTCTGAAGTTGCAGACCTGTAAAAATGATTGCTTGCTTTCTTGCTCCCTCTGCAAGAATATGTGAAGTTAAAATGCAGTGGTACTGTTTTAAATAGATTTTCAGTGTTAAGCTGTAAGCAAGTAGTAATCCAGCACTTGAATTAAATGCTTAATGAGCTTTTTTCTTCTGTTGCATAGGCCAATCTCTTGTCCTCTCACCGAAGCTTAGTTCAGCGTTTGGAAACTGTTGCACTTGGTGATGACCTCTGTGACAGGGGAGAACAGGTCACACTCTTTCTGTTTAACGATTGCTTAGAGGTAAGATTACTGTATGAATACTTCTAATGAGTTGTAAAATGCTTGCCACTGTGAATATAAACAAGAAAAACTTAAACTTTGAAGCAGAATCAAGTCACAGACTTTAAGTCACGGAATTAAGAAGAATTAAGAATTAAGACTCAGACAGCTGATAGTTCAACACATCCTGATGTTACCTTTTTGGTAGGTACTGTATAAGTAACACAAGTAACTGATCGGTTTTGGATGATTTTATAGCAAGATTAAGTAGTTGATATTAAAGAGCAGTGAAGGGCATATTTACCTTGGAAAAGCAATTAACAATTCTATATGGGAATAAGGCCAATGTATCTAACACATTTTGAAAATTAGCATCATAAATGACTGATATTTGTCTTGTCACTGACGGAACTTTTTTCATTATTACATGCAGTAGTATCAAATAATATTACAGTAGTTTTTTAGCATTTCTGTGTTGTATGCCAATATCTATACTTCTCTGAGAAATAATATACTTCTCTGAGAAATAAGTTTCTATTCTTTTCTGTTTAAAGTAAATGCTTAATTCTCAATATATTTAATTACATATCTGCATAGCACTTTAATGGATGAAAAAGTGCTGGAGTCTGGCTCAGCAGGCTGTTGGTCTGCTTAAAGTTTAATTGTATTTAATATGAATAAATATACCTCTGAGATGGAGCTGTTTGTGCTTTGGCCAACAAGGAAAGCAGATCCACATATTATATATCTAGACTAATATTACGCTAAGGAGATACATAATGAAAAGTAATATACCTAGGAGTAAAGCTGGCTTAGTTTCACTTTTCACTTGTGAAGGATGGAAGGGAAAGTGAAAACAAGCCAAGAACCTTAATTGAAAGTATCTCTTCTATAAAATAAAAACGACTGATGTTACCTCTGTTTTTAATGTAAAGTTAAAAACTAACATACCTCCACTGTCAAAATCTATTCCATGACTGCATGGATGAGTAACAGCAAATAACACTCTTAGGACAGAATTCACCACAGTCTGTTCTGATTTACGCATATAGGCATTGTCTTCAGTGTTTAAACCTTGACTGACTTGTTGTAGGTTTCTGAGTGCCATTGCTTGTTCTTCAGGGTAGAATTGAGACTTATAATACAAAGCTGCCTTCCCTCTTTTTTTTTTTCCAGAGGTGAGGGTACTGCTGCTAAGTAACAAGTATTTCTTGACCACTTGAACTATCTATAGGCATCTCTTATCTCAAATTCACTGAAGACTTTTGTCATACAGTAATGTAGTTCTTTAAAATACTCCAAGTGCATTTCTCTGTAACAAGACTTTATTTTCATTCCTGAATTTTAGAAGGTAAGAATACAGAAGACAAAGCAACAATAGACTTTAAGTTTAACCTGTCTTTTTATTTAACTGCAGATTGCAAGGAAGCGTCACAAAGTCATTGGTGCTTTCAAGAGTCCTCATGGCCACACAAGACCTCCTGCTTCTCTTAAGCATGTTGTACTCATGCCTCTCTCCCAGATCAAAAAAGTCCTGGATATAAGGGAGACAGAAGGTCTGTATGATCTAAAATGCCCCAGCAGCAATGAAAACTCCCTTTTAAAGGATGAAGGTTTTCCAATTGTGAGACAGAATGCCAGGGCATATTTGTTGTATGACAAGTTAGGTATGAGATTCTAGTATAAGCTGCTGTTTGAAGCTGTCTGCAAGCTTGAAAATGTCTTGTTTTGGCATCTTTTGGCTTTTCAAGACTCACTGTGGGCTGCTAGATCTGACAGAGCTATTAGGTGGAGTTAGAAACCATTCGTTAACCAAATGACAGTATGACTTAAAGTAGTGCATTTGACAGCTCTGAAATTACAAAGAAAAAAGAAAAAACAACAAAAAACCAAACAAACTACAGAAAACAGATGAGACTTCAGTCCAAAGCAGAGACAAAGGCTTTTGTTATGAAACTAAATATTGTGTAAATGGTGGTAACAATGCTCAGGAGTAATGCTTAGCCTCTTAGGGGAAAAAAAATCCTTAAATTTTCTATCACAAATCTTGTGACAAAAAAATTGTGACAAAATTCACAATTTCTGTGGCTGCTTTGCCATACTGAGGCCATAAAGGTTTCACTAAAATAATGCATTACTAGAGCAGCAGGACCAGTGCTACAAATAGTATTCCAACCTTGCTAGTGACTTCTAAGTAAGAGTAGGTTCAACATCTGTCCCTAGAAAGATACATTTGATATTTCACTTGGGGTGATAGTATGCATGTTGGAATTGTTCTGGTTTCTTCTCTGAAGTACCTGTATCTAGAAACTTAATGAAAAACAGGAATGGCAAAGCAGGTAGGTTGTAAACATGTTGCTTAACTGCTGAAAACTACCTACAGAAAGTTAGCTTAAGTCTTCTCTTAAGAGGTTTTCCTTCATATGATACCTACGTTTATTTAGGGACTTATATAAATGCCTCCCATCAGACAAGCATCTGTTTAATATTTGCTTAGAACTTCAGTATACTACTTGGAAGAGGTCAGCTGCCCTGACTGAGAGGATCTGTTTTTAAAATTGTTGTTTCTTTCCTTATCTGTGTTTAGCATGAGTTGGCTGAATATTCTCTTAAGTATCAGCAATTGATTTATTTTCTGCTCTTAAGTGAGCAATGTTGGTCAAGTCTAAAAATTCAACTACAGCACTTGAATGTCATATTTATTACTGACATCTTTGGTTGCTTTCACTGCCTTACACAACAGGGTAAATGTTTTCCTTCTTCTGTGTCAACAAAAGGAATGATCTGTCCAAAATTCATGAGTTAAAGAATATTCACTGCTGTATTAGTAAGAATTAAATAGTCTAGTCTATGCTGTGCAAGCTATTTGGTGAGTGAACTGGTTGCAGTCTCCTTGAGACATGCAGACAGAACTCATAGCTCTTTTGTGGGTGATAAAACAGCAGTTGTGCAAATAATAAATTCCTTGTACTAAGTTACGTAACCTGTAAGTCTAACTTCTGGAAGCTGAAGGGTTAACTCTAAAAGATTATTCCCATTATCCTTTGGGGTGGGAAGTCATATGAAATAGAATTCTTTTGTCTTACCTCTGTCTTGTTTGTTTGTTCTTCTAAAACTTCTGTAGATTGCCACAAAGCTTTTGCCTTGGTTGTACGTCCACCTACAGAACACAACAACAAGCTACTCAGTTTCCAAATGACCAGTGAAGAACCTCCTAAAGAAGACTGGCTGAAAACATTGTGTCGACATGTAGCTAACACAATTTGTAAAGCAGATGCAGTAAGTTCTCTGCAGCCATGGTGTCTGGAAATATTTTGCTCTGTTGGCTTGAAATACAGGAAAATAAAGAACTTGTTAATAGTGGATATGCTCTAGATGAAGTAGAGCAGTAAATTTTTGTGCTAGCATGTTGGCAAGTAAGTGGTTAAAAAGTGGAAGAGGAAGCAGCCTCAAAGTTAGCTTCTGCAGAAGCTAGTGAGTACATGAAAGAGAATCACACCTTTCACCCAGCACAGATTAATTATAAATAATTCAAAATCTGCACTGCTGATCTTCGGCAAATCTCAACCAGATTGTCTTCAGCTTGCTTTCACTGTTTATCTGCAATCTTAGCATTGTGAATTATGTGTTGGTTTAACTCTTTGTGTTAGATTTAATTTTTGGTTTTTATGTATGGGCATGAGAGCGTAAGGGACGTGAAGCATCATCCTCCTACAGACATTCCTCCAACCTTAGAACAAGGAAATAAGAGAGATGTTGGCCTTCTCTTATCTTAAAAGCTCAATGTGCACACTTTTCACAGCCAGAAACTATTAATTGGGAGTGCAGATCCCTTCCAATTAGGGCAAAAGTCTTTTGTCCAATGTTCTAACTATATATGAATATATAAGAATATATGCATATGTAATTCAAATTTGCTGAAAATTCATTCGGTATGTGAAGCTGCATTGTTTTCTTGGTGTATAGTATTTGAAGTACTTTAGAACACACTTGTATGTAAAATATCTTCTGTCTTGCTTAGAATCTCATTGAGGAATGTTGGAATATGAAATTTGGCATTGTGGTTTCTTTCTTCCAAGTGCAGAGCAGAAGTAATTCAGAATAATTCAGACAGGTTAATTTACTTCAGTCTGTATCAGTCACCTGTATTCACTCTTGATTCTATGAAGTATAACAGAAAGGAGTGGAAATACCATTTAATAAAATAGAAAATTCATCTATATGTAACAAAATTAGTTCATCTTGCCCAGGACATTCAGAATCGTATGCTGACAAATAGCAATCTATTATACTGAATACTATTAATTATAATTTATGTAATTATTGGTCTGTAGTGAGTACGTAAATTTTTTGCTAATGTAAGTGGCAAGTTGAACTTCAGTCTAAGGTTTCTTTGGGTTTTCAGTAACTCTCAGTACTGTGCGACAATGAGAGATAGCATAGACTTGCCACATGGTGGCAGTACAAAACTTTAACTAGTCTGTTAGGCAGTGGGAATAGCCATAGACCTTGTTTGGTGTCCTTAACGGTTTTCTTAAGAGCCTTATGTGCCAGTGAAAGTAGTAAGTATTTAGCTTGGAACTCCTCATGAGTGCTTCAGACCTACTGCCTTTGCTTTAATTACCCCTGAACTTGAAACTGGATAAACAAACATGAAAGTAATCAAGTAATTGTGTAACTGACTACTGGTGGTTAATATCATGAAACCACTTCAACACAAATAGTTTCTTTCTCTGTATTTTAAGAGAAATACGGAGGAATGCAGCTATTAAAAATCTCTAAACCTGACTTCATGAATTAGAGAATGATATTTTTACAAGTGCTTATTTTTGTGAAACCACTAAGACTATTTTTGTCTGTAGGAAAACCTTATTTATGCTGCTGATCCTGATTCAGTTGAAGTAAATACTAAAGATATGGACAGTACTTTAAGTAGAGCATCTAGGGCAATAAAGAAAACATCAAAAAAGGTAAGATACTACAAAAGTTGTGCTTTGCAGCAGAATTCATTCTAGTCAGAATGGCATTAGTATTCCATTTCAGGTGCTTTGTAGAACTTACAGCAGTTGTGGGAAGAACTTAATCTCAGTGAAACTCATAAGTTTTGTCCTTAAAGGCAGAAGGTAGGGAATACTTGATGGCTTTGACAGGGTAGTTTTGGGGTATTTTAATTGGAGTATTTTAAGTATTGTAGTTATAAATATTGTGTAAGTATTATTGATATCATTATGGAACTTTATTTACCATGTTCAAATAACTAAACTTTAGGAAAACAGATCTCAATTGTAACTGCTTTTAGCATATTGAATGGTATTGGCAGTTATCAAATTTCAAATTCTTTCAGAAGTAAGATAACTGTGCATGCTCTAATGTCAGACTTCAAAATTACAAGGAAATAAGTGTTGAAGGCTGTTTTCTGCCTTTGTATGCTTTCTTTTGTATATGGCTTAAGCTGCTCTTAATTGAAGTGTGCTCTGCATTGCTGAGAGGGATTGCCTGGGAAGCAGGAGGGCTGCCTGTCTGCTCTGTCATGTAGGCTGTGCTTTTGGTCTGGTTTTACTGAAGCCTGTGGAATATGAGGGGACTGACAGAGGGTGAAGCAGCAAGGAGGAATCTGTTCTCCATTCTTCTCAGCAGCCTTGATGCAGGCTTAATCTCATCAAGATGATGCTGCTTCGTAGGAAAACTGTAGAGGCTACTGTAGTTTAGAAGGTGCTGAAGGCTGAACTGAAAGAATCTTAATGAAAAGGGGATCTGACCTTTCAAAATGCAAGGAATGTGGGGAAGTCTAGTTGACCAGACTTTTTTTTAACCTTTTTAACTTTTTTTTTTCCTCATCTCTTATTTTTTTTTCCGAAATGCTGCTGTCATGCAGACAGGTGAAAATAGCATGGGTTGTAGGGACTCCTAAAAGTCAGACCCACTTGCAAGTTGTCTTTTGGTTTTAATTTTTTCATGTGAGGAAGAGCTATCATATCTTCCTGGCTCAGGGCTTGTCCTACAGATGTTCAAAACTTGAATAGTAGCTTATTGCAGTAGCTATTACAGCCTGATCTTTGTCAGTGTATAACAGTGCTTGTCAAACTCCCCAGGTTACAAGAGCATTTTCTTTCTCAAAAACACCGAAGAGAGCTCTTCGAAGGGCTTTAATGTCACACAGTGCAACAGAAGGAAGAAGTCCCAGCTCAGCTAATGAGAGTTACATAGGCAGCCGACTGAACAGTACGTCGTCGTTAGCGGTAAGTTCCTTAGCTGTGCAGGCCAAACAATAACCTTCTGAAGACCACAGTCATCCTAATGTTGATCTTACAGTAATTTCAAGGTCTGCAGTGGAGAAAATTATTTTTATCTGTATTAATAGGTGTGTTCTTTTCAGAGGGGAATTGTTTAATGAGAAGGCTTGCTTACTGAAAATGCAGGAAGATGTGCTAGTATGTAGCAGAACCTGGGAACTGTTAATACGTTTAAGGTGGAAATAAACTCTTGCTGGAATTGGAATATGCATCCTATTCTGAACTAGCAAAAAAAACTCCCAGCACTTCTGTATGTTGGTTTGGGCTTTTGCATTTTGGACAAAACACAAATGAGATGTAGGCCCCTGAATAGTGTCGTGAGAACATCATTGGGTGTAGTAAAGCAATAGACATCCCATGAAACAAACTGGGAAGGATGTGTAGAGAGCTATAGATGTTGCAGCCTGGTAGCTTTTAAAAAGGCAAGTGAGTTATCTGCTCATCAAAACCTTGGTGAAATAAATTTGGTCTTTGCTGCAACTCCTGCTATGCTTGGCTACCTATTGCAGCTCTCTTCTGCTACATTAACTCAGACAATTTTCTAATACAGTCCAGTATATTGTTCTAGATTTTGAGGATTTTTCCATCATCTTTTAGTTTTTTGAGTAAGTCTGTGTTGAGTGAACATTACTTTAAAGTCTGTAGTTTGTAGGACAGCTAGTCAAGAGCAGGATTTCCTGTGTATCTTTCTACTACTGATTTGTATGTCAGAATCTTAATACAGAGAGAATTCAGTACATTTGAGAGGCCTTTAAATTGTACAACACAGATTGCCATACTATCTGCCACATTAGATAGGCATGAAGAAATACAAATTAATGAAGGGAGGAAGTATGACACTGAACTCCCTTCGTTTATAGGAAATTAACATAAAATCAGATTGGCTATAACCCAGTTCTGTGTAGTGATTTTCTTCCTTCAATTATGATTGCTTCAACAGTTGTTTTGGAATTCTTATATTCTGTCCTTATTTTGATGTAGAACTATCTCATTTCTCATGAAAATGCAGATCATGCATTTTTCCTGTTTGTGTCTCTGTATTTAACTACTTTCCTATAATGACAGGAATTTAGTAGTAAAACTTGTTTTATTTTTTCCTCATAACTTTTTGGACCTCAGAGTAAGCTGCAGCTCGGCAGCAGAGCGTGAGTTTCATTTGATGCTATATAGGGTTTTTAATCCATCTCCTACCCTATAGAATTGGCATAAAACTGTTTTGATTGAGTCATGAGGTTAGAGATTAATCTTTTTTTTTTTTTTAATTCTAACATTAGTTTTATGTAATATATACAGTCCCTTCTAAGCATAATCTCTAAGAAATGGGGATAGGCTTTAGCACAGCGGAATTCCAGCCTCTCAAATAGATGGTAATATGGTTCTTGAGTAGCAATCTAAAGCTGTAGGAATCCTGTCTGAGACCATTCAGGAAGGTGAATCTGTTATTGAGGCATTGTTTTAATTTAAAATCCTGGCACTGTGTTCATGTTGGGGGGGGGGGAGGGAAGTAGTGAAAAATCACTGAAGCTTAGATGTCTTCATGCTTGGACTAACTTTTGAATCCTTCCTAATTGTAGATGCTCATCCACTGTCTTCATGTAGCCTAAATGGATCTGTGAAATGTGTTAATGTCCATTGCTCCAATTCCGTTGATCTGAGCTCTCAAAAGTCCAGGCCTTGACCTGTGCTCTGTCCTGGCTCTCCAAATAGTCTTCTATTAAGTGCTATAGAAGAAGAGAGAACTTCTTCCAAACTGGAGAGATTCAGTGGTCATGCCTTGGACAAATTATGTTCTATCCCTATTATTACTATCACCTTGGTGCTGAAGATAACAAGTGTGGTGCTGGAAAGTTATGTATGTCAAATCCTGACTGGTAATGTCCACCTTGTAAGCAGTCAGCATCCAATCCTGATTAAGACAGAATGGTACAGCTACCTGAAACCTAAAATCCACAAAGTTATAAACAGTATTGAGTTCTCCTTTGACTTGTAATGCTCTGGGTTACTCAGCACTGACACATTGTGCTATTTCTGCTTTTGAATACCAAGTTAATTCTTTCAGAGATCCTTTTTAACTTTTCTTAATTAAAAGTTAGACCTAATTAAAATAATATTGAACAACTACTTGTTTCAATTCATTGTGTCCAGGCAGCAGTGTAGCTTGCCAGCCAGAGCCAAAGTCCTCAGGACCAGCATTTTAACTGCAGGGTGGTCTTGAATAGCTAACTTTACCTATGGTTTTAACTTTTTGTTCCCCGTATGTAAATGAAAAAAAGTATCCCTATGAAGTATTAATAAGAACAGCAATATAAAGAGGCTTAGGATTTAACATTCAAATAGAGCCTATGGCTGCAAATAGAAGACATGCTATAGACACACATTAGATTTCAAAAAAAAAAAAAAAAGCATGCCTTTACCTGCCCAAAGTTTTGTTATTTAAAAGGCTCCTGAATTACATGGCTGCAGTAAGCTACCTAACTACCATGACCATATTGAAAAGCATGAGCAACAGAAGGTTGCCTGTGGAAGTACTTAAAGGACTGATGTAAAAAGTATAAAATCCAAGTTGATGCGAAGAAGCAACTCTTAGTACAGTGTATTTATGTATGAGATTCACTGTAACTTCAAGTCCTTAAGTCTAGTGTTTCTACCACCAGAAAAATCAGGTTTCTACCTATTTTGTGTGTAAATATTTGCAGTTAAAGTAAGCTTTGATAAGTCACTGTGATACAGAATATCTCTCTGTAACCAAGAAAATGTGTTCAGTGGCTGATATGGGGCTCAAGCCTAGTAAGAACACACGACTGTAGGATTTGAGGGGAGCTAAATTCCTCCAAGATTGTGATGATATCAACCTTACATTTGGAAGGAGGTGAGTAGTGCAAAAAGTGTGATGTGAAATTATGCTAATACTTGCTTTTGAAGAGTAGCTTTTAAACATGTTCCTGCATTCTGAATTTCTGATCTAGTAACAAGGAAAAGTTTTTATTCTTTGTGTACTACTTATTTGGTGCTGTTTAACTTTGCCATTCAAAATCTAAAAATATTGAATGATTTCTTTAAAAAGCTGTCCATCTTAAATATCTTCCTGACAGAAAGTATAAGGAATCTATATATCAAGGTTGAGAAATGACTACTGATCGTCTGACATTGATTATGAAATGACTACTCTGTTTTTGTTTTTTTTCCCTCCTCAACAGGGCATTTCTTCTCCATCCTTGGTCAGCCTTCCTTCAATCTTTGAAAAGAGGAGTCATACGTTAAGTCGATCAACAACCCACTTGATATGAAGCAGGCTTTAAGTACAGTGCCATACTGAGTGACTGACAAACAGCTGGCTGTTCAAATGACCTGTTACTGACATTAATGGTACCTTAGTCATTAGCACTTAGCAATGATTAGCAAAATGTTAGATAACACTAAGTTAACCACAAAGGGGTTTCTGGTTGTACTGATGTGGATCAGGTAATCAGTGGAGTGAGTAACTTGGTCTTTGTCTAAGACCCACTATTCCCTTGCACAATTTTTTCACCAACATAATAAAAGCATTTTCTTTTACAGAAACTGTCCTCTTTCAGCAACAAACTAGTTTTGAAATAAGGAAGATGATCACATAACTTACTCCTGGTTTGAATGGCTCCCATGCTTGCCTAACTTAATCAATTGGCTGAGCACTTTAATGTTCAAACTGTTGATTTCTTAAATGGAGATGCATTATGAAGTACCTGACCTTTTGAGTATGACAGTTAACCTGTTGTACAGCTGCTTATTCCAGATATTTTATAAGTGTGGCTGTTTATAGAGAAGTGGGATTGAGTTTCTCTGATTGTGATCTTCTGCAGCCTCACTGTAATACAGTGGTGTTAGTTTATTTGAACAGTAAGTTTAAAGGCTATGACTAGCTTTGTCCACCACAAATGATTAAAAGAAAAACGAATATGCTCAAGAGTTATGGCTTTCCCTTTTAGTTAGGGCTGTTTGAAAATAACAGTAAAAAAACAAAGAACCTATGAGATCCAAATGTTTGGTTAATAGCTCATTATTTAATGCATAAGATTACTGGTGTGACGAGGGCCCAGTTTGGGTGTGCTCAATTTCAGGTGTACTCCTAAGGCTTTTATTTGTCTTTTTCATGTGTTTCTGTTGTCTTTCAAAGCTGTATGTTCACTCCTTTTGTATCCTCTCAGTCAGTATAATTCAATGCTATCTCAGGAACCATTTAAATATGTATATTTCTGCATTTCTTTAATGGTTTAGTAATGGTTAACCATCTGTCTGTATTAGGAGTTCTCAACTTCTGGCTTCTTAACCACCAGTGTCCTGTCTTGTCTATATGTAATTAGTGATGTTTCTGAATCTGTCAGACTAAATTGCTTTTATATTTTGTACCAATCCAAGCAATGTAAATAAACTCTTTAAAATAAAACTCCTTATGGCTTTGCTAAGCAGGCTTTATGGAAGTCCACTCTGTCACTTTGCACAAAAACATTGAGTTGGGTTCCTCTCTATAAATGTACTCTGATTAACTATAATAGCTATTTTTAATAAGATATGCAGCTTGGTAGGCCTCGGTCTGCCAGAACTGAATCTTTTTATTTCCTTAATATTTGCCATTCTGCCTTGTTTCACTGGGTGTGTATATATCCATGGGTGCTTTGGCCTTATCCATTCAAAGCAAGCATCTGAACTTGATATGCACTGGACTTGATGTAATAAAGTATCTCTAGGAAAGAATCCATGCAATAAATCCTATGCTAAGAATATCAACCACAGGCTTGGCTTTCTTTTGTTGTTGTCTTTGCAAGGGCATCTTCAGCCTGCTAAATTCCAGATAAATTATTGCAAAATTTCTTA
Source organism: Meleagris gallopavo (assembly GCF_905368555.1). Lineage (NCBI taxonomy): Eukaryota > Metazoa > Chordata > Aves > Galliformes > Phasianidae > Meleagris > Meleagris gallopavo. Next base: position 18,636,651 of record NC_139414.1, on the reverse strand, counting down.
TCTGACTTTCTACTGTACTGTTTTTGACAATATAACTGTAGAAGCAGCTTTGTCATAAGGTCTACTTTTGCCTTGTGGAACTTCATACAACCAGTGTATGAATGCAGGAGCTGGTGCTGCTGATAGCTTATGAAATAGTCCTAACTAAACAACCTCCTGCCTGAGAAGACTGCTATAATTTCAAGATGAAATGCTCAACATTGCTATAAAGCTATAAAGACATCTGGACTGGTTCATAACCCAGAAATGAAACAAGGATTTGAGGAAGTGAAGTATTTGATTTTGGTGCAGCCTCTGCACAGGCTCAAGGGAGAGAATTAAGTAAACCAGATCCCTTTCACCTAAGGGTCAGTCTGCTTCTTCTATTCTGATTCTTGTCTACAAAAAAAAATGCAACAATTGGGCTGACACTTAGCTTGCTGCCATCTTTAAGAGCAAATACAGATTTATACATGCACATCTGTATTACATGTGAAGTGAGGTGCTCTGGATTTTGTATAGTGTACACATTTCTGTAACTTCTGCTGTTCACTGTGCTGTGAATTGAGGAAAAAAATGGAAAAATGATTTTCCTTGGTTTCTTGTAATTCCTTGTGTAGTTTCTCTTCCTTCTCATTTTTTTTTTTTTTCCAAGAAAAAACTGAGGTAACTAGCTGTCTTACTCATACCAATGAGTAGCAAAAACAGTGATGTTGAATTTGTATCTTATTTTACCTTCAAGTTTGCAAACAAAGTATAATGTATAGTCAATAAAGGTGCAAGTGTTTTCATTCTTTTGACTCCAAGAATGGGATGTTTGAGACTACTTTTCAGGTCACTTTTCAGGTAAGTGGAGGTATATCTCCAAGTGAAGGCAGTTCTCTAGCAGCATGTTTGCTGTCTTCCCCATTGGCACGTGTGTATCTTGAGGTTTTGGGTAATAGCACTCAGAGAAGAAGATTCCTTGGACAAGCAGTGTGTTGTGTTATGTTTTCAGGGAGTTAATCCAAGTACGCTCTTACTATTGTGATGCAACCATGGTTTGTGCTATCAACCTATCTTAAAATACAAATAGCGCTCAGGTGTTTGCTTGTACCGTGAACAGCATTGAAGTCTCTGTTATCAAGTGGTAGCTTGGAGGGGTGTGTGGACAGCCAGGTAGGATTGTAGATAAGGAAGAAACAATTTATTTGCTTGCTTTATTAAAAAACAACAACAAGCAAACAGAAAAAACTCCTCCCCTCCCTCGCCCCCCTCCAAAGCTCCCCCAAGACTCAAAAAATGCCAGTAGTTGGACAAGAGCCTCCTGGAAGCCTGGAACGCAGGTTGGGATTGAACTCTTCTTCAGCTGACATCTGAATCGTGGGTACTTCCATGGCTGAGCCTGGGCTTGTGCAGCCCAGCCTTTCACAAAGCCATACCTATAATTCATAAATGCACACTCACTGAAAGCTATTAAAGCATTTATGGACTAAGACAGTTAATCTTTTATAGGTTTTTGTTGAAAGAGAAGAGGCAGAGAGCTTACAGCTGCTTGAGAGCACCTGTTTCTGAATGTGTTGTAGATTCAACAGAACGGCTTGACCTGTATTTTGCAGGAAAATAGTTGCTGTTTCAAAAATAGGAACTGAAAACTCTGCTGTGAGATGGTTGTTTACAATCTATGAAAGCCAGCCATCAGAGACAAAGCAGGGGCTAGCTAGAACGTACTTTAAAAGCACAAAAGCTGTTGAGAGCTTAAAATGTTGGCTGAATGCTCTACACAGCTGACATTGGAAAGGCAAAGGCAAATTGATGCCATGTTCTTTGCCTTGGGACTGTTTTTTAAGTGCAGAGCCAGAAACCTGCTCTCTCCCATCAGTAACGAGAGCTAGAATGGAAATGAAAACGCCATGAAAACAAACTAATTAAACATCTTGTGAAATAGATTTAGCACTGTCAGACGTTAGGCAAACAAAAGTCATTTTTAGATAAGAACATTACTACTACTTAAGGCTGAATTTTCATCTGGCACAGAGTATTCTATCAGAGCCTCTATACAAATGTAGTGATGCATTTATATGCACCCAGTTTAGGCAGTTAAGAGTGCAATTACCACTCTACCTGCAATTTGTAATTGGTTTGAGCTGCCCTGGTGCTTTAATCAGCTGTTTCATATATTGACTGATTTTAGAGTTTGACTACAGCAGGAGCTGTCTCTGTTGAAAAGAGTTATATATACATACATATGTGTATTTATAGTCATTAAATACTTACAAAGAGATGTGAAGCATTCTTTTATTTTTATCTTATGTAGGGAGAGCTATGGGAGGCCTATGGCAGGCACTTCATATTTGAGAAGTTAAACAACTGAAGTACTGATGTTAATATAAATATCTGTAGAAAGAGGACGGTCTTTATACCTCTAGTTTGCCCCCCTCCCTCCAGAACCTCAGATGCTTTAATGGCCAGGGAGAAAGGAAGTGGCTTTTGGCCTCATGATGGAGAAATGGAGAACCCAGTTTTGCTACTCAGTTTATGCAGGGGCTTTTCATTTTAGGGTGAAATAAAGTTGTGCCCACCACAGCCCAGAGGCAGGCTGTGTTCTGCTCCACCTGCAAAGGCAGCTCATGTTTCCCTGCGTAGCAGGAATGCTGAGTCACAGCTTGATGCAATTACTGAGCACCTGGTGGGAAGGCAGGGCAACCCAGGGAGCTCAGGTGCGTGCAGTGTACCGGAGTGATGGAAGGTCTGGAGCCAGGATGCACCCCTTCCCTGCCCTCATTTAAGGGTTGGCAGTGGAGGTGAGGGCATCTCACTGGAGATCCCTGTATGCTGAGGCCTTCTGAAAGTGAGCAGCTTCTTTTCTTTGTTTACATGCCCATGGCTGTCGTGTTTGAGGAAGTCTTTGCTTGCTGCGGCCTAGGGCCATGCTGCGGCCTAGGGCCATGCTGCGGCCTGGGACTGTGCCGGTTGTTGCTGTGCTTCCCATTGTGTTACACTCTATCGCCTGTGAGGAACAGACCAAGGATGACTTCATCCCATGTCTCTTCCGCTACTGCTTTCCCTTTCTTCATCCAGCAATTGAGGACAGTGCAGCAGTTTGGTAAGTGTACCATCAATCTGTTTATGGATTCTTCCAGAATGGGATCGACTGGAATATAAATTGTGTTACCTGAGCTCTTGGAGGTTTTGTTTCACTTACAGTTAAAAATGGTAATGCTTGTTTGTCAGTGTTGGAAGATGCTGACTATTTCTCAGCACTGATGTGTTCATAAATATTCAGCTTCTGTCTTTACCCAGACAGGAACTTGTTGGCTACCTTGGAGTGTAGACTCTTATGTGCTTTCTGCTGCTCTGTGGTGGCAATGATGATATTTCAGTAGTTTCTTCTGTGCTTCAGCCCAGAGAGGATGTAAATATAAGCATAACTGATTCTGAAAATCTGTCTTTTCCCTGTGTTTCAGTGGCTTATGCGTTAGAGTTGGATATGGCTGGCAAATCAGCACTGATTGCTAATTAAAAAGCTGAATATATTAAGGAGCTTTGCACATCCATTTCTCCCTCAGATTGAAACCCTTGCTGTATGAGCGAGTGCTAGTGAAGCTCTAATGGAGACAGTCTAATTACTTGCCATTTCTGCTTTGACTTAACAGTTCATGAATTACAGTAGTTCTGACTGACAGATCGTTGCTGATTACTAATTAAATGGCAGAATGTGGTTCTTTGCACCTCCAGTTTTTACCCCCATAACAAGTGATGCTCCCTGTCCTACCAAAAAAGCTTTCCCTTCTTGTTTGTTGATATGTGGAAGCTGATGGTCTCATCCTTCTGGAAAACAAAGATCCTTAGGGTGCATTTAACAATGGTGGAGGATAAATATATTTCAAAAATAAAGTTACTGCTGTGTTGCTTATAAAAGAGGCTTTGGAGGGAAGCTGTTGAAGACAGTATAACAACTCAGCATGTTTCCTGGCACTCCATTCTCTTACAGATCGCCCAAGCCCTCATTTAGGAGCACACAGAACAATGAGTGTTTTAGTCCTTTATCTGCAGAAGGGGACAATTCATTCACTGCCATAGGTACTCTCTAGGTCACCCAAACACTGGAACAAACGTGTTGATGAATTGTCTTTCTTTTTCTTTCTCTTCATTTGTCTTTTCAACGGACCAGAATTTAATCTGCTTCTTGACAGTATTACTGCTCTGCTAATCAGTGATGTGTTTTAACCTGTGATAGCGAACTGTAAAAACGAGCTGTAGAGAATGGGATCATCCTGCAGTGATGTTTTCCCTTTAGTTCTGAGTGGCAGTGGGTAGAGTAATGGACAGGCAGTAAACCAGCGAACTCTGCTATCGCTTTTCTCACTAAATGCTGAAACACTTAGTTCTCTTCCAGACTTAAACTCAAGAAGGATTTTAACTAAGGACTCTTTAAAGTTGCTACAGGTAATTTCAAATCAATGCATTAAAGGTACCTTCAGCCCGATAAACTTTTCTTCGTGCTGATTTCTGTCACTAACATTGTTCCAAATATATCATAAAGCTTTCATCCTAAAAGGAGCCACTGTATCCCTGAAGGAAAATTGTGCTCTTTTAATCTCTTAGTTCATGAGCGTGTCCCAAAGTGTGTGACTATTTCTATACATAGTTTGTGAAAGTCTTAAAAAGATAATGCACAAGAGTAATGTTAAAAAGTGGTATGTAACTGGAGATCCCATATATCAAGAAGTGTAAAAATTGCTGTAGGTGTAGGTGATCATAATGATCCCTTCTGGACTTGAAATGTATTACAGACAGAAACCACATAAGTCACTTTTTAAAATTTAAAGCATTCTTTTCTTTTTCAGTGATTCTCCCTGAATATCACTCTTCTCCTTAAGCAAAGCAGTGATTATATCATTACCATGAGATAATAACGAAAGCCTCAGCGTTATTGCAAGTCTGTAACTGTAATAAATGTAAACCATTGATGGGTAGTGGAAACATCCCCTCCTCTCTGCCCCTACTTTCCACACCAGTGGTATTTAGGATCACTGCTATTACTGGCAACTCAAAGTAGTACTTGTGCAAAGAGGAGGATCCCATGCCATCATGGCTGGCGCAGCAGGGTCACCTTGAGGAAAGCTTTACAAGTGATGTGATATGTTGAAATTGGCTTTTTGGGCTGCAAGTCTTCTGCAAACATCTTCTGATACTGGTGCATGCAATTGTTTGTAATTGCATGATCTTCCAAACAAAAATTGCAAGATATTTTTGCAAAGGTGTATGGGAAACTTTGGGAAGTGGAACAGCTGCTTTTACCTGGTGCTTCCAAGACATCCCTGGGATGCTGTGCCTTATTTTCTGGATGTGCCTGAGGAATGTGAGGTTTGCCCACCCTGGCAGACCAAGGGAATCCTGGGGGCAGCCCCCAGTGTGGGGCAATTCCCCATTCCCTCTTGCTGAGGATCCCCGTCCCACTCAGCAGCGCAGTCGGTGCAGCAGTGGGACGCTCCGGAGGCAGGCAGCCATGCGGAGCTGTTTTGTCTCCTCTTTCTCCCATTTCCCTTCGTTCAAGAATGACCAGCTTCAAAGCAAAAGTTCACTGCTCTAATTGAATATTCTCCATATTGAGAGGGGTAAAAATAAACATTCTTCTCAGTTTATTCACGCATAAACTAGAATCATCCAAGTGTGACATCTGAAAAGAACTACATGATTATAATCTGAAATGAGAACAAAGGTTCATCTTGTGTGGTTCCTTATTTTTTCTTCACTGCAGGCTTTGAAAAAGGAAGGGAAAGAATCTTAATACTATTAAAGCTGAAGAAAGCCAGGGCCGTGTGCCTCAGTGTTAACCTTTTCAGTATTCTGCTGACTAATTGTCCGTCCGTTCCACCTTTTCCTCTCAGGTTAATGGAGTGGTTAACAGGGGAGGACAGCAATGGTTGGCCAATCGCACTACAAAGCAAACTGAAAAGGTTGAAACGATGTGCTGTATTATTCATGGGCTGAGCCTGGCTGAGGTATCTTAGATCTCATGTCTTCTCGTGATGAATTGCAACAAGAGCAAGAAACAGCCAACGTGAAATTGGCTCTTGTGACAACGATTGTAGTTCAATCGGGCAAATGTAAAACTGCAGCCTGCTGTTGTTCTGTCCTTTGGGATTAAAGCTGTACAATCGCATCTAGACCCTGAATAAGGAACAAGTTGCCTTTGCATGATCTGCAGTTAGGCTGCAAGTACAATGCTGTATGTGTATATCTATCTGTCTTCTAATTTTAGCTGTGGTCTGCATCTTGGAAGTAGTCTGCCGCCTGATACTTCTCCTGTGTCTTCTGTATTGCTAAACAAGTGATGTATAGATTTCTTAGTGTTACACTTCTTGAATGGTGCTTGGTTTACCGGTGTTATCTAGTAATTTCTAGAGGGAAGACTAGACAGGGCTGTAAGGTGTTCCTTGTTCTCAGGAGTTTAGAATCTGTAGAGTCAACTTTCAAGGAAAAATTGACACCAGTGTTGTGCTGTCCTTCATTTTTGGCATGTCATGGAGCTGGAGGTAGATGCTAGCAGAGGCAGGAGCATGGCTGAGGTGCTCAAAATTGTTTTATGTTTTCCTTCTGGTTGAGTACAAAGGGAGAGAAGCAACAGCAGACTGCTAATGTAAGGCCTAGCAGGGAGTGCCATTTATGTGCTCTAGTTTGGTCCATCCCAATGGTATCGTCTTCCACTGGAGGTACATTTAATTTGTTTTTATTTTTTAGCTGAGCACCCTTTTGACAGAAGAGAACTCATGAACATCGAAAGCGACCTCTGAGCCCTTTGTGAGTCACAGTGCTACAGCCAAACAGTGAACTCCCCCATACCTGGTGGATTTCACTCTGCTGGTGTTCACTATCCCTTCTAGGGCTTGGTGCAGAATTCTGGCATTTACAAGGAGGTGATGATTGCAACAACAAGCAAAAGACTCATGAGGCAATTCTGGGAGAGGATTTATGCATTTTTTTTTTTTTTTCCTCCTCTTTAAATTGGTACTGTGTTCTTTGCATTTCATTGAATGGTTTCAACTGACAAAAGTTGCCTGGGGCCAGTGAACCTAGCTGTTGACAGATAAATCATCTTTGTGACCCACAAAAGGATGCCATGAGGAAAACAAACGCCCATCATTCATTTGGAAACTAGGCTTTGGAACAGAAGTGACCTGAAAGTGGAACTCCTGGGGAGTGGTCTTACTTGTGTGCTTGAGTAAAACCCTTGTGTGCAGATTTGGGCCCGAGCCTCAATGTGGGCTTTTCTGGAAAGCAGCAACCCTCCTTCTCCACAACAGTGGCTTCTTTCATATTTCTTTCGTGCTGTTTCACAGATGATTTCTTTTCACAACTGTGTTAGTCTGTGGCTTTCTGGAGGCTAAAGGGCGCTGCAGCCAGGTGTTGGCCCAGATGTTTCAGACACCTTGCAGATTGATTTGGGCCACGGCTTCTCCCTCTCTCAGTGATGAATTGTTCTGCAGCACCTTTTTTCCTGCCCTACCTGAATATCAGCTTTCTGAAAGGGAAATGCTGCACCGTGTCTCAGGTCTGGGGTCCTCACAAAGATCACCTCTTTTCATTGCACTTCATTCTTTGTCATCATTCTAAGTAAAAATGCATGGTTTTGCATAAAATATTGCGGAATAGTAAGGCGGATTACATCAAATTAAGAATATTTGCTTAAGAGCCTCATGATTTACCAAACCCTGTGTTGACTGTGACTTGATGATCCGTGGGGAGCAGTCTTTCTGATTTAGTGTGTGTCTGCTCATCAAAGATGGATGATTGCCACTACGTGTCATAAAACTTCATCTGACAAAACCAACTCCATAGCAAAATAATGCTGTCTCTGAAGGGCAATAACTCTTCATTTCTGTGTCCCACATGTTTAAGGAGCTCAAACTAGCTCAGATTTTCTCAGGATTTTTACTTACCCTGTTGGTCGTGAACAAAGGACCATCAAAGATTGTGCTGGTCCTTTCTTAGTTTTTAAAACTCATTTATGAGAGCTGAGGAAAACGGTCTGTGGCGGCTGAAAATCTGCAGGTTTTAAACTCTTATCTGTGATCATTAAGTGGTTAATTAAGTGGTTAAATACCTTTCGGGTCCTGGATTTCTAATTAACCCTGAGTGCTGGCGAGTGGACTTCTCCTTTCTGCCTTTTGAAGTCACTTTTGAACAAGAACGTGTAAGGAACTGAATCCCATTCTGATGGAGTGAGGTTATTTTCTTACAAAGTAAACACTGCAAATGAAAAGGAAATGCCAGCCTGAGGAGAGGCTGTGTGCATCACCGCAGGATGCTGTTGAACATCACCTGATAAGGTGATCCCTATTGAAAAGTAGGTCTTTTAATAAATAAAAGTTAAAATTTATTGTCAAATGGAGGAAAATTCATCCTTAGCACACAGAGCAGAGCAAAGGACTCCATGTCTTCGACCAAGGGGTGATGTTGGACTCCCTTCCTTTGCTCAGATGTGCCCACCTGAACGAGCAGGTAACTGAGCTGTAGCCCCAGCCAGCTGCATCCAAGCATGTATGCAAACCACTGGACTCCCTCCCCAGCTTTTTCCTCACATATGTAGAGAGAAAAAACGCACGGCTGGGTGTTACTGTTTAAATAAGGCAATTTGAACTAAGCCTTGCCTGGACGTTTATTCCAGCCGGTTAAGGCTAATGAAGTGCAGGAGTGTCTTGCTCCAGGTACCCCATAGCGAGGGAAAGGCTCATTAAGTGAAGAGGTGGCTTGGGCTGACCTCCCCATCAGATATCTGCGGCGCTAATTCTCTTGTTGGCTGTGTGGCCATGTCTTTAGGGCTGATGAGGGACAGCTTTGTACTTCCCAGGCTCTGATGTTGCTCTGTACTTTGAAGCTTCTTCATTTTCCTCCTCTCCCTCTTCGCCGCTCTCCGCTTTTTGTTCTTCAAGTAACTGTCTTCTGTTTGGTATACGAAGTCTACAATTATCGCAATCTGCAATCACAAAGAGGTGTGAGAACCATGTCCCTTCCCCTATGGAAAAGCATCAGAAACTTTTGCAATTAGTTTATTTCAGAACTAATTATCATTAAAAAGAAAAAACACGTGAAGGCACCCGCGTACAATTGGCTGGAGGAACGGTACATAGTTTCATACTTTTTTTTTTTGTCCCTTTCCATTTGGATTTCAATTACTTCACTACTGTGGAATAGACTTCTTTCATTGAAATCTGCACACTGAATGTGGGAATTTATCACAACTCTGTCTTTAAATGGCATTGAAAAACAGCCACTTTAAAAGGAAAGGATGATGAGGAAATTAATCTCAGGCAAGTCTTTCTTGATAAGGGAAGAGAACAGAGGCTTCTGGCATTTATATGCCAAAAATCAACACATGGAGAAAAATGAGTATTCTGCAGTGCCATGGCATGAACAATTTTTCTATTAAATCAAAATGAAGTTCTGAATAAATATGTTTTCCCATGAAATATAATTCACTGGAGAACACTGTAAAAGGAGGGATGACCTCGCTGTCCCCTGCAAATAAAAACATAATTATTCTAATAAAGAGAGTGTTCAGATAGCTTGCAGGGGTGTCTTCAAAACTGAAAATGAATGTCCATAGTAAAAAATACACATTAATAGTACAGTGTGCAGGTATTCTGTAAGTAGATGCTGTTCATAACTTCCTGGCTATCTCTCTTCATTCAAACCCTTTGTTGGCTGCTGCGATGTGCACTGTTTCTGTATGGTGAAGATGAGACCCCTCTCCCTTTGCACTCAGTTACACTCAGAACTTATGTAATGTGGGGATCTAAGAATCAATCTTCCAATTGCATTTTAAGTTGCAATCTTTAAAAAAAAAAAAAAAAAAAAAAGCCCTAATTTGTCATTGTGACACACATTTGGTGGAGCTTTGTGTTGTTAGTAACAACGCTGAGCATTGCCTGCAAATTAACCTGAGTGGGGTTCACTGTTGTGTTTCTTCCTATATCGAGTTGCTGTGAAGGTGTTCCTTAGCCCTGGGCTCAGAGCTCTCGCTGATACAAGGGGTGTGCATGTGGTGGGGAGCAGGGGAGCAAACTAAGCAGAGGAGCTCTGGACAGTTGCTTCTGCCCCTTAAGATGCTCAGGAGCTCTGCCTCTTCCTCCCCATGGAGCCTACAGAAGAATCTGGTGGGCATGTGCTTGTTTGCTCCTTTAGTGCTGTGAGGCCCTTGCAATGGGAGCACTCCAAGGTCAGGGCTGGCTCTGCTGTGATGTGCGAGCACGGTGGATTAGGGGAAGGCATCGTTATGCTGGGCTCATTCTTAAAGAGCTGAAATAAAAGCTGAGGCCATCATTGATCTGCCAGGAGCAGGCAGGAACGCTGAGAAAGACAAATCGCTCGGTGCCAAGCTCTGGTCCGAGGACTCAGCCATACTACAAACAACCAAACCCCCAAGGCTGTTCTGCAACAGACCAAATTAAAATGTCTCTGTGACTTTTCTCTGTGATTATAAGGAACCCGTTACATGTTGGGGGGAGGCTTCTGTCTAAGAGAGCATGAAAGGTGTTAAGAGGAAGGGAAGTGGTGATGTCTCCTCTGCTCCATTAGGGCCATCCAGCACTGGGGACACCCCCTGAGCCCGGGGTGCACCGGTGCTCCTTCACAGCTCAGTTCTGTCGTGTGCTTCTCGTGTTTACAGAATACCTGTCAGCTCCAGCACCCTAAATAAGTCCTAATATGGCATATCAGGGGTGGAAATAATAGTTGCTTACATAATTGCAATGCTACTGACACAGCTGAAGAGCTGATGATGTTATTTGCACAGCAGTGATGACATTCAAACCCTCGCTGACTTACAATTACACTGTATGCTCTGAGCTCTGCCATGATTTAAATTACCATACAAACACAATGAAAATACAGTCTCTTGACAAGATAAAGGGGGAAAGGAGGTGGCTTAAAAATGCCTTTTTGGTGGCTGCACTGTTCAGTAGTGCTTATTCATGGCTTTTTAGCTTGCACATTTCATTTTAAGGAAGTAAATTGGAAGCATTATGTCCTGCCTTTTTGCCTTGATTTAAAACCTCCCCGTGCCCGCTCTGCTGCTGCTCGGCTCTGGTGAGCCACCTCTGGGGCTCTCAGGGGGAAATGCTAATTTTTAAAATCAATAGCTTCATTTTTTAAAATTTTTTTTTTTTCCCCTGTAAGCCTTTTAAAAGGAATCTGTGTGGATGAGAATATGCAGAAGGACATACGTCACAGCCAGCCCAAACGTGACTGGTATAGGGAAGCAGATTTGGAAAGGCTTTAGATCTGTTCCCAAGCACAGAGGTTGCTGAGCCCAAGGTTGTGTAGCTGAACCTTTTAGGGTCAAGTGTCACTATACAGGGTAGAGCACTGCCAAAGCTCACCCTGTGAAGAGCCCTACAGGGCTGCCTCAGAGCTGTTAGAGGAAGATGATGAAGAGGATCAGAGGGCTGGAGTACCTCTCTTACAAAGAGAGTCTGGGGGAGCTGGTCTTATTCAGCTTGGAGGAGGCACCGGGGAGACCTCATTGCAACCTTCTGGTACTTGAAGGGAGCTTACAAGCAGGAGGTCTGATAGTGATGGGACAAAGGGGAATGGCTTTCAATTAAAAGAGCAGAGATTTATTACCAAGAGGGTGGTGAGGTCCTGGAACTGCTGCCCAAAGAGCTGTGGTTGCCCTATCCCTGGAGGTGCTCAAGGCCATGGATGGGCTCTGAGCAGCTGGTTCTAGAAGATGGCAAACCTGCCAATAGCAGGGGGTTGGAACAAGATGATCTTTAAGATCTCTTCCAACCTTTCTATGACTTCATTCACAGTGGGGCATTCATTACTGTTGTTGCCTCAGAAGAATTTCTCAGTTCTGTCATTCTCAGAGAAAAGCAGCTGGATGAGATGGGTTGAGTCTGCCTTTCCTCGGTGCCACACTTGAAGGTATTTTTTGTACTGGTGGAGGGCGAGAAGGTGAAAAGCATAATTAGTGCACCAGAAGTACCTGGATGTGCTACAAGTCCATTACCCTGCTCAGTTCAGAGTTTGTTGGGAAGAGAAAAAGATCTGTGGCCCATGCAGGTACTGAGGTGATCAGTTCATTCTTAGCTGAAATGGTTTTACATTGATCTCAAAGATTGAGCAGAATGTGTAGATACTTATATTTTTAGAACATTGATCTCATGCAGTTCATGGCTGCGGGGAAAATACAGATCTGGGAATGAACTGCAGAGGGTCATGGAATGATTAAGGTTGGGAAAGAATGCTAAGATCATCTAGTTTAACTGACAGGCAAGTGAAGGTAGGGTCTTGTCAGGCAAGGCGAGGCAAGGTACAGCTTTCAAAGGGATCAGGATCTGATCCAGACCCATGGGAAGATTTGACAGTGATATTACACGGGTCCACAAAATTATTAGGAGCAATGCACATAAAATATTTCTGACCCTGCCTTTCTGCAAGTGTTGCCCAGGGATGGAGCTGGCACTCTTGCTCTCGATCAGGTTTCACTACAAGGGACTTCAGGAGGGCACGGAGTCCACCCTGCTCTGCAAAGTAGGACTTCCTGAGGAGTTCCCACCTCCTCTTCTGAAGCACCCACTGCTTTTCTGCTAACATCCCACAGTAACTTCTCAATTTGCCCGAACGTGTCTGGTTTTGCCCTGAAATATGCACAATGCTGGTATGTTCTTTGCCTTTCCTTCCCTGGGATAAGGCATGCCGTGTATGGTTCCTAGTTACATGATATGTACTAGCTATAAAAAGAGCACATGTAGGTGCTATCCATCACACAGAGTGGCTTTGTCCAAGTCCTGGTGGCCACAGATATAATGGAACTTGTCAACCTTGCAGTAAGGGGGCTGTTCCAGGGAACAGATGTTCATGCTTGATGGCTTACTGATGACCCAAAGGAAGCATCAGAGCTTATTGCAAACTGGCTTGTGTTTTTTTAAAATATTGAATCTAAATAGAAACACAAAATATCAGTGGTAGTAGCTGCTAAAGAGTTCAGAGCAACACAAATGAAAGAGCTGAGATTCCACGGGGACAAACTCACATAGGAAAATCACAGTTTAGAAGAGAATGTAGATGGGTACGCAGTAAGCAGAATCTGTGAAGTGTAAAACTGCAGACGTATGTGTTAGGTGGATGCATCTGTGTATGGTCCCTTTTACTGCCCGAACGTTCAAACTTCTTAAATCCTGATGAAAAATAAAAACAAAATGCCAAGTTGTTCCTACCAATAAGGCTAGTTGGCAGGTGGAGAAAAGAGTGTTGATGAGGAAGTGAAGAAGACAATATTGATGCTGGTAAAGAATTACATTGGCTAAGAACCCTACAATGGAGATGGTTGGTTGGTACTTTACCAGTCCTTCTGACATTGCTGTCCAGCTCAGTGTTTGCTGTGAACCATCCTGTTGACTTGTGCTGTTTTTCAGAGCAGAAACAATACCTGGTGGCAAGTGTTTATAGGGCTGGAGACCTTCTCTAGCAGAGGGCAGCAGGTAAACTGGCTGCTCATTTATAAGTGACAGCATGATTAGCAAGGGCTGGGGAAATATTTATCTAAATCCCTACACGGGGACTGTTAATGCCCAGAATTGCCTGTGATTTAGCAGCCAGGCAGCTGCAACCATCTACATTATTCTGATGTTTGAGACATTTACTGCTCAATTGCCGTATTTACTGGTATTTAAAATTATCCCAGTGACTTATCTCACCCTATGGCTTGGTGGAATAGATCAAAGCCTTTCTCGTAACAAAACACTCTTTCCCAGTAGCATTATGAGTACTTCTATTGCAGCTGTGATGGCCTCAGAATCATAAGTGATATATGGTATTAGGCCAACTAATTTGTCTGGAAAAAACAGACAGGTGTAGAACTGCTAACTTGAAACTTCCCAGCTCTGCGTCAGAGCTGAGCAAAGCCTTGTATGCCCAAAAGCTCTCTGTTTCTTAGTATTCATGTCCCCTGGTTTTAGATTGCATCACTGTCCTTGCTGTGGCTGGGAGATGTTCAGTGTGTGGTTCCTAAATAGTTCATATGATGTCTGGAGGGTGGGCAACAGGCAGGATGTGTTCTTTACTTCCAGTATAAGTGGGGTCCACACCAGTGCGGCATCTTCACTTCTCTGTATGTGAGAAGCAAGGAGCCAGAGACTAACAAGTGTAGGAGCTGATGTTAGGGACCAGGAGTACTGTTAACTTCTGAACTCTGTTGTCACCTCTTTCTTACAGAAATAGTTCTGCAAATGTCACTGTGCTTTTACTGTCCCCACAGTGGTGCTGCATTGACTAATGGGACTTTGGTTGTGGACATTTCCTTTGTATCACCTCTCATACAGCAGGGGAGTTCTCATTTTCTATTCACACACTCTCCTGACTTTCTCTGCCTGGCTTGAAAACTCTTCCCAGTGCCAGGTTAAAAACCTCTTAGCCGTAGTTATTTCTTGTGCCTTTCCGGGCTGTCATAATTCTAAGGTCATCCTTTGCAGAATGTTCTAATACGTTTTCTCTAAACTTAGCATGAAGCCAACCTTTGGCCAACTCTAATCAAAATTTAGCACCTCAACCTGGTTGCTCTGCTCTTTGTTTCCTTCACTTTCAGCCTACTCATATCAGCACCTCTAATATAATTTTCCTTTTCTATTTGCACTTTCCTCTCTTTACTACGCATTACAAATCAGAATTCCACTCCTCTCCCTGAAAACCTGCTTCTTCTATCCTTAGAATTCCTTTGATTCCCCCCTCCCTTTTCACAGTGGATCTGTGCATTCCTGAAATGAAACTTGCCAAGTCATATACACTGAATTGCAGTGGCCAGCTGAGTACTATTCAGCAGCATGTCTGCTTTCCATCAACATCGTGTGAATCTCCTTCCGTGCTTCTCTGGCTGACTGAATGCCTGGCAAGTCTGTGGCCCTTTTCCATGGCTTGGTTTTCAATTAAGAGATAATGTCAGTGGAAGAGCATGGGTCATGAGATAGCTTTCCCCTGCTGCCGCAAAAGTCAGAGGTGTAGTAAGCAGAGGTCAACCACTGAGATCTCTGTGCCTGGCTAAAAGATTACATAATGTTAGGCTAATTTTACTTCATTTCATATTCACATCTATTAGTGCCGTTTTTGTTACGTACTTATCCTTATGTAAGTTACATCTGTTCTTTTATTCACTCATCCATGTTTGCTCTGTTTTCAGATTTATGAAACAGGCATTCCACTGAGCTCAGCAAATGATGGGCATAATAACTTATCTACATTGCAAAGTATGTGATGCCCTTGAGGTAAACTCCGATGTGAAGGTTTTATGAAGTGTCTCACATGTAGAAGTGTTTATTTGCCAGCTCCTGTCTGTCCTTTGGCTGTTCAAATGATGTTAAGAGGATCCTATGAAACCACTATGAAAGCCTAAGGGCTAAATGGAGAAGTAGAATTGTGTTATTATCTTCAGAGAAGCACAGCCATATTGGCACCTGCTGCCCTATTTGGCTCTACTCTCTTTGGATGTCAGAAGTTTATGGTTGATGGGCTCTAAAGTATTTGTTTATTTAATTAAATGCCTCTCATTGTAATATTGTGAGGCATTATTAATGAATTTATTCTCATGAGGCAGGAAAGCAATCCCTCATAATACTTATCTTTGAAAACTGCAGGGAAGAGAAGGCTTTCTGGAGGAAAGGAGGGGCCTTCCTGCCCCTTTGTTTATCTCAGGTATCCTAAACCTCTCCACATTTCCACAGCTGCTATAAAGTCCTGCAGCTGCCATTGAGACCTGATTCCTTGAGTTATTCAGTGCCAGGCTTGATCATGGGCCTCACCTCTGGCCGTGAGGATTTCCCTGAATTGCTGATACATGGCATGTGTGTGGGCGCATGGGGGCTGCTGCTCCATTCCATGGGAGCTGGCAGTATCTGAGCTCGCACATATCAAGAGGGATTTCCCTCTGTACAATCCCAGAGAACAGGGATTTGGAGAGCCTGACCCAGCCCGCGTTTCCTTTCTGTTCCTCGAGGACCCCTGAGATGTAGTTTAGTCTCTGTAGGAGGAGGGTTCTTCACCTGTGCTCTCCAGCCAGGTCCTGTGGCTGGAGTCTGCAGCCCAGTAGTACTGAGAGAGGAGTGCTCCCAGCAGTGCTGTTTTCCTTTCTCTAGCTAATTGCTGCGTCATTTTTCTTGCCTTTGTATTTAATGCTTCCAAAAATAATTAGCCCATTTGAAAAATTATTGCGCTTAAAAACATACATTTGTCAGCGAATTGGGTGAGCAGCGCAGCGCCCAAAACACTTGAAGCTATGTATGCATTACCGCTTTGCCAGTCCCGTAAGTTCAAAATTGCTCAGATTAATTTCAAACTAATTTGATAAACCCTCCGCTGTGACAAAGGGAAAAGTGTTCGGATGTTGAGCTTTGTGCCCGACTATGTCAGATTTCAGCCTGAATGACTTTTTATGGCCGACTCTGGAATATAAAGCTCTGAAAGCAGTGGTTTGTAATGGCAGTTCTGACAGACCCTTTAACCATTTGGAAAATAAGCACGGATATAATTCTTCTGCATTAGAGAAAAACTGTGCGTGCTTTCATTAGGTGCAACAGCTGTTTCTATTGTAAGAGCCAAACTTCACTGGTGGTAACATAACTGTCAGCTTCTCCAAATTCTGCGTTTATAGCTGATTGTATAACTCCTTTATGTTCCTTTTCACTTTCCAATATATGTAAATTAATTCAATAGCAAAAGTACAAATAACTGCCGTTAACTGGATCTGTGAGAAAGCTCTTTGGAGGTGCGTACAGCCAATGGCTTGTGACGGGCCAAGAGAACTGCTGGGCAGTGGCTCCAGCAGCAATCCATGCCACGTCAGTTTTCAGTCCTCAGATTTAGTCCCTCTTGGTAGCGATTTCCTAAGGTCCTTTAAGCTGGTGTGATGTTCTTAATTAGAGCTGATCTAAATGATGCATCATAAAACCCGCCCCCAACCAAGAATCAAGCCCTCCGTGTGCTTTTCTGCCTCCTCCATTAAAAAAGACAGTTTCTCTAGGAATGCACCAAATATGCTGAAATGAAATGTTGGAGAAAAGCAGAAGAGAAGTATTTGATGACGCACTCTTTTTCTTTGTTCTGAAATAATACAGAAAAAGATTTCTGTATTACGAAACAAATATTAAGTTCTGCTTGGAACAGGATGCCCCAAATCAGACGCAGTTACTCAAGCTGTCAAAAATGAAATGCAAAATTATGTTCTCAATGAAAACAAATTTTGGAGCACCGCATTTTAAAATGGCAGAGAGCAGATTTTCAGGCATGGAGCAAATTTTATTCCTAAATATAGAATCATGCACAGCTTTGTGTGGTGTAATTTGGGATGCCTGTCCATTTTTAAATGTTAGCTTGATTTTGGTTAAGATTATATTGAAGGTTGAAGTATCCAGAGAAAAAGAAAGTATGTATATAAAGCAGTATAAATGCACCAAAAGGGAAAAAATAAGACATTTTACTGAATTTACTGAGATAGTAGCCAGTCTGTTGGAATATGTGGAAAACATTACGATACCACAACAGCATTTATCGAGTCTTAAATACATTTTTCCATTTCTATGAACTCAGTCTAACTTTCAACCACAGTCTTTTCTCTGCGATCATTCAAAGTTGTGAAAATCTGGCACCTAAACTTGTCTAAAACCCAAAATTTTGGAAAAAAAACTTGGAAAACTTTTTATCTAATCCTCAGGTCTGTTGTCTATGAAAGGGAGGAAAAACTGCCAAAGAAGGACAGGGAGTAAGTTATTTGTCCGTATGTCATTGACTCTTTGTGTTCATGTTGTTGTGAATGTTGACAGAACGTTATACAGAGCAGGAGATGTGTTTGTAATTGATAAATGTACATAAATGCCTATTGCACCCAACGTTTGCATTGCAAAGGCTTCTCACGCAATCTGCTGGCAGGTGCGAGAGATTTACAGAATATCCTGGTGTGATGCAAAGCAGTGTGAATATTTAATGTTTGGTGGTGCTTGTTTTTTTAACCGACCTCATGAGCATTCCAAAGAGATGAAAACCAGGTGTTTCTTAATTTTGAATGTGTGTGTCTTGGTTGCCTTCTGCAAATATTCAGTAGTTTGGGAACTCTGTTAGGAGCCACCTATCAGAGGGCTGGAACTTTAATCCAAGTGGCTCTGAGAGGCCCTACTCCCTCTGCCCCCGTTATTTCAGACACTTCTGTCAGCCCTCCTTGCCTTACGCGTACTGATGTAGTGCTGAGACCTGTCTGCAAGCCCTAAATACTGAAGTGGGGCAACATTGAGACCTGTCAGCAACAACATTGCAACCCTCTGTCCTCCCATCGCAGTATGGGGTGGGTATGCATCCCAGACCCAATGGAGCTGCTGAATCTGTGCCGGAGTGGTGCTGTGACATGATGGCAACATTTTTCCCTTCCTGGTGACACACTGCCATTCCTGGTCACAGTAGGGGCCAAATGTCAATGGTGTTGAATGCCCAGAGCGAATTGCTTTGGTTTGAAGGTCTCTGTGCAAATGCAAGGTGCTCCTCTTACATCCCAACCCGACCTATTATTCAGTACATGGGGTCAAATTCATCTGCACAGAGAGCCAACACACTTGACAAATCCTGCAAAAATTGCCTTGCCCGGTTGCTGTGCAGAGCCTCAGAGAGGCGTTCACATGGCTGTTCTGTCTCACATGCCAAAGCCTCATTTGTGTTCCACTCAGGGACCTCATTTGTCCGGATGAATTTTGTTCCCCCACAGCTCGCCCCAGACAATTAACACAGTACCTCGAACAACAAAGGCAGAAGAGAATGACAATTACCAGCCTAAAAGAAGCCATGCGGGTTTCTTTTCATTAACTAATTGCATGAGACTATTAACGTGGCCAAAGATCAGCATCGGGGTGAAAGCAAGAAATGAATATGTATTAGCATGCGATGCCAGAGAGCTAGGAAAACTTGAGGCATGCGTTGGCTTTCAGATGGCACCCACTTCCCTTCCTGCTGTGTGAGCAGCTCTGGCTCAGGTGGACATTTACTCCCCGAGGAACAATATGCTCCTCTGCCCTTTGCTGCAGGTTTTTACCTTCTCGATTTCATTCCACACACGTTCTTTATCGCTCCTTCTTCCTTCAAGGGTGTCCATGGCATCTGCCATTAACGACTGCAGCTGTGGCACCAAGATAAAAATTATCAGCGTGGAATTCGCACAGAAATAACTTCTCTAAATACACAGATTAAAACCTTATTAAAAAATCATTTGTACGCTGATGATTTTATTACTCATCTTTCACACAATGAGCACCGCCACCTCGTCTTTGCTTCAGCCATTACACTGTATTATTGTGGATGTAAAATACTTAACAATGGGGAAAAAAAAGCCTCTAGAAAATTTGTATTTAAGCCTATACAGCTTAAATATATGTGGTAAATGTTTATATTTGGTAAAGGAAGACTTGGGCTGTAAAAATAGAGGTTCCATATTTCATTCTCTGCTGTCTGAGACATTCTGTGTCGTACATGAATGCTTTTTAGCATTTTCTCCCAAGGCTAATGCATCATAATTTAGGGCAGCATGTAAAACTGCACAAGAGGACAACACTAAAGCTGAGATGCTTTTACTGTAGCTGGAAGTATCTAGCTCATTTCCCCTTCTTTTACTATCCTCTTTTTTGCAGACCCTTCCTCCTCCCCATCATTCAGCACAGCACACCATAAAAACAAGGCTGGCAATTTCTAGTGTAAACTACAGAAAGGAGCTGTAGGAAAATACTTGCTAATCTGTGCTTAGAGGGAAGGCTAAAATTCAGGTTTGTTGCAGCATTGCCTCACCCCATTCCTTTTCCGTGCACTAGAAAATGCTTTGGGTGCTCTCACATCAGAGGTATGAGTCTGCCCTGTTAGATTTACTCCTAAATGCTTAGTTGGTGGTGGTGACTCTTCCCATATTTGCTGCTCATCACAAGGCTAGACAGACTAGAGCTGGATGATAATAACAGAATGTGAGCATTCACACAGAAATTGACTCTTCTTGCTGTACCAAGACAGGCAGCGGTCTGATGTGAGCACAGGAGGAGATGAAACTCAAAATGTCAGTGTTTAGGTTTATCTGAGTGAGATACAAACATGCTGCCTTGAGATTCGGGGAATGGACTTCACTTCAGCTTTGCATTCTGAATTTTTGGAATTAAAATTCCCTCTCTGCATCCCAGTGCTGGGCAGTGGATGCAGGTGTCTTTCAAACCTCTAGGTTAATGTACGAGGGTTGGTTCTAGCCTTTTGTGGTGCTTGTGCAGCCAGTAAGTTCACTTCATTGGCCCAAATGTTTGATGAAAACGTGGTTTTTTTTTGTTTTTTTTTTTTAATGCATTGTTATGCGTCAGTATTCATGAAAAACAAAACTGCAAATTTCTGATTCTAATGTGAAAAAAGTCAAAAAGCTGTCAGGAATTTTCCATCGGAATACTTTTATGACAGATAATCTCCTTCTATGATTCTGGAATAGGCACAGCACAGAGATTAAGGGTATTAAGGGTGGAAGGGACGAAGCACAAATCCTGTGTCAGAGTGGAACCAGGCAGGGCAGGGCAGGATGGCCAGAGTTTGTAGCTGAATTAGCTGTTTGCAGCCATCCCATCCTGTGTGGGTCGAGGAGCACCAGTGGGGCAGGGAGTGGGATGCTGGTCTCACACCCCACACCCAGTCAGGCCAGAGATGTCAATGCTTTGGGCAAGAAGGGAAGCTAAGAAAAGTGGCCATTGAGGTTGGGTGGATGATGGTTATCCTCGTGGAAAGGGCCCAGGATCTGCTCTGGGTTTGTTTTCATCACTCAAAGTTTGTCACTGGCTTTACGGGTAGGGAAAATGTGAATGTGACAGGAGGGGACAGTTGGCAAACCTCAGTAATTCTCCCAGAGCTGATCTTTTTTGGAAAATCCCCTCCAAAGAAAAAATGCTGTATTTTAATACCTTGTCCTCATTTGATTTTAAACCGAAATGGACTTATGTTTTTGTTTTTTTTTTTCTTTATTTTTTTTAACAAGCATTCATCTTGATTTATCATCTACAAATATGATGACAGTGAAATCGTAAACCTTGTATGAATTTTGTTTGGGGTTTTTCCTCCTTTCTGTTCAGCTGTTTGAGTTAACCAAGATCTTTATTCTCCTGGGGTCTGTGAATAAATACTCATCCAAAAAGGCCTCAGCTGAAATTCTCTGTGCTATAGATTAGAACTCTATTTATTTAGTTACAGGAAGACATTTACAGAGAAGAGTTTATAACTGAAATGCCTTTGGGATCCTTGCTGGATCAGTGCAAATTGCACTGTTATAAATTCAGCATGTTTTAAGCTTTATGCAACTTATACTGTGTGTGATAATAAACATTTGACATCTTTAGCATTTTCCAGCCACACAATTTAACTGCCTTCCTTGGTCACAAAACCTTTTTTCCATTTTACCAATGCAAAGTCAGAATGACCTCAGAGGAATTACGTTTAAATTTTTATTAGCACAAGTGAGATTAGAATTCGGCCAGCTGAGCATTCTTCATGGAAAAATATATTTAAAAGTACATAGACATCCCTAGAAGGGTGCAGAGGAGTGAGGTGCAGGTGGAGGGCTGTGGGTGCTGCCATCCTGTCCCCATGAGTGCTGTGGGCACTCAGAGCACTCAGATACAACCAAGATGGAGAGCAACTTTTTACAGGGGCAGATAGTGAGAGGACAAGGGAGAACAGTTTAAAATTTAAATAGGGGAGATTAACGTTAGACATTAGGGGGAAATTTTTTGTTTGGAGAGTAGTGTCCGGAGAACTGTGGATGCCCCATTCCTGGAGGTGCCCCAGACAGGTTGGATGGGCCCTGGGCAGCCTGAGCTGGTGCGGGCAGCCAGTCCAGGCAGGGATTGGGACTGAGTGGACTTTAAGGTCTCTTCCAAGCCATTCTATGATTTGGTTGTGATGTAATCAGGCAAGCAGCTGCTAATGGCACTAGAGGAGCTGTGCCATGCAGGCTGGTGCCACCAGGAGAGACGAAGGCCATTAATTACTCCACAGTAAAGTGGCTCTGCACATTTGTGCTTGTAGCCCTGTGCCTTGATGCTGTGGTGCCTGAAGTTTCCTAAAATATTCTGGCTACAAAGCATCTAAGCCTCCAATTGCACATACAGATACAGTTTACAGGAAGATGACAGGACAGAGGAAAAAAAAAAAAAAAGAAAATAGTAAAT
The DNA here is from genome assembly GCF_905368555.1 of Meleagris gallopavo. Taxonomy (NCBI): domain Eukaryota; kingdom Metazoa; phylum Chordata; class Aves; order Galliformes; family Phasianidae; genus Meleagris; species Meleagris gallopavo. Next base: position 18,614,476 of record NC_139414.1, on the reverse strand, counting down.
GCTGAATTGATGTATTTTAATGCTTAGGATAGAAGAGCTGGTAGAGATTTTTTGCCTTTGTCTTTTAGGAGTCATTTTCAGCCTGGGCTCTGTAAGCAAAGCACAGGGGTTTCACTGAAGGATTTCTGCCCTGTCAATTAGATCCTGCAGGAGGTGCCCAGCCCTGCTCTGAGGGACTGGAACCCTTGGAGATGACCTGAAACCTTCCCCAAAATGTTCCCAGGCATGCAAGAACTGCACTCCAAGATACAGGCAGCAGTGTAATAGCCTGTGCCTAGATGGGGATGTACTGAAAATATTGCAGCCTGGAGAAAGCCTTTCACTGAATTATGTACCAATAACTCCAGAGCCTTTAGTCAGCCTTGAAATGTGGGCTGGCTGAGGTTTAATACTAGCAAACTTGATTCAAATTGAGAATATCTTGTAGGAACACAGGCTCTGTGTTGTGCTGCTGCCTCTTGTCTGCGGTCCACCTCCTGTGGCCGCAGGCTGCTGCTCGTCCCTGCAGCAAAAGGGGGATTGAGAAGCCTTCATTCTGCTGTGCTCAGGAGCCCTGTATGGCTGCAGGTGGATCCCCACGGGTCGCCTTTGGGAAGCCCAAGGATTTTTAGCAGACTATAGTCAGATCTTCAAAACTGGGCTGCATTTACATGTAGGACAGAGCTGGGAGTGTTTTGTCTCCTCTCCTCTGGTTTAAGCAGATCTGGCCTGTGTTCTGCAGATGACTCCTGATGTTAGGTGTCTCAGAGTAGCACAATCTGAATAATTGCAATCATTTTCCCAGGCTGATTTGGGTAGGTTTGGGAGAAAAGAGGTTTTAAAAATGTGTCTATGGATGAGTCATGCTGGTTCTGTAAAAGTCATCCTTGCAGGTGATTAGCACCTTGACAAGGCATTGCAGCAGGATTTTAAAGCTATATCAGGTCCACACGTTCAGAAAAATGACCCCCTGAGAAAACTGCAGCACTGAGCTTTGCCCCAGCCCCCTTCCCCCCCTTCTCCTCCCCCCCCCCACAAAAGCCAAAACAAAGATTAGAAATGAATGCTCACCAGTTCAGCATCCTGCTGACTGATGTCCTGCAGATAAGGGATGGATGCTAGCTCAGCCATCGCTTGATTAATCACCTGGGACTGCTCCGTGACTTGCTGCAGCCGGCCAAGGATGCTGGCGTAATGCAACTTCTCTATCGCACGTGAACATGCACAGACATCATCCTGTTCTCTCAGGGAAAGCAAGAGGGTTAGGTGGGAGCTGTGGAAAGCACACTCATTCTTTCAGTCTGATGCCTTGTGGCTTATCATCGTATATATATATTTGTGCTGGTAATACTATATATAAGCAATATGGCATCCAGCACCTTTAAGATAATGCTTCTGACAATCTTATAGAGGAGAAAAATACTTTCTTTTCACAATCTCTCTAGTAGTACTAGAAAAATAAATATGTAGTCATAATAAATGTGAAGGGGAGAGCAGATAACAAACATGAATGCAATTTTCTCATTTGGAAATGGCTTTTCCATAATCCTCTCTGTTAAATATTATCTGACTGCTATGGACTGCTTTTAAAATTTCAGTGAAGAGGTTGAGGAAACCATGCCATGTGTGAGCCTATGGTTTGTTTGCAGGCTGGGGAAATCCACAGTTTTTGAACGTACAACCTTGAGGAGCTAACACCTTTGGAGGTGGTCTCTGATCCTTCAGGCACGTGGTAAATTAAAAGTATGTGGATAGAGAAGCTCAGCCAAGTGCTTGGAAAAAGTCTCATCGTTTGCTGAAATGTTTGATGGATGGCAGCCTTACTACCATATTTTCAAAAGTGTTCTGTTGCCAAAAATGCAAATGAACACCCTACTGAGATTTTCAAAAGCAATTTGGCCTAGATTCTTGACAAAATGTAGCCATTGCATATCTGTATACTCAGCCATTCTGAGCAAAATTTCCATTCATCTAATCAGGCTTGTGAATGTATTTAAGAGCTTGAAATTACAAGCATTGGCATAGATTTTCAGAACCACTTCCAGTATTTTTAGCAGACCTTTGTTCTGGCAGTTCCATATGGCGGCGTGCTGATGCTGCCGTTCCCATACGCTTTGGTTCCCAGATAGCTGTCTCTAGGTCCCATTGTATATTGGACAGAGTAAAGTTTTGAAAAAAAAATTATTTGGGTTTATTTTTAAATTAACTTTTCTTGACAAGGAATCTTGGTCTTGTGATCTTGATTTTGGTTTTGCAGAAGTTTGCCCAGGGGGTGCATCAAGTGATCATAGAAATCGTTATCAAACTGTCATAACAACACTGTCATTGGACTAGATGATCTTAGTGGTCTTTTCCAGCATTAATGATTCTACAATTGTATAATTTTTACATAAAATCTAAGAATTTAGTAGAGATGCTCTTCTTGTTTTCTAAACATATTGTAAGAATCTGTAAGAAAAAAAGCTTAGTTTCCTTTCAACCCTTTCAACCAAAAAAATATGAATAGTCCTGGTATAGTTAGTTTTACTCCTTTTAATGTAATTTATAAGATGAATGTAGAGAAAGATAAAATAAAAGACCACACATTAGAGAGCAATATCAGGAATCCAGCTATAATGTGGGAATTCCAGATAATGAAATCAACTGAAAAAGAAAGAGCTGAGCCAATGAATGGGTATTTCCATCAGCATCAGGCACTGCTGGAAGGAAGAGGAACTCTGGTCAGCAGTTCTCTGAGAATTGCAGTTAGCTCCAGTCAGCTGTGTTTGGAGAGGTTAATTTAGACCCAAGTATCACTGAGCGGAGGTGCCAGCACATTAGGAGATAAGTCTTTGGAGAGAAGTGGGGTGATTGGTCTATTAATAAAAGTGCTAAGAGCTTATTATTCTTCTCAATAAATATAATGGAGGGATAAATTTTAAAGCCTGTAAACAATGGAAAAGTTAAGGAGGGAGATAAAACAAAACAAAACAAAACAACGATGATAACAGAAGGACTATTGTGTATAAATAGGTTCAAGTAAGACTAGGGTGGTAATTCAGCCTCTTTATAATTCCAGTTAAAGATCTTCAGTGTGTTTCAGCAAGGGTAGAAAGCCCAACTAAGATGGATTTTACTCAAGAGCAAGATGTGTGATTTGCCTTAAGGAGCCAGCAGAGGTTACCAGTCCTACCTTCTTATGAACTTCTACTGGCCCACCTCTAAGAGGGCAGACCAGGACAACCCACTAACAAATTTTTATTTTACTTGAAAAGTCCCATTCTGGGGGCCTGGTCTAGGATTGATGAAGACATCAGCAAGGAAAAAAATTTCTGTGATCTCTGATATGCAAAATTGTAAGTCTGACACAATCTGGTTAGTATGGCACTGGAGCAAGAAACAAAAGTTCCTTCCAGTTGTGCCAGGGGAGGTTATGGTTGGATATTAGGAAAAACTTCTCTGAAAGAGTGGTGATGCATTGGAATGGGCTGTCTAGGAAGTCACCATCCTTGGAGGTGTTTAAGCAAAGGGTGGATGCAATACTTAGTGACGTGGTCAGTGGGCAATATTGGTGTTAGGTGGATAGTTGGACTAGATGATCTTAGAGGTCTTTGCCAACCTTAATGATTCTATGGTTCTGAAAGGAGCAGAGGAGCCTCGTCTCTGACTATTCATTGGTGTGTGATGGCCACATGGCTGTGTAACCAGATACAGCTGTGAGCACTGAAATAAGGAGAAGCAATCAATTAACAAGAGCTCTTATCAATGAGAAATAGTCACACAGCACTGTAAGTGCAGCAAAAGGTTTTTTCTGCTATTCTTGAAAACCACCCAAAACCTTTTTGTGCAAGCACCAAGAAATGAGTCTATCGAGTTGTCAACTGCATAAGCAGGTAAGAATCCTCTCTCACCATGCTGTGTCTGTTGGGGGGCTTCTCAAATGGCTCAGAAAGTAAAAGCAGATAGAAAGCAATCTTTTCTCTGCTTGATTCTTCAGAAAAATATTAAAGCATGTCACGTATCTATGGGACACAAATTGGGCATCTGTGCCAACATGGACATAGCAGTGCTATTTAAGTTTATAGTAGCTAGGAAATAAATAAATAACTCACAGTAGAGTTAAAAAAAAAAAAAAAAAAAAAAGGATTTGAGGAGGTTGAACTTAGAGGTGGTGTTTCAGTGACAATGAAAAATGCAGAAAGAGAAAGTAAATAACTGCTGCTGGCAGGAGAAAAAAACCCACGGGGAACCGAACCACATGATGAGAATTATATGAAGGATAGCAGGATTCAAGGGGCTATAAGCTGCAGTAAAAAACATAATAAAGTGGCCAAGCAATCAGATGGAGATGAAACCAGCTCGGGTAGGTGCAGTGAAGGTTAAGCAAAGAGCAAGCATTAATAGACACTTCAGTGGAAAAGAGTCGGCTCCTTTAGTGATATGTTCCTTCAGGTACTGAGAATCCAGGGATGGAGCCCTGCTTTTTGTTTTTCCCTGTACACAAGATAGGAGTCATCCTTCTGCTACTTCTGCTTATAAAGCTGAATTGCTGAGAGCCAGGAGTGCTAAAACAAAGTGACTGGTCAGCTGGGGATCTCATATCCATCGGCCCTAAGCGCACCAACTTTGCAAAGGTCTGCGGTGCCTCTTGGTAGCTCCTGATTGCTGTCGTGTTCACACTGCTATTTTTCAGCTCAAAATCAGAATGAAATTATGTTTCGCAAATGGTTACGAGTGTGTTGCGATAACAGGCAGAAAAATCTATCATTATATTTCTCTAAAACCCTTGGTATGTTTGTGCGGAAATTTGAGTGTAGTGAATGCTTTACCTCTATTAAAAAAAATAGACAAAACAATGAGATCTGTACGTGTGCCCATCATGCTGTGAATCTTACGGCAGGTTTTGCTCACCCATGTGATGCGAGCAGTCTAACAAGCCCCGCTGGCCCCTCTATTTCTCCTGTAAAGCAGTGTTATGTACCACTGACGTGGGAGAAAGGCTGCGTACAAAGCAGCAAGAATGAGCCCAGTAAAACCGCTTGGTAGAGCAACTGCTTGTCAGCGCCGGTAATCTGGGTCGTGATGCGAGTAGGTGAAAGTCTGACTGATACGGCTGCTTAAGGGAAATAAAATAACCTCTGGGTCAATGCACGCACTGAGGGCTGTGAGTTTGCCACCAGCAGCACATGGGACCAGGCTGCTGCACCCTCCCTTCTGCTGCTTCCTTTGCAGCACACAAATATCCCTTCGAGCTGAATGGGACCGGCTGTTCTTTATGAAGATGAGAGGGCAAATGAGAAACGCTCTGCTTTTTTAATCATTAGCTTCATGTCTCACCAACAGTCGTGCGTGTACAAATCGTATAATTAACTGTAAGCTGTGGAGCTGCAAAAGGGAGCTGGCAGAACTGGTATTGAGTGTGTTGCCATTGCTTAATAAGCTCTTCTTCAGCTCTGAGATACTTTGGTAGAAAAAACTGTATTAGGACAAGCATGGAGCACACATTTGCATTTGCAAATGAAGGAATCTTTTCTTTCTTGTTCCTGTGTGCTATTAAAAATAAATATCTTCCTTTATTGTCTTAAAGCAAGTTGTAAAGCTAATGCTTGTATCCAGAGTTTGTCTCACGGAAGTCCTTAGTACTGTTTGGATGTAAAGGATGGCTGGTGGAATTGTAATTCTAGCTTGAAGAGGATTTTGGAATGCTGTCAAGGAAACAAAGGTGGCCAAATCTCTGCCAGGCCCACAGAGATTTTAATCACCAGCAGCAGATCAGCTCTGGCTCTGTGCCTATCCGTGTTATCAGGTATAATTTGCTCTGTCAGTTGCTCTTTGGGTCAGAGGTTCTGTCTTGCCGGATTATTCATCGCTATAAAAACTGAAGAGGTAGTGAATGTGTTTCTACCAATAATAGGTGTGGCATTGGCAGCTGGTTGTTCTAATCAGCAATAAGTCCTTCTGTCCTGGGTTTTTTTCCCTCTCCATTAAAGGTCCCATACCGGTGCCCTGGTGATTGCCCATAGACTCATTGGTGGAAATTCTCTTATAGAATGGGGTGATCAGAGGGAATCCAGAAGATATTTCCAGTATAAAATTTTTCCCTTTCTGATAAGTAGAAAATGAATAGCTGCGGCACTAGAACCTTGCCTCTGAAAGCTCGGCATCGTGACAAGAGAGTCAAAAAAGGTCAAAAACCAACCAACCAGACCCTGGAGTTGTACTGGGGCTGTGAGAAGGTGCAGGGTTTCATTCTGTGCCGGCATCCAACCCTCCATCTGTTTGTACTTCTGGATTTGTGCTAGTTGGAAGCGCAATGCACGCAGCAATAACAGCTATTTCACTTCTGCAAAGATGCCTCTCCTATCAGCCTGAATGCCAGTCCCCAGGGCCTTGGTCAGCCAGAAGAAGCAGCCCGTGGCTTTGGGAAGGAACAGGGAAGCAACAGCTGTGTGTTTCCTGGGGGCAGCGTGCCCTCAGGCCACAGGAATGCGTTGAGTGCCCGTTTTGGCACAGCACTAAGCACCTTCACCTCCCGCTAAATCTGTGACTTCAAGCACTTTCATTGTTTCAGCAGCAGCTCTCTGAGATTAAATGAGACACAGATTCCCCAAATACCCAACTAATGTTTCTTCCTTGCTAGGGGTTGCTAAGTAGCAGGTTTTTTTTTTTTTGTCAACCTCCTATCTGTTATCAAAACCTAAGAATATAAATCCTGTGATTTGCTGAGACACCCTTGATGAGGAAATGGCTCTGATTCCTGCAACACACAGAAAACTGAAAAACGGTTATTGCTAGGGAAAAAACGTTAACATTAGCATTTACAATCTGTGGAGGAGAGGCTTCTTCCACTTATTTTCAGGAGAATAATTTCAGAATTGAATTAAAACAGTCTAGTCTACATGCAAATTTGATTTTTGACCTTTTGTGCTAATCAAAAGCCATGGTGCTAAAAAGCTGTGTACATTATTGCAGAAAGTATGGGCTAGAATTAACTACTATACCTTCAATATGTTTGTAACAGATTTGAAGGTTATTTCACATACTTTATTACGTAGGGATCAAGATCTAAAACACTAGAAATACTTCAAGTAGTGATTATTAACTCTTAATGGAGAGCCTTGTGATGTGTGTAGAGTACTGTGGGTATTAAGAGCACAGTAATTTTGTTGTGTGTGGAATAGGAATATTATATAATTGGACATAAAGATTTGAGAAAATAAAATGCAAAGTAATTTTAAACTGGATGCACTTAAACAATTAGGGCTACTTTTAAAAAGTATCCAGACCCCAACTGAACTCTATTTCTACTGCAATTCGTTGAGCATTGCTGGCCAGAAGAGGATGCGCAGAACTGACTGCCCACCAAAAAGCACGCGTTGTTCCTAGGCACTGACAAACACAAAATAAAGCAGTAAGGGAAGGTTGTACCCACAGTTAATTTGGTGCTTCTCATAAAATCCATGACTGGCATGATCTGTTTCCCAATGGTCTCCCACTGTCTTTTCAATTCTTCCTCTGGGATCGGACTGAAAGGTGCTTTGCAGTCTAGGGAATGAAATCACAAACGTGCATGCTGTGTTTATTCGTGTATGCTTTGGATAGAGGATCTATGGGTAAACTGGAGTGGGGGAGAGGCTGATGGAGACAGGGATGCAGGCACAGAGAATTGGGACCAAAGCCCTGCTTCCATCTCTCAGGAAAGGATTGAGGAGGTCACTCGTGAGCTATGACAGCTATTAAGCAAGTTGGCGTACCTGAAAAGATTGGCAGCTTTCTACTTGTCAGCTTTTCCAAGATTTTTCCAATTTGTTTGTTTCTGAAACCCAGAGTGAGTAAGTACTGCTGGGGAGGGGAGGAAGACCAGTCGGTCGTCTGTGGCAAAATATGAAGTCCACGGGGATCTGGAATATGAAAATGAAGATAATTTCCAGTCACATTTCTTTTCAGCTGCAATTGAATGTATTTTTTTGTTAAGAGAAAAAGTAGGGAGTGTAAGAAGGAATTAAATGTAATCCAGAAGGCTTGCCAAAATGAAGATTACCCCCCAAGCCCCCTCCAGCTGCAAGGTGGTTCTGAAATTCCAGACTTTGCAACCTTTCCCATCAACAGCTTGCATTTTGCTGATGCATTAGATAAAATTAGATAAAATCTTTCTGTTTATGCGTTTTTCAATGCTGATCATCCAAAGCATTAATAACTCAACATTCCATTAAATGTAACATCCTTATTTTTTAACCGCAAAACAAGCTGGAGTTGTTTCCTGAATTTATGAAGCTTCATTTCCTACAGCTTTGTGCTTATACTGTCACCACCACCATAGTGGCATGTGACAAGGTGTGCTGTGGTTGGCAGGAGTTTGTGAGGGCCCTGCCAGAACCCTGTGTGTGTCTGCTGCCCTGACCTGAGCGAGGACAGATGCTCCGAGCGAGAGCATAAACCACCTTTTCTTGGGGAGCTATACCAGCTCTTTCCTTCCTCTCCTTCCCTTGCAAAAAATAAACCTAGATTGAATGTCAGTGTCACTTTCTACAAAGGAGTGCTCTGTTTTCAGTGAGCTCTGCTTTTAAGATGCCAGGCTGTGCGGTCACAGTGACAAATGGAGAACCCCATTTGGAGCTCCCTGGCTTTACCTGTACATAAATCAAAGCGAGTGGACCTGATATTTCCCTTGCAGCTACTCAGCTTCTGATGGATCCTCAATTTTGAAACAAACTGCATTGTATGCTTGGATTTAAATGCACGTCTGCTTCTCTTCCTTGGCAATAAGGAAAAATTTAAAATCAATCCAGTCCTTGCATTATAGCAGAACTTAGGCTGAAGTTGGATGAATGATTGCTGTGGAGTGGGAAGGTTATTTAAGATAACGTCTTCGTGACGTGTTTGGTATTTCAAGCCCACTGCTGAAAGGGGACTTGGCTCATGTTTTTCATTTCACCTCCATGAGGAATGGATGTGCAGGGGGCACAATGCTGACAATGAGTGCAACTTCTTCCCTGAGAGATTTTTTTAGCGGGTGGCATGGTTTTGGGCCAGGTTTGAATAGATAAGCTAAGAAACTCCTTTTCCTTAGTTGACTTCAGTGGATGTTGCTGCGAGTTGAGGCCAGGAAGGGGAGCCAAGTCCGTTCTGTCTCAGAGGGTTTCCAGGAGAGAGAAAGGGAGATTGGGAGACTCTCACCTGCATGAGAGCCAGGATGGAAGCTGTACAGCAGCCTCCATGGCTCTCGCTCAGCACCTTTCACACATTGCACTTTCAGAACACTGTATCATAATTTTTTTCTTAATGCTTAGAAGCCAAGATACAGTATACATTATTGTGATCTTGGCTACCCCATTTAATTCCTCGAAACTAGTGATCCCAGAACCTGCACTCAGAGAAATTTGTGTAAGATTGGAACAATTTTTTAAGCAACAGAATTTCTAAACACCCTCGAGGGCAGAACTGGTTCTATTCAATCTGTTTTGTAATTGATTGAAGTACTATAGGACCAAAGTCTTTCATCCTGTTGTTTTTTTCCTTCCTCCTTTCCATAGGGTGAGGAAAAGCCTGGTGATGCTTTCAGAAACATCCAGTGATTTATGAACGCAACTAAACTTCAGTGCAACACTTGCATGCCTTTGTTGTGTATGTACTTTTGAAAGTCTCATTCTTGCTATAAAATGAGGGGGTGACGTGAAATATGATTTTATCTTTTTTTTTTTTCCTTTTTTTTCCAAATAATAGGGAGTTTTATTTTGATTTTAAAGGGAGTTTTATTTTATCTTCTCTTTAATGCCAATAGTTTTGTCCCTGGAACCTCTCAAGAAAGTAACATCAGCAAGTAAATGGTAGACAGGGACTTTACAACCTTCATGATAAATCCCATTTTCTCCTTTTAAGCAATCTCAAAACTACTGCCAGAAACCTAATGCAGGGGCACTTGCAAAACACAGTCTACTTTTATACTAGTTTTATACTGGTTGCCTAAAGGCAAACAAAATGTACAAGCCAAGTTTACTTGGTTTAATGTCTGCGCAGTTTTGTGGCAAACACTTGACTTCCCAATTCCCACTTGAGTTCAGGCAAGTGTTCCTTTCTCCTGAGAGTTGCAAGATGTTGAGTTAGAAGCTAATTGAGTTAGATAAACGACCAACTCAGAGCTAAGTGTTACCAGAGATGGCTATGTTCTGAGTCTGAGGTTAATGACAGCAGGAAATGCCATTTCATCCACCTGCCTCTCTTTTGGAGAAATATCATGTCCATTCCTCTTGGAATAAGACTGTGGTCACTAGAACTTTAGTGTCTGCTTATGCCAGGAGATGCTACTTGACTTCACTCCTCTGGGAGATGACAACAGGCTACAGAAAGCTCTAGATCACTCTGGATTTGTCTTCAACAACCCAAAGGAAACCTGGCTATCTGTTCTGTTCCCGCAGCTGAGGTGCTCTCAAAGGTGGTCATCCCTCCACTAGTACTCACAGAAGGAAGAAAGTTTTTGGAAAGTGACGGGCCTGCTGTTGGGCCAATTACTGATGGCAAGCCACAGACACGGGAATGAACCTGGGACTTGCTGTTGCAACAAGACACTGCAAAAGTGCTGCTGAACAAAAGAGCTCTTGTAATAATGAAATTCAACAACTGAAATGTGAGGCTTCATGGATAAAAATAGTCTTTGTGGGGATTTGCAGTGTAAAGTCTATGCTTTAGCTAAGTACTGATTTGATTACCTAAATCGTGTACAATCATACAGCAAATCTCAGAAGTTAATTTTCCCCATTGAAGTGTAGGAAATTCAAAGGCTCAAGCTCCAAACTCCAAAACTCATTTTTAAGTCAGCCACACACAGACAAACAGTATACAGTGCTTAACAGCATGTGAAATCTGCTGTTACCTGTAAAGATGTGCTGTGTGTAGCCAGGGTGCTTTTTAGCAAACGCGTCTGTCATCTTGTCTCTGTTGTCAACCTTGACTTTTGTCACAAATGGTGTGTACATAACTGAAAAAGATTCTTCTCTGGTGATGGCTTCTTCAATCATAGCCTAAAAAGGGGAAAGAAATGACACATTTTATGTTGGTTAACGGCTAGTTAAAAAAAAAAAAAAAAAAAAAAGGAAGGAAGGAAGGAAAAATAATTACTTCCACAGATGATATTTTTCCTTTAATAATTGCACAGTCATGCAAAGATAACATATTTTGGTCTTGAATATTAATTAGAAGGGAATTTAAATTAGTTCCAGAAAACACTGCCTATCTATACTCAGAAAATCAATTTAATGGAGAAAGAACATTTGTAAACAGTTCTCAGTGCAGTGCGCCTATGTCTTCAATGAGAAGAAAAGTATTAGATAAATTATCTTTTAGATGAAAAGAAAAAGTGGTTCTCTGCTCTTTGAAGGTCACATCTTTCATCTGAGGGTTTTATTCAGTCCTTGGGAGCTGGTTAAACAATACTAAGCATTCATATTACCCCTTGGGTTGGCATGAATCAAACACTGTGTCTATATGGAATATTAGTCTTAAAATATTGCATTCAAACACCATTTGCATCAAGAGTAAAATTCACTCCTGTGCAGAGGGCAGCACGAAGCTACGAACCTTACCATCCTTTAAAAATGACTGAAATGATGCATTATGCTGACCTTATGCAGGGAGGTGGATTTCACACTCAGTGGACCCATAATGAACTGGTGCTGGAGGAGCTACCAGCCTGGAAACTCAGCACTTCTATTGGTCAGGGCAAGTGAGGTTTAGCTGGGATTCCTTTTGGGATGGGGTTTCTGTGATACCACGCTGAGCTCTGCTTTGGGCTGCTTCTTTTTCTAACAAAAGCTGATATGGGCAGTCCTTTCCAGAAACTGGAAGAACTGTAGTACTTCATTAATCTACCTTAGCGAAAGTGTGAACATGGTTAATAGAGATTGTAATAACATAAGTTTAATAGAAGTGAATAGAAAAACATGAAAGGGGATGTGGATATGGCATTGAGGGCCATGGTTTAGTGACGGGACACATAAGGTCAGATTGGTGGTTGGACTTGATGAACTTGAATGTCTTTTCCAATTTACATGAGTCTATGATAAAAGATATGTGTGTGTGTGTATATATACATAAAGGTGTTTGGATCGCCCAGATCACAGACTGTATTGGTATGGGATTAATTCGGTGTTTTATTGACAAATCCTCCCTTTTCTTCTTTTGTTTTGTTTGGTATTCTGCTGATTTTCTATAGCTTGGCAGCCATTTTCTAATCTGTATTAATATGAGTGTGTGAATGTGCTTTTGGATGCATCCATATATTTCACCTATGTAGAGTGAGGCAGCGAGATGAAAATGTGAGCGGTTGGACCAGGCAGGCTCCATATTCTGCAGGATCGGGGAATGGCTTTACTGGTATTTGCCTGCAAAGTTCATTTTTGGCTTTATTGTCCTTCAGGATAGTTCAAGGTCACACCTATAATATCTTTGCGTTGCCATATACCCAAGGCTGCTCTGAACAGCATGGAAATAGTGACTGGCTCAGAGGGCAGTAACGGCAAAATGTCAGCCAAAGGGAAAAAAAAAAAAGAGATCTGTACTTTCTGGTCAATACTGCAACCGAAGGTATTATTATTACCCAGGAGCATAATACCCTGGACATAAGACGCTGGACATAGATGCTACTTGGTTTATTATCCCCTTGGATTTTTATGGGCTAAAGACTTTAAGGTCATAAAACTTCAGACCGTAAAAACTTTGGAGCAGAAAACTTTATATGATGAAATCCCTGAGGACTTTGCTGCTTAAGCCTTTATGCACTGAAGTCCATATCTGTGGATGAATATCTCACAGTTTATCCCAGGAAATGAAGATGCCTTACAGAACAGTGTCTGTCAGGCTGTAGGTTGTGCAATTACCCAAGGTGCAGACAAATTGTGGAGATAATTACAAGGGCTCCAAAGGACTTCCAACAGAGTACTTGGAGAGAGGATAGGGCAATTGTTTTTTGCCATTTGCATGTGATTTGGAGTCTTTTTATCTGAAAGAAATGGTTTTCTCTGCAATGACCTCTCAGATATGTCAGGGAGAATGTTGCTATTCTGACCTTGTCCTGGAAGAAGTGCCAGGCTCTTCCAGGAAGATGTGGACAGTAGAGAAACTAATAAAGAAATATAAAGGGTTGGGGCTTTTTTGTTGTTTTGTTTGTTTGTTTGGTTGGTTTTTTTTTTTTTTGCTTTATTTTTTTTTTTTTTTTTGCATTTTTGCAAGTGGAATCTGCAGCTTTATCTCATTGCATAGTGTTACACTCCAGACTTCAGCTCCAGCAGAATTAGGAAAAGAGAAGACATTGAGATGAGCTTGAACCATTTGAAGGAGCTCCTTTAACAATTTACAGTACTGAAAGGACTATGATGGACATGAGTACATTGAATATGCTGGTTTACCTCAGCAGTGGAAAAAATCTATTGCTTCAGTGAAGGTACAAGAATTCTTTTCAGAAGATACTGCAGAATAAACTGATGATAGGAAAGGTTTCTTTTTTGTTGCAGGACTGACTCATGCTCTGCTTTGTCAGGAGGTTTACATCTCTGTTTTGGAAGTGTGGGCAATCAGAGAAAGTCTACGGAGAGACCATGTGGAGACAAAGTGTCTGAAGGAGTATTTATATTGTCTTCTATATGCACTTCTAAAATAGCAATTAATTTTTTCATGAAACAGAAGCATTTGCAAGGTTTGTGAGGTTCTATGCTATCATGAGAATTAAAGAATCAGAAGACATTCCGAACAAAGATGTTTTTAACAAGAGTTTGAGCATATATTTGACTCAACATCTCAAATCCCTCTTCTCTGAGCATCTTGGTGCTGCAATATTCTTTTATTCGGTGACGTTACAGACCTTGTTACAAAACCTAAGCTTTAGCCTAAACAAACCTACATTGTCCCTTCAACAAAATTTTGTTCAACTCGTAAGTAGATGCTCAGGAAACAAAGTTTTCACATGTCAGCATGTTATTGCAAATGATATAACTTCAGTACTTTTATGAAACTTTTGCCATTTTTCCCTGCTCAGAGCAGACAAAGCACAAAAGAAGAAAAAGTGGCACTGCAGCAGCAAATTCTTCGTAACAGTGACAGCAGCTTTCCCTGCTACAGTCCCTAACCATAATCCTCTTTAACTACAGAAAGGTTTAATTTGGAAAATCCAATTATCTTGACATCTAGAATTATCCAAAAATTTAGATATCTTTCTAGTGCCTTATCTTGCAGCTGCAGTGCATACTCAGCCACTGTCTCATTTACATTACAACAGGAACTGATGCTTTTATTGATGATTTTTATTAATGTAGTGATACCAGGCAGGGTAAAGCCATTAGCCTCTTCTACGAACTGCTTCCACTCTTAGGCTGGTAGTAAGAATTATGGGAGCACTGTGGTGCAACCTATGAGCTTTTCTCTATATCTTTCCAACCATAAAGCAGTGTCTGGCAGCCCCACCACTAAGTCTGTTGCTGTTGTGATATGAATATTTTCTCACCAGCAAGATCTTCTTACATTAGCTTTATTTTTTTTTCTTTCTGTGGGAAAAATAAGCAGGGGGAATGCCAGAGCGTATCCTTTTCTCAATATGTTTATGGTATGAATAAATCATGTATTATACAATAGATGAGAACTTTCTGCTTATCTGCCATGTAATGCCTCCCCATTAATGTAGGTCACATCAACTATCAGCTTATTTAGGTTCTTAAGTTATTAACGAATTTAAGTCTCTGTGAGCTATTTTGCACACAGCACATTCTGGAAGCGGATTTGCAGAGCATCGCAGCGATAGCCCCATGGATTCTGCTGAGCTCTGAAAGGCAAAGGCAGGAGTGTTGCTCATGGGTTACCTTAGGCTTCAAGATCTGTTTGATTTTCCAGTAGGTGTTTCTTTATATTTTCGGAGAGAAGAAATCCATGCTTTATATCCTTCCAAAGAGGTCGTTATTCGTTAAAGAAATAGCCAAGAACAAAGAGGGTGTGGAAAATCATAGAATCACAGAATGGTTGAGTTGGAAGGGGCCTTAAAGATTGTGTAGTTCCAACCAGTTCCTGCCATTGGCAGGATTGCCAGCCATCAGCTCAGACTGCCCACAGCCCATCCATGGCCTTGGGCACCTCCAGGGAGGGGCACACACAGCACTGGGCAGCAGTGCCAGGGCCTCTCTACCCTCTGAGTGAAAAATTTCTCCCTAACATCCAATCTAAATCTCCCCTCTTTTAGTTTAAAGCCATTTCTCCTTGTCCTATCACTATTTGACTGTGTAGAAAGTTGGTCCCCCTCCTGTTAAAAGCTCCCTTTGAGTACTGGAAGGCTGCAGTGAGATCTCTATGGAGTCTCTTCTCCAAGCTAAACAAGCCCAGCTCCCTCAACCTTTCTTTGCAGGAGAGGCTGGAGGCTGCTGTTGACATGGTGCTGGACGGTGGGAAAGCAGGGACCCAGCATCAGTGTGGAAATACAACTCCAGTTCAAGGAAGCTCTCTGCCTTCAATATCACAAACTGACATACATGAAACACCACAGGAGTCCCCAGCTCTCATATCACTTAACGCCAGCTGGGACTTTTCCCTTTTTATCTCAGCACAGGGGTAAACTCGAAAGATTTCTGTTCTTCTTTGGTGGAAAGACCAGCAATGGAAAGGTTTGCCAGGCTGATGCAGAGCTCTGTCAGGGCTGAGCCCCTGTTACTACTTCATTTAGGGTTTTGCCTTTGTTGCCTTCTAGGAGCTCTGTGCCTTCCTGCTGAGGTGGCTGCTGGCCTGGCAGTGTGCCCTGCTCCAGCTGGGGTTTGCCACCTCTTTGAGATGCTGTGATGGGAGCAAAGCTCGTGCAGTTGAGTGAGCCCTTTGATGGCATCAGGGATGTACAGTGCTGTCCAGCCAGGGCAGTGAGGTAGTGAATGTGAAAATCAAAGAGCCCATGTGAACTTGGTGAAGCGACTGGTCAAAATCCCAGTTTTTAACCAAATTTGCTATTACTGTCCATTCCTTAAGAATAAGGGAGATTTCATGGTGTGAGATACCCTAATTCCAATAGAGTGATCCACTGCTTTCTTCTCTGAGCAGGACCACCTGTCCAGCATCAGGAGAAGCCTTTTGCCACCTCTGTGTGCCTCTTGTTTTGTCAGGAGTGGGTTACAATTTAACCAGCAGCTCTTTGTGATAAGGGAGATTGAACAGCTTGGGTGGTCTGGGCTCAGATCTCAACTGAGACAGGCTGAGCTAAAGGTCGAGCATCACTCAGTACTTAATGTCGAAGCAGTCGGATGCAGTAGCCAGTGCCTGGATGCTGCAGGCATCTGGTGATTTGGGCCTGTGCTCAGGCCTGGCAAGAAAGTCATGGGAGAAGTGGGGATACTTGCTGTAGGGGCTTTTCATGGCCTTTAACACAAGAAAATAAAAAGAAGAAAAAAGAAATCAAAATACAGAAATGAACAGAAAGAGATGTTGGTCCTACCTATCACTGAGCTCAACAGCTTTTGGGAACTTGACTTAAATGTGAAGAGATGAATCAGACAGCCAGAGATGGTGACTGATGTGGTTAGCCTGTAAAATGGACAGCACTGTTCAAAGGGCAGCGAAAAATCATGCTTGAGTCATTGCAATAGCCAACTACTTTATGTGGCTGAATGGCTGCTAATTTAGTAGAGGACAAGTTGGCTGTATATAGAGTTGTTTCTGAAAAGGGACTTTATCTCTTTTTGTGTGATGTCCTGTAGTTCTTCAAGAGCAGACGTACAAATGGAAAGCCACACAGCCAGTAACGATCCTGGGAACAGCACAAGCTCCTGCCTCTAGCTTCAGCTTCCCAAAGAAAGGAGATGGGGTACAAAGAAAGGGAAGAGGATAATGAGCATGTAACTTCTTAAGGACCTTTGCAACTTGAAGGAACAATAAGGGCCCGAGAACAGCTCAAAATGGCTGGATTTCAACACTGATTTCTCAGGTTTCCTTTGTAAATCTTAAAGCTCTGCCTTGTAACCCAGCAAAAGCCAGAATGAATAGAGTGAGGTATGCACATTACTTTTGAGCTGCTTCTTTTTCAATGGTATGGGGCTTTGCTGGCCAGGTTGCTCTTGCTGAACATCTCTGAGGCATGATTTCTGGTGCTCTGTTAACACTGAAAGCTTTAATTGGTTGGTATTTTGATTCAGACTGGGATTTCAACAGCAATCAACTACAAGCAAGGCATGTATTGCCTATTATATGCCTATTGTATTCATCTGGTATTCAATAGAAAAATCTTTCCTGAAATTAGAGACAATTAATCCATCTGTTTTAATAATTCTGGCATTTAAACTAGTAACTTCTCCTGTCTTGTAAATATAATTCAAGCAACACTTGTTCTACCATGAAGGATCTGGCACTAGAAAAATAGAAGCAGATAGAAAATATATGGAGGTAGATATTATTAAAGAAGAAAGTATACAAAAAAAAAAAAAAAAAAAAAGTTAAGTTCCTTGTTATTGTATATACAGAATTGTTCCTGGAATGGAAATATCAGCAATAACAACAGCAATAAAAACCTCCCAAATCAGTATCAACACGACTGAAACTCTCTGTTATATTATTTTATTTGCCTTATCAACTCAGTTTTCAATTACTTCATATTTTAACTTGTGTACCTGAGGATAGAATGGAGCTGGTTTTTGCAGCTTGGGAGTTATGTCTTACAAGTAGTGTACTCTAAAGCCAGAATGATCTGAGTCCCTGAAATGGCATATACAGAGAATGTATGCCCAGAAAAATCTTAATGACTTTAATTTTAGCAAGTCCTTTCAGCCACGATGCAAAGGGAACGTAAGGGAATCCATGAAGCGATCTGGAGCTGTACTTGGGACATCTGGATACCACCACAGCATCTTAACAACAAACTAATTTTCCTGCTTAAGGGCCAAAACCTTTTTGTTCTTCTAATGTGCAAGGTGAGGAAAACCATTACATCCCAATTTTCCACCAGACAGTGATGAGCTTGATGATTTAAGGCAAGTGTTGTCTTTCAAAACAGCCAGGGAGACAGAAGAGGAAGGATCACTTGCTGATTTTTGTAAAGAGACATGACAAAATTCAAAATCAATTCTTAAAGCAACAACAAACTGCACAAAGCTCTGGGACAATAGAGACTTAGGCAAATTAAGCATTTCCTGTACTTACTGCCTAATAGTAGGCATTAAGTTCAATGGGATTTTTCCCTCAGATTTGATTAAAGAAAGAACTTTTCAGCAGCAAAGTGTGACACAGCATGATCTGCTGAGATAGCCTCGAGAATTAACGAGAAATATGTTTTCTCAGTGATATGATGGCCAGGCTGCCCAGGGAGGCTGCCTGTCAGCTCCTATCAGTCATCCCATCAGGAGGACTGCAGAACATCCCCTGCCTGTGCCAGCCTGCAAACCTGATGCTCCAGAGCAGCGTGGGTCAGGCATGAGCACAAGGACAGCTGACGGCTGGGGAGGAGGTGCTGGCTACAGAGAGCTTTCCTCTCTTAGCGTTCTTGTCTGGGGTTGTCACCCTGCAAGGTGTGAGATAAAGCTGAGGTCTACAGAAGCTGACAGCAACCATCTCTGCAGTGTAGGTGTTCAGCCACCTCGCAGGGCCGAGTGCTTTATTCATCCTTTGCTGTACTGTGTGATCTGTGTGTTGCTCTGCACTTGCAATAGCAGCAGGCCAGGTTTTTGAACTGGAAACACCCAACATTCATAAAAGCAAAAAGAGGGGAAAGCAAATGTCTTAATACTGAAGCCTCCGTGTCAGCTGCTGCATGTGCTGCTGGAGGCTTTCTCTGTGATGTTGAGTTCAGCTGACAGAAATACTCTCAGAAAGATGGGCTCATGAGGTGTGTGGAGGAGGCACAGCTCCAGTATTGTCAGTGTGCTAAGAGCAGCCTGACGGTAGCTGCAGTCTTGGCCAAAACGCTGAGGTTTTGCATCTCTTTATAAAAGACAACCAAATCCAGGTTGCTGCAAAGCAAATTAAAGGACTTCCTTGGAGTTTAGCGAACACGCGTTATGGAATTAAGGCTTTTTGTACAGATGGTCGTGGAGGTGTATAGATATGAAACTATGAGCTTGAAATGCCTTTTGGAGATTCTGCAGTTTCTGCAACATATGCACTGCTGGTGGGAGTCTGTGTGGATGGGAACAACTTGGGGTATAAATGCACAGTGGGTGCTTGATATGAAACTGCAGTGTAGCATCTCGTATACTATATAGTTGTAGTGAAATATTTTTACTCGTGGAATGAAACATCCAGGGTATATGGCACAGTTTTTAGCCATTTTGCAAAGGTGTGAATGAAACGGGGCAGTTTGGAGATGGACTCTTTCTGTGTAATGAAATATCTCAGGTCTATTGTTTGTGTTGCTGTTCCAGCTGAGGAATACAATTGCAGAAAATAAATGTTAGGGAGATTGGCTGATAATAGTAATAAGCAGGTCTTTGTCTTGCTACTACCGCTGTAAATATCTACCAGAATACATCTAATAACTTTCACATTGTTATTTCATGTGATGAATCTTATTTAATTCAGTATTTTTAATCTAAAAGCCAATGCAGATATCATCCACTGCATATTCTGTAGTGGGTTGTGGACAAAAGTCCATCCACTAGATTATATGTTAACTTGGAAAGCATATTTTCAATCCATGGAATGAAATATTTGAAAATATGTTTATTGAATAGAGAAAAAGGTCTAACTTACTGAATGATATTATCCATCACAAATTACTTTTTCAGCTCTCATCAGTATTATTCCTTTATCTCAGAGTAGAATGGAAGGCAGGTATTAATATTCAAAAACAACACAGGGCATGAGGCATTACATATCACTGTACAGAAGTTCCAGAAATAGATGTTTTACTTTAAAGGGGATAATCAAAGACAGCTAATCAAAAAGCTAATCAAAAAGAATATTTAAAGTTGCCTTGATCACGATCCATAGGTACATATACAGGAAGAAGATAACAAGAGGATCTTCAAGCCTTCAGAGGTGAATATGTAATACAAATTTGGAGCGGGCAAGTCAGATTCCAGTTTGTAAACGGAGGAGAGGCAGGGGACAGACATAAAATAAAACATCATTTAGAAAGAATGTGATAAATACTCTGTTATTAAAATGTTTAAACGGGGATTTGATAAGATTCTCAAAAACCAGCCTCAGTTTCTCCTCTCTTGTCACTGATGCAGGAAGGTAAGGGTGAAATTCTGTGGCATTTTTATGCAGTAAGTCATAATTCATCAGCATGAGCCTGTGGTCTTAAAGATTTGACAGAACGAGTTTTGTGGTGTGTCTGTGAGGAGGTACAGAGCCATGTGGAACAGATCAATCCTGATGAAGAAATGTGTAAGAGTTAACAGTGAGGAGGGGAAAGATTTGGGGATGCTTTAAGAAGTGTTGAAGAAAGAGGGCTCTTGGCAGTTGATCTCAGGAATAGAATGAGTTCAAAGGAAAGGATAAAACCAAAATCGGGAGAAGTAAACCAAAGGAGATACAAGATAAAGACTGCTCTGAGCATGAGAAATAGATCAAGAGAGAAAAAACAGTGATTTAGAAGTAGGACAAATAAAAAGGAGCTTTGCGGAAGTGAATTCTGGGCCTGAAGTTTTTGCAGCACAGAAGTCGGCTGAAGGATCTGGGTGGGCTGTGTGACGTTCTGAAGCTATGAACAAAGAAGGATGCAGCCTATGAGGAGGGAAGGCCCTTTCCAGCAGTGAAAAAATAAGAAAAAAAGAAACAAAAGTAGTCCATGACACACCAGAAGATTATGTATATGACCAACTGATCAAAGCAAAGAGTGACAAATCTCTTCTAAACATCTTTCTTCAGACAAGTAAAAAAGCAAATGGTCCTGCTTGCCATCCATTCCCTTCCTCCTCAGAAAATGCTGCTCACGGTTGTGAGCCAACGCGAGGAGTGAGTTCTGGGGCAGAGGAGTAGCTAGAAAGAAAAGCGTGCATCAATAGCTGTTGCTTTGGTTACAAAGGCACATGAGCATGTATAGTCGTGACAAGTTATTTTCAGCTTTACACCATGAAATAAAGAGAATATTAATGAAAAAGATCATGTTGCCTCTGCTCGGTCCCTTTGTGATGGAAAGTCCCAGGGCAGTGTCGTGTGCCACACCGCACTGTGTAATTGTCACTCTGCACTAATGACACTGAAGTCACCCCTGATGCTGAACACAGAGAACTCATTGGCTTGGGAAGGAAAAGGCTGCTGCTGGTGCTGGGGATATCTCTTCACAAACAGTGTTTCTTAAGTGCAGGTTATTACCTTGAGTGGGAGCAGTACTGGGCACCCAGCTGCCTGTACTGCCTGTATGTCAGCAGATAGATACCGCTGAATCCCTAGCTTTTGCCCATGCCGAAGCATACACACAAAAGGCACAAAATTGCAGAGCAATCTCTGTCTCCCAGTGAAAATCAAGCACAATGGGAGATCAAACTAATGCTTGGGTCTCTACTGACGTTTCAACAGACAATACTTCTGCAGACAATGACAGCTGCTCAGGTTCAGGAGGAAGGCAGGAGTGGTAACACAGTGCGATAGGACCTCTTGGTTCCATGGTGGTCCGGAGAGGCCCATGAGAAACGAGCTGCAAGCTGGGATCTGAAGCAGAAATGAACAGAGCCCCATCACTGCCAAAATCCTTTGGCCCTTGCCGCCTGTAAGGTGATGCTAATGGCAATGCAGTAACCCCGCTGTTGCTTTGGTTCACTCCCATCTTAGACCAACCGCATCTTCAGGTTTAGACTTTGTGCAGAGGCACTGTGATAGTGTTGCCCTTCATGCCATTTATTTGTCCCTAACATAGCAGTTACATAGCAGGACAGTCTGAACCCCTGAGGGAGAGAACAGCTATGACCTACGACAGCTCCTTCTATAAAGGCTGATGCTTTGAAGCTTCGCGTTCATGGCATCAAGAAAGGGAGTCGATGGATACCAGTGTTAAGAGACAAAAAAAGATATTCCATTAGAAGAAATGACCCTTTCATAAAACCTGTTTGTGAACTTGGGATTTTAAACGAGTCTGACCCAGTGGGAAAAAAATCAAACTGTTCTGTAAAGAAGAAATTCTCTGCTGGAAAGCATATAAGAAAGTTCACAGGCACTGCAAACACTAGCCCAGTGGGTAATTCTCTGAATGAGATGCACTTTGCACTCACAGCAGTACTGAAATTCAGCAGCTCCCAAGACTGAGATTTATTCCATTTTACCAATAAGAATGCAACTAATAATAGTTTTTAAAAGGGGGAATTTACCACATGATTGAAGGTAAAAGACCAGATTCTCATCTTTATTACCCTGGCTTATGCCAGACATATTTTGTACCCCTCCATATAAAGTACAACAAGGACTAGCCCTTTT
Source organism: Meleagris gallopavo (assembly GCF_905368555.1). NCBI lineage: Eukaryota > Metazoa > Chordata > Aves > Galliformes > Phasianidae > Meleagris > Meleagris gallopavo. The sequence goes on along the minus strand of NC_139414.1, from coordinate 18,592,159 downwards.
GTGGTCACAGACATTCTTACAGAATAAAATGCCAAAAGATGGGATCACAGTCAGACTCTGAAATTCTGTCTTAAAGGACATACATTATTTCTGGTACCGGTAAATCCTTTGTTTTTATTAACTGTCTTTGCCTAGTCACTTGTCCTCCTCCTTTGTGAGAGTTCTCGTCAGGGTAAGAGGGGTATCCTTAAACTTAAATTTGTGCTGATATGGCTGAACTGCTGTCTCAAATAGGTATTACCCAAGAGGCGAGTCTCATTGAAGTCAATGGTCTACTCCCCACATAAGTAATCTTTGTAGAGCTGGGGTCGTTCCTAGCCATCCTTCATAGGGCACTTTAGGTTTCTCTGAGACCATTTGTTACAGTCATTTTTTCCTCTCCTTCTGGTTGAAGAGTTTGGAAAGGTGTCAGAGGATTAGTATCATGCAAATTGCAAAAGGAAAGTGTCACTATGGTAGGAAGACTTCGAAAAAATAGCTTTGGGGACTATACAGTATCCAGAATTAAATTTTATAGCAGGCCATAAAATTGAAGTATGAGCCAAGGGTTAACAACCTTGAATTTTGCCCTTAAAATTAGTCCAAGAAAATCTACTTCATTATAAATACGATAGAACTATATGGTGTCCTGTTGATTGATATGCCCAAGAGCTACCTTTGTCGACAGTCTTTTAAGCAGTAATCCTTCATTTTGGTCTTAGTAGTGAGATGGGCACCTCCCTCCTCGTTGAGCCATCAATTTTTACCTGCCAATATAGTTTGATGAGCTTGCTTATACGCTGCTCAGTGCCTCCTGTCAGCCAGTACATATAGTCAGCAATCATGGCGCTCCTGATGACAAAAGCAGAATAAATGAGCGTGTGGGGAGAGAAGGATGTATATAGCAATACTTAAAGGAGATAACATGAGAAGAATATAACATGAAGTCTATACCAAAAGATTACGGATAGCTCTTAGTTTTTGTCCTCCTTTAAGACAAATATTAGTAAGCATTTTTTGATAGCTAAACCACCTGCACACAAACAACCCTACATTTTAAATATCTTTTTTCCATATTTTACTCTGAGAAAATAGTTAATGACTGCTCAACAAGAGATAAATATTTTGCTTTAAAGCATTTGTGGGTGAGATATCTTATATCCAAGTACAGTTTTTGTAAGATAGCATCAAGTATAAAACCCCATAGCTTGGCAGCCTGAGGAAATCAGTGTATGGCATATTCAGACTTAGTACACCTTTGATTAAACTTTATCTTAAGAAAAACCCCAAGTCCAAAGTAATCAGCTATCTTGCTACCTAATTGTGTATGCTTTAGTACTCCCACTGTCTGTTGCAATCACTGCATTCCTCTTTCTAGACTGAGAGATATTAAAAACTATTGTGCAATGGATATTAATGCAGAGTCTTAAGAGACTTTAGAAAATCAGTTTGCTTTTATGGCTGCCTCTCTACACTGCTTTCCGTTCCCGTTCCTCTAGAGATTCCAAATCCAATTAAATGTGACTAGATGTAATTCCAAATTGTCACTTTAGTCAATTAAACATATAATAATCTTGTGTACCTAATTACTAGCACTGAAAGTTTATTTGTTGATGTAGCGCTATCAATGTGTACTTCTGCATGTTCCCCTTATCATTGCCTATATATTAATTGTGCTTTGACATTACTGTAAATTGAATTTGAAATTTCCCCCTAGTTAAAAGTGTCTCACAAACAGTAATCCCAATCCTGTTGTAATACCCTTTCAGAACATACTTTCCAAGGCTGTATTATGTTCTTAATGAGATATAACCAGAAATACATGGATTTAACAATAAACATTTCAAAGCAGGCCCAGTATCAGGAGGTAACATATTGTTACAAACAGGAACTAAATCTTCCCTTAGATGTTCGCATGAAGCTCCTGTTAATTTCACTGGGAGAAAAGCAATTTTGGAGGATACATGGATTTCTGCGTAAGGACTGGATTTAACCATAAGCTTTATCCAAGTCTCATTCAAATCACTGGCAAAAAATCCTCTTGATTGCACTAGAACAAAGAGCAGCTTCTAATTGAACATTGTTAGCCCAGCTGGCATAGGATGAACAAAGGATGAAATCCTCACTGCGCTGAAAATCACTGGCAAAACTCTCACCAACTCCAAATGGTACCAGGATTTAATCCAGGGAATGACATATAAGCATCCTATGGATGAAATGGAGAGGGTGAGCAAAGTATCCAGCGCCATCAGCAATGGTTTTGGGAAGAGCTGACTGCTATCTCCTGAGACACAATGGGGAAATAAGCACATGGCACAAAAATGAGGGAAGACATTAAAGGAATCTGTGACATTTCTTTGTGCTGTGGTGCCTCTGGTCTACTAGCGGTGGTCTATGAAGCTTCCAGCTCCTGTGACATTGGCACAGAGGGGTATCACGGTCTCTAGCAGTGTATGCAAGTGGAGGTGGTCTCCTTGTGGGAAAAAAGGAACTTTCAGTCTAAATTTAGAGCAATTTTCAAGTACTAAAGCCTGGCATTTTTTGGAGTCAAAGGATATTTGCAAGTGGTCATTTACAATTTAGGATCCTATAGATTTGCTGCCATTTCAGAGATTAAAAGTGGCAAATCCTTAACTCCAGTATCACCCTGTCTCCATCTCATGCAGTGGTGCTGCTATGGGTCATGGACTCATATAATCATCAAGATTGGAAAAGATCTCTAAGATCATCTAGCCCTATCGTCAGCCTACCACCAATACTGCCTGCTAACCGTGCCCCTCAGAGCCACATCTCTGTGGTCCTTGAACACCTCCAGGGATGATGACTCGTCCACTTCCTGGATGAGTCACTTCATCTCTCTGTTTGCCAGCATCAGCTGTAACATGAAGACAGTCATATTTGACCGATTTACATATTTGGTGTGTGAGATCTCCTGGTACAAGCTGCCTTTTACTAATTCTTTGTGGCACGCTCAGCACGATGTCACTCTGATCATGGCAGAGGTCTCTGGATACCGCTGCACTTCAGACAAACGCCCTTTCTCTTTGTTCTTCCTTCTTAATTTGCTCTTATTTAAATAATCAGAATCCCACTTACATTTCAGGCGTTCGTGTTTAGTTTTTCAACATCTGCTTTTAGCCCTGCTGGCTTTCCCTTGTATCACTGTGCATCACACCAGGAACAGCAAGGCACATGCATAAAAACACTCAGAGCCTTTTGTGTGCCTCCATCTCCATTTCACCTCTCACTTCCTCGGCCATCGGGGAGCACACACAGGTCAGGACCGATGCTTGCTGCTTTGACCTCGGGGCTTAGGAGGGACTTAAAAATTCCACTTTCAAAAGAAACATAAGCAGTCAGGCTGTGTGTGGATGGCCTATGTCCAACCCCAAATGGGCCTAAGTCAGAGAGGTTTCTTTGTTGGCCTCTGAGGTTGATTCCAGTGTCAAAGTGGCACATGTGATAGGGAATTATAAGTTCCCTGACACGGGTGAAATTATGCTGGCTGAATTCGGTTATAAGGCTGGACACTGAGAAATCTGTAGGGACCTGAACATTGAGACAGAAACCAAAGGGTCCATTGAGATATCTGGGCAGGTGGCTTCCAGCGAAGCACATGAAGGCAGGACATGCTATGCTGGGCTCCCAGTGAGGACCCATCCTTTGGCCCGCAGAACCAGGTGGCAATGGTAGGGACATACAAGCACACACTTTGAGAAGAGACTTCAGTAAAATATTATTTAAGGAAATGCTATTTATAAAAATATTATTTGGGATCTTCAGACAGTGACTGCTCATTAACATTTTTTTCTCCCTCCTTGCTTGGAGTGAACGCCTATCAGATGTGTATCTCTAAAGACACTGTGCCTGCTTTTTTCTCTTTTTTAATGGCTGCACATCTAACGGCATTTCAGCAAAACTGACAATACTTCCTTCAGTGATATGATCATCTGGAGATTTCCTTCACTATGTGGAGGGCACTACTTTACTTTAAAATGGACTCATTTGTCACATTTTTTAACACTACACAAGGTAATGCTTCCATTTCCTTCAGTGTACTAATGAAGAAAAGACATTTACTTTCCTAAAACTGGGACAAAAATACCAAATAATGAAGGATGAAATTCAAACTATCTGATTCTGAAACTTCTCTTCTTATATCTGATGAATTTTTCAAGGAATCAGCTGAAGAATTTAGCTGAAATAATCACATTTCTACGTAACTCTGTGATTCAAATTATTATTGCCATTTGTATTTGCATGTGTGCATCAGTATGTTCTTGTTTGGATTAGCCCCATGTCACTTACATTTTTACCTATGCTAAACTGACGCTGTGACTATAAAACAAGTCTGACATCAAACTGATAAAACACTAAACATAGATCAACAGGGGACTCTGATGACTAAATAGCCATCCACTGTGAATTAGAGTCAAATATAAAAGTAAAATTACATGTCAAATGAAGGATACAAAACTCTGTAACATACTGCTGGAGTGCATTCTTATTAAAGGTTTATGGGGATAATGTATATCTTGTGAATGAAGCTGTGTTGTTTTAGAAGGTCACTGCTACTCCATAGATAAAAGGAGCTTTGTGGTGTGTACGTTAGAAGAAGTGTAGGATTAATTCCCCTCCCTAACAGGGATTTGGGAAGAGCAGAAAGCTGAAGTCCTTGAACAAAGAGTCTTCCTGGTAAGTTTACTGATATGCACAGAAATGGAATGGGGGCCATTTCCTACCCTGTTCGAATATCAATATTGTAGATACTGCGTTGTAGCGGTACGTGAGGGGCAGAGCAGGTCCTTCCTGCCCCGTCCTGCAGCCACCGGTCCCCATGGGTCAACTGCTGTGTTCTGTGGAGATTTGGGGTTACAAAAGCCTGCCAGCAATAGGCCTCGTTCTGCCCTGATATAAAGTCTAACAGCAAAGAACAGATAGATGCGTTCGCTTCCAATTTCTGACACAATCACTTCATGCAATATTCAGAAATACTGACCACATATTTACAGACCCCCATTGCTCACAGCTGCTGAGCCCATCCCTGCTTCTGCAGGCGGCCCGGATCTAAAGGTGCCGTGTTCTACCTGCTCCATCCAACCACTTGGTGGTGCAGAACAATAAGATATATTTCTCTGTGTGCAAGTGAACAGCACACCGCAGATCCCAAACTGCCTCCCTCAGCCCCTCGACAGAAACGCAGAGGCCTTGCAGGAACAGCCAGAAGTGGCTCTCGCTGCCTGATAGCTGCTGACACCAAGTGAGGGCACAGCCCTCATCAGTGGCAGGAAATCACCTTTGCTCTCTGCTTCAAGTGATCTCACCTGGATCTGCAGTCAGTGGTACTAACAGAGGGCCTCAGGCAGTGCCCTGGGTAGCAGAGCTGTTGTTGGAAAGTGGTAAGTTAATTTCAGCTTCTTTTTTTCCCCTCGAGTTTAATAGGAACTTTAATATTCCTATTTAGACCACCTCTGATGGAGACATCCTGGTGTTTGAGAGATCCACTATTCCAGTGTTGAGTCTGAGATGTGAGACACAAAATTAAAAATGTGCTCTCTGCTGGATGGCCTTTCTTACTTTTGTCTGAAATTTGAAAAGGGAACTGATGTTTATAGCTGGAGTAAGTAGGAAGTAGTCATTGTAATGCCATTATGCCATTTGGAAAGGGAACAAAATAATAGCAGTTAATTTTTAAATATCCTCATATATCCTAAATAACTGTGAGCTCATTACTCTGAGGTTTATGGAGATACACGAAAGCCACGAGATGATGAGAGAGAAACAGAACTCCAGAATACTGAACAGGAAGGAAGGAAGTGATGTCAGCATTTACCTATCTGTGGACTTTCCCTTGAATGGAGTTTGGCATGCTCCCGCATGCAAGAACAAACACTCTGTAGAGAGCTGGTTAACTCTTTGCTTTTAAACACTGTACTGGTGGGCCTTAAATGTGTTGGGAAGCTGCTCTAAAACTCTGTTGTCCTGCCAACCCCTTTCCAGGTTAGCAATGGGCTGTGCTTGTTGGCTTTGCTGAAGTTTCTGGGCCACGGTTGCCCATTGCTAGAAAGTACAGTTAGGTTTCCTGCAAGGAAAACGGCACCTGTATTCAGGATACAATTATTACATTTATCATTATTTGTCTGGTGGCTGCACGCAGGTAACAAGTTTCTGCATTGTACTGAGACTGCTATGCAGAGATAACAAATGTTTCTCACTTAATGGCAACTACCATGTAAGGACACAGCGAGTGCTTTGCAGATGTGAGCATGGGGAAGGGAGAGGCCTTCTACACTGAGAAGGGGCATCCAAGACACCAGGCACTGAGCCCAGTTGTGACCTGGTGGACTGTTTGGGGGAAGGATGGGGTGAGGAATTGTGTATGGATGGAGGTGCAGTGGAACTTGAATGGATGTAGCTCTGCACTAGTGCTCAGGCTGATGTTTGGCACCTGGGCATCTTGAGCAATAAAGAATAATGTGTGGGAATAACTCTAGGCAGAGGCCAACATCGTATGTTGGTGTCAAGTTAAATAATAGGCTTTCCTTGGGGCTCTGAGTGCTCCCAGTGCTTGTCAAAGCCTGTCTCCCAGACCCGATTTACGAAGCGTGCCTTTCCAAATGTTACCCTGGGAATGCCATTGAGGTGGTGGGAGCACAGGCACGCATGGTGTGGGGGCAGAGCAGACCCCATCCCATCTCTGCAGTGCAACTACTGGTTGTGGGGGACCATGGGGCTGTGCTGACCAACTCCCCCCATGCTTGTGCAGCCCAGGGGCTCACAGCATTCATGGGTAGGGGGCTGTTTCTATGACAACAAGTGTTTGTATAGAATTTCCTCTCTGTTCATTTCCATTTAGGAAGGAATAATAAGGATGGGGAAAAGATAGGAACTTTGTAAGAGGAAACCCAGGCAGGGTTCAAAGTCAGGCTGCCCCTGGTAGTGCCTTCATCTTGCCCAAGTGTTGGCATGCCTTTTATCAGCACAGCTGAATGCTTTGCAAAGCAATGCTGAAAGCAGCAGCTAACCCAGAATGCACACCTGATTTTCCCCTCCTGAGCTTTCTCTTGTGACTGAAGTGGGATCCATGCATAGGGCTGAGGTTTACTCCTTGCAGACCTGGCTTGCTTTCCAGCTGATGGGATTATCATAGCTTTTTTTTTTTTTTTTTTTTTTTAAAGGAATGTCAAAAAGCTGAGTCAGCCATACTGCAGCTATTCAGATCCCCAGTCTTCTTCCTCCTTAAGGATTGCTTACCCGGGCTCTGTGCAGTCAGATGAAGATGAGTTGTTTGTTCTGGCAGAAGCACAGGCAGTCTGTTTTCCCCTACATGTATACAACTAATTTCAAGTCACTACTGTTCTAGCTAGTGATAAAAGAGCTATCTTAAGCTTTTCACAGAACACAGTGACACTGTTAAATCAGCACAGCATTTTGATTAGCAGAAAGATGAGAGCTATATGGCTTAATGGATAAAAAGGGGAGAAATCCCTTATGTAGCTTAAACTTCAGTTTCAAAGCAAATAGGAAGCCTGGTCTTTCTGTAAGTTACCAGTTTTCACCTTACTGCTGTTCCAAGGCTGTTCAGTATTGGCAATAGGTTGCACTCTTGGAGTGAGGAAGAAAAATTGCTTTCATGCCTTGTTGCTTGCAGGGTCAGACCTCTTGTCACAGCCACATAACAGGAGGCTGTGGGGTCACAGCTGTCAGGCGTAGGGACGTGGAGAATGTGCAGGCTCTGGTTCTTCCACCTGCAGGAGCTCTGATGCTCACCCTTGGGTCTGTGTCCCCTGTCTTGCAGCCTTGCCCTTGAAAGCAGCACTTGTGTCTTGACTGCTTTGTCCTTGGGACTGGTGGGGGCCTCCCAGGCTCTGCTGTGCCTTGCACATCCTCATCTCATCCTTCCCAAAGGCAGCAGTCCTTATGATGCCAGGAAAGTGGGAGCCCCTCAGCCTTCTCCGTGCACATTTTTCTCAGCATGGTGACAGAACCCAGCCCAGGGCTCTCTTCTGAAGTTTTCCATTCTAGTTTTTATGAGATCTTTTCATCAGCTGTGTCTATGCCTCCTTTACCAGGGTACTCTCAGTAGCTGCTGTCAAGGCTGATCCTGAACTTAAACGCCTTCTGATGCCTAAAGCTTCCTGGTAACTTCCAGACTAAATTTATGTATAATGAATTTATGCCCATTTGTTCGAAGGCCAAGATGGTCTTTCAACCAGAATAGGTTTGCTCCCTTCTGAGGCTTAAATCTTTACTGTGTTTGTCAAGAGCGGTCTCTGAACAATAGAGGATAAATATATTTACTAGCTGACACCTTAGTGAAAGTGGCTGCAGCGCTCTGGAATTCATCATTTGCAGATGCTCTGACCCTGCATGGTGTTCCTGGGATTGCTTTACAATGCCAAATGGCCTTAGGCTGCGCTCTACATGGTGGCATCCTGGCACAGCACTTTCCTGAAGATACTGCGATGCAGCCAACAGAATGCAAAGTGATGCAGATGTGGGCAGATCAGGTTCCTCATGCTAACAGATGCCCTTTCATTCCAACCACTTCATATGCTAACTGTACTCAGCACTGGTAAGGCCACAGCTTTAGCATTAGGGCCCCTCACTACAAGAAAGACATTGAGGCACTGGAGCGTGTCCAGAGAGAGGCAACAAAGCTGTGAGGGGTCTGAAGCACAAGTCTGATATGGAGAGACTGAGGGAACTGGGATGGTTTTGTCTGGTGAAAAGGAGGCTCAGGCAGGACTTCATTGCTTCCTGCAGCTCCTGAATGGAGGTTGTGGTGGGGAGTCAGTCTCTGCTCCCAGATAATATTGATAGGATGACAGGTGATGGATTCAAGTTTCATCAGGGGAGGTTCAGGTTGGGAATTAGGAAAAAAGTATTCTGAGAGTGGTGGTGCACTGGCACAGGCTGCCCAGGGAGTGGTGGGGTCACCAACTCTGGGGCGTTCAAAGACTGTAGGGATATGGCAGTGAAGGATGCGTTCAGAGGGTGTGGTAGGATGGGTTGGGCTTGGTGATCTTAGAGGTCTTTTCCAACCTTACTGGTTCTATGAACTGTGGGCTGATGAGCAGTAGTGAAAATTGTATGCAAAGGAACTTGAGAGATGCTTAAATTACAGCTGGCCCCGCTCTAGCTTATGGCTTTCTCTGAACCAAAGAATTTGGTTGGGTACATCCTCAGAGATGAACTCCCATGGAATCCCAGGTAGGCAGAGGTAAATCCCTCTTTCTGTGCTCTTGTGCCCAGCAATGCTATTCACGACCAACCTGTTTATGTACCCATATGGTGTTCTGGGGGTATTTGACAGAGCATATATTCACTTAAAACACATGGGGGACTGGAAGGTGAGGAATGCTCAGAGAGCAAGCTGAAATAAATGGCAGGTTATGCCAACAAAAACCGAGTCTGTATTTCCAGATATTGCTGAACGTCTGTGAGCTGCAGTGGGCAGAGTACGTGCTGCACCATTAACAGTTCAGCTGAGACCAGTGACTCCAGTGAGGTGACAGGAGCGGTGCTAAGCTTAGTTTAACACAATCTGCAGAAGCAGCTCTGCACAGTTGCTATAACACCGTGTTAAACTAGGCTAAACTCTGAATGCTGCCATAGTCGCTGCTTTTGGAACTGCTCTGGATTCAATCTGTCAGAACGTTCCTCTCCTTTACAGAATACATAATCTCATTTAAAATCATCTCGTTTCCTGAAAGCTTCTCAGTGTGGGGAAAAAAGGCTGACACAGTTCCCTCTTGCCTGCTGATGTAGTAAACTAACTGATTGCTTATCTGCAGTAACACTGACCACCATTTTTATTTTCTAATATTTGTGAACATCTTCTAGTCTCGTACTGTTCTCTTAAATATGGGCATTTTTATGTACTGCTTCTTAAAAAGTTTCTGAAAGTGTACTTTTTAAAGGAGTGTCTGGGTTTTTTTTTTTCTTTTTTTTTTTTTTCTGTTAAATCTTCACCTTAACTTCTGGGGAAAGATAAAAACTAAACCCAACTAAACCCAACATCCTAGGTTTATCTGAATTAACATTCCTGAATGAATGAGCAAAAGCTATTTCCTCATCTTGGAGAACCGTTTCTCCCCATCCTGACGGCCGTTGGCACAGCTGCCCAGGGAATGGCGGAGTCACCATCCCTGGAGGAGTTCAGAGTCGTGGGGATGTGGCACTGAGGGACGTGGGCAGTGAGCACTGGGAAAGGGGGTTGGGCTGGGGGATTTTAAAGGTCTTTTCCAGCCTTAGTGATTCTATGGTTCTATGTGAAAATAAGTGGAGATTATTGCAATGCTATCTCAATGCATATCCAGAAGAAAGAAAGCACTTGTCCCTATTTTGTCCCTATTTTTTTTTTTTTTTTTTTTGGCTGGAGTTCAGCACAGACAACTGGTGTTTGTCTTCCCAAGCCCTTTCTGCGACTGTACTTTGGAAAAGTTTTCTTCTACCCCTCCCTCAGACTATTTTCTTGCTGTTCTGGTAGCTTCAGAATTTTACCACTAGCATCCATCTTAAGTGATCAGCAAAGTGACCCTCTTAGTCTCTTGCCTAATTCACACTGAGTGTTCTACCATTAGTTAGCTAATGATTTGTGAAATACTTTGTGATTTACCGTGTGGTCTTCAGCTGAACAGTCCTCTGTAAGTGATGTTAGCGGTAATGATGATACATGGCTAACCCCCCACAGCATTCCCCCGTGCATTTCTTTCTATGTTCAGTGGATTAAAAACTCCAGTTGCATGTTGAAACTTTTAGCTCTTGGCAGTGCAATGCAAGTGGAGCTTCCTCTCGCAGATCTTCCTCTGCCAGCAGTTTCTGTTCACACCAGCAATCTCATCAGCTGCACCCAGGCTAAATTTTTCAGCATCCCACAGTGTACACTGAGATCTTGAGTGCTTTTTTCTTTTTTTCCTGTTTCCCCCTCCCCACCAACCTTCTCAGCACCCACTTGAGAGAATGCAGAAAGCAAAAGATGCATGCGTGCATGTAGGTTTGACCCCAGGATCCTGGCCATGGCCCTCTCCTAAGCCCGACAATAAGTGCTCCTATGTGCATTGGCCTCACTGTGGCCAGTTATTTAGGGATTATTTGTGTTACTCTGGGAGAATTGGAGCTCTGCTGCACGTGGGATCATATACACAAATCTCCCACTGATTTTGGAAAACCCTGGGTATAGCTTGATATTCTTGCTACTGAGTGCTGGATTGAGAGAGATGAAGAGAAGTCATTAGAAAAACCCATGAGCGCAAGTACCTTGCAGCTTCGGAGTATCTCTCCAACCACCTGAAGACAGCAGCTTGACACAGGTGGTTCCGGAAATAGGCTGGGTTCAGAATAATGCTCCTTTAAAATAAGAGATGGGAAAGTTGAGATTTGACATTCTTCCATCATTACAAACTGATAATAACCAAACAGATGGGGATGAATCTTGCGTACTCTTCTGCATACCTCTCACTTGAGTCACACTTGATACCTCCAATGTAATGTGAACTGTACCTTCTGACATCTGTGACAAGACTTATTACAATTGTTACTGTGGTTATACCATAAATGCAGTTTCATTAGTTTTGGTTTTGTTTTTTTTTTTTTGCATTGTTATGGAAACACCTTTTAAGATGCTTCTATGGTGATCTGCTATATTGCCTTCAATTTGAACATAAGAATCTGTAATGGAGCATTGTGCTTGTTTACCCCTAGCTCCAGAAATGGGTACAAGTTGTATGACTGTCTGCTTCGAACACTGTGCTTCTAAAAGGTATTTGAATGTCAACTTGGAAGATTATAAAAGCTACTTTCTGTAGCAGTGGTAGGTTCTATGTGGGGAGACCTCTGCATGTTTCTTATACCCTTAACGTCAGATACAGTTCCAGTGTAACAAACTATAGTCAATATAAAGGGATGGAAGGTAAAAATAGGACAGGTGAAGTGGTTAGATGGGCAGGCAGAGTATCCTGGTGTGTGCAGGGGAAGGGCAGCCATGGCAGCTCCACATACATCTAATTAATTCCAACATATTTGGCTGGCTTCTCTGGTCAGCACTTCTCCTGGTGTTTAGATAAAAGATGCATAAAGCATGATCTGGGATGGGACATCTCATGTTTGACATTACTTACATGTTTTATAAAGTATTATAGTGGGGAAATATTGGTGGCAGATGGATGGTTGGACTGGATGATCTTGGAGGAATTTTCTGGCCCTGGTGGTACCAAAATGATGGTACCAACAGCAAATGCTGCAGTTCTCAGCCAAATGTGGTTCAGGTATGCAGCTCAGACAATCTAATGGTCACCAAAATTCAACCAAAAAGAAATCATCAGAAGATCAAACACTATCAGCCTTTAACGATTTGACCAAAGCTGTAATCCCTTACTTAGATGACAACTGGTACTTCTGCAAGCCATTTTAAAGGAGATTATTGCTGCTGTAAACTGTAGTCAACAGTTGATAATAGTAATATTGATTTTCTTTTTCTTTTTTTTTCTGACCAAGTTATTGGTTCCACCACAGCCAAGCAATAGCACTATGAGGGGAAAAATTAAAAAATCAATAATTCCCTGGTATTTAGCAACACATTTTTCCCGTAAGTCTTTGAGCAGAACGTACTGTGATAAGGTTATAATAAATACAGAATTGTAGTAGATTTTCTAAGAATTAGGTATCAGATCTCTGTTTTCCATCTTGATTTCTTACTGGTCTTAGAAAGATCAACTACTTCTCTTGATCTATAAATTCTAAACTAGGAAATATTATGTTGTGCTCTAATAGCTTGGACAAACACAAGAAAGCTACCTTTGAGTTCATAGCTGGGCTCTCTGTAGTCTATACGTGGAAGTAATTTTTGCTGCATTACATTTCTACCCCAAAGTAGCTCTTTGCTGTATGGATGCAGCTGCAGCTTAGTGGCCTCTGTGCAGAACAGTGCTATTTAATGCCACGTATGTACATCAGCTGTGCAGAGCTTTTCGCTAGAGCTTTAAATCTGATCCAGGTGACTTCAGGTGCTCTCGGTGTAAAGGAAAAAGCTGGATGGAAAGTGGGAAGCAAAGGAATTATGCAAACAAAGGTTAAGAGGCAAACCCTAATTCCATGAAGTTCTGCTCCAAATGGAAGCAGATGGGGACCCATCTGGGCAGGCAGCAATGTGCCAGGCTGTGCATGCTGAGAGCACGTCCGTGCTCCAGGACCCACCTCCAGCCACGGGCAATCTGATACTAGGCTGGTTAATCCAGTAATTAATTAGGAGGGATGTGCTTCAACAGGGAGGCTTGGAAGAAGAATTAGGAAGGGAAAGAGGCAGTGGACGCACCAGCTGCAGCACGCACAGGGCGATCTCTGTGTGATGTTTTGTGCTGTGGGCACAAGCACTGGCCCTTTGGTCTTTGTGTACCTCTCGGTGGAAAAAGTTTCCACAGATGTCTGAATATGGATAGCTCCTATCCTGCACAGAGGTGACTTCTAATTGACAAAACTGCAAATGAAGACTCTACGTTTGAAGATTAAGACTTGTGTTCTTGCTGGGTTAGGCCCCAATCTGTCAAATGGCTAGGTTAAAGTAAACTTGAAATAGATTTTCATTTATTTTTCATCTTCGTTGTAATCCAAAGTCTGCCTGTTAAAAGCCTTTCGTAAATCATTTGGTCAGTTTTTCTCAACAGAACACTCCTTAAGTAATGCTGTATATCAGCCTCTTTTTTGACATTTTCATTTTTTTCGTCTTGACACCTTCTCTTAAAAATAATACAGTGTTTGTCCCATTATCTTCCTTCCCAATATAAGGAGTGGGGGAGAAGCAGGCATCAACTGTCTCCATCATAGCAATTGGAGCACGTGAAGCAAAGATGCACACGTTGCTCACTGGTTTTATCTCTTCATATGTTTCCTTCCATCTTACTGCTGAGCATTAAGAAATCAGATATGGTAAGAAACTTGGATTGCTACATAAAAACTGTCTGCTAGAAATCACGCCGCCTTCTCTCCAAGGAATGCATCCTCCAAAGTCCTTCTGAATGCAATGGGGCTTTAACTCTAATCTGGCTGACGTGTAGCAGAGGCACTTTTTCAATCCCCCGCATCATTTATATTTGGCCTTTATAGGCCAAGAAAAAGTCAATGAGATGATTCTATAGATGAAACAAGTGGAAAAAATACACTTCACTACTGAAGCAGGTAACTCATTTTTCTTGCTACTACTGCAAGTAAAAGCTGGCTTGTTAGTAGAGGTACATGACATAATTTGTTAAATTGGAGTGACAGGTTTTTTCTTTATCATAGTTGTCCATGTCTTCCTTCAACACAATGTGGTCTTCTGTAACAATACACGGAGTAGTCAGTTACAGTTGACTATTAGAGAGCAATTAGGTGATTTACCAGAAGTAAGAACTCGGTGCAAAAGCAATATATGTGTCTGTTGGCATGGCAGTGCTGTGCTGCATGTCCACACATCACCTGCTGGCACAGTGACTGTGCAAAAGGAGGTGCTGAGGTGTTCACCACAGCATCAAATGCAATATTTGGCAGAGCCAGGTATTCAGCTGCTGTAGACTAACACATTGCTTTTGTCTTTGATGGATGCTGCCTATCGGTGGTGCTGGTGATCCGGCCCCAATATGCTTACAGATGAACCTGACAATTCCTGGCTGCTTTACAGTTATATCAAAGCTCAATTTTCTTCTTCCGTTTCATATACAAGTCAGGTGGCTTATTAGCTCCGGTGTAGTACTGTTCTTACATCTGTTTGTGTCTGCCATACATGTTCTGTGATCCCAAGGGCTGTATCACAGCTAGGTTAAGAGTTCAGCTCTACTCCAGGCAGTCCTGAACTTACAGTAACCAGGAATCAACTTCATCCTGTTTTCCTGCAGTTTGCATGTGCAGCTATATTGGGATTGGGAAGTTGGTCCATGGGAGTCAACTTTCTTTCCAGCACCACCGGTGCCAGTTTGTGGCTGGTACTGTGCTTTGGAGACCTCTGGTTCCCAAGGGAAGGAGCATCCTACCCTCTCTGCCCCAGCTGCTCTGTTTAAAGGAGTGACATGTAAAATCAGATAGCTTCAGTTACATAGAGGAAAAAAGCTGGAGGACAAAGAGCCGGAACCGTTCAGTAGATGTTGCTAAAGGAGAGGCTGTGCCAAAGTCTGGTTAGTGAGGCAAACCTAGCAGAGAATAGAATGTGTGAATCTCACAATTCATTAGGAATCCCTTCTAATACAGTCGTTAGCACAGGACAAAACCAATAGCTACAGAGACAGGAAAGCTTCTACCAGACTTATGTGGTTCAAGGAACAGGAGCTCTGGTACAGTGAAAAAGATTGCAGTTATGGCATCCACAGACAAGGACTTTCTGTGCACAGAAGAAAACTTCTTGTGAAGTTTCCACATCTAAACAGACAGAAAGGGAGGAAATGAGGGATCCCTATAAAGCTTTCAGACGCACAACACCTTTTCACTGCCAGTGAAGTGAAATATAACTGCCACGCTAAAAGGTTCTGCAGCAGCAATTTGCTTTGAATTGCAAGCATAAGACAAATGTGCTATAGAGGTTTTGATTCTTCAGCTGTGAAGGTGGCACAAAGGAGAATGTTTTCCTGTCCGGAACAAAAAGATATTTAAGAAAATTGTGTTTCAAAGCTCCTAAGACTTCTTAACACAAATGGAGATGCTCTGCCTTCCCTGAGTTGTTTGCATAACGTGTAGCCAACTCGCTTCCCAGCCACACTAATGTCATTTTCTTATCTTGATCACCAGCTCTTCTGATTGCTGCTATCGTGCATCTCAGCTTTTATAAAATAGCTCAGCGCTGCTGGACTCTTCCTCCAAAAAGCAACGGCATTTCTTGCAGGGCAAGATTTTTTTTTTCCCCCCAAATACTCTTTTTCTAAGTAAAATCCCACCACGTGTTGTGCAGATGAATGTTATCGCCATGTAGTGTTATTGGAGTCAGGAACATATCCTTTCCCTCAATGGTGAAAGGCTCATAAAACAGGAACTATGTCACTGACCTAGAAATAAGATAGCATTAGGAGCTGAGAATTGCAGAATTCCAAGAAATTAATTAAAAAAGAAAAGAAAAAAAGAACTACCTAGAAATATTTGAAATGCAGTGTGAGAGGGAATTTTAAACCAGAACTACTCTTCAGAAATCTTATCCAGAGCATCTCAACGGAATAGCTCTGTATTAATAACATCTCATCTATTATGTATATCGCAATATGCCTGACACAATTGTTGAAGTAATTAGGTGATGCTAATTCTTCTCTTTCTCTTCTTCTTTCTGAGGAGGTAAAGTGATTAGAAGAGTAGTTTAGGACAAAGTATACAGCCCATTACCAACTTGCCTCAGATTAGCAGCACCAACCGTTATGTTTGTCCTTTTCCTGCTTTCACATAAAACTAGTGCTTAAGTTCTATTATTTCTTCTTTTTAATGCCCAGTGACTACACTGTATGATGGCATCACTGCATTATTTGATTATTTAGTATTTCATTATCAGTGTTCTACCTGCTTTAACACAGTCCTTTTTTAAAGGTGCAAAACGCGGAACATCAGGGAATGGCATAGCTGAATATTGTTTCTTCTTTTTTTTAATCAACAAGCTGAGAATTAATCTCGATGAAAAGGACCTGATTTAACCTGCCTATAATTCCAGTACCAAGTTTTGAGGTGCCTTTCATTTTTTTTTCTGTCAGATACTGCATAAACTTTGATCCGAAATAATTATTTTAAACCTTCTAAAAGGGTTTGGAAAAATCATAGAGGGGAAAAAAAAAGTAGAGGACTGAGAACTGAATAATCTGTAAAGCTTCAGCTGCTCTAGGTTTATTTTCCCCACTGTGCCTCCCAAAGAGATTCCCTCTGTTAAGTCATCACTAAAGCAATCGCGCGCTACTTAACAGAGGTGCTATTTTCTACTTCATGCGACTCCCTATGAATTGTGCAAGAGGCATTAGAGGGCCCTGCCTTCCATCCAGCACATAAAAAGGCAGAGCAGGAAAAGCTTCACAGATTTATTGCGTTCCCTATATGCAGCCTTTCTGGAAGGGAGGGAGAGGACTGGCACTGGGTCAGACCTGTGGAGCAGCCTGAAAGGACACAGGAAAATCTTTGCTAACCCCAAAGGTTTTTTAACAGCTTCACACAGCAGCCCTCATGGTAATGAACTCATTTTCCAACATTACTTAGAGATAGCGTTAGTGAAGCATGGTGCAGTGTCTGATTGCTCTTCCTCTCTCTGGCTCTTTCATGGCATCCTGATGGAGTTTTTGGGGAGGCAGGCAGGGAGCAAAGCTTGGGGTTGCATCCTTCCTATGTTAAAGCAACTGGGTCAAGCCACATGAATGCTGTTCCTCAAATCTTGTGAGCTGCAAGGGCCGTGACAGCTGAGTCATCTGGTGTCAACGGAAATGATTTCATCTCACTTGGAGGAAAAAAGCAAATTAAAATAAAACCTTAAGAGGATGTGGAGTCTCATGGGCAAAGTCATGTATGTTGTGCTTTGAAAGAGCTTCCATCTTCAGTTGTCATGGAGTTCAGCATCACACTCTCCGATTTTGTTCAAAATTGAATCTTAACAGTTGCAGAGTTCCGTACGTGATGTACCATGAGTTGTTTTTCAGCATGTGGCTGCAGCTTTTTGAATTTCTGTGGGCCTTGGCCTTCTGAAGAGCAGACGTAATTGAGAGGCTGCACTGCTCAAATGCTGTGCTCTGCTTCAAGATTACTCTAATTTGGGTCAAAAATCCATCCGCTGATATTACGCAGTGCAGCGTAAAGCTGAAGTAGTAATCTAAGGTTTCTTAGTCAGTTCTCGCCTTCTCAGACCTTTGCTGTTTTGCCATCTGTTATAATTGAAAATTGCCTTCTGCAACCAAAAGGAAAATCTAATTTCCCAGTGAGCCATATGGGGTTATTAAGATCATTAAACCCTGGTATGCCATAACGTCTGGGCCAAAAGGACCACAGGGCATGTAAATATTGTGTGATTCATTTTATAGCTTCAAGCTGCAAGTTAGGAATTATTTTGATGGCTATCTTATGATGAAATGTGGTGGTCAAGTAGGTTACTGCAGATGCTGTTTGGTGAGGTCGACCCATGGTACATTTCCTCAGAGCTGTGACAGATAAGGGGTGGCTTTTTTAATAGTATTTCATCACAAAGGACAAATATTTTATATCAGTCTGAGAAGCAAACAGAACCCCATCAGGATCCTCATTTATGCCAGTGATGCTAAAGACAGCCTCAAATTTTGATGTTAAAAATCCCAAGGACACAATTTCCAGTTTGCAGGCAATCCCAGACTTTGCTTCTCATGCAGGATAATTCTGTCATCTATCTGCTGGTAGAAAGTGTACTCCCTTTCCTTTTTTTATTTCATTTTAATTTTTTTTTAAGACCGGGATAGCTGTCCCTTTGCAGATGCCTATTCTTGAACATTTTTAAAACCGAGCTGCTGGAATTTTCCTCTGTTTAGTTGTGGTATTTTGCAAGATTCTTGCCAAGCAAAAAGCACTTAAATATATTTGATACAGATGCGTATGAGAATATTAAAGCTGATTTTTGGTTAATGGGACTCTAGAACTAAATGCAGGAGCCGTCAAATTTACATGAAATTAAAGAAAGAATAGTTCAGTAAATGCAAATAAATGCAGAAATGAATATTTTAATTTGGATTCATGATTAATACCAAAGGATTACCAGCAAACCACTACAAGGTGGTGATGACATAAAAACTCAATGGGAATAAAAATTCTATATGCGCTATTTAACTGAGGGCAATAAGCTATTTTTAGTAGGAGACCTCGAAGTAATGCATTTGTTCTTTTTGAAAAAATATAGCTATTGATTATCTTTCAGGTTCTGCCTTTATGTTAATGATATCTCAGAATATTTTTCACTGGTATATTATGTGTATCAGTTCCTGCAATTTACAACGTAACAAATACTGTCAGTAGATTTGTTCCCATTCTGCAAGTTATTAAATGAATTATACTGAAAATAGGCATTACTGATTGCCACTTTTCTCTGAGCTATGCTGCTAAAGTTAAGAACAGACTGTTATAATTATATGTAAGACAGAAGAGTGAAGAATTTCTCCCTCCCATTTTTTTCAGCAATTCCCATCTGACTGCTTTCATTTTTTTTTTCTGTAGATCGTGATTTCTGTAGGTCATGGTTTCTGTTTTAAGACAATTGAAACCAAAGCATGTCTGAATAGGCATTGGTTTCCGTAGTATTACAAGCACTACTCCTTATTTTAGTGTCCTTGGAATTCAGAGTTAGAAAAAGAGAGATCATTGCCATTTTTCCAAAAGGTAGAGTCCAGTGAAACTCCATTATTCTCCACCAGTGTGATCTTTGAGAAGTCATGAAAAAATGTGGTTGCTTTGTAGTTTGTGTGAGGAGTGTGTTGTTTTAGGGGCTGTATCTGCCTTCCCCACTTCCTCTGCTTTGGTTACAGAGAGCTCCAACTGAAAGTAGTACAGTCCATCTGCCTGAGAGGTGTGCCCTGGAGTGCGGCCACTCATACAATCGCAGAATGGTTGGGTTGGAGGGGACCTTAAAGATCATCTAGTCCCACACCCCCTGCCATGGGGCAGGTTGCCAAACTCTAGGTCAGGCTGCCCAAGAGCATGGGCATTCAAGACACAGGATCATGGAATCCTTGGGGTTGGAAAGGAACTTTGAAGGTCATCTAATAAACTCCCCTGCAATGAACAGGAATATCTACAACTTGATCAAGTGCTCAGAGCCTGATCCAGCCTGGCCTTGAATGTCTCCAGGAATGGAGCATCCATCACATCTCAAGGCAACTTGTTCCAGCGCCTCACCCTATCAACACAGAATAGTCCTTGGAGCTAGTCTGAAGGATGCACCCCCTCATAGTGTTTGGCCCTAGGTAGGCTTTGTAGACAAAGTGCTTGGGGAAAGGATTAAAAAGAAGCGGAGTTAAGAGATGAGGATCTCGTCATTATGTCAGGATTCTCAGCCTTCCCATGGCTTCATTTGCTTGTACAAACCTAATGAACCTGCTGCCATGACAGCATCACATTGCTATTCCAGCACATTGTTCTTCGCTGCTGTCTCCTGTGAATTAGGCATAAGCATGTGCCTCCTCTTTTGGTGCAACTACTCTTTTGTAGTTACATTCATTTGAGATGATTGTGTGAAAAACTCACCCTGCACTAATTGCAGTGTCCATCGTAATACATCTTGTACAATGGAAAAAATGAACAGACCTCAGTAATGAAGTGATGCTGGCAGGACAGGCATGTGCTTAATGGAAACTACTGTTATGCCTGAATGCTAATTAAAGCAGCACAAACCCAGCAAAATCCTAACTCATTTGAAATAAATGGGAATTTCAATACCACCATGTGCAAGCATTGTTTCTGGCTTCTTTATGCGTTGGTGTGGTGCTGGCCTTTGATGTGGATCACAACTGAGCCCATGAAGGAATTATCTAATAAAAATATCTTAAAGCCATCCCTGACCTAATCTGGCTTGAAAAAGTTCAAAAGCTCGTAATATCATTACAGCCACATAAGGCTGAGTGTGTTTATATTTGTCCAGTTTCAATCTTAGGATGCCCTGAGCTATCTGAGTGACTCATCAATGTACCCCCACCTACTGCACTATCAAAGCAGCAAACGCAGATAGTGCTATTGCAGCTGCTGTCTGAAATTCTGAGAGCTAATCTGTCCTAAACATCAGCGTGGTATGTAAGTGGTGGTTTATTGATTCTTTTCTCATCATTAGACTGATTCTTCTTGCACAAGATGTATTCATAGTATTTGTTCAGGTTTTTGTTTCCAGTCTTTGCAGCCTATCTGATCGATATATTTTTTTACCTGTGTGAATGATTCAGAGCAAGATCAGGCTTCCTCAGTTTTAAGTAGCAGACTGCAAGCTTCGTCTCAGTAAAACTGGTAATACTGGAAATGTCTTCTGGAGATGGTTTGGAGGACTTGTCTATAGCAGCACCTTTACTGCAAAGCTTTGCAAGAAACAAAAACATTGTTTACTGATGTTGTAATGCATCTTTTGTTAGATAGCAGTATATTTTGTAACTGATAAATGGAGAAACCTGTCTTCTAAGTAAAATATACCCTGACCTTAAATACAGTTAACACCACAGCAATCAGTACAAATATATGGGAGTGCAAAGTAAAATGCAATGTCATCTTCCTGGGAGGGATAGCCAAGAGAGCAGATAATAAGCTAAAAGCTAAAAAGAGCTGTTAGACATGATATTTTCCCCCCATTTTCAAAATCTTAAGTCTTGTCTCCAGGCTCCTGAAATCTGTGGCTGCCTTGAGACCGAGGCTGAAGGAGGAGTCTCAAAGAGCCATTTACTTATCTCAGCGCCGCCAGCAGTGAGTGCTGCCTTAGTCCTGCAGGTAGGAAAGTAGAGAGCTATAGATGGTAGAAAGAATGAGATCAACTCTCTCTCCCATCTCAAGCCACACAGATTTTAACAGAAAGATCCTTTGTTTTAAAAAAGAATACACTGATCTTCAAAGATAAATCACCTGCTGTTCATCACAGGAAATCATTTAATCAGAAATTCACTCTGTTTCGTAGTGTGTATCATCAGAAATAGATAACTCCTTAGAGTTTTGGAGAGTCCTTAGCACCAGCAGAGCTACGGCACTGGACAGGACCACCTTTGGTCCTCAGATGCTTGTGTGTTATTACGCTGCAGGAAACCTGATTTTTGTAATGCCCGAGAGTAATAAAAAATTAGCTTTTAGTTATTAACAAAATTCAACTGTCAGCAATTAGATACAACTGTAAACAAATAGATTAAATCTAGGAGCCTTGTCTTTAAGGACAATAATGATACAGTTCTACTAATGAAAATGCAATTTAATGTCCTTTGCTTGGATAAACATCTCTAACAGGATTGTTCAGTGTGCAATGATTTCATCTGCCTAAATGACTTTGCTGCAAATCAACTTTAAAAGGATTTCTAATGAAGAAAAACAAATTTATATTTAGCTGGGTGGTTGTGCTTAATGTCTCAGATCACACTCAGACCAGAGCCGAGCACTCTGACACACTGGGATCCAAGTGCAGTCTATTGATGCTGAGTGCAGCCTCTGCTTTAAATGGGCTATAACCAAAGGATTCTCACTTGAGCCTATTTCTGCTGGTCACCAAAGTTTTAGAATGGAAGGAGGACATGGTTTGTTTGTCAAGCTCCTTGTTACTACCAAGTCTAGTTGTACTGATCAGTTTCTTGTGCTTGCTTAATTAACATCCAGTGGCTGATCTTATGGAAGTACAAACTCAGCAGTTGAGATCTCTCAAGAAGATTAAATCTGATAGGAAAACAGCTCTTTTACACATGCATCCTTCCTCCTATGTGTGATCCTTAGGAGTAGGCAGGATCGCAGACCCACACCCACTCATCTCTTACAAAGCAAACCCCATCTTTAAGATTTTGTGCCTTGGTTAGAGATCAGCTCAATTTTTTGTGGCTGTGGGTCATACAAAAATTGTCCCCCTAGTTTAGGTGTGATAAATATCTTCATTTTTTCACATCCCTTCTCTGCCAACCAAGTTACACAGTGTATGTAATGACGCTCATACATTTAAGTTTTTCTATCATCTTGTTATCAGTAGAAGTTATAAATCAGAGAATTCATCACTTTTAACTTAGCTCATGGTACCACATATATCTGCTGAAGTGTCTCTATGGGAAAGACGTGCTATATGTACCTAAAAACCAGAGAATTATGTGCACATCAGTGAACATAAAAGTATCATCAAGTTTTTCTGTAATAACACTTTTCAGCCGAATTGGCCAAGCTGTGACCTCTGCTAAATTTATGGGAATTAGAGCTTTGAGGCTACTCCCTTGACTTTCAAGTTCCTGAATGATTGTGAGAAGAAAAGAATCATTTAGTGATCTCTTCAGTATGAAGTGCCACAATTCAGAGTTTCCTTGATGCTTACTGCTGATATTGAGGAGTTATGTCTAGACCTGTGCCACCCCTCTGTTATCTTTGACAAAAGGAAAAACACACCTCTCTGTAAACCATATCTAAGCAGATAAGGGTTTAGCAAACATATTTAAGTACAGTGCAGTTGGCTTCTAACAGGTCTTCTTAGAGGGATTTTGGAGTAACACAATAACTCAATGTCTTGTCATACAAAATCAGAGCAATGTTTCAAGGGTTTTTGCTTCAGTTTGTTGACCATTTGGTTGGGTATGCTTTTTTTTGTATGCAGCATTTCTACTGTGGATCAGTGGATTTGAAGTGGACCTCTCTGCACTAGTTCCATGTAAACACCAACAGCGCACTGCAAGAGCAAAATTTGGCCTAATTTTACAGTTAGCAGAGTTATGGATATTCAAGATAGCCCTAGTATAAGGGGTTAGTGAGATGTGCAATCAATTAAGAAGCAGCACTGGCAGAAGTGTCTGGTTCTGGAAGCAATATACACACCAGTGCAGAAGGTTTTTGGGTGAAGCATCTAAATGTAGCAAAACAAGCACAAGTTCTGACAGAGATTATAAATTTGCATTTGTTTCTTCAGCCTTTATTGCATTTTTCTGGCCTTTTGCTAAAAGGACATGACTATGCAGCAGGAGCTGCTTCCTTGCACTGTCACATGTGCTGCTGGGGAGGGAAGCTGGTAAAGCGTTTTGAGATTTTCTGGGGATCCAAAGGAGGTTCTGTAGATACAGTTTGTTGTAATTCTGGGAAACCTGTTCGATTGAGAGCATGGGAAGAAGGAAGGCTGTGCCATGCACAGACATAATGAGAAGGGAGATTAGTTTGCAATTTTCATGTCTCACCTAGCAGTGTCAGGTTTTCTTGATCTTGCTGCAGTTCAATAACTCTACCTTTGAAGATCAAAAGGGATGTTGGTGTTTTTGGAGTGCTTGCTTTAAGTAAAAGTAAAAGCAGCTCCATCCCACTCCTCCATGTATCCGAAGGTCTTGTCATGAGGACATCCAGATACAGATGTAACTGAAGGGCTTGGAAAGGCACAGACTTATTTATTTATTTATTTATTTATTTATTTATTTATTTAACCATCAAAGCTTTGTTTTTGCAGAGTAATGTTACTGAATTTGATTTTAATTCCAAACCGGGATATTTGGGGTTATATTTTACCTGAGATTTTGGTACAATTTTGGATCTGCAGAAATCTTGTCAATGTCTAGAATGTTACATATGCTATGTAATTAAATAAAACAATTTAAATATGAAGCTTTACAGGCAATCTGTAATAAAACCCTGCAAGGTACTATTTTATATCCTTGACCATAAGTAGGAAATGTAACTGTATTTCACCCTTCCAAACTTAAGAGTACCTGAGAGCACCCCTGTCAGTAGACAGGAATGTTTTTCCAGAAATAATATTTAATTTTGAAATTCCTGCCAAAGGCTATTTCTGTTTCCATAGGGGCCCTTGTTACAAGTGGAGGACTCAGCTTTTATGCACATGTAATACTGGGACTTCAGGAGTCTGCCCAGCAATCCCATTCAGAGAGTTCTGATGTGTATATAGGAGATGTTAAGAATGGAACTGGTACCTGCAATCTTTTAATTAGTGGTGAACTGACACTAATTACAATTCTACTGATTTTTCAGTAAGTCAGGAATACAGCTTGCCTTAAGAAATTATATATCCAGTAGGTATCTCTCTATGTATGTGAATGTAGATACAAATATAGATTGTGGTGGTAGCAAATTTAACTCAGCAGCTGCCTGGAAAAATGAATAAATCTGGTCAAGTGAGATTCCATGGCAACTTTGAGAGCACTGGTGCTTTCCTCTGCCAGAACAAAAGGGTTAGGAGCAAGTTGGAATGCAGGAGTGACCTGCTGGCCTTGCTGCAGCTGAGTGCTTGGAATACTTATATGTTTTATTTATCCTTTCAGCAGAAGGCTGTTTAATCGCATCTCTCTCTTCTAGAGGGAACTTTTGAGGCTTTCCCTGGAGAGATTTTTAGAGTGGTTAATCAGAGGGACAAACCTGAAGAGGCAAGAGAGATTCAATTAACGCCTTGCTCCCAACCAGCCAGCAGCGCTAACCTGACGCCTTGGCTCCAGAGCAATCCAAGCGCTCGGCCTGGTGCATCAGGCACCTGGCCAGCCCAGCACTGCCTGCCTCCCAGAAAATGTCTGCTGAAGGAATGCTGCTTCTGGAAATAACTTCCAGAACCTGACTGCAGGCTGAAAACAAAGCGCTTTTTGTATATTGCTGAGCGTTCTGGTCCCTACGACTATTAAGCATATCAAAAATAGCGCAGAAAACCAGCACAACGCAGCCAGATAATGATGGTTTTGTCTGAGTGGGGGAAAAAAAATAATCAGCGTGGAGGATAAAAAGAGAGAATTTGCTCTGACTGATATGATTTCATGCAGCATAACTTTCCAGCTTCTGTTTAAAGCCTTGGTATGTAATTTCAGTCAGCAGAGCAGAAATCGTATATAAAATCGCCATCTTTATTGTTAATGAGATTTGTGTAAATAACTTTCTAAGAACATATTGAAAATATATAGTTCACTACTGAATCTGAATGCAAATGTCAGGTAAGAAGAGCTAAATTTGCTAAGCTTCCTGCAATGTGCTCAGCTGTGGGTTTTTCAAATAATATGTGCATATGATATTTCTGACATATTAGCTGCTTTATGAGGAATAGCACCAGGTTCTGTAACAGTAATGTATTTGTGGCGCATATTTGCTGTTTTGGGGATACTGTTGGTTATACAGAGCTGGCAGAGAGCCCAATACACCTCAGATGTTCCAAGTTCTGAGGAATGATCCCTATTTCCTTTCCAAGAAAAAACAGCGTTTGCCAGAGAAGCATAGACCTGGTGAGCACCAGGTGAACCTCCAGGCCGTCTGCCTTCACTGTGGGATCAGCATGGGCTGGGAACCATCCTGCTCTCTCCTCATCTCCATTGGGTCCGTTTGGAGCCCCCCTCTGTGTTAAGGCTTCAATTCCTCAGCTCTAAGCAGCCCATTTTGCAGGTGTCTCCTCTGTAACCTCACGTGCATGAAAGGGATTTGGTGTCCATGTAGGGCAGAATATTAAAGAAATCCAAATCTAAATTGAGACTTCAGGTGCCCGCAAAATTTAGAGGATATAGCAATTTGGTTTGTTCTCATTTATAGCTGGATGCTGCTTTATACAAATAAACTTGACGTGAATCTTTCCCTCCCATGGAAGATAACGATGTTCCCTGCAGCACTCCTAAGCCAAAGTCATTCCTGTTTATTGGCATGGATTCAGATAAAGGCTTTACCTTCCCCCAGCGCAAACTCGGGGGTCTTTTTCTCGTAAATAATTTGCTTTGAGAGCACTTAAATCGGGAACAAAGGCTTTAGGAAAATGTCACCCGTTCGACTTCAGCTTAATCTGTGTGCCATGCCATAAATCAGTGCCTCTCATTACCAGCCTCTATTTCATGGAGTGCCCCCCGTTATCAGCATTGCCAGGGTGAGAGGAGTGAAGAACAAAAAAGAAAGCAAACCTCCAAAGCTCTCTAATGAAACATATATTGCAGAATCAATATACTACAATAGTTTCCAAGGAACTTTATATTCTGTACTGTGTACTGAAGCCTCCTTTATAGATTGCCTTTGTAATGCAGGCTCTGTCAGCCCTCCAATGTGAATCCATCCAAAATCAAACCAAAGCAAAAATGGTGTAAATATTCCATATGAAAACTGAACAATCAGACAAAAGTCAAAATGGATACGAGTAGCTCCTCTTGATAGGCTGCAGTTCGAGATGCCTGCTGCACTGGAAGCGGGAGCATCAGTCTTTTTCAATAGCATTCACAGAAGGAGCTGGCCAAAAGGATTGTTTTTTTTTTTTTTTTTTTTTTTAATTTTATTTTTTGGTGGCAACTGTCAGCTGGTGTGATGTGACTGCATTGTAGCAAGATTTTGAGAGCTGTCATGATTGCTTGGAAAAAGCAATATAATTTCAGGCCAACTAATTGAATCCCTTTGATGCCAAGAGATTTGCTACCACTAAATCCAAACACAGAGATATCTCACCAGCACTTTTATTAAGGCAAACAATGTGAAAGGCTCACTCCACTTTGATGGACAGGATTATTAGGGAAAAACAATAATTTGTTGAAGCTGTATTTTCATGCCATTTCTGAGTATGGCATTAAAGATAGCTGCAAGGCTGGCTCTCCCCCTCTGCCCTCACCTCAGGACTGTGGGGATTTGGTAAGCTCCAACACAGATCTCCTCGGCATTATTGTCAGTGTGAGAAATGCGGTGCATTTCCACGCCTCAGGAATAAACAGAAATAAAGCTCATCCCTAAAGTAACCTAAACAGAATTCATCCTTCCCCTACTTTTTATTGTTTGGTTCACCTCTGTAAAGCTTTTCAGCATTTATATTCATTTTACACTGTCAAAAGCTGAACAGGAGTAAGATAACAAATGGTTCTGGTAGCAGCTGTCACCACCTACTGTCTGTGCATGCCTGTGTGAATCTCTAAATGGAAATAAAGTACTTTAATAACACATTTTCTCTAAACTGTCCTCATGGATAAAGTTCCTCTCAAATCAGCCCGTGAACACTTTCCAATTCGGTGCCCGCTTCAGCCTGCGTTGTTGTCTCTCTCTGCAGAGCCCAGGTAGCGTGCAGCAGTGTGATTTAAGGAGAGTTCAGAGGGGAAATGCGTTAATGGTGCACCTTCTGCACCCGCTGCTCACCTCCACTAGCTGCTTTCTGTGTTTGGACCATCTCCTAACCTGCCTAATTTTCTCCCCATAAATTAAGCTGATTATCGTTGCCTTTTTGGACCGGCTGGGAGGCACCCATAGCCACAAATTAAATGCGGATTGTGCTGCCCTCCCTGTTTCTATAAGATCTCTTCCAGGAGCAGATGGCAGCTTGGGAGGATGAATGCCTTCAATTTCTCAAGGCCCTGGATATCACAGGAACTCCTCTTCAAACCAGCCTCTAAGGCATCGCTTCACAGGGAGAGGCAGGAAGTGGGATCACACTTCTGCACTGACCTTCTGTTGGGTATCTCAAGGCCTGTGATGCACTCAGGGAGCCGTGGGGATCAGATACCCAAAGGGTTTTAGCTGGCTCACTTTCACAAAAGCCCTTTGTTTCTCCAGGCAGAACTGATGTGCCCTGAGCCATCTACGGTATCGGTGGTAGAACAAAAGACTGGGCTCATATCTTTCATGATGAGCCCATGCTTCATGGAATCATTACAGCCCATACCCCCATGTCCCTCAGTGCCACATCCCCACAGCTCTGACCACCTCTGGAGGCGGTGACTCCACCACTTCCTGGGCAGCTGTGCCAGGGCACGACAGCTCTTTATCATCAGAAATGTTTCCTAATATCCAACCTGAACCTCCCCTGGTGCAATTTTAAGCCATTAGCTCTCATCCTGTCACCAGTTCCCTTCCTCCAAGGCTTTCCCAAGTCTTTTATTTCTCTTTTATTTTTCTTCTTCTTTTCCTACTGAGAGAATTACGTTGCCCTTGTCTGCATTTTGCAGTGTCGGTAATGCATGAGGCTTACACGTGTCTAGGTCAATGAGGCTTTTGATTGTAAGTGACAAGTGCTGGGTGATTATTATTTTTAATCAACGGTTTGCTCAATGTTTACAAAGTACGAAGAAAATATTTAGCGCTTTTGAGCACTCGTCACCTCCAGGTAAATAACTGAGTAGCATGTGAGGAAGCCAATTAGAGTTAATTAGAAATTGACTGATCTGCTTTGGCACGAGAATGATTGGAAAATATGGTCTGTCCTTTCTGGAATAGGGATTTTGTTCTTGTACACGCACATCAATGAGGAAACATATTGTTTTATGGTCGGCGTGTAGTATTCCTTTGAGAAAAAAGCACTTTATAAGCCAGATACGTAACAGCACTTCAGGCAAGAAGAATGAGGGCATGAATCCGTACAGACAAATAGTTGTGCAGTTCCTCAGCTTTATGTCATGGTGATGGGCATGCTGGAAATGCCTAGAAGATTAATAGATTCAAATTCAGTGATCAAAAGATGGGAGCGTGTCCAAATGGATCATTATAACAGATTCCCACTCTATCCCACAAGCCAGATTTGAGCCATCTGTAAGCTTCACATTCCTGGTCTAAAATCTTCTGCAGCCATAAAAGACAGTTAAGTATCAGTAGAAAAAAATCAATTTCTTGGCTTTGCAGCCTAAAAATATAGCAATGGCACTATGGGGAGAGGAAAACTGCTGATTATCAGGCCTTTTTATGTTTTTCTTTCTTTCTTTCTTTCCTTCTTTCTTTCTTTCTTTCTTTCTTTCTTTCTTTCTTTCTTTCTTTCTTTCTTTCTTTCTTTCTTTCTTTCTTTCTTTCTTTCTTTTTTTTTTTAAAGCAAGTTAAATGAGTAGGCTGTATTTGGGAAACTAATTTGTTATCAGAGGTTAGAAGAATATTTCTGGAGAGTAAAGTCAGCATCTTGTGCTCAGGTTTGGGGGATCAGTGACTGTCATCTTTGTTGTTCTCTGTCCAAGACTTGGTGTACTCTCAGAAAGAAATTTCAAGAGAACCTGGGCTGATGATAAAACAGACAATTTATGAGTCTGATTTTTAGCTCCAGAAAGCTGGTGTTAAAAACGAATATTTAGCCTTTCATATGTTGTCTCTTCTGCACTCAGGTTTCATGGTGTTAAAACATGTCTAGTCCTGGTACGGCTCTTCTTGGTGAGAGGAGGGTGAGGAGATCTCTATGAATTTGCATTTTTTACCCTTTCTATAAGCAGTTCCAGTCCCCATGCCCCTGAAAGTAAGGGATTATACAATGAGGGCTTCTTGGACCCCAAGATAGGGTAGAAATGTGCCTGTATCCACCTTTCTAGAGACTTAGTGCTGGTTCAGCACAGAGCACATCCAAATATCCCCATCCTGTGCTGTTCCCCAAACTACAGCAAGGCCTCAGAGAGAGCTCTCATGCTTTTCCATTCACTGCTTAAAGTGAACCTCTTCTCCTGTCGGTATTTATATAGAAGATACTCATCTTTTGCTTTTCACCCTATATTAAGACATTGATAGAATGAATGCTTGT
Organism: Meleagris gallopavo; assembly: GCF_905368555.1. Taxonomy (NCBI): domain Eukaryota; kingdom Metazoa; phylum Chordata; class Aves; order Galliformes; family Phasianidae; genus Meleagris; species Meleagris gallopavo. Next base: position 18,562,122 of record NC_139414.1, on the reverse strand, counting down.
TTAAACCATACTGCCTAACTCTACACTGGCATACTGACAAGACCCTGATGCTGTGGCCTCTTTCAAAATATTTTCTTTGCAAATATTGTTGCCTGGAAGTGCGGTCTTGCCATGGCCTTCTTTGCAAGCACTGAATCACAACAAGACCCAGGAAAGGTTAATCTGAAAACCCAAGGTATGTGAACAGAGATGGCAGTGATGTTTAGCTCATGGTGTCCATAGCAGCCATCTGTGGGAGGTTGGGGCATGATGAACATATCCCTCTGATTTTTTAATCATGGGAGGGTTATTTTCAGAACAGCAGAGTCTGGAATTTAAATCTGTACAGGTTTAAACAGACTGATGTTTCTGAAGTCTTTTTTACTCCCTGATATCATGAGTTAGAATGAGACAAGATCTGTGGATCCTTAAGAAGGTTTGGTATTATTTCGTAACTAAGCTGTTAATAATTGGCTAGAGATTTTCTAGATATATGTATACAGTTTCCATTGAGGTTTTAAGCTAGAGTCATTTCTCATACTCTTCATATCACAGTCCAGATGTTCAAGTCCTATTTTTCTACGTTCCAACATATGGGTGCCAAAAATTTGGGGAAATTTACAGTGTTTCTCAATGTAGTCCGCCAAATATACCGTATTACTGAGCTAGGAGGTGGGAGACCAAAGACTGTTGCCCCAATTTCTTCAGCCCTTTCCTTCAATAGTGACATAAAGTATTTAATTCTTAAACTCTAATGGTGACAGTTCTCCATGGGAGCACTATTTTTCCTTCTTCCAGTCAACTATAGTGCAGCTGACTAACACTAGGTCCCCTCTGATTAATTTAATGGTAGCTAAATAGTGCAGCAATAGAAAGAAACCACCGGTTCTTTTTTTGAGAACACTGCCTTCCTGATGTCCATAGTAATCAGCAGTATGTTGCCCAACAGACACAAGCCTCTAAATTAAACATGCATTTCAATTTTCCCTTCTGCTTGATGACTTTCCTTTTCTTGACTTTAACAACTCCGGTGCTGGGCTTTCAGAATTGCCTGTTATTTGCATGTCTGGAAAACAACACGAGCTAAAGAATGATAATACCACGTGGATATATAGGTAGATCTAGAAAAGACATTTTCTCTTAAAAATAGTTAAGAAACATAAACAAGGAAGCATGCCTCAGTGATACAGTTGAAATGTAAGGCCGTACAAGTGCTTTTCTGGATTAGACTCACTCATTTAAAATGTTGTGATGTCAGACTAAAACTTCGATTTCCTTAAATGTGAAAAATACCAGTCTACATTTTGCACCAGAAGCCACAATTTTGAATTCCTGACCTTTGAGCATGTAACAGATCATGCTACTCTTTACCAACATTAAATGTGGAGGAATGTGTGTGTATGTGTGTTTCATCAAGGAGCCGTGGGTAAAACAATCACAGTTTCAATCTCAGCTGTTTAAGTTTTCTGTTTTTCTCTGCATGGTCTCCAATTTGTCTATATCTGAATAAATAGATGAGTTGGAGCTGATGCAGAGAAAAGCAATGAACACGATGCAGAGGTTTAAAACACGTGACCTGGGAGAAAATACTAAAAGGTGTGAATTTATATAATTTAGAGAAAACTGAAGAGATTTGCTGTGAGATTGCATGCATGGAGAGAACAGGGTGGCTTACTGCTTTTCATGGCAGGATAGAGAACAAGTTGTCTGATAGTTTGCGGTATGGGAGATTTGGGAGAAAGCTTTATCACAGCATGCTGACATAGATGTGATGTCCATCTCGGTGAAGATTTTCAGATATAGAGCCCAGAAATGTCTTTCAGACATGTTCTGAGCTTACTTGGTTTTGCTTCTGGACAGAGTGGGATTGCAAGGCAGCTTAAGAAGCCCCACTCCACAGTGTCCTGATTTCCCAACCCCTGCATTCTGGGAAGGAATTCTTTAACCTTTGCTCATTCTTTCCCCAGGATGTCTATTATGGGCCTTTCCATTTCCCTTTGGAACAGACAAGCACTCCTTTCCTCTCAAATGAAAAGTCTTTTTGTCCCCATCACAGCTCATTTCTGAATGAGGGGGGGGGGAGAAAAAAAGCCCGAAAAGGATGTCACTTTCTAATTTTCCTCACTTGCTGCTAGAATACTTATTGTCTTAAAATAAAATGCCTTCAGCAATATAGGAAAAAAAAAAAAAAAAAAGGAATGTTTTAAAAATGCTTTTGAACTGAGTTTGGCAGTACAGCACTGAAACAAGTACAGCTGGCCCCTTTTTCAGGATGTCAAGTGCAGAACTGAAGTGATTGGGGTCACAGTGGAGATGAAACATTAGGGAGAACCCAGAGAGCACAGCTCCAAGTCCTCTATTTTAATCACCAACCGTATTCCTGTAAAGAGTCTGAAGAGCCTTTTCTCTTTTAAATTCTTACAACTACTAGAAAGCGATTTTTTGCATCGTGTATCACAGCAAAAGTCAAGCCCTCAATCACACAGGGAATGTTAGTGCCTGGGTTAATTGTGAAGATATAGGGCATCTTCCAAGGTTTATAAGACAGCAATGCATGTTGAGGTACAGAGCTCAAAAGGCTCTGATGCTGCCTGATAAGGGCAGCTTTTGGCTGCACAGTGCCACTATTTAGCAGTTTTAGCATCACTAAAAATTGAGAGACTGATGCCACTGTTACATTTCATTCTGTACGCAAGCAAACAGTTTATCATAGTCTGTTCCCAGCAATTGTAATCCAATTTTTGTTATCTTACATTGTTTAAAAAAGAGAGGGAGAAAGATACTGTACGTCAATCTGATAAAAGTGTTTAAATAACTGGTGCTTTTTTGTGATTATGTCGGTTTTACAGCAGCATTATGGAAACACGACAGGGTAACTAAAATCTGATTACGTCTAAGTCCTTGCCCATTATGTGATTATTATGAACCATGACTTCTCCTGGCACGTTATGAATTACATGGTCATAATGCAAGGGATTTCCAATATAATTAACTGAGATTAGCAGCACTAGAGAAATCTGGGAATAATGATACAACTTCGAACAATCAGTTTTACTGTAAGTGCTGTTAGCTCTGGCTTCCTGGAACCAGGAGGCTGCTAGATGCAACCATGACCCACCTGTGGGGGGTTCCTGCACCTTTTCTCTCTTTATACCCTCACGCAATTAATTACCACCTTGACAGAGTCCTGGGAACTCCCTTTCCTTTTCTTTTCTTCTCTGTCTGGCTAAGGTTTTTAGAAACCTCAAAGGTTTTCACATACCTCCTTTATGAGGGCTCGGCCAGAAACAGGGAAGGGCTCTGCTTTTGCAAACATAGAAATATCTACTTATTGGAGGGCAGGTCAACTTAGGATAGCTCAATTTTGAACACTTAAAGACAGAAAGTCATGAAAATCACAGATCAGTTTCAAAGATCGTGGCCAAGGTCATATTATTTCTTTAATGTCTCGGGCAGCCAAGAGATCCTTCTTGCCACAAAAAATCAGATGTGAGCTCTCAACTGCAGAAGAAAAAGCTGGTTGTGTCCAGAGGGGTTGCTCCCTACTGGACTTGTCTATCCTCATGTAGAAAGAAAAGGATTTCTATGCAGATCCAATGACAATCAGTGGGTTTTAGAGAAAAAGAGAGAAATGGTGGAGTTGCTGTCAGGAAAAATGAGGAAAACCAGACCTCATGTATAACTGAAAAGTTAAACATCCAGTAGTGCCTGGATGGCTGGGGTATGGTGGGAACTCTTCTGATTCATTTGTCTCTGATACAGACCGGATTCAAAAGAGGAGCATTTCTTTTTCTATGGGTTCTGAATTTCCTTCACCGAGTGTAATTCTATGATAGTTCAATTTATTCTATGATAAATAGAGTTAAGGCCCCAGAGACATTTGGTTCTGATGGCTCCCCTACCCCCGTACCTCCAGTGCGGTTGCGAACCGTCCTGCTGCCACCGCGTAGTTCTTCTGCCTGTAATGTCTGCTGGCCTCCTGCAGGGCCGCCCGCAGCTTCTCATCCAGCCGTGGCACTGCACCATTGGGCACTGCACCATTGGTCGCTGCACTGGTGGCATCAGCACGGCCAAGGAGCGCTGCGGGCACCGCGAATTCAAAGGCGATCTCCTCCTCATCAGCATAAACCAGCTCCGTTTCTACACGCATCAGGGCGTTCAGAGGAATATGGGACAGAGGGGTCAGGGTTAAGGGGTTGCCAGTTTGTGATTTTGTTGCTTCTTTTTTTCCGGCTTGTTTTTCATTGTTTTCTGATTTCCATTTAGGGCTTGCTCTGCCTACATCATTACTTTGTTTTTCCTCCTCTGTCTCTGCCTCTTTTATTCTCTCCGTGATATTTCCTACTGCTCCATCCCCAAGGTGGTTTTTGACCTCTTGCAGTGTCTCTGGAATATCATTCAATTTGTTTGCCGCTACGCTTGACTCCTTGCTAGCCTGTGTTTGCTGAGAGGCTTCATTCTGGCCACTCGTGCCTAAGAAATCTTTTTGAAAGTCAGTGCTGCTTTCTGATTCCATAACTTGAGCAAAGAAAGAGTCCTAGGAGAGAATGCAGAAAAGTTAAAAATGCTCAAACATTGCAAAGCCAAAAGAAGTCTGCAAATATTTTCTCCACTCAGCACATAGTATGCAGCATTATGAGGAAGCTCTTCAGATATGGCATATCAGGCTCATGGTAATTACTGTCTCTGTCCTGTATAAGGGGCATAAAGGTTTTAGGCATCTTAACTACAGTTGATAGCTCTTTATAATGGCTGTTATGTAGAGTAATGGTGGTGCACTAGTTTGTTGTACCTGCAGCAAGCAGGGAAAATATGGCTTTTAATCATAAGGACTAAAAGAAAGAGCAAAAACCTATGACTAATTGACTTGTGTTGCATGCTCTAGGGAGCAAAACATCGCTGGGGCCTGGATTTTGAGAGCTGCTAAGCATGGTCACTGAGGCCAGAGAGGAGTGCTAACAAATTAGCACCTTGGCCGCATTCCAAAGGGCACAGGATCAAAGCAGAGTCTTAGCTTCAGCTGTATTTGAGCAAAATTGCCAAAGTTGTTCAGAGAGCTGGTTGATTCCCTCACTCAAGGCCACAGTGGACAGGGCTCTGAGCACCTGATCGAGCTCTGGGTGCCATGCATATTGTGGGGGAGTTGAACCAGGTAGCCTTTAAATATGCCTTCCTACTAACAATGCTATGAAAATTCAGATCTGGATTTGGGTTTTGAAGCACTTTCTTGTGCACTGTTTTACAGAACACCAGCCTGTCACAGCCCTGCCCTATTAGCAGCACAGGGAGCTGGCAGCAGCCTCAAATCAGTGCATGAGGCAGAGCCCAACCCAGGCCTCTTCTAAATCAGTTCCTGTGCAAAAGGAAAGGTGATAAGATCTGCACTGTACACTCATCATCATTGTGCTCAGATTCAATGGAAGTTTTGATTTTCATCTGCCTTGGCAAGGTAGGAAGCACAGCGAATTTTCTTCTTAGTTTTTCCAGTAGTAATGAAAAGTCTGACTGTAAATAGCTTTAATGACAAGCATCTTTCACAATGGTTTGTTGAGCGTAAGCACTCAGTTTTTAACCTCGCGTTATGGTTTAGCAGGCCCTCATATGTTTAGCACCACTTTAATGCACTTAACTATGGGCACAGATTGTACCAGGGGAAGATACATCACAAGTGCATTTCTCTTTGTCCATAAGGAGATTTTAAACAGATTTTTAAGTTGAGTCTGCTGTATTTGTAAAAGCGGCCAGAACGTGTCTTGGATGCTGTAGTACAGTGAATCTGTACTGTTTAGGGCAATGGGCAGAAATGTACAGAAAAGGGTAGAGGGAAGAGGTGACAGCATTTCAGGCTGTATGAGAAGTTGATACAGAACTGCCTGTGGAGAAACTTATTCCTCCTTCCATAGTTGCCAGAGAGGAAGTGAGAGGTGAGGGGATAATTGTGTGATTTAAGGTAATTTCAGAGGACTTTTTTCAGTGATGTGCTGAGCAATCACAGCTCCTACCGAGTTCAGTGGGGATGGAAAACCAGTGGCCCTTCTCAGATAGTGCTCTGCACTCATCAGAATAGAGCTCAAAGGAATCATATTTATAGCAAACTATTTTGAATGGTAGCAGTAAAGCAGCTGGAAAAGGCTAATGTACTTGCATCTGGCAGCAATTTTACCTGTTTGTTAGACACTCAGTCCCTTTTTAAACAAACCACAGCACAGTCTAAAGATTGGAAGCCTCATTTTCCAGCACTGGCTTCAGCACCAAGTAATTTAGGAAATTATGATTTATCTCTACTGTGCAGTGGAGCAGAGATCTTCCAGCCAGCCCCAGGTCTGGCCGAGGGGATGAGCCTGGTAATCTCAGAGCCACGTTGTGCCAACACTGCTGTCATGTAAGGGGCTGTGACATTGCTCTGTGGATAGCTCAGGCCCCATAGAGGCAATGTGGGGCTTTTACAACCTCTAACATAGGATGTTCACTGGAAAATGAAAACTGAGCACCTACATCAGACAGAAGTTGGCAAGAATTTTCCTCTGAGCAGCCATGATGTGCCATGAAGCACTTGGGGCCGACCAATGGACTCTTCTGTTCACCAAAAAGCTTACAAAGGAAAAGTCCAATATCTGATTAATATCAGTGTGAATGGCAAATTGGCTAGACCAAGCTGTCTTAAAAAGATCAGTAAATTTACCATGCAATAAAAAAAAGCAGAGCATGATCAGTGAAATACATTCCATTAATCACTTTCAGACATTTCTCCAATGGACTGGCACCTGAGATGAACTTCGTTGTATCAAGTGGATTTATGCTGCTCCTCTTGTATTTTTAGGTATTCAAGCTGATTAACATGACTTTGGCTTGTGCAATGGAAGCACGTTTTAACTCAGGCAGCTCACTTTAATCACTGCCTCAATATAAAAACACTGCTAGGGAAAAGCTTTTAGAAAATCATTATCTTTGTCAGTTAAGTATTTTCCTTAGACTTTTGTTAAAATGTCTGTTTTTGATTTTGGAAGCGTTCACTGTAAAATGCTCCTAATGAATCACTATGCAGGGGAATATAGAAAGACAGTTTAGTGCAGCAGTCAGAAGGAAACTCAGGGGCTCTCAGGAATGATCCTCCTCCTCAGTTCAAGCAGGTCCCACTTTCTGCGTAGTGAGGGGTTAATCCTGGCCAAGAGACCTCTGTCCATGACCCTACCAGCTCCCACAGCTAAGCATTTTGTTGGACCTGCTAGCAATGAAACCATATATCTTCAAATGGAGAGGCTTACATGAAAGAAACAAAAAACATAAAAAGAAAAATGTTAAGATCATTTATCTTTTAAAATCTTCTGGTTTTGTCTGTTGTCTTCCCCGTAAGGCTGAGGAAACCTTCTTGGGGAGAGTGCCCAGCCTACCAGATAACATAAACTTCCTTATGTGCATGATCTCGTGAACCCTATTGCTTATGCTTTTTGTTCTGTACCTAGCTTGATTCTGCTTTCAACACATTCTCCTATTATCTCAGATCAGATTAGAGAAGAACCTGCTGATAAATCACACTGGCACTTCAGCTGGCACCGAGTTGTTAAATTCTTTGCCAGTTCTTTGATGAGCCCCTTTTCCTTCTGAATTTAAACTTTGATTTCCACCAAAAAAAAGCTTTTGTCCTTAAAGCTGTGAAGTAAAACCTTTCTAAACACTGAAGGCTGCGTATGGCAGTATTCCCAAATCTGCATATAGCAAGGCAGAACTGCTGGGCTGCATTCAGCATTGATTTAAATGCAGTGGTAGGAGAGGGGAATTTATTCTCATACTTCTCAGTGAGAAGGAGGCTGCCTCAAAGCATCTAAGCACCACATGGTGCAGAACACAGCTCTGAGGGGCAAGTGGCTGTCCACTTGCCGATTCTGCAGTGCTAATTGCTGCATCATGCATTTGCTTGGTTTGGGGATGGCACAGGGAACTTGATGTTCCTTCCTCTGAACCATTTTCCTTACACTGACCCTTTGATAGCGGCCAAAGTAGATCCACCATCCTCTGATGCTGAACATGGATGACTTGCAAATGTATTTGGCAAATTAGGCACCAGATTTGGAGACAGGAATAATTAACTCAACCAGCAGAGATCTTGTCATTCTCTTGCTTTGTTCTCACTTTCTCTGCAGCATAATATAGAGATTGCCTTGTCCAGGGTGGTCTTCCTGCACCTCACTGACTGTCCCAGAAGCTCCAGGTATTAGTGAGCTCAGCACTTCTTCCCCACCAGGGCTCATTTGCCCTCCTAGAAGATACATATGACAACTGCCATATTGGTCTACTGCTTAGACAGTGATGAGACTTTTCCAGGACTTTATAGGAACTGGAGTCTTTCATCCATAATAGATCCTTTCTCCCAGCAAGCCATGTGAAATCACAGGACGGTCATCTGCATACAGTTCATTTCAGTGCAAGTGTTGGAAGAGGCAAAACTGCATCCAAAACTATGGAACACGTGAAAGAAAATGATACCGCTAGTATTTGTACGAGTGATATCCCACCTCCTCAGTCCTGACAGAGAAATAGAGTACAATAACAAAACACATCCAAAGCCCCACAACAGATAGGTCATTAGTTGTCCTCCTCTATAAAAATTTCACTTAAATTGAATTCCAGATATCCTGAACCATCTCTGAGGTGAGGATGCTCCAGTTTCATCACTTAGGAATGAAGCAAGATTTATCTGTATTAGATTTACAGACTTTCTGAATGAGCGTGTGCACTGACAACAGTGATGCTGAGATCTGAACTGAGATTTTTCCAGTCCATCTTTCAGCAGGATGACTTTTTAAGCACTTCCTTTACTGCTGAATACCACAAAGGCTCAGACAATCTATTGATGACGAAGGTCAGCACCTTCTTAGCAGCCCATAAAGTGAGTCTCTCACAATCAGTTTTCAGACTTTTTAAGATTCTAGCCATTTCTTTAGGCAATGAAGCAACCCAGTTCTTTCATCTTGCTATTTTTATTGTTTGAAAGCCTGAGTCACATCTGATCTTTTTTATTTTTAGTTGTCTTTTGGAAAAAAAAAAAGCCTTAATGTATCTTTTTTTTTTTTTTTTTTTTTTTTTTTTGTTCAGTACTCTTATTTTTCAGTGATAGACATAAGTAATGGCTCATTCAGTGCAAAAGCAGAACTCCTTACATTTTTCTTGCTGTGATAAGGGCACACTTGCCATTATTACAGCTGCATTGTCCACATTGCTGCAGTAAAGGTTTTGTCAGCACTTCCACTCTAAACACTATTTTCACTCGCTGTATTTAACCTGTTCACAAAAATAATAATAAATTGGGCTCTGGGCTGAAATTTGGCAAGGGAAATAGTTTTTTTCAGAGTAGTTCAAGGGATTTCACCGTATTATTCTAATTGCTCTTTGAGGCTGAAAGTCACTTATTAATTGTTTATGTGGTGCTGAGTACAACAGAACGCTAATCTCATTAGGCTAGACAGAAGAGAAATATTAAACTGTATTAATAATTACTGTTCCCAGCAATCACAGAGCTCGTTCACTAGATGCTCTTATGCAAAGGCTAAGTCTTATCACTTAAAGGCTGATTCCTTCTATTGCTCGTAATGGCTTATGTAAGTTAACTGACGTAGAATGTGAAAATGTCAGAAACTGAATGTAAGAAACAAATACTGCATAAAATACTTAATATATCTTTAACAAAAAAGATTACAGACATCTAAATTGAATTACAAGGCAGGAACACCCAATGTGTCAGCAATGGGAAAGAGAGAAGGTAATAGGCAGGACTGGGAGGTTTCTGCCTCATGATCTTCTCCATCACGGCATGTGCATTTATTTGGTTCCTTGTCTTAGGCAAGACTGCATGCTTCTCCATGTTGGTGCCCATCTATAACCAGCATTAAGCACAATTTCTTTTCTTTAGTTTTAAGACAGCATCTTAGTAGGTTATAGGACTCACTGAAATGGGTTAGCCAATCTCACGAGAGTTAAACAAAGATCTTAATATTTTCCATTGCTCTGGGGCTTCTTTCTCTCCATGTGCTCTTTAAAATATTATTTTGAAATGTTATATTATTGGGCATCACAGCAGAAGTTAACAGCCAACAATTACAAATGTAGAGACTTCAATTAACTATTTTTTGTTATGGGGATGCTCTCAGATTTTGTTAACATGTGTGTTGAATATGATGAAATCTGTAAAAGAACAGTAAGCTAACAACTACAACTTAAAATAAAGAAGGAGCCCAAATCTCCAGCAGCATATCTTAGGGCAAGGAGGCAAAGCAAATGTGGAAGAGAAGCATCAGTCATCAGCTGACAACCTGGAGGAAGGCAAAGGGAGATGCGATACACAGTGAGGGCTCAGGATATGTGGTCAGTAACTGGTGTGACTAAGGGAAAACGAAGAGAGCCAAACTGAGGATGTTTTCTGCATGCATTTTTAGGCACTGTGTAACTGTCTTCCTTACACTCCCTCCTGGTGAAATACTTCCTCAGAAAGTGTGGGAGAAAAATACTGAGAAACAAATGAGACAGCGGGGTGAGCATTCCAACTTGGCTTAATGATGTCATCCTATTAGCACAAAGCCCCGCATTGTCAATTAGGAAAAAAAAGGTCAGCGCTGTGTCTGATGGGATGTGAAGCCCAGCCAGCCCTCTGCGGTTGGATTCAGCAGTGCAGCACTGGGGGAGCAGCATGGCTCATTTTCATAGCTGAAGGGACACTGAGAAGGAAGAGGGAGAGAACACAGACATTTTTAAATGGTAAAGGTTTCTCCAGCAGGATCCTGGAAAGTGGGGTTGTGAGAACAAACAATTCCTCTCTGTGGGGAGAGTGAGCTTAGGGTAATCCCTAAATGAAAAGGAATGCAAAGATTGGTCCTAGAACTGAGACGTTGTGCTGAAAAGCCCAAGTTTTTTTTGGTACTGCAATATTTCCTAATTCTGTTGGGAAGACAAGAAAGCAATTTTTGAAGAGATTACAAAGCAAACGTCCAAGTGTCCTACTTGCTTTCATTCTGAAGGAGATGAAGAACTATCGATTTTCTGAAGATTGCTTTGAAATGGTGGGAGTTGAGTACTTCTAAAGAACGAGTGCAGAGGGCCAAAGTTTGGTTTAGGAGGGTTGCTGCAGACTGTGCTCTGGGCTTGATTAGTTCTGCCAATGTGCTATTAAGAGGTCTGCATCTCATAGCTGCTCTGGGCAGCCCTGCTTCCAGGACAAGGCAGGAATTCAATGAGAGCTCACAGTGTGGAGAGCACTCTCTTTCACTTCTACAAAATAATCACATTCCTATGGGACCAAGCACTAGGAAAGCCCAAACCTAAAGGAAACCCATAAACACTTCCATTACCTATTTTGTGGCTCACAAAACTCCACTGCTTCCTCCCGTGGTGTTTAATTTGCTAAAGTGTTAACTGCAGCATAGGAGCTCCTAACTAGGACTGTTCCATTTTGATGAAGACAACTTTAGTAGTGATCTTTCCTTTTGGTTACTTTACCTGTCTGATTAGAATGAACCTGGGAACTTGGCACTGAGATTCAGAAGCCATTCATTTTACTGACCACTTAAACAACAAGGTAACACCTTATTCTTTCCTCTGGTAGTAACACAAAAGCTCCCCATACAACTTTTAACCAAAACGAGCAGCAAGGAGAAAAGGCTAGCATGAGTATGGGAAGAAGAAAAGAAAGAAGAAAAAAAAGTCAGATGGGGTCTCAGGTTAAAAAGACCATCATATCAAGATACAAAATGAATTTTCATGGCTTGAGAGGTTGCCCTCCTTCTGAATGTTCTCCTCACCCACACTGCTCCCTTCCCTGCAGGACGAATCTCCCTTGGAAGATGTTAACAGGAATTTATTTTCTCTCAACTTTTATTGTTGTGGCTTTCATTTCTTTTGTACTATTGTCTTTTATGACTGTTGAATCTGTTTTCTGTTGTAAGAGCAATAAATGGAAGAAAAAGAGTGAAAACAGAGAAGTACAATCCAGGATGAGGAAATAGGGAAGCAGACAAAGGGTACAGGCAAGTCCCCTCCTGTTCTTGCCATGGAGGTGCTCTTGAAGAAGGGCTCCATGGAGAAGACAGCCTTAATGAGAAATGGGGAAATCTTAGAGAGCACAAATTAACAGTGATCGGTCCCAAAGATTTTAGCAAATCTAATAGATAGAAGCTGATCATTCTTTTGAGCACAACTTGGTGCCTATGAGCAGAAATTCATCCTTGCGGAGAAGACCAGGACAGCACTATACCTCCATTTCTTAGTCAACAAAACGAAGTTGTCTTTTGCTAAGTTAGCTGCTGAATTTTTATGACCCCAGCAATACAATTTGTCTTGAAGCTTCAACTCGAGTGACCCTTAAAGGCAGTATTGGAATTCTTCTGCTTGGGTTATGGAGGCTAATAAAGAGTCTGTTAAGTGGTGGGAGGGCACTGAAGCATTCATGCATATGAAATCATATGCATATCTATAACCTGAGATTTGTCTGGTGCTATGAAAAGAAATGCAGAACTACTGGTGCTTAATTCTCTAAAACTTTCAGAGCTGTTTCTGGACTCAGATGTCCCTGCAGTGAGTGATGGTTAAACAGGCTGTTTGTAAAAACCTAACAAACCAAACAAGGGGAAGTAGAGAGGTTTCTTTCCAAACCAACAAAGCTTTCTATTTAACTGCAACTTGCTGTCTTAACAATTACTGTACGCTGAAGGTAAAGGCTAACCTGGAACCTAGTGCTGGCTTTATTGATGGGTTTTTATAACAATGAAAACTCCAGGGTGCAAAGGAGAAGAAAGAGAAAAACTTTTCTGGTGGCAATCAGAGCTGCTGAAATAGCCAAAGCAGCATCATTAGAGGCTAATCTGCCTTGGAGTCTGCTTGATTAAAAATAAGAGACAATAATTTTCTTATGGCTCTGGAATTCAATTGAATAACGCCATCTGTTATATCATACCACTGTCATACGGAATGATCTGTATGTTGAAAGCCCTGCTCAGGCATAAAGTAATTAATTTTCATGGCAGGACCAGTTGTGTGAAGTGCAGCACTTCTCCAGTGTAAGAGAAGCCAAGGAGCACAGCAGCTCGCAGGGTGAGGCTGAATTTCCCATCAGATATTAATTAAACACTGAGTCCCCCTGGGAGGCAGAGATATTAAGCAGAGGTATTAAATGAGTTAGCCATAGCAGTGCGTGGGTCCCTCCCTGACTCCATATTCAGGGCCCAATGGTGGGAGGTATTGCTGACCCATCCTTTAGGCTCCTTGTGAGCGGCACTGCGGTTGCCTTATCCTGATGAGGGGTTTCACTGGAGGTACATACACAGACCAGGCAAAACGTCAGGGTCAGAGTCTATGATAAAGCACTTGGAGTTTATCTATCCACCTCCTGGTTTTGCTAGCTGCTTTAGCAAATACTCAAATTATGCTTATTCCATTTCTCACAGCATGGAATAATGAATTTTAAATATTCCCAGGCAAAGGAAGCCTGGGAGGAAGGAAAAAGAGAGAGGCAGAAAGATAAAAATTTTCTGTATGACACCCAGTGAAGCACATGTCAGTAATTGTAAGATTATATTCATTAAAAATGTATTTTAATACTTTCCAGAGTTATCATTACAAACCTAGAAAATCTAGAGCTGGAATTTCTAAAACTTTTTTTTTAACCCGTGCATTACAGCTGCGTATTCCACCCCTAATTGCTTTGTAATCTGACACGTAATGGTTTATTGGTGGCAGGTGAAGCCAAACCCAGTAATGACGGAGAGCAAAAGTGTGCAGAGATGAGAGCTCCTGGCAGCAGCACCTCAGTTCTGCAGCTCTGTGCCACCAATAGAGCTGTGACATGAAAGTTAGCAGGAGAAAAAAGGTTGTGCCAAAGGACTGGCTGAAACAGCTCAGATTAACATTCAAGACAGCTGTTTTGCTTTGACAGCTTTCAGGTTCTTATTATGGCTTCCGGTTTTAATTTCTTTTAGCTCAGTGCCTTCATTTTCCAATGAAAAAAAATTGACTTTTGAGCAATTATTTTAATCTCTGTGGATGTTTATCACCTCTGCTGTATTATTTTTGTCAATACGAATGTTAACCTGTAGTGCTACAAGAACAGTAGGGAAATATTCCTCCATACCCTCGATGAACAGAATGCTACATGGCACAACTTCTACAGCTGCAGATTTCCCATTCAGGACATGCAAGAGAACCTGGTCTTTGGCATGCCTTTATGCAGCTACACAGCTTCATGATGGCCAAGGGAAACCCAGTAGCAGTCGTGGGTCACTGGGAAACAAAGCAATCTGATGCAGCAGTTCATACTGATGCATTTCTGTTTATCATATTAAGAGTGTGGCTGGTTATAGCCTTTATTTCCTATAAACTGCACCTGGACTGAAGCCAACACTGTCACAGACCAATGCTGATTCTGTAGTCCCTGCTTTTGTAACCTTTAAGTTACATCACTATAATGTCTTATGTTATAACTTTCCTGAGATAATTCTGCAAAGCTCCAATGGATGCAAGGTGTGGCAACCTGAATTTTAACTTCTAATAAGGCGCTACATTAGCTGGAAGAGAACTGTATCTGCTCCCTTTTTTCAGCTGGTTTTGAGATGCAGACATCACGGTGAGATCTTTGCTATTAGCTGGGATCTCCCAACACGTTCTGTTTGCTCCAACATTTTTTGCACAGCTTTCCAATTGCTGTGTGTCATGAGCACAGGTACCTTCTGGCCACAAACCCAAATCATTGCATTAATAGGCTGCTGCACATGCAAATTTGGATGGTGAACGATGCTTGGCTTCTTCGTATCATCTTTTACTGCTCCTTCCCAGAGGCATAAATGTCACCTTAAATACACAAAGCACAAGGATGCTCTTGCAGACCTGCATTCCTCACTGCAAAGTATCTTTCCTCCTCCTTGAAGCTCTTTTTTCCTGACTGCTATCATCTCATTGGTGAACAACACTGAATTGTTCATTTTGAAAAAGCAGCATTGGCTGCTGTCAGACTGACTCTGGCTTGCAGAAGGCAGTAAACTCTGAGTTTTTAATTATGAGCTTTGACCCTCAGTTAATCCCAGCAAGGCATCACTGCAGAAGATACTGGAATTCAGCTAATAAATAAATGGAAAGACAAATGAAAGCTAAAGCCAGGGACTCTGAGCAAGGCCTGCTTTGCATGCTGGCTTCTGTGGATTCCTGCTGCAGCTGCTCTTGCAGCTGCATTAGTTCCAACGTCAATTGGAGTGATGCTCTACAATAGCCTTGTTACAGAGGATCCTAAAATCTTCAGAGTTTTTGGAACATTTACATTCTGAAATACCATACTTAAACCATTTCTCAATGTTTAGATTTAAGTGGGCACAATTAGAGTTGATTTTTGTTTTGTTTTTCAACTGGTAGTTATTACATTGAGCGAGTCTTCCTCGTGGTCATGGTCATGCAAACACACATGTACAGATCTAAATGTGATGGAATTGAGTAGTCCCACAGAGTTGCATAACATCAGATGTACAAACAAGCACTTACAGGGTTGGGGCTTACACTGTAATGAGGAAATGCAGAATGCAGCATTCGAGCGTATACTGAATTTTCATAGAATCATCTGGTCCTACTCCCCTACAATGAGCAGGGGCACCCACGGCCCCATCAGGTGCTCAGAGCCTCATACAGCCTGACCACGGGCATCTCCAGCAATGGGGCACCCACCACCTCCCTGGGCAACCTGTGTCAGTGCCTCACCGCCTTTACTGTAACAGGCTTTTTATCCAAAATGTTTTCCTTACCTCAGGTTTTCTGCGTATTTTTTCAAAACATCAGTGGTACATGATGTCTCCCGTTTGCTGGCCTAACTTACCCTTTCCATCCACTGTTAAAAGCTCCAGCGACTTTGTCAGAGCAAGGATAAACCTGTGCAAACGCTTTGAAGGACTCACTCAGTTCTGTCCAGAGATTGCCCGTAAAAGGTTTGTCAGTGGTTACATCTGAATAATGTTACCACAGTGTTTCATCTGTATTTCTTAATTTTTCAAGCTTAGCTATGGATATCCTGGCAAAACTACCAACTTGCACAGAAAAAAATTAAGATTTTGTAAGGAGCAGGCACCATGAAGGGAACATATCTAAGAAAATACTTCATTTACAGGTTCTTAATGTAATGTATTATGGTATTATAATACCTATAAATAGTGCAACTACAGAATGGGCAGCATGGGGACCTTGAAATGCAGCAGACCTCGTCCTATTTAGCATGCTGTTTACAGCTTGCCTTCTAGAAGGCATGCAATTAGATGACAACCTGAATGTTTATTTTAAAATAATGGTGCTAGCCCTTGCGGCTGCAGGAAAAAGCTTGGAAATATAACTCAAATATCATGTAGAGGCTCAGGAAACAAAAGAAAAGAAAGAAGAGAGTCTTTGTGAAAAACAAAAATCATTTCCTTTTGGTGAGATGTTCTGGTTGCTTGCCTGAGGATGTTCAGTGTTTAAGGCTGGCAATACTGAATGCGAGAGGGAAGATTTTATTGTTCGGATACTGTAATAAGAGCAATATTTTTCCCCATTCTAATTATACTTTACATGCATCTTTCTGGTAAGTATGGGCAAGCCATGTGATTTCTGTGCCTCACTGAGCTAATAAGACTTCACTTCTCTTCAGTGGTGCATGGATCAACTTACTAATATTTGTGAAACACAAAGGAATTAGGATGATGAACATCCTATAAATTAATAACCGCATCTCCATTCATTAGCTCAGGAAAGCTCTGTTTTCTTGCACAAAGTGATTACTGAAAATGCTCTACTATGTATTTTATTAGCAAACAAGATGACATTAAGTGGCAATATGTTAAAATTAGTTGTCTTCCATTCTTTAAACTTTACTGGAAAAAAGTTACATTTTCTTTTCAGATTGTGTTTCCCCGAGTATAAAACAGATGCATTTGGATAAATAGATTTGGGACATATGATTAAATTAAATGAAGAAATAGAAACATAATGAAATAAAATCCAAGTATATGAAAAAAATTCTTTTCACAGGGCTGGAGTGGATACATAATGCTTCTTCTCTTCCTTAGCCTGCTATGAGGATGACAGATATTACATCATCTTCCAAAGTACCATCTGAGGTGCCACTTCTGATCTGTGTAAAAATGAGTGTCTGTTCATGGACAGCATATCTCAAAATCCAGTTAAATGTATTAAATCTATTTCTATGTTGAGCACAGTGTTTGTGCTTAGTACATTTATTGCCATCATTAAAATAAAATTAAATGGTGCCATCTGAGATCAGGATCCTATTATACTACTACATATTCATTGTAGAAGATGCTTTTAAAGAGACCAACCAGAGGAAAGAAAGATCCTTAGCAGTAAGGTACTGCATCTCAGACTGTTGAGAGGCCCACTGGAGGAGTGATCTTACGCTTATCGGCACCTGAACTCCACTGATGCACATAATTAAAAAAAGAATCGTTCCAAAACACAAAAGGATTTTGAGTAAGGTCGTTACTCACTTGTCCAGACACTAAAGTGCTGAACACTCATAAATCAGAGCAACTTGTTGACCTTATCCTCAAAGAAATTCTGCAAATGCTTTTAAAAATGCAGTGTAATGTAAGTCTCTGCAACACCTACATCAAAGAAATAAACCTTACGGCTGCAGACCGCAAGATAGAGCTGATGGAGGAAGATATGCAGGAGTCATGCTGTCAACCTGGGACACTGCGTGGGTTCAAGAGCCGTTTCAGAACAGAGAAGGCGATGCCAAAACTCACAGACATTGAGCCCTTCTCAGTGGCCACCCCCTCTGTTCAGCTGCTGAGGACTAAGGAATCCCATGGCCAGAAGGAGACTGCAACAAAATGTCATTTTGCTGATAAATGAATAATTTTACTCTCAAACTAGGCTTTTTTTATTCTTTCACTAGCTTAAGCCCAAATGCTTCCTCTGCAAATTTGCTTCTCCAAGTGCATTTTGGATATGGCTTCCTACTTTAGCTGTGCAGTTGAGGTGAAATCCAGATGTATGAATTGAGGAAATCCTCTCCCTGCTTACTGATCTGCGGCCTTAAAAGTACAGAGTGGGGCAAAACAGTTGTGGGGAAAAGTGCAGCGGGGCTGAACAAAGAAAAAGGGGAAAGAAAGAAAATGGAAATGTCTAGCGGATCAGTAAGAAGGGACAAACATCACAGATCTGAGGAGGGACTAGAGAATTAAGAGACAGGAAGGGAAGATGATAAAAGTGTTAAACATAGCTGGGTGATGAGCAGAACTGATGAAACTGAGTTTCCTGGGCCCTTAGAGCTGAGCTGCCTGGTGTCTAACGACGTGCAAGCTCTGAGCAAAGCTTTCCCAGGAGGCTGCATCATTCATTGTCTCTCTCTTGTGTGAATTTTCCTGGTGCCTATTTGGGGACTTGTTGATGATGCAGTTATTTGGAGACAGAATCCAGGGAGCTCCAGATAAACAATAATTAAGCTTTTTTGTCCTCAAGGAAAATGTTGCAGTCTGAATGAAATAGGAATGAAAGGAACTTACAAAGCGGAAGCAAAAGTGAAATAGAAAAGAAGGGCCTTCTCTACGTAGATCTTCAAGGCTGACTATTTTAAACCTAGATGACTAATGGAGATGAGTTTAAAAAAAACTCTGGAGGGAGAGAGACAAAAGAGTGGTTGATACAGGTGCCTAAAAAGATCTGTATTGCCAAATGACATCCTTGGGTAGAGAGGGCTGAGATGTAAAGAGTTTGATGTTAGGTGATGGAAGGAGAGAAGGGATTTGGGGAAGGTAGGAGAGATGCTTGGAAGAAACTCATTGTAGTCTATTGAAAGTGCTGAGCCTGGACTGTAAATTTGAGTGAGGTAAAGAAAAAGAAATGCAGTTTTCTTGTTAATGTCCACTCCATTAAGACTGAAGGTAACAGATGGGGGGGACGTAGCCAGGCACCCTCTCCTTCCCTTGCAATCTATTAATACCCTGTTATTCTTCAAAGGGGGAAAGTTACAGCCAGGTTATCCTGGCTGGGGCCCACAGGAAGCCCTCTTGTGCCCAGCACAGAAGCAGGCAGCTTTCTCACTTACCAGGCAGGTCTGCAGCTGCCATCTACAACTGTATGCCAGGCAGAATGCACCAGGGTTCAAAAGACAACATTCCACCCTGGCAACGCTGACGTCCCTAACAACCACTGCTCCCCTACCCAAGTCTTCACTTCCTAGAGTCCCCAGTATCTCCATCCTCACCACCTGGTGTCCCCTATACCCCCACTGTTCCTCCCATCCCCAACTTCTGCAGTTGCCCATGTCCCAGGAATTCCTGTGTGCCCACCACACTTCATCCCCAGTAACCCCAATGTCTGCCACTGCCTCTCCATCTGCATGGGGAGCCTCCAGGCCTGGACATGGTACAGTGGATAAAAACATGGATGACAAATTTGTGCTGGAAATGAGTCCTCTTGGGATAAGCAGAAAGTTCAGCCCTTCAGCCTTACACTATTTCTGATGGATAATGGCAGTATGCTGAGTAACAAATTTGAAGTCCTTCATAAACTTGGTTGAGCTTACTACTATAAACATTCTAGATCTGATCAGTTAAAATATATATTTTAACCATGTGCCTCTTAGTATAACATAAATATGAAACAATAAGAGAAGTAAACATTGCAAAAGGGGAAGTATTCAGCAGGCTTATTATAGACACCATCAAGCTGGCCATATACCTTGATTTAAGTTGAAAAAAAAGAAGTTCTGATGCAGATAGATTGCTCATAAGATGTATTCAACATTGCTAGTCCAAACAGCATAATTTTAAAGCTAAGCATTCCCCATACAGCAATGTTTGAACCGAATGCTTTTTATGTATGTGATTAGTTTGCGCAGTTGTGTGATTATGCACATGGGATCTGATTCACAGGATTGCTTCTTTCTTCTTTGACAATGGGAAGATGTAAGAGTCTAAAAGGGTTTCTGCTGGTTAAAAATACTCATGAAAAGTAAAACTTCAGTATAGAAAAGCCAGATAAGGAAAAAAAGATGGAGTTTCTAGATCCGAAATTCCTACTGTGCAAAGAGTTTTAGTGTTTAAGGCTCATAAAATAGATTGAGAGTCCAGTGACATACAAGAGTGGATTTTTTCTCCGCTCTCTATTTGGCTATATATCAGTAGGACTTCTAGGCAGAAGAAAAGTCTTGCTGACTGCATCAAAGATTCGTTACTGGGGACAGATCTTAAAAAATAAAAAGTAAACTTAGTTGAGAAATGTTTGTAAGTTATTTTTTAGTGAATGTTTTGTTCCTTTGCTATAAACACGCATCTTTTTTTTTTTTTTCTGAAAAATAGACAAGAAAATGAAGTAGTTGTGTTCTTTGCCTGAGAAAGAGGTTGCAGACATAGCCTGAGCAGAGAGAGTGAATGAGACCCAAAGACATGGAGTAGTCAGACTGCAACTTTCAGGAGATACTGAAATAAAAAGCTCAAATTGAAATGCTTTGCCTTTCATCTGAAAAACGGCTTGTCTCAAATAATTTCATGAAAAACTGCATGTAGCCAAAGGTAGACAAGGGCGGGCTGTGGTCAGTGGCCAGGACGGTGGTGAGGCATTGCCTTCGGGCACAGGCAGCCCCCGGACAGAGCAGTCACAGCTCATGGTGAGATGACTCAGTCACTTTGCTGCTGTGTCTCAACAAGAATATAAGAGAAAATAAGCATTGGCGTCACATACTCTTGCAGATCTTTTCCGGTCAAAAGGTAGACTGCTACATAATTAAGTTAAAGTTTGGGTTTTTTAATAGTTCTAGGATGACTACGAGGTTCTTGGGACTGCAGAGATGACGTGACATTCATGTGTTCAAAGGTAAAGGTGCACGTGACCATCGTTCATATTGGGAGATTTTAGAGATAAATCATAGGGGACCAGAGGAGAAATCAGTGCTCTGGGAGCTGCGGAGAAAATGTGCAGGGCAGGGAGGAGGACACAGGCAGTTTCTGCAAATCTGATTCTCTTTCTACCTTGCAATTTCACCTTGCTGACTGGGCTAACTTTTGCAAGGCAATTTTCATGCAGGTGCTTGTTAAATTCAGCTCATACACTAAGCTTCTCTTTGGACGAGGAGCTAGCTGAAAGTTGCCATGAAAGGCCTTTATTGGAAGTAAATCCCCTCTCTTAATGAACAGACGCTCATACTCAAGACAATATGGAGTTACACAGTTCCTGTTATAGCCTTAGGGAGGCAGATATCCCCTCTGGTATCCGTGCCCTTCATAAAGCACTGGCACTTGCATCCTTGGTGGATTTGTATGTTCCCATATCCAACAGCTCAGAGTAGGCTCTGTCTGTAGAGCATCTATCACAGCATTAAGAAAGGTTTCTATCATGATGCAGTGATGGTGAACATTTTGTGACATTCTGGAATTGAATGCCCCTCTTCTGAGGGCATTTGATATGCCGTTCTCACTTGCTGCAAACCACATCAATTTTGGAGACACATTTGTTTTAATGCTTTTAACAGCGCATGTCTGAGGTTGAAGAGAAACACCAACTTCTGTCCCAGCAACTGCTTGAAAAATAAGATAAAAAAGACCAACAAAAAGTTGGTGGAATTTAGTCCTTAATACAGCTGGGTTCCTGCTCCTCCCCTCCCTGCTATTTTTAAACAAATTACTTTTAATATTACCTAGACATTAATGTTTTAGATTGAGTACTATTCATGCTCCATAACTGCTTTTCATAAATGTTTTAATGGTTCCAGGCCCAATTCCACTGAGGTCAATTAGAAGATTCCAAATAAATCCTTCCTTCCCCTCCTTGCATTAGTATGCAGCTTGTAAGAGGGCTGACATTGGCCTGTGCTTTTATCTTAAAATTATCCAAAAGACAATTTTCCTATGGGAGGAAGTATCGCTGTATAATTTGTGGGTGGTAGGTAGAGCCATGCTACCCAGGTAGGAACACTTTTTTTTTAATTTAGAACTTGATTTTCAGACACACCGAACACAATTTTGCCTGAAGTTAAATATAGGCTTTGGTAGCCAATACCTCTGAAAACCAGAACCATAATTTCTAACATACCTCATTTTGTCCCAGGCTGTACTGTTCAGAATTAGGTTTAGAGTAGTTTGGAAGCAGATTTCAATGTGTTCTTTCTGCAAATATCTCAGCAAAATGAAGTGGTATATTACATTAAAGTATGTTCTGTTTTATTTATATCATAATTCCATGCCTGTGAGTATCTGACTTTAATCAAATTCATTTTTAAATGGATCTCAAACTTTAAATAACTAAAAGCATCTTTCTTCACAACAAGAATATAGTACATCTTTGGTGTACTACGCCATAAAAATACGGAAGATGGGGTGTAAAATATCTTAGGAAATATTGATTTTCTTATTTGCTCATATTATGGATGGCTAACTGGATAAATACTACTGTGGTTTGTGCAGAAACCTGAGTTCAAATTTCTGTTGTACCTCTGAACTTGCAGTATGGCCTAGGGCAAATATCTTACTGAATATGGCCATAAGCTTTTCTGCTATGCATGCATAAATCTTTGAACCACAGAGGTCTAGCTTTAATCATAACTGCTGTAAGAATATTTTTATATTCTCTCTTTCAATGCTATTTAAATGCAATTTTTATAAGTACTTTTTGGCTTACACTAATTGCAGAGTTTCACATTTTTCTAGGATGTTTTAAGAAATCTGAAATGATTTCTGGTATTTGAAACCAAGCTTGAAATTGCGCTGAGGACACAGTTCTCACAGAAAGATTTTTCAGCTGAATTAATTACAGTACAATCAATCTGTGGCACGTGGGACAAGGAATATCTGTTGATAACCTTGGCTGATCTTACTGTAGTTTGCATTCACAAGTCTGAACAGTTTTCTGGACATATTGCTATTGCCATTATGCCCTTTCTTAATTTATGTACTTGTGATGGTTTTGGCTATCTTGACAAAAAAATCCTATGCTTAAGTCAAGGACTCTGGAACTGTTAGCTTTCAGTGACAAATTACCTGTGGACTCATTATATGCTTATTGTCTAAGGCTTCTTGTAATAGGAAATCTGTTTTGTATATTAGCAATTTACATCATTATCTCTGTGTATTCCAACTGGAACTATTAGAAACACATCTTCCTTCAAGAACAGAACTTGAAACAATTCAGCAAAAGAAATAAGAAATCAAGCTGTGCCATTCTTTTCATTGTCTCCTAGTTATAT
Source organism: Meleagris gallopavo (assembly GCF_905368555.1). Classification (NCBI taxonomy): domain Eukaryota; kingdom Metazoa; phylum Chordata; class Aves; order Galliformes; family Phasianidae; genus Meleagris; species Meleagris gallopavo. The sequence continues at coordinate 18,538,949 of NC_139414.1, read as the reverse complement.
TATCTGTGCATGCATATATGCACTGAGGAAATGCAAAACCCAAATAGCTCTAATATAATTCTAGCTTTTTGAAAACAAAGAGAAAGTCATCACTCTGTGAAGCTGAACCAATAATATGACACCAAGAAAAAATCCACATATGCTCAGCACAGAGCTATATTGCCTTTTTTATTGTCAGCTGCCCGATGCACAAGTAAAATGTCACCTCTGCAGTCTGGTTGCATTCTTTGTCCACTCTCATGAGAAGTAAAGTGCAGGAAACCACATGGGGCAAAAGTAAGCTGAGCTGCCTTCTCACTGCCAAAATACTTCTGGATTGATAGGATGTTGTACATTTTTGAAACATGCACCTCCCAGACTTGTATCTAGAAACAGAAAACAATAAAAGGGTAATCATGCTCTGTAACTGTACTGAATCTCATTGAATGAAATCAAAAATCCTGACGCTGGAAAAAATATTTTCAGTTTAATATGGCACTCTGGCACCCACTTCTACAGCAGGAAACCACTCTGATTTCGGCAGGTTCCAACTGCAATGGAATTTCATGTAACGAATCTATTTGGGACCTATTTCTGATCTCTTTGCTTCCTGTTCCTGATAGGTTTACAGAATGCTGAAGTTATTTCACGGCAATAGCAGCCCAGGTTCAGCCTCCCCATGATGGCTTCCTCCTGGTGCTCTGCTGCATGATTCAGCACAGAAGTGATTCCCTGAATGTGTGCTGGCACAGTATACCTGCTGCACACCTCTTTCTTTCCTGACACCGAATGGATGGAATTGGTTCTGAAAGGTTATAATAAATATTACTACTCATTTCCAATAGGTGGCTCACATAACATTCTTCATGGTTTCCAGAGGCAACTGGAAGGAGAATGATCTTGGCTTTGTGTAGAAAACCTAGACAAATATTGTCTCTTCTGCCAAAGAATTCTTTTTCTTAGATACTCAAATCTTAAACTCCTGTATACTCAGATTTATGATTCTCTGCCACTGTATTTGTTGTAAATTGTGTTTTGCCTAGTTGCAGGTAGCTACAGGGTTTTAACAATCTGCAGAATTGGATCACTAAAGTACTGTTTAAATAAGAAAAAAGTCTATAAAATCCTTTTGACCTTAACAGTATCCACAAACACTGCAAACTTGTTTTACATTAGATTTTATAGATACCGAGGGCATATACATTTTAAATTATGCAGTCTAAGAGAAAACTGGCTTTCAGATACATCCAAACATGTATTAAGTGTCTCCTGAACCTATAAAGAAATATTTCTATTCCATTTAATAAATGAGGGCCTGATTCTTCTATTGTCAGTGGTGTAATTTCATTGACTGCCACAGAACTACAGCTGATTCATAGCTATGAAAACGATAAAGGCAGCACTTTAGCCTAGGGAGATGAGCGAAACTTGAAAGCATCATGCCAGTTGCATTAAATCTTGGTGCAAAACTGAAAGTTAACAATTTAAGAAATGTGTATTATAAATAGTTAATGACTTTTTTTTTTTTTTTTTTCCTGTTTAAGCTGCTGATATTCAAGACTTCATATGGTTTGTGAGGTTCAAAATGAAATTCCCAAGCATGGTGCACATTTTTTTCCCTGGGGATTTCATGTATTTATGTATATGCAGACTGTTTTGTTTATTTGTATTTGAAAGCTTTTTCACCATACAACGAGGTCCTAATTTTTACAGACAATCAAAGCTGTGCCTTACAAATAACAACTGTTTGCTTGTATAGAAAACAACGTCCTACGAAAAATTAAGTTGTACTTATTTTTTAATATAGTACTTAGAATATTAGGTATATGAATCTTGTAAATCAGAATCTAATTAAATTATCAATTCCCACAGCAAGTTCTGCATCTTCTACAAATACATCTCAAACTGTATTAATCATAGTCCTGCTTATGATTTTCCCAAACTAAAGCTTCTGATATTGCTTGCTAAATTCTTAACAGAAATTAAAAAAATCCAAATACTAACAGCAACCAAACCCACTTCATTGCTTAAACAGCAGTCTTTTCCAGTGACAAGTTCTGACTCGCAAAATCACACTCTTATTTATGTACCAACAGATGTGTACAGGCATGGTAGGCTTTTCTGCTCTTATTGGGCTCATGTCTGGCACAAAACCATGCAGTTATAGGGACCATAATCAAAAACTCATCCACATTTTTATGTGTGTTTGTCAGCCTGCATATTCCCCCCAGGCTGGTGGGATTCAGAGTTCAGCGAGCGCCTCTGGTAACCAAAAAGTTTGTTCTCCAACCTCATTAATCACAGCTGGATGTGTAACAGGTTCCTCACACAGCACCTTGTCCAGGGTGCCTTCTAGCAAAGGAAATATAGACTGATTCATGACCCACTGTTCTGAGATGGCAGACAGTGTGTCCATTTGGACTTGACTTCTGGATCCAACACATCTTCCAGAACTTAATGCAGTTAAACAAAGCTTCCCATACGGTACTAGTCCAGCATTGATTTTTAGCTCTAAGTGGAGAGGGAAGAAGCCTTCTGAAGCAACTGTTCCCTTGCTTTCTTTCTGGTATACCTCACAGCTTCCTATCTGTTTTATGTCTATTGCTCAGCTTAGGAATTTGTTTCTGATTGCAGTGTCGAGCGACTGTCAGAAGAGGGCAGCTGCAGGAGAAAAGAATAAATTATGCATCTCTAATTCCTGAAGTTATTTCACTTTGGGAATTAGATCAAATTTCAATACAGAAAGTACACTGTAGCCACAGATATAGCCTGAACATAAAACCTGGTGAGTAACAGCAGGAAATATCTTTCAGATAGACGTGTTACTGCTGGTCATTCCTGTACAATGAGTGATGCTGAGACGCGGTATCCCATGGATACACTTAAATGAGATTTCAATTCTAACAATACTTGCATTACAAAATGTGGCATATAAGCGTACTTGTCTTGTTGACCAAAAATTACACAGATATTTGGATTGTTCTTACCTCTTTTCATTCATCTTAGCATAGCAAAAACCTGCTAGTTACAAGGCTCTCTGCCTCGACATGGTATTTGCGTGCATTGAGGTATACCTGCCCACACAGGTGATTAGCAGCTATTGTCTGAAATAAAGTGATACTGCTGAGAAGCCTAACCTCAAGGAGACTATGGCTATGTACAAGTTTTCATAAATGGTAGTGGTTTACTGAATTACTGCTCTTCAGCTGAGGCAAAGAATCCACTAGCAATTCTGCAAGTGGTACTAATTTGATTACTCATGATCACCTATGATCATTTGAACATACCTCCAATGAGCCTTCTCTTTCTGCAAAAAGAGCTGAGGTTGCAGGTGAACAGTTGCCCTGAATAATGTTCTACATGCATGTGAAACATTGAATACAAGTCTGCTGCTAATTTGATTTGGCGGGTTTCTCAGAGGGTGTGAAAGAAAGCTGAACTTACTGCTACTCATTAGTGGCTAACACAAGCAATTTACAACAAATAGACTAGCTCCATTTGAGTACATTTCCGGGATTTCCTTTGTGTGTTCAGAAAGGACAGGTAAATTATTTCAAAATTAAATGTGTAGAATGACCCACTTTATTGCAGCTTAAGTAACTCTGGAATACATTTTTGAGAAATCCTAGATCCAAAGGAGAATACATTGCTTGCAAGAGTGTAAAAATGCTGAAGGCCTAGCTACTCTTTTTGAGCTAGGCTAATTCAAGAAAAGTGAAGTAATTGCAGCTCACCTCACTTTCATTCTCTCAGTAGTATCACATAGCCTCATCTGCCTGTGGTCACATACAGTGTCTGTGACGAGCATGAAAATAAATCTGCAGCTTAGTCTCTCTGTAGCATCCTAACCAGTGAAAAAGAGAAGCCAACAACAACAACAACAAATCCACACACACACAAAAAAAAAAGCATAGAGAAAGCAAGGAAGAGAAAAAAAGGAACTTCCTCCCTAGTTAGCTCCTCACTTCATATTTTACGTCTGTTATGTTTTGAAGTCCTTTTTTTTTTTTCCTTGTAGAATAGCTATCTTCAATGTAAAATAATCTGATATTCCACTTGTTTGCAATTTTAGAAGGCTTCATGCCCCACATTCATATGTAGCAATTGTTAAAACGACGACTTTATCGGTTGCCAATATTTCATTCAATATGCTACAGAAAGAATTTAAAATAATATTTTCCATAGAAGTTAATGCCTGAAAAGCATGAAGTAAAGTTCAGTATAATTAATATAGTAAAAGCCTCAGTCACCAAAAGGAAATTGCAGAATGTGGGTGTCATGCTGCTACCTGTTGCCTAGCAATATTGCATACGTGTGGCACAAGATTGATAGATATCACCCACTCAGATCGCTGGATTCAGACCTTCACCGCAGAGTTGTCAGTTGAAAAAACTGCCAAGAAGCAGAGGGAGAAATAACAGATGGGGAGGGAAGCATCGCAGGGTAACTTTGTCTCAGTGTCCAGCAGCACACTACCCAAAAGATCAACTTAAAAGCAGGAGATGCTAATTTTTTGTCTGTTTTTCCAACAACCTGTGTAAATATATATGTGTTTATATATATATATATATATATATAAGAAAACTTACTTCCCAGCCAGGTTTGTCTAGGTTGTGCAAGTTGGGGTAATGATATCCTGAAATTAAAATGGCAATTCATTTTCATAATTTTTAGTGACTCACACTGCATTACCTTTAAGTAGGATGAACAGAAAATTCTCTGACATTACAGATAATTATAATGTTATTATAGTGCTCTTGGTAACAAATGCTAAAGTTAAGTTTAAGATGCAACACAGCATTTCAAGCAACTCATACCTTCTCAAAATATACTTTTTGCTAAAATTTTCCATGATCCACTTGGCTTCAAAGTCAGCTTTTTCTGCAAAATCTTTCTATGGAATTAGTTCTGCCATTTTTGAACTGAGTCGAGGAGCCTCCATATGTTCTATTCTAAATTCTGGACTTGCATAATTCCAAAAAATGACTAAAGATAGAAGTCTCAGACCTGACAGGTTTTATAATTCTCATTAGAGGAAGCAAATAGTCTTATTTTGGAGAAAATTAATTAAGTGTTTAAAAATAATGGCATCCAAAGCAATTTTATGAACACGCACAGACTGAAGATATTATTTCAGGCCAAAATGGTTTTAAATACTGTTATATAAGAAGACGTGCTCTTAACTGTTTAAAGTCGTTACACTTGAGGGAAGCCTTATTTATTTAGCCTCATCTATTAATAAGGATTCATTAAAATAATACAAAGCATGAGAAAAAATCTAATTATAAAAAGATGAAACAATCAATTCAATAGAGCATGAACTGCACAACCATCTGTTGAACAGTCCCATTTGCAAAGGATTCCACATCCATCTTAGTCACAGAAAACAGAGAAACTGACAACACAAAAGCCAAGGAGGAAGCAACAAATAATAATGAGTACAAGTAAAATGAATTGGGAATCACAGTTGATCCTAATGCCCATGGAGGCTGAGGATGGCCTGTCTTGGGAACAGAAGAGTGGACCACTAGTGGATGCTGACAAGGATGAGGGAAGTAAGCCAGACTAGCAAGATGCAGGGCACAGAGTGCAGCTCCCCTGGCACAAGGCCTCGGCTGCAGGCCTGCACCACAGACTGCACAAAACAAACATCCGCTCTGCAGTTTGATTTAAGGTAGAAATATTTCCCTAATAGCACACCGAGGGAAAGGCCTTCTGCATTCACTAAGTGTATCTTAATTGCATTCTGTTTTTGCTGACGTTTGGTGCCGTTCAAAGCACTTAGATAAGATTTTTGGAGGTATTGTGTGACTTGAAAACTACCGGTATCGGCAAGCACTCAGCTGCCTTCCAGTCAGTTCCCAGCACACCCATACAGCAGTTGCTCCTCACTGCACTACAGCCAAATCCCACACAGAACCAGGACTTGGGGTCTCCTACACAGAGCCGGAGACCAAGCGAGGCAGGTGCAGGAGGAGCACATTAGTGCTGATTAACAGAGATCAATAAAAGGAGTGATGGTGGGCACCTGTGGGCTTTGTGAGGTCTGGACACCTGTGGCAGGAGCAGCTTTCCTTGCTCGAGATTGGGAGCAAACTTTTGCATCTTGTGGAGGGGTGAGTAGGCATTTCTTTTTTTCTTTTAAACTATACCAAGTCGCTGGTTTATTCCCTTTTATGTAATTTAGAGGTACAGCAGCTGAAAAGTGAGATGTGAGTTATTTGAGTGGTTCAAAATTGTGGCTTTGAACGTGTGCTTTGGCTTTGAGGAAGGCTGCTTTGAGGTGGGTCTGTGCTCTGTGATAGGAGGCAGGCATTGAAAACACAGTGGCCTGTGGGAGAGCAGGTCAGCCAGTGAGGAAGTGGTGGTTTTCTCCTGCTCTAGTTAATATTTCCGTAACACAAAATGATTTCAGTAGTCTTGATAGTGATGTTAGGAAAAATAAAGCATGGTGATGCACAATTATGGTAAAAAGGTTTGTAGCTTTAATGAGGGGATTTTGCTTTTTTTCTTGACCTTAACGTGACACTCTTTTCTTTCTGGCAGTCAGTGATTCAAAACGATTAATTTTTCTCCGTTTGACAAAAGAGAAAATATTTTCATTTATATTTGTTGAGGAGACTAAGGGAGGAAGCCTGGTCTTCTTCTCATGGCAATGTGGGCATTTCAAGAAAGAAGTGTTCTGGGAGGCCCTGAAGAAGCATGTGTCATTTATTTTAATTTTCTTGTGGACTTTCTAGTATTACTAGGCTGGCGTCCAATTTGGCATTTATATAGCAGTCAAATGTTGGGTAACATTTACTTGAAAAAAAAAAAAAAACACAACAGCCAAAATAATGTAATGGACCAACTTCATCTTGCTTAAGCCTATTTAAAGATACACACCTTTCCAGCCTGAGGAACGTAACTTTTTAGCTCCATTCTGACTATAGGGAAGTCTCAACCAAGAGAGTGGAAGGGTGCCAATAGAAGCACTATTATTTGGCAGGCAGGAGGTAACCTTACAGTAAACAGCTGTCAGCTTCACAGTCTAGCTGAATTTTAATGGTTCAAAGACTAAAGAGAGAGATGATTTTGCCTGGGGTCTCGGCTGGATTACTCAGGGCTGTGTTTAAGCCATCACATTAGGGTCACGTGACTTTTGTATATAAATTCCTCAAAGGTGCCATTAAAATGTCAGTTCTTAACTTAGCTAGAACTATAAACCACTCCAGTACAGTTTAAATCTCTGATCTAGTATAAGGCAATCAAAACAGAATAAAAAGAATACTGTGTAGTTGGAGGCACTGTCATTTCTAACTACATGCAGGTTCATGCCATTAATCCCAATCATTTCAAGTTGGCCTTGTTCTGCATGTAGCAGAGAGCTAGATTTAGTATGGGTAAAGTACTTTTTTATTAGGAAACATAGAGAATTAGTTCCTTAAACTTAACTGCAGTGTGTAAATGCCAGTTTCTTTCCTTCTTGAGTGTCCATCAAAATATGGACGCCTACTTACTAAAGCTCTACTGCAACCATTTCCTCTATTTTTGGAGAAATACAGGGATTAGTAGCAGACTTAGAATATTGATAGAGTGTAGAAATCAGAGACGACCATATCTTTCAAATTAGGCTACTGGCCTGTGAACCACACTGCATAAAAATAAAATAAAAATCTCCACTACTTGCAGGGGTCTGTACTGAAGCAGCGATTTACAACCATTTCTTATGCATGAAAATAGAACATTGAAATTCGTAGTGCAATTCTACACCAATCCAAGTACCTTCAGTTTCTGCTGTGGACTATGCACATGAACTTACCTTCCTGTCAGTGACAGTAGACAATTAAAGCAGTAATTTAATTGGTGATTCTGGAGCAAAGAGTGCTGGGATGAATATTGATAACCTTAATGAAGGAACAAGCTGTGATAATAGATCCTAGTGCTGAAATGCAGTATGATGAACTAGGGTTATGATTTGAGGAAAGTTAGAGATGCGAATCTAGAAGTCAGTAAAAACTATAAATTACAAGTGACTAGCTATGTGTAGTTTCAGAACCCAGCATATTTGCCTGCACCTGGTCTGCCTCATGAATCTACACCTGCAGGATATTGGTATTTCTGTTACAGATACGAGTAAGGCTATCCATTTTCTAACTGCAGCTGTATACCAAAGCACTATGTATCATGAAAATCAGAAGGCAGGGGCAAATGCACTCTGCTCTACTTATGTTTTAAGCAGTAATCTTTATATTATTCTGTTACTCCTACTCCATAGGAGTCAGAAATCCTGTAGCACTCTCAAAAAATTATACTGCGGAGCAGATGAGCGTATCTCCAAAATGGACGTTTGTTGGAAGATAAAGTTGAGCCCTGCAAAGGAGATAAAATGCAGATTTATTGAAGCAAACGACAACAAAAAGCTGTATATTGGATTTCAAGTCCTTTTTATATTGTAGGGTCTATAAAATCAGGATCCTTGCCCTTTATATTGCAAGTCAACCAGGAACAACCATTGAAAGCTTTTTTTTTTGATCACCCATCTTTTATTGTAATCAAACATACTGAATTCCAGAGTGATTTGTAGAGTAATATTATATTTCTTCAGTAAAAACAGATAAAATTGCTCCTAATGCTTTATCAATAAGTTTTCTTATGATATTCATGGAAGTTCATTTTCTTGATGCTTCACCAAAGGCACAGAGGCACTTTGAGTGCATTATTCCAGAGTACCTATTTCCAAAGACTTATGCCCCTTCACTTCGGGTAAGATTTATCACCCTTGGAAAAATGCAGGTAAAACAGGCTTTATGCTAAGAAAATAGGCAAAGCAGAAAGACTGGTTAGAGGTGCCTGTGGAAGGAGTACAGAACAATTAATTCATTTACACCTACTCCTCAGTCCCTCTGCAGAAAGGAGAAGCTATTATGATTGTTTTCATATATAAAAGTACAGTACTGCTGCTTTCAAGAAATGACTTACTTCACATGTTTTCGTTCCTTTCCCAACTGGATTCAAATTTCCCACTGTGCTGTCCTGTGTGGAGTCATGATGAGCCTCAGAGCTGTGTGGACTCAGTTGTGTTAAGCTGGATGTAATAACTGGAGTCAATGCATAATGTTGAACTGTCAAGCTATAGATGGGAGTTCAAATATTGAGAGCTTAGCTTACTTATTGCCATGACAATCACTACTGAAAATATTTTTAGCTTATACTAAATGTACAGAAAGGGGAGAAGGAAAAGGCGTTTGAGATGTGAAGCATAAAGATGTTAATTTAAAAAAAAAAAAAAAAAAAAAACATTGCCTATCCCTTCAGTGAGTGGAATATTTAAAAGGGGGCCCTTGGTTTGACAGTCTAGGATAATTAAATTTGGTATTAACTGTCTTCTCAGGGATTGAAAAAAGATAAGTTCAGCTAGGCAAGCACTGCAATTTGGTCATACTTGTTCTTCTGAAACAACTGATTGTGGCCTGCACATCATGCACATCTCTGCTGAATAACTCTTTTGGCCCCTTGCTGCCTCCTCCTGTCTCCAAAAATACAGAACTCAGTGGTAGCTACTTAATCTCATAGTAGTGCTCTGGGTTTTAATTAATAGTGCTTTATGGAGAAGTCTAACAATGTCTGTCAGTATGTTTGCTGCTAGGCATTGCACTTTCTCACCCAGTTTATAAGAGAAAAATGACATTTGTCTTTGCACCCAAAGTACTGTATAATAATTTATTTCAAAAATAAGTTCCTACTTTTCTTGTAACAATGTCCATGAAAGATGCTTCCAAAGAGGCATGATAAAAGAGGGTTTTCTTTAATTAGAGATGTCATGAGGACAGTGAATAAGTACTGATGATTACTATTTCAAATGTCTAATGACCTTTTCACTAAAGCAATTGGACAGTGAACCTCTATCATGCTCTATTGCTTGGCACAGAATTTGTGGTCTTTGTGCCTATGGATAAACAAACAAGTTGACTTTCTGGTAGAGTAATATACCTCAAGACTTTGCATTACAGTTACTATTTTTTAACCAGATGTTAGAGTGTGAACTTTGAGAAGTAAATGGTTCAAGATTGTATATCACAGACTGTGGCCATAATTTACATTGTAGAGCGTTTCTATATTATCTGGCACAGAAACAGGAGAATTGATGTATGCCAGCACAAACGGTGGAGAACAGGGTCATTTGCACCAAGGCAACTCCCTGTTCTTGTATGGAGATGTACAAAACAGTGACAGGTGCAGCATCTGTTGAATTGTTTGTAGTGCAGCAGCCAGGAACATACTTCAGTTTGCTCAACAACAAAGTGGTTTTTATTCTTTTTTTTAAGTAACATTCAAAAGATAAAAAAAAAAACTTACCTTTCAAGCTGCAATGCTGAAATGTTTGATTATAAAATGACCAATGGAACCTTTGTGTCTTGTCTTTAGGGGCAACCAGAAGATTTGATGTTGAGACAAAACCAAACATACCTAGGGCTTTTGCACTTCAGTTTTGGGGAAAGTGACAGTGCTTATTGTCTGCATTATGAATAAGTCAGTCAGTTGATTAGGAAGCACCAGTCCTTGCTAAAAAATATCAGAGCACTTTTTTTATACGGAAGAATCAGAATTATTTAGATGGCTCCAAGAAGGTAGCTCTTTGCGTTTGGGCCCGGGGTAATGTGGAAAACGTACAGGTGGAGTCCTGGCTGAAAAGAGCATTTTTAAGTGCTACTGACAATAATTACAGTGTATTTAGGCTAAACAGCTTGACCACAACTCAAGTGTGTGGCAGAATTTCTTAGAATCACGTAAGATTAGTATGAGGCTCCTTCATTCCTGCCAGTACTGTATTCATGCTGGATTACATGGCAGCGTTATAATGCTTCTCATTAAAGAAGTCTTTGACTGTCATAGCCCAGTGCTTAGTAAGAGTGGAAAAAGACACAAAGGATTTCTCACCTGCTTATTTTCACAGTAGCTTTGGTTCTTGAATCACGCGGTGCAAAGCCTCCAAAAACTGTACCTGAAAAATTTTCTGGTAAATGCAGAACTGTGGTATTTCCTATTTAAAATACAAAAACCAACGGGAACAATTTTCAGTATTTACATTGAAGCTGTGAAGGCAAAAAATGTCTTGGCTGAATGGGTTCCCCCTCAGTTCTCTGTTTGAGAAATATCTATAAAGACTGAATAAGTGGTGATTTCTGGACAAAAGAATGAGTTGAGTTAATAATGTGAGCACTGAGGTAAAGAGTAGTTTACAGACACAGCTGGTGTGAAAGCCCCGTTGTTTCTTTAACGAAGGTATTGACTGAAGCTGGACTGCTATAAATCTTCTTGGAAGAAATCTGTATGTATACAAGCTTGAAAATTTAGTCTGCCCTGTTGTGATTGAGACAGAAAAAGACTTGACTCTCAGAACTTTGCTGGTCTGTAAAATAACTAAAAGATTTGCCAGGAAGGAGAAAGACAATGTGATCTGGTACACATTTTTTAAAAGAAAATTGAACTTATACCTCCACTTTATTGAGACATTAATCCTAGAAAATTGGCTCCTACATATAACCTGAAACCTATATCACATCCTTCTACTTGTTCTCTGATATTCACCAATTGAAGGCATATCACAGAAAATAAATCCGTTTTCTTGTCCAAAATATGAACAATTTTGAGAGAAAACAGTGAGCTGAATAGAAAGCCAAGGGAAAAAAGCCATGTAACTGCAACAGATAAATAAAATTACTGCCTCTAACTAATAAACTGGAAACCTGAGTACTGAGTTTGACAATAATATAAGAACTATAATTTGGCTCACAAACCTCACAAGAAGTAGTAAAAATGGTTATGTGTTTTCTTGATGAGAAGCTGGGCATGTTGTTGACCTCATCGTTCTACAGTGCTTCTTCTCTGGATATTCAGAGCACACAGCACTTCCACTGAAATCTTTTGTTCTGAGTGCTGGAGTGTTGCACACAGTCATCTTCTTGTACAATTGGAGTTGTGCAGAAAGCAAAGCCCAGATCCCAAACGTTCAGCCATAAAGGCTCTTGGGGAAACATTCAGACAATAAAATGTACAGTGCAAATACTGGATGCAGCAGTGAAAAGTGGTCGGTCATCCTTTTGCAAATACTCCACAGGCTGTTTGTAAGTGGTAATTATGAACTGCCTGTCATTTAGGTAATAGTTTACTAACTAGGATAGCCAGCAGGCAGTGCTGTTGGACTAGCAGGCTCCTTTGAATGACTGCACGGCTAGAAATAGAAGTCTTGGAGAGGTTTCTAATTGCAATTTAAATCTTTATAGAAAGTATGCTGTTATGAGTGCAAGCTTTGTCATAAAACCAGATCCAAAGGACACACAAGCCAGGCATCTCAGTAATTGAACACTAGGGCTGCACGTTAGGGATTTGGGTGCTTCAGACAGAGTTTTACCCTCCAGATTTTAAGGATGTTGCCAGTTAGCAGTGCTGTGCAGTTGCACAATGGGTTTGGTCACGCTGGCAGGAATGTCAGCTGCAGGATGAGATTGTGGTGATGCTGGAAACAAAGATGGCTTTCTTACAGTGACTTAGGTAATTTTGGTTGGCATGTGGTTTACCTTTGGTCTACCCAGTTGCTCGTGATCTTGATCTAAATGTCAACTCCCTTTCTGTTGTCTATAATTGATAATCTCCTTCATAGCTTTATGTAGGCAAAGGATGGATTTATTCCCTGGTGATTTAATGCTGACTTCTTCAAGTTATTTGGACAATTGCGTGTGAGAGAGGCGATTAAAAATGTTTAATTCTGGCACCTAGCTTTCCAAGCTATTTGACATTGGGCAAATTTCTTTCTTTTTGTATAATTTGTCTGTCTTTCCATGGGTGAAACCTGCTTTGATTTAACTGTTAGTTGAGGTCACTTAACCATCATCGAAGCTCAAGTGAACTTACTTGATTTGCATGCTGTGAAATGCCGCAAGGTTTCAGGACCAGATCTTCTGGACATCTGGGAGATTTGTCTATTTCCAAGAAGTCGTGTCAGTTTATATTAGCAGAAGATTTCATCTTCAATTTTTTCATAATGGTGTATCTGATCTGAATCCAAAGGTCCATAAATGACATCCACTGGGGGAGTGAAAATATTAAAAAAATAATAATAAAAAATCAAACCTTCCTATATATATCTCTTTATGCAGAAGTATTCTACTAACCATTTTTCTGAATGTGCATGGAAAAATCGAGCAGTACATAGAATCTATAGTGGAAAGACAGTTGTGTATTTTCATACAGAATTGATGACTAGTTATAGGAGGCAGAATTACCAACTCTAGAGAACACAGATGTTAACTGGCGTAATGCCCTCTTGATGCAAATAAATACATTAGATGCTATAAAAGATTTTAAAACAGGAGAGCTCATCTTGGCAGGAGATATATTTGCTGGATTTGTGCTATTCATTTTGTTTTATAGAATTGCTCTGGAATTGGAATAGACTATTTGAGGAGCTTCAAAATGCACCAGTAGAATGAGGGTTTAAATTCACTTTATTTCTGATGGTTTTTAAAGGGCAAAAAAAGCTTAATCCGTGCATAGACACTTCACCTCTCTTAGCATCCACAGGGTCTGAGCTTACATGTCTGGTGAGCTCAGTAATGACATGATCACAAAGTGAGGAAAGGCTGGACAACTGTTCAAACAGCCAGGGCTCTTGGTATGTCTGAGGCACCAATGAGGGGCACTTTCCCTTTCCATTCAAAAGCTGTGATACTTGCATTCTTCTTCTGTCATTAATATTCTTTATGATCCTAGTCTTGCCAATGTTAGCCCTGCCAATCTTTCACCACCTGCCACACTCTTCAAACACTTCTTTTTATTCCCATGTGATTGTCTGAATCTCTTCCAAGTAAACCCAAGGGAATACAATGTGACCTGTCTCCTCCTTTTCCCCTACTGCTCTCTGTTCCTGTTGCCTGTCAGAAAAATATGGGAGAGTTTTGTATGCACAACTTTTATAACAACCAGAGGGGCAGAGGCATCTGTTTATGACAGCAATGTTCAAAAACATGGTCAAAAAGGTAGTGACATAGCCTGGGAAGCATGGCTGGGGTATTTTAAGGCAATGCTATCCCCTGCTCTTTGTACTGTTTTTGTTCTGCTTCCGTAAAGAAAAGGACCCACACATCAGCCCCTCAATTCAGCAATGGGGAGTTTGTTCAAGCCCACCTAGAGAGGACGGAAGAGCTCTGGAGGCTCTGGGCGCTGGTCTGCTTCATTGCAGCGTTTCCTGTCTTAAAGTCTTGCTGTTCCTTTGCAACGTTCATTATTAGAGTAGAATGAAGGGCAGAGGGGAAGCATGAGCTTGAGTTTTTTCTCCTAGCTGGTTGTCACATTCCATAGCTGCTGCTTTAATACCTTGCAGTCATTTATTTGTTCCCAAGACGTGTCCTTTAACTTCCTGTTCTCATTTTTCAAGCGTTTTGGAGCATTTTGCCTCCCCCCTTTGTTCCTTCTGATTTTCTGATGTCAAGATAGCTTTTTTGTGTTCCATGTTGTTGTTTTATGAAGCCTTTATCTCATACTCATCTCTCTCTCCTCTACATGCTACTGTGAGCTCCATTTACCAGTGTCTGCATTTCTGCATCGTATCAATCTCTCAATCTGACAGATGCAGCCTATAGAATAACCTGTGCATGATGCATGCAACCCAAAAATAAACATTTCAGCATTAGGTGCGTCATACCTGCAAATACCTCTTTTATCTAGACACGTTTATTTTAATACTTAGTGTACAAATACCAGTATCTCAGCATACTCTGCAATACCATCTGCCACTTGCTCTTGTATTATGCATAATTTAAACATTGGAGTAACACAGGGTTATATTAACGTTGCCGTGTTCATACGTAGCTTCAAACTTTGACAAGTATACCAGTGTGTTATAAGGATTACACAAAGTCTTTCACAGAGGTTTGAAGTGGAGCTCTTACACAGAATTTACAGAATGTAAATTCAAACAAGATGTCACGGCAATAGTTGTGTGATGAGTTCAGGTGATGCTACGTACTTGTTCTGAATCTTCTCAATAACTTAAATATCAAAGGGTAAGAATGACAGACTTGTATGATAAGAAATGAGAGTATAACCCTCTGGCATGCTCCCTGACTTTATTTTTCAGTTCTCCTTAGTCTGGAGGAAACTTAATTCATGTGTTCAAGTGACTTAATCTATAATTTAATGAACTGCTGGGGTGTATTTGTGGAATGTTATTGTTGATAGGGCACTGAAATGGCTGTACTTGGTCGGACTGGTTCTTGAAGCCATTATCCATAGTAAGATCCTGCAGTAACCTGCCATGTGATGAGCATGAATTAGATTTACTTCTGGAGCCCAAGATTACTTGCACCTCTATTTCACGTTCCAGGACATGTTTGGATATTTTCATTTATTTCAGGTTGTTCATGCCATAATTATTCCACATTAACATTCTGTTAAAGAGAATCATGCTAAATAGGGACTGCTTTTGAAATGCGTGTAAAGCAAAGCTTAATTAACGCCAGCTTTCTGGTAGTTTCCTGTGCCACAGAATTCGGGCTGAGTTACTGTGGGAGAATGTAGTTACTGATAGCTAAAATGTGGTAAATGATTTTAAAAAGCAACTTTCGGTGTTGCAAATCATTAGTTGTTTCCATCACTGTGTGCCTTTGCTCTGGTATGTCACAAAGTTCCCGAAGGCATTGTTAAAGGCTGGGGATGTGGTGTCAGGTTGTTCCTGAGGGCTGGCAGCAAGCTAAATTAAATCACTTTGAAACAGCCTTTTGCCTTTCCAAGGCTTCTGGACTTGCATTCCAAGGCCACAGATGAAGTCTCAGAGCTTCACCAACAGCGGGACCATCTTCAGTGGCAGCAGAGCACTGAGCCTTCTGAGAAGTCCCACCCTGTGCCAACCTGGCTCTTCCGAGTAAGGGCCTTTGGGCTTTTCAGCAGTACATATTCAAAGCCACCCTCTGTCAATTCTGAAACAATTTGTGCTTGATCGCTGGTACTTCTTTCGTCTTTAGGAGAAAATGGTCCTCGTTACCCCATTTTGCAATCGCAAAGCCATTTCTGGGTAAAGTGATTTTGGAGGAATTTTGGATATTAGTTCTAGTAATAATGATATAAATAAAGAACAAAGTATTTTATTGTTAAAGCACTGGCTAAGAATTACTACCATCCTTAATGCAGAAGGAGCTGATTGGATGCAAAAAAAACCCCTTTATATCCTGAGGTAGTAGGGGATAGGGTGTTAGCCTTGCACTTCCAATGCTCTTTTAGTGGGTATAAGTCTAAAGAAATACCTTAGCAATTCAGTGCCAGCTAAGCAGTAGGTAAGTTTGGATCATCTCGGAGTCTCTGATCTTATTAAAGAGAAGCTGTATATATTGAACAGATTTTTCAGACTACAGCGTGAAAAGTGTGAATATTAAGGTGCTCCACTGTGTATTACAGTAGGTTGTGCTGTTCCTAAATGTCTTTAACTGTGGTCCAGAATCCTCTGTAGCCATTCACGCTGCACTTTTGATCTATTGTGGACTTTGTGGCTAACTTAGTGTCAAGAAAGCAAAGCATACTGTTTTGATGTAACATTGAATTATGGTGTACCTACCCTGCCCTGGATCTGGTGTTTTAGCACTGCTGTTGAATGGTATTTCTTGGGGAACTGATCTGTTTGCTGTTAATGAAAGCTATCTGAATAAAACAGAGCACTGTATCTGTAATGAAGCAGCAGAAACTATACATTAAAAAAAAAAAATTAAAAAGAACAGCAGAGTAATTTTCCTTATTGTTTTATCCAATAAATTTTCTTTATGAATTTTGCACTTGAAATTGAGCCCTCTCCCGAAAGGCAAAATACAAAGATCATATGTACAAGAATGATTAGTGAACTGTGCTGGAGCATCTTTTTGTGAGTCAGTATTTTATACTTCTGTTACATTAATTATTGAATCCTTGAATCACCTATTCATGATCATCGTGCTTTTCAAAGTGCAGTAAAAGAATATAAAAGCTAGATTTCCAGCTCGTGTTATTTGATGATGTGCTCACATCTACCCGCTCTTACTGTCAAGGTACGGTCATTTATGTGATGGCACTTCCGCTTGTATTTCTGATTTTTGCATTAACTAACTAAAGCATAAGATCTAGGCAAGGCATTGAGCACCATGTTTTCAGGCGGCAGAGGGGATGATGGCAGACGTATATTGCAGGGGTCGTACCAACACACTTTGCAGAATCAGACAGGCTGTCTCTGAAATTATCCAGTAATCACAATGGTTTCAAGATCTCAAAAACTGGAGTTTAGTCTGATATTAATAACTGACTTTTCTGGAGGTTGCATCCTGCTTCTGTAGGGGGAAGAATTTCATTTTACTTAAAATAGCAAGAAATTTGTTCTTCTCCTGCTGCTTTTGATAGGGTGCTTTACTACTCTATAACCCTTGTGGGGAAAATATTTTGCTCAAGTTCTATTTTTATCTCCTGTTTGTTTATTTTTAATTACTACTCCTGTGCCCTGGGATTTGCCATTGATCTTCATCTGCCTACACAATTACCTTCAGCTTGCTGAAGGGTTTATTTTTTAAGTTATATGTGCTCTTTTAACACTTTGTGTATTTCTGTGTAACTGCTTGTAAGAAGAGGTTTCCACGTTACTTGGAGGAAAGGTGGCTTAATATAACTGAAGTTTCAAGGGTATATTAACAAAGAGATGATGTTGTCTGAATAGTACTGATATCTTAAGGTGATTGTCTTCATAACAAGATCTTGGGGGAATGTGCAGCATGAAATGAGGTGTTCCTGCCCCAAGGTTACCTAGGGAACACTGTAATATAAAATGTGGGAGTTTAATGTCTTTAAGAGCATTTTAAATGCGCTGAAGTTCTTTGCAAAGCAACTCCCACTAGCTTGAGAAATATCTCTTGAATTTATGAAAAATTTATCTAACTTTGCTGGAAGAGACTGTTTTTACTTCTCACAGTACTGGAGGCTCTGCTCTCTATTTAGGCTTTGCGGGATTGTTTAAATATAAATTCTATTGTTTTGTTTGAAGAGAATGGGATCTTTGAGTAGATAAGTGCTGATTAACTGCATTACTATGTAACCTGAGGTTCTGCCCTAAAATTTATTTTCCTTCATCTCTGAAGAAATTGCTTTCCCTGTATAAGCAAATGTTAAAAAAAAACAAACAAAAAACAAAAATAAACATTTTCTGCTCCGATTAATATTGGCAGCAAAAGTCTAAAATTTCCTTCAGCTATGAGTGTTTCAATATCTGCTAAAGGTTTCTGATATATTCTATCCTAACTCTTAAATATGTATTGTAAAAATTGAGCTGGTGTTGAAAGATACTTGCCAACTAAGGGATGTGCTATTGGAATCACAAAAGAAGAGTCCCACACCCAGGTGATCTCCCTAATTGGCACTGAAATTCTTGTTCTGTCCATGTCTGTCTGCCTTCTTGCCAGAAGGGACTTCTTGCTGGGAATATCGGTGTTAGAGAATTTTTGTGGCAGTAAATATTAGCTTTTGGTTTGGGATTAGTCTGAAAGATCCTATGACTATCTCACACATTTGCTTTCCAAAATTATGGGCTGAGCAGTTTCTCAAGAAAAGTCTGAAGAAGGTTGATAATTGAACGATCCTTTTAAAAATCAGAAGAGAACTGTATTTACAGATTTTTCTCTGCTACTTGTAGATCGGAGATGATTTGCCACTAAATTCAAAGGGGCAGCCTATATAAATCCGCCTCAGCGGAGCCCACTTACACAGTATGGAGATTCAGCCCTACCAGTTCTTTTTCAAGCAAGTTTTGCAGAACCCATTTTATGTCAATTGCTTTCATTTTTATTCAGTCTGATTTGACTAATTATTACTTCTGTTAGAATGGGCCAAACGGCTCCTGTCAGAGCCTTCTGCTCAAATGACTCTGGAGAGAATGATGTGTAGTGACAAATCTTGCAGCTTATCAGTGAGGACCAAGGAAATTTGTTGTCCTGAGTGCTATTCACACGTGCCTGAAGCTCAAGTAGCTGCCAGGCTGTGCCTGGACTTGGTTCTCCTTCCTCACTCTGTTCTGCATTGCCACAAAGCTACAGTCTCACTGTGAACTGTAAAAGGTCAGCAAGCTGTGCAATTAATCTGAGCTACATGCATATCTCAGAATATGCCACGCTGCATCATTTCAGCTATTGTGCAAACTGTTACCATAGTTCAGGTTTACTTTGGAAGTTTCTGCAGGCCTTAAGAACCTTCAATTTCATGAGCAAATTTGAAATGATTACAACCTTACCAGTAAATTCATTTTCTCTCATGCTCTGCAGTTCTTGGATTTCCCTCTGTTCCCTGTGGGGAACAGATTCATTAGACTTGGGACTAAGATTCATTAGAATGAGCACATGCATCTTTCTTTAATCATACCACATCTGAATCACTGCAGTGGTGGTTGCTGAAGTGCATGCAGAGAGTTTGTAGAGAAATGTTTAAAGAAAATCCAACTTGCATGCAACTTCCTCTGCTTTTAATCCTAAACCAGGAGAAAAATGGTTGTCATTTTAACTGGCTCCACTGCTTCCCTTCTATATATTTGGGCTGAGAGGGTTTGTGCCCCATGCACGTACTACCTCCTTCTGCTGGAGGAGACGTACAGCACCCAGCAGGCTGTTCATTCTAACAGGGCATGAGGGGTTGTTTGTAGCCTGCCCACGAGGTGATGCTGTACTGGAAGGGGTGATGGGATGACTGAGGTTTGCTCAGGCTGAGCCTCTGACTGTGCTGATACTGAAGGATTGCTTCAGACCCGGGGCTGTTGACATCTGCACTGAACAGTGCAGCAGTGAGCTAAAATCCCACACCAGCTTTTCTGAATGATGATGTTTGCTTGAATTTTCCACGTTTTTTCCTCTCTTCTTGGCTCCTGCTTTGGAAGATAAATATTAGAGACAAACTGAAATTTCCCTTTCAGTTAGTCCCATCTCATGGGTGGGGAAAAAAAACAAAGATGGAGAATCCACTGCTACAAGGTGACTGCTACAGTCATGTTACAGCTGACTTTGCGTTTGCACAGACACCACGAAGCAGGTTTCATGCTGCTGCCACCACTGTGATATATAACATGCTCAGGCTTTGCATGTGGCAAACTTGGGCTGTGGAAAGGGACGGATGGCACGGGGCAGGCGCTGGAACGGGCAGCTGTAGCATGCTGCCTGTGGTAGCAGGGCTGTTTCCCATTTATTACAAGATGCATGGAGGACAAGGTCTGAATTGCTCTCCTCGGGCCCCATGCTGTGTTAATGCTAGTGAACAGCTGAACTCATCTGTTGCTGCTGTAATTCCTTCTTCAGCAGAATTTCCCAATTCGTTCACTATACTACGTGTGTACTTATATTACTGTTTTAAAGTTATCCTTCCCTCCATCAAATCCTCTAATTAAAATGAGTAGAGAAGGTTTGTTTTTCCCCTCTTTGTGAGGCAGAGTGCACTTCCCGTTCTCCCAAAACACAAATCCTCAGACTCCAGCAGTTAAACTGCAATTCATAGTGCTAACATTTGGATTTGGAAGCATTTCACAGTCGCAGATGGGGCTCCACAAGGTGCAAAGCAGTGAAGAATGCTGTAAATTGTTGAGTCAGGTTAAATTAAAAAAGTTAAAAGGGGAAGAAAAAAAACCTCTTAGATAAGCAAGGGAAGATGCTCTAAAAGAACAGCAGCTCATATCTGACTGTATTCCTACATTTCCCCAAAGCAAGCAGGGCCAAGTCCAGTCTCCAAGAAATGTTGTGGAGCTTGGAGAAGATGAGTTAAGGATGGTATGTTCTGGAGGCACCTCCAGCCTGTGAGAGCAGCATGTCAGGGGATGGAGGCCTGTCCCACCAAAGCTCCTTCATGTCTGTACGGTGCTGGCAAGACAGGTAGATGCTGGCTTGGCTCCAAGCTGCTGAGATGGGAAAGGAGGAAAGGGAGAGGGGAGGACACTTCAGGGACTGTGGTTTTTGCCAGACTTTGTGGGGCCACGGCTGGTGGAATGGGGATGGCTGCCTATGGATAATGCCTTGCACCTTCTTCCTTCCTAGAGCTTTGGGTGCTCTCTGGCGTGGTGACTTGGCAGAGTGGTCCATGAGCAAGGTTGATTTCCATTTGCTTCTGCATGATTAACGTGCTTTTTGTTAAGGTGCTGCATTAAATGTGCTTTAACTCTGGTCTCTGGTCAGTTATGCTTTGGGTTTTGAAGAGGGTGGGGGTGGGAGTTTCCTCCTGGAATATGCTGTGAAATAATATCTGAGAGACTGGAAGGCAGCGCATAATTACAGGGGCAGCAGAAAATGAAACTTGAGGGGTGAATAGCGCAAAACCTGCAAAGCCAAAGAAACGACAGAGGGCTGAGCACCTTGTGGACCTGGAGCTGCATGGCCAGGCCTGGGGGCTGGTTGTGGGGGTTGTCATGCAGCCATGCACTGCATTGCAACAACTAAACGAGTTCCAGTCTGCCCTGAGCTGGAGGGAGCAGAGAACTCCCTGAGCCACTGCTTGCTTTTCTCCCCCCCAGTGTTTTGTCCAAGCAGATCTAAAGTAATTACAGAATGGTTAAGGTTGGAAGAGGCCTTTACCATTTTGCAATTCTGTAACTGCTTTGTATTGGTTGTCATTCATATCTCATTTTGATATTGTACTAATTCCATTTTAGACCAGCTGTATGCTTGTATTATCTTACGGCATCTCAAACGAGCTTTTAATTTACAGCAAAATCCTTGGAATTCACTTTTAAGATCAGCACTGGTGATAATTCTTTGTGGTTTGAGGAGAAAGGGAAGGGTCTGGAATGATCTCAGTGGGGTTGAGAGATTTTTCTCACACCGTGGTGCTCAAATGTGGTGCACAGCACAGACCATGATGGAAAGTGCAACTTTATTCAAATTGTGAGTTCAGAAATGATGAAATCAATTGTAATCAAGCAATATTGTAAGGAAAAGAAGGAACAATGGGCTGTTACAAAGATCTAAGTCTTCTTTCAAGCTAGGGCAACTTCTTAGATTTGTTTAGTTTGATGCTGGTAGCAGTGAACAATTCTTTTTCTCTTCCTTTCCTTCTACTCTTACATCTTTTTCCTGCATATTTGTACATTGCACAAGAGTTGTGCTTTGTCTCAACTCTGGGCTTAGTGCATGGTATCCCTCAACGGGAGCTTTGCTGTAATGCTGCTGTGGCTGCTGAAGGAGCCCATTCAACCTTTGGCTCCAGCATCCATCTTGTGAGTCAGCTTGTTGTGTAACCTCATGGAGACTGCGAAGACCAGGTATGTAAATTGGAAGTTAATTGACTGAGCTGTTGCAGAGGTGTGAGCCTGGGATAAGATGGTGATCACTGAGACTCCTGATTGAGGGGAGGGAAGAAAACAAAGAAAAAAACATTTTATTTTTCAGTGTAGGGGGTCATAGAGGCATTGTAAACTTATGGTCTACAGAGATTCAGACTGCAGATGAGGCAAGAATTATATGGAGCAGAAGAGAGTTTAAGTTAGAAAAATGTGATTGAGTTAAGAAGAAGAAAAATTTAGGCTGCATCTCCTGAGAAAATAGACTAATTGTGAAATCCTCTACTACACTTAGATCTGGGACCCTTGGGAAATAACGAAAAAGACTGTTTCTTGGCATGTAGAAGCCCCTAGACAAAACACTACTACTTTAGGAATACTTTAGGCATAACTGCAATATAGTTCATCAGCAGCAGCCCCATTCCTGTGCTGATGGGAAAGAACTAATTTATCATTAATAAGCTTTTGTGTATCTCTATTTCCATATGCCTAGGACATTGAGATCGCTGATGAAGGTTTCTAGTTACAGAGGTGATTTTTCAAAGTGAGAATTTATCTAATAGGAACAGCCCTAGAACTAGTGGTTCACTTTGCACTGCTCAGCAGCCAGCAGATAGTAATGGCTATTTGGCTCTACTCTCAGCTGAGGGTAGATTTGAACCACTAAATTAAAAGCAAAATAAATTTTCGTTCTTTAAACTATTTGATCCCTCTGGGAAGGATTTTCACATGCACTTGTGTTCATCATTTAGAAGCTTTCCAGTTGCTTACAATATATCTATTTTTGAGACGTGTTATTGAAAAAGTGGCTTAGTGTCTTTCATCATCCACAGTAGTCTGTTTTCAAAGCAGAAGACAGTATTCATTGGAACATATTTGTTCACAGTACTGTTTGGCAAACTTCAAAAAGCGTCTAAAGTTAAAAAAAAAAAAAAAAAAAAAACCAAACAAACCAAAAACTAATCATGAGCATGATATGCAATTGGGTATGATTTCACAATTCAAACTGTTTCAAACTCCCCTGCCAATCCTAAATATGCTACTGGTACATATCTACTGCCATGTTTCCACCCATTTTTCTTGCAGTAAACAATGCAGCCTAGCTCTATGTTTGTTTATACCTTTCACCGTAAGTAAATATGGTTGGCTTTTATGCCTTTTGTTAGTTGAAACATTTTATGCCCTCAAAAGATCTGGGGGAGGACTGTTTCTTCAAGCTCACTGCGTTTGACATTGGCTCTTAGTCTGCTTTGAGCTGGAATTTTTCTTAATGCTCTTTATCTCAGTTTTCCATCAGTGACACTTCAAAGTTGTTGCATGAGCTCAGGCTGATCTTACTGAAACTAAAGGGAATATTCCATTTTCTCCTCCATCTTCATTCCTCCACCCTTGCTCTCCAGGCTTATCTACACAGCTGGTGTCAGCTGCAGCTTTTATCTGTACCTATCCTTGAGTCAATTCAACTTATTAGGCCAAAAAGACAGGAGGGAGTGGAGGGGAAAAAAAAAGCAGCTTGTAAAAGCTGCTTTTTTTGTAAAAAAGATGGGTAATTTTGTGCTGAGTTAGTGACTGGAACTGAGAAGACTGGAAGATGGCAGAGCCAGTGGTGGGCAAGGACTGGGCTGAGCAGGATGAGCCTGCAGGGATCAGGACCCTTGTGAAGCACAGAGCCATTGCCTTGTCTGAGCTGCTCTGCATCGCCCTCCTGAGCTGAATGTGCTGACAGGGCTGCTGTGAAGATAAATTGATACATGTTCAGTTAATGACTGTGGAGACGGTACTGCCCAAACAAAAGACTTGTTTTCCTTGTTTTTAATTACCAAATACACCTTTTCTCAGATTAAGGATTCTACTGCTGATTTTCGTATGTTTGTCAATGCTTGAAAAATGGATGTGTATACCTCAAGGAAATGGCTGAGGAAAAACAATTTTTATCAAGAATTGGCTTTTATAGAAATACTTTATTTCTACGCATGCATACAAATGTACTATAGAAAGCATATTACTGAATTAACATGCAAATATGCACACATTCACATCAAATGAGCAAAATCATATTTAGTTGTAAGGAGCTTTTTCTGCAGAATTCTTGCCAAGTACAGGCAGGACAGGATATTTACTGTTTCTGCAGTCAAATAGAATACAAGTATAAACTGGTTTTTATTACTTACTGTATTTTAGTGCACTGCCTGGTATGTGTTGTCTAATTTATATCTATTTCACACCATCAAAGTTATGCCTGTAATAAAATAAAAAAACAAATGTTAAATTGTCCCAGTACTTATATTAAATATTTTCCTCTATTTAAGAGAGAGAAAAACAAAACTGTAACAATATATAAGGTATATAAAGGAATGTTAAAAGTTTGATCTTTCTGGCTAGAGTTTATTCCTTGTTTGTTGTTGTTGTTTTTTGTAGGAAAATAGCAGAAAGCATAGAGAAAGGAGGCTGAAATGGCATATTGCATCCTTTTTAAAACTGTTAATCAGTTTGAAGGAGTTGAACTGGTATAGTGGGCTGAAACACTTCTGTGTTCAAATGGCATTTACCTCAAGTGTATTGAATTTGGCAGTGTCCACTCAGGTGGATAGACCTCCTCAGTTTTGAGCAAATGGTGGGACTTCAGATCATGAAATACCAACAACCTAGAAACTTTAATAAATCTGTAGGTCATATCTGCATTCCGAGAGCCCAATCAATGTGGGAGTGCTGATGTAGTCAAGTTTAATTAGGAAAGCATAGCAAAATATCTGTGTGCTTTGTCCAAAGCCTATTGCAGCTTAAAGGAATAAGATTTGAAGGTTATTGGTATCTTTCAGCTGGTTTCTTTAGTTCAGTTTCTGTATGTTATGTGCTGGTATGAAAGAATCAAATATCAAAACAATTTGGTGAGACGGTACAGCTTTTCTTCTTGAAGGCCTCTGCGAGACAGACTTGAAAAAATGTTCTTTTTCATCTCTGACATAGCAAGACTTCTGTTCAGTATCCTGCACATCTGCAAACCTGGCTTTGTGCATATTAGTAGTATGCAGCACTCCAGCATTTGCATGCCTTAGTGTTTGGGCACAACTGAGAAGTAACTCCATTAAAATCTCTGGTGCTGCAGAGGCATTGGTAAGAGCATAAAATCCCTAGACTAGATAGTCATGCACTGATAGGACAAGCAAGAACTCATTTAGTTTCTAGAATCAATTTTCAGAGGAGACTCCTGCTTTGAAACTTTCTTTCTGCTCAATGTCAGTAAAACTTACCAGGCAAGTGCTGCATTTGGCCTGCGATCACATTGTACTAATTGTGCAGTAAGTGAGTCTGCCTTAAAAGGCAGACTGCATCTGACTTACTACTCAATCAACCAAGATTTTTGTGTGTAAAGGTTAACTAAGACTAATCTTCACAGCATATTCCAGTGACAGTCTTGAACCTAAGTAGGACAGTTCTTATAAACTAGTTGTCTGTGGTAGACACTGTTCTCATGTTTTGGAAAGAACTGTTTGTAGAATTTAAAATTCTTTATTAAAACCAAAGTGCAGGAACTGAAAATATACCATGACTGTATTCTACATAAAACAAGCAGGTGAAAGGCAGAGTAAATTTGATTCACGACAATGTTTGTTGGCAGCTCTGGAGTATTTCAGTTTCATCGTGATCTGGTGGAAAGCACTGCTTATATGTTGCACCCTGTATGTTTTTAAGAAAGCAATTGTGCAAGTTCAGGACAGCTGTAGACGTAAACAATTCATGCTAGAAATGTGGATAATTTTTCAGTAAGTAATTCTTAAAAGGAACTGTAACACAAATTGTTTAAACACAATTTTCGAAATAAACAATTTTTCATCATGGCATATTCTAATCATTTTCAAGCATTAGACAGTCAATTAATCTTAATTTTAGATCATTATTAAATAAAGTGATGCTGGCTGTGGTAGGATGGCTTTTATGGTTTAGAGTGTCACAGTAAAGAGTGCAATAATTCTAAATATGAAATGTTTTCATGCTATTAAGTGATTATTAAAGAATTAGGAAAAATGAACAACCAATCTATTTTAATCTTTCATATTCTTTTCAACATGTTTTTTCTTTAATGTTTAAATGACACGAGAATCAAAATCTAGCATTGGTCTCTTTGCAGTTACTTAAAGAAGACTCTTATCTACAGCTCAGAAAACCAGCTTTATTTTTCCATCACACAGTTGCAAAAGGCAATAGAATTTACACAGTGTAGTTCAGTATTTGTTCTTGTAAATCTCTGAGTATAAGCTTTTCTTGTAGCTAGTGTTTTCCATACCTGTCTGTCAAATACAATTGTTGTTCTGCTCACATAAGTGTCTATTTGCGTGCCTCCTTCTATCTGTGCAGCCTGTGTGTAATGACTAAAAATTATGACTATTTGATACTTTTGGTCATACTAAGGTTGTTTGTGAGCTGAACAATCTCCATCTGCAATTAGAGCATCTAAATCTTATAATTAGCTTACAGAAGCAGGAAATACCTGTATAATTTTTTGTTACTTATGTTCCTTTTCAGATCTGTCAAGTTCTATGTTTGCAATGCAATACGTTACTGTGTAGAAGTGTAATGGAGATTTCCCTCCCGGCCTTGCCATGTGGTATGAGGCCAAATGTCAGTACGTGCATCAGTCAAATCAACAGTGTATGCTCTATCTTCATCGTAGAAGCACTGCAACCAGAGTCTCCCATCAAACTGAAAGAAAATCAGTCCTCCATACATGAAAACATTAGTAATGGCCTTACTTGAGCTTAACCTGTACTGAATTATTCATGGTTGAGTTATCCTGGGAGAAGATTACCTTTGTAGTACACTACTTGAGTGTTGCTTTGTCTTGCTTATTTTCAGCGGGGTGGTTTCCCAGAAGGACAATGGGACCAGGTCCTTTGTTTGCTAGGTACCAGAACATTCATACTGACTAATCTGCTCTGTTATGGGATTTTTCTTCCTTTTTTTTTTTTTTTTTAGTCGTGCATTATTTTAACTTTTCTTTTTGTTTAGAGCCCCAGCATGGGGTCCCTGAGTGACTGCTAGTGCATTTGAATCTAGATGGCTCCCTGTTGACATGCCATCTGCAGATGCTCATGTAGAGTATGTTTTAAGCAGCAAACACCTGGGGTGCTATATTAAAAAATGCTCAGCATTTCAAAATCCCAGTGATGGAGTATAATATGCTCTTGATGTGCCACTTGCTGTTAGAACAATAAGCTGGATCCTGCTAAGTCCTAATGCCTCCTGTTGAAAGTGAATGATAGCAGTGGATGCTTGGGACTTGAAAGATGCATGTCTTACAGGTATATTAAAAGGAGTTTATCTAACATCTTCTTTTATTTAGACTTAGTCATTGTAGGCATATCTCCTTTTCTGTCTTTTTTTTTTTTAATGACTACAGTGCAATACCCTCAGAACAAGGGATGTGCTATGTAATTCTACCAGAACTTTAGATGCACTGGTTCCTTACTTTAATGATTTGTTTGCAAATATCCAAGACACATAATTTAATGGTGTCAGGAAGTTTCATCAGAACAAAAATTTTGATATATTTGCCAGAGGTAAAAGATGAAGAAAATCTACAAAGAGCCACACAAGTGCAGTGTATAGAATAGCAACAAGAAATACAGTTGTCTTGCTTGATTTTATAATATCCAACTTAATGAGTGACAATAATAAAAATGTAGATAGTAAATATGGAAGTAATTTTGAGATAAATTTAGAGAAGTAAATGAAGTTTGGATCTTGTTGTTTTTGATGACCCCAAAACCTCATTGAAATAAGCACTATAGATTTTAAAGATCTGCTTCAACTTTGTTGATGTATTATTGATCATGGTTAGTCAGCAGTCCAGCTTTTGTTCAAGACTGCCTAAGGCAGTTAGAACACTTGTTATTAGCAAATTATATTACTTGGGTACTTTCACTGTCAGATTTTCTCAGATATTCTTACTGTATGTATAAGATTAGGAAAAATAAAGTGGAAGCAGCTTGAAATTAGTTAAGATCTCTGGTTCCAAGTAATAGTTTGGGATGCTGCTCTTATTTTGGAGTGCACAGTATGATGCAGTCTTCATAAACTGTCTTAAAAAAAGAAGAAGAGGGGCTTAGGAGGTTTTGGAGTTTGTTAAGCTTGTGACTTGACTGACAGTTGACTTCTTATAACTGCTGCTATTAGCTTCTGGAGTTTTTGATCAAAGTATGCATTTTCTTTAATGAGACTGGGTAATCCCCATCCTGTTGTAGTACTAATTAACTTTCCGAGCGTTTCATGCTTTTCACAGGGATGCCATTGGGGCTTTTCTTTTGGAAACACTGTTTGAATAAGTAAAACTGCATGCACTGGAGTTACTCAATCCTTACGCAACATAAGCAGTTGTTATTTGAGTTACTAACTCTAAAGGTAAACACAGCCACAAGAATGTCAGTAGCCTGCAATACCCGGTTGTGCTAGAACACTGCTGTAAACAATAGCTGCAAGTAACAAAGGTGTGGGAAGACAATCCCAGGTAATACATGCAGAATTCTTCCTTCTCTTTTATAAATCACAGTATAAGTGCTTGGTTAGCGTGGTATCTCAGCAACAACTTGACAAGAGATGTAAAATATGCCCTCAGAGAATAGAAAAAACATCATGAAACATCATTTGCCTCCAATAAAGGTGTTTAGCATTCTGAACCTCTCTTAACGTAAATTAATTTGCAATTATTCTAGCAGTGTTTTTACATACGTATTTTACATTTGCATTGAAGTACTTCTCGGTATTCAGGAGCACTTTTCTGCCTTTCTGAGTATTAACTGTTGAGACTATGAGTACAGGTTAATGTGTGCTGTGTGCCTTTGGATCAGCTCTGGTTTCCCTCTCACACAGTGTATTTAGTCTTTGGGGGATTAAATGTGTTTCATCTGGTTTGTGAGGAACGAATATTTATTAAATATTGTCGGGATATACTTTTTCATACAGAAAAAGCAATATATTGTTTGAACTGCATGGCAATATGAGAAAAACTCGTGGAAGCCTTTTATACCAGAAGAAAGTTGATTTGTTTGTATAGTTATTTAATGCTGTAAGACTCGAGTGTGCACTTAAACAAAACAAAAAGCTGCAGTGGAATAAACCAGAGAGAGAAAACATCTAAATACTCATCTTTCTCAATAGATAAGAGATTTATAAGCAAGAAGTTGCACACTTAATTCCTAAATATATTTTGGTCATGTGACAGATAAAGATACCAGGCAATTACTACAGCCTGTTAGATGGTCACAGTATTACAAAGAACAACGTTATAGGAAAAACATGAAAGCAAAGGAAAAGCTTTTTGCTATTTTTAGTATTCATGGATTGCACAATGATGATTGATCATTACTGAGTGTTGTTTCTAAAGCTTTGCGAAGGTGAAAAATGCTAGGTCTGGTGGTTTGATCAAAAAAGATAAATAAACATTTATAACAATAAAATCGTATTGTTTTTTCTTACATCTGGAGTGGTATTTATAACACTGCATTGCTATCTTGAAGGGGAAAAAAAAAAAATAGTTCAAGGCCCAGACTTTTTTTTGTCTATTTTCTGTATATGATTTTGACAATTAGAATAGAGCATGACAATAAGGAACATATTACAAAGAAAACAAAGACTGACTTTCCATTAAGTTGTACCTGCTGTTAACCTCAACAATACTTCAGATGGAGTGTTTTCAGTTTGATTCTATAGCCACATACTTGAATTATTTTCAAGCTGTGTGACCTATATTTCAATAGATAATCATGAATGGACATCTTCCCTTTTAATTATAAGTCCTTTAAGTTTTGAAGTGTCTACACTGATTGTGTAGTCTTATCTCATAAGCAGCAATGTTAAAGCACATCTGAGTAACAAACAAGAAGCATTTTTCAAGCATATTCAGACAGAAATGGCAATATGTTGGTAGGAAATATGACCTGCTACAACTCTCTGCTTGAATGTGACAGGTGTTTTTCAAGATACAGAATAAAATAATTTAGAGCATAGCATGCAGAAAGTGAAGATACAGAGGAAAATGTCTTTTATCTGAGATGGTTGCTCTCTGGACCCATGGCTGACCAGCATGATTGTCTCCCAAAGATGATGACGGAGAGGTGGGTACGTTCAGTCAGTTTAAATGCTGCTTTTTGTATGGCTGACGCTTTAGGAATTGCAGAATGTCACCCTGAGTGACACTGCCAGCCTCCTTCTAGCATGGCTTATGTTGACAAGGCAAACTGGAGGGTCGGGCTTCACCTGTTGTAATTCAAGTTAGCCAACACTTCTTGCAGGCATTAAGTCAGCAGAAAGTTGACAGTGGAACGTACATGAAGGGTGTGCAGTAGCTCTATCTGCCCCTCTCCGTGTGGGGATTTGCATGACATGCTGGGCTCCACAGAGCTCATACGTTTCTTGCCAATCTCCCTGCTGTAGCAATGCAAAAATTATAATTAAAAAGTGAAGGTGTATACGATTTCAGTCTTTTTTAAGTGTTTATTAGGGTATCATCTTAAAATTGTAATCCTATTTAGATTGTTCTTCAATAGAAAAGAGACAGTCCTAGCGGCAAGTTGACCTCTGATTTGTCCCAGCTCCTACTGGTACAACATCAGGAAGCTCCTTGGTTATTCACTTTTCTGGTTTACTTGTGGTTTGAACAGTTGGCTCTTCCTTCCTGAATATTAGAGGTCCAGGATGAGTAGGCTCCAAATTTAGAGCTCTTGTCAGATGCCCAAAGCTACTCAGGAGCAGAGCTGAGCAAGCTAAGAATAAACAGCAAAAGACTACTCCAGAGCTTGGATTGCACAACTGCTGGAGCATCAGCCACACTTGGAAACAGCACCAACAGATTGAAGGGGTTTGGCCTTCGAAACTGCAACAGATTGAAGGAGTTTGGCTTGGGAAAGCTGTAGGAACAGGAGCAGCAGTTTGTGAGACAGCCTGGCTTATGCAAATGTAGAAATGGCAGCAGCAGGCTCTGATGGGATGTGTTGCTGGTGTAACTCCAAAAATTTTTAAACTGGCTGCTCATGTAATATCAGGGCCCTATCACCTATGTGCTCAATTTATCACTGTGCCTTGGAATTTTTCCACTGGAGTAGTAGAAAACAAATGTGATCATGCTATGTAAGAAAGAGAAAGTAAGCCCACTCAGCTTATTATTTACAGACCTATCTCACTGCTTCCAACTCTATCCATAATAGATAATGAATAAATTGGTTCACAAGCAACTGTTTAAGTACTTGGAGTTAAACAACATACTGAATGATGCTCAGACTGGTTTTCATTCTCATTATTTCACTGTCATTGCACTAAGAAATTGTTGGAGACGTTTTCTCTGCTCATGGATCAAAGTCTATTTATAGGTGCAGTATTTATTGCCCTGTCGAAGTTGCTTTTGACATGACTGGCCATTCTCACATTTAAAAAATTCATCTGAAATCACTTAAAATAAATTAGACGATTGTTTTCAGTCACATTTTCTTCCAGAAACCAGATGGATGGTATTAGCAATGAACTGTCATGTACTGAATATAATACTAAGAAGTCTTGTAGCCGTGCAACATATTGGCCACGCACGTTAATTAGGAATTGCTATGCATTTTAATAGAAAGACAAATCTTTGTGGTGAAGACGTACATAGAAGGGCCAAATGTCTGCTGAAAAGGAAAGTGTGAAATCAGAGTCTTTTTGTGCGATCACAGCACCAAAATTTACAGAGGTTTTGCACACACAAATGCACACACATTTTGGATGCTTTGAGTGTTTCCCATTGTTTGGGTGCAAACACTCAGGAAATGGGTACCAGTAAGCATAGAGTATCTGGAATTCAGGCTATGTGCCTAAATGACTTCTGAGACAAAGAATCATAGCTCTTGATTGTTATTACTATATAAAGAGGATTAATTTTAAGCATTAAGAATTCTGCTCTGAAATCTAAAGACTTTGGTTTCTTAATGCACATTATAGTGTTTGTCCTCCTTTCTCGTCTCTGCAAGCATCTGTAAAAAGGAGTGGTGATAACAGCACATCTTCCAGATGAACTTGTATTTAATAGATGTTATTTCTACTGGTCTTTTCTAATTATTTCAGGCCCTGATTGCAGTTCAGACTACATGCAAACAAAAGGAAATGCCTTCCCAGTTTGCTTTCACCTTTTTTAATCTTTTTGATTTCCTTAGATCTAGTTACAAAGTCAGAAGGCAAGGTAAATTTCTGGCTCTACGCTCAGTAAAGGGTATGGGAGGAATCTTAGCTCCATCTGCCCTCCTTTTGGACAGAAAAACTGTTTCTGTGCCAAGAAGGAACTTAATTCTTCTAATACATGTCAACAACAAATTACTGTTCCTAACCCCAGAAGGCAGGAGGGAAAGGAGAAGTGCGCCTCTGAAGAACAATGTTTCTTGTGAGTGTGATTGTATTGTGTTTCTTGGGACTGCTCCTGCTGGTGAAGCAGTCACTCCTCCCTTTCCAGGGTCAGAGTGTTGACTTGCAGCTAAGCCATAAAGAGACCAAGCTGTCTCAGCCTGGCTGTACATGCACCCACAGAGCAGCCACATGTCACGCTGGACTCAGTAGAAGCTTTGCCTGAATAAAATATCCAGGACCAGGTCTCTGTGCTTAAATCATCTGGGCAATTTTTGTCTCCAATGAATGAAACAAGTGATCCTTCCTTTTAACTTATCTGTGACTTGAATCTGGGCTGAAGATATTCATATGAGTAGATGCTCAGTGAAGGAAAAAAGGTCATAAATGACCAGTAAGGACACAGGGCTTATAAATTTACCTCTTTTAATTTGCTGATGGAAATCCACCTTTTGTGTTAGAGTCTAGAATAGAAATCTAGACATCAGTTGGCCTGTTTGCTGTTCCTCCTGTGAAAAGAACACAAAAAGGGTTTTATTGTGGTTTTTTTTTTCTAAGCTTTTTCTCCTCTCCTGTCCACCCCCCACCCTGGAATTTTGAACTAATTCAGTAATACTTAACACGATTTGCAGGTTTGTGCTTTTCTCTGTCTTTTTGTCTGTCACTGTGAAATACATTTGGAACTGTAATGGATTTCTGTGCAGAATATGCATCAGACCCCTTGCTTTTGTATTTTTATTCAACTGCCTGCCTGTTTAGGCATCTACTAGGAAAGCTTCCTTCTTTCAGACATCTACATCTGTTTGTTCTCTGAGCTTCTATAATGAATCTGATTTGGTACTATCTAGAATTAAATGAATTGTAGACAAACTTTGTCAGTTCCTCCTATTTACTTTCCCTGCAGTTCAGTTAATTTGCCTATGATGTCAAAGACGTCATAAGCTTAAATACCTTAAACATTTATTCTGGAGACTTTACCAGCTGAACATAATATCCTCTGTATTCTTACCCAAGTTGCTGAGTTAGCTGTGTGATTTATCTTTATGGCATGTTCTGTACTTGTATTCTCTCTCCAGTGTGCTGTCAGGAAATTATTTATATCTCGGTAATTAATTAATGGTAAAGTGTGCTTTATTTCTTACTGAGGTGTTGGATTTGTAATTGATGAGTAGTATTTGGGTCATGGATGCAGATGAGATCAAGCAACAAAAAAGGTTCAAAATCTCTCTTGAAAGTGGATTCCATTATTCTGAACAATCTCAAGGAAAGGCTCCCTGGGAAGTGAAAAATCTTGTCCGAACTTTGGCTTGGAGGTGTTTGCTTCTGCTGTGAATGGACCAACAGCTGAAAGAAATCATGCAGATAAGAATTAGCGGTGGTAACAAATGCAAGCTGTAGCTCAGTTTTGACTATTTGATTATTGAATGAACTGCGGACTGTTGTTCAGGTAGGGGGACTGTTCTGGCTTCTTAGAATCTATGTAACAGATCATTGAATTTCTTGCAGTGTTTTTTTCAGTAAAAGGAATGGTTCTTCTGTGCTAGCAAGAAACGTTCTGCGTATCTTTTCTTTCTACAGCTCCACATGCTTTAAACAGTTGTGCTTTTTCACTGCCGTCTTCCCTCTCCTTAAAAAGGCTGGCCAATAAGGAAAGCATTCTCGAAGCAGGCTCTGGAAATACAATAACATGACTTTGTTGGCAACGAAAAGGAATAAAAATAGAGAAATAGGAATCGGTTATGAACCAATCCCGTTGATACTGTTGAAATGGAAGCGCTCTTCCAGAATGAACAAAAGATGAACAAGAAATATGATGCTTTTGCATACAGTGTTTCACAGTTCCTTATGAAATAGTTTTCTTAAGAGTAGTATAGTCCTGCTGTATTTTGCAGTGGATACATCAACTGTATTTTTGCTTCAGTACTTATTTTCTCACTGTCTATGCTTTTGAGGAAAGTCCACAGTGCTCCTTTTCATATATTGAACATCTTGCATGCTGAAATTTTAAAATAAGAACAGAGGTCGAGAGTTTGGTTTCAGTGGGACGTTCTAGTTTGTATGCTTACAAGAAAGCAAGTTCTTGGCAATATCCCTGGAATTTTTATTTAACAACAGCTGATATAGAACTTATGACTTCAGGAAAACCATCCAGGATGTGTTTTCCTTTCTTCACAACTAGTACTTCCTTTATATATGTAATGAACTTTTACTTTCTAAACTTGTGGGAGATCCTGGGCTTAAGAAGCTTGTGAAATAGGCTCCTGGAATGATTTCTTCAAAGAACAAGTCAGTGCAAGGAGGTTCAAGTTTTCGTACAAAGTCCTGTCCCCTGGAAAGCAAAAGAAAATACATACAAGATCAAACTTAAGGGGAAAATCCTGATTGGCTTGCAGGTTAACATTTGAACTATATTGTTAAATATGTATGAACCTACTGAATATAAATCATCTATGAAGGAAAGATGGAGAGTCAAGGTTCTGGCTCTGATCTTCCAAGGGTCCTTTCCAGGCAAGGATTGTAGAGAGAAGTTAAAATAAAATAAAATAAAATTAGTGAAAACATTATTTCATCTCTGGCCCCACGGTTAGAGGCTGTGGAGAAACAAGAA
Organism: Meleagris gallopavo; assembly: GCF_905368555.1. Classification (NCBI taxonomy): domain Eukaryota; kingdom Metazoa; phylum Chordata; class Aves; order Galliformes; family Phasianidae; genus Meleagris; species Meleagris gallopavo. Next base: position 18,503,712 of record NC_139414.1, on the reverse strand, counting down.
CACAGATTGTTTTCTGCACTGGCAATGACTTCAGTGGAATGAGCCCTTGTCCTTTTTACAGAGAACTGCCATTAAGTCTTGCAAGTGACTATATCAACAATTCCTTTTCCAAATGGAAAAATACAGCTTTTCTAATGTGACATTACCATGAATTGTAAGCTGATTTATTTCTTTGATTCCAGATCTCAAAGAAATTAAAGTTTAATTTAACTTCTCTAGCTTCTTGCTCATCCTTCACTTGTAAAAGTAACTCAACTATGATTGTTTTTTCCTGCTCTTGTTTAAAAAATGAAAAAAAAAGTTGGTAGTGTACAAACATACCCCAGCAATTTGACGAACGTAACTAATATAGAAAATGTGTAAAGCAAAAGGTATATGTTCATCTACTTTTCATGTTGTTTTAGATTGAAGAATAATTCCTATTGACCTGCTTTTCCCAATGTATCATATTTATTAAGATTATAAATAAGCAGTGGCTGAGCACGAAAATAAATTAAGTGCTAAGATGTAGTGACTTTAAAATGTGTGCATGTAATTACCTTCCTCTGTGATGTTTGTGTGCTGGTGTGTTGCAGACTTGTAGGCACTTCACCTCCCTACACAGCAGTCAGGAGATGACCCATGATCTTTAATTTTCTTTCCTTCACAAAATCCCCATCCCTAATATAGCTGCTATGAGATCAGCAATATGAAATCTTCACCTAGCTTTCACCTAGATTTCCCTCTCTGTATGGACAAAAAAATAAGCATAGATTTTAGTGCTTCCTTTTAAGCTGTAGATTCGTTTGCTGCTGAAGCTAATGCTGGCTCCTGCTGTGCTGGTGACTTTAGCGAAGGGTGATGCTTTTCTCTTATAAATAAATTTGAAACTAGTAATATATTCAGCATAAAATCTCTTGATTTCCAGGAAGCCCAGTTGCTTCTAAGCAAAAATTTATGCAGGGAAGTAGACTGTTACATGACTTCACTTTCCATAGTGATTTGGAATATAGGTTACACAAGCTAAAAAGGTAATGTTTGTGTCTAAGCGTAGATCCACTAGTACTTCTCTTCTAATGGAGATGCTGCCACTTGTTCTGCTTTAAAGAAAAAATGTGGTACAGACAGGATGACTTCCTCAGCTGGGGCTGTCTTCTGCTTGATCTGTCACAGCTTGCTGGATTTGCTGCCCACGTCACTCTGAACCTGGGAACATGATTCATTTAAACTTTTAAAGAGAGATAATAGCAATGTAAATAAATTTTACAGTAACCCATAAGGCTTTTAATAGCATGAATGTTGATAGTGTTTTTCTACCAAGTCCCAAGGCACTTTACAGCTATGCTATTAAAACAGGAAAAGGCATAAAATATAGAAGCTATGGGAATGGGGTTGGAAGTGGGGAGGCCTTAATCATGTGTTAAACTGTGAAGTGTAGGTCAGAGCCTTGCTTGTTACTGACTTGCTAAGCATGTAAACATAGTAGTATATGTGCAAAATAGTTGCTGTTGATTGTATGAGGTGTGGGCTAGAACTTGAAAGAAAACATATTAATCATTAACAGTCTCTCTCAACTGGAACTATTAAATAGACAGTGATTCATCATAAATGGTTCCATAAATCTCAAACGGAGAACTTAAGAGGGCAATACCAGGAAAGCTGAAAAAGATCAGAATTTTGCATAAAGTGATGTGTGCCATAACTGTTAGTATCTCCTCCATGGCTCCCATTTTACATTACCCAGTTGTGTATATATAACTTCATGCAGCTTTTCTTATTGGCTGTAGCTAAAGATGTATATTTGTGCTGCCATAGGGCCCTGCACACCCTTCTAGACACATCGTACAAGCTTCGTCCATGTATTTATTTGGTGACAATAATCCTCTAGCTGATGTTGTGAAACATGGCTCATGTCATTCTAATATCCTACATGTACTTAAATGTTTGTTTCCTCTTCACGGTTCTTGGAAGAACTGATTTCCAAACTTCTTCCTCTCAGTTTCTCTCTTTCCATTGCAAATCTCATCTAGCAAATCCAGCGTAAGGACATGAACAGCCAATTCAGCTGCCTGTGCAAATTCTCTCACAACTTCCTGAAGGGAGGCTGTGATGAGGAGGGGTTTGGCCTCTTCTCCCAGGCAACAAACAGGACCCAAGGAAATGGCTGCAAGCTGTACCAGAGGAGGTTTAGGTTAGACATAAGGAAGAACTTTTTCCCTCAGAGAGTGGTCAGGCACTGGAATGGCTGCCCAAGGAGGTGGTGGAGTCGCCATCCCTGGCAGTGTTCAAGAGGCGTCTGGATGAGGAGCTACGAGGTATCGTTTAGTAGCTTGTGGTAGTAATGGTAATGGGAGGATGGTTGGACTAGATGATCTTGCATGTCGCTTCCAACCTTGTGATTCTATGATTCTATGAAAAAAACTTGATATGCCGGAACACTGATAACAGAAGGATATATTTTGTTCAGGAAAATCAGTCAAAGTGTCATTTTGCAATTGCAAAATGCTGCAGTTTACAATCTGTGGAAAAGGAAAGAAGATGGGCGAAACATTTTATGGATTCAAGAAATTAGATCTTTTCTGATTAACTGGGCCTGCTGAGCTCCATTTCTGGGCAGCAAACAAATGGTGTATAGGAATGTTTCAGCTATTGGTCATTGGGACTAAGCAGCAGAAGGTGGGTGAGGTACAATAAAAAAAAAAAAACAATCCTAGTGTCTGTTGTCAGAAGCACTGCAGCTCAGTCTCAACAGTCTCTCAAAAATAACAGTTAAGAAAAAATCTGGAATAAATTAAAATACTCTTTAGCAACTCTAACGTAACAAGGAAATACATAGCAGTGTGGATTTATTGAGAAGATTGGCCTGTTTTCTACGGCTCTCCTAAAAGCTGGTTATGGAAATGCTGAAGCTTTGACTGGAAGAGTGTGAGATTTGCGTTAAGTGACTTGTTATGAATTGTTATGAACAATTCACTTCAAAATTAGGTACCACTTGTTTTTGAAGATAGGTGTAGGAATTGCATTGTGTCATAAGTCAAACAGCGGTGGCCAAGATCGCACTGCTGTTCAAAAGAGGCAGGTATGTCATGGCTTGAACTTGTACAGCTTTCAGCTCTCTCTTATGAGTACAAATCACTCTGGTATTGGTAATGATAATACCTCCACTGAACATATAATGTTCAGTTCTGGGCGCTGCACTTAGAGCCAGATACAGACCAGCAGCGTAAATGATCAGAGCCTGGTAAGTAAGATAAATAAAGACTGAATGGCACAAAAAGTAATTTAGAGGATGGGGGATGATGGGTGATAGGAAAGCTGATGGGAGCGGAGGTGGATGCATAGTTTCTGAAGGCTATAGATTCTTCTTTCATAGAAGATCCTTAAGCTGTTTTACACATCTCATCTGGTAGGACCAAAAATAAGCATTAACTGCAGCAAAGAAGATTCAGACTAGACATAGGGAAAAACAAAACAAATGCAACAAAACCACAAATTTTAATGCTGCACATACCGAAGAATTGAAATAGATTTTCTGAGCTGTCTGTCAACAGAGTTCTTAAAGGATTGGATTAGGCAAACTTCTGTTAGATGCTCCATAAGTAGAGTTCAGCCTTCCTTAAGGCAAGGAGATGCACAAGATTACTTTTCCATTCTACTGTTTCCCTGTTTTCCCATGATTCTGTTAAGCATGTTAGGAAATCATAGTGCTCTAATATCATTTTTGCTGGAGACTGGCAACGGATTCTATAATTCATCATACTCGGGAGAGCCTGTATTGAGTACCTCTGCTAAAGTATTTTCAAAATGCAAAATGAATAAATAGTCTTTTAATGAAATGTATCCATGAAATGGAGGCCACTTCCTCTCGAAACTGAATTAAGCATTACGAGAGATCAATGACTAGATTTCTGTATCTACTGAAAAGTACTACTGCACAACTGTATGAATCGTCCAGAGAAAAAGAACATGGCTGTTATTTTATCACCGTGGCTCTCTGGTAGCGGCCTGAGGTTAGTTGGTTGTCTTAAAAGATTTGCGACTATAGATTTATCTTGTTTTTCAACTGTATGTTACTGGGTCAAATTAAACTTAAGTCCAAAACTATCATTAACACCTATGACCACATGCCGTTAGACTGCAAAACCCAATTAATCCCATTTGGATTTCTGTGAATTTGGTATTTGTTATCATTCGTTTTACAGACTAACAAAAACAATGTGTGAGTCAAAATCTGAAAGAAGACTTTATTAAGAGTTTTCTACTGAACTGGATTAAAACCTGTGTGTTAAATCACTGCGCTGCTCTTTTTGATATCAATCCCTACTTACATAAGTCCTTGCCGTCCATAATTACATGGACCTGTTCACGAATGTCAACTCAGTACTTAAAAGCAAACATGCCTAAACAGGGAAAAAAAAGTGCATATAATTTCCTTCAGCTTGTCAAAAGTGAGCTGTATGTCTGTAATACCAGCTGGTATTGCTATGGCACAAGATTCAGCTTTTTGCCACACAAGTGGACACGTACAAATAGGCATTTGAGTGGACATGAACATATGCCTAGTGCTAATCCTTTGTTCTACTAACACCATATTTATCATGAACGATGTCATATAAGTTGCATTTGATACTATTCTAAGTAGAATAAAAAAGTTTGTTTTTTTTTTTTTTTTTAAATCAGCTTTTTCAGTTTGGGGAAGACACTGTTCATCACAAATGGAAATATTTTCAATTTCAAGGCATAGCATTTAATCAGTGGGAGCTTTAAGAAGTTGCTTCTTATTTCATCCTTTTTGAAAGCTACTAATTGTGAGTCAGAAATCTGTCTGCTATGAATATGATATCATTTTCCTATACAGCAGTTTGCCCTGTAGAAAAACCTTCCTCCTTTTTAAGATTGCTTCAGCTCTTAGGTTTTTAAACTCCTATATTGCTCTTTTGTCCAGGCTTTAACATTTATGGGAAAAGTCACTGCCCTTTTCTTCCACTGTTATTTTTAGGGAGCTGTATACCACACTGTGTTAACTGATTCTATTTCATATATTGTTATTTATGTATTTGTTTTTCGTATTCCATTTATTGCAGCCAAAGTGGTTGCTTACGTGCTAAAAAGATCCATTTTTTTTTCCAAGTCCATAACACTCAGCCTTATGCTCACATTATGTATTTTCCAAGAGGGGCCAGTGAGGTCAGAGTCCTTTGGTAAGGAAGAGAAGAAGGATGAATGGTGTTCAGCACTGATGGGTCTGTGTTTGCTTTGGTTTTGTATGTTAGTTTTCTACGTAACGATTGTGGACAGGGTTTAAGAACCGCAGATGCAATTGCGTTCTTTCTTGAACATAGCTTCAGATTTAGCTTTGGATAACTTCTCATCCTCTTGCTCCTCTCTCTCACCAGTGAGTGAAGAATGAATTCTCTCAATCCCTTCTCGTCTTGATGAGAGTGCTCCAGTCCATGAAGTTTTCTGTGCTTTTGTTCACTGTTTCTCTCTCAACCACACAGTTGTCCTTTCAATCATTTATTGGTTTATACTAATGTGTTCTAAACTACCTGACTATTAACGGCTGTCTATATTTTGCTACAGTGCTTCTCATTTTCATTTCTATTTTGTCGCTCTTATAACTGGAAGCCTTAATTAACCATGTACTTCACATGTGTTACCTGTTACCAAGGCAATATTGTCTTTAAATCTGAGGAGGTGGATTTGCTTTCTTTTTATCCCAAGTGCTCTATTCTGATTTCAGATCTGCACCTGCTTAGCAACAAATAGACACGTGTTCATGGGGCTAGCTGTAACTCCAAGTTAAAAGTAGAGCTGAGTCTGGGTAGGATTGTCATAGATAAAGCCCAAAACATTTGGTAGTACCTCTGCATGTTGGAATGATACTAGGCTCCAACGAAGTCTATATCATCCTTGAAATACATGTATAAATATATCTTATCTTGAATACAAACTAGGAAGTAAGCAAAGCAAATTGTTAACAGGGAATTGTATGGGAGTCTGTACTGCAGGATGTGCTCCAGCAGAAATATCCACCTTCCTGCTACGGGTTAAGTGGTTGAAACCTGAAATATATTTTGCATGCTGGAGTGTAGAGGAGAGACAAAAAAGTCTCTCCCCTCAGCCCCAATATTTTTTTGAACATAGAATGATTCTTTCTTAGTGTCCATCTGCTACTTGATGGCACCAGCTGCCAGCCATCCCTCCACATGCACAGCTACAGCAGATAGCTTGCCCTCTACCTTAGCTTATGTTGAAGCACTGTTCTGGTTCCTCCAGCTTTCCACCTTAAGGACTTTAACTAAACTCTTCTGTGCAAAGGAGAAATTCTGCACAGATGAAAAGCGGGTTGTAGAAGGACATAATAATTATACTGGCAGAAAAATGTCAGCAGACTAATGGAGGTCCCCTATAGGGGTTTGAATCACCTTATGAAAAGTGAAGCCATTAGATAAAACAAAATGTTAGAGATTTTGTTGAGAGTGACAGAAGCAGCCAAATGTTCTTCCTGCTGTATCTCTGACATTTGGCAGTTTTTGGCTGGGTAAGAACAGCAGGCTATCTTTCTCAGTTAGTTATCAGAGCTCAGATATAAATATATAAAAGATATATATATTTATATATAAAAAGATTTCTTAAGACTGAGATGGGGAGAGAAATGTGAACCATGCCCTGGCAGAAGCACTCATGAGGTGTTTTATTGTAAATCGTTTTTTAAAAAAAAATAAATCTACAATTCAGTCTGCATACCAGTGAGTTCAGAGGCGCTGCAGAATCTTGTCAAGATCATCTGGTCTCTTCCTCTTTTGCCTCTGAACTGCAGGCTCAATTAGAAATCCAGAATTCCAACACCAACATACAGAGATGTATTAACGGGGAGAAAAATCACGTGCCAGAAAAACACCTAAGTGAAGTGTGACCCCACATAATTCTTACCAAAATAATATTCAGGATTTGCACGTGTTTAATTAAGCTCAGTGTTCACAACTACTTATTAATGAGCCCTTTGAAACACTCTAGACATTGCCCTTGTTTCCCTATGGAGGAACGGAGACTCTGCTTGCAGAATTTCTGTGAACAGGGTCTCGTTATTCTAAGAGGAAAGGACATGTTCTTTGACAAGTGTGCAAAGGGGAAAAAAAATAAAAAACTGCCTGTGAGTGCGAGTCCGGTTTTCTACCCTCTCTCAGTATCTCACTGAAAGACTGTAAGAAAGAATTCTTACATTACATCAACCGCAAATGACATGAGAATATTCTTTAAGTTCCTTCTGAAGTTTGCACCCAGGAGACTCTTGTTCATGCAGAAGATATTTTTAAATCTTAAAAGAAAAGTCAGAGTGTAACTTCTGTTTCGCTCTCACAGTTCCTTTTTAATGTGTCCGCTTTCTATTAGATCCAATGTTCTTATAGGCAAGCCATTTGTCTTTTTTCCCCTTCTGAACACAGTCCTAATTCACTTGTAATCAAATGAAATATTTCTTTGATGCTGAGGCCTGTACAGGGCAGCTGTTCCCTCACCCCTGTGCCAGGTAGTGTCAGTTCTGGAGAGGCTCTCCAGTGCACAGCAAAGTATCTGAATCTCCATGGTGCTGTGAGGAGAAATGTCTGGTTTCCTTTAGATGCTGTTTCTATAGGCTCTTAAATCAAGGCTATTAATGGTGTCAGTATATGAACACTAAGCACCATATGGTAGCACTTTCACCATACTAATAAGGAGTCCTTATTTAGGACAGTCTGCCTCTAAAGACAAGAGTTATTACAGATGTTAGCTGGCTGTTAGGGTGCAGTACGCAGCAGAAGGTGATAGGAGGTGGAGGTGAAGGATCCATGTGAAGTGGGGCAGTGCCATCCCCACTGCTGAGGTAAAGGCATTGATAGGAGTCTTTAAGGTGGCATCTACCAAGTGGCCGAGTCTGGAAAATACAGCCTTCTTTCTTCCCCAGAGACATCCTGTTGAGATTCAGCTGGGTTTGGTGTTTGCTTTATTTGTGTATGCTTTGTAGTCTACTGGCAGAACCAAGAAGACTTGGACGAAGAGAACCAGGTTCAGGCCTGGTTCAGTTAACAATACATAGTAGTTTCCAAGCCCAGTGCTTTTCCTGATCTGCAGCACAATGTTGCTTCTGTATCCTGAACTGCCAGAGTTTAGAGCTGCAGCATTGTTATTGGCAGTGACTAATGCATGAGCCAGAAAGAGCACCAGTTGGTGTGCAGATCCTGTAATCAGCTACGGTCTAATCTCATCCATGCTTGTGTCATTTGGTGTAATTCCAGTCAAGCAGATAGCTTTAGTCAGGGCGTTACACAGTATAAGTGAAATCAGGATCTGTCTCAAAGTGTGCAGCTCTAATATTAGGCGAAGAAAAAAGAACAAAAACTGTAACGTGTCTAAGAGCTGTGATGCACTCTGGGCACATAATGACAGAGTATGACACTTTCAAGCCAAACCTTACTGTTGTAACAGACCTGAAGCTGCAGCCCCTGCATGAAGGAAAAACATCAAAAGCAACAGCTTGGAGTGACCTTGTTCTTTCTTTCTCTTTGGAAGAAGGCTTACATGACATAAAGACCTTGTGGTTTCGGTTGTCTGCTCACAGACAGGGCAGCTTCAAGTATTTTCCAGTTCCCAGAGAAGTGATGATGTGTATGTGTTAAAATGCATAGCAGTGCACAGTGTGCAGCCCATAGGCTTAGCAGGGCCTGCTGTATGTGAAGCTCAGCAATGCAGAATCAGACTGAAGCATATTTTCTTATGCATGGACTGAAAGGTGTTCCAATTACAAACTGCGTTTAGCAGAATACAGCTAAATAAAAAGTGCCTACGTCATATACTGCAGCTAGATATATTCCTGAAGCACTTTAAACTAAAAAGCCTTTACGATTCTAAACAACCCATATGTCTGTCAAAGCTGTCATTGTGCTGCAGCAAGTAAAGGAAACAAAACTTAATTTGTAATGAAGTTTTCCTCTGCTGAAAGCACAAGTCTTTCCCGTTCTCCTTTAAGCCTCTGTTCACAATTGCAGCTCTCTCACTCTCTCAGACTCCTTATAAAATGCTTTGCATTTCTTTTTGAATCATGTCAAGTTAATTTTATGGCAAACAATCTGTTTTCTGAAAGACACAAAAGAAATATAATTATTGCTGGGTGAAGGGGAGTTAGAAGTAGACTGAGCACGATGCTGGTAATTGTTTTTGCGTGCTGGTGCTGGGAAGATTCTCACCATCTCAGTAAAAGACATCTAAAAAATGGAAGTAATTATAAATGGGAAGCTTTGTAGTATACTTCTGAGATCAGAAGGAGAATCTTAGCACCAAAACAAAACATGTTACTCAGCAGATGACCTGCTGGTAACCAAGCCGCTCCTTGGTTTACTGTGGTACTGTAAGAAATGTTCCCTTGCTTTGATTTTTCAAACTTGTTGAAATGGCAAGGTGAGATTTTAGGATGTTTAGCTTTGAGCTCTTTCCACTTCTTTGGCAAATGTCGGTCTACTTCAGTTCAGATGTACTCACGGGCTGTGAGACACGTGCATCAACATTTACAGAAGCGCCTACTGTGCTTCCTTTTCTCATGTAGAATAAGGGATTTTGAACTTGTTTGTTTTGGTGCTTTGAAGGTACAATTGTTTTCAATTACTTTCAGTGTAAGTGGCACTATAAGCAAGAGAGGCTGGCAAGAGCTGGTCCTCACTGCAAACGTTTCACAGCTGTAATCTAAAGTGCCTTGTGAAATTTTTCATTTGATAAAAATTAATAAATCCTATAAATGAAATCCATCACACTGTCAGATGTTGACATTAAATCTGGCATAAAGATATGTTTATCAGCGAAGCCATTTAAGCACTCATTGACTTGGGGCCAAATCTTGAGGCACTCGATCGATTTGTAGACTGCTATTTACTCTAGGAAGCCTATTGAATGGGAGTGAAAAGAGTGACCTAAGTTACAGCTCCAAGAACTATTTACAAAGATTTCCTTTCTTTATACTAACCTCTCAGCTACTCCTTACAGCATGTGGGGAGGGAGTTCAGGCTCTGTGCAGGTCTTGAGGAGTACAGGTTTCTCCATTTCCCTCTTTCTGATCACCCAGGTTTTTGTGTGAGGCAGTCCCATTACAGTGAATTCTCTACATATGTATGAGTCTGCGGCCTTGGAGTTTTAGTGAATGGAGAGCAATGATGATGGTAGATGACCTGAAATCAGTGGTTAGCAGGAGGAGCTGAAGTGTATCTCTTGCTTTTCTGATGGCTGAGACATACCACAATTATTTCCTTCTTGCTCCTCTTTGAGCTGTACCAAAGGTGACTAGGGTTCAGGCTCACAAAGCAGATCACTGCTGGCTGTGGGTCTTGTGTACGTCTAGCTACTGATGTTGTAACTAGGGATGCCAGAAGCTGTAGTTTTGTGAGGAAAAACAGTGAACAGAACTAAAGGCGTATATTTAATTGGAACGGTAAAAAGAAAATTCTCTTCTTGTTTGTCACAGGATGAAACCAAAATAACACTTTTCAAATCAATGGAGCTACTTCACAGTTATATCAACAACAGTGAAAACAGAGCTGAGCCTTAGAGTTTTGGGGTTTTGTAGTTTCCTTTTAGAGGAAGAAAAAGTTAGAAAAGGAGTGATTCTGTAAACACAATTTTAGTCTGTCGACAGATGGGAAAATTGAGAACAGGTTGTAAAAGTATAAGCTAAGGCATTATTAATATTGTACTGTTACTGAGCCAACTCATACAGGAACTAAAAAAACCCATCCTATTGGTTAAGTAATCATTACACATATGCTTTTGGAGATTAATACTTTGAATTTTCAAAGCTTTTATATGTGTCAGTTCTGCTAAAAGGATGAAACTGCAAAAACGCACTGGTAGCAAGTTGATAAGCGTTAATAGCAATGTCAGATACACTTTAAGGATAATCACAAAACTCCTTTCTATCCAGTAGGCCTAGTAGTCTCAGATATGGAAATAAGAACTTTGACAACTAAAGTTTTGAAAAAGTGGGAAAAGGCCAAATATTGTTGCATAGTAATTTAAACCTTGAGTAGCTACATCATGCCTTGCTTGTTGAGTATTTTTTGTATATACATATGCTGTATTGGTGATGATCAGAACTTTAGAAGTGTTTGCTGGGTCTTCCTCTCTTTCTTATGATGCAACCTGCATTTCTAGATGCGTTCAATTCTCCTGAAATTAAGATATATCAGCACTTAAAAAGAAAAAATTAAAAACTTCGTGCTACTTGAAATATCTTGATTAGATATAAACTAGAGTCCTCAGGCCATCTGCATGGAGATTATGTTGAACTCATATTTTAGGTGTAATAGGGATTGAGTTTACTTACATCTGCGTGATTTAAACATCTATTTAATAGTAGATCATGCTTGATGACTGCTTTATGACAAGAAATGTAGACAGGAGAAATTTTATTTTCTATCCACGAGTTTTGGAACATCTTTGTCATATGATATTCACTGATGAACAGCTAAAGTCCTTAGTCATTAGTGAAAAAAGGGGAAAGGTATAGCTACTGGCCCACTTCAGTTTTAAGATATGTAATCTAAAATTAGGAAGCAATCAGGATGATTTATTTTGAGTGAGATCAGATCAGATCAGGCCTTGGTTCGATTTTTGTCAATTTTGTTAATGGGACTGGGTCCTTTGTGAGAGCCAGAAGGGTAAATCACCAGCACGTCACAGGAACATGCCCACGTGTGGTTGCTCAGATCATCAAAATGTATTTGTAGAGGTGAGAGAGATGAGAATGTATTTAACTATATTACTAAATCTAAACAGTAACATTTTATTAAAAACCCAGGGTCAAATTCGGATGATTTGATTAATGATGTTTGGTGCCTCATACTCATAAAGCTGAGTCTGTTGTAGGAGGGTTGCCTGTGATTTCAATGAAAGCTAGGCTGAGGCTAGAAGCTTTTCAAATTCTTATGAAGTGACTCTTTGCTTTGCTGGCAAAATATTAATCTCAGAGGTTTGCTTCTGGATTTCAGGTTTCAACCTGAAACCTGCAGTGAGTGACTTCTGATTTACATAGAAGACAAATTAGCCTCCCAAGAATTCTTCTTTCTGACTGTGCCTACCATTCTAGAAGGAAATTGGACATTGTGACACAGGAGACCTAAGAACAGCATTGTTGTTTAATATATGGGTTGCAGGAGCCTAAAAAGAAGACACTATATATCATGTGTGAATGTGTCATCTTTGAGTCATAATACTAACATGAGAAATAAGAGCAGTTGCTAGTTCACTGAAACAAGGTGAAGAAGATAGATCACCTCAAGGTGACCCAGGATCCCAGCATTAGAGTATTTATCTTTATTTTACTGTTTTCATTTATTCTTTTCTTGGTATTCAGTAAGGGTCCCTTCACACCAGAGAAGGAACAAATGCTTACCCTGTTAGAACAATAGGCATCAAGAGCAGGAGTATCTTCTCAAAGATAAGTAGCATGTCTGCTGTATTTCGTTATATTCACATAATGTTTTTGAAAAAATGTTTCAGTGATTATTTAAGGTTTCTTGGATGTTGATTCCTGATAACATCTGGTTTGATTATTTAAAAAAAAAAAAAGCAGAAAACCTCAAAATGGCTTTTAATTCAAACAGATGCTTTCGTTTTTCTCACCTGTAGATACCATTTTCCTTGAAACTTTAACCCCTTAATATTTCAACCTTATTATTACTCTACAACGATCTTTGATTCTGCTCAAAGAAAGCACAGCACATCTTTGGAACTGCACCTGCTTCTACCTTAGTCACTGCAAGATTGCTCTGAGAGATGAGTACAGGCTGTTCGAAGAAGGTGGGCATTGTTTCTTAAGACAAAGATGTCCTTCTCTTTCTCACGATGTCAGGAATTCTTCAGCTGTCCAGCACCTCTGACAGTCAAGCCATTTTTATGACATTTGAAGTCTAAAGTTGCACTGCATTTTATATGCTTGCCAGTAACCCATCACTTGGATTTCATATATACAACTGCATTGTTATAACTCCTTCTGTTCTGAAACTTAAGCTAAGATCATACTGTGAATATGTAACAAAGCCAGGAGAAAGCATATGGGTCCTATCCTCAGCCTCCTAAGTCCCAGGCATGTGCATTTTATTTTTTGACTCAAGATTGTGTACGAAAATATGAATTTGGGAGCTAAGCAAGCTGACAATTTCTCTTCAAAGTCATCCTTGCTGCAATTCATTTTCAGTCTTCTCAGTCTCTCTTGAACAGTTACTAAAGACAGCCTTTATTATGCAGCTCTATTTCCCCTATTTTTGTATGTATCATTTTCTGTTTGTCATGTTTAGGGCACCTTCATTCCCTCTGTCTCACAGAAACAGATTGCATTAAGAGTGGAAGTCTCTTCTCTTTGTTTTTGGAATGTGATGCATGAAATCATTTGCCATTATTCTTCATAAATTTTTGTCTGTGTGATCTGGTTGAATGTTGAAGAATCTGATAAGACCCACATGGTCACACAGCCATGGTTACAAGCTGGAGAAGGCTGGACTCATATTAGCAAGTGACTTTATGCTGCCCTTGTGAGATGTATTAGCTACCAGCTGCATTACAGCACCTTGCCTTCTATATAAATCCACAGGAAAAGATGTAGAAGCTGGAAAGGACTGGAAGATATCTTCAATCCTTTAATCACCACAAGTAAAGGGAATGTATTATAAATACCCCTGAGGCTAACCCTGACAAGTCACCTCATCTGAAAGGTAGAATGCTTATGTGCAGCTGTTACATTCAAGCTCCCACCCGTAGAAAAACCTGAGTGAGTCTGAAGCTGGCAGCCTTACACCTAGATTCTGTGAACTTCATCTGGATGTCCAGTTTAAAGCTCTTTAAGGTATTCAGTTACTGCCGTGGTGAGGATTAAGCTGATAACTTACTGGCTAGAAGGTTAAATCTGCTCCTCAGGATGAGAATGCCAAATTAATGATCACTTTAGAAACGTATCTGACTTACCTTCCAGACACGCAGAGTTCTCCCTTACATCTGCATTCCTATTCCCTTCATGTCTGCTCCATTTCAGAGCCTCTCTTGCTCCCAGCAGTGATTTCTTTAGGGGGATGGAAGGTGAAGGGCTGATCTCCCATTTTTCTGAACTGTAACAACCACACACATTTCTAGCTGGAAATCACATACTGCAAAAGGCACCGTGCTGTACAGAACAGCTGCTTCCCTGTTCTGTCCTATCTCTCCATAGGTTCTGTTCCCCCAAATGGCCATTGCTTGAACCAAGTGGTGTACAAAGGATGTATGCACCTACGTGAGTTTGGTATACTGTCATGTGAGGTGTTGATAGGGGGTAAGACCCTTGTAGGTATAACAGACATTCTGCCTCTGCCAGCCCATCTCTGAGGCACTGGCTTGTACTGCTCCCCCAGTGCCACACAGCAGATGGGAGCAGCTGCCCTTGCTTCTGCAGCCATTGGAACGGAGATTAAAGATGAAACTGCATATCCCAAAGTCACATATGTTGTTCCAGAGAATAAATCAAGGTGTTGTTTGACGTAGTGCATGAAAATATTGTTTTGTTTCCGACCTTCTCAGTTCTGGGGAAGCATTCTGGGAGGGAGCCCTGGTAGTCATGCTGATTTGAGAGCTTAAAAAATGCAATATGGTTCAGGCAGGTGCTGTCTTTGAAATATCTGCAGGCTGCAGGCCTTCTAGATGTCCTTAATGGCTGTGTTGGGTGCAGAGCACAAAACTGTTCTTCCTCTTGTACCAAATTCTCAGGAGTGGTATTTTCATTTTACAGTAAATGTGTCATCTGTTACAAAATAGTGATGAATATTTCCTGGGCTCAGTGTTAAACCAAACCCTCATCTTTTAAATCAATCCCTCATTGTTTCTTCTTTTGTCAGGGGAAAAAAAAGGACATTAAGAGAGCTTTAAGGCCCTTCACCTTCAGTCCTACAATAACACTCGACGTTCAGCCAGATACTGAATTGCTGGGATATGATTTTGATTTCCTCACTGGAAAATAGCATGTAAAAGTCCTTGACAAAGACATATTTTCCAGCTGAGGAAGCCCGAAAGCCTTTATTACCAGCCTCTTTGCTCTGTTCTCTCCCTTCCTCTGCCTCATTGCCTCCTCTCTTCCTCCTCTCTGCCTTCTCTGTACCTATGATTAAGACTTTTGAATTCCTTACTTCCTTTGGACTTCCACGTCCATCCACTTGTGCATCCCTGACCGCCTCTTCCAAGCACCTTCTGAGGGATGTAGAAGAGCCTGGTGCAGTGCAGGCATGGCCACCCCAGGCCAGGAGAGCTGTTTCTCTTGCTCTTCTCTTTTTTTTTGTGGGTGGCTGCACCCATCATTTGCTTCTTCCAACTGAGATGCCATTTTCTGACTCCCAGTTTACTAAATAGAACAAAAAAAAAAAAAAAAAATCAGCTTCTCTTTGATGTATGTAGATGATGTGACTATGAAATGCTGGAGGGTTGGAGAGATGAGACCTTCATTTTTTGTTCCTCCCTTCCTAGATTTAACTGTATGCAGGAGACCCTTGCAAGGCTGCTCTAAAGTGAGACTTGCTCTAGTAACCTGGTAATCTACTGACACAGGCTGTTCCTTTGGAACCTTGTAAAAGAAATTATAGACCAGCTTCCCTGGAAAATAGAACCAAGCAGCTCTGTTGTTGTTTTGACCTCAGTGTGTAACCTGCTGTTAGCCCTCAACGCCTCTGTTTACGTCTGTGTGCCCTAGATTGATGTTTGCCTAATGAAATGCTGCTCGGGAAGATTTATGCATGTACATTATTAGAATAATTAGAGGTCTTTGAAAATCTCAGGTGAAATGTATAACAGGTCGGGGAAAAGAGAGGAAAGGAGCAGGATGTGAGGCGAGGGCTGACCCTACGGATGGGGTGGGTGGTGATGAGCAGCACCCTGAGAGCAGGGGCACGGCCGGGCTGGGGGACAGCGTGTGCCCGGGGCTTTCGTGCTGCTCACACGGACGGCTCCCCTGGGAAAGCGGGGAGTTTGGGGGGGGGGGAAACGCGAAAGGAAGGAGAGAGGGCTGCAGAAGCAGAGCGAGGTGAATAGGCTGCACCTACACCTTGCTTACTGCCGGGAAGAAAAAAAAAACAACCAACCGACCAAAAACCAACCCAACCACCCCAAACACCAAAGCCGCCGTCCAACCCCGCAGAACGCGGGGTGAGCGGGGACAACTTTCCGCTGCGGCTGCTCGGGCGGCCGGGGCTGAGCGTCACGGTGACGTGCGGGGCACGGGCACGGGCACACTCACACGCACAGCCACGCACACGGGCGGGCGCGGGGATCCCCGCGGGGTGCGGTGCGTGTGTGCGTGTCCGTGCGGGGCCGGGGCGGGGAGCGGCTGCTGGGGGGGCTGCCGGATCGGATGGCTGTGGCCGGGGGAGCTCCGCCAGCCCGTGTGTGCTCGCTCCATGCGCCTTCCCTCCGTGCTTGCCTTTCTTCTTCTTCTTCTTTTTTTTTTTTTTTTCCTTCAAAATCTCCTTGGGAATTTTGTCTTTTACAGCGTTTTTTATTTCTTTCTCTCTTTTTTTTTTTTTTTTTTTTTTCTCGTTGCTACCGAGGATACGTTCTGCTTGCCAAGTTTGTAGTGCCACCTCTCAGATTCCCCTGCTCCCTGCTTTTTGGATCTGTACAGTGCCCGTTTGTATGTAGGCATACCGCGGTGTTTTTTTGCCTCTTTTTTCAAGAAAATTGGAATTCTTTGGGAAGCAAATGGATACTGAGGAGGACGATGCTAAAAATCTCCTTTTGAATCTTTAAAAAGAGGGTTGCGAAGAAATTGCTTAAATTCAGCCATCAATTTAGCTTCATATTAAGCACCTCGAAGTATTTATGATTGCAGAGCAGGTGCAAGCGAGGATTAGTAATAAGGTAAGGGAGCTTTTTCCATCTTTGAGGCAGCAGTGTTTGCTCAGGTTTATCAGCAGCTTTTTTTTTTTTTTTTCCTTACAGTCTGAGCTGATTTATTTGCATTTTCGGTGCTGTTCTCCCATCCTTCTGAGTCTTCTATAATACGCCTGCTTGTTCCTCATCACTAAATATACATCCCTTCTCCCTTCCTGCGCTGTATTTGGGAGTTTCTTTGCTGTGCACACGTTTTGGCTGTTATTTGGCAACTGTCTATAAAGTCACCAGTCTGCTGTTGAAAATGATTTCTCATCTTGCACTTTTTCCACCCAGCAGTCTGCCAGGAAAACTGCAGCACAAAAGCCTTTTTATTTGCTTTTTTTTTTTTAAAAAAAAAAAGCATTTAAATCCCCCCATGGGAAAGGGTCAGAGGTTAGGGGATAGCCATCAGATTTCCCTCTCTATTAAAAGCGAATGAATTCCCTTCTTGCCCCACCCCCTGGGGTTGGGTGCACGGGGATCCAGCCCCATCCCACAGGTTGGGGTGGGTGGATTTTGGGGTGCTGAGCAGAGCCCTGGCGGCTGGAGCAGCACCTGCACCGAGCTCCAAATGCTGCTGGGGGCGGTGAGATGCAGGGAGCAGGGATTCCTCCTGCGTGGCTGGAGAGGAGGGAAGGGTACCCTGCTTCATCCCACTCCCTCTGAGATCTGGCAGGCTCCGACAGTGTGCTTTACTAATTCTTGTTTTATCAGCTCTATTTAGTGATATAAATGGCACGAGCGAGGATATCAATTACCAGCTAACCGCAGTGATAGTCCATGGTTTATGGGATTTAATGATTTCTCTTGTTTTGAAAAAGCTCTTGTGACGCCAGCAATAAAGAACTCCATAAATCATCTAAATGAATTGTGTTCCAGTAAAAGCAATTTTTGCTCTTTCCTTGCGTGTCTCCCCATCCTGGTAATTAATTGCACTACCGTTGCAAGTGTGTTTGTGGTAATAAAGGTTTCTGTAAAGGGACTTTCTGGATGTGGGTCCTGTGTTTACTGAACTCCTGCAGTGTGCCTTGGCTGTAGGCAACCACTGTCCTCTTGAAGTCGTGACGTGAGCGTGGTGCGGAACGTCCCTGCTCAGTGCTGTGCCACATGCCTCGTCCTCCACACTGAAGGCAGTGAAAGCCCATTTAATGGACTGCTTCAGTGACTAAGGCTGAAAGCAGGAGGTAATCACCACCTGGGCCTTCTGATTGCATGTTTTGATTTTTATTTTTTTTTAAAAAAAGCTTTTCCTTTTTTCTTTTTTAAAATCCTGCTGATTCTATCATTAGCTAGTTAAATCGTCTTAAAAAATAAGCAGGAGCAGTAGACTTCAGTCCTTCAGCAGAGCATAGGGGTATTCCTGCAGTTATGTGAGAAATGCTGCTTTTTCATGCTTTCTGTTGTTTTATTTCCACCTTCTTCTTTATTCATGATGGTGTTTTTGATCCATTATTTACAGTCTGGATGTATTGAAAGGGCTGGAATAAAAGTATCGCTGTTCCTTAGAAGAGAGAAACATACCATGAGGAAAGGGATCGAGTTGGACTGTTTTAGAGAATTGTTAAGCCACAGGGTTTACATTTACCTGAGTTATATTTCCACTGCCTTTACCAATTGTTGAAATGAGCTGTTACTGGTGATAGATGTAACAGACATTTAAGTGTATGTATTTCATCCATGTAGTCCACTACGTGCTCAGGTGGAGTTCCACTTAATGTTGCTGACAAATGGTTTACTGCACAGAAACATTAATCAGCAGTGGGAGAGGTGGAGGTTCAACTCCCCATATGATTAATTGGGCTGGTTGATGCCGAACACAATATAATTAGAGATGTGCTGAGTCCTTCAAATATTTATCATGTATCTTTTTTGGAAAATACCCACATGCAAAATCTGGTAAAACTGAGTTTGTTGTGGCTGCTGAGTAGGCATGCAAGTAAGGTTAATGGAACACAACTCTAACAAGATATTTCATGAAATGTGTGTAGGTTTTAGTGCTCTTTGCTCTGAGACCCTCTCGTTAGACTGACTTTCATTAACATGAAATATCTCAGAGATGTTGAGTTGCATCTTACTGTCCTTGCCCAAGCAAGCATTTCCATAGACCGTGAGAATTCATTGGTAAATATCCTGGCAGTGACATTTCTGGCTGTGCAACCAGACGATTCAGAAGTGGTGACTGTGATGCTAATGCTGCTTACTTGAAGCTTGTCAGTAGAAAGTTTACTGTTATCTCCATTAACTGGGAAGCATCCGAGTATCTCCTGTTGCGTCATGAGTGCAACCACTGTCATCCCTCTTTGCTAAAATCAGTTGGTTAATCAGGATGCGTGTGGGTTTGGGGCTTTAAACTTTCTTTCCTCTGAACATGAAGAACATTCAGAAAACTGATGACTGACTAGAAAGCATCTCCAAGTCCCTTTTTACTATTCATGTCAATGCATTTGAGCATAATCTGATTCTTGAATTGACAGGTCATTGAAGGAATTCCCTATTGATTTTCTTACTTGAGTTTTCTTACTGTGTGATGTAACAATGCTAATTCCTTATGCAACAGCAACCTGCAGGTAATCGCTTGGCTTTGTTGGCCAATGCAGCAGTTCATTGCTGGACAGAGAACATTGCTCATTGAGGTGTACGGCAAATAAATATTCAACCATAATTTCTGGTAGAGGTAAAATGCATTTCCTGTGTATTTCTTTATATTAAATTAGTTTTCTGAGTTTTTTTTTTTTTTCCAGATAACAGTCGGTGTTCTAGAACTCCCATATTATAGTCCATGGGAATCTATAATTTTGCAATGGGAGAGCAAGGATCCAATCTTTTATGCATCAAAAAAATAAATTTGTTGTACCCAAGTCCGTAATTACTCATACTGCTGTTTGATCACGTTCCAACTTTTACTTTGAAATCTCATTGCACTTTTCAGTAGTGAGCAATTATCCGTGCCTTAATTCTTACTGATGGGAAAAGTAGCTTTAGTGGGTGACTGATGGGAGGTTATGTGGGGATCTGGCAGCAAGTTTAGTGAAGCTGTGGAGAGAACTGCCCCTCAGTTCTGTCTGCAGCCAGTAGGTGGGTGTGAAACTTCTGCAAGAGTGACAAGTGGTTCCAAGGAAGAATGAAAGGGAATGAACAAAATGTTTGAGGCCTGTTTCTATAAGATTACAGAAGGAAGCAGATGTGTGCATAAGTCTTTGTGTGTTTTCAATGGCAGCTCAAACAAATTCAGTAAACAGTGCAGGACATCAAACATACTGCTCATGCGATGGCTTGGGAGGTGATGGGGCCATTGTACATAGTACATTAGTCTGTACTAATACATTTCCTCATGCAACAGCCCAGTGAATTGTCTTTCTCGGTCCCTTCATAGTGTTTCAATGCCCAGGGTAAGAGCAAAATCCTGGCATTCAGTGAGATGTCTCCTTGGCTCCATGTATCATATAACGGTCCCGTGTCTGTGGAGGTCCACAGATAATTGCCAGAAACCTACTGTGTATACATATGGTTAAGTCTGGTTGTTTTTTAGTTCTGTTTTTTTTTTTTTTTTGTAAGTAGATTTTAAGGTTTCATGAGAGGCCATTTTTAACTGTGGAAATGACCATATGTTTGTGACATCAGATGCTAGATGGATTTCTGCAGCTTTCTAGGAATTGGAATACCTGCACATGATTCTCAGCATGTGCTGAAGAAGCTTTTGCAAACCCAGGAAAAAATTCTTGGAATGAATCCTTGATTGTGTCATTTTCTTCCCTAGCAGAGAGAGAGGGACTGTGTTTTAGGGGAGGTTTTCAGAGTTTATATTCTACAAGAAGAAAGTAGAAGGAATACATCAGCTACGTTGTCAATCAACTTTCTAACTTCATATAGTATGAGAGAGGAGAAACAATGGGAAAGCAAGCATTTATATTTATGCGTTTTGGTAAAATAGTGTAAAAACAACTAGAAGATGTTTTCCAGAGCTTTAGTAACAGAACTGCAGTTAGCATAAAAATTTCTAAGGACTGGGATAAATAAATACCAGATGTGCTTATTTATGTAGGATTTGATCCATTTCCTATTGAGGGGAACTTTATTATTCGGAAGACGGAAAAGAGGGGAGACTGTGTTGTCCTTCTGAAGTAAATGGGAGTCTTTCCAGCCTGGTTGTCAGAAAATATAGCACAGAGGTTCTGAATTTAGAGTAGAAATGTTGTTAGTGCTTGTACGGTTAGCTACCAGCACTCAAGTGTTGGTGAAAGTTCATTTGGAGGAAGTAGGAATATAATTAAGGGTATTTATTTTTGACTCCTGCCTTTTCTTTTGTTCAGCAATTATTCAGAATTGGCTCATCTGTTATTTTCAATAAAGCATCACATCCAGCTGAGATATGTTTGACTTTCATATTTGTTAGGGGGAAAGTCTGGGAAAAATTGGAACGGCTCCAATTAGGCATATTTATTGGACAATTAGAATAAAAAGCAGATGAAGTTTTACTGAAAGATACAGCCAGCTAGCAATTTATATTGCTGTAAAATGAAAATTAGATGTCACTGAATTGTAGAAAAAGAGCTGAGTGCTAAAGTTTTATTGCTTATTGTTTGTATTCCAGGAGCAAGCAGAGAGTTCAGTCAAAATCATCACCTGCTTGTGTGAGGCACTGTATGAATAAATAATATGTTTTGTGTTCCAAGGAGTTTTGACTTCACTCTACATGTGATTTACCACAGTCGCACCGAGTTCATGTGTTCACTACATGTAAAAGTTACAGAAATTGTGGGTGAAGTGGAATGCAGTGTGAAAGCGAAGTGGCCAGAAAATGTTCATAGAAATAAAAATTTGGAGGCAGTTTTTAATAGAATCCATTTGAGAGTTTTCCTTGTCTTTGATAAACTTGGATTAAAAAAAAGTACATATAGACTTGTGGTATACTCTGTGATAGTGCAAATACATGAAGTAAATTCTGTATGCTCTGATTCTGGCTTCAAAGTAAATAGAGAGATTCCACAAATGTTACTGGAGTTAATATGTGCAACAAATATACATGAAGCTAGTACATATGAAGAAAAAGCATTTCTTTTAATTAGGCAGTGAAATAGGCAATTTTTGTACCCTTAAGTAATAAAAGGTGCGTAGTTAAAATTACTTTTTTTCTTGCTGTTTCAATTTCTTGTTTATAAAAACTTCTGAACATAAAAAGATTGATTTTTAGCTTATGTTCAGTAGCCATTCATGTGACACGTACCATTCGGCGTGTGAAGGCCTGATCAAAGTTGAACAAAATTTAACTGGAAACTTTAGTTTAAAGTGTCCATTGAAGAAAAGAGTCTGCACGTTCTACGGGACGTTTGCTGCAACTAACATTCAAGACTGAAGGAATTTTTACAAAATGTAAAACCTGACAATCCATTGCCCTCCATTCACCTCCATCATTATCTACTCCTACAGACCTAATACTTTTGTAATGTTTTGGAGTGCTTTTGTTGAGGTTTGAAGTTGACTCTGACCATCATATTTTAGTATAGCGTAAGTAGGAACAAGAACATGGCCTCAACATATATTTTGTAGCATTTGGAATCTTAACGATGTATAACATTTTGAGAGAGCTACAGCTTTCCTTTTTGACCATTTAGCAAGGTTTTGCACTGCTAGATTCATGTTTTCATTGTCAGCAGAGAGAACAACTTTTAGTTCGTTCAAACTGTAGGAAGTCTGCAGTGGCTGTTTGCCATTGACAGGTGCAAATGAAGAGGAGAACTGATGTGATAGTTTGCCTTTGCTTTTCCCACACTAGTTCTTCACCCAGTTGTTGGGCCTGTGATGTAGCAATTATGCTGTGACAGTATTTTCCTGCATACTCTCGTCTAAGATCTTAACTTCCACACAACCAAGAGAAAGAAAGACTTGGGGCACTTTCAATCTCATGCCTTTACTTGGCACTTACATTAAAATATTTTCCAGTACTCAGTCTATTTTGTTTTCCCATCCATAAATTGAACTACTACATTGGAATGCCGTGAGGATTAATGAATGCTTGGAAAGCTCACTGCAGATAGAAAAAATACAGTGCTGCCTCTTCAGCTCATTATGTATAACGCTGCATAGTTCAGAAGTTATGGCAGTTGCATAGAGGATCTGGCAGAAGAAGCAAGAAAATATTGAACTTCCTATTAATGGGGCAGCCATGAGTCTCTCTTCATCTGCCACCCATTCTTTGTTCAGAGATTGGCAGTGCAATGAATGATCCCATTCTCATGAGTGTTCTCCTTTGCAATGGCCTTTGAAAATGAGGAGAGTTTCACATGGGGAAATCTTGTTGGACTCCTGATTGGCATTGTTCAGCTTTTGTGAAATGTCAGTGTTTAATTCTTTTCAAGTTTGTTCCGAAATAACAAAGTTTATGGGCCTGGCCATTTGGAAAGCAAAGGGTTTCCTGTAAAGAAACATTTAATATAAACTATGGTAGTATTTTTGAAGTCCGTCAGCATTTGCTATGAGAAATTAGAATTCAGTTTATATTATATTATGATTTAATAAAATCATAGGTATATTGAAACTTCATTTTTTCATTAGATATAAATAGATCTCAGTGGGAATTGTAATTTCTTATAATTTGTATGCAATATTTTGAATGTGTTTAAAAGTTTGGAATAATTAGGGAAATGTAGTGACAGCTTTGGCTGGACTTTATCACAGAACTGTGATGAAAACATCTCTGTTTCTGACTATTGCATTTCTTTGCATTTTATGTGAGGTCAAGAATCCTGTCAGAAATTCCAAGTGGTAACAGTGATGGTAAAGAAGCTTACATTCAAAAAGCCAAGTGCAGCTTTGAGTGGAACTCAAAACTGGGAGAACACTAAGGATATGTCATCTCAACCAAAAAGTTGTGGCTGTTATTTGCAGCAAACTGCTTGGTGTTTGGTTGGTAATACAATTGAACTGCCACCTTGTGATTGCAGTCAGTCAGAAAATATTTGATGTTTTGAAAAATGCAAGATGATTCTTAAACCAGTGGGAAATGTGTAAACCCTAGCAACAAATCCAATCTTATGTTTGATTGTCTGTGACTGAGGCACCGTGTGATAAGAATGTGATGCTTCCAGAGCTTCCTATCCAATGGTAATTTCAGTGTTAAAAAAAATGATAGGCAAAGAAATATAGACTGACAGACCCGGGTCTGCATAATGCAGTTTCCATTATCAGGTCCTCAGCTGAAGTGCAGGGAACAAGAGCTGTGCAAAAGAGAGCGCCAGAGGGAGCCGCTTGCCCAGCTCTTGGTTGCAGAGCAGCTCCAAGGCTGGAGAGAACCAACAGAAGGGGACAAAATGGCAGTGAAATCATGATACACTTTCCACATGCAAAATACTGTTTTAAAGGTGAAGTTACGTGGGAGGTGGGAGTTGGTCTGTTTGCCAGTGTGACGTTTTGCTTATAATGAATAGTTTGAATTACATTCAAATTCTAATAATAGCCCTTTTTTCTGGATTGCTGTTATAAGTGTTTTGCGGTTAACAAAGTATGTATTATAAAAATCAATTACGATTCTCAGTTACAACTGTAACTTTGGACCTTCTGTTTGCTGTAATAGTGTCAGTACATCTTATGTTTACATATTGGACCTTTAAGGTTGTATTCTTTTTTCTTAACAATGCGATATGTGGCAGGAATTCAGATAAGGCTAACTCTTCTTTTCCTCGAATGTCCACCTTTGTTTTCTCTAGTAATTCCATGTTTCATATGGGATAATATGCTCAGATGTGTGGGATACAACAATTCTGGACTTCATGGGTAAAAGTATTATTATTCATGTGTTTATATGCCGTTGAAGTTCCAATGTTGCAAAGTAAAATCAGAGCTGAACTGGTGGTTTTTTTTGTTCCCCCTGCCCACTGTAGAAAAGCATCCCACACAGCACCTCTGGAACCCTGGTGTAAAGCATTTGTAATCTATGTGCTAGGACAGATGAAAGATGACTTAAGTAGTTAAGCAACTGCTTCTGCAAGTTGTCTGGGGTCACAGAAGTAGCCTCTGGCAGAGTGAGGAATTGAACCTGAACCTCTGAAGTTCTAGTTCACCTTATTCATAAGATATTCCTTCTTCTCTTAACCTTACTGCCATAAAATGTGATCTCTGCACGCTAAAGATAATGCTTTTAAAACTAGATTTGTGTGTCCTCCTACTGCTGTAGTAAAGCTCACTTATTTACGGGCATGCGTGTACGCACGTATGCACAAACAGATGCACAAATCCTTTCCTTAGACAGGGGCTCTGCTGATGAGGCAGGTGTAATAGTACTGAAATCAATTCATCAGCTGCAAAGTTACTATGTCGTTGCACTGAAGTTTATTTGGTCTGTCTGCTTACGAGATTTCCAAGGCAGGTACCTGCCCACAGAGGTTAAAGAAGGTGTGTATGCACGTGCACTCACATTTTTTAAGTATGTGTTTATATACACAAATAAATGCAATTCAGCATTCTAGCAATTATACTGCTAGGTTTAAATGGCAAACCAGCTAGTTTTCAAGTTTCTCTGTTGTGATGATAAAGAACAGAAGTGTTGCATTTCATCCTGGAACTTTTTACATTTTTATGTGAATTGCAAATAGGTGTAACTTGACAAATCAGTTAATTTGAGTTAGAAATCAGGAACCAGGAGCTGTAATGGTTTTGCTTGAAATGCTCCAGCTGAATCTCTCTGCACACTTGCTGACTGAGACAGGTGAATAGAGGGTCAGGGAATGCAGATGTGAGGAGGTGTTTGGGTCTCAGGAACATCTAGATGTTGAACTGGGGTACCAAAGTCTCTAAGTGAACTCCTGTAGAAGGGCTTGGATCAAAGCACAGATGGGCCTGAGGCATCAGTTAAATCACCTAACTGGTTCACCTTCTTTCCAGGATCTCCTATAATGTTGTTTGTGTGTCAGTGCAACTTTTTCTTTTTCCTGGGCAAGGTAATGGTCTTCAGTCGGGGAGGAATAGTTGATTTCATTAAATTTGCAGCCTCTTATCAAATTTCTAGAACAAAATCCCACTGAAACAAGAGAAAGATGCCTATAGAGAAATCACTACATGAAAACTGTAGTTATCGCTTTCAAATGTACTCCTGCACTCTGTTTGCAAGTTCAGAGATTGTCAGAAGTGGACTTAACAACCTAAAACATTTGAAAGACTCCTCAGTGTGTTTTTAATGAGGTTGGCTTCATCTTTCTGGTCTTTGATTCTGTTTATTATCTTTTTGTTTCAAAGACAAAACAAGAACAGACAATTTGTTGCGATTTAACTTGTTGTTAAGGACAGATGGACTGGAAGGTCATATAAAAAGTCTCCAGTTTTGTATCAGGTCAAGTACAGTGTTTTCAAAGCACCATTTGAAACTGTCATATACATTGCACTTCCTCAAATGCTTTTGCAAATATGTTTTCCAAGTGAGGCTTTTTATCCAAGAACCTTCTCTCAGTCAAGCATTCAGAGAACCATAGTTGTTGTTTGTATCTTGAAGGAGATTATTTATTACTAAGACAAAATGAGTCTGTGGTATCTCACTTCCCTCTGCAAGGTGATGTATCAAAACCTGGAGGATTGTGAACAAATCAAAGCAGAGTAATTGAGCAGAAGAATGGCACTTGAAGTCCAATCTACGTAATTGTAAATTTAGAGAAACAGAGTGGCTTGGTGGAAAAACTCTGTGCTGTGGCAGAGTCTGGTTTTTGGTTGTCTGGGGGAAGAGACGTTACAGTTTTCTAGGAGGTTCACCTGAATTCCATCAAGAGTCATCCTTGAAAGCCACAATCAAAAATAGGAGGTGCAGTTTAGCTCAAATAAGGTTTAGCCCTGAGCCCATTGAAATCCTAGGAAAATTTCCCATTGATGTCAGTGTTCTCTGGATCCTGAGGCAGTGGCTCTGGCAGTGTTGGGTTCTCTACTAAATAATGACATTCTAATGAAAAATACTACAGCTGTCCATAGTGCTTCTGTGAAGAAACATTTTTTTTTTTATTGCTTGCCTTTAAAGAGATCTCAAAAAAAAAATTATAGGTTATTTATCTAGAGCTCCATTTAAACTTCTTAGCAACAACGCAGTAATGTGGCTCAGACATACTTTGTGAATAGGCAAGGTGCACAGAAAATGCATAGGCTTTGCAATTATGTCCTCTGATGTGAATGAACACAGACAATCATGTGACACCTACAGCATTTTGTTTAAGGGAGAAAAACAATTTGGAATGTGCCACATAAGAGGTCATCAAATTGAACTTTGAGACTAGATTTTTTTTTTTTTTTCGGAAGACTGGACGATTTTATTGCTGTTAATAATATTTGTAGCTCTAGTATGCAAACCAAGATAAGAATAATCAAATCTCATGCTTCAGGGCATAAGCTAATCACCTGCTGGGTTTGGCATAATTGGTTAATGCATTGTACTAGGAAAGGAGGTTCACTTTCTGTGAAACTTTGTGTCCTGGCTGTGCTCACTGAAAGCATCCTGGATTTAAGAGGCCAGAGTTTCCTGATCTCTTTAGACAGCTCTTTTGTCCATAAAGTGATGTGTATTGAGGGCCATTTAATATTAATGTTATAATCTTATTTTTGGATTTCCCGATTTTGTGTTAGTACGAGTTACTCCATTTCATGTTAGAGATTATACACAGTGCATTCAGTGTTCCTTGCTTTTGCCATTTGTTCAAAAGTAGAAAAGATTCCAAATGGTGTAAGAAACAGAATTAGTGATAAACTGCTGAGTAGTGCGTGCACACACATGAATTCATATCTTAAATTATAAATAATTAATTTATCTATCTGTCTTGGTATCTGGACATAGAGAATGGTTGTACTACTTATATAAATAACGAAAAACGTTTACAATGCTTTGCAGGCCCCAGATTAGACAAGTAATAAGTTGTAATAGGTTTCTGATTAATTCCCTGGCAGTAGGAGTTGGACTTACCTGATACAGAGTCTGTTTCTGGCAGTGGATTCACCAGAAACCACCTGCTGAAAATCAGTGATTCTGTAATTGAATCTCTGCTCATTTTAGTGAATGCGTTTTGTTTTCTTAGGCCCAGATTGTGGTGGATTCTGGCATGTGGATACGAAGCAAGGAAGCGTAAACATTTTTCCCTGCTGAGTCCATGCACTCTAGTGAACAAAAAGACCATTCCAAGCCCTGTTAAAAAAAAAGAAAAAAAGAATTATGCTTCTTAGCAAAAGCAAATGTGATATGAGGTATTGAAACATCCAAGTCAGAGTTCTCCAAGATGTGTAAAGAAACATCTGCAGCACTCCCCTACCTTCAGTTGATGAGTTGCAGCATTATTGTTTTTAGATTAATTTACATAGAACTCTTTTTTTTCTTTTACTATTGTATTAAGTTTTTTTGTGGACCATACAAAACCTGTATGCTTACAGCACGGTTTTAAAGCTGGGGAGCAGTATAGTATGGTATTGGGCTGGGATTTCACTCACAACATCAGTGGGAGTAAGGGGTGAGGTTGATGAAAGGTCTGGAACCTCCTTAATGCTGCAGCTCAGCTTGACCTGCAGAAAACCTATACCTTTCTTAGGCTGGAGGTCTGAGCACAAACAAGCACAGGAGTGTTGTTAACTGTTCTGCTGCAGGTTTCTTTTTTTTTTTTTCTCCTCTCCTATTTTTGTGTAAAATTCAAGATGTTGGCTCGTACAGCCCAATACTCCTCTTAGGAGAAGAACAACAACAACAAAAAGCCAAGTTTGTTATCTATCTGAGAGCCCTCAAATGCAGGCTTGGAGGAAAATGTAAAACCTCTAACGCAGCAGAAATATATGTGGCAGAGTTTTTCTCCAGCTGAATACTTCTATTAAAACATTTTCGTAATTTCCACACAGTGGTAATCATTTTATTGCTTTTTCTTTATCTATACCTATTACTGTTCATAGTGTAGCTGCTCAGTTCTGATAACCTAATAGAAATGCATTCCAAGAGGAGCTCAAGATTTGAAGAATTTCATAAAATTCTCTGAATTTCCATTTCAAAGTATGCTGGCACAGTTTACTGTGGCTGTTATTAAGACATTTGTAATTCTACTATTTTGATCTGAAAGCGCAGTTATTTCATTTCCTGGTCATTTATATGTTTCTCTTCCAAAGGAATTTAGGCTATTTGAAGTTATCTGTCCATAGTTAAGGATTTACAATTAGTTGGCCCATCACCATTGTGGCAAATGTTGGTTTGTGGGATTCCTCAGAACAACACTGAATGAAAAAAAACAGCCTTGCAGAGACAGACCCAAATTGCCCCCAGGCAAGATTACGCTTGGTATTTCAGTGTGAGAATCTGTTAACTGTTTATATATAAAGAATTTTTGTAAGGGAGACCAACTCAGCATAGGAATATGTTTATCTGTAGATGTGCTTGCGTTGGTTCTTACCTAATTTTGCCTTTATTCACTAAACAATCCTTTAAGCAGGAACTTGAGTTTGTACACTGAAGTTTAATTTTGCTCTCTCTATATGCTGCTGGCTCCATAATCACAAAGTGAGATACCTTAAATGCATGTAAGTGATGAAAGCTTAGAATTCCTATGGGTCATCACTGATGTACTCAGTTGTGTCCAGGACTTTGTCTTGTCTTGAAACGAATTCATTGTGTGCATCTTCAAAAGTCAAATAATTTAAAATCTAAATTATAAAACTGTTGTAATCGTTTCAAATGAAATTGCAATAGGAAAAGATCCTGCGAGGCATCAAGAATCCTCAGTTCCCATCTGTTCACTAAATATGAATGTTTTTACTATTTTACAGAAGACTGGTTAGATTTGCAAGATGTCTTTTTCAGGTGCCTATAGGATTCATTACTTATAAATATTTAAGGACTGCTTTAGCATAAGCATGTGCTTTAATAGAAGAACAAAGCTTACCATGTGCAAATAGTCCCTTCCAAGTTGTAATCCCAGTTAGCTATGTGCCACATAAGGTCTAAATATTGAACAGCTAAACTCAATCTGAATTCTAATGTAAATAGCTATATTGGCTGTCCAGGAATAATCTGCTATTTGTTTCTCTCATGTTTTGCATGTCTTTCTGACTTTTTTGTGTGTATGTGAACACCGTATACGAGCATCTGATTCTCTGGGTGCACATATAGAATTTAATCTCACTCCTTCTGGCTTGAAGTTCAATGTCCAAGTCCAAGCTTTGGAAGTTTTAGTAGCAGGTGGACTCCACAATGCGTTTTAATGTGCTTTTTTCCTTTTTAAAATTTTTTTATTTTTAATTTTTGCCTCACACGTATGTTACTGGATAGTTCAGATGAATGCCTACCTATGTGCCATGGTTCTTACACTACTGCATGTTTCTTGCCCTGGAACAACAGGCAGGCTCGGGGCACGCTACGTTATGAACCCTGAACAGGAAAGACAAGGGACTGTCTTTTATGATTTCTACCAGCTTTTTCTTGCTTGTTGTACCTCTCTGCTTTTGTAGAGCTCGCTTTCTTTGTTCCTTTCTTCTTTTCTTAAAGCATCACATTCCTTCAGTTACTCAGTAGCTTTCTTAGCTGGTAAATCTTATTTTGTTAGAAGCCGCCTGCGATGTTTAATCCTTTTCCATTAAAATACTAAAATCTCTCTTTAGTTGTCAGACATCCTTCACTTCATGGTTATCACAGTCAAAGAATGAGATATTTCCTCCAAGGTTTGCTGGGAAAGTTTCTATCCCATCGTAGGAAGCTGACCCTCTTGGAGTGATTCCGAAAGCCAATTCATATGATCCACTGACTGTTTCTCTGCTTCAAAGTGACTTTACTAGACTGATATTTTTGTGCTGGTAACATGTACAGATATGGAATTTGTCTCTACAGAGGTGTGATTTTAATCTATCATCAGGAAGATATTTGCAGACAGCTTTTGTGCAGTAGATTATTGATAGCACCTCTCCCTTTATGCTTAGCATGCCAAGTGAGTGAGGCAAGCTCTAAAGAATTTCAATGGACTGTCTTAGACCTCCCTGAAATGGCAAATAAACTGCACAGTGGGTTGTATTCTCATATTTTGCAAATGTTAGACAGAAAAATAAATCACCACAGATAGCGAGACATGTATAAGTTTCTATCTGAAACATGGGTGCACTTCCAGAACTGCAGTAAAGAGCTGTCCTCTGTGTTTGAAGATGGGAAGCTGCTGGAATCTGGTATGAGTGGAGGATGTCTGACATCAGTTTCATTATGGCTACTTGCAGCAGACTTCTCACATTTGGGGAGTATGATTGATGTTTTAGCACCGCATACTCTGTGCAAATGACAACATCTTGAGCAGAACATGACAGATTTTAGAAAACACATTAGAGGAAATCTGAAGTGTCTTTCTGCTCTTTTTGATTTTTTTTTAAATTCATTTTTGCATGTGGTTTCACTGTTTCAACATGTGTAGA
This sequence comes from Meleagris gallopavo, assembly GCF_905368555.1. NCBI lineage: Eukaryota > Metazoa > Chordata > Aves > Galliformes > Phasianidae > Meleagris > Meleagris gallopavo. The sequence continues at coordinate 18,472,440 of NC_139414.1, read as the reverse complement.
AATGTACTGGGGTAATGGAACCTCTGGAATAGAAATGAGAAGGAAGAAAATGAGTGTAGAGGATTCTTCTTCCAGCACAGAAATTGCTGAAGGACCTGATATTGGTGATGCTCTAATCACTGTGTGCTTTTCCTTATCAGAGGTGTTGAATATGGATACAAACTGTAGCTCAAATTAAACAGCATTAGTTTTACAAGCTGAAGAACAACACCTATTCTGTGTGCCTGGCTCAAAACCCTAAACGTCCCAATGAAAGTACTGGTTGCTGTGCTTTTCATTTTACATGTGAAGGGAAAGATATCCATTTAAACAGAAAAAACTCCAGGCTGCAGTTTATATCTTTGAGTTTGGGTGGTAGAAACGCTTACGATTTCAGTTGGAGCTTGGTGAAAACCTTGGCATAGGTTGACTGTAGGGACACCACCATACACGTCTCATGGCATTGCTGTATTTCTCTTTATTACCCATAAAATAAAAAGAGCTGTGCCTAGTGGTCTGCCATGGTGTTTGCTGGAGCCTACTGCATGGGAGATAATTTGAGGTTAGTTGTATGTATTGCATTTTCTCGTATGTAACGCATATAATCGTTTTGCCATCCAGAAACTGGAAACCCGTGACAAACCTAGTTCCGTTAGTCACTGAGACATTAGAGGATTTTATAAAAGGTAAGGCAAAAGCAGAGACAGAAAAGCCATCAACAGGAATGAGATCCAGTTTCCCACACAGTGATGTCCAAGGCCACCTGAGGTGTCCCAGGATAGCCAAGGCATCCAAGGCTGTAGAGAGCGACAGAGCTCTGGAGCAGGAGCATTTGTTTTGGGATATTTGGAGAGAATTTGGTTGACGGTCTAGATTAGGGCTAATTTTAGCTAGGTGCATACCTAAACAGGTGTAAAATATTTTTTTAAATTAAATGTGTATATATATATATATTTAAAGATTTTATTCTGCAAAGCAATTTTGCAAAAAAACATTTGCACTAGTGCTAGAAGACCTTGCAGGAGCTAACTTTCAGGTGCAGATGGAATAATAATGTCATTCCACTGCACCTGATAATTAAGAGAAAGGGTGGAATTTAATATCATTTTATCAAATTAGCAATGATTTCGCTACAGTGGACAATCTCTCTACAGTGTTCTCTGTAAACAAAGAAGCAATCCACTCATGAGTTCTGGTTGAAACACGGCTATCATGAAAGTGAAAAATGGTCAGATGTAAGCAAGCTCATTTCCCTATATCCCCAAGCAGTTATTAATGGCAGCACTGCCATTTGTTATTTACCTTTTCTGTATTTAATCTGTGATCTAAAGTTAAAGTACTGTATAATCAGCAAGCAGATTTTTGAGCCATCTAATCCCAGCTGGTACTGTTGGATCTAGTTATACTAAAATATTTAGTTCATAATTTTTACTCTTCAACAGCATAGTTCTGCAACTGTGTTATAATTAAAGCAGATTAGGATTCAGACTGAAAAAAATAAAATATATTAGTTCAAAGATTAGATATATTTTACTCTCTCAGTTGATGCTTAATTCACCTCGCTGCCTGATAGAGTTTAGTTTGAGAATTTTCATTGCCCTGCAGAAAAAGGAAACTTCAGCAGGTGCAATGCTCAAGTAAGTTAATAAAATATTGCAGACATTTATATCAAGGTAGAATATTCTCTCGATAGCTCTGGTTTTGCAATTCTTCTTACCCTGAACACATTGTTTTTGTGAGTCCTGTGAAGAAGTTTGTAGTATGATGGATAACACGTAATGAATAATTAGATAATGCTAGGCTGTAAATCCCAACAGAAACAATGCATCTCTTAGATTAGTTGTTTCTTCTGCAAAGGGCGTTATACAATGATGGAGTAGAGCCATTCATTTTATATACGTTCCATTTGCAAGTAATCTTTCTTGTGAAAGAAAAATAAGATGTATGATAGCTTACATGTCAATTAAAGCATGTTAGGAATGGGAAAGCATTTTCAGAAGCCAGAAAACAAAGTTTTTCAGTTGAAGAATTAGCTCTTGGCTAGAGAGTAATACCTGTGCAAGAATCAACAGCAGCTTCATTATGAACCTACCCCTACCAAGGAGTCTTGCAATTAACAATGAAAATGAACGGGGAGGACTTGTCTTGTAATTAGTGCAGGTTGGGACATCTGAACTGTCCCAGCAAGAGCATCTGAACTTTCCCAGTGCAGTGAAAGAAAACTTCAAAGAAGTTACTATTCTTTCACTTCAGTTGGCTCATTGGTTGATTGGGTTGGGTATTTTAAAGGATTAGCCCCCTGCTGTGGCAAATAAGTGTTGAAATGCTGGAAATGCTGATTTTCAGAAAGACTGCTCAGAATGAAAGCTGCTTTTTCTTTCTGTTAATCGTATTACCATGTATCAGCAGAGTGTAGAAGGTGGGGAATTTGGGGAGGAATCTGCATTATGATAGCAGCGCACTGTGACCTTTCTGTGATACGGTCTCTCCTTTGTGGGATTGTAAGGTTTTCAATGTTAGCATGTCAATCAGTTGTCTTACATTCATGAGTCTTTAAAATAATTGATGCAAGTGAATGTGCACTAATTAGAACAATATTATGGATTGGGAGGATGTATTCAAAAGCAGAAAGTTCTTCAGTATTAGCTGTTGCTTCAGGTCCCTTTAAAGCCACTATTCCCTCCTTCCTGTCTAAAGAAATAACTTTCAATAAACTTCTCCAGGTTTTTGCCTTTAGTCACAAGGACATGCATGCTGCATTTTCCAGTGCTGGTACCACGCCAATAAACTAATAACACAGTGTTCTTCTTAATGAGGTGGCAGTTTTCCTACCTCCGAAAATTAAGAATGTCAGTCTGCAGCTATTTGGCATGAGGTACCTCTGCCCATATCACTCTTTTCCAGCAGCAGTGAAAACAAAGTAATATTATTATCCATGAGTCCAGATCCAACTTGAAGTTCTATACGTAATATATCTCCAGCTCATCCCCTAATCAGCATCTTCCTGTAGAAGTCAGGAAGGCTTTCTCATAGCTATTTCTGCCTGGTATCGTACAGCTGGCAGACAGGAGAGGGAAGGGGTAGACAAAAAATTAAAGGTCAGTCAGTGCCCTCCACAGCATGCAGATATTTGAAGAATGTGTGCATTGTTATGTAAGCAAAATGGAAGAGATCAATTTATGAACATGAAAAATTAAGTCAACCTTTACATAGAAGAATTACTTGCACTTCTAGACTAACAAGCCTCAGAACAAGTAGAATTCTGCAAAATTCAGTGTAACGGTGCCAATCATTTTCCACAGAGCTCAAGTGCAAAACACTGGAGTAAGGACTGCAAATGCTGTGGGAAGTGACAAAATTATTTGTTGTTTTAAAAAACTTATGTGGTCCGAAAAGTGACTGCAAAAAACGTCAGTAGATCTATGCCCTGCAAATATACTCTTTCTGCTGACTCCTATGGAAAAACAAGTATGTGCTATTCTTTACACCAGTTAGTACTGCAGAGCTATCACATCTCTGAGAAGGAATGAGCTGGATTAAGATTTTATTAATTAAGTCCCAAATATAGACTTTATTGTAGATGATGACATATGGATCAAAAAAAGTCCAATCTGATGTTCAGATCTCAGGCAGAATGTGGTGAAAATCAGAAAACCTTATAAGTCAAGTGAATCTCATCAGGGGTTGTTCACAACAACTTATATTGAACTCACTGACACCACTTCCAGATTCATTTTTCAGCATGTAATTGTATTTTAACACAAATTTCTTCAGTCCTTGTCCTTGAAGTCCTCTTTGTTCATCTGTGAAATAGATGCTCTTTGAGCAGTGGCTAGACCAGCTCAGCACAATGAAGACATTAACTTTTCTGTAACCAGCTTCTTTCTAACCTACAAATGGTACCTTGGCACTAACAGAGATGACAGAAACCATTCTTTCTATTGCTAGGCGTACCTTTTTTATTGCAAATTTTTCTTTTCTTTCCATTCTGCTTACTCCTTTCTTTTCCTGGCTGTTAAAAGAACATAAAGTTGAGAGCACGTTCTAAAGATGTGGGACACTTTCTGAGGATAGTAGGAAGCGTCTGTGTGATTAAATATGTGCATTTACATTTTTTTTCCACTGACAATGTTTAACTTTAAAGCAATTTCCTGTCCTGTAAAGGGCTGTTTTAATTTTAGCAGATGGTACCATTTTTCATCATTGAAACTGTAAAACTTTATGTAATTTACTTACATATAATTTGTATTTATTTCCTTGCAAGTTCTTAATTTCTTGAATGTAATAGCTCTCAGTGGATTCTGCCATGTACCGCTGTGCTATGCCAAATACTCAGCATTGATTTTCATATTGACTTATATCAATTGTGCCATTAGTGTGAAATAGATGGGAAACACATCAAATATAATCCTGAATGTTTTCATTCTTCAATCTGATATTAATAATTCAGAATCCATTTCACAGTGAATATGCATTTAAATCTCTGCCAGGATTAGAAAATAAATTTACCTCAAAGCCCTGTGACTATATTGGTTACGTGTTGGCTTATTCACTGCAATTTTTCCATTCTGCCATGTGTATTTCCTGCTTTTAGCTGTCCAAAGTGCAACTACAAAAGTCAGTCCTTCTCAACCCAATGATTCATCAAAGAAAATCACTCAAGGTCCCAGCTGATGTACTTGCATCATCTCAAACAATTCCTGCTTTTTCTAATTCTATCAAATACCTTCTGTTCTGGAAAAAAAAAAGCACCCTGCTTTCCCAGCAAACTTTTTCTACATTATATGGCAAGTTTCCTAGAGTCTGCAGCTCTTTGCAAGGCAGATGGGGAGTTCTGTGACAGCCCCACTTAAAACTGAGACGCAAGTTTCTGATGAGTTCAATATGAAAAAGAAATTCTGATTGAAATAGTAGCTGTTCTGTTTTTATTTTCAGTGTAAACTTGGAGTTTACACCCGCCTTGTATTTACAGTTCTCTGTATGTGTTGTAGATGTTAGTACTGATAGCACAGGATGAGTAGAGGCGGCGACCCGGCACTCAGTGCCCACGTTAGCTGCAGGAAGCTGAGCAAGCAATCCTGGCTTCTGAAATCTAGAATGATGACCAAGGCAGATGGAAGTGCAGATGTTTCTGCCAAAGTGATCTCTGGTGAAACAATAAGCATGTCATTTAAATGATCATCTTTGGGTCTCAGAGCTACTTCACCATTGAGATAGAGGCGTACTGGGGCTTGGTCAGTGTGTTCAGACTGGCTGTGCAGGAAGCTCTTGTGGCAGCTGAACCCAGGCTGCACTTCCCGCTTCCAAATGTTCGTTTCATTGCACAAATGCAAGCTGAAGCTAATTCCAATTCCCTCTCTTATTAACAGGCCTTTCTGTATATCTCACCTTGGTGCTACTTTCCTGTGGTTCAAGTACACTTAGTTTTTATCATTACTGTACTCTTCTTACTACAGTTTTGAGTTCACTTCTCTCCTGCCATTTCTGTTTTCCTCAAAATGTGCTCACACCAGGAATCTTTCCTTCTTAGCTGAACATGCCAGTAATCACTCCTCACTCAACATGTTCTGACTGTCATCCTATGTTTTCCCTCATGTTGTTTCCTCTTCCTTTGCATTCAAGCATTTCATGACAGCAGGTTATGTTATTCCATATTGGTAAAACACCATGTGAATATGTAAACCGATATGCATGATTTTTAAGAATCATGTGAATCTGAAGAAGTGATATTTTTAAGTTCTTTGGGATTGATTTCAGTTTGGCATGTGTCGACTTGTGCTGAAATTGCAAATGTGTTTTTTTAAGTTGGTTGACACTTGAGTTATTCAGATGGTGTATATCTGACAAAGAACAGTAGAGGCAAAGTGAAGCTGATGAGTATTTGGGACAGAGAGGTGTGAGAATCATCAGTTGTATAGATGTTACAAGCAAAAGATGCTATGCCAATTGTTTTTGGTTTACGTGGTAGGATGCAGCTCTGCATGACCTGCCTTCTGTAAAGCATTTGTGTACTTTTGCTGCTAAACATGTCTTTGATGCTGATTTCAGAGGTATTTTGTCTGCATCTACTTTAAAACAACACATTATTTTACCTTACTACTAGTATAATATTTTTCTTTTCGTGTTACATAATTTTTAAGCTGGTAGGCGTGTTGGAGGTAAATGGATGCTGTCATATTTCTGTACAATTTCTATCTTTCTCTTTGGAGATTGAAAAGAATGCTTTCAAACTTCTTTTTTTTTAAAGTTATGCTTTCTCTGTTTGTTGTGCAGATCTACAAAAAGCTTAGTCTGCAAAATAGTTATACATAGCCTAGATTTGTGCAGAAGCTGGGATTGTCAGCTTTTTAATGAGACGCTTAGCCATTCTCAAGATCAATCTCTGCTTTATAGGAACTCTGACAGTACTGATTTGACCAACATTTTTACGGCCGCAGCTTTTTGCTCGTTGCCTGGAATTGGTTGAAGCACAGATCCAGGCACTTCTAAACGTAGACTTCTGTGAATAAAAATCAAGTAGAAATTTGCTGTGTATTGGCCATAGTAAAGTAGCTTGAGTCTCAGCTAAATAGTTCTGATATTGTCCCATTTTTTTTCCTGATAGTAGATAACTTAAATGCCAGTGTTACTCTAACCTTCAGAAATAAGGAGCCTGATAATTCAATTACACTTGTAAATTGGAGGGTTATAGTAATTAGTGGGGTTTATTTTGTCTAATTTATGGTTGAAATCCGCATCAAGCCTTGTGTGTCTTTCCTGACTGGTTTTGTTTTCTGATGTGTGGTGTCACATAGCCCCTGTGTTACAGCCAGAGTATTTACTTTTTTGACAGCGTAATACAGAACATTTTCAAACTTATCTTTAGTAATCTCATGGAGATCTGACAAGATAATAGCTTTTGCCTGTGCCCCGTGTCTTTTCCTCTTTAGCTATTCAGGCTCTTCTCTGGTGCTGTGAGTTCCTTAGATAAGTGTTACTTGATTGTTTAATATCTCAGGTGCTTTCCATAATGCCTATCATGCTGCCAGAAACCATGCTGTTTATTTCATTCATGTTCTGATCAATTGGGTATTAAGTAATTACTATTCTGGGTTATCTCCAAAGGCTTTTTGCCTCTGCTTACCCTCGGTTAGAAGGATGCTGTATCCTGGCACTCAGCTGTGTTGAGGTGTGTTGTACCTAATTAATGGAGAGTGGTAACAAACATTTCTTGGTCCACGGGAAGCAAGTTGCAGGCATTGCCAGCAGCACTAAACCAAGCAATTTAGTGTCATGCACATGAAAGTGCTCTGCAGATCTTGAAATTGATTTTGCTTTTTCTTGTGCCAAATGTGGCATAAAATGTTCAGTTTGGTGCCCTAGGCCAAACATCCCCACCAGGCTGTCGTTGGGGGCTATCTGATGGCTGAGTGCTCATTTGAGGTGGAGAGCACTCATTTTGCACCTGCAGGAGAGCGAAGGACACAGCTTGCTCTGCAGGGAGCTGAGTTTGCCTTCACCAAATCATGCTCTGCGAACCACACCAGCCTACCGTAAGCGGAGAGGATCCGGGATTTGCTTCAAAATTGCTCTGCTGCTCTGAGCCAAAATGCAAGTATAAAAACAGCCTTTGTGTCTGTATTGCTGCTGTCTTTTTTCCCTCTCTCTTTGTATTACTCGTTAGAAAGATGGATCTTACAGAGAGGTGGCTTTGTGATCAGAAGCGCGTTAGCCGCGGTTGGGTTGTTGGTTGGTTGTAAGGAGCTCCCATGGCACAAGCGGCTGTGAGGGAGTTTTACATCTGTCTTCCAAAGCATGTGCTGCTCTTCTGCTTGCTGTGAAAGAGCTGCAAGACAAAAATCGTGTGCAATTACACCAAACCCTCAGATGTGATGCGTAACTGCAGTGGGCAATTGTAATCACAAGGGTTTTCTTAATAAATGTTGGTCCTGAGAGGACAGAGCGGTAATAAAAGCACGTCACTCACAGGGACTGCTAGAAAGGTGACCAGGGCATGCTTTTATTGACAAGGAATGGGCCTGCAGCTGCAGTGGAGATTGATCTATATTAACAACAGAGATGGTAAAAGAAATGTTGAAAAGCAGCCCTCAACCCTTCACCTTAAGAGAATCACGTGACAGAAATCTTAATGAAAATGGGAAATACCATCAATTCACTTCATTTTCTGTGCAGAGGAAAGTGATCCTCTTTCAGGCAGTTCATAAGACAGTCTGCTAAGTGAAGAATAACGCAGAGTGATTTACATTATCACTGAATTCAATCTTGAAGCCAGTAATTTTGGTGTCAACCCACAATTACAGGCAATCGCTTCCACTCAGCTCGTTGTTCTAGTCTGGTACTGTTTACAGTGTGTGCTTACCTAACGCACAGCGTTGCACTGAGCCATACTTTTGCTGTAATTAATCTGTGGTCTTGTATTGTCCTTATGTACCATTTCTTCAGTGAGAAGCTGTAAACAGATGAAAATGCTTCTGGTTAAAAGACAAAGGAAATCCTTTCAGAGTTGTTTCTTGCCCTCTGCTTGTTCCTTAGCCTTATGTGTTGTGTATATCAGCGTGTGGTCAGAACAGGTGGAAAGGATTTCTTGCAAATATGGTCATGGCAGCCATCTGAAACCCCATCAATGCTTGCATCTTCTGCTGAATTTGTGAAATTCTGGAATAGCAGCACTGTCACAAAGCTGGAGCCCCATGCTATCCCCCTGCCCAGCTGCTTGGCAGCTGGAGCAGCTCCAGCTTCACTCCAGACCATTTCCACTGGGTGAGCTCCTTGTCCTGATCACAGCAACTCCTGGGGAGAGGTAGAGGGCACAGCACATGTTGGGCTTCAGGTTGGAGAGAGTACACTCCAGTCTTGGGGAAGATTCCGTCCTGTTTCTGTGCCTGAGCTTCAACTTTATTTTTCTTAGTGATTCTTTCAAAGTGTTTGTTTGTTTGTTTTTATCAAAGATAATTAATTGAGTTTGAGTATTACCAAACTATGTTATGATTGAGTTAACCTGAATTGGTTAGCCTTGGAATATGGAGATGTTACTATTCCATTGATCCTCAGAAAACCCAAAGCCAACATTTACTGAATATGGCCCTAGTTGCTCGTAGATTAGTTTTCTTGGTTTGCCAGGAATGTAGTGAGTTTTTCCATCACTGAATCCCAGGTATGACAGATATGCCTTGCATCCTTTGCAGATGTCCGAGCCTGAGGCCTGTGGGATCTCAGCATTCTCAAGAGCCACGTGAAACAGTAACACTGACATTTACATAATGTGGATAATGTCATTAAGGGAACTACGCTGAATGATCTCTCTTGGGCTGTAGTGATAGCAAGAAAATCTTAAACACCCCCATATTGGCAAGATGGAAAAGCTTAACATCTTTCATGTGAACCATTTTGGTGTAGTGTTCTAAAAAATTCTGGCAGCAATTTCAGTCTTCATGTAGTTATACTTGTTTGGAGAAGTGATAAAATAAAAAGATGCAGGTTTTAGGCTTTTCAGTGTAACAGCTTACAGACAATATTGAAGTTTTTGATAATTACTGAGAGTTCCTCTGTGTGACACTTTTGATCATCATATTTTCATAAGGATTTCTGATTTCCTGAGGAGCACAGGCCTTGTGAATTCTTGCTGTTATATCTATCTCTGTGGTTATCATTATTATTTTTTAGTCTAACCTTTACATAAGTTTTCTGTAAATTCTTCTCATTAGGCAAAATGTTGTGTTTGATTCATTTAACCCATCTACTTGTGTGGTATGGCAGTCACTTCATTAAACATCTCGATGAGAATAAACAGAAAGCAAGCTGTCTTGCAAAGACAAGATCCTGTGTAATGTGTTAAGCTATATTAATCGTTCCAGTTTTACATATTAAAAGATAATTAGAGCTCAGCATAGAAACCACGGTATGCAGAAAGTGAAAACATTTTTATAGCAGACATGAACAGATTTACACACTTAATTCTCATAGAATAGCTGAAACCCTCTTATATATCAGCTGATTCTCACATAACTTCCTTTCTCTTAAATAAATTCTCATCTTCCTTACCCAAATCTGCAACTCATAATTTATGCAGTGTAGCACTCTGAAAGAAAGACCGGGCAGCATAAATTTAGGCTGATGAAATATAATCTTATAGTCAAAGAACAGCGCTCTTCAGGGAACTATACCCACCCAGAAATGGGGGAAAGAAGAGCGTGCAGTCAGTCTGTGGGGAGTCCTCCATCATGTCACTGGTGGGAATGATGATGTTGATATACTCTAGGCTGTAGCTCCTCAGTTTCTTGTCTCTTCTTGTCAGAAGTGGATGCCTGTGAAGTTTTGGTGAATAGTCTGTGAAAGGTGCCTTTTTCTTTCTTTTTTTTTTTTTTTTTTTGCTTCTCCCTTTTCTCCTTTTTTCCCTTTTCATAAGGATGGGGAAGGGGAGCTAGGGAGAAATAAAGAAAGCCTGTTATGTATATACCTGTATTATTAAAATAGAAAAAAAGGGGACAGTTAGCAGCTCTCCCTTGTACTGGATGCTGCATTCCAGAACGTTATCAAGTGAAGGCTTGGAACAACAGGAAGGCTGGAAAATCATCTCCCAGAACAGAATCAAATTCTCTGTATCTCTTCAGTTGTATTCAACTTCTCAGAGTAGTTCCAGTGGACAGACCTTTTTTGGCTGTAAGAGAGGGCAGCCGTTGGCTCAGTTCCAACCAAAATGATAAGTCTGACAGTTTAACAAGCATTGATATTCATCCTAATCTTCTAAAAGCATGAAGACCTATACCAACTAATGCAATGATAAAGATATATTCTATAATGAATGCCGAAACCTTGACAAGTTTGGTGAATTTCTGTGTCTTGACATTTGGCCATGTGCTTTTACCTCAAAAGCAGCAGAAATACTGTGGTCTAGCAAGCAGTGTGTGATCTTCTATGAATTTAAATCCCAGAGGATCAAATACTGACACAGTAAATGTAGAAAATTGTGTTGGTCAATATAATATACCTAGGATGTAGTTATTTTGTTATCAGTCTTTACTGTTTGTTTTTTAAGCAAAAAACTGTGCTAGAGGCATGGGTGAGTTCAGCTGTACTATGCTTGCTTTTAATATTTTCTTTTTTGTCTTTTGAAATTAGACATATCTACACATTGAGTGAGAATTACCCTTCTTATTTGTCCTACCTACCTTCCAGTTGCAGAAATGAGTGCCATGCAAAGTAAGAAGACTTTGGGGTATTGTAAAGCTGGAACATGTTAGACCTCTTGGGAGGGTCCTGAACTTTTTACGTGTGCAAAGTCATAAATGCTGCACAATTCACTAATGAACAGGACCCAGGTAGCTTCAGTGGCACATACATGCCAGATGGAGCTATAGACATCATTAGTCAATGGAGTAGAATTTCAATGAGAAGACAAATGGGGCTAATAAAGCATAAAGCACTTGTAGCTTCACAGTGAGTTATTGTGTATGCTTGTAGCATGAGTTTTGCAATATTAAAGATTACTTATACATGATGAAATTCAAAATTGTGTTTAGATGTAACCATGACAATGAACTAAATGATTGCAGCGGCCTTAGAAAAACTGAATGCACACAATCTGTAGATCTATCCTGTCTTGAACCTGAAAAATAAAGGAAGATTAGACTTACAGAAAATTGTTATTCCATGATTTACACTTTAACTTACTTTGAAGACTTAAAGTTGAGCAATTTTACACAACTGATTATTTAATGAAAAATCAGAGACAAGTGCATGGAGTGCACATGTGCGACCATACGGTGCTTGAATGTATTTCAGCTGGGATATTTCCCACCCCACTAAACTGAAGTATGCAACTTTTTTAAAAATTATTTTTATTTTTCTATTTCTTGCCAGTTCTCCTCAATCTCAGTCTCTTTTGTCTGTCATTGAAAAGAGAACATATGTTCTCTGGTAGGTTCTTTGTCATTTACCTAGTGTGATATAAGGAAAAAAATCGCTAACCCCTTCCCAGCAAATTACCAATACTTGTACCTTCAGATCTGGTTTGTGAGCCTCAAACAGCTGCCCCCTCAGCTCATGTGATAGATCCCCCTGTCTGTAGGAGTCCGGTGGGGGGCTTAGGAGCCTTAATTAGGATTCCAGCATGCTGCTGAGCTATGAGTCATCTGAGGGAATAGTGCGTGTTTCTGGCAGCAGGCTGGGAGAAGCTTCAAGTCCTCTGAGTCGTTTCAGAGAAAGAAGAGAGCAGAGCCCCCATTGTCTCAGCCAGAATTCATCAGATGGATAAGAAAAACAATTTTCTTTTATTCAAGATGATACGTGAAATATTGCTGGCAATATAATGGCAGCAATTTAATTATGCAGTCTCTACTACAAGATTGCGAGATAATTTGCACAGATTTGTAAGATATTTTGCATATGCAAAAAAACTTTGGTTTATAACTACTTCTTTTGGTCCTTTCAGTGCTTTCCATTGATTTCTTTATGTTCATATGATTAGGAATGCTACTGAAAAATTGTGAAGTTATTACTGTTCTACTGAGTAAAGGATGGTCTTCTAGGTGTCGTGTTATAATAAAAGTAATTCTTGTCTAAAGGACTTAATCAAAAAGGTCATCCAGTGAAGAGTTCTCTTTAGATCAAAATTCACATCTCACTTTTGTTTGTTATCTCTGGAGGTCAGGTTAAGAATGTTTTTAATGCTTTGACATATTTTTCTTTGTCTGTTCCTTCTTGTAATAGGACTGCAATTGACCTGACAATTAAGTTGACTATTTAAGGATTTAAGCAGAATAATATGCTATTTCTCAGTAGCAATAACTTGAGACTTCACCTTTTATGGAAGTCCTTTTTTATGTGCCAAGTCCTCTAGCAACTTTGGTTAGTACTCAACTTTGGAACTGTAGCATTCAGGATCAGGAGATAAACTGTGTTTTTTTTTATTTTTTGCACAACTTAATTGATGCAATGTTAATGGATAATTAACAGTAATTAACTCTTTCTGTCTTGATAAATTATTACCTCCAGCAGAGCTCCTCATAGGAACAGAGAAAGCAGAGGGTGATCTGTATTATTATTTGGGCAAGTTACTTGAACTGTGTCAGTCTTCTTCAATTATTACAGCTGCCGTTGAGAAGCAAATGTTAAATGTCAGAAGATAGCAGCCCCCTAAAATGCCACGTGAAGTGCTTTTTGCATGCAATGTGAGAGCAGTGTTGATGTGGACAATACGAAAATCTCAGGTTGCTCCAAGGCGGATGGAAGGAAAATCGAGTGACCTTGTATTTATGTCCAGCATCATGCTACTAGAGTGCACTTTAGGTAATTGTTTTTAAAGTATTTGATCATGCTACTTACCAACAGAATGCCATTACAGTGTCAGTGCAGCAGAAGCTGGACTTAAGGTTATACATCTGCTCACAAATACCCACCAATTAAAAATAAATACATTGGGAGATTTTGCAGAGGAGAGGTAAGCTAATTCTCCCATGTAATTTCTCTTCTTTGAAACGCTAAAATGATCATGAGTGGATGTGCCTTATGGTTATTCATCATAGATGAATGCAGATGAGCACAGATAATACTATAATATATCTCCTTTCACTTGCAAGGAGTTATTTGGGCATGGATCTTCTTTGGGAAAAAGTGGCACTCGGACTGGGAGGAAAAAGGCAGTGTGTGCTAGGGTGGTTGCCAGAACTATGGGGTGCAGAGCAGACCTTTTCTTCTCTTTGTGAGCCATGCTCTGTCTTTATCATGCCCTGAACCACTGCAGGCAGGTCAAGCCGTGTCAGCAGATGTTTCTGTCAAGTCCCTCTGTGACATCGGTGGCCCAATGGCTTTGGGAGCAGCAGGAAGAGTGATGTTTTCTGCTGGTGGGAGATCACTGATTTACAGCTCTTTTACAGTCTACAGGCAATCTAGCAAAGGCAATGGCCATGTGTGTTGAGTGTGAGTTTTAGCCTGTTCTTTTGGTGGTAGAACACAATATATAAAGTTCTGATGATTCATAACAGTGTTTTATTGAGAGTACTGCACTACAGTGTGCTTTCGCTGTATCTGGATTATTGTATTATCTGCTAATTTTAATATTTCTACATATCATATATATAAATCTACTACAAATAATATTAAGACAATATAAAAAATAAACAACTGGGAGCAACTGTCAGCACATCTGAAGCTGTAACTCTATCTAATGTACTCATTCAAAACTATTAGATAGCATCTATTTTTTAAAAAATCCAAATCTATATTAATTATTCACTCATTACTGTGACACTTTTATTTATTTTTTTGTTCATCCGTGTAAAGCCAGGGTGGTTTTAGAGTAGTAGCATTTTTATAACAACGTTGATTTTGATAGCTTTGTATTTTTTACTGTGTGTGAGAACTGAATCCCTGGAATCTTTAATTGGAAAGTACAGAACTAAGTCATTTAAGTTGTTCTTTTTTATTTTAAATGAAGAGTCATACATAGTTGCTTGCTGTACAGGAAGCATTTCAGTATCTCTGAGCAGTTTTATTATCCCACTGTGTTTTCAGTGCAGAGCCATGACCCTAACCTCGGCCAGAAACCAAAGGTTGAGCAGCATGAGATGCTGTAATTTGGTTTCATTTGAGACCCTTTTAACAATACAGTAATCTATGATAGCTGAGCTTTCATCTGGGGAAAAAAGGTAAAACAATTATATCTTAAACTTTACAAAAATGTGGTTTGGACTAAAAAAAGAAAAATAAAACTAAGTGATGCATTTATATGCAACACAGGTAATTAATCTAAATATCCTTGGTGTCGGGCATCCAGCTATAAATGAGGTTAGATATCTTGTATCAGGGTGAGTGTGCATCGAGTGCTTTGTTTAGAAGAATGTTTGAGTCAGCACTGTTCTTTGACATGCGTTGTTTCAGTGCATCCACAATATTCAGATACTGGAGAACCTATTTTGCTGAATCAAATTGATTTGCACATTCTTCTTTGAGATTGTTTAATATCTCATGTTCACAAAGATAGCAACTTTTACACATCATTTCATTTAGAATGTAGGATTCTGGTTTGCACTTGATAAGCCATGATGCTGGAAAGCACTGCATTTTTATGAATAATAGCTGGAGTACCTGAAACCTTTTTAAGGAGCTTTTTTCCCCCCGTGTTTAATTGGAGTAATCTCATTTTTGCACATACCGTGAGAGTTATGTTTTGTGATGTTAAGTTTTCAAAAGGCAGCTTTTGGTTCATTTTAAAGTAGAACTCTATCCTGCTGATGGATTTTAAATGGTTGCCTGCTGTAGCTGCAGACTAAGTCTAGGTTTTCTGTGTTGTAAATAGAAATTAAAGTGAAGACTGAAACGAGTCATCTCACTTGAACATGGATCTGTGCTCAGTGCTGTGTGTGTGTTTATTTAGAACAACATTCCAGGCCTGTTCTGAATTGAGTCTCAGATTGAATTTCAAATTGTTACTCACTTCTGAAGGGGAGTGCTAGCAGGTCTTGGTGTTCTTCTTTAAGCAGATTTTAGATGATGAAATGATTGTAGCCATGCCTATCTTGTTTGAATAGCCAGCTCTTGTTCATATGTGATTTTCTGAATTTGTACATTTAACACATTTTAGCTAATATATTGATTTTTCTGATGCTGTTGCTCCTTCAGAGAGCTATTTCTATGGTATTTAAAGAAAGCAACCTTCGAAAGTCTAATAAATAGTTTTATTAGCTGTTGCAACCTTTAAGAAGTGCAGTGCTATCATGTTTAAACGACTCTACTCTGAGATTTTCAGCAGTTTCATGGCTGAAATAACAATTTAGATGTAGATTTTGGTCACTAACTTTTCCTGGAAGTGGCCAGATGACAATCTGATTCCAGTCCCATTGTTAATCTATTACTAACTCAAGAAAAGAAGATTGGTATTTTCTTGAATAAAAAAAGTATCCCATAGCAGGGGATACACAGCTTTCAGGGTTGAGCATTTATTAGCCTATTCTTACATCAGAATATTCTTATTAAATGTTAACTAGATTTTTTTAAAAAACTTCTGAAATCTCAGTTGCATGTTCCATGGTAAGAATCTGTTGCCTGTTTGCAGGAACGTAATGAGAAAGACATGGTAAAAATCAAATTTGCTATTCATATAATTATTATATTGGGACTATTTCTATCCCTGGTGCTTGATGTGCCTCTGGGAAAATTCCTCATTTACTGTAGATGGGCAGACTGTAGGTGTGGAAAAGTAAAGAAAACCATTTAAAAATTGGCACAGCTTGCCAGACAGGTTAGATGGATTAGTCTCAGAAGAGCACAAGTAATAGCAGAAATGAAAGAGGCCACTGAACAGAAAGCTGGTATGCAACCTATCTATTTTTTTATTCCTTCTGTGGCCAGATGTGCTCTATATGGTGCCTTAGAATCTGGTACGTCAGTGAACCATAGATGTCACAAAACCTTTAATGGAAAACTTGAGTTGCCTTGGAGCACTTGAGGACTGTTGTTTTTATGTTCTCCTGTCTTTTTGCGTTGCCCAAATAAGCAAAGATTTTTCTATAGAAATATATTGAATTTCTGAAATCAGGTTACTTGCACAGCACTTCCCTGTGACACCTATAGAGATCTTTGTGTAGGTACCCAATCTTATGCTGATGCTGTTCGTACTCAAAGTAGTTGATGGTTCCTGAGCTGAAGTTTACCCTCATTATTGATCCAAACGTGGGACTCCTCCTTTTGCTTCTGCTGAGATTGAACACAAGTTTATGAGGTTCACCTTAGCTGCCATAGTCAGTTATTACTAATGATGCTTAGGAAGGTAATGCAATTTTTTTTTTAATTGGTGACATTATGCCCCCAGAGGCATTGGAACTTTCCTTCCTTCAATAAAAATGCAGCCAAAAGAAAATTTCAGCTATAGTAGAAGTATAGAAGTGCAGTAGGACATATTCATATAATGGAGCATATTAATTGGAAATGCATGAAATGAAAATTAGCTTGCACAGAAACAGAAATCAAACCTACTCTTTCCCAAGTATTAATTTTATTTTTTTCATCTTTACTGATAACCAGGGACATACTTTTTGGCATTTAAAAAGCCAGAAAAACACTCTGGAGTTTCAAAGTGCAAACATACCTATCTTTTAATATGAGTTGTTAACTGAGACCTGAGCGACCTATTTATGTGCTGC
The DNA here is from genome assembly GCF_905368555.1 of Meleagris gallopavo. Taxonomy (NCBI): domain Eukaryota; kingdom Metazoa; phylum Chordata; class Aves; order Galliformes; family Phasianidae; genus Meleagris; species Meleagris gallopavo. Next base: position 18,455,323 of record NC_139414.1, on the reverse strand, counting down.
TTTGTTTGAGTTGAGACCGGATCTAATCTGACTCTACCTCCCTCAATTTCTTTGAAAAACTGTAATTAAATATCAGACACAATAGGATTAAAGAATTGTATTGCTTATAACATAACCTCTCTGTGCAGTATTATTGAAGTCGTATTCTCAGTGATATTTTACTTGAGTACAGAAATAAAAAGGCCACTGAATTCATCTTATATATCTCTTTCAGGACTGTCCCTCTGTTTTCTGGTATTGATGCTTTTTCCAGTTTCATTTTCATTACGTCATTTCCTTGGCAGATGATTCAGCAGCCTATCAGACCTCACTATTAAGTGTATGTTTTTTTTTTTTTTAATGTATGTGTTTCTTATATCTGAAGATACAGGAGGCAGCAATTTTTGATCCCTTAGAGCACAATAACATTTGTAGTGAGATGAAAAAAAGGGCAAAAGACATTAACCATAACTGGAAGATGAATGTATTTACTTCATCTGAAAACATTAATTAATTAATACAATAATTAGTTAATACATTATTGAGTTTTGCATTAGAGCAAATAAGTAATAAGTACTTGGGGAAATATTTGTGTCCAGGAGCTATCATTCTTCTGTAGCCTCTACTGCATTCCCATTATCACTTTATCTCCCATCCTGTTTTAAGAGGATTTCTTCATGAAGTGTCTTAATTTACTAATTTATTTTCTTTTTCTAACCTCACCGATATGTGTACAGATTATCACTAGAGTAGTAAAAATGCCATGGATTTAGGGCTGCCATGCCAGAATGTGCCAGGATGTGTATGTGCTAAATTGATGTGCCAGTCCTGAGTTGTCCTCTCATGAACGAAGAAGACAGGATAAAATCCTGTTCCATAAGTGTATTTACCATCAAATCAGATTGCAGATGCACAGATAAAATTATTTCATTAAACATTTATGGCCTGGTATTGGCAATGTTTTTTCTGCTTCCAAGTATAAGTATGTGACCAATGCTCATGCATTCCAGAGTTGCCTGATTTCCCTGCCTTATGACACAGAGCGACTTTACGCCCAGTGTTATGCAGGGCTCCAAGCAGGCAATGGCTTGGCACCAGCTTGCTCAACAGATTTGTTTTGCTGTTTCCAGTTTGGAAGAGACCTGTGTCAAAGGAGTCAATTTGGCCAATTGCTCCGGAGGAAAAGTCCAAAAGACATTGCTATTTAAGGGCAGCAAAATGAAATTCCATCCCACACCATGAATGCCACGATGAGCTGGCAGGCTCGTGGTCTTGACGCAGGCCAAACAACTTGGAAAATGCCAGGAACCCTTCTTTTGGGAACAAGAAGTACATCTTGTGAAAGCAGCAGGATTATTTTATGTACTTTAATCATGTTCCAAGTATCTGTTTTCAAAAAGACACTATTCAAAGCTTTCAGATTCACCTCCCTGGCAGAAAATTATGTTCCCTGCAATATCTGAAGGATGAGACTATAGGTAGACTTTATAGCTGTTCACAAATGGAAAAGACCTATTTAAATAAGTGATTTAAAATGATGGTTTTAAGTTGGAAAAAAAAAAAAAAATAGAATTCAGTTGTAGTTTTTCTTAAAGAAAGACATGTCAAAATTTATTTTGAAAGCCAAAATACTAAGAAAAAAGAAATTATAATTAATTTTATGGTAACTAATGATTTTCATCATCATTTGTCAGACTTTCCAAATATTTGGTATTTAAAAATGGATGTACATGCATGGCACAGTTGTCAGAACAGACAAATTAGACTAAATCAGAAGGACTGGAACTCAGTGAGGGCTGAAAACCTAACACTCATAGCAGGAACTCCACTTAGCTACTTGGTATTCTGCATCCACCTCTTCCACATTTTTGAATTAATAGATCACATACTTTCCTACTGCTTCCTTATCACAGACTTGCTGGCTTTTCAGCTCATTGCCATTTTTCCAACATTCACGAAATTAATCCAAATGAGAAGATATTCTTCAGCTCATTAAGATTTGTGAGGCGCTATTGGCTCGGTATATTTTTAAATGAGCATTTAAAAGATTTTAATAGATTGTAAGGCATTTATATTTTAACATTTTAACATTGCTATTCGTAATATCACATAGAAATCTAAATGTGATAACTTAAATAGAAATGCCTGTAGTCTAAATTAAGTAGCCATGTTTCAAAATTGATTGCTGCTTCTGCTCATAATAAAAATAGTGGTAGAAGTGTATCACAAAAGAAAATAAATACCTAAATTCAGTGTGTGTTCTGTCCAGTCCTTCACTCCACACATCGTAACACTAAACCCACATCTCTGTGGTGCACGTATAATCCTGTATAATGCCAGTTCAGGAATATAACTACCTTCTCATTATAAGTGATACACGTGGTAATGAAGCATTGCATGTTGTAATTCTAACTTCTCTCCAGGGACACAAGGCTCATTTTGAAGTCTCATATCACAACACTTCTCCTGGTTGAAAGCTCTGCAGAGATGAGATGGTTATGTTATTCCCTGGCCTCCCTTGTAAACTCCCAAGAGATCAGCTGGCTTTGATATTGCAGAATTTTGTGGAGAGGCAAGGAGGCAACATTTATGCCAATATAAAACACGAAACTGTATCTGCAATTTATATTTGAATCACCAGTCCATCTTAAGCGGATTTGTATGTTGAATTACAAATGTGTTCTCATACAGCCACAGAGTCTAAGTGGGTGGTGGCAGGACACGTGAGTTAATCTCCTAGAGTACAGGTGAGCAATCCCATAATTTCTGAGTTTTACAATGATCCAGCTGAGAAACTCATCCAGGAGCATAAAAGAACCCTGATGAGAAAAAGATAAGCAACATATGTAAGTACAATCTTAGAACAGAGCCTCTAGTGTTAATAGGATATTTTGTCAGAATCTCATTAGGCTGTAACGAGAATTTGCATACTGAACAATACTGATTTAAATCTTTCCTTTAGGGGCAGAAATGAAACATAAACTTAACTTTTCTTAGGCTTAACATATTCACTGAAAATAATTTTCTTCACCTTAGACAGTAGCCTCTGCTTTTCCTTTCCTTCCTCTGCTGCCCCGGTTCAGTGTTTCTGGTGCACTGAGCCCATCGTCCTTTGGACAAATTCAAGCTAGTTATCTCTAGTGCAGTAATGGATAAAACTCTGGTTGGTCTTGTTTTTCTGTCCTTCTGGAGGACTGGGATGTTCTTTCCTGTGGGAAAATCTCTGACCGGCCATTCAGTCCACATTGTTTTTCTATCAAATCGCTATGTGCTATGAAGTTCTCCAAAATGAAAAGCCTAAATCACAAGGGGAGGAGGAAAAAAAAAAGTATGAAAAGAATTTGAGCATATAAAAAGCATAACTGAAACTGCAGAACACATACAATGCACGTGAGTTTCGGTGAATGGGAAATGAAATTCATGGTTACGTTTCCAGACGTCTTCTGCATTATCTCACGGGATGCCCCATTTCTTTCAACTATCAAGGTTACTGAACTTCAGATACACTTCTCCTACTGTGTTTACAAATCAATTAAGTCAAAAGAACAAAGCTTTTTTTATATGCTAGAGAAGCAATGCTCATTAAATTTTGGATAAGGTGCAAAGACAATTCTAAAAATGGATGAAATTAATTGCACTCTTTGGTTTCTTTTGATCTTCTACAGCTTACATTATTCTTGTTGGTTTTCTTCCCCCCCCCCGTCTTGAATCCATCATTATTCCAGAGACAGTCATGGGTTAGTGACTGAAACAGTTTTTGATGAATAAATTTGAGTATGAACCGTCTGCTCTCAACATAATAAGGCTGCATAAAGGAAAACTAAGATTCCAGTATGAGAATTGATGCAGTTGATCTATAGTCATCCACATGCTGGCGGGGTGGATGTGAAGTGAGAATGCAGAGTCTCTCTCCCCTTTCTAGACCTGCCTTCATAGGGCAGCCTTAGCACAGCTTCTGAATCTGTTTCTCTTATGTAGCACAAATAATATCCCCTATATTTCTGGGAAAATTGTGAAGATTAATTAACATTTTTGAATTGATAGTATTCTCGGTTAGGTACTAATTAGTATTGCAGACACAATACAGTTGTCTTAGTATGAAGTTTTACAGAGCTGATGTCCACTAATACTGCTGGTTTAAACTTCTTTTAGCTCCTAGTTGATAAGATTTCTTTTGAAATGCATAATGATCTAGCAATTGCCATTCTGCAAGAGCATGTGACTTTGTTGTTGCTATATGCTATTGCAGTACAAACAGTTTTTGAAAACATGAACACTCTTCTCACTAATTCTTTCCCCATTATTTAGGTGTGGGACAATGGACACTTCTCAATTTGGCATGTAATTGTGAAAAAATCATAGAATCAAATAGAATCAAGATTATGTGCTTATAGCAAGAAGTGGAATAATATCAAAAGATATCAAAAGATTCAGAAGATAAGTACTTCACAGAAAGTGTTTGTGTTTTAGGGAATTCCTGCAGCAAATCCCGTGCTTGCTTGAGCTGCGATCAGTAGAAATTCTGGCTGAATTCCAATGACAGGATTATGTTCTTGGTTGAGTTGCATGTAGACAACATGCAGATTTCTGTGGATACATATGTTCAGTCATTTCACATGTGAAATGTGCATGTTGTTTCTCTCTTGTGTCTGTAATTGATGAGAGTGGAATAGGAACCTCCATGGATGTTGAATGGGGAGGAGGTTATACCACCACCATTTTCTGTACTGAGTACTCACCTGCTCAGCTCTCAGGGCAGTGTGAGGGCCGCGGCTGTTAGGACCACTTCCAAATCAGAGATAAGGTTTCTAGGAAAGAGGGTTGTCCATAATTCCTCAGTCTTTTTTTTTTTGGGATAACCCAGCTGTGACTTGATACTTCATTTGAAGTGCTACTGGGGAGTATTTCGTATGTTTAGATGATAAAGTGCAACTGTTATTGAACTTTTAAAATCTCGTTCCTCACCTATCGTGCAGGGTACACAGAAGCAGGAGAAAAAATACTCAATTTTGCTCCTAAACAGTTTTATACAGAGGTAAAGATTTTTCATAATTGGGAAGTGCTAATCCAGACTGCTGGTGTGAATGGAACTTTTCTCATTCATTTTCTCATTCATCTCAGTGACCCTTAATCTGCCAAATGTGTTGTAAAGGTTGATCACTGGAATTCCATGACACATACAGAATAATGCCATTCACTTTTTCTATGGGTGGAAAAATGTGGGCATAAGGAGACATGCTTTGGCAGCAATAGAGTAAAGCAACTGTAAAACTGGAGAACTCTTGAGTCTGAGACTAAATGTTGTGCTTTATATCATTATTTGTAGGGAGGAGATGTCTCTAGGACAAGAATTAAATTCTCTATTGCAACTATTAATCACAAAGGTTCAAGGACCATAGTTCTCCCTAGCAAATAGTTTTCATGGGCAAGTGAATTAGGTGAGTATGAGGCAAACGTCTGCTGATTAAGGGCTGCGATTGGAGTCTTCACCACCATGTTCCTTTGTGTATGATTGATGAAGCTCAGCTGTAATTAAATTTAAAGCCATAGATTTGGCAGAGAATAGTATCCATTAACAGGACTGATGTCATTCTATTCCATATGATTCATTAGCAGTACCAGTATGTGTTTCCTACAGTTTACGTGATGTCCTAGGACATTAAAGTTAATAGTAACATTAACTTGGGACATTAGGTTTGTTTATTTTCTTAATATCAGAGAAGCTGTAAGCTTAGGTTTGCCTAATTTTGGGGCATTCACAGAAGAGGAGTAATGTTCTTTGAAGGTTTAGTATTCTGTTTATGATTGTTTAACATTCAGCATCAATGCTTTTATTGCACAGACGTTGGCATTTTACTCATTATCGCTTTGGTTTTCATGCCAGGTTCTTGCAAGAAGTGTATTTGATGCCAGGTGCCAAATAACCTTTTGTCGTCTTGCTGAATGAGGCACTGCTTTTGTTCTACAGACAAAAATTGCGTCTAGATTTTATAAACATTAAAAAATATACCCATCTTTTCTTTTCCCTTCACCTCTGACACACACACAGTTTGTCAAGAACTTGCAGTACCCCTGAATCTGTACGTTCTGCTCAAAGTGAGAAGAGAAATACCTCTCATTTTTAAGGATTATCTCTGGCCAATTAAAGACTTGCTAATTAATAGATTTTTCTGATCTGCCCAGTGCTTAGCTATGTGGTAAGACTGTAGAGTTGTGAGGGCTGTGTGAGATAAAATGTGTTGGATCATGGGATATAGAAGGCCCCAAAACAACCTGAAATTTTACCTATACATTGCTGTGTGCATTAAAACCACCCTTATGGCTCTGTGTGCCAGATATTTGTGGGATGATTATTCTGAGTCACGTTTCAAAAAGAAAATCTAGAAGAAAGAACACAAGACAAACATGTAAATCCTTTAATTAATTCAAGAATTATTTATGTTAAATTATCGTACATTCACAGGATTACACATCTGCATTTTTCTCAACACACTCAGCTATTTTAAACCTAGCAGCTAATTCCTAATTTGCTTTCATATATTCTTTGAAAAGGCAAAGAAAAGCTTAAGAATTCTTATGTAAACCAGATCATTCCTGTGAAATCATTTTACTAGCGCAACCCATTACACAGCACTTTGGTGATAAAGGGGTATATATTGGAAGAGTAAGTCTTGCAATTCACAGACTGTTGTGGTAGGGGGTTGTTCTTTTTTTACCTCATATTATTCCTTTTATTTTTCCTCCTTGATTTTGTTCTGAATAAAATGAAATGAAAATTTTCATTTTTCATTATAATTATTATTATTATAATTTTCATTATAATTATGAAAATTCATTTTTCATTTTAATAAAATGAAATGAAATAAAATGAAACCTGTCCATATATAAATCAACATAATCTTTCTCTCTTATTTAGTTCAGCCAAAGAAATGACTTTAAATACTCTCCAGTAGTTCTCTACTGATTTCCAAGAAAAAAATATTTTATGATGCAAACTACTACCCCAGTAAATCTGTCAGGAGGTTTGAGTTATTTACTTGCCCCTTCAGGAAAAATAAAATAAAAATATCAGAAGGCCTTAAGACTGATTCATTACAAATTATTTAACGTTCTTTCTTATCAGTTGAGCAAAGTTTAGGAAAGCCTCTCATTAAATCAAGGTGTCTTAAAGATGCAGGGCTTGGCTTCTCATAAAGTTCCCCTCTGCCCAACTCTCCAGTCTGTGCAGAGGTGATGGAAGGTGCAGAGAGAGAGTATAGAACTTTTTTAAAATCATAATTACCTTTTTTTCGTTAGATTTTTTCCCCAGTTCTGTTGACACCCCTTTCTGTATAGCAGTGTGACTCACTTGTGCTCGTGGTCCCTCACCCCATATTTCCACAATTGTCTGTGTAGGTGAATAAGGAATAAAACTCACTGCCTTTTGGGAAGAGGAAAATAGGTTTTCTGCTTGGTAACTGGATGAAATCCTTTACGTGGATGACTTGCATCAAAATACACAGCAACAACAAAGTGAAGAAAGATAGGGAGCCAGCAGGCATTAACAGCACACAAAGGTGCAAACAGTCTTCGTTTAGTAGAATCTAAAAATGTGTTGGCCACCAGCACAGACAGAACCCTGCCCACAGTTTGCTGTAGGCAGGAGTGTTTGTGACAATGGTGGATGTTGAGAGGCATCCTTCTGGGATAAGGGGCTGGGTCATGCAGCAGCAACGGGAACCTCAGCCAGAATTCCTTCTCTTTCCTTCCAGGATTTCTGTGCTTCTTATTGCCCTCTACTCACCTCTGCATCCTGGTTCTAACTAATTGGATCCCCTTGTCAAGAAGGTACAGCACTAATTACCCTATATCTCAATTGCCCTTGTGGGTGAGTTGTCAGAGGAACTCTCTACTCCACCAAGCATATCTGTATGAAGGATCTGTAACCTTTTTTTAGTTACTCTCGATCTGGTGTTTATTTTTCTTTGCCTGTTCTTACATTGGTTTTTAACATCTTGCACTCTGCATTACTGCTGAATGCTTAATAACCAAATTTTAGAACTTGCTGACACATTAGGGCTTATTGTCTCTTAGTTTATAACATTGATAAGTTCCTCCTCGATGTGAAGCTTTGTCAAATGTTTTCTGACAATCTAAGTAACTAACATCTTTGACATTTACTGCACCCCTTTGCCAGGCTAGTCAGTAATAAGCTCAATGAAATCTGAGTTACTGAGGCATGACCTGAAACAATATTAGCTGTCCTTGATTATGCTCTGAATTTTCATGTTCCCCTCCTCCCCAGCCCCAGTGTGATCCTTTTAATGGTTGTCTAAGACTTGCTCGACAACTAATGGGAAATGAACTGACTGGTAATTTCTTGCTGTGTGTCTGCTTGGCCCCATGCCAGTCTTTTGAAATGATGGTACTAAATATAAATTTTCATTACACCTTCTTCAATTTCTATGCTTGCTTCATGTAGTACTTTTAGATTAGACTTGTTCAGCCCTGGTCTCTTATCGGTTTTAAGAACAACAATCCAGTTAATTGACAGTTTGGGGATTATCACCTTTTCTTTTAATTCCTCACCATCCTTTCTGTGTGTTGAGTCTTAGACAAATGTCTGCCCTCTTCATTTTTAAAGATAGGTACAGGAATAATTGCTGTATAGCCTTCCTGTTCTTTTACACTCCATCACCTTTTTTTTCCTGTCAGTTTCTTGGTCTATAATTATGCTTTAAATATCTTTTGGTATTAGTTGCGTTCCTTTGCACTATTTTATGCTCATTTTTCAATTTGGCTTTCTCAAGTATTTTTGATTGCCTCAGGCTCTTGTTATAATTTACATAATCCTTCTGTATTCTAGATTCTTTCTACCTTTTAACACTGTCACATTATCCTTGATACTGTTTTCCTCATCCTTTCTTCCTCTTGCCGACTCCCATTCTCATTTGTGACACATCCTGTAGATGTTTTATTGGAACGAGCATAGATGGTAATATCTTTCCTTTACTACACTTGATTTTTCTGGACTACTTAATTCATGTTAATTTTCTTAAACTCGCTTCTTCAAAATCTACCTTTTGAAAAGACTGTTATTTTTGCACTTTTTTTCCTTGACAAAGCCTGATGAATATTTTGGCTATGCATACTTGTCTTGCTTTCCAAATGCACAAGAACTTTTAGGGAAACTCTTTTCTATTCAGGAAAACAAAATAGAATAGGTTGGCGTTACGGTCTCCTGCTGTTTCAAATCATGAAATGATATTTTCTGCGCTTGAGATTTTGCTGAAATTGTGATAGTCATTCGCGGCGATGCTGGATAATTTTGAAGCCTGGTAACCATAAATAATAAGCATGGTATAACATAAGTAATAGATTTATTCTGATAGAAATTGGAGTTCTCTCATAGTTGGACAATTTACTTAGAGCTGTTGGGATCCGATTAGTCGCCATCTCTAATCTAATGCTGAAGCTTTTTGTTGGTGCAAAGTAAGTGTGGACATTTCCTAATCTGATGCAAAATAACTTGTCTCTTGGCTATGCAAGATAGAAGATGGTGGTGAATCTGCTCCTCACTCTCAAAATCAAAGCGAGTTTAGTTTTGAAGGAGATAACTTTTACTATATCTGAGCAAGCAAAAAGCACAACTTTAATGAAAGTGCTGGTCTTGCTTTCGTCCATTTAGAATTTCTGTTGTGTGTGCTATTGCAGCTCCAAGGTGTCTTAATGAAATTTTTGTAATGAATGTAGTGTCTTTCAGTAGAGGGATATAAAATTTGCATTGATATTGCCAATGATCTGGGCTTGTCTGCGTTCTGCTGTGGTCTCACGACACGTCATTGAAAGTGTTCAGAGAAGACTTGTACATGAAAACTCTTAAGAGAAAATTGTAATGTTATTGTTTACTCTTCTAATATATCAGGTCCAGAATCTAGTGCAAGCTAACTTTAACTAAATTCATGAAATATAATAAACATTTGAAAGCACAGTGTCTTAGAATTCAAAGGTACTGTTAAATTGAGAGCTTTTGATGCCTTTGCAAAGAAATGTTAACAACTGTATTGCTTGAGACAGACCTACTATTTTGATCAGTAAAAGTTTGGGTTACTGCAGTTTGATGGTTGCTAGTGTTATTACTTTGTACAGGTATGCTATTTTGAGTTTTTTTTTCCTATGAAAATGAATATTTCAGTACAAAGAAAAAACAAAAGCAAGAATAACTTTAAAGAGCGTATACTAAGCTTGATGGTTTTTTTGGGGATTTTTTTTGGTAGAGACAAAAGTGAAAGAAGCAGGTGCATCAGTAGCTTATGTTCGGTAGAGCTGTTTGTAGTAGTGACTTCCAAAATAATGAGGTGTCACCATTCTACTGTTTGTGTGAGAGAAGGGCAAACTTTTGTAAAGAGAAATCAAACTTTCCCTGCTCTCCTGAATTTCCTACTTTATTTCTATGCTTTTCTTAAAATTGTGCTGCCAAATCTTATTTCTGGGGATTTTATTTATTTTAATCTGACACACCCATATCTGTGGACTAGAAATCATATTAAGTACTCGCCACCTGGTCCTTTCTGTGGTAGTATCTCAGCTTTAAACTACAAGTCATACGATTTTTTTTTCATTGGTGGCTTTGGTAGCCAGTGATTTAATCAGTTTACCCTCAGTAGATCAAGGATTCCATCTATGAGCTTTGAATTAACTCAGTAAGTTCTTTACCTATTTTCCTTTTCTTTTTTTGGAAAACACATGTTGGAAAACACATTGGAGACATAAAGCTCAGTTTTGCAAATCAAGGCCAGTTTTATGCCATTCCCTGAAGCATTAGAAATGGGCTCTCCTATTTCTTCTTCGTTTTGCTGATTTTGGGCATGCAACTCTAGGGAGCAGTTATAATATATGCACTAGTGGTTGATAACACCATATCTTGAGCAATGAGAAGTGCTTTTCTGTGGTACCAACATTTTAGAGTAAGTGGGTATGATACATTGCATATATTCTCATGTCTACAATGCCTGGGTATTTTTTATATCCTGCTAAGCTATTAGACTCAGTATTTTACAATGAAAGAGTGCTCCACAGTTTAATTACACGTTTTGTACAAAATATTTCCATTTAACCGTTCCAAACTGTCTCTTCCCTTTCAGTATAAGCATTTTGGCACAGTTCCCATCCCTAACAATGGGAGTGTCACGTATAGTCCCAAAGTGTTTGAAAAAGCTTCTCTTTAGCCTTCATTGATAAAGTGTGTCTTACACTCTTTTCTACATGCTCACTATTTTAATTTATGGAATGGTCTCTGCCATTGTTTTTGCAGCAAGAGCAATGTAACCAACAGTGGCTGTGTTTTTATCCAGAAGCGTCCTTACATTCCCACTGTGGCTTACAAATCCCAACATCCTTGCTCAAAGCCTAATCCTATTTTTGCCTTTTCTGGTTCTTTAGACCAGAATACAAAGCCTCATTCCTGATATTCATAACAGATATGTTGTTGCAGAAGGCTGCCTTCAAAGTAATTCTTCATATTGGGGAGGGGAATGTTGTATAGTTAAAGCTTTGGAGGTGACACTACACATGAAATTACAGCTGACTTCCATCTATCTCATGAGTTCTGGAAATGGTAGAAACTGGGAAGTTTCAGCCTTTTATTACCCCACTCCATTACCTCCATCAGGAGAATTCGGGTTGTAAGAGAACAAGAAAGAAGGTCATCCCCTGTGCAGGCAGGAAAGGAAAACAGCATAAAGAATTTGCATCGTTTACCAGCGTTTTTTCCCATCCTGAATTCAGAAGAAATTTATCTGAGATGCAGGCAGAGCAAACCTTCAGAATCTGTGTTAGACACAGCCAACCTGTTCTGATGACTGCAAGGCATAGATGGTGCTGAGAGGATGTCCTTTTGCATCCAGAGCATGCTGCATTTTCTTCATGTACGTTGCTTGTTGCTCTGAAAGAAAGCTTCTTAGCAAATCAGAATACTAAGGCAATACTATGCTGTTGCTAGGCAATAACTAGACAGAATTTGTGTAATTTTCTACATTCTGATTTTTGATACAACTACTCTAGATTTGTTGTCTTGCTGAAGTCCTTGTGCGGACAGTATAGGGTGAGAAACAAGGCCAGTGAAAAAGCTGGGTTGGTACAACTAGATTAATTAACCAGATACATAAAGAAAATGTAAAGTACCCTACATAGTTTGCATTACAAATCTTAGATTCTTGCTCCAGAAGTAAAATGTAAACAATTTAAAGTATCACACTGCTTCTGAGATGAAATACTTTTTCAGAAAGAGAATAATAAAATGGGAGAAAGGAAAATAAACCAAAGATAAATGAGATAAAGATGTAGAATTGTTTCAAGAATCATGTGTTTCTTCAGTGTGAGTATGTACCTGTTTTGAAGGCTTCAGAATATAAGATCCCCTATAATTTATTTAATGTCACCTGTTGGGATATGCCCCTCTGGCTCCATCCTTAGTAAAGTGTTTAGATGTTATATATGTTTTGTAGAGAAATATTGGTGATAGATGGCTGATTGGATTAGATGATCTGGGAGGTCTTTTCCAGCTATGGTGATTCTATGATATATTCCACCCAGAATGTGCTATTTACTTCTGCACTTATTCTGCATTATTCTGGTTATTATGTTTATCAGTTCAGTACTACAAAGTCTAAACTACTACTTAACTTGGCAAGTACTGAGTGGAAATGAAGAGATTCCAAAGCTCACAGACTTACTGTAGCCACACATGCAGTGTGGCTTAGATATTTATTTGTTGTTCGTGACTAATTTCAAATTTAACATCAGATAACCAGAGGTGGTTTCTTCCAGAACAATAACATCTGAATGGCTTCCTAAATAGAGTCTGGCATACAATTAACTTGTTTGGAGATACTGGGTATACTTTCCACTCTGATGCTGACTTGACTCTTCCTGACATCCTAGCACACCTTTTGTGAGCCTCATTTTTTCAGTAGGCCAAGACATCTAAATGATCTTAAATGAAGCCAGCCACACAGATTTTCATCACCAGTGAGAATGAGACCTTGCAGTGTATACTGAATTTAAGTTTAATACTGTAATGGATGGGCCTTGCAATAAAAATCTCTAGATGTTTTGTGGATGAGTAATAAAGAGTAGATCACAGTACAGAACTTCAGGATTCCACAGTGCCAAGGAATTTAAAACAATACTAAATTTATGCTATCTTTTGGCATTGTATTTGTGGCTTGGGAAACTTGTAATAAAATTTAAGCCTTGTCCATTATTTAATTACTTTGCTACATTTTTTGGCACTTTCCAAGTAGCTTAATAGGTAGTTTGCATAAAATGCTACCACTGTTAAATATCTGTTTGTGCAGCTAGGAACACAGCGGTGTTCCTTCTGTCCTAATGTATCATTTAAATGGAGATAAAATAGTGATTACACTTAGTCTCCAGGACCATAGACTTGGATTTACTTTCGGCTGCTGCTACATATGTAACTGTTTTGGCAGACTCATTTAAGTTTTTAGGAGATACTGGTACTTGCTGCTAGGGTAAGTCTTACTTTAAGTGGAGTTTTATTTTACAGTCCTGCCATTAACCTCCTCGTCTTTCAGCAATACATATGAGCAATCACATCCTCTCAAGCAAACAAAGAAAAAAAACCCCACAACCACCAAAAACAACTGAAAGTACAATGTTTGAAGGCTAGAAAAGACCATTAGCTGCTGTATGGCATTTTTCTGTGGCTGTCATAACTGATGTGGAGATTCCCTATCTTTTAAGATCGTGAAGGTCAAGCAGCCAGACTCACTGCGTGCAGAGGTTTGTGGAGATGCGTCCGTTCTGTTCACCTTTCCTAGGGAAATGAAAGAGTGCCGGAGCCTGCCAGGGGTGGGTTAACAGTAGGGTCAGCATTCTTGCTGCTAAATGTCCTTCAAAAAGAGAGATGGCATGCTGCAGGCTTTGCTTTGGAGAGGCATGCTATGTTTTGCAGCGACTCGGTGACACCAATCCTTCTCTGGCAAGCACAGTATATTTATTTTCCTACGTTTTCTTACATTACTTAACACTTGTGCCCAAATTGTCAGTTGCTAAGGCTCCTCTTCACGGCACTCCCACAAAAGTCATGATGAGATTGATGATTTCTATGCCCTTTCCAAGAGCTGGTAAAATTAAGGATCCCAATTACTGAAAGTGATCTGGAGTATTAGTGACAGCAGAATCTTCAGAATTGCACAGGAGAAAGGAAATCAAAATTTTGTGGAAATAAGAGTCTGAAGATTTCAAATGTCACATTCTCATAGGATGTTTCCTATCGTGCAGAGTAAATCCCACTGAAAAACTGACAATTTTCCTAAAACTGGTGCAGCTTCTGTACTGTAGGGGCAAATATATTCTTTGCTGTTTTTTGCCAATATTTGTATTAGTATTTTGCCATGTTCTGTACCATATTTCATGTCAGCAGTCATGCTAATTGAAAACCTGAAGTTATTATTCATGATTATAATAATATACTGCAGTGTAAATACAATTCTTGAACAGTAACATTGAGCCTAGGAAAGTTATACTAGCTTGGATGTGGCATGAAATTGCAAAGGAGGGTGATTTATTAAGTAAGATCTGCAAGGAAGAGGGAAAAAGACAAGTTTTTGGTTGTAAACCTGAGTACCCATGACATTTAAAAAGTTTTCAGAAGTTTGTCTGCACTCAGAACACTATATCATACCGTTCTTTATTTCACTTCTCCTTTTCACCTTCTGCCTATATACCTCTTCAGCTCTTGAAAAATGCCAATATAAATGTGCTATGAATTACTTGTGCCACATAAATGTTCCTTTTCTTTTTATCCTTTATTAAGACATTGTGATTTGTGATGTCCAGCTATTCAGTATTGTGTCAATTATACCAGAATGGTACCATTACTCTTTGAGTTGAAGCAATAGACCAGACACTGGCAATACAAAGTACATTGTGCCTGGCAAATACTACTGAAGAATAGCAATGTCCTTCTTTGGGAAGTGTCAGGAATTACAAAGCTCTCAGCTTGTTGAGGTTTTGTGATAAAATTCAAGCCATTAACAGGAAAAGTTTAGAAGAGGCAAAAAAAAAAAAAGCATTTTGGCATCTTTTATGAAGACGTCCCATGCAAGGTGCTAAAGCACACTAGGAAAAGCACACCTGGTCTTTATGCTCTGGAGGTGAGAAGTAGAGAGCTTCTCATGGCCCCTCCATTTCCTTCTGAGAGGGCCTCTGTTACCAACAGTGCAAGCCATTTGCACTTCTCCAAAGCGAAGCAATAAGGGAAGAGTTTATGCATGGAGTATATCACAATGAAGTTTTCTTGCATTTTGGATTAAAAGGGAAAGATTTATGCGAGCCATTTATGGGGGTGGAATTTCAGAGCAGGACTTCTGTAGTCTGCAAGCAAAATTGTAAAGGTTCCTGCTGAAACCAAAGACAAACTACAGAACTCTGCTTTTGGGAACCTGCACTTACTTTTTGATAGCTAACACAGTAGCTGTCATGTTTTGATGATAGTGAATGTTGATAGCAATCGGTACCTTGCTCAAAAAAGGGACAAAATAAGAGCAGCTCTGATGAATGCTGTGTGAAAGATGAGAAAGGTCTTAGGCCATTAGCGATGACTGATGCCATTGTAGAAGCATATACATGATGTACTGAAGAAATACATTAGGGCACAATATGAGGCCCTGTTAAACCTGAGGAATATATCACCAATCAAATTTCTTTCTGAAGGTCTTCTCTTCACCTATCAAGAAGGACTTGATAGGAATCCCTATCAACAATTTTAATGTTGCTGGATGTTTTAATCTGCAGACTAGGAGTGTAATGTTTTGACTGTTAGTGGAAAGGAAGGCTTGTTACTCATATTAGGCTTTTAGTTGGGCGCACAGATTGTTTTGACTTGCTTTAAATGAGAAGAATAGTTCGCAGAGAACCACACGCAGGCAGAAGTTTCTGATGGCTGTTGTAAATCCTCTCAGCTGTCAATGGCACATGGCAGCTTTCAAAAGAGAACATCAGTCTTCTTTTGCAGATGGTTAACTACTAAAATAAAGTCCTGCGGGCGCTGAGTAGAACTTCTCTTGGAGCTTTTATATGCCCTAATATGGCTGTCCTATCAGCCATGCTGAATTGTTTTGAGGATTTAAATCTAGGAGAAAGGGAATGTTATTCCATCTCAATGTTATTGACTAATTTGTTGGGAACAGGTGGATTTCTTTTGCCCAGCCAACATATTTGACTCAGCTCATGGCGCATCTTCAGTCACCAGATGCATCTGACTGACCTCTGTGCTTTGGAAATGTGGAAAGGTAACTACAGGACTCAATATGGAATGCAAATACTGTCCACTATGTTTCAGATTTCTGCTGTAAGATATAACAGGTAGTTTGTATCTTTCCTCTTGTGTGTATCAACAGTACTTCCCTTTCCAATCCATTCGTATTTTCAGTTAGCTTAGGAAACAGTTCAATTCTACCATCAAAATGCCAGGAACAGGCACTTATTGCCCTTCTTTACTGACTTGGATTTTTCTGTTGTGGGCCAGTATGCTCAGTTCAATGCTTTGAAGTATGCATCTGCCTGTGTGTTAACATATAGAGTCCTAAGATTATAAACATTTAGCTTTGTTTGGTGTGTTTGAACCAAATGTATTATTTAGCTGAAAAGTTGCATTTGATCTGCATGTTTCAACCTGTACTAGATTTTATCATGTTGAGGCGATAGACTTTCACGATATCAAATGAAGCTAGTGCCTTCTTTTCACTGTGTTTCACAGTCTGAGGAATTTTATCTATTTAAGAACATGATACAGCGTATAAAATTGTATCTTGTGCTCATAACATACAATAGAAAATGAGGCTCAGCTTTGGTATACAATCTCTAAAATATTTTTATTTTCCATAAGAACCGAGTCAGTAAAAACACCAGGATGTAATCCGAGCAAAAATATATCTTCTTTCTGGCCATTCCATCACAGAAAGAGAGATTTGGGCTATGAATCAACGGAAAAATTGTCTGGATGTTTAAAAGGCAAAACAAAAAAACAAACCAACAGAAGATGATCTTGTGTCAGTAGACAGTTTTATTTCAGTAGGAACCATAAGCTGATAGGTATCCTCTGACCTCCATTTTGTTCAAGTCAAAAATAGTTGGAGAAACATATGCTGATTGAAATAATGACTAATCTGAATGCCTTTAATTCAGATTTTAATGCTAATTCTATGTGAGGTCTTATTCCCTCAAAAAATGTATTACCAGTACAGCAATATCTGTGTACACCTACTCATGGTACAGGAGCGCCCTGCCGATATAAAGGAGTGTGTTGCGACCTTTCTGTGCTGCTAGTAGAGCGATGCATGTTCAAAAATCTCCAGTGCATACTAAGTTAAGTTTGAAGGAGGAAGGACATGTGTTTCACGAACCTTCTATTCATTGCAGATGGCCCACAGTTTCCTAAAGAGCTACTAATGAGCTGATGGGTTTTAAGGAAATGAGGTTGTATTTAGAAGGCTTTGTCTGAAGAAATCTTCTTCTGGCCAGGTCAAATCAAACCTGTTGTGAATAGTAAGAAGTTTCATCTAAGAGTTGGTTTGCTCTTTTATTTACCAGTGTTTACTTCAGGGATGTTTCAAAACAAATAATAGGTGCATGTTGGTTGATACTTGTTTGAAGATCTCTCTTGATTGAGTAGGATACATGACTGTTTTTTTCCTTTTGGTAGCAATTTCAGTTTTTTTCTTTCATATGTAGTCTGGGTAATATTACATCTGTATAAATCAATATAATAATGGCTTTATATATGCACATTGTTATTTAACCATTGCTCTCTAGGGCATAGTTATGTCAGTCGTATTTTACAGAAAATTTTCATAGACCGTTATAGTCATTACAATCTGTTCTGTAGTAAAACCCTGCAAATCAGCATTTTCGTGGCATTTCAAGGGTACTAATGGTGTTGTGTAAGTAAGTAAGTAACAGAATCTCTGACTAACATGAATCTGTAAGCACTGTAGGAAATAATGCATGCAGAATATGCAACTAAGACACTGAACAAATGAATAATTTTTGTAGAAGATATTAGAAAAACTTTTTCGTGTCATCTGGCATGAGAGCTACTCCTGAATTTATGCCTGTAAATGTCAAAATATCAGTATGCACCGGTGTCATTTGGAAACCTGTCAAATGTGCATTTTGTGCTGTCTTGAATTATTTTGTATGTATGTTAAAAAGACATCAAATTATGTTTAAAGCAAAGATAAATGATTGCTGTTTTGAATGTCTTTTTCGGAGAACTGCCTAGAAATGAGGATGACATTGGAAATTGTGTGCAGTCACGTTTCCCCAGTACGCGATGATCTAAACCTTAAAATGTATAAATCTTCTTTTGCATGATATCTAGCCAGAATGAACTCTCTAAATATTCCTTCTAGCAAAATTCTTTTATAAATCAGTTGCAATTTATGAAACATTGATGTGATGAACAGCAGCTTGTAGATCTCTTCCCAAATAATTTTCACTCAATTTTTTCAGAGGTTCTAAATGCACACGGGACATAAGACAAATAATCTTAGCAACGTTTATTGCATTTCACATCGTTATCTTAATCCATCAAGGAATTGCATACTGAAACCAGGTCCAAGTAGTTTAATTGCAACCATAACTTGTGCTGACCAGTACTGGATAAAACTCTTCGTTTCATGATATCAACTGTTAAGGCAAGTAATACAACATAGAATACAAACATCTTTTTTTTTCTTTTCCTGGTAACTTTGTGTCCAGTATTCTACCTATTAACTTTGACTTTAATTTGTTAATAATTTTATAGATTTTTTCCAAATCGTATTGGTACTATTTCTACAGTGTGAAAACTTTTAGCCACAGTCATATTTAAGCACAAGTTATCACAAGCTGTCTCATTCTCTAGCCTCTCTAAGCATGGCCAAACTATAAGTAAGAAAGAGGTAACCACCAACTTTTGCTTCTGCATGCAATAGTGTGCAACTTTATCATGAACATTAAAAAAAATTGATTATGACTTTTTGATTAGACAGTCTGCTGGCAGAGCAGTTCTAGAATTTCTGAGTGTTGGAATTTCTCCTTGCATATATAATATTTGTTTAGTATTAAGGTTTAGTATTATATGGGGAGGTTGGTGGCCCTGCATGTGGCAGGAAGGTTGGAGATTCATGGTCCCTTCCAACCTTGGCCATTCTGTGATTCTGTACCAGAATATGTAATATGGACATTAAGTTCTGAATCGTAACTTTATAAACTGCTGTGTTTTAGAAGATCCCATGAAGAAGATATTCATGTCAGATTTTAACCAGAGTTTTATGACAGTAAGAATAGCAATTGATAAAGTGTCAGAGATGTCCAGTATGCAAGTCTTTAGATGCTTCTTGTACAGGATCCAGAAGGTGTAAAATGCAAAACAGAATAGGTTTTGCCTGCAACTTTTGGCCACCTAAATAGTATGGATATCAAGTAGCCAAGATGTTTTGGGACATCAGCAGGAGAAAGAAAGTCTGTGGGGATGGAAGGAGGAAGGGTTTGCATCTAGAAGCAAATGCACTTTCCTAAGAAATGGTGATTATCAAGTTATACTAGGGAATTGTCTCTCTAACTTGGAGGACAATTTGTCTTGACAAGCCCTTTTAAAGAGAGCACGCTAAAAGCGCAAGGGAACTGAACTATTGAGAAATGATACTATATGTGAGCGAATGTATGTATTGCTTAATATGGCACCAGTCTGGTCAGCCTTCATTATCATTATCACAAAACCTTTTTTCTTTTTTTCTCTCTCTCTCTATTCCATAAGAATTAGCCTCAGAATCGTAAAAGCGTGAGACTCCTGCTCTAGAAGTTTGGCTATGAAAACAATAAGCTGTTTAGTTTTGCATTCTGCCACTGCAGCTATGTTTTCTATATCAGTGGCATATCACTGCCTATCAATTATATATTTATTTCTTATTCTCATCATAAAATGAAAGGTTGAAAAGCAATGGTTGTCAGCAACGAGCTATGGTTACTTCCCTTAAGATAATTCCGCACATCACTCAGACAAGACACTTCTGCTGATGCTTAGACTAAATCTTGATGTGCTTCCCTCACTTGTCATGCTTCCCTGTGATACCCTGCATAGCTCCTGGTTATGTGTACCTTCTGAATACCTGCATTCCTGTTTTCCATTCTCATGACTTTATTCTTTTGTTGACTGAAATATTTGGCCTTCTCTTCCAGGGGGAATGTCCAAAAAATCAAATATTTTAAAACAAAAAGTTTTCAAAGCCAGTTCTAGAACTCTTGCCTGAAGCAAGCATAGACCCCCAGAGTTCCTAAGTCTCCCATTCTCCAAAGAATTAATGGGGTACATCATATTAAAAAAACTGAATAAAGGCTATAGAAACACATAGAAAGCAACCTCATCTTTTTACCTTAATTATTGAATAAAATACAACAGTGTACACTATTTTGGTTTAGCTCAATTATTTCCCTATTCAAAGATTAAAAATTAAAATAATCATGGCAAGTGTGAATCTTCAGAAACTGTTTTTTTTTCATTATCAGACTTTGTGTTTGCATGCTCGTCTATGTTCTGGATTTGTAACAACTCATGTCTGTAGTTGCGTGAGTCAGTAAATTGTTTATTTTCTCAGTGGAAGTTTGCTCAGGACATTGAGGAGCTATTTCCTCCTAATTAGTTCCCCAGATTCCTCTTATAAGAAAAAAAACTTAGGCTTCAAGGAGTCTGTTTAGGGTCATTATTTTCTTGATAAATATACTCTCTGCCACTCCACATTTCCCAGAAGGGAAACTGCAGGGTAGAGCAACGTTGTGTTGCATGTTATATTCTGTGATTGGTTCAAATTACTCAATTTACCCAGTATTTTCAAAAAACAATCCTAAATCATCCGTCAGTCGCATCCTACTTCCAGTGCTGATGCCAGACAGTCATTTTCCTTAGAGTGTCGTTGAACTCGAGCTCTCCTCTGCTTGTTTCTTACTTTGATGAACCAGATGGCTGCAGGGATGGGTACTGAGATTTGAGACATTTCATTTAAGAAGTGGATCATTCTTTTCTATGTGGGAAAGGAGTGGGCAACACTAATTTTACTGTTGGTATGTAGGGATTATTGACTTTTAATATTTACCATCATATTTTACCAAACCAATCTGCAAAGTTGTCTTGTCAGGTATGCGAAGGCAAGCTGCTTTATCTTGTCTAGTCTTTGAATGGGAGGTCACAACCAAACCTGAGATGATATGGAAAGATGATGACATTTATGTAGCATGTGCTGATGACATAAGACCAATAAATACATAGGTCACTTCGAAAGTAATGCCTCTTCTTTATTTCCATGGAAACTACAACAGATACAAAGAGCACAATAACACTGTTTGATAGAGGAAATTCTCAGCTGCTGAGCACTACTTTTCAACACAGTCACCACCATTAGCTGTGCATTCTCACCAGCAGTGAACAAGAGCCTGCATGCTGCACTCGTAGCCACCTGTACCAGCAGAGGAGACCGCTGCTGCCATTGCTGAAATTCATCACCCACTGTTTGCTCTTCATCAATATTCAGCAAGCATCAATGAATGTCACTGGGTGCCATTTTTTCTGCATTGAGTAATTCAGTTCCACACCTTTGTACGCTTCCATATCACACACCATTTTGTCAGACTGTGCCCTTCCACTGCCCTTTGCCACAGCAACAGCACATAATGGGATATTGTTGGGAAGGTTTAGCCTCTACTGCTATACCACCACCATCTGCCTTTGACATTGTGGACCAGGATCTTAACATAGGAGGCATTACTTTTGGAGCAGCCCTTGTATTTTGTGCTCGTTCTTTGATAACTGCTCACCTCTGTGATTCAGCTGTCAAGCACAGCTTCATGTTTTCATTTATTCTCTTGGTGCTGAACTCAATCTAACAGAGTTTTAGGCAGCTTGAAACACTGAAACACTAAATCCCACCAAATCCCAGGGTTTCCTTTTGGCCTTCAGAGATGTCAGAACAGCTGGGCAGAGTGGACACTGCAAGCTAATTAGAATTGCAGGTGTGCAGCACTGGACTGCAGCAGGTATGTGCAGATGCTCATACAGATGCAGTGTTATTCACGTCCATGTTGGCCTTACAGCCAAATATTTACAAAACAACAGCTGTCAAGTGCTGTGGAGCTGAATGTGCAGCAGTAATGCCCATCACACCGTCCCACCAGCCAGGACTGTTTAACCCACAGATGGTTGTTGAATGAGGAAAACACTGCCTTCAGATAATTCCCCCTTTTCTAAGGGCCGCTGCCAAGTTCAATTTGTAAGCAAATGCCTCTTTACCTCTCTTTAATTTACGTCATCTTGAGAAGCCAGTATTCCCAGTGCTGGGGAAATATTTCTGGATTATTTTAGTGGAAATTTGTTTGGCTTCAGCCTAATTAAAACTTGAAAATACGGTAGGCATAACATTTTCTTCTAATAGAAAATGCACCTTTTTTGCTCTCTGTGGTTATGGGAATATCTTGCAGGCATCTCTTACATTTGCCTTTGTGCAATGTGAGCGTGCAAGCTTTTCTTGCCAAGCCTCTGAGCTGCACGCGTGCACCACAATCCCTGCAGCACTATGACCTCTGAGAACAGTTGTGAGTAAAGAAAAGGAGAAGCTGGGATGCACGCAATTTATGCTTATTACTTAGCATTGAATTGCATCCATCATACAACACTAGGAGCAGCAGCAGTGTGCAGGAAATGCAGCCACGCCGCCTGCACCCTCTGCTGGCTGATGCCCAGACTACAGAGAGCTTTTGCTGCTTTTTTTTCTCTGCAGGAGAAAGCCTGGAATAAGAATACTTGCACACACACACACAAAAGTAATAGCATCATTATTAAAAGTAATAGAAAATTTGGGTCTGCTATGTATCTGGAATAAGAAAGTAAGTGAAAGGTCTGAGAAACAAAAAGCAAATGCATTTCTTAGTCTTGCCTGAAAACCCATTTGCAGAGAACCACTGTGCTCACGTTCTCAGCAAGGGAATGCCCAAGTTTGCCACAAAGAGATTAAGCTGTATTGTGCTTATCCTAGATGCCAGAGGCACTGTTCATTAAGTTCTGCAAATGCCAGATGTGGAATAAAAAACCATATTCTGCAACCAAGACCTTTAGAAATTTCAAGATTAAAATTCAAAATCATGTCTTTCTGAGTGCGGGATTCGGTTTAGCAGCAGAAGGGTATTAGAGAGCATTTGTATGGATTTCACTTTTCAGATATTTCTGGCAGATCTTGTATAAAGAGCAGCTGAGATTTCCAACTCTGTGTAGAGTGCATATTGTAATATGACCGTAGTGTGCAGAGGATAATATGTTCTCCTGGGTTATGACATCAATTAAATAATAAGTTTGCCGCCGTTTTTCTATTGCCTTTTCTTTCTTTTTTTTTCTTTTCTCTTCTTCCTCTTCTGTCTGACTTTCTCTTGTCTCAAATACGGTGCACAGTGCAGCAGTGCTGCTTGCAGTTCTCCAATTGGACTTGGCAGCCACATCCTGCAGAGGTGGTACTGCTGTGTGTACGTGCAGCCAGAGACACAACTGCATTGTCCAGCATGCACCCATCGTGCAGCTGGAAGGAAGACTTCTGCTGTTGTTGGGCCACTATTAAATCTTGAGAATGAGTAGATGTTGCAGGAATAATATCAATGGGCTGTAAATAATGGCTTGCTTATGCTACGCTGAGATCAACCAACATCACAAGTGATTTGATCTGCTTTGCATTTACTTTCTTAATAGTAACTGTTTTCAAGGGATTAATGTTCCCTCCCTCCCATCACCTGTTAAAAATGACATTTCTTCAGTTCATTTAGATTAGGACTTCTTTAGGCCTCTTGCTTGGGAAATCCTTGGCAATTTTTTTTCTCTCTCTCTGCTTTATCTGTATGTTCTTGCCCGTACATGTCTGTTAAGACAGTGTGGTTTGTCATTGCACAGCGAATCAGATTTCCGCACATCGCCAGCTTTGAAACACGCTAAGATAAGCAGGTGAATGTATTACTGTTTGTACAATGGTACTTTTATAGTGATACTATCTCCTATTTCTCACCGCTATTGAGGCTGATTAATGCCTGCAGAACACAGGGAGACGTCTCTTTCAGAATTTCATCAACCCCTTATATCGACTCACCCACAAAAACGGCGCATCCCACGCGATCCCCCAGGGCTCGGACTCTTTCAGAGGTCTGTCAATGCCCTCTGCAACACGGAGCAGCTGCACCTGCAGGCGGCTGTGCCGGCCGTGCCAAGCAGCTGGGGCTGGCAGCAGCGAGCGGCTGCTGCGCACAGCCTCCCTTCCTCCTCCTCCTCTGTTCAGGCCAATGCCCTGGTGCTGCTAAAATCACACCAGGTTAAGTAAAGACGAGGTAGGAAACCTCAAGTATTGCTGCTGTGGATCTGCGTGTACCTCAGCACCCAAACCCAAGAGCACACTGACCTCCTTCGAAGGCAGCTATCATAGAACCGTTTGACAGTGGTTTACAGCCTTTTAAGAGTGCTTTTCAATTGCATCTCTTTTCCAGTTGTCAGGAATTAACTGGGACCACATGGGTTTTAATTAATGGATTGTGTTATCTGGTGTATCTGAAAGGAAATTTTAAGAAATATCTTTGCAATCTTGGGCTCTCTTGGCTGGGAGCCATAATGAGAGCCAGGCTCAATTATATTGGTCACTGAGTTATCAGTGCAATCGTAACTGGAGGCAAACAGACTCCAATCAAGGCAAGAGAAACTGGAAGCAAAATAATGATATATTTCACAATCATCTTATTACCGACTGGTTTAAATGAGGGCCTCAGATGGTTTATCAGTGCTGAGTGTGTGTCAAGGTTTCAGCAAGTCTTAATTCACAAGAGTTGAAGGTTTATGGAAACTGGCTGCTGAGAAGGGAAAAGATGTTCTTCCTTAAATGCATGCAGAAAACAACTTACTATTTTTACTTGCAAATGCTAACAATCCAGCCTACATTTTTATTTTTCTGCTGAGATCAGGTAGCAGGAAACCACCAGAGTTCTCTGATGAGGTTCCTCTAACATCCAGTTCATTACACCAGTGATGGAGCTGGCTGTGCTATTTCTTTGCTGGGTTAAAAAGAACACAAATTGTATGTGATACTGCCTTCCTTCTTTGGAGAATGTGCCCATATGCTTTAAAATTCATTGTGTCAGAAGCAGCATACAGCATATACCCTTTTCAACTATCGGCTTAAGCTAATTTAATTGGAAAGCCAGCAATAGATTGGCTTTCATACAGCATAATCAGAAAACTCTTTTCATAAACACTTTTTTGTAATTACTAATATAGTCTATCCCTGTGTTTTTCTATATTTGGTCACTGGAAGCCAAAGTCGGGGTGGATTTTGTCTTCAAAGAATAACAGAATTTTTGGAAAGGGACAGAGTCATAAAACTCTCCCGGCCTAAGAGTATTCACAGCCATATAAACAAGGAAATGGATTTTATAATTAATTCAGATTTCCCTGGCAAGTGCAGTGTGTAACGTGTTGTAATCTACTGATTAAGTTCCAGTAAGAGCACTGGCAGTAGCTTTCTTTGTCAATGTCTGTCTTTCAGTAGCACCTGAAAGAACCTCAAACTCTGGGTCTCAGAGCATCTATGGGAGGACTGTGCTGGTCTGAGCATCTGGTCCAGCTGGTGCAGCATTAGGGGGTCACTCTGTAGAAAGAGGTTTTGGTCTCCTTTGTGTCCTGTGCACTTCCCCCTGTGTCCTCATGAGCTGTGCTGCAGAAGCCCCAGTGAAATTGGCCAGTGAGAAGTTAGGGCTGAGTGGGCATCTGATGCCTTCCAGTAAAGCTTTTAATCCAGTGGGGTCCGACTTCACGGAGGACTTTGCCATCTATCAGACTATTGGTCATGACTGTTAATTAAATGAAAATGTGAAATAAATCTACAGTGCAGAGATGCAACGTAACCAATTAAATATTCCAGTACAAGGTGCTAATGATAAAATGCGAATGTCACCGAGGACAATCTATATGATGTCAGAATACAAATCCTACCCGATGACACGATGTGCCCATTCCCATCACGGGCAGGGAGGAAGAGAACCGCTGACCCTGAGTGCTTCATGAAGTCAGGCGCTGCAGTAAGGACGGATGGGCACACGCTTGGGGACTTTTTGAAGGCAAAGGAAGGGATTTAGAGTTGAAACACTTAAACCATGTACTTCTTATTGTCTTCACTCTTGTTGTGTGAACATCTGGCCCTTCCTGAGTGATGGAGCTCTTTGCGTGCAAGCAAAGCATCATAATTTTAAAATGTGGTTGTTTTAGTATAAAATAACAATATTAAGTAAAGCAAGTCATAAGCAACTAATGACAAATGCTTGAAGCTGAGAGATTGCCTTAATCCTTCTGAAGAGTCTGTGCAGTGGGAGGAGGGACTGAGTCCTTAAGTTACTCTTCTCTTGACAAGGTTAAACCAAAAGGACAGCAATAACAAAGCACTCGTGGCTAACTAAAGCAGACTGTAGACAGGTAGTATAGTTTTATTAAAGATTTGACAGTTGGGGGCAGTCCAGAGAATATAAATGGGCAACATAAATAAACTTATTTAAGTTTCAGGAAATGAAAGAAAATATTTAATGATGTTACTTGCAAGAAACAATTTAATGAGCTGTCTTGAGACAAGCAAATTAGTGAATAATTAGGATCTTATATATGCAAACAATCCCACCTTTTCTACCTATTAAAAAGGTTAATATTCTTTTCTATAGTCTGAACAAATCTGTATTTGAAAAAGTAATACTATTCAAAGTTATATATTTTAATAGCTTATGAAACATGTCAGAGAGAAAAATTCAGAGCAGTAGTACTTCAGATGTGTACTTTATATAACTCAGATATGTACTTTTGTCTTTGTTTGCATGTTCTTTCTTCTTTTTAGGTTTTCATTGTATGTTTTGTTCTTTTTTTTTAAACTTGGGCATTGAGATGTGGATTGCATGGAGGGCTTCATGTTCTTAAACTCAGGGAAAGAGCAAAAAATGGAGCACAGAATTAAATGTCAGGGTATTGCAGGACACTGGTCTTCGAAATTGTCATGGATACTCAGTCCATGCTAATTTATCTCTTTCTCTTCCCATTATTTTAATATGTAGAGATAACAAATCCACTGAGCTACACATTAGCTAATGTCATTCTTGAAACTAGTTTTGCATTCCTTAGATTTTAATAAAATTATACTTTCTCAGCATGCAGCACCTCAAATTATATTTAGCAACGTTCTAATTGACTACAAACTCTTCTCCCCCTTCTTTCCAATGAGTCCAAACACTGTATGTGTTTGTATGTGTTTATATACATATGTATGTGCACGTATGCGTAAATAAATCCCAGCACCGGGGACGGGGCAGAACAAAAGCAATGCTGTGTGAGAGCTGGTACCATGCAGCAGCTGCTGTGAGAGGGAAGTAAAGAAAATCTCAGTGCTCAACAGCAACTTGGTGTCATTTCTACACAAGCCAAGATGGGTTTGGAAGGACAGACTGCTAAAGGTGGGATTGTATTAAGTGGGATGGAAATCATCTCCCTCCAAAAAAGTTGTGGTAGGGGGATTAGTGGTTGGAGTTTTTCATGTAGGTGACAGTGGACAATAAATTTATGGATTCTTGGGGCACTCCAGTGGGTGCTCCCATGATGGCCTATGGAGAAGATGCATGTATCCTCCTCGAAGGAGCAGGAGGCAGAATGCACACAGCTGGATTCCACCAGCTCATCAGGTGGAAACAAGGGTGTGCTTGCTTTCTGTCAACATTTCAGTGCAAAAAAAAATAACCAAGCCAAAGATAAAATTTCTCCAGGCTGTGTTACAGACAGAGAATGGCAGAATAGCTCACCTCGTATTGCACTCGTTGTTGAGAGTTTGTAGACTGTAGGTTGTCTGTGGCTGGTGGCAAGTGATTGATATTCACATGCACATTTTCTATCTGGTTTTGAAATCTTTTTTTTCCTCTAGCGTTCCCTTGAGAATAGCATAACAACGTGCACAGGATTGCACTACCAGCAAAGACTGTGCCTTTCCCCCCTGTGTGAGAGCCTTACGCTTTCCGCTGCAGCGGAAGAGTTAAATTTCAGAGCGCTGAAGGGATGCTGGACTTTGACAATTAATCATGAACTATTATAATTATTGATACTTACCAGGTGAAAAATGTGCCCAAGACAGAATGATTCCAGTACACAGAAATGTCACAGGATGAGCTGCTGCTGTGTGCTGTCATCCCTGCCACGGACACTTAGATATAGATCCTCAGTGGGACCTGGAGACGCAAATAGCTGCGTGTGGCTGGGATTGGCCTTTGCTCTGCTGGGATGCGCTCACAGGTGAGGGCCGTGACACCAAACCCCACAGTGGGATCCCACCTGTGTGGGAGTGTGAGCGGGTGTGCTGTGCTGGGCCGGTGTCTGCTGTGAAACGAGGTGGCTGTCAACACAACAAAATAGGGGGTTTAACACAACGTGGAGGGGATTCTCTCCTAAAACAACAGGAGATGTTAATGATGCCTCTCCAAGAGGCTTAACTCGGGATGCTTATAGTCTTTTAGTGTGTGGTTATGTCTGTTCTTAAACATGAAAAGACCTTTCAGCATTCAAATGACTATTTTCCTTCTGATCTGGCCTTCCTCTCTCCCACATACCAACTTTCAGAGTCTGCTGTGCTCCTAGAAAACACGAAAGACTGGAGACTGATTACTCTCAATTAAAGATAAAAATTAAGCAGTGAGAACCACATTATGAAAGAAAAATAAAAAATAGAAACAGCAGAAAGAAATCACATCAGTAGCCCCATATTTTGTGCGCTCTGACAGTCTGAGTAAGTAAGAGATGGTTGCTTACTCAGTGATGCCCGTGTGAAACATCAGAGCGTTGCACGCGGCTGTAACTCGCTGTACACACACACACACACACACACACACGCACACAGGTGTGCACGGTCGCTCCGTTTCGCATCGAGGGGCTCCAACGGCCGTGCAGGTGCAGCCCGGGGGGCTCGAGCCCCTCTCGTGCCGTGGGGGCCGGGGGTGCCCGGGGAGGGGGGGGGTGGCAGAGCGGGGCCGGGGCGGTGCGGAGGGGCCGGGGTTGTTCGCCGCGCTGCCGCTGGGGGTATCTTTGTACCATTTTTCATCCAGCAGCAATTTGGAGTGGAAACGTGTAATAGGGGGAAAAAAGCAGGGTTCTCGGCGGTATCGGCGAGCCGTGCAGCCAGGAGCCAAAAAAGATTAGCGGCCCCCCCGCAGCCACGCTCACCCCCACTTCCACACGCACACACACACACAGCAGACACACACAGACACACGCACACACACACACAGCACACACGCGCACATCCTCGCGGCTCCGCGCTCGCCCGCCGGACATCGAGCGAAAGGGATTCGTCTGGAGGGCAATTTCGGATCGGGGGAGATCTATTGGATTAGGAGGATTATCTGCCTGCAGACGGAGAGAAGTAGCGTTTGATCATTTCTATTGCTTGCCTGATGGTCGGATTTAAATGGAGGTGGCTCGGCGCGGATGAGGCTGAATTCCGGATGGGGATTTCCAGCCCCCCCTCCCCTCGCCCCGATCCGAGGAAAGGGGAGAAAAATATCTCAAAATCGATATAATTCGGAAGCGTCCGGGGCACGATTGGGAAACCTGCAGCTCCCGGCGGCTCGGAAAGAGCCGGAGGAGGCGAATCCGATGAATTACAGTTTCAGAGGGGATTGCAGAAAAGCGGCCGCGAACTGGTAAATACTTTGATGCCGTCGGCGTGAGGGGCGAGCCCGGGCCGGGCTGGGGATGCGTTGCGGGGTCGGGATGGGGGTCGGGATGCGGGAGCCCGGTTGAGCCTGAGGGCGGAGCGGGGCTGAGCCCGGAGGTGCGCGTGCCGTGCCCGAGAAGCCGCGCGTTGCTGCAGCCGCCCGGGGAGCGGAGCCTCGAGGGAGGCTGCGGAGAGGAGGTGGGGGGGGGGGAGGCGACGGGGGTTGCGGGGAGATTTGCACGCGCACATCTGCCCCACGCGGCCGCCCCGGCGAACTTTTCCTCCCCGCTGCCCCCAGGGCCGCGCTCCGCCGCTTCCTGCGGCCGCTCGGTGCCGGCCGGCTGCGGGCACTGCCTCCTCCGGGCAGCGCCGTGCGCTGCTCCCCCCCACCCCCACAGCAACCCCCCCGCTCCTTTCTCTTCCCCCCCCCCCTTCCTCTTTTCCTGACGGTTGCTCTCGTCTCATCTTGCTGAAGGAAAATCAATTTTCAGCAGGTTTAATTAAAATTAATCAGTCAAATTACTTAATATTAATTGACTTATAATTAAAGCCAGAAAGTTACCTTGGAATCAGCAGAAAGGATATTATCTCGAATCATTTTAAGAATGCGTATGGTTCCAGATCAATTACATTAAAATAATTGTTGAAATAAAGGAAAACAGAGCCTCATTACAGCGGTGCGTTCTTGCAGCTGCAGGTGACACAGCCTGGACAGGCCGTTTTCTCCCATAAATGTGCTGACCTTTCCAAAGAACAGCATCTCAGTTTGACACTGCTTTTGCTTTCTGGAAGGCCACTTTGGTTGAGCTCTAACAGCCGTGGCATTAACGACCACTGGTATAAAATGGAAACATCCCTTGTAGATGGTATAAATACCGAAGTGCATGCTTTTAGCACTGTGCATTGGAAATAGAGCAGATATTTTGTTTTCATTTCCAGCAGAAGTGTAAGAAATTGTTCTAGGAAATATTTTCTGTTCTACTGCTGACTTCCAGTGTGGTAGTATTTGCAATTGCCCATAGCCTCAGTGGCACTGGGTTGCACCGCTGTGTTCCAGAGATCACTCATGTCTGAAAACACGTATTTGTGATAAGGCTCCAAATAACTTTTTTGGGCTCCTTGAATACCTGCATTGCTTTTTATCAGTTTGTTTGCTTGTTTGTTGTTGTTGCTTTTTAAATTATTTTATATATATATATATATATATATATAGTTTTTATTTTTACTGTCAGAGCATTTTGGATGCATCTAGACGTTGTGCTTGCTGAAGGAGCAACACTGTGAGCTTTGGGAACTTTTCTCCTTTTTTTTTCCTGGACTGGCTTAATCTGAAGCAAAGGATACTTATGAAATTGCATGCACTCTATTACAGGCACCTGACAAGTGCAAGACCAAGCGTGATACAAATGAGCATGTAAAAATAGAGCTCATTACTCAGGGCCCTGATTTTCAGAGATACTGATTCCCATTGACTGCACTGAGACTTGTGTGGGCTCTACAGCTGTAACACACAGCCCACTTTTGCATCTTTGAAATTAGATTTGCAGACTGGGAGCCAAGAGCTAAGTAGCCATGTTTGGAAATACTGCTTTTGGGTAGTTCTTTCTTTTACTTTTTTTTCTTTTACTTTTTTTTCTTTTTTCTTTTTTTTTTTTTCTTTTTTCCTTCTCCCTGTGGTGTATGATGCACGGGAAACTACTTCTTAGTTACCTTTAATATACAACAATGGTTTTCTTAGGCTACAGCTACAGATTGCAGCAAGGCAGCAAAAAGCAGTTTTGCAGTAAGTGGTCGAGGTGTCCTTAAACACATACAACGGTTCTCATTTCTTCTGTGTATTTGATATGAACCACATACGGGCTGCAGGGAGAAAAATGAGGCTGAGGATAATCACGCTAAGTGTACTAGGAAGCAGGATTTGGCTGAACACCTCTGTTTTGTCATTAAATGAAGTAGCAGCAAAGCCATGAGAGTGTTCAGGCTGCTTAAGGCAGTACGTTGTGTGGAAGCAAGCAGAGATGTTGTCTTGCTGCTGCTTTGGGTATTTCACCCCTTTCTCTATGTTAGGGTAAGGAGATCTGGCTGTTGGTACTGAAACACCCTTAACAAAGTGGGCTTGCTGGGATTATTTGGCTGGAGGTGGAGCAGGCTGCTGAGGAGGGTTATTTAAAGACTGGGATGGAGCTGTAGGCTGATAAATTGATTTGCAGATGATTGGAAGATTTGAACACGGTAATGGTGGCAGTTTTATTTTTTATCAGTTTGCATGTTTAATATCCACTGGCACATACACAAGCACAAACCACTGTAATTGTTCAAATGGAGTCTGGGGAAAAGAGAAGAAAGCAGAGGCTTAGACATGGTCTTAGTTTGTAATGGATTGGCGTGCCTTTCTTTATTAAAAGCAAATACACATTTCTTTCTAATAGAGACGTGGAGCTGTATTACAGATCCTTGGCTGGCTTTGAATTATTTGTTTGCTGTCATATTTATTATGTTTTTTTAATCACATGAAAAGGAAACTGTTTAAAAATTAAATAGTGAAAAAGAAGAGCAAAAGGAGACAGACATTCTTTGAAAGCAAATGGTGAAAAGACAATATTTTGCCAGAGATTCAGTAGAAACCTTTGGGTATTTCTTTTAATAAAAGATGGGCAGTAATCAATCTGATCCAGTAAACAATGTAATTTCTTGTTAGTCCCAGAGATCCATCCACGATAAATATAATGGGGAGTGACAAAAATAGATCCTGACTGCTGAATAAATGCTGTTATAAAAGCACATTTCCATTACAGCAGCCCTGCTTCTGAGCTCTGCATCAGGAAGGAATGTGCATGCAGAGAGAGATGCCTCCTCACAACCTGCTTGTTGCAGAGGACTTTGTGTGGGAGTGGTGGGGGAGACTGGGGATGTGAAAAAGGGGTTGATGTGCGAACTTCAACAAGTTCTATATTGGTTTAGTGTGGATACTGAAACACATCCTTTTGTTTTAATGACGAGTGATGACTTAGCGTTCCCTGGATGACTACTGATTTCTCACAATTACAAGGGGACATCATGTTGAGTTCTTGGTGTCTCAGCTGCATGTTTTCACCCCCCTCTGGAGACCTCAATTTTTCCAACAAACTTCATTCTCGTAATTATGAATAGTTAGTGATGTGCTGTTTGTTACCCAAGGAGAACAAGTGCCTTGCTAGCCACTTACTACCACGGTTGAGGTTTCCCATGCACCCACTCTAAGACCCCACTTTGCTCTTTAAAAGAAGAGAAGTGGTATCAGGAGACACCTTGGGTGTGAAACCATGGGGCACAGCACCAGCTGTACTTATCCTTCTGGTAATCCAGCCATGTACAGCTCTGCACTGCATACCTCAATGTGATTGGTTTTTTTTTTTTCCCCACTGCTGTAGGCAAATTATAGATGAGGCCATTAAAAGAATAGCAGTTGGAGCTCCTTTACCCCCATTTGTTGAATTCCTGTATTTTGTTCTTGTAACATTTTCTGCATAATCAGTTTTAGTGCTGCCTTTGGGTAGTCTGCTTCTTTCCATTGATGCTTGGTTAGGTCTTCTGCACCATTATAAAGGAGAATCTAATGCTTTGAAATTAGCAACACGTGCATGTAAAATCATAAAAATGATCAAGGACGCTTTAAAATATTATATTTCAAGTGACTCATATCCTTTTAACCAAGCAGAGAACTTAAATGGCAATGTAAAATATATTTTCTAAATCTGCTCAATCACAACCTGCCTAGAGATGCCATTAACCCACTTGTTGAACTGGTTCTGGGAATTTAATGAGGGGGAATACATTTATGTTGTATCTTGTACTCTTATTTAATTCCATCTCTCTGAAACTTTCCACTGCAATACCCGAACTGCAGATATTTCTTTAACTATCTCCTTCCCAATCCCATCCACCAGATTCCAAAAAAAACCCACTTGTAGGTGGTGAAGTGTTGGATAGGCACGTAGCGTCAGGAGGAGAGAACAACTACTTTCAGAGGAGCCCTGCTATAAAACACAGAAAATATTTTGACAATTTCAGACCTGTGAAAATTAGGTGGTGTGAGGTGGAGCTTTGTTTCTCCGGACTGGTTCTTCCATTGGAGACTGAGGCCCTGAAATAGTCACTGCTGGGTTAGGAAGCTCTTCTGTCACTGGCGTCTCAGTCACTGTGACTGGGATGTGGCCACAGGCAGATCTGAGGCTGGGTGCCATAACTTAAAGGAGTGTCTCTCTGGCAGAGAGTAGTAGAGAATGATACCGGGACAAGGAGCTGAATAATAGGAGCTACATGTGAAGTGAGATGGAAAGAGTAAATCTTTGCAGACATTTAATAGTGTTATATTCTAAGCTTTTGGGAAATTTTATTTGAAATTTTTTTACAACGGTAAATATAGTTTGTGCTCTATCTTATTTCTATTTCGCGTGAGAGAAAAATTCCCCATCTATGGCACAACACTTTACTGCTACCATTACTGCAGACTTTATAGATCAGAGATGTGTCAGCATGTTAGCTTTAGCTGTAATGCTTTTTTTGTGTGAAACCTTATGGGCCTTGCAGCCACTTTCTCATACTGACACTCATAAAACGTTCAAGTTCTCATATTTATTATTTAATTTGCTTCCTATATAAAGCAACAGAGCACTTCAATACATGAATGTGAAGCTAAAAATGACAGGCAGGCATGAATGGGACTAATGAGTTTTAATAATGCACATATTAGAAACCGCTAAAGGAAGTTTAATTAAGAAAAACAAGTTAAGCATGAAATTCATTTTGGAAGAAATACAAGTAAAGTCACAGATGTACAGAATGCTCCATCACAGGAAATGGACTCTCAAGTTGATAGATCCCTATGATGCCAATATTGCACTCCAAATGTAGTGTGCACTCCACAGCTCTGTAAGCATGGTAACGCCATTCAAGAGCACTTTTGAACTTGAGTTAGAGATACTGGGTTTATGATTAACAAATTATATTTGTACCTCTGTGGCTTTTATAATGGGTTGGAATTTGATCTCGTTAGCACTGATGGAATTGAGACCAGGATCAGATCCAGTAAGATGAACATTTGCTGTGTTGGTGCCACAAGGAAATTTGTTGCCTTTTTTTTCTTTTTAATTCATCATATTAAAAAGCCAGCTATTGATCTAGCTCTATAACAAGATTTTTGTGTGCTTTGGAAGTGTTATTATATGTTAGCCAGATAGCAGAACAATTCATAGACAAATCCGAGTTCATTCCATTATCTGTGTTTTCAGCATTCTCTGTAAAGAAAATGTAATAACTGTATTTCAGCTTTTTTAACCTTGAATTCCTAATGCCTGAAATAGGAAAATCAAAGTGGCATCATTCTTCTGAATCTGATACAGAAGTTTGCCTTAGGTGATGATCTTCCATTAAACATAGTATTACTGTTGGTATTATAACTGTGTTAAAGATAGTTAACAAAATCCAATTTATTTTTCTCCTGTGATTAACCACAGTCTGAATCAAGGGTTGCTCACAAATGCAGATGAGGTAATGAACTCTGTTACTAATTCTAGAACATTTTCACCTGCAAGGGATGCTGAAAGAACACCTCCTTTAAGAGCCCTCCATTCCCACCTGATTGCTTGAGCAGGGTATTCCAAGCTCTGGTATGTCTGTTAATACCAAGCTCTGGTATGCCCTGCTGATAAAGTGATCACTTTTAAAAAGCGTTAGTTGAAGACAGTTAAATTAACTTGGCTTTATGGTGTAGCATATGTCGATTTCAGTATTGGAGATGTTAGATGAGAGACAGATGTCGAATATTTGTTTTTCTCTGGTGTGACCCATGGTTACCAGGAATTCAGTTCAGTTCCTAGAGTAGGTCAAAAACTCTTCATGTCCTGAAGCACACTACTGCCATCAACACAACAGCCATCTGATCATTTGGTAGAATAGCTCGAGCACTCAAATGTGAGTACAAATGTGGTCCATTTAAGAGTTAACCATAAGCTGCTAAAAGGAATAAAGGTTCACTTCAGTGCCCATTATATTCCACGCCAGTGCATCTGTCATTTTTAATTTAAATCTGTATTACTTAGCTGTCTAAAACTTTATACGTAAGTGACAGAGTTACCCATTCTTTCTGTTATGGGTAAAATCACCATTTCGTTACCTACTTACTGTGCAAAATGTCAGATAGCTACAGTCCACATTAACAAATTGTAGCCAACTTCTGGTAATATAAACAATTACTTTAGCTAAGAAGTAGAACTATTTTAAGAAAATGATTTATTGATATGAGTAAATGAAAGATAATAAGACTGAAGTGACCCTCTTCTTTCCATACGTTTAATTTATCTAATTCAAAAACATCTTAATAGAAAATTAAGATCAAAAGTCTTCTTATTTTGGCAAACCAAGATGCAGAAATTATTTAGAGAGATCTTTTGATCATGAAAATACTAATTAATAATGAGTTAGCATTAGTGAATATTCCCACTAATGGGGAAGAACAAAAATACAGCGAAACCGAAAAGTACATGGCAATTTAAATGAGTCTTATATCATCTACTCAATTTGATCCAACTTTTCATTAATTTGTGCTTCATTGTGTTGAATAATGTATTCATATGTATTCACTTGCAGTTTTTCCTGATTTGGTTGTAAGGTTTTGTGTACAAAAGGTGCTGTTAGATAGAGGCAAACGTGAGAGTTACATTGAGGAATCAGATCCTGTGATCTGTGAGTGATATATTGACACAGCTTGAAGCATTTGGAAATCCCTACCCCTGGATTGTTTGCGGACCTGTGTAGCATAACACTTGTAATCCCATACTAATGTGGGGTGGGACCGTGACCCCAGCAGAATAATGTCTTATTTGTACCCTTGTTGGCAGTTTCAGCAAAGGCTGTGCATGTCAATTGATCTGGATCTGTAGCTGCTTTCTGAAGCTCCCCAAGCTCCTCCAGATCTGTGCCTTTCTAAGGTGTGTGAGACTCAGGATTGCAGTCTCCTGTCTTACCAGTGCAAAGACCTGCTTTTTAGAGTGCAAATAGCTCATTTCTTGAACTAAACACATGTAAATCCCTTCCTTCCACCAAGTCTCTGTGGAAGTACCCAAAAGCAGGGTCTGTTTCCAAATTTTTATTACTACACTGAGAGAAAATACGCCTTATTTGAAACAACACTTCTCTTTACCAACTTGAAATGTGAAGGAAGAGATGGGAAGTTTCATGATACGTCTCTGGAGGATTTGCCTGATCAGGCTGACAATCGTTGTGTCACAGCGATCCGGTGTTCACCCTGGGTCACAGTTGTCCCTTTAATGGCTTCTGTTTTGCTGGCCGTGTTCCTGTTTGGGATCACAGCGTTCTTCAGAACACAGGTTTCCTTTTAGAGACACAAAACATCTTTAGGCTCTCAGTTGTAAGTAGAGACCGTTGTAAGGAAAAATGGATGCAAATGCAGTTGGTTCTGCAAAATTGTATTTGTGTTTCGAGATGAAGCAGCACTGTATGATGTTCGAAACCCTTACAGTCACTTTCTATGAATATTTGTGCAATTGGGAGTTTGCAGTAAAATTGAAGTGGAAAGGAATTTTTAAGCATGATTATCAAGTCACAGAGTAAATCTTCAGCTAAAAAGAAAGCAGCCAGTGGTGTAAAGACTAAATAATGCCCAGCATATGGCCAGGAGCACCAAGTCCTACTGAAGGTTTTATTAATCCGTTGGAGCTATTGACAGGTGGTACAGTTCAAGACATCCCTTAAGATTTGAAGCTCTGTGCAAGAGTGACAAAGAGGAGTTTGGCTGCTGCAGTTTGCAGCAGATGCGGCTGGTTGTGGGATGCCCTGTGTCATTGGAAATGCAAAGATACTCTGAAGTTATCTTGGGCTGTTCGCTCCTCAGCATACTAAATGCTGTTCTAAAGTATTTCAGCATCTGAGCTATAAAGTAATTTAAATTCAGAAAGGAAGATAATCAAATAATGGATGATAGAAGAAACCTCTATATAGCATAGACTGTTCCAAAGACCGTGAAAGACTTTATCAAATACCTTTTACAGTAGAATTCATTTGCGTTACCACAGGGAACAATTGTGATCCTCACATCTAGACAATAAAAAATCTGAAAATGCTTCCCCTCTTCAGATCTACAGTACTCTGCTGCTAAAGCTTTATACCTTGGCTCAAACTGATCGTCTCTGTTCTTTGGTTTACTGTGATGCTCCCCTCCCTGATTATTTCCCCCTCTGTTAATTGCTTCTGTCTCACTGACTCCTGATCAGTCCTTTGGAGTCTGGATACCACGGGAAAGTCCTATGTAGATCAGCTGCTGGAGGACTAAGGAAAATTTTGTGTCCAACATTGATGCTGAGCTACTAAGACAGCTAAGCCCCAGGCTGGCATCCCCACTTTGCCTTCCCACCTACTTCTGGATATAAAATTTTGGCATAAAATTCTCATAAGATCTGAATAATCTCAGTCTCCTTATTTGTGTGAGTTAGTGTTCTTACTTCTGTAGCCTTGGTGCAGCCAGCAGCAGGCTTAGATGTTTGACCTATCTGACTCTCAACAATAAACTGTTGCCTAA
Organism: Meleagris gallopavo; assembly: GCF_905368555.1. Lineage (NCBI taxonomy): Eukaryota > Metazoa > Chordata > Aves > Galliformes > Phasianidae > Meleagris > Meleagris gallopavo. The sequence continues at coordinate 18,416,980 of NC_139414.1, read as the reverse complement.
TAGGGAAAAACAAAAACCTAGAATTCAAGTTATGAGCACAATACAAATCTGTTGATTCCAACTTTGCAAAGCCTTACAGTTTATTGCCTTGTGTGGCTTAAAAATCTATTCACTGAAGCTAGCTAGTACCCAAAAATTAATTAATGAGAATAGCCAAACAATTTAGTCTTATCAGTTTAGCCCAGTTTCTGTCTTAGAGCAAAACTTCATCCAAGAGAAGCAAACCAGAACTTTCAATCACAGCAGAGATGTTCAGCTGCAGCAGCAAGATGAACGAGCTTAAAACTGTAGCTTGGCTCTATGATTTGCTTTGAATTTACATAACTTATTCTGAACTGAAATTATTATTTAAAGGAAAATGTCTCGCTGAAGTCTTACAATCCAAAATATGTCTCTGTTCTGATTAACTCCTGTGACTTCCATCACTGTTGTTAAAACTTCCTGTTTTAGGTACCAAAAGTGGGTTAGAAAGTTGTCTTAGAGCTGAAAACTGGTCTATATCTCATAGGGTGAGAATTGTTCCATCTTTCCATGACCTCCTGTTCCATCACTGCACGTCAGCTCAGAGCAGCAAAACTGCATGAAGTGGCCTCTGCTCCAGCACCCGTCCTCTGCCTGTACTATTTCTCAAGCAATAGCCCACTACCTTCAAAATGTGACAAGGCTTACTGAGAGCCAATTGTTCGCATGCCCTTCTGTTCAAGTTTATTAAACACATACGTTAACTCAGGGCAATTATTTTCTGCAGCTAAATTGGTGTGTTTCCAGTAAACACAAAGAGTTTGAAGCTGGAGAATGAAGGGCATAAGCCTTCATTCTTAATGCGTATTCACAGTGAAGGTGTTAGAATTAGCAGAGAAAGAAAGGGAGAGAGAAAACTGTGGAAAAGCTTCATCTATCTCCTTATTGCCTCCTGAGATGGATTGTTCAGAGCGAAAGGAATGCTAGACATGAACCAAATCTCCTGCTGTCCTATATAGCTTTTACAATCTCCTTTTTAATAACCCAAACTGCAGGGTAGTCTGACTATTAGACAAGCCGTTCTTTTGAATTCTCTCTCCAATGTGTATAGACATGATAAAAAAAAAACAACAATTCTCATTAAAACTGCCAATGCTGTTCAAAAACAGGTGGTTTAAAATGTTTCCCATGCAAAGCAAAACACATTTCTTGTGCTTTACACACTGCTTAATAGGGAGCGTAAGATTACACTGCTATGTTGTGTATAACACTGCATTTTAAATAATAGGATATTGTAAGTCGTGTTAGAAATATGTTTAACATGCATATGGAAGATATAATGATATGCACTGAGTAATTTTCAGAAGTGCTGGAACACACAGCCTTGTGTAACAACCTCTGAGTTAACATGGTTGAAAATAGAGTCTGGAATTTGTGATGATACAGTCCCTGATCCTAACCGATGATTTTTCCAGGATACTGTTCAGTCAGCATGTGGGTATATGAAAGATAAGATTTCCACTGCCCTATGGGAGCGTTTGTTGTTTATATTGTAAAATAAGAGTGGTAGGAATTGAGTGTGTTCACGGTGCTTTTTCATTCGTGAGTAGTTGAAAAGGAAGGTGGGATGGGTCTGAAGCAACCATTGTGATGTGCTGCTCCATCCCTAACGTGCCTGCTCAGACCCTTTTCCTGATCAGTTTTCAGGGACAAACACTGATGTCTAGCCATAATTCTGTGCAAATCTGGAATTTCCATTCACTTTGGTGGAGTAGACTGTGGGCCTTCGTCATTCTGTGGCTGTTTCACACTGCCACAATTTGGGTGCATTTCATTAGCTATTAGAAATTTGAGGGATAAGAAAACCATACAAAGCATGGTAATTTGTGTTATTCTTATAAAGGTATACCAATTGTCCTGATGTTTGAATCAGAAGTTGTATTGTTAAACGAACAAATGTTTGCATATATTGTCATCTGCTCTGGATGAAATAAAAAGCATTTGAGTCTTCTGCATGCCTGTATATCTTAATTCACTCTTTTACTTCAAATAAATAATTACTTCCTTTTTGGTAACTAGTGCAAATAAGGTGAGAATTGATTTGGAGATGATGCAGTTAAATTAAATATGAGCATAAACACGTATTTAATGGGGCCTGGCAGCAAAGTGCTTATTCTTGACAAGGTGAATTTTAAAAATGTGTTTTCTATCAGATCTGTTTCTTCTGAAAAACCTGTGTAAATTCAACAGGTGTCGTTATGGATAATCCAGTAATCAGTGCTTCACCCACCATTTCATGGACCCATAAACTAGTGCAGTTTTACTTACATGGTTCTAGTAGCTATTAATGTATGTACGTAACTTGTGAAACATCTAGTTATCACTCTGCTCATATTAGCTCTTTCATACTAATGATTTATTTTCATTTTCTCCAGGATATAGACCTGCGGCTAACTGGATTTGATTTATAAGAGGGGATTCTGCAGTAAATGGCCTCTCTCTTCATATTGCTGCTATGGAAAACAGAATTGTCAATAGGATGTAGTCTGATAAATAGTGCTGAGTGAAGATGCAGCTTCAATAAGTGTGAAATCAATGGAAGATACTTACCACATGAAAAGCCTTTTGAGATTTTTCTGACAGGCTCCTATTTAGGAAACTTGATCTGTTTCCTTTGGTCGCCCTCTTTTTTACACCAGTGGATACAAATAAGATTGCTTCATTGTAGTCACACAACTAATGTGGGACCATGGCCTTTCCAAGATCCATGTGGCTGAACTGTGTATGGAGAGCGCTGATAGCCCGCCTGCTACACATGGGATTGAATGCCACTTTTGCTTTCTCTATACTTGGATTTTTGCTTCACGCTGCAGCTGTGTCCTCCCAAAAATTGGATGATACCAACCCAGTGGTGACCACCAACTTTGGCAAGATAAGAGGGATTAAGAAGGAACTAAATAATGAAATTTTGGGGCCTGTTATTCAGTTTCTCGGGGTTCCGTATGCTGCCCCTCCAACAGGGGAGCGCCGCTTTCAACCTCCTGAGCCTCCGTCTCCCTGGGCAGATATCAAAAATACCACTCAGTTTGCTCCAGTGTGTCCCCAGAACATTATAGAAGGCAGGTTGCCTGAAGTCATGCTTCCCGTGTGGTTTACTAATAACTTGGATGTAGTTTCCACCTATGTACAAGATCAGAATGAAGACTGCCTCTATTTAAATATCTATGTCCCAACCGAGGATGGTGAGTTAATAGCAGGCAAAACAGGGAGATCTTTTTATTTTCCTGTTCTACGTTCTAACAATATTAATTCATGTCTACTGTTAGCATGGCTTTCTTTGTTGCATGCCAGCAAACTACATGTATGCATGCTGCTTTTCTTTGTATGCATCTGTCCTTTTTTTAAAAAAGAATTCTGTCTACACTCATTTCTTTTCTCCCACAGCACGTGTATTTTTAGGTCAAATTTGGTGCCTAATTCTCATTGCCACCCACTGACTTCTGGGAAGATGCATCAACATCTTATCCATTGCATGTGCAGGCACCACAAGTTGAGATTCTTCCGCACCTAATAACGCAGGTCATATTTGAGTTAGATAGTGGTGTTGCATGCTCCTACTGTCTGTGACGGAGCTCCATGTTATTTTCTAGTCTTCTATTCATTTTTCAGTCAAAAGAATATCCAAGGAATGTGCCAGAAAACCCGGCAAGAAAATTTGTAGAAAAGGAGGTATGTATAAAGTGTACAAAAAAAAGTGGGGGAAAAATCGAAACCTTGCAAAGGAGGAACATATAATACAGCTGAAAAAGGTTGATTTGCTGATGCTGTAAAGTGAACAGTTACGGTCCGTCGTGTCGTAGTAAAGCCAGAAAAGTACTTGAGGAGAGGACTGTATAAAGCAGAAGAGCAGATAACATTTGCAAAGCTTGAACTTGGTTGATCCTGATCATCTCTCTTTCAGTGTCCTATACTGATCCCGTTGGCAGCTTCTCTGTCATGGCCTCGTGGTACAGAGGAGTGTCTGTCCCTCGTATGCCGACACCCTGCGTTGTATATGCATGCACAGGAGGTGGCTCTCATGCCTGGGAGCCACTGATGCTGCTGGCGCTCCACAGCTCTATAATCCGGCGGCGTAGTGCGGTGGCTATTAGGTACTGTAGCAAAGCAGAGCTGAAAATCTGTGTTGACTTCCTATGTGATCCATGCTGTTTTCTTAAAGCAGCGTTCACTTCTCTGGGATGTTTTTGTGAAACACTTCTTTTTCGTTTATGCGCTTGGAAAAGCGAGTGCTGATTTCTTTTATTGGGTGATTACGGCTCTCTTTGTAAAACCCCAAATCTCTTAATAGGGGTGTAAAGAAATGTTAAAATGTCATGAGGTGATACTTTGGAAACTAGGGTGTTCTAGAATCTTGGCTTCTACCACTGTAGTGTTAGACAGCATGGGGGAATTTGCAGGTTTCTTTGTGGACATTTCCAAATCCCCAAGGCAATTGATGTGTGATGTGCAAGGTATATTCTTTTTTGAAGCAGGCATTTGGTAACAACTTTAAAGTATTAATTTTATACTACTTTACACATTTGTTTTTCAACAAGTTATTGTTTTTTATTATTACCTCTGAAATGTGCTGTGAAATTGTTGGTGTACTCTTGAACCTCGAGTGCTTTTTAGGGTAAACAGAGGTGTGTGGAAGGTACCTATTACCTGTAGTCTGCATTTTTAATATAAGTTACTATATGCTGCAGTTACTCCAGAACAAATATAGCAAATGTCATAGCAAGAAATGGTAAAAAGTCAGGCAAGATTCAACTCTGTTAACTTAGATCTAGGCATCTAACTGAAGGTGGCCTTATTTTCCAAGGTTCTTGCTATTGCAGTTTTACTGATTGTTAATTGCAGCTAGTTGTTAATTATTAATTGTTAATTGAAGTTGCTCTGTGTATGCTTTTCTAGATGTCTGAATCCAGTTGCAGTTACTTAAGGCAGTTAAATTTGTTCTTAAAGCACTGGGCTTTGAGTCAACCACTGATGTTTCTATTGGGGAATTTCTTTTCTCAGTGCTGTAAAAATACAATTGCTTAAGCTGGATTGCCAAAGTTGGAAACAAAGATAATCAGGGTACGGTGAGCAACGTCACTTCTTCACACATCATTCAAGTTAGAATAACTGCTGTCATTTATATGCATTCAATTAATGTGCAGCGCTGCAGCAGTTATTACGCAGTTCATCAAGCGTGTGTAATTAGCTGAGCAACTTTCACTTCCTATCACCCAGACACTGATTCACAAAGTCATAAATAAAGATGCAGATCTCCATCATTGTTCTCAGAAAGTATTTTTCCTATGAGAGAATATTAAAAAAAAAAAAAAAAAAACACACCCAAAAACAACCTCAGAAAAATAGCAAAAATAAAGGAAAGAGGAGCCCAGTAGATGAGAAAGTCATGTTTATTGTCTTGTGAGCCCAAAGGAGAATAAAGAGAGTTATTTGAAATTCAGGAGGTATTTCTGCAGTTAAATTCATTGCATAAACAGCACAGTAAGGAGCAGCAGCAGCCTACCTTTCTCCTTGACGAGTGCAGAGAATTGCTGGATACCTTTTGCCTGGGCAGCTGGCAGAGCGGTAGCCATCCCTGTTAGCAGAGCAGCTCACCCTCTGCTCACCCATACACAGCCTTGGGTTCTCCTTGGCCTGGACTGCCTTCATACCCCAGAGTAGAAGGGAGCAAGTGGTAGAACAAAGGTGCAGTAGAGTAAGGTCATCTTCCAGCTTGGAAATGGCCTTGGTTTTGTATGAGAAAGAAGAACGGACTGATATTGTCTTGTTTGCTGGATGTAGGTTGTAGTCATTTCATTACAATCAGTGAATGATAAGTTACTGAAAAGAGTAAATTGGAAAATGAGAGGAAAACTTTTATGCCATCTGCTTAATTAAAACAAGATACATAAATTAAAAGTTACCAAACTGACATTACGCTATCTTATATACTATTTAATGCCTTCTTATTATATGAAATAGATTTTATTAGATAAATAAACTAGTAACTAGAATTAATTGTCAGCTGAGGGATATGAGGAAATAAAAAATTTTGAAGAACAGGAAGTAATCTGATGAAGACAGATGTAGAAATGAAAGCAATCCTATCTGCAACTCCTGCTAGATGTTGTAATGGGAATTATAACCATTACGATGTGTTGTTGGATTTTGATATGAGCACTACAGAGACTACAGGTTGATAGGATGGAAGCTGAGTGAAAAGCAGGGAGGAAATATTAGCCTGATTTTTGCTCAATATAGTTGCTTATATTTCAATATATTTCTTAAACTTCAATTTACTGTCTCTATAAGTAATGAAAGATCATTTGTTTTCATGCCTGTTTCTTACCGGGTCTGTGAAGGTCAAAAGTTGCTTAATTATGTTATGGATGTGCATACAATAACACCTGTTTGCTAGGGCTGGTTTTAGAGTTTGTTCAAAGGCATTCGTTAGTTTCGTGTTGTTTTCTTTGTGGCTAGTCTCCATAGTTTTAAGTTGTAGTAGAACTTAAATTATATCCCAGATGACACCATTTTACTGACTGATATGGTTATATTGCTGATGATGTGGTAGTTCTTGCAAACTTTAGCATCATTTATAGGAAATACCTGAATAGTTTTGCACTCTGTTTAGTGTTGCTGATCTCTGTTTGATAGTCAAGGCGTGAACTTGTGATCTGGAATGACAGAGTAACGCATTACCACTTTTGAGGGTTGTACCTTCTGTTTTAGCTGCAAGCTTGTGGTTTCTTATTTGTTTTTTTTTTAATACTGTCTATCCATTTAGCTGTGTTACTAAGTTTTGCACCATGAGTGTCCTACTTTAAGTTCTAACGACAATTATAAAATGAAGTTTGAAAATCACGACCACTAAAAGAAACCCCAGATACTATGTGTTCTGCAATTGGGATGACAGTATGCCTTTTGCGATGAACCTGTACAAAAGCCTTCATGTTGCCTGAATAGATCTCAATGTGAAGATATGGAAGTGTGGTTTTCAGAGAAAATATGATATATACTGCATGTCGTGGAAGTAGTTTGGGAGACAAGACTACTTGTAGGAGAATTGTGGTGGAATAAGGAAATAAATCACTTGATCCTTACTTTTACATGTGGGAATTATCAGTGGCTAAGAAACTGCCCAACATCAGTGACTTCTTCACATGCGGATTCTGTTTCTTATTCTAGTTGGTGCAGAGAATAAATTTTAAATGCGAAGAATCATGATCTGAACTACCTCATTTGAGAGTGTAGTGTGAGACAGCTCTATTAATATTTATGCCTCCTAATGGGCTACTTGATTTTCAGACAGCAAAGCTCCCACCACCATAGTTTCTGGGTTATGGCTGTGATTATCATGGATGCACATATATGTGTTCATACAAATACTCTCTCAGAAACAAAATAAAAAGAGCAGTGCTATCATCTCATCCTGCATTGAACATTCATTGTTTTCCTTTGAGAATATCTTACATCAATTGTGATTCATAAATGCCACTGATAACTTTAGGGCTTTTAATCTTAGCACTATGAAAGATTTTTCATAAATCTAAGCACATATGAAAAGTCCCATTTAGTCTGTTACCCTTTGCTTACACTGGATGTTTCTTCCAATATTCTATTTAACTATCTCAGAGCTATTTGACTGACCGTCTAATTTTGGAAAAAAAGGTAATTAATGCAACCTATACAGTTTCTAGACCTTTATTAAATAACCATTCTTCTCTATGCTTTTTTCAGCTCTGAAATCGATAAGGAAAGTACAAGTTTGGACCTGAGGAAATCTGTATTTCCATCTACAACATTTGTTGATTGATTATCATATTCTTTTTTTTCTAAATGTCCGATGTAGAAAATAATATTGAAGTATTGGACTTGTGAATGCTGTATTACTGAAAAACAATTGAGATATTCTTCTCCGGGGCAGTATAAATGAAAGAAGTCTAAGGTGTGTGCCTCCAGCACTGCAGGCTCAGCTGTGTCAAATTACATCGCACTGCCCAAGGGCTAAGAACATGCACTTGCAGGCCCTTACCAGGGCTTATGATGTCTTGAGAATGAATGCCAACACTCCCAGAGATACCTCAGTTCGTATTTTGGTGTATCTCAGCCTTTGCAGAGGGTGTAGATCTTCACCCGGTCATTTTGACCATTCATAATGGATTGTTTGCCTGCAGTTCACTTGTGTCAGTAGTTGCCTTCACACATCTGGAGTTTTCCCCTGTTTGCCCTTCCTGGCTCCTGCCTGAAGTTCCCTCCAACCTGTTCTGCCCTCGCAAGGCCAGTGCTCTTCCCTGCAGTATCAGTTGGTACAGATGTAGTCCATAATCCTGAACTCAGGTGCTATGTACTAAAACAAGAAGGCTGCATTTTTCTGTTCAATTTTGAATCACTGTGTTCCTGTATTTCATTCCTGAGATACCATAGCAGCATTTTTTATTATACTAGTAATACATGGAAGAAGATAATGAAGCAAACATTGTCTTGTACAGACCTTTTCATCCTTTCACAATCTAAAGCTGTTAGTGTCAGTTAGCAGCATTATCCAAAGACGTGTAGTAGGTTTATGTCATATTTGAAATAACATAAAATGCCTAAACTCTGATGTACTTTCCACAGTCCTTTTTCTGGGTGAGCCAATGCTTGACAATAGACAACTTTGCAGACTGCATTCCAGTCATCTTAAATGCCATCAACATTGGACAGAGTCCTCCCTAAATGTCTAGTTGTTCAGGCTGTTGCTGACCACACAGTCATCGTGCTGTCATTGCTTTGCTCATACAACTTGACAGTGCTTATAGCTCTCACAGGTCTGAAATTCTGATCTAATTCCATTCCTTGTCCATTATTTTGTTGCTCCCTTTTCATTTTCCACATCTTCCCCCACATGGGCTCTAAAATAATACTGTTACCTGCTAATATGAAGTCAGATAAAACTGTTCTGTGCTTCTTCACCTTGACTTTGTCACGTTGGACCAGCTGTACTCAGTAAATAAGACTGAAGTGGTTTTCCTTTCAATCTGCTGCTTTCTAATTTATCGCATAAAGCCAGACTGGTCAAAATATTAGAAGAAATAGTTATGGAAGAACATTTGTCCATTTTCAAGAGGAATCCTTGAGTCACTTGTGCAACTTTTGGATAGCTGTGTTTTTCTGCTTACTTCGTCTTTTTTTTTCCTGTATCATATTATTATTCCTTTGCTCTTCTCTGTGTTCATTCCCTTTGTTTCCTTGTTTCCTTATAATACATAAGGATACAAATTCTTTTAGTATTCTTGGCATATTTTTCAAGCTTGAATCACGATGCTTGTGTGTGTCAAACCATTCTTAAAGATCATCTCAATTATAATGTTAATAATCCGCTTATAAGTTGAATATTGCTCCAGTATAATTCCAGGTTTTCTTCAAATTCTTTTCACTTATAATTCTTTAACCCTCTTCATTTCATTTCTACTTACTTTGTGTTGCCAAATGCACGTCTTCTCTGCTTTGATATGTATAGTATTAATTATATTCTGCATTCAGAACCCCGCTGCTTTAATGAGCTTAACATAAATGAGATTTGTTTTTGGGATATCAATCCTTTTCTTCTGTTTTAATATTAATATCCCATATATTACTTTCTCATGCTTCTAATAACAGAGTTTTATCCTAAATAGAAGCAACCCTGAACAACAAAAGGCTGGGAGAAGTGGGACAAATCTGACTCGAAGCTTTGTCTGCACCCATCTTCTGACACATCACTGGTCGCTGGCCAGAATCAGCCACCTGGGGCTGCTGTAAGTGAAGGCAGACATTGCCAGACATGTGGAAACTGCTGGAGCTGGTTTTCCCTTCAAGATTTTGCTGTAGTGTCTAACTTCAGCAGCAACCGTAAATTGTGTTGCTAATTCTTCCACTGTGGGAATTGTTCTAATACCCCATGTGTTATCAGAGCAGTAATCAGAATCTGCCCTGGTAGAGTTTTCTGTGCTCTTTTCATTGAGAATGGCTTTTGCCTTTCCTATTCATACTGCTACGAATCGCTATGAATGTACACAGTAAGTTTGGTCTCAGGTACACGTCTGAAGAGAAATGGTTTGAAGTTGAAGGAAGATTTAGGTTGGATGTCAGGGGGAAGTTCTTTGCTATGAGAGTGGTGAGGTGCTGGAATAGCTGCCCAGAGAGGTTGTGGATGCCTCGTCCATCTCTGGAGGTGTCCAAGGCCAAGTTGGATGGGGCCCTGGGCAGCCTGGTCTGGTGTTAAATGTGGAGGTTGGTGGCCCTGCATGTGGCAGGAGGTTGGAGCTTCATGATCCTTGAGGTCCCTTCCAACCTGGCCATTCTGTGATTCTGTGAAGAGAAGGAAAATTACTTTTCTGGGTCTTCAGCTGTTGAAGCTCTGGAAGTCTGTTACTTCAGTTACCCTCTAAAGGTCTGTCTACCAAGGAGGGCACAGGGAGAAAAACCTTACGCAAGTTTTCTCTGTTTGCCAATAGGTTTGACCAAAAGGAACATTTTGGGGGAAGATCATGGCCAGTATGACTGGTTAACTTTAGCAGCAGCTGTGTTGGAGTGCTGTGCCCTGCACATGGGCTTTTCCAGAGTGCTTGTGGGGATCCAGGACTTGTCCTTTTATGTCCCAGAGGAATCAGAACACAGATTGCACATTGTTGTGGGTGCTGTTCCCTTTTTATTTATGTCAGTGGCAATTTGCAGTTCAATATCTTGTGAGATGCTGAGTTATTGCATAGGATAACTAAGTTTGGGCTATATTAATGGCAGTATTTTGAGATCAGCCTGCAGGGGCAAAGTATTGAGGTCTCTTCCTATGATTTAATATTTTTTAAATACATGTTTAATCCTTATTTTATTTTGTAATGTGTGGAAAAATCGTATTATCATATGTAAAGAGAAACTGGTAAGTAGAAATCTGTAAGAGAGAGACAGCCGATTATTATTTGTATTTGTTTTCTGGCAAGCTTCCATTTGTTAAATTTCACCCTTTCTATAAAGGCCTTCTTTAATTATTAGCTGAAAATCAGGTATTTATGTAATTATCGTAATTATATCTACACATCTAGTGTACTTGCAATTATTTCATTAAAAATTGCAATTATTATACAATTATAAGGGATAATGACGTCCTTGTAACATGTTGCAGAAGCCCTAATTAAATGATGGCATAAATGAATTGGAAGTAATTTAGAAGTTTTGAATATTGTTTTATCAGAAATATCAGAAGTGATTCATCCACATTATGAACTGGCAGTGAAACCCCTGCAAAGTTATTTTGAGCAAAGATTTCACAGAGCTCATGGAAAAGGATTTGTCTCTATTGCCTCTCTGTCATTACTTTCTGTTCTCTATATTCCTACACTCAAAACCTGCAGATTTTTAATAGAAAGGTGCGTTGTGTAAGACGATTGCACAGCTTGCTGAATCTTTCTAGAAGGCTCAGCCTAGAGCAAAATAGGATCTATGTGAAAGCACAGCCTGTACTTAGGGGAAAAACCTATGCAACAGTTGGTTCAAGGCGGTGGAAAAAAAAATATGAGGAGGTTTCATTACATGCTGAGCATTGATGATTTGCCTGAATGTTGGAATGCCCAAATGCTGCAACTCCAGGTGCTGGGGAAAGACAGGCAGAAATTCCTCCTGTTGCACAGGGCAGTGTGATGCTCCGAGCGCGGGAGGAGCGTTAGGCAGAGTGGGAACAGAGCGGCCTTGCAGAGCATCTCCCTTCCTGTCTCTGGAGTGGGTGGGGAAAGACAGGCCGGGATAACATGTGCCAGCATCTACCAAAGCCTCAGCATCACAGGTTTCTCATCTTCTGCCCTGTCAACTTTCTGTAGTGTACAGATGATCTCTCCCTTCAGTTAATTTTAAGTCATTGAAAATGGCAGCAAGGCAGATATAACGTTTAGGCTTCTTTAATCAATCTGTTATTTTAAATAACACCATGCTACTAAGTGATGGATACATAACAGAGAACCCATGGCAGGACTAGTGCTCATGTAGCCACCCTTACCACGGCACCCACCTCGGTTTTCTTCTGAAAGCAGCACCCTGCTGTGGGCTGGTGCCATGCAGACCAGCTGGAGGGCCCCATCCGAGCGCACCCGCTGCTCGCCTCCCACCTGCCAGCTGGAGCTCCTCCTCCAGTCCTTGCTCCCCGTTTGCTAGGGGAATGACTCATGCACATTCTTCCCATTTGCTTCAGATGCATTCAGGCAGGTTAGGCAAACCTTATGTTCAATTTGCTTGGTTCACATCAGTTCATTTTTTGCCCAAAGTTTGATTAAAGAGAGCTTACAGGAGATACTCTATTGCAGAACATTCCACAAAAGGATGGAAGCCAACCTCCAAGAGGCAGGAGATGCTGGAGCTGCCAAAAGCCCACCTACCCATGGCAAGCTCCCTGGCTGCACCATCTGATGTTCAGGTTCCCTGCTGGGGCAGCCACTGAGGGACAGAGCTGCCCTGGTGGGAGCTGTTTCCCAGGGACTTGCCGCCCTTTAATCAAAAGCTGAGCACCACCCCAGCTGTCAAGTTCCATTCCAGTGCCCTGGCAGGAATTATTTTCGTTCCTGCCAACACTATGCTTTGCTTTTAGTCTTCAGTGTATTGATATTAATATAGTGAACAGAGAAACAAAACATACCATTACCAGCAGGATCTATCTGAAGCAATGAGAATTTAGTCTCCCAGAGTCCTCATTCCCAAAGAAATGCTTTTAATGAGATGGACTCAGTGGTAAGGGAATACGAACCAGGCATTTACGTATGTATATATGTATGCATGTACAGTCACAAAATGATGGGAAAGCTTGACGAAATGCTGTAAAATTTGCCTAATTTCATAGCAAAATTTACATTCATATGTTTTCATATTTATTTTAAAATGACAAGAAGGTTTCAGAGATTTTTCAAAAAAGTAGAAGTTAGTTGCTTGAGGCCAGATGTAAGATAAGTGCATGAGCCAAGTAGGTGCTATGTCAGATTTTGCACATTTACGTACTCTGAGGCTGCTTCTAGTAATAGTGCCCCATGATCTATATAGCACTTTGGATCCATGAAATATCACTGTAGAGTTGGTGTAGAGGCAGCTTTATTTCATGAAATTTCACAAGAAGTCATTAGGCTGTAAACCTAGATTTTAAATTCTTAGTCCTTTCCCTGTTTCTCCATGCTAAACTCGAATAAAGTACCCTCTATATGAATCAATTAAAACTGTGCTATGTAGAACAGGCAAGAGAATTGAGTTTGTGTCCTAAACTTTTCAGTCATTAACTATGTTCATTAATTACAAATTGACTACTTTAGCTAGAAACAGTAACTTTTGAAACAAAAAATAATTGCTATAGGTAAATGCTGAAGCACATTCAGTCTCTTGGTACACAATGTTTTCAAAGATGAAGCCTCGTGTAAAGGAAGAGGCAAAAGAAGCAACAGTCGCCTTTCCTTCACGGTGCCATGGAACTCTGTACTGGCAGACACTTCGTGCGGTGTTGCAGTCACAGTTCTTGAAGTATTGAAGGCATTACCTGGCCAACAGCATGCTGTGATGCCAGATCACAGGGAACGTTGGCTCGGGTGTTAGAGAGACAGGGATGAATGCTGACAAGGTCACTGTAAGAGTGCCCCATCCAGAATCCCGGCCTGCTGGCAGAAGCTCCTCGCCTCCCCTTCTGTGCACATTACATTCTGTGTCGTTCACATGGAGGCGAGCGCTGCCCCTTGAACTGAGAAGCAGTCATGTGTTCTTGACAGGCTGGTTTTGCTTCTTTCCCTGACATCCATGAACGATGCCTGCTGAAATGCGGCGCGGCAGCAGCGGGCCATCACCTCGTGGAGGTGAGCGGGAGGCAGCCGGCGTCTGAGAGGAGCAGGAAGGCGAGCTGACAGCAAAGACGGCTCCTGACACCTGTGCGGCAGCAGGTGTGTGCTGAGCACAGAGCTGGGATGAAAAGGCTCTTTCCCTTTAGGCAAAGCAAAACCAAGAAGCAGGCAGTGCAGAAATCCACCCTGCAGTTTTCAGTGGCAGAAAGTATTTTTTTCTCCAGAGTTTGCTTACATGTATGAGTTGCCATTTTCCTGCCCAGAGCTTTGACATAGTGAACTACAAGCTGGTTTTGTCTCAGCCAACAGGCAGCAGCAGCACAGAAGCAGCAGGTGATTTAGAAAGCGTCTAAAGGAGGGTCACAAGGATGGGGAAGGATCTGGAGGGCAAGACGTGTGAGGAGCGGCTGCGGGCCCTTGGTTTGTTGGGCACAGAGCCGAGCAGGCTGAGGGAAGCCCTCATGGTGACCCATAGCTCTGCACAGGGAGGAGCAGCGCTGAGCTCTGCTCTGACAACGTCAGGGCCCAGGGAATGGCGTGGGTGCATCAGGTGGAAGTTCAGGAATACGCGCCTCTTCCAACTCTGGATATCCTATGATTCACTCTATATGCGCTGCACAGCCCTTCCAGGTTCAGTTGTTGCCCTCTCCCAGCGGTCTGAGCATCACTACAGCCCAGTGCGTGGGCATTTGTGATGGGAGAAGTCAGGAGATAGGTCTATCCTGAAGTAGAGCAAAAGCTGTCCATCCCTTAATATCGCTTGATTAAAAATGGATAATCTCAGCAGTAAGTCAGATTTTGGCCTGTTGTTTGAATTATGAATATTCTTCTAAATGCTGTCACTTCCTTAAAGAAATACAGCGGTTTCTTTTGAATTTTAAGTGACTTTGGATAGAAATTCTGTGTGAGTGATTATCTGGCTCAGTGAATACTGTTGTTATTATTAGCAGTTTTGGGTGTTAACCTCTTCACTGCCAAAATCTGTAAGTGCAGCATGCCATTCTATTGGCACTCAGGAACTAGAAAGGTTAAGAAGCTATTGAAACCTATTCAAGAAATGTCATAATTTTCAGGTTGATGAACTGCAAGTCTGGAAGAGAACAAAGAAACAATAATTACATTTACTTTATGCTTGCAAAGAAGACAGTTTGAAGGAGAGCGGGCCATAGACAGTAGCTCATTTTCAGTTCTGCTCCCATTAGCTATGTCACATTCCAACTTCAATTCTGTAAGCCCAGAAATGTGCTGCTTAAACAGAGTTTGGTTGCATGGGAATGATTTGAGACAGAGCCACGTGTTCCTTTCCAGTCATTCTGGTCCTCGCCAGCCTTTTCCCATTCTCTCCCTCCCTCCCTTAGCTAAGCAGCATCTGGCCTTCTCCCTCTGGTGAACTTGCGTGACTCTATTTCAAGTATAGATTTAGTTATTAAATCTGGAGATAAAGTATGGATCTGTTCCACTAATCAGATACTGCAGTGACTAGAGCCATAGACGTACTCAGAGAGATCAATTAGATTAGATTATCAGATCATTATAAGCAAACTCTTAAAGACAAAGCAATAGAAAGTAATCTCACGTCACTGTGTTTCTTTAGAGGATATTTATGCTATTGTTTGTTCGCTTCTCTGTTTTCTCTACATCTGTTTAGTACCGCAGTGGTGCTTAGCCTCACTTCAGTGCAGGGCTGGATGGTCAGTACCAAGCCATACAAACCTCTGTGATGCTCTCCATAAGCTCCAACACATTATGAGGTTTCTTGGGGAACTCATTTTGGATCTTGATCTCTGGGATTATGCAGAAGCCTTGATTGACATCCTTCTATTATCTCTCTTGTCTCATTCTGTATTTATTATTTTGACCGTGATCTTATTTTGACTACTTTTATCGCATAAGCCCAATGTTATGAGCAAATACTAGTTAATTCAGATAAAGATTCATTCATCCTCTAGGTGTTTGTTTTCAGAATTCCTGTGAAAATGGTTTTCCAGTGTGTAATAGCCCATCTTGTCAGTTCTGAGTCTTGGTTATGCTCTCTACAGCCAGCAGAATCATTTTCTTAGCATGTGTATATATGAGCTTCACTTTTAGATATAGATTCTAGTAAGTATTAAGACTAATGCTTCCGTGAGAGAATTGGCAGAATAGTACACATCAAAGGCAACAATTAGTGTATTTTCATTTGACTTGTTCAGCCTACTAGGCTGTTAAATTTTGCATAGAAAATCATTAGCATGTGTAATTTGGTGAGGAAGGTCTTGGAAGAAGAGTGGTGGATGTAAATCAATTGGTGAGGGGGCTCTCATAAGGTATTCAAACAACAGAGCTTTGAAATATCTTGAAATATTTTCTTATGCATTTACTGCAAGTGCAGAGAGGTGAAAGAAGCTGCAGGATTATCACTAGTTTAGGAGTTAACAAAGAAGCTTCAGCTGGTTTTGTCTAATATTAACATCTTGAACAAGATTGCATCCCCTTCTTGTCTCAGTAAGCTCTGCAGAGATGCAAGGGATTGAGATTGCAGTGTGCCAGCTCTCCTTTTAAATAAAGATGAAAGACATCAGAATCAGGTTTGAGGTAACAGTTCATTGTGTTTATGGGAAGTCCAGTATCAGGTCTTGCTTTTGGGTTAGAACTGGATTAACTTGGTATAAAGATTAGTCCTTTTTATCAATTTTTTCTTTCCCCAAACTAGTTCCAGAACTGTTGCATTGCAGGTGATGTTACATCTGTCAAACGTGTTGCTTGCTACTTTGGAATTAGCAGAAGTTGAAAAAGTGATGGAAAAAATTGTGAAGTGCATTTCTTCTCCATTCTTAATGGGCACACGTGACCTAAAATTCTGACAATTTAGAAATAGTTATCTGGTATTAAATAAATTCAAAAAAGTTTAGCTTTTGGCCAATTAAAATCAAAGAGGAAAGGTCAGAAATCAACACCAAAATAGAAGAATTATTAACTAAAGATTCCATCGTACAGCAGCTAATCAGGGCTTTTGTGTGCCCTGCTGTGCCAATATCTATTCTGAAACTAGTCATTATGTCTCTGTTCTAAAAAAGAACTAATTTTGAAGACTTCACTGCACTAAAATCAAGTAATTTACCACCCTTGACAATTATTTTTTGCTGTAGTTTTATGATGTTTTTCCTGATGAAGCATTTAGTGCCAGACTCAGCTGCTTCTGGTTTTGTCTGCACTTCTCAGGTTGAAATTTCTTTGAGTGCAGTTCCAATTCTTTGGTGCCAAAGCACTTGATTGCCTTCATAAACTGGGATGTTTAGCTGCAAAACTGACATAAGCATTAGGATTACATTATTGATTATTTTGAAGGTGCAAAAATCCATGAAGGCCTTTCTGTTGTGCTCAGCTGAAAGCACCTGTACCCATTAGCGCTCAGTGGGTGCGTTCCTAGCCACATCAAAGCCAATCATGAAATTCCAGTTCAGCAAGACCAAGACCAGATCTCCATTTCTTTAAAGATGAACGCTTTTAAACTTGAAAGTAGATACAGAGGATTGGAATGTTTTGTAGAAGTTTTTAAATATTATGTCTGGGACAGATAAATGTCTTCCTTTTTTTCCCCCCATCCTTATTTTTTCTAAGTAATTTTATAAGTGATTTTACATCTTGCATCAAAGTACTTCCAGAGATAACAAATCAGTTTTACCTTCTATATATTTTCTGTGCTTTCTCAGCTCACAGACGTTATCCTTTGTTGTCTTTATTTCCAGTTTCCAACTCTGTTTTTCTTCGTTTAATACCTCCTTAGGGCTAAAAAAAACCCCAAGCTGTTCGTTTGCCAATATCGCTGTTAAAATCTTTCTTTATGTTGAAGATAGAGCAGGACAAAAGAGTGGACTTCTGCAGTCACACACAGAGAGGGAAAGAGACTTCATGCTGTCGTGGAGCTGAATTTAACACATCCCATTCTTTTCATCACACTCCTATTCTTTGGGCCAGGCTGTTTATGATGCTCCTGGGTTGCTTTTGTGGCTCCAATAGCTGAAGCAATGTTTCTAGTCTTTAATTCTTACACGACTTAATCCTGATCTTTCCTAAGTGCAAGTATTTGTCAGTCAGTTGCCCCCTACAGGGGTGAGACTCAAGTCTTATATCAGCCCGTGAAATATTTTCTGCCTCCTGCTTGACTTGCAGTCTTACAGCTTCCAAATACAGCAAAAGAAAGGATTGCTGCAGCTTCTATTAATTATTTACGTGCTGTTATCAAACATTCCTAGAGTGCCGTAAATTTACAGGCTTTAGTACAAACTTGGAGAAAACAAGTTCCCCGCTCCAGAGAATTTACAGGGAAGAAAAGACAACAGGGGTGAAGATATAAAGCCGGTGGTTGTAGTAAAGTAGCGCAGAATAGAGGAGTTTTGATAAGAAGGGATTGCTGTAATACATGGTGCGAAGGAGGAGAGCAGGATGCGTGCGCAGAGTGCTGCGAGAGGAGAAAGAGGCAGCAGTAAAAGCCAGTAACAAATAACGTGCAGGGATTACAAGGAAAGCAAAAGGATTGACCTGATTTGTGTGTTTACCACTCAGCGTCTTAGCGGTGCCCTTTCAGCTCCTGAATATAATCATTTCACTCCGGGGGTGAGAGAAACCGTTGCACGTCTCAAAGGGAGGACCTGTGGGTCTTCTCCCTCTATGTGTGAGCTGGTGAGGGACTGTTCCTGCAGGTCCCACACAGCAATGGCAATGGCCAGCTCTGAGGAGGCGAGGGCACGACGGTTGTGCTGTGCTCTGGTGGCAGCAGGCAGTGCATGCACACCCATCCTTCCCGAGGCAGCAGTGTGACGGCACGTTGCTGTGCTGGATGCACTCTGCTGCTGCTTTGTGAACTGCCTCTGTTCCACTGTAGAACCATTATAATTTTCTGCTTTTCCTCTAATGTGATTTTATTTTTAGATGCATGAAAGGATGAGCACAAAGTATAGAAGAGTGTATAAACAAGTCGGAGTGAGTCGAGGTGAATAGGCTGGACTTGGTGTACAGAAATCCACAAAGGCTGACATCATTTCCCACTGACTTTGTTTCTGTGGCTGCATTGTGTAGCAGCACACGTCGGAAGGTTCACTGCAGTTGTACCAAAGGCTGCAATTGCTGCTATGGAGATCAATTGAAGTGAGGAAATATTAAGTGGTATAACATGATAGACTAATTGGCTCTAGTGCATAAAAGTACATGTGAAAACAATACAAATTGTTACCTAAAACAAAACAAAACAAAATTTATTCTTCACCCTTTGCTGAGTGGAAGGGGATGCTCTAGCTCACTTTTGGCCCAGGCAGTGCATTGCACCGAGGACTTCACCCCTGTATGCTAGCACTGCACCCAGTTAAAGGCTTTGCTTAAGCATGCCCCTAATTTTAAGCAGGAGGGCAGCTGTGGAGCCTGGGAATTATCCGGGAACACTCCGTGTTGGCCATTAATTCAAAGGCTTGTCTGATGGCAAATTCACATCTTATAATGATGGGAGGAAGACTTGTCCTGTAGTTTTCTATAACTAGAAGGATGACTCCGAAGGACCATCCATCATGTGGACATTGCTTTGGCAGTTTAAAGTGGCCATAAAATGTCTGTAAATCAACTTACGATGTTGTTGTAACATAGACGTTATTGCAGTCACTGTCTTGAATTCTGAGCCAGACAAATATTGGAATGTTTGTGTACTTTCACTCTGGGTAGATGGAGCAACAGAGACATTGTCGATGGCCTTCTGCACAATGAGCAGCATTTATTTGCTTATTTACTGTAACTTTCTTGAAAGAAATTTTAAGATGGAATACTTTAAGACAAAGGAGTTGAGTGTATGGTTCCAAGTCTGTGGACAGAAAGATCAGCCAAAAGTTAAACTCAGGAATGAACACATAATCAGCAACCTCATGCTTGTCTGTTAGAGCAAAATAGCATTAAAGAACAGAATGTTTGACTGGAATGGAAGTTGCAGTTACTTCTCTGCCAGGGCAGCAGTCCTCTTGAAACTGTCATCTATTGCAACTTGAGTGATTGCTAATTACCTTTATGAAAACACCAACTTCAATTACATTTTTGTGTCACCTGTATAGCTTTATATTTGCATATATTTAGGAAGGCATTCATGCGACACTGAAAAAATTAGGGAACCATTCAACAAAAATTAGATTCATGTTGGAATCATAGCATTAAACATGCTGAAGCTATGGAACAAGCTGTATCGTACCCAGCATGCTTTCAGCTCAGAAAATTGGGAAAAATGCAGTGTGTCACTAACTGTGAACACTGCTCACACCTCCCTGTGAGCTGGGCTTGCACCTAGCACTGATGAAATGCTGTTCCCCATTGCAAGTGCTTATTATTTGTTTGGGGCAGTAGGTGTGAAACTTCACAGATCCATTGATGTGCCCAAAAAACGCAGATGGCTCAGCAGATATTAAGCCCTTAGCAGTTTTATGGAAAGAGCCAATGTCCCTGATAGCTGACTTTGGGTGTACTGAGGGCTTCAATGGCACATCTGGTTTTCACCTTGAGCTTTGCAAGAACTCATGTTTGAATCCAAACTGCTTGGCTTGAGCCAATGCCTCCTTCAAAGAAGAGATAATTAGAACGACTTCTCTGTCTTTCTTGGAGTCATGGTGTCATTTGTTCTGGCAGCAGATCCAGCAAAATCATTGTACTTAAGTTTCCTGTGCTATTTTAATGGCCCAGAATTTTTTTTGTCAAGGGGGTTTAGATTGTGTGCAATGCAGTGACAAGTGCATTAATTCCAGGGTTTCTATGAGCGTGGCTCTGAAGTATCCATACTCATTTTATGGTTTGTGGTAGACAGGAATGAACTGCTTTACAGTTTTGCTCTCTTTTAGTGAATTGGAGTAATTCCTCATGGTAATAAAACATAGACCCAAATTAGCAAAAATCTGATCCCTAATTGACCTTATCTTGCTGCCAGTCTGATGTAATTCAGTTCTGCTGTGCTCTTGCCCTCATTTCTTGTGAATAGTGAAAGAACACTCATGCTCATTGATGAGAAAACTGAAAAAATTCAGACACTTTCCACTTTGTGGATACGTTTTATTGGTTTCCACAACTAAAATTATTGTCATTTTTAAAATTGAATATATTGCTGATGTGATTGTCATCTTGGGCAAATCTGTGTCTTTGTGCAAATGGCAGTGCCCCCAGTGTTAAAATTCTGCTCCAGGTGCAGTACAGCAGCTAAGCAGCTCTGGTACCTCACATATTTTCATGAGACAGATGTGGATTTCTCTTTCCATTTCCCTTTTCCTTTCCCTTCATTATAAGACAGACTTATAGTAACCTGATGATTACATTGTGCTTGGGAGTTTCCCTTGTAGTTACTGAAATCACAAGTAAAACAGTGGTACAGAAATTTCAAAATGCAGTGTATTAAATAACTATTTCTAGATGAAATTGAGATGAATTTTTAGACTTTGTCAATTAAAGTGAACTAAAATAAAAGCTATGCATGCATTTTAGGGAACTTTTTATCTTATTAATATTTATTAAACTAAACTTCTTCTTTAGATATCTTTATCTTAGATACTCTGTCATGCGATCACAGAGGATTATCTGAGATAAAAATTAACTTGGACAAACTTAATCAAAGTGAACTGACTGCATTTTCCTTCCTCAGATTGACACAAAGATGGGAGAGTCAGAAAAAACTAATGATTAGATTTGAAAGCCCTTGCTACTTTATACATCTTGGAGTGTGTTTTTGCAATAAAAACGTGAAACACTCTTCAAAAATAAGGAAGCAAAATCCTGATTTAATCCAGTATCACTATAGAAATTTAATAGCAGTGCAAGGCTGACGCTCACATCGTGCCTTCAGAAGTGCTTCTGCCATGTTACATCAGTCTTCCTGCCCACTTCCTCTCTGCTGTTCTGGACAATTATTTATGGTACTCTTTAGGGTTGGTTTTTTTTTTAGGGAAAGCACAAAATGCTCACTTCTGCACAGAATTGATACGGAGGCAAAGAGCAGGCAGGAGCACACTTCCGTCAGAGCATTTATCGAAGAGCTAACACGGTGCTGCCAAACGCCATGCTCTGTTGCAGCTGCCTGTAAGCCATGGAGCGGGCTGGAAAAAACACTGCTGTTGCTTGCATTGGGGTCCTACTCTGCTGTAAGAGAATAGGACTTCGGGTATCTAAAACCATTTTTGTTCTCAGTGTTCTTCCTTTCAGAAATCAAAACCAACTCTCTGACTGCCTTTGAGTTCAAATTCCTCACCTTCTCAACTTCTGCAGAACCTTCCTAGCTCGAGTCCCCATTGTGAAAAACTGGAGGAGCTCGTGTGTTTTGAAACCCAAAGCAAACTTTCTTTTTGTACATAACAAGACAAAGGGCACTCCCTACTTATTTGTTACCTTTGCAGATCATCTTTAAACTGGCTCAGCCTCTTTGTGTTTCTATGTAGAATGAGGGTTTTGGTCACAATCACAGTGAGCATCACAGCAGAAGTTAAACACTGCAAAAAAGTTGTCATTTAGAGTGGAAAAGCCACCAAAACTTCAGTGTAGGTAGCAGCAAACTAATGTAAAGTTGAAAACTAGAGCAGAAGGCAGTCTTCTCCTCTGAACAATAACCATAAATATTTATGCTCCAGAATAATTAATAATTCATGGCACATGACAGTCACAGAACACACTGTGTTGATGCTGTACATCTGTTTTTTTTTTTTTTTCCCCTCTTCTTTTCACAAAGCAACACCTTTAATCCCAGGGTGGTTTGTGAACAAGCACTCAGCAGCCATGAGCCCTGGGAAGTGGTGCTGGCAGCCTCCATATCCCTCCTGCACCCATGGGCCACGTGGTGGCCATGGCTCGTGTTTGTGCTTCCACCACGGCATGCAGCTTCATCTTGGGTTTCTTACCCAGGTACAGGCAAAGATTCTGATAGATGAATTTGTTTTACTCTTTTTTCTTTTTTTTTTTTTTTTTTTTTTTTTTTAATTTAAGTCTGACTAATTAAAATTATCTATGCTTATATCAGCTTCAGGCTGAATGTTGTGCAGGAAGCTCAGCAACAACCTTCCTGTGCTTAAAAGGAGCTTATAATCAGGAGAGAGACCGACTTCTTATGTGGTCTAATAATGATAGGACAAGGGGGAATGGCTTTAAACTAAGAGAGGGCAGATTCAGGTTAAATGATAGGAGGAAATTCTTTACCCAGAGAGCAATGAGGCCCTGGCACTGCTGCCCAGAGCTCTGTGCCCCATCCCTGGAGGTGCCCAAGGCCATGCATGGGCCCTGGACAGCCTGTGCTGGTGGGGACAGCCAGCCTATGGCAGGGGGATTGGAACTGGGTGGGTTTTAATGTCCCTTCCAACTCAAGCCATTCTATGACCTTATAGCAGACAGGCAAGACAAGGTGTAAGAGAAATACATTATCGTCTCTTGTGTTTAGTGCAGGACATGTTCTGCCATATAGACATGGGGTAGATGTGTGCATGCAACATGGACTGTAGGCAGTTTCATAAGGCTCTTGCATAGGAAGCCAGATTAGATGAGTTTAACTTAATTCTGGTGTTTTCTAACCTCTGAGTCTTTGACACTGCAACCTTAATGTTAGTTTAATATAGTTTCTTTAGAGTAATACAGATCAAGAGTCCCCATAGGTCCTATAAATCTGATAACCACATGGAAAATGTAGCAGGAGAAGCTTCTGAGAAAGAACAGGAAAGTGCATGTTCTTATGGCAGTGTCTCCTTATGGTGGCTTTAAGAAAAGCTTCTGTAAACTACCACAAAAAGGGTGAAATCTTCATCCCTTTGAAATCAAAGGGATTTATTTGAGAGTTTATGTGATTAGCACAGATGAAGATATCTGCTGCAGTAAAGGCAGAAGGATTTTTTAAAGAAGCCTTTAAAGTGACACGCTGAACTGTTAAATTCTGTAGATTTCTATTGTGCTACTCTATAGGATCCTCTCATGTTTCTCAAGGCAGAAGGTTCACAAAGCCATATTTATTTGCATGATCTATATCTATATATAACTATATATATCTATATATAATGCAAAGATAAAATATAGACTGTTTCTATCTGGAAATTTGTATAGTGTTCCCATGTTTGTTGCTGGAGTGGAACTGTGCGTTCCCTTGAGTTCTGAGGCCACGTGCTGGAGGAGAGGTAGTCACATTACTTATGGGTTGCATTAACACTGGATTAAGAAAGCCACAATAAGATTTATCTATTTGATCTTTCACAATTAAGCATTAGTCTGGTTTAAAGCTTTAAAGTATCAGACAGTACAGCAGCATAAGTTCTAATTAGCATCGGAGCTAATGCATAAATTGGTGTTCATGTGAAATAAACATGCCAAAGAGCATAATACATGTATTATTTTAAAGCTTGTGGGGGTTTATTCTGATATTAATTATAAATCAAGATGCCAAATGATTTATGTTAGATGTTCTTCCAATTAATTAAATTATATTACGCTAATAAATCAGTCTTCTTCCCTAATTATAAGAATAGAAAGTTGGAAATGGCTTGTTGTCCCGTGTTTCCTATTTGGGATTATAGGAAAAAAATATCTTAAGCTACCTTAATATGCCTTCTTTTCCCCAAATTTTTGGGTTCACCCTTTCACAGTGTATTCAGCAATCACCAACCTTAGAAATACATCAGCTGAAGTTTTCAGGTAGCCTTTGTCTTAAGAAATGACAGCAAATACGGTGAGATTTCCAGCGCAGAAGCAGGAGTGTGATGGTGGCAATCTGTCACTGCCGTCATGAAGCCTCCAGTTTTGCTAGAGCAGGATGGTTTCACTTGGCCTTCCGGGGCAATACAAAAGGAAAAGGTGAGCACACATTTCCCTAAGGAAAATGTAGAATCTCCTTCCCTTCCTCCTCTCGTCCTTCCCTTCCCACCCAGCCACAAGCACATCTGATGGCAGCAGCATGACATTGAGCACAAGGCTGCGCAAGGAAGAAAGGAGGTTAAAAGCCCTTGAAACATATGGCGTGCTTTGGCTTAATAGGAAGTAGGTGGCAAGCTCTGCAGGGGTGCAGCATGTTTTTGTGGAGCATTTGTTTCCCAAATACCTGTTTATGATTTTTGCCCCGCAGACACGCAGTAAGTGGATGTAACTGCAGTGTATGTCTCGGTGCAGTGTGTGCTCCCCGTAAATGTGACAGTGATGAGTTTGATGAATGAGGAGGTGGCAACCAAAACAAAGACAGAGAGTGGTGGAAGGACAACGTAGGAACTAAATGCAGGTGCCATTTAGGGTAGAGCCTGCTGGTACTGTTTACTTCCCTGCTGAGGTAGAAATCTTTCTCCTCTAAAAGCCTTCACCAGGGGCTAAGGATATCCCTCTGCAGCACTGTATTATAGGACAAACATTGGAGGGGAAAATTGTTAAAGGCACCTCCTGGTTTTACTGAATTATTACTGCTCTGAGCAAAAATATACTGTAGGAAAAACCCAGCTGTTAAATGCAGTGCATTTGGAGCGAGCATTTGCTTCATTGTGGAGTTTGAAACGTATTTCTTCCCAAATAAAAAAGGATACAAAAGTAGAAAATGAAGTGAGTGTGTTCCTGTAAGAAGTAGGTGGAAATTTTCACCATTGTTTAGAAGCCCTCACAATATTGTGACTGCCGTGGCAGGTGAATAATGAGCCGCTATGCTGGGCTTCCAGCTAAATGGGCCTTTGTCCTGTCTACACTGCAAAGACATCCAGAAGAATGCAGAGCAGTTTTCCAGTACACAATGAATCACTCAGTGAGGCCAAATGACACTCTCCGAGCACTCGTCCCAGATATTACAGCTGTTGAAGGAAGCTGCTTATGAAACAAGGGTACGCTCAGTCACTTCGTGACCTCAAAGCTCCCGCGCTGTAGGAAATAGTTGGGGTAACTCATTGCAGGGATTGCTGTGCTTTTAAACCCGCAAAGCCCTGAAAGGAAATTACTGGAGTGTTAGAAAGATACAACTCCGGGATCTGATCTGTGAGGATGTGCTCTAGAAACAGCGTGATGGCATTGGGTGGATCGCATAACGGCAGGGAGCGGCGATGGGGGTGTTTCATTCATACACTTGTCGAAACAGGGAAAAAGGAATACCAGGAAATGGAAGAGTTGTCTCTCCCCACCCAGTAAAGCTATCACGACTGCAGCATGTTTGGTGAAATGGACTTTTCCTGCTACAGGGGGAGCTGTGTTAGTTTTAAGATATGTATAAATGGCAATTCAGGTACTTCTATATTGGTGAACAGTTTAAAATGCGCCGGCCTAAAAACAATCTCATCACATTTGCTCTGTGGAGGAGTTGTAGGTGCAGTGTGGAGAAACACCGTGGTCCCTCGGTTACCACTTTTGCTCCACAATCACCCACGTGATATTTGCACTGCTCCAGGAATGGTGCGTGAGCAGCGACAGTCCTTCTAACGCAGCAGTGCAAGGGCTATACATTATTTACAAGTTACACTTGCCTTCCAATTCCAGCCATTTTTTCCATGAAACTTTCATGTATTTTAAAAGTAGAAATAGTCATAGGTAAGAAGGTACACCAGGTAGGTCTGGAAAGAAAAAGGAGATTTAATACAATCATTGCTGCGTCGTTTTCTTTACTTCGTGGATAATCCGATTCTTGGTATTGGTGATATGTATTATAAAACTCCACTTTCATTTTAATGCACAGTTTAATTTCTTCTTTTTTTTTCCCTTTTCTCCTTCACTTAATATGCAATTTTTCTTAGATTTTGAGGTGAGACGGTGATAAACCACATATGAATTCACAAACTAAACAAAAGATCTAGATGGTATGGTACTAGCTGGGAAAAACATGTATGCCTACGCAGAGTTCTGTTCTGTTGTAGCATGTGATGTTCTGTTACAGAGTAAATGCATGGCTACCAAAAGGTCCATTGCCATGTGTGCTACTGCACAGGAAAACTACACATGTGCATTGGGAAAGTGGTGCTCAGGATGCTGCTGGCACCTAGAATGGGGCTGTTCTGCCTCTCTGTGCTCAGACTCCTGTGGGCTTCTGTCCTCTGCTTATTGCTGCTACGAATGGCTGGGACATCCTGCACTACACTCTCTTTAAAAAGTGAAGATCCTGTATTTTGGCAGCTGACTCTATCCCCAGAACCCCCATATTTGTGAGCTGTGAGACCAGGCACCAAAGCTTCATTCACTCTGCTCTCACAGCAGTGGCACAGAGAAAGTGTCACATGGGAAACTTGGAGAAATTTTCCTCTGGTGTCTCGGTCCCCTCCTGTGAGGCAATCAGAATCCTTCTGAGACATTTCAGGTTGACTCAGGGGCTCCTTTAGCACTGTATTGGAATAGCTTCATTACAGTCAATGGCACTATTCTATTGAGTAACTATTCAGCAGTGTGAGAAAGAAAATCACAATATGCCACAATAAAAGGCCCAATTTTGTCTTCTTTAAATGCACAAAATTCCCACTGACTTCCTTGCAAAAAGAAAAAGGGCTATCAGGCCTAATGCTGTCTGTCTAAATATAATTCTACCTGACACTTTTGACCTTTATTTTTAGAACAGTTTTACTTTTAAAAGGAAGTATGGAAATAGAGGAGCATCTATCCGTTTACATAGGGGGAAAAGTAAAATTGTGTCTGTTCCTCATTCTGGGTGCTGAAATATTGCAACGTGCACACAGGCCCCATGCTTGACCTTGAAGCAAATCATTAAATGAATAAAAGACACAGCAAAGCCTTTTTGATATGTAGTCTGAGAACAGTGGTGGCTACAATTACATTAAGCCAATCAGACTCTTTATTCATCTTTTAATTTATATTTTAAAAGGTTCAGATGAGACAGAGTTAAACTGTGGGCCCAAATGAGTAAGGTCATGCATTATTCTTTATATTCCAGAAGGAACTACGTGTACTATTGCATGTATTGGCAATGGCCAAGAATTGGTACTGGAAAGACTCCGAGTTTCATTTTGCCTAGACTAAATCATCAGTTTACAACTGTTGTGTGATTTTTTTGCTCGCATTTAGCTGAGTACAGCGATAAAGTTGTGTTCTCAGTATCTGCAGAGAATATTCCTCTAACAAGAATTGCAATGTAAAAATAAAACAGCAGATGGCACTCGGGAGCATTCCTGAGACTGATACGGACTGAATCCACAGTGAAAATGGTGTTGGAATTGGGTTGGAACGAATAAAACAACAGTCTTCCCTTCTTGCTAACGATGAGCACATTTCGACCCATGATCTCTCTTATTTCAGTTATGTTTCTTGCAGTCCTTGACGTCTTCTAAAAGTATCATGGGTACTTTTCAAAATAATTTTAGACGTTATTATAAAAAAGTCCATGTATGTCAGATCTTGTCACTATATGAAATTCAATAAACTTTTGTTAAAAAGCCAAGGTAAGAAATGAACAGCATGGCCAGAGACCCAGCAATTTCCTTGGCACTATACAGATTACTTCTTTTGAAATCAGCTTGTGTCAGGATTGAGATGGGATGCTTCCATTCAGTAACACTTGGTTTCTTTGCACAATGAGTAGGAGCCTGTCCAGGTGTGGGGAGGCAATTAATAGAATGGTCATGCCACAAAATTTAATGATATCTTTGTATTTTCAAAGTCTGATGCCCTTCCTTCTTGATTGCATAGTTGCTTCAAGGGTTTAGCTGTGGGCTAAACCTGTCCTCCCTCTGCAGTGCATCGAAGCAAGCTAAATTCTATAAAGAAAAAATGAAGTTAAAAATGTAAGGTATTGTTTAAAAAATGATTTTTGATTAAAGGCTTTGTGAAAAGTAAACTCTAAAACAGAATTGTCACTGCATAATTTATAAGTGCATTACCATCATCATAACACAATTTTTAAGTGCCTTGCACTTTACATCATGATTGTCATAACCATCTCCTTTAATATATTGGTATATACTAGTGGTATGACCAATCTCATTACTTTTTTCTTTGACAGACAAAAAGAGAAATGGAAAGTTTTAGATTAATTTAGGACCTGAGTTCTCTTCTTGAATTATGGATATAAACTGCAATAGCTAAAGGTGTTTTGGTATGCATTTGAAAAGCAATCAAAACCACACTAACATATATGATGCCTGTTCAGATCTTGTTCTTGCACGGATTCTGCATGTTGACAGAAAATGCGGCTGAGCCCAAATCTCCTACCCCAACACCTGAGCTTTATTCACTTATAGAACTAAAAACGTCTATAGGTCAGAAGACATTGCTGATAACAGAGAATATATATCTGAATAACATACCAGTACTATGAACTCCATTAGACTGTACAGCTGCTAAAAATGCCCCCCACGGTCAGCGTTCTTTTCATTCCAGCAGTTTCCCAAGACCTGTCTACTACAACGTCCTTCATATGGGGCCTGATTTTCTTTTTTTTTTTTTTTCCCCAGTGAAAAAACCTTGCAATACACGTCATCTTTGATTTCTAACAGCTCATGAGGAGCCTTGCTTTATCCTAACCTGTGACCTTGAGGTGGATAGCCATGAGATCTGGACAGGAGTGATTCCCCCTCTCTAAAAGAATAAGGGCTGAACTCTTCTGGGATCAATTTGGAGTCATCTAAGATGCGTTTGAATGCATCAGAGACAACATTTAGCCTGTGGAGCATTGCACTGCTGCCAAGTGAGCATTGCTACGCATGGCCCAGACCTGTAGTTCAGATAAGGACACTCAGCCAATGCATGGGCACTGAGTTGAGCTTACAGTCTGATCACCATTTCTGTTTTCTGTTGCTTTTGATCTACTTTGTGACTTTCGGAAGGTTATTTGTAATCTCTGTTTCTCCCATCTCTTTGCAAGTTCAAACACTTTGTAAAGTCTTTTGAGGAAATGAAATGTTTGTGCAGCGCTGGGTCTGTCTTAGCATGGCATAATAATTATAGCACCAGCATTTCAGCTAACAATGCTTGCTGAATGCTACCCCACTGTGAGTGATTCTAGTTTTCATTGTTGTCTTATTAAACCTGCCTGTAGTTTGTACCAGAGCTAACACATCATCCAGTTTGCCTTCAAGATAACAAAACAAGTATCTTAGATTATTCAGATGCCTTCAGATGTATTCAGATAACCTATCGTTATTCTGAAAATGGGAAAGCAATCACTTGACCTATGAGAACTTCAGGAAGAAAGAATAACGCAGGCAGTACAGGAAAACTCTGAGTTAATTAAATAATAACATGTTTTCTCTAACCGATTCAGTAGTTGCCAACGGTATTGGACTGAGCTTCTTGCTTTCTCCTGACCCTGCATGCCAAAAAGCAGTGATGGTTTCCTCACACAGCCTTCACTCTGTCTCCAGCTACTTCCTCCAACAGGGATGTTTTTCATTATCATGTCTTTACCTTTTTATTAAAACACCCACGGCATTTATGTTTTTTTATGGTGATGTGTGTGACAGAGACATCTATCAAATACAAAGCAGCTTCAGGCCATATTCCAGTTTTACACAAGCCATCAAATAGCTCTGGTGATACCTACTTCAAATCAGTGCAAATGCCAGTGCCAATTCTTGATCCATCCATTTGCCTAATGACCGCATTGCTTAAGAGGACTTACATAGGAAATAGTTTGCTTTTACTCGAAATAATGCTGAAGTAATTAGATCTTCTAAGTTGCCTGAATCCTGTAAGTACCATTAGGATCTCCTGGTACATGGAAGCAGAGCGATGGGAAAGCTAATTTAGAAAATCTCATATAAAATGTATTCAGAAGTTATTTTTTGAAAGGTATTGCAAAAAAGCATACTTTTATACATGGAACTATTAAGTACTTCAGCAAATCCTTTGCAAACTTGTCAAAATGTCATATCCAGGTACTGGATTGGAAAATTAGTAACTGCTGAAGTGTGCAAGTGTTTAAAGGTGTCACTGTGTGTGGCAGACTGGCGGATTTTAGCTTCTGGCTTAAAGGAGAGATGTTAATCATTATGGCTGATATTTAAAATGTCAGAAGACCTTAGCGTGAAGATAAAGGATTTACTGTGAGACTCTGCTGTGTCATGTTTCCTCTCAGAAGAGAAGGAAGAGCGGCACCTGTTCCTTTCTTCCTCTTTTCTTTTCATGCAGTGACACAGTAATAGCTCCAGCGGCATCCAAAAGCAGGGCTGTGATGTGGAGAAATTAACTCCACCAAGACTGCTTAGCTCTTCCTTGCTTTTCAGTACGGCTCCTTTTCCTTATGTTCCTCTGTACTCAGTCATAGCTGTGGGGACCATTGCACCCAATGGCATTGGCAAGAATGCATGGCTGGAGTGAGGGGACCCCAATTAATTGCCTCCATCCTCACTGGCTGCTCTTCTCCTTTTCTTTGGCTTTGGGTGAAACTTTAAAAAATAAGGGAAATTTTCTTCTTTAACTGCAATTTTCTTGGCAAGGATTGTGACTACCTCTGCTTGATGGTTTCTAAGACGATGATAGGGAAGCTAAGGGCAGAATTATTTCACTTCCACAGGCAGTGCTTTCAGTGAGAGCAGTTTCAATGGCTGCAAGAGTCTAAAAAGGAGTGAAGGAGATTCACCTATGTTATTTGTGGTGTTGGATTTTCTTTTCTCCTTTTCATAAAAGGCTGCAGAAGGTGCTCAGGTATCTTAAGCTTTGAATTACTTGAATCTAATCACATTGCTCATAATTCTGCCAGGTTAATTTTGCTCATCTTTCCAAAACGAAGCAAGTCGCATCATAATTTCCCTCCTTTGATGTTCACTTGAATGACCTGCTGTACAGGTACACCTGAAGGATGGCGTTCTTCAAACAGATACAAAATGATCCATGGCTACTGAATAACAGGAGTGCATTACCCTGCTCAGAAAGGTATTTATACATTTTGTTCAAACACAATTTCAATGCCGGTTTAAGTATTTCAGTTAGGACTGTGTGTCTTTCCTGATCAATAGTTTGAAGCTAGTTATCACCTGATGATGTTATATTCACATAAATTTTTCAGTTTCAAAGATGACAGAAGTTAGAGAAAGTGTTTTATGTAGAGAATAGTGTTTTATATGCTAGGAAATAGACAAAAATATTTTCTTGCTTTTGGCAAGGTAACATAGAGACTTTGTGGTTGGTGTTCAGCCTTTAAAAGAGAATGGAAGAAGACTGATGTCTTGATGAATATTAATTGACACCTTTCGACATTTTTTTCTATGAAACAAGCTGTTTCCTGAAAACAGAAATGGATTAAGAGCTGTTATCTTGGTACCACTGCAAAGAACATTTGAATCTCAATATTTTATCAATATTTCTAGTAAATTGGGTGGTTTTGCAAGCTGAAAAATGACTTCTGGGACAGAGAGCAAGCTACAGATTTGGCATCTGAGTTCACAAGTTAAATTCACTCTGATTACTTATCAATGAGTTTCTCCCAGCCCTTGAAGGAAGAGGAAGGTCATTTTCATCCTCTTTTCATTGGCTTGTGCTCTGCATTTATGCACACCTGCAGCTGAAATTGTTAGTTAATGGCTTCATTGGCAGCTGCACTGAAAAGAAAATGAGCAATCCTGGGATGTGGTCCCTGAATATCAGTCTTAAGTTGGGAGGCATCAAGGTAGCAGTATTTATTTCTGAACCAACTTGCTACACCAAAAGCTCCAGTTACTCTAAGGAGAAAGCTGACATTTTTCTCAGGCCGTGTGCTGGTGTGCACTTCTGTAAGCCTATCCAATGTGACCCTAGAAAGGAGGTTCTTTTGATGACTTCAAGTTAGAGAGGCTTCCAGTTAGCTTTCCCCATTCCTTTCAGAAATCAGATCCTTCTGTTTGTAAGTGGCTGTTTTTTTCTCTCGAGTCTCCTTTCCATCACCTCTCACAGGCTGTCACCGTGTCACCAAGGTCTCGGTGCTCATCCCCGAAGGGCTGCATGTCAGAGATGCTCTGTGTGGCATCTGCTGTCACCACCAGCTGCAGCATCACCACTGCCACCCCCCTGGCTGTGACATGCAGGGTGACACTGAGAGCTGGCCTTACCTTCAAGCCCAGGTTTCTCATACAGATTAAGTGTGCTGTGCCCATAGCTAAAAAAAAAAAATAATAATAAAAATAAAAGAAAGTGTTTTATGGTATTTGTGCTATTGTAGATGGGTTTTTTTTGTTTGTTTCCACTTTTTCTCAACATGATGCAAAGGAGATGAAAGACATTTGTTTTCCTTATAGAATACTTTGCTTTCAGCAGTGGTTTAGTGCTCAGTCTTACAATATTATGTTTAAATCTTTAGCTTTTTTTGCTGCGTGCATGTTGCCTCCCATAGCTTGCTCAACATAAAAGAAATCTGACATTATTCTTTCTCTCCAGACAATGCACTGCTTCTTTCTTCCTCTCTTTCTTCACTCCCCCTAGCTCCTCTTGTTTTGTTCTTCCCAACGTGTATTCCCTCTTACTTTCCCTCTAGATGAAAAGTGGATGCTTCAGAAACAGAAGGTACAATACCTATAGAATAAAATTATCTGTGCCAGAAAATTCAGTGGAAAACCTCCCAGTAATTCTTCACCATGGCTCAATGGAAAATATAGCACAGTCTACAAAAAGGGGTAAATGAGTGATAAAGTGCTTGGATTATGGTAGTCGATACACTGAAAGTGAAGAGCTCTTTGCCATAGCGTGGAAAGAGTGTTGAATAATTAGGAACACAAAAGATAAATAATAATAATAATAATCTTGGCTCAGTGATGACAATGGATGCTCTTGCTACGAGTTGTATCTCTCAGAGACGTGAAGATAAAGTAACAGCAATTTCTGCATCAGTATCATAAGGATCAAAACATTGTCTATAATTTTTTGGTGTCTGAGGCAGTTTTGACAAGCATAAACCTGACAGTCAATGGTCAGAACACATTTAATACATCTTTCATGTGCTGAAGTTAGTAGGTCTAAGGTCTCCCTGGGGTAATATGATGTAAAAGATGTTCATGGCACTAATTTACTCACAGACCATTAGCTCTCTGTGGAAGCTAGACTATAAAGATCTGTGTGGAAGGAACGTACTCTTCAGATGCCCATATTAACTTCAATCCTTCATTTTCTTAATGCAGTTTCCTGTAGCTGTCCCACTGGTCATGTGATGTACGATTAAGAGCAGACCTTGGAAAGTCGTGGCTCTGCTATTTTGCCCTAAATATTCTCAGTGCTTCATTCCTTAAGTAAAGTGGGGAGATGAAATTTTAAATATAAAAGTGATTTGTTGTAGTCAGTTTTGACAAACAGTACTTTCTTCTGTTCCAGTGTTTGAAAGAAATTGGCACAGAAAAAAATGAAATGCTAATTATTTTTCTGAATCTTTCTTGTAGTCATTCTGCCTGTTTTTCATAAGACACCTGTAAGAAAATGAACAAGGAAGCAATATATAAACAGCATTACAAAGACAGCCTTTCACCATTAGTTCTATGGCTCTACTATTTTATAGATAGCTATTTTTTTAATATTCTGTAGGCAAGTTTTGGACAAAATGCCAAGAATCTATAGAATGATGCATACTAATGGAGCATTAATATCCAAAATCAAGTTGTGTGGCCATTTGAATCATCTATCATGCAGCTTGGTGCCAGCAAATTTATCAGGCATGTCAGCTGTCATTATCTGATAACCCGAAGGGCCACCCTTCTCCCCAGGCAGGGTAGGAAGCTTCCAGAATGCACATAATAAAAAATAATGTGTGGGATCTCTGATGATCTTCTGGATCACAAATCAACTCAGATGCTGTTAACGTAGTGCTAGATACAGACAAAGTGACATGCTTGACAGTTACTAATTACAACAGGCAGCCAAAAGAGCTGCGTAGAGATAGGAGGCCAGAAACAGCTAAATTAGTACACTGTGTTGACACGCTCACTCAATATTTTGTAATATGCAAGCATAGCATATTCCCAGGTCGGGTGAACTTGACAGGCGTGAGCTACTGACATTTCACAAAAATGAGTAGAGAATACGATTTTTATTTTTTCAATTAGAGTAGCTCAAAAGTAATCATTTTACCAAAATGGAACACAGACGCTGTCCCAGCAGGGGAAGCTCGCTGTGCTGCTGCTCTGTCCGAGTTCAGAAGCAGCTTTCAGCAGGATGTCCTTAACCTGCTGAGGCCATCAAGGAGACATTCCTGTTAGTTAAAGCCAAGGGATGGAGACGTCTGCCCCACTCCTTGTGGTCCCCGGAGGGATTTCTGCATCACCTCACTTTAAAGGACTTAGTGAGATGTAAATTTGGGATAATTCTGCCCTGCTGGATCTCACTCACGGAGCTCCGAGCTCCCCTGGCATGTGCCCTTTGTTGGGACAGTGTCCAAGAACAGGTTGTGTTCAGATGCCTGGGGTGGAGGCAGGGAGCTTTATTTTGTTGTTTTCTTTCCTCCTTTTTTGATCTGTTACGAAAACTGCCAAATGATCTTGTCATGAGCGGGGTGATACGGTGTGTGTTTCATTCGGAAATGTGTATGCCCACAGGAGGTTAACTGGTGCCTTGTAAGATGGATCCTGATAAAAACCTAACCCAGCTGTGCGGCTGTTTGGAAACGGAATCCTGCATGGGAATCCCTGGGTGCTGTACTTCTGCTTTGCCAGAACGTTTGTGAATAATTTTAAAAACCATTCTAAGACTCGATGAGACTGAGCTTGTTATCCTTTACCACATCATGACACTTCCCTACATTTTCCTAACAAGCATTTTTTACAGCCTTGGGCTTCTAATTGGGAAAATGGGGACTTCTTTAACGCCAGTGCTGTATTTCAACCAATGGAAGAATGTGACACAGCACTGAGGTCAGCACTTCATAGCATGTTTATAACACTGTTCTCAACCTCACGCTGGGTTCAAATCTTTCTTTTCTTTCCGTGGTCAGACTTGCCAAATCACACCTGCTTTTGCCTTTGCAGTCTCTTTGGAATCTCTGCCTCGCTACCTCACAGGGCCATAAAAACCTCTTCATTCATTACGCTCATCTCAGTGTCCCTTGGCAGCTGTAGGTTATCTCTGGTGGCACCCAGGTTTCCCCAGAGCAGGGGGGACCCTGCTGTGTGTATGGGCACATCGTGCACATCTCTTCCTCTGAATTTTTCATTTCTCTTTCCCAGCGTGAACTCCCAAGCCTTCTGTATTGTATTGTGTCCTATTCCACCAGGCTGTGTGAATGCAGAGTATCATGGGGATAATGTCTTTTTCTGTCCCTTAAATAATAGCTAAAGTTTATCATGAGGTTTGTCACAAGCTGTCTGCCTGTGTCTGAACTCACAGATTTCGTCAGCCTTTTTATCATTAAATTGTGGACCAAATGCTCCCTTGTCTAAATGAAAGTGAATTAGTAGCTGTGTATATGTGACTCAGCATTGCATAGACTTATCAAAGTATTTCTGCAGGAGCAGAGTTATTTTTGGAAAATTGTGCACCACATATTGTTGAAATTAGAATGTTGCTGAAGGAGCTTTACCAACAAGAAGGGAATACATGAACCAGTGCTGTTAATAAAAATGTAACTCACCTTCGGACAAACACTGTGTGCAAACTAAACCTGAGGGCTGAACCACAGATTCATACTGTAAAAGATCAGAAGGAAACATCATAATCCAATTTGATTTTCTGTCTGCAGACCTTCACCCAATCAATTCTGTGGTGTAAAGCTGCAGTTTGTAACCTGGATAAACTCAGGTCATTAGGCTGCGTTGCTGTTACAGACTCTAAGACTGTTTTTTTTTCTCTCTTTGATGAAAGGATTTCATAATTTCTGAGGAAATAGAAAATATTTCCCTAGCTGATTGTTAAGTTGTTCAACAAATTGAGTGCTGCTATGAGCCTGAAATGTGAGATACCCCGGAGGAAGCAGGTTACACTGGAATGCAGATGACACGAGTACAGCTTGACACGGGATTTACCTTTTTCTCTTATGCTGATCTAAAGGCAAGCTGAAATCTCAGCATGCACGATGACTTCTGCATTAAATGTGAGTCTGAGAAACTTGCACTGGAGGTTTCTCCATTTCATTTCAAGGGGATGTACATAAAATGCTTTTTGCTTTCTATTTTGAGGTAAAGAACTTTTGCTCTACAATTTCATTTTTCATTTCAATACAAAATGATCTCTACGTCTCTTGAAGTTTGCATTTTTCTAGGGTTCAGAAAAAGCTATTCCATATGAATGTTTCCTTTTGCATCGAGTCAGCTGTGACTGTGGTGTTCTCTGACATTTTCCCCTCACTGTAGACTGTTGTGTATCTCTTAAAGGCAGTGAGCCATTCTGGGACTGATGTGACAAGACATGACAGGAAATTCCACTGAATAAAACAAATTATACACTAGAGATGTGCTGAACTGACTGAAAACAATTTGGACACCAGGGGCTAGGAAAGGTACTGAGAAGGTTGAGAGCAATGACGTTTTCTCTGAGATTTTGTTTGAAGTGTGTTGATACACAACTTGTGTAAAACTGAGTGTGAGGTCCTCTTTGGGTTGTGTCTGAGTGTGAGGTCCTCTTTGGGTTGTGTCCCTTTGGATCCCTTGCTCAGAAAGGAGTGCATGTGTGTGAGTGGGCTGAGCCAGCAAGTTTCTTTTAAGTGATCATGGCTCATTATGATTTTGATTCATATTGGGAAATACACATATTCATATTTTCAGTATGTGTTTTACTGCATAGTATTGTGTATGCAGAATAGAAATGGGTGAGGCATGTGACCAGGCTCTAATTCGTAGCTGTAATGAAGCAATCATATGCTTGGGTTGCAAAACAAATTCTCATTCAAAAGCATACTAAATGATCAATGGGAAGATTTGGTTACGGCTAATTTTACTTTATGTAGCGATAAAGAATGACCAGTATATTAAATGGAACAAGGAAGGACACAGCTGCTGTGGGAAAAATATTTAAATACACCCAGAGGAAAGGGAAATAAGTCTAGTAAAGGAACTGAAGATTATTTGTCATTGATGTCCTCTAACTTTGACAATAAAGAAATTTGACTGGGTTCTTCTTTTGCTTCCATCAAATTAAATCACAGTGTGTCAGCTTCCCTTGTGAGGTACTTGTAAGCAAGGCAAAGGTAGTGAATTAGTATCGATGAACTAGGATTACCATTCTGCCTGTACAAGACCACAGCATTAGTTTTGTTAAAAGTGTCTTTAAGGATGCGAGCTGAGTGGATGTGCTGCTGGCAATGAATTCGTACCATCAGAGCGAAGATCCGTGTGTCTGTCTTATCTTGTCATGTAAATAACATAGAACGGGTCATACGGCCATCTGGCAGCAGGGGTCGGTGAGCAGGATGGGTCTGCATCTGAGGGGCTGTTCTGTGTAGGCCGTGCTCCCCTGGTGCCGCGGGGATGGCAGCTGTGGAAAGCAGCAGTGGGCTGCGAGGTCGGGCAGTCCCACAGTACTGCTGGGAAAGCAGCGGGTCGCAGTGATGTCGCACTTAGGGACATGGGTCAGTGAGCAGGGTGGGGATGGGCTGATGGTTGGGCTAGATGATAGATGTCTTTTCCAACCTTAACGATTCTAGGATTCTATGATTATATTCTGTATTTTACACTTCATTTGGGTAGTCTTGCATTTTCTAATAATGTGCTGAAATTAATACTTGGAATCATACAAAATTTTCGAGTAACACCTGAATAATGACACTTGAGTTTTATGTTGACACCTACTCAGATGAAAATTTCAGTAATGCTTTCACACAACAGCAGGTCTACTTTTTAGATTTGAAAGGGCTAATGCTGATTTTAAATAATATGCTTGAGATTTCTTTGTTGCAGTGTCAGAAACTAGAAATGACCGTTAGCAAATCTTCAGAATTCTTCCCTTGAAGGCCAAATTGGTATATTGCAATCATTCCTGCTTGGTTTTCTGGCAGGAAACTGTCCCCAGCAGTTCTGAACTCATACCAGGACTTGACCTGCCAGGCTTACTGGAGCTATGAAATTGATGTTGAGGATCAGTCTCGGCTACCTACAGTTAATTTGGTGTTTTGATACAGATTATAAAACTTCTTGAAATCATATGAAATTCAGTAAAGCCTACAGATTGAAATGTACCATTGGTTGTGTAAGCTACAGCATTATACAGGTTTTAATTGCATTTCTGTGAGAAAGAACAAACTAAAATATTTGTCTCAACGGAAATATAAAGTAGATTGCAGCCTTGAATGAACTCCAAAGCAGCTCAGTAGAAGATGTTCTTGGAAAACACAGATTCTCGCGCTTATGCATATTGTGCATATCAGCATATAGATGTCATGCTGTACTGCCTGCACCCGTAACGATATTTATGGATGGATTTTCAAAGGAGCACGCCCTGTGCTCGAGAAGCAGGCCAGCAGACCCACACACACTGCATGCAGTGCCTTGCTGCGGTGGGGCCGGCCGCCTCATGGACCTGCACAGCAGCTCCTGTTTGGGTTGCGCTATCACCGGGGAGTCAGTCAAATTCATTTCCACACATGAGTAACTGTGCACCTTAATTTGTGATAACAAGAAGCCGCAGTAATTTATCTAGCCGTTGTAATTACTTTTTCTTTTCTAATCCGATTTATCAAAATCCGTTTCTTTGTCTCTGCAATAATTTTGTATAGGGAGTACATAGAAACAGATTCCCAAAACATGATGATTCATTTTGATTAAACTGTTCCTGTGCCTGGTGTTGCTTGCAGTTGGAGAGTGTCAAATTTTGTGGTAGAACTGGTAAAAATAATCCTGCCCCTGTATGCAGTGCTTTAGCAGTGCTTTGCACGCGGCCTCACCCACACGGCATTCTGTGAAACAATCTGTTAGTTGAGCACAAATTCCTCTGCTTTTGCAGATTAGAAACCAGATTCAGCCATCCAAAATTGGCATAGACTTCTCGTCTTTAACAGGGAAGAGACAAACAGAGCTTATTGGGCTACGTGTTCATAGGTGTATATGCATGTGTGTGTGTATTTTATGCATACATCAAACCAAGAACATTGTTCCAAGTAGGTGTTACATATTTCACAAAGCTCTTAAAATATGCGATGCAGAGCAGTATATGAGGATATACTTTACCTGCCAGGAAACAAATCACTGTTACCAATTGCATAGCCATCTGCAGAACATATATGGCTGACTATATTGAAAAGAATTAAGGCATCTTGCAAGCTATAAACCTTTGTCTTTATTGTAAATATTGTAAATTAGATATTCAAATATTTTTTCAGAGATTAAGGGTTTTTCTCATTAGCTCAGCATATGTATTTCAATTATAGACATATTTGTTTGTTTAGGTTGTTGGGTTTTTTTCCGAGTAGAGAAAGGGATTTCCTTCCCTGTTTTCTGGGACTAAAAGAAAGAAATACATATTGGTAAAAACAAAACAAAGCAACAAAAGATACGCATCCATAGCAGATTGAGTTAATAACTTTTCTGTAGCCAGTTCCAATTACTCTGTATAAAGGCAATATTTAGTCTTTTCGTTAGCATTAGTATTTTAGGCACATCAAGATTAAATGATATTTTTCTCTCTTCTGATCACGTGTAAGGAGTATAACCCAACTTGTTCTTGCTTTTGCTAAGTACTAGCCCTTGTTGGGTACGCAGTGCATCCTCTTAAAGCACTTGGTTCTGCTGTCCCTAGTCTGCTCAGTGACATGTTCTGTTGAATTTTAATTTAGGGTAGCATCTGATCTGGCTCATATTTAAGGGCTTCTAAATAGCAAGGAGCTCATAAAGCACTGTCCTCAAGCTCTCCAGAATTACTTTCTTTAAAAAATAAAACAAAAGAAGTAACCCTAAATGCTGATATTAATTCACAGTGTAGTTTAGTACCCGATATTAAATGTTAAGTGCTGCCAGTGAATCTAGGGAGGCAGTGTCATATTTTGTAGTCTAAGTACTTTCAAGTAGCACAAGGTCTTTCAACATAATTAGCAGAGAATATTGAGCCCAACCAGAAATATGGGATTCGTCATTAAATGCAGAAGCTTCTTTATCTCCGTGAGTCTAATCATGTGTGCAGAAGACTAATTGTTAATGGCATAGGCTTTATTGCTCCTAGCTTTCCTCTATTTTAAATTGAATGGTCTGCTTTGTGAGAAATAATTAGTTTTTATTGTTCTACCTGTATTGAGTTCTGTTGATAATCTTATGGATTTACCAATTCAGATTCAGAGAGCAATTAGTGGCAGTGGAAGCATGTCCTTTAAAATCACAAAGTATTGTTATTTTTCCTTCTTTTTTTCTTCACTTTTTTTTTTCTTTTCTTGTGACAATAATAGATGTAGGATATCTAGCTTTTAATGGGAAAATGTCCGTAATTAACAAACGAAAAACATTTGGTTTTGCAGTATGTAGTTAACGATACAGTTTTTCTGGTGCCACATGCTTTAACAATTTGCGGGATGCTCCACCTGGATCTTTGAAAACAGAAAATGTAAAGTCTCACAATGTTCTGTGATTTACAAACTCATTGTTTGACCTTGCTTTTTGGTTGAGTGACTTACAGTCGTGGTTAAGGATTAATTAGCCTTCTGGTACTTGTTCACGTAGAAGAAAGATTTGCTTATCTGCCACGAGGGTCATTTGCTGTATTTTGAAGTGTCTGGAGCAACCCCTTGTGTTTTTTCAGGCTTAACAAATCCGCCTGTTAGCATAAGCTGAAGTTTTGCATGAAACGGAGGGACTGCATGCCAGTAACTTGTATCAGATCTGCTGCTCGTAGCTGCTGAGGCAGGTCCTTGGCTCTCTTGGTGTGTCAAGTCTCACCTTGCTCATTTGTACATCTCAGTGATTTTAGAGTGAGATTCTTGACTTGATGCTCAGTAGGAGGTTGTTCACTTGTTAGACTTGATGGACCCTATTATTACCCTCCATTTACTGTATTACAATGACTGTACTGTATCTCAGATATTGACATTTATTTACAAATACTTTCATTAAGCTAGAACGTTCCCTGGAAGACAAGGAACATTAAAATACCACAACAGTAACTGTTCAGAAAAATATGGGGTTCAACCATCTAAAGTACAGACTCTATGAAATGCATACTGGTGTGTAGCAGTGGACTTTAAAATCCCTTACTTAGTCCAAATGGGCTCATGCTTGTTTTTTCAGTAAAGTCTCTTTCTAAAAGGCTGCTTCATCCATGTGACAGATTCATCTCAAATCCAAAGCTCCCTGGGATCCTCAAGAAAAGCAGTGCTTTGCTTACATCTCCTCAGCAGCCCTATCCAGCTAAAGCACAGTTGATATAATGGCCGAATTAGGATTCATGATGTTCATACAGTATTTTAGTAGATAGAGCATTCATTCAGCATTGCAGGACTAAAATTCTGGGCTCGCAGCCTCAGGGAGATCATATTCTTACCTTCCATTTCCCATCGGAATGCCTGAGGCATGGAGGCACTGTCCGTTCTGGTTAAATCTCTGTCATTCCGCAAAGAAAAACCCCAAAACCCACAGGCTTCCTGGGCTGAGCAGACAGTCAGTCTGCAGCTCAGTCACCGAGGCTGCCGCCTGGGTCAGCAGAGATCTAGGTCGAGTTCCTCACTCACCTGGATGAAACAACCACTAGGCAAGAGCCCCCATGAGCAGCCCTCAGGAGAGGGATTGGCACACAAACCTCTCTTTCTTGCTTGTTGTAAATAGCTGCTTTACCCTAGCTTGCACACCTCTTTGGCTCCAGTTAAATCTGAGTGCTCATGGCTGAGAGCAGGTGGTTGGAGCAGTAGAGGAGTGGGTAAAAGACATGAGATCGAACCCTACCATGCAAGAGTGATGTGGCACAGTTGTCTCTTTTTCTCAGCAGCTGACAGAAGAGAAGTGACTTGTATTGCTTCCTTTTGTTACAGTTTTATAGGAATGACTCTCAGTCACTTTTTTTAAAATGTGCAAAACTCCAGTAGTAAAGGATTATTTGGGGACTGGCTGTAGCAGTTAAAGAAGTAACATCTACACCACCTTTTTGTGTTGCTATCCTTTCTCTGCCAGCAATTTCTGCCTCCAAGCA
This sequence comes from Meleagris gallopavo, assembly GCF_905368555.1. Lineage (NCBI taxonomy): Eukaryota > Metazoa > Chordata > Aves > Galliformes > Phasianidae > Meleagris > Meleagris gallopavo. The sequence continues at coordinate 18,374,258 of NC_139414.1, read as the reverse complement.
GTTTCTCATTGCCTGTCGATCTAGAGACAGCCAGGTAAGCCTGAACCAGCATTCTGTTTGACTTGTTGTTGAGCCAGTCCTGAAACACTCACACAGTCTGTTAATGTGAATGGCAGCAGTTAACAGAGAAGGATCATAATGACACAGAGAGCACCTCCAGGTGCTCGCAGCCATCAGCTCCCCAGATTGGAAAATGCCCTAATGTGAACTGGTGGATGTGGCAGCCTCAGGTGAGGCACCCAATCCTTATAGAGAGGTGAGTTTACGCCACTCTCATCTCTCCAGCATTCCCAATCTGTTGTGAATCCCCCCCTGAGCACCTAATTTCCCCAGGTGTGCTCCCAGAAGGTACTTCTTAGAGTGCCATGGGTTTAGAAATCAGGTGATAAAAATTAGGAAGTTAGATGGCCAGAGTGGATGTGGTGAGGTCTGTTTGTGTGTTCACGTCCTTGTGTTTTATTCTCTCATTTACTGCATTTATCAAGCATTCAGTACTTAGTAAAAACAATGAGGAAAACAAATAGGGTTGTTTTATCCCACCAATATGATAGAATAGTTAAATTAATGGCTAAATCTAATTAGGAAATGAAAAATTACAGCTTGTCTGCTGCCAATACTAAAGCCAATGAACTGTGAGATCAAGCTATGGTTACACTCCAAAATTATCTAACCATTGTTGAATCTTAGGGTGGCTTTGCTGCCTACACTTGGAAATAAATAATCCTAGCAATTATGGTTTGTAATTTGTGAGTGGTTTGAAATGTAGTGGCTTTTACTATAATAAATGGATTATTTTATGTTGACAAAGTACAGGTTTAATTAACAGTGACAGATAAGGCTCTAGCATTTAGAAGCTGTTTATATTAAAAATTACCTGATAAAAGGTTCTTTTTTAGCATTCCAAGTACTCAGTTGTGCATTACCATCTTGATCTGCTACCATATGTATTCATCATTGCACGGATGTGGCCTGGAAGCACAGCGAGTGTTTCTGAGACATTAGAGTGTCATAATAACTGATAGATCAATGGCTTGATTTACATATTTATTATTGAGAAACTGCTTGTTTTCATCAACATAACTTACATTTTACGCATCCTTTGTCTAAAGTTAATTTGAAAATATTAATTTTCCTGTGACAGCTCAGTGCTCTTCCTATTTAATCGCTTAATTTCTCTTCTACCTAAGAATGACATTCGGTGAAATGAATGAGAAATGATAACTTCAGGATGCCATTGTCCTTGCTGACTGGGGGCAAACAGCCCGTGAGAGGTCTGGGTAGCTGTACAAAATATATCAATCACAGACACAAAACTTAATTACTTTGTACTCTTTCTCTTTACATGAAAATGTTCCTTTAAATAAATGTATTCTTTAGTTTATTAGTTGTCTTAAGTAAAAAAAAAGAGCGTGTATTTCATGGAAAAAAAACATCCAAAATGCAGAGTTGTGCTATCTGTCAGCACTAGAACTGTCGTTTCACTCTGCATATTTTGTTTTCAGCATCATATTCAGCATCATCTGGATCACTGTGTCTTAATCCTTCAATGACAGAAAGCTGCAGAAAGGCACTATTGATGGATTGCAGGGAAAATAGTCACCAAAGTATTTTCATGAGGGAAAAAAAGTGTTGGCATTTCTCTATCTTTGTTAATTCCTCATTTTCCATTAATTTCATCCATCTCTGCAGTTCAAGCCATTCAAGATGCAGAAAGTAATACAAATAGGTAGACACGCAGGAAACTGATGGCAGGGAGTGGCTTATAGCTTTCCATATCGTTGCTCTGTCTGTGATAGAAATGAACAAACAAGGTAGGGAGGAAAGAAACAACAGAGGAATTAAAGTATGGAGACAGTAATATACTGAGGAGTGTAAGAGTGCAACAAGAAGCAATGCACAAGACCAGAGTGCAGGGAAAGCAGTCTTGGAGCTGCTGGTGGTTTAGTAAAACATCAGCAGTGTACTTAACATGTAGGTAATATCCCTTTAAGAAATTACAAAAGATTTGCTAAGTCTTCTTGTATTTCCATCACAGTTTGTACCTTTACAGATTCCCCCTTCGGGGCTGTTTCTGAAGGTATTTTGATGGCACTCTTGCTTGGGAATAGTGTTCCTCTCTGCCCACTGCACCCTGCATCAGCACTGAAGCTCAGCCTGATACCTAAGGGTGTCTCCATCCAGATCTCTGTCCTCTTGGGTGAGCTGCATTACTGCTGCTGCTGGGGATTTCACTGATGGGAACAGAACACCTATTTTGTTTAGTAAAGGCATTTTAAGATTGAATGGGAGATTTTGTTTTGTTCTTTTTTCATATGCCATCAGTTTAGCACATCCATCAGCTGCATGCTGATAGGGACAGTGGACATGATTGTAGCCTCCAGCCTGTTACTAACTTTAGTTTGGTGAAGGTTCAACCTAGTTCACTTATTTGGCTTGCCTGTGTTGCATGACTAAAAATCTAAGGGAAAAATGCTCGGAGTCCCAGCATCTGTTAATTTCAGCTATTTAAAGTACAAATGAATCAGAGGAAGGATTTTTAAACTGTTTTCTTGGAAGATTTCCTCTTACTGCTTGCGTCTACATAGAAAATGATTTAAATTCTTTTAAAATTCCAAGTTACGAAGCAGGCACTCGAAAATATTTTTCATCCATTATCAAGTCAATAATTATCGTAATTATTCCCATGATACAGTAATGTGCTCCACTGGTGGTGATGTTCAGTGGTGAGCTTGGCAGTGCCTGTGAGGGATCGTTCTTCCTGCCAGACAAAACCCTGATGGCTGCATTGAGTCCCTGTATCGAGTGCTACACCAGAAGCTGAAGTCCCCATGAAAATACATTACCTCTGTAGTTTGGAGGCACCACAGGAAATTTAACTGAAGCAGTCCGAGTGGTATTATAAGACATAAAATCAGAGATGTTCCTTATTCCTATTACATACTTAAAAATATTATCTTCATCAACTCCCTAATAGTTTTTTACAATTTTGCCTTGGTTTGAAAAAAAAACAATGTATTTTAGTAGGAATAGATGAAAAACACCCTGGTAACCAGGACAGCTACAGAGATTTTCAATTACCAATCTACAAGTTCGCTGATTTTTCATTTATATCTTTCCTCTAAAGACATGGTGATGGTTGTATTATAAGATGAGGCAGATGCATCTTCTGTTTTAGCTTCTCTTCATGTTCTCAGGAATTTGTTGTTCCTTTGGGTGCTTTTGCTGTTGGCTCTCTGCTATCTTTTTTTTCAATTGTTCCTTACTGTGAGAACAATAATACGTGCCACAATTGCATTCCCCTTATCCCCAGGGCTAGCCACTGTCTTTCACTAAGTATGTATGTGATGTGAACATTTCCTTTTGTTTTGGATATGAATTCATATATACGAGTCTGACACACATACTCACAAATACACAAATACATTGTGGTACATAAAACTGTAACACTGCACTATGACTTATATAGGAATATGAACACATGACAACACCCTTCCCTGTACATTAACAGAAGTTGAAAAAACAGACAAAAAATTGCAACAAGCATGCTTTCAAAATGAATGCTATTGATCTGCATGTGCTTGGTGAATATTTTGGAACAGAAGTTCTACAGTCAGCCAAAGAAACAAAGGACGAAATGTGGAGGATAAAATAAATTTCAAATTTACAGTGTTGCCAAACCAATGTGGCCAATACAAAACTGAAAATATTTGGGGCCAAATTCAGGGGTTGTGGGAATGAAACCTTGTTGCAGCCCAATCTTGCCACAATTTACTTCGGAGGCTGCTTTTCAATTAGCTAAATATCACAGCTGCATCTCGCGCATCAGGCAGTCGGTGTTAGCTCAGCCGCCATGCTGAGAGGCCAGAGGGCTCTTCTGCAGAAGGGAAAGGAAACCAACACGGGGCTTTAAGGCAGGACAGCTGATTGCCCTTTTTATTTGCTACCATCCTTCCTTCTCTCTGGACATGCAAATAACACCAATTTACATTAAAAATGTATGCAGATGATTTTGACTTCTGTTTATGCCACCATTAAATGTGACCCTTTGTGATTAACAGTTGCAGTTTTATTCTGGAATTAATGTGGCTGCTTGCAATTATTTATCTTTTTAATTAAAAAAAAAAACAACACAAAAACAAACAAACAAAAAAACAACTAGGCAAGATGGGCTTCCTGCATTTTTGTCTCACTGTACAAATGTTTCTAACATGGGTTTTGAAGTAAACATCTTGCTATGGTGAGTGGGACTGGAAGACAGCGCAGTGCATGTAATTGCACAGTTTGTTATGCTGTTGGAAGACAGGAAGAGGGCAAGGCCTCGGGAAAAAAATTACAGCTTTCTACCTGACTTGCAGAAGAAGAAATCTGTAGAAACACCAAGCTACAGGATGTAGCTCTTTTTCTGTAGGATTACTGTTAGCCTGGCTTTACTTCTTTTGTAGATACTCAGTACCTATTTTTATTTTACTGTATTTACAGTGTGCAGTTATGATTGTCTTTAAAAAGCTGTGGGCTGTGAAATAGAAATATATATATTTTACATTAAAGAGTTCAGAATTGCTTTTTCTGAGGAATGTCAGGGATGCCAGAGGATGTCAATGTCAGTGAAGCTGCTATGCTAAGAATTTACTTTTCATTCATTTTCTCTGCCTGTGTGTTTGAAATCTTGATAAAGGTTGAAAGTTTAGAGATGACTGATATAATTATGAATGCAGTGTCTGTTTAGTTAATTGGCAGCACTTTGAATAAAGGTACCATTTATAAATTATTCATAAATACGTATTTCATGATTAATAGGCGGAGTCTGTTTCTTCAGCTCACTGAAAAGCATATTCAAACTGTTTTAGTAAATTCATAACAGATGCTGCTCTAACAAATTGTTATAAAACACATTATAATGTGTAGATATAACTAAAGCAATATACATCATTTCACTGTTATTCAGTGTCATTGTTTTCTTATATCATTTCTCACATCAGTGTCACGCTGAATAAAGTTTTTTTTTTTTTTTCTTCTTGTGAATAGTATGGGGAATGAATCCATATTCCTTTTGTGAATTGCCAGCTCCATTAAAATCAGCAGTGAAACTTCCATTATCATCACTGCCTTCAATAGCAAGATTCAAATTTCATTGTTGTCCATTGGAATGAGAACCTCAATCCCCTTTCTTATTGTTCCTCCATCAACGGGGCTGATGGTGGACAAGATTTTCTGCTATTGTCTATCTCTGTCCTTTGTCTTACAGTCACTCAGGTGTTTTCTCTTGAGGGGTTCGAATCCCACAGATCCATGCACTGTACTTCTATAGTATCCCACTGAGTTATTCAGAGGGTAGATGAGCACAACCCATGGATAAGAGCAAGACTGAGATCTTGGTTTGAAAAGCATCACTACTGTGGCTAAAATCTGTCTGAACGCACTGAGAATCCAGGAGCTAGTATTTGCTGGAATTATTTTCATGGGAATCTTCAGTTATCAAGTGTACAGAATAACCTGCTACTCTCTGAGAAAACAACAATGTTGTAGTTCAAATAGTTACTCCATGTCCATAGGATGGTCTATTGTATTTGATTTTCTAGAGAGTTCCACAGCTTACTGACATACTTATAGAACTTAGGAAAACTGAATGTCAGTATTCACAGAAGCAACAATCTCGGTGATCAGGACATTATAAAATGTGATGCAAAATTCCAGCTGCCTGCAGAAAAATGAATGTGGGGAAAAGATTACGACACACCTTCATACCAAAAGCACGGGCTCTCGATGTGGTCTGGGGATGGTTGGTCTTCTGAGGATGCAGGATCACTAACGTACAGCCCTGCTGCTGGCACTGCCGCATTGCTGTGAACAAAGTCACATTCTCAGCTTTCAATAAAAAAGGCTGTTTACCCAAGAACATTCTTCCAGCACAGCCTATGTGAGAAGTACCGTACGTTGAGTGATATTTTCCCAGAATTTCTCTTCCTAGAATTCAAAGGCATTGCAGACTTGCTAAACCTGTCATTAGAAGCAAACTCCTTGATACAAACACCTTCCAGAAGGCAGCTCATGCTGGAGCAACAAATGTAAAATTTGCAAAAATATTTCCATAACCACTTCTAATAAATAGTTCTTACAACACAACCATCAAAATTCATGGGTTCTCTCTTGCTCTCTCTGTCTATCTCAGACTGCATCATATTTCATCCAGTGCAACCAAATGTCCTCAGGGAAACTGAGAATGAAAATAAACAACCCCTGTGCATTAAAATGTATTCGCCCAGCCAATTGCTGAGAAAAAAGAAAAAAACCAAAACGATATTTCTCCCAGGACAACCACTCCGTTTCCATTCTCCCTTACAAATCCTCAGGGAAGATGTACAAAATACCTTCAAGCGCCTATGCTAGGAGAATAATTCACATCTATTGGATATTAAAACAGGAAATCAACAGTGCTTCTATTACACATTATAATTCTGCTTTCCACTAATTTCTTGTATTCCAGAGACAACGATTTCCCATCTGTTTTGCTGTTCCATTGACAGAAGTCCAGATCATCTTGATTTAGGCCCTTCAGTAAATACCTGACATCTCTTCTCAAGAGATGACTTAGTTGAATATGAACAATTTTTCTCAGCCATGTGTAGTTTGAAAGGAACTTCTCCTATACCAAAACTAAAGATCTTTTTTTTTTTTTCCCTCCTAACCATATTCCCTGTTCTAATAAAACTTTCCTTGCAGACCTTTTTCCACTTCTATCCTCACAGAGTCCCAACAACAGCAGCAATAATGTTATGTCCAGAGAAAGAGAACAGTGACCCCTTTTCACTTTTATGGCACCTTACATATATGTGTGTATATATATATATATATATATAATAATATATATATATATATACATAGTGCAGTGTCCCCATACAACGCAGACATTTCTCTTTGTCTAGATCTCACGTCTGAAAAATGCTAGTTTTGTTTTTATGAGTGCCTTGATACGGCATATGGTCAAATGCAAGTCATTTTCAACTGTTAGTGAAAAACCTTTATTTGGTTTAGAAACAGAAAGAGTACCCAACAAATGGCTGAAGCTGTATGTTTGGGTAGTATAACAATGCTCTTCTCCAAGTGCTGCAGTCGCTATCTGAAAACCTCAGGGTATCTGTGCTATGACTCAGCATCTGTATTTCAGAATATTTAATTTCCAGCCTCCATGAGGTTTTATTTTTCAGTGATTTCTAGTGCTCTGTTTACAAGTAAAAAAGATGTATTTTTTTCCCACCTAAAGCTAATAAGATATTTGAAGCAAACTGTGTTCTCTTCTTCGCTTACATCATCACCAGAAATAAACTTCTTAATATCTAAACATCTCTGTGACTTCCACCTGCACATCACTGTTATCTTCTGCCTGTGCTGCCAGGTGCTCATCGATGCAAGTGTAGCTCCTTAGGAGCTAATGCACAAACACGTTCATTTGCACCTGGCAGCCTGGTTTGCACCTACCTGTTGCTGGCAGCAGGGCGTTGTGCAACTCTCCAGAGCTTGGCTGGTTAGAGGATGGTTGAGAGCACCCTTCTTCTGGACCGGAATGTGTAATGGAAATAGGGATTGTGTTGAAAAGAGAGAAGGAGAAATTAATGTTCATGTTCATAAATGTTTAGGGATGCCTGTGCTGTAGTACTCTAAAATACAAGAATGTTAGGGGGCCCTGAGCTCTTTATTGCTTCTGAGCCCATCTGTGCAAAATGGGACTCCATCTCCACTTTATTTAACGCTGCCCAGACTGCGTCTGCTGGAAATACTCAGCTTTGTCTAATCAGAGAACAGAAAAATTATTGTGGTAATATGGTAATACAGAAGACTAAGAATTTCACTGATGATGGGTGCAAAGGTTTTCTGAGTGCCTCACAATAAGGGCTCAAGAGTAATTAAATTTGGGTTATTTGTTAATCATCCATTTTAATTAGGAACTTTTGCTTGTTCTGTCCTCTGCCTGCCTGCAACTCCCAAAAGAATAATTGCCACGTATCTCTAGAAGGATATCATAGCAACCAAAACACGGTGAAGGCAATAAATGAGAGAGTCTACAGTCCAGCAGTTTATTTTAACAAACATTCATTAATGAAACTGCAGTTTGATCGCAGAGCCTGAATTCATTTCTTGTATTTGAACTTCCCTCCAGCTACTATTGCAGCTCTTTATTAAGTGACTCCTGATGAGTAGATGGTTTTAACATCTTTTCAGTTCCAACTCTTCACTGCATTATTGTAGTCTGTAGATTAAACAAGGCCTACACTGACAGGAGTAAATTTGAGCAGTGTAATTTTATTTTGTGATGTCATGGTAATGCTTATAGTTAACAGATACTCTCATGCATTAACTGAGTTTGACATAATCTAATCTGAAGTGTTAATTTTTCCCTCATATGGAGCCATAAATGATTTCTAGAAAACTGTAAAATATCCCTGGCAACAAAGAAGTAATGAAAGTCTTTTTCCAGCAGTGAAAGGCACAATTTTTTAAATCTCCACTATTCTCTTACCTGCGCCCTTTCTCAAAGGAATGTATCTTTTGATTTATATGCTTCATGGAGCGACAAGCTTGCAGAAACAGTCAGCTAGGTCTGTATTATTTGTGTTAGTTGATCAAACTTCAGAGTAACCTGCCACTTTGAGGTGGTTCTTCTAATTCTTTCACCAGACCAACTGCCAACAAGATATTTTTTATCCCAGTACAAGGTGACTGATAAAAGTGCTCTCTACGTGGAACTGATAAGAAATGAATAATCTCCCAGACAAAATATATGGTCTTTGCAAGAGACAGGATAATCACTTCTGTGAAGCAGTAATACTGGGGAATGCAATCGATTGGGAACAAACTTGTGAACCAGCAGTTAGTAGTATAAGAGCTCTTCTACCCTGAACCTACAGGAAGCGGTTAAGAGATGAAGAACAGCGTTAGAAAAATATAGGTCTTGACTAGTCTCTTTAGGAGTGTTTCTCAGAAATGTATCTTGCATGCAGCTTTGGAGAATTTCTCATAAATTATGTTCAGAGTGAAGAAAAGGTTAGTTGCCAAGTAGGTGTCAAGTATGTTCAGTGAAATTCTTTAAGCTATGTTCCAAGTATTATAAAGGATCTTCTGTGTTTACGTGTAAGAACACTGTAAAAGCATGACACCAGAGCCCAGGTGGGGACAAGTGTGGAATTGCACCTGGGCAGTGAGGGAGAATCTTTAGGAAACTTGTCACCACTCTCCTAAGGAAAAAAGCTGGTAGTATTAGCTTTTTTGGAGCACCAGCTAGAGCTGGGGTGTAGTGGTTGCTGGTTGTTTTGTGAATGTTGTCAAGCACTGGGCTAGACCTCTAGGGCTAGATAATACTGTTCTCCAAGGTACCAAAATCAGTGCTTAGGAAAGTCTTTCTTTTGAAGAGGTCTTTAGGAGGAAGAAAGAGAAGGTACAGATTTTTGCTGTGGTTGGTGTGAGGTGTTCTATTTCATCACTTCCCGGTTTGCAAAGAAACGTCAAGGGATCCTCTCCAGCTAGATTTGTTGTTCCTTCTCGCTCCTACCTGCTCCGTCTCATCTTTATTTGAAGAGCTGCACGTTGTTGTTCTTCCACCTTTTGCCTCTCCAGTCAAAAACTCTTGTTTCTTGTACCCTTAAACAGATAGGCTTTTATTCTCTTCATTGCCTCTTTGTGTTTAGTTCTACCCTTATTTTTCTCATTTCTTCCTTACCTGTGATTTTGCCAGCCTTATTTTTATAGTCTCATTTTTTATTCTCTCTTCTTGCCCTTAGTTGGTACAACTACCATCTGACTTTTGTGTGATGTGACTTTTTTCCTCAATTCTGAAGTTCTGCAGTGTGTGAAATGCACTGAACTGTGGAGTTGCCAAGAAGCATCACACAATGAGAAGAGATTAAAGTACTGAACTATGAGAGTGTACTTATGCTCTGTGTGCAGCCACACAGACAGGACAGGCTCCCTGCAGTACACCTGTATTTATGCTGCACAAATTTTAAGACTAATTATGACATATGCTGCTCATTCACTTTTGCTTCCTTGGGCTTAAGATCTAATTCCACTGGGGAGAGATGCCCTTTCTGAGAATAACCTCGTGCTGTATGTGTAGCTTTTTCCTTTCTGAACGTCTTTATCATTTGTAGGGCAGCTCCAGAAAAGTGAAGTAATGAACAATGTAACATACCACCTTTGTGAGCAAATCCAATATTTTAAAACTTGGCTTTAGTCTAATACGCATCTTAGCAATAATATATTTGTAGATATTTATCCTCATCAGAGACGGCCTCTGAGTACCATTTACATAAATACATCCAAAATGGTTTTTCAGACTTTCATGCAGGCTCTGTCCATCCCTATTATTACATTGCTGTGATTGCACTTCACTGCTTGCTTTCTGATCAATTTAGAAGCAGCACTACACTGCAGTCAAAGCATTGGCATTATTCTAAAAATGTCAGTAACTTCTATTTACTGAAAAATGGGCAGGGTGTTCTGCAGTCAGAATACTTTTGTGCGATTTAAAGAAAAATAGTAGTACTACATATGATGCATAAAAACAGTTTTATTGCCTTTGTATTGCCTTACAGGTACAAGAAAAGTTTTTAAAAGGATAGCAATTAATGTACAATAAAGGAGGACAGGAAATAAGATTTATTGCATGGTTCGCTTATTCATCTTAGCTTCTTTCTATAAGAAAGCAGTTCTTAAATGTGTGAAGGAAACAAGTAGGTTTTTTTTTGTTTAATATATGAAAACACGGGCATTCTTAAAATAGATATTTTCTACAAAATGATTGGGAATATGCACTTACAAATAACTCCCATTTACTTGGGAGAAAAGCAGCTCGTTTATAACAGCTTATAGTTGCAGGAGTTGAACTTGGAGGCAAGTCAGTCTTCCAGTTCTCCCTGAAGAGTGCAGCAGACAATATTCGGCTTAGACACAAACAATTCTTACCCAAAGTTGATCACCTAGCCATTTTTCTCTTCCTTCCTTCCATCCCCAACCTAGCCATCTTCTGATATGCAGTGCCTAAGGGCTAGTTCTCTTCAACACCATTTAAGGTATGAGTTAAGATTTCTTGTGGCTGATACTGAGGCATTTCAATACTTGTACTGCACGGTGATTTATGCCATACTGTTTGCAAATGTTAAATCACAGCCGTTGCTTCTTTTCTTTGCTGTTCAGGTTCTCCTTTGGATCTTACAGATGCGTTGTGATTATGTATTGTTTAAAGAGACAGGGCTTGTGAGTGGGTTAAAAACTCACTGTAATCTACAAATGAAGCATACTCCTACAAAGTAACTTTCTTAATATAAGGGTTCATTAGCAAGCATGCCATCACTCTCTCTAGTCCTTCTTGGTTTGCATTTGTATGTTCATCATAGATATGGTCAGTGCAACAGGTGTTTTTGTTTCCAGAAGAAAATGTGCTCTATTCTGGCTTAATAGCTCCTGACTTGTTTATGAAATTCTGCAGGGAAAGAGGAATTTACATTAATAGGTAAAGTATCGGACCTTAGGATATGAACTCCAGAAACAACAATAATCATTTCAGTTGGCTAAAGTGTCTGAAGAAGCTAAAACTTGACTACCGTGTTCTTAAGTAACAAAATGTAAATGTGCAAGGAGCTCCCTACAAGTTTTTCTTTGGAAGTGCATACCCTGGGACCATATCTATTCTTTAAACTGTATTAGCTTCGAACATAAGCTGGGTAGGTGTTAAGGAAAAAACCCACAACAGACTGTATTACAAAGCAAGACTTACGCTGTTTGAATGCATCAATAATTCCCTTTTTCGTCTGTTTTTACAGGAGAGCTGAAAAGGATGCAAATCCATTCTACAATTTAAACTTGAACTGTTTATGACAGATGTATATTAATATAAAATTCTCTTAATGCACACATGGGCGAAGCAGATTGCAGAGAAATAACTGGGCTAATTAAAATTGAGCAAATGTTTTAATTTCTGTTAAATACAACAACATATTTTCTACCTGCATCAGCTCTATGCCGTATTCTTTTTGAGATATTGGAAAGGAAGTAAAATAGCTGACTGCATTACATCAAAAGAACTGATTTTTTTTTTTTTTTTGCCCAGCCTTTTAATGTATTTTTCCGTTGAAATGCATCCTGTTCAATCAAAATGGTCTTGTCCTAACTATTGCTTTGTGTCTTTCCACATAGAAATTCAGCTTTTTATATGCACGTGCATGATAATAATTTGAGGTTAATGACAACCCCGAGAAACAATTTTAATTTCTAGTGCTTAGGAATGAACAATTTGGTTCAAATAATGAATCATTACCTGTCAACTTCAGGCTTTTATGCAGAACGTAGATACTTTACTTGCTTTGTGTTCTTCCTTGGGATCAAGTGGACTAGGCATTCAGTCTTGTGAAGTGTAAGCTTCACTTTCACAAACTGCAGTATAAATGAAAACAAATTCTCCTCTTAGTGTCTTTTTTGTCTTGCTACTCTTAGCATCTAGTACTGAATTAATATCATGCTCACAGCATCTATTGATTTCAAGGAATAATGTATCAGATATCCAGTTATACGTGCTCCCATCTGTCTTCTTATGAAGTGATTCTATTTGCTCATCTTTCCAATTTGTCCAGTGTCTTTATTTGCATTAATATTGCCCCCGCAGCCTGCCATATTTTCTGTCTTACTCCATAATAGCATTATAATTCATAGTTTCTTCAATATTTATTGCTAATAATAATTACCTGGGTCCTGTTCTGCATGTGGGAGGTTTCCAGCTCTTGTTAGTGACTTTTCAGGGATTGTGAATCATATTGTTAGTGTTTAATATATATGGGCAAAATGGAATTATATTAACATGAACTTCCTTCTCATGAAAAACACGATCTTTTGAGTAACTACTGTAGCAGGGATGTAAATTCAGTTTAGAGTTTGTTCAGCTTGTGTTGAATGCTTGCCTGTTAGCTAACAAAGTTTGACATTTTCTTCTCCAGAACTGTGACTTCCTTTGCTGTTACTCCTCTTCTTCCTCTTTCTCTTCCTTACTTCTTACTGTACTCTTCCCTTCCAAAAGATATTGTAAGCTTTCCTGCTGTGTTGATGTTCATATCAAATATCCCAGGCTTGTTCCTAACTTGCCATCAAACTTTACAGTACTTGACTTTTCCTCGATCACTATACTGGTTTATATTTTATGCCCAGGGCTTCAGGGAAGGAACAGAGTATTTAAGGAAGTTGTGGTGTTTGGTCGTGGGTTGTTGGGTTGTTGTTTTTTTTTGCGTTTATGTGGGATCCCTTGAGCTTACACACAGAAAAGATGCTTACTGACATTCAATAAGGTCTCACAGTCTTTAGTTTTATGTGTCTTTCTTCAGACTTTCAGCACCACTGTTAATAGAACGGTTTTCTATTAAGCAGAAGATGTGTCTTGGTGATCCTCAGCAAATGGAAAAAGACGAACCAAACCGAAATATATTCTATCGCTGTTGAAAAATAAACTGAATAGAAATTCTGCTCCAAGTTGCCATCATAGCTCAGTATTTCTGTTCAGATGAGAGAGTTTTGTATATTGAACGTTCACCTGAAATGTTTCAGTATGAATGCTACCACGTAATGCTAGTGCATGGATGAAAAAGCAGAAAAAAGAAGTGTCAGTGAAGGCTGAAATCATGCAGAACCTTGTCTGCACAAACAGGGACTGCTCCTTTAGGGGCTGGGGATTGGGACTTTGGAGGAAACTAAACACTCCAAATCATATGGTTTTGGATGTTTTATATGCCTTTTATGAACTTAATTTCCATTTTAATACCGATGCTACATATATATGAAAAATTATCCACTCCCAACTTCTCTGTGGAACAGTTACCATCTCTAGGAACATCTTCGCAAAGAAACCTTATGAAAGATTTTTCACATTTTCTATTCTACTATGCAATGCATTAAATCTCAGAAGATATTAAATGTGTGTCTGTGGGAGAATGCCATGTTCCTTGCATAATTTTACCAGTCTTATTACTTGGTAGCCTTCTTAAAGCAATAACAATATCAAAGCTTTTTTGCTGTGTTCTGTTATGTGGTGCTTTTCCATATCCTCTGGTAGTTAAATAAAAAACTTCGAGAGTCTTGAAGGACCACTGCTGTTGCAGCACAAACCTGACAAGGAGAGATTAAATTATGGATTTATGTGGTCCTTTGGTTCAAGAAGTTACTGAAAAGAAAAACGTATAATTATGCCTTTATTTTTTCTGTTTTGAATTCATTATTTAGTGCATGTCTGTAAAAATGTGTTTTTACAAATGAAAGAAAATGAGTAAGAATTTAAGTATCACAGTTTTATATTAATAACCCCTATTTTTCAGTTAATTCTTACTAAATTAACTATAGCAACAGTCAAGGTGAGAATCTGAAAAGCTAAAAGCAACTACCTGTCAATCTTGTTTCTCTGTCATCCTCAACAGTGTATCCACAGAACCCAAAATACAGGACTTATTTTTCCTTTATGGCTATTTTTGATCCACTTCTAGTGGACATAGCAGTAGTATATGGACTTCCACATACTAGAGCTTAGGCACTCAGTTCTCTCTGTGGATTTTATGCATTTATCTGTATTTGAGGGACAGACTAGAAGGTATTAAGCTGTGAGATGAATAATCTGCTTAAATGATAAAGTACTGGTAAGCAGTACTGAAAGCAATGAATGTGTTTCTTTGATGGTCATTTCCTATGTGTCCTGAATAATATTGCTAAGGACTGCAGTCTGGCATTCCAGGCACAGAATAATTTTCTTCTGTTTTGTAGGGCAATTTTGTCTCATACGATGTGACAACAGTCATGTTCAACTGAATGATTATTTCATGCTGACAGCTTAACTAACTATGAAAGAAAATAGTATTGACTGTAGCTTAGGTCATTATTTTAGGTTTCTGTGAGAGTTGCTGCCTGAGGTTTAGTTTTAATTTTTAAAGCTTAATTTATGGTAAAAATATTCATCCCCAAATAGCTCTTACACAAAGACCTACTAATGGTGGGGGGAAAAAATTGGGGGTTGTCTTAAGTATTGGAAGAATTACTGTCCTAGCAAAGTACTCCATTTATAGAAACTTCAGAGAAAAACCAGTAGTGATAAATTAAAAGAAAAAGATTAAATTTGCCAGTCTTTCTGGATAAAGGAGATGGGTCAAGATGTAACAGTAAATTAGGGACCCTATTCTCTGCTGAGATATTAGTGCAGTCCCATATAGCTTAATTGAGCTTCACTGGATTCAGCTGAAAGTTTGGCCGTGCTTGTTTTTTTTCTCCCGATCTGTTGTAAACTAGGTAAAAATCCACTAAGGTCACTGGTGTTACAAGTGATAACTGAGTAATGATCTAGCAGTACAT
The DNA here is from genome assembly GCF_905368555.1 of Meleagris gallopavo. NCBI lineage: Eukaryota > Metazoa > Chordata > Aves > Galliformes > Phasianidae > Meleagris > Meleagris gallopavo. Next base: position 18,358,892 of record NC_139414.1, on the reverse strand, counting down.
ATGTAAGTGGCAGTGAAGTTACAGGTGGCCCAGAGCACAGCAATGACCTGCCTGGGGATTATTCGTTAAAGAACTGGATGCATTAGACATTAATCAAAACTCAACTAACTAGAAAGTTTCTTTACAGTTTGTTGGATAAAAATGTACAACTTTGAAACTTATATAGAATACCAAATATATAGATTTTTATGTGGTTTCTCGACCTTGTAGAAGTATTAAATACTAAACAGTAGCATTGCTAATAGGGATGTTAACAAGCACAGCAGTTTTATGCAGCAGAATAATATTTGTTGTTCCTCAGACATTCTTTGCCACATTTTTGTATGACTAAGTTTGCAGTTGTGTGCCCTTAAGTATGTTTCAATGATTTGAACAGTGATGAAGGTGCTATTGTAAGGAATATGTGGGAGTATTCATCCACAGGAACATTTAAAAATACATATAAACACACCATCTGGTGCAATGAGGTGTATTTCAAAGACAAAATATTTGCTCTTTAGAAGTGTCTCAGAGTTGAGGATAATTTTTTTTTCCTTGGTAAAAGCAGTTTTAGAAATAAACTCTTCATTTTGAGTAGGTAAGGTAAAGGAACCCAATTAGGATATGGATATTTTATAGTTCATTTTTGGAACTTTTTTTTATTAATAAGCAGATCTCTTAAATCATTCTTACCTACTCAAGAACTTGAAAAATAAAATCATTAATTTCATACAAATGTAAAAACAGTTGGCTATGCCTTCTTGAAATTTGTTTATACAACTATGGAAGCTATGCTAGCGTATATAGAAAAGTTCAGTTGATTATGGGTATGCCCTTTTTAGAGCTTTCTAATGTAGAATGCTCCAGTCAGGATAGTGTCCATTCATTGTTTCTGCATATATTACCCATGTATTTTTATTCTAGATCGCTAGACAATTTGGATTCCCATATGCAAGTGTTTTTCCTATTCAAAGTACTGCAAAACATTGTGTATTAAGCTATATGACTACATTTTTCCTAAATTACTGGTAAGAGTGAAGTGAAAAATTTTCTGGAACAATTAAGAATTCTAACTATTTACTTCAGTAGATGTATCTTTTTAGGAAATGTGCTGTTGGTTACATAGCAGTCAGGCTGTGATCATTTGGACTTTCTCTAAAGATGTTTTAGGAATGGCGGCATAAGATAACTAGCATATGTCCTCTAGATTGATGTCACCTTGGGTAATGTATTTTTCTTCTTTATCATACGTGTTAAATTCTGCTCTTTGATCTAATGTGGTGCTCTGCAGCAAACATTAATGATTGCCGCTGTCAGGTAAGACTTCAATCCATTCCAGAGCCTGGATGTCTGATGCACGAATAATTTGATGCAATAGCACTTTCTCTCCCCAGCCCTTGCTAGGCAGGCTGCTGTTCTTGACTGTGTGTATTTAGAGACTTTCAGCACTCCAGTCATATGGATCCTCCTACCTGATTTTGAATAATCTGAATTGTTTAATATCTCCTCATACAGAAACTTTTAAATATTTTTCTTATTTTTGTATGGACTTCTGGCACTGTGCTAAAAACAACTGATCACTTCATATCTACATCTCTGATAAATGGATTGATTGCAGAACGATACCCACGGCATGAAGTCGGCGTGCGACTATCAGCATCTCATCTAACCTCTCAGTGTTCTTATGATCTATATAAGGACTGTTACTCTCCAAACTAGTACACCTAGTCAGTCATCCCGGGGATTATGTCCTCCTGGGAGATGGGTTTTCTGCAGGTAAAACATTTCTGGTTGCTATAAAGGGTTTTAAAACTTTTCACAATGCTCCCTGATTCTGGCACTGTGCAGGGACTCAGTGTTGCTGGAGCCTTTCTGCCCCAACAGGCCACAAAATGGTGGCTCCAGCCCTGCCTGCGCTGGATGTGGGTTGTGCTGGTGGTGGGGCTGTCCTCAGCCCCTCCCCTCCTCGCAGAACTCCTGATTCTCATTCCCCCAGCAATTTTTGATTGCCTAACACAGTGTGATAGCTTTGTGCAGGATACAGTTAAATGATGTAAACAACTATTTCATTTTTTTTCCTACTTATATTTTCTCAATACAACTTACAACTATTCTCAATACAACAACAACAACAAAAAAAACTCAAAGCATCAAAACTGTGCAAAAGTTCTGCATGTTCTACCTAGAACAAAACTGTGTTTGATTCAGCTGCGTGCAGGGTTGGTCCCATACATCGAACTGTGATGTCTCCTCCCCTCTGTCATAAATCTGTTGATTATATATCTTTGAAAAGGAATTACTGCTTCAGCCAGACATCAATCTCTCATCAGGTTTTATTATCTCCCTTATTTACACTGCTACTTGGATTATAAAGAGCCGTTAAATAGCTTGAATTAGCAGTTTGTCAAATTTAAGTCTTCACGGTCCAATAATTTTCAGGGTGAGCAGACTTCTGCTTAGTCTTTCCCAAGCAAGACATTTTGTTTTAATTACTTCTTGTAAACAACGGCAGAAGGGGAGAGAGGGGGGGATAAAAATAAACAGAGCCCGACCCTCAAGCGCCAGGCTTTTGTTAGGGCGGGATTCTTCCGGCCAAGTGACAGCGGCCTGGCAGCAGGGCGGGGGAACCTCTCATTGCTTCCCGCCTCACGTCGGCGGCGGCCGCGGCGCTGCTGCGGGCCCTGCTCGGTTGCCATGGCGACGGCGGCCCTGTCAGCCGCAGCTACTGCTGGCGCTGCTACTTGGAGGCCGTGCCTCAGTGCGGCATAGAGATAATAAATATATATATTTAATATGGATTTATAGGTGGAGATGTGCCTCACATGATGACTTAGATTCTGTTACATCTATGAGAGGGGGGAAAAAAAGAAGACTGTGGTGCTGTGAGTGCCACCCCAGGTGTGTCAGCCATGGGCATGCAGCCTGAGCTGAGCAGGGAAGATGGCCTGTGTGTTTTTTTTTTTTTTTTTTTTTTTTTTTTTTTCTTTCTTTTTTTCCCCCTCATATCTATATTTCTCCTGTATAATGGAAACAGAGGAAAGAAATAATTGCTTCAAGTCAATTGAATCTCACTGGTGCATCGGTCCATCACTCCTCCAGCAAATCTCCATGCAGAAATCATCTCAGATGTTATCCAGACATCACTAAGGTTGGATTAATATATCAGTGATATTTTACTGAGCTGTCTGCACGTGCTGCAAAGTATGCAGGTTAATGCTCTTCCAGGGTTGGTGTGTTCCATGGCACTTTCCTTCCCCACTGATAATAGTGTTTTTGTTCTCAAAACAAAGCTACTTTTGAGATGGCTTTCAGCCCTCAGGAGAACAAATTAACTGTTCAAACAAATGTGTTTTCCCTTCAGTTGCTAAATTGAAATTCTTGTCTGGTGATTGGAAAGAACCCTTTCAGCATTGGCAGTGGTAGGGCTTGTTAAACACTAAAAGGAGGTGACAATTTCATGCCTTGTACCTAAACTCAAGCTACCTGCGTGTTCCTTGAAGGAACATTTACCTGAGCATTACGACTACAGAGATGAGACAAACTCCTGTCAGGCTTTTGGCAGTGCTTCATCCCTGTACGGAAGTCTTGCTGAGAAGATGTGCCTTGTTTCTCTTTGATGGCTTTGTCCAACTATTCCTATTTTTGCTCTGGCTGCTCCCCATGGTGGGGCTTAGCATTGGCTGTGGTGAGTGTCAGCTGGAGCAGTGCATGGCTCCTGTTTTACAGTCACATAATGTACTGTCTGGTTAAAACCTGGTGTTGTGCTTAGTGCTAGTCTTTGTCAACTGACCTTTGAAATGCCACCAGTGCTGGATTTAGCGATGTAATAAAGATATGGAACTAATGATTATTTTTTGATTGAACAGGATGACGTACCAGTACTTCATTCTTGAATGAGGGAAAAGAGCTCCCTTTTCTGGTTTTAGTTTTCTCAGTGAGTTCTCAAACAGATTTGCAGATTTGTAAATTGAACGCTTGGTTTCAGAGGTTATCATACTTATCTACTTGTACAAAACCAGACCCTGTTTCCTTTAGCATATGCAGACTATATATGTATTAAAGAAGTACATATAGCATTAGGGAGTTGTGGTGAAGGCTCTGACTCCAGTGGCAGAACAGAGCTAGTATGTGAGACCTGGGAGCAGCTTTCCTCCCCTAGTAAATTGTCCTGGACCTTTCAACTGTAGGTTGTGCTGGTGATCTCCAGTGGTCAGAAGCTGCTCTGATGCATTTGTATTTGAGATTCCCTGTTTGAACTTCAGCATTGACTGTCAAAAAGCCCAGCTCCCGTGCTGGGAAAATGACTGGACGGATTTGTCCTAAAGCAGGCACCAAAGCTTTTGTTCATGGGGCTGGCTGTCAACAAAATGCTGAGATAAGCTGGTTGACATGAGAGTTTCTGTCCTGGAGATCAATTGCTTTCCTGACACAGTGGCAGAAAGGGAGTTCTGCACTCTCATCTGGCCCATAAATTGCTATCTTTATGTTCTCTGTTTGTCTCTTTTACCATCTTACAAAATTTGCTGTAATTGCCGTCAATTGTTCTTATTACTTTTGGAATGTGCTCTATAACGAAGTGCGCTAAGAGGTTTTTAACACTGAACATGACAGAGAGTCTGTAATCAGTGCAAGTGTCTGCCCTTGTGAATCCAGTCACAGAACTGGGATGCAACAAGCTGTATTAACAGGGATACAGTGCATGAATCTGTGTGTGTATGTAACATAGTTACACTATTAGCATATTTTTATCTGATCAGCATCATAGAAGATATTTTCAGTAGCTGACAGTTCAGCAGAGATGAGGCATAAACATATCTTATAATCTCAACAGTTAATCTTCAACTCCTTTTTTTTGATGAAGCATACACTTCATGTTCTGTTTTTGTTATACGTCTCAGGCTGCTGTGTAGTTTTGCTGGAGATTATAAGCATCCTTTCTGTTTATTCTTTAAGTAAAACAGAATAAGAAGATGTTAGTATGTATCAGTAGTATGGAAAAGGTATACTTATACCTCCCTGAAATGGGTGGCAATGTCACAGGAGCAAAGAAAACAACTGCCAGCCACAAGTGAAGAGGCAGAAATTAGAGAGCAACTGTAGAAAAAACTCTGAAATTAAGGACATGCTCATTTAGTGTGATTGGAGCATGTAAATATTAATTCTAATGATGACAACATGTAAATTGGAGCGCTCAATAAAATTTGAGCACATGAAACTGAAGTACCACAACCTGCTTTATTGATCATTTTTAGTCACCTGCATCTAATTTGCCTACTATTTACATATGCTTTCATATCATTAAATTATACATAATTCTTGTGAGGAAACTCATATACACAGGTACATATAAAAAGAACCAGAACTTATTAAATTTTGGGATAACCTTCAATGCAAGGATCCAGCAAACAAAAAAATACCACTAGAAGTGCATAAAGTCCATAAGAATGCTTCCTAGATCATTCAAAGAGTAACAGTTTTCAAATAATTAATGGGCTTTCCTGTCAAAAGTTTTTGTTCTAACAAGGCTTATAGATGACAATCATTGGTATTGAAGAAAAGATCTTACAATTTTAAGAGTAGTTATCTGTGTAGCTTTTTCTCTTATTAACGTGCCCATGCATTCATAAATTCAGAACAGCTGCGTGTTTTAGGTTGTCTGGTGCAATTAGAGGCTCTGCCATCTTTGTAATGTAAAAACCTTTAACGTTTTAAAATCTCTACAAGTAGGAACAAGAGCAGTGAAGTTGTTATTTTCTAGGATCCCAAAAGTAAAAAAAAAAAACAAAACCCAAAAAACTGCTGATCTAGGTCAACCTGCTAACAATGTACGGTCAAGAGGCTGAAAGGTCTGTGAGCTGCCTGGGTAGCAAGCTTTCAGTAGTGGCATTGAAATGGAGCAGTTTATCCTGACAGCTGACGACGTTTGCTTACATTAGTTCAAGATTTAATAAGACAGGCAAAATCATGGGCACCCTCTGTCATTTTGTCAAAGCCCTTGTGGACAAGGAACTTTTCACATGGAAGGAAAGGTTTCCTGAGTATTTGTAATTGAATGTCAGGCAGAGCTATACAAGATATAAATGAAAACTTTGGACAAAAAAACACTAAAAAAGGTTTTTATAGATTGCTGAAGCAAGCACTTTTACAAAATGTTTGCTGGACTCTATAATTTTGCAAATATTTATTCACTGTCACACTATTAAATGACAATAGAATTCTTAGTATCCAACAGTTTCGTAATTATTGCTTTTTCAATTAATTTAGCTTTCTAATTCCGAGAGATTGATTTATTTCTCCTCTGGTCCTAAGGTGCCGAAAGTCTGTAGACATCATGGCAAACAATGAGAATTATTTGACTTCTCTCATTCTAAAATTGAAACTGATGGTTTGCCAGGAAGAGACCATAGGAACACTTACTGGGAAACGAACCAGCTGTCTGTTATAAGTACCTAATGGAAGCGAGGGGCAAAAAGACCAATAGCAGAAGTACTTGATTATTAAAGAAGCCTTAAGGAGCTGCAAAGAACTTTGTGTAATGCAGAATGAGATTGATAGGAATGTACACTTGCAGGTTCAGGTAAGGCATGTGGGAAATAGTACATAGGAGATTTCAGGGGTTCTCATTATTTTTTCTTTCAGACTATACTAAAGCAAAAACATTGGATGCTTAATAGTAGTAATACTTCAGCACTATTACTTCTGTTGAAGAAAAGATAAATAAATGAAAATCTTCACACATGCCAAACAAATGTATAGAACCATGTTATTGGACTGGTACTACTGATCTTTGTCACTGGCTGCAGGTGTTGAAAGAAACTGGAGTTTGTTTTTGTTAACCTTGGCAGTTCAGCACTTTGTCACCATATGCATACTGCTGCATACCTTAAAACTGATCAATTAAATTGATTAAAGGGAAGGATAGAAGAAACTGTTCTGGTAAATGAGAAGAATAAAGGAGACAAATGAGTTAAAGAAGGAAGCAGGTGAGAAAGCATGTCCTGAAAGGTGACAGGTGGAAAAAATGCAAGAGTACAGTGGGAAAAGTGTGGAAAATAGGATGGAAGAATAGTGTATAGCAAATAGAAAAATAGCAAATAGAATGGAAACCTAATGGGAATAGGATAGGAAGGGAAATGAAGAGGAATTCTGTAACACATAAGGGGGAGAGACTCACTCACTCCACACTCATCACTCACTCACACTCACTTGGAGGAGTGGAGAAAAAGAGAAATTAGGAAGTGCTCAGTGTGGAATCCCCCAAGAGGCCAACATACAGACACATGCTCATGGTAAAGCTTTTAATCTCATTACTTACAATTCTTTTTAAATGTTAACGCGTTTTTCTAAAAGTCGGTGACTTCTGTGGTCACCTTTTCTGGTTCAAGGAGATGTGCTCTGCCTGGATGTGTGCAAGGGACCTGTTTGTATGGCCAGGGTATGCGTGTGACTTGCCATTCTGGATTAATGGCTGTCATTGTATGACTCTAGGTCTCTGTCCCTGAAGCCATCAGTATACAGTTAGCATTTGTATCTGTAACCAAGGGCCAGAGGGTCTAAGAGGAAAAAGACATCAAAAAAACTTGTAAAATCACAGGGTCATCCATTTCTCTGTTGGTCCAGGATAGCTTCCTGTAATACATCATGTGAGAAAATGACTTGAAATATTAATTTCTCCCGACATCATCCAATAACTTAAACTAAACCATTACAACAGGCTCTCTATAGTGTTCTTATTAAGTGGGAAATAAATTGCTGCACTGCTTGTGCAGCTTTGGCATTTGCTCCTGAGACTGGCTGAATGGCCTGAGACTTGCAGTTTACCTAATAGAATCTGGGTGGGATCAATGTTTGTTAATGTAGAATATTTAACATAGAAAAGGCTGCCTGGTTATGATTGAGTGTTAGGATTGTGAATATTCCTTCCCTTAAATAGCAAGAAAGGCATTCAGTGTGAGATTAAAAAAAATAATAATAATCCCAAATCTGAACCAAGCCAAAATTAGTTCCTGCCAACTATTGCCAAAACCACACTTATTCTTGTCTGTGTGTAGACAGACAAAAAAAAAATCATTTAGTGTAGAACTGATTGCATCCTTCAGGATGGAAGATGACCCATACATTCTCTGAGTGCTTGCCTTGTGTGCACAGCTGTACGAGGTGACAGTAACAAATGCTCTCTACACTGGTACTAGAATTTTGACTATTGATTTTGAGGGTCTAAACTTGATCTATTAATATTCAGAATGTATCAGCTAACAAAAATGGTCTAAACGATCAGAATAGAAAATGTCTTTTGTAACCATTCAAGACAAATGTGTTTTTTATTTCTGACTTAAAGACTTTTCTAATAAACCATGTTTTTCTGACATGCTGTTACACCTAAATTAGTCACTTTAATGTAAAATTTGGCAAGTTTTTGCATGTGAACTTCAGTTAAAATTAAGTATTTTATTAATTCACTTGATTCTCACACTGGATTATCTAACGTGAAAAAAAAACAAAACTCAATAACAGTAAGATTTATTGGATGTGGGATCCCTTCCTCCTGGATTTGTCTAGAATTAATGCATTTTATTTTATTTATCAGACGTCTGTCTGATGGCCATAACATCTTCCATGGTAAAAGACGACAATTATTTTTTTCAATATAATGCTCAAGGGAATTCCGTGTTACAGATCCTTTCAGAAGTGAAACCACAATAGCCATAGCCTGCACCGAACTGGGAAGTTTTGTTAGAACTTCCTTCCATGCCTGTTCTGTCTGTCTCTTTTTAAAAGCTGATGTAAAGGTCACTGAAGTCAATGAAAAGGCTCCTATTGACTTCAGTGAGTTTGGTTCACTCCTTAAACGCCAGTGAATAAATGTGGGCTTTGCAAGATGCATAGAGAAATTGAGGCAGGGAGGAATACTAGAAAAGAGGAAAATGTTGCAAAATCTTTCTCAGCAGCACAGTCCCATGAGTTCAATTCCCATTTATATCAAAGGAGCTCCAACCCTGTTTTCTGAGTTAACCCTGTATGTTTTTTCTCATTTCATCTGGAAAAAGTGATTGACAGAAACAATCAAGAACTGCTTATCACCTACCTTGGTTTTGGTTTAGCTGTGAACTAAAAGCAATAGGGGATTTACACTCACGACCTTCGATTATTGCATACTGTAATGTAACAACCCAGCTACCAGTCACGAGCCAGAGTTCCAAAAGAACAAAACAGTTATGGACTTTTTCTTTCTGTAGATCCTATTTCCCATCTTTTTATAAACTTCAAACTGTTTGCAAGTAGTGTATGGGGGTGCTGAATCACAGCCTGAACCTCTGATTGATCACCTGAGGCAAGCAATGAGTCAACCATGGGAGCACAGGTGAAGGCAATTCACCTGTGCTGCAGGAAGGGGTGGAGCCTGGCTCCACCTCTCCTAGACCCATTTAAGAGCTGACTGTCAGTAGGGAAGGATCTCTCTGGAGATCTGCTTGACTGGAGTCTATTTTGTGAGCCCACGATAGGGTGAGTGTCTTTCTTACTCCAATGCAACAATTGCATCAGCCAAGCTCCTGGATATACTATACCATCTGTATATTCATTGATTGTATACTGTGCTATCTGTATATCTGTTGATTGTACAAAGTAGTAACTTTTGTCTAGCTCTTAAAACTATTTTGAGGGGAGAAGGATATGTTTGCAAGATTTTAGATTGCATATAGTGTCCAAAAGGTATATGCTACCAGCAGATTTCCAAGTACCTTTGTAGGAGCTTTGTCCTTCCTTTTCTCTCACATGCTTTACTACAGGGCCCTGCTGGTAAAGTGTGAGCTACTGGTGAGACTGGTGGCACTGGGATAAGGGAAGCTTCCTGCTAGGCCAAGTGTTTGGAGGGTAGGGGTGATGGGAACAAAAGGGTGAGTCATTTTCTGATAGGTTATAAATAACACTACACAATTTTCAGAACTGTTATGGTTATTTACGTTGTTTCAATTCATTTTCAAATCCAGTTGCTTAGTGAGTGGAGGGCCGTGTTTTAACGAGATAATTGCAGGCTGCTAGTTGCTATTGCAGCATTCACAGTGTCCAAAAAAAGTGCTGTTCGGAGGTGCGCCACTTGCTAATCGAGATTGGAGATGCTGCAGTGCTTAGATAATTCAGTGAGCTAACACTGTGGAAAGAGAAAGCTCAGCTTTGAATCTGGCTTTTCTTGTGGCTGTGAAACCACTGACAGGTCAGAATTCATGGGAGGATTGGGAGGACATCACAGCTTTATTCAGCAGTTTAATGAACTCCCCAAACGTCAGCTCCTCACCACTGTGTAATGGATGAGTTTGCTCCCTCTTGCTGTTCGCTGTTATCTTGAGGACTCATCAACCTTAACTGAGTTGTCTCTATTCCAGCATACCTAACAGTGTGCTTAGAAATTCCCTCCACCTCGGTGGTGACTCAGACTGTTCAGGAGGGTTTGTCATACTGCTGCGTGACTCAGATGCTCCCTGAGGGTGCTGGGCTGGGCTTACTGCATGCACTGACCTTTGTCATCTTCTCAGCGATGATGATAGACTCCAAGCACACATTTTAGGATCATTTCTCACTTGCATCTGCTAAATATTTACCGAAAGCTCCCATTTTTAAATGCTCTTTTCTACATTGTTAGGTAGAGATTCCTCTGCCAACCTCTTCCTGTGCAGGAAAGAGGCCCTCTAATACAGGGACTTTGCGCTGAGGGCAGCTAAATTTAGCATTGGTTACTGACTCATAAAATTAGGAAGGCATAACTGCTGTTTAATTTTTTACCCTAGTAGTGGAGTCTAGTAGTAGGTTGCAGCTGCTGTGCTGTAGGGGAGGTGACTGCTGGCTGGGGCTGGCTTTACTGAGGTGTAATATGAATAGCTAGAATCTGAATTTTTTTGAATAATGACTATCAGTTTGTACCCTGACCTATTGGACCTACATGTATGGAGGGACAGGTAATAGTAGAGAAATATGTTTTTGTGTGTTCTGTAGTTATTTGTTGTCTTACTTTTGAGGGCTCAGAATTACAATCATCTCCACAAGCAGAGAGGTGAATGTAGCAGTGGAGGGATGGAGGAATAATCAGATAATGGTTTGAAAAACACTTCTCTTCACCAGTTGCAATCTGCTGTAAATCTGAACATTAAAGAAAAAAAGAAGCCTGTAGAAAATATTCCATTCAGTCATTGTATTCTATACAAGATGTTCCAACCTTTATATGGGATATAAATGCAATGTGTTTTCATGCTGCCTTGGTTTTTGGAGTGAACCTTGGATGTTAGACTAATGGATGTGTAATGTGTTCACAGTGCAGTAGCTAGAATAAGCATTATTAATTAGTGTGTGATCCTCAGTTGATTAATTAGGTGATACTTGGAATTTAGCTGGAGAGTATTGTATTATTTCCTAGCACATTAACTGATTTTTGTAACGTGCTTCCTATGAAACAAAACTGTATGTGTGCTCAGTGAAAAGCAAAGCAATCTATTCTAGCTTCTTTTGGTGTTCTGTGCTGGGAAAACACCAAAAGAGTAAAAAGGTGGGAAAAAAGCTAGAAGCAGGAACAGACTGTATGACTGTGTTATGGCATGTGATCTTTATGATCAAGATAAAATCATATGCATATTTTGTTCTCAATTCAAATGATGAGGGGTGAGCTTTGGTTTAGATTCAAATGCAACTTGACATGTAGTTCATTTGCCATCTGGGTAAGATTTATATGCAAAATACTGGAAGTGTCAGTTCTATATTTATTATTTTTAAATGGTTTCAGACTGTATATACAGCATTTTAGTTCACTGGATTCTTGTCAGTGCAAATATATAAGACAAATATGGTAAAATGAAATGTGGGGTCATTTATTTCTGCATATCTTTTCAAAGCTCAAGTCTGTATTTAGTATTTGTGACTGCTATCAATTTCCCACATCTCTCTGATAGTCACTTAAAAAGGGATCAGTAGGAGAATACCAGAATATTTTAGGGAATGAAAGCTACTAGTTTTAGTTCATTGCTTTATTTCTTCACTCCTTCCTTCTATTTCTTGTAAGTTTAGGAAGTGATATATGATCACAGAAATACCGAGCTATTCTGATGATTTAGCTGATGATGTCATTTATCTTCTGATGTAGTATGAAAAATATGATTTCTTGCAGGTATTCTTTCCATGGGTCAAAGTACCACTTAAATCCACACACAGATGAGGTTAGAAAGTTATTAGATTGTAGTTCTATTAAAAACTACTGCCTCTCTTCAGAAACCTCAAATTACTTATATCTGATCATCTCAGTGATAATGCTGGTTTCAAGGCTCAAACAACTCACGCTGACCTTGGTAATGATGATTAATAGTATTTCAGCAATTTCTTGATCCTGGCTCATCTCTGTATTCGTTCCAAGCCTGCGTGGCACAGTCTGGGGCACAAAAGCTCCAAAGTATACCCAAATACAATGTGAAGTTAATGTCCTTTGATCAGATCTAGGAGTAACAGCTTGAAAGAAAAGATTCACAGTATTTTAATATAAATCAGTATTAGGTAGCTCAAATCATTCTCAAAATACAGCTAGTTGAATAAATTCATGCGTTTCACATTAAAAAAAAAAAACAGAATGCAAATGAGACTAGTACCATTTACCTTCTTTGCTATTATTTTGGGGGATTTGAGTCTCTAAAACAATATGAACTCAAGCTGTATCTTTTCATTGCAAATACCTGACTGCTTTACATCACGAATGGTTCAAATCTGACCTTTTAAATGCTAAGTGAATACCTCTTAAACAGACAAAATAGCCTGGCAAATCTAAATGGTATGTCATGATTGTATTACCTGATCATCTTACAGGGAGAGGTAAGTTTCTGGCAGGAGCACATCCCATGTGTTGCTGTGCAAACTTTGGTTGAGGCACAGCCTGAGGTTAGAATTCTCTCATTCGGGTTGTTGAGGTAAAACAAGTTGCTGGCACGCAGGCACAGACATCGGGAAGTCTGTTTGTGCATATATGGATGAGACAACCGTGCGTGTACGCAAAGAGTTTTTTAACAAGTTTGGCTTATTTCTATTGCAGCTAAGATAGCTGAAAGCGGTCTGAATATTCCTGACATCACATGTTTCCTCATGATTTTGTAGAAATAGAATAGAATAGCGAAAGCAGTAATGAGCTTACATATTTATCCTATAGGAAGAAAAGAATGAGTGTCGCAATCAATTTGTCATTTTGGCTGTTTTGAGTAAAGGAGCCCTTAGCATCAAGTATCTTTACTCTGGCTGTACTTGTGGTTTAGGATGTGAAATATGCTGGTGGGTATTTGCTGCGAAAGGTGCTTAAGGTTTTTGTCAGGTCACATTAAGAAGCAAGCAGTGAGGAAAAAAAATACACAACTGATGTTGTATAATGTTTGGGATATACCTTAATTTGAAATGGGAAATGAGCTTTTGATATATTATCAATTGATTTTCAATATGGTTGTTTTAAATTTAAGAGTGAAGCTGATTTTTTTTTTTCCACTTTTGCAAATGAATGTGTTCAAAAATCCTGTGAAGTGTCTGTTCCTCATTAGCAGGAAAGGGGAAATGGTGTCAAACTAAAAGAGGGGAGAAATTGGATATAAGGACAGAATTTTTTACAGCAATGGTAGTGAGACAGTGGCACAGGTTGCCCAGAGATGCGGTGGTGCCCCATTCCTGGAGACACCCATGGTCAGAGCACTGATGGAGCTGTGGGTGTCCCTGTCCATTGATTGCAGGGAGTTGGACCAGATGGCCTTTAAATGTCCCTTCTGGCTCAAGTGATTTTTATGATCCTGTTTTTGTAACAGTTTTCACATAAGTCATAAAAGAAAAGTCTTTGGCACTTTGAATAAAGCTCATGTTGACTGCAGGTTCAGCAGGAAGGGAAATGCTTGTCCCTTTTTGGTGTAACATCCATTATAATGGTAGTGGTGCACATTATCATTATAACATGGAAAGAGAATCAATGGTACTAATTAATGCAATATTACATATTAATGAGCCATGTTCCTGTGTCTTGTAGGGTATATCCTTGAGACATACTTAAATAAATAACCTTAAGAAGGAAACCTTCAAATAATTAAATGGTTTTAACTTAAGTCCATAAAATCAATGAAAGTAGAAGCTAAAGCTCTTACTTATCTATTAACTCAGCACTGGGTCAGTGTTACAGCACACATGGGACAGAATATCCTTCAATGATTTTGTACAAGATTCCTGCAGTAGGCAGAGAAAGGGAGAAAAGGTAAGGACAGACGTAACTCTGAAATGCTCTGTTTACATTGGTTTAAGTCAACCCTTCACACTGTGCAGTTCTTGTCCATGTTAGATCACTTTTATGTGAACCTCTGCTTATGTTGGATATCTAATTGCTACAGGAGGCAACTGTTAAGCTGGCAAGCAGCTTTGGATGCTTTCTTGTCTCAGTATCAGAGGTAAAAGTATGAACCAAACTGACCCAGTAAGTGTAAATAGGATGTGCTGTTTTCAAATGATTGCATGCTTGTGTTGATAAAAGCCAAAACCAGTGATTTTTCCAATCATATCTGAAAAAAAAATGTTTAACGGGGAAAAAACTTCAGTTATAAATGCGTTTGTGTTTTTTAGCCTGATCCTATCTGTGTTCTTTCTGTGTCATGTATCTTCACTGTAGAATCTGTGTTTTCCAAGGATTAACAACACACACTGTGCTTCTGGTCTGTAATATCCACGTAATATCTGGGATTATATTGCTTTTACACTTAATTTCTCTGCACTCTTCTTATCCACACATTTCCTTTATTTTCATTTTTACCTACTAAGTTCTAGAAGGGACTTTTACTTTATTGTGTATTTATGGTCATTGTAAACTCCTCTGATGTGAACCCAAACTCAAGTCCTCTGTGGAAATAGCCCTGTCTCTTGTAATCAAGTGTCATCTTGGAGTATGACAGCCTCAAAGTTTCTGGGGAGCATAGTTCTCATGGGAACTCGGTGTCGTGAAGAGAGGCGCTTGCAGGTATTTTAAATCAGTCCCTTAGAGGGTTTTGATGTATAATAGCAGGACCTTGAATTTGACTGGATGCTATTTGGGGAATAGTGTAGAGAAAGAGAAGGATGATGCACTGTTAGCTTTAGGTCTGATGGAATTCACTGGCTGCGTTCTGAACTAATTGAAAGTTCTCATTCACATTCCAAAATGGCGTGATTTAGCCAAGGTATCGCAGAGACATCAAGGTAATGCTGAGTTTCAGCTGAGCACTCTGCTCATCTCTTGCATGTTTACTTTCCACTGTAAAGGCAATTTTGGAATGAATCTTAGCCTGAGCTTTGCTTGATGGGTGCATATTGCCTCGGGGACTTATGGCATAGGAACCTTTATAGATATTTATGGTGTTAGGCTTTTTTTTCTGTCAGATTGGATGTTTCTTACCTTTTGGTGTTAAGAGCTTCCTTTTAATTTAAATATTGTTAAATTGGATTATTTGTGGTTTTTTTTTTTTTAGTTAATTGTTGTTTCTAGTTAAGTTATTGTAGAATTCATACTCAATGATTCTGGTATTTTTTTGATGTGAAAAGTATGCTAGAGGGAAATATGTCTTTGTAGTTAAGGTTATATACTTCTTAAATATTTTATAAGCAATACATGATAAAGAATTCATGATAAGGTTCTGGGGGGAAAAAGAACCAATTGAATACAAGTGAGCATGACTGGTAATTTAATACCAGGAGGAAAGACGAAAGTAACATTTGTCATGAATCTAAATCTTTAGTCACAATAATCACAAATGAAATATTTCTATAATGGATAGCCAACTTATTTATCCAATAGACACTTCTTTTTCTGTACAGTAGTTGCACTGTTTCCCTTATACCCTCTGATATCTGCCTTAGTAATGTATCTGCTGCTCCAAAGAGCTGCATTGAATTGCTGATGGTAATGGCTTTGGTGATTCAGAAGGACGCTTATGGAGTCTGCAACCTGGCAGGTCAGTTGTTGCTTAGAAACTTAGTTTCAGAGACAGAGCAGTGTGTATTTGTTCCCCTTGTGTTCTTGTTCCAGCTAGGCAGAAGTCTTCTGAGCAGGAGGGAGTTCCAGTGATCGGCCTTCATGTGGATTCCTGTCTCAGTGACTACACGGAGAAGCCACCCTTGAACACGTTCCAATTCTCTATGCTGGTGCTGTCAGCACTTATTTGTGTCTGTAGGATGTCAGAGGTCACCTTCGCAGCTCGTAGGGAAATGGTAACTGAGATGGTCTGTTCTTCATCAGGAAAGCACAGGAGAACTTGTCTTCTGGGGACCATGAAGAAACGTTGAATAGCTGTAAGAGGATTATTTGTACCTGAGAGGTTTAGCATGATTCAGTGCAAAGCATGTGAATGGTTATTTTGCAGTAAGCAAGATACTGTAGTGTTAAGTTGTACCTAAAAGGATCAACAGGAATGCTGTAGTTAGCCCCGTGCCTGAATTCAGAGTCCTGTTGTGTGTATAGGAATTTGGTTAGAGAGAACATGCAGGGAAGATGCTCCTGTGACACAACATTGAAGAGAAATCTTTTAAATCTTGATTGACTAGATAAATGAAAATTGAGTAAGTTTGGAGCCAATTTTTTTTAACTGGTTTAGGAATAGCTTCATTGAAATTGACGTTTATACACTCAATAGAGTAGAAGTAGAACAAATGAGAGGAGTAAGATTCAGTTAGACTATTTTTGTTCTTTAGGTGACCAGTGATAGTGACCCACTTAAACTCTGGATTTTGTGAAAGCTTTGGCGCTCCCCTTATGACAAAGCTATAGAAATACATTCTGTTGTGTGAATGGAATCATATAATAAATGAAATCATCAGGAGCTATAGGCAACTGTGATGGATTCAAAAGAATAAACATAGCTGTTTTTTCTTCCTTCCACATGTATGTATGAATATACACTCTCTCTAATGGTATATGAAATTACACCAAAAGATACAAAGTATAGACAACACCTTCCAGGAATCCTTGGGAAGGACTTTTAAAATTAACTCAAGGGGATGGGAAGGAGAAGAAATAACTGTAAACGCTGGGGTCAACAGAAGAATCTTTGTTTGAAGATGATTTATTAACTGTAATGATGAAATAAAAGTTAATTGTCACAGAACACTTCAGTGTTCTGAACTGCAATAGTAAAGGCCTGGATTTAATTCCCAATATCTTGATTCCTTGTTTTATCCTCTGCTTACCCATTCACAGTAAACAATACTTGAATGCACTCAGAGTAGCATTGTAATGCTCCTGAAAAGATAGAGTAGCACACAAAGATTTCTCAAAAGAGATGGATAACAGCAAAGACTCCTAGATGAGAAGGAAAAACTCCCCCCCCCCCCCCCCCCCCCCCCCCCCCCAAAAAAAAAAAAAGATTTGGTGAGATTTGGATTGAAGTGGTACCAGGACCTGAAAATACAGGTGAAAGAACAATTCAAGTATTAATAAAAGTAATTAACCACAAATAGAAGGCCATTTTCTGCTGCATTCAGAAAAATCTTCAGATTAAGAAGAAGCAAGGAGAGCTACAGTAGAAGTACTGGGAGGCAGCTGCAGGAAACCTTACTTTTAGCAGGATTTTCTATAAGCTGGAGAAAGGATTTTTACTTGGAATGCGAATAGCGTGTAAAAAGGCTTTAAAAAGAGACGAGCAGAAACTTGGAAAGATACAAGTGGAAATAAAGGAGGAGGTGTAAGAAGAATGCAGGGTGATACACATTACAGAATCATGAAGAAAGACATTTTTGCACGCTTGAAATGTGTTTTACCATTATCAGGTGTGATTGTCAGTTGCAGTATTTGAAATAAGTATTTGAATGCATGATTAGACTCTAAGCGACTATTACTGTGCCCTGATGGGATGGGAAAGGAGGAGATACCCTCTTTGCTTTTTTTAGGTGCATCCTGTATTGCAAATAGCCAATTTTCAGGAAAGCTGGAGGGTTTGCTTTAGTCTTTTTCACTGTGATGGTTCACAGTGACACAAACTTCGCTATGTATGTGTATATATATATATACACTCTCTCTAATGGTATATGAAATTACACCAAAAGATACAAAGCATAGACAATGGCTTTTTCTTAGCAAACATTTCAAAACTTCAAATCTTTAGTCAGTCAGCAGGAGAAAAACAAAAGCTTTCTTATTTCAGACCTTCCCAAAGAATGCAGTTACTAATGTGGGGAGGCTGCTGGGACCGAAGTGTGGAAGGCTGAGGGCAAGACAGAATGAGAGCAAAGTGTTCCCCCTGCAGCATCATCCGTGTTTCTTAAACATATGAGTTACGGAGAGCCCACGTTCAGATACAGGTGTAGAGCTGGGTTTGCTCATCTAGTTGTCTTTTTTTTTATGGAGGCTTATTTCCTAACTGTAGCTGACATATTAAGTTGTAGTTTTTAGCAGAACAAATCCACTGCCACATCATCAAAATGAAAGATAGAAATGACCTCTGAGACCACATGTACGAGGCACATGCACGATATTGTCCCCAGTGGAAGGCACGTCCGATCACAAAAGCACTGAGTGCTTTGTCTTAGCCAAAGAATCCGCAGTTTCAAGTAGGATATTACTGTACTATGTCATGGGTAAAGGGTGGAAAATATATATGAAAAAAAGTGTCATAAAAGAGACAAAAGTGGAAAGGTACAAAATGTGCTTAATTTATCTTAGTACTTAAGTCAGCAGTAGGTTTGTACTATCATTACACATGCCTTAAAGCCTACAGAATGGGTCCCAACAGGGATGTTAAGGGTGGAGATCTTTCATGCCTGCCCCATGCTCAGCAGCAGTGTTGTTTGTGGTGTGCTGTGTAATAAGGGGTTTTATTCATACAGACTGAGATTACTGTGCTGAGTAGTTGTCACTAAAAGCAAGTGGGGAAAGTATTTCTGCAAACTCTGAAGGGAAATGGAGCAGTATATGTCGTATTTGGATGTTTACCTTTTCAGTAGTTTAATAATTTCCCTTGGAGCAGATAGAAAAAGAAAACTAGAGGGTTTTTAATATTTTCACTGTTGAAAAAGAATTCATAGAATTGAAGTCACGAAGATGAAGAAAGCAATTAACAGCAGAAAAAAAGATAAAGGGCATCCACCTCCAGTGGATATGAGAAACCTAATTTTACTTTGAGAATCTTTATAATAGAGGTTAAATTAGGGGATTTCAAAAGAAACCATTTAGATTATCATTTCTTGCTAAGGTCTGTCTTGTATTTTTGTGTTAATCATAAAGTTATTTTTCTCGAGGTCACAAAAATGCAGAAAATGTCAAATTTCAGTGCAAATGACTGAGAAAGAAGATATATTCTCTTCCTTGGTGCAGGAAGCAAGAGCTTAGAGAAACAGGAATAAGAAACAATATACTGTGGAACAGCAATTGCATTAAGAGGTTGATGCAGCATGGCAGAGAAAACTATGATGAACTCTTCCACTTGAAACCATCAAAATGTGATCATTAATGACCAGAGTAGCCCACTTTGTCTTTTTTTTTTCCTCAGAATTGTATAGAAATAGCACACTATTAACATTCTTGAAGGCTTTTTGCAAATCATGTAGTGGATACAATGCTTCTTAGTGCTTCAAGTGCATACAGGCTTAGTGAGGAAGAACACAAAATGACATAAAAAGCCAGTTTTGCAACAGACTATGCAACCTCAAGTAAACCATTCCAACATTGGTTTGTTTTCCATTCTCCCAAATGGAAATGCAAAATCACCTCTATGTAACAGGTGAATTGTGATCATAAATTCATTCATTTATAAGTATTCATATACATGATTGTAAGAACAGTAATAAGCACAAGAAATAGAAGGCAGAAAGAAATGTTTACCAAAAGACATTGCTCAGCTCCCTCAGTGTCTCTGAAAGTGTTCCCCTCTAGTACTAGTTCAGATCTCAGAAGTCCCTGAGTCTATATAACCACATAAATTACAATTAATGTTAACTTTGCACAGTAGTTGAACCTCTGACTTCCTTTTCCCTCTGCTCAGCCTTTAAAAGCTGCCATAGCTTCTATTTCTGACCACATTGCTGGGGAATTATGCTTAAGTCACCATAAGTTAAGCCTGAATACAGTCTTCAGATATAGCACTTTGCAGTAGGCCCTCCTTGTTTCTCCATCAGTATCATACTCTGCCTGACCATTGGCCTTAATCTCAAACAGCTGTCTGGCATAGTTGCCTTTCATCTGTTACATGTGTTTAGTTTCCTGTTTTCTCAAGTCTAAAAATTAATTTTAGCTTTCTTGTATTATGTTGTATATTCACAGAACCTGAATCACATCAGTTGCCATCTGTTGCATATTTTGTGTCTTTGCAGTATACTTCCTACAACCTGTATGGTTCTGACCAACAGGTTGCTCTAGTAGTGCTTCATCAAATGCTTTGCAGGGCCAGAGGTCTGCGAGGTAGCATTACGTCTTCTGCTTTCTTAGCAAATGCATCACAGTGGTTTTTTTTTTTTTTTTTGGAAGGAGTGTAAAGTAGCATTTCTCCATACCTTTGAGACTATACATAGATTTAATAGCAAAACTTTAGCTATGGTATTGTCTTCAGTATATTTTTCAGAATTTAAAACAAAAAATCACCAAGTGTACAGCTTTATGCTATACTTGATGTGTTAAGGAAAGACTTGCTTACAAATTAAATCGAAACCTTTTTTTGTTGTAATACGTTGTGCATTGTTTGCAAAGCCTATCATATACTCAAAGGGAAACGGGTTATCCTCTTGGAAGTATGGAATATTTTCTTTCTGTTGTCTGTGCAGCAGCAGAGCAGCACAATGTGTATCACTCAGTGCCTTTGTACAAAATCTGCATTAGCACATTACTGCATGGTATACATTTTTCAACTTTCTAAAAATTCTCTAATAAAACAAAGGTTGTGTGCAGTCCTACCTAGCCTCCTCAGTAATTCTTAACTTGAAGGAGCTAAAAGTTTCACACTAAATTGAGTTCTGTATAAAGAACATCATGACTTTAGTCTTCTTATGAAGAGGGTAAGAAAATCCCATTTGCACTACG
The DNA here is from genome assembly GCF_905368555.1 of Meleagris gallopavo. Taxonomy (NCBI): domain Eukaryota; kingdom Metazoa; phylum Chordata; class Aves; order Galliformes; family Phasianidae; genus Meleagris; species Meleagris gallopavo. The sequence continues at coordinate 18,337,891 of NC_139414.1, read as the reverse complement.
CTCATCCTTCTTTAGGAATAATATGCAACAAGAAGTCAATCCCTTTTTTCTCTCAGATACCTCTAACCACTGCCTAGGGAGAGGATAACCTACATCCAGTAGCACTCTCCTCTTATTTCCGCTTCTTCCATCCTTCTCTTGTGACCCTCCATTAATCCCTTTCATCCTCCAAAGCCGAAAGAAACCTACATCTAAAGTTACTCTTATCCATTAACTCTTCCAAAAACAAAATGCTGCAACGGCTTCTGAAAAATGCCTTACGAATTTGTGTGAGTGCCTGTGATATTTCTGAAGATCTCAGACATCTTTGAGAGCTGCGCGAGCTACTTATTTTTAATGGCAGAATATTGACCTAGGGTCAGTATTTCAGAAAATACAGAAACAAGTTCATCCTTTTTACAAAAGGCTACCAAAGGCTTATGGACCACGTGAATCCCCCTTTGGTTTCTAAAGTAGGGCATAACTGAACTTGCATTTGTAATATGGGCCTTGCGCTGGCTTTTTGGCTTTACTTTCATTTTTAGAAAATACTGCATTTGTATTCAGTTACTTGGGGGCATTCTACATAATCAGGGAATCGTGGTTTACTAAAATGGAACTAGGGTTTTAGATGCTGAAAATAACCAAATGAAAAACCCACAAATGGGCACAAGTCTTTATAATATAGTTGCTATGTGATGTTGCAAAGGTTTTAACATAACAGCTAGTGCTCTTGTTTATTTCCAGATTTAGTACAGCAACAAACTTAACTTAGTTTTGATAGTATCAGTCATTACAATTAAAATCTAAGGAATCAATCTGTCACATTTTCTAGCAGTCATCTTAAAGTGCTTTTTAATGCTTTAAGAAATGAGCAAATTTCAAATGTTGCTGTAGTAACCTGTTTCCTTTTCAAATATAGTAATCAACCTTTGACTAATCTTTGACTAATGTAACTCCTGCTGGATATAGAAGTTTTCCTCTCAAATGGGATGGTATTTTATTCTCAATATCGAATATGGGAAGAGTTTACTAGAGTATTATAGCACTAAAAGACAGAAATAAATTATTTTATAAAATTTAAAATATTAATTTATATTGGATAATATGTCCTGAATTGAAGTTAGCTCTTTTGGAGCTGAAGTCTCCAGTGCCTGACATTCTGCTGCTTTAACCCCACATAGTTGCTTTAACCTCAGTCTTGCAAAATGCTGAAACAAAAATTGTGTGGCAAAGGTATAATTTTACAACTATAATTACATTTTGTTTTACGGAAGTCTACATAGAGCTTTAGGCACATAATTATTAATCTGACTGAAAAGATCTAGCATTGTTAGAATAATTAAGAACAATAATTCAGCAACTATCAACAGAAAATTTCTCTCCACTTCTATCTTAAATTACACTTTGAGACATCTTGGAACTGTCACCAAATAAATATCTTATGATGACTCCATTCATGTGAGTGGGGAGAATCCAATGAGACAGAAATTGCTGTTGTTCTTGAAGTTACTTGAACACTTTGCCAAACGCTTTGCCAAATCACCACAGTCTTGATTTCCCACCCTGTCTAGTCATACAAGAGTTACATGAGGTAGCATTATTTTACTTTCTACGGGAAACTGCTCATGGAAATGCCTTCTTCTTGGACTATGAGATGAATGATTTATTTTGTTTCTTTTGAAAACTCAAGGAAGAAAGATTTTAGAACAGGCTGATGGCCTATCTAATGATGATAAGCATACTTTTTAGCACTTCCATCTTTTATATTAGCAAAGAGGAAACAAGTATATGTTTATTATGGGTCAGGACTATATTCTGTCTAGTGCATTTCTAGAAGATGAGATTTGACTAGTTACAATCTCAAATTTTTAATTTCATAATTAGTCATCTAACGAGAGTTTGATTAAACTTAATACTACCAACAGATATGTTTGTAGCTTTGCATCTGAAATGTTTCTGGCACTATACTAATTATTCATGCATCTCTGTTAATGAAAATTACTTTAGGGACAGGTGACATTATGCAAAATGTTCTCTTTTTCCTTATATTGAAGCCTCAGAATCCCAGAGTTCCCCGGTGCTCCCTATCAAAGTCACAGATGCAGTCACATCCACGTGTTCTCTTGCTTCTTACTCTCCTCATTCCATCTTCTCTATGATATTGAGTATCCATGTTTTCTCCTGACGCAGAAACAAATGCATGTTATAGGGTATGGGGAGAGAGCAGCTGGGGGCATGCCACGCAGTGCCAGAGCCATTCCTATTGCTGAGAGCCAGGCCTCTGCCCCAAGTGCCTGGCGTTAATGGAGGTATTATTTCATCTTCAGCAAGAGTCTGTCTGCTGCCGTGCTATGGGATTTCTCTTCTGCAAAACAGATAAAACTACAAAAGTCTCTGTTGCATTCCCAATTTGAACTCTTTGACAGTATCTCACTTCTGGATTTCATCAAGCAAGAAAAGCATGAAGTTGATAAGGAAGATGGGAGCTGCTAGCTTTGGCCTCAGTTCTCTGGGGAACTGTTTGTGTGTTTAAGTATGACTTGTATGTATCAACACTTCTAAGGCTAGTCTCTAGTAAAAAACTTAGATTTACAGATATTCATTGTGACTCATCAAGTAAATGATATTCATTTTCCAAATTAGTACTGTATGTCTGTCAAATACATACTTTCCAGACAGCTGTGGTCCATTAAATGTATAATTTTCTTCTTAAGAAAATTAAAACTCAAAGCTAAAATGAAACATTGGGGCAAATTTTTTAGCAAATGGAGATTGGAACATTTCTCCAGTGAGAAATGGTTGTAGGTGGCTATAAAATAAATGTTTTTGGGCCTGAGTGGTTGTAAAGAGAGAAGTAAATGGAGCATCTTGTTACCAAAAATGGTACAGGTTTCTAGATAACTTTTTCTCCATTCATGAGGCCCAATAATGGATTTGTCTATAAAGGATGATGGCAAGGAAATCTTAGGGACCTTTAATTCTTTTCTGTCAAGTCTGAAAACCAGTATTGGCTCTACAGTTTATTATTTGACATAGCAAAGATGACAGATGCGACTAGTTGGAAGACTTTAAGGGTTCAGTCAATTTTGGATATGACATATACTCATGTGAATCACCCATCTGTGCTTTCAGTGATGTGGGCTAATATTTAAGACAATAGTGTTTCAGATTATAATATAGACACAGTGCACAGTGTGCTGAATTTGTAAATTCAGTTTTTCCTATCGGCATGAAATGAACTCCGCACACAAAATAGCAAAGGATGGACAAGTTTTATAAAACTACGAAATTGACTGCATCAGGAAACAAAACCAAGAGTCTTACTGGGTTTCGTGTGAGGGAAGGGTACATCCCCTCCTGCCCCTTCTCTGCCTAATCCTAATACCTGGACATTGGAGCGGGATTCATATGAAGATTAAGATTTTGATGGTGTGGGAGTCGCTCTGTAGCTGTTTGTGTGAGCCAGCGATCTGAACACCTATTATTATTTGCAGAGATTGTAGTTGCTGACATCCATGGTGTTTACAGGTGTGAGGGTCTATGTTTGGGTATTACATTTTTCTGTTGGCTGCACTGACTATCACCTGCAAGTTCCTTTTTTAGCTACTCAGGTCATGCATGGGGAACTAGATTTAGTCTTGATAGTTCAAAGCTAACTTGTGAAGTTGTAGCTCCTTACCGGGAATTCGGATACTCTGCTGTGGAACTTAAATTAGTAATGTCAGAAAGCGTTTTTTATTTGTCCTTTACACAGACAATAGCCACAATTTGCAAAATACAAAAGCTGTGGCCTGCTAGGAATCTGAAAAGGTCTACAACAGAGTGCCATGGGATGGGATGAATTCAAAGGCTAAGACTTGCAGAGGAGGACAATGGCGAAGGACAAGAGCTGTAACCTCTATGGGAACGTGTCCAGCAGAGGATGCAGCGTAGCTCAGCCTGTCAATCTTTTTAACCCTTTCCAAAACTGCAGTGAATCCTAACCTTATGTGCAAATGGTTTTAATTTGCATGTAGTACCAATTGCAAAGTTGTTTCCACTGCTTTATATTGAAACATTAACAATTTTTACACATCTTTTAACAGCATCTGGCAATATAAAGCTGAATATTAAATTCATTAATTTAAATGAAGAGCTCATTTTGCTTAATATGTATAGAAGTCTGTCTATAATCATTTCCAGAAAATTTTAGATTATATAATAGTGATTTAAAAAAATACAACTGTTCTATCAAAAACTCAAGATAACTGAATATCGTTGTTCAGTATTGCTTCCAGGAGACAATAAAAGAAAAATAAACAATTGTTTGTTTTTAGGAAGTTACTATCAGTGATAGGGTCCTCTTCTCTTGCTTTCAAACTATCACATCTACATCTAGTCTTTTTCTGTCAGATATCCACAAATTGTAAACAGAAAATCTCGGGAGAAAGAGGATTACCTTACTTTCTTACTTCAGAATGCATTTCTAAAACTTTCTCCTATGTTTAAATCAAGAAGCTAATATATGCTTAGCACATCTGAAAATCTGAAGGCATGATTTAAAAGCTCTCGGAGCCTCCTAAGGTTAATTGAATCAACACCTTTTTTTCTACATTAAATCCACTGCATTTACATTTTACTTAATAATCCTGTAGCTAAATAGCCAAAATGAATGTCTAATGTTACCAAAACTTAATTGAATCTACAGTGATAGCAAACCAAAATCTTAAAGGAAAATTGTAAACTTAAAATGTTGCCCGCAACTGTGGGAAATCCAAATTGTTGATGGTAAAGTGAAAACAAGGACTTATATTATATATATAAAAACATATATATATGTTTTTTTTTACAATTGGATCCATGAGCAAAAAAATCTTTGCACTGCAGGAAAAAAACATTAGCTGATTGTTTTAAAAAAAAAACAAAAAAAACCTCCTGTCATTCCTTTTCTCTTTTTGTTAGTTTAGTAGTCTACAGTATTGTTCTGTTTGCAGTTTTTGCTGTGCTCGCTGTAGGAATTTTGCTCAGCAGGATGTAGCTTGGGTTAATTGTGATATCTTTCTGTGAGCTTCTGTTGACTTGGGGAGGAGTCACAAGGAGAGTTTGCTCAACTATTTACAGAAGTATCCCCATGGATTTGATATTCTAGTCATATCAGGGACTATTTTTTTAAACCAAAAATTATGATAGTAATTATCACTAAAGTGTGATTATAAAACATCTTAATGCTCTGTGCAGTTGTTACATAATTCCATATTAATTTAGCTACAAGTTGTTATCAAAAGGAGTAGCATGAAACCTTGGACGGTCATTTTAATTTAGTAATTCACGCTATTCATGTAAATTCTGTGTTTGTTAGGAAAATAAAATACCTCTTACCCCATCAGAATCAGCTTTTAAAACACAGAAATGTAGCTCAGTATAAAACATCTGGTAACTGCCCTTTATAATCATCCTAAGTAAGCAGGCTTCTGAGATGGGAATTAATTAATAAAGAAGAAAGGGAGAGGGTTTTTTTTTTTTTTAGTGATGAGAAATATTGTGTTTTTATCGTTGTGCATTGTGGTGCTTTCCTACAGAAAGTGCTGTCATTGTCAATAGATAAAGAATTAGAAATGTTATACTGTCCCAAACCCATCCGCTCTCGCCCAAGTGGATCTTGTGAAATGGAAGCGAGGTCTACTCTGACATTCAACTCTTAAATTTTTTGTGCATTTGTAAATAAGGTATTGTAGAGCTGAACCTGAAATTTTGGAAAGCTGTTTTATTTTGATAATCATTTCCTGTTCACCAGCTTTAATCGATTATTAAGTAGTAGGCACGAGGGGGAAGTTTCTACTAGAAGGACTTTGAGCCTTCTGTAGGAATCAATGGTATCTGTGTAAATATGTGGTCCCTGGTATCATTGCTTGTCTGTAAGTTCTGCTACATTAGAAGTGATGCACTGATTTCCCTTCATGCTCCATTCAGTATAAGGTTTTTTTATCTATCCATTTGGGAATTCTTAATATAACATGCAGAGCAAGTGAACTGTGGTTTCAAAACAAGTACCGCACTAATATTGAAAACATGTCAAGATGAAAATGATTTCTCTTATGACAAGTACTTGATCCTATGGATTTTCAAGACCTGGCTGTGCTGTTCTTGTTTTGTGATTGTTCCATTGCTGAGACGTTCTGAGTTCTCCTACCTTAAAATTATGCCCTTCTAAAAATACAGTTTGTTAATGCAAGAAACAAAATTGAGGCAACGCACTCTTCTCTTGACAGCTTTTTACATAAGTGCTGCCCCCTCAGATCTCCCATCTCTGTTTCTCAGAGCTGTGCACTTAGATTCTGTTAAAAAGTGTGGTAATGAGGGCAAATAGAATTATGTTTCTCAAAGTTGGTGACCACAGTTCCTATTTAAATCCTATTTAAGGATTCCTTGAAAGCTTTGAATAGTGGAGAAATATCTGACTTGGAGTATCTATTCTTTTCAAGATCGAAGTTAATGGAAAGAGTGTAGTTCTGAACACTAAGATTTTAGTATTGGCACTTATAGAAATACATAAAAAAAAATCACTTTATATTTCAGTAATACTCAGAGCTTCAGATCTGTGGGAAGAATCTCTGTTAAAAAGGTACACAGGAGAACTTGTTTATGTGTGTGTGTGTACATATCTCCACATAGTACATAACTAAAATCATTGACCTTTACCTTTCTGGAAGAAACTTAGTAATATGGCTGTTTTAAGACAGTTAAGTGTGTCTTTACATGAGGATAGACGTATGTTTTCGCAAGTTTTATCTCTGCCTCTGAGATCACAAGAAGCAAATGTGGATTTAACAGTGAGAACAAGGAAACTCTGTGCCGTAGGTACCAGTGTCAGCATTAGATAATTGGGAAATTGTGGGCAGTGCTGGAGACAGACCTTTACAATTAATAAATTACAGTTCAGCCTAATATAACCCAGTGTTATGACTCAGCATAGGTGATGTTTTCCTTGGTTGTTCATTGTAGAGTCAGACTTCCTTATCGCTGCTGAAGGATGGCAAGAAACATAGTGGTTTGGAGTTGAGATCAGGGAATTGCAAGGTTGATGAATGAAGTGTTCTCTCTTCACTACTTTAAAGAACTCCAGCTCTGTGAGGTGGATGGAGAATTAAGTTTTAATGGTAGTAAGGAACTCACAAAGAATAAAGCTTGTTTATGATATCCATTGTATGCAGGATGTTAAAAATACTGCAGAGGTTACAGTAGCACAATGAAGTGTGGAACTGAAAAGCATGTAGCTGAAAACCAGAAGACATGAAGTACACTGGAGAAAGGAGTGGGTGAACTTATTTCATCCCAAACCTTGTATGAAAATATTAGGCACAATTAACTTGATTTATGCAGTGCTCAATTACGTAGTTATGTTAAGATACTTTTGCTCTGATTAGGATACAGAGCTAGGTCTTGAGAGCCAGACTGTAGGCTCAGCTGTGCCATAAACAAAACTGTGACAACAGCCTCTGCAGTTAGTAGAATTATTTAGGGGGAAGGCTTTTCCAGTACAGGGCAGACTCACAGCATTTGGCTGAATAATTTTTGATTCCATGTCTGGGAATAGAAAATCAAATATAGGATAAGAAATTTTAAGAATAATTTTAATAATCCTAGTATTTAGGGTAAAAGGTAGCAGGAAACATCTTGTTATTTCTGAAGGCCACTACTATCTATCTGAAAGAAAATCATACAGAGCACAAAAACGTCAACAGATAGCTCAAACCTTACCATTGTTACTGAAACTGATGGTGTTTTCTTGGCTGTCTCCCTTCATGTGTGCTTGAAAATCACATCCTGATTTGTAAAGCAGTACAGTGCTGTACAGCAACACTGGGGACATATTTGAAAGAATATGAAGATTAGTATTGATATTAAATTGATAGGAACTGTAAATTTTCATTTTGGAATTTAAAATTTGGATCTTAAGATGACTTTTCAGTTGTATAGAATGAGTTAAACACTCCTTTCCTAGGCTTGTGATCTAAAAAAAATTCACATCTTCCTAAAAATTAGGAAGCAATTTGATTAATGTAAATTATGAACTTAGCATGTTATTTGTGTACACAAATAGAAAGTAAGGTGTCTATGAGAAGAAAAATAATTCAATTTCATCACAAAGCTTCGATATTATGTCCAAGTGATTCAAATTATTTGTTGATTAGATTTATGTTCAGAATAACTGGTGGAAGTTTTACCAGGCACAAAATTTGGGATGCTTAGTACTGGTTAACTTCAACTCTGAATTGACCTCCTGGCCAGATGCAAATAGGAGCAGTTCTGTTAATGGTAGTGTTAATGGTAGTGGATCTATCTTTACATTATTAGGAGGTTTAGCCTGTTGACTTCAGCGAACTTAACCAGCAGCTTAAAGCAGCTTAAACATGTGCATGAGTCTTCATTAGGATCTGAATTGTAGTCATTACCTATAGAGAGAGAAAATTGATTCATGATCTTGAAGTTCAGGTGGTGGAGCAGCTGTGTAATGTTGCATTCAATTCATTATAGTGGTGTGTCACCCTGGAATGTGAGTGTCTGTTAAACAACATGAATTATTAATACCAGTGAAATGTTAAAAGCTGCACGGGTGTGATACAGGTTGGTGAGGTTGCACAAGAGTGGTGGATGCTGATGATAACTGTTGTATGACAGTTAGGGATTTCATTCTTCATGTCTGCTACTTTCCCACCTCTCTGCTCTGGATGCACTCCATCTGCATGGTTTCTTGTTAAACACATGAGTTTTGTTTTTCTCTGTCAGTGCTGGCCAACAGAGTCCCAGCCTGTTTGAGGCATCTTTTTGCTCGCAGGTAATCCCGATGGGAGGAACAGCTGCAGCTTCACACAGGTGCCTGTTCCTCTCCCTACTCCACTGGAAAGACAAACAAATAGCTTTCCCTCCTCTTCTTACTTAATGTAACCTTGTTTTTTTTTTTTCCCCCAAAGAATTGGACAGAAGTCAGTATGTTTCAGAAGCTACTGTGTCTGGAATAATTATCAGGCTGTCAGATCTTCTCTGAATTGCTTCTTCCTTCCACTAAGGATACTGAACTCAATGCAATCTCAGTTTTACAATGCAAACTTGTAAGGATTAGCAGATAACTCATCTAGGACACCAGCTTTGTACTTTGTTAGGAAAAAAGCACTGACAAACTTCACAGGTGGTGGTGCTGCTGTGCAGTGTGAGGTGAAGCAAAGCTGTTCTGTAGGGCTGCTGGCCGATACACTGCGTGCTGCTTCAGGGCTGAGCCTGTGGGCTGAGTGTTTGGGCCATGGGATGCTGCGGCTCTCACAGTGATCTGTACTTATCCTGACTTCTTCTCTAATAGTGCTGCATGACTCCGTGTAAGGCACGTCACTTAACAAAAGCCACCAAGAAAGGGTATGAGATCTGTAGAGTGGGAAAGGGAATGGGATTTAAAGCCTGAAATGAGGCTTCATTTAGGCTTTTCCATATGGGATATGTGAACAGAGAGCTTTTGCCTTGGAGAATCCATTGAGTTTTGGACTGCACCTAAAAAAGGAAGCAGAGAAATGAAGTGTTATCTGCCGTCATGGATTTTTATATCATTTAAATTCATGCAAATCTGCTGTTCAGTAATGAAGTTCCTACAGATTTAAGGGAAATCAAGATCCAGCTAGTGTGATTAATCTTGTGAATAAAAAGGTTGGGGATTAAACATTCTTTGTGTGACACTTCACCAATATGCTTTTATAAAAGACACAGCAGGAGTTAGTCTTGAAGTGTCAGAATACCTCCTTTAGTGACAAAGCATTTATACATTTAAATTTTCGAAGAAAGTTGGCAACCCTTTTGCAGGTTCAATTTGCACCTGTCATTCACTTGTAGATGCAAATTTGAGTTACTTGCAGCTCTAATTACAATACTTGATTGTCATCACAAATCAGGTAGTAAGAGGTGAAATGATCGAGGTTTGTGCTGTCATTTGTTGTTAAAATATGAGTGCAAATGTTACCATCAAAAAGCAAAGACAACCGGAGCTTTGTCCTGCTGATAGCTCTACAAATAAGTACACTATGCAAATAAGAGGAGTTTACAGGGAGAAGTAAAGAAAGAAGGGAGTGTGTGGTGAAAGCAAGACAATAAGAGATAATATAAGGTGGATTATTTTGTCTATTGCAATAAATTATGATAGCAGAAATTTTTTTTCAGTTTTTCCATTAGACCCAGCTGCCATTTGTACATCTAAATATCATTTCTGTAAGGAACTCTAGTTCTTTTCCTTCTGCTGACAGCATTATAATTTTCAAATGAAAGAAGATGATATTATATTATTCATCAGATGACTATTGTGCTGCATCTTTCCAGTTTGTCATTACCTTTATAAGAAAAACTATTACGTAGTTATGTTTTAATTTCAACATATAAGACTTGGATTTTTTTTTTAAATTCTCTTCACTAAGAATGTTGAAGTCTGACTGTTAATTATAACTCATCATTTTCTTTTTAATTATAGAACATAGGTAAAACACATCATTGTGCTTCACCTAGTATCTGATAGGTGGATAATTCAGCACTGATGGTTTTTTTGTTCACCTGGAGGGCTTATATTGCACAAAAAAGATAGTTTGAATAACAGAGGACTGGTTATTTTGTACTTCAATCTGAGCAGTACCTCAAAAGGCAAGGTGGCTTCACTTGAGATCTTTAATTTTGAATTAAACCAAACAAATGAAGAAATATTCAAGAAGTTGCTTATTTAAGATTAAATGTACGTCTTTAATCTTTTAACATGTGCATTAGGAAGTTCTATGGAGTTGCAATCCATTCAGTGAATCGTTCTAATAGCTCTTCTTTCAGCAGTGTTCCACAATCTCACCTCTTTCCCTTCCTATTGAACAGATACCTCAGCTCAAAGGATGATTATTACTGTGGTGATTTCTAAATTGCTAGATCCAAAGAATCTACCTAACCTAATATAAAAGGTCCTTTACTTGTTCTGTCTTTTCTCACTACTAAAGGAGAACTCTTTGGCCCAAATAATAGTTATACACAAAAGAAGAGATGTATTAAGTTTAGAAGATTTGTTCTGTTGTTTTACAAAATGGTGTCAACTTACACTATCGCTTCTTTGATGAACAGCTTTCCAAGGCCAAGAAGCTAATGACGTTCCCAACGTCCATTCCTCCCATGCGCATCTGCCCTAAAAGGCCACAGCTAATTTCTGCTGAATCAAGAATTTATAATCAGCTTTAATGTATTTGGGAGCTAAAGTACATTAGTCCTTCATCAGAGGGAGTGATAAGAAACAGTATTAGTATGGCTGGACTTTAATTATTTCTGAGCACATAATTACTCTTCCGTTAAGTGGGCAGGAGTTATGATACTTTTTTCATTTTGAGCAAAGGAAAGCCACCTGTGAACATGCAGCGGTCAACTGCAGATTCTTCTCCCTTTCTCTGTGAGGCAGAGAGAGAGAAAGAAGAAAGCAGGTTTAACCTGTGACATCTTAAAAATAGATCAGGTAGTCCCTTTGGGAAAGGATTCTGGGTACGGTGTGTATTGCAGCACGATGATAAGGAAGATGACTTGAATTTGTACTTTCACAGAAACTCAGAACTGTATAAATAATAAAATCAGCCTGATTATTTTTAGTAGCTAATCCAAATGATGTTTCACTGTATGGTGAAAGTCACAGTATGAGATTGGTTCTTTGTGTTACTCGTTGAAGACTTGACTAGATAAACTTAGAGGTCTTTTCCAACCTTAACGATTCTGTGATATTTAATGCTCTGTGCAACTGTTGTTGAGATTTGGAACCATAAAGGCCAGTTATGTACATATTTTTTAAAAGTAATACCGGTTGTGGTTTCATCCAGAAAAGAAATAGTTCCTTTCTGTGCAAGTTATTTGGAGAACTGTATGCTGTTTGCCTTTCCAGATTCTACTTTATTCCTTTCTGATGACCTTTAAAAAATTAATATAGAAACCACGCAAATGATTTGTGTGTATATATGTTCAGCTGTGCCTGGTTCTCCTTTGCAGTTAAATGCATAGCTCTAAGAATTTTAAGCTAATTCTTCCTGTACCTGAAAACCCACCATGAAATAATTACTCTTTGCATGCATCTTTTACTTCTGTAGTTCTTTTGGAAGTAAGTTGCTGTGGTATGAGAATAATGGGCAACAAGTCATTTGAATGTGTGTATTCAGATATGATCATGGTATCTAGATGCTGTATATTGTAAGGATTACAATCAGGGCTTCTGGTAGAAAAAGCTATTGTGCTCACTACAGAATGGTTGTTGCAGTTCTAACTATGAAAATGCTTGTGTTTAATTTCTCATGTGTAATTCTAGTGGTTCTGAATTTAGAATAAGTTTAAAGCTATACTTCTGGCTAATGCAGTAATTGAGGTATTGAGTTTTGGTTCTCAGTAACATGGTCCAGCTCCTGAATTCGCAGCTAAAATCTCGTGGTGCTTCATGGGTTGTTTCTGTTTCTCAAATCCATGCACCTGGTATGAACATTTTTTATTATTTTTTTTAAATGCATCACTCAAATACATAGTATTTCACCAAAAACCTACGAGTGTACTGCTGAATGACTAATATCCTGTAAAAGAAGAGCTTTTTCAGTGCAAATGTTATAACAATGGTGCTCAGATTTAATGCATGTCTCTTGCCTACATCTACTGCAAATATCAGCACATACCGTTCATCTTTTTTTGTTGGTGTTTTTGTCTATTGCTATTTTATGCATGAGATGGTTCTTATTTTCAACTCTGTGCTTGGCTGGCTTTTTTTTTTTGTTGTTAGTCCTGTGTTTGTACTGATTGCTTTTTTGCATGCAAATTACAGAATGTCATGGAAATGAGAGCTCTGAAAAAAAAAAAAAAAAAAGAAAAAAAAAAGGAAAGATAATGCTGAGTTCCAACTGTCTTTTGTTTGTGCATAAGTGTGTAAAATATGACGTGGAAATATTTTCAAAATGGCCTTTGACTTTCCTTCTGGTGTATATTTTTATTACTCAGTAAAAGCATGGGCATTTTTCCCACTGGAAAATGCAATGAATCTATTAAGACTTGCTAATGATACAGTGCTGGGCATGAAAAAAATGGTGTTGTAAACTATTTATGGAAGTAAGAAATTATTATAGAGTGCATTCTGCCCAAGCTAGAAGTGCAATTCCACACGCAATTTAACTTCTGTATACTGTGGTGAAACCCTGGCCCCATTGAAATCAATGGCAAAAATCTTTGTTTTCAGTCGGTCTGGGATTTCACATTTGTTTCGACTTTACATATGGATTTTCATGGTTCTTCACAGATATCTCAGCAGGTGGTCAAAGGTTTCAAGGGAAACTACAGTTCCCTTAAAATGAGAATGTAATAAATGTATCAAGAAGGAGAAGAAAAAAAAAAAGCAGACGTTTATTAGCTACCTCATTGTATCAAATGAAAGATAATTTGGCATTTGTCTCCATTATTCCTAATAAGAAATGTAAGTGCTTCTTTGTAGTTTATTACAGTGGGTATGCTTTTAGTAAACAAGTTTTGATTCTTCATTTAACAAAAATAAAGCACTGGGCACGCTTTGATTCTTGTGCTGGTTGTTTCTAATAGCCATACCCCTAGGGAAGGTTTTGCAGTAATATTTAAAAACGTAATGAAAAATTGGTTGTTAGAAACTAAGATTTCCCTCTTTGCAAATGCTTTTCTTGAAACGTCCATGGGAATTTAATATCATTGTTTTTTTTCCTCAGTCTTGTATATTCTTGAATTGTCTTTTTTCCTCCATTTTCTCCGTTCTCAATCCTAGGTCCCCTTACAAAGAAACAGACAGATGATTTAGGTGATAATGACGGTGCTGAAGATGAAGGTATTTTTTTGCCGCCAAACTGATTTGCATGACAAGGATCCCTGAAAATCTTTTTTCTCCCCTCTTTTTTTGACTTCTTGTCTTCTTTTGAAGAGTTTTTTTTATTCCCATTTTTGATGTGTTTTGTCTTCTTGCTTGTTGTTATACATATATATATATTTTACATTTTTTAAAAGAAAATGTCATTAAGTTCTACGTTTTGATACAAAACAGTAACAATATTTAAAGCAGAGGGTTTTTCGTTTTCTTGAAATGGACTTTTGATATGTTGCATTCCACCTTTTGACTCAATTTTGTCCATTCTATTTGAACTAACACTCTTTTAAAGTTTCTCTGTACACCTTTTTGCATGTTTTCTAACCCTATGTATTTCACCAAGTAAAAAGATGTTTTTTTTTTTTCACTGACTGATATCAGTTTGATAAACTTATCAAATATTTTGTTCATAAAAGGAACAATACAGATAACTTAAAAAGTGTCTCTTAAGCAACTGAATCTCCCCAGATACAAAACCTTCTGCATTTATAGTGAACAAATACAAGTAATTGCACAACTGCTCACCTCCCTGTGGAAGAGGGGCAGCCCTGGAGCAGCTGCAGTACTTGCAGTTGGTGAGGCTCTGCACAGCAACTGTGAATTCAGTGGAGCTAAGCTGATGTCATCTAAAGGAATCTGATCCCATCTGTTTTCTTCAAGTATACAAAGATAACTATCTGCTTGTGTTCCTTAGAATCCCTATTACCAAGTAATATCAAAACTTTGAAATGTCAAGCATACAATTCTGTTTATGAATTATGTCTGTTATAAGCTGAGCAGATTTGATTTTTGTTCAGGGCTGTGAAAATGGTAACAAGGGGCTCTATCTCCTGAGCAGTCTCCTCCTTTCAATTAGATTTATTTCAAAGTTCTGAATCTTAAGCACATATTTTATATTTTTTATGGTTAATGAGTAAAACACATGAGCCAGGTAGTTTCTACTTGTTTCTCTGTTAACATTTCTTTTTGGGCCAGATATTACAATAAAGCCTAATTTGTAAACAGTAAGGCTCTTAATAAGATTTTAATCGTAGAGTACATTAACTGTTTTGGTCTTACCACAAAAGATCAAGGAAGGGAACTATGAGCATTCAGCTTCTTAGCCAATAACAGAGCAGACACTTTACATGTAAACTCACAAACTTCTCTCATTTTCCTTGATCCTCTTCTAAAGTGGAAGTTAAGTATGTACATGAAAGGCCACCAGCTGGCTCAAGATTTGAAAGAAGACCTAATTGAAAAACTCATTTGAAAGCTCTCACGCTATTCAGAACTGAGTACGGCAATTGAGATCCACTTAGATCTATGAGTCCCAGTCATTTTTACATTAGTTCATGACAAAGCATGGCAAAAGATATTCTTGTGAATTCTCTAAGACACGTTACATTGGATTAGCCACTGTAAGAGTGAGTCTGTCTTGTTTTAACAATATATTTCAAGAAGCGGTTTGAAACCTGGTTTATTCATCAAGTGAACCTTCATGGCTCTCCTAATTTGCTGTATTGCTGCCAGGACAGATGCTAATGCCTTAACAGTTGTTGAGCCGGTGTTGAAGTAGACACACTTACAGGATACTACTAAAACAGTTTGCTAAAATTCAGCAGTGGCTGCTATCAGAAAGCAGTTTAACACACAGTCAAATGAGAGTAGGGATCTCAGTCTTTGGAGAACCCGCATCCATGTCAGGGAAAACCCAAATCCCACATCGACAGCTGTAGGGGAGAGAGGACTGTAAGAGCACAGCAGTCAAACTAGAGGGAAAGAAACACATTTACAACATTAATAAATCTCTGTATTTTATGGGACTAGGATTAATTTTCTCTGGCATACAAGTGGCAGTTTTGTTCTCCTTTCCATGCCAATAGAAGAATGCAAGCATTAATTTGATGTTTGCTACTTCCAGGAGTCACAGAGAGACAGGGCAAACTTAAATTTTATGACCAATAGATGCTGAAGGCTGCTGGGAACGTCTGCTAGGTTAGTAGAAACCATGTGTGCTGAGGCACAGCGTTTCACTGTCTCTCAGGGGAGGAGTTGCATTGGATGCCCCATGTTTTGTGAACCTGTTCTCTGCACTGGAGCTCTTGTATGTGTTGCATATTCAGAACTGAGGAGTTCACAAACTACCTCTCATGTATTTGGATATGAGTATGAGGAAAGAGAAAGGAAGTACAAAGCCATCTTACTTGTCTCGATTTCTGATCTGCCCATTAAACACTTTTCCTTTTGCAGTATGATAGATTTTTATATTGATTAAAAGTTCAGTTGTGATACTGGGAACAAATAGCCAACGCTAAGCTGAATTAATGATGTAGTTGGAATTAGGGAGACCTGGCTCGCATGGTGAGAAGGACTGCCTAACATAGCCACAGAATCCAAGCTACCTAAGCAGATGTCCAGTGATTTCTAAAATGCCCAGGATGGTTTCTGTATTACTTAGGAATTTCAGAGCTCCCACTTATATTCATTGTAAGCCTTTCTCAATGAAAAATCTCTCATAGTAGCTCCTTGGCTCAAATGCCTGGAAAGTATTCTATGTTGTGTCATTCACGCATCAGAGTTTGATCAGAAGATTTCATTTTAAAACAGTGTTCAATATTCCTACTCCTATCTGCCACGAGTCACTACCAGTACTGCTGGCCAAACCTTGTCAGCACAAGCGCTAGAATCAGCAATCAAACATGGATCTCTGCTATGTGCTGCAACCAGTAGACCAGGCTTAATTAGATCATTTTTCATTTTTGTTTTTAAAAGACCCAAAGGCAGTAGTGCACATTACCAGCTAATGATCTGCAAATTTGCTGTTAAAAAAAAAAATGAAGGTGTTTTAGGTGTTTTCAGATTTTACCAATGTGAAATGTGTGCACAGTCAAATTATATGAATATCCTTTTTCTCCCAGTCTGATAGCATTCTTGTTTGTGTAACCCCTTCCATGGGATTGCTTACCTGTTCAATAAAAATTGAATTACCTGGGCAGGCACCAAAAATATGAGTGGCTAAAAGACCCTGCAACCAGTGAGCATCTTTGAATGTTTATAGCAGTGGTGTATTTGCCTATTTTCTGGCATTCAAGTAAGCAAGATCTAGTGTAGAAGCAAAATGTAAGTCATTCAGCAGTTGAATGAACAGCACCTTCCTCATGTGTGCATGCAGTCTAGAGGAGAAGTTTGATTTAAAAAGCAAAATATCTGGGTAATGTTAATATATTTCTACCAGTCTTAATTTTCGTAGAGCAATACTTTGGCTTCATTTAATATGGCTACAGGAGGAAAAGAAAGAATCTCTTTATGCACTCTTATTTTCCCTATGCTAAAATTCCTAGCATGACTTAATACGGCAACACAAGTTATTAATCAGACTACATACTCAGTGATCACAATTGGACTTCTAAGTAGTTAGTGCTATATTAAATATCCATGAAGGATTGCTCACAAATGAATTCTTCTCATCCACCATTCTGTCATACACACATTACTTAGAAAATCAATCTGTCAATCTTAGATCCTTATTTAGTCCCCAGTGTTATCTGAGCATCTCAATTTTTAATGTATTCACTGTCACAACATCCTTCTGAGATAGAGGAATGCTATTATTCCATTTTTAGAAATGAGGAATACAGACATTGTGAAGAATGCAGATGCCATGTCCACGGCAAAGCAGGGAACTGTCAGTGCATGCCTCGAAGTGAAGGCTGCAGTGTAATTGCTAGATGCAGCTATTCTTCCCTTCTCCGTTCCAATCCCTCCTGTGAAATAGGAGACAGATTGGGAACAGATGTTGCTGTTTGTTCACAGGCTGTAACTGTGATCATTCTGATCATTTAGTGTGATGCTCTGCCTTACAGGGGCCATTGAACTTCATAGAATGAAGGAAGTTCTTGGTCCAGAGCATGTTTTAAATCAAAAACAAAATTCTCTCTTCAGTTTTAAATTGCTAATGATGCAAAATCCATCTGCAATTTCCTTCATATGCTTAACAGACTGTGGCTTCACTGGCACAGGAGAAGAAAGCGTTTCAGAAATCAGGATCTTTTCCAGAAAATCCTATTGCTCTATTAGTATTAAAATAGACTAGGTTGCTAAGTTTAGCTTTTTGTCTGCTTTCAGCTATCGTAGTAAGAAATGGGGAGGGAAGCAATCTTTCCTTCTGGCTCTAGTTGTACGTTTTTGGACTTCAGAGATCAGTAAACAACGGAACATGTTCATTTACCTCACAAAGCAACCACAAGTCCCAACTATAATTATGGCCTCTAATGAGTTCCATCCAGGCAGGAGTAGCACAAATTCCAACTCCTGTGTACAGATGCTCATGTTATTTGCGTATCAAATTTCGGCAATGTTATTTTCCATTTACACAGAGAAGCTCAATTCAGATGATGAATGCAGTGATATTATTAACACTTGAAAAAAAGCATAGTAAAAATTTTGACAGACCTTTAGTTTAAGGACCTCTTTGGGGCTCTGCTATATTTTTATCAGTGTTGAGTATTGCTTGTACAGTGAAGAGTCTGAGCTTTTGCATTTCTAGCCATCCTTTAACAACTTAAAATTGCTATTTAGCTGGCCATTGAGATCCCGCTGTAATTTGAACGTGCTCCACATGCATACCTGTAGTAGCCTTCAAAAATTCCATCTTTTTTTTTTTTATATTGCAAAAGAAATGTATTTTTAATAGATCTCCATCAGGATCTCAAATCCCTTTCTTTCAGGCAAGAGTAATTAGGCGTTCCAGGGTACCCCCAATGATCCCTTGGTTTCACAGATACAAAAATAGATGGAAGAAAAAGTTATTAATATTTAGTTCAAACTTGATGGGTGGAGGCAGTCTTTTAACATATGAAATATGGCTGAAACTTCAGTGCATTCCCACCAGAAGTTCAAGAGATATTTTAGCAGCCTCAGGCCACCTAGTTAACATCACAGATTTAAAATATAACATTAATTGGATGTTTACATATTAGTACTGATAAGGGCACTTGCTAATTTGTAGCATGCATCTATGAGGCATTTGAGGGATTTGAACTGCAAGACTGCATACTTTCAATAGGCTTTTAAACAATCAGAAGGATTGCACTGCTTGGTACTATGCTCCATTAAATCTTATAGGAAAATTTTTTGTGAAATTGCAGCACTTTCCAACTTATCCAACTCTGATCTGTGTGAGGAATGTGTAGGTTTTACAGTAACCTACCTAAAAGTCATCCACTGCTTCAGTGTTATTTCAGGTTCCAAAAAACATGAGAAGTTTACTTAAAAGTCTGCATCACAATTTCACAGTTTTTATTTAGAAATGAAATTTTTTTAGAAAATCCCAAGTTTTCATTTAGCAAATACTGCTTGTGGCATCTACAGTAAACTGCTTGTTGTTGTGAGCTGTATCCCAATGAGGTTTCTTCCTTTCCTGTTTTGATTGTTTTCTGCAAATTATACTTAAGTCATGTGGCCAACTCACATGAGCTTCAGATGACTGAATGTGTAATTATGTTTTGTTATATATGACAATAGTGGCCAATATTCACAGTCAGACCCAGTTCCCTGTTGTGTGATATAACAAACACAGAATAAAGAATAGCCCCATTCCTAAATTGCCTGCAATGTAATTAAGAGCTGGCATAAAAAGCAGTTGCAACAAACATTAGAAAGGTACAGAGGAGAGATGATGGAAATCATAATAAGAAAGTTAATGTATACAGCATATAAATAAGATCATTCACAGCAGTATCGTAAGACTTACTTATATGTTTTATAAACTAGCACTTTAAAGCCAAACAAATCATTGCAATCAAAACTTATCTTCTGTGTGAATAAATACAGAAGAGTTGAATTTGAGAAGCGTCTTGGACAGTGCTACTGCTGTGTGTCTCTAAATTACTTGTGTGTCTTGTTTAAAGCAGCACTTTATAAACTGTACTGTCCACAACTAAATTAAATTGTATCTAAATCTACATTTCTTGGATGAAATAAAATCTACACCAAGCAAGAAGTATTTTGAAACTCCCACGCTGTTTTCAGTAGATGGCATGCTCATAGCCTCTGCCTTTTTTTTATTATTGCTATTATAAAATAATATTTTTATAATAATTATTATATATATATAATAATAACATGCACCCCAGTTATTTAGGCCTGTTTAGAGCAAGCTACTTCCATGAATAACTGCTCATCTAATTCCATGAGCATCTATTATTAATGTATGTGAGAAAATGTAACTGTAGTTAGCAGAGACTACTCCTGAACAACGTGAGCACAAAGAACTGTAGTGATCTCTTTGAGTTGAAAATTAGCCTTTCTTTATCTGCACGTAATGTTTACAAACACAGTAGTAACGGGGTGACGAAAATAAGGCACACGAAGAATTTAGTCGGAGTAAATTTTGTCTGATTTTAGTCATGACTGCGTGCTTTTCTCAGAAGAAAGACACCCATTCTTTTCTAAATATCCCAGCATTATTTCCCAGATAAACAGACCAACATTTCATTACCGTTCACAGTTGGTGCTCTGTAATTCTATGTAATTTTAATTAAAGAAGAATTCTGAGACAGTCTCCCCCTGTGCTACCACCAAGCATACAATTAAGTGTGTACAGTTTCTGCTGGGAACAGTCAGACAATGATTTCAGTTTAATAATTTATTATTGCTTCCATAGTTGTACCAAATAATAGCAATATAAAAAAAAGGCACAGGCTATGAGCATGCCATCTACTGAAAACAGTGTGGGAATTTCAAAATACTTCTTCCTTGGTGTAGATTTTAAACATCAGGAGCTTACAATTCTATCCTATGGATGCTGAAGAGAAGTAACTCCGTAGTACTGCAGTCTGAAAATTGGAGGGCCCTTACTGTATGCTTGAGTCAGGAAAGCAACATAAGCAATTTCATGTACAAACTTTCATCATCCTTTCAGTTTTGAATAAATGATTGTTCTAATAATTCTAATATTGAAGATCCAGTTTCTGATCTTGACCGTTCTGGCATTTTCTTCAAATCACAGTCAATATCAAAATAATAGTAGCACCTGGCTTTCTATAAACAGACACATCTGTGCTGATCTTTTCCAGCAAATTTTAAAAGCACGGCTTTTAGTTTAACTGCCCTTCCCTAGTCATCCTTACAGTGCTTCAGAACAACTCCTGTAAGTCTAGAGTGATCTTACCTAGTAGAATCTTAAATAAGGTTCATCCAAATTGAAGGAATCAACAATACGTTTGAGATTTTTTCAGATGCTGAAGTGAGTAATCAGGGAATTCACTTGAATGCTCACATAATGACAGAAACATATTTGAACTAGAATATGCATTGCAGTTCCTCATTGGTTTCATGTGCTCTCTTGTTACTGCCTTTATTTTTAAGAACTGTTAGAATGGAATATTAGAGTTTATGTCAGATGGGGGAAAAGAATTAGCTTGTAAATTAGCTCAAAATACAATTTAATCCAGACAAATGAAAACTATAAGGTTGCATTTTAGTTTTTTTCTTTCCAGTCAAAGAAAAATAAACCTTTAAAAGCAAATGTTATTCCACCAGTCCTCGATTAACAATTTCTTTTAGTTGGTGCTTAAGAGCAGTCCTCACAAGAAGCAGAGGTGATTCAGGTTTTCAGATATTCAAGATGTTGTCCTGAGTAGATGCACCTATCTGAAAATCACACAATTTGAGGGGGAAATGATACACAAATCAATGTCCTCATCAAAAGGAAACCTCAAAAGATGTGTCAATATCTAATTTTCTGAGAGAATGGTAGAGCTACTAAGATTTAAAATTGTTACTTGAGTTCAGTGTCACATTTACGAAACTTGATTTTTGTTTGAGTGCAGGGTCATCCCCTTCAGGTGTGGCATAAAGTTAGTGCCACAGTTCAATAAATTAAGAAGTACCCACTCTCCTTAACCATCATCCTACTCAGGTTATATATATAATGTGTGTCTGAGGTCTTAAACAGCTTCCAAGTAATTTCTAAAATTTTGGCCTTCAGAACTATCAAGACAGCTAACTTATAAGCTTATAAAGAATTTGTAATTTATAAATTATTGATTTGTCATACTGGAAGTTATAAGTGTATGAGGAGAAAGCTTCTTTATCTTAATATGATGGATTGCCTTCAGCTAAGTGAGCAAAAGGATGAGCAGAGATTTTCTGAAGTGTTCAGGCTATGCAGAAATGTGCTCATAGTGGTGTTAATATACATTTTACATCCAATTCAGCAGGAACACAATCAGACCACGGTCCCATTGCATTTGAGCAAGTGTTACCATTTTCAATCCCTTTCTGCTTTACTGATGCCAATAAGTGTTTCAAAAATATGAACTCTAGCTATAAGTTTGCAAGACACAAGGAAACACTTATGTCACCTGCCCATTTTCTTATGTCAAGATGTTGCTTGAGAAACACTTCAAGAAAAATAACCTCACTAAATAAGTAAATAAGTAAATATTGCATGCATCTTTGTTTGAAGCTTTCTTGAGATAAAATGTGTCTTAATATTTTTTCCAGACATTCGGGACAGTGGGGGACCTAAGCCTGTGATGGTGTATATACATGGAGGGTCCTACATGGAAGGCACTGGAAATTTATATGATGGCAGTGTTCTAGCAAGTTATGGGAATGTGATAGTCATCACAGTCAACTATCGCCTTGGGGTACTTGGTAAGAAGCTTTCAGATTTCCATTAATCCCTGATATATGTAATGTGATTCGTGTTATACATGAGTGTACTCTTCAAAAAAAAAAACCAACCAAACAAAAAAACATTATTGATACTGTTTTCTTTGGTTTAAAAATTTGTCAAAAAGAAAAAAAAAAGATTTTTTACTATGAGGATGAGATAAATGGCATTGCAAGTCTTATTTGTGTTGTTTGGTTTGCATTTAGTGATATCAAGCAGGTGTTTCCATTGCTGAGTAGTTCAGACCAGATCTTGTTTTCTGTGAATAGTGGCAATGCTTTACGTCATAGATAGGTGAATTAGTTATTTTTATATATATAAGTTAAGTCATAGACAATAATGTTTTTTGTTGGAAGTGATTAAGTTTTGATTAACAATTTTTTCATGCTTTGAAAAAACTAAGAACTTTATAAAAATATTATGTAGTAAGAGTTATACTTTATATCTATTTGTTTTGAGCTCCGTTGTGGTTTTAAAATGACTTGTGGTTAGAATTCAAATATCTCCAATACTTCTTTTCTAAACCAAATTGTAGAGTGAATAGAGCTACTTCTGATTGTTTCAAACGTGGTGAATAAGATATGCTGATGCTGCTGGTAGACTTGATTGGTATGTCTCTGGTTGGTTGTATTTCTAAAAAATATACTTTGTTATTTGTTCACCATGGTCACAGATATGATAAAAGTTGGACAGGTCTTGTGACAATGATATGATTGTTTGTTTTGTGCTGCGTGTTCTACTGCAATGTTACTTGCTAAGGCTCCTGCAGTAGGGTTCCAATTCTCAGATATTTTAAAAGTCAGAACAGTAATTTTGCAGTATTTGCATAGGTTCCCTGTAACATCTGAAGTAGCTCGATAAGCCAGGTGTCATTCAGAGCAGCAAGTTGGTTCTGAAGATCAGTGAACTCTATTTTCAGTTTTTGGGCAACACCAAGGTCTGCTACTCTGTTTTTTCTTTTGTATGGTCATTTTATTTTATCAACACTTTGTTTCTTTCTGTTTTGAAATCAATTAGCATAATAATTGATTTGTTGTTTTTTTTTTTCCTGCTTCATCATTTCTGCAATTTATCTCCAGTGGTGCCGTATTAAAATTTGCTATCTGAAAACAGTTTATTTTTTACTGGGAATGGATTTTGACTTAGATTTTGAAGACCTAATCTGTGGTAGTTGCCTTTTACAAAGGCTGGAATATATTCCAGAACAATCAGAAAAATGGCTGTTTGTTCCTGCACTTATCTCCTTAGCATCTGGTTGGAGGTTTCATTTGTGATGTACTTCTTTAAGGAAGAAAGTACTGATATTTTGCATGTTTGTCTCCCAATTTACTTTGAGTCCTTGGGCATATATTAGTGCTGTGGTTATTAATCTGTAATCTGTGACTATAAACAAACAAGTGCGCTTGTCCTTTATATTTCAAACATTTATGTGTATTTTATACCAGAAGGGTACTCTGTCCAGTAATATAGTAGCCGTCATCTGAAGAAATTGTTTATTTTTATAAATTATGTAGTCTGATTCCTAAATTTACTTGTAGTTGCAGTGTTTGAACATGCTCATTGCTTGAAAGATGAGAATTTCTTCATTAACGGTAATGGCTTTTCCTTTTGGAATTTTAAGACCACCTGAGGTAACCCACTGCTAACATCTTACTGAGCCTGGGAGGTTTCCATTTGTGTTTGTGCTTTTGTGCTTCTTTGACTTTTGTGCTCTTACAGAGCTTTCAAGGAGCGGAGTGTTAATTTTCGTTCAAGTGGGACCTATTGCAGTAAAACCTCTAAAACTCACAGCAGAGTCTGGTGATTGGCATGTATACTTAAGATTACTTTCAAACCAACTAAAATAATCCTTTATCAAGTTTGTAGTGCTTTCTTAGTAAAATAAATGTATTTTTTAACTATATGTAAAAGTCAGGTATTTTATTTCCGGTACAATGCCATCTACCAGGAATACAATAAATAATGGTTACACGTCTCTAGATAGGCAGTGTAGAAACATGCTAGCAATCAAAAAACAAAATTTGCACAGTTTGCTTTTTTTTTCTTCCAGGTTTCTTTGTATTTCTTAGTGTGTAGACAATTGTGTAAGATAGCCTCAGAGTTGGACTCTTGTGTAATCACACAAGATATCAGGTTTTTCTGTTTTCAAACTTGTACTCATCAGTGTACAGAAATGCTTGTCCATAACGGTACAGCAGAACATTACTCTTTTCAGTGGCATTAAAAAAGACACGCTTTTACAAATACACAGCTGACAAATTCTCAGCTTCCCTTACCTGACTCACATCCCATAAGATTTAGCTTCTCTGTCCATTGCTTGTGGGAAGACTAGATGTCACTTCATTGCTGTGTAAAATGCCTGGCTGTATGGGGAAAATAATATAAGGATTCTTTCTTTGAAAGGTAATATAGGGATTCTTTCTCCACAGGAGAAGATTTAGGGACTATCTTCCCATTTCTCATGGCTGGATTTCTTGTATCAGTCATTGTGGCTGAATATCTTAATATAGATGATCCATGTGAGTCTTAGGAGTTCTGCCATTGGTTTAACCAGGATTCTCCCTGTGACATTTCTTAACAAGAAATCCGGTTAAGGAAATGTTTAGAGTTTTTGTCCGAACTGATAGTAATGGGAAGGGAGGATGTGTATTATATTGGATTCTTTTCATTATTGTTATTAAGTCCATAGCAGGCAACTCTTGGTACAGTTCAGAGTATTTTCTTTTTATTCTGAGCTGAAACAATCTTTGTCCTGTAGATTAATCTGCTTGAGGCAGTACATTTTATAGAGATGCGAGATTTGCTTCTTTCTAAAATTTTAGAATGCTTAGAAGTGGAATGTCTTTGGTAAAGATAATAATAAAAATTGAAGTGTGGAGCAAGTGCATTTATAAACCAAACAAAAACCCTGAGAGTTCTCTGACCCAATTTTGTCTTTGTCTGAAGCAAGTCTGAAAATGAAAGTCTGTTAGAATCTTTCCTTAGATATTGATGAGATGGAGTAGAGAATTGTTTGCCCTGGAAACTTGGGGAGTACTGAATAAGAAACCATTGGAGACAGACTATTTATATCTTCTTTACAGTCTTTTTAAATGCGAGTCTTGTGCAAGCAATCTTTTCTAGTCAGTAGTCTGATGTCCTTGAAGGACAGCAAGAAGTAGGTGCAGACAATTTTTTATAGTTTTATAGCTTATTTTTATGAAAAGACAGATTTGAAGATAAATTTGGGTTTTGAACTCAACTAAATTAAGTTTTCAAATGTTTATCTAAAATATCTCCAGCTGGTAAAAAGGCAGGAGCTTTTTATTTAAATTTCATAAAAGAAACGTAAAGGGATTATAAAAAGAGTTTATTTAACATCCAGGCAAAGATCATGATAGATGGATTTAATACCCCCAGTGCTGTTTTCTATGTTCTTTCTTTTGAAAAGGAGAAGCCAGCATTGGCTTCTTCCCCTTTAGTTTAAGTTTCCAGGAGGAAAGAGAAAGTTGTAAACTGATTTATGCCAACTGAATACACATTTATTCATTTTATTAATTTCTGTTTCTTGCTTTTGATTATCTTTTGGCCACTGGAGTTTAATCGATCTGAAAGAAAAACATTTTTAACGCAGTTCACGATTAAACTGAATTGAGTGATGGAAGAATAATTCAGAGGAATCTCTAAGTAAACCACTGCTTTAAATTTCCCAATTTTTTCCTCTTCATGAGGCAATGGTTTTTCCCACAGAAACAGTGAGCTGTCATTCCAAGGTTTTTTTGGCCATTTTTTACTTTTAATGACAGTTTGTAATTATTTGCACTTTTATTGTAGCACTATGTTTGAAAGGCCTGGTTTCCTCATAAATATTATTTCCTTATTTTGCCAATGATTGAACTTAAATCAATGAGACTCGTAAGTACAGTGCTTCTCGATACAGAAAAGCCTGGTTTGCCCACAATTTGAAGCAATACAACAAGAAAATTGTTGCTTATGCACAGAGCTTTTGACAGGAGCTATTCTTAGAGTCCTATTGTGTTCTTCAGCCTAAACTTCAATTTTTCAATAGTTTGTTGTGTCAGATGGCTATGGTGGGCTGAAGCGGTCGTGTAAAATAAGATACTGAAGCAAAGGAAAGCAAAGCAAAAACACTGCAGCGAAAGTTGTTTCTTACAACTTCTTATGTTTCTTTTGTTAGCAGCTGTGAGAATTTTGTGAACAATGAAGTGAACAGAGGATGAATCTTATTACGCTTTAACATTATTTGTTGATGTATGTTAGAATACATGTGTTTGGAAAATAGGCTTGAAAATATATTTTGCTCCTCACATAATGCAAGCCAACCAGCAATATGTTACAGGCAAAAGAGTGACATGAAATATAGACTCAGCCCTGCAGTACGTGTTGGGCAATTTGTCCCAGGCCTTGCATTTCTGCCATTACCCATGGGTTGAAGAACTAACTATTTTGACCATTTGCAGGATCAAACACAGGGATGAGCACACACAGCAAAAAAAAATCAGAGCAATTTTGAAGTACCTGGCCATTTATCAGGGAAGTTGGACTAGCTGACCTTTGCAGGTCCCTTCCAACTCAAATGATTCCATGATTTCAGGAGTCTAGTTCCACTGTGATTGACTGGAAGACATTGTCTTGTTTTCTTTTCATTTTCTTTCCTAAGTAGAATAGAAAACTAATTTATTTCAGTGCTTTCAAATTAGATCTGATTTATTCTATTTGTTAAACTATTTGATTCTTTTTTTGGGGGGGTAATAATTTACTGAGTATTTTTTCCATCAGAAAATGTTTTGCTTTTGTTTTTTTTCTTGCCTTGCCTTTTCTATCATGGTAATAGTACTGAAAATATTAAACAGAAGATATCTTTCAAATATGTTTTCAATACACTCAATAGATGCTTTCAAAAATATCTATTAACTTTAGACATAACCCTTTCAAAAATTGCTTCATTGACATTTAGGCATTTTTGCCTGTATAATCCATGGCCTATTCTGCAATCTGGTGAACTGTCTTGCCCCTCAAAAATAATCCTCTTCACCTATCCATGTCATAGTAACTATTCAGTTTATGTAACAGTGGAATAAGAAGGTTTGTGTTAGTTAGACATAAGAGGGAGAAAAAAAAAAAAAAAAAAAAGCAGAGATTATTTGGCTGCATTGCTTAGACCATGAAGTTTTCTTTTACAGTTCACAATTTAATATCCAGTAAAATGGGAAAATGTTTGATCATTAGTGACTGTGACAAGCACATCCATTACCTTTTTATGAAACCTTAAAGATACTATCAGGAGCTGGCATTTCCTTCCAGCTTTGCTTTACCACAAAGAGGTCTCTGATGAGCCTTTTTCTACTCTCTCTTTACTAATATATTTGAGTAGAAATGATAGATGAATTGAAAATTATATATTATTGCCTAATTAAAAGTACATTACACTGAAAGTAAAGATGGAAAATTAATAGCAAAGCACATGAAAATGTGCAGTTGAAAATCATTCATTTAAGTTTTCTGAATTGGATGAACATACAGAGAATGTGATTCATAAATACTTTTGAGGACCCTTGACAGCTTCGTAACAAGTTTCTATTAGATATAAAAATATTAACTTGTTCGTAGGTGAAATTTTATCATTTTGAGGTGACACAGAAGGGAACTTGTCCTGAAGGTTTTATCTGACCCCACCTTATCCTTGAGCATCGCTGTTTCTTCATATGAAGCACTCCAGATAAATTTAATACTGGATAAATAGAACAGGCTAAGATAGAAAGCATGCTGCAGCTTTCTATTCCCTCTGGTGACATACTTCACACGGTCTGATTTACACATAGCATTCTAAAAATGTATTAGACAATTCTTATTTAATATAGTAGGTAACCTCAGGTCAACACAGATTGCAGGAGGCCCAAGCACAACTCATCTAGATTTACAGTGTCCTAATTTCATAGATCTGCTAATAGAATTAGCATTTGGATCTCAAACCAGCTCTAATTAATGACATTTTAGTGGCTTTTTTGTGAGCTAGTATCAGCCAAAGGGAGTCATGTATGCAGTGAAGCAGAGAAAGGAAGATTGCCACATTTGAATCTGTACCATCAAAATGACAAAATGAACTTGAAGTAAACAATAGGGTATTGACTAGATACATTTAAAGGGTCAACTGCAGTGCACAGCATGCAAGATATTTATGAAATGGGAACCCTGAATATATAGTGCACTTTGAAAATAAACCATTTCTTTTCTATTTGTGCTTTTTCTAGCACAACAAATTGACATTATCCATCTGCTTAGATAGATGAATATATACTCGCTTCTTTATTTTTCAGGGCACAGACATTATTTTGTTTGCCATTGAATAGGTTTCTGTCTTGGTACAGGTACCCTTTGACTAACAGGTTTGTTCTAATGTTTGTCATTAGGCTTCTTCTTTGGTAAACAAAAAATAACAACTAACAAACTTAAAAACTATTTGTTTTAGTATAAGAACAGTTTGTGTCATTGCTGTAAAGAGAAATTGCTTTTTGGTAAGATAAGTTCCCTTGATCAATATTAATTCATATAACAAATATATTTCAGTTTTGACAGATTAATCTTTGAACTCATAATAAACTTCAACTTGATAATATTTGTGAAATAGGAAAGAGAAAGTGTTCATTGAAGACTAATTATGGAAATCTTACTGCCTCGGGGAAAAAAAATTAAATCTTTGACCCTATTATCCTACATGAAGTTTGTAATTCTTACCATCTAGTTATGTGTAGCTACCTGCACTTTCCTCTAAGTAATATTTGACTAAATTACTTTTACACTGTCATTGATCCCTGCACATAACTTCTCATCTGCAGTACTACAAATGTTTTGTGTATTCAAAATGTATTATCTTCTATACAGCACTCTAAGCCTTTGGCTTCTTGATGGGAGACCTGTTAGGGCACCAAAGTTGCCCCTGCCCCCCAAGCAAACGGAATTTTCCAGTATGCCACACTTCCCAGGAAAGGTTCTGTAAGCCAAGAAGTGGGAATAAATTAGGACTTCTATGCAATCTGATCTCACTGCAGAGCATTCCAACACTGAAATAATCTTCTGATTTTCAACCAAGGCAGAAAGATTAAGAAGTTATTAAGATCATAATAATGTAACGTTAAGAAATATTCTATAGCTCAGCATCTAGATTATATCTCTTCCCAGATATAGCACAGTTAGCACAGAAAGCATGGTTTTGAATCCCCATTTCGTTGTATTTTATTACGTATGTTGAAATAGTCATGACTTTTCTAACATGTAAATGAAGCAGTTTTGTATACTTCTGATCCTTGGAAGCAATGGATAACATAACAAGGAAACAAGGATCTTGATTGAAAATGTTGTTCACATTTTTCAACCTATTGAAATGCATAATACTGCTCAAATTTTATGTTTCTGCATGTGTGATGTAGTTTACAATTGGAGGTGCTAACTCAAATACTGATTTGATGCTTCTTTGCTGTAATACCTCATGATACTTTTTGAATGAATTGAGCAAGCTCTGTATTCTAAAGTTGTCACAGAACTTTCTAATGGCTCTATATTGTAATATGAACAGTAGATTTAGAAGGTCCAAAACTCTTGGCAGCAGTACAGGTCATAGATTTGTTCTTCAATCTAGTGGGATCCATGTGCAGATAACTACCTCTGCTAACACAGAAAAGCGTATGTTAAAATATAGCAACCTGCATTACTTTCCAAATTGAATATATAGGAGACCACATTGTTTGGTGTGCTGTTTTCTTACACTTCCTGATGTACTGAAAAATATTTATTATTTTGTGAATATTGAATTTGAATATGCGCGTTTCATGGCAAACTGCTAGATGAAGTCCTACAGAAGACTGGGTAAATGATGAATATTGATAAATATCCCTTTTTATGCAAAGTACAATAATTATCTTCAAGCAAATGTAAGCGATAGATATTGATGTCTTTGTAGAAGTATTTTCAGTATCTCTTGTTTTGTACATTTTGCAAACTAAACAGTTTGGAAAAAAGTAAGATGATGTATCTTTTCTAAGTGTTTGAAATATCTGCTGCATGTCTCAGGGGGTCTATCATTGCTCAAAAATGAGAAGTAAGACAGAAGGTATACTTGGGCTTTTTCATTACTCTGCAGTAATATTTCACGTTTTATGTGCCAGGATTCTAATGTAATAGAATAAAAATGGTGAGCAGTCTTTTTCTGAGATATTCACTATGTGTTCAAGAATTCCACTGATTTTGAAAATGATTCCTCACCGTACATTTCTGTTAGCTGTTGAATGTTTGATTTCATGAAATCTCCCACATTCATCATGATCTGTTCACCTTCTCAGCACTTTTCATCAGGATTCTGGTTGAGTGAGTTGCCGCAGGTATGCTGTAAAAATTTTTGAGGTTGTTTTGTTTCTCGTTAAGTGATAATGAAGTATTCAGTATGAAACAGAAATAGAGGAGGCATAGTAAAATATAGATCCAAAGTTTAAAAAAGAAAAGGCAAGCATCTCCCTAGCTTGTTTTTCTACTTAGGTTCTAATGTTCCATGGAGTTGGCGAACATTAATTGGTATCTTCTCACTGATTTCAACAAGAAACATATGGGTAAATTAAATTCTTTCCCCAAAAGTTTGTTTCCATCTCTACTTGCTTGTATAATGTATTGCACATGAGTTGATTTGCTTCTGTGGCTGTAATTTCCCTTTCAACGTCAGGAAAGTACTCTGACTCAACTGAAAATGGTTTTGCATTTCATCTGCAGGGCTTTATTAAAGCACTGAGACACAATAGGGTGTGCTTTACAGGGCCATTAATGTATGCCCCATGTGTGTTGTGAGGCATGAGGCCAAAGGCCATGTGCTTTCAGCTACCCATGAACCATATTAATGACCCTATAAAATACACTCTTGAGTGTCCTAATGCTATTATAATTACTCACTTTATTATTACATGCCTCTTCAAAAAAAATTCTCTAAATATTTTCCTTTCCCTTTTATACAGCCCTTAACTAGGAAGGCTACTTTATGGGAGACTGAAAGGGAAATGTTCACAATAAAAAGAATATTAACATTCTTTTCATCATTTCTTTCTGGTAATTTGTCTTTTAACACTTCATAGACCTGTACATCCTGAGTATTCCAAGCTTAGAAACAATCTCTGAGTTTTTCCTGTTGTCATAATGAATAGCTGTTTGGATGCATGTTGCTAGATTTTGTTTTTCATTAACTTCTTAAATTTATATTTAAAAGAGAACTCAAAATGGAAAAGTGCTCATTATTTCCCATTTTTTTCTTCTTGATAGAAAAGGAAAGAAAAATAATTTACTTGCTTTCGCGTTGCTAATATAGTTATTTTCTGATGTGAGTTTTCTCCAGCTGAAAATGTTTTGTGTGTTACTGATAGACAGCAAGGTTCTACCTGCATTTTCCAGCAATTGCAGAATTCAGCATCTGATTTAATGACTTCTGTCTTTGCAGTTGTCTCTAAGCTGAATGCTATGGAAGTAACAATCAGAACGTAATATTTAAGACTGCATTTTTAAAGACCTTTAAAATAATGCATAGGTGTTTTTTTTTTTCTTTTTTTTCTTTCCCTCTGTATGGGCATGTAATATTTCTTCATCCTCTGAAAGTTCCATGTAGATTTTGGATGGTTTCCTTTTATAGATGGATCACAGGGAGTGTTTTGATCTCAGGTTCAAATTCAGTCATGGCAGCAGATGTTTTTGTTGATAAGCTTCTTTTGAGAGTACTGTGGGCAAACAAATTTACAAACAGGAAGATATTTAGTGTAGTGGAACTGGTAGTTTTGAAGAAGTAGGATCATAATAAATGCTCAATTTAATTTTTTTTTTTTTTCTCTTCAGATGTACAGAAATGAAAAAAATAGCATTATATGGCTATAGTTTATCAAAGATGCAGCTAACAGTTAGAAATAATCTGGATAATCTTAAGGACACATTTTTTCAGACAGTGTTGTCATGTGACCACTCCAAATTCCAGATTACCAGAACAAGACCTCTTGCAAAGCAGTTGCAAGCAGCTGTCATGATCCTCAACTTTGGTAGAACCTTGTCTATTCTTACTAGGATCAGCCACAATTAGAAAATACCATATGTTGTACCAAAGAGGCAGTGATGTGCAGTGTCCACAGGAGAAGCAGTTGCTGTTGATGCCTCTGATGGAGGATCTTGTTCTGCTGCCTGGAGCTCCAAGGAAAGGTTGCATCATGTACTTAGCTTTCTTTTTATTCCTGTTGTTACTATCACCTTTGTAGCCTACCACCATTGCACTAGCAGTATGTGAGTCTTCCTCTGCTCTTCTGTGGTTTTCTTCTACCGTTCAAAAGAAAAAAAAAAGAAAAAAAAAGGAAAGATGGGACTAAGTAGGTAGGTTTATTTCCAATTAATGATTGAAAACTGGCATTTGGATGATTGAAATAGATAAACGAAGTTCCCTTCCCTTGCTACACTGAGAAGAGCTTTTGTCATGAGATGTGCACTTTTCATTTACACAAGTGCTTAGTTAGTCTTTTGCTGCTAAAACTCCTGAGTCCTTTAAAACGTTTTTCATCACATTCTGTGTGGTTCCTCAACATATCCTCCCTGGAGATCTGCGCGAGCTAGGTAAAGATAATCAATCTCACTCTGAAAGAAACAAAATTACTTGTGACGATCAATGTCCACTAATAGTTAGTTGTTGTTAAAGTCATCTTGCAAAGTTGCAGAACCCAGCAAAAATTCATCCAGAATTTGGTTCTGAACTTTCCATTGCCAAGTAAGCGATATGCAGGGCACCAGAAGAAATGAAAACAAGCATATTGAAAGGCTTTAGTTTTCACTAGCTTCAACTTGAGTTTGTATAAAATGAGGAAGATTTTTTGAAAAACATGTATCTTTACAGGAAATGAAAATGATTGGCAGTGCTGATCACTGTCTCTGGGAAAAAATCTCTTGAACAAGTTATTTTCCTGAGCTGAACTTTCTAGGAGTATTTACAAAAGGCACCTCCGTATGCAGACTGACATCTGTTTGTACTTATGAACCAGCCCTAGCAGTTAGAAGTTGAACTCAAAGTAAAATCTGTAAACATTAAACCCCTACCCTTGCATGGGTGCTGTGTTGGGTGGGATGATTGTGTTGCTCACACAGGTGTCTAATAGCACGGGAGATGCCCTAAGGTATCACATCTGGCATCCAGCTGTTGCTGGAAGGGCATGGATCTTTATTTGTGAAACAGTAAGCCCTGTGAGGCTGCCTTGCAATCATCTCTCAACCAATCTGTATAAGTGGCTGTCAGGAGGCAGTAAAGAAGATGGTGATAGACTCATCTCAGTGATATCTAGCACAAGGATAAGCAGCACACATACAGGAAATCCTAATAAGGAAAACCTTTTCACTCTAGAGGTGATCAAACACTGGAGCAGGTTTCTCGGACAAGTTGTGAAGTCTCCATTCCAAAGAGATGCTCAAACCCCACCTGGATGTGGTTCTGTGTAACCTGCCGTAGCTGACCATGCTTCAGTAGAGGATATGATAGACCAAATGTGCAGAGGTTCCTGCTACCTGGGATTGTGATTCTGTAATCCTAAAACCCAGGAAAAGGATGATCAGCAGCAAATGAATTGTTCTCTGCTTGCCTGTCTGATCTTTGTACTCCTGACAATCTTTGTAAGCCTTTCTAAACTATAGATTGAACTCGTGAAAATTAATAACCCATTATAAGGAATCTTAGACGCACACACACTTAAAAAAAAAAAACCTAACAAAAAAACCTCCAAACTATGCTCTTCTGTCAAACATTAATCACTCTACTTTAATCTACATATTATTTACATCTACTTATTAGGGCTTTTTCAATTGGAATTTTTCTGGAAGGGGGCTCTTGATTTTGAGTTGTAAAGACTGCCTGAAAGTTATCAGTGAGTGGAAGACTATTTTTTCTTTCCATTTTTCCTCTGCTTTTTCTCTTAGGAAGGATTCCTGTGTAAAGTGTACCTGCACTGATAAACGTCGGCTCATTGTAGTTTGGTACCAATTGTAGGTTCAGCCTGCCAACCACTGACCTATGTGGCATTCTGTTTTTTTCCTTTGTTTTAGTCATGCCAGGAGGTGTTTTCTGTGTTCTCACTAATCTCTCTGTTCCTTTTCCAGAGAATTTCACAATTCCTGACCACCTATTTTTTTTTACATCTCTTGATACACATTGTAAAAGCATATGTTGATGAAGACCAGTTTCTTCACTGAAAACTGCCTACTCTACTGGTGAACACATCATTTAGGGTACATTAGCAAAATTCTAAAACCTTACTTTTTGGAACCTGATCATACTTTAAAAGCAGTAAAAGGAAAAAAAATAAATTGCCAATTACAGCTAATAGCTTTCAGCAGTTGACACGTATAAGGCAGATTGAAGGTGCTTTTAATAGCAGCTTCTCAATAAATGCAAGTACTGAAATGCTTTGGAATGAAGCAGTGGCAAAAAGCAGGTTTGATGTCCTGTGCTTAACAACTTGCAGAATGCAGTATGCTGTTTTAAAGACATCTTTGGGAATTCCTCTGTAAGAATACAACTGATAAATAGTTTTGTTTTCCTTTCCCTTGAGAGTTTTTACATATAACTGATACTTTTTGTGCCATTTTCTTTAAGAATCCCTAAAATAATGTTGGTTTTAAAAGAATACAAGGTTGAGAAGGCAAGGCTAGAGATAAACCTCATTACTTCATCAAATTTGTCATTAAGATTGAGTCCTTAATGTAAACATCACATAGGCAAATCAAGTTCTGTTTTTCTCTTGAAAATGAAAAAAAAATGTCGTGCATATTAAATCACCTTTCAGAAGGAATGTAACTGTAATCATAGTGATTGAAGAATTTCAAGAACTTGTTAATAGTAAGATAGGTCAAGAAATAAAGATCACTCACTGAAACAAGGTTTCTGAACATTTTTGGTTTTGTGTTTTTCAGTGCTCTGTGAAGCAGATGAAGTGCAGATGAAAGGTTAAGAGAGTAATAAACAAAAGCTTGAATTTGATTTTGATGTGCAAACTGCACTTTGATCTTCAGACTGTAAAACACTGCTACTGGGTCAGCACTAACACTCAGCACAACAAACAATCAGTTGTTCAGTGTGGTATAAAAGTCACAACTCTTTTTTTTTTTTTTTACTCCATGAAAAGAAACATAGCTGTGGCAAAGATACCTGTACCCAAGGAAGGAAGAGAGAATGGAGGTGTTTTATCATTTCGTGTAACTTAAAACAACTTTAAACATGCGTTTATCGAATATTTTCATCAAAGTGCTGTTGATCATTAACACATAAGACTATAAAAGGGGATTTGCATAAAGTACTCAGTAATGATATCTTGAAAACACCATATTAATATATGATATTACTTAAACCCGGAAACAAATTGTAAGTTATGTGGTAACTAAAATAGATCAATTCTTATATTTCCATCAGATGAAATTATGATGTAATTTTTGACTGCATTTGTGATATCTGACAATATAATTCTTAGAAAATACTGTGTTGTTCATAAGGAAAGCACTAGATTGTAATTACTAGTGTAATGTAACCATGAGATGGTATTCAATCAAGAGCAAAAAAAAAAAAAAAAAAAAGAGCCCAAAAACCTACTCAGAAGATTCCTTAGGCCAAAAATTAGTCAGAATTTTTATTTATTTTCTTATATTAATTTAAATGTTGCTTTGCTCCTGTCATGGGGAGACCCACCTGATGTTGATCTCATTTCAGTCTATTAGACCATCTTTATTCTATGGGTTATCCCTCATGTTTGCCACTGTTCAAAATTTGGCTTGCAGGAAAGGAACTGTGCAAAGTAAGTGTGAGCCTCTGTGTAGTATCACAACATTGGTGCAAGCCAGTTTGGCCACACGTGTGAGAAAACCCTTTTTTTGGTGTCCTTTACAGTTGTTTCTCAGCAGAAGAGACAATTTTGGAAATACCCAGATTGTTAAAACTATCTGTAAGTTACAGATGCTCCTGTGTGTTGTGTAACCGCCTGTTAATTATACCTGACCAATTCATTAATGAATTTCTCATTTGGTTCATTAGAGAGAGGAGAGATGGCGCTTTTGATTCTGAGATTTCCCATACTATAGTTATGTACTGGCGAAATGTTTGGTTTCTGGGGTGCAACAAGCAGATTAATATAAGGTATCTCCTTCTATGTTTTGCATTTGTTTTGTTTCTCAGCCAGTGAATGTTGGCTTTGCTGCCTGCCTGTACACAGCCGAGTGCAAACCATGAGGGGAAAGATTATTGCTTGCTTCTTTCTTGTTCTACACCAAATAGCAGGTAGCAGTGGCATTTCCTTTCCCTTGATCCTCCAGCTTATACCAGGCACTTTACACTAGTGAGTGCATAATACTTAAAGCTATTGCAGCACGGTGCACCCTGAGAGATTCTATTCCAGGATTTCACGTCAAGGAGCTTGAGTGCTGTATTGAATTGTGTGACACATAGGGAAGTTAATAAAGCACCTGTGTAGATCTAAAAGCCAGAATGTGCAGTATCCTTACATTTGGAGAAGTAATACGAGAGAAATCAGAATTTTGGCATTATAATCCATTTATTTTTCAGAAAGTTGTGTTTAATCTCTTGTCCGTCGCATAAAAAGTTTGAATTCCGAGTGAAACAAAATCAAATATCATTGCTAGTCTTATATTTTTCTGCCAGAATAACGCATCTCAATATTTAAGAAGGAAATAATGATAACTTAAAAAAAAAAAAAAAAAAAAAAGAGCTGCACTGATACCTGTTTTTTATGCTGCTTATTTGGTCAGACACTGTGCTGTATGTTTTTATGGGACAAACATTCTTTGTTACTTCCTTGCGATAAATGTTTTCAGACTATAAATTTATATATGGTTTGTATTGGTAGAAAATGGAAAAAACGAATAAATGATTGAAATATTTTTTTCCAGCCAGGCCTTTTGCTGCGTAGCTCTCCATATTATTTTCAGAAACTGCCTATGCCAATATTTCTATTTTTGTTTTAGAGAATAATTAAATTGTAAGGCCTAAGGCTATCTGAAATTGTATCAGTAAAAAAAGTTACCAAAGCGAAATGTGTCATTGCATGAGGGATGGCATAGAGGAAATAGAACAGCAATATCAGAATGATTCTTCTAATTAGCTTAGGTTCATTGTTGTTTTCAGTAGTTGAGTTATATGGCTTCCAGAGCCTAGCAGGGAGAAAAACAGAGGGAGTTGCATGTAACTGGCACGGGTACAGATAATGCCAACTGGCAAACATGATTTGATATCTCTGTTCAGAGTTTAAAAGTATAGTGTTTCTTTCAATAGCTCTTTTTCTTCCTCTAATCTCATAGATTTTTTAGCTCTCTTTTTTTGATTACTCATATATCTAAAAAGAAAGATTCTCCCACACCCATCACCATTAACTCAGTAAATCTAGGTGTCATCTGCCTAACAGTATAATGAGCAGTAATAGCTCATAATGACCATAATGAGCACTAACAGCTGAACATGTCAAATATACTGGAAAAAAAGAATAGTTCCCTGTGGGACTCCAGCCTCCTCAAAGTGGAGTTACTAAGTGCTACTGTAGATAGCAGTAAACTACTGAACTGCAGTGTAACCACAGCTTGTTCAAAAAATTTTTCATGGAGAAAGCCAACTTATACGTGACATTTTTTTGACATTATATTCATTATAAAGTAAGATTTCTCAGCAGATTTTGAAACAAACCAGATATTTGAGTTTTCAATCAAACAAGAAGGTCAAGTTCTTCTTGTTAGGGCAAAAGCATAATACAAATGTAACCCTGGCCACAGGACAGCGTACTGATTTACTGTCTGATAAACTTTGAACAAATTATTTTTGAGCACACTTGGGCATTTAAGGATGCAACCTTAATATTCCTGTTTTACCCTATCTCTACAGCAAAAGCATGTCTTGGGAACAGCAGTAGTGGGATAGGCTATGCTCCATTCCTATTGCAGCGCATGTGGCTACGTATGTCCTAGATTAATTTCTCTGATTCATCTGACACAGAAATTTGTTATTTAGCAGTTCTTGCGTTTCAGGCCCTTGTAAATATTCAGACATTTTGTAATAATTTTAGCTTTGTTTTACTCATCTGTCACAGTGAAAGTTTTTCTAGCTGGAAATTTACATTTACAGATATCATGTGTCCCTTGATACTGGATGATACTCCATGCAAGAAATAATGCTATTTAGTAATAAAGTGGTCTTTTACACCTCTATAAAAATTCAACTACTTTTTGATCCATTTCATTCTAACTTTTCTGTAGGTTTTACTCCTTGAAGTAGTTTCTGGCTTACATGCTGTCAGTTGTATTCTGACTGAAGTATTTTAGCTCCACTAGTCTTGCAGCAGAATTCAAAACAAATTTATATCTGGTTGCACATCATGGCTAAGGTAGTATTTTGCAAAAATAGTCAGCTTTTTGTTCAGTATTTCAGAGAGGCTGTGTTTTCTCTCAGGTCACATGGAAAGTTTTGGAAGCTGTGGCTTCCAAAGAGGACAATGTAATTGCCCATATCTGTTTACAAAGTAATTGACTATTTATTTTGCCTGTATATACAAAACTCTGAAATTGCAATGCAGTGTTTTGTTTTCAGTCCTACAATGAACAGTCATCAAAATTGTAGGAAGAAATGAAATACATTATCAAGTATTTCCTCAAGTAGATTTTGGGCTTTGAAGATGTTACAGAAGTAATACATTTGACTAAAATTGATTCAATTCTCTTTAGCTCAAACCAACAGCTAAACTATCTTGGTTTTTAAGTACATGAATATTCTTCTCAGTAGGTGGTACAATTTGTTTCTCCTCAAGTAATTGCATTCATGTGGATATGTTTGCCACATCAAGGCCTGAGAGTTTAGGAGTGTCAGCATCTATCAGACAAACAACAGGAGAATCTTAGGTAATATAGAAAAAAATCTTGTTTTATTAATCAGTAAGAACGGTGAGCCCAAGCATGTTGGTCTTCTGAAGACCAATGTCACTGAGTCTTGATGTAAGTACAGTCGTGCCACCTACATACGCACTGTACATAACTACAGATTGCACTGATCTTAGCAAACGTTCTATAAAACCCACTTAGGTATAAAATTTTTCAAGGAATACTAATCAGTGATACTTCTGTAATGGGAAAAATTGTACTGGTTCCATAACAACCTCTTCGTTCAAATGTTATTTAAAACTGAAATCAGAAACCGCACTAAATACCAAAAATTCTTTAATAACTGAATGTTCGATGTTACTATCTTTAATCATTGGAAATTATTCTTAAACAAAGGAAAATCTATCCCACAGAAGGTAGTGACCAAAGATTCTGAAATGATTCAGAGAGGGTTGATTTTTAGAATTGTGTTTAATTTTTTATCAAACTTACTGTTTTTTAAAAGACATGAGTCTTTTCAGAAGATAAATAAGGGATCGGTACTTGAAGGAATTATCTATAATTAGTGCAGCTAAATGTTCGTTATGACATCTATCTTCTTTTTTTTCCCTTTCTTCCTCTCTCTCTCACCTCTTCTTTTTTCTTTTTTTTTTCCTTACTTCACAGATAACCATCTGCTTAATAGCAGTTTCTCACACACTTTTGATTCTGACGAGAAAAGAATTTCTTTAATTAGTGTCTTATTTTTATAACTTATGTGGACTAGGAATGCATAAATCTGAAAAGTTTCTAAAAGGTTTAATAAAAATGGACAAAGTGAATTCCTACTTGAAATTAATGTCTACTTTGTATCCATAAATGATTGCTTGAAACCTATGGAATTTATTCTTAAGCCAAAGAAATCTACCCACAGACAATAGTGAGCAAAGTCTCTACATTCCAGGTATTCAGGTGTAATCACCAATGGGTGAGTGCCAACAGAAAATCAAAAGCAAAACAACAACAAACACACAAAAACCATCAGACCTAGCTATCTGAATATTTTGATTTTTGAATAGAGTTCATAAGTCATTAATATCCAGATCACACTTCTCTTCTTCATCTTCAGGTCATAGTTAGAATTTATCAATTTGAAACATATATTACAATTTTTTTGTTTGCTTTCTAGCTATTGTTAAATCACACATAAATCTCCAAAGTACAAATCTCTGGAGAGAACATCATAGGCATTATTTTTTGCCCTTCCTTACTCAGAGTCTGTCTGCATACTAATAGTGGTTCCTTCTGTTTAAATTCATTAACCAGTACATTTGGATAAATGGAGGGCGATTGCTGATGAGAGCTATCAAAGTTACGAGTGGGACCACTAAAGGCAATGGATAACTGCAGCTACAATATATTTTATGGGACAGAGCACCAGACTTGGTGAACTTGTGAGGACACAAGTTAAAATCTGGAGAATTATAAACATTACTCTTTCTTTCCAATTTTTGTCTAGATTGTACTATTTTATTGGATAAACACCACTTCAGACAGATAACTTTCCAGTATTTTTCTGTTTTCCAGCATCAGGTCTTGTAGTTTCCCTTGGGTATTTCAGAGCAAAACAGACTTTCAGCTATTCTTAGCCCATTCTACACTAGTGACACCAGGCCTAATTGGCCTATAATCTATTCTGAAAGATTCTTGCTGTAATACCTGCAAAACCTTTTTACAGATGCTGTTTCCTTACCCAAATAGAAAACTTCTATCTCTGGTCAAGATTTTGTTTTGTCTTTAAAAAGAAAGCAAGATAAAAGCACAAACTTAAGTCCTAAATGCAGTCAGCTGTGAAAATGATGCTTTGTGGTCCAGGTGATACAGAAATCAAATGCAAACAAGAATGAGTCAGGCCCTAAAAGAAACTGATCTGAGCAGCTGCTAATTAAGAAAAAAACGATGGTACACAGTTGGTTACTGCTGTAATTATTGTGTAGATAATTTCACATCTACTTATTTCTAGCTTTTAATGTGTTTGTCTTGGCACTGAATACGTTGGGATGGTTACAACAGCTAAAAAGATTGTATTATCATATTACCATTGGAACCTTACTGACTTTTGAAGATATTTTTTCACTTGCCATCCTATACTGAAGTGGAAAGAAGCATCAGCAGCGTTTTTCTTTTTTTCTTATTATTCACCCTTTTGGGGGGAAAAAAAAAAAAAGAAAATTGTATTAAGATCAGATGCTGCATGGAAGAAATTGTGCTAATACTGTTCACTGTGAGACAAAAACTGAATTCATGTTTGTAAGCCAGAGTGCAGGTTGGGACCATTTGGGGAGTGGTGGTGTTGGTTTGGGGTCTTTTTTATGAGTAGTTTTTGCCTCTGGCTTTTCTCATTTCCCCTGACAGTGGTAAGCTATGCAGGCAGAAGGGGTAACTATTCTCCTAACTCATAAAAAGCTTGAGAAAAATTTATCCTTTTTGCTTTTATGTTGGCAAAGAATATACCAAATGGCTATTTTTGTTTTCCTTGGGCTTTGTTTTTGTTTTATTTTTCTATTTTACCTCAGGGAATATTACTTGTAGACTTTGTTTCTTTTATTTTCTTACTCTGTTTGTTCCTCTTTGATGTTAGTTTTTAGTAATTTATTTAAGAACGACATACAAAGAGCGATAAAGAATTTTAATGCAGCTTCTTAGTTATAAATAGGAAAAATGGAGAAAATATTTCTTTGCGTTCGCCTCTTATAACATCTGGGGCAAGTGACGGTGTACTGCCTTTAAGTATATGAACCCTGCACGTGCCCTGGTCAGGTTTATGTTATGAGGGTATCTAGCAGGGACCTGAAAAACTCAGCTCAGTGCAGGAGCTGCTCCAGCCAGTTGCAGTTGCTGTAGCTTTCCAGCCTGGTTTATTGTTGCATTTCTCTGGCTTTTATGGAGACTAGGAATTCCTCAGATAGCTATTGAGTGAATTAATCAGGCTCCTACTTTCCATTGCAATTAAATGGAAATTTGTTGCCCTTCTTCATTGCTGTTTCTTGAAACTCAGTTTATCTGCTATAATAAGAGTGTTTGTTTCTCTTGTTTGCTGTATTCCACCAGGAACAGGAACTGATTTTAATGGTCCTTCCTGGCCTTCAAAAGGCAAGTAGGTACAAGTACTTGCAGACAACTGACTTATACCAAAAGTAACGTGGCACAAATCTTTCTCACCTCAAGTACTCACCCATTCTCTTCTCATCTTTTTTTCCCAACATTTTTGTTCTTTATCTCTCACATACAGACCTGTCCAGTTTCATGAGCTGATCATAAGCCTCGCTGTCTTAATCTGTAGAACCATCTGATTGTTCATTCATTCATCCCTATCTCATGGTCTGATACGTGTTCCCACTCTTCCAGTTTTCACTGAAAGTTCTATTTTTGTCTTGAAGAAAGTAGAAAACTTTTCTTATAGCAGATTGAACTTCTTCAGGATGCTGCATAACTCTTTATCCTTTTTCTGATCTGATAGTTTTACTGCACTAGCTGTCTCAAATACTACATTTGTTATGAATGGTCTATAGAAAAATTCATATTTAGACAGAAAACTTCACAGAAATTATTCTAAAAATCACAAAGATATTATTCAATTGTTTAAAGTATGTCAAGGTAATGGATAAATAGATTTTTTTTCTATAAATTTATATTATTCTCTCCCAAACGTGCAAAACAAACTCCTGGGTTTTCAGGCAATACAATTTGTGTGTAATTTTACTTATCCACATTTCTTTGTCAAAAGAATATGCTGTCCCAAAAAGACATCAGTGATTAGAATGGGAATTTGATTGATACATTGACAGTTTCATTTTTGAATGAGTTACCATTTCTCCAACTATTACATAATAGAATCTACATATACCTTTTATTAAAAATATCTCTGCTTTACACTCTTGACAAAAAAAAAAAAAAGTAACTAGTATTTTGGATTGCATTAAAAATAAAAGATAAATTTGTATGAAGGTGACTTTTAAATGAGGCAATTCATTATTTTCTGTGCACAGGCTTTTAATAGAAAAATACAGGAATGTATTAGAGTCTGATGATCACTTTGAGTAGCCAAGGTTTTCTTCCATTTTTGCCACCTTCCCATCATTACAGTAATGATCACCAAATGTAATTCAACATCTTCAATGAAAAAAGTCTGGAATAAAGATATTCTGTTCTACAAAAGATGGTATTTCGCATTTAAAAAAATTAATAGTATCCATCTTACTCTCCATTCTCCTACAGTAGTTTCTATGAATGATACAGGCACAAATATTTTGTCAATACACAGCTTAATATCAAACATAAGAGGACAAGCAATCTTTGTAATGTAGAAGGAGATCAGAGCTTATTTCTTTTTGTTTCCTATACACTACTTGTTTAAAAAAGATTGTGACATAGTTTCTTGTTCTGTAAAATGGAAAATTGCTACTTATTATATTTGTTACACAGCTGTCATCAGTCATTAATATTTATGAAGTGTTTTGACATCTCCAGAGAGCTGTATCCTACATGTGAACAATCATTCACTCCAGAAAACCAAAGGTATTAATATTAATAATTATCACTAACATTTTTATACTCATTTTGTTACCTGAATTGGGAAGGTATATATACTATTTCTCTCTTCATTTAAATAAAAATAAATAATTTCTATATTTGCATTCTGAAGGTTGTGTAGAGCAACAGTGCTTGCAATTTCTCTTTTCAGACTATATCCACAAATTCAAATTAAAAAAAAAAATGTTTGTTTTCCTAGAATCCCTCTTAAACAAAATAACAATAACCTTTGATTTAACTGTTATAGTTAGAAAAACTGATCCTCTGTCATGCAGAGATTTGGTTTATTTTGTTCAAATACTGCCATTTAGGCACGTGTTCAGTGTGGTCTATTTTCCTTGTTCATTCTTTCTGTTTATTAAAATGGGCCGTGATTTTTAGCACTGGTTATCCTAATGTAAACACACAATTTTAATTTTCAAAGGCGTCTTCCTTCCTGAATCTATGGTAATCCTCAACCCACACATTATTGGTTTTCATTTCCTTTTGAATGTCAATTTTAAACCTCTAAGTATTGAACCCAAATTAATTTTTTATATGGGCTCTTTATTCATCATGTGGAGTAAATTGTCTAGAATAGGTCATTTGCATAGTGCTGGACATTTTGCTAGTTACTTTTCTCTTAAAAAAAATGTATTCCCTTTTGTCTTGATTCCTACTCTAATAGCATTTTAGAAATAGTTTAGATAAGATTAAAAAAGACCCTTTGGCAAAAGTTTAGGTATTAAACTGGGAACAGATAAACATGACCTGCAATACATATTA
The DNA here is from genome assembly GCF_905368555.1 of Meleagris gallopavo. Classification (NCBI taxonomy): domain Eukaryota; kingdom Metazoa; phylum Chordata; class Aves; order Galliformes; family Phasianidae; genus Meleagris; species Meleagris gallopavo. The sequence continues at coordinate 18,293,114 of NC_139414.1, read as the reverse complement.
ATTGTTAGAAATGATGTTAATTTCATTCTTGCTGTATATGGATTTGAATATGCTGTTTGTGAAAGGTCTTGAGGTAATTACCCATGAGAATGGCTATTTGTTCTAAGATTGATTCCTGATGAAGAAATTGCAGGAAAAACTTCTATAAAGCATTCTCTTACAGAGAAGCAAATTGGTTTTGAGAGGTTGAGTTGAATGGGAAACTGTAATTAAGGCACAAAAACAACATCCAAATGCTTTTTCTTTTTTCTTTCTTTTTTTTTTTTTTTCCATCAGTGCCAATTGTGATTGTGCATTTGCACTATGGACACTTACAGAATAGGAAAGATCACTTGTTTACATAACAAGCTGATTATCACAGCCAGTGGGTCTTAACATTCACATAGATAGATCTGGAACTGGATAGAGCTCAGAGATTCCATGAACTTTATTCAGATGAGGATTAATAACAGCACCCCTCAGATAAACCATTTAAAAATTAAGGAAGTTTGTAAGCTGCTGGCTTTAATGCTTGCTTTCTAGAGAAAGCAAGTTTTCTATAGTGGCTTGTAAAGATTTTTTTCTCTCTTTCTACATACTGAATTTTTTTACAAATGATATTTTTAACAAGTTTGTCCTGTAAATTTCAGTTTTGCTTTCCTTTTTGTTGTTGATAGAATACCTGAAGAAATAAATGCCAGCATTGTTGCGTTTAGAAATAAAGAACTTTGAAGTTTTAGAACATTAGAGCTCTAAAGGTGCTAACACAAACACACTGTCTAGCTGTGCAGTGGGTTTGGATCTGGAAACAGAAGAATCATTACTGTTGAACCAGTTGGCTATTGTAAATGGGTGAGGAGTTCTTCATTTTGATTAATTTAATGCACTAGGCAGTCTACCCTAAAAATGTTTTCAAAGATCTGTTTTCAAGTCTTTCCAGTTCTGCCCCAGTCTGTTTATTTTGAAAGATAGCATGGAAGGCTTGTACCCATCTCAGTTTTATTTGATACTGTTTAAGTTGTGGGACTTTTTCCCTTGGAATTTTTATGTCTTTGAAACCAACATAAGTGGGGCTGCTGTGGTGTTCTGAAACAATCACCTTAGCTATCAGTGAATTCCATATCTTTCAGCCTGAATAAAGGAGAAGCTCTCTGATGGAATAAAGAAAGAATAGATGAAGAAAATAATAGGTACCATAATTATTAATATCACCTTTCACACTCTACAATTATACTAAATTACTGATGTCTATTATTTAAAAGAAAGAAATGAGAACACACAGCGTAGGTCATTGTGACATTCCTTTATAGAATTTCGATACACTGCTTTTTTTTTTTTTTTTTTAAATAGATACAGAGCATTTGAGTATTGGTCAAGAATTCCAATATGTGCTTGCTTTTAATTGTGAATCTAGCTGGAGAGATCACCTTTGTCTTTCAGTTGAGGAAGTGAGACACAAGATCAGTTAATAAATTTGTTGCAGTTCATTGCTGTGACAGCTAATAGATGTACATATTGGCAATTTGTGTAGCAGACTATCATTTACTGTCACTTTTTAAAATTAGAATGTGGTCTTCCATTGTCTTTAATCTATTTGCATCGTGGATGACAAATTTCTTTCCTTCAGGGTAATCCCTTATTATCGTAAAATAACTTTACCCAAACTGTGCCATGAAGAAGTCACCACCCAGAACTGAAAGCATCTGAAATCCTTTGATTTCACTCTTTAAGAGCCATATCACAAGTGCTGACTTCTCATGGTTCTTAGAGCACTACTCTTCTACTGTAATCACATTTAACACCAATTAGAGAAGGGATTCTGTAATTGCTTTGACTCTCCATATCTCTGTCATAATGATAGATAGATAGATAGATATCATAGGGAATAATTTCTTTTCCTAATCAAAAGAATGTCACCAGAATATACAGTGTGGCTCATTTCTTTTCAGTTTCGGGAGATGATTCAGACAGTGTGCACATCACACAAGTGTGTCCTTTGATTTTTGCTGGTCAGCATGAAACAACAAAGTCCAGATTCTTGAAGACGTTCTCATACCATTATTTCAGTTAAAGTCAAGACTAGTAATGTGATGAAGTCAACACAAGCTCAGTTACGCTGAAAATCACTTTTCGTACTGTCCTAGTAAGGAATCACAGATCTCGAGGTGGCCATATCAAGTAATGTTCAATGAATATTCATTTAGGCCAATCAAATGAATACTTCTTAATTTCTCTATTTTCGGTTTCCTATGTACACAACTGAGCTGAGTTAAGGAAGTAGTAACAAGGACTGACTGAAGTATCCTCAAAAAGCCGGAAAAATCTAAAGTGGCACTAACATGAGTAATACATTGATTCTTCAGGCTGGTAACTTAGCAACTCAAGAGGATAAATTAGGAATTAAGAACAAAATAATCCTAGCTAAAAACTAAAAAATGAAGAAGAAGCTGCAGTATTTAGCAATGCAGCAGTAAGAGCAACAGGCAATTGGTTTACGTAGAAAAACACAGCATTTCTGCTTACATGCATAGCTTGGCACAAAGGTAGAAAAACTTATCTGTACCTGCTGCAATAGCAGATACCCACAGGGAAGTAAACAAAACTCATTTCATCACAGTGTTTAACCATAAACAACTTGCTCTCTGCAAGATGAATGGTTACTATTTCCTACATTAATTCAGATGACTCTCAATAGCTTTAAAATGGTATGTGCCAGCATGTCTTAATTTCAGCAGCTTTCACCTTGAAGTGAGGATGGTTTCTTTGTGGTTCTTACTATCAACTTCAATAGTAATTCTCAGGTGTGAGTTAGGAATAGTGAACAGTTCTGTAGATGACATATACCGCAAACAGAATTTAGTGTTCTCACCTAAGATCTGTACTAAAAAAAAAACAATTTTAGTCCACTGAGAAGCAAATCTGCATTTACATAGAAAATTTTCAGATTTAAAGAATATTTTGAGTCTAATTAACTTTCCTTGTCCTTATTGATGTCACATTAGCTTATTTTAGGTAACTTGTACCTGATTACATAAAAATTATCTTTCAATTGAAAGATATCCACCAGAAAGTCATTGGATGACTTTGAGATGCATTCCATTAAGACTGTTAGAACTCTTTCTTGTAAAGCTCATTTATCTAAATCATGGGGTTATTTTAAGCATGACAAAGGGATAGGAGGTATGGCTTGTAGTCGTTGCTTGTTTTATTTTAGTCTCATCTCTCCTATTATCTGCCTTGTAACCTTGGTTAAGTCCATTAACCTCTTTATGACTCTGTGTCACTTCCCGTGTGTTGTCTTTTAAAATTTAGTCGTTAAGAACAGGCGTGTATCCACAGTCCATGGCACAACGGGGCCCTTAATGTTGCTGCATTAGAAACTGCAAATAATTGAAGTAACCTATCAACAGTCAATAAGCCAACACACAGCTACCCAATGATCCATGCTATTTAATTTTCAATCTAGTTAATGTTTTAATTACTTTCCTCCCCCTTTTCTACTTAGTATATAGGGATATTCAAATTTGCTTCTGCGTCAAGTTATTGTATACTCTAGCAAGGTTTGAATGTAGGCTGTGGGTGGACTGGGACTTGGTATGAGCAAACTGGCATTGTCAGGGTCAAAAACACTGTCCAGAGAAGTGCTTCATGTTTATGGTGACTAAACTTTAAGTTTTTTATTCTTGTTATATGTTGGATACTGTACTTTTCAAAGTTAAAAATCACCAAGGCTCTACAAGGTCCTTGAGTGCAGCTGTGGATTGGTTGACCATTTCAAATAACAAATGTGATCTTTCTTTTTCCAAATGTCATTGCTCCATTATGTCCTGAGTGGTTCTCTCCATCTCCTCTAACAATCCATCAGAACAAAAATTTGTACTTCACCTTTTTATTAAAAGAGTGAGAGAACTAGCTGTATGTTACAGTACTGCATATGGATAATTTCCACTTTGAAGCCAGGAGATTTATCTTACTTTTCCAGTATCCCATAGCTATTTTTCTGTCTTGGTTAATACTATGTAAAGCCCAATTTGATTTGCAGAGGAAGGGCTGGATGTCTTCATGTGATCACTTAATATATGGAGGTCCAGAAAAAACTTTTAAATACAGTCTCTTATATTATCTTCTATAGCAATTCTATACAACGTTATACAATGTTTTATACAATTTTATATAATGTTTGTAAATCACTGCTTGAAATTTCCAATGTTTTTTTTTTTTTTTAAGTGCAAATTAACATCACTCTAGTCAAAGCAATCTCTTCACAATGGCAGAATACAAGAACAATTTAAGAATGGAGCTTCAAACCTTTTGTGTGCTGTTTTTGCTGAGTATGGACAGGTTCCCACCTAGAAGTGCTTAGATGACCTGTGGGTGTTGGTTTTTATTTAGAATAATACCATATTTAGATTCATTGATTGGTTGTCTTTGTAACCTGAAAGGTTTTGGGAAAATACCTAGCAACATCTGAGTGGTTAACAGTGCTTCAGTTTTCAACTCCCTGGTTCTCATGTCTTAGTTATCCATAGTTTGAAGTATAGATACTCTTGCACATATAGCCAGAGTTAGACAGCGGTTGATGTCATGGAATAAGTATGGAATAATGTGATCCACTTTTGTTTTACGTAAGTTGCACTTGTCACAAAAATTGTATTCTCTCATGACAGCTTTCCCCTAAGGTAAGTTTTCAAACTTTTTATAAGTTCTGACCTCTATTGTTTTTTCCAAAGACAGGTCTGGATGCCAGTTTAAAGGACTCAAGTCAATTGACAGTAAAATTGGGCTGACTGTATGAGAAAACCTAAAAAATGCATCTTCCAAGTCAGAAAGAGAAAGCCTTGGATCATTTCCAAGTCTATTACTATTAGTTGAAAGACACTCTTTTAAGAGGAAGATCTATTAGTATTTACATTGAGCTACAAATAAGTTAAGAATGTTGCTTTCATAGCTTCCTTCTTTATTCCAGCTCACTTTTCTTTCTAAGGACAAAAAGAACATTACATTCTATTTTTATCTCTTTATAGAGTATATCTAGAGCCTTTAAGTTTCCTGAGGCCCAGCAGCAATGACCCTGGATGCAGTAATCCCAAATGCTTGAGGTGAGCTGTTGTGGCTGCAGGGCATGTACCAAGACAGCTCCTTGTCCCCTTGAAAGCCCTGCGGCTTGCTTCCAGGACTTTGGTCTTCTGCTGCAGCATGTGTTAAATTTTAGCAAACAAATAGATTTTCTAGCTTCTTTCTGTGTTAATATTTCATTTTCTCTCTTCATAAATATAGACATAGTCTAAACATGGAGGAAATAGAAAACTCAGCAGGTATAATATTCTGCCCAAGTCAGTGGAATTGCTTTATGACACCCAGTCTTCTGCTGCAGCCTTCATTGCATTAGAGGACTACACAGTATACCATTGAAGTCAGCACTGGTCTCTGATTGCAGTTCACTCTGTTTTTTACAGGTTGTGGGTTTTTTTTTTTTTTTTTTTTGTTGTTGTTGTTTTTTCTCCATTAAATTGAAATATAGCAAAGAGCTTTTAGGGCAACATACTACTAATAGAGTAGAGGTAGTTTGACAAGAAGTGATCTGCTGTCCTGTCAGCAGGCTATGGTTTGCAGGGAAAAACACAAGATCTGATGGACTGACTGGGCTTTTAAGATCTCCTACTTCATGACAAAGGACTGTATGAAAATGTCACAGTCTCATAACTTGGGTATTGGCTTGGGAATGTCTTTATATAATTCATGTCCGTAGATTTTCGTAATGGAGTGCAATTGGAGTGTTAATGATGCTTGATGGTTCTCTTCTTAATTACAGTTTCAAGAAGGCAACCAGCTTGCAACTAATTTAATGTATTTCATGCTGAGTTTTGAATCATTCCACTTTATTAATAAAAATCTCATGTGATATTTTGTGTTTAATATGTCAATACTGGGATCTCTGGAAACCAAATCTGACTTATAGAAAAGTTGTCAAGAGAAACTTAACATAAATGTTTTTCTGTATCCTTCTCTTAGTTAGCACTAGCAGAATTTCAGCTTTTTACTAGTTTTCTAGAATTCCTTGGTTTAATACATTTTGATAATTTAATCTATTTAATATATATAGCAAAGTTCTCAGACAGCTGTTTTAGACCTTTGGTATGAAAGCAGTCCCATTAAGTTTCTGTTTGTTTATGCTGGAAAGGATTTTAAATTTTTAATCATAGTTTTCTACAGCAACTCTTAGTTTGTTCAGAAACAAAGTGCTTGCTGAGATCTTCTGCATTTTTCTACTAAATCCATATATATGAGGAATCCCTTCATCACTAACATACTTCAGAGTTTTCTGTCATTCTTAATAAATCTGCCAGCCAGATTTTATGTTCTTTGCATCGTCTTGTAGCATTCCTTGAGTCCCTATCCGTAGGCTTCTATTTATTACTGAGAACTTCCCCCTTTCCCCCCAACTGCTACAATAATATCTTTTTACGCTGTCTAAAGAGCTGCATTCAGTTCTGCTTTAAAACATGTTGGTTTGCTTTGTTGTCAGTTTTTAGAGAGTTGTGTTTTGTGTTTATTGGTTTCTGGTTTTGAGCATTTAGGAAAATGCTCTTAAGCGGTTCCCAATTATAATTCATGATTTTCCGTTTAAATTGAGCATCTACTAAGCTATTCTCACCCCCCTCTTTTTTTTTCATCTTAGCTCTTTCTCCCAAGTGAATTGGTTCATGATTATTTTGAGTTTTATGGAATCAGGCCTTCTAAAGAAAAAGGAATAGTTTGTTCAGTTTCATTGTAACAAAAGAAAACAAAGTTACCATGAATTCTTACACTCCCTTTTATTTTTGAAGACAAGTTCCGGCACCATACTTACATGCATGCATAAGAATGGCATAGTTTAATTTATTTTCTCAATCTGCTTGCAAGCCAGGTTATTTCACATAACCAGCTCAGATACCCAAATAACAGGAACAGCTGGATTACGGTAACTGAGGGATGGCAGTCTTTTCCAGAAAAGTGTGAGTGCAGCTCAGCTTTGCAGAGAAAAAATGAAGGAGGGAGGTGGCACTCTTTTACATCAGATATGCTTTCCTCAGGACATTAACCTACGACAGCAGCCTGATACAGAATCCCCTCATGTTAGATTCACGTATTTGAGATAGGAGACCCTCTTCTGTAATTTCCAAAGTTTCATTTTATTTCCAGCAGAAGGAAATGCTCAGAATTTGACCTCTCAGATTAAACATTCCCAAGATTATATGATCGCTTCTTTACATACCACAGTTAGGTGTTGACATATCCCTTCATCATATCCCGTGGGGTGTGTGATGATACATAGCAGATGTCAACAGGGACCTCATCATCTGTTCAGCTGTGTTATGAGTCCATGAGCATTCCAGATCTTCTGTTTAGCATTAACATGTTGGCAGCTCTGTTGTGTGTGTTACTAACAGTCTCCTCCCTCTCTGCACTCTTTCCAAATAGATTTGGAGCGTAAAATGTAAGTGACAGTCTCAAAGACAATAGAATTCCTACAACTTGGGCTTGTATTTAGGACAGTCATTTCTCAGGTAGAAAAAGGAGACTTAGGGGTGCTCAGACTATGGGAAAGGCTTATTAGATGGCAAAGAATCCTCATGGGAAAGCTTTTATAAGCAGTGAGCTCTAAAAAAAAGTTTCAGCTACAACTATGTCATCTTAGCTGCCAATTATTCACAAGAGAAAGATGACTAAAAGGCTAGACTTCATTTGTTATTATACTCATAGAATTACTTATTGACATAGAATATTATTATCTTTCCCACTGCTCCACAATCCTTTCTAAAGATTTATTTTAACATTACTTTTCCAGTGCTGCCTTCTCCACTAAGTGCCAGTATTGTCATCTGGATTACATCTGTGTTCATAAAGATGCAAATCTGATGGTGCATCTCTATTTTTCAGGCAACTCATCGTAGAAGGAAATAAGGAATGATTTCCTTCCACATTCTGTTAAGTCTTGAATGTGTTCTGATCTCATGATCTCATTTAGACACAAATAAATGCTCCTTTTGCTCCTCTTTTTCATTTTCCATTTGTTATTATTTTAGAAGCTTTCTGACTCCATCGATCCTTACAGATCCTGTTGTGGCTCTGCTGTTTAGAGTTTAGATGATTTTAGGATGGATATTAGGATAAATTTATTCTCAGAAGGAATGGCAATGTGTTGGCACAGGCTGCTCAGGGAGGTGGGGAAGTCAGTGTCCCTGGAGATTTTCAAGAATCGTGGAGATGTGGCACAGAGGGACATGATCATTGAGCAAGGTGGGGATGGGTTGGATTTAGAAGTCGATTCTAACTTAAAGGATTCTGTGATTGAATAGGATGCACTGGTACTGTTTGTTTGTTCGTTTGTTTGTTTTTGTATACTTTCACCTTCTCCTAGTGATGTGAAAGATTTAGTGGACACAACTCCTTCTTAGTGTACATAGTAATAAAAATATATATTTTGTTTTGCTGTTGTATTTTTTTTTAACCTCTTCTACGAGTAAGGGTCTTATTTAAGTTGAAATTAAGAGTTGGTGGGAGGTTAGGGGTCATTTCAAGAAAGCATCATGTAAATCTCTTTTGAGTTAAATTCAGTGAAGAGTCATGCTGGGGTAGCACAGAAACCAGGACATGTGTAACTGTGTTAGTACAGCTCTGTCTGGGTTAAGTAGCTTTACTGAACAGCAGGGCATAGAAGGCTGATCAGAGGACTGTGTTAATTCAGTTAAATCCTTTTCCATTTTGGAAATGTCACATTTAGAGCCAGGGTATTTCTGTGTAGTGCTATATTTTGTCATGCAAACATACGCTGATAAATCTTTCAATTCTAAGGTCACTGACTCATTCATTTTTAAAACTGTATTTTTTTCCCCAGCTAAAACATCCAGATAAGATTGTAGGGAACAGCATATAAAGTGATGAGCCCAGACCCAATAGCTGTACTTTTAGCTGATGCCCATTATGTGTGTATTTGTGTGAAGGTAAGCATAATGCAATGACAGGCTTTTAGAGATTTCTAATCTTTATATTTTTCTAACCCCCAAAATATAGGAATAGGAGCCTGACTTCAGTTTCTGAAATGACAGTGCACATATCTTTATCCTAGGCTTTTAAGCATGCTTTCATTTCTGCACATTTATAGTTTGCTCGTGTTTTTTTGCTAGTTGTATGGGTACATCTCAGAGCAAAATGTCAGCTTCTTTTACCTGAGCTGTATTCTCTATATTCCAGAACAGCTGCTCATGTAGAAGAAGGGCCCCAGTACCTACACAGATGTAGATACTCTGTGGTTATGAGAGCTAATCAAAATATTTTTCAAAATGTTCTATTCCTTTATTCCCTCCTATACAATCCTTTTCTGTATCCTTTGTAAAGAGCTTAAGCCCATCTGTATAACAGATCTTACAATGAGTACATTCTGAAGAAAAAATGTTTCCAGCTACAGCTTGTGTTTAAACCCAAGTTAAGGTGTATGACAGTTGCAAGCACTTGTGCTGGTTCTCTGTATGTATGAGTTTAATATTATAGTAGCTGAAAATCTAATGCTTTCAATTTTTGCTTTCTGAAGCCCACATAAGCAAAGGGATTTATTTTTCTTAACTGCTTAATTAAGCAGGATGTACTGTGGAAAACTGAGTATTCCAAATGCTTAATAGCTTTGTGAGTTTTTGAAAAACTTCTGATTTTGTGTGATAGAGTGAAACACGGGAAACTTTAACAAAACTCAGCTTGGAGGGCCTTATAGGAATTAATTAACTAAATTAACTGATGTTGTTCTCACTGAATCAGATGCTGATAGCAGCAGTGAGTGCCACGCTTCTGCCACCATTACTTTTGCAGTGATACAGGATGAGGGTGTTGGGATTTGTTTGTTTGTTTTTAATGACAAAGGTAATATAATGCAAACGTGTATTTTAAGGCCCCAAATTATGTCTACTTATTTTTACAACCACTACCAACTACAAAAATGTTGTCTGCTTTTGTTTCCACCTACTGAAGTGGCATAAACATAACTTTGCAAATGATTCTGGGGGTAGTGAGGTAAGGAGACAAGGAGCTATTACAAAGCCGTGCTCCTGCAGAACTGCCTCTTGAAGATAGATTGGGAAGATTAATTTAAAAAAGTCACGCTGGAAAAGTTCTGCAGACGGAGATAGACTTTGAGCTAATAATGAATACACAGCATAGTACCTTGAGAGAGTTAAAAAGAGGAAAGCGTTGAATGATTCCTTTGTGAAGCGAGATGTGATCAGTGCAGTCCTTGGGGACTGTACAGGTTTACTGAGTGCAGGGATGTACCTCCCTGAGGAAGACATTAGAGTTTGACTTTCAAATGACTGACGCCACTGTTCTTAAATGATACCCACACACATGCATAAATGCATACACATATGTAACATAAATAAAACAATCTGTTAATGACAGAGTAATAATGTGTTGCATGTTTCCTTTTGCATTTTTCTTTTGAATCTCTATTTTTGAAGTCTCTTGTGGCATCAGTATTCCTTCATGTCCAAAACTGCTTTAATTATTAGCAGTCAAGATTCACTTCTTTTTTCCCTTTTTTATTTTTACTTTTTTTCTTTCATTCTTTCTTTCTATTATATAATCTTCTTTACTTTTTTCCCCTCTATTGCCTTTCCCTTCATATTTTGTTTTTTGAGCTCTTAGCTACAAATACAAGTTTGAAAGGGCAAATCCATTAAAAGAAATGGCAATTGCTTTATGAACCTCCTAGGAAAAAAAGCAAGGATTGTTTCTATTCCCCTTTTACCTGGGAACTTGAAACCATTTGCACAGACACACTCTCTACCTCATCTTCAGCTTTTCCAAGATACCCCCCAGCAAAGCTCAAAGCTTCTCCATGTAGGAAGTTCTCTTTTGCTGAAGTAATTTTCTTCCTTTTTTTTTTTTTTTTCTTTTTTTTTTCCCTGTTTCCCTGCTGTCTCCTGTTGGACCTTTGATGATGTGCGTACTTCAATTGCAGCTAAAAAATTTTAAAAACTGCCAATGGAAAGTAACTTCAATCAACTGTTCTATTTCAAAAAGAGTAACATAATTTTAAGGTTGATGCAGGAAAAAGAAAAAACAAAAATTGTAGGGGTTTTCTTCACTGCAGTGACCTTGAAATATGTCATCCTGCTATGGATTGCTAATCTTATGCTGTATACACAATGATTTTTTAGCAGTGAAACTTCAGTTTCAGCATGGCTTCATAGTTTTCTGGTTTCTCTGTAAAGCCTCAGTACTGTCACTCCTATAAGTCTGTTCTACCAAGCTTTCTTATTGTGCCTTGATAAAACTCTACTGGGACACAGTGAATATGCTCTGAATTGCTGTTACCAGAAGTGAATCCCAGGAGCCTTCCTTGAGCAGAGGCAATATTTGTTGTAGGTGCTTTTTCTAGGTGTTTTACAGAAATATGAATACACTGCAAGAACTGGATTGTTTTTTAATTTTGAAAATTACTTGCTCCATAGGTTCAGTAGAGTAGGGCATTTACACATGGCTCCAAACTGAATGTTTCATGAGCCCTCGCCCTCTTTACTGAGATTGAAAGTGCATTTTGAATAAGGTTGCACCTCATTTTACACCAGGTATATCAAAAGCAGTCTTACTGCTGCAGTTGTATAGCAATTGCTTTTTTAAATTGGTAAATTTTCATGCAGGAAGAAGGAAAAAATAGTCAACTTTCCAGTAATTGTTGTTTCTCATTGCAGAAGGAGATTTACAAATAGTGCAACAATGTCAAAGGTAGAATTATTACTAGGTGCTCTGCCATGAATCCTAGCAAGCTCTTGCCTCAAATCTATCAACTTGAAGGCTACAATCATGTTTTATGAATGTAATGTAGTTTCAATTGTAAAAATCTACTGCCATAATCTGAGAGAGAGAAGGAGAGATTCATTGAGGAGATGTAAACGTGTAACAAAAATGCAATCCAACTGACTCCTATTATTCTTAGAGGCAGACACAACACAGTGCTCATGTCCAGTCCGTTTCGCTTAAATACCTGAGGTTGTTTTTGAAGCAGTTTATTAGTTAAATTAGAAATAACTTGGAGGGGGAGCCTAAAGATGATTTTCTAGAGGAAAATAAAATAGCAGTGTAAACAAATTATGAACATTCAATTTACTTCCAGTTAATGAAAGACAATGATTTGGTAATTACAGAAACACTATTGTTGGACTCGAAAGATAGGATGAATTTCCAATCCATGACCTTTACATCCTGGTATGTTGCCTGAAAACAGACTCCTTTTAGTTAGTGATAGAAAGTACTTAACATTTTCCCATGTCAAAGGACATCTTTTGGGTGTTCTCTTCAGAAAGCGAGGACTGCATGACTTGTTTTACGTGACTTTACTGAGTATTTTTAGTCCAGTAATGATATAAGCATACATGAATCATATATACTTAGCTTTTTAACATCCTTCTAATATCTACAGCAACTGTGAAATTATTCCCATCATTGTTGCATCATGCAATTATAAAATGTTTTACTTAAATATTCCTTTCCACCAATTTATTTTTTATTTTTTTGTAAGCCCCCACTTTCTAACATAAGAAAGTTCCTGGGCCTAATCTAAGGTAATCCTCTGGGAAAAAGTGCTATTAATTAACTGGTTGCATCTCTCCATCATGCAATTAACACTGACTTTCTAAAATCCCATGCACGTTATCAGCCACTAGGGGACACCGAAGAGTAATTGAACCTGTTCTGTCTAGTCCCAAGAGATGGGATGTGCATTCATTTCTATTTCAGCCTCCATTGGCACACAGATCAAACATCCCCAAATCGCTTCCAAGCTTAAGCCTTCCATATGGCATAACGTGGCATTACCAGGCATGCCAGCAGGAGAGCTGTAATGGATCCTGACACGCAACATCCCAATTAAGTGTCACAATGAAAGCTGCAATTTTAGCTTCTTTAATAACAGACTTCAAGGATGCAAGTCTTTACTTCAAAAGATCTTTTAATAAATGTAAGAGAAACATGAGAAATGAAAAAGGCTAAACAGAAGTTTAGTTACTTTAAAATCAGAGCATTCTTAGCTTAAAATGAAGTCTCTTGAGAGAGACCCTATGATGTTGCACACCCAGCATACATACATGCATGTACCAGCACTGGTTGGGTGCACACTTACCTACTAGGATGCCTTCTGTGTTTTTAAAAGACCTACTTGTAACAAAACGTATCATTTTTTACTGGTTGAAATCTTTGCTGAAATCCCACCCTGCTCTGCATCACAGAACCCCTCAGCTGAGGCTGGGCTTTACTACATGGCAGAGAACAGTGGCAAAGGAAGTGTGAAAGTAAAAATTTCCTTTGAAAAATCAAGACTAATTTTATTCTGAAATTAAAATGCTCAGTATCTTCTCACAACTATAACCCACTTATTCTTCTGTATAGACAAATTACTGCACGCAGTAATTCCCTTCTTAAAATCTGCATTTGGAGTCAACGGGAGAATTGACATTATGGAGTAGCAGGAATATTTTTAAGTACTTTTTCTTAGTGTTTTTTTCATACAAACACACGTGTTCCTAAGAAAGAGCTCTGCTCTTCTTTCCATGGGAGCGTTTCTTAATTACTTTATGCAGCTGAATAGCAGATGCATAGGAACACTAGATCCAGAAAAAAAACATTTAACATCATCTCTATAAATAGTGACTTTCTAATAGGTGGTAACTGAAGAGATCAGCAAATATGGCAGTAAAGAAAGTGTGGACTGTACAGCCCAGCACATCAGCAAGCAATGTGGCAAGATGGAGCAACCTATCTCAGATGCCATCTTCCCTTTCTGACCTCACACTGTGTATGCATAATACATGCAACAACATACATTTCTGCTTCAGTAGATTATCTGGGCAGAGATTTTTTGGCTTTCTTCTTCATTAGAGCCAGATGAGGAATTTAAAGTCAAGCCAGCAACACAAACAGGAAAGGAAGAAGGGAATTTGCAGCAATAGGATGGTGATTACTGAAATAACGGTGAGAAAATTTAGTTTCTCAGAGTTACATTCACTTCAGTAGTTCAGTTGCTGGTGATGTGATAAAATGATACATGTTCTTTCCCCTTAGTTCAGCTAAAAGCATGACTGAATTTGGTATTAAATAAGACCTATAACATTCCTGTGGATGTTTTTGATATAACGTGCATAATCTCTGAATGAAAGATCATGGATCAAAGTAAATGTATGTGCAGTATGCACGCCAACTACAATTATGGAGACATCAGGAAGATTTAGGCGGGCTCCATATAGTTCTTTATCATGGATTCAGTTGCTGGATCCCAGTGAGGGATGATTAGGCACTGAACTGATACAGGAGGACAAGGAAGAAGTAAAAAGGGAAGGCCAGGGGCAATTAAGGAGAGCACTTCTCATCTTTAAGAGAGCTCTTGCTTTAGAGAAAAGCTTCCTGAGGGAGCTCAGCTATACGCTTTTCCCTGGAAAAGGTAACTGTGATGGGACTGCTGTGTGGGAGTTAGATTTTCTTTGTAAGCCCAGTTCATGTGATGTTAAAACACATTTTTTTATTAAGTTTAAGTTGGTAACTGTAGTAGTTTATTTTTTATCTGCAAGTTAGTAGCATTGTTTGCTCTTACACTATAATATAAATCCTTTCTACTTCAGTGTTTTATAGTTTGTATAGTAATAAAATATCTTACAGGGAGCAAGTGATGGGTAAATTCAGTAAGGTCACATTATTTATGGGATGACTATAACTTCTGAAAATGGAAAGGAGAGGGGAAAAAAATAGGTCTTCAAGTTGATTTCCCAGTAAACTGAAAAGATACTAAGAATAGATGTGAACACAAAGAAGGGAAGCCATAGCAGGATAAGTAGTGAGCTCAGCAGCAGATAGGTTCCTGTCTACAGTACTAATGAAAACCATCTTATTTACTATCTTTAAATGTATACCGTATTTAGGAGATTGCTGTCTTATCTTTCAGTGCTATCATGCAGCTCTGAAGTGCTTGCACTGACTTTAGAATAAGAAATAATGAAGGAAAAAAACCTGTATGTAGCCAGCCTGTTCCTGGGACAGTCAGCCAGCTGTGCCTTAGATCAGTTGTTCTGATGGCATAGTTTTACTGCATGTCTTTAACTTTAGCACCTGTTTTCCTTTGGCTATCCAGAGGTTCTCCTTTGTTGCCATGAGATTTTTTTACTCCGTATCCCTATGTATCTACTGTCCTTGCTGGTGTTTGTATGATTTAAGTCCTCTTTGTTTAGGAAGGGAATCAGACACCATTGCTTAATAGAGTAAATGTGTTATGATGATGTAACACACCAGTAGGTGTGAAAGGCATATTTCAGCACCAGCATGGTTGGAAAAGGCAGGTTACATAATAAATTTTACAGCAGAGATGTTGTGTTTACTGACCTGTATAAACTCCAGAGATTTCATTCTACAAGCATGGTAATAAATTTGTTCTGTGGTGCACGCACACTCAAACTTGTAATCAATATATGCAGTGGAGTGGCATGCCTGCATCTGCTGGATTTAGTCATTCCAGGCAATCAGATTTACATTCATACACATACATAAAAGTCTCTTGTTCCATAGTATAACGTCTGAAGCTAATGTAAAATACAAAGGACTGCACAGTCCTGAAATTGAGTGATCCCTCGCATTGTTCAGCCTGCTACACGGGGTGTTTTTAGCAAGAGCTCTTACTCCAAGTATGCGAATTGGAAGCTTTGAGAGCCTCGAGGCACTGAGCAGTACAAGAACCACGAGTGAATTTGCATATCCATCTCCATTACCAGGGAGCCGAGGGCCAGAATCTGTCACTCAGAGGAAGGTGTGGAATCGTATTCCCTCTAAATAGAATGCTTGCTCTTGAAGCAATCTTTGAGAACTGGTCACGTAATTCTCAGTTATGCTATTTAGCTTCCGCTGCAGTCTACAGCTGTTGTCTTACTCCTTGGAATATCCAGTTCCAAACAGAAATGTGAGCCTAAAGTCTTTACACACTTGCAGTAAAGCAGTATAGGATTTTAGATGTAATCCTCGTGTGAATTAACTCAGTGCTTTGGTAGAGCAGGCAGAGCTATTTCCACCTGAGGGTGGAAAGCCCCTCATCATCATCATCTGCTGGAAAGGCTATAGGAGTTAAGCTCGCTGTTGTGGAGGATTGATGGGAAGATACTTTGGCAAAGGGGTATCTGCATCCTCATAGAACTCTGCCCTGTTCACCTTGAACCTTGTTTCAGTACCAGCTAAGCTGATTTTTCTAGGGCTACATGTGGTTTTGTTGCTCGTTGTTCATACGTGGTAGGAAGGTAGCAGTTTGCTTAGAGCTTATCTCAGTGTCTCTACAACCACAGCGGTTTTACCCACTAGTTATATTGCCACCTTATACTTGGATTTGGGATTTCTTTCTGGGCCCTCTAGAGCCTGTGGTTTCCAGATCTGGTTGCTCAGCTCTCCCATTGTCAGTCTGGGAAGTGTAAATATTTGGTACTCACACCACATGGTTTTTATCATTATTCATCCAGAACTTAACATTTCCAAAACACGTGACGCTTTTTTTTCCCTTTTGTCCTTTCTGAGGAAGTGTAACAGTGTTAATCGTATGGGGACTTTTTAAATTTAAACTGCCAAATATAAGAATTAATGAGGTGTGAGGAGATGCAGGCTTTAGCATCTGTCTGTCAACAACTTAAATATAGGAAAATAAAATAACTTAGTTGAATAGCATCTGATTGCGTGCTTTATTTTAATTCACGTTTTGGTTCTGAGAGGCGCTTAGTGAACACTTAATAGCTGGCAAGAGCAGCCTGTGTGTCAATCTCTCAAAGATTATTAGTTTTCAAGGACAAAATCAAAAAGAAATATTGCTACTAATGTTTCTTTTAAAGTTCCAGCACAAAGCAAATGCAGTTTAGCAGGCAGGCATGTGAAAACAAGCTTGGGGCTGAAAGGCAAAGCTCTCAGTACAAACCGCAAGGCAGTGGAGCTGTTTGGTTTGCTGCTCTTGAGCAATAAAGATCTTTTCGGTGTGAACTGTACTATTTGTTCCCTCTTCCTACCCAAAAGGTAAAATCTGAAAGGCCTAAAACTTTCTTTTTAACAATATTGTTTTTTAAATATTTATGGCTAAGATGCAATAATTGTTGTTTTCCTTTGTTTCCCTTCTGGAGTATATGTAATTCTCCAGAACGCTGATCAGTGTTGGAGCTACTGTTTGGGACATTTAAAAAAAGTTCTGTATTAATATGTGAAGCATATTACTCATCTTTATATTGCACTAAACCTCTCAATTTTAATTAACTTCTTTAAGGATGTCATTCTGAACTCATTGACATTAATTACAAAGTTCCATTGGCTTTAGCTATCAAGCTCTGTGTTTCCCTGGGGCTACAGATTCACCCAGGAGAGAGTTACAGAATTAGCCCCTGAAATATTGTAAGTTTGAACCTCCACCTCCCACGGTTAACAGCATCAGCATCCCGATGGGGATGGCTCTGAGGGCCACACTGCATGTGTTTACTGTGGCACAGCTTTTCCCTCTGTTCATGTTGTCATCTAAGTCCATAGTGGTCAGGCTGGTCTGCTGTTGTGGCTGGAGTGAAACTGAATCATAAAATCATAGAATGGCCTGGGTTGAAAGGGACCGCAATGATCGAGTTTCAGCCCCCTGCTACATGCAGGGTTGCCAACCAGCAGACCAGGCTGCCCAGAGCCACATCCAGCCTGGCCTTAAATGCCTTCAGGGATGGGGCATCCACCCTCTGGTTGTGCTTACATGTCTGTGTTTTTTTAAATTGCATTATAGTGCAAATCCACATTTCATATAGGCTGGTAATCTTTTTGAAGTAAGATCGTACAGAAGCGAGAGCAAATGACAAATATTTTTTAAAATTCTTAGAAAGTGATGTCTAATTTGGAAAATGCTAGGACTGTCATCTATTGCATATGGTTGATGACACACTTAGCTTTTCCAAAAATTGAAATTATTCTGTGGTTATTGTTCATTTCCTTTATTCATTAACAGATTAGCTGCTTTTAAAGCAGTGCCAAATGAATTGAGCCAGAGGGCAGAATAAAGTCTAAGCCTGTACTATTTCTGTCCCGTATTCATTAATCAAATGCATTTGGAAACAAATAGTATCCTTGATTCACTTACCCACTATTATGCTGATATAACTCCATCAAATTCTGACGATTTTTTTCATTTACACCATGTGAGCAAAGTGGAAAATCAGGTCTCGCATCTCTAGCAAAAGGCAATTTGTTTGCCAGGAAGGCTGGATGAGATGTAGATGTTACACAGGCAAATGCCTCTAGCTGCTGTGTTTACCACAACCAGCTCAAAGAGAATTATTTAATCCTTGTTTGCATAGTAACTTCTGATAAATAATTCAAGAACTTATGGCCTCAAGTTTTTTTTAAGGCAGTGCCGGAGGGAGAAACACAATTCTGTTCCAGTTTTAACAAGGAGCCAGGAACCCCAGCAGAGTTGTTAGAGATGTACTCATGCTCTTCGGACGTGTTTTAGTCTAAAAGGTACAGTGAAATGCACAAGAGGACTTTGAGATATTTCATGGGGAGTTGTCACAAGAGGAAATACACTTTAGTGCAGTGCAAATGTCGAATGTTTGTAGTGTGAGAGGAAACTAGCAGGCTGGAAGATAGCTCTTTAGTAACAGGGCTTAATAGAGTAATCCATTAAATCAAGCACCTAGAGAGTGCTGTTCTGAAAAAGGATTTTTGTTTGCCTTATTGCAACAGGATACTTAATATAGGCTTGCTGACAGTAAATGCTTGCAACTGACTTCTCTCTCTTTCCCCTCTCTGGTTATCTTTAACATGTCTTTTCATTACTTAATCAGAGTCACTGAAATGGCATCATTATCTTTAGCTACTCCATTTTCTTTCATAGTATGTATTCATGTTAAATTACTTAGTTATAGAACCAAAACAATTGTTGACCAATGCAATAAACTGAGTTAGTCAGATGGATTCTGACACCCTTATTAGCTGTATCTGTTTACTGCAATGGAGTTTGTGCTGAGTTAATACATAGCTGAGTATGAATAAGACAAAACTGCTCTTTATTTCATTCGTCTGGAAGATGAAAAAGTAACTGTAATCCCTGGCAACCTAGGGGATATCAATGCTATTTAAAAACCATTTGTCCCCCAGTCTATCACAGCTTCTGACATCCATACCTACAGCACCGTATACAAACCTTGTATTTACTAATTATAATGGCAATCAAGAGCTGCTTGTTTGGATTTAGAGCAAAATCCTGTTTGCTCTCATCCAACTATCTGACCTGAATTCTGTTTGTTTTCTGTTGCAAGAAAGGTTTATATGGTGATACTCTTTCCTCAGCCCTGTTCTTGCTTCTTTGTAATAGATGCACAAAAAGCAATAGAGGTGACACTGAGTTTCCTGACAGAATATGCAGGAGCTCATCTGGAGGGATTTTCCTGAACAGCAGCTTAGTAAGTGCAACAGCACGGTCACTTGCAGGCTGCGGTCCTCCGTACATGCTCCTGACCTGGGTTTCTGCTGCCTCAAAACATATTTGTAAAGAGGGGAAAAGGATAGCAAATGAAGTGAAGCTTCTGCAAAAAGCAAAGTAGTGATTTTTCTGCCCGTGGTACGTAACTTTTATCGACGTTACTGGAGGATATATTTTCAAATGGTTCTGTCCCATTCTCTTTCTAATATTATGCAGAAAACTGAGTTATCACTAAAGCTTTATTGGCCAGGTAGAAGGAAAGCAAGTACAAGGAACACGTGGCTTCTTGTTGTCTAATGCAGTAACTATCCTTGATTTTTGTTAGGGTGTCTGATTTTAACAAATTTTGAATGGAAGCAAGCAATCTGGCAAGCAATTAATCATTTTTACAGAAGGCTAAAAAAAGTGCAAATTTATTAGAAGAACAAACTGAAATGTGTTTGCTCTGCCAGGTTCTCCCAGGCAGGCTGCTAAAAAGTGTGGGTGACAGCTGTGTGTCTCCAGGTGAGGCTGATTTTGTCTGAAACTCTGGTTTTGTTCTATGTAATTTGGCTGTCTCTATTTCAACAAGAACAAACAGAACTAGTACCGTGCTCTGTGCTCAGGTTTTCCCTGTGCTCTGATCTGCAGAATTCCCAGTGAGACTCTTTTGATACAGTGTTCCCCAGAAAATCCTTTACAATCTCATACTGTGCTTCTTTCAGACCTGGGGTGTAACAACACTGTTTTAGTCTTGGCATCTGTTCATGGCAGAAGATCAGTACTGTAGAATTGTGTATTAATATAAACCTCCAGTGTGTATTGCTGATCGTATTTTCATTATTTCTGGCTGTACGGAGACAGTCTGCCAGGATCCAGTTCTGCCTCTAGAGATTTTTTAAAGAATCCTCTTCCTTTGGGCCCTACCTGCAGCCTCGTGTAGCCTTGATGAGTGAGGCATGATACCTGTACCCACTGTAACCGTTAGAGAAGTACCACCGAGCTGAGGAATTGAATGTTGTAGCAGAAATGCTAAGTCACTGTTGGGGTTCAAGACAACGTTCAGAATAGGGGCTGAAAAGCAAGTTCAGTATGGTGTGGAAGAGAACAATGAGAACAAAGGCTCTCTCGAGGAGACAAAAGGCAAGAGACGAGTGTAATCCCCGCGTGAAGAAAGCCGTGAATAGAAGCAACTTGTGGCTCTGATTGGATGACCACTTGTTGGGGCAGTTAGTGAGTGCATAGATATGAAGGAGACTTGTTAAGTGTTCTGTTGACGCATTGGGGTGGGTAGAAGGTTAAAGAGGGAGCTTGGAGATGTGAAGGATGTTAGAAAGGTGTAAGACCTGCACAGACTGAAGAGCTGGGCAGCAAGAAACCAGGTGAGGCTTAATGAAAGCTAGTGTAGAGTTTTGCACCTGGGAAGGAATAACTGTATCAGTGTGGGTTGGGACACAACCTGCTGGAGAGGAGCTCTGGGGAGAAGGACCCGGGGGTCACGGTGGATGACGGGTTGGCCGTGAGCCAGCAGTGCTCTGGTGGCCAAGAAAGCCTACGGCATCGTGAGGTGCATCAAAAGGAGTGTGGCCAGTAGGTTGAGGGAGGTGATCCTCCCCCTCTACTCTGCCGTAGTCAGGCCTCGCCTGGAGTGCTGTGTCCAGTTCTGGGCTTCCCAGTACAAAAAAGACAGGGCTGCTGTAGTGGACCTGCAGTGCAGGGAGAGTTGGACTCGATGGCCTCTAGAGATCCCTTCTAACTCCTACAATTCTATGGTTCTGTGAGTCCGTGCCTCAGAAGCTGCCAAGTCACAGCTTGAAGCACTGATTGAGCACCTGGTGGGAAGGCAGGGCCCGCCCAGGGAGAGCAGGTGCGTGCAATGTACCGGAGTGACTGGAAGGGGTGGAGCCAGGATGCACCCCCTTCCCAGCCTTCATTTAAGGGTTTGCAGTGGAGATGAGCGTGTCTTGCTGGAGATCTGTGCATACCTGAGGCTTTTTGAAGGTAAGTATCTTTTCTTTATTTCTCTGCCTGCAGCTGTTGCATTTGAGCAAATTCTCACTTGTTGTAGTCTGGCACCTTGCTGCTCTGCTGCCATTGCTGTGTTTTCTGCTGCCTTACAGAAGTCTGAGAGCATCTTTATCAAAAGGGACTTAGTTTATCACCTAAAGCATGGAACAGCGTTCATGTGCAAAATAGCGTATCTCTGATTAGGAAGGAAGAGTAAATGTTTTCAGCTTTCCCAAATGATGGGAAATACAGAAGTAGGAATTAAGTTATTCTGTGCTGTGAGTGTGCAGATTGAACCTTGGATACAGCTTGAGGGACAGCTCGTGTCAGTTGCTCTAACATTTTAGATGCAAATGGTACAAGTGGTAATGCCCAGTTGTTGATTTCACACGAAAACTCTGCGCTTATGTGAACTTTCAGCCTAGCAGATGATCATAGTGTGATAGTTTCACCTTTCTTGCTGAAAGCTCCAACACATAGAAGCATAAAGTGCATCTCACCTCTGAATAAGTTTATGTGTGTATATGGCTCAGCATGAGGTGGCTTTTAAAAAACAAAAACAAAAACAAAACCCACCATAATTTGTAACACCTTCTATAGATATCCTGTATAACAGACAGCTGCAACCTCTTTATTGCTTATGGAGATAGATATGTTTCCTTCAAGTAAAACTATCTCATCAAAGACTATGAAGTATATATGTCTGCAGCTCTGTTTGATACCGTGAAAGTTTCAACAGGTTTCTCATATCCCTTCCTACTCTAAGGGAGAACTCCAAAGAAATCTGATTTAGCAGTAAACTTAAAGGTAATAATGGAATATCATCAACTCTGATGGAAGAGAAAAGAACTGCTTTCCTGCATTGCTTGAATTCATCTTCTTTAAATCCATCTCTCTCTGTAACTGGTTATGGAGTAGAGTCCATTGCTTATTCCTTATTTTGTTACACAGCTGTGTGCAAAGTGCCTAGTGGATCATTTATCTGCTTAGGGTAGATGAACTCCTACTGTCTGAACATAGGCAGCTGCGTGCACTCCTTTAAATTAGACTAGAGCTGCTTGCCTCTCCTGCAAGCGCAAAGTTCAGCTTACAACTGAAGAGGCTATGGATACTTTCATTTTTCCACATTAGCTTTACTTCTTCAAGTGTTCCTGTGACCTTAGAAAAAGGTTTAGAGTTTTAGGACCTGGCAAGCAATTGATAAGATGGCTTTGTAGTGCCATGCCCATACATCACACTTACTGGGATCAGTGACATCCTCTAATTGGTGCCTACAGAACAAGGAAGTTCAGTGTTAATGTTGCTGCAGTGAGAATCTTGTCTTGTGGTTGCTTATGCGAGTGAGTGATTTTATTCACACCAGTGATCTTGGTGACTTCAGGGAGGCTCCTCACAGTGGTTTGCTGACTTGAGGCTGCCACGTGTAAATTTTGGCTGCTGGAAGTTTTATAATTATGCATTTTTAATTAAATGTTGCATATCAGAAATAAATTATTCCTCTAGTGCCGAAGAATAACGTGGTACATAAAGTTACTCAGATGAAGGTGCTAGAGTTGGAGGAAGAACCGTCATCATATTTTCTAACTGACATCAATTTGTGTGGCTAACATTTTAGTAATAAAACCCAAAATGTAAATCTGTAGCCTGCTGCGAAAGGAAGCCTACAGTTTCAATGAACGCTGCAGGATCTACTCATAAATATTCATTAAATAGTGCCTTCTTGAAAATGAAATTTAAGTACTTAAGGTAATGGAATAAAAGTAGTTGAGAAGCTATTTCGGACATGTTCGAAAACAGAATAGAAAAGAGAAGATAAGTAGGATGAAGTTTATGACTTGGTTTCTAATCTGAAAGGACAGAATAAATGCACTGTGGGTTAATGGTACTGAAATGCCTTGTCCCGCAGCTAGGGAAGCCAATTTAGCTTCTGATGGAAGAACAGCAAAATTTCAGCCTCCTTGGACACCTCATCATTATGATGTCAGGATTTTACTTCTTTACACTGGGAATAATGTGTAACATATTGTGTCCCATCATTTAGAGACTACAAGGTTTTCCACGCAGGGAAAGACCCCAAGAAATAACAGTTCAAGGAGAGAATGAATACAACATACTCTGCTGCAGATGGAAATGTCTGCAGCTCTTCCTTCTGCCTCAAGAGCTCTCTCTTCATGCTGTTGCTTTCTGGCACAAAGGTGGTGGGCTGGAGATTCTTAATTCCATGAGTAAAACCGTGACTGGCCAGTACAAAATTGGGGGAGAGGATTAAAAAAAAACACCTCATATGAGTTCACTTGCTTCTGCAAGGCTCTCCTGAAAACTCCTGCTGGCTTGTGCTTATCTCGTGAGTGGAGATAATTCCTTGAGGACTCAGAATTTGGTGGCTGCTGTCTCACCCTCTCCAGTGGGGAGGAGGAGAGCCTAAGCTTCTTGGGGCTGCAACTGTCTTTCCATCAGTTCTGTACAGTGCTTCCAGTGCTCCTGAGCCAAGGCATGGACAGGTGAAAGTGTTGGTGTTGACTTGGATTGAATCTTCTGCTCTTGGATCAGCATCATGGATGTTCCCATCCAACTTGTGAAAGGATGGTGTGAGGGATTCTTGCTGAAACCAAGCCTGTTTGTGAAAGAATATTTAGAACATGCAGGTCTGTGTGGTATCTCCACAGTTAAACTGAGTACTTTTACTCTGCTTGACTCTGATGACAAGATTTTTACCTGAAAGGATGGGTGGAGTCAGTGTTCTTTTCCCTTGGAATCCCATGGAGTTAGCTTTGTAGTAGCCTGATGCAGTAAATGAGTTCCTGATGCAATCATGGCTTCAGTCTGTTCAGAAAAACACTGCGTGTACTGCATCAAGCTATATCTGGAAACTGTCAGGAATAGGCTTGTCTTCCATATAGGGAAACTAATAACATACAGGCTTCAGAGTGTCAAAACGCAGTAGGTTTAATACACAAAGTGTGAGTAAATAATATATATTTGCATACCGTGTAACTCCTTGATTATTTAAGAAGCTGCCTTGGCTAAAAGCTTTAAGTACATCTAATTAAATGTTGTGAGTCAAAGCAATTTTATTTTTAGTTGAATAAAGAGCTCACACAAAACAAACAAACAAAAAACAGACTTATATAAAGGATTTATTATGGATAATATTTCAGTAAACATCTGTTACTGTATTTTTTTCTGCTATTTGCCAGAGAGGGATGAAGGTTTTAAAAAGAATAGTAAAAAAGAAAAGTCAGTGCATGATACTTACCTTGTATCTATTATCAAACTGCAATCACACGGTTCTGATCATGGTGGGCCTTGACATTCCTGTCAAATTTGGCTGAACTTGAGAGGGTTTCCACTGACTCCATAGACGTGTGCTCGCATCACCAAGAAGAGAATGAAGTGCGTTTTCTATTTTAAACTCATTTACTATTTTGCTGCATGAGCTCTTGCAGTCAGACAGCGTGAGGTTGACGGACTGAGGGCAGGTTCACCAAAGCCCTGATGGCAGCATTTGCTGTTTTTGTTATCCTGGTGCCATTGCCCATGCAAAGCCCTTGGGTCCACAGCATCTCTTGTAGGACTGTGGAAGGAAGTCCTGAGGCAGTGCAGGAGTAGATCCTGGTAGGGACTAATGTAACATCTTAAAAATCTGATGGCAGCCAGCTCTGAAGTCTGTAGAGCACTTTTGTGCATCAATGTGCTGTCTCTCTGTTCCAGAACAATATCTAGATGGGAAAACAGCCTTAATTTTTGTGAATTTTCCAAACAATCTTCTGATTTTATCTTTGTATTGAATGAATGCCAATATTAGTAAATCTAATGAAAATTTTTGCAAAACAAGCTTCAGTCCTTGAAGGGGTGTGTACAATATGCCAAATAGAGTGTGTCTGTGTTTCTAAGTATTACAAAGGGGGAATCAAGAAAATACATGCTGAGACATGACCAGCATTACAGATGCAGTGTTTTTATGCCATTAATTTCTAACCTTTGCTCAAAATTACTGCTGTCAATTAATTTTTAGTGTCCTTTGTAAATCTGGCATTATCACTTCAAAATGAAGATTTATCACAGATGTTGGAATTACTAGAAAAAACTAATTCAGGTACCATCATTATTCTCATCTCTTAAAGAGAGTATTGCTGAGTTTTTAAAAATCATTGCTGTTTTTGTTATTATTTAAAGTCTTCTATTGATCATTGATTTGTTTATCTGCAGAGCTGCCATTTTAGCTTGCTTGTGGTTGACTGTAGCTTTGCAGATAATGTCTAAATCAGCATTCTTTGCTGAAGGCACATCACAAGATTGAAGAAATGACCTTTACAGTGTAATACCATCTCTTAGCCATCAGGAATTAGCGTACTGCATCTATCATTCTTGCAGGCCTTAAGGTATGTGCTTGGTTCTGCTATGCCATTCCTGTAATAGTGTTACATCTTTGAGAGAGCTGCTTCTTTCTTTTCAGTGCAGTTGTCACTGCAGTTGGTACTTGTTTCACCATTACTACCATCATGTGTTATGTAGATGATAGAACAACAAAGTGGCTTTCTGAAATAGCTACTTTTTTTTGACTTTCATAACTTTTTTCACTGAAGTTCTTATTTAGCTTAATGGTTTTTCTGTGATATTTGGTAACTTGATATACTTGTTTATTGTTTACATTAAGCAGGAAAATGAAAGGATTGAACTTAATCTGAGGTTTTGTGGAAATATAAACTGTTATGCACAGTGGGATATTCTGATTTTTTTTTTTTCTAGAGACAACTCCAGTTGGAAAGAGGAGTATGTACTTAATGCTTCAAAGAACAATTAGTAGCTTTTAATAATGCACTTGCAAAGCTTTACATGCTGTAGCTAGTGAAAAGAATTTATTATTATAAGCAGTTGTAAATGAAAGACATGGCTTTTATCTGCAGCAATTTACAACGTATGCAGTAATAGAAAATAATGATTCACGATGAGAACCTCAAAGTATCTGATTTAGGCTCTAATTTTCAGTTTGGAAGCGAATGGAAATGGAGATGTTGGCTGGTGTAGACTGATCTAAGTTCATTAAGATATACGAGCCCTAGGATGATTTCGGGAAGCCTTGTGATTGTCAGCTGCTGCTTAAGACAGGTGTGACATTGGCAAGAAATACTGAAATGATTGTTGCTAGAAGTCATTACTTGTGCCTCACCTGGGAAAGCTGCATTTAAGCTGGAACTAATCTGGTGAGGGAAGGAAGTGACAGAATGCCACGAGCTCTGACTTTAACTGGAAGAGAAAGTAGGGATGTTGCAGCAGTGAAACAATCTTGAATGTGCTGATCCAGACCCTTCTGGTGTGTTAGCTTGTGCTGGCACAAGTGGAACTGTCTGTGTAAAGGACAGCACAAAAGGATGAGGTGATGCTTCTGAAGACCCAAACTGTTGCTGGGCTTTGTGAAGAGGCATGGTAAAAATGTCTCGCCCTACAGCCCTAAAAATAGGGAGCATTGCTCCCATTGTAGGATGCCCTACTGCGTCATCTTCAGTATGAAATTCACACGTGGGTAGACCAGCTATGCCCTTTCCCATGCTGTTTTTCCATATCAGTAATATAGCCCTGTGAATGGTTAGGTATTACTGTCTTTGCAATAGCTGTGCCCACTCACCGCATCTGCGCTCTTGCCTGTGCTGTAGGAAGTGTTATGTCTCAAGTGAAGCAGGTTTCTAAAACTCACTGCTGCCTCTTAGAGATCCCTGTTGTACCAGCCACCCCCGTTACCATCCCCACTGCTAGCTTGCTGGAGCCTGGATCGAAAACAAAACTAGCAAAATGCTTCAGTTATCTTATATTAGATTTTATAGCCAAAGAATTGTATGTCACAAAACTTGAGGACCTGCTTTTTTGAATGTACACCAGTCAGCTCTTTCACTTCACAGTGAAATTTTTTCAGTAATTTATTTAATCTCTGCCGAAGGATGAGAGAGACTAGCAAATAGAACGAAGTACATCTGTGGATCTGTCAGGGACTGAACAGTGAAAAGAAGGCAGAGGTATTTGCTAAAGCTAGTTTCAAGGCTAGACTGCCCATGATATTATGAATGTTTTCATTTTGAATCTGAAATACGGATGTTACTTTGAGAACATCCCGTGTGTAAATACTTGGGCATCAATAGCATTGTGGTTTATATTTGAGCAAAAGAAAAATCAGAGTGAGTCACCTTAAAACCTGAGGAGAATGGCAGTGGGAGAATGTGGATAAACATTTAATAACAATAGACAGACATAATAGAGAGGGCATCCCACTGATAGCGGTATTCTCTTATGGAAATAAAATCATAAAACACAATTGTGAAGCTGGAGCAGGCATTTCAAGGGATTGGATACTCCTCTGGATAGAAGACTGAACTGTAAGAAGATGCTCTGCGAAACACCATGCTTTTCAATACCACTCCATTCAGGTTTTGTTCAGAACCCAGATGCTAAAAAGATGGTCAGAGACTTCCCGCTGATTTCAGAAATGTTATTTCACTTCAACCTTCTTGAAAGCAACTTCTGAACTTATCAACCCCTGAATCAAACAGAGTTTTACCCTGGCTGCTCCAGGGATCCAGCCCTATGTTGGAGGGGCTCTCAGGAAGAGCTCTGGAGATTTGAAGCAGCAGATTTTCCAGGAGGAGCTGCTTCTCACGTTGCAGTTCATTAGTATGAAATCCTGTAGTTGCAGCTGTTAAATGTGCAGGTCTTACAGCCATTCTCTGTAAAATGGTTTGGTACACACATTAAAAAAAAAAAAAAATTGAAAAAAAGATATGACACTAATAACTAGCAACCTTTTCAAAGGCTAGTGTGTGTTGAGGAGCAGCAATGTAGGACTTAGTTTTGACTGTACCAAAATTATAGTCAAGGGAATAGATTTGACATAACATCCACGATAAATTCGATGCTTGTGTTTGTAAGAAAACAGTAATTAACAAGATGAGCTAACTCTGTGCATCTCTTCTCCCTTTGAATATCTGAAGAATGAAGCAGTAGCTCTTACTATGTCCTCACCCCAGTACGTTTATATTTCTGGCCAGAGTTATCTGTCGATCACTGACAGTTATTTGTACACAACAGTATCCATATGAACCATGCAGCATGTGGAGGGTTACAGCTATAATAGGAACTAATCAATGAAACCACTCATGACACTTTTAATGAGGTGATAGCGAAGGGTTTTTCTTTTGTTTGCTGCAGCAACAGATTTGTCAAAACAGACAAAGTTGTTCACAGCCAGCAGGAAAATGGGTTTCAGTGCCAGATCCCAGACACCATTTTTCTCTTTCTCTATAATAATATTAAAGTTGAAAAATGATTATTCCAGTCCCCCATTATTAAACAAGCTATTACAAAGCAAGTGAAGGATTTCTGCACCTTCAATTTTCCACCTAATAATAGTAAAATATATCCATTGTTGCCTTGACAATATTAATGCTATTTTTTTTTCCAGTGCCTCAAGCAATGAGTCTCACCACTTTTTTTGCCAGCTTAAAACAAACTGTGGTTTTAGCTTTTAATATTAAAGACAGATTCATGTTTGTTTTTTTAATTGATTTCAGGTGTGATTAATTAATTCACAGGTTTGATATTTACCAGTGTAACGGACATAGAACTTAACTAAATCTTTGCAGGAGCCTTTGGATTGTGCTTAATGCCAATATTTTGCACTGAGGCATAGTTGTTAACTCTAGAACTGCAAGCTACCTTAAAATTAGCATACATCAGATATTGGGCACTTAGGCAGAGTTAATGCTATTGGTCTATGCTTAGTGTATCGTGACGTTTCTGAAGCTAAAGCTTCAGCTGCACAGGGTCTGTTTTATTGTGGAGATGCTGTTACCAAATCTCTGCCGACTTATTAGAGACTGTTCAGCTCCCACAAAAATTGATGAGTAAGTATTTGAGTGGAGCGTGTTCACCCCTGCAATCGACAGTGCGACACAGAAGTCACTTCCCAAGCATCTGCTCTGAGTGTGGCATAGGCTCGCTCAGTTTTGTCTCCATACAAAAATTGGGAAACAAAAGAGTGATCTTCATTGAGTCATCTTTTAAATAACTCTTAAAATATTTATGCTGGAAATATTCCAAGTGCAAAAATCAACTAAAACTTTGTAGATTATGCAAATTCAAGAGACTTTGGGGACATCCGCTAATATTTGTGTGCTGGTAGTTTGGTGTCCTGCTTCAATGATCTGGAGCTTGATCACTGTGTGTAATCATAATTTGTTCATAAAACTATCCAGGCCTGTCACTGCACTGCCTGAAATTAAACTTGTGCAGAGCTTATGAAAAATTGAATGGCAGTTCATTTTCACAAAACATGACAAACATAAAAGAAATTATGAATTAATTTTAAATTCTACTTAGCAGAGTCTTATCAGATTGATGGAACCCTTTGTCTTACAAAAGTCTGGCATCACAGCTGATATGCTTAATTAGTATCAAGCATCTCAAACTGTCTGTGATTGACAGGTCGGATCATTTGGTGTCTTCCCCCAACTTCCCCAGGATTTGCACTCTGGAATATGATAATTTTGGTGAATAGGAATCTGACTTCTGTAACTTTCACACCTTTACATTAAATTAAACACACAAAAATGGAGCTGCTATTGCAGATGAAGCAAAGACTGGCATAAATAAAATAAGATTATATTTGTTGCTGCTGCCAGATCTCTTTAGATCTGAGATTACAGCGCTCCAGTGTGGGAATATTTTTCTGATATGAATGTGAACATTATATGTTTTCCAAGTGCTAAAAGAAAAGTTAACCCATTCCACACAAGCAATTAAAGTCTTCCAGTTGCTTAGCAGACATGTCCAAAAAGCAGTTTGGAGGGTATACAGAATAAGAACATTTATTTCAAGGTCTCTGCCTGAACGTGAGGTGTGCCTCCAGCAGTAGGATTTGAGAGTAGTGGGCGCCTTCTGTAGGCAGTGTCCAAAATACAGGCTAGGGCCTTACTAGTGTGAAAATAAAGCTTTCAGTCTCAAGCTTTGGTTTAATAGACTCTGTCTAACGATGCAGAGGGGAAAGAAGTAGAAGAGTAATGCTTAAGAGTATTAGAAATAATTGTCCAATTCTCCTTTCTTGCCGAAGATCAGCTTATACTCAGATCAGCATATATTCAGACTGTTCTGGTGTAAGTTCTTATGGTTTATTCAGCTGCAGTGGAAGTCAGGACCTTGGACAGGCAGTAAAATAGTTAATATTATGCTGAGGATTATACTGAAGAGATAGCAATAACTCTTATGGAGGTGTTCTACTACCCTGAGCCATTTGAGTGCACTCTGAATATCTGTTGCCCCTGTTGTGGTCTTTACCACTTTGCAGGGAGAATAACATACCCCAGATTCTCTGCATTCCAGGTTGCTCTTCTATTTTCCTCGTGATGCCTTTGTATCAACTTTGTTCATTTTGGGGTGCAAGTAGGCTTTCTTCTGTTCCTTAAAGTGAAACTGCTGTCAACTGGAGAAGCAGAAAGTTGGGTCAAGAAATCTGCTTTCTCTCAGCAGAAGGATGTTTTTATGCTGTAGCTGTGCTCTCCCCGGAGGACTCGGCTTAACTCTAAACTCAGTTGTCGCTGCTCGTCTTCATTTCTCAGCATTTCCAGAATTACTGTACTGTAAAAGTCATTTCTGAAATAGCATTACAGATTAAGACAAAGCTTTTTCTTTTCCTATTATATAGCTGAGAGAGCTTTGGTATGTCTAAGAAACATGTGGTGTCAGGGGAGAAATGTGTTTTACTTACCTTACATTTCAGTTTTAATAGCTACTAAAAGTATTTATTCCTTATGTAGTTACCAGCATAAAAAGCCTATCAAATATGTATCACTGGAAATAAGCATATTTCTTTTTTAAATTATTCTTTATTTTTAATGAAACGAGTAATGCTGCTAATGAAACACAACTTAGCAAAGCAGAAAGTGCACGTTCAGTCCGTGTGCTCAACTGAGTCACTCCTTCCTTATCTCAGGGCTTTGGTTTCCATAAGCAGTGTGAGGGTGGGTCCTGCCTGTGTCTTT
The DNA here is from genome assembly GCF_905368555.1 of Meleagris gallopavo. Lineage (NCBI taxonomy): Eukaryota > Metazoa > Chordata > Aves > Galliformes > Phasianidae > Meleagris > Meleagris gallopavo. The sequence goes on along the minus strand of NC_139414.1, from coordinate 18,261,635 downwards.
GCACCCTGAATCTTTGAAAAGTTGCTAATCTATGTCTTGCTGTTTGCTTTTAATTTACCCTTGTGATTAAAAACTCCTAGAATCTAATGATAGCACAAACATTTCTCTTGGGCACACAGAGTACATAAGTTGGAGTTCTGAAACATACTATGGTATATTTTTAAATTCCCCTTGGGCGTTGTGAAAGGTTTATACCTGCTTACAGAAGCTCAAATATCTGACCTTGATGGAGATGGGTCCTATTTTGTTGGGAGAAAATTGGATTAGACTTTATTTGCAAGTTGCTTTCATTATCTAGAAATGTTCTGCTAAAAGTGTTTTGTTTTTTTTTTTTTCCCCTGCTCCTCTGTAGTAAGTGAAATACTTCAGAGTAGTGGTGGGCATTCTAAAATGGTCACTCTGATGTTTATTATGATTTTCTACGATCCTGAGTGGCGTGTGATTAAAGGGATGATTTTGAAGTGTCACACTTCAGCCTTGTTAATGTACTTGGCAATTTTCAAGTGGTACTAGTGTCAGAGTGGTGCAGAGACTCTTTACAACACTAATACAGTAAACCTCTAATGGGTTGTCTTTTTCCATCCATCCAGTGCTATTGGCGGTTCAACCTTTTAAGAGAAAATAGAGAATGCAGTGCAGGTTTAATCTCTAGCTATGAAAATTGAAGTCTCTAGCACTTCCTTATGTTCCCTTTCTGCCTTCTATCAGTACTGGACATTAGCCAGAAGGTGTGATCAATTAAACTTTCCCTCAGACTATGAACCTCGATTCCTGAGACCTATGCCCGTGAACCTACGTGTGTTTAAGTTATATTGCCATAAATGCCCATTAGTTTTGGCCTCAGCAGGGATGTTTTTTTCCCAATCTCTCAACAGCCAATTTTCCTTGAAAATTGAGCTGCTGCGCTAAACAACAGGGAGTAGAAGTAGACAGGACAACTTCACGGAGCAAGAGATTGAAGCACCTGGCAAGAATTGGGCTATGCAGCTCTTCCCACAGGAAAGCAATCAGCTCCCTTCTCCACCATCTGGAAGCCAGAGCATCTTTGCCAGCAGAGGAACTTGCTCTGCGGTCCCTATCCTGCTTTCCTTCAGTTCTTTCCTCCACAAAGAGCATTTTCTTCCTTTTTCATTCTGCAGGCTGATCCTGAGTCCCATGTGAGAAAGTAGATGGAGGTGGGAGCATTGTGGGATGGGTATTCCTCACTTTTGTCCAAAAATACATGGTAGGAAATTACATTCTACTCGAGTATCTTTCCAGCTTTGACAGCATGACGTCTTTGACCGGTGACAAATAATGGTTGAAGTTAGTTTTGAAATGAAGCTGTCAGGTTTTTTACTTCATTTTTTAATGTCTTACAAATGATCTTGTGGAATTTCATGGATGTGGTTGAAACTGAATGCAGAACTATGGCTTGTTTGGCTGTTTCTTTTTTGTTTTCCTGTTATTCCTCACACAGATTTTGTCTGTGATGGAATTCTGGTTCTATTTGTTGGTGCATCAGACATGTCCTCTGTGTAACACAGGCATTAGTCATGTGTACTAAAGTGTCTTTAAGCCTACAGATTTGTTGCTAATGATCAGAAACCTTCTTTGATTTTTTTTTTTTCAGTTCAAAGAGTTTATTAGAGGCATTAGTCCTACAGCATTAGTTCTGAGACTTCCTCATTGCACACGGAAGATTTCGGTTTGTATTTTTTTAAACTGTGTTATATATATATATATTGAAAGTAAATGAAATGATCACTTTTAGATATTCACGACATGGTATTTTAAATACATTTAAACATTTTACCATCTCTTCCTTAGATCATCTGAGATCTCTTCGTTAACAGTAGCAATGTGAGTGCGTTGTGAGGACACTTGGATGCACATCCACAGATTGGGTGCGATGTAGGTGCAGTGATACAGGATCTGACTGCTGAGTGCTTCTTTTCTGCACTTGTGGTGTACCTGGAGAGGCCATAAAGATCCTTTTTAAAAATAAATAAATAAAACAACTTGTGAATGGTGATATCAGGGTTAATACTACAGTCAAGTCAGGAGCAAGTCCTTCTTCTATGAGGGCAGGATACAATAAGTATTAAAGATGTGAGATATTGTCACGTATTCTGGAAAAAATAAACTTTTATGGCATTTAATTAAAATTTTCACCTTAGTAATGCATGTATCTGTAATGATCATGAAATTGTTTCCTTTGTTTGTTCTTCACTTTGAACACCAATTTGCACAATCTTCATATATGTTCTGAACATGTGATAATGGTCATCTGTTCAGATGCTTAAAGTTTCATGTTAAAATATGAATACTGTCAAACTAGCTTTTCTTAAAAGAAAAAAGAATAATAAAATAGTCAAACACTTTCTCCAGAGCAAAGCTTGACTGAAGCAATGTGACTTCAGCTTGTCCTCTCATCCGAAATAATGGATTTAAAAAATGAAAAAACAACTTGTGAATTGATGAGCAAGAAACATTCAAAAATATAGACTGTAAATAGAATATTGTTCTTAAAAGTTAATCTGATGTTAGTTCTGGGAAGCTTTGTTGTTGATCTTTCTTTTACACTGACTTCTCACATTTTGAGCTGAACTAATTGTCTCTAAGTGCCACTTAGTCGTTATTTGGAACAGTAGTAAATAACAGTCTCGCTTTGTTGGTGTCTACCAAGGGAATGCTGGGCTAGTCCCTCGGTATCTTCTCTTTGAAACATTTCTGTTTCAGAGGGAGGATGAGGCACAGACCTCTGAGGCAGAGTTGGGGGTGGAATAAAGGAGTAAGATCCACAAATGCTGGATTGTCAAGCCTGGACTGGCCAGCTGTAGTAGTGGAATTGCAAAGTCAGCACAAAATGCCAGAGATGTTGCCGTTTGTCTTGTACAGAGAGGAAATAGAGGGGAACTAAAGGCAATCTTACTTAACTGATCATTCTGTACCTTGAGACAGTTCAAATAAGTCTCCAAGTTGCTATGTCCTGAAGTTCCTTCCCATTAGCTTTGAGCGTAGTTTGTATAAATCAAGTCTTCCTGTGCATGTTATTTTGGTTTGGCATGCTTCCTTTAACCTCCCTTGCTGTAATAATGTCGAAGCAATAAAACTGAAATGTGCTTGGGTGCTCTGTGGGATGCGAGGCATAAGCACCTCACTCCGACCTTAATGCTGGGACCAATTTTACAGTCTCCACCGTTAAAATCAAATAGGCAGCATGCCTTCAAACATTCTTACTTTCTACCAGTTGCTCAATACCTTGTTTAAACTACACACCATATCATCTGGTTTACTCCCACATTAAAGATGGGGAAAGGGAAATGCCTGCAGGGTAGCCCAGCTGGCCTTGGGCTCTGCAGGAGGGGCCCTTGTCATGTCATCTTTCCTTTCCTTCATTTTTTTTTTTTTTTCCCCAAACTTTAAAATGACAACGAATGGTTCAAAAAAAAAAAAAAAAAAAAAAAAAAGAGAAAAAAGTTGAGTGACATCAGTGAAGGAATGTTTGCCCTGATGGAAAACTTTTAAAATGCTTAAGTCTCTTCAAAAGATATATAAATAAATGGGATTTTGAGGAACTGGTCTCCTGTATGGATTTTTTTTACATATGTGTCATATGATAAAAATGTTAAATATTAAAAAAAAAAAACACAAAACACTAGGCCAATATATTAAATTACGAATGGACAACAAAAAATTAGCTTCTTGCAGTTAAACTTCTATCTATATTTCTACTTAATATTCAAAACTTTTTCTGATGTATTTCAGAATGCATGTCTGTCTTTTCTGATCTAGCTACTGCGGAGATGCTTTTAAGGGAGTTTCTGCTTCAGAAATATGGACCTCTGCAATAAGAGGGGAGAAATAACTGAAATTACTGCAGCAGATTTAAGGCTGTGTGGTAGATTTAGAATTAGCAGGGGTAATAGCATTAATAAGGTCTTGCATTACTGCATCAGCAACTTGTTTCACCATGCTATTGAGGAAAGGAATCATCACCATCCATCTCTTGCTGTTGGAGGATATTAGCAATCCATTTACTGAGAGATTTTCATCTGCAGAGATGTGAAATGATGTTTGACCCAAGTGCTTGTTGAATGCAAACCTATGACAAAAATAGACAGCTATCCAGATGCAGTTATTAGGAGTCTTGAGAGAAATACTTCAGTGGATAAATTTGGTGTGTGTAGTTTGATTTGTGTAATATAAGAAATGTCTATTTCATAATATTAGGAACTGTTGTGCATATTCTAAAATTATAATAAAATTTTTTTTCACTGCCTCTTGGATTTGGGTTGAGACAGGCAATAGGAAGCGTGCACTTACACTTTTGTGCAGTGGCTGCTACGTGTCTTTTAAATGCAGCAAGTGAAATCAGTGGACAGATGAGAAGGCTTTCAAAGGAAAGCAAAGTTGAGTTATTTGAAAGGATTGCAGCCTAACAACTTATTGCAATCATTTATGAGACAAAGGGCAAGGCTTTATCTAAAGACATTAATGCACTGAACCTCTATAGAAATTCTCAGCTCTGTGCTGAGAGGAAAATATGTCGAAGAATGGTGCATTTTCAGTGAGCCTATTTGGCACTTATCTTGATGACCCCATTCTTATTACTGTTTCTAGATGCTAAAGGAATGGGAATGCTATAGAATAAATAGAAACCCTGGCTGATCCCTAAGTCTGAGGCGTAAAGTACAGCACGTGCAAGAATGGTAGATTTTTTCCAAAAAAAAGCAAGGCAGCAGTTTGTGCTGGTTGTCCTTGCAGCCATGGGCATCTGTGGTCAGTGAAAACGTCTTCTGCTTGTTAATTATAACATAAGCTCAATTGCAGGCATTGTAGTACTAATGCCTGGAAAAGTATAGAAGAAGAAGAATTAGGACTCAGGGCTCTGAGATAAATTGCCAATTTCTCTAATGGTATTTGGACTCCGCATACGCAAGAGTAGGTTAATGTATTTACAAGAATTTCTATCCTTTCACACGTGGAGAGATTAAAATAACAATACGTGGTGCATCTTGGTGGCCACTTACATGTATATGAGTTGTTTGTGAAGGATATTCTGACTTTGAGTGGCCCTATAAATGTTAATAAAGCCGGGCTGTATTTTCTTGGGATTCTTGTGTGTGAAGCATTGCAGTGCAGAAGCGATGCAATTATTATTTTTGATAGCGTGGACAGTGCATGAGTTTAAATTAAAGCAGGTGTGTTGGTGGCTGGATGAATATGTGTGAGGGCAGTCTGGAGAATGACTGCGATTTGGAGGCTATTTAGGTGTTTGTTTCTAATCTTGTTTTCTCAGCGCTAGGAGGATTAAGAGCACGATTACATCCCGCTAGGATTTGCTCATTGAAATATTTAGAAGTTTGTTAACAATAAGGAAATTAAACTTGTATCTCCTTGTTTGTATTTGGTGGGGATAGTGCTTTTTCTTTGGGAATTCATTTTCTAGCATTGCTTAGGAAAGTACTGCTAGCTTAGGATCAGCTATATAATAGCTTCTTGGCCATCTGCTTTTGGACAAACCTACTTACCTGCAGTAGTCTGTCCCCATATTTGTTCCTGAGATTGGATGAGATTGCTAATAAGAGGCTCCTTCAGGAAAATATACTTTGTCACTTACCTGTCTCCTAATCAAGGGCAGCATGGGCTGGGTATCAGAGTCACCTCATAAGGAATGTCTATGCATGTGACCTCCTGGAGAACAGAGGCACACCACTTCCACAGCCAAGGGGTGCCTGCAGCTCAGAACAAGCTGCATGGACACTGATGTAATTTCTACTCTCTGCTGTGACTAAGTGCACGGTTCCCTTGATGGTTTTAATGAAGTTTACGGCACTTGCTCAACATTATACATGGTGCTTGCTGTAGGTGGTAACGGAAAGGTTTGCTGAATTCACAGGTTTATGAAGTGTAGCACTAAAACAGCTTAAGGCATCATCAGTTCTAGTTCAGCCACTAAGCACTGCCACAATCTGCACAATGAATATGGATGACATCTGAGAATTTATGCTAATTATCAGACTTGAAGATGTTCCATGGCTTAGATTGAGTAAATTAATATTTTTAACTCTAATTTTAGTGGGAGTAACAATTGAAAACAACTATAAAATCAGAGCATCATAAAAATATATAGCTAGACTGAAAATGTGGCTCTAGATGATGATGATAATAACGCTATACAAAACATTATTCTAAATGCCTCTTTATAGAAAGATATGCAGAGTAAGTGTAATGCATAACTTCCAGTTTTTAGTTTCTCATATCTATTTGTATTTGCTGTATTGCTCTACAAGTAAAAGGCAGGAAGTGATGAACATAATGCAAGAATTTGAATGTTATGAACTCAGATTTCTTAGAAATTGAATTGGGGCAATCTAGCTTTAAAACTAGGTCTTTTAGAATGATAGATGCAAAACCAATTAATTATTTGAAGTGTTTGTTTGTTTTATTTCAGTATAGGTGCCCTACTCAGCAGAGCAAGTCTCTATCTGCAATTAAAAATACGGTGCATATCTTTGCCTTTGAGATATTTATATACTGTATTTTTTCTGGTGTGTCACATGGAAGCCCCAGGTTAACTTTTTTTTTCTCCATGGGAAAGTTATTCTTCCTTTCGCTTAATGCCATGCTCATGTATATTCCTTAGAGGTATTTTGGACTTTTTATCCATCTCTTGCACAGCAACTACGGGGGGAGGAGGGAGAAGGTAAGAAGCCCATTAATCATGGAAATAGCAAAGAATGTTGTTTTTAAAAAATAAAAAAATATCTGAGTAAAAAATTTTGGAGCCATGCTGTGACAATGTGCAACATCTATAGATTCTGAAATTACAGTGGGGAGTTCTGATGATGAAAATAATTTAAATGTGGGAATAGAACAAAAAGAATCAGATTAAATTGAAAATTCTATTGATTTTGTTTTATGACCTGTGATTTCAATCATCATAGGACCGAGAGACATAAACATGCATCAAGAACCCACTGTTATTAAGAGCTTAAAGTCAAAGACGCCAAGTGTGGCAGGATATATTTGAATATCAGTGAAGATATGATTGCAGCATATTTAGACATTCCCCTGCATTATTTATGAGTGATGGCAGTAACGGTAAAACAGCTGCAGTTTCATATAAGATTTTGGAAAAATGGTGCAAAACTTGAGCTGAATTGGACAGCTAATTTGTATTACATCATCACTGAATTACTACTTAAGCTAGTTATATTAAAGCTGGCTTAGATATGTCAGTTTAATGCAGGTGCCCTTGGAGATTCACAGGGAGAAGAAATTTCAAGTGGAACCTGAAATCTTGTTCAGTCCAAATTTCATTTTTATGTGAGATTATCTAAAGATTACTTAAAAAGCATTTGAAAATACAGTCCTGGGGAACTGCCTGCAGAATCCTCTGAAGAGCCACTGGAGGGGACAGGTCAGACTGGCATGAAGGGAACCGTGACAGAATAAAAGAAGCTGAGGACTCTACAAAGTCATTACTGTATTTTATAAGTACATTTTTGTTTAATCACTGCAATAGCTACAGTAAGAACATGTGCCAACTCAATACAAACTGGAGGTTTAGTGACTAAATCTGTAATCCTCAGAGGACTTTTGTACCGCATTTCCTCTTAGTGGTCCACTTACGCTCTCGTGTTTCGTAGATAAAGATGTGGAAGATCTGGTGAATTCCAGGAGAGGACCTAAATAGATTTTCATCCTTTAGCAAGTGGTCCCACCCAGGGTTGTGCTGTAGCTCTATACCTCAAAGATATGATATGAATTACCTTTAGATACAGATTACAGATTTTATTGGATGGAACGTTTGGGAAGCAGCCTAATGGAAGAAGGATTTAGCTATCTACAAGAATGTGATAGCCCTGTGAACTTTGATTTTTATCTTGGCTGTTTGACGTGTTCATGACAGCTTACATTCTTGTTTTAAGGACAGTGACTGTCAGTGCCCATCCTTTCAGTTTGGATGTTTGTGAGGATGAATGTCTGTTAGTTAACAGACATAACCTGTGTGGTCTGACATAAATGTTACCATTACTAATGAAAGGCAAGGAAAAAGAACGTCTTGGTTTTTATTTTTTTAACCCTTGTCCCCTTACCTTGGTAAATACATGCTTGGATTGAGTTTCTAAGAAAAACCTTATTTTCATATTGTTTTTGTATTGGGATGTTTATTTCACGGGGAGATTATTTCCAGTAATGCATCTCAGATAAACAGAAGAGAGCGAAACACAGACAAATCCATCACTAATTTTGGCATTATCAATCACTTTTTAAGCTAATGCACAAAATCTCTGAAGACAAACATTTAACTCTACTCAATGTGTTACTGTATGTCAACTGTTGATAGAGGTTTTTTAATGATTTTGGATATGTCATGCTCCACTTAGAATTCTCTAGCATTTCCCATTGATAAATACCACGGCATAACTGTCATTTGCATGAATGGAAGCTGTAATTATAAATGTACTTACGTCCTGTGTTGAAGTCAGGAATGTAAAGAGCGATGTTTGCTAATGTAGAAATATAAATAACAGTTATAAATGTTGGCTTGTTAGGATGAAAATTATATTTCAGACCACTTGAGGTGCCTTTTGTTTCTGTTTTTTTAAATAATTATAATAGGAGGCAGAAATCTAGTATTTAATATGTAGCAATTAAATAAGTTTGGCAAGAGCAGCTTATCCATTTATCAAACACGCAAAATAATTGTGAAAATTGGTTTGGCAAATACGGGGTTGGAAAAATAATGAAGGCCGGCACCATTGGAGGTGAACCAGTTGATTGAAATTTTAGCTCTATGCTATGATGCTTTCCTAAATGAAGGTATGGAGGTGTATCAGCTACTTGTTTTCTTGGCATTATTCAAGGGATTTGCTTGACTGGAGCAGCCCCCTTTAGCTAGCCCAGAGGCTCCTGAAATAGCCTGAGGCTGTATGGATTTGACAAGTGCATCTCCTTCTTAGTTACTGGAGATGTAGGAGTGCCGGATAGTTTCAGTTGTGGTCTGGGAAGATACCATCAGTTGAAGTTTTTCTCCTAGAAGTGTTGTGTTGTCCATTATGTCTTTCCTTTCAAAAATCTAATTAATGCCCTTAATGCTGAGGAAAAGAGCATTAATTAGAGATGATACAGATTGATCTATCTAGGTAAGGCAATTATCCACTGACAAATGTATTTATTGAATTAGAATTGTCAAAAGGAACAAAATTATGACTCTTTTTGAGTCTTTTTTTTTTTAATTGATTCTTATTCTCCTAATTTATATCAAAACAGTGTTTAGTGAGTTTATCATATGTGTGGTCATAGTAGGAATGTTTCCCAGGCTCCTTTCAGAAAGGCACCTGTGCCTACTTTTGTTTCCATATGTTTGTGCTGTAGATGAGCTGTAACGAAACTTGCTCTGTGAGCAACACGTAGAATGTATTTTATTGCTAGATGGTGCGCTTTCTATTTTATATACATAGGTTGCTCTGGAAGTAATGCCTTCTATTAATCTCCATAGAAACTGTAACAGATGCAGAGAGCATAATTACACAACTTCATAGAGCAAATTCTCAGAATAAAGTACTTTTTTTAGCATAGTGACTACAATTAGCTACGCGTTTTCTCCATGATGAAGAGCCTGCGTGCTTTAAAGTAAGTTTAAAAATAAATAGTATATTTAATATCCCAAGACAAATTCAATTTAATGTCCATGTCATTTTAAATACAGACTTACTCATTTTTATAAAGACAATCAAGGTTTTAAAAATTGCTTCAAAAGCAGAGTGTGCGCTGTCGTATTTCTGCTGGAATTATTTTAAGCTACAAAAATGACAGCTGTATCTTATTGCGTGTTCATTAAATAGAAATTTATCTTTGGATTAATTACAGTATAAGCAGAAAAGACTCGGGTCATTTTAATTTGTGGCAAGGAAGGAAGTGAATCACTGCACAACAAAGTACTGCCTGAATCACGTTTGCAAACTTCTCCCATGAAGCTGTTGCTAAGAGACACCATCAAGTGTGTGGCTTCTCCAGAGCAGCTCCTCATTTACCTCATCTGACAAGTTCAGATCTTAAAGATACTGTTTTTTACTAATATTTCTAACATGTATCTATATGCCTCTGGTTTTGTTTCCTTGTTTGAGAGGACAGAGAAACACTGGATATTGTGCGGACAAGTAAAATGTGGCTGCTTGAAAACACAGAAGTTGTGTTATTACTTATGCTTAAAAAGCAGTTATATAATTTTATGACTCAGATTCTTGGAACAATTTGTCAAAATTCTAAAAAATGAAGAATAAGAAAATCACATTTCCAGTTTCCCAAATCCATTTTAATTGGTTTATGCATGCGCTGGCAGAATAATTGATTGATGCTGAGATCACAAAGCAAAGAGTGAGCTAACAGAATCAGATTAATGAAAACATACAGTCATTACAACCGTGAAAAAACACTTAGAATTCATAATGTCTTGGGGCAAATAATCAGAAGTGTTATCAGTGAACAATTAGAGTTAATGAAAGTCTTCCTGTATGTATAAGATTACCACGCATGGTTACAGATGTTTTAAATGAAGGATTTATTGCAAGTTTCCTGCCTCAAATATGCATGAGATGTAAACACATTGTTTATGATAACAAATCAAATCAATTTCTGCAGAGTGCTTCATGGCAGAAGATCAAAGTTTATGTATGCTTTCATTTCTATTCTATAAAAGATTAATTTCATGCCCTTTAATGCATTATATTAATCATTTTCCCTAATGTGTGTTATTAATGAATATTCCTATAAAGAATAACAAAGTACTGGTGTATTAATAATGGAAGTAAAAAATTAACTTTTATGGGTTGGAAAATTTCTGCCTTTTGCAAAAGTAGAAAATAAGTCCTGTGACAAAGTAGGAAATACATACCACATAAAACTTAAAAATGAAGTCCTGAGGGCAGGTAGTTCTGAAGAGTCAGTGCTTTGGGAACTGCACATCTTTCTCTTTCCTCCAGCACAGAAGGAGGTCCAAAACCTGTTCAAAAGCAAAATGCACAGAAGTGGATCTCAGCTCTGCTCAAAACACAGAGAAAATCTTAGGAGGAAATAGAAAATAAAGGTGACTGCATAGCTGCCATTTTTATAAGAGAAGTTCTTCTGTTATTCTCCAAATTTCCTAGAAAAACTTTATTTTATCTTCTGAACTTTTTGGAGTTACAAAGCAAAATTAAAGAACCCATGTTGTGTGTCTTTATGCAAATACATAATGCGTTTTTGCAAAGATTTCCCATAGGAAATTAAAGGAGTGAAATCTTGTTTATGTGACTTTACCAATAGTTTGCACAGGTAAATAGACAAACTGTAATTCCACCTCATGTGTAAAATAATGTTACTGAAGTAGTAGTAGAGGCTCTCAGAAACACAAATTATCCTAACCCTTTAGCATCACTTAGCTGCCCGGAGTCTTGAAAACACATTCCTGTGAATACCAAATTTGACTCTACGTTTGATCTTATGCAGAATGATATGAACACAGGATTCATGTTGGTGGGACTGCTGCCTATCAGCTGCTTTTACTATCTTCTTCCTGAGCGTTGGGTCTTTAGTAGCACCACGCTTAGCAACTTGAATCTTTCCACACCAAGTTCTGGATGTTGTCTGGCATTGCAACCTAGTAGTAGCCACTGTCTCATCACAGGAACTGTGCTGTAGAAATCAGTGTGGTTTTAGTTGCTTTGGACGGATGGAATGGTAAGGTGCAGAAATCAAGGAATGCCTGGCAGGATCATCGCTAAAGGTACCAGTCTTTTATGAAATCTCTTTCATGAAAGTATCCAGTTGAGGAAAAAACAGGTGAGAGATGAGAAAGCTGAGTGGGACTTTTAGAATGCTGTGGAATTCGTGCCCTTAGCTGTAACTGTTCCTGCACATCACTGACACAGTTCTGTTTTCTGGTAAGCGTGCGCACAAGTTCTGATAGCGATTCTACTCATTTGGAAGACGAGTCAGTGATACTTTAATACAGAGATTAATGGCATCAAAATGATTTTAAGTATGCAATGAAGACTGAATGTTGCTTTGCACAAAATGGATGCTTTTATTTTTTGGTGAAAGCTCTAAGGTGAGAAACCAAAATCCATCACTTTTCATGCTTCCATCCTGTCTTCCTGCTGTAAATTTCATTATTTTCCTATGCTCGGAGCTTGCATTGAAATGTGTAGGGGAAAAAAATATTCCTTGAGACATCTGATAACCGTAATTCATGTCCACTTGTACTTCCCCGGAAAACGATGGATGAGTTCTGCTTCTATGGAAATTTAAATTCTGCATATAAGGATCCTGTGATAGCACAGGTGATAACGCGCTTGTTTGCTATGCTGGCTACTTGATGAATTCTCACTTAAGTAACAGTTACAGTGATATTCACCTCCTTGGAATAATGTCATAATGATTTGAATGAGGAATTAGTAAACAACTCACAGCTGTTGTGCAAAATGTTTGTGTAGAAATCCATATTCATGAATATTTCATGCAGTAACACTTATTAATTTGTTTCTTACAGAGAAACAACTAAATGATATTTTATAGATTGATGTTTGGCAAATAAGGCAGTTTGTTTTTCATGCCTGGTGACAGTGATATACGAATATCCCTGTGTGTGCTTTCTCACTAAGCACTGCAAAGAGTTGCTTTATAGGAGCTTTAAACATCATTGAAGCAAATGGTTTTTCCATCTGCATTGTGGGTGTGAAGGGGCTAAAGGATGAAGGTTGCAAAGCTACAGCATAGGACCACAAGAGATCAACGTGTTCATCCCTTTTCCCATAGCAAAAGTTCTTAAACTCTCCCCCAGGAACTGTTGTTTTTCCAATTGGCAGAGATTCCAGTAGTCAGAAGCAGTCTATTCTTAGATCCCCACTATGAAACAGATTTTCTTTCCCATAATCACTTCAGAGATCTGAGTTGGAGTGAACCCTGTTTTGAGGACATTGGAGCAGATCTCCAGAAGAACTAAAGAATCTGAATTATTCTATGATTCCATCAGTTTCTATACTGAAATGTATACCCCTGCTGTTTAAGACCACTGCCATCCCACGTGCATATGAAATTTGGGGAATATTTTATTCCTTTCATCTTTGCAACCTTTTATTCCCTATTTAAATGAAAGTCACTGCTCTTGGCCCCTCAGTCCCATTTTCATCTAAATGACATACGATTGGCTTTTTTGAGTTGAAATAATGCTGATGTATGAGAGAGAAAAACAAAAAAACAGAGTAGATTTTCTCAACACTTGGGAGTTTGGAAGCTTTACCCTTTTTCAGAGGACCTCAGAAAGCCATGAGGCCAATGAGGTGCTAAGCACCATCTTCCAGCATCAGCTGAAGAAAGGTTTGCTGCTGTTGCTATAGATGAATAGTTTCTCTGGGATGAAGTAATACAACTGAGATTATGGGGTTTATTTTTTCAAGCAAACTTGACGTGCACACAGGTGCTTATGAAATTTTTTCAGCATTGCATAAGCCTTGAGGGGGAACAGGAATATTTTACAAGTGAATTTAATTGAGGTATAACTAGATTTTATGAGGTGGTCAATAAGCAGAAGCTGTTACTCAGATCGGTGAGGTCGTCATTGTTCTTAATTTTGGCACTAATTTCGTTTAGAGCTATGTCAATAAACTTTTAAAAGGAAGAAATTAGTTCCTTAAGGATTTATTTTTCCTGTTTAATGTGTTCATACAGATTAGGGACTGCTGGACAGAAGCTCTGCAGCAAAGGACCTGGGTGTCCTGGTGGATCATAGGTTGCCCATGAGCCAGCAGTGTGTCCTGGCAGCCAAAAAGACTGATGACACCCAGGGGTGCATTTTAAAACAAACAAAAAAAATAAACAGGTCGAGGTTCCCACAACAACAAACAAAAAAATAAACAGGTGATGTTCCCCTGTATTCTGCATAGTTCCACTTTTCATGCTGAGGATGCAGGCCAGGCTTCACAGGAGCATCTTTTAAATATTTTTTTTAAGGGATTTTTTGGCATCATAAGTTTGAAGTTAGGAAACAACCTGGACTGTGTTCTATGCCTCTGAATGATGTAAGGCAACCCCAAAGCCCTGTATTTATTGATTTGGTAAAATAGTTTTGCAGGATGATGTCAATTCATATCTGAATCAGCAAGTTCTGTCATGATTTTTTTTCCCAATATTTAACAGCTCCCAGTGATGTCGTCTTCTTTGAAATTTGGTTATTTTTAACATAATACGCTAGCTATCCAGAGCTGTTTGTCTGTCTGTAAGTTCCTCAGTTTGCTTCTTTCTTGTGTGATTTAGTGTTAAATGCTTTTTCTGCTTTACTTCAAATCATTAATGCTAGCCAGGTCCCCTTGCAATTCACTGGTGTTTAAATCCTTGAAATACTTCTGCACAGCAATCATGAGTCAATTTAGCAATTATTTAGCCAAGCTATGCATACTATTTCTTCACAAATTTTTCTTTCCCTACTCACAGTTACGACTTTTGCTGTTTTTTTTTCCTTTACGATTTGCTGATCTCCTTACGTACATGTAGCTGGAAATAAACGTATTCTTTCTGTTGCAATTATGCCAGTGTTCTATAAATAGGGAATAACCCCTTTTTTAATTGTGTGATACTGTATCTTTTTAGGTATCTTATGGAAAAATATTCCTATGTAGCAGAAACATACTATTATAGACAGCTTGGGCTTAGAGTATTTATTTTTCTTTCCAGTGAGAAAAAATATTTTGATTTATTTTTTCATATTTGTTTTAAAAAGTGAGGTGATTAAAATAAGTTGAATTAAAAAATAAAGCATGAGGATCTTTGGTTACTATGAATAGTCTTTTTTTTTTTTTTTTTTTTTTTTTTTTTTCTTTTTTTGCCTTGACTCTTGTCCTTTGCTTACTTTAACATCCTGTGACAGCAGGTTAGCTTTTGGCCATAGAGACAGCTTAGGCTGCTAGAGAATGTGGGAATGTCGGTTTTCTTTCAGTGATGAGGAAGGCACTTGATGAGGCAGGACGTGGCATGTGGCTATCTGTTGTGTAACAGTCTTAGTTTGGGTGAAGCTTTTCGTTAGAAATAATTAAATGGCAGTCTTTTGGGGCAAATAAAACTCTGCTTCTGTGCAATGCCTGAAATACCATTTTATTCATTCAAACCAACAATTTGTTGTGCAGTGCACATGTCACTATAGTCAATATGAAGCACAAAAGCTTAGGAAGTCATCTGGAATTGTAATGGACAGAATAATAAGCTTTTCCCATGTTATTTATAGTATAATGCAAAAGCATAAGACCAGTTTCAATGGAGTAGACTTGCCTTTTTTTAATGAGGCAGAACTATGACAGATGTAAGTAAACCTGCCTATTGTAGACAACACATGTTCTTCTTATCCAGTAATTTTCCTGTAAGACAGTATAGTTACAAATTCTCCTCTGACAGATTTTGAATAACTTTTGAATTGCTTATTAGTTAAATGGCTCATGGTTGGTGGAACACACAATTAAAAAATTGAATCTATGTGAGCTAAGGTTTTGCTTCATCAATTTTTCTAGTTTATTGAATGAAAATTTATGAATTTCCTGATGATTTACTGTCTCGTCTCTTCAGAAAATTCATTTTGTGCCAGTAGACCATTCTGAAAATCTCCAGATCCAGATTTTATTGAACTAAACCACGAGTTTCTATTTGACTCTCAAGAAAATGGTATTTGTTTTAAGTTGTGAAAGTGCAAGATCTATTACTGCCTCCCACCTTCTAAGAAAAAGAAAATTACAAAGGAGTTTATGGTTATTTTTGTGACATGGTGGGATAATAAAAATTTAAAACTTCAAGGTGACGTGTACATTCATTTCTAAGCGACTCAATTAGTGTTCAGTTTGATGGCAGAAGAGGAACAAGGATGCTTGAGCTTTAAGTTTGCTGGGTTTTTATTGTATAACTAGAGCATATTAACAGGAATCCACTAAATACAGTTGTGTGAATAGCCCAATTGGTAGGCATGTTGGCTCCATTGTGTAAGGGATTGAAAAACTGTATTTTTTTACATTATTATTTGATGAATAGACTTTTTTATTTTAAAGTCTTGGTTACAATGTGCATAGTTATGTTGTCAAAGTGATGTGCGTTGCCTTTAATGTTAAATTTATACTGAAAAAGATTATGCTGTAGAGTTTATAATGCTAGTTGTTCAACTTTATTTTTTTGTCTTTGCACACACCCTTTTTGCATGCAGTTTGCATGTTTGTAACTTTTGGTTATGTACATTTTGTGGTTCTTAAGGCCAGACTTATCAAGACTTTGGTAAGTGCTTTCATAAATCTTTAAGTGCCCACTTAGAAACCATGGAAATAAGTAACTTTCCAACTAGAGAAATACATAAAGATGAGCTCTAGCACTGGCTTAAAATATTCTCAACACTATGCCAGCGAGTCATCTCTGGTCTTACCTTCCCTGTCATAGACATTTTCAGAAATTAAGGCTCTAAATTACTTTTCTTCAACTTATGCCAATTTGCTCTGCCTTTTTCCCATTTACTAGTCCATAATTTACAGTTCCATTTGTCACCTCTGTGTCTGGCCTGGGATTTTTGCTAAATACATTTGCTTGTAGTAAATTAAACAGTTTCTGATTTGTGTTCCGTTCTTCGGTAGGTTGGCAGACGCTTTCTTTGCAGCATTAGCTGGATGAATTTCTCTGGCAGGTTGTTTGCAGTAGCTATTCTTATTTTGTTGTCATCAGACACTCCTAGCGTGAATTACAGTATTTTAATTCCCTAGGAGAAAAGCATGCGAATGTATTCTAATTAATGCTAGTTTTGAAATGGCCTTGCTAAAATAAAAACTTCTAGAGGAAGGATCAAATAAAATATTAGCTATAAAAAGCAGTTAAGTCAATTCTATGTACTGTGCACTGTAACTGCACATATGTAAGGTTTTCCATCAATCATTGGAAGCATAGAGAACAGATACAGGTCAGTACTATGTGGTTATTCTCAACCAGTGGTCACCTCATCTTGCTCGCAGCATCCAATGGCTCTTTCGGAAGCTTCAGGCAGCAGCCTCCCCTCCTAAGCTCTGTTGAACGGCTGGCTGCTCCTGGCTTTGCACCAAATTCTGGTGCAGGTCCAGATCCAGCAGTCCTGAAGGCTGCTATCGTCCCTCTGCCTGACAGATGTATTGCCCTACTTGACATCTAATAGCAATTTGTCATTAGCATTTTAGCAGAGCTCAAGCTGTATATATGAAATAGCATTCTCAGCGAGCAGTGCTGGAGAAAATACTGTGTTCATTCTTCTTCAGCTCTGGAAATAAGAGTGCACACACATAACCCGACACTGCTTAAAGTAATTTCAAAGTCTTGAGGGAGTCTATATCTGTAATCAAATCTTCAGGCTCTTTCTTCAGAATTATCTGCTATTTTATTATTTTCTAACGCTGCATGTGCCACATCTGAATATCTATGATCTTAAGCCATCCTGCATAGATAATAGAATATGATAGAAATATACTTCTTTTTTTAAATTTACACTTATTTGAAAATTGTAATAGTGGTTGATACTTATTAAGTAGTGATTCTAAAGAATCAGAAAAATGGCATACGTATTTCTCCTCCTGTTTTATTTCCTCACTGAGTACAGAAGGAATGGAACTGGGAAAACAGCAAGAGTGTCTCTAAAGAGAAAAATGAAATAACCTGAAGGACAACTCAGTCTGTTTATAGTTTTTAGTCTTGCACATCCTTGATCACAAAATACCTACAAGATTGGCTTAAAGCCATGTTTATGTTCATTTGAGAGGAGAGGTTGTTTGTGAAGATAAAAAGCATTGAGGTTTCGTGTTGCAGCAGGCCCTGTCTTTGACAAAATATTCACTGATTTATTGTTATTTTTCCTAGTACTATCCAAATGTGCACTTAGCAAATGTGGAAAGGGAAATTGCAAAGCTATGTGTTACTATTCAGAGATCTCGACGAAGAGGCAAAAATAATCTTTTGGAAAGTGAGCTGTTATTGGTATCATTTGGTAATTCTACAGTCTTCAAAGCCAATAATCTTAAACCTTATTGGTACTCCCTTGCTCTCCAAGCACAAAGGGAAAAGACAGCAAAAATTCTGAGTGCAAATGAAAGCATTAAGTAGATATTCTATTAACTCTGACATTTGATGCATCTTCTAGATGTAATATTTTGGCAATAGTTCATTATCTAATGACTGCCAAAACATTTTAGCTTCTTCGTAGTCTCTTTTAATAAAAGCAACAGAAGTTCTATTAAATATTCTTTCCATTCTTTTATTGGGCTGAGAAATAAAAGCCTCTAACTTTGTTTACTTCCATGTTTTTTTTTTTTTTTTGTGGTGATTTTTTCTGTTGGATATTGGTCAGTAAGAAAAGTGCTGATGTAGAAAGTCTAATTTCTGAATGTCAGCCAGGGACAGAACCAAAATATTTTGATCTTCCAGTAAGCCTTAAATACAGCCAAGGTTCTAGTGAGCAACTTTTCTTCCCTTCAGGAAAATGAGCATGTGTATTCTGCAGGTTTACTTCCAAATGATTTCTGCTCCATTCTTCTGGCACATTGTACCAGGGATAACTTCAGTAACTACCTACTCTAAAACCCAAATGAAGGCTTAAAGGTACCATTTTTCAGCAATCATTCATCCAAGTTACAAAGTCAGTTGTCATCGTTTGAGTCAATTAGCAGTGTCATAACGTGCAATTATTTATTGTTGATTCTCTGTTTAAGGAATGTTGGATGGAGCAAAACTTGCATATATTTGAATTTATACATAAAATTAAGTATTTTAGAGGTGAGGCTATGACAAGACTTGGCTCATCGTTGAAAGAATGTTTGGTATCTGTTGAAAAAACAGATTGAGCAAGAGAAATTGTATGTGGTTAGCATGAGTTCCTTTTAAATTTAAAGCCTCCTCAAAACAACCTTATATCTTCCTGAAGAGGGGATTAATAGTGTAATTCAAACTAATTATTTCAGTGTAGATGTCTATTTCAAGGGCTGTTCTTCTTCCCAAATTTACAATTAGATTAACAATGAAATCTGTTAAAAATTTTAGTTGAGGAAATCCATATAAACTTACAAAGGATTCATTTTAGATCAGTATCTATGCCATATTCTAGCATAAGTGCTAATTTGAATGCTTGAATTGACTTTAAATGACTGTGAATGTGCTACAGTACAGTGACTTTCACCTTAATCTATAGTGATCAAATCAAATTCACCATTATTTAAACATTGCTTTTATCAGAACATCATTCCGTGAGTGTGGAGTGCATAAGATAGAGGGAGGAAAAAAAAAAAAAAACGACCTGGAAATCTGGTTAAGAAAATATTTATAAATGATGTAAGTTTGTGTTTTGGAGTTCTGTTGAAATAGTAAAATGATTGAGAATGTATGCAACACTTTCAATTATTGAAAAGTTAGAGCCAGCTCACTGAGCGTCTAACCATGCTGCTGCACAATGGCTTGGGATTTTCGTAAAGCACCTAACCAAGTTGTACTTTAACTCCCTTTAAAATCAATATCTCCAACCTGATAGCTTTTAAGGATCCAAATACCTTCTTGTTTAGCCTAGAAATTATACTGTTTGAGTCCAAATCCTAGAATGCTGCTGGATGCATCCAAGGAAGGTATCTGTATGATAGGGGATGCAATGTAGATTGTTTTTTTTTTCTAAACTGGCAGCAAAAGGACTCCATTACGTCAGAGCAACCAGATCATTTTACTTACTTTTGTATGCTATAGTACACAAAAAATGACATGCACATTATGCTGCAAAGAAGCCCAGTTTGAGAAAAATTGTATGGGATTAATTAATACCAATGCTTTGTCTGACTAAAAAGTACTCGTGAATGTTGTTCTGCAAGAGCAAGCCTCACAAACACCTCTGCCTTTTAAGAGCCAGGGCTTTCTGGTCTCATATATCTAAGTGCCTATTACCTTTCTTGTCTGCTTCTATAAACATACCAAGTTTTGTTCCTGGAAATATGACTACAGAAAATGCAGTTTCTGGGAACAGCGCTGGTAATGTTGATTGGTGACTAATTAGCGTCATTCCCAGAAATAACATCTCAGGAAGAGTTTCCAAGAAGGGACTGACAACCTGGTGTGTTGGTGGATACCCAAGCCATGCTGGCATCTTACTACCTCTCCCATAATTCAAATTTAAGACTGTGACAAATGGCAATTATGGATTTGTATTGTTTTTTCTAATCATAATTTGCTGAAGGATTGCCTTCAGCCTAGCCTTGTATTACACTTTCTGCTTCTGTTACAGGAAAAGCACCAAAAAGCAGAACACATAATGGCCTCAGTTGGCTGCCTGCATGTGTTACTTCTATGCATGAAGAATCTTAAACTTCAAATAGGTCATGTACTTTTCTGTGTATAACTTGCAGAAATATCTGCTCCGATATGTGATCTTATGACACATCTCAAAATGAGCCTGTGATGTATGAGAATATCTGATGATAATTAGTGGAAGTCTAAGCAAATAAAATGTAAAAATGAAACAGGAAAACATCAGGCAAAAAAATAAAACAAGCGTGACAAAGGAAAGTAACAGTAATAAATTACCATTTAAAATTAATTATAATTTTTAGTTGGCTTGAAATCCGAAGATACTCTGAATTTTGTCAGAGAGCTTCATTATTCTTTGGTCAAAAAGTTTCAGGAGCAGAGCTGCCGGTGGCAATTCCAGTCTGATGAGGAATAAGCTGCATTCAGGCAGGCCTACAAACACTGAGGAAGTGACATAACAAATAGAAAAAAGCAGTAAACCTTGATGGAGGTGACTTAGCTGTATAACAGTGAAAGAAATTTTGAAGCCAGAAAATTAACATTAAAAGTGCTCATTCTGTTTTAGAAGTCGAGGAATTTATTTTAGCAGCATCCCTGGGATGTGCTGATGTTCCAGTGGCTGGAAGTGGCTGCAGCAGCACACCCACATTTGTGACACTGCTTTTTAGGGGCAATGCTGGGGCCCAGCAGGTGGATACATGGTCATGTTGGATGGTATTTGAATCTATTTTTGCTTTTCTTCAGAAAATATCTTTTGTTGGACAGCTTAAATTGTAAGCTCATAGTTTTCATTAGAAAATTCTGTTGATATATTTATGGTAGGATGGTGCAAGTTCCGAAACATCTGTTGTCCTGTTTTTCCCTAGGGACTTTTGCTGATAAGGCAATTTGGATCAGCTGTGGATATAATTTATTTATATGTTTGTTTATTGGCAAGACTTTAAGATCAGCAAATCCAGATAGGATGGATACAATTTATGCTGACCTCTCTGCGAATTTTTGGTGTGGTTTAACATGTTTAAGAATTTGGGATAAAATAAGGTCTCAAAAGTGTTTTGCAAGCATCTCTGTATCTAAATTCAGACTCTTATTGGCACTGATGTATCAAGAAAAAGTATCAGAATCTAGTCCTATTGTGCAGATTTTCAAGACATGGAATAACGGTCAAGGTTTTAAGATACTGGATAGAGTTTTGCCACTAGTTCTCTGGACTCATTTTCATTGAATATCTCATTTAATTTTGTGACTGAGAATGTAGAGACAGGAAAGTTTCCTGTACGCAAAACTAAACACATCCTCAGTGTGTGTGTCTGTGTTCTTGATCTGAAGGTCTTTGGTGCTGCCAGCAGCCATGGTGGCACGTGTTGTGATCATAGACATTTTCATTTTTTGCAAGGACACAACTGAAGGGATAAACTGGCTTAGTCACATTTTTGGGCAGACAGCAAGCACACTTCTTTTTTTCTATTTAATGTAGCTACCCTTCTGTTCTCAGACATTTGCTGCAGAAAGTAATGAAATAAACACTAAAAATGATTGTGGAGAATCAGTCTGAATTGTCTGCAGCCTATGCATTTAAATAGCCAAGAGGCCTTCTGCGGTCTCACCAGTTATCACTTTTGCACATGTTGAGCCTCTGCTGCCTGCCAGCAGCAGTTCAGTAAGTTCTGCACAGGATTTTCTCCTGAATCAATCCATTCTAAGCTGGTAGTAGAGCTACTGATGTATTTTAATGAATTCTGTTTCACATTTTCCCATTTATACTGCAGTTTATATACTGTCCTTAGAGATTTCTGTATTCATCTTATCTGGCTTTAGAAGAGTACTGGAGGATCTGCTAAATGACAGCTGCTGTGTTTTTAAATTTTGCTGCAAGGTTTCAGCAAGATAACGTTGCAGGACTGGAGGGTTTTTTTTTGTTGTTTCTTCTTTCCTTTTTTTTTTTTTAAAAAAAAAACAAACCAGAACTGAAGGCTAGGACAAATTAGTCTGTTGTTTAGCAAGTAACAGCATGTATACAAATTTTCAACAACACTCGAACCAATAAGAAACATGCCTCAGATTGCATATAATGAAAAGGTAATTCTTTTCCAGTGAAACACTTGATTTAGGATAAATATCACATCACAGAAGTTAAGGGAGCGCCCTGAGTAGCGCGTTTATGGTCTCCAGTGGTGCAGCCAACCAAATCACAACACTGTGAACACATATATCAAGCAGTTTAGAAACTACTTATGTTTTCCACCTTATTCTTCATTCTTATAGAAGAGCTGCCTTAGAACTTCACTCAGCCCCCTGCTACTCATTGCCAGCTAGTACTTGTTAATTACTATTTGTTCTTCTGCTTTCATTTTTCTTTTTCTCCTCTTCCTACCGGTGTGTTTTAGTTACAAAATAGGTTATTGCCAGTTTTTAAGAAAATGCCTACGTTTATTTTGCAGCAGACTGATGAACTGCTAATTACGTTAGCAGAAGAAGATCATCAAGCAGAGAGATTTCTCAGTAACAGAAAATAGTTATTTTAGAGGACTAGAACAAGCAATGAAATTAGTATTGTAAAATCTTAGTGAAGCTTTAAGTCTTCAAATTTACCATGACACTGTGCAGGATATGCGGATGCACCACACTGAAGGTCTAGATGTGCTCTAATTCCTCTGTGGCACATATCCCAGCAAGAACCCTTCTCCTTCAGATCTGTGCCTTGACAGGGAACAGCTTCAGTGCTAAGACTTTTTTCCTGATTTCTTTGTTTTCTTGCAGAAATGCTTCTGTTTTTTTTTGTTTTCTTTGATTTGTTCAAGAAAGCCATTTTTCTTTTAAATTTTGCAGAAGGTCTCAGATGAGGGAGTACTCTACCTTTATGGCTTTTGAATAACAAGTTTCCCTGATATGCCCTGCAGAGCAGTCTCCTGTCTGAACTCTGCAGCTCTCCAGGTACTTTGTGTGTTCCCCTGCTACAAGGCTGCTTCTTCCTGTGATGTATGAATGTCACACCTTCTTCCAGACAAGGTTGAATCTTGATGCTTCTAAGCTTGGAGTTGAAAGACATAAACAATAATTTCATTACTGGTATACCTTATTTAGCGATTGTGTCACATTAGAGCAGTGAAGTGTTCAAATGCCTACACATCACTGAAGTACCACACTCCCTAGAGTAAGTCTTCCAACAGTTGATTATTCTAACTCACTGAAACAATAATATATAAATAAAAAGCTCACAAAATTGTCTGAAGTGCTTAACTCCAAACCCACGTTTTCTTTCTTATCAGTAGTCATTGCAGTTACTCGATGTACCTTTTTCTTCATGAATTGTCTTGTTTTGCCTGTGTCCAATCAATACAAACTAACCTGCCTAGAAGTTGCACGCAGGCGGATATGATTACTTTGAGAGTGAGACAGAGGTCTGAAATGTTGTCCTGGGTTTTTTTCAAAGTTGCTCACACACATTAGAAACCAGATTAGGAGGAAAATCCTAGCATTTCAGTTGCTCTCTTATTTGAGAATGAAAAATATGTATTCCTCCCAAGGATAATCTGAATAGCAAGCAGGCTTCACCTTCATGTTTGATTTACTTTTCTTGGAGGTTTCTTCATTTATTGGCACTTGATTTGTGTCTTTACAGTTGATTTACTGCCTAGGACAATGTTAAACTGATTTGGAAGGTGGAAAATAGAGGCAGAGGTGCTGTTCCCACAGCATGGACAGATGTTGCAAGAAGCAACAATCCCCTGATGCTGAGTTGCTCTTAGTCTCTGTATGGGTTTCACTTTGACGTTTCAAAGAAGTTTTGAGATCAGTTACTGCAGTATAGGCTGCAGTACAATGAACAGAGTCCTGTGTTACTGGGATTTGTCTAAATCGTTCTTCATTTAAGGTAAATCAAGTGGTGCTCGACGATGCATTTTTAAATAGGTTATTTTTTCTCCTCTGCAATAATGCATCAACACAGTTCTTTTTAGAGCTGGTGCTTATTTCCCAGTGAGACCTCAATAGGAGTGGGGTTAGGGATTACTGCTGCAGTTGATGTTACTGTTTTTGCTACCTTTCCTGCCCTGTTGATGTACTCAAGTCTCAAATATCCAAGGGAATGATTTGAGGGGAGAGGTGGTAGGATGAATAATCAGGAATTTCTGAAAGGAAGCTTATAAAAATATGTTGCAATACATCACCTTTGGAAAAAGCTGCAAGCAAATTCCACGTTTTGAAAGAGATGCAGACACATTTTTGAAGAGAGTAGGAATGGCTTTAAATAGGAATTGGCAGAGCAGATCTTGGAGGAGTTACACATGCTTCATCTTGCCCTCTCTAGTGCCATGTAGATAGGTGTGCTGAGAGAGGATAGCTAGAAATACCTCAAGCTTGATCATAGCTATTTACCATAAAAGCTGAAAATTACCTGCTCATTTTATCAAAACACTGCAGCATAGAATCTTATGACTAAAGGATCAAAGTAATGTCTTTGCTTTTCTTTTCCCATAATGTCTGCTTATTTTATTCACCTGTATACTTATCCATGTCCAGTCACAACTCAGGGATGCTTATTAAAACACACATTTTTAGGAATTTGTCTCTAGCTTCATGGTGCAGCCAGTACTCTTTTTGTATCTGAACCATTCCAGTAGCAGGCATATAAAATGAAGAAGTACACTTTGAGCCTTTTTTTGCTGATGAAAGGAGTAGAGAATAATGAATCATTGCATGATAAATTTCTTCTGAAAATCAGCTTTTAATCTTACTGGCTTCCATCCCATAAAATAAGAGAGGATTTACAGTTTCTGTTTCATGACCATACAGATATTTTAAAGGAAGTTACTGTAGATGACATTGGTGTTTCTGTCCTTAAATGATTTACTGTATTTAATGAAGCTGCATGTTTTTGTTTGCTTTGTTACCTTCTTGTTCCTTAATGTGTCTTCTTATACAACAAAAGGGGATTGCTATTATTCCCAACCATCACCATCTTCTCTGTCACATCTCAGCTTGTGTGATGGCTATTTACCCTAGGAATAAGTAGTTTTTTTCTAGAAGACTGTTGGTATACAATGTGTTCATTGTATAAAAATAATATAATTTGTGTGTAAATATATAATTATTACATGTTATAAATGCCAATATGTATTTATTGACTTAGTAGAAGCCTCACAATCTTCTTGTGATCAGTGAACTCTGATTTTGCTTTGCACAAAGATAAGTATGCATCCTGTTGCTTGTCAGCGGGCCTTAAAGTCTTCCGCCAACATTGCACTGAGCTCTCACCACCGATTGCCTCTGAATTTCATTCTCATCTGCTCCGCTGGAGATGACTCCCCTTTGAAAGCTGAATTCTAGACACTGTATGCAGTAGGGATACAAATAATCAAAGTGCTTTTCAAATTGTTTGTCTTCTATTGCTAAACTCAAATATGTTTAAATAGTGAAAGTTACCAACTTGAAACATACTATCTGCTTCTGTAATGAAGGCCAGAGGGAATTTAACCCTAATCATTTTCTTCTTTCCTGGAAGCAAATGAACTCGCTATCACTGAGGGTACTGGTCCTTACCAGTGAGAATGAACTTCAGAAAATTGCCACTTGACATTGGAGAGCATTGTGCAGATTCTACCAGCACAACCAGAAATTGAAATAGTGGCCCCGAGAGCAAAAGGTTTAATAATGCAGTAAGTCTGTCAAGCAATTGAATTTAAATAATGCTGTAATGCAAAACACTAGTTACTAATTACTATAAGGAAGGAATTGCAATGGAAACTTTCAACAGTTTGTTATTATGCTGTGGCAATATTATGAGATTGGCTTGATCTTATAATATAAAATCCTGATTTCGAATTGATTTTAGTGAAAAAAATGAAATGAGCAGAAAGACCTGTTTGGAGTAGACACTTGAAAATAGGAATTCAATACTTACAAAAAGTATAAACTGTAGTCATTTAGTAGTAAAACCAAGAAAAATGTTGGACATTTCTCATGACATAAGTAGGCTGTAATTTGAAGTGATGCTGAGCTCAGGCTGTGACCCACATTTTAGGTGTTCTGCTGTCTTGCTCAAAGCCAAGATTGTGGGGCACAGCTGTGCGATTGGCTTAGTTTTACTGGAAAAGCAAAACAAAACCGCAAACACAGAGCTGTTGAGCTCTGAGGTTGCCTGTAAGCAAAATCATTGTGATGCAAAAAAACAAAAACAAAAACAAAAAACAACCCAAAAAACAACAACCAAGCTAATAATGCAAAACTGAAATCTTGACATGATTATAGTAAATCTAGAGTTTGAGGGAAGAGCACTGGCATGAAAAGTTGAAAACCTTCAGAAAAGGCAGGTTCAGCAGGCTGATGCCCTGTGAGATGAAGGATCAACCCAATTCAAAAGCAGCAGCAGTTGACATAGCCACTCTGATGGATGGCTGCCTGGCCAGCAAGGACCTGCTGGGTGCCAGTGTTGGGCAGCATAATCGTGCTGGCACTTAGCCTTGTAGCACATTAACCCAAATAGTTTGGTGTGGCTATTAACCACTACAAGCTTGTTCTCTCCTCTTATTTCTGATGCAGTATGCGTGGAAGAAAGAAGCCCAAGTGAGTCTGACATAGGGGGCGGAGGGTTAAAAGATAAGACTGAATACTCATCTCTCTTGAAAATGAGCTTGTACTGCTTCGTTACTAGAATTATAGTTAAACAAATTTAGCTCAAGAAAGTAAAGACATTAGTTATGTTTAGCCTGGCTGTCTACTGAAACAAAGATCATATTTGCTTAATTCATGCCAACCAGTTTATTTTGGCTGACATTCAATATTCCTATGCTTTGGTTGTTGAAGTATTTCACGTGGCGGAAGTTATAAAAATTATATTATAGAAGTAGATGGATACAAAAACGAGACCTTGACAGCAGATTCTTTCAGTGAGAATGAAGAGATAGAAACTGCACATGGTTTAAGAGGTAGGGCAGCAGCAACTAACAAAAAGTAAGTTTTAAATGGTGTAAAAGAATTGAGAACGATGAGGTCACATTGCTTAGAGAAAAAAAGAAATATCAGTACTGTGGGCGCTACATCAATTACTACAAGCAAAGTGGCAGCGATCACACTGTTATTACTGATGAGTAATGCTTTGAGTTTCTTGAGTAGGAAAATGCAATCTATGTTTATATGGGTCTGAAGCAGAATATGAGAGGAACGGATGCTGTAAAGAAGTATAGATCTACAATTTTTCTTTCCTGTACATAAAGTGATTTTGTTCCCTCTTGAAGAGCATCACCTGTGCTTGATTTATTTTATTTTATTTTTTGTTACTTTTGATCTTGGGCAGATCTGCCATGAGATTGCATAGGCATTCTCTTATTAAGATGTTAGTGGTTTTGGCCCAAAACAACTGCTGACAAAACCAACCTCAAAATGTGGAGTATGAGTGTTATTTAAGCCTTTTTTCCTGCCTTTTTGGTCTAGGTTAATTTGCTTGGTGCATTAATTTGCAACAAAGTAAGACACAGCTTCCAGTCAATAGGACCAGTTCTGAAGCTTAGAGTAACATTTTTCTTCTGTTCTTCAGAAAATTGTTGGTTGCGTCTGGGGACTTCATTAAGGGAACAGCAGGATTCTTTCTGTGAGTTTTTCAGCAAGAAGGGAGCCTCGTTACCAATTTTTAATATGAAAATGTAACAGGGAAGTTTGGATAATGACAAATTGTGGAGCCACGTGATAGCACAGCATTTCAAAATGGTGGAGTACCCTATGTAAGATATGGTTGAGTGGTTACTGCAGTACTGACATGAGTAAAAGAATCTCTGCTGTTATAGTAGCACGTTATAAATATGTTCTGTGTGTATGGGTATAAATAATATCAAGGTATGCATGTGTCTATAGTCCTGACATTAAATTGTGATTTAATAAGTGTATGGGAACTGCTGAGTCATGGACTGAACTACTGATTGTACACCTGGGGAAAGGACCCGGTCAGCCCTGGGAGCACGGGTGAAGGCAATTCAGCTGTGTGACCTGAATGGGTGGAGCCCGGCTGCGCCTCTCTTAGACCTCATTTAAGGGCTGACTGCAGCTGTTGAAGGCTTTCTTTTTGGAGACCACCCTTTGGTGAACCTTTCACCCTGCAAACTTAGAATCTTCTGATACGGGTGAGAGATCATTTTTCCTTCCTTTATAGCACCTTTCTTGTGCCATTCTGTCACTGCACCTTTATTGTAATGCCTTTCCCATCATATTGACCTGTACAATTGCTACAACAAGTATGATGTTAAGTGTATATTATGTATAATATATGCATTACAAAAGTTGTTTCTTTCATTATCTGAAGGACTGACAGTGGAAGAGAATAAAATGAAGTATCACAGATACTGATTTTGTGTGATGCGACTGATAGTTAACTCCTTCCTCTAATTCATGGCAAAATCTTTGTTTTAGATAAAGACTTGCTGTTCGTATATTTGAAAAGCAGTTAGTGCATCCTGATAACAAAGATTATGTAAAAATCGATGTACTGATTGGTTTCCCTTCCTCCCCTCCGTTGTTGTGTATACTAATAATGAAATTTAAACTAAGTAGGCTCCTAGTTCAATTAGTTGTTTTGGTTTCACTTGTGTGCATGATTAGCTATACATTTGCAAAAGGCTTTGATACAGTCAGAGCCACTGAAGCAAATAGAAAACAATTTCAGTGAAACAGGTATGTATCTGGTAGCACATAGTTACTCTGTCTAGGCAAGAGCAAAGAAGTAGAAAAGAACATACCCTCACCAGTAAATAATTGTTGCTTGTAACAGTTCTTCTTAAGTCTTTTTTATTTTTTTTTTTTTTTAAACATTTTCTACTGTGATGATGCATAGTGAATGTGCAGGAAAGAGCCTTTCATAAAATGGCACTTCTTGTTAATTGATATTTGATACCAATGATCTCTTTCCAAGACTTAAGCATGTTATCTTAATTTCTTCACAAGACATATTTAATTCAAAAATATTTTCACTCCTTCAGTGGGGATGAACTTGAGTAAGGGACCAGGCACAGAATCATATGTCAGGAAAGACATCTGCAGATTTCCTGTTGAGGGTCATACACAGAAAAGGGCCAACACCAAAGTTTGATAGGGCTGTTCAAGCTCTTGTCTGAATTCTGAGAATCTTTAAGATTTTCTGAATATTCCCTGGACAGCCATTAAGATCACAAAGTTTCAGTGGAGCTTTTGTTACATGATGCATGCAATGTTCTCAGTAAACTGAACCATTAGGGCAATTACCTTCGTAGCAAATTAGTACTAAAAGAAGAGAAAATGTATCTCACTACTTGATTTAATATGCAGCAGATGCAAGTTTTCACTTTGTGTTTTACAGTAAGCAAGTCATTTTCATGCTTTTTACATTGAACTCCAGCTCTCTTCTCAATGAACATTTGGCCCTAGATTTCTTCTTGCATACATCTATCTCTAGTCTGCCTGCCTAGACCTGTTCTCCATCTTCTGTTTCCTCACAGCACCAGGTATCTCCCTCTTCCCCTCCTAAATAAATAAATGCACTGTCAGCAGTCAAAGCACTGAATCTAATTAGTCTTCTGTGGGTGTATCCATTGATGTCATTTAAACATAGTCAGTATTTCTCTGACCAAGGCTCACTCAGTAAGTCGCTTTATTAATATCTTATTGTGAGCAGCAATATGTTTTAGATATAGGGGAATTATTCTTGGTTTCAGTAAACCTGAGAATCTATCTGAACTTGGTCAAATTAAGAAGAAATGAGCTTCTCAGAAATATCAGGTCCTTTAATCCTTTTGGGATTTTTTTCAATAGAAAAGCTGCATTAAACCACACATTCTTTTCCATGTTCGTACACTAGCTTGATGGTTTTCAGCATTAACTTCTTCGTACACAAAACAATTCAGAGGGTAATTACTAAATACACAAATAAAATACTGTGCTATACGTCTATAACAACCGGTCCTGAGCAATGTGTTCTGCAGTCTCTAGACTTGAATAGAGATATGCTTAGCATTTATGTGACAATTTTGATGTAAGAATCTATTTTTTTTAAAAGTTAGCTGAAGAATTGGTATTGTCATGGTTTTGTTGGAAAAATACAGAGTGGAATTTGAACAATTTATTTTCTGTTTCCTTGAAAGTTAGATATTACTCAGAATAAGAT
This sequence comes from Meleagris gallopavo, assembly GCF_905368555.1. Taxonomy (NCBI): domain Eukaryota; kingdom Metazoa; phylum Chordata; class Aves; order Galliformes; family Phasianidae; genus Meleagris; species Meleagris gallopavo. Next base: position 18,231,217 of record NC_139414.1, on the reverse strand, counting down.
CCTACTCGGTTGATTGCTGTGATAGTAGGAAGACTTCTAACATGCTAGATGGATGTTTCTAGCCCCTTACCATTTACCTAACGCATATTTAAAAAATGCAGAGATATGTATAAAAAAGTTTAATGCTTCGATATGGAAAATGTACTATTATTTTTCTGAGTGGTAAACAGATCTCTAAATGAGCTGTGTTGTTTGTTTGGATGCTGACAGCTTGATTTGTTTCATATAAAGTCTTAATGGGAATGGACACATATTATGACATGGTCAATTATTGTAGATTAGTAGCCAATGGGAGCTTTAGTAAATCCCCAGGTTTTGTTTCTTTACTTGACTGTGTCTTTAAATGAAATCTTGCTGCCTGCTCAGGAGGTGTTGGAGAAGATCTCACCGGGGATGTGCTGTGACCTTGGTGTTGTGTGCCATTTGTGCATCATTAAAAGGTTGTAATGAAGTTCTGCCGCGCACAGATTGTAAAAGGTCAAGCAGAAAGTTGGGAGCCAATGAGGTTGGGAAGAAAAATTGTGCTAGCAGCAGAGGTTGAGGGATTCATTATATTGATGCTATGGGGTTTTCAGCAGAGTAATAACTGAGTTAGCAATGGAATGTAAATCTTCTCAGCCACTTAGTCTGAGTCTGCTTCCTCTTGATTTGTGGGGATATATTTTTACTGGAGTACAGGAAAAGTCATTATGCTTTCAAGAAAGCCACTGGAACTAGTTAATGCATTGTAGGTAGAAAGACAGAAGACAAACAGAACTGTATGGGGCTCATCTGTAAAAGCAGGGCGTCAGTGACAGAAAGAAAACAATTGTACCAAATGAAAATGTTCAGGTAAACACTTGGAGCAACTACAACACATAATTGTAGGTTGGCAGTTGGCAGGTTTTTGTTGCCAGGTTATGTCATATATGTGCAGAATATTGGAATAATGACCATAAAGTCTGCTTCGTTATGGTTCGTAGCATAGAAAGTGGTAGTGGCCTTCCAAAATCATGTTTAGGTTGGAGAACATCCATCGGTCTTACAGATTTAATAATTTTCCTCTACTTCTCTGAAAAATGGCCCCTGTAATTACTGAAATACTAGATGTTCATCAGATGCAACAACATTTAACTGGTATGTAGCTTCCTTCCTTTATAATCAACTTCAAATTAATTTAAGCTATTGTGCATAATGAAAAGAAAGAATAAATCTAAACTCTGGCACATCCTTAAAGAAATGTAAGAGTAACTAAAATATATGGAACAATTTTGCTTTCCTGTTCTTTGGATATGCTAAATTCTGGCATAATTTGTCATAATCTGCACATTGACAAGAATGTTACATGAATTATTTTTTTTTTTTTTTTACTTCTATAGTCTTCCATGCAGGGCTTTCCCATTTGCTATGTCAGATTAGATGGTTTTCATTACTTATGAAAAAGTTTAGAATTTTAACTTATGCACATTTAGAACATGGAAGAAGCACCAATGTGGCATGACCATTTGTTAATTACTTGAATGTGCAAATACTCAACAGGGAGAACTAAAAGAACAAATACCACTAATCGTCATCCAATACCTTTAGAAATCACCCAGTCTTTACTGCTACCTTCAGTGAAGGCAGGATAAGAGCTTGTATTCCCAGGTTGTCCTCCAAAGTCATTGATTTTCACCCCTATGTGAGTTAGTTAATGTTATTTAGGAAATTAAATCCAAAAAGAGGAAAACTGCCCAAAAGCTGATATCAGCTTCGCTGTTGTCTGAAAGGACACGGATCGTTTCCTAAACTTCAGCTGTGGAGAAAGCATCAAGCCCATTATTCCTAAGTGGTCCTAAAAAGCTAAACGTCAGTGTTCATCCCTTTTCATTCCTGGCAGGTGATCTTGTAAGTAATCTAATGTGTCAATTACAGCCAGCTTTGAAAGAAGATACTCGGTGTATCTGGAGAAAAAAAATTACCGTGACCCAGGTTATTTGGCATCCAGTCAGCTTACATCAGATCACTGTAAATTACCTGTCACATTATTCCATTTCTGAACATGCTTTGTTTCAACATCCTCAGCTAAGCAGCAACATATTTTGTGTCTTTCTTCTGTCACACTTTCACGCTTGCCGTGCAGTTCTGTTTCGTTCTAGAGAATACCATCTCTTTGCAGGTTATGATAAAAGAGCTCACAGGTTTTCAAAGGAAGATTTAAATATTGGAGGCATATTCTTCTGTGCATTGATTCTGCTAAGGTGTTTAATTAATCAGCAGGTAGTGTTTTACGAGAGAAGAATGTTACTGAAGAAAGGAGTGGAAGATTACAGACACTTTTCTGACACTTCTCTTCTAAAGCTGTGAACATGCAACAATGCTGCTAACCAAAGCCTGATAGCTCGGAAGGTTTGATATTTATTGGGGCTCAATTCTGTCTGTTACACACTGCAACTGAAAAAAATGCCAACCCCCAGATTTATGCAGTTTCTCTTCAAAGTTAAAGGAACTTATAATCTCAGTATGGTTCCTTTTTGGTATATTACAGAATCAAATCCCTAAAATCTGCAGCTCTGCCTCTGTGATGTACATTCTCCTGGATGCTGATTCAAAGAGACCCAGTTTAGAGATATTTCTCAAACAATCTCAGGAGTCAGGCTCCCAGGAGTTACCTAATTCATTCTCCTGCCCCATACAGGATATCAGCCATATTCCTGTCATTCTTGATGGATGTTAACATCCATCTTCATATAGTTCCTTAGAGGAGATGACTGTAACTACTCCAGAAAATCTATTCCTGTGTTTAACTGTCCTTATCAATAGATATTTTTTCTAATAACTAATCAAAATCTATGTTGCTTCACTCTTCTTCAGAGAAGGCAGTACAAGGAATGAGGAATGCACTGCAGGAGTCGTTTACATATTGGCAATCTGTTATCAAGTCTTTTTTTTTTTTTAATACCATCTTCATCAGCTCACGAGTTTTATTTTGTGCATTATGTTCTTTGTCATCTCCTTACTGTTCCCTGTTCCCCTCCTCACAGCTTCTGCCTGTGAAGGTGGTGCCAAAGCAGAGGCAGTTCTGTAGATGAAGTCTTTCCAATGCTTATTAGATCAGAAGGGATCACTCTGCTTGTCCTAGAGGTGATACTTCTGTTTGTACATCTTGTTTTGAGAAAGGGCTTCTGCTAAATGTGGGATCTTTGGATAAAGACCAAACTGCAGATCCAGTCTGGACAGTAAGAGTACAGATGTCAACGTATAACTTAACGCTTGCTGCCTGTCCTCATTACAGCAAATATGCTTGCTTTGAAAGCTCTAAGGTGTCTTAAGTTTGCTGTCTCTCAGTTACAATGTGTTAATTTATTTGCCCTTTGCTTATTCTGTACGATGTGCCAAAAGATCTTAATTAAATGCAAACACTTGAAAATTTCCTGTACTGTACCTTAGTTCCCATTTGGGCTTCCAAGGGCTAAAACTTTGGACCCAGCTGTGTGCTGATATGGCCAGCACATCCAGGCACAGGTATCATTCTACCAGCCGCCTGCTCTGCCTTTGTAGCTGGGGATCCAGAAAGAAGAAATGAGTTAGAAGTCTATAAAAGGGGCAAAAGTGCAGAATTGAATAAAACCCTCCTGCCAAATTATTTCTAAATCAAAATTACACTTGGTTGAAGCATGATACTTTTGATTCCACATTATATCTGAAAGAGTTGAGTTAAAGAATGTAAATTGCATAGTGATTATAATAGTTGCTACTTCTATTCACTTCTCAAGATGTACTTTGCATAAGGTATTTATCAGTTATTTTTCTGCTAGTATGTTATAAATTTTTTGCCATTTACAGTCAATTAAGGTACTGAAACATTATATGCTGGTTCCCACTAACACATCATTCTTTCAGTGAGTTCTCTGCTGTTGAGTGCATGTACCTAAGAGAAATAAGACATTGCCAGAAATAGCAAAATAGCACCTTCAGAAAAAAAAAAGGAGTAATAAACATCTGTGCCTTGAATTGCTTCAACTATATATATATATTTTTTCAATTGGTTTCTCCCAGTCACTTCATCACTGAAAAATCTGCCTTTTTCTTTTGTCCTCGTATTAAAAAATGACTGCTACACCACACCATCCACCTAAAGAACTGACTTGGTATGCATATTTAGGGCTACATAGAGTCTTCCTGGGGCTGCTTGAAGTATAAACACTTCTTTGTAAGATAAACAATTGCTTCAGTTCAGTAATCAGATGATGTTGCTTTTGAAATTGCAAACCTTGCATTTTGTATTAGATTTATAATACCTTTGGTTTAGAAAATGTACTTCATTAATGCATCTTTTGTTTCCTGTAAAAGCACATGTAATCAGAATTTTTTGGAATGTGTAAATATTGTTCTCAACTGACAACATTTTTAAAATTTAGTTCAGTTCAGGAACAGACAAACTTGAGGTATGGTAGGACACATGATTAAATGTGATCTACTGTTAGGAGATGCTTTGGTTTCTTTTTCTGGAAAGAGTCCTGAGTTCCAGTTTAAGTCACAGAGATTTATCAGTTGTTTCGGGAAAGAGAAGATAAGGAATGTGCTACAATATTTGTGTACTTCTTGGCGTACAATGCTCTCACCTTCATAGGGAAATCATCTTATAAATGACTGTATCCTCCTCAGGCCCTGTTCAGGGTAGATTGGGAAAAAATAATGAACATTCAGAAAGAAAGAGGCAGCTACGTGTTGATATATCGACTTTAATCTACAGAAGCTGTTGCTGATTGAGCAGGCAAAATACATACTGCATTTTGGGCTAACTTTTTGCAAAGTGCTGAAGGCAATGGACTTGCAGTCCTATGGCTAATGTAAAATACATCATACTGGCCCAAAAGAGTGGCTGGTCTGATAAATTTTGTTGTAGAGAATCTGGCATGGATGAGGATCTGGCGTGAATGAGAACTCTATTTTGTATCATGCATAATATTTTATAATCCTGGTTTTGCTTTTTAAAAATGGATCTTATTATTTTTGGCAACAAATGCTGCTAGAGATTGTGAGTCTTGCAAAATGACTGAGCTTCTGTTGAGGCCAATTTTTGCAACAGTATGTTAATGAAGCTTGAAAAAAAAAAAAAACCTTGGAAAAAAAATCTCCATTTTCATGTTGAACCACATAATAGAGTTAGCACTTCAGTGCCCAAATTATGTAAGTGACAGAGAAAGGGAGAAATCAAGGACCCTGCTCCCAAAGCAGTTGAATTAAGCAGGCTTCAGATCATATTGAGAATCTGTGCTTGTCATACTTCTATAATTAGATGGAAAATTCTTTCCTGTAGAGCACTGATAATGAGCCAATAGCTTTTGGAGTTGCTCATTATATTCTCCATCAAACCCTCAGTGTTCAGGATACCCACCTTCTATGCCCAACACATCCATGCTGCTGCTCTTACTCTATTTCTGCAGAGAAATTGGAAAGATAGTGGTGTTAAATTTAACATAACCTTACAACTTTAACATTGCTAGCTTTTCTGGGGTCCTTCAAGAGATTACTGGGTTTTCACAGTATCCAGTGCTGGTTGTTGTGCCCAGTGCTGGTTTCCTGGATTTTGGCCATAGCATGCAAGGGTTACGCCCTTAGCTGCAAGCACTCGTGCTAGCAATGTGCCAGCCCTTGTTCTGTGCAAAGCTGTTGTGAATAGACGTTTTTATTTATGAAGGCTTGTCATCGCTGCTATTGAAATTTAACGCTGTATTGCTGTGAGATGGGGTCATCAGGGCTCTTATTAGCTTGGCCAGAAGAGAAATAAAAATGCCTGGGAGCCCCATCTACAATATTTCTTGAGTACCTGCTATTTAATCACCTTCCTGCTATGTTCAGGATGCCAGTTATCTATATTACGTATTTTATTTAAGTGTATAGAATCAGGTGTGGCAATGATTTCTACATGCATATAGAAATGATGTACTAGCTTCCCTACGGTGTCTGAAACTGCTGTGGCTCAACAGTGTCAGAGATACTTATGACATCGAAATCCAAGTTGCAGTATTTTATCCCTTTGCTACTAGTACTGAATTTCTACATGGTTACTTAACCAATTAAAAATGGTTTATGACTTTTAATTACCTGTCCGGGTTACTTTGTATTCTAATTTGTCAAATCAAAGTAGAATATTTTATACGTGCTTCCTTTGTTGCTAGCAGTCAAGGCAGCTACATGCCACATTACAAAGACACTGCTAGTGCTGTCTCTGGGAATAGCATTATAAGAAATGGGAGGGAACATTTTGTCAATGTCATTTCAGGGATCCTAGACCCAATTTGTGGCTTGTCTTATGGTTCTTTTAAATGGATCTCACATTGTTAATGTCAATATTTGCGAAACCTCATGCTAATATCTGTGAGAAATGGCATTTTTTCCTAACATCTATTGTAGGAAAATCATTTTACACTGAGTTTCTTGCTGTATTTACACAAAAATGCTCAAGTATCATGATGCTTTTCCCAGAGCTGTGTGCTTGTTTCTGACAGTCTTGCTGGTTGAGGTTGGTGTGTGTGAACAGAGACAGAGGTGGAGCAGGTGGAATCTGTGTGGTTCAAACTGTGTGGCTGTGTGCTAAGTTACCTCTCATGCCTGCCTCACCTTCTTCTTCTCTTTTCACCTTTAGCTCGTGGGCAGAGTGCTTTCACATGGTATGTGGTGCTTATCTTCTGCAGCTCTGGATGAAGTGCCAGATCTGTATTCCCTTTATGGTAACGAAAGCATCATGACCGTTCTTTGGCAAACCTGAGGATTAGTTCCTTGCTCTCTGCTTGGGCCTGCTGATGGTTGTGATTCTTTTTTTCCCCTCTTCTTTCTGCAATTCTTTCAGAATGCTCTTCAGAAATGCTTCTTCTTGCTATGATGCCTTCCTGTTTTCTTTGAGGGTTCCTTACAGTGTTCTGATTGCTTTCTTCCCATCCACCCCATGCGTTAAATATGATTGGTTTCATTTGCAACTAAATTAAATAAACCATTCTGTGATGCTGAATCAGAGCCCTATCTATCATCCTGTCATCTGTCCAAACCAACACTGTAACAGCTCCAGAGACTGCATGTGACTTTAGTTTTAAGCTTATTATAACTAAAAGAGAATGCTTACTCCTTACTCTGCCTCTAAAAGCAGAACACAATGCACAAGTAATAACCCTATGTAAGTAAAATTACAGCCTCGGCCATATAGAATATTTTTAAACAATAAAATGTATACAACTTATTTTTATTTTTTATTTCAATTTTGTCTCAGTTATAATCAAAATCCTACATTCTTTGGGGAATATGTAGGTACACAATACCTGCTATCAAGCTAACTGGGCTGAGACTTCTTAATGGTGATGTTGTGAGAGTAAGTCAGGATACAGTAACAGACTACATGCAACAATAGGAAATTATTAATCATTGGAGAGCTGTTGAAATGAAAACCTTATTTCGTACGATTTTGGTGACAAGCTGAAGATAAAAGTCAGATGGAACATGTTCCGTTAGTTTTCAATAATCCTCTTTTCTTTGTGTACAGTGTAAGACAAAGAGGTACCACACAGTGCATCAGAAGGCCAGAGCTGCACCCTGCAGGCTAGTGCATGTCCTGGAGGGGATCTCCTCAGATGGGCTGAACTTGACTGCATCCCTGAAGAGTTTGTATTGAGCCCATTCTCTTGCTGTTTTCAGGTGGATTGCTTAGCAATTGTGGCCTCAGAAAAGATTTTCACATGACTGTGGGATGTTGAAGGGAAGCGAGTTTACAGCAATACATTTCCATCCTGACATACGATGTGTAGTTCAAATGGGGTTGCATTGTTCAGGTGCACCCTTAATGCACAGCACTCAGAAGCCTGCAGTGATCACACGGAGTCATATCTGTGGGCGAGCTCCAGTACCACAGTGTGCTTAGAAGAGGGGAGGCAGGCACTGGCAATGCTTGAGTCACTCTGGTGTAAACTGTGCTCTCCTCATCTGTGACTGACAAAGCTCGAGAAGGTGAGGCTTTCTTTCAGAACTGATAAACAAAAGGTTACAAGCGTGCTCAGACTCTGCCCGTTGTTCAGTGCTGTGTGACAGAATGTCGTGAAGAAAGCACCTCCATGCTGGTGCTGTGACCTCCAGCAGCGAGCAGTCCTTCTAGGGCTGGCAAGCATCAGAAAGCTGCACACTGTCAGTTGCAACTGTTAAGCAGCAGATTTCCCGGAAAATAGACAATTAATTGATGTAGACAGCAGGAGATGCAACTGATCAGAGCAAAGACTAGCATGTTGATCACAACATACGTTTTCTTTATCTGCATTCATGGATAATGAGGGGAGGTCTGAGCTGAGGAAGAGCCTTCTTATTTGAATTGCTTCAAGTACAGAGTTTGATGTCTCCCTATGGACATATGTTGAGGTGACTATCTGAATAATAATAAAAAACATCTTATTTATTTGTATACTGTTTGAGAAGCTGCCTGAGCCTGTGGGTATGTTGGTCTTTCCCCAGTATAAACACTCTTATATGTGAGGGTTTTTTTTTCCCCATAAGCTCGCAAAATAAAGGCCTTAATAAAGACACCTCGGTTACACTTCTAGTGCTTTACTTTAAAAATAAGCCTGCAGGATTATTAGTCTGACATCATTAGGAACAAAACATTCACTCTGAAGAGCAAATTGCAACATACTTTGCAGGGATAAACAGGATTTGGTGGCTGTTGGGAGATGTTATTGTGCTTTATGAGCAGTAAGACATGAAACTTGTAGCACTCTGAAAACACTATTAAGTGAATGAGGCGAATGGAGGAACAGGGCAGCGAGCTCTGGAAGAATTAGTGTTTGATCTGTTGTGGTGATGTTAGGTGCGGTAGTTTGTCTATGGTTTATCAAACTCTGGCAGGCAGGCAGTAGAAATGCTTGTTTCTAGCTCACCGCGGTGGAGAGAGCTACAGAAATCACCAGTTACACAGGGGAGGAAAGCCTGAGTCTGTGCCTGTGGTTGGTGACTGATTAGAGTCACCATAAGTCAAATTACCATAGCGTAATTTGCAGAGCCTGAAAAAGACTGGACATCCAAGTCCTGCCCTTCAGGTGAAAGGGACCCTGAGATGAGCAGGATTTAAAAATTCAAGATCAGTATGGCAGGCAGTAAGTGAATATCTGCATTTCTGAAGAGGGTAAAGATGGTAAAACCTTGTTTCCAGTCAAATTTCAGCAGCTGAAGGTATTTATTTTTATTAAGTCACTAGTCAGGAATCCAATTTTATGGCTAAACTACAAGGACCTTATCCTGCATGTTTTTCTGTTAATGTAACCATCTTATAACTGAGCTATGTAGTCAATATAGCTGCTCCACTTTATGCAATGATACAACTGAAAGGTAAGAACTAAGCCAATTCTTTTGCCACTTATTGCTCAGTTCAGATATTTTTTGTGGTATCATTTGAGTTGTCATAACCGTTCTGGTAAAGTATGTCTGCCTCTTCAAGGAGCAAGAAGTAAACTGGAAAGTGAGTATTTTGACATAACTAATCCCTTCTGCCACCTTCGGGAATAATCTGTCTCATGGCTGGGCCAAAGCCCACTTTAGAGTTCTTATACACACTAAATGTGAATGTTCTTTCTTGAATTTACAATTAATACACTGTTTTTGCTTTCTCCTGGTGTGCTGATGTACTGATGTCTGTTTCAAACTATGCAGTTCTAGATGAAATCAAAGAAGCAATCAGTTGCTATAAAACTTGACGTTTGAATGGCAAATAATAGGATCACTGATAAAATACAGCTTGAACAGTCTAACTGCATACTGATCTTTCTCTATATAAAGTGCATACTGAAGTTTTCCATTCCTTATTTTCAGCCCCTAGTGAATCTTTGCTACTGTGTTCCTGTGTTTATGATTTTAGTGAGTGCCTGCTGTATATAGCCATGCACAAGGTTTTTGTATGACCTGGAGATTTTATGTTATTGTTCCCATTCAGGCACTCTACCTTTATTTACAATGGCTTTACGTCTCTTCTTTCTGCCTTCATCCTCTTGAGGGCCCAACTTTTTGGGAGTAGCCTTGCAGTGGTGGGTGAATTCTTTCATGGATATTCTCATCGTTTGAAGTCTTGCTGTAGAAATATCATTTCCTTGATGTATTTCTCATTTTCTAAATGCTGAAGATAAGGTAAACTCTCTTGCCTTAAAAGAAAACACTACAACATTTTGCACTGTTAGTTAACATTTTGCCTCTTGCATGTCGATATTTGGATTTCTTCAATGAAAATCAATGATAGATTTTAAAATAATTTTTCAAATCTTATTAGCTGTAGTACAGTGAATATTAGGGTGAGGCCAGTGAGAGCAGAGTAAGTGTAATTCAGGTGTAAAGTACCACAATGAAAATTCAATATTGTTTGTCCAATAATACCAATCAAGAAGCTGTCACCTTGCAGGTATATGCCTGAAGAACATGGGGTAAACATAAAGAATACGGATTCCTTACATCCTGAAGGGATTGTTTAAAAGCCAGTCTGTCTTTCTGTTCCTGCAGCAAGATCTTACACCAGCTGCATCTCTTCCTCTATCAGGAGGAATGCAGAGGCAGCCTCACACTGAGAGCAGTGGGCTGAGGGAACTAGGGATGCATTTCAGTTTTATTGACAAGTGTTTACCCTCTGCTCTTGTTGTGTATAAATGTTTAGGTGTTAAAGGATAACTGTAATGTTATGATGAAGAAATGCCAATACGTCAGGATTGCATCCATGTAAATGCTTTCTGTGCACTTTTCTGCTCTTCTCTTTATTGTTGTGATTGGTTTTCCTGTACCAAGATAACCTTACAGATTTCACAGGAGTGCCTCTTAATTTAAGTGAGATCAGGATCAGTGGTCCCCTACACTGTGGCCAATTTTGCTGGTTCATCTGCTGAGTTGTGCTTTTCTATCTTCAGAAAATCACTTTAATTCCAGTTAAACTATTTCATGTTATCAGTGACCTCAAAATGTGCTACCCTGGTTCTACAGAATAAGGTTAAGACTTTTCTCTCAGAACTAGCTCATTGAATTAGGGGTCAGATTCAGAGCCGCTGTTAAAATGCTATAATAAAAATTGATCTTAGGGGAGCTATGTTACTTTGCATTGAGTGAAAATATAGCCATCTGTAAATCGTCATTCAGATTTTTTTCATGGGCTGTGTTATTGTAAGGTAACATTAAATCTATTGCCCACATCTAGTTGCTAGTGCAATGGAAAGCCCCCAGTGTTGTACAAATCAGAAGTCAGCAGAGGCTTTAATTTAGTCAGAAACAAGCTTAGAAGGCAGTCAAAGAGCCACTGATGTAGTTCAAATGCTCTTTGTCCTGCAAAAATAGAGCCTGTTTGTTCTACACTTTTACATTAGCATCTTTTACCTTGCTGAAAGGAGACAGAACTATAAACCCAATCTCTTGTTTTTTATAGAAAACAAACATTGAAATTACTAGTCTCGCCAAAACTTTGGCTATATAATAAAAAGGGGTGTTTTGCAAAAGCATTTAATAAGTTTTTACAGACTGAAAACACATTGGAAATTGGGTCGGAAAGTAGTTGATTCTACTTCTAATTTTCCCTGTTGCTTCTCACATTTTCCACAACCTGCAATGCAGGTGTTGCCAGAAGAAGATTTTCCGAGTTGAGTTTTCAGCACTGCTGGGTTCTGGGCAGCTTCTACCAAAGATGAAATACTCAGTATCTCACAGTCACATTGCTCAAGCCATCAGGAACAAGACCTCAACTCTTGGCAGAGGTGGCAGCTTGACTGTCAAATACTCTTTAGTAGCAATCTCTGCTACCTACAGGAAAGAAGTAGTTATGATCACAATTATTTGATTATAGGGCAACATGATGAACTATTTTGCTTCTCATTCCATAGGAAAGCATTGACAATTTTTAACTTCCTTGTCCGTTAGTCCTCACTTTGTCCTTTTGTACCAAGTAATTCACACGTACTTGAAAGAATCACCTGGTGTTATTCTGACACACTCTATGTCTTTCTTCCTCATCAAATGAGACCTAATGTTTTATAAGCATCTCTTTTTTCCTCTTTCTTTATCTTTCCTTATTCTAGTGCTGTCTTTAATTACACATTCACTAAATTTGTGTATCTAGCACGATAGAATGGATGAATGATATGTATAAATGTGTGCATAGAATTTCTGTATGTATGTGTATATTTATGGGTATTTCCAGTCTATTACATGGCAGCTTATAATGGACAGACCACAGAGAGGCATGTGGTATTGTAGAAAGTGGAGCTGTAAAACTTGTATAGACACAACTACTAGGCTGAAATTTGCCCTGCAATATCAAATTGGCTATAGAGAAGAGATAACATTATTATGGGATGAACTTGTTAACTTTAGGGCTTTTTTGTCTTCTTTTCACTGGTGTAAAGCATGACTATATCATCGAAGGATACTGAGTAATTATGCCGCATTTCTTTGGGATCTGTCATTTTAGAGATGAATAGATTGGTTGCCCTTAATAAAAATCTTTTTTTTTTTTTAGCTTTAGTTTTCTCTGTTTTATGTGGAAATGAGTGTGTAGTGTTAATAATTAAAAAAATAATAATAATTTGATGCCTTTAGAGTAGATTTAATAAATATGGACCGTATCTATTACGGTTGAGTCTGAAACTTGAAAAGAAACCACAAATTACAGGAAATCTTTAAACAAAAAATAAGTTGCTTTGGCCAAAATTAAGATATTAAAATGTCATCCTAGAAGTGTCTATTGTGAAATGCTATTGGTGTCATTTGACACAAGAAGGTCTTAGAATAATAATTTTTCCTAGCATCTCATAATGAATTAGAACTGAGTATTGTCATCATGTACTTCAGTCCGGAAGGAACACAGTTTATGGCATTGTATCTTGATTACTTAAATTGTCAAATTATTCAAAATTTATTTAGTTCTTTGGCACAATGTTTTCTTGCTGACATTAACAGCAATTCACCATATTAAACAAAGGACGTTTACCATATGGCTATGAGAAGGTTTCTTGTTTTCTATGGACCCATTTTGAAATGGCTATCTATTATTCTCAAGGGTTACTCAATACTTTTACTTAAGGTCTGAGTTTATGGTATAGATGGAAGAAAAACACTCATCTTCATCAGTGAAAGGTCTTGTATTAGTTACCTTTTATTTTCAGGGGAAAAAAAAAAAAAAAACACAACTCCTATGGACTTCTTGGAAATTCCACTTAATTTCTTTTTGGAATTTGAATCATATTTAGTAATTTCTCATGCTTGCAAAATGTGCAAGGATTACAATAATCTAAGGCAATCTTTGAGCTGTATGTGATATGTACCATAAATACAATGTTAATAACTGGAATGCAATAAATTGATTTTAATAACTCATTGCATACCTTTGGTGCCACCTGCATGCAAGAAATGGTGCAGGAAACTGAAAACGCATTCCTGAAAAATATATTGATTGAACTGGTTCTGTCGGGAGCATTCACCCCAGAGAGACCACAAATTTGAATGGATGACTGCTGACTTAATATAAGATGATGCTGGCTGGTGTAATTATATAATAATACTCTGTCCTACAAAGTGTTCTTTCAATCTGTCAGCTTTACGTGATGAAAAATATAGTGGCTTTCTGTCTTATTTCTTTAAGTGATAGTCACATAAGCAAACTTTTGAAACTATATTTTTCTTTGCAAAACAAAAAATAAACCTTTTAAATCAAACCTAAGAAATAGCAAAAGTTATTGAATAAGTGCTTGATGACTTATCAGATTCTAATTGTAAATCACAGAGTTTGAGTTGATTTGAAAGCTCCTTAACTCAATCTGCTTTATGTTTTATTTTGTTCAAGATTTTGCAAGATTTAAATCTCAGTACTTTGGTATTGAAATTTAGGTTTTGTTTTTTTATTTTTTTCAGACTTAACTGAAAGATGCCAAGTGAAATCTTGCTCAGTGTTTCCATTATCTTGCTATACTCAAATCATTAAGCTTTTACAGGAGCTGAGTTCCAACAGAAATTACCAAGGTCTGAGGAGTGATTTTATTTTATATCCAAGTAGTAAGACCAAGTTGGTAATCCTACCTGTGCTACCAGAATGTAAAGCTACAAAGCTGCAACTCCCTCCATAAGTGTTTGCTGTACTACTAAAGCATGCAAAATACCTTCGTCATACCTCCAGGGGCAGTATGTAAGCCTATAGTCCTGTCAAATAGGAGTAATTCAGGCTATCATCATTTGCCACAAAAGGAATTGAACACGTTGTTTCATATTTCTGCATTTACCACTCTACTATTAATGGTTTTGAATTCAAGCATGATATGCGTATAAAATCTTGCATTTCAGTAATGCGTGCTTTGCATTTTGTCTTTCCTCGCTGCAGTAAGTGTTGCATAGGATCTGTCGTGCAAATCACTTGTCAGTGTAAATTTTAAAACAGTTGCAGCGATGCAGGTTGGTTGAGGCAGATCAAAAAGCCAATGGTGTTCAAACTGGTTATAAAGCCTTGATCTGTTTCCTAACCTTTAACAGATAATAGGCAAGTAATGGAGATACACAGTGTAGGAACACTGCTCTGTTAGTACAGAGGGACAGGAGTGCTCTTTGTGATAAGTCTGAATTTAAATGATAGCTGTTAAGGAGTTACTGATGAATCCTATACCACTGCATTCTGCTCCTTAGGGGAAAAACCACATGCAAATGCTACAGAAATTCTTTATCTTATTAACACATCCACTGTCCCCTCAATACATACAAGGTTATCTGGACCCTCTTCTTCAGAACGGGGCAGTCCAAATCCTCCTGGGGTTGCTGGCACTACTGGTAGCACCACAATGACTTTGTGCTCTGGTAGGTTAAAAGAAAACCAACCAAATAAAAAAAAAAAAAAAAGCAAACAAACAAATAAACCCACCAGCCCTGTAGATGACAGAAATCCCAGTGAATTCCCTAGGGCCAGAATTTCATCTCTGGAATGAAGATGCCAAAATGACTGCTCTTTCTCCTGAGCTCAGAGAGGCCTTTCCCTAGATCAGGCATTCAGCTCTGCTCCAAATATCACCTTCGGTGTCTAATAATCAATTCTCATCCGAGAATAATGAGACACAGAAGCATCTTACAGTGCAATTGCCACCCTGCAAAGAAACATTTTTTCTAAAAGAAAAAAAAAGATATTGTAATCATTTTCAGGCTTTTCAAGGAAGAGACTTTAAACACATGACTGATCACTAAGCGTTGTTTAAGTAGTCCTGTAATTTGAGGTTCCTTTTTATGACAGAACTGAAATAGATCTCGAGTAGGCCATAGAAAAAGAATACCATCTCTTTAAAAAAAAAATCAATAGCTTTCAAGGCCCAGGATGGCCCCTGTGCTGAGATTAATAAAGCTTGACAATACATTCTGAATGCAAGCAATGACTTCTATTACAAGGGGAAAAATGAAAAAGCTGCTATTACTGACATAGTCAATAGATTGCACCTCAGTGTATACTGTACTTTCTACATTTTTAATATAAATGTGTTCGGTTTCAGAAACGGGAGCATTATCAGCATTCATTTTACTTGAGGCAATAATGTGAGAAGTTGTCTCGTGTAATAAATAAATAACCTGTCTTTAAAACCATTTACTCAGATTGCTTTTCCCAAATGCTTATTTAGAGGTGCTCTATAAGGTGTCATATACTGAGACAGTTGTGTTATAAGGGCTTTATAAAATGCAGTTTCTTTGTTTTATGCATAATTTATATGTTTGTAGAGGATTTTTGTTCTGCTGCTTTTAGAAGGATAATAACGGCTGCCTCATACAGTGTTGGGATGGTGTGATTTCATGTGATAAGTTGTAGAATGTGGCTTAATGGTCCCTATTTCTCGGGGTCACAAAGACAATCCGGTGCAGGGCAGAAAGCTACCAGATGGCTGTCCACTGCCCATCTTTTAGTTTCAGCTCTTTTTTCCCCAATAATATTTTTTTGGACTTTGAAAGAAAGAATAGAAGAAATTGTCTTCTCTACATAAATGCACACATTCAGATCTTTGTAATATCCACTTGTATTAAGAAATGATCACTGTAAATGGATCATCGTAGATGATACTTAATTATAAATAAGACGCTGTATTCATTCACACTTCATGCTGTCACTTCTCTGTGTCTATCTTGCCAAATATATTCGTGTGAACAAAACCTATTTAATGTGTTCAGAAGGAAAGTGGGCTTTGGCATGCGTAGCTTATAGGAGCATAAAAATGAGAAACAATCAGCAAACTTTGAATTACTTCTAACTCCTGAAGGAGGTGTTTTTTACTCATCTGATGTCTGGCCATAACAGACCTTCTTGAAACCTCATCAGAACAATGGCCTGATATATCTCTAATGCCTTTTTTACATCAGCACAAATGTGCTGATTCCATAGGAGTGACCCATGATTTACAGTGTTGTAAAGAAAGAAGAATCAGGCTGTAAATATACAAGGGAGGGAAAGCATAACTGTCTGAGACTTCTGGAGACTCTAAGTACAAAACAGAGCAAGATTTATTTAGAGTGATTTAGGGGTTGTAGCTGCATAATAGGCTATAACTGAGCACAGGAAATTTAGGTTGATGAGAAGAGGTGTGGTTTGCTGCTTTGTGGCTCAGCCATCTTCAGCTCAAAGTGAAGAACTCAGTGGTTAACAGCTAGACCCACTTCTGACTGCGGTGTAAGGAAAGGGGAAGATGCACCACTATTTATGCGTTCCTCATTCCATATGCTCTGTGGTACTAGACCTGGCTTTAACTCACAAAAATCTCCTTCTGAGACCTCCCACTTCACAGGGCAGATTTTGAACAAACTCTCAAACTCAATCTCTGAAGAGAGTATGAAGAAAGAATTATCTTCTCTCTAATAAGGATGGCCTTCATAAAGTCTTCTACAGTACTTTGTTTAGGTTACACAGAGAAACTTAGTTTTGAAATATCACAGAAGAAAAAGCTGTTATCATTTTCTGTCCCAAAACCTCAGTGCTGATCTGATTACGTCTGACTGTGATTCCAGGTTATCTACCTAATTTGTCTACAACGTTATTACCAACATGTGTTTTCCCATGAGGAACATATTAATTTGGTTGTTGCCTTGGGGAAATCTAAACAAAAAAGATTAAGTACAAGAATTCTTTTCCATAAAAAGGAACATCATATACAGAATAAATGACAGGCTTGTATTTAGTAGAGAGTTGAAATCAAAGTATTTTCAGTCTACGCTTTCCGATATAAACTGCTCATTTCAAAGCACAATGCTCTACATAATTAGATGGCACAATTGCAGCAGCTGGGCTGCATATCAGTCTGTTAAGTGATGTGGTAGAAACTATGAATAGTGGGACGGATGGAAGAAACTGGTGCCCATCTACAGACTTGTGGATGGATACTCTCCTTTTGCGTTTTCCAGTTTCTGCCAGATGGAAATGCTGTTTTCCTGGTGCTCTTTCCCTCCTCTTTGTGGCACATAAATCGCTGGGACTGGAGTGGCAGTGACACTTTTTGGTGGTGACATTGTTTCCGGTTTCTGCCTCCTGTACAGCAGGGTGGCCATGAGAACATTCAGCCCTGAGCTGCAATTAGTGATTGCTCACTCATTTCCTCTGAAGCACAGTCATCTAACTAATGACAGCATTTCTTCAGCTGGAGATAATATGACAGATAGCGTGGGGCTCTGTGAATCACACCATGTATGTGCATGAAAAGATTATTCTCCTTTCTAATTAAGTGTGTCAGACCAGCAGAACTGAAACCACTTCCAGCATGGAAGGATAATATGAGAAAGCTTCCTTAGTGTGTGCTCCGGCACTGCCATCTGTACTGATCCCCACTCCCTTCCTTTGGGTTTTAATGGGGGAGCAGCCAGAACCTGAACTGCCACAGATAGGCAATGGATGCAGTACAAACTTAAGTACCGTAAAAGATTATTGAGACATTGATTATTAGCACCTTTTCCTGGTGACATATGAAGGTGCTGAAGGAGATGGAAAATGGAGATTTAAATGGATGAAAAAATGAATTTTATAGCTCCTTCAATAGCCATATAAATAGGCATATATATATATATATTTATATATATATAAAAAATACCTTTATTAAGCCATGCCTTTGAGGCAGTTAGCAACAACACAATCAGTGCGGATTAACTTTGCATTGATTCTGTTGAATAAAAATGAGATGCGATGTTTGAGAAAGAAGGGTATGCCGTTATTCCTATTTATTGTTCTTGTGTAATTTCTTTAATTTATAGGTCTAGTTTTGTTATCAGTGATTCAAATTCACAAACCTCAGGTGTGAGCTTCAGTTGTGATTATAAATCCCTTAATCTCTTGGAAACAAAATGTGAACAAAATGTTTGTCGTACCACAAACAACTGGATTGTCAGATATCTAGCTTTTTATATTAAAGTTTATCTCTTCATATTTTTTTTTTTCGAGAAAAGAGCTCTATTGAAAGACAAACCAAATTATATTTTAAAAAAAACTTTTTAATGTATTATTTTTACTTTTTGTTTGTTTGTTTTTACAACTAGTTGAGTGGTGCTCTAACACTGTGCTGATTTTTTCTAGCATGCAGGCTTAAGAGAAAATTGCTGCTTATCTAATTTTATGTACCCTGAGAGCAACTTTGAAAAATAGGAGTCATCAAGTAATATCTTTACTAGTGCTATAAATCAGAGACTTATTTGCATGCTAATGAAAATTCAAACCATAGTGCTTTGTGAAGTAATACTGCCCTGAGTTAGGAATCAGTGTTAAAATGTGACCTCGGAGTCTATTCTGTGGAGAACCAGATATCTGGGATATCTTCTGGCGAGTTGTCTTCTGCCTATTTCTTGTTGGTGGTGACTTTTAGTTTTTCCTTTTCTTTTTGATTGCTTGGTTTCTTTTTTTTTTTTCTTTCCTTGTTTTAACTGAATAAATTCACAGAAGGGCGAAATTATTCACTGGTTGTTGAGATAATGCTATAGCTGTGTAAGCAATTCATTAAAATTTTATCATTGGTAGCATCAAAAATACTTGAAATAGCCAGCAGATATATTACATCAGCACATCTTGGCTGTGACTTTTGTCAGTGCTAATTCAGAAATGTGCATGGCTGTGTGAATCAGGACGATGCAGAAGGTGGAAGTGAACTCTCTGTTCTTTTTTGGGAACTGCTTTTTATCAATGTTGTTCAAAAGTGACTGTGATGAAACTGAACCTAATATCAGAATTCATCCAAGAATGACAGCGAGCTTCTTAGAATAGAAACAATGAAATGCAACAAAACCAGAAGAACCCAAACAAGAAACAAACCAACAAAAAGAAAACAAACCAACCAACCAAACGAAACCCTTTAAGACCCTGGCAGAAATTTTGAATCAAATCTGTGGCGATATTTTGTTGATAGTAGAATGTAAATACACAAGTGACCATTTTAGAGTTGGAATACCAAATTAAATCTTAGCAACAGTGGTCAAGGCGATGATACTTCATTAAATGTCTAAAGGAGTTCCACCTACAGGGAACAGATTCAAAGCTTCCAGTTGAATCAAATTGGAGGACTGCAAATGAGATATGTAATTTTTATTAAAAGATACAGCAATTTTCCTCTTGGTAAAGTTAGCAGATGAAAAAGGACTGTGTGAAGTTTTTAAAAACAGCATGTATTATTTAGATCCGTCCCTCCTTCCAATTTTTCAGTCTCCGAATTAGGATATAACTTTACACATCTGCTTCTTTCAGTGGTGACTTCTCCCTGGGCTCAATTTTATTTATATATTTATTTTCTGCTTTAACTCATTTAGGTAGCACCCCTATAGTCTTGTTGACTTTGAGCCTACTTAAGCATTACTGAATCTTATAGGAGTTATTGAATCAGGCTGAAAGGTGATCATGTGTATATGATAAAACCTCTTTGTATGGACACAGCCTATTTTTATGTAAATCAGAAAACAGATTCTTTAAAAATTATTTGAGTGAATGAGTTGCATATTGAGTAGATAGACTGGCAAGCTATGAGGTCTGCTCCAAATGTCATGCCTCCTATGGTATTATGTTGGCCCATGATGTTGGAGGTGGATGTTGGTTGATATGGCAGTAGAGAGTGAACCTTCCTCCAATATCCTGTTATAATTTGTTGCTGTGTGACAGATGACAGCGTAGGGACAGTCTGACAAAAAGACATCTGATGTGGTGGTGCATATGAAGCAAAGGTATGTAATTGAATTTCTCCATGTGACAAAATTACAGCCATTGACATTCATTGGCACTTTTGACATAGGATTCAGATATTAATTAAGGTAGGATTTTATTCTTTGTTAAAATCAATTTACTAGAATACAAAAGGTCTTTTTGTGGCAGTGCTATACTTCCCAGTTCATATAGGTCTGCAGCGTGGTACAGAAAAAATGTGCTGTTCAGTTAAGAGTTCTGGTTTGAAGAAACTTAGGGCGAAATTAATTGAGGACATGAACTCTGTCCTTTGAGGTGTATTAATTTGGCCAGATTGGAAGCCCTAGTAAATATTTGATCATTGGACTCATGAAGTGTAATACAGCCTGGGGCACCAGTTACATTCCTGATCTCAGGAATAAGTTGAACTGGAATAGAAACTGTTTACAGAATTCATCAGATTTCTTATTTACAGTATTACTAGTAATATATGACTATTTATCTATTGCTTAAAATGAAAATGTTCATTTAATAAAGCAAGAACAACAACAAGAACAAAAAAAAAACCAAAAAAACAACAAAACAGTCTGCAATGAAGCATGTAAAGCCATGCATTTCTTTATTAAACCTAATGTTTATTCACACTGAAACTCATCTGCATCCTCTCAGTAAAGAACCAAAATATTACTACATGTATAATATGCATTTTCTGACGTGATCACGGTTACTTAACTGCACCCTGTAGTGCATGCAGTAAGAATGCCATGCAATGCAATCACCAGGTAATTTAAGGCAGCTTTATACAGAGTCAGGTACCTGATAGAATTTCAGCTGTGAAAAATTTTGAGTCGAATATGGCAGGCAGAACTTGAGTACCAAAATGCCCCATCTATCATAAAATCTTGCAAACAAAAAGCTTTAAAGAATATCATGCGATTCTTATTCCACTGTGAATAGAAATAAAACCAGGGAAAGCAGATTTTTTTTTTTTTTTTTTTGAGTTTGTTGATTAAAAAAAAAAAAAAGCATTGAACCTGTATTCCCATAGATAAGATTATCGTAAGCAGTTACTTTTCCATATACAGTTTATGTATGTAAGGATGTTCTCATAAGCTACAAGTGTTTCCTTTGTCTTCATGCCAAATTGCATGGCTGTTCTTAGCAAACTGAACTCACTCGTGCCACAGTTGTTACAGGCTATTGAAGCTTTGAGTGAAATAGTCAGTCCTCCTTCTGCAATTGGCAGAAATACTATGGGCACATAAGCATAACAAGAACAAATAAGCTTAGGGATTTTCATGTATGCAAAATACAGGTATTTCAATGCTGTAGAGTTAATGTAGCTAAAAGTACATTTCAGTGCCCTATTTTGTCAGAAAGGACAGTTGTCACAATTCTTTATCATTCCTTATGTTGTCTGAAGTGGCCTGGTTAATAAACAGGAAAGAAAGTGTCAAAGAATCACCTTTTTTCCTTTCTTTCCACCAAATGCTGCGTGATCTCATTAGTGGGCTAGTCATCCCTGACGATCAGTTTTGAAATGGCAGGACAAATTGCATTGCTGAAATTAATGAATAACTCCGAGATATGACAAATACCAAACATTTATAGCACTTGCTTTAGTTTCAAGCCATTACAGGTATAGCAGAGGTGGAAGAATAACGATAATCTTGCCAGGAAACAACACAATCATTCTGTCAATCATAAATATATTTCCTTTCAAGCACAGTAAGTAAGTAAGCAATAGTATTATTAAGCTGATGAATAAGAAATACAAAAATAGGATCAGAAGCAAGAAAAAGGAGAAGGTGAAGACCTTGGCTATGGTCTGGAAGAGGTTTGTAATTGCGTTGTTGTCTGGGTGTTGACTGCCTGATTGAGCAGCCTTGGAGGTGTCCGCAAGCTGTCAAGCTGGGGAATTGGAGTTAATGGACAGCTAATATCATGATTGAATGGTAAAAGTGGAGCCTGATCTCTTTGAGGATGGAAAATCAATAGTCTATTAGATTTGTCGGGATGACAGGGAGAGAAAAGCGAATGTCTGTTGTATTTGCTTGCATTACCAGGGCTGCTCTAATTAAGCACCCACCTCGAGATGGAAGGGGACGTGGAGAATTGAAGTAGTAATGAGATTCAGGCTTGAAGTAAATGAAGTAACTGCAGCATAAGGCACGCTGACAGACAATTAAACCTCTTTATCAATGCTGCTTCTTTCCAGAAATAAAATCTCATATGGCAGCTATAAAATAAGGCTGAGCCCGGTATGATCATAAATCTTATTGCAGCTTGTGGCTGTGTGCATTATTGTTCAAGTTGTTTTGGAACTGTTTTCACACACACACACACCAAAAAAAAAAAAAAGATGCATTTCCTAAAGCTGAGCTTTCTTAATGAAAATTACTCTGCATCAGACCTGTGTTCTTCTGCTTTAACTACTGATATCCAACATGACACTCACAGCTCGCTGACAGCACAGCAGGTCTGGGTGTGTGCCAGCCAGTTCAGCGGCGCAAGGTAGCTCTCATCCTTCTCTTTTTGCCTTCTTGCCATCAGGAGGTAACTTATCTGCTGAATTCAATCAACGTGCGGATATCTCATCTGAACGTGATGCTAAATGTAATGCTTCTGATGTTGGGAATGTAAGAAATGAGCCTGCATTTGCTGGAGTGCAGTGCTGTACAACATTGCTTAGTGGAATTAAATCTGGAATTCCTGGGGATTTTGGATGGCTCACGCACATAAGTACGCACTATTGTTATTCCTGATCTCTTTTCCAATCAATGAGGTTAAACAAGCGAGGGGTTTCAAGCTCGAGATTTCTTGAAGGAGAATTTTTTACCTCTCCAAAAAGCAGTGGTAACCAGGAGTGCCTTTTTTTCTGCCAACCCTTCAGCTGAGCACTGCTGGACAAGTGTTCAGGCAACAGTGCACATTGAATTGCATCATTTTTCAGCAGGCAAGATTAGGGAGGAAAAAGTCCTTTACCTTACAGTCCTGTTCACTCCATACCTGAAGTGATTGCTTTTCACTGTAGCAAATCATACCTGTTGCATGCTGTTTCTCACAAACAGAAGCAGAAGACAATAAGTATTATAAAAAGTTAATTACAATTTGAAATTGAAAATATATAAAGCGGGTTCTTAACACTTTTGATCTACCATTTTGATTAATTAATTGTAATATTAATTTCTGAATGCTCCAAGTGACAAAATAAGGAAAGGATCTACGTATGCTCTTTGTGCATATCTGTGAATTTACTTCATATTTTGCATAATTTGTGAGGGAACTTGCAAATTCTTTTTAAAAACTTCTTTGATCAAGGACTGTGAATTTATATTCAGTGATTACTTTTGTCAGGGTTCTTCCAAGTGATCATCTGCACTAAGATCCTAAGCAGACTCAGAGGCAAGACTACCGCTTTTATGGCATTTTGTTGTGTTTCTGTGAGTGTTTGTACTGGCTGTGTGGAGCCTTTGTGTACCTCAGCTCACCAGTGCCTTTGATTTGGCTATTGTATTTTTTTTATCTATTAAAATGAAAGGCAATTTATTCCAGCCTATTCCATGTTTCTATTTTATTCCATAGTATACCACATTAGAATATCAATTTAAATAAGTATTTCTAAAGAGGTGTAAGAAACATTTTTTGTATATTATATATACAAAATTTGTATATATAGTTATTTCTATAAAACAGTTGTTTCTTTCACACACCTGGATATTTTTTGCCTCTGAAAGTTCATGTGGTTGGTTTCCCTTCATTATGGATTAATGTTGATTCAAAGTTATTAAATTCTGCTTTCACATTACCTAATTTGACTTTATTTAAATAGCTACTAATTGCTCTTCATTTCTTCTCAAAATCTCTCCTGCTTTGATCACTTTTTTTTTCTTCCAATTACTTCCATTACTGCATTGATTACCCCAGATTTAATATAAAGAAATTAGGTTGAAGACTGTAGCTTCCTTCAGTCTGAACACAATGTGGGTTCAGAGATAGGATAGTGGAAAGATCTCCCCATATCTTTTTGAGAAAATACTCTGTAGTTTGATCCTCTTTCTTTTCATATGTTTTTTTTAATATATTGGCTTGATTGCACTTAAAATTATTACGTAAGTTAAGAGGAAAAACCTCTGATATTTGAAGTATCTACTGAAGATGCAATGGGGCACTGTTCTGTTGGTTTGTCTGGGTCAGTAGACTAAATAAATGACAAATGACAGAGTGTTTTAAAGCAAGTGCCGAGTACAACCTGCCTTTACATCTGCTGTGATTTAGAGCAAAACCAGATATGAGTACGATGACCTTGATTTAGTCTTTGGAGAATGTTTGTAGAGCACTGAGAGTTCACAAGTTGTCACAATGATGAACTAATCGACTCGTAGGAGGACACAGAGCAAGTGCCAGAGTCTGAGAGTGTTTGACATTTTCTGGTGTGCCGTAAGTGTCTCAGTGAGGGGGCTGGACCTGCTGGGAACTGAGCTCTCCAAGACTCTTTGGCACTGGATAATGTCTCATTAAGTCAGGCCTTAAGGCAGTGTGGATTTGAGTTCAGATCTTAGAGCAAAGTTTTGTAATATAGGTTGGAAACTGCTTGCTTATGTTCTCTTATGTTCATTATATTGTTGTCGTGTCATTCAAAAAATAAAATTAGAATTTGGCATAGAATAGTTTTGACTTTTCGTAATGAAATCAAGGTTCATTGTCAGTCTGAGTTTGGACTTCTCCCTATAGAAATGGTTTTTGAGCCCACAGTGGCATAAAGTCAGCTTAGTAAGACAGCCTGTGGCTCCTAAGCATGCCAGAAATTAATAAATTTTGATCAAAAGCAGTGAAATAGCTAGTATGACTTCCCATGGAAAACAACACAGTATTAACAAACAGTTGCATCTTTTGGAGTCCTAAGTGTGCAGTACAAAATGAACAAAGGACTTCATCCAAGCAACAATTGTTGGCTGGAATAAATATAATAACTTCAGTATAATAACGTGACATAAACAAATACACATTCTAAGATGTGAAATGAGACATGAGATTTCCCTAGAAGTGACGACAGTCAGCGTATCCTTTAAAATAATGCATGTGGCTAATATAGAAGCCAGCAGTCCTCACTTAGAGCAGCACTGGTACCCTGTCAGGAACTACCTCTTATTTATACCAAGCGCTGGGACTTCATTTTCCTTGCTTATCTGAGTTTGACACTTAAAAATCAGAAAGAAGTGAGAGGCCGAAGACTCCCTGGTGCATTCTTGTTGATGTAAGCAAAATGCATCTATTTCAAATGGGACACTGATTTTTGACAGTCTGACTGAAGTCTGATCTGTTAAAATACATATATCATGGCAGGCTAGTGAAAATGTGGCTGTATAAATCATTCTTCTGACATACTGGCATTTCTGTGATATTTCTTAATGTTATACTTTTCAGTGTATGCTGTGCAGGAGAATTCAGTGCTGCTGTGACAAAGTAACTTTATTAGTGCTTAACAGGAATGCGGGAAAATGTACATGCTTTGCTGCACTGGTTATTTAGAAATAGAAAACAGGCTTTATTTAGGTTACAATTTAATTGTGAGAAGAATTAATAGTATATCAGAAGTTCCAGCTCTTGCTTTAAAAATAATTTTTAAATAATTTTGGATTTTATTAATCAGAATCCCTTTGGCAGATTTCAGTAAGACACTTTTGATTTTATCTCCACTTAGAATTAATGTCTTAGAAAAGAATTTTAAAAGCAAATATTCTACTGCTGGTAAATATAAACAAGAACAAATTTAAAAAAAAAAAAACACTACATAGTTTTTCAATTATGTGAATTGTTTGTTTAATTTGAATTGTAGACTTGATGCAGTTGTAAGCAATCCTTCAATAATTTTACAAATCAGAAGAGATGGGAGATAAAAAGTTTTCTTCATTTCATCTACTGGGCACTTTCGAACAGGTCTTTTGCTTTAGATTTGGTAGTGGGACTCTCTCAACTCCTTGACAAGCGTCAGTCCATGAGAAGGTCTAGTACAGTCCAAGGGACATTTAATAAGAAAAAGTATTCCCTGCTGCTTCACTGTATTTTACGTGGTGTTCATAGTTTTCAGCATCTTTACCTGTTCTTCCTGAGACCTGTAGCAGTGTATCTTTCTGTGCTTGCATTGATTTCTTTGTTATCCCAAATCCCAGATCACTGGGTTCAGTTCTCATTAAGAATTCCCATTTTTAGATTTAAATATCACTACTAATGACAAGTGGGGGGGGGAAGAGCATTCCTCTCTTCAGCACTTGAAAGTACTGAAGTAATAAAGAAGATCAGGCTAGACTAAAACCTTAGTCACTACATGCAGAAGATTATAAAGTTACAACTTAATGTGTATGTACTTCAAAATTTTAAAGCAGAATATAGATTATTCTAGTAGCTCTATAAATACTTAACTGAGCTCCTCAGGCCTATTATTCTGATGCTACGTTCATTCCAACCATAAATTTAAACTAGACTGTGTCAAAGGAACAATTACAGTTTGTCAAGAAAAGGAAAATTTAAACTCATGTCCTTTTCTTTATAAATTATTAGACAGATAAAATGTGTTATTTTCCCCTTAAATTTTAAATTCATTTAACATCAAGTTCACTGCCATCTGGATACATGGTCTCATCCAATTTTCAAGGACTTATTCAGCTAATTTTTGCTTTAGTTTAAAAGAAAATCTTTTATAAAAGACATTCTCACTGTTTTCAAAGAGGTATCTGGAGAATGCTGACGAATTTATGTTTGGGATCATAAATCATATTCCATTAAGCATATTAGAAAACAAATTTTTATCTTCAGAATATATTTTGTGGAATAGCAGATGTGGTGCAGCATAACAGAGGTACATTTTCAGTGAGTGTTTTCTGTAGAATGGTTTCAATTTGTTTTTAAGAGAAATAGAAGTTAACGTTCTCTTTACGCAGTGCTTTCTACAATGCAGTTTATTAGCATTGCATTCATAGGAGTTGGAAGCTTTCCAGTTGCATTCAGTCAGGAGTATCTGACCTTGGGTTTCAGTTTAGACTGCATTCTCCTATTTTTGAATGTATTTATGCATTCTGTAGATTTTAAATGGTCAATATTGTTTTCACAACCTGCATAAAATCAATACCTAAAACAGTTTACCATATATGCTAAAGAAATGGAAGATGGCCATTTCATTTCTTTCCCAAAGACCCAGCCGTTCTGGATGTTGGATATGCTCGTGTTATCTCTAGTATGTACCCTTAATGAATGCTTTATCTTTGGCAGTAATATGCAGAGCATAAGTGGTATTGGCCTTGGAGGGTGTTTTTACTTAATTTGCTGGATGTGAAGTCTCTGTTTCCAATAATTTATTATGTTTCAAAACCATCTCTGGGAAAACAAAATGTGCGCCCAAGGCTAGCTTGTATTTATTCCTAATCAATTTTTGAGGCCGTGCTATTTCCTGGCATGAAAAAATAGGTATCAGTCCACCATTTTTCTTCACCCCTCCAACCCGGCTTTTAAAATATGAATAAAATCAGTGTGATCATTTATTGATTTGTATAACATCTTTTGTGTGCTTCAAAGTGCATATTGGAATTAGAAATTGTGTTAAACTCCAGAAATAATTTGATGGCAGATTATGCTAAGTATTTAATCCCCCCCCTAAAACAACCCAAACAACACCCTGGCTGACTCTCTCACACTAAAACTGATTCTCTTGCTCTGGATTTTTGACTTTGTAAAGTATATTTTATAGAGCTTAACTAGTAAATTAGAAGACAAGATTAGTGCAATGTAGATAAATTTACATTGCTCAGAGATTTTTGCCTAATTGTTTATTCTTTTCTGTGTAATAAAAATGAGGGGGATTTGGAATGGATTGTTTCTGTGTGCAGGGGTTTGTTTCTGGTAATCTATAGCTCTGGACTGCATCTAGGGGACTTCTTTGTATGGGACATTCTATGATTCTGTGACTTAAAGAAATCATTGTACCTTACTGTGTATTCATGTGTGTCCTTCACGTAGTACTCAAATGTACCTCATGTCCAGCTTGCATGGTGTTTTGGTAGACCTTGTTTGGTGTTTCTTCAGTGCTTAGTTTAAAAGTATCGATGTCCTTGCTGGCAGCCCAAGCCTGTCTGTTGGGGCACTGAAAAGAAAGAAAAGTAACATAAACTCGGTGAGCTTTGGATAGTTTTTGCCATAGCTCATATTCCTGTGCAGTGAAAACCTGCTCAGTGCTCACAGGTACTGGCTAGCTTTGGTCATTTTTCTACCCATCTGGACAAATAGGGTAAAAACCCAGGTGAAAAAAGCAATGCTGTAAATCTCTTTTATCACCTCCTATGAAAGCTAAACCTACAGCCCGCAAAATATATGTTCTTTACTTCACATGCCTAAGTCATCCTATTGAAATCAATGGGACTTCTGAGGAGTGTAGATTTAAACAAGAGCGTTGCTCCTCGCAGGTCCTGCAGCACATTTTATGGATAGGCCACGTAGCCTCACTGAGAAATTTTGGCTACAGAAACATACAAGGATACATGATTTTAAGCCTCGTGGAAGATTTTCTGGATCATGCTTTGAGTTTCTGCAATTGGTTCCTCCCAAGGCAGGGTCAGGGGGCCCTGGTGCTGCGTGGGGTCTGCGGGGTACCAGCAGAGAGCAAAGGAAGAGCTACAGCACAGGCAGCAGAGAGATGCTGAGCAGGGCTGAGAAGAGAGACCCTCCCTCCTCCAGCCTTCAACACGGCAGAAAGGTAATTTGTTGGGAATTCAAGGGCTGAATAGTGCTTGATGCAGTTCAGAAAGCTGCAGAGGGATTGTCATCACGCTTGGGGCAGAGAGCAGCCTGGTAGAGCAGGGGAAGAAGGAGGAAATCTTCCCCAAATCTACTTTTTATTTGTTTTCTGCTTTATCTAACTACTTTGGATTTTCTCTGTCCTAAGGAATTAGTTATTCTGATTCTTACTTTAATTGACCTTTTTAATTTTAGGAGAACGTCTGTCTTTTTTGTGGTCTCACAATATGGAAAAGCTGTAGGCAGATGTACCTCACAGCTTTAGCCAAGTTTGAGTCCTATTCCAGACATTGAGTTGATTTCATTTTATTACTTCGGGACACTTTTTATGAGGAAAGTTAGTAGGTGCTGCAGTGCTTTGCTGAATCCAGATATGCTTATCCTTTGTTCCTTTCTGAGCACCTTGTAGCAAACTCCATGGATGCAGATATAATACATGCTGGTATTTAATGCTGTGGTGTAAGATATAAGATATTTTTAATATTGATTTAGTTGCGTCTGCTTAGGTGACCCCAGAATGGTTACCATATCCACCTTTGAACTTGTCTTTTTTCTTTTTTTTTCTCTATATAAAAAGCTTAAATTATTTTTCTTTCTGTGCCTGATCTGGCACAACTCAGTACAAAAAAAGCTCGACATCAGGGAACCAAAGTATATTTTTTCTTTCCAACTACCATCAGAATGAATACTAGGACCAAAGGCTCTCATTGAAAATAATTCCTTAAATAATCACTTACCTTGAAGGCATTTGATCTGTGTGATCTGAATGAAGCTGCTGATAACTTCAGAGAAATAGAAAACTGTGCTAAAAATCACTTTCTCCCAGGGACTCAAGTCCTGTCAGTCACATGATGGATTAGAGGCTTGGCAGCGCTCCAGCCCATCAGACGGCGTGTAAGTTCTTTGATGCCAATTGCATTAGCTTTTCTCTGCTAATGTGCTACATAGCTTGGAAAATAAAAGAATGAAGGTCAACGCACCAGCATGTACCCCTCGTACGGCAATGGCTTCTCCTAATGTTCAGGAGAACGACAATGCTTGAGTGCAAGCTGCAGACTGGGTGACCTTCTGCTGTGCTCAAGGTCCTGAGATTTTGTCCTTAAGTCCTATGTGCAATGAGTGCTTGTCAGAGCCCTGTCCCACGCTGCAATTTACTCTGAAATTCCCAGCCGGACATAGTTAGCCTTCAGCCATCACGGCCTGCTATTTATGGGCGGATGCTGTGGGCTATGAACTTTCTGCAGTGCCTTACCACTGCTCCGGGAGACATAGTGCATACAAAGTGGTGTAGCTTATGAGTAAAAAAGCCAGACTTGGACTGACTGGAGTGCCTCACACAAGAAGTCTGCTTTGCATACATCTTCTCCCATAGCTGTCTTGCTATAGTGTTGGTACAGAGATGGATGACAGACTGTCTGCTGACTACAATAACCATAATACAATAGAGGCACCACCTAAGTGATGGATGACCAGAGATGATCATGTGTTTGCAAGGTAATTAATTGCTACATCCTTCTTCCCCTGCTCAGAGACAGGGAGGAAGATCCAATGAGTTCCCTAAAGCATCTGAAGTGTGATACTTGCTGGGAGGCGAAGTTTATGAGTTGATGCAAAATGTGAAAACAGCAGCTGCCTAAGAAAGCACCAGAGCACAGCAAGGTGACTGCATCTTTAGCCTATCTAATCATCACAGAATAATTGTTTTAGCTGTGGAGAAGAATAAATCAAGTCCCACAAGAGATT
The DNA here is from genome assembly GCF_905368555.1 of Meleagris gallopavo. Lineage (NCBI taxonomy): Eukaryota > Metazoa > Chordata > Aves > Galliformes > Phasianidae > Meleagris > Meleagris gallopavo. The sequence continues at coordinate 18,200,574 of NC_139414.1, read as the reverse complement.
GTGAGCTCACTTCCACCCTACCCAGGCTGTGCCTGAGAGGCTTCCACACCTTTTCTAGTTTCTCAGCTTGCATAATGCCCTGTGCTCTTCACATTGCGTGTGTTTTGGGAAGGTTGGAAAACTTCAGTACCGCTGCTGTACCACAGCCCTTAAATTCACACTTTGCTAGAGAGAAAGGAGTAAACTGTAACTCCCCGGAGAGCAGTTGGCACATAGTCTGGCATCAATCAGCTCGTGAAAGTGGTGGATTGACACTGAAATCTACCTTGCGACTAGTAAAAGAACTAGAAGAGCATAAAATCCTGGAAAGACAGGAAGCTCTTTCATGTGGAATGACAAAAATTGAATAGGTTATTTTGGTCTTAAGCTGTTTTCAGTCCAAAGGGAGAAGAGTTTTATTTTTACCTCTGATTTTTAAGTTTTACATGGCAACTACCTCATTGGGGAGGCAGGCTGTAGTGGAGGAAATCATTTGTAATATTTCCCCATGACTGTTTTGCACTAAATTTGCCCTTCAAGCTGGAAATGATGTTTTTAAGTCATTAGAAGGGGGATAAACTTCCAAAGCAAGAGAGCTCTATTGTACTTCTCTTCCCTCCTGCTGATAATAATTAATGCTCGTACAACAGAGACATGGGCAACATAGCAATAGATACCTGTGATAAGCTTATAACTTTATGGGAAAACTCATTTACTGCTACCATCAGGATATCATTACACACGGTGTCTGATTTGGAGTGAATAAAATCTTCATTATTTTGCTAGTTCAAGAACAGTAACAACAAGACTATGTGAACAGTAAAGGCAGAACACACTTTGACATTAATTGAGAAAGGCAGATGATGAATGATGGGGAGATTAAAGTGCAATAAAGATTGGAGTCATTTTTAGTTGCTTAACTGTTGCCCTGTTGAAGGAAGAGGCATATCTTCCATGGCCTCACTGGTAGCAAAATGTGAGTTGTGTATAAAGTAGAGGTTTGGCCTGAGATTAAATGCTTTAATTAGTGGTATGCAAATCTGGATCTTCATTTTGCAGTGGAAACAGCAAGAAAAAATAAAAAAATTCTGTCCTTAGGTTCTGGAGGTTTTTTGATCAGTGCAAAGATGAATCGTGCACCTTTGGCAGAATGATTTTGCTTTGCACACACTGCTGAGGTCTTCTCTAGCCGACCAAATGTTCATATAATTTACTGATCTTCTAACTTAGCAAGGCTTGAACTGGAAAAAAACACAGGACAAATCCAACCATAACCTTGGAAGTGTTAGAGCATAATTGCAGAATCTTGTTCATATAATTCACAAATAGGATTTTGGGATAAATAAAGGGCATCCTGATACATGGCACTCTTCACATTTTTGTTCTTTTCGTGTGAGGTTTTTGCAGTCCACCAGCAAAGTTATTTCTCTTCTTGTGCAACTGCATTCTGAATACTTGCAGCATTTATCCAGAATTCTTTTATTTTGCTATTACTTGATTTACTGATTTGGAAGGGTATTTACAGCTTACTGTAAGATATGTGCTAGTAAGTACAGTATTAGCAGGGACATTATGTAGGCTGTAACTAGTGTTTTCTAATACTTCTTATACTGTAAGATGCCTTCTAGAATTGCTTTCATGACTTTCATTTGTTGAAAACCACAGCAGATCTTTGTGTCTGTCTGAATTAAAGGGAAAACTAGAGCAGTTTTTCTTCAAAACATGAAACCTGGTTAGAAAAGTTTGTTTGTCTAAATTAAGTTCCCAGAATGCTATCCTTGAAAAAGTTTCACCCACATATTTTGGCACATGGGTTTGAAATATCACAATGTGGAGAGGCAGTTTTTTCTTCAGCAATGCCCGTTTCATAATCATTCTATGAGTTCTTCGTATTTCATCTTTCAGACATGTCCATTAGATGCTTATTAGAAATCCAGCTTTGTATTTTCTAGTTTTACAATCCTTTCTATTTCTTTCTCTTTTTGTATGACATTGCATCGAGGGGGTAGGAACAGAAGCAGTGCTCCTTGTAATTAGTTTGCTCTGGCCCACATGTACAATGTTAATCATCTTCCAAAAACCAAATATACATTTCCAATCATGCTGTTTATTTATACCCTTTCCTTTGTTTCATACTTTCTCTCTCAGGATTTGGCCATGTAATGGTGTAAATGAGGAGATGAAAACCTTGGAAAGAGCAGGAATAAATGTAGGAAGATAAGGACTTTTAAAACTAATTTTGCCATTACTAGAGCTTCATTCTGTTCTACATTGGGAGATTGCTTCCTCCCCCCCAACCTCCACAATATTCCTCTTTGCTATGGTACATCTCGCAGAATCGTTTGTTTTAACAAATTCTGTTTCAGCTTTTAGTCTGTGAATGTGAGGGGGTAAAAACTTTGAGACAAGAAGCAGAAATAAGTTGCTGGAGGCAGGATCTCTCTATTATTTGGAAAGTAAACAGATTTATCTCTCTTAAAGTTGTGATTAGTAAATCCGTTACCATTTAACTGCCCTGTGGCTAAGAAGATAATATTGCAGTTTATCCCAAGCCAGAAATATGCCAATGAATGTCATCTTTATAGTGACACTGCAGTCATTAGAAACATTTTTTTCCTAAGAAAAGAGAACATAGCTGAGCAGAAAATATTATACATTTGAAATATTTAGAAAGGTACGTTCCCAGATCAACTGAAGTAGTGTTCTCTTAGGTGCACAGTTAAAGGATGCATTTGTTTATGAAGTATTTTGTTGCTGTTGGTTTTCTTTGAGTTGGAGTCAGTAGAAAAGGGGAATATGAGCTGAACAGGTGTCTGAAATAAGGGTATGTGGGAAGAAGAATGAGAAGACAGATGGTGGGGGTGACAAAACAGGGCCAGGAGAAGAAGAGAATCAGGAGCGAGATGGACTGAATGCAAGAGACAGCAAAAAATGGGGGGAAGCACCAAGAGGGGCTCTCTAGTAAAGCAAATGACATTCAGCAAATGGGGCTGGGAGAAGCTTCCAAAAGTCCCTTTGTTTTGCTGCCACTCGATGTCTGTAAAGCTGCTGATATGTTGTCCTGTTCTTCTACCAATTATGGAAACTCTTGCTTGTTTCTTAGAAAGTGTTACACGAATGCCTGCAGCACATGCCTGGTATATGGAGATTGTGGGGTTCAGCTCCCAGCTGCCTCTTTTGCCAAGTGTTGCTTAACTTTATTCTGCTTCCTCCAACCTTCTCTGGAACAACTTGATCCATCCACAGAGGTCTGCTTTGTGAACTGAATGGATCTGAGCTGCTTTTCTTTTAGGGGGAGATGGTGGTAAGGGGGAAGAGGAAGCATGTTAAGTCATTCATATGCAAAAGATTTTACATGCAGCACCAGTTCCAGGCATCTTAATTTAAGTGCCTAACTTTATATTTAGACAGCTGTTATTCTCACTGACTTTACTGCAAACTTTTATCTGCAGCCCCACATTTCTGCAAAAGAAATGTTTCTTACAGCTTGAAAATGTGAATGGATTTTAATAGTTTGGAACCTGACTTTATGGATTTGCTCAAGAACACAAACCCGTTCAGTAGCAGAATCACAATTAGAATTTATTTTTCTTTGAGGGCTCAATCTTACAGGAGGCTGAACATTATTGACACTAAACTTATAGAGTAAGGTGTATATAATCAGAGTACACAACACTCCGAAGAACTGAGCCGTAAGCACAGAATTCACTAGACTAATGTGTTTGGAAACACTTTGCTCTGCATATAGCGAGAGTGATCACACATCAGACACCTGGCAATTTTGATGATCCTGGTTTTGTAAGAATAACATTGCATTCTTTATTGCCAGAAGAGAAATAAATGAGAACACTGAACAGAAGTGCCAAAAGGAATCCTTAATATCATTTTTATGAACATCTGTCATTTTGTTTAAGTGCAAAGAAAAATGAGCTTATGCAGAATGAAAAATCAGATCTAAAATGGAGACTATTAGAACCTTTTGCAAAATGTTCTTATTTTTATTGAGCATTTTACTACATGCAGGAGAATTTGTAGCATTGTTTTTTATGGCTCTGCAAAACCTCCAGTGTGCACTCGGCCTTGGTATGGAACTGAGAAGCTGGTTTACACGTAAGAACAAAAAGAGGTGTAATGAATCATGAAACAAGTCTGTTTTATTCAATAAGACATTGTCTGTGCTTTATTTCCACATGAAGAACTGGCCACTCAAACAGAAATGACCTGCAGAATTTTTGCATAGAAAGGAAACTAAATGCATTGGAGCATACTCAGTAATACTCTCATTTCACAGTACTGAGAGATTAAATTAAACAATATTTGCATTTGGAAACTTTTCTAGTACAAAGAACAAAATATTTTCTCTTGAAAATGTCATCAGTTCCTTTTTCCAGTAATTATTCGAAACTTTTGTAATTGTAAAGCCATTGTTTTCAGTAAAAATGCAGGCAGGGATACCTGGTACAACAGAGGGTAAAAGATTGAAGGAAATGCGTAGAATCATCATAGAATGGCCAGGGTTGAAAAGGACCACAATGATCATCTAGTTCCAACCCCCTGCTATGTGCAGGTCACCAACCAGCAGACCAGGCTGCCCAGAGCCACATCCAGCCTGGCCTTGAATGCCTCCAGGGATGGGGCATCCACAGCCTCCTTGGGCAACCTGTTCCAGTGCATCACCACTCTCTGGGTGAAAAACTTCCTCCTAATATCCAAGCTAAATCCCTTTTGTCTTAGTTTAAAACCGTTCCCCCTTGTCCTATCTCTATCAACCCTCAATTTATGAGGAAAGCAAGAGCCAACATGACATACTCTTTAAAAACAAAAATACTCACAAATAAAAATGATGCACGGACACAGCAAGTAAAAGATGTCACCAGCGCACAAGGTGCACAATTAGTTTTAAAAATGGAAATTTTATACTTTATGTATTACCATCAAGCTGTGAAGAGATGAAAGAAAGCTTATTACATTTAATAACATCTACAAGCAATGGTGTACAGTCTTGGACCTTGTTGTATAGAGCAATGAGTTGTGGCATGCCGCTGTTGAAATGTCATTATTGTAGAGGCTTCTGGAGAGCAATGATAGTTTTTTTCTTTTTTTTTTTTTTTTTTTTTTGCTGAAATTACTTTGTGTTGAATACGTCTGAAGACAAAAAAGGGAATATTCTCATTCTGGAATTTGAAGACATTCTACTACGTAAAGGTTTCTTGTGTATGTTTTTTTTTTTTTTTTTTTTCCCTCCTAGTCTTTGAGCAATGTTATGAAACTAAGAAACATTTATAAAAGTTTTTCTTTTTTTCATATCCTTGCAGCATTCTAATTTTATAGGAACGTGCAGAATTTTCCAGCTAGCCTTCCCACACAACAGGCTTGGTAGTTCGTAAACCATTGCTAATGGAGCTCTTTCAGAGAGGGTTTTTGGAGAGTATCTGTTCTTTACATCTAGGGCAAGATGATTCCTGCCTGGTCAGGAAAGCTGTGAAGTTCAGTGTATAGAAACGTTGATTTTTACAATCTTTTAACTTTTGGATGTGACTTCTCATAGGAAACAGTGACTGCATAGGAAACAGTGCAAGTCAAAGTGCAACAAGCTATCAGGTCAAATTAAAACTAAAAATAAAAGGGTAAAGAGAGATTCTTTTTTTTTACTTCCTCTCCCAGCACTGGCTCCAGTGCACGTGAAGGTCTGACCTTAATACTTTCACCAGCAGGATTCCTTAATAGAGTAAGAAAATAACTAACAGAGGAAAGGGGGTGGGGGAGACTCATTGTTAGTGGTAGAACAGTCAGTGTCAGACATGCTGCTACCTTCTCATCATTTTTACACGCTATGATGTCTGATTTTTTTTTTCCTTTTTTGAAATATATGGTTAGTCATTTTCATTATGAAAGGTCAATTTACTGTTCTGCTGGAATTTAAAATTGTCCACATTTTTTCCCCAAATGTTATTACATCAGCTAACGTTTTTATCGCCTATAATGACAAGATTTTGCAGAGTTTCTAGCACTCATCTTGAGAATACATTCTGTCTGAAGAGTTCGTCTACTGGTACTTAAAAGTGACCTGACTACATACTAAATGCTAAATTATTGTGAAATGCTAATGGCTATCTTCAAGGTTTGAGAACCTTCTGTTCCCAGTAAATTACGTTAAATGTGAATTTCAGATCTTTGAGAAATGTCTTCCCTGTCATGTTCATAAATATCAGTTAATTTAAAAGGGTAAGATCACTGGGTTTGTCTAGAAGACCATTTAAGAATAACCATTTCCTAGTTTCTTAAGCTGGGATTCTCAAACTGTACAAGTCCACTATGTGTTGCTTCATAGGCTCCCCTTCTGCAGGGGCTCATTTTGCTCCATCCTGCACTACTATCCACAAGCTTACCTGTTTAATTATAGAAAAAGTTATTAACTAAGGAAAAATACATAGGAAATGCAGGTGGAGATGAAGCTGTGCCCATTATTTAGCCTGTTTCTAAAACGAGCCTGTTGGACACCTTTAATTTTCCTTTTGTGTGCCTCAGTTTTGTTATCCACACATGGAGTTAATGTTGCGTGGCTCCTCCTGGAGCACTTGGCAGCTACAGGTGGAAAATGCTTGTTTGTTGTTATCTGTGAATTTTAGCAGTTCTCAATTCAAAATCATTTAAAGCACTCGGAAAACTGTTAATTGCATTTCTGCTCTTCCACGCCTCCTCCTCCTCCCATCTGCTGCCTTTTTTTCCCACCCTTCCCTATCACCTGTTCTTCTGATGAAGGTGGAGTTCAGTTGTTGCTGCCCAATGGCCCAACTCTGCTGTTTGGCTGCGTGCCTCTGCACGCTTCCCTGGTTGTTGGCTGAGGATAACTCTGCTCGTGATTTTGGCTCCTAAACCTGGATGTTTCACTTGTCCGTTGGTTCTTCTCCTTCTTCTGCCATAAAATATTCTCATATTCCCTCTGTTTATAGTTTTAGTCCTTTTGGGTAGAAGAGCAAACCGGTCCCCTGGAGCTGAGTGTACGCACTCCAGGGTTCTGTGAAATTGGCAATTAGAAAGCAGCTGAAAAACTCCCACCTTCAACAGTTCTTTATGTAACAGCACATCAGTGTTCGTGCTATGCTGGGTATTCTGAGGTCGTGGTAATTAATGAGAAGTTTAATGTGTCAGATTATAAAGAAACCAAGGGTAAACTTAGAGCATTTTTTCTACATGTATTTGTAGAAGATATAGATGTAGACTCTTTTGTTCTTGTTCATTGGGAATTTCATTTGTCAGTTTTATGATATGCTTGCAAGTTGTAGGGGCGCTTAGATTTGATAAGTACAGCAAATGGAAAGAAATGAGAGTGAAGAACTAGATAGATGTTTTCTAGGAGAATGTCTTTTCCTGGAAAGTGGTGTTTCAAGGAAATCTCGATGTTTCAAGGAAGTTCTTTGGGTTTCTGTTATGAACTTTTACAAATAGAGTAGAAGAGGCAGTCTGCTGCTCTTCTCACTGCTACTTCTGATCTGATGTGTTATCGACTAGCATAATTGAAATATTTCCTTTTGCTTTTAAAGCCATTTTAAGGGTATTGTTGTGTATTATTGATTGTGGAGGTGTCAGGCTATTCCATCATAATCTATGCAGGATACGTTTCAGAACAAGTAACATGTTTTCATCAATACTTGGTGGCAGACGTGTCTTTGATTTTAATACTGACATATTTCAGCTCTTATGTAATAGTTGACAGTATCACTAATTACAGTGCACTGTTGCTGTCATGGAGTGCAGTAACACAGCAACAAAAAAGGCAATGTCAAAATATATTACAGAAGGAAATTTTGAATTCTGAAATCTTTAAAAAAATGTCATTCAGAACAAAGCATTGCTTTGAAATATGTTTCTACAAATTTTTTTTTTTAAATAAGTATTTTGTTGAGAATACAACAATGTTCTTTTTTTTTTTTTTAAATGAGAAACGGTCATTGCTCAACAACAGTTGATTATTTCCAAGAAAGTTATTCCCGTTGTTTACGGTGTGCTATAGAAGACCACTCCTGGAGGACAGGCCTGGTCAGAGCACCTTTACGTTCCCATCTTGCTGTGCAGCAGGAATTCCAGCATGGGCTGTGTGCTCGGCTTCAGGCAACAGTTAGGATCAGAAACTCTTGTAATATTGACTTACATCTTTAACTTCTGACACTTGCCTATGAAAGATGGTTGCACATTTTACCATATGTAATTTTTAAACCTAATTTAAGTTACTCCCATATAGCTTCTCATTAAGGCAATTTCAATTTATTTTTTAGGACTGGTTTAATTAAATTTAACGTTAAGTCAATTCATATTGATTGAAATGATCTTAAATGAGTTTGGCTTAAACCCAAATAACACAGTCTTTTGCACCTGTTTTAAGTTAAATTGGCTTAAATTTATACCAACAGTTATACTTTTGCCAACTGCCAGTGATAGCTCACAGAAAGCTTACATTTCTAGGATCCTGGGTAGCACCAAATAGAGAAACAGTCTGTGAGACTATTTGTGTCTACGCAACTCAACTGTGCCATTGTGGAGTAAATACGTCATTTAGTTAATATAAGCTTTAGAAACTTATCAATAAGATATCAGATGTTTAGACATCAGACATTATCAGATGTTTGATGTTCTGCTACTTTATTGCTAATTTCCCAATACACGTTACGCAATCAAAGAAATTCTGATTTTGTGTACTGTTCTGTTTTTTTAAACATTACTCTTTATTGTGGCTCTTGCTAAAACTCTCCCTTTAACATTTCGATGTACTTTAGACATACTTGCCATAATTTTAGTGGGAAATACCACATTCTTGCTAAATAGCAAGTAGAGGGAGACTAAATGAGGTGTACAAATTGCTGCAGAGGATATAGGAAATGTATTCTTGCCCTGTCCACAAACAGACAAGTGTTTTACCATGACTATGCCAGACAGTGTGCATAGCCACGAACTTAGATGTTTCCAATGCAAAGTATTTTGTTGTGAATTTTGAGGAAGGAAAGACAGTCAATTATTTTATTTTTATTTTAATCCTTTTTTTTTTTTTTCTTCTCATTCTCTCTCTTTTCTACAGAAATAATTTCCTGGTACCTGGTATTGACTGATGTAACCTAGTGTGTATGATCCATATTAAATAAAAAAAAAATGGAAAATAACCTGCTGCCACAGTTTGAGATAACTTAACACTACTCTATTAATATCCATTGCAATATAAATATTACTGTTTTGAGAATGTTTGACCCTTTCTAATACAGAAGGCCGTGGTACATTATATCAAACTGTGCTCTGTCGTGTTGCCACATGAAATGAAGTAACAAGAAATGATGTGAACCTTGGTAAAATACCACGGTGCAGTAACCCATTTTTAATGCTGTCAGTATAAGCTATGGTAGCAGGTAGAAACAAATCAAACGTAACATCTGAACAGGAAAATATTGTTAAAATTACCTACAACCTTCACTTAATATCTGACTGTCAGGGCATCTCTGGCTGGAGTGTCAGTTCATGTTAATAAATCTGGGAAGGTTGAGGTGAGAATGATTTTGATTTTCATTATAGAAGTTGCCATTTTGCTGTTATTTATTGGTTCATCACATGATATTGTGGTATAGCTAGCAATATGCATTTCATTCCTGATTATTTTGCTTGACTAATAATCCCACATGCTTCCCTCACCTCTCTTGCCAGAGCTCCAAGTGTGAACGTTAAGCATCCCAGAAGCTTATTCACCATTTCACCTTGCTGTATTTTTGTTCCATTTACTCTCAAACTTCTTTAACAGCCCCAAAGCATGTTTCTAGTGGTAGGAGAAGGCTAGTAAGGTGTTTGTACATTTCCTTCATAATACTTCACCAATGCCCTAAAGAGGAGCAGCATCCAGTTTTTATGGCCCTGACATTTCAACAGTCCTAGGGCTGTTCCACAAATGAATCTCACACTTGATGCCAAACTATATCTAGCAGAAGCAGTGCCAGATCCAATAATTGTATTTTGGACTTTATTTATTGTATTTATTATATTTATAGTTATTGTAGTTAATTGGACAGCCAACTAAAGAATATAGTCTGGTTCACCAGCAGTACCGTGGAGGAATAAACTAGTAGGTAAATTGGACTTGGTCTTAGGGGAAGTAAATGAGGCAGTTAACAATGAATTTCAAGCTTGTCCTAATGACTTTGTCAAAATGCAATTCTGCAAACAGTGCTTGCAAATACATATGTATAAAATAAAGTCAGTTTTAAAATGACATTCTTTGGTATGTGTTGTGCAGCAACTCAGTCTTGATCATGCTACTTGTAGTATGTAGGTAGTACTTGTAGTATGTAGTCAGTACTATGAAATTAGATCTGATTGTTATTGTTTATGCTGGTAAAGGCAGCACTATTTTAGGGCTTTCTCCTTCATCTGACCTCTCTGCTGCAGTTTTTCTCCTTATTTTCTCTTCCTGCCAATGGGAGGAGGGTGAATTCACTGGGGAGTATCCTTCAACAAGCAAGTGAAACTTGCAGTTGGGCTCAACAACAGGAGATCTGATATTTTTCCATTTTCAGGGATTATTCACAACCTCCATAAAAGTGGAGAAAATTCTCAGAGCTCTCAGCTTTCTAAGTGGTGCTGTCCTGGCATTACACAAATTAGCAACTTACTTTGAGACAGAGTGGTACAGGCTTTTGTGCTGGTAAGTAGCGCAAAAATCTAGGATTATGCTGCAACAAGAGAACTTCTGCATAGTTATTAGGAAAAGTATTCACGAGGGTGGCCGAAGATTGGAAAAAGTTGACCAGAGGTGTTTTGCAACCTCTGTCATCAGAGATAAGAAAGATAGGTCTGGTTAAACCCTGAGCGACTTGGCCCACCTTCAAAGTTCAACTCAGTTTTGAAGTTGACTCTGTTTCGAAATGTCACTTTCCCCAGGTTGACTATGGGATCCTTCTGCCCTAAAACATTCTCTGAATCTTTGCCATCAATTTTGCACTGAATAGTATTTGGTGATCTCCTCTTTTGTATTGATTTGCTCCACAGGTTTAAAATAATTTTGTTTAGAGTTATAAAATGAATGTGAACTATGGTCTTAGAAGAATCACATACTGTTGGCTCATCTGTGTTTTACAAATGCTTCTAAATGTAGCATGAAGATATTCTAAATTGTACTCATTTTTCATGTTATCTTACAAGCTGGTCTAGAAATTGAAAGTCATATCCTTTTTAGTTCATTATTTTTTGTATACCCTATGAAAGAATTAAGGACTAACCCAGCTTGCTGCAGGCTATCAGATTCCCTCTTTGACCTTGTCTAATATAATCTCATCTGTTTGTTTTCAAGATCACTTAAAATAAAACAAAACCTGTCCTGCACAGGATAAACACACAAGAAAAACTCTTAAGAAATGCTCTTTATTCTAAGCCCAATGGGCTATCTTCATTCGATAGAGCTAAGTATTTGACTAGGATCTAGTTCTGCAATGAACAGAAGCTGAAATGTAATTTACCAGCTTCTCATGAATTGTTTATTCATATCCACCCTCGGGATATTCCAGTTCTATTGAATTACTCAGTATGATGTTGACAACTAGTTTAGTTTTTTCCTCCTAATTTCTGGAATGTGTTGTTATCCAGTATTTAGATCAGAGAATTAATTATTGATGATGTGAGATTTTTGCAAAAAAAAAAAAAAAAAAAGTGGAGACAAGTTAAATATAGGGGGCCAAATTCTTCCCTGAATTAAAATGGTGCAGCCCAACGCATGGTAGCAAAAAGACAAAATATAGGCAATTAAATATTACTGTGAGATTGCTTTTTCATGTGTGACATTGCTTTCTAGATCTCCTAAGAATACTCCAGGGTTTGGGGGGAGATTGGTTTGTTTTTCTCCCCAGTTGAAGTAGTGATACAGTAAACTGTAATAAGAGAGGAAAAAGCAAGCATAAAAAAATCCCTTGACATCAAATTATTTTTCAGCAAGTTAATAGAGAATGCTATTTACTTACTCCTAGAGAAGATAAGATTGTATTCTTATCCAATAATGCATGACAAAACAAAAGCACAACCCAAGAATTATGGGTTGTTTTTTTTTCACTGAGGCTTCTGAATGATGATTTAGAATTTGTTAAAAATCCTTAGAATTAGACTTGTCACTTGTTCCCTTGCCGGGATGGACTTAACTGATTGATTTCACTAGGACAGAAATGTCAGCCTAGATACTGGGACTGAAAGAAATAAGAAAAAAAAAAAAAAAAAGAAAAAAGAAAAAACAGCAATACCTAAGCAAATATTTAGTTGAAAAGGAAGACCTTAATTAATCTATTGCAGCTTTGGGCTTTAGCCTGGAAAGATATGTCTGTTCACATTAGAACAGACAGGACTTGCTGCTTCCAACAATATAAGATATAAAGATGAGAAGGTATGTAAAATATGAAGAAGAGAGGACTGCCATGAATATTTTCAGTTAATGTTGAGACAGCTGATGTTGAAAAATTTCACAGGTTAAAAGTAATATTCTTCTCTTCTTATAATTTTAAATTGCAGCGTTCCTTTTTGAAAAAACACAGCACTGATATTTCAGTATCCTTATTTGTGCTCTAGAGTAGTGCATTACTTGAATATACTGTTAAAATTAAGAGTCAATGTGTGTATATTTCTAGAAGAAGGCCTTGCAGTCGTTGCAGCAGCCAAATACAGCATAGAGGTTCATTATATTATGAATATTCTCTAAGCATCCAGGCTGCTATGTTGCCTGTTACTTTGTGACCTACACGTGGCAATTCTAAATTAAAAATAACCACATTCATTTTGTTGATAGAAATCCAATACCAAAGGGCACATTGTGCCATATGCTTCCCATAGTGGTAGACCTTATATGATTGGAGTAAATCCCGGTCCTTCCTCTTCCCCCTTCCGAGAGTTGCATAATGAATTGGAATAACCATCTTACCCACAGCTCACATTAGGTAGTGAATTACTCTTCAGCTGATTATTGTGGTTGGTGGGAACCAGTACCAACTTTGGTACCAAAGCTTCTTGATTGCCTGTACCCCCAGGAAACACTGGCCTGAGCCTCCTTGCTGCTCCCACCCCTGACTGGGCTTGGGGGATGCCCCCAGCAGTCAGGGAGACTAGGATTAACTGGGTGGATTTTTGTGTAAGAGAAGTGCAGTCGTCCTGGCATCATGCAGGCAGACCCTTATCAGAGTGCCCTGTCAAAGCTGTTCTCCACAATGCTGGCCCTGTCAGTCACTGCATCTCATGACAAGTCCCATATCACCAGGGCTCTTGTCACAGCTCCTTCAGCGCCTGGGCTGTGATGTGCTGCTGACAATAATTTGTGGTGCTCAGCTTCAGGGATGGGGGAACAGTAGTCAGGATCCCATCTTAAACCTTGTCCAGAGAGATGCTGGGGAGTCTTTCCCTTTCCTCTCCCTTTGCCTCCAGCACTGTTGCTCAGTCATTTGGACATCACTGAGGTGCTGCTCTGGGAATTTCCTAGCTCCTGGGTGTGCTCAGTAAGGTTGTGTCAGTGTGGACACACCATTAGTGCCTTACAGCTCATTTGTTTTCAAGACTGCTACATTTGTGTCCATCCCATATCGCCTAATGTACATTTATCCTGTTAGAACAAGAGGCAATTTTACTGGCAGTTACTCCAATTTTTAATTAATTGATATGCATTGTGTTGAGTCCTGCCCTGTTTCCATAAGCAATAAAAGACTCTCCATAGTTATTAGCTTCAGCTTTTGTACGTACTTGATGCAATTATGTCCACTGACTCTGTGATTAACGTTTTGTTATAAGCGGCTTTCTTAGTTTATGTACATGAAATCATTCTCATATTGAATATGCTGGAGTGGTATTTGAACTCCTTGCTTTACAGAAATCACATTTCCATTCTTAACCTTCTTGCAACCCCGCTCAGAGCTCCTTTTTACACCTGGCACTTGCAGCAGCACTGTAACTCTGTCGTAAATTCCTGCTTCGTTGCTTTCCTTCTGAGAGAATTAGATTGCATTTCTGCTCAACTTCTTAGTCCTGGCTGTTTATGGCAAATTGTGGAGGTTTCTCTTCTGGGCTTTGGCCTGGTGGTCTACAAGGGCAGAGCTCTTTTTTTGGAATTCAAATTTTACACAAACTAGAGAGTTTTACATATGAATTATAGGCAGTGTGTGAACAAGATAGGCAGCAAGTCAAGTCCTACTAGCCACAGTCATCTTCCCCCCCTCATTATGAAGCATGAATAATGATACTCCATTCAGCCACAGCTTCAAAGCCTGAAAGCAGCCCAACATAACCATTCATAAAACTATACATCTTGCCAGTTTCTGCTTTCTAGCTATGATCACTCGCTAGGGACTGGCAGTGGAAATATTTCCTTTCCTTCAGGGTATCTGTCTAGGGTTCAGCAAGTCTCTTGACACTTCAAGAGTTTGGAACCTGTCACTGTCGATAGTGGAGTCTCCATTCCTTTAAAGTTTCAGTTTATGTGGCAGACAGCTCTAAAGTTCAAGTTTTTGCATCACAAGACTGCAGAGTAATGCAGATCTGGCAGGAAGGAATCCATCATATCCATCATTCCAGCCTTAGGAATCTTCTTACCCTTTCTAGTTGCTGTCCTCTATTATAAGTGCCTTTGAGAAGACATCATTTATTAATAAGATATATTCCTTTAGATTTTGGCAGGTTACATTCCAAAAAAAGACCCACTGTGTCCTTATGTAATGAAATGCTGCACAATTCATGTTTCACCTCCTGCCACTGCCTGTAGAAATGAGTGGAAATGAGTAATTACCCATAAATGGTCGGCATTTCTCCATTACTTACTGAGAGTATTTGGCAGCGATCATTCAGGCTTTAAATGCTTTTTAAAACAGCCAGTGCCATTCATAGGGCTGCCAGTTTCAGAACTTTAACAAGAGTCATCTAAACTCTTCAATCCATTTGTTACAAAATTACTCCATCTTCTAAAATCAGCTCTGTTTACCCCTCTCTCTCTGTCCTCCATGTTTACACTACTAGCGTGGAATTCTTCATATATTCCAGAGTATGAATGAAAATATGAATTTTTTATTATATATAAATCACATCGAAGAGTGTATTTTTATATTTATGTTATTTATGTAAGATAAATTTAAATGTAAAGGACTTTTCCCACGTATCAAGGGAAAACTCCCTGCTTTACTTTTGAGTAAATTCAGTGAAATTATATGTGGTCAGTTATGTATGTGGGCAGGTAAGTTAATGTTTTAAACTTGGGGATTTGAAATGCAGGATGAGTAAGTAGAGTCGCCGATGAGGGGATGGCAAGAACACGGGCATCATCTGACATGCTGTAAAATATGTATAGTATAGCATGGAAATGATGCAGGAACCCCAACTGATATGGTGGAACTATCTGATAGACATTTACATTTTCCATAGGCTGTATAATTGCATACGGATTTATAACAGCTGTGGGGATTGAATTAAGCTGCCAGTTTGGTGAGATAGAGAGCAAGTGCAAGGTTCTCACCCAGCGGATTTTGGGAATTTAAGAATATCTTCCTTAATTTCTGTGAGCATTGAACCAGAAGGCTGGAATGCAAATGAATTGCAAAACTATCCCAGGGAACATTTTCCTTGCAAAATAAGCAAACAGAGCACAGGTGTACTGGTAAGGTAGACTTGTGAGTCTTCTAACAGTAGTCTCGTGTAGGAGGGTAGCAAAGGGGTTTTGTGCTCCTGGTCATTGTGCATAACAAAAGTGTTTGTGCGTGGAACTATTTTCTAGCTAGCAAAGTTGATTTATATTGAGCACTAACTTGGTAGAAGTGATTCTGGTATTCTCTATGCATTGCTTTCTAGTTGGAACATGGGGACATGCTGATGTACTTGAATCAGCCTAATCAACCCATTGCTTTATAACTTCAGCTAAGCATTAATTACTCAAGAGTTTTACCACTGAGTGTTATGTTATTGATTAATAGGTTGGAATTTAAAAGTTTTAAAACTCTCTCTTAGTGCCCACATAGTGCACATCTGAGAGCTCAGAATGCTCAGAGCTCAGGTTTCAGTACAACTCCCATTAATACTCATTAAATTGCTCCCATTCTTCTTCTCTTCCAAGAGGTAAAGTGGTTGCAGAAGATTTCACGGATTTTTTATTCAAAAAATCTTTGACAGATGTGATAAAATAGGTACTTTTACTTGGCATTGATTAAATGTGAGCCTAAAAGACATCTGTAATTAAAAGAGAGGGATGCTATGCAGGCTTTAGGACTAAATTATGCTCATTTGTGCTCTGATGAGCTTCAGCAGTGACAATTATTAACATTGCTCCCAAAAGACATGTCCACCATCCCTCTTCTCCACTAAGGTGAAGTTTCCTATCTTCTCTGGGTCCCAATCTCATGCATGGCCTTAAGCTACCAGTGCAGTCTATTTTTGCCCAGATACTGGTCTATAAACTCACCTAATTGTGGTTGTCCTAGTGCTGCCTTGTACTGACCTTCTTATGGGGGCTGTCACCTCTTGCTGAGGGGTCCAAAACACATTCCTGGAAGAAAGAATGTTCTGAGCTACTTTACCTCTCTGGTTGCCAAACACAAATCGGTTCTCCCTCCCAGAAGTGCCTACTAAGGGATGAGCTTTCCAAGCATATGGTGACAAAGAGTATTACTGAAACTTGCTAAAAAATCTGTGATAAGATTTGATTAGAAGGAAATGAAATTGAAAGCACCATGAACTGTGCTGAACTTTGCTCTTTCCTCCGGGCAGGCAGGAAAGCCCAAACGAAGCATGGTGTTTTGCCGGGCTGATGAGACTGAGTGCAGCTATCAGGGGAAAGCTGTGCGTGATGGAAAAGGCTATGTATTTCCCAGGGAACATCCATGGTTTGCTGTGGATATTTAAAACCACGGGAAGAAAGATAACTGCAGTTGTGCTTTCTCATTATAAACAGGATCCTAGCATTTAAAAGAAGTGTCCCCGCATAGTCTTCAATGGAGGATCAAAATCCTATCGTTTTAACATCAAAAAGTGTATTCTGAATAGTTTTTTTCAATGATAAACACTCCTTGCTGTGTCTTATTTATTTATTTATTTTCCCAGAGAGTAAAACATTCAGACTCTAGGGTGGAGGCTGCTTATATCTTCTTTTCAAAAGCTGTTTGACAGCTGATCCCAGGAGAGGGTCTCAAAGTCTTTAAAATCTTATTTAGCTGCAATATTTGAAATTTTGAGGCTAGACTTCAGCCTTTAAGGGAGAGTGTTCAATGGCATGAATCTTTTAAGCTGCAGTGCTGCAAGAGATGATTTCAGCAATTTGCCACAGAGCGTTTGTCAAAGGGACAATGAGGCATTTGTGAGCAATATATGGTGGGAATAAGCTTCAAATTTTTCACATAGCAGCGTTGGAAGGAACGCTGTTATGTCTGTGTGGTTTACATGGTCCTTAAAATAGCTGAAGCAGCCTCCAAGGAAGGATAAAGCCAGTTTTTAAAATATAAAACTCAATTTCAGGTCAAGCCGGACAAAGAAAATAAAGCAGTTTAAGAAAACCACTCACAAAATTTTCATCTCAATTTGTAAGCTTACATGTGTAGGTGAAAGCTAGAGATACTGAAATGAATTCATTCTAACCCACCTTGTAAACAGGAATTGGTACTTTATATATTCCCAGTGTTTAGCATGAGGTCAGATTCTGTTTCTCTTGCTACGATGTAAGAGGACTGGCTAATAGAATTTTTTAGCATAAATTCTATGTGAACATGAATAGGCAGAGTGGGAGGGAGAGAAGAATTCAAGCTAAAGTCGTTGTAAGCCATCTGTACTACTGTGAAACCTGTCTTAATTTTTCCACCACGGGGCTGACCAAAATATGTTTTACTAAATGGGATTTATATTTGAGCGTAAGTGCACAGTAGAATGAGATTTATTCAGGTCAGGAAACCTTGAGTGGAAATGGCTCTCGTAGATTCCTATGAAATTTGAGGTTTTTTGTTGTTTTCTGACTGATACATGCAATGCAGATGCTGCTTAGCAATCACAATGCTAAATTGCACTATTTCACCAATACGCGTTTCTTCGCTGTGATTTTTGAGTTCTAAACTGTAATGAGTGTTTTGATGATGTAAGTGGCATCAAAAGCTATCGAAAGATTCTACAAGTAAGAATGTTGGAATCCATAGGAAAAAAAAGTTTAAATTGCATTGTGTTCTCATTCTGTTCACCAGTGAAGTAAATCTCTGTATGGTGCAGCATCAGCATAGACTGCAGATGAAACTGTGGAAAATAAAGTTAGCAGCAGTGTTTTTCCCTTCTTTAGGGAAGATCTGTAATGGTAAATGTAGTGCCGATAGAGGAAAAACATAATGTTAAAGTATCTCATAATAATGACTTGCCCATTCATCACAGCAGTAAGCCAACTGTTCTCCCCGTTGGTGTCACAGCAGTAGGGAAATTTCAGCTACAAGGATCCATGGCATCGTTATCTGCTTTCTGTCTCTGAGCAGACCCAAATGGTCTAATGATAGTGCCTGGCGCCATGGAGCGAAGGTTTCAGCATCCATCTGCCCCAGCTCCTGCCCCAGCGCTCTCTGTCATTACTGGGTACTCAGTTTAAAGATATAGACTAAACAATTTCTTGTTAAGGCTGAAGTGAAGTTCTAAAAAAGAAATTATTGGAGAATTAGATTAAATTTATTTCCCTTACGGCTAAGTGTGTAAAAACTAAACTATTGCAAGGCAGATTGTGGGCTTGCTCCAGCTCACTTTACAAGTGGAGGAAATGCAGAAGCACGTCTGTACATCTCAAAGCTGTGCAGAAAGCCCAGTTATTCTCTGGTGCTGCAGAATATTGTGCTGTAAGTGCTATATGTACATCACAGCAGAGATTAGACTGTCTTGAGCTATTTTCATTCCGCTGTATTTTCAGCTCCCTTAGATCCTACAAATGCACATACATCCTCTTGCAACCTGATTTTCCATTGCAGTTTATTTTCCAGTGTGTTTTTCTTTATTATTATTCTTCTGGCCAGCAACAGTAAACACATTGATGATTTTATTTCAATGTGCCCCATATGAGACTTGTGTGAAAAGTATGCTGAGTTTATCCTTTAAATTAGTGTTCTGATTCTTTGCTGTACTGGCAGAGTCCACGCTGGTAATTTGTGTACATGGATGATATCTTCTAGTTAGGAATGAGTACTTTAGAAAGGAGCAAAAATAATAATTTGTATCAGTTCCCTTGGAAGTATCGTTCTTGCATTTCAAGAATTGGAGTGAAGCTTATTGCCCAGGAACGCAACCAGATGTTTCAGAAATGTTTGTTATGTTCATCTGTTTCAGCTTTTGAATATTCAGCTTGAAGAAACTGGTGTTCCAGGTGTTTAGCTGTTGCCATTTCACTCAAAGCTACTAATTAAACTGTCATAAACTTCAAAAATCTAAAAGAAGTCCTTCAGTGATACACAAAGAGAAATCAAAGGATTTGGGATTAGTGAAACTAGTGATAAATTAGCTCTATAAATGAAATAGAACGTCCAGTTTCATTTTGAAATAAGTTCTCAGCTTTCAGTTGCTCTGCTGATTTCCTAAAAATCTGCCAGGTGAGCTGCTGACCTGCTCCCATGACCACTTAGCTGAGCAGAACCTGCATGCGTTTCCTGAACACTTGCCTTTCAGAACGGGAGGGGTGAGCAGTAGCCACAGATTAAAGGTCCAAACCTGGAACTTGAGGTCATGCGTTCAGGAAAGGGGCTGATGTGTCACCCCCTGGCACTGCTCCTTTTTGTCTAATTGAATCCTCAGCAGGAATTCCCTGCCACATTAGCACCTGGAAAGCTTGTTGGGATGCTGAGCCTGAGCTGTGCTAACACAAGTGAGAGCTCCAGCTTTGGAGGCCCACTGCCAAGCGTCGCTGTGGGAGGGCTGTGGTTTGTGCCTCGCTATGGAAGTCGGCTTCATGACCGAATTCAAGTAACTGCACAGAAAGGAAAGCTCATTGAAGAGTATCGAGCCGTGTGAAAGCTGTGTGTGTGTATTTGTTTTTAATAAAAAGAAATAGCAGCAGGAGGGAAATGACCTATTAATCTGTGCAAAAAGAGGGGCAGCGTTTCTAAAGACCTGCGCTGTTTGTGAATCTAGATGTAGACTTCTTCAGTGAGTCCAGCAATCTGCTTGTGGTGCAGAAGTGAGAAGCAGCTAGGACTCTTTGAGGTCTTTTTAGCATGTTCATAGTAAGAATGACTGGCTATGGATGTCTTTCCCCCTGGAATTGTTGATAAAACTCAAACCAAAAATTGTCAGTGGGGCTTGAATTGTATTTAATGTGTTCCTACTACACTTTATTGCTCCCGTTTCTTTGAAACAGGCTAATGGGACTAATAGCAAACTTCAGAAACCTGGAATTTTTTCACTGAGACCCAAACATAAATTTAGTCTACGTTTGGGAAAAGCGAGGTAGAAAATAATCTATGCACATCATGTTTTTTGTGCTATATCAGTCCCTTGTGCCTAATTACTGAAAACATTTCATGCAAGGATGGGACCTGTCAGAGTTCATCTGTTTGTGCTACTTTTCCCTCCTGTGAAATCAGACTTCAGCAACAAAAAACACACCAAATATTTTTCTCATGTTTTTGAGCACGAGTGCTTAGGCATGGTTTGAATACCTTTACATGATCCATACCGGCTTGTTTCTCATTTGGAGTAATTTTCCCTGGTTTACCAGTTCCTGAAATAGTACTCAGTATCCAAAGTAACAAAATCTATGGAAACAACTCAATAGGAAACTCTCATGCTCCTTCTGTTGTATCCCATTCCCATTAATCCTTCTGTCACAACATTAGTTGCCTGTTTGCACCATCTGTGCAAGTACTTCTTAAACACACCTTGCTTCCTCCTATCTTCGTGTACAGCCCCATAGCACAAAGCTTCTCAGATCTCCCTCTTGGAGAGATCAGCAGTTTAAAAGGGATATCATTTTTAATGTAGATCTTTCTCCTGCACTCACTGGATCCTAACCAGAAATGTTCTTCATTTCTACGAGACTTCTTTTCCTGACCTTTGCCTTAAATTGTTTCTTAGCAAAAATATCTGCTTCCACAAAGTTCAAACCTTACCAAACAGACCTGCCTCCCAGGTTCCATGCTTCCAGATGTTCTCTCATGATGTACCAAATAATCATTTACTACACAGGGACATTCTTACAACATCCTGTAACAATACATCACCGCAGCCTCGTTGTTGGTGTAATACATCATCTTACCGTGTGCTTTAAGCAGCCTTCTACTGTACACTTTGTTAAAACACGTTTGAGGTGGCACTGAAAATATTCATGATGAGTTCTCTGTATGTCATTAAAAACATTAGTAGTGCTTATGGTGGTGTAATTTATTATAGTCCAAGAAACAATAGTTTAGTTTCCAGCCCAGTCTGTTGAAAATCATTTTATCTTTCCTGGTTTATCTTGCTTCTTATTAAGTGGTACTACTTTATGCTACTGCTTTAATCATCATTATTCAGAAAAGTCTTATGAGCAAAATAGCCAAATCAGAATATTTTATTATTTTTGACTGCACTATTAGAGTATTTTTCTCTTCAAAGCTGAGTTGAAAACTGTAGCAAGGGAAACTTTTAGTCTGGGTTGCTAAAGAAACAAAATGTAATGATTATGTTGTTGCTGCTTTTATTGTGCTAATCCCTGTCTGTTTTCCCATGCTAAAATCTTGTCAATCTGTCGGCCAATTCTGAGACAGTATAGTTGGAGTTCTTGAGGTGTCTCAGTACCTATACCTACATGTTCATGTATGAGAGAAGCCAGAGAAAAGAAAAGATAGTGAAGTTGGTAGTCCTTATCTCTAATTAATGCATTAAGTGAGAGAAATTAACACATAAATTTAACCCTATTACTAAAGAGCAGAAGTGATAGGCAAGCAAGTTTCCTAAGTCCTGCAGCTCATGGAAATGGTTTTGAAGCAAAAACATAAGAAAAGTGTTACTTAGTTGGTACGTAGGGGAAAATTCTGAGTGTGCTGTCCACAGCTGTCAGCTTCGTAGCTTTCAGCTTCCTGCTGAGGGTGCAAAGGTTCACTCGAAGCATTTGTTTTGAAACTTGATTCCATTATTGATTACTGGAACACCAGGACGTGGTATTTGCAGCACACATCTATCACAACAAACCACCAAGTGCTCTTGAAATGACGTGGGCAGTCTAAACTCTTGGGGCTGCCGCAGTTGTTTGTAGGTTGGTATTCACCACCGTTTGGGTCCCAGTGGTAAATTATATCTCACCTCCCAGTCCAGAATGATGTGCATTGGCTTCGTGATGTGCTCTGCTCTTAAAAAAAAAGGTTTGAGTTTTAGTACTTTGAATTAAGACTTTAGAAGGAATTTAAAATTAAAAGTAAAATAAAAAGCCTCGTATTCATACTCAGTAAATGACTCACTCTTCTAGCATTAATTCAAACACAGTATATCAACTTCTAATTTCTGTTTGATTTTAGTTATAATACTTCTTGAGCTTATTTCCTCACAATTTGAAAGTGACAGTTACATTAACTTAATAACCTTTGCAGAACAAATGAGAAAGCAGTAATGTTTTTAATAAATGTTGTTCATAAAATACAAGTGTTACAGGATACTTAATTAAAAAAAATGGTGTGGTCAAAATAAGAATAGAAATGTATTAGGTAATATTGCCTTGCTAATAACAGCATCTTGAATGTCTGCAGGAATTGTAATAATTTTTATTGTAAGTAGCCAAACCTGTTGCCTGCATTGTAGCAATGTTTGCGTTTCACCTGAATTGACAATTCCAGAGTTGGTGAAAGGAGATGTTGGAAACAACACATATTATATTGTTGGTACTGTATTCATAGGGCAGTCAGAGGGGTAGCTATGAACCTTACAGTCCTTTAGTGATAGCCTGAGTAGGCAACTCTTGTGAAAGATCATGGTGTTTTTTTTTTCTTGTTGTTGAGAAAGCAGTGCAGAAGCATGGTCAATTTGCCAGTTTGTTTCATAGCAGCTTGGTAACAAAATATGTACTGCCTTCACAAAATAGAGTTTCTGAGTAAATATTTCTTAATATGATTTAACAAAGATAGTGAATGAAGAGAAGGACGTTTAGTACTTAGGAGAAGCGGAATGGCAAAGGTGAAATAGTAAATGGAAGAGAAATGCTGACTGGTGAAAGGTTTAACAAATGAGAGCTTAGAGCATGGCATTTAAATGTGAGAAGGAATCAAAAGCCAACTTCACACTGTTCATGTCTAGGTATGGAAGTGGAGAAATTCTAATGCATACTTATGGAAGCATTGTTTTGGCCGTTCAATCATATAAAGCCACTAGCTTATATAAATGATAGATAATCTCTGCGTGAATTTGTGTTAGTGAAATGTATTGGGGATAGTACTTAATTGTAAGGAATGAAATAAAACTGACATGAAAGAGTTTCTGATTTACAGCAATCACTTCAAAGTAGATAGACTGCCCAAAAAAACTTCTTTGGCTTTTAAGCGAGGGATCTTCTCTACTCGATGTTGGGTTTAATTGGTTCTTTGGGAGATTTCTCCATAAATATTATATATATTTATTCATATTTAAATGCATGCAATCACTGTTAAGTTGCCTAGAATTTGAAGGGCAGCAATGTTCTTAGAAGTGTCACTGCCTATTTTAATGATTTGATTAGGACTTTTCATAACCCATCCTGCTCCCCACTGCTCAGTGAAATTTGTAGTCCAAATAGTCCAAATATTTAGGTCTCAGTGAGCAGAGTACTACCACTGGTGGGTTAATTCCACATCTGTAACGTTGCTTGTCTCAGCTGCTTGCGAGAAATGTAAAAAGAGTTTATTTCAAATTGCAAAACTTAAGTTCCAGATTTCATTAATGAAGGCCAGAATCAAAAGGAAAAAAACATGTACTTTTGGTAGGAAATAAAATATTGAATTGAACTGTTTACCCAGCTTAATAACTGTTAATACAAAAAAGAACAAAGGCTCTAATTTAACAGTAATAAAATGTATAAGTGAATTTCTAGAGGACTTAGTTTCCACGTTGTATATCCAGCTGCTGATACAAAGAAATTCTGAGCAGTTGAGATCATAATCACGTTCTGATGCCTGAAAGGATGAGTTGAATAGAGGAGCATCGCATCTATCTCCTTTCCTCTCTTTTTAATCTGAAAGATTTTAAAAATCAAAGGTCCTTCCCCTTTGTTGCCTTATAGTCTGTGATCTGAGCCAGGGAAAAGTATAAGCTGCTGCACACAGACATCTCCATCCCTGCCTTCAGAAAGCGTCTTGTTCTCCACAGACCCCCAAATAGAAATGAATTTATTTAGCTGAGAGGTTCAAATAGAAGTGCCAGCCAATATTAGTAAAGTAAATCTAAGATAGAGTGCGTTCAGAAGACGCTTATGAAAGGAAAAGTGAACCACAAACAGCAAGCAATGCTGAACAAAAGGAAAATATCAGTGACTTAAAGTAGGAGCAAAAAGCCTTAAAAATCAAAGAAAAGACAGTACAGTGCATTTTTAGGATCTCAGTCTTCCTGGTTCAAGAAGAAGCTCTGTTACAGCAAATCCTGATAGCTCAGATCAGTGTGCTCTTGCACAGCGAGTAGAACTAGATGATTCTGCCAGGAAATAATGAAGCCGATATGAAGTGCAGTATTTTACAGTTTGGTTTCCTTGTATCTGTGCTCAGAATCAACGGTAGGAAAAAGAAACATTGATTAAAGAATTTTGAATGGCAAGCCCTTTACTTAATCAGTGGGAACGCAAAATACTCTGGGAGTTCCCGCTGAAGAAAAATCCACCTGTGGAAAAAAAAAGAGACGGTGCCTAATTTGTCAAAAGAAAAGTAGTCACAACTTAAGAAGACTTGTTAGAGAGTATTCAAGGAGGATCAGTGATTCTCTTTATGTACTCCAAGAGTACCCAGCCTCTGACAGATAATAAAGGAGAGAGGATTTCCGCGCAGAATTACCTTCATTAAATTTTTTGAAAAAGCAATTAATAATGAGCTGTGGAGAAGTTCCAGTACGGAGCAGATGCTCTGCACAGTATTAGATAAATGAGGCTAGTCCACTCGAGATTTTTTATACATTCCCTCTTTTAAGGGAGTGTATAGGAGAGTTCAAATGCAATACGCTACTGGTGAATAATCTGAATAAACTCGGCCTTAAGAGGGGACTTCTTAGTCTTAATGTTATAATGCAAAAATATATGATAATCATAGTGCTAAAGCATACTGGTGTTACTGTGCTTGTATTGTGGGCTGTATTTGAACAGCTGGCTACTGCACGATAAAATATCAAAATGGAAAATTATTTAAAAAAAAAATAGCTTTTCATTGTTCCTCTACATTTATTTTACAAAATATTACTATAGCTTGAATATAGCTGCTAGAATTTGTGTTTATTGAAACTCTGATTTAGTTCCAAATATGGGACCTCATTACGCTAATAGTATACTATTATGTAAATGTATTTTCTATAACTGTCTAGTATCTGTAAGTAGTTTAGTCTCTATGTCCCTAATGTAATATTTCAAACAATAACTCATTTGTCAAAGGGAGACAGTTCATTAGTATTCAGCAATCATTTGGACAGAATAAAGCAGCAACAGTGTAAAAGTTGATGTTGTGAAACTTAACAAATGAGGGAATGAGGAATGTGTGATTCAGGAAATTGCAGGCCTGCCCTCCAGGGCCATTTTTAGGTCACTTGTCTGCATTTTAATATTACATTTGTTTTAGAGAGTCTCGAGGTTATTAGGTTGGGAGGGAAGCCAATTTGCAACCATGACATCAATATCCAGTGGGGTTCAATAAATGGGAATATAACAACGCTTGGGACAGAAAAGGTGAAAAGGTTTAACATGGCCAACTGCAGCACTGAAACTCGGTTTTGGAATTAAATTACTGGATGACATAAACTTCAGCTTTTAACACGTCTAAATATTGGGAAATTTGCTCTTGAAATGTCTTACGTATTAAGAGAAGAAGCAGGTGTGTGTCTATATGATTTAAATTACACTCCTTGCACTCACTTCAAAGTTCAAGTACTGCATAGATACATACTGATGTGTTTTGTCAACCCATGGGCAACTTTGATAAAATGCCAGCCTGGCAGTTTTATGTTAGCCATTCTGCACAGGTGTTGGATGGGTAATTCTGTTTCCTGCATGGCGTTTTGCCTCTTCTCAAACTAACAATTTCTTTTCTTCTCTCATGCGTGGGTCTGTTGTATGCTGGCATGCATTATCTGAATTGTAGAGTGATTTTTTACTGACTTAGTTAAAAGAAATGTTTTCAAGGGAGGTTTCAAAATACCTGAAAGTACCTCATCTGTCACTACTGCCGTGAGGGCTGCTTGAATATGAATCTCTTTTATGTGAGGAATCTGAAGGACGTTGTGTACGGCCTTTAAATACCTTGCTAGGCAAAGATCCGTTTTCTCCATTGACTCTCAGAAAATGTGAATCTGTACATTTTTCTGCACATTGCTCTTCTCAGGTCAGAGATCAGCACTGGCAGGGTACTCTGCTTTAGCTGTTCTGGCTGCCATCGTTGTATATTGAAAAGAAACGGGTATATTCTAAAACAAACCCTTGTTTTTTGACATCCAATTTGTGCACATCTTATCTTTAATTTGGTTTTTGACCTGAAAATAAATGAACCAGCGTGGTACCCAGGTACTGAGAGAAAGTTAGTTTATCCATATGCTTGATCCAGATATCTCTCTACTCAGCCTTATTCATGAGGATGTCTGCTCATTTAATTCAATATTCTGTTCTCCTGTTATTTTCCTCCTAAAAGAACTGTAACCTCCATTCATCAAGTCTAAGATTAGCCATCTACAGCTTTTCCAAAAATACCAAGAGTTACACAGTTGCTATTGAATCAGAATTAGAATAAAACCTTCTTATAATGCTTTCTCTTTTATATTCAGCACCCTCATTTCCATCCTTCACAGCTAAATCGGGTTATTTAGATTACAGCAAGGTCTGAACCAGCTCAGATGAGCAAAATTAACTCCACAGCCTATTTACATTTCCTTAACAAAACACTACATTGGCTTTGTATTAAAATGCTTTTTTTTAAAAAAACCAAAAACCTGAGTGTGATAAGCACAGAACTATTGTAAAGTAGAGTTAAGCTTAAAAATGAAGCTAGTTTTGTTTTTTCTTTTCCCCCTAAATAAATAAAAAAAATACTTGTGCTTTCAGAGCATGATGCAGATGACAGTTAATTAAATGACGTGTTACAATGGTCACTCTTTATAAAACTCAAAAGATAATGGTCCCACAGCAGCATTTGAAATGCTTATTCTGATCAATGCAGATGGCTTTCACCAATTCAGCTGAAGTTGTGATAAGCATCAGTGAGCGCCAGGCTTGTTCTAAACAGTTACAAACACGTAAGTACCTGGTGTCCAAAACATGTTCTCATATGAAGCCGTAGCACACAGCACCACTGGGACCACGGAGCAATGCCAGCCCTCAGCCTGCACATCTGCAGCTGCCGAGGGGAGCGCATCTATGGAGCCACCTGTTTGGGATACACCAGGTCTCTGCATTGTACTCATAGTGCAAAGTGAGCCAAGGTCTGAGTTTTTATTTTATTTTATGCAACTGAGAAATTGGAGTCCAGATCTGAATCAGAAGTATTTTTTTGGCTCATAGGTGGTAGCCAGAATATGGCTCTTTGATTTTGTCTTTAGTGACAGTAACTTTCCTTCCTTACATGGCACACTGACAGAGTGGATTTCAATGAGGCTGACATTCTTTTTCATAAGAAGTGAATATTATCAGTCTGCACATGAAAAAGGAAATCCTATGGCTCAGGCTTTAAGTCTGTGTTTTTCCAGGCTGTGGTCTTGTGCTGAAAAAGATATACCTGCCTTGTGAATCTCTAAAATCTGGAAAAAAAAAATATTAATCCATTCTTTTAATTAAAACGTTAATTGACAGGGTGGGAGGTTTCCAGTATTGCAAAATTTGATATGAAAATATTTGATATGTGAAAAATGACCTGTCATTTATGAGGTAATTTGAAAAACAGGCAGTTCACAACAGATGCTGTATAGTAATACTCTTTTCAAAATGTCATCTCTCTGCTGTCACGCTGACTGCGCTGCTTTGGTGAGCAAACAAGCAAAGGAACGAGT
Organism: Meleagris gallopavo; assembly: GCF_905368555.1. Lineage (NCBI taxonomy): Eukaryota > Metazoa > Chordata > Aves > Galliformes > Phasianidae > Meleagris > Meleagris gallopavo. The sequence continues at coordinate 18,172,449 of NC_139414.1, read as the reverse complement.
GCAGCTGATGAGCAGGCAGAGATCATGCATTGATGAGGCCGTAGCTGTATTTATCTTTGGGTTAATACAACGTAAAAAATGAAAATCTCATAAATAAGTGTTTGAGGGGTAATGAGTCATTCTTTGGCTTTCCGCTAATGACTGCAGTGATCAGGGCTGGATTTATAGAAGGCCTTAGGATAGCCATGCTAATAATGTTTTCTTATTTATTATAACCTGAAATGGCTCTTAAAGGCAATGTCTAGATGTGTTGTCTGTATTATCCCTTGTTACTGTCATTTTAGAACCTCTGGGTTTTGAGGGTTTTTTTTTTTGTTTCAGAGTACCTCAATGTATGTGTCTTACAAGAATCTCAAAGATTTTTACAGTCACATATTATTAATAAATGATATGTATATCATTTTAGACCAGTAGACTTCAGAATAATCCTCAGAAGAGGGAACTGTAATCCTCATCTTTTATGTGGGAAAAATGAGGCTTGGAGCTGTGATCTGTCTAGAGCTAAGAGGAAAGGATGCAGCTGACAAGCCAAGGGAGGCTTGCCACCTGCTGCTGGAGAGGTGCTTTGTATCCTAACATGCTCAAGCAGTGCACTTGAATAGCTACTTATTCCTCAAAATCATGTATTAGCTGAAACTATATATGAAGAAAGGCCAAAATCAGTCCATGTGTAGGTAGGCAGACAGCTTGCGTGCGTTATACTAGGTGGGGATTTAGCTCTGGTTTGATTAATTGGAAAAAAAAAAACAGATTCAAACTCAGAAATGCTTATTGACTTCCTATTTGGGGTTACTTTTCCTGCATTCTGGTAAATGGATTAGTCTATATCCCAGATTTTTTTTTCATTGTGTTGTTGAAATTGCTTGTTCAGTCAAGTTTTGGGACCAGTTCTGATTTGCTACAGGGGCCAGAGCTGCCTTTGGCTCAAGAGTTTATTGCTTAATCACAGGGAGGCTGATTTATGTCCACACAAAAATATAGTCTTTTCTCTGTGTTCATAGCAAAGCAAGGTACGTATTCACTCAGGTTCTCAGAGGAGAAATCACTAACCAAAATACAAATGCAACACAGCCTGGATTTACTGAGCCATGAAGGGAGGTAAAAAGATGTACTCCCACACCAAAATCTAGTTTTGTTTACATTTTGGTATTATTTTTTATTTATGTGATTATCAAATATGTTCTTAGTGCTTTACAGGCCTGCAATGTTCTTAGGCAGGAAGGTAGACTTAAGCAAACTTTGAGTCTTTAGATGTTTCACATTTGAAAACTAACGAATGCCAGTCTGCTGCATCCAAGAAAACAGTTTGCCTAAAAAAGAAAAAGAAAAAAAAAGATTTGTAGCTAGTGAAGAGTCTGTGAATGCAAGGAAGGCACCTTTTTGGAGCTACCCAAGGGACTGGCAGGCACAGAAAGTACCTCTCCCCTTTAATGTAGGGGTTCTTTATGGAGTCAGAAAAGTTCAGGCAAGTTCAGCTATAGGTTGAGAGAGGGCTAATGATGGGGCGGTCATGCAGAGTGAGGCAGAAGGTCCAGAATGGTGAACTGTATTTCCAGCAGATGCAGAACTAATAAGATCTGAAGCATCTCCTCAGCTGAAGTCCAGGGAATGCTCATTTGTAGTGAGTAAGTCCTGGGTTGTTCACTCAGAGAGCAGTGAGGTCCTGGCACTGCTGCCCAGAGCTGTGGGTGCTGCATCCCTGGAGGTGCCCAAGGCCATGGATGGTCCTGGGCAGCCCGAGCTGGGGGGAAGCAGCCAGCCCATGCGGGGGGTTAGGGCTGAGGGGACTTCAAGGTCCAACTTAGGCTATCCTATGATTCTGTGTTGACAATCTTTCATCTGTAGAGCTTAGCGCTAGAGCTTCATGTACCACCAAGCACCAACTTTCCAAATCTTGAATTTCCTAGCTGTTGAACTATTAAAATGCAGATTAACTAAACTTCAAACAGATTTACTGCAGATAGCTCCTGCAAAATCCTTTTGGATTACCTGCCTCTGGACATCATTTCCTAGTCTGTAGGGGTTCATTAAGGACAGATTTAAATGTGCTAGCTGGGAAAAGGCCAGCAGGAAGAGTATGCTGAAAATTATTCATATTATTATGTTTGATCTAGTGATACAGACTTACCTTTTAGGAACACTTAAATTTCTCATTTGCAATAATGAATAAGACATGCCAGCATGTCTTATCCTTGCTTTGTTTAAGAGTAAGTGCATTTGCAACCTTTAAGTTATTTGTGGTAACTAAAGTAGGCTGTGCTTAGAGTGTGCCGAGAAAAAACAACAGCCATAAGACATGCCCCTTAGTTCTCAGCAGCAGCAGCTCTGTGTTTTCCTTCGAGGGGAGCCTTGAGATTCAAAGCATAGCCATGAAGCATTTTGCCTTGCTTTTGCCATCTAACCCATTTCAAAATACAATTAGCCTGGGGTTAGATCTAAGGTTTATTTCATTATGCTTATAAAAACAAAAGTAGTGATGTTTAGACTTACACAGTTCACTAATTATGCTTGTTTTTTTCACAAATTGACTCCAAAGCTCTTAAGTTTTTTTGGAGATGTCTTTAATTTAAATTTATGCAGGAGCACTGTAATGACTTATCCTTCAGACTACAAGGGGTTTTTAATCACTTTCAACATTTAGCCCCTGATTGGGCAAAGCTCTTCAGTGTAAGTACTTGGGTGCTCAAACTCCTCACTGAATCAGGTCTGAGGAGTACATGCTGAATTCTTGGTTGCCTCAGGTTTTAAACAGAGTGGAAGTGCAGCCCTGAGAGTAGGCATCATCTTAAAGCCATTGAGCAGACACGCGGTAAATTGGAGCCCTTGGCGGGGCCAGCGCTCCCATTCGAGCTGCAGAATTGGCTCTGTTGAGCTCAGCTATCTCCCTGCCTGTGTGCCACTTCAATGGCATGCTTTTGCCTCTGGATTTTATTCTGTACTTACACAGGCTAAATACAGCAGCTCTCCTAAGTTATTTGAAAATGCTTTCCACTTCAAATCTGTAAATGCTTTATTCATTTTTGCAAATGAGAAACTTGAGTATTTTGACAGTGTCAGGCATACAGTCCAAATACTCTTCATAAGATCCTGATCCAATTTGCCTTGACTTCAGTGAGCACTGGAAGCTAGTTTCAAAGTACACCTATTTCCAAGCTGGAGCTCCGTCTTTCATTGGCTTGCCAGAAAAAACAGTCAAGCACTGAGGAGCTTTCAGCCCTTGGGCTGCAGACTGACTTGCCCTAAAGGCTGGCTGTGCTCTAGCAGATACATCTCAAATGTCAAACCCTGGCCCCGCTAATAAAATTCCATGCAACAAAGAGAGACACCAGTTTGTTCCCCTGAGTAGTGCTGACCCTCACACCTGCTCCAGAAGTTTTATATTCAATGGCTCTGTGTTGGAAACCAAATTTTCAACCATGTTTCCTTCTAAAATGTGCTCCTCTACTCGTGCGAACAGATGTTTTTGCAGCTACACTTGTGCAGGTTAACAACCACAGCAGTAAAGTGCAGGCAGGTTTTAGAGTTTATCCCCTTGAGCTTTCATAAATGCTCTTTTGGGGCTCTAATAGCATTGCTGATGTGTGTGCTCAGGTGTCAGTCGTGGTGAAGTGTGCTTGCAGGCATTCATGGCTGCACAGGATTGATGAACATGGCATCTGGGGGTTGAACAGCAGATGCTGAGAAACCACCTTTTTCTTCTTGTTTTTAGTTTCTAGAGCTCTTTGGCTGACTCCAGAACTATTCAATTATATTACAAATACACTACTTTTCATAGCACTGTAAGCATGAACATCGTGATTGAAGTTGTGGTTTCTCATGGATTGGATCTTACCATCTAAGCAGAAAAAAAAAAAAAAGAGTGAAAGACTTCTTTAAGGCACTGTAAAAGTGTTTTTTTCTATAGTAAAGTATTTTTTTTACTTTTAATCCTAACTGCCCACAAACAGGATTTACTGACCACATTGTAACTGGTAAACAACAGAAATACTTAGTTTGCTTCCTGAACTACTTTAAAAGATGCTGCCATAGTGCATTGAAGACTGAGAAAAAGGAAATCCATCAGCACAGGCAGTGACTGTTTCAGCCTAAAGCTTGAATGTTGTCTTGCTTTCTGAACAGATTGGGAGGCATTTCCTCTTTGGGTTTGGGAAGATTTGCATTACTGGACATTTTTCTATTTGCCTGCATGACCCCCGCAGAGACCAAGATTTCTGTTACTTCGCTTTCAGAGAGTGGAGAACAGCAGATCTACAAATGTCCTTAGGAAGGGATAAAAGCAACTAATCAAGAGTAAAATTTGGCAACTCGGTCCCATGGCACATGGGGTTAAGTTAATATTATTGTCTCTGGAAATAAAGGGAGGAACCAAGGGGAGGTCTTCTGGATGGCAGTTCATGACACAAAATGCAAAATTCTTCAGTGAAAGCTGACCTATGCTTCTACGGCCATACTGAGATCACATCAACATCCTTTATTAATAATGGCTTTTCTAGAGAGCTATACAGAGGTTCTGAAGCATATTGTACTTTCACATCCCAGGTTCTCTAACCTTCTGCAGTAATTGGCAGCTAGCCTGCTTCAAGGCTAAAATTTATAAAGCAGAGAAAGCCTCCCATATGCTGCCCTTTTAAGGAAAGTCTTCTCATTACTGGAAAGCAGGAGCACTGTGATGGTAAAATACTGTAAGGATCATTTATCAATCATGCTATCAGCAAAGCTACAGAAACACAGAAATAGAGAAATTAGACAGGGAAAAGCTCTGTTTTCATCTTCATCTCTATTGTCCACCAATGCACAATTTTCTAGTGCTTTATGTCTCTTGGTTTTAAAAGTTCATGAGCTATGCCACCTTTTCCCTTGGGAAACTTTTCCTCATTTTTAGCTGTTCTCATAACCAAGAGGTGTTTCCTGTTCTTATTTCAGTGATGTGCCCAGTGATAACCTGATGTAGTACCTGAATAATTCATACTGTAACGTACCTGTTGTCCCTAGGCTGCTTTTTGACCAAACTACGCTCATTTTACCTTGTGTTGTTTACTCAATTTTTGATCTTTGCCAAACTCTTCCCCTGTCAGCACCTTATCATTTTGATTTCTCTTTTGTGAGCTTACTCTTATTTGTTTTTTCTCTGTATTCTGGTTAAGAAAGACGCATTGTCACACTTGGGTTGTTTAATACCTACACGCTGCTGAACAAGTGCTGAGCTGGATTTGCAGAAGAATCAGTTTTAGCTGCCATATGGCAATGCAAACCTGTGATGGACTTACTTGGGGTAGGAGTGGAGAAATCTCAAACACACGTTGTTCTATCTTCTCCCATATCTCCCCTGCTTTAGCAGTCTGCATTTTTTTCTGCTACTAATCTTTCTTCACCATAGTGTTGTGCTCTCTGCCTCTATTTTATCGCTTCTCATTTTAGAGTAGTTGGTTCATTTAGCTGTTTTTCTTCCTTCTTTGCAATTACTTTTCAGGATTGAAAATGAAGTTCTAACCCTTCTTTAATGACATTCACTTCAACTGTGTACTGCCAACATGGCTCTTGAAAATGCTAGATATCAAGAGCTCAGTCCATGTGATCATACAAAATCATCAGGTCATGTAGGAAGCTGAAAGAATCTGAATAAAAGAAGCAGGCAAAATCATAAGCAAGGAACAAAATTCAATAAACAGCACTCAATAATCTCAAACAAAGATAACTGTCAGTTCTATGTTGATGAATCACAGACATACCACTCTATTGCCAGCATTTGATTTCCCCTTCCTGACTCTCGACCCTCTAATTATTAGGAGAGGAAGAGATTTGTTACTTTGTCCTGTGTCCTCTTTTTGTTTCTAGCAAAAGTATAAATACATTCCCAGTCTTCTAATATTTCTTTTGTTCTGGAATTTTCTTCACAGCTAGCAGTTACAGCATTCTTTCTGCTGAATGAAACCTTTTCAGCTTTTATCAGTTCCTCTTCTGTTTAATGGGTCGGAAATCAGAAATTAGTAGTAAATAGGAAGAGTTAATTGCTTTGGTCTGTAGTTTAAGAAATTGTGAGAAGAACTGTCTTCAGACTGAGAACAATCTTCCTTTTTTTTTTTTTTTTTTAATGTCTGAGAACAAGGTTAGTAAATCAAAACAAATTCAGCTTGGCAGAAGACAGTGTTCAAATGATATAGGTTTTTGCTTTCCCAGACAAATATTTCATTTTCCAAAACTTAGGGTTTTATTGTACTTTCTTTGTTTTTCTCTTAAATTTATTTACATGTATCTTTATCAATCTATAGGTTCCAAAATAATTTTATATAAGCTAGATAACCACACACAGACTACTGCATTCTGATTTTGCTGTTGATCTCCTAATAGAGTAAATAAGATATTTTTAGGTAGCCATTTTTGTCGTGCTGTGTCATAGTAATTGATAAGATTTCTGTTTTCTGAGTAACAAATGCTGTTGTGGGATCACAGAATTGTAGGGGCTGGAAGGGACAGGACACAGTGCTCCAGTTGTGGCCTCACCAGGACAGGTTAGAGGGCAAGGGTCCCACTGGCTTTGCTGTTTGTAATGCACCCCAGGACACCATTGGCCTTCTTGGCCATAAGGACACACTGCTTGCTCATGGCCAACCTGCTGCCCACCAGAACAGCCAGGTCTTTCTCTCAGCACTCCCCTCCAGCAGATTATCCGCTAACACAAAAACTACTGCATGCAGTTATTCCTCCTCAGGTGCAGGACTCTACACTTGCCCTTGTTGAACCTCATCAGCAAACTTGTTGAGGGTGCACTCTATCCCTTCAATCCAGCTCATTATTGAAGATGTTAAACAAGACCAGACTCGGCACTGGCCCCCCTGTCCTACTGCAGTAGTTACTCGGTGCCATAGGAATGTGTATCTTGTACAGATGAACCCATTGTGTGGAGTTGCACATGTAGGATAAATGGGCTGCATGAGTAAGGTTTATCAGCACAGGGTCCCTAAGAGTTATCCACAACACAATTAGAACTGCAGGGAATTTTTTTCAGTCTCTTAATCGGCATTGCAGCACTGCAGATGGATATTATTGCCCACTACTTAAACTTTATTACTCCATTTTTCTGCCTGTAGCCCTTTGCCTTGCCAACCCACCTTGAAGTGGCCACAGGCAGAACCATATAATACTACTATGACCTTGGCATCTGCACTGCTCTGTCTTACGAAAGAGAAGTCCTATTGCGACAGTGAAGAGGAAGCCAGCAGCCCTTTAGGTTGGTTTTACAAGCACAGTTTGCCCTGCATCCCGATCATGACAGCTATCTGATCCTCCTGTACAATGCTTTGACCACCCTTGATGACTGGAAAGAGAATTTGCAACTTCTTTTGAAGCTAATGCTTTGAAAGGAGGAAGCAGGATGATGTAGGGCCGAGGAGCAGGTGTTGGCTGCAGCGAGCTCCAGGTTGCATGAGGTGCAGATTCATTGTGTGACCTTGCACCGAGTCACTTGACTTCCAGTGTTTCAGTCATGCTATAAAATTGACTAAAAGCAGGACTTAAACCAGACACTGCATCCTGGATAAATAATATACTTAGAGAAAGTGTATAGGAGGAGGGGATTATGTTTTTGTATCTTAAAATATCTTTCCTGACAGAGAGGGTGGGTTTGCTATGGATGAATAATCTGTTAGCATAAATTACTGTTATTTTCAATGATGGCTTTCCAGGTATATGTATCAAAGAGTGATACGGTGTGCCTGATTTTATGGTACATTAACTTTGCCAGAATGCATTTATTATATTTAAAACCTGCTAGGTACCTGCAGTGGGAACAAAGATTGTATAATTATTTTTACTTTAGCTTGTGGGAAATCAAATGCTCTGAATATAAAAGATTTGAGGGGTGAAAAGTTCATTCTGTTCACCCCTCCATGCTGAGAGTGTATGCAAAGGTAATCTGATTACTAATTTCAAAACAGATGAAAGAAAACAATATAGTGATGAAATAGCTGCTACTTCCATTTCTGCCCTATATATTATTAGAAATAGTAAATAGATGCAATAGGAAGCTGTGAAGCAAATCTTTCATTATTTTATAATAAGCATTTTCTCCGATCAATTAATCACTTTGGAATAAATAACTTCGGGGGTTTTGCTTTAAAACACATATTCAAGATTTTGCTGCAACAGTAATAAACAGCAGGAAGTGTAACCACGCTCAATCCCTGTTTTAAATGAGGAATCCAGAGTCTATGAAATTAATGGAAATATCTTCATTAAGCTCACTGGCTTCATTGCGTCAAAAAACAATCTTTCTTCTTGAAAGCACTGGAAAAATCCCCATGAACAAATTCATAGGAAATAACTGATGCAGGTTTGAATTCAAGTTGACTTTCCATATAAGTCAATTCTTACATTTTAGCACTGTTACCATGTTAACTGAGCTCTCACTTTAATAATTTTATATTAAAATAAAAAAATAGTTGAGCTCACAATCACATTTTGAAAACAGAGAACAATTTTCCAGTTGCTCATCTCCTACAAATGGGAAGAAGATAAGGATATAAAATAATACATATGGAAAATATAAGAAGCGTGAAGTGCCCAAGCAGTCCCAACCCAAAGACTTGGGCTAAGCACTGTGTGAGCTAGAGGGGACGTTATCCCTAGCACCCCAAAGTGAGATACAGCCCACAAACCAACTGAGTTTATGAGAAATTGCTTTTAAGTTACCTAAAGCACTGTGGATGCTAAAGCACGTATGAAAATGATGACCCTAGATTTATAAATAATGTTGTGCTGCATTACACAGGTGTCCAAACAAACTTGCTTTCCTTATGCCTAGGTTTTTGACTGTCCATCTATAACACATTTTACTTGACATAATACATAGCATCTTTTCTATATCTATTTTGATACAGTTCTTGGAGGAAGGACAAAGGTGGGAGGAAACATAAACTCTCATAGATGGCCAGTTCCCAGCAGCTATCAGGAAGAGATTTACAGTATTAAAACAAATATTTTTCACATCTTGTACAGCATTATTTCTGTTCAGTCACATCTGGTGTGAGATATAACATCTTGTTGACTATGATGTATACATATTATAAAACAATAGCTGGAGCAGTGCGCATTAGTATTTAAAAATGGTTTATGAAGAAGCAGAGCTCAACATATATTTTTTTAATATATATAACTAGTGACACAGGGAAATTCAATGCAAACTATGTATTTAAAAATTGAGCAAGTATTGTTAATATTGGGGAAAAAAATACTCCCCCCAAAAAAAATCATTCAAGATTTGATCAGATCCACCGCTGCAGAGCCTGTAATACTGACAGTGGAGGGAGTCACAGTTTGGCAGACAGGATGATGCTGTCCAATATCTTCCAAACATACAGCAATGAACAGTAATCTTGAGAAGAAAGAATGATACATAAAGTAGTTCTAGTTTCTATCCTAGGAGGAAATATATTGTTTTTAAATTACTGAAACTTGTACTAAACATTAAGGAAAATGCTTTGCTTAAGAAATTCTTAACATTTTAATTCTTAATTTTACCACAAGAACTTGCAAAACATTTTCAAAAGTGAGTAACTTGAAATCATATTTCAGCTTCTTTAAATTTGACTGACGGTGCATCACTGAGGAGCAAAATCTGTGTAGTACTTTTGTTCTTTGGGAGGAACACAGCAATATACAGAGTGATGCTAAGTGAAGCTGCTAGTTGCTGAGCTGCTCACTTCCTTTCTGCAGTCTATGCAGCCAACTCATCACTGCCATTTTCATAAGTTAACAAATTAAAAGAGAGATTAACTTTCTTTCTTCAGTAACTGTCTCATGAGTAAAGAGTAAGTACATAAGTACTTTAACTATCAAGTGATGTTCTACACCGTTGAGTACAAATATAAAGTTATGCACATCTTATGTTAGAGGCTGAGAAATCATATAAAGATTAATCAAGCCAGCACATCTACTCATTGTATCACACTGATTCTCCACTGAAGACAGCTGGTATTTTGCTGGCAGTACTTTGCCAGAAGTGGGACATGATTCTATACTGCAGTGTCAGAGATGCCTTTGTTGGCTGAAGCAATCCTTGAAGTCAGCAGAATTACTGTTGAGTATAAATACATTTTCTGACAAATCTGAAGCACACCAAGATTGCAATCCGTTGCAATCTTGCAGATGCTCTTTACATTCAGTAACTTTTTCAGGACTTTGCTTAAGATCTGTTGGTAATTACTGCTGTATGATTGGGATGCGTTGTATAGTAAAGGCTATTAAAACTCCATTTATTTTATGAGTTAGCACTCAACTTACTCTGTATGGTCTGTTAAAACAATGTTTTTCTGGAATTTTTAATACAGATGTGTGATTGCTAAAAATATTCAAAATATAGTGGTGTGATACTCCTCTAGAAATTTCTTTGCTTTAGTCCAACAGCTCCTCTAGCTGGGGGAAAGAAACTGCGTGTGATCTCCTTCCTGAGATGTGAATATTCTCATACCTGCATAAGGGGGAAGAACAAAGAACCTGTTTCCATCCTTGCAGTTCAGAGATGGGTTCAATTCCTTCTTCCACCGTGGCTGCCTTCTTTGTGCTTTGTCATCTTGTTCCTATGAACTGAGTATTGCTAAAACTATAGGTAGGGGTGAGGGTACAAACCTAGCATATTATAAACCATTCTAGTTCCAGAGTAATTCAGTAAATGCCATAGGAAAAAAAAACAGCTAGCTGTATTTTGTTCCATTAACCCCAAAATAAGCAGATACAGCTGAAATCAGAGTAGACCCCCAGACTCAGGTTTGGTTGTGAGACACGTAGAAAAGCATGGCATGGAGGGAAGGAATAAGGCATGCTGCTTGTGATGGAGCAGTAGAGATGCAGCAGCTCCAGAACAAGGGATCCTCTCAGTGGGTGCTGTGAGGCTGTGGTGCTGCCACAGCATGGGCAAAAATCTGGTCTTTCACAAGACCTCCCAGAAACTGTGACTCACCTTGTTTTGACTAACTCACTTTTAATGCCACTTCACCTTTGTAACTGTAGCTTATTTTCCATCTCTGCATTGAAGATCCTGCTTTGATCTCTCTGGCATAGTTTAGCCCTGGTCTGGGATGAGGTTTTGAGCTATTGACAAATAAGAAACAGCAAAAGTCACCTGTCGTTACCGTCTGCAGTCGTTGTTTTCAGGTGAGGCGGTTTTCAGCCCTAAGAGTTCCTAACCCTTTCCCTCAGGAGATGTACACGAGTAAGGTTTAGTAGCCTAATCCTGGCTTTATTTGTTTTCCATAGCAAATAGTACAACTTGGCCTGGTAGGAAAAATTTTCCCATTGTAAATAGCACAGATATCATTGTACTGACCATGGAAAAAACGTTGTGGCATATACAAGGTTTCTACAGATAATATGATCCCTTGAGAACCCAAATTCTGTGATTTCACTCCCATTGAGTATATCTTCCTAAACAATAATGCAGGGTGTTTTCAGCTATTTAAGTGGAGAATAGAGCTTATGAAATAAACACTAATAATCCCAAAAGGAACCTAGTGAGAATGGAAGTTTAAGAGGCTACAAAGTTTAATTCATGCACCATCTGTTTTGGTGAAAATGAACACAGATTATGTTTTACATCAACTCATCTGAAGCTAAAAAGTCCCTTTAGAACCCGTAGTATTGATTAACTGTTAAAAAGAAATTAGCAGTGTTTCACTTAATGTGCGAGTATTGTAGAAATTAGTGCACATTGTAGAAGGCCACAAGAATTGTACTGAAATGCTAATTAATGGCAAAATAGAAAACTCACTGAGCAGGTCACTCTGTCATAACATTTCTTCATTGCCCATAGTAGTGCTTGACGTTTTGTCATCTTTTGAGTACCGTTTTCCTGTATAAATTTGCCTCTTGATCAGGGCTGAGAATTTGTTCCATGTGACCTCAGACTCCTTTTCTTTCTCTCAGATTGGTTGCAGGTGAGTTTTACTACCTTAATTCCATCTCAATGTGAATAAGTAAAATATTTTACCCTCCCCATAAAGGAGTCCTCCTACTCAAAGACTATGTAATTGTACTGTACCAAAATATTACTTCATAATTGCAGAGTAGCTTTCAAAAAAAAAAAAAAGTTTTAGATCTTAAAATACTTGATCGAAGCACAAAATAAGTTAGGTTTGCTTTGTGGTTTTTTTTTTTTGCTTGGTTGGTTTTTATTTTCCTCACTTCAGTATTTTCCAGGTTTCAATCTTCTTGTGGCAAAAAGCTGAAACTAGCCATGCTAGATGAGGCTCTTCTCTGATGCTCCCCAATTGGGCAGTAGTGCAGACCTGGCTTCCTACTGTGGACCAAATATAGGAGCAGTAAATGCAAAGTTAGCATCTCTAACGGTATATTTACCTCAGCTGGACACTGGTTGCTGCTAACTTTATTTGTTGCGGAAATCTTTAAATGTAGAGCAATCTCAGTTATTGAGAGCTGGATGCCATATGTGCACACATTTTTCCTTTCAAAGATTTCCAGAATCTTACTTCAGCTTCCAGTCACCTCATATACATAATTATCTGAAATATCAATTACTCCATGCTACTCATTAAGTATTACTTAGGTTAGACGTTTTGTTGGTGCTGTGCATTGATGTAAAATCTATGAGTGTAGCTACTGAAGTCATACTTCAGCATATCCCAAAAAATGAAGTACATGGAATTGTGTGCCACTTGCTTTGGATGGACAGATTGTCTTCACTTCCCTAGAATTAGAATTAGAATTACAGTGAGCCTGATTTGTGTATATGTATATTTTCAGATGAGATAGTAGCAGTGCATTTGATATTGCGGACTGAAAGAATGCAGCATCATATGTAAAATAAGAGGTGTGCATTTAGTTGAGGCTGGAAATCTTTCAAAGATTCTCTAATTGTTGCATAGCAGTGTAAAAATACTGCCTTTCAGGAACTGAATAAACATTTGAGATCGCTACTGGAAACAGTGCAAGCATTTTTGTGGCGGCACTTTCTTAGTAACTGAAATTATTTAGTGAAGTATGAAGACCAACATGCCGATAGCATGCCCACATATACAAAGTATTTCTTACTAATACCTTTAAACGAAGGAATTTAGGCTTTCCTTTTGTGCTGTCAAGGTGCTAACTGAAGGGCATAACTCAGTCCTACAACGTTTGTGCTCGTGGTGCTCCAGAAGCCTACTTTGAGTTAACTGGTGATTTTTCACAGACGACATCTAATCTATGAGTATAAATTACTCTGCACTCTTATTATGCCTTAATTGAAGTGCACCAATGTGAAATTGCAATAGATGGAGCTGCAGTGATTTTAGCCTCAATTAACTTTGGGTGGATTTTAGTCTCTTTTCCTTTCCTTTCTTGAACTAAAGAAGATTATTTGACATCTTGTATTTATTTAATCTCTCGCTAGAAAATTTAGGGACTATATGTGTGACCATGTGTTCTGCAAGACAGCTCTGAATGTATGTATTTGTATGTATGTATTTTAATACACATCTTCAATATCCTAATGTATTGTTTAACAGATGTGCAGTCAGAGGTGACTAGATCCCTCAGAATTCAGGTGGGAAAAATAGTTTAATAGCAGTCTTTTTGTTGTTTTTGTAAATGGCAGTTTCCATCCCTATGGCAGCTACCTTATCCTATTCTTGACTTGTCTTCAATTCCCTGCCTCTAATTCACAAAATGTATGTTGCAGCACAGCAAAATCACAGTGAAGAAATAAAGCATCTTGCCCTATGGAACAGGAAATTCAGACACAGCAAAATGCAAAACCTGTGCTCAGAGAGGCAGGATGCCCTTGTGAGAAAGGAACAAGCATATGGTGATTCCAGTCAGTTCTTATTTACTTCACGTTTTACCACTACTGATTGATATTTAGCAAAAAAATTAAATCTGATGCCTGTGTCTAGGTATATATGAATGCTTCTGGAGTTAGCAGTGAAAGCAGTGTGGTTGTCTGGATAGCACAAGTTCATGTATGAAGATCATTGTTTTCAACTTGTTTTTGTCGCACGCCTCTCAAAGCTTTCCGTGGATAGTCATAAAGTACATTTGTGTTTGCACTTTCTGCACTGCTCAGGCTCATATGTTGTTCAAAATTGTTGTTCACATATTCAAAAGCAAGAAGGCATTCCTGTGATGGTCTGATATGACCACTACCTGTATTACTGTGTTTATAAGACTCTCCTGAATTACATCTTATCTGAACCATGACTTATTTTTAGATAGTCTCCAGTTCTAAAAATGCAAGTGATGGCATTCTGAATGCAGTTCTCAGTAAATTGGTCTGATGGTTAATCTTTTCTATTTATTTTCAAATAAGGAGATTTGAGTTCACAGTAAATTAGCACCATAATTTCTGTGTTCTGATTGAAAGATTGCACTTTCAAATAACTGCGGGGCCTCTAACTAGTGATTTGCATATGCAGTTTTACGTGAAGATTTCTGACTTCCCTTTCATCAACTTGTAGAATACATATTAATGTTGATTGGACCCTTATCACACATCTCAACACTGTGAAGAAGTATAAGAAATTATGGTGCTGTCCCTCTCGATGAAACTCATAATTATGATTTTCTTATTTCTTAACTATGAATTTTTCTTTCTAGTGAGATTAAATTCAACCTTTTTCTCATCCGTATGCATATTCAAAATTCTGAAAAACTGAGAGACATTCCTGAAAACATAGACTATTACAAAACCAAAATGACCATTGTAAAACAAAAATGATTTCCAGGCCCAAGTTAGTAGAAGTGGTTTCTGGCATGGAACGATCAGCTGAAATGCATGCCATAAATGATGCTTTCAAAATCTGAATTTGAACTACTTGTATTTTGAAGTAGCTGCACATATTAAATAGCTCATTATATGGCATAAATTTCTCAAGTATGTTGGGTAGAGAGATGGCAAGTACCATCTGTGCAGTTTTGAAAATAATGAACTTATTTTGCCCAGGTCTTGAATGAAAATGGAGAGGAGACTTCTTTATGGGCTCAATTTTGATTTTTAAAAGTTTACACATTAAGAATATTAATATTTGTTAACTCTCAGCTATAAATCATTACCCAGGTCTGTAGACACTGCCTTTGATTGTATTATCTAGTGTTGAAAGGACAGAACAGGCAGGTACATCTTAATGTCTTGTTTCTGTTTTTGCTGTTGAAAATGGTAACGGAGAATGGCAGAAGTAGAAGGCAGATATTGAAAACAATGTGCTGTGGGCTACATAATTTTGCGTATCGTGCTACTTGAAGTAAACAGCTGTGCACTAAGTCTTGGTGAAGCCAAGAATCTCTCCCTTAGGGTATTGGTTTCTTCTTCTATGTCAGAAAGTCAAATGATGACTTTGGCTATGGACTTCTCCATTCTCCCAGATAGTCTTTCCTCATTTGTGGTTTGGTTAAATATATTTCAATGGATCAGGGTATGTTTGGTTTTTATTATTCCACACTTTATCCTATAATAAGATTTGGCTTTGCCTATGCAGTCTGTTAATGGCTGTTGATTTTACTTATATTTTTGTTAAAGCACTCAAAGAAGGTAAATCATATAAGCATTGCTATCGTGTTATTCAGTACTACAGTGTTTTTCATTATCCTGTGAAAATTTTGTATGCAGCTTAAAAATACTTTAAACCTAAAGTTGCATCACCCTAAAGCATGACTCAGTTGTGTACTAACAAGTATGAATTTTCCCTTGCGGAAGGCATTAAAGCAGATGTTATCTGCTGGCAACAGAATTGCTCTTTTTTTCAAAGATGGAAATACTAATAGATAACTACTCCTTTCACTAGAAAAATACTTATTTATATATCTCTTTTTTTCCCCTCTATTTTTAAAGAAGAAAAGCAGACAAATCAAACATACTCCAGCTGCTTTTTGTGGCCACCTATGCCAAATGTCATCCATCAGTTCTTAGGGCTTACTTCTACTTTCCAATATGTGTCAGCACATATCACTAAAAATCCTTTAAAATGAGTTTCTGCAGCTGTATCCTTGAGACTAGACTTGCCTCCTCCTTTACTTTTTTTCTCTTACGGCATATCCAGAAATCAGTATTAAAGATCACTTCTTGTGGACTAGCTGTGTTGCTTACACAACTGTTTTAAACTATCTCCAAGATTATTATCAGACTTTCATTTGACTCTTCAGTAAAGATCATCTGTAATAAGCCACCACAGAGCTGATCTCTTGGGTAATCGTTTGGGACTGACTGTGCTTTGCTTTGAGCTCAGGTCTGACAAGCAGAGGGCAACTGACGCCCCTTCATCTGCTCTCCCTGTGTGTATGAGCTGCCTGCAGAGCCTAGGATCAGTGTACGCTTCCCACCCCAGTCCCAGATCTACCACATAGGTTTAGAGGATTCCCTCTACAAGGCTTGTCTCTGCAGCTGACCATTCCATAACAGACATCTGACCTGTACTTTCCATCGCCCTGTGTCTGACAGTGCTGTACCCACTGACTGATCCCATCTGACACATGGGCTGGGATTACTGGCAAGAAGCACCACCATGCCACAACTGGGAAACAGCCAGCGAGAGGCCTTACAACCATTGCCAACCTGCTGCTTTGTGGACCTTCCACACAGCGTGATCCTGTCAGCAAGCATTGGGGTTGTTAGGTGAGCATCTCATAATGTGAGAGACCACCCACATCAGCCTTTGTGTGACATACTGGAGGCACACAGTAAAAAAAAAACAAGCCAAGAACACAGTAGACCACATGAACAAGAGGCAGCATAAGCTTTTGAAAGCACTCACAGGCATTTATAATCTCCTCACTGAAACTTTGACATTTCCTAGCAGCATTCTGAGAGATCTTGGAATTAAATCTCCAAGCTTCAGTGTCTGTGACATGCTTGCCAAGAGTATCGCGATATATCTAGGCAACTTCCTTCCTGCTGTAAGGGTTGAGGAAAATCATCTTTCAGGGATAGGAAAAAAATTGGCAAGATGCAAGGAACTGAAAACTTCTATTGTTTCAAAGAGCCAAAAGGAAAGACCTTCCTTTTTGTAGGTTGTGGCCACTTTGCTAATATTAATTCAGATCTGGTACCCCTTGGAGGAATGTTAAAATCCCAGCAGTAAAATAGCAGTGCTGAAAAAGCACAGCAGAGTTCTTACACCACCATGCACTTTTCTCCATGTATGCTTTCAAAATGCCAAAGGATGAAGAATATAGTTATGAGTTCTTATATAGAGAACTAATTAAGTTCTGTAAATTGTTGACTTTGGTGAAATGGCTAGGAATTTCCCAAAGCTAGCTTCTGGAGCAATGGCACAGGCCAGAGAAGTTGATGCTGTTCGGATGTTTAAGCAATTCTTCACAACTGCAGCACTTTAAAGCCCAATAAGTGTATGAATTATTGCAGCCGTAGTGTGTTTTCACAATATGCGTTCATACACTTAGCTTTGGGGTACTGTTTTTACAGTAACAACCTAATTGGGGCAGTTAAAATAGTTGAGCTGGGTGACTGAAGTTATGTGAGTAGTGAAAACAACTACTCACAGAAACATCTTCATTTGTGAGATGTTTTCCCTAAGTCGGCTGTGTAGTCCATACTGAAGGGATGCGTTTTCTCTCTGTTAGGAAAAAAAAATAATAAAAATCCACAGCTTTATATGATTTCCAATTGTAATGACCTCGTATCAGAGCCTTCCCTGGTCTCTTCCATCACTTTGATCATTATTTTTATAGCACATCCAGATAAATTTTGTTAGTCACAATTTGATCATTGCAGAAATTGAAGCCTAACACAACCCAAAGCAAAGTCATGGGCTGAAAAAATCAGTTCAGGCTATTTATATGGAAGATATTTGCAGAGTATAAATAGTTTTTTGAGCAATTTATGTGACCTATCACATAACTTTAGTACTTGGGTGAAGAGTGTATAGTTTGCAAACATACATGTAGATAGAATGCACACCCGTTAACAAATATTTCACAATAGAACTTTGTCTTCTTATCATAATTTTGGTTTTAAGTTTAATTGCATCTGTCTTCTAAGTGTTTAAAAGTGCAGTGCATCCACCTGTAAAGATTCTGACTTGTTATTGTATCCTCTATAGAAAAAAAATCAAAATACAAGCCATCTATAAAAGAAGTGTTGCTCATCCTTGAGCAGAAGTGTATGGCAAATGAATATGAATGAATATTTTCATTGCAGTAAATGGTTTATATCTCCTACATCTTCCTTACTGGATGCTCTATTCCTTTTAGTCACCTTATCCATTGCTAAAATATGTTATTAATAGTAGGAATGGCTGGTCAGCAAAGCAAGGAGCAGTATCTTCTGCTCCATGAATATCACATATACATTAATGTTCACAGTGTTGCTGCCCACGTAATTCATTCAGATTAGTTAGCTGGTGCAAACTCAAGTGAGATGTCTAAGATGAAAACAAATGTGCTCTTTAACTTTAACCATATTACTTGAAATTTGCTTATCTTGCTCACATTTCTAACTGAGTAGGTACAGTCAAAAGGGCAACTGAAATTTTCTGTAGATTGCAATTACCATTGAATATTAATAGAGCTTGTCAAACCAAAGTCCTAGGCAAGGATCCTGCAATCCAAAGGAAATATAAAGCCATCCCTCAAAGTGCCCTGCATTCTTCCACTATACATTGAACCATTTTTGCTTGCACAATGCAACATATTCTTTTAGCAAAATAAAAGATGACATTTACCGCATAGGGATTTGTAACTGGAAACAGCTGAAACACGTTGCCTAAGCAGGCGGGCAATTGAAAAGCCATAAGTGTTGCTGCTTTCAGTAATGTAGCTCTTTGGGCAAAGTAAAAAAAAAAAAAAAAAAGAAAGAAAGGAAGAAAAAGCAGCCCACCTTGCAGCATGTTAGTGCACTTTCTATCACGTGATTTATTTTTAGAGTAGCATTTCCTGCTGTGTATTTTCTCACAGGCAAAGCAAGACATTCTGCGCCCTCTTTTCGTGCAGGCACAGAGGTTGCTGGGCTGAGGAATACTCCCAAGGACAGAACTCATCAGAAGGGTGCTTTGGTTCTCAGCGATAGGAAATGGCACTTCAGTATCTGCCAGCCCAATCCAACTCCTGCTGCATTATCAGGCTGTAGTAGTTCCCTTACCCTAGGAAAGAAATCTCTCTTAGCCTTCCCCTCTGCATTAATTTGCATGTTTAAATTAGGTCAGAGCTTAATATAATTGAATCTACTAAGGTTTTTAACAACATCTTTAAACTTTCCCATCTCTATTATTTTATTTACTCTTCAAAAATATTGGAATTGCATTAGAAAATTATTTGTGTGAATGGAAGCACAAATCATTAAATGGGCAGATAAGCCTATGCAGCATTAAAATTTATTTAACACAAAATACAGGGCCTGGTTGTGGCACACCGTCCATTTGTCGGACAGCCATGTGGCAGAGCCATGGTCCAAATGAGTTTAATAAATCTCTTGCTCAACTCACAAAAGACCATGTCCTCACTTCCATAATTCTATTATTGTCTGCTCCTTTAGAGGAGATAAAAGAAGAGATAGCCTCTCTGTTCAGAATATAAAATAGCAATTGTTCAGCTGATGATTGGAATGTTTCCAGTAGAAGAACTTAATTATGGAACAAAATCTGATCTTTTTAGAGAGTAATACCAAAATAAGGGTTTTTTTGTTTGTTTGTTTTGTTTTGTTTGTTTTGTTTTTGGAAATGTCTTCCTGAAATCACTAAAATATTGAATCATTTATTTCCCCTTTTTTTTTCTTTTTCTTTTTTTTTTTTTTAGAGTCAGGGATGATGGCTTCTGATAGTGTTCCTGCAGAGATGACAATCCTAGGATGTTAATAAGACACTATTTGCAGGGAGGGATAATATACTTTAATAAATTAGCCAATGCAGTTGAACAAACAGGCAGGCTTTCAGATACATACACTTGCACCAGCCATTTCCACCAAAGGCAGTTCACCTCTTTGACTCAAAATTGTTAGCTTAATATCTGCATAGTGTAGTGATTGTGTCCTAGAAATGACACAGATGGAGGAATAGATTTGATATTGGTTTTTATGGTATCTTTATTAACTACATTCTGAAATCTCCTCCAGGGATAAAAAATATTGGTAGAACCTCTATTTTGTCCTAGTGCTAAATAGGAGTAAGCACTTGCTCCGCAGACCTACAGAATGAGTATGATGCTGTGATTTAATGTATTTCTGTATGGATGTAACTGCAACATGGCACTCCTTGCTAGGGAAAAAAAAGGGAAAAAAAAGAAAGAAAACTTCATCTGTTTTATAAGTCCTATCTCCAATTTCGTGGCATTTTGAGTGCTTTTAGACCATGCTGATACTATTGCATATAAGAAAAAATGCATGAACAGGTGGTGATATTATCAGGCTTCTTATGGTTCTGAAAATTGAGATAGAAATGTTTCGTGTCATGAAAGTCAACATCAATAATCATCCATCTTGTGTAGATATGGAAGTCAGCCAATGTGGTTCTTGCTGAGGAGGCGTGAGATATTCCTTTTGCATCAGAGCTATTGCTCTGGACACAAGTCATAATTTCTCTAATTTAGATGAATGAGGTAAATATTACTAATACTTCTTTCTTTTTGTTCCTTTCTTTCTTTCTTTCTTTTTTTTTTTTTTTTTAAATAAACTGAAAGCTCCCCCTTCTGGCACATTTCCTGAATTGAATGCAAGTTTCTACTTTTAGCAGCAAGAGAAATTTCCTCTTTAGCTTCTTTTTAAGATCCTTTCCACAAAAAATTCTTTAAAATGAGTATATGTATG
This sequence comes from Meleagris gallopavo, assembly GCF_905368555.1. Classification (NCBI taxonomy): domain Eukaryota; kingdom Metazoa; phylum Chordata; class Aves; order Galliformes; family Phasianidae; genus Meleagris; species Meleagris gallopavo. The sequence continues at coordinate 18,151,712 of NC_139414.1, read as the reverse complement.
ATTTTCCAAGGATTTCCCATTTTCCCATCAAGCTTCAGGGTTTGATGTGATCTCATTTAACATCAGGGGATTGCTTAAGTCTTCACCTGTAATTTTCAGCTGTCGTTTTTCCAGGCAAAGTCTTACTTGCTGCCTGCTTTGCTGCATATTATGCAGAATATAGAAAATAACTTGTTCAGAAATCTTGAGTGTTTTCATTTGTTTTCCTTCAAGACTTTCACTGCCATCTATTTTCAAAGTGCTAGAAGTCACTGAGAATTCTACACCTTTTTTTCATACCAACATGCAGCCTTGCTCAGAGCAGACCCTTTCTGAGCCCTAAGAATCTGCAAGGCAGAAAAAGGGAAAAAAAATCAAAGAGAGAGCTGTTTAGGGCACAATTTTGGTAATCACTGCTGTCCCATTGGTGCTTTTATTTCAAGGACTGCCACTTTCAATTGTTGTTGTTGGTGGTGGTGGTGGTGGTGGTGGTAATCCTGTAAGTCTGCACAATCACGTATGTGCTTCTTGATGATTTGATGTGTCACTGATTTTCCTCAGTCATGTGCTTACATAAGAAATGGAGAAGGTTCTCCCAGCATCTGCAGCCACAGGATCCAGTAGTTCCCATGGATTCACACATTTTAATTTTATTACAGCCACTGGTGCCATCCCTCAGCTCCAAGCAGGCTGACAAAGCATTGAGACTCTTTAGGAAGCTTTCAGTGGATTTGCTGTCATATCGTATCTCTGCATCTTTAAGAACTGTTTATGTGGAGACAGGAATGAGTGCTTCTGAGTATATTGGGGCTGGTCCGTTGCATAGGCATGCTTACCAGCCTCTTCGGTTGCGTGTAAGGAAATAAACGTAGGAGAGTCAAAAAAGAGAGTAAAATAGCATAATATTCATCTCAACTGAGTACGGGGTTGTAATAGTAAAATGAGAATGAATTCATTACGAGTTCATTTCTGGGTTTTCCCTGAATAAGGTGGTGATGTTTTCTTCTGTGACAATGATGCTACTTTCCTTTCCATGCGGTTAAATAATAAGTAAGTGTGGTGGGTTTTAGTCATAAAATAGTTGTTATTTTAGAGTCCGGTATCCAAACAGCGATTTACAACAGCTACAGTGAATGAAGTATGCCCATTAGACCTGTACATTAGCTCTGAAAATGGGAGAATTGCTGGCCTGGCACCTTATGCCACTTTCCTGTCTCCTCTCCATGGTAACAAAGATCAGGACTGACCTACACAAACAAAACTCTTCACCCCAAATGTGCCATAGCTCTACAACTGAGGCAGCGATGCCGATTAGCCATCAGTGCAGTTTACAGCAAAGGTCTCTTACTATAAATGTCTACATAAGAATACCAATTTCAGAAGAATACCACATGTAAGCTTGGCATTTGAAGTCAAATAGGAACAATCATAAGGTACCAAATTGCATGTTCCTAGTACATATGGATATAGGTATGCATGTGCACCTAGCTGTCTTCTTGGTGAATTCTTACATTATATATGTGTTTGCACTTCTCCATTTCTTTGTAGAAATATCTCTTAAGATGTTGTTCTTGTCATAATGAAGCAGTGACAGTCCTCTGAGAGCCATGTTGTAGTTTTGTTTAAAAAAAACTGTGAATTTCTGAGTAGGCTGTCTACACTAAAGAGAGTTAAATCAGTGTAACTTTAACTAGAGTAGAAGATTCACTAATACATAAATAATGTGGAAATAACTGCTCTAATGGTTGCATTTCTCTACGAAGCATGTACTGAAAACAGTTACATTGTTGACTTAGTGATGATTAAATCAGTTCCATATGCAAATGGAGGCACCGGGCTGCATCAGGATGCTGGTATTATTTAAATATTTTGGTTTTTAAGGCTTAAGAACATTGGAAATGTCAACTAACGGTATCCAAGAGCAAAACAGAGTATTTTATCAACGGTGATTCTCTCCAAAGTCTTTATTGTCCACCATTTATTCAGTAGGCTCTAATGACAGAAGTAATGGCAATAATAAATGCCAGGGCACTGCTGGGAGTAAAGTGTAAAACAGTCGTTCCTGCATCTGATGTGTTGCACTGTTTTTCTTCCAGTAGGAATAAAAGGAAGCAATTCCTGTGCTCTCCCGATTGCCCCGAGCTCTTATCTTCTTGATGTTCAGGGGACACAGAAATGGCTTAAATTGTCTTTATCCTTTTAATGTAGATTCAATTAATTGAGGTTAATGACTGTGTGCTGGAACTTGGGGACTTGAGTTCATTTTTCAATATAGTTGTCCGGTGACACCAGCTGTATTTTTAGGGGGAGAAAAGAATATGGAAAAAAAAAAAAAAGAAAATAAAGATTGTATTATTGTGATTTAACTGAACATGATATGCAAAGAAGTGGAGTTGTTGCCTTTTGAGCAGGAACAAAGCTGTCGGATGCATCTGCAGAACTGCAATACACAGTTGACCAACCCCTTAAAAATGCTTTCATCACATCTGTTTTCTAAACCTTTACTCTTTAACTTAGTGTAATCAGCACAGAGTCTTTGGGAGCAGTAAATTGTGACTTGTTAGTACTTTGATGAATACTCAGCCTGTGATGTTTCTTCATTTTCTCTACATTAATATATCATGGCCAAAAGAGTGAACACAAAAGGAATTATTCCAAGGCGAGTGCAAAATTGTAAATTGCTGTCTAGTGAATATGGAAAATGATGCAATTGCATGATGCTTAACTTCGTATACCTTTAAAGTATTACCTAGAAGACTGCAGAAAGATTAGTCAGAAGAGTACTTCTCTAACCCTTTCTTTTTTTTCGTTTCCATTCACAGGATTTTTGAGCACTGGGGACCAAGCAGCAAAAGGAAACTATGGCCTCCTTGATCTAATTCAAGCTTTGCGATGGACTAGTGAAAATATTGGGTTCTTTGGTGGTGACCCGTTAAGAATAACTGTTTTTGGATCTGGTGCAGGCGGTTCATGCGTCAATCTGTTGACTTTATCCCATTATTCTGAAGGTAACCGTTGGAGCAATTCAACCAAAGGTATTATGCAGGTTGCAAATTTTGACAATTTTGGTGTCTGCATGCCACCACCATTAGTACTATGTGATGCTTTGTATATTCCCTTTGTTCTATGAACAGTTGAGTTCAGCTCAGTATTAAGCAAACTTTCTAAAGGCTGTACTTAGCCGCCTTCCCCCTCAGCTCTTCTGTGCATGTTTAAATTTTGGGTCACTTTCTTCTTTTTCCTATGGAGCTTTGTTGAAATGCTTTATAGCAGACTTCTGAACAGCATATGCTCAGTGTATCAGTTTTGTCTCTCTTCTTTCCTACCTAAGGGTGTCCTTTTTGGAAAACCAGTCAGTCATGCTCACAGTAGATGAGGTCATCTATATTCAGACAATCATGAAAGGCAAGTTTAGTTTCTCATGAGGAGCAGAATTTAAGGAAAACTAAAAAGACACAGTTTCTCTTTTCAGGCTAACAACTAAAATACTTAAAACTACTATTTTGTGTGAAGGAGAAGAGTACCTAGTTCAGAAATCTTTGGTCTGAAACTGCATAAGCTTCTACTTGCTGTCATCTAATTAAAAAAAATAAAAATGGTTGAATGTCTTGCATGCATGATCCAAAATTGTCAAAGCATCCAAGTTGCAAATGGATTTTCTTCTATATCTTTTCCTATTCCGTAACTAACACCTTTTCTCTCTACTTGAGGCAGACAGCAGGAAATTAAAAACAAGCTGTTTGAGGGCCCCCAATTTTTTATTCCATTAGCTTAGTATCGAAGTTCCACGTGGATTTTCTCATTTGCATGGCTATTGCTTATCGATCACATTACTTCTGTCTCACTGTTTTCACAAATAAATCCGTATTGTTGATTTTTACAAAGGAAATCACACTGTCACTGGGCACACAATCCCACACTGGTTTATATTGTTGTATCTTCATGGAAGACTAATTGGCCAGTCATAAAACAATAATTCCAGTGAGATTAAAATAGCTGTATTTACCCAACGCTGTGATACAGAACCCACTGAGGTCAATGAAAGTGACAGGTTCTTTAGGTCAGGCCTTTAAACTATTTTAAAAGAGAGAAATAAATGGATTCTCTTTACAAGAAGCATTACCCTGCAATCTGAAATTCACAGTGCTTCATCTTTTTTTTTTTTTTTTTTTTTTTTTCTTTTTTTTTTCACCAGAACTCACAAGAAATAACTTTCGGTGTGGAGGGTTTGGCTTAAAGTTGAATGAGACCTTATTTCTCTTCTTTCCTCTTACTTAATTTTAATCATAGAATCATAGGATATCCCAAATTGGAAGGGACCCAAAAGGATGATGGAGTCCAACTCCTGGACCACGCAGGACTACACAAAACTAGACCATAATACTAATCTTACTGATGCAATGTGGCATTCATGTGATATGCCACTATTTAAAATATCTGGACAGTCATGTCTTGCCTCCTATCAGGAAATTTTACTCTGTCATATTCAACACATATCCAGAATTCTTCCAGGAGCAGAATTTCTGGGGGGATACTGGTGCCATTATTTTCCAACATAACAGTTCAAAGGATCTGGAGGGAGGGTTTAAGGATGTGTATGTGAAATGGAGTTGTAAATGTCAGGGTTTCTTTTATAACAAAAGGAAAAAAACAAAACCAAAACAAAACAAAAAAAACCTTTATTGAATTTTGGATTAAACATGCCACCCACATGTACTCATTATATTTCACTTGGAGATTTTTAGACGTGTCACTAAAGAATTACTAAAATAATTTGGTCAGCTTCAAATAAGAAAAGCTGTTTAAATTTTTTTAAAATATTTTGCAATATACTAATATTTTCCAAACAAATTTTGTTGCAAATTGTTAACCAGTCTCTTTCATAAGATGCAAATTCAGTTGCTCTCTTTGCTCCATTTTCCTTTGGAAGGATCACTTGGTAGCTGAGGGGACACATTCAGCCCCTTTTAAGATGGTGCTGTTCTGTGCAGCCCATCTGCAAGTGGGCAGAACAGCACTCATCTTTAGAAAGCACTCTGAAAATGTAGATGAATAAATGCAAATTGCAAATTATTATTATTTATTTGGTGAGCTTTTGAATAGAAGTCACAAAGCGATATGGTCTGCTGAGCATTTAAATCTTCTTGCCATCAGTTTGAAGCCCGTAAGCTATAATAATCATGCACATTATCAGATAAAAATATATTTCTCCTTCCTGTGAGATAATGATCTGACAGAATGAAAATAATTTTTCACAGCATTATTCATTTTTTACCAAACAGTTTGAGACGAGGAATATTCCCTTAAGAATTTTTCACCAGAAGGGAGGATGTTTAGTTTCATTTCCTAAGAGAACTTTAAGGCTAGAGGACTTGACCACTTTTACTTAATCCAGTGTTCAATGTTTATATTCACTTAGCAAGCCATTGTGTTTAAAGCAGCATTTTTTAATACGTAGCCTACTCTTTCTGTCCTTCTTCAGAGATATTTAATAAAGCAATAAAAAGAGATTTATGCAATATGCAAAAAGAAACATTATGAAGTATCATGAAATGCATGTTTGTGAAAATTCAGTTTTGTCATTTTGTTACATTTAATATAATGCCTGGATCCTCTGGGGTAATTCCTCTGACTTTGCACTGATTTATACTAGCTCAATATCTGACCTTGTAAACATGCAGATATATTTTTACTTGCTTTATAGCTCCAGCTCTTTCTTATTTTTTACTCATTTCTTTCAAGGAAATAACATCTTGGATATGACTTCTCGTAAATTTAAGGAGAAGCTTGAGTTTACATATTTCAATCCCTACACCTATCTGATTTTAAGACTTGGATTTCACTTTAATACAGTCTAAAATGATTTGAAAATTCCTCATAAGCTTGTAAAATATTTCCTTATAGCAATTGATCCTTAATAACTTCTGAATGTGCAGAATCTGGTACTGCAGTATAGTTTGTAAAGACACATCTCTGACTTAATTAAGAGAATACGGAAGTATTTAATTTTATTTTTTTAATTGATAGAAATATGTTACCTATCAAAGTATATGACGTGTTTTGCATTATTGAAATCAAGTTCTGAAGTAAGCTGAGTACCTTAGCACTAATTTCTTTTGTGGAAGTACCCAGCTCTTCACCAAACATGGGCCAGAATATACATCCTGAGCAAAATTAAGTGAGGCCAAATGTCATTTCGTGTCAGTTCCTGACCAAAGTCAGTGGAATTACTCTGGGTACCTACAAAAGTAAGTAAAACCTAATTCTGAGCTATATGTCTTATACCAGTACGACTTACATTTGCAATGGACCATTTTGTATTACTTGTAGTGAGCTTTAAAAAGGTAGAATCCAGTGTAAAATACCTTCCAGTAGTAAGTCCTAAAGTTAATGATATGAACTGGATGCACGTCCATGGAAATGAAAAAAAAAAAAAAAAACCACAAAAAAAAACCAGAAAGACCACAAGCACCTACATATAATCTAAGTTTCTATTGTACTAACATTAAAAATGAGAATTATAGGAGATCAATTTTTCTGTCTTTTGTTACACTCAAAATTTCTTTCAGAAATGGAACTGTTCTTTCCAGAGGGAGTGAGAAAAAGCCCAAAATGAAAGGAATGCATGATATATAGGAATAAGATTGGAGTCTTCACCATGTTAAAGTCATTAGCAAAAAAATTAATTGATTTATTGACGACAAGAAGGGTGAGGCTTTACTTCATAACACACTCCAAAATGCTTATGGAGAGGAGAGGAAAAGGTCAATTTTAAAACAGTTTTTATTTCTATGAGTGGAATTCCTGATCCAGAATGCTAGTTAAATCAGCAGAAATTCAAATTAGTTGCACTGAAGTCCTTGGGATTTGCTACAAGTTTATATACAGAGCTGGTTCATGCTCTCTTTCCTAAACGAATACCTGAACATATGCTCATATCTCTGAATTACAAAGTTAAATAGTGTAAAATATACATTTTTCATGTTTCACGTGTGATCACTATAAACATTCATTAAAAAAACACTTTACAAGAAAGGATCTTGAACTCTCAGACACATGTAAATTTAATAGCTGCCTAGTACCTTCTCATCCATTGCTCCAAAACATTAACTTTTGCTATAATATACAGTTCAAATACACCGTACCTCTCAAACCAGGTTTAATCCCAAGGAGAAAATAAAATAGCAGTATATCAGTTTTATTTAATACGTGATCATATACATGCATGCTGATGATAGCTTGAAGAGACTTCCTGGCTTTTTCTCCAGCCTATAATGTGTTTTAAAGACAGGAGTTTCTTTCATACTAATAGCATCACTGGTCACAAGGTAATGCTGCTACTTTTTCTTTCTGAGTTCCTTTTGAAAGTCTGATCTTCAGCTGGACTACACAAGGGTAGAATCATTTGCTTCAGTTTCTGCACATATTGTGTTGATTTTGTAGACATTACCTGTAGACTTAAAGGCAGTCAGATCTCATCATCTTGTGTATTTATCTATTACTAAGATTGTTTTTAAGTATTTTTTCTGTTAAACTTTACTAGTGTTTCAAAGAACTTCTTTGAATCTTTCAAGTATATAGCTGTTTCAAGGTCACTTCAGTAGTTTTAAAATATTTCTCCCCACAGGACTTTTTCAAAGAGCAATAGCTCAAAGTGGAACAGCACTGTCCAGCTGGGCGGTTAGTTTTCAGCCTGCAAAATATGCCAGGATGCTGGCTACAAAAGTTGGTTGCAACATGTCAGACACTGTAGAACTGGTAGAATGTCTACAGAAGAAGCCTTATAGAGAACTCGTTGACCAGGACATTCAACCAGCTAGATACCATATAGCCTTTGGACCAGTAATTGATGGCGATGTGATACCTGATGATCCTCAGATATTGATGGAACAAGGAGAATTCCTCAATTATGACATCATGCTGGGAGTTAATCAAGGCGAAGGATTAAAATTTGTTGAAAATATTGTGGATAGTGAAGATGGCATATCGGCTAGTGATTTTGACTTCGCAGTTTCTAATTTTGTCGATAACTTGTACGGATACCCTGAAGGCAAAGATATATTGAGGGAAACTATTAAATTTATGTACACCGACTGGGCAGATCGACACAATCCTGAGACCAGAAGGAAAACACTGCTGGCTTTGTTTACTGATCACCAATGGGTTGCACCAGCAGTGGCCACAGCTGATCTTCACTCGAATTTTGGATCGCCTACATATTTCTATGCCTTTTACCATCATTGCCAGACAGATCAGGTACCTGCATGGGCAGATGCAGCCCATGGAGATGAGGTTCCTTACGTACTGGGAATCCCCATGATTGGTCCTACTGAATTATTTCCTTGTAATTTCTCCAAAAATGATGTCATGCTAAGTGCAGTAGTGATGACATACTGGACAAACTTCGCAAAAACTGGGTGAGTACCAGATAATGAATAATTTTATATAAAAACACTGCGTATAAGTAATTAATGCTTTCCCTTGAATATTTCCCTTGGAAATACTCACAGATGAGTAAGAAATTAAGAATTGGGTTACATAGCTGGGTAATGTCATTGAGTTCACTTATACGTTCTGGCAAAAGGAGAGAAAAATATCTTTGTGAGTAATCTGAATGAAGATATTTTAAACACCACATACACAAAAATCACTAGAAAAGTAATAAATTGACTGTTTAGCATATGCAGGTAGTTAAAAAAGTTTTACATTAATACATCTAACAACTTGAGAGGTTTTGACATTTTCACAAATCCCGCTTTTAGTTGTAGCTCAAAATGCTACTCCACCTTTGGCCGTTGGAGTCTAAGTCAGTATGTGTTACGTTGAGTTATGCCCTGCTGTGGTCTTTTCACCTCTAGAAGACCACAGATACTGTGTGTGAACTGAAATGCTGTGCTTCAGGTTACTAAAATGAAAATAGAAAAAGCTTAATGGCCTCTCACACTGGTTTCTTGAAGGCATTTGCCCACATCACCACACTGCTGGCAGTTTTTCCTCAGCAGTAAAAGATTTGTGTGAGCGATACTATCATTTTTTAGAAATAGAGAAGTGATGAATTCTATGTAACAAAAGATTATATGTGGTTCATTTGCATAATACTGTATCTAGCTGAGATTAATAAGACCTCTTCTTTTAAGAAATAATATGCTGCTCTGTCCAAAGGCAGACGTGAATGTTAAGTATAAGATACTAATTTTATATTTCCTTTTGAAATACTGTATAAAATTTGAGATTTTCTTTTTTAGTGACCCAAATCAGCCCGTGCCACAAGATACAAAATTCATCCATACAAAACCAAATCGTTTTGAAGAAGTAGCATGGACCAGATATTCTCAGAAAGACCAACTGTATCTTCACATTGGATTAAAACCACGAGTTAAAGAACATTATAGGGCCAATAAAGTGAACCTTTGGTTGGAACTGGTACCTCATCTGCACAATCTTAACGACATTTCACAGTATACCTCTACCACAACTAAAGTGCCATCAACAGATAATACTTTCAGACCAACAAGGAAAAATTCCGTTTCTGTTACTTCAGCCTTTCCTACAGCCAAACAAGATGATCCCAAACAGCAACCAAGCCCATTTTCAGTGGATCAAAGAGACTATTCAACAGAGTTGAGTGTTACTATTGCAGTTGGTGCATCTTTACTCTTCCTGAACATTTTGGCCTTTGCAGCATTGTACTACAAAAAGGACAAGCGGAGACATGATGTTCATAGAAGATGTAGCCCACAACGTACTACTACCAATGATCTCACCCATGCACAAGAAGAGGAGATAATGTCCCTCCAAATGAAGCACACTGACTTGGATCATGAATGTGAGTCCATCCATCCACATGAGGTGGTTCTCAGGACCGCCTGTCCCCCAGACTACACGCTAGCTATGAGAAGGTCTCCTGATGATATTCCCTTAATGACGCCCAACACCATCACAATGATTCCCAACACTATACCAGGGATTCAGCCCTTACACACATTCAATACATTTACCGGAGGACAGAACAATACTCTGCCCCATCCTCATCCCCACCCCCATTCACACTCAACAACCAGGGTATAGCCAGACAAGATGAAACAAACTTTATTTTTGATGGATTACAGTAGGTGATATTACTGAAGATTACTTGGTTTTCAACCTACAAGACTCTTACTATTTAAATATGGAGGAATATTATGTGAATATACATATCAAGAACTTTTGGGGTTTTGAAAAAAAAAATGAATTGTACATATATCAAATGAACTTAAGAAACAAAAACAAACAAACAGAAAACCACCCAACTGTTTGCAATTGCTTGAAACAGTTGTCCTGAATGATACTTTTTCATTCACATTCAAGTATTAATTTTCTGAAGATTTAAGTTACATAATGGAATTAGGCATGTGCAACACAAACAGGAAAGAACAAAGACTGAAAATTTTAAAAACCTATAAATATGCACAAGGGACACACTAATGGAATGTCAGATAATTTTCACCAATTTTTATTTGGACCTGTTTTATTGTGTAGACCATATTTACATATTTGAATAAGTACACAAAGCACCAATGCTGTTAAGGCCTTAGGAAGGGGCTCATGCTGAGATCTGCCAGTCAGACAAAGAAGTTTTACAGCCTGGCAGGTACAACATTATCACTTAAGTGCTGTCAGTATAAAAGTTGTGGGAATAAAAGAAACTGGTTATTTTTAGCACGATGTGCATGATAATTTATATGCTTGGTGGCTGTGCTGCTGATTAAGCCGTAATTAAAATTCTTCTCATCCCATTGGAGTTTTTAATAGAAGCTTTCTCCATCAATTGGCACAACCTAAGGAAGTTTTTTAAAGGGGCAAAAGTAATTACAGTGAAATATTTCATAGTAATTTCAGTAAAAGAAGGAATTGCAACAGTTCTAAGAGGTATTTTTGGAATTCTAGGTATGCAGTGGTGAAAACTCACTGATTTGAATCCCAGAAAAAAATCTATTTTATTAATGTTGTTTTCCCTTTCCACCTAAATAGTGTCTAACATTAACATAATTGTAACTCTAATGGAAACTCCTGTGGTAAAAGATTTATAATTTTCTGTGACTTAATTATAATATATTTAGTTCAAACTGGTGAGGTAAAGTGTGTCCAAAGATTGAATTGCAATGATATTTTGTGGTATAAAAACGCCCCAATATTACCACTCTGATTACATCTCTCAGTTTATTGTTTGAACTCATGTTGCATGTTACAGAGTTTACTTATGATACTTTAATATAAAGTTAATTCCCGTTTTGCTATACATTAGCCATTGAAATGAATTCGGTAGATCAGAAGAGGGTATGGAAGAACGGGGAGAGCGCCAAAACCTGGAAATTTTAATATCTGAATGCTACGTATGTTTGTGTGATTCAAAATGAGTGTTCTAAAATCAAAAGAAATTTTTCATTCCCTGTTGCTTTCCAATAATTATATACCACAGTCCTTTCAAAATGTTTGTATATGTAATCAGATGTACATTTATATAAAAGAAATAATTGAGATGGACTTAAGAGCACATCCCTGATAAATACTTTCTCTCTTACCTGTACTATATTTCTATTAGACTAAAGTTATGTGATTTTTTTTTACATTTTTTCAAATTACTAGCAATTTTGATAGTTTGTAAGATAATGCGAAGAACTTTCTCTGACAAACTAACTGCAGTAACAGAAACATTTCTTTTCAGTTACTCTTTTTCAAGAATGAAAGCTTATTACACAAAAAAAAAAATAATAAATTGTATACTACTTGATGGAAAATTACTTTGTACTTCTTGGCCATATTACTGGTCACTGAGTGAAATAAAGATAATCTGGATAACGAATATTATTCCAATGCTAAGAGACCTGATCTTTGCTCATTAAAGAGCTAAAATGTTTATTGCTGTTTTGTCATTTTTTAATGAAGTAATGGTAACTGTCTCAAATAAAGAGTAATATCTTAAGACCAGTCTGGTTTTTGAAGACATGGACATGCCTTCTGCAATTAACAGAACTGCATATTTACAGGCCAGTCCTAGCTGCTGTCATATCTTCCAAAAGCACCGACTTTATGTTACAGTATTACACAGAAATCTCTCCTGTCATTTTCAGAAAAAAGTTCAAAATATAAATATAAAAATGAAGACCAAAAAAGAAAGCCAGTGAACAGGCCTAATTGGAATAAATTTGCAGAAGTCCACAACAGAAAAAAATCACCTTGGTTTTATTTGGATGTGTTAACATTTATGGAACAGCCACTAGGAAGTTCAAAGCACGTTTGCTAACATCAAGCATGAACATTAAAAGTGAAGCTATAATCAAAACAAAATGCTGTGATTTCAGTCATTTTATTTAGCTAAAAAAGCCCACAATTGAAATCCGTGTATTCAATGAGTGCATCTCCCAGTCCCCAGTGTTAAAAATTAAGATCTTTTGGTAGAAGCAAAAACAGTATTGTCTTCAAAATCCAGGGCGGTCTGTGTGCAATTTCTGCCTGATGTGGTTGTGCTTTTAGACTGTGACCTGCCAATGTAAACCAATAAAAAAATTGTCTGCCATCTAATAATTATTGTTTGATAGGAAGATTGTATTTTGCTATGTTGATGAACAAAACAACAACAAAAAAAAAAACCACAAAAAATATTGATGGCCATAAAACAAGATATTAATGAAATATGATTTTATGTGCTTTTCTTAACTTTATCAAAACCAAAATAACTTTCTACTATAGTTTATTTGTGGCCATATATATATATATCTATATATACAGTATCTGGTAATTGTTTACTTTTATTAGTTACAAAATAAATGATTTAGGTAAACCAAGCATGACACTACACTTTATTTTTGTCAGCCAAGAGTATTTAAAATGTGAAAGATGAAGTCAACGATACAAATTTTGTAAGTCCTGCTTGAAAATAAGTTCACATAGGATGCAGATACTGTGAATGATATTTTAATGGCTACTTCACATCACAGCAGCTGGTCTTCCAAAAGGGAGGTGGTTTCCCACATCTTAAGATGACATTAAGAAAGACCAAGAGATGTTTTAGAGCTGAAGCATAATAAAAATAGAGGAAACGGTTTGGGAATATCGTCGTTACGCTTCATGGAATATAAGTTTGTTCTTTTTAAAATACTCATCTGTTTCATTTGTTTCCACCATGGCCTCCAAGAAAACAAAATCGAGTGTGATATTTAATTTCTTGTATCATCCTTGGACCACATTTCCAATAAAATGAAGATATTAGTCGATCTTTGGAAATTCAGTAAAAATATAAAAAGCCTGCATTTACTGCTTTCACACTTTTGTAAATATGTTTGCAGACCTTTGGAAGGAAATGTATTCTACCACTTTGAGAAAAAAATAACCATGGAATCATTGTCTCATTTAGCTATTAAAATTACAGGTAATATAATGTGCTGTGCTACATTTCTAGGAGAAATAAAGCAGATAAAAGTGCATTTTGCTCAATGGTATCTTAGTTGGTTCTATGTGGCATTCTGCACCCGCAGAAGAGCCATAGGGCATGGACGAACTACCTGAACGTAACATTCCATGGGAAGAGGTACTTCTTTTTGTTATCTGCACTAAGCATGGCCTCCTATGTTACAAAACTGTAATTACCAAATGTTTTGATTATTGAAACATACTGAAAACTGGAAAAATAGAGGTCTAACTTGTAAACATGTTGCAGCCTTAGAGACACCACTGCACAGAAATGCTGGGATTTCTGTTGCCATCTTCACTAAGAGCTGATAACTGAATTCCTAAGAAGCTGCCAAACATCATGGCATTCCTTTGATGTTTGGAAGTTGTTTTTTTCCCTGAGCTGTTGGTTTAAAATATTGGCCTTTGATCCATCTTTTTTTCCTACTAGTGGATTGTTGCCGATGATCACTCTTTAGTAAAAGCTAACATTAGATAATTTAATTATTGTTGTGAAAATGTGCAGCCAAATAAATGAAATGAAAGGGAAATTCCCTGCAGAGGTTTTGTTATTTTTATTCAAAGCCCTTGTTAGAATAGCTGTTGAGGGAGTTCCGCTCTTTTTCTTGGTCTATAAGCTAAGGGACATTCTCTAAATAACATCAGAAATCTCTTTTTCCATGTGAAATATTAACACTATAAGTGTAAGTCCTTTTGAGGTCTCCCAATAAATTTGAACAATTTGAAACACGGCTTTTACTTAAGCGTTCCAATTCAATTTAAGTCTGGCACCTGCACACATGTGTATGCAGACCAAGAATGAGCAGCATTTGATGAGGACTTCAAGAGGACTGCACAGCAGTGAGTTAACCTTCAGTTCTGCACAAAGCACCTTTTCTTTTAGGATCTCTTAATGCCATCGTAGAATTGATTTCTTAGTTATAGATTCAGTAAAAACTTAACTTTGTGAAATAGGAAATTGTTAGAAAAAGGTAATGAACTTAAAACTGTCTGGTGGAAAATGTTTAGATAAAAAAAAACGTTAAGAATCACCTAAAAAGAGTAGATTTTATGCGCAACCTGACTTCATTTCTTTTTGTTAATATTATGATTCTCAGTAATTCATATATATATGAAACTATCATTGCTTTAATAAACTTTATTTTCTAAAAGGAAATTAGATATTGTATGGCAAGTAAATTGTGGATTAAAGCCAACTCTGAGCTTAATTTCCCTCTCTATTGGGATGAATGGCAAATAGAAGAGTAAGAAATTCGTGCAAATCTTAAATGCTGTGCTTTTTTTTTTTTTCATTTGAAGATAAGAGTAACGTCAGAGCAGTTAAAGCAGTGCATTTGTTTGTTACAGTATATTTGCTTGTACATGTATGAATCTCTCTTTCCATGTGCTTACCTGCAGGCAGTACCCCAGCCAATAGAGGAGCTTTCTAGAGACAGAACCAAACAGGAAACGTTACACTTTTTCGTCATGCAGATTCAGTTCAAAGGTAGATATGGAGGTAACACTACTGCCTCATTCTGCATTCTGAAATATTACTGACCAGATGCTTAGCTGATTACATTTACTTTATTACCAGCTGAATTAGTATTTATCATAGTACCATTGAAATCAATGAAGCCCTGGCAGTTTACACCAGTTATAGACCTGCTCCTGGACCTTTAATGTTCATCATGGCTCATCTCACCTTCCTCTTTTGCGCATCTTCTCACACACGTGAACATGCACTCGTAGAAATTAATATAAGCATAACTGTCTGATTTATGATCACCATCTGGCACTAAAAATGTGCTTTAAAGTGGGTTGATAGTTAGTTGCGTAGAAGCCCAATATTCAGGAAAAAAGAAGAGCCTTCTACACGTAAAAACTCCTGCTAATTACATTGGTGCAAAGAAAAGGTCTGTAACACGGTTTGTGACATTAACATGCAATAAGAACTTTTATGCTAAGAACTTTTAAATAATGAACATTCAGCCCTGTGTCTGATCTTCAGATCTATATGTTGATCTGTATGTCAAAAAATCAATGACATGTTACAGCAGTTGTAACTCTAATCTCTGTGCTTTTCTCTGCCTGATCAGTAGGGAAACAGGCACAAACCGAGCCACAAGTGTGCTGTAAATTCAGGCCAGAAACAGTTGAATTTTCTCTGTCACTTGAATTTTCCCATCTCAGTGTTAGCAACTCCAGGCATTCAACATTTATGAGATTCTCTTTAGAATGGTGTGATTTAAATAATAAATGTGGAGTTCTTAAGTTTGTATGGTTTGTCACTTAGTATTTTGAGATTTTCAGCCATAGAGCTGTAAAAGTAACTTTTTCTAAAATGGCAGTTGATAATACTGGCCACTGGAGTTAATAACAATGCTATGGCTAAATTAACAAAAGGTTTGTGAAAGCTGATCTCTATGAGCCGAGTTATTCATCTCTCTGCGAAGAGGAGTGCGAATGATCGGGCATTCACATTTAGCCGCCAAATACTGAGCAGTTCTTTCCAAAATGATAAGTCACCATGGCATTGCAAGGTCATACCTCAGCTGATGTTCTAATGTACACTATCTTTCAGTGAGTCTTAAAATGTTGCTCCAAGCACCGTGTCTGTGTGGCCATGGCTCTGGTATGAAGGACAGAAATCTTGAGGCTGCAGATCAGCCATTGGCCATGCCCAGTGCAAAATACTTGATATAAATTTTCCCTGGAAGAAAATGGGAGGTGGGGCAGAACTAATCTGGCAGGAAGCAGTTTGGGATAGTGAATGTGTAAGATGCCTATTTCATCCATTAATTTGTAGAAACATCTTAGATAGTAACATACAGTAATTAAAATTGTATGAAAGGTTCTAAAAGTAATACATGGTTCGTTTGTCTCCAAGTATATTTTCAGAAGTCATGCAATATTTTGATAATTGATAATTGTGATATGGTTGCAGTATTGTTTTTCTGCCTTTCACAAGATTAATATTGTGTAATGGTGACATTTGGCTAAGCAGATAAATCCGTTTACACACAGGTAAGTCTTGAGCAATGTCAATGAAGTGGAAACTTGAATCTTCTCAGAAAGAGATAAGTAATATCCAAAACCAACTACTCTTGGGTAGTTAGTGGCTGTTCTTATGTTAAACTCTGTACTGATTTTTTCTTTAGCATTCATCAATTTGCCTTATTTTTTTCTCTCCAGTAAGTGAAGTAAGTATACCATGATACTTCTTCATAGAAGACAAAGATAATATGAGCCATTGTTTTCTTCACATGAATCATGACTTTGGTGGCCAAGATCTGAAAAAGTGATAAAAGGAAAATAGCGAGACATATTTGTTTTGCTATTTTTTTCTTCTTCTGTAGGTGTATTCTAATATCTTGATTGTTTCAAGGCTCACAAAAAAAAATATATATATATGTATACTATAATACGTATGTATATTATACTATATTTATACTATATATATACACTATGTATTTTATATATGTGTGTATATATATGTGTATATTTTATATATATATGTGTATATATGTGTGTATATATATATATATATACAGGAAAATATACAACCATAGCTGCCACAGCCAGAAGCCTTGTTGGGAATTTTCCTCTTTCCTTGTCCAGGAAGAAAGGATATAGTTAAATCCATAAAAGGAGACTTCTCCAGAAATCCATATGTAACTGTAGCTCTGAGACACATCAAGGAACTGAAAAAAATGCTTGCAAATTCTGATCTGTTTGGCAGGAGAAGGAACAAAATATTGTCAAATTTAATATAATATTGGTAATGTTTGTATATTTGGCATTCCATTAACTATGTTCTAGAAACATGTAATCTTTTTTCACAAATACAGTGTATCTTAAACCTAAAAGGCCTACTTAGTTATCAGAGCTTTGATTGTGTGGTGATAGTGCCTGTGGCTTTCCCTTTATCCTACACTTCTCTTGGTTACACATTACAACTCAGTTCAGGGATATTTTTTTTTACTCTGTTTTTGTGAGTGCTTCATTTTTAATTTTCTCATTCATTTGTCATTTATGCAAAAGTACATTATCCAAATCCTTTCAGTTACGATTTGTTTTCATTTTTTTTCTTACTTTCTTTTTTAAAAACGTCTGTGATAAGCACAATTTTATTCTTCTTGATGCCCGTTCTTGTCATTGTAACTACTATCTCACACAAATGCAAATATTTCAAATATTTTAAATGTCTGCTCAGAGTGGAATTTTGGTTTATCTTGTTTTGTCGTAGTTGCGTACCCACAGTTGTTCATAGATAATCTCCTGTCTGTGAATGTAGTGTCTGGACATAAACACTTCTCAGAACAGTTCTGGAGATGAAACTCCTCTATTGGCTTATGAAATTCCAGCCACGGAAGTTGTGGTATTCTGGATAGTGCTGGAAATCAGTCTGCTCTAACTAGTATCTCTAGTGACTAACATGGCCAAGGCCAGCTGCTCATGAGTTGGAAGAGCTCCTTCAGATGACAATAGGCAAGTTCCAGGAAGTTCACACCATCGCTGAATTATCTCCATGCACATGCCAGATGGTAATTTGTCCTTTGAAAGTTGCTGGAGGTACAATTTCACAGACTAAAGCAAACCAAGACCTGAGGCAAGCATATGCCTCCAGGAATAAGTAGTGACTTGTAATGTCTGCTGTTTGTTAAAGGGTTTATAGCTCGTGGCCATGCTTCAGACAAGTGTTGATGTATTTTCACTAGCTGTGCAGACACTAAGACCTCTGTTCTGAAGCAGGGTTTGTCACTGTGCCCATGATGGTGCCACTGAGCCAAGATCACGCTAACCCCACTGCAGTAAACAGCAAATTTTCCTCTGACTGCACCTGAGAAAGATGTGCCCCTTCCATTGTGGGAAGGAATGAGCTACAGGTGTAGCTTAATTTGATTTTTTTAAACTATTTATTTTAAAATATTTATTTATTTATTCATTTTCAAAGCACAGAAGGATGGTTTTCTAGTTTGGATTGTGATGTGGGAGGTGTTTTTGCTGAAGATTTTTGGCTGGATATAGAAGATTCTCAGAATTAAATTCTTCTTCCTTAGATTTAACTACCGACATCAAGTGCTTAGTGTAGGGAAGTTGACTCGACCTTACATGAAGTTAATTAGAGGAAGAATTTTAGTATTGGGTAAATCATACTCTACAGGTGTATGTAGGGGGAACCAAAAGTAGCTGAATTAAATCCAATCTTTTTTTCCTTCAGGTGTCTTTAACTATGAGGCGCTGAAATCTTCTTAGGAGATAAAGAACTCTCTCCTATTTTATTTTATTTTTTTAATATATACATATGCAATTTATATATATACATAAATATATATGTAGTTGTATAGGTCAGAATAATAGCTTTTTATACCCGCTGCTTATTTTATTACTACAGTGCCTATGGCTGAGGGAATAAGACCAGCAGTGATAAGAATGAAATAGCAAAGGCTCTGAAGCAGCATGAAGCAATGAACAATCCTCACTTTGAAAACCTTATAGCGAAGAAGCTTTCCAATGGTAAGCATAGTTACGACTGGAGCTGGTTGCCTGCGGCATTTGTAGCACAGAAGGCATTTCAGAACAGATTCTGCCTTGAGATGGGTAGGCGAGCTGAAGATTCTTGTCTTATTTCTTCCACTTCTCTAAATAGCTCTCGGATTAGAACAAGCTTAATAGCTGAGACATTGATATATAGTTTACAAGAATTGTTAGTTCCATGTTATTTTATTCTGTGCAGTGTTACTTGGTGAGTAGTAAGCTCACTCAGTAGTGAGTTAGCAAAATGGAACTGAAGAAGAACAGAGAAATGCCACAGAAAGGTGGGCAAAGAGAGGGAAAGAAAATTGATGCTCAGCCCATAAGAGGTTAATTTTGGGGATCAAAGCATTACTGAGCAGCCTGGCACACCAGTAGAAATGAAGTTGTCATTGCACTTTGTGAGGCTGATTTTCACTAATTTGGGCTTGCTTGATCAGCTAGACTAATGGTTCTTCTCTCAAGATAGCATGGGTTTAGCTGCATTTAACATGCGTTATCTACACCTATCCAAAAATACTTCTTCTGGTGCAGTGGGGTTCTTTTTTATGTGATAGAGATTCTTCTTCTAGTTCTGAGTATGTTTGTATGCTTCATGATTTTGCCTAAGGACTATAAGAGGTGGTAGGAAAGTTTAGTAAGAGAGAATTTATATGTGAAAAGGATACAGCTTGTAGTT
This sequence comes from Meleagris gallopavo, assembly GCF_905368555.1. Taxonomy (NCBI): domain Eukaryota; kingdom Metazoa; phylum Chordata; class Aves; order Galliformes; family Phasianidae; genus Meleagris; species Meleagris gallopavo. The sequence continues at coordinate 18,132,088 of NC_139414.1, read as the reverse complement.
TCAAAAACTGACCAAAAGCTGCGAGGTTTGATTAACTGTAAGCAGTGCGAAAAGATATTTGTTATATCTTATATAAGGTTATAATGTCTCAGCAGCACTATCTTAACCTGTGCTGAACACGAAGATGTACAGCAGACAGATTCATGTCAAGCACTTGAAGAGCTTGAGTATTGAGTATGAGTATATGAGTATTTTTAGACTTGTGTGTGGTTTCTGACATCTGTTTGGCAAGTACCTAAGACTGTAAAGTTTATAAAAGCATGCTTTAGAGCTATACTTCATTTAAATTATTGTAAAATTATTAAACTGGAAAGAGGACTGATTATTGCCCTGTACATCATTAATATTTTGAAGAGAACTATGCAAAGTGTGATGGTTGGTGTCCAGGAGTTACGTAAATGCTGCAGCTGCATTTGCTCAAACCTCTGATCCTCATCTTCGGAGTTGCAATCAGTTTAACTGAAAAACAATGAGAACAAACCAAATAAAACTGATTGCAATATTTGCTACACACTGAGGTCAGAGAGATGTAAAAGCTGATGCCTATTGATGGCTTCATTGACTATGAAACTACTGAACATTATCCATTTAGGAAAGAGATCAATACGAAAAGCATCAGCTAATGGGGACTACCTGTGGTGCAATCACATCAAGTGTACGCCCATTGTGTTTTCTGTGAGGCTTCTGTAAAACCAGTTTGTCAGAAAGATCAGAGGTAACAGCTACAAAATTCTGAGTGTCAGGAAACAGCTGTGAGTATTCATGAGACTCATTGAAACTGATATCTTCCAGAGACTCTCTATTTAAAGAGTTTACCCAGATTTGCTATCCAGTTAACCAAGGTGCAGACTGTGGTTTATGGTAGAATTCTTTGGATTAAGGATTGACGAGATTTCACATTTCTTTAGGAAAAAAGTAACTTTTTTGCTACTGTGATTGGAATCTACCTATCATTCCTAGCATCAGTCATATGTGCATGGCATTTTCTGAGTAGTGGAAAGGAGTTTGGGCAACATGCTTGCATGATATCTTTGTTGGCATTCAGAGAGTTAATGAAGGGCACTTCTAGGAAATGGCAGCTATCTTGGCTATATCCCTGCTGACAGGAACTTACTGGCTACTTTTCAGTTTGTTATTACAATTAGATTTGCATTACTATCTACTTTTTTTTTCTCTCACCAATCTCTTAGGTTTATGGTAATGGAATGTTCTTGTTCAAATTTTGGATGCAAAATATCTTTGCCTTTTTTTTGTGTGTGTTAATGACAGAACAAACCTAGGATATTACTGGGCTGTTACACAAATGCAGTTCAAGTTGATTATTGCAGGCCACACCGCAATACAATAGAATATGTAGCATTATGACGGGATAAAACAATCAATCATATATAGACCACAAACACTGCAGTCTCCACAGCACCTCAGTCTGCCTCAGCAGTGCTAAAGACTCAGTAGGACATCAAGAAAGGTTATGGAAGGCAGCACTGCCACTGGAAAGCACTTTTTTCTGCAGGCTGCTGACGACAAATGGTCACAGATGAATTCATCAGGGACATTTCCACATGGCATCCGCAGCCATCAGAAGGGCAGCAGCAGGGAACATCTGAGGAGCTTATTTCAGATTCTTTCACAGTTATGATGGTCTGTGGTCTTACGTACTGTGGAAATAGAGAAACAGTAAATTAAATCTTGGTAAAATCTTAAAGAAAAACAAGCAGACATTTTCAATTTCAATCTGAGCTGTTGGCTTGCTGCTGACCATTGCTTACAGATATTACAGCAGAACTGCTGTGGTTTTGCTGCACACTTGGTGACAGTGGCCGGAGCACTCAGGTGCTCACTACCAAAGTAGAGCATGTGCAGGAGATTCCTCAGCCTCATCTTTCCCATAGTCTGCGATCAATCCATAACCCTAGGTAGGTGCTGAGCTTGTCTCCTGAACGTTCATTCTGGGTTTGTGTCTGTATGGTCAGAGCCTTTGTGTGGGCAGAGAAAAATGGTTCTATTATTAAGAGCTGAACTTGGAATTTGCAAACGGCAAAATTTTGGCACCCTCTGAAGTAAACCGTGTAGGGTTGGCTGTGTTCATTCTTGAATGGGTTTTTAAGATGGGATTAACTAGAGATAGCTGTACAGGTGAAGAGTCTTGTTAGAAGTCAGGGAAATAAATTCTATAATAATTTAATCATTTCTTTATTAGTTTTAAAATATTAATTTTTCAATGTTAATATTTCTTCTGGTCAAATTTAGCCTAAAATATAAGTAACATCTACATAAAAATTGTTTGTGTGTGTATATATATTGTGATAATTGTAAACTATATTGCAGTTGTTCTGACTGAATCAGTTTAAACTTGGTATGTCTTCAACGAGTAACAGGAAAGGAAGAACAGCAATAATATGTTGAGTCCTGTAATCCACACAACCTGAGATGCCTGCTCGCAGAGTATGGTCTCCAGCATCTACACGCTCTTCCAGTTGAATCGTGAACAAGTAGTAACCTCAGAGTTGCTTTGAATTAAATTAGCAGTGTCGTCTCTGCAGCACCATGGTCCATCTGAGGTGGGGAGGGGACAGAGTACCCCACTTTTTTCACTGTCACTTTTCCATCTGTGCAGGATGGAGCAGAGACAGAATGGCACAAACTCATTTCACCTTTACCAGTGATCCCTCTTGCTGTTCTTTGAGAGGTTTGTAGCTCGTGCCCAATTAGACAGGAGTTAAAATCAGCAATTAAAAACACTAACATTTTAGTTTAAAAAGCGGAGGCAGACTGGAACAGTCCAGAGCAGACAGCAGGGTCAACGGCAGACGTGGTCTGTAAATTGACTCTGTCTGGTATGAGCAAACTAGGTAACTGCTGATTAGGCAGGTCCTGTGATGTGCCTTTTGTGAAAACAAATTCAGGCTGTAGCCTTCCACACACAGTACAGCTGATGATGAGTTGTTAGTTAAAGGTCTGAGAAAGCAGCTTTCAGACGCTGGGCTTGTCAGGAAAAAAAAAACAAAAAAAACACGAAACAGCAGGAGGGGGCACAAGTAATGAAAACAAATGTACACGGAGAGCTGGATGGGTAACACAAGTGCAGAGGTCAACAGCGTGATGTGCCCTGAAGTGTGTGGCAGGAAACTGTGTAAAGTTAAAGCTGACCTGGGACACTGGAATAGTTTCCATGTGTTTATTACTTGCTGTGCTCGGGTCTTGATAGGGCAGACATTATCGGTTATGCTTTTCTTCCCCCATGCAGGGTGTCACAGTTTTGAGTTACTTCCTATCGCTGGAGAAAGCTTGTAAAATTGTAGTGGCAGGTACAGGTGGAAGCTTTGCTGGGGGAGGCTGAAGTGTTTCAACATGTGCCATCACCAGCCAGCCAGGTCAGCAGGAGGGCGGTGGTGGTGGGGAGAGCTGTTCAGGGTGAGTGACTGCAGAACTGTTTCCTTTCATTCAGCACGAAGGTGGTTTTTGGCAGCTCTTAATGAATCCCTTCTCTTATAAATGAGTAGCAGGAAAGAGAACCTTCACATTGCTGTTGACAACAGTTTTTTCACAGATGTTGTGAAGAAGTCTCATATCACAGAATGGCTTGGGCATGGTTGTACCCTCCAGGCTGCCTGGGGCCCCAACCGAGCTGGTCTTGAGCACCTCTAGGGATGCGGCACCCATAGCATCTGGGCACCTGTGCATTTTCATCAGGTCTCATTTCTACCTGTCTCATATTCACAATTCACAAATTCACTGACAATTTCGAGGCCATCTTATTGATTTGCAGGTTTTAAATGATTTTCTGACTGGGAGATTGGGCTTGAATAATAGAAGGAAATAAAAGGGAAGGAACTTGTTGATTTAATTCTTGAGAGTGTGAGACTTCAGTCTAGCATTAGGAATAATTCTGATTGTTTTTCTAATTACAGTTTACTCAAAGACAAGTAATTACAAATTTTACAAAAACAAACAAAAAAAACCAGGAACTCAAGGCAAATTATTATAGTTATTGACTTACTCTACAAAAGGCAGCTGCTGTAACTTCACGTGCACGTCCAGTATCGGCTGCTCATCTAATAAGCTTTGGAAAACCAGCTCTGACCACTTCAAGAAATACAGAAGCGTAGCAAAAAGTGGCATTGATGTTTCAGTAAGTGACATTCTCTCTGAGTCAGCAGGAACAAAATGCTATGGAAGCATTGGAGGCCCTAGGAGGCACCACTTCTAAATAAGGCTGAGAGCCAAGACCCAACATCTCATTAAAAGTGAGAGGCTCTCCGATGCACGGACGATAAATATGTATATGTGCTTACAGACTGCACAGAGCCCTAACTAGCAGTGGGGAAAGACAGCAACATTTTTTTTCTTTGAAGTACATGTGAGCTTAATAAATGCTATTGGATATTTCTGCAAGATAGCTCTAAACAAAGTATTTTGGGTCTCTTAAATAGGAGTCCTGTTGTAGCATCGGATCTTCCTCCAGGGAAGTTCTCTGCACGCTGTTGCTCCAGTTGAGCATAAGGCTTGTATTTTTTTATCGTCCTGTGCCAGGAAGTCATGGATGTTGCCACACTTGTGGTTAAGCCTCTAACCAAGGTGTCACTACTGGTGGTCTGGGTGTCTTGCTGCCAACCGCTGAATTCTGAAGAAGAGTTCATGTTCAGATTTAGACAAGGAGGAATCATAGGCTGGAATTAAAACTGCATTTCCCATTTGGCTTTGTTCTGATCCACGATTGTTCTCACAGTACAGTTAAAAATAAAATGACCTCTTTCTTTTTCTAGCTGCTGTCAAAATTGTCATTCCCCACCAGATGCCCTAACTTCCCACTGCTCCCCGCTGGTACTGCTGCCCCTGTTGTCTCTCCGTCCAAAGAGTTTCTGAACAAGAGACAAGCTTTTATGGAGCCTGGCAAAGCTTCAGAAGGGAAAAGGAAAAATCGATACTGCTTCAAAGCCAAGTCTTTGCTTCAGTGAATATGACATTTGCCCTTTCTTCACTAGGGGGAAAAACAACAAGGACACTTAGGCCGGCAATGGAAATAGAATGAACAACAGAGAGACCTTCCAGGTTTGACATGTAAAGGGAAATAACTTTGTAGTTATTGTCCCTGTTTGGTGACATCAAAAACAGGTGTAGAGTGTAAGGCGGTGCAGGCTGAGAATGAAGTGGAAAGTAACACAAAGTCAAAGAGAAGAGCTGAAGGAATTTGGAACAAGTGATAATGGACTTGGCTGAAAAGATGGAGAATGAAAGACACTGCGCAAAGGTGAAGTCCATTGTTGTACAATCAAATTAACTATTAAATGTCAGCTGCAAAGGTGCACTGTAATATTAAAAGGACCTTCCAGTAAGTTTTACACCATTTTGACAGCTTTACAGCTACTGAAAATGTCCATAGAGCCTCACAGTTTGCTAATTAATGGCCTCTCTGTAAGGATGAAGCAGTTCAGAAACTTTGAAAGAGAAGCTGGAAATACCAATTAAAGAAATGGATGCTTCTGCAAAATCAAAACAAATTTGAAAAACACTCACTTGTATTTTTGGAGGATTAACAAAGAATTAAACTAAATATAAGCCTTAGAAGTTTGCTCCAATTCTTTTCCATGTCCAGGTTTTCATTAATTTCATTTTAGAGCTGGTTATAACTCCCTGATTCCATTCTAGTTTGACTGTGCCACTCCTGAGCTAGTTTTCCAAGTTGTGTTGTTTTGATGTTTCTAATTTGTGTCATTTACCACATGGAATTTTATGGACCTGTTTGCTTTTGAAATAGGATCCATCATTTAAATGTTGTATCATTGTTCAAAAATACTTTTTTTTAATGCGAAGCTGTGCCTTCAGCTGCTACCAGCAGTAGTTAATTTGCGGCACCTAAATTCCCTGCTGAGTGGGTCAGCTGCTGCTGTTGCAGTCAGGTAACGGAGCATCATCCTTGGTGAATCAAATAGCATGGCTTCTGAGGAGCATAGGTGTAGTGCAGCAGGACAGTCATGTACTCATACTCTGACCCCTGTACTAGTGCTGGGCGAGAGTTCTGCAGCTACAAGAATCAATAAAAATGTATTGATTTCTCTGTACTGTCATAAAGCTTGTCTGCTCTCATCTCCAGTTTGCAAGCAGAAAAAGAAGACTGTAAAACTACATTTGTCTTAGGCTTTCTCTCACCTCCCCCATTCCATGCTCATCACTCCAGAGACCAAGATCTGTTTCTAACATGCTGCCCCAGCTGCTCTATCAGCAGCCTACTCTTTTAACACTTTGTGTTGGAAAAATAGCTGGTTTTGAAACTAAGTAAGTGCAGGGGGATTGCCTTGAAGACTAAAGGTGAGTGACTTCTCCGGAGCTTAATACATCCCAGTGCATGCAGAAAAGGGTAGCCAAGGACAAATAATGTGATGAGGAGTTCATTGTCTCTGCAGGTAGTGCAGGTCTGCATAAAGTTTCTTTTGCAGGCCATTTCAGATCCCTTTGAAACTGATGTTTTCTATTCTAGGAGGAAAGTGGGTAGTGATCATTGATATGAAGAATGTAGGAATGTCCTCCACTGCTGGTAACTAATACTTAATTTCACAGCAACTGTCACCTAAAACCATACCTGTCAAAAGGCAGCTGTGCAGATATGTGCAACTGGTGTTCATGCAGATTATTTGGGAAGCTTGGCTTCAAGCTTCTGGGATAGATGCAATAATTTGTCAGCTATATAATCAGTTGATTAAATCCCAAAGTCCTGATAAAATGCAGAATGCAGTCGTGGAACAAACAGACTGGAAAAGATTCACCCAAACGATGGAAGTGCAAGACCTCTGCACATTGTTGAGTACAGTTTGATATTTCCATAATTTCACTGCCTGAACTGCAGTATCACTAAACAATATTTATAATATCTAATATCTGTAATATTAGAATCATTAGAATTAGGGTGCATCTTGCAGCATTTAAAAGCATCAGCCTTGGATCCTTTTGTTTCTGTGGAGAATGAGGACTTTGACACTCAGCTGTTCCTATCCATAAGGTCCCCAGCTGCACCAATTTTGATAGAAATATTTGCAGTGCAGCAGAGTAAATACACAAGTGACCAGTGTGATACACACATGTGACTACTGGTCAAATGACCAACTGTGCCTCTATCATCATCAATATTTAAATTATGTGTTACTTAATGTAAGATATTTGTGGCACAGGAAGTAGGCACTGCTTTCTGCTCTACCAGCTGAAGGGCAAGGCAGACCTGCTAACAAATAGGAAAATCCAGGTTTATCAGCCCTACTGCTTTAGTGACTTTCCTTGCATTGATGCTTCAAGCAAGTAATTCTAAGCATGTGACATTATAAATGTATGCTATTGAGCTGTTTTATGCAGGATGTTGAGTCAGACTCACACATAGTGTTATTACTGAGGTCTGCAACTGCAGACCCGGAGAAGGAAAAGGGAAAATTCCTTTGTGAGCAGTTAGGAAGGAAATACAGGTGGGTCCCTAGAAGGGAGTTCTTTGGGGGATCTCTGCAGTTCAGCTGGCAATGAGAATGAAGAGAAAAATAAGAACGTTTTTGGCATGCTTTTCCAGAATATATTGTATGTTTTTATTGGTACTTTATTTCTTTTCCCTAGTGGGATCAAATCAAAATCCCTACTGGATTTTCCTGTTAGTGGGATAATTACACTAGAGCATGGTAGCAAGATAAAAGTATTGTGTGTTGGTCACTAACGTGCTGGTATATTTTCTGATATTTCAGTATTCAATTGACTTGTGCATTATGCTTAATTGTTTTTAATATAAAGCAACATATACAATATGAAGTAAGAAAAGGTTGGGGAAAAGGTGTGATCTCTATATCTGTGGCAGTTGGTTCCCACAAGAACCTGCTCTAACAACATTACTGGGGCTTGCAGGTGCAAGGCCCTGTGAACAATAAAGAAAGGTGTGAAAACAAGGGGAAAACACTGCCTCAGCAGCTGTTGTGAAAGAATGGAGAGCTGCAAATAACAGCCCCTCTGTGCTGCTAAGGTTGAAGAGCCTTGTACCAAGGCACAGCACAACACCCCACATTCAGTTCCAGGTCAGGCAGATGTGATCTCATTGTGTTCAGTGTCTCATCTGTGCCCTAGACTTGCGCCATAACCCTGCAATGGAATAGGTCAACATAGCCTTTACATCAAGATATATGTGCAAGCCACTATATGCTTGGGTGTTGAGCAGGCTTTTTAAAACAGTTTTTATAAAAAGAAAAGGAATACAATTCTTCCCAAATAAATGGACACAAACTCACATCTCTTCCCTCCCTTCCATGCAGACATCAGGATTCTATAGCCCACAGATAGAATTGTGCTGGCATACGTAAAATATAGCCCAATCAAGCTCGTGAAACAACCCAGATTTTAGAGATGAAGGTCTCTAAACTGGGAGAGTTCTGCTGCTGACCTGCAGACAGTTAAAGCCCACGACTGTTTGCTCCAGCACTGCAGTTGCTATGGCAATTCATATAGACAAAAGCAGTAACCTTTCAGGTTACAACCAGGTAAAAAACTAGGACTTAAAATATACTCAGAAACAAACAAGAAGCTGATATAGCTGCCAAAGGATCGATATACTGTGTTCTCTGTGTCTAATACCATTTCACAGCCAGGCAGCTGCATTCTGTATGAGCTGCACATTCCCAGTTCCTTTGAACAGTTGCACCACGTAGAGCACGTAACAGCAACGCTGCCTTTGTAAAAAAACAAAACAAAAACTCTTGTAAAGAAACTGGAAAAAGAAACAAATGTCCAAGCAGGCAACGGCTATTTGGATCCATAAAAATGTAATTTTGATGGTGTCTGAGTCCAGACTCTGTTGGGATACGAAGAAAATCAAGCACCTGCAAATGACAAATCTTCACAACAGGAGAAAATCATGCGAGTATGATGGGATCGGATGTGTTTTAAGATAGCAGGCTGGACGTCATGTTTTCATTTAATTAGTGAATACATCCTGTTCACGCTCCTGAGATAACGGCACCTTAACACTGCATTTAAAATATGCTTCTCCAAAGAAGTGGAATTGGAAAAGACAACAGGGTTGTCAGCAGCTACTTTTATACAAGCACATAATCTTAGTTTTGTCATCTCCAGTAATGAAGCTAGTGATATAAATGTGAGATCTAATGAATGGAGGCCACAGATTTATCACACTATGGCTCTGGTACATTGCTTACAAACACCATTACAAAGTACAAAATATCACACCAGAAAAACAGATAAACGTATCTGAATCTTCTTCAATCCCTGAGTTCTTTTTCCTCATGTATGCACAAAGGGACCCAAATAGGTTACAAAGATGTACTCAGCTCCTTTTCCCACCAAGCAGTTCATAGGTCTTTGAGCTAACAAAACCAGAAATGCTGCAACAGCAGAACTGTGGCACGACATCTTCTTTATAGGACACTATCAAGCCAGAAATGTTGACTGACAGCAAAGCTGCAATGTGAAATCAACAGTGATCTGTCAGCTTTCACTGACTGTCATAGCAGGATTCTCCTTGACTGTATCAAGAGCTTGACCAAGTAATTGTTAACTTTGAAGAGTGTCATTGCAGGGGAGAAGTGTCTGCATCTCCTGTCAGATCCCCTTCGCAAAGCAGTGTACTGACACAACTCAGTACTACTGTAACGTTTCATTTCCTCGCCCTGCCTTCACATCTTCCTTCTCACAGAGTTCCAGAAATACCAAATAAATCAAAGGTATAAGAATTTATGGAACCCAAAGCAGCACTGATTTTTGGAATGACTTAATGATTGTATATGGGTACTAATAAAAGGCAAAGGTTCCCTGAAGCTGCAGGCTATAAAGTGTAGTGGAGCAATATGATTAAGACGGAGTTAAGCTGTATTAAACTTTGAAGTAAAAGACACTCCATAGTGACATGTTAATAGATCCCAGGAAAGATTTGTTAATGGACTAAAAATTGAGAAGCTATTTGTAGGCAGTATTTAGGACAAAGAAAATCATTATTTCTTTACAATTGAGCTTCGCTTATGAATGAGCAGGACAAGGCAAGAGTGATGGGTACAGGCAGGGATGCATGGCTCGGGCATTCAGCTGGGGCTGCACTGCATTCTACCACCTTACCTGCCAAGCACTAACGGCCTGGCACTGGGCACTCCTGGCCTAGCGTGAGACTACATTGCTGAGAGACAAAGATCTTTTCTACGTCCCGTTAAGGACTTTACAATTGGACAAGAAGGGCATGTGGTATACATAATTTGGACACTGACCTCTGCTGAAGAGAGAGAAATTTTACTCACTTGAATTTCTTGTTGTGGGTCTGCAAAGGTGGTTTGGCATGTGATGATCTCCTGAAAACTCTGAACCAGAGTGTGTCACAGCGTGTTTCCAAGTTAGGACTTCTTTGCAATTAAAAGGCACTGAAGTCAGGCAACAGCTAAATATGAAATGTCTTCAGGGTCTGAACTCTGTAAGGACACAGAGACCAGCAAAAGAATTTTAGTCTGAAATACTAAAAATTACCCTTATTGTCACCTGAAAGCATTTGTGATAGGGAAGAAATTGGTACTAAGAAGTGCACCTTGGCCTGGCATAATTCCTTCCCAAGCTGACATACTGGCAGCAACAAAAATAGCCATCACCTGGAGCGTGCTGCCTCTGAAAGGCAGAAACCACCAGAACAAAGAACACTGTCTCCTCTTGATCACGAAAGGCTGATTTATTCTTGTTGCATTATTATAAAAGGTATCTCATATTTTGTAACATGCCGAAAACAGTGGGGGGCTTTTACTTGTTTCATCCTATATCTCTGGCTCCACTTTATTTTTCAAATCAGACATTTTCAGTTTCTCTCAATATTAAATAAAAACACAGCAGAAGAAAATAAATCAAGCACCTCCAAATTAGTTCATCATCTCCTCTGCGAGTGGTCAGCATTGCATCAGCTGTCAAGCAATTCTAAAGCCAACTTTTATGCCTAGACACTGAATTCCATGAATAAAAATTCTGTGATAATATCAGTGGTAAGAAATTAAAACCTCCTGGATGCTTTCTAGCATCCACATGCAGAGTCCTAGAGCCTGTCAGGCACTGCACCTGGCAAGAAGCTAACAAATACAGATCCTGGATGAGGCTTTGCTTGTCTGTGGTGAAACCTAGGCTCCTCTCAAGCCCTGGTGCTGGAGCCCCGGGAGCCCAAAGCGATGCTGGATCCTCTCTGGTGATTGCAGCAGGTACCTGACCAGAAACAGCACTGAGGTAGAAGCGGTTTGTTTTAGTCCCTGAGGCTCCATAGTCAAGGCCTGGAAACAGCAGGGAAAGATGTGCCAGCTCTACAGGGAGAGAAAGTGGGAGAAACTTCCAGAACAGGAGAGTAACACCACAGCTGTGGGAGTGAGGAGGTGGGCACAGGATAACAAGGCTGCAGCTGTGTGGTGATGTTGTTCAGCTGTGTGTGGAGCTGACTGCGGGGTTATAACTGAGAGAGGTGAGGTTGCTGCCCTCAGATACAGGAGACCCCATCAGAATGAACGTGTGTGTTTGGCAAGCTTCAGGTAGGACAGCATTTGTATGGTTTTTCTACTAATATTCCAGAATGTATACAAGCTGAGCTAGGAAGGCCTGAGGGAAGATGTGGGAGGGGGTGTTTTTTGTGTGGAAGTAAGAATTTGTTGGAATTCCTTTTTTTTTCTTCTCTCTTTTTGCAAGTGTGTTAGCAGTCAGCACCTTTAGGAAGAGATTGGTGGGGAGAAAGTTTGTGGCCTAGGAAGTTAAGTATGTGCGTACGGGAAGCAGACCTTGGATTGGAGGCCATGGGGTGTGGCTGTGAGGTGCTTCCTGCTGTGCTGGACAGGGCTGCCAGGCCATGTGGGGCAGCACTGGGCTGCCATGCCCACAGAGATGGCTATTTTCTATAGTAGAGTGAGGAGATAAGTATTTTCAATACAGGAAGAAATGTTCTGTTTAAAAAAATAAAAAAAATGTAAGTTTATTTCCTTAAGTTACACAGTTTTACTTACCTCTAATGATTCAAGTGTGTTACATTATATACTTTTACTACATGAGATGGAACTACCCTAGAGCTTTTTGTTTGTTTGTTAGAAGCTACACGGTATGTTTTTAGATCACTTTAATAGCTACTAAGTGTTTTCTCTTCTGTTTTGTCTTCACTGAGGAAATACCACTTTTCTCCTTGTGGAAGGAGGGGGGGGGGCTGGGGAGTAACATAACTTTTTTAAATTATGTGTATAAATTTGAGCAAGAACTTCCTAAAAATAGCTAGTTCCTGTTGAGCTGCGTAAATCATGATATTCTGTAATTAGAATTTATTTTTATTTTTTTTAAAGGTGATAGAGAGAAAAGCCATTTAGCAAATCAAGAACAAAAATACAATTTATATTTGAAGAGCTGTAGGGAGTTGTAGGAAAATTGGCTCTTGTGATGAAGTATTATTCAGTCCATCACACATGTGAACTCCAATTTTGCCCCTGAGGTGAAAAAAAGTGAACTTGTTTTCCCTTCTATATGATCTTGGACTCTGCAGGATTTTTCACTGTGTATTTTGCTATACCATTTCACAGTGCCCCTGACACAAGTAATGATTTGGTATATGCAAGCCTAGAGGGGCAAATATACATTTATTTGCAGAGTTAGGCAAGCAATTGTAGAAGAAGCAGGATAGTGCTGTTTTTTTCATATTTTGTTCTGGATCTCCTCCATTTTCATTGCTCTTGAAGCCATGTTTAATATATTAGGGAGTCATTACTGCCTCTGCCTTGCCCCAGCATCACCTGTGTTCCAGGGCTCCCTGTGGTTGGGCTTGCCTCTCATGCTGCTTAGCGCTGCTCTGATGGTAGAGTGAGTCAGCTGTTAAATTAAAAATTGAAAGACCAAGTTGAGTCCAGTTGTTTGAATGGGTGTATTGCTATAAATCATTAATCAATATATCCCGAGATACAGGAAGTGTGCACAGTGGGTCCCTTCTTGGGCAGAACTTCAGCAAATTGTAGTTGCAATGTCCTGGAAACAACTCGTTCGTCTGGAAGGCATGTGGGGTTAAAGGAGTAGGGAAATATCGTAACAGCATCTCTTCCTTTCTTTCGCATACCACTTATTATTACCTTTAGTGTCACTGTGATGTGTGAGAGTGACTAAGAGTGATGCTGATCGTGTACTGTAGAGGATGGAGCATGAATTTTCTGCTTTGACTCTCCAGCCCTTCTTCCTGGTACAGAGCAAGATTATTTTCTTGCTGCTTCTTGTTCTTCTTCAGAGCACTCTAAGAATACTAACTGCATTCTTGTTTTACTGTGCTTTGCTGAGCACAGAGCTGCAAAATCCAGTTGGCACTTGTACAGAGATTCAAATGGAAAACAATCCTGGCTTTTTCTTCTTAACTCTCTATATGACCATCCACTTCGTATTTTGAGGTATACATTATATACTTGCATATGTTATTACTTAATGTAAAAAATATTGCTGTGTATGGCTCCATAGTTTAGACTGATGAGTAAAGACTGTGTAGCTTGAAGACAGAGAGTAAATCTTGTCAAGGTTTTAGCACTCCCTTCTATAGAAGGAGGAGTAGGATAAGGTTTAGACAGAAGGAAAAATAATTTGAACAGTATTCTAAGCGAAAAGAAAAAGAGCCAAGAGGAAATTATATGTATTTCAGAGACACAGAAAGGAGAAAGAAGCCTGGCAAAGATATCCTTGTATCAAAGCTGTTAAAATGACATTGTCTTAGAGCAGTGAGACAACTCTGCTTTCTCACGTTTCTCTGCATGAGCTAACTTGACCCCAAGCCATTGTTTCCTATGGAAGTAGAGTAACTTGATAGGCAGTGTGAGGCAGAATTATTTGAAGTCTTTCAGCATTGCTTCCTGTATCCAAAAAACAAACACAGGCATCAGCATGTAAACAGGATGCTCAGCTGTAAACTAGAGCAAGATGTAGCTTGTTCTACATTCAGCTCTTCCAAAAATAATTCTGCTTTAGTAAATAAGGCATTCTGTATGTGTATCCTACTTTAACACATTTCAGATTGCTGTCAACAAACTGTAAGATTTTAGTGGAAGGTGTTTGTTAAATAACAAGTAAGGCAAACTGGATTTTCGAAGTCAGACCTTCTCTATTTTTGTTGTTAGACTTCTGTATGGAATATGTCTTTTCTGTATTTGGGTAAATGCTGCCAGGGATTTACTGCTCTATTTTCAAATATGGCAATTCCTATAGTCTTACAGTTGAGATGGTGGGATAAAAAGGAGATTATTATAACAGTTCTCACATTGTGTTACTGCTGTATTTTGTTTGTTTGTTTAAAATTTTTTGGGGGGAGGAGGCTGTCTTGCTGGCAAAAAAAAAAAAAACCCAAACCCTGACCTATTTGTTCTTTTTGACAGAACTGCTGCAGTTTCTCTTGGAAGTCATAATTTGGGCATGCAGAACTGCATCTCATAAAATAAAACCATAGCTCCCAGGGTATGCTGCAGTGCCTGCATACAGGGGAAGTGTGATTCACTTGGCTTTATGGAGGACCTGGCAGCAGCCTCCCAGTTCCTTTGTGGAGGTTACTGAACAGGCAGAGGCAGGCATCCTACAGCCGCGCATGGCAAAAGGTTGAGAAGCAATGGCTGTAGAACAAAAGAAGTTTAGGTTGGCTGTAAGGGGAAAATGTTCTCCTCATCGGTCTGGTTGAGTAGAGTATGGCCAGAGATGTTGTACAGGCTTCATCTGTGGAATTTATCAAACCTCAACTGGGTGAAGTTCTGAGCATTGTGATCTGACCGCTGCTTGGAGCAGGAGAGTGGACTGTGTACTTTCCACTCCTTATGTTGTGATGCTCTGATGTGTGGAAGAATAGGGAGCCCAGGCCAAAACTGAATATGAAATACCCTAATTTAAATTCCAAGGAGATTAGATGCTTTTAGTATATTTTTTTTAACTAGTGTTTCTACATTAAACATTCTATCTTAAATGTTGCTTGACTTACCCCCTTCTTCCTTCACTTGCTGTAAGGCAGACAGAAGTTCAGGATTGTGATCTAATAGCTTTTATCCAAAATTCATGCATTTGTGCAAATGTCCTCTTGACTCATAAGGGTAGAGCAGCAGGAGTAGGAAATTGTTGCTCAGGAGCCTGGGGAATGTTTTCTTTTGGGCTTCCAGGGAAGATGCTGCTCTTAGCAGTATATAAATAGGAATTTGGTAGGCACAAGACAATGTGGCTGCTTTCTGTGTTCTTAAAAATCAGATCTAGTTTTTGTAATCTACTACTTAAAGTATTTCCAAAATTTTATTCTCAATACACTGTGGGTAAGTCAGTCAGACTTTCTCTTCCTAACACTTACTGTCAAGAAGAAGTTGTAAACCATGTTTATTTTTAACCTATCCTTTTATAGTGTATATTGTAATATGCATAACCTCTGCCATAGGCGTACCATGTCTGGCCTCAGCAGTGAATGATGTTGATTGGAAGGTGAACTGAAAGTGTGTAAGGCAAGCTGGAAATAGAAGGTCAAGTGTTAATTGGAAAGGAAGGGCAGCAGCTTGTGATCTACCCTGCATCTCCCTCTGTGTTAATGCTAGAGTTATAAAACAGCCGATTGTCCCTGTTTGTCTCTAAACTGACTGTATCTTTAGATAGAGAAGTGCAAGGAGGTAAAATCAACAGGCTATGAAGCCTTGTTTCTTTGGTTTTTTTTTTTTCAGGTATGTGCACATATCACTGCTAACAGTGTGTGTTTAAGAGCTTGTAAGCACTTGGCCTCAGCACAGCTGGTTATAGTGAGACCAGACAAAGAGGCTCTTTGACTGATATTGATTTACCCTGGTTGGTGTCTTGGTGTAATTTGCACCTTGTCTGTACTAATAACATGTGAAGAGTGTTGACTTCCTGATTCTAGAAATGCAAGTGTTGCATTTGCCCCTATAGTAGAGATCTCATAGATTTAAAATCATCATTGGATGGTAGTTGGTGGAAGCCACACCTTGATTCATGCTGCAGTTTATTTTAATGCAGGGGATGACTTGACAGTAGGAAATGTTTGAGGATGAAAACATTTGTCCAAGGATGTTTCTCTTCCAAGTCTCTGAAGAACAAGAAGAGGGGTGCCCAAAGGAGCAGGGTGGTCACTGCTGATGTGACTCTAAGTGACAGACCATCACATACAGTGATGATGCCTTGAGCCCAGGATAGTCCACTTTAAGCAGTTGGGCAGTCTGTAGAATCGTTTTGGCCCCTTGCCCTCTTCATCTTAAGGCTCATACTTCTGGCTGCTGAAGAAGACTGTACCAGTAGCTAAAAATTGGGTGAGTCAGCCTTCTCACCTTGGCAGTGTATCCTTTTCTGTTCCTGCTATGGGCATTTCTTGTTTCTCTGTATATTATTAAAGGCAAATCTCATTGGTCCAAAAAAAAAAAAACCTACAAAACAATGAAATCTATTAAGTTTGAGACCATAGAGTAATAGGCAAAGACTAGAACGAGTTTTTATTTATCTCCTAAAGACTAGTATATAACTTCTCTTATCTTTGCTCAGTTTACAAACATTACACATTCCTAGAGGCTAAGAAACAATATAAAAACTTAATCTGAGTTAATTAGTACTAATCTGTTAGCAAGACTTATCCTCTAACAGAACACTAGTGATGCAGTGATAACTGCGAGAAACTGCTACCCATGCCACAGACTCTGCTGGTAGTGGTTGCAGTTCTGTGTGAAAGGGGAGGTCGAACCAACTGCTTGAGTCCTACTGTGTCCTCTGAATTCTATGTACTATTTACAAGGGCATGAAGCTGTTTAGACATACAGAGCATATTGTTCTAAAACATTTAATGTGTAAAAGGAAATTGGATGTAGTCTGCCATTCTGAAAACATAACAAAATGCGTGTTAATTTTATATTTTTCTTTATAGGCAACAACTCTTAGTCTGTTGCACAGTCAGCTTTTTGGCATACGATGAAGTTGGGCTTTCTGTTAAAGTTATAAATATTTGTAGCTTCAAGCTGGCTGCTGAATCTGAATTTATTCTGCTAAATCTTATTTTAAAATAAGCATAAATATAGCTGCTTCTTCCCCAATTCTCCTCTAATGACTTTGTTGGTCTTATAAAGTGATTAGACCTCCTTATCTCAGCTAGGGATGCTGCTAAACGAAGTTCAAATACCTATCTTGCTGGGATTATCCTTCAGGCACTATTTAAATGACCCACCAGCAAATATATCTGCTTTAATGTGACATTTGTTGTCCTTGCTGCCTTCTCATACTAATTCTGTCAGACATTTTATTTTTTTAAACTACTTAAATGAGTCTTATTTCTAGAAATGGCAACCTTGTTGATAAGCCATTCATTATCTTTGACTGATGAACTTCAATTTCTATTATGCTTTAAAAGCCTTTATTTTTCCTTCGAAGTATCCATTTATCATTGCCTCATGCCAAAAAACCTGATGGTTCAAATTGGAATTGTCTTGCTCCACGCCCTGGTGCTTGGTATGAATGTGTAAAAAGCAATCTATATGAAGGCATCTCCAGTCTGCTGAGGTCGTTTGTTCTACTTAGGTTACTGTTTTTGCACGCTGCATGTTACGTTTTGCTTAAAAGCTAATTTAATCACCCTTAGATTTCAAAGCGTTGGCTACAGGGAGTAAAACTGTTAATATCCCAAGATAACGCCAACTGAAATGAGAATCAATGAAAGCACTAAACCGCCCTTTCTGCCATCTGATAAGAGGCACTGAAGCAGTGCTACCTCTCTCAGATCTATTCTGGATCACTTCTGCTTCCCGGTATTTCCATTCTTTTTCTAATTTCATTCAGTCTCGTGTTTATGGTCTTTGCTCAGTACTTTACCCTTTACCCAGCATTTAACAAAAAAGCAAAGCAAAGTTTTTCTCATGAAACTACTGCGTGTTTCTCTTTGCTGTTCTCAGCTATGGATTTGTTTATCCTGATTAGAATTAAAGCCTGTGCACTGCCAGAACTAGTGCGAAGAGATCAAGTGGGATTCCAAGTCATGTGTTTTCATTTAAATTGCAATAACAGAAGTGTGTTGGAAATTAAAAGGTTTAATAACATATTCTTTTTTCTGGTCTGCATTAGGACGAGTAAATCGGGTACAGACTGTGCTTTAAAGAAAGCCTAAGCTCTAGACAAACAGCCCTCCTCCCTCTTACCTCCAATTTATCCACTTCAATCTGGATTTTTTTTTTTATTGGCATGGCTTTACTTTAGCTATATTCAATAAATGGAGAGCAATAATAGAAGCTGGTATGATCTTGATGAAATGTTGTTATTGTCTTAGGTTTGCAGTTGTCCTTTCAGTCATCATAATATTTTCTTCCTTTGTTAGAGTTTGCTTGGGCATATGTCTGGAAAACAGTTAAGAAATCTCAGCTTCCAAATAGTAGAACAAACGTTATTGCAAGGGTTTTTGTACTTGTTCATGTACGTGTTTCTCCTGCTAGGCTGTAACTGTGATAGACTAGTAGCAGATGTATTCCAGCCTATGTCAATCATCCAAAGCTGTCTTTGAAATCAGATGGCTTGCTACAGTCTTTCATTCCTGTATCCTATGCAGTCCTCTGATGTCAATGCAAATAAATGAATACGTGGGGTTTCTTTTGTTTTATTTTTTTTTTTTTTAAAGCTATCAGAGGGTTCACTTTGATCACTAAACTGGGTACAGATTTAAAAGGAGGTTTCATGATGAATGCTCGTAGCGGACAAAGGTATAATCAAGCCTGGTCTGCTATGGGTACAGCGCAGGTGATGGGGACTGAAAAGATCATAGAAACAGTATAGAGGGTACAGAAACCAGGTATCCTCCTCAGTTTTTAGGTACTTGGGTCTGCTTTATGATGGGTTCAGGCTTCCTGATAACAACAGGGTAAGGAGCGTCCAGGGTTCTGCAACATGATTCAGAGGAGGTGCAAGGAAGAAACTCGAGTCCAATGTGACGATCTCTCCATGCAGCAGAGAACGCTTGTCTGTAAAAGCTACAAGGTCTTGGAATGAGAATAGGTGTTGATCTGTTATATTCACTTGGTTCTGTACAGAAAGCAAGTTATATCAAAACTTGCAATATAAATGTGTCTACCATATGGCTTGTGTTCAGAGCAGTATGGACATGCTCTGTTGCTATCAATAGGAGGACTAATGGATCGAGTTACTGTTCCCAACAGTCTCACCCAGGTCTGAGTATAGGTCTATTGCTACAGTTAGAATAGAGTTTTGCTCTCCTATGTTTTTGCAAATGATATTTGATTTTTCACACCAGTCCTCTGAGTTAAAAATGTCCTTGATTCTGTTGATTTAAGTGAAAAGTGTAACACCGTTTTATCAGGGTTTTTTATTTTAATTAGCATGCTTTAGAGAGAGGATTAACATAATAAGTATAACCCCTACTCATGTGTAACTGGTATTGTATAACAGGGAGTTTGTGCAAAACAAACAGGCGGGCCCTGCCTGAAAGGGCTTATAGTCTAGTGGGACAAACAAAATGCACAACAAATACAGAACAGCATATGGCCATCGCAGTTGGTCTTAAATAGAAAGGGATTAAATTCTTACATTTCTGCAACTTGTCCAAGCAATCCAAGTGCCCCAGAATTGTTATGATAACCTGTCTGGTTTCTTTCCATAGATTATCCCTTAATACTTTCCCCTTTTACTATTAGCATGACTTTTGTGCTAATATTTTGAATATTCAGCAGGGATCTTTCTGAAACTTATACCTTTCTCTTTGTTTTAGAATTTCATACCATATATAAATATATAGTATATTATATATATATAATATAGAATATATAGAATTATATACCATATATATAATATAGAATATATAGAATTATATACCATATATATAAATAATATTTTCTCTTCACTGTTGAGATATTCCATATGGTCATTTCGTTCACACAGTTAATTAAATACCTCTGTAGGGAGGCACTGCACTTACATGTATTGTGGGCTCCAGAGGCACTCCTGATTGATCACTAGGTAAAGCTTTCACTCATTAGGACTTAATGGAGTACTACTTTTTTGCTATTTAAAGAGTTGTGAAAAATAATCATGAACTATGTCAAGAAAACACTCGGTGTCTTCTTGAAAAGTACATGAAACCTTGAAGCAAACTTCTGGAAACATTTATAAACTTGGTTTAAAAAAAAATATATCCAAGAGTGTTCATTTCCATACACAAGTAACAGCAGAAATGTTTGGACAACACATCTTCATTCTTCTCCTTCCATGACAGCTAACTTGCTGGCATTAATCCTTCCCATACCTTGTAGGCTTCTTTTTACATCTTGTCAGAGATAAGATGATTGTGGAGAAAAACAATGATGATAGGGATCTATAATTATTTATGACTGATGAACATATCTGACATTCTTTCCTGCTACCTACTGATATGTCTACTAGATAGCAAAACAGAATTTCCTCTGCTGGCACAGTATATATTTTATGTTCAAGATGCTGCTTGCCATGAGATGTTGGACAGGATTGCTATATACCATAGTGTGAAAATATTAGTAAAAACAATGCATGTCTGGGGAAAAGTCTCTGTTAAACATTTCTAACTTTCAAGTTGATACAGAATGAATAAAGAGAAAATGAGTCCCCTGTGATTGAGAGCTCTCTGAGATGTCAGCTCTTCATTTAATCTTGTAAGGGCAGATAGAGCATTTTTGAGTACAGGCTACATATGTTTTCCCACTAATATGAGTGCTGGTAAGAACATTATTTTGAGTGATAAAACAATATGATTAGTCTTTTTTTTTTTTTTAATTCTGTCTTAAGTTTGTCTTGATTCAACATGTACTGGTATGCATAAAATAAAAACTAAGCCCCATAGAAGGCATAGTTATTTTAATCAAAGTGCTGTTTATATGTGATTTTTTAAGTTCCTGAGCGTTTTTAGAAATAGTGAACTAGTCTAAATAAGATTGAGGTCTTGGAGCTTGAATAACTATGAACAAGCTTTCAAATCTACAACTAACCCTCAGAACTACCTTTATCTGAATGGCTTAAATGAAATACTGTTCTCTGGAAGGGTAAGAGGATAACATTTAGTTTAACTGCACTTTATTTGGTACTTCACAAAATGATCAGTTGTAGAACAATCATTAAAATCATAGGCTATAAGCTACTGTCCTCTGAAGTAAATTACACGTTGCAAGATATGTGGGTCTTTCCATTTTATCACACAAATGGAATATGTCTAAGCCACTGGGGTTTTTTAGGTTCTCCCTCATTTTGCTAGCAATGTTGGTCTGAAATAAGATACTTTCATTTAATGTAGAATAAAGAGACTTATGTTTATACTTATTTTAACTGCTGTTTTGCTTTAGCATGTTTCTTGCTTAGTACTGACCATAATGCGGTTACTGACAAAATAAACCAATTATGTAAGTAGGGTTTTTCTTCTTTCTCTTCTCCGCACAGTCCCTTTAAGTTAGCTTTTGTGTGCTCAAAAACAACTGGAGGTCAGGTTGAGTGAAGAAACCCCGTGATGAGTTAAATGATCGAGACCCAGAAAAGCCTAGAGCACTAAAGCCTGTGGTGTTCCTCTTCCATTTGGAACAAATTACCTATCCCAGCTTCAAACCTCAATGGGGGTGAATTTAAATTGTTTTTTTATTTAGCCTTAATGTTGTGTTAGCTACCCTACCTGCGCTTCAAGTATTTGCTGCAAGCGTGAGCCCTGCAGGTTGCCAAATGACCACTTCCAATGCTGTATCTACCATTCCTTTTTCTAGTTTTATTGTGTCAGCCACCCTAGGTTAGGAGCCAAATGGTGTGTTGAACACTAGAGGGAGAAACTTGGGCAGGGGGGAGGTCTGCCTGGAGAAGGGCAATGCGTGTATCTCATGGTAAAAAGGCATAAGAGGATCTGAAACAGCTGGGCTTTGGTGGAAAACTGGATAACTAAAAAAGAGGTTATATTCTATGAGCAAGATTAAAGGAAATTAAATTGGAGGATTAAGGCTCAGGTTTTGCGGTCTCATTTTCTGTTTCAATTCACAAACACCTTCTAAAACCCACCAGTGACGTGATTATTCTCTAAATAATTAAAAAAACAGGAGGCAGGTTTTCAGTGCTTAGGATTACACACACATAATAAAGAACTCTAGCAAGTTAGTGTGATACACGTAATATCTTAATCCCTTAGAAACTATGCCTGCTAGTAGACTTCTCAGAGAACGCTCAGCTGTTGTGGCTTTGTAGTGTACGTTCCTAAATTCATTGCATGAAAGTTCTGTTCTGAGGTTGCTATGTCTAAAATGACCACTCTTGGCAGCTGTGCTGTCTGTACGTTTCATTAATTTTCTTGCTGAATCACAGGTTAGTTTTGTAAAATAGATATATCCAATTAATTCCTTAGTATTAAAAGCAGAGACTGTGCACCAAAAAAAAAAGTTTTTGACCTTCTCACTATGTTTGGTTGATGTTTTGATAGTATTTAAGCTCTTGTTTACCCAGGTGGGTTGTCTTTAAGTGTATGTAGAAAAGAAAGATGGCTTTCTAAGCATAACTACAGTTGCGTTGCTCTCTCAGTAGCTTCCCCGACTAAATCCCTCAGGAGTGCATGATTAGGGACAGGACCATAGCTCCCTCTTCCACCTTAAAATTAGTTGGAGTGCCCTCATCCTGCAGTGGAAAGAAACCATTCTGCCAGCTATATTGATCCAAGCAAGGATTTGGGAACGCCTGCTTTCCCAGAGTCAGTCCACAAACGTGTGAACTATGTAGATTTTTTTATTGTTCGTAAATTGAACTACTTTATGAATTACATGTTTATATTCGAACCTCTGCTTTTAGTACGACCCGAAAAGGCTTCCTGTAATGCAGCCACAAGATGGCACTTGAGCTGCGTGTAACTACCTGAGCTGAGTCACTTAGCAGGCTGGTTTTAAAACGACAAGACAAAAACACAGCACCCAACACAACATGATCTAACCACCTTTACTTTACAGAACATAAACAAGCTTGTTTGTGAACAGCGATTTCAATTTAGTTGCTTAAACTACCAAAAACTTTCTTTAGTCCTAGCTATTTTGTGAAGTAGAAAGTCTCCCTCTGTCTAATGCAGGATCTCAGGACTGACTAATATCTTCAATTGGTGAAATCTTTTAAGTTGACACTGAAATTTTCCATGTTTCTATAAACACTTCCAGTTTACCTAAGAGACATTTGATATGGCAAAATGCATGTATGTACTTGAGTGTTGTATTGTGTGTGCCATTATTAAGCATTATGTTCTTCCAGCAAAGATTAGTGGAAGGCTTAAGTTAATATTTGACTGTCTTCACATTCCTTTCTAGTCATGTCACATAAAGATTTTGAAGAATGTAGTTGTTTAGAGGTTTCTGTTTTAATTCATAGCATAAATCTATTTCTGTTTTCTGTGGTGCTGGGGCATCATTTGCCACTTTGTGATTCATTTCTGGAGCGTGGGTCCTGATTCATTAATTAAAAAATGTTCATTTCCTTGCCAGCAGACTCAATTTTCTCCCTTTTGGCTGTACTATAGAAAGAAAATATTTTCGACTCTCAGTGCCTGTAATCAAGGTAATCCAAAGCAAAAATGTTGGTGAAAGGGGGAGGCTGTTACTATGGCAGCAGGAGGACAAGATTTGGGCAGCTGAGCTCACCTGGCTTTGGGAAAAGTGTAATGAACCATTAGGTTGAAGTGACTTTCTGCTGTTGCTTAGAGTAATTAAGAGGCCTGTCTAGCAATATTTGAGTAAGATGCAGCAAAAGCATCAGATTCCCAGCAGTGATTACCTGTTGGTTTTGGACCCTTGTGTGAAAGCAGTGTGGACCAAGAGCTGGCACACTGAACTGGTGTAAGAAATGTGTTGCTATGTTAGCTCATGTTCGTGCTGTACTCTACTCTGACTATATGTGGTTCAAATCTGGAGTGGGAAAAGGAGTGCTATAGTAGTGGAAATTCAGTTTTGAAGTCTCAGACTTTCAGACAGAGTGGGAACAACTATCGTAAGCTATGTGGCACAGTGAAGTCTGTGCTTGGGGTGTGACTAATGAAGTCAGTATGTGTACAAAGGTAAACATGTATATAACCTGTTAGTGCCTTAGAAAATAGAAGGACATGGGAAGGAGCACAGTAATGTCATATGGGAGAAGAGAAAATAGTAAATATGAACTGAAGATTCAGCCACTGTGTGAGTTTGTTCTCTTAAATGTGCTCGATAGATTTCTGGTCCTCAGGGCAAGGAAAACTCAAGTTGCAACGTTGCAGTTGTTTTACTTCTGCTTAATGTTGGAAAAACTGCTTTATTAATGAGGATTGTATATTAGTTCACCTGCTCCTCAGTGATTTGCATTGCTCTGTGCTTTCTGGAACTGCTTTCAGAGCCACAGCAGTCCAATCAGACTTTCCTATAAATACTTTAATAACAGAAGCTACTTCTGCTATAAACACCTAAAATCTACTTTTTTTTTCTTGCTAGTATTCATACCATGTGCCCATATGCATGGGAGACTTCTGAAAGACTGTTTGTACCTTCTCTGCTGTAGTTGTTAAGATGATTTCTTTTTTTTTTTTCTTTCTTTTCTTTTTTTTTTTTTTAACAGTAGCTCTTTTGGTATCCAATAGGGAAAACCCCTGATCTGAGGGTTTTTTCTCTCCACGGGTGGGGATATGTCATAAGTATCATTGTGGGAAATGCTGCTTGACGTGTTTTTCCCTTTATAAAATGAACATTTCTATTGCTAATTCTCTTAGGGTAAGCAATACAACCCCTGTCTGCAGACAGTGAAATTTAACAGGCTGTTAGTTCTCCTGCCTTTGAGGACAGCTGAGTTCTGGAGTTTGGTTAGCAGTATCCTGGATTACAGGACAAATGGTAGATTTAGGTGAGAATGAACAGCAAAATGCTCCCAAGCAGAACTAAGTCATTAATCTGTATTCAAGTAACTCCTTTTTTATGAGGAGGCACTATTGTAAGGGGGCTGTGCTCAAGATCAGAGTTTACCTATGGAAGTTAAGAGGCTTTGTGTGTGTGATATAATTACTGCAGTTCAAAAACCTACAGCTCTGTGCATGGGGAAACCATGCCAGGCTCCCCAAACCAAACACAGGCCATCCTGCTGCTCGATCTGCTGGTACTGTGCGTCTCCCAGGTGTCTGCATGCTGGGAGGGGACACATGGCTGTGTTTCAGGACACGGGGATGTGTTACCACATCCCATGTTCAGGAAAACATGGCAACCTATGAATACGGAGCCTCACAACACAGATGGGACACGACTCTATTTGTCCAGTGTTATGCTCTATATCCTGAGGCAGGGAAAATGCTCGCACCCTGTGGAGAGCAACACTCGCAGGCCCTGCGGTGTGGACACGGGCACCTGCAGCTTGTCACATCCAGCAGAAACATTCCTACGCTTTTCATTCTCCTGGTTCCCCGGGGTTGGGCCCCGCTTCAGCCCCGGCCCTCGCTCCCAGGGGCGCCCCACACAGCGGCGAACCGCAGCGCTCCCAGCCGCAGCCCGCTTCGCACCGCATCCCGCGGCTGCCGGCCGCGGCGCCTTAGCATTGGGGCCGGGGGCGCCTCCGGATCCACCCGCAGGGCCGGGCCCCAGACTCGGCCGCGCCGCTCGCAGAGAGCGTGCTGCCCGCTTTACGGCTGCTGAAAACCTCCCTCGGCCGGCGCGGGGCAGCCGTACGGCGGCGGGGCAGGCGGCGGGCAGGTAACGGCGGCGGGAGGAGGAAAGGGGGAGGGCGGGCTGCTGGGGAGCGCGCGTGGGTCGCCGCTCCTCCGAGAGCGGCGTCCCCCACCCGCAGCGCCGGACGGCGGTCGGGCTGCGGAGCGAGGCTGTCAGCACCGGGAGAACTTTAGTGGAAGAAAGGCAGCTCTGTTAAAGCGAGGGTGCCGGGGAACGCTCGCTCGGAACCCGCTAAAGGAACTGCCCCGGAGGGCTCCGCGCGGCGCCGAGGTGAGCCCCGCTGCAGGGCGGCGGGAACCGACGGCTGCGCTCGTGCCGCTCCGCGCTGTCACTGCGCGGGGCTGCCCGGGGAGGTTAGGTGCCGGTGTGGTCTCTGCCCCCGTAAGGAAATTAACGTGTGTTGGCTCATCGAGGTTGTAAACACCACAAACCAACTAGCTGGTGCGATAGCTAGAAAACTTTCTGGAAGCCATCAAAACAATGAACGGCGTCACAACGTGCTTTCCCGTCCCTCCTTTTTTTTTTTTTTTTTTTTTTCCCAGTGCTGTGCGTGCTTAGGTTATCTCAGTGGGTAATTAGGTTATCTAAGTGAGTGACTTCATAAACGCAGATGAGTGGTTTCGTTGCTTTCAGTCAGGTTAGATGTTAAGAGGGATTTCTAATCAGAAAGAGCAGTGCAGTGGCACAGCTGCCCAGGGAGTGGTGGAATCACCACCCTGAGGGATTCAGAGCTGTGGGGATGTGGCACTGAGGGATGTAGGTATAGGAGAGTGGATTGGACCTGGGGATCCTTGGAGGTCTTTCTTAATCATAACGATTCTAATACAAAATAGTGATGTTGGCAGTTGGGCAGCACCATCCACGCTGCCTCGATTTCTCCATGTGCGTGGAGCTCTTGGCTCCAGTAGGGCTCCATATGGTAAATCTGCCTTTGAGGCCTCGGGATGGCCTCAAAATGGTGGTTAAAATGGATCTGACGCTTGCGAGCGGTGCTGAGCCATCCTGCTGACTTGAGCGGGAATTTCCAATGCTGAGTCATCTAGACGAAAATATTCAGGGAACATTATAAAGAATTTAGATTCTATCCTAATATGAACAGCCTGTATCATGTTGCCTTATTTATTACTTGATATGTAGTTCTTGCGTTTAAAGGCGAATTTACTTATTCAGTGGTTAGCATATGGAAAGCATTAGAAATGCTAACAGTGCCAGCATCCTGTATATCAAGCAATGCTATATGTATTTTTAGAATCTTAATCTAAAGAGCTCTCTATATGAGTCCCAATGCATCAGTTAATCCAGCATTTATCTCCAGGATGACAAAATGAAGCCTAAGGAGTGCCTTCTGATTTTTAGTCCTGGTTTGCCTTCCTAGCAAGTGTCTGAACTATATGTTAATTACCATGAAGTTGAGAGTTAATCACTTGAGACAAGCCAAAGAATGGTCTTTTGTAGCAGAACTTCTGCAGTTTTCTACAGGTGTGATTTTTTTTTTTTTAAATCTGCTGAGCTATGCATAGAGTATTAAAAAAAAAAAAAAAAAAAACCTGCAGAAATGACTTTACTGGAGTTTCAGCAGTCTTACTGTCTACCTAAAGCTCTGAATTTTATTTCTTAACCTTAAATAAATATCATAGAGCAACTTTTGTTGTGGAAGATGTTGGCAAAACAAAACTAACCAGATTGGTTTGCTGGATAATGATGCAACACTTCTGCTTGTAATAATAGGGAGGTTCATAGGTTAGCTTTGAGGATGTTGGTCCAGAGCATCTATCTAAAGCAGGAAAAGAGGGTAAGTGGTAAAAATAACCAGAATTGTCCATGTTTAAAAAAAAAAAAAAAAGTTGTGAATGTCAAAAGCTGCACACTTCTTTTGGTAGCAGCTCTCAAATAGTCATGACATATCATGTGACTTTCCACTCTGTTAACCTTCGTAGCCAGTATTTTTACCTTTTCACTTCATGTGGTACATACCAGCATTATTTTTTTTTTCCTTCTTAAATAACCTCTAGGCATGAATGCTAAATAGAAGAGAACAGACCTTTTAAAGTGTTGTGTATTTTTTTTCCACCATAACAAACAAATTTCTTTCCAAAGAGTGGTGCACATGTAATCCTCCAGGGAAAGTAGATCTTCATTATGGTTAATCTGTTCAAATATGCATCACCTAGAAGCTCAAACTTTTTCTTTAGCTGTGGAGCTCCTTCTTTAGATGTTCTTTGTCTGGCCAAGGTAACATTTCTGTGGTTAGAACAAACCATTTTTTTTTTCCACCACAGAATCAGAGCTTTTTCCCTACTATGACGTTTTATTTGCTTGTGTACGTATATATATAAACATACATGTATGTACGATCTGTTTATCAGGAGAATGCAATGTAATATGAAGTCATTGATAGATGGCTCTGAATGCGCATTCAGAGCCACCTACCCGTGTGAATGGGATCCCTGTGAGTCACATGCCTGTGCACATCCCTCCCTGATTTGCTGTCCTGTAAATCAAGGGTCACAACACTTGCCTGAAGACACGAGTAATTAATCACGTTGAAATCTGGAGTTAGCTCTGGTTGTGAAATACAGAACACAAATTGAATATTCATCTTTAAGATACTGATGATATTTAGCAAGAAAAAACAATACCTTCTCCTCCCTTTAATTTTCTTTTAATGGTTTTCATGTGCTTTAACTACATTGCCGAGGTGATCGATAGTGCCGTTAGAATCAGCCGTGGAAACTGTCGTAGTAGCGAGGAAACTACGTATCCTCTTTCAGTAACTCTATGATGTGTTTTCCTGCTTATAGAGTCCTGGAAACTTTCTTGTGCCTCAAATATGCATCGGCTGCTTATGTCAGTAGAGTATGCTTGGCTGGCACGGATGGGCAGGGAACTAGGAGAGGTCGTTTTTGGTTGTATGGTCTCTGTAAAGCAAAAATGCACTCGGGATCTCACAGCCCGGGCTAAGTACTGGAGAGCACTACTGCAATTGACCGTCTATTAAGGATTTGTTGGTCAGCTGGAGTCTTGAAGGGAAAGAAGCAATGCAAATTTGAATACCTGAAGTCACAAAGTAACCAAATGACGTTTCCTGAACTGAGTTTGTTGTGGTTTCTTGTAGAAATGTGCTTGTAGTTCTGAGAGAACCTGAGCAGCACAGAATATATACAGAATCCAGAGATAAATGTGAGAATATACCGTTATTAGTTTATTGTATGGTTTGAAGACTATATCCTGGCTTTGTTGACGAGTTTTTGCTTTTAACTCAGATTGGTTGACTCTGTACTCTATGCTACCGAGTGCGGCATTCCTCCCTTACATAAAGCCCCAGGATTGGGCCATCAGTGTTAGTCTGTGGTTTCTGCTTGAAAATGAAAGGGAAATGCCATCCATAGATATGCGTGTGGGGAAAGAAATAGAGGTTGAATTGGCAGAATTGTTGGGTTTGCTCCATTGTTCACTTCTGTTCTTGAGATTCTCAGTTTGCTAATTTCCATGTAAATAGGATTAATTTATGGGAGACCTTGAGAGAGGCTGAATATCCAAGTTGTATGAGACTGAGCAGAAAACCTACAGCATCTCTGTGTGTGACATTAATGAGATCGCTATAAGAATCCTTTCTCAGTTTGGGGTGTTCAGACTTCAAGGTGGATGTTGAAGTCAAAAAATTTGGAGAAGAACTGCAAGAATGAAGAAAAGCTGCAAATGGTTCCAGAGGGAGAAATTCCAAGAGCTCAGTATGTTAAATATTATCAGAGAGAAAGACAAGGAGAACTTTGAAATGTTGAAGTGTGTGCGTTGTGAACAGAAATTCTATGATAAAGCAGAGAATGACGGCATAAGAAGATCCATTGGCTGAAATGAACCAGGGGCCCTAGCAGAAGAAGTGAGAAACACACCTTCAGAGTTATTATGAAGATAATTTACTGCAGGTTATGGTGGGGCATTCATCAATGGGAAATTTTTAATCAAATGTGGTATTTTTCCTTTAAGATCTACGTCAGTAGAAATTAACTGTGGGTCTATGACTGTATTCTGGAGAACTCAGAGCAGATCACGGTAGTGGTCTTTGTGTGTTTTAACATATGAATCAATATCTAAATACGTATATATGGTTCTGTATTAAACAGGTTACTGTTTAAAACAGAGCTAATAATCAACTCTATGTAAAATGTCTAAAATAAATGGAGACAGTGGATCTACTTGCTTAAGATGTCTGTACTGCAGATTGAACACTGCTAAATCATGTTTGCAACAAAATCCTTCAGCAAAGGAAAGATCTCATTACTGTCAGTCCTGGATGTTGGCTAGTGGTAGAACATGTCTGGTGCTGTGATTCTTTAAAGGCATGAAAGTACAATGGATATAATGATGGTTGAAGTCCAGAATCTGAAAGAAATGTGAAATAAATTGAGCTGTCATGGAGTCATTCTCAGAAGAGAGCACTCAGGCTGCTTTAGAAAGCTGCTGAGCACACAGGCCGGATCACAGACGAGCCTGCTGTGTGTGTGGGGAGGAAATTATTGCAGGGAGGGATTTGCAGATCCTGCAGAGAATTCAGGAATATCTGTATTATAATGCATTAGCTCCTGCAGTGAAGAACTGGCAGGAATGTTCTGTGGTTTTGAGTGTGCTCAGCTTTACGTGCCTTCAGCAGAGGATACTTTCAGGTCTTTGGCTTAGTTGTATCCTAGACAGCATAGGGAGAAATAAAAGAATTTAAATCAGAATAGTAGAACTTCCTTTTGACGTTGAAGTTTGGCAGGAGGAGCTGAAGTGTGAATCACGTAAGATTTGTCTTGTATGGACTGCAGCTTCTGGGAGAAGATCTCAGGAATCAGCTTTCAATACAATAAGAACATTGTCAAAATAAATGAAAAGGACCCAAGCCAACCCACATCATTCAGTAAGGCTAGTCTTTTAGCATGAAGCCCTGAAGATATTGAAGCGGTGGCCAGAAGTCTGAATAGGAGGGCGAGATCTGGCTGGCCAACTCATATGTAGTGAGAACGGTTGTAGTACTGCAACAGATGAGAGCAGGGCAGTATTTGAAAGGAGTTTGGAGAACCTGAAGGTGACTGAGCTAACAAACTCTGTCACTTAATAGTAAGAAACTGTGCTGTAGAAAGTAGTTAGTGGTGTAAAAACCAGTGCAAGATAGAGGTATGAAGTACTGCCGAGAAAATAAAAAGGAACACTTTAATTACAGACAGTCCTGTGAGTGCATGTGCAGGGTGGAGATGTTTGCCCATGTGTTGTTTTTGTCTTTATGAAGTGCAAGCAATGTTATGTGTATTCATATTTTCCTTAAGTCCTGTTTTTTTCTGTATTATTTCTCATCTTAAGTATATATTTCGGCATTTTATGTTCCAAGTAGCTCTGCGTGGCCTGACCTTACCCACTATATAGTAAATTCTGTGGTAAAGGTGGCCTGAATTTATTTTACAGAGACAGATGTCTTTGTAATAAACTTAAACAAACAAACAAACAAAAAAAACTGTGAAAGAAAAATCTTTTAATGTATTGAATATCAGTTGGTGCAGGGTGAGTTTGGGGTTTGGAAGGGTTGACTTTCTCAAAACCAAAATGAGAAGTATCTGTAAAGTGATGGGTGAGAAATTCTTAAATATGTATATTTGAAGAAAACCACCTTAATATGAGCAATTTCCAAGTAGGCTTGGGTGTATTTATCTACCATTATGCTTCTTATGTTACAATGAATATGCTAAGTGCTATTCAGAATTATTTGGCCATATGTTCCTGTTTTTATGGAACTTCATTTTGTGGGCTCCTTATATAAATAATTATTCTCTTCATGATGGCATGTTTCAAGAGGAAGAGGAAAAAATGTTGTTTCAAATGTTATACCTTTTGCAAAGAGCAGATGGTGTTTGTGTGCGGGGCTTCAAGTAAATTTTAAACTTTGAAGATCCTATTTTCGTCCAGATTGTTTTAGGGAAATTAGTGTTTCTAGCTCTTCTGGAGTATACTAGGTTATATTACACCCTCTGTCAAGTGTGGTTTTAACACCAGTCCAGTGAAGGTGTGGAATTATGTCCTTGGGAGCTTTATTTCTATGTATTCATGTGCATTTGTGTAACGTGGATTTGTATCCAAGTGCATGTGAGAGTTGCTTGCTTAAAGCATGTTGTGCTTTTGCAAGATGGGACTGAGGTATGGCTGAATGATCTAATGTTTCCTGGATTTGTCTCCCTTTGGAAGATGGATATAACACTTCTGTGAGTCTTTGAGACCTTCAGCCACCACAGCTTGGAGAGCTGATGCAGGGCAGAGCAGTCTCTTGATGACAGGAGTCACCTCCTTCAACACCTTTGGATACATCCCCACCACTGTCACAATTAGTTCTCTATGATCAATTTGTCAGCTTTTGTAAGGAATAAATGTTACATTTACCAATGATTTTTTTTCCATCTTTTTTTCGAGTCATTCCTATATGTCTCTTAATGTGAAATCTGGAAGCCACTGGTTGTGCTAATCACGGGGAAAGAGGCAATCTGGCTGTTAAATCTCAGAGGAATTCATAGATGGGAAGTGTGGGCTGCATTAAAGCATCACATTATTAAATGTGCATTTTCTTAAGTGTCTGCTAACAGATTTACACAGATTTACATTTCTGAATCTCAGACATCATGCTGGGTGAATGTAAGGACAGGGATTGACGTGGTATTGCTGTCTAAATTAGTTTCAGTATTCCTTCAGTTCAGTTGATGTGGTGTGTATGTCACTTTGTTATTGTTTCTTTTTCTTTGAACAACTGTACTTGGGCACATGTAAAAACACATTCCTTTCAGTGAACTGCTTTAAGTAACTTGCTTTTAGAGCTGTTTAAGTGGGAACAAATCCATATGAACTCTTCTATGAAGTCAATTTCTTGCATTTATTCTTCCAAGAGCAACTGAAGGAGAGTTTAAAAATAAATAAATAAAAAATTCTGTAGATACACACTTCACAACTGTAACAAGTAAAGGATTACGATAGACTTGGAGAATATTGTAATCATGCTGTTGCTATGACTGTTGCTGTGGGAACAATTGCAGGGCATCTAGAGTATGAAGGAACTACCTATGAGCAGGAAATGGAAACCGCTGGGATCATCTATAAAAGTAAAATGTACTGCGCTCCTGACTAGAATAGCGGGCTGTATCGTGGAATCCCATTAAAATATTGGTGGATTCTCATATTCAGAGATGTCTGAGAATAGCAGAGCAAGAGAATGGTTGGCATAGAAGAGAGAGAACAGCTTGATCTGCTCAAGGAGAGGGCTATGATGCTGAGTGCTGCCTTCTGCATTCTGTGTGTCTGGTACAGTGAATTGGCTGAAAATAGAAGGGGCTGATTAAAAGGGGAGGACACTTATGCAGTGTCAGAAAGGTACCTCAGAACTTCTTGTTATTTAAGTACTGATGTGCTGCATTATTACATGTTTATACCTTGTCAATTAATAAAAGAAGCCTAGATAGTCTTGTATTATGTAAGCATTAAGCAAGGAATTCAAGTCTGATATTATTTTCAGGCTGAAGTTCCTGCCCAGAGCTGAGATTTGAGCTCATGTTCAACATGCTGAACTACTGCTTTTTGAGTCTTTTGACGTAGTCGTGGGGAAGTATGCAAAAGTATTCAGTTTTCATTTTTTCCCACCCCCCCCCCCCCCCCCCCCCAAGGATGGAATGAGAACAAATATAGAGATATCTTGACATCAAAATTGAATCTTTATTTTCCTACCTGCTATTCACGTGTATTGGATGATGCTCGATGAATATCTGTTGTTTGAAAACTAGGTATGTCTGGTACAAGCTAGAAGATTCTTGCCTTTTGACAAATAGCGAAGTAGCTTGCCAAGGCATTAGGGAGGACGTGGTGTTTCCAGGAAAAGAAGTGGTTTCATCTCTAGTTCTGCTCTGTTACCAGGTTTTTACTATTTCTTAGTAGAAGCCACAAGTCAGTAATCAAGAAAATCTCCATTTTACTTACACTTGTGCTACTTTTAATGCTTTGAAAATAAATATTTTTCAGACAAGACCTTTTCACTCTTCTACTTAGAAGAAAATAAAGCTTTTTTTCTTCTTGCTTTCTAGCAGTTGATTTTTATGGTGGGGCCCTGTTAATATTCAGCTTATCAAGCAGTGATTCTACATAGTTGGTTCTTAACTTGTTTTGCATATTAGAGCTTATAAGTTAGGAAAACTAGAAAATCTGTGAATCAATACTTTTGAAACTGTGAAAGCTGAAATTCACTAAAATTATGTGTGTGTTTTACAAGGGTTTCAGGTGTAAACCAGTTCTAAAAAACACATCTTTTTTTTTTTTTCTAAGGTCCCCCATAGTGGGGGGGGAGGAGGGCATAGTATGTATTTAAAGTTTTTTTTTTTTTTTTTTTTTCCATTAGTATTGTGAAGCTCTGTGCTGGATTTTTGAAACCAGAAACTCTCTGGGGCATAAGTTTTCCTGGGATGTGAGTTTAAACACAAGATATTTCTATGGCACAAATGTAATGGTGGTTTTAATTTCTTTTTTTGTTCCTTTTTAGTTGTAGAAAGAAAAACAGCGCTGTTTTATCTCATGCAGTAATGTACATCTGGCCCACAGGTATAGAAATCGAGCAGCTCAGAGTGTAGTGAATTGATGTGTAAAGTTATCTGTATCTTGGAGTGAGA
Source organism: Meleagris gallopavo (assembly GCF_905368555.1). Classification (NCBI taxonomy): domain Eukaryota; kingdom Metazoa; phylum Chordata; class Aves; order Galliformes; family Phasianidae; genus Meleagris; species Meleagris gallopavo. Next base: position 18,097,761 of record NC_139414.1, on the reverse strand, counting down.
TGTATGTTTTTATGTACATAGTGGCTAAACTCAAAGCATGCAAGAATTTATTTGTGCTATCTTGGTCAGATAGATGGTCTTGTGGCTTCTGAATTTGAAAACAGGTCCAGAAATATCATAGACAATATGTATAGAATTTCTTTCACTTTCCTATTGCAAGAGGAATCATATGTTAAAGGGAGTGTACGTTTCTTATGGTGTATTGTTCTGAACTGTTATTTGAAAATAATGTGAAGTAGTTTGAGATGGGTCTCCTTTTTGAAATGGATATTAGTGTTTCTCTCCTATGCTGTATGTATAACACTAAGGTTACAAGTGTTTTATTGTCTGGCTGTTGCTAATAGACCAGCGTTCAATAGAGTTGTCTTCCCGTGTTAGTGTCTGAGAGATGTACTGACTGTATTAAAGGGTGGGGTGAGGTGTAAGGAAGCTATTAACCACTCTTCCTTCTGGAAAAGTGCTTCTTTTCCAATACACAAAAGGAAAGGGGAAAAAAAAAAAAAGGCAAAGTGAATAGCAAACTGTAGATTAATTATTTTAAGTGAAATACTTGTAATGTTTATGGTAAGAGTGATGGAGCACTGGAACAAGCTGCCCTGAGAGGCTGTGGTGTCCTTCAATGGAGGTATTCCAGACTTGTCTGCATGCCTACCTGTGCGACCTGTTGTAGGGAACCTGCTTTGGCAGGGAGTTGGACTCGATGATGTCTTGAGATCCCTTCCAACTCCTGGAATTGTGTGATTCTGTGATCCATGCAGATTTGATGTTTCCTATGTCATTCAGGTGTAAATGGGGCAATTTGAAAAGCTTGTATTCCTGTTCTCTTTTTTTTGAGACCAAGTACATTTTTCAAAAGCAGTAGTGATGCTGAAGACGATGTTCTGTATCCTTGTGTTCAGTCTTGCTTGTTTTTAATTATAAATAGCATTTCCAGTTGTATATGTACTGAGAAGCCAAGCCTTTTTTCTGCTGGATGCTTGGTGTGATTGGGTTTTGAAGTCCAATTTTGTCTATGTTTAACAGAGACGCTTCTTGTTCGTTTTTGGTTGAAAGGAGCTAATTAATGACACTTCTGGAAAGATAAGTGCTACCAAAAATAAAAGGGGGAAAAATTTTCTTGACCTTTAGTGCTTAATAATTTTTAGTATCAATTTGAAAGTCTGAAAATCACTGATGTCCTGGGAAGGCATAAAAGTACTATTGTAGAAGATATATCAAAGTAATGCAGTTTTTCAGAATTGAAATAAATGTGATTTAAAGGGGAACAGTTGAGGTACTCTGATCTTAAAGCCATATTAGTGGAAATGTGCTGTTTTATTCTGCTAGAATACTTGCAGTTACGCTATTGGTGCTGGAATAAATTAACTGAAAGTTGTAGGAAAACTTTGGAGATCATTATTATAGTGTACTGTATAGAATATTAATCCTCTCATTGTATACCCACTGTGTTGGGGAAATTCCATCTAAAAGCCTCTCTTCAGTTACCTTGTGAAGTGCAAAGTATGCCAACCTGCTATTAGAACTACCCCTATTTAGTGGAGAGTAAGAAAAAAAAAAAGAAAAGAAAAAAAAAAATACATATATATGTTCTTTGAAACTCTTAGAAGGAAATTGGCTTAGTGTGCCATGGGCTGCATCTCACAGACTGGCTCAAAGTGCAGGCTGACCCTTATCCTGATTTGCTCAGTGTAAACCTGGTGAGTGCTTTACAAACAAAAGCAAACCAGCGATCTGGGGAAAAAAAAGAGTTCATTCACTGATAGAAATCTAGACATAGGAATCTGCTTTATGAGCTAAATTAGCTCTACCTGGGCATGTTCAGTATGCGCTAAGAAATTCCTTAGTTTACAAGAGCAAATGTAAATATTGTCTCTGTCTTTTCTGGCAAACTTACTGAAATCCAGTCTTTTTTTAAGCCTTAATTTCTGGTAGCTGTATGGGCCCTGACTGCATGACTGCAGTAGTGTATGTGTGTGGTTTCAGAACTTTGAATCCTGGCTATTTTGATACAGCAGTGAGGGTCTTCAGTGGTCTTGGCTCTATTTTGTTAGCTATTGCAGCATGTTAGAGTGCCAGTGGAAAACTGGATTGATGGGGGTACAGAACTTGCAGGATTATGTGCTCACGTGTGATAAACAGCTTGAAACTTTATTTTCTGATTAGTATTCCTTCAGTGGTTTACAGGTTAATACTGCCAAAAAAAAAAATAAAAAATAGCCCCACTAATGGAGATTTATCTGAAGTCAACTACTTCTGAAAATATTTTCATTATCAACCTGGTGCATTTCTGTTATTTAAGTATGAAAATCTTGTCTAGATTTTCTTAAAAATAAGATACCATTTGAAAAGGAGAGAGTGGGAAGTTTTGTCTTGTTATAAGCTGAAAATTATACAGGTTAGGCTTGATATTGAGTACTTTAAAAGAAGAAGGTTTAAATTCTTGAATGTATTGGCATTGTAGAAACCAAAGGTCAGGTTCAGTTAAAAAAAAAAAAAAATAATAAATAAATTAAAAATTCCAGCACAGGAAGTTGGAATGCATTTTTATTACATTCTTTCCTTTAGGAGTTGCTTTCTGATTTGGATTCCTAGTGAGAATTTGTGTAGATTTTATGCAGAAATAACAGTCAAGAATAATTGATTTCAACTTGATACATATTTTTTGTGATTTGTACATAAGAATTTGAGCTTTAGAAAGGGCTGTTAGAATTCCAAACTTTATTCCCTAGAACTCTACATGCACTATCAAGTTTCACTTCTTTTTACACAAGGTCTCTGCTTGGTAACAGGGATATTGCCAAATAGCTGCAGCTCCACAAATCTAATTTATGTCTATTCTCATCCAAGATGTCTGTTTTGAGTCCATTGGACTTGAGGTCAGGCCTGCTGCAAATTTGATGACTTGAAGAGAATGAATTTGGTGGGAAAAATGCTTTCAAACACTGTTTTGTATTGCTGTTCAACTAATGCAGTCTTGACTAATACAGGTTAGTTGCTTTCTATTTATTAATATTTACTTTATTTATACTTATATAATATTCATAAATGTGACAAGACAAAGAAACAAGGTCACGTCAGCTATAGCAAGAGTTTGTTTGTTTGGTCTGAATATCCTGGTTTGAATGTGAAGGCTGAAAGTGGATAATTATGGAGGCAACGATACCTTTTGTCAGACAGTGTTAATAACCCCTGGACTGTAACTGTAGTAGCAATATCAGAGCGTCTTCAGCTTCACGTGAACTATGGCTTGTTGATGATACCTTTCACTGTGACTTTGTGTTTCTGGGTCCTGATAGATAAAAAAAAAAAAAAATTAACATAAGCCAGCAGTGTGTGCTTGCAGCCCAGGAGGCCAATGGTGTCCTGAGCTGTTTCAGAAGGGAGTTGGCCTGCAGGGTGAGGGCTGTGATTGTCTCCCACTACTCTGCCCTCATGAGACTCCATCTGGTGTGTTGTATCCAGATCTGGGGCCCTTGATGCAGGATTGAAGTTAAGCTGATGATCAGAAGGCTGGACCACATCTCCTGCAAAGATGGGCTGAAGGAGCTGGGCTCATTTAGTCCAGAGAAGAGAAGGCTGGGGGGGAGATGTTGTTGGGGGGGGAGAGGGGGGCTTCCAATTTTTAAAGGGAGTTTATGGACATAAGGGAAATCAACTTTTTACAGGGGTAGATAGTGATGGGACAAGAGCGAATAGTTTTAAGCTAAAGGAAAAAAGGTTTAGATGAGTTTTTCAGAGGAAGATTTTCAGTGAGAGGGTGTTGAAATGCTGGAGCGGGTTGCCAGAGAGGTTGTGGTTTCCCCGTCCTTGCAAGTGTTTGAGGCCAGGTTGCATGGAACCCTGATTCTTGAGGTCTCTTCGAACCCAGGCCATTCTATGATGATTTGGCTTATCCCCACAATGCTTCCTCTAGCATAAGCTCTAACTTGAATAGTAGTAATAGGAAACGTTTCTTGATAATGAGAAAAGCTGTTAAATTAGGAAGGCAATTTGGAGCCAAATGCACTTAGTCATGTCTAGGGAATACCTTCTTTTAGAATATAGTGATCAATAGCATTTAAAAGAAAAAAAAAAAAAACCCACCACCAACAAAAAAGCAAACAAAACTCCTAGTTTAAGAGAAATGGCTAATTTACTACAGCTATAATTTTGATTGTAAAATAGAGGCTCAATGAGACCGCATTAGCTCATTCCCACTTGACATAATGATGTACAAGTTGTACAACTGTCTGTTAGCCCATGGGAGATCTCGTAAGTTCTAAGACAAGAACTGTTCTTGGAGCACTGAAGGGATCTTTTCTTAGCAGTAATGCTTTTATACTTAGAAGGTAACCCAACTTGTAACGACTGCTTGTATTTTTATCTTGATAGAATGGAGTGAAAGGGAAGAAATCTCTTTGTAAAAATCCTTCACCACTATCTCCATAATCTTTACTTGAGTGAGCATCAGCCAAGTGAGAAAATGAAAAATTATAACCTGCCAAGCACCAGTGGCAGACTGAAATGAAAAAATTGCAAGTTAATAACAGTGATACCTCAGAAAAATTTGCTGGCCAATTTAACATTGCTTTATCCAAGGTCACATCTTACAGCTGATTATTTTTAGTAATTTGCAGATGAGGACTTTCTACATTTCTCATGACAAGTCAAGATCAGGGAAATGTCAGGTATAGTTTAAAACTCAAGGTTATCAATCTTTTCAAATCAAAAGTAAATCATATTCCCTGCTTATTTGCTTAAGACTGGGCATGGAAATAATTTCCACTGTAGTGAAGTGGAAAGTCTACGCTATCCTTTATGGCAGCGATAAAGTCAATGTAACATGAAAACTCACAGTGGAGTGAGGTTGACTAGGGGATTGAAAGTAAGAGAAATAAAAGAAAAAAACTTGGCAGCATTTCCTCTAGAGTAGGTTCTTGCCAGCGTGACTGTGATGATTTCAGAAGTCTTAAAGAGATTATGTTGTATGTTTTCTACATTTTGTAAAGTATGTGAGCCTACTGTGAACAAATGTGCAAGACATTCTATAAGCAGAGTCATGTGAAATATAACTCAAGCACTTTACTGGAATCCAAAGTGTAAAAATCATTGGTGACCTGCAGCAGCACTCAGCTTCCTTCAGTACGATCTACACAATCATCCTAACATTGAGTAGTGAACCATGCTACAACACTTGCAAAGCATTGATGTGCTGTCATATATTTCAAGGTAGACCACTCTTCATCAAATAGAATACATTATTATTTTTCATGGAAACTTCTGCTCTAGGCCTGTGGTCTGAAGGGCTGTACAATTGGAAGGTCTCTATGCTTGTGTTTTATGTGATTCTGTGGCCTTTTTGTGAAGGGTATGAAATAACCTGGTATGCTTGAAAGTACGCAGTGGTAGTTCTTTACAGAGAGAGTGGTGAGGTGCTGGAACAGCTGCCCAGAGAGGCTGTGGATGCCCTATCCCTGGAGGTGCTCAAGGCCGGGTTGGATGGGGCCCTGGGCAGCCTAGTCTAGTATGAAATGGGCAGGTTGGTGGCCCTGCCTGTGGTTGGGGAGTTGGGGATTAATGATCCTTGCGGTCCCTTCCAAGCCATTCTATGATTCTGCAGTTGAAGGGACTTTGTTCTGGTGGTTCAGAAATCATTTGCTACTGAAAAGCTGTTGAACCAACAGGAGTGCAGAGAGTGTTTGGTATGTTAAGTGAAGGGCATTTCTTGCTTGAAGGCTGCCAGAGCACCCTGTTTGTATTTGCCCTGTTCTCTTACCGTAGAGGTCTTTTCTGTCTGTGAAATAGTAAGCATTCACTCTTACTCATGCATGAGTGAGCTTTGTAGACTAGTGTGATGCTGTGTTGAGATGCCAAAGTGTTGCTGGAGTGCTTTCCAAGAATAAACGGCTTATTATCTTGCAAATGCTTTCATTGGCAATCTTTAATGGTGACGGTGGTTGGAAGTGTGGGTTTAAGTCTCAGCCTCTAGAACCAACTGTAGTGGGTATTTGCTGAGTAGGAATTTGAATTGCCAGCTGTGTTTCCCAGCTTTCTCTACGAGCTTCCTGTCAGATCACTCTTGTCAGATCTCAGAAGCCAAAGAGGACAAGATTGCAGCTTGAGCTGTTTACTTTTTCTAGCTGTCAGGCGATGCATCATGTTGAGTTAGTCCAAGAGCCCTTATCTAATGCTCGCCATGATGAAACTGAATATATCAGTCAACACTTATTTCAGTAAATGTAAAGGAATGTGAAAATTCTCCTGACAACCTTTGTCCATTTTATTATCTAATTTTCATCGTGAAACTGTACCATAGTTTGCATATTTCCTCAAACTTTGTAGCCTGTCCTTGTTTGTATACATCAGCCTTATGCCTTTGTACACGTCAGCAGTTCTCCCCTCCCAAACCAAGTCTCCGTTCAAGGCATTGTGTCCATCTACTGTGTTCCAGCAGGAGAAAGCTGAATCCCCACTGAGACCAGGATGCTGTAGATGGCAGCTCTCTGGCCTTAAGAACAGAAGTTTGAAGGATTAAGACTTCAGACTCAATATTTTTCTACCCTGTTATTTTTCTTCCTTGGAGTATCTGTTCTGATAGGGCAAGTTCTGTTCTGAGATGAACAGGGCAGCGATTGGGTTATGTTTTTGTGCAGAGAACATGTGCGTGTCCCTCAGCTGAACTATGCAGATCTTTTTCCATTTGCGTGAAGACTGCTTTCTATTTATCCAGGAAAGTATGTCTGCATTTGTACTTCTGCACAAGTATAGATGCTCTCATATACACACCCTTTATCTGGTTGCAGTTCTTAATGCCACTGTTTTGTCTTTAGCCAAATGCTGCTAATAGGCTCTACAAGGGAACTTTTGGGCAGTGATTCACTTCACAGTGAAAGTGTATGTAGTAGAAATGGACTTGGCCAAGGCAAAAGAGAGAGAAGTAAGGTTAAAACAAGTATTTGGGCCTCTTTAAAGACTGCTCAGAGTAAATTAAGATCACTTCACACATTAATATTTTAGAATACAGTCACAAAGCTGTGTAGTGTTCCTGTAGAAGTCTTCTAGAATACTATGCAACTATTAAATTATAGAGCCTATATATTATGGCAAATATAATTGTATGAGGGTTCTTGATTTGGGATTATTTGAAGGATTCTGATTGTTCCCTTTCATTGATCCTTGTGGGCTCAAAACTTAGATGAAAACTTAGACTTACTTTTTTGTTTTGCTTCCTTTTGAAAATGTTTCAAAGTAACTCACCCTGCAGTCATACTTCTATAGATATTTTTCTGCTGGGTCTGTTATTTTCAGAGACTGATAAAGGTAAATGATGGGAGAGATTAATAACTGCTTGAAAATAGGCTCCTTTTTTGAACCTTTTGTGCCTGTTATTGGTATGTGTGAAAGGTGTTCCCAGGCTAAATAATCCTTTGTCAACAGAGAGCATAATGCATTCTGGCAACACTTAAAATTGTAGTACTTTTGTAACAGTTACCCTAGTACTTCATTTTGGTATTGCTGGGGGATTATATCGGCATGATATAGTTAATTGAAAATAGCATGCTTCGCTTTGTGCTGATCTGGAAGCATTTATTGGGCTTAAGAACAAATGTATTTACTTCTCAGGTAAACAAATATTTAAATAACATGACAGGAGAATGCAACATGCAAGTGATGCTAAAATGCATCCACATAATTATGCAACTAATTTTCTCCAAGTTACAGGCAGAGCAGTTGCGAGAGATGCAGAGCGTTCCGTTGTTTATTCAACAGATCAGAGTAAAATGGCCATAAGATCTGAATCATTGGGAATCCGCTGGCCTCTGTGTCCTCAGACTCCTGTGCTGTTACTGCCTTCCTTCTGTAGGACTATACAGCTTTGTCCCAGGTGAGGCTTCAGCCCATTATTTCCATCGAACACAGGAATAGATCTCACAGCATTTTGCAGTTGCCTGTTAGGTTGCTTTTGCCTCTGTTTACCCTGTCACCAACTGACGAAACTCTCCCACTCCTCTGACAAAGATGACTGAACTTCTCTGAGTGCAACTAAAGACACTTGGTTAATATGAAGCAACAAAAGCTCAGATAGGAAGAACATCTTTATGGGAGACAAGGATGAAGATAATGGGGAGGTGGTTTGGCATGAATGAGAAGTTAGATGCAACCTTACAAGCGAAAGCAACAGAAGTTAAAATGGTGAATGGGTGTGACCTGCTTGTATTAAAATCAAGTTTGTAAAGTAAAACTAAAATAAATGCAGTGTTTTCCTGTGAACCTAGGAAACCTTTTGAGTAGAGTGCATTTTTTTTTTTGAGGTTAAACTACCCTGATAAAAACAGTTTCTTTGCACGTTGTCTAGATTGGTAGTTTGATCAGTCAGTCTCGGAGAGAAGCCTGAAACTTACACGATCATCATATTTGTGTGCTGGACTTGGTTTCATGTTTTGTTTTGCCAGAGAGAAGAAAGAGCTGTGGTCAGTACTGTATGGGATAGGAATGAGCTGTCAGAAGCATGTTGTCAGCACCAGATTTTTCTCTTTTCTTTACACTAGTAATGTTATCACAAAAAATGCTTAAAATCACAGCTAAAAATATTGTCCAAAGTGTGAAACAACTGATACTTCTTAAACCACTGGTTGCTAATATACAGCAATTGTGAGCTGAAATACAGCTGGCCGTGAAAGAATTTTTAGTGCGTGGAAATCACTAAGTGTTGCATGAGGTTTTTTTTTCTTTTCCTGTATGTTGGCTTTGGGAAGGCTTCTGCGTAACAGCTCTGTGTAATGACTGATGCTAACATCTGACACAGCCAGTACTGGCTGTGCTGAGCTGTGCAGTGGTCATTCTGCACTTAAATTATATTGAACTACTCATTTGTCTTAATCTGTTAATAGCCATCTCTTTAGGGACTAAATTTTAACAATGCAATGTTAGTTTCTGTGTTTTTTGTGTTAAGGGTTAAATGTATTATTAAATAAAAATCAGAAGTTAGTAAAGAATGAAATTGCATTACATAAAAGTACTCATGAAAAGTTGAAGAATGGAAAAAATGCTTTCCTCTAGATGTCTGCTTCCTTTCTCTGCCTTTTTAAATATTTAAGCACATTCTTTACATAATACTTAAGCTTTCAAGCCAAAGTTACGGGTTGCCTTAGCCAGACTTGAATCTGAAAATGAGACCCAAACCAGGACAATAACAAAATGACACAAAGATTGACTATACTGTACTTGCTGGATGAAGTGAAAACTGCTAAAATATTAAATCCTATATCCTGGGATTTCACTGCCTGCTGGAACTAATCTCATTAACTTAAAACCACCTGAGGCTTAAGAGAGATATACACTGCCGTGTGAAATTATATTTATCTCATCCTAGGGGGAAATCCTTTCCCTCCCCCAGCTTACCTTACTTTTGACTTCGCTTTTCTTGCGTTACCGGGTCGTTTCTCCCCCATGGGAAAGTTGTCATAGCTCACAGCAACACAATTACTGCAGTTGAAATTCAGCACTGTATAAATGGTGAGATCATTGTTGAAGTTTGTTTTCTTTAGGAAGTTCTTTAAGACGTAAAAGAAGATTGGTAAAACAATACTGCCTTACGTTAGCAGTTCACTTAGATAGCATTGCTCCGGAGTTAAAGACAAAGATTCTGGAACTAGGAAAACAACTCATAGGAAACGAAATAATTGGTTTTCTTTAACCACAAACATCTTAAGAGGGTGAGTGATTCTGATAGTTGGTGCGTGGATGTAGAAATTTCAAATTCAGCCTTAGATCCAGTGAGCATTGCCAGTTAGAGCTTTGTAAATGTGTGGTTGAACCCAAATCTCTATTCAGTATTAAAATTCAACCAGTGGAAATGTTCCCACTGACATTACAGGACTTGGGGTGAGGCCTTATCTGATACCCTTGTTAGGCTTTGCAACAAGGCAAGATGACCTTGTGCAAGTGCCTTTTACTGTTTGTCTACTCACAGGAAAAAAAAAAAATAAATAGGCTTCAAGTTATCCATTAAACAGCTCAATCAGGAAGGATATTCAGAAATCTACTGTTAAAGCTCTTAAAAACTAACAGCCTCATCTGAAGCAGCATGCTGAAAGTCTGTAGAGAAGTCATTTGGTTGGTGAACCTGGCTGCCAGTACCCTGCTTCCAGAAGGTAGCCCAGGGCATAAGTGTGCTGTGGAGTAATGCTACTTGCAGCTCTGTTGAAGAGCCCTAATGCAGCACCCTCCAGTGAGTCTGTAGCTGACACAAACTGGTGAGATGCGATGTGGGTCTTATGGTGGGCAGTGAAATAGAGAGGCTGATTTTTTTTTTTTTTTTCCTTGAGATAAGAAACGTCTGATCTGCAAAACCGAGCGTTTATTTCTGAGATCCTGTACAATTTCAAGGGTCTGTGGATTTGAGTAACAAATGCATCAAAGTTCACCGTTAGTTTTGACTTACTTTGAGCTAATAACTTAGTTAACAACCAACTGTTTAAAATGTCCTGTATTGAAGGCTTGTGTATAGGTACAACAATAGAGTTGTAATTGTTGTAAAGAGCAATTAAAGTAATAAGGCGTAATATAAGGTTCACTTTCTTACTCATCCTTCTGGTATGAATGGAGAGCAGGATAGAGAAGTTGTTGCAGCTTTCCCGTGCATCAGTGGAGGAAAGGATGAATAAAAGGCTTGTAGTCAAAAAGAAGAAAGACAGTTTGAAACTACAAGCAAAAGAAACGTTTGCTTCAGACCATTTGACTGGTGTAAATGGTACTCTGTGTGAAAGCTGGGTCCAATTTCTCCTACAAATGCCCTGGAATTTGAACAACTTGAACCTTATTGTGAGCCAGATGAGAATGTACAGAGGATGTTCACTGTTCTTGAAATGTTTGGGATATATTTAAGCATTTCTAGCACCCAGAGAGGTCTGGTTATCTCCTAATTTACTCCTGAAGCAAGCCTGTTCTTTTAGAGGCTGAATAGGGCATATTATAGTTGAAATTTGACTGAACCTTTATGCTAGTAGAATTATGTGCTTAAGCTGCTAGGAGGATGCTAGAGCCATGAATAATGAAAAAGGAATTTGTTGGGTAATGAAGAGTAGATAGGATTAATGTTGTGTTGGCTTTGGGTAGGAGGATTAGGATGGCTAATTAGTTTTGTTTGTTTGGAATGGTGTTATTTGTTTCTATTTGCATGTTGGACCTACAGTTAATGTTTGATTTAGCAGATTTTAATAACAGATGTATATAAATAATAGTTAATTTTACTAGCGCTTGCTAATAAATTAGGTCAATTTATGCTGCAAATAATTTGGAGTACTATGCTCACACATGGTGATTTGCTCAGAAACCCACTTCAGTCCTTGCTAAAATGACACAGCAGTTTTTGGGGTGAACTTTAATTTTATACGCAGGGGAATAAAGCTTGCAAGTTAAGGTTGAACAAAGAAAGAAATGCGGTGAATGCTCCTGCCTTTTAATGGACTTCCCTGCTCCTGTGTATGTTTACTCCTTGATGTTTACTATTTCAAAACATTCGGGATCCAGTCTGGTTTTGTGAGCATCCCGTTACAGAAATTTAAGGGAACACAAAGAAATGCGTATGAGCAAATGATAAAGGCCACACACGTGTCTGGATATGAAATACTGATGTAACTTACCTGGCCTATTTATAGTAATTACGTGTTGTGATCTTGGCCAAATTCCCTGATATTTAGACAAGCAATTTTGTTTAGTCTTATTGATTTATGAGTAAAATGACGAAGCTACAAATGGTCACGACTCTTGGGTTGCTGAGAGTGGAGGTTATAGTCCAATGTGCTTGCTGATCTCCGGTGTAAGCTCCTTTTCAGCCCTGTGTGAATAGGTGCAATGCATTCTAGTTTTAGTGATGGACAGGCAGTTAATTCTTAAAAAATAGCTAAGGAGCAAGAACCCGACACCTTGAATGATTTATATGTTTTCTTTGTAAGCTTGTTTCTGTTTTGTAACCTTTAAAATGCGGGTTTTATGAGTGGTATCATTAAAATTTATACTCCCTCTAGTATGTGATGTTAGTCATTATTGCTCTGCTGTGCCTCCAGATCACCTGTCTGAATTATAAAGCAGCCTTTCTCAGAGCTAAACAGTAATTTTTTTTTTTTTCCTTTCTGGAGTAAATGCCTGTTGACTTCATTAGATTTCATTGGTGCTCCTGTACTGGAGCAGAGGTCAGAATCTGGCCTTTTCTGCTTTCCATCCAAATGTGAAAGGTTGCTCGGAGTAACAGTATGCTTCTAAGAATGAAATATCAATGGTCTTTTAAGTGATGAGAACTGATATTAATCACAAACTGCCAGAGAACTTGTTTTGAAGTACTTTATTTTTGTTAACTTGGATTGATTTGCTCAGCAGGTGACTTAGTGTTGGGCTAGGCTTTGTTATGCTGATTTTAAAATGTTTCTGTGAAGGGTGAATCTTCAGTAAGGGAAAACAGAAGCTAATAGCGAAAATAAACCGCTGTCCTTGATTCTAGCAACGGAGCCTTTTTTCTTTTTTAAGACTCCGTAGACCAATGAGGATTGTGCAGAGCACTTTGAAGTAACAATTTATCTGCATCCTTAAGCTGATGGTGCCAAAAAATGATTTCCTTGAAAATCTCTTCCATACTCTAAAAAGCTCTGGACTTATTTTTTAGAAGTGGCTGAATCGTCAAGTGGAAGTGTTTCCTGAGTGTGGATTACTGTACTGCTTCTGTTAAGATTGTCAAGCCAAGTGCTTGCTACTGCTTTGGAACTTGTGAAGATGGCTCAACTCTTCTTTTTTTTTTTTTTTTTTTTCCTACCCAAATACTTGAACTTAATTCAAAAGAATTAGGAATAGAGGTGTGGGTTTTCTCTTTTTCAAAATTGTTTTGCCAATGTTAACAGAGGATGAAGTGCTAGTGCTACCTGAGGCTGTTGTGAGAGATTCAGTTCCACTCCCAGTGAAAGATAACGTGATGCAGTACTGCACAGCATGTTTCATCTGCGAGGAAGGGATATTGGTGGAAAGCTTGGGTGTGAAAAAGTTTAAACTGGAGGTATCTCAAAAGAAGTGCACTTGAGCTCTAGCTTCTCTGGTGTATGGCCTCTTCCTGTATTAATATGCAGTCGTGCATGGCTACAATTATTAAAATCCCCCCTGCTTCTGATTGTTCTCGCAGTGTTTGTGGGGCAAGTTTCATGTCCTGTTAAAAGTTATCCTACATTTGCAATATGTGAACGTAGGGAGTTCCTACTTTGAATGGTTCTAGCAGCATAATTCCCAGAGTGGGTAGGAATGTTCTGTGGGCTTGCTATCTCATAACATCAGTGTTTTCTTGAATAAGGTCAGTTTCAAGAGCTGAATTTCTTCACTGCCATACAAATTGAAATTTAATTTTGCTTTATGAGACTTATTTTTAGTTAAGATTTTGAGAGGGCTTCCATACGTAACTTTTTAGCGAGATAGTGAATATAAGATAAGAATAAGAGCTGTGATACTGATTAGAGGAGGCTGAGCAGAGTTTTTCATAGTGATAATGCTTTCCAAATTGGGGAGTAGCAGATTGAAAGCGAAGGGCATACTCCACGTTGAAGGAAAGTGTTGGAGTGGTCCTAATGCAGAATCTCATTAAAGGAACTGTCAGGATTTCTCTTTCTTACCATCACCTCCCCTGTTCTATAAGAGTCAGCTGTCTTTTTGAGTGAGCATAGTGCTGAAGAGGCATTTACAAATAAATGAAAAATGTCACAATTGATTTTACTTCTTTCAGAGTACTGTGTGTCAGGTTTGTCACAAACCCTTTGTTATTCTCTTTTTTAGATTTCTTGTCTGGACGTTGGAAATAACATTTGGATCTGGGCTTCTTTCTGGTGACCCAGGGTAAGCTCCTTGGATTTTTATGACCTGTGTACCAGTTAAATAATATTACCTTTTCAGTGCTTAGAAAGGATGAAATGTTAGAAATGCTTACCAATTACCTGGCAAGGATATATCGAACTTGCGTATCACAAACCACCCTGGAGAATTCCACTAACATAATGGTTCTGCTTTGTAGTTTCTTTTCAATAGGCACATTTGTGATTTATGGTTATTACATGGAAACATTGCATGCAGCAGCTATACAATACTATACATATATAATATATATATAGCTGTTTTTCAGTTGTTTCTAAAGAACATATAATTCCAAGTAGATGGTATTCTTTCTCTCAATTATTATTTAAAATTTTCCATTTTCTTTCAGTGTATGTTATATAGTTATTAGAGTACATATTGTTGTCTTAAAGCATATTGAAAGTAAACTGTTTTTGTGTGGCTGCTGGCTGAGTAAATGAATCTAATGATTATTATCAGTGAAACCTTTAAGTGCAAAAGTATTAGTATAAGAATGGATATCGGTTAGAATTTCATTGTAAGAAACACTTGAGATAACTTCAATGCTGGGAAGTATCTAATCCACTATCAGTTTTAGAAAGCTTTTAATTTTCAGCTCAAACTTCAGTTTTGTGCTAGCATTCAAAAGTATATGGAGTGTTGTACTGAAATGGTTGTGAAAGAGAACCTCTAACATGGTGGAGTTAAAGGTTGTTAATGACAAACATAGTGCTACTCTAAAAAGAAATTTTTGGTCTCCTCCGTGCATTTTCCTGATGTCTTATACCAGACACACCACTAGCAAAGTGCAATTGTGTAAGAAATTTAACCTGTAAGTAGTACTAAGAGCTTACTGCTTTCTATTGCGTTAAACAGTAAATACATGCTATATAGTAAAAATTGTTTTGTAATGTTTTCTCTGAATTATTCTGAAGGGATTCTTAAATAGAGATTCACACACTTTACAATCTGCTAGACAGCACCACGTCTCTATTTCAGTGCTTGTTATTTTTAACATATTTTCAAAAGTTACTGAATTTAATCCCCATTTCTTACCACGGTCTTGTTAAAAACTATGAACAAAGGAAATTAACATAGCTGTCATTTCTGTATGCTTGATTGTAAGGTAGCCTGATCAGCTCTACACTGCAGCCCTCTTTTTGTGTTAGTATTTACATATTTGTCAGATACTTGCGCATTCAAAATTTGGCAGGTTTGATCTTCAGGTGGAAGATTACGAATGTCAGTCACATTATCATATATTTAGAATAAACTGTTAACTGTCAGTCAAGTTGTTTCATTCAACTAAAAATCAAACTTTGTTAATTGAAGAACACGCTTACTTTGTACTTCGAACAGACTCTCCTTTATTTACGTGGTAGTACAAACAATTGGATGACTGGGCTCTTTAAGGCCATCTCTAATAGTCCATCATCCATGGTGGGCTGCTCACCCTTCTTTTTTCTCTCCTATTTATATTACAATACATTCGGAGACCTGAATCCTGTACGAAGATAGAAAATGAGTTCTGGCAGTATGAAAACCGGTAACGTAATTTCACTGAATAAACCAGACAGTTCAGAACTGTTGTTCATGTAATTAATTATTACTGTTACTGTAAACAAAGAGAAGGAAAACTTAAAATGAAAAATGAAATGGAACTCAGCATTACCAACTCCACACATTTCCCCAGCCTCCTTCCCTCCATATATTTGACTTCAACTGTACAGTAAATTGTATCATTTGCAATGCCACAGAGAGCAATCTAGAGCACTTTCTATCTAGCCAAGGTATGGGCTAAATATGATTAGGCAAATTTGCAGAAGTTCAGACTTAACCACCAGCAAATCTCTGCATATAATAAGGCTACTTAGCTTCATAATGATGCTGACATTGATTTGTCCCAGCCTCTTCTCTTAAGATGAGTGTATTGTGATGCATAGTTATGCATTTGTATATCTCTGTACTCCAGCTGATTGCATGTATGAGAACTGCTTCCATATCGTGGTCTGAATCATGATTTTTCTATCAACTGCTGAATGGTCCCTGCAAGCAACTGATGAAATGGTACTGATTAGCAAAATTACCACAGGTTATATTCTGACTTTAGTGGAAGATAAAAATTTCCATCGATATCAATAATCAATGTCAATAATAATAATAAAAAAATGAACTAATGTTACTGCTGCTTATTTGGTTGAGTAGAAGCTCGCACGTAGGAAATGAGCCTAGGAAAATCCAAAGGCACAGAGTATTCACTCTCTAGTGTGCCAGACACAGACAGTTCTGTACTGCAAATATTTCCAGTAAACTTACTTTCAGTTAGGAGCAAGGGAAGAGGGAATTGAACTGAGAGCTATTTCTTTCTGAATCAGTTATGTTCTTACACTGCAAATTAAAATGTTATAAATAGTAAAACTTCAGATTAACTGAAATTTTTTTCAGCTTTTTTCTCCAGTAACTGGACTCTTCATGATGACGGCAGTAATTTATTTGTTTGGCTTGTGAGCCAAGAATATTCTTTCAACCTCCTTTCATACAAATATTTTTCCTATTGAAATTAGTAAAGAAGGTGCTTTATTTCTAGGTGTTGGGAACTCACACATGTTATAAATCAGTGAGATGAATTTGCAGGCTTGTTATTTAAGTGAGAATGAGGAGGTAAAAGAAGTCTTATGCATTTCTGTTGTATGTTGATCAAGCCTGAGCCAGGCTGGATGGGGCAAAGCTAATAACTTGTTAATTGATCATTCTTTCTGTTCCTTCTATCTGTGTTAATAATGTTTGGAAATTAACCATCAGAAAATCCCTCAAACTATTAAGGAAAATGCCATGAAGTACCATAATGATAAAGATTTTTTTTTTTGTGTAATCATGAAAGCAAAAGCAGAGGAGGAGGTACATGTGCTGGCCCGTAAGTTCTAAAAGAGTATTTAGTCAAACAGTGACTTGAAATGCTTGAAGGACGCTCATCTATACAGACTATAGTTGGAGCGCGTGGAACTATTTTTGACTAATTTCCTTAAGTCATTATTTTAGCAAGAATATCTTGGGAATAGATTCAGTGCTGAAAAGTGTTAGCAGGAGCTAATGCATTTTAATTTTTTCCCTGTAAAATTATAGTATTTATTTAAGCAACAAATAATGATAATTGCTGCTGGATTTTTCACATTTGCTAAAACAAAATGGTTTAAAACTTTGTTCCAAAGTATGTATGCTAGCAAATAGGCCTGTGTTATAGTAAGAAAATCAATGAATGATAGTGCCCAGTATAGGGCTAACGAAGATGCTGAAGGGATTGAAGCACCTCTTCTTTTAGGAAAGGCTGAGAGAGCTGGGACTGCTCAGCCTGGAGAGGAGGAAGCTTGGGAATCTCTTGAATGTCCATAAATACCTGAAGGGAGAGTTCAGAGAGGATGAAGGCAGGTTTTTTTTTTTTTTTTTTTTTTTCAGTGGCACCTGGTGTCAGGATGGGAGGCAATGGAGACACACACACAGGGACATAAGAGGTTCCCTCTAAGGACCTGGGAGCATTTCTATGCTGTGACAGAGCCTGTGATTGACACAGGCTGCCCAGAGAGAGTTTAGGGTCTCTTCTTTGGTATTTGTTGTAGTTTCCATGGAAACAAATAAGAGGCTTTACTTTTAGTGACATATATAAATAATGCTGTAATGAAAGTAACTGAGGTTTCAGCTACTACAAGGAAAATATAAAATAAGTAATGCTTCACAAAATTAAATTTATAAGCCTCACATTTCAATGGCTTGTTTAAAGATGGGGTTGATCACATTAAGGGTGGGCAGGTTCATTGTTTTTTTTTTAGGAAGATTGAAGGGTTAATTTCACTGTTTTCACCTCTGTTCCTCAGTCCATCTATGCCTTTCATTGAAATAATCTGTGCCTGCTCTGTTAAAACCTGCTGCTCTGAGAGTTGCTGACTTTGTTGTTACAGACTTCGCTGATTTGCTTTGAGCTGACTGACTAGCATTTATTACAAGCTTTATCTTGGATGTTATTTTTATGAAGTATGATGCGTTGAGGTAAATAGGATCCTTTATCCTAGACAGTACTATCACTGTTTTAGTCTACGCTTGTAGACAAATCTTTCACAGAATGATAGATGGCATTTCAAAAGTATAATTTCATGAGCTCAATTTACTTCATCTGAAAGCCATCTTTTTGATGTGTCACTATAGAACTTTTCCTTCAAAACATAAGAGGACATTTTTCCTACCTGCAAAGTGCAGTGCCAAAAATAAATAAGTATACTCTTTTTTTCTTTCTCCTTTACAATGTAAGTAATAAGTACTTTCCATTTCCTTTCAAGGCTTCTAAAGCTTATTTAATCCACTTTCTTCTGCGTTTTTCTGCTTCTATGCTCAGTTCTTCATTTAGCTGTTAGTTCCTTTCTCCCTTACACAAATATAACAAAAACATGTGCTTGGTACCTATGTGTTGAGGCACGTCTAGTAGAAATATAGGATAGGGTGTGGGCAGAACTGGAGTGTTTAGTAGAGACAGAGCTGAAAATGGGGGATGTAGCCATTGACATTTCAGGCTTAAATTGTTGATGGTTCTGTAAGGCTTATAATAATACATTTGCAGTAAGAACTAATAGAGTTTTTTGGCTTTTCCCCAGTATTTGTTCTGTGGGAAGCATGCTACCTTTCTTCCCCAATATTTTTAATTCATGTTTTTCCTATACCTTAGGACCAGGTGAAGCTTGACAAATGGAAACATTCTTATGAGTTGTCTTCAAGCTATGCTTCAGATTTTTTTCTCATCTTTTTTTTTTTTCCAATAAGAACTATCTGTTCAAATGTTTTTTATAGTTCCTTTATGGCAGCCATTTCAGATACCTAGTACTGAATAAATAAAGCCTCCTTCATACCTGAAGGAGCTAGCTGGAATTTGTTTTATTTTTTTTTCAAAATCTGTTGCAGTACAAAATGTAGTTGGTTGTCATAGTAAAGAAAGTGGCATGATATTGAAATGGAAATGTAATTAAAATTATTTTTATTTTTCTCGGGTCTGGGAACAAAGTGTTACTTAAACCTTTTCTTAGAGGTATTATACCTAACAAGTTCTCTTGAGAGAAATGACAGCAAAGCAGCTAGGCTATCAACACAAATTGCGAATGGCTGCATTCCCCTGGGCTTGCTTAAATTTGAAAGTAGGTAGGTACTGTGAAGAAATATACTGCAATCTGGTAAAGAAGCTGCAGCATAGCTCCAGTGGCCCCAGATGCAGTAATGTACCAATATAAAAAATCTCATATTAACTTAGAATATGGGTAACATCATAAAACACCCTGAAGTTGCTTAGCTTACATTCATCCTCAATACATCATCTTCAGTGTCCTGTGATGCTGAGATAGTCTTATGCAGTAAATGGAAACCATTCCTTTAACCTGCTGCAGAAATGAAGGTCATGTGAACTGGGTTCTATGCCTTGGACCTACATGCTAAACACAAAATGACCACTGAGCTGAAAAAGTAGGCAAATAATATTGTGCTCTTGCTTTTAGTTTTATGGCAGGTTGAGGTTCACTAAGGTGTTGGAGCCACTTGTGGGCACAGTGAGTGTACCTGTGTATATGACAGTCATAAGGCTAGTCATTTGGCATGTGAAATAAGGGGGGTGGGGGGAAATGTCCAAGAATTACCAATGTTTGCCGTTCTTTTTAATCTGGAACACTTAGTCCTAGGTTAGTCTGTATAGTATTTGTTTTATTGTAACCCTCTCTAGGAATTTGTCTGTCTTCCCATATGAAATCAGTAGTAATGTTTCTGCAAGGGCACAACTCTTCTGTTTCTATTCCAGAAACTCAAATTGAATGTGTATCGACGTGTCTACTTCCTCTTTTGAGGAGGAGCTTGACTCAGGGTTCGTGGTGAAAGGTGGGCTTGAATTTCTAGAAATGTTTCCTAAAAAGTAGTGATAGGTTTTGCTGGCTTTCAGTGGGTTCTGGCAGATGATACCCTGAGTAGATGCCCTTGACTAAGAAAGAAAGATGTTCTTCATTGAGTTATCCAGAGACCTGCTTTGTACTACTGTATTATGTGAATTATCAAGCAGCACAGCAAGTTAGGGATTCCTAAATGTAGACAATAGCTTCAAAGCAGCAGGGCACAACTGTGTTAATTATTACTGTATGCAGCTGTGCTCTTTTTACTTACCAGTACACTGAGTACCTTAAGTGTTCTATGGCAGAGGACCAGGGAGAGCTTGTGCAGTGAGCCTCAGATAAACCCAGACTCACTGTGGTTTTGCCACAGGTTGGTCAGCTGTAGAGCAAATTTGGTGTGGAAGTCTTGCAAGCATGAGTTTGTGGTCCTCTGGTCAATCAAACTGGGCATGTCTCCATTTTGCACTCATGCATTTGAAAACGTTGCGTCAAGTTATTGATGTCCTACATGCTCAACAAGTGTGAGAGCTTTAACTTGCAAGAATAAATCTTACCTTGTCACAAAGCTTAAAGTTCTGACTGAACTGTAGAATTTCCTTAGAAAACTGATTTCTGTAGAATATTTTGCTTCAAACAAAATGTGTTCTTTTTAATGGGTATTTTTTTGTAACTTCTGTTACTGTGCTGTCTTCACTGATGCATAGATGATCTACTGTGTGTGTGTATATATGTATACTCATGTTTTTAATGTACGTAAGCAAAAACAGTTGTATGTAAAGGTTGATCTTTAACTATTACCTTAGAGATGAAATAATGTAATTTTGGTATTACTTACTGAAACAAACTTTATAGGTGGCACAGACTATGACAATATAATTTTCATGACTGCATTGAAATGTAATTAATATATTTTGTAACTATTCTTCTATGATCCATTAATTATAATAGATGAAATCAGATACGAACAGAATCTACCATAGTTTGAATTCTAAAAGATTAATTTTATTTGCAATAACTGGAATCCTCCAGTTCTGGCCTTTGGCTGCCTTATTTGAAAATGTATATTAAATGAAAATTGATTCTTATTGTCTTAAAAAAAAAAAAAGTTACTATTGATAAAATCCAGGAAGTTTAATTGTAAGGATTTTTTTCAGAACAGCCCCTTCTGTTGGTATTATATTGCATTAGTGTATTGTGTTACAACAAATTGATGTCAATTTGAAATGAAATTATCTGTTGCATTCTGCAACTGTTGGGAATTTACTATGATACCAGCTGAAGTCTTTTCTTAGTTACCCCGTAGTTGGTCTGCTAATGAGTTTACTCGTGTCAGTAAAACTAAAAATAAGTTCATATTCCTATGCAAGTTCTCTTCGTTAAGGAAATAAGCGTGCATATTAATTCTGACATCACTTTCAGTTAACCAATCTGTATGTGTGGATGTGTTCCGGTCCCACAGTTCAGGCAGTTGAAAATTGTGCAATCTTCCCTCCTCAACTCTCAAATTTGAACAATAGGGGAAAGAAAAATGGAGATAGACTTGGCCCTGTTCCAAGGAGATCAGTAAAACAAAAATAACTAGGTGGTATAGCTGAATAAGCACTGGGGGTAGTGAGATGATTCTGGTATTTGACATGTTCTAAAGCAATCAAAAATTGTAAATTAATAACTTTTCCACTCCACCTATGAGCTTTCAAACTGCTGTTCTGTAGGAAAATAAGCAACCTCTGCCTATGCTCAAGTGCCTTTTATTTCGTGTTTTGGGAGTGCAACAACACTGAAGCTGTTTCTTGGCTTAAAGTTGTTTTTTCAGTCCTTTCTATATTATATCACAGTAGAAAATGGCAAACTCAGTCTTAATTTTCACTCACCTTCCTCCCATGGAGCTCCATGCAGAAGGGATATATAGAGAAGTTTCTGATGCTTTTCACTACTTCTGTTGCACTTCATTAATCTCAGTGGGATTAAATTCATGTTGCAACTCACAGTAACCTACATTAGATTCAGGATCACTTGCTATTGATTTCTAAGTTTTTTGTTTTTTTATGGTTTGAGTGAAGCTTTTAAAGAAGAAATCACAACAGAAGGTGCATGAGAATATTAGTAGAAAAACTGAAATTGTCAGAATTCATACGTCTGTCAGATTCAATAGAAGCAAAGAGTAGAAGAAAACTTATTTGGTGTTTCCTGCAGATATTGTTCTGAAGCTTTCCCAAAAGTCCAGTTAGCAAAATGTTCTTGTGTTATTACTGCCATGAATGTTAGTTTAGAGTTCCTCCAGCTTAATGATAGTCACGTAATTTATCTGACTAAAGATGAAAACACATCGGATATCCCTTTCTGCAACTACCAATCCACCAAAGAAGCTCTTTCTGATGACTGTAGGAGGTGCGGTTGGCCATTAGCAAACCTGGTGGGTCTGTAGGTGCTGTGCTGTGGAAAGGTGGCTCGAAGGTCAGCACACTGCATAATTGAAGTTCTCTGTAGGTGTTCGCTCTATTCTGCTAACGGTATGTTTTCTGTTGTACTGGAAGTGTTATTCTGGATGCTTTGTTCTAAAAGGTTTCTCTTTTTCTCACAATAAGCACATTTGTTCACATATCCCTTGTTTCTCTAATTAACATTTCAAAATCACTGCCTGTCCTGACTTTTGAGTAGTCTCTACTTGTCTGCAATTCCAGCAACACACCTCAACTGTGAATGCAATACCAATTAATATTACTTTCATTAGTTAAAAGTAGGTATCTTCCATGTTTGAGTTTATTCTCAAATGGTGATGTGTTCACTAGTTTTTTTTTATCTGTCAGACCTGAAGTCTTAAAAGCTGGATTAAGGACAAGCTTTAACTGCTTACTCAGCCTAAATACAGTTTATCTTTGTCTAATCAGTAAAACATGCACCTTTTTATAGCCCTCTGCATAAGAATGAATAAGGCAATAGCAAGTATCGGAAAAAAATGTGTATTGCTTGTCAAAATGGGCCTTACCTAGAAAATTACCTAGAAAAATATCTTTAATCTGCTGATTTGTTGTCTATTACATTATCATATCATATGGGGATGGGAATATTGAAGCAAAATATTTTCTGAGACTGAATTTTGTCTACCTCATACTTGTAGTTTTACTGTACTGCTTTCTTTCTTGATCACCTGAAGTAATCGCAGCAATGAGGCAAAGGGTTAGGGTACAGGCAAGCTATAAATAAATGATTTGAAAAATAAAAGCTGTATGACTTAAAATTTACTTTCAAAGCTTTCAGAGCTTTCCTTGTCTCACCAGACAGAAGAGGTCAGCATGTCTCCCTTTGCTGGCCACAGCTTCCTCAGGAGGAGCAATGCAGTCATCCCTCAGCCTCCTTCAAACCAAACGAGCCATCTTCAGCCATGCCCTCCTGTCCTTTTGTCTTTCTTGTTTCCCTCCTTTGGGTATATTCTCATATTTTTGTTCTTTTTTCTTGTTCTCGTGATCGGTTAGATCATGAGTGAGGCTAGAACAACCCTAGATATGTGGCAGTGTATCTGAGGGATGTTTAATTAGTTTATAGCCCAGTAAACATCCAAAATGAGCGATGGTAGCATGATCCGTGTCATGACAGTCACAAAAGAGAGAATTCACCAAAGCTTTTGCTCTTAGGAGTTAGCAAACAGAACCAGGTAAGCAATACTGGCCTTGTAAGTGTGAGGCCGGTGTCACCTTGGTCACTGTTGCCAAGCACTGACAGAATCTAAGCATTAAAGCTTTATTAGCTGTTCAACTGTGTGGCGAAGTGTGGTCTCAGAAGTTTAATTTTGTAATGTAGAGCTGGCTTTGTGTCTTAAAATAAAGACAAATTCTAGCACTTGGTATTTTAAAATGGTATCACTAGTACTTAATTTATTTAATGTTTGTGTTGTAACTGACCCCTGAAATGCGTAAATTACAAAACCACGCTTCATGAAACAAAGGGAACTCTTTAAATTCTCATCTTTGATATAGATATGTTGAGAAACTCAGTGTATGAGGTGTTACGTTATAACTTGACAAGCTCAAACACAGAATTATTGATCTCTAGGTTGCAATAACACTTTGAAGAGTGTTCTCCATGTGTATTTCTGCTAGTCAGTATTTAACACTTTCTGCTTTTGCTCTACTTTTTTTTTTGTGTGTGTGGATAAACTGGCTGTTGTTAGAGAGCTTGGGTGAAAGCTTGATCTTCTGATGGTATTTCCTGTTGCAGGAAAGGGAAAACTTGGTTATATCAGGTCCGAGGCCTGATTGGAATTAGTAATTGTCTTTTGAAGTTAAATTTATTAAATGTTTGATCCTTAGGAATCAGTTTAGAAATGTGACCCTTGTGTATTAAATGTTTGGAAACTTAGTGCACTATGTTAGTGAAGCTGTAAATTGTAGCTACAGAGAAATTCAAAGCAATTAATGATATTACTGTTTAAGTACCAAGTCAAGAGGTTATATATCTCTAAAAGATGCGATCCAGCTCAGCTGGACACCTGTGGGCTTGGTGCTGACAGAAATTGTGTAGTTAAGCTCATTCATGTGTGCATTGCATAAGGTTGGTAGGAATGATCACAGTTGCCCTCTATAAACTGTTTGTTAAAATGTGCATTTCTTCTTTGGAAGAAGCACAGAACGCCAGTTATTACAAGTGAGATGTCGATGGGTTACATAGGTTGGAATAAGGGAATAATTATGAAACTGCAATTAGGCTGGAAGGATGAAATAATGCCTACAGGAAAGTGAGGAAATAATTGCTGGTTTCATGGATGCTCTAAAGTACCTTTGACTTAGCCTTTTCAGTTTGTTTTGCTGTTGTATAAGAAATCTTAATGTATGCGTACTATTGATTGTCATAATTATGACAGAATCCATCAGTTTGATCAGTGTGAATTTCCTGGTATGTTTGTCTTAGAAAAACAGGACTCATGCATACAGTTGTAATCTGAGCTCCAACATGCTTAACGAATCTATTATCCTATGGAAGAAGGGATGGTACCTTGATGGTATCTTACAGCTAAAAAGTACTGTTGGTCAAACTTCATGTGACTTCCTGTTTCCCCCTAAACATCCCTATGGAGAACAGTGAATGGCTTTGGAAATTATGATTTTATACACTGGCGAGTGATTCTGAATAGTAATTTTAGATAAACTAAGCTTATAATTAACTTTCAAGAAACCTTTTATTACTTTTGTAATTCATAGCGTTATGTTTGATGTATTCCGATGAACTGTTGATCTATGTTTTGCATTCCGCGTAGCTCCGTGAGCGAAAAAGCTTTCTACATAACTGAAAACAAGCTTCCAAGAATTGTCTTGCTTTGTATAGAGAATATACTGTGTTGTTTGTCATGAACTGTAGTCACCTTCAAGTATGTCAGAACTTAGTAGTGACTGTCCCCTGTACCTGGAAACATTTGAAGAGGAGCACATGAGGAAATTGAACAGAGCAAAGCCAATTGAATTGGCTTTAAGAATGTGACCTTTCTGTCCTACATATTAAATTCATTTTTCTCAAATGCTGTTCATATTGTGCTGCATATTAATTGCGTTTTGCATATTCTTTATTCATAATATACCACTGGTAATAACATAAAATTACACTTTTAATTCCCAGTGATACCTTCATTTAATGTTTCATTTACTTCTTTCCTTTAACTAATCTTCTGTCCTCTGAACAAATTTGATTAAAATCATTGCGTTTATTAAAAAGAAATGGGCTAAAATGTATCGATTTGGTCCCACCAGAGCCAGTATTAGAAATTTCTTTCTGGGGGTTTCCTTTCATTGCAGGGGAGAATTTAAGGGGAGTAGATAGCTGATTAAAGCTTGGAAATAGCTTTTTTTAAAAAAAAAAAAAAAAAAGTAGAAGAAATTACCTGCTTTAGTCACCGCTTTCTTATTTGCCAGGAAAGCCATTCTACTTTTTCTCATCTCCTGAAGCTGTAACGAATGAATTTGTAAGATATGAGATGTGGGGGAGAAGAATAATGGCAGGCAATATGCTCTGCTTACATCTTTCTGTGGTGCTGCTCACCACTGCCAGGCAAGCAGTGAAGGAAAACTCACTCTGGAGGACTTGTGGGCTTGCTTGCCTTTTGCTTGTGTCAGGCTGAGCAGGGTCAGTGATGGGGATCTTTAGGATGGGTAATGCAGCTGTGTAAATGACCTTGCTGAAATGTATTATCTCCCGGTCAAAAGAGCCTTTCTTGTTTGTTGCCTCCAGAAGAACCAGCAAAGCCTTGTGACACGGGACGAAGGCTACTGAGGTTAGATGTTCTCCTTTTAGCTCTACAATTTGCGCAGTATTTTGTTGGTTCGCAGCAAGTTTTAATGTTTAGACCTTGTTACTTTACACAGAGAAGTGAAGATATATCGTAGTGCTATCTAGATGAATTGCTCCAGCCGCGAATGTCAGTCTTACAGTTTTTATGATGCAGTCAGTATGTTGCACTTCACTTGTGCCAACATACGTAGTTCTTGAAATCTTGCAGTGCAAGCTTGCAAGTCGTTCTGGATAGATGCCTCAAAATTATCTTGAAATCTTGTGGGGAAGAAAGAAAATTGAATAAACCAGAAAGTTCAGAAAGGAGAATTGATTCTTGATGGAAATCATTTAATCATTAAGTATGCTTTCTGGTCATTGTTTTGTGGAAGGCAAAAATTTAAGCTTGTGTTAACACTTAGAAGTTGAGTTAATGTCTTACAATTGTAGCTTTGCACTTAATTACTTTGGCTTTGGTGAAACTGTTGGTGGTTTAACTTTCCTTTTCTCTTACTGATTTATGTGATTATCTTTTGCCTGTTTGTTATGCATTTCTGTGTAACTAGGATGTTGTCATTTCCTTGTTTCTTGGTCTGTAAGATTGAGTTAATGATAACTTGGATAAGGGTGGTGCTGCGTTGTTAACTCCTCCCTATTGACCTGGCCAATGAGTCAACGTGTTCATCAGTGAATTTAAGCATGGGTCTTTTACTAATCTAGAATTACAATGATGCGCTCTCCTTTCAGAACACTTGCATTTATTTTTGAGGTTATGTCTTACAGTTCTCTCCTACGTCTTATTAATTACATTCACAAGTGTTATTTGCTGTTTGTATAGTGACAGAGCTTTTTTTTTTTTTTTGGAAGGGAGTGACTATGAAATTTAATGCTGTATCTGTTGGCATTTTTTGAATCCTTTGAGTGCTCATTAAATAGGTCAGCTGCTCACTTTTTAAACAATTTCAATAGTGTGAATTAGCAAGCATCTGCCTTTATTGTAAGCACTCATTTCTCATATTTATTTTTATTCATTAGCTACTTTATCTTTTTCTACTCCCTAGCCTTGATTATGTAAAAAAAAAAGAAAAAAAAAAACAAAACAAAACACCATGATACTGATTTTTGTGATACCACAACTCAGTACATGATCCCTATAGCACTAGGCTCTGTTACTGCTGCGACATGGTCATCAGTACGTGGACTTGGACTTGTCTTCTGAAGTGCAGTGCACCTCCAGCAATGCTTTATTGAAATACGGCTGCTGTTGCTTGCATCGTTCAGAACCACATCCTACTGGCTCAGCTTGGAGGCAGAATGAACTCTGGGCAAGGCCTGTGTGTGTTCTGCTTTATTTTGAAGGGTTAGGTGGGGTTTAATCTCTATACAATCTACATTTGTGAATGAATTTCAGCCACGGAGAATGACTGTCTCAGGTCCAGTGATGAGGCATGTGAGTTTTCTCTTACAGAGGATGTGTTCTGCTTTTATGGATGTATGCATGTGTAGAAGAGCAGTGCTTAGTAATTGTTTCTTCAGGCCTCATTTCTCTGACATGTAGATTCACTGCTGTCGACAGACTGATAACTTTGTTGCCTACAGTGAGCAGGAAATAATACAGAAATATCCACTGGCTGCTCAGAAGTGGAGAAGGTCTTTGAGAAATGAGATGTGCTGGGATTTCCTGTTTTTAATTTTAACTGGAGCAATCTTACACTCATAAATTCAAAGAATGTCACATAAACTCAATAATGATGACTGAAGTTGAATTCATTCACCGAGGGTTTGCTTCCTCGCTAACATCTTCTTGATTGTAGCTTTTAACATTCCTCTGAGAGGGAATGTTTCAGAAGAGATGTATGTCCTTGAGTGGAAAGCAGTGTTGGAAAGAATTGCCATTTGGATATTATGGCCGTTTTGTTTTCCAGGAACTCAAGTACCAAAATACTTGTTGCATTAAATGCGGAGATGACCTGGTGGTGTTTGAAAGGCTGCACAAAAATGGTGCTGTGTTGTGCCTAGCAGTTTAGAGGAGAACCCAGATGTAAAACGAGAGGGAGCAGCTAGCAGACAACACTGCCTCTTGTGCAGCACAGGCACTTTGCCTCGATCTGCTTATTTCCTGTCACTTAGACAGTTCTTTACTCCTTATCTTTGTCTGACAACCCTATATAACTTGACTCAGACTATATTATTACTTCCATTTCTTGCTATTCCTTCCACTCCTTAAGATCCTTTCCTGACAACTTTGTGTAATTGTTTTTGTATTGACTAAGGGAAGGAGATCTGACACTTCAAACTTGCACTGTGCTGTTAGTTTTGCGGAACTGTTCTGATCTGTCAAATGTTTTTAAGCAATTTGCATAGGTTTTGTTCAGTGTCAGTATCGGTGTGGCTGTGCAGGGTGAATGCCAACAAGTGAAAAGCATTCGTTTCTGTTTTGTTATGAGGAATAGTAGACCTCTAAAGTCACATTCCTTTGTGAAGAAAGATGGTGTATACCCTAATGTAGACAGCATGCAGGACCGGGCTAATGAGAGCTCTGGTCTGTAAGCAGTGGAGAAAGAATTACTTTTTTGATGTCTTTCCTCCCTTAATTAGTGTACACTTGCTGAAAGATAATGAGTGATAGAAAAAAATAGCAGGATGAAGGCATTTGTATTATAGACCAGATGCACCAGGTTAGTTTTTCAGTTGATACAATTTGACATTGATGACATGGATTGCACTAGCTAATGATTTGGAGATTATTCATGCTGTCTTTTTCAGAAAAAAATGAAGAGGAAATCAGAGAGCACTTAATTACAACATGTAAAGCCGAGCACAAAGGAGGATGATTTAGTTAAAATATGGAGGCCAAAGAATAATGCTCTGGCCATACTGCTTGTGGTAAGATTACATTACACTGCCAGTGCGTTGGAAGAAACCATATGCCTGCTGTCTAGGCTGCAGTATGGAGATGTATGGGAAGCTCACCATACACCACACTACTGGTCTCTTATCTAGTCTGGTGTGACAAATAATTCTGCTCAGCTTGTCAGCAGTGACAGCTGAGACTTTTTACTTAGATGCCTTGACAGTGCTTGTATTAAGCAGCCAGGGCCATACAGTCCATTAAGTTTTTGTAAAATGAACTGTCTGCTACTTGCTGTCTTACTGATACTGGCAGCATTTGTGAGCTATAATCCTCTCCAGTTGCTGGCTGCTTGAGTGAGTGCCTTCAGCCATCTGACAGGTAGCAAATGGTGCGGTTTTTAGTGGAGAGTCTTCGGGGCACAATATTATCTCGGAGGGAAGATAGAATTCCACTGAATTTTAGAAGATGGTCCAAGTGTATTGCAGAAGAAAATCATCTTCCCTGAAATGAAAATAGACAAAAATGTATTGTTTTCTAGCCACAAGCAATGGATGTGTGCAAATAAGTGACAAGTACTGCTGTTCAAAGATGTGAGATGTGGTCTTGTACTGTTTGAATCTCACAATGTTATTGCTCAACGTATTGCCTACACTATAGCAGATAATTTGAAAATACAACAGCTTTTAAAGCTGGAAATTCAGTTTTTATGAAATACTGATAGTTATCTGCAATTGCTGATGTAGGCATTTATAACCTGATAGTAAATTAAACTAAGTCCATTTTGAATTCTTCATTAAATGTGTGGAAGAACTTGCACGATGAAGTTCCTTTCCTTACTGTTTTTACTTTGTTAGTGTAGTGAGCGATGTTCCAATCGAGCTTCTGCCTGAGGACTTGGTGCAGCACTACAGATTTTCCAGCGGTGCAGATGCGGTGCGGTACCTTGACCTCTGGATATGAGTTGGTGCAGTAGGTGCTCTCACTGATGTTGGAGAGCTTTTTCATTTCTTTTCCCTTCACCTCAACTAAAATGTAAGTATCTTAGCTTCACAGAATAGAATTTTAAATTTTTCTGTTAGTGTGTATAAAAGCCTGCAGTTAAGGCACTTTCTGGATGTAGATATGTACTTGTACACATGCATGTGCGCACTCGTAATGCTGAATAGTTTACTGAATATTATGCTGAAATAAGTAGATCCTTAGATTGTGAAATCTGCATTTTGTTTTGAAACAATTTCTCAAAATATAAATACTGAAAAAAAATAGAGGTTTTATTGACTTACTAAAATTCTGCTTGATTTGAGTTGTACTTGGGAATTAATATTTGTTAATCAGTGCGTTATTTTTGTTCTGTTCTCTACAATACTGCAAGAATCTATATACTACTTAGCCTAAGGGCTGAAAGAGAGATGAGATAAAATTGGAGGCCGGGTAGAGATTCTTAACTTATATTTTATATATTGTAGTTTATACTTCCTTATAAATCTTAGTCTAACTTTGATTTTTGCTATTTTTGTTTTTCAATAAATAGGTAACATATATTGATATTGTATACATAGAACCCTTAGAACTGGAAGGGACCTCTGAGGGCCAACTAGTCCAACTCATTGCAACGAACAGGGGCACCACAGCTAGATCAGGTTGCCCAGGGCCTTATCCAGATTTGCATTCAGGGACGGGGCATCAACCACAGCATGAGGTAACCTGTTCCAGTGCCTCACCACCTTCAAATGAAAGTTGTTCTTTGTACTGCTGCGTATGATACCACTGCAAGCCATAGCTCACAGAAACTGACTGTCATGTTTTCAGGTCAGTACGTTACAAGGTCAGCACTGAAGATTTTTCAGTGTCACCATCTAAAATAAATAAAAAAACTTAAGAAATTCATACCTCTACAAGCTAACTGTATAGGTTTATACATCCCATATTAAATATTTTCTAACATGTTATTCAGATCGTCCTTCCCCCTGTGGAGACTGCAAAATGCAAGTTGGCCCATTTACAGTATATTCAGAGTTAAACGTGCGTCTTAAGCTACATATGTGTTTGCATTTCTAAAATGTTAGGAGTGCTGGAAACAATTTATGTAATGTGTGGAAAAAGCGTACATAATGTTAAGAGAGAGACTTGAGAGAATGTGGAAGAATGGGAAGGTGTAGTTCAATAACTAGTTTAACAGCAAGAAATGTGCAGTGAAAGGATGGATTGAGCAATTAAAGATGGGATTATATTTTGACAAACTGCAGCTGGGTCAGAAGGATTGGTGCTGAAGCCAAGCCTGACTCTTCAAAGCTTACCAGTGGCTAGAAAACTGGAATCAAAACCTCTTTGCTGAAGCTGTGGATTGGCTTTGTTGCAGCCTAGCTGCGCAATCCAGATGTGCTGTTTTTTTTTCTCATTCTGGTATTCCTGTATTTCTACAGCTTCTGGAATGGATTTATTTATGTTTACAGCTTACGTGAACAACAGATATTGCTAAGAGTCATTACAACTACCAGCATGCTGTATGAGGGCTGTTCAGATTTGACAATGCTGTTGTAATAATACATGGATACAGGGGAGGTTTGACTATGAGTAATGGTAAAATCAAGCCTGAGTTATAGCCATAATTCAGAACAGATGCAGTCATAGCTGAAACCTGAGTGGGAGGAGGAGGTTCACTCTACCTATGGCCATTTGGTTTGAAATACAAGTCATATTGCAGAATGAACTAAAGGCACTATAACACTCCACTGTTAATTGTAATCAATTATACCTTACATGCATGGAACTCGTTCATTGACTAAGAGTGTCTATTTTTGAGTATGAGTGTAGAAGTTGAATTTTGATCTCCTCCTACTTCGGCAGAAGTAGCTCTGATGCCAGACCTTGTAAAATCTGTTTCTGTTTGTGCTGAGATATTCCTATATCTTTCTGCGTTCTTTGTTTTCAGATCTGTCTTGAATAAATGTTTTGATAACAAACCATGATAATGTAAATACTGAGTTTTTTTACTTCATTTTTTTTAAATGGAAGTGTTTATATTTTTGAAAGCAGAAACATTACTAATTTTATATCCAGACAGAATAGACAACTGTGGTGAGCTTTGATTGAGAGATGTGTATAGCTTCACAGATTGCTCAGAGCAAGGATAGCAGTGCTAGTGACTGCTTGCTTCATGTGCACAGAAGTTACTCAGTGCATCCTGAAGAGATCCTGAGACTGATAGATATAGAACTTAAGAGGTTGTACATATACTGCATGAGATGCTGTTGTCTTTACTGTGCTTCTTATTTGCTTTTCCTTGCCTTGAGTTATTTTAAACTTTACAACCTTGAATCTGAGATGTGAAAGGGCGACACAAAATCACATATTTTCTTGGAATGGAGACCTAAGAAAGATGACTCATGATTTCACAGAATTACTGGGATATTGAGAAGTTGATGGCACTTTCCATTTGGTGTGACTTCTATTTAAAAAGAGACTTTTTATTTGGAATTGCAACACTCAAACATGGCTTTAAAAAAAAAAAACATCTCTAGAACCAAGTGTGATTCTTCTTTTAATCGGAAGTCTTTCCGTTACCTTGTACTTAAGAGCCATTAATTTATGAGACTACTAATGACCTGGGAGAGACAGATGTTGCATCCAGCTGTTAAATGATTTTTTAATGCTTACTTTTTTAGAGACGGTTAATTCCAGAATAATGCCTAAAACCATTTCAGGAAGAAAAATAATCTTAATGTTGTCCTCAGATGACTAAAAGCAATAATGAGAGCATGAAAAAGAAACGTGAGTATGCAATATTAATTCCTGATAAATAGCTAGTTGTAATACATCCAGGGTGGATTAGCATCAATTGTTTTTCCTTTCACGTTGAAAAATTGGTAGCACTGCACTCCTTGATGAGCTCAGCCCCTGTGCAATGTGTTTGGAGAAGGATGGAAAGTGAGTTCCAAACTTTATTTTCCTTGGGTCCCCAGACAGAATAATTGAAGATTGCATGGTGTATGTTGAACTGTCTGCAAGTGTGTTCCTTCATTGTTTCATAGGTCTCTCATCCTCACCTTCTTCTCAAGGCCTCTGAGATCATGCAGCTGGCTAAGGTCTTTTTTTTTTTTTTTTTTTTTTTTTAATGAAAGGAAGCTGGGAGGAGGAAGGGAAGGGATGCAGTCTCTTACAGATTTTATTGGCCAGGAAGAACTTGGTTGCATTCCTGTGCTATTTAATGAGAGGGAACAGAATCGATGGGGTTGAGGGTAAGAGAGTGGTGAGATCACTTGCCAAGAGTTATGGGAAACCATAGAGTTGCTCTATTTTTCTAGTCTTTATGACAGAAATTGTGAGAACGCTTGTTTACGTTGGTGGTATAGTACTTCAGAGAGTACCATTGATGAAACCATTGCCAAGCACTTAGAGGACTCATGTTCTATCTGGTGTTGTGAGCAGACAAAGCTTCTCCTGATAGCTGTCATCCAGGGTACACAGTACCCTGAATCTATAGGATTTTGGTGGGGTGGAGGAGAAGGATTTTCTTTGTCTCAAATATTTCTGCTGCAAGATGAAAACGCACTGTTAAACTGAAGCTGCAAACTTGCTTTTATAGAGATGAAAACATGTAAATGCATTATATTGAAGCCACAGTACAATTATTTGCTTTGTTGTTCTTTGTTTTATTTTATTTTTTCCACTTAAATGTTTTTATTCTTTCGTACATCACCTGGGAGACTGGATGGACCTTTGGTCATAAGCTTAGCCTATAACAGATTGCAGTTAAAGCAGATGTTAAATCTTGGTACCTCTTGGTACCAAGTACTGACCAAGTACTTCTTGGTTTTATAGATATGTTTAAGTAAACTGTACAAATTTGGCTGGTAATAAACCTCAAAGTATGTTTTTACATTACATTTATCTTTTACTGGCTTTTTCACATACTTTACGTCATATATTTGACATTTTCATAATTATTGGTGTTGTCTACTTTGTCATCTTCTATACTTCTCCTACATGTGTCAGGGAGCAGTCATAAAAATGATTTATTTTTACTTCACATTGAACTTCTTATGTATTCAGAAAGATTATATGACAGTTTTAGTGCTGACTTCATTAGCTCTGATCCTGTTCTTATTCAAATCCTAGCTGGCAGAGCCAGTGAAATAATGTCAGGATTTTTATAGGTCTGTGAAATTATGTAATTTGTTTTGTAATTACAGTGAATACAAAAACAAGGAAAAAAAAACCTGTCGTTAATCTAATTAGTACACAGGAAAGCAAAACATTTAATTAAAAACAAAAAAAAAAAACAACTTTAATATTGAAGGGAGCATTGGGAATCATGCAATGTCAAATATTTATCCGTTTCTTGCAGACAAAGTGTTGTGTGAGGTAAGAAATAAAATGCAGCTAGAGCAGAAGAAAACAGTTCTTACCACATTGTACATCCATCATTCTTACAGGGGGGGAAAAAATGTGCTCTGCATTATTTGAGTGTGTTAGGAGTAGAATGGAGCCTAGTTCTGTTACAGGAACAAATCATTTTACCCTTCCTGTAACAGGTCATTGTTTTTGCAGCTGCTTTTTCCCCCAGATATACTGCACTTATGTGGCTGTCAGTAGAAGCTCGATGGTTGCTAGTAATATAGTTCAGAGTTTGTTACGGCTGGGGAAATGTGGAAAAGAGCTAAGCAGAGAGTTTTCAACTGCGGAGAAGGGACCACTGAAGGATACTCATGGATGGAAATGTTCCAGTTCTGGCTTGATGGGACGAAAAGTGTGCGTTAAACCTATCAAACTGAGAACATTGAATTGTTCTGCATTTCAAAGTAGAGAGTTAACTTTGGATAATTGCTGTCTCAGTTATTAGGCCAGGAAGTGTCGTCATCCTGCTGGTAAGTATACAGGTTGGTAAAACGGGCAGACTTCCAAATTCAGCATTGAGTCAATGTTACAGTATTCCTGGTTTCCTCAAGAAAGGGCTCTGGGTCTGTTTTCCTTTATAACAATTGAGTTATCTGACTTTAAGGGGTGGTTTCTTAGGCTTGCATGCAAGTACTTATGCAGCTGGCATAAATGCTGTCTGTGGTCTTCGTAGCAGACTCTGGGAGAGCATCTTCTGAATTCTTTGCACCAGTACCAACAAAACTATCTCAGCTGTAGTTTTAGCCTGCAGTTTCCTCCAAAAAGAAATGAAAGTGTATTGGTGCAGCTGCATAAAAACAGATGTGGCATGGTTCTTATTTATTATAAATATATATTGGACTGATTAATATTGTTCAACAGTTTCCTTCAACTTGAGCCACTGACCAGATAACATTGCTGTTACCTGTGTTGGTGTTTTCATCTAGCTCATCCTGTACGAGGCAGTCCAACGGTTTGGCTAAATGAAGCATTCGTGATGCTTCTGCTTTTGGAGGTACTTTTTGCCAACCATATAGGAAAAGCTTCCGTTGAACCAGAAACAAGGTGGAATGCTTCTGTGCTTAAAGTCTGATAAAAGGGAGCATGAATTAGAGAGTGACTGATACCAAAAACTGTCAGCTTCAGGCAGACTTCTGAGCAAGTCTGCCCCTTCTGCCGACTATAGTAGAAGATTTGCTTCTGTGGCTGTTTTAAAGCGTGTTTTATTCCAGAAATTATTTGTTTGTGAAGCGGTACAGTTAGAAGAACAGGCTTCAAAAGTGGTGCCGCACTGAATGTTACTGAATCATAGGTCTGTGTGGAATACTTGCTTTGTGAATTTTTTCCCAAGTGACATTAATCCAGTTCTAAGCGTGTGAAACTTCTGTGAAATTGAAGCAATTTTAGTTAATTTTGTAGAATAAAGTCTCGTATCAGGAGGGAAGCAGGAGGCTGTGGGCACTTAGTGGTCACCATATTAACTTGTGTTTATCTTCAATCAGAAGAGCACTTAAACGGTGCTTAACTTAAGCACAATAATCCTTGTGGCCATGGGTGAAACTTTTGTCGTGTTGTTCAGTGCACCTTTACTGATGTTTGGAGAGCGTTGGCTGGTATAGTTTTATATAGTTGTTGTTGTATCTAATTTCTGATATGTAGCAGGATGCTAATCTTAGATCAACTCTCTACTAAGAGGCCACTTACTGATCAATAACAGCAGATGCAACTTGTTCCTTCTGAGTATCTTCACCAGGAGATTCCTTAGCAGCCCTGTTGAGTGACTGTGTATGTGTAACAGGTGGATCTAAATGGACTTTTACTGCTCCTTTGAAGAGAAACTGCTTTGACAATCTGCTGTATTTGTCTGCTGCAATGCACAGTCTATTAAGGGAGCTTTACTTGTGTTGTAAATGTACTGAAGGCTCTTGGTATTGCTCTGCTGCTTTGCGGTCCTTTGGAGAAGGATTATTTAAATTAAAGGTGTACTATTCACATTACTCAAGAAATTATGTAAAGGATATGAGGATGAACACGATCGTTCTGGTGAATGAGTATTTGATTTTGATATTGGAGCAACTGTCAGTTAAAAACAAGAGTAATGAATCAAAGATGCTTACATGCTTTTTTAATTTTAATTTCTATTAGAATCCTATGAATATGACAGCATGCTTGTTCATCTGATAAATGATCATCCCAAACAAAAAAAATTGTGTAATTGATGCTTTAAATTCAGTTTCTGTTCATGGTTAGATTTCTGTCCTACACTAATTATGAATTTTTTATTTGATAACTTAATATTTTGAGATCTCCTGGGATTGGAAGACTGGGAGTGGGGTGGGGTGGTGACAAGTCAACAATTTGCCTGTCTTATTGACAAAAAAAGACAACAATAAAACTTTGTCCAAATTTTTATCCTATAAATCATATAAATACCTATATTCTTACATTGGTAGTCTATATATATGCATGAATTTATGTATGTCTAATGTATATGTAAATAAAAACAGTCTCTTCACAGTAGTTTGCTACTGTGATGTGCACCATGGATCTATAGGTTACCTCCTGCTCAGCATTTAGTTTATTGGTGTGAAGTTGACAGTTAATTGTCATGAGCCATATACTTAGCAGAAAGCAGGATGCACTCAAAGCATACAGTCTGGTTCTTCCTTTCTTTTACCTCAGAGTCTGTAACACTAGTTTCTAAAGTATTTCAAGATACTTTCTGACTTGCTCAGCCTTGGTCAATAAATGTCACAAGTTCTGTTTCTGAAGAGCAGAATCTCACTTGTACCTCGGAATGCTCAAGCTGAGAGGGCTCTGCCCGTGACTGTAATTGCAGTGCAGATGACAGTCCTCTTGCTCTGCTCGACCTATCCTGATGTTTCTACTGGAGGGTTCATGTGCTATAAGGAAATGTTGGCTTCCGCAATATTTTTAGCATTTATAAAATTTTTGCACTGCTCTCTTTATATTTTTTTTGAACAGTTGAATGTTAATCTACTATTATAGAATCCTGAAAAAGTAAAACAATGAAACAAAATCAATGATTGGATATGTTAGAGTACAGATATATGGCTAGTTAAAGGATGTGAGTGTACCGTAGACCCCTGATGTCATGGTTGGGGTGCTGCACTAAGCCTGGCTCCCTTGTGCTCATGGAAGTGGAGCTGCAATGGGAGTAAGATTTAGGTTTGTAACTCTGTGGAACAAAGCTTTTACTCTTACAGCTGTTCATGTTTTGACTTCTAACATTCCTGATTCTCAGCAGAGCATTCGACCAAATGGCTGATTACTGCTACTGTAAACCTCTTTCTGTATGTACTCTTGTTTAAGGTCTACTCACCTCTTTTCAGAGGAAACCAATGGAATGCAATCCACTGCCACCTAAACCTTTTTGTCACTTTCCTGTTTAAATTAGTTTTTCTAAATTAATTTTCATGTTAGCTGCTTCACAGTACAAGGACAAAACATCATTGTGGAATATGTTTCACAGGTTTTAAAAGGAGCCCTTTGAAAAGTTGCATTGCTGCATGTAACAGGATAATTGCTGGTACTGGTTTTAACTCTGCTATTATATATAAAGACACACAATATTAGAAGATGATGATATGTGGAAGATTTTTGTAGTGTAAAGGGACAAAACTTCAGTGTGTGTCTTGAGGAGATTCCAATCTTTAAAGCTCTAATACTGATCTTTCTGAAGTTCAGTGACTTATTTCTCATTAGCTTGAATAGGATCTCAATTAATTTCTGACCTGGAATAAGTATGTCTTCTTATTCTTATTGCCTGGTTAGTAGAACACGTGAACATGATGGGAGGTCATCAAGCATCTTCTGAAATGGGGCCCGGATGGTCCATAGATTAGGAATGAGGTTTAATGTGAAATTTTCAAAGCTTCTGTGGGAACGCTCCTCTGTGCTCGTGCAAAATGCAATCCATCAGGGGGAGAACCAAAACCATTTGTACCTCCAGATAAATAAGCCAATAAAACAACAGCATAAATTTTTACAGGCTGTCAGCTGATAATGTCAAGGCACCAGACATTTAATGAAATGTTGTATTTCTCATTTCCCATTGCAAATAATTTCAAATTTCAGACATTATTATATTAATGTGTTTGTTACTTCTATCTGTGTAAGTGGATGTATATTGGAGTTGGATTGCATGATCTTCAGAGGCCACAACCCTGATGATTCTGTGACTTGTCAGTAGTAAAAGCTCTATGTAGAAGGTAGAGTAGGAGGCAGTGGTAATAACTGTAACTGTTAACCTAAAGAAGATGCATTTAGCCTTATCTCATGAGCGTTATTAACAGAACAGCATTATTTTGGGCTGTCAGGAAAATCAATGTTGAAATATTGTTATACGTTGTTAGTATCATCAGTGGAAGTAAACTTTTTGATTGTTGATACAAGGATCGTGACACAAAGAACACGGTGAAGTACAGTAAAGGTACAGTGTATGTTTCTGGAAAGGCTGGGCAGTGGGGAAACTAAAGGGGGAGAAAAAAAGTCTGAAGAATTCAATGTGGCACCTGAGGATATGGAAGCAGGAAAAAAGAAATGAAGGCAACATTTTGCAGTGACACTATGACATTGATTTTCATAAATCTTTGGTTGTAGATTAATGTAACATTTTATTTTGCACCCCAGGACTGCTGTTCTGTGTGCTCTGACAGCTCATTATGTGCTCATTGTGGTTGCTGAGGGGAGTGTTGAAAGCTCTGGATTTAGCAAGGAAAGTGTTTGGTAATGCGTATGATATAATGTTGATTCTGCGCTCACTTCAAAGTTTCAGGGTAGCATCAATTTATTGTCCCACTGGGCTGAATCTCATTTGGCATTAGACATGCTAACTAATGCAAATTTTAACTGTGTGATAGATAGCTGAAACTAGAAAATATCTCCCAAGTCTACATCCCGCTGCTTGAAAGTTTAAGGTGTAAAAAATTTATGACTGACTTGTCCAACTTGCGCCATTGTGGGGCATTCAATTATGGATCTATGAGGCCAGCTTGATATTTTTCATTTTCTAAACTTCCATGCAGTTATTCATCTTAGAACAGATTCCAAGTGTAGTGTTCTGGAAATTGTGTGTCCCTTTTCTCAAATATTGCTGAACTGCTGCTGGGAAGTCGTAAGGGGAATGAAAAAATAACTGAGCTGAATCAGATCACCAAGAGTGTTAGCTGCTGCCACCTGTTCGCAGGGATGATGAGAACTTCAGGTAATGCCTGCTTATTTAAATGAATATTTCTTTCTGTGTGGTCATCAAACAGCTACTAACTTGTGTATTACAGAGTTCACAGATTACTGTGTTTGAAGTTGAGGGAGAAAAAAAAAGAAATCCAGATGCTCTTGGCTGGACCATAGGGAACAGGACTGGAACTGGGGAGCTGAAAGTTGATGGAGCCAGGCGTAGCCACTGAAATGAGCTGTGCTACAAGGGAGCAACAAGTCTGTGTTTTGAAGTCTAAATTACCTAGGTTGAACATTATGGCTACCTTGAACCTTACTCACTGCTAACTGTAAACAGTTTTCTTCTGAACTTCTCATTACATACCATGCAATGCATGGTGTAAACACCCTCCTCCTTCTTTTCCTGCATATGCTGCTATGGCTAAGCAGAAATACAGCCGTGTTTCCTTTTTTTGGTTCTGGAGAGGTTCTTCCATACTCCTAGTTTTTAGTGTTACTTGAAGTGGTTTGCTTAGCTGTAGGTACACAAACTATCTCACAGGCTTTGGTGGCTGGGATGTGGATCTTCTTGAGATGTCTGCAAGCTCTATTTTGATTCTCTAACAGAGGTATGCTCCTTCCCAGCTAAAACCTGATACTTATTTTTTTTCTTAGTTACTGCATTCACTAATACTGGTATAAGCTAGGGACGGGCTGCATCTATCTACAATTTATTTGTCTCTAATCCTGTCTAAAACCATATGCTTGGCATCTTAAGAGTCATAAGTACAGAATGCAAACATGAAACATCAGGGATGTTTACACGAAGTTCTAGGCTATGATTCATTCTGAAATAATTTTATGTTGTGAATTCATAGCTAAGTATTTACAGAATAGGACTACTAGAACTTGATAATGTAAGAAAGCATAAACTGGTAAAACTTGATTAAACTTGTTCTGATTTGCAGAGTAGAAAACACTGATTTCTTAATTTCCTCTTCTTTCTAGAGAAAAGGCTACACTGAAAAAACAAACTAATTTGTGCTATCCTGAAAGGAAGAGAGGATGCAGATGAC
Organism: Meleagris gallopavo; assembly: GCF_905368555.1. NCBI lineage: Eukaryota > Metazoa > Chordata > Aves > Galliformes > Phasianidae > Meleagris > Meleagris gallopavo. Next base: position 18,057,271 of record NC_139414.1, on the reverse strand, counting down.
TGTTGCTAGCCCTTAGGAATAGGTGAAAAAAAGTTTCATTGGTGATGGTTTTATGCATAGGTTCTTTATTTGATACTATACGTATGGAGTTAGGAGAACAAAGTGAAGTGTAAGTAAATAGGGAAGAGCAGGTGATTAGTGCAAAACAGTCACTGCAGTTGCCAACTATGGCAGCCTAAATATTTCCATTCCTACAAATAGGAGGGCTTAGCTTCAGTCATGGTTTCATATGCAGATCTTTTTTTCCACTACTTTTAAGGGTGATGGGTGTTCTGCTGATGGTCATCTAACATTTATTTTTTCTTGTTTAAATAAAAATCCAAGCTCCTTCCTAATGCTTCCCTTCTTGCATTCCTTAAAATCGCAATACCTATAAATAGATAAATGTAATTTGAATATAGTTAACAGTACCTTGCTTGGAGTGGCACACTGGGATGCTTTCTGTTAAGTGTACATAGAAAGCATTGTTCTGCTTCATTCGGTTGGGGAATTTAGCTACAATTAAACTGTGTTTCTTAAATGACTTGAAAGTGGTGTGGTCTGACTGTTTCAATGCGCTATTTCCCCAGTAGTAAAGAACTGCTGGTACTGTTCCCAAACAGTAATGTTTTGTTGGTAGTTTCCCAAACAAGGGAAATGCTGTGAGAGAACTGGTTTTGATGTTCTAAGACACTTGAGTGACAGAAAAAGCCAAGTAGGAAAACATATGATGTGTTGAACGGGTATATAATTGCAGGAATGGGAAGACAAAAATAGGATTGAGCAGTATAGATATTTGTTAATTATCCAGTATCCTAAAATCAAAAGCCGGTGCGAAACTCTGTTACTTAATGAAAGGAATACTGACTTGGATCAACTGTCTATGGCTGCTGTGTTATTTCTCCCAGTGTTGCCACTGCTGCTAATCTTTCCTGTCACTGCATTCCCAGCTCTCCTAAACGTTGAGGATTTTTTTTCTGAGCTTGCTGGAACTGAGAGGTAGACTAATGTCCTTTCCCCTGAGGGCTCTTTACCTCAACCAGAGGGAAGAGGTTCAAGATGGAAGTCTTCATAACGTGTGTACCTGAAGATTTTCTTCTGCTGATTAGTACACAGATATTTTAAAGAAATCTTAGGATTCAAACTAAAAGCCTGCAAGGAATAAGAAGTTGTAACTACTTAGGAGACTTTTTGTTCCTTAATTGGTGGAAACCAGGAAGACTTGATGTGAATTTCTACTTTCTTCTATAGATGGGCTTCCTACACAAGCAGCACATCATTAAAATGTGCATTTTAAAAAGTGGTAAAATGACTTTAAATGGCTCTTGCAGTGTTTCTGTTTTTGATCAGTATGTAAGGATAGTTCATCTCAATACTTTAGCAAGTTGAGATGGATGCTTGATTATTTGGGCTGTCTGCAAAGTAGCTAAGCAAGCTATTAATCAGATGAAAAGATAGCTATTTAAATCAATTTTAGAATAAATTGCAGAAGTTACTCTGACGTGCTAGTTGAAGTTGTCAGGAGTGGTTCCTTCTCTTAAGGGTTCTTTCTCTTAAGAGCGCAGTACAGAGACATAAATAGGAAAGAAGACTGGTAAAGAAAATAGGAATATCAGGCTCCATGCCTAGTTATCAGTTAAAACAGGAAAAAATGGAGTTGTGATTTTAATCTTTTTCCTCAGATTTTTGTCTAAAAACAACTTCAGCATCCAAGCTGAGCAGTGCAGCTGGTTGAAATAGAGGACTTGAAAGCATTCAGTTGAAGGAAAAAGACCCCTTTTTCCCATATGCTGTGCTTGATACCTTTTTAAGAAACTTTCTTCCTGCTCTGATAATCCATGTGATAATCTGTAGTGTAATAAATGCACAAGCTGAGCTATTTGTTCTGGGAGCACAGTATTAATGATTTCATGTTCAACAGATGTTTTCTCTTCTGATGTTTCAAAAAACAACAACATTAAAAGGTATTTATAATTGGGCATAGGCATTGGTTTACAGATGGACAAAGGAGAATTTGATATACTGCTGAATGAGACTTGAATTGCTGAGCTAGTTTTAAAGATGGGTATAGTATGACTTGGCCTTAAGATATTCTAAGAAATCAAACTTAATGATGTGAATGCTTTTTGCAGTAACTCCACGAAGCTCGCTGTCTTTACATTGCTTATAGGCAGCTGCTTTCTGTGTAGAAGGCTCTGACACAACTAGATTACCTTTTAGTGCTGACTGCTCTCAGAAACAATGCAAACAGACGTGTCCGAATGCTGCAAAATAATTAAGAAAGTAAATAGTAATGTTTTTCAGCAAGTTTCTTTCACACTTTATTTGTAGAAAAAGTGGGATCAAATGAATACACAGTGATTATATCCCAAACCAAAATCTATGATGTTTGATCTGCAGTGTGAGAATATTCTAGTGTGAAAGTATCCATGTTTCAATGTAGTTACAAAGGATTAAACAGAAAATGCTTATGAATGCTTATTTCAGTTTGGTTGGATGCAGTCACTAGCTGAATTGAGACTGGGGAGGAGCCAGTTAAAGAAAACATCTGGAAAGATGAGCTGAGGATCTACCACTACAGTGGTGTGTAACTCTGTGACCATGGACAAGTCCTTCAGTCCCTTTTTGGTTTCCACTTCTCTCTAAAAGTAACAGTGGAAAAACAGAATTCCTCTTTGCGCAGTCTGTTTTGGAGAAAAATTGCGTTCACAAATGAGTCATTCTGATATTGAGATGAATGAGGTAAATTGCAGCGACTCCCTTCTGCTGTGGGTGGAGAAAGTGGAAAAATCTCCAATATTTTTAGAGAAATGCAAGATGTAAACAAGGAGTGAGTGGGTCTGGAATTTTTCTGTGTTGAATAATCAGGGTGAGACTGAGAGGCAAAACAATCTTTGAGCTGGTCTTCTTTTTATAGGGAAGTTGGAAGGAGAAAAACAGCTAAGATTTTGTACTCTTGAAAACAGCAGTGGTATAATCACAAGGGGAGAGCTCAAGTATGCATTCACTTATTTAAGTAAAGCAAAATGGAGGATCTCAAGTAAGAGACGCATGTTCTTCAGTTATGTGGAAGGTGGCAGTGTTGATCTGGATGAAAAATACAGAGGAGTAGACTTGTAAGGTTTGTATGGTTCCAGCCAACAGCCTGCACCTAGCTCTAGGGGTGTCTGGTGCCAGCGACTGTTCCTGAGAGACAGAGGCCCAAAGGAGATGTAAAAATTACAAGTTCCGTGTTGTAAGGAAGATCACTTGGAGAGAGCTGTGTTAGTGCAAGTGTACAGGTCAGCCTAGTCCTGATTCCTTTTTATTTGCTTTTTGTTTATTCCTTAGATTTTAGGAAAACTACTCAAGAAAAGCAATTGTGTAGTAAGACTCAGCACTGTGAACGTTGGCACAAATGGAACACTTTGTCTTTGGGAGTTTTTTTAACATCTTAATTATTGTTTACAAGGAAAAAAGGGATGTGGTATTCTGCCTCTGTGCTGATGAAGAGAAGCTGTCCACTTTGAGGGCCATGGATAAGCAAGCATACATAATATCAGTAATGCTCTTATTTGTAATTATGTAATTTGAGTTTTAACATCTGCCTCTTTTTTAATTTGGTAAATTAGAACTAATATAAGTTATTATGACAATGACAGTAATTGCAGATTGATGAATTAGAGGAACAAAATACTGAAACTAATTTGATCATTCCCCCAAATCATCTTGGGCTGCAGTTCTGCTGAAACGCCGTCATTTCTTCATTTTGTGGAACTTGTTTTTTCACTTTGAAGCTGCTTCTCAATATTCTTAAATCAGCCAGTTATTATCTTAGCATGACATTTGGCCTGCAGTTCCCAGCTAGGAATGAAAAAGACTATCATTGGTCCTCTCTGCACAAAATAGCTGGGCAGAACAGTTCTGTATACAGGAACTGTTATTCTCACCTTTTGAAGACCAATTTCTTTGACTCAGAGAATCTTTGACCTTCAAAGTAAAAGCTGCAGGCGGTACAATTTGCCTTTATAGCAGATGTATGGAGGTTTTTTGTGTGTGTGCGTGTTTGCCTTAAAAGTTCTGAGGGTGATCTTTTAACTGTAGTGATCCTTGTTGACCTCATTAGCTCTGTTTAGGCTTAAGACTTAAGTTACTGACATAGGGAAACAGGTAACATTTAGGTAGAAATCCTTCTGGAAACATCCAATTCTAAAAGTCTCTTAGGAACTTGAAGCAGATTCAGCTTTCTTGTTTCTTACATAAGATGTACAGTATTTTATTTTCCAACTAAAAATCATTCATTGCCTGCCACTCAAAACAAAACTGATGTAAAATATGTAAGATGCGTGGATAGAGAACCTGTACACAGCATGCATGCTTTTACTTGTCCTTAAACACGCTTGTCAGCTTACAAGAACAACAGCCAAGTAATCTTTCACAGAACTGAGGATGAGTTGTGAGGCAACTCAGGAGAGCAGAGAGGGGAATTTGGACCCTCGACTCTTCAATACTGTCACGAGGTGCTGCTTATTTATTATTTTTTCTCATATCAAAGGAACTGCAAGAAGGACATCAGTGGAAGTTGGATGTATTGTTTTTGGAGAACTTAATATGGAATTTGTGCTTCTAAGTTCTGGAGTACGTTTTAAAATCTTTCCACTTCTTTTTAAAAGCAACTCAGTGGTACCTTGGAGTGCTGTAGTACAAGCATGCATCGGCATTTAAAGATATTGCAATTAGCAGGGAGAGAATTGTTTTTCTGGTCAAAAGATTTTTCACTAATGTTCAAAGATTTCACTGGAAGAATAAATATTTAAACTTTGCTCTGTATGCTGTTCTGCCAACCGTTGAGCTTATCTTATTGATGTGGTCTCTAATTTTGACCCGGAAAATTCAATACATTGGGCTGAGAGAATTAAAGGTTCACAAATAGGCTTTGGGGTAGAGGTTAAATTACTGGATCAAGGCAGTAACTGTTCTCACTTGGAACCGTGTTATTTTCTATGAAAGAAGTTATTTCTAATGAAGAAAAAGATAATTGATGGGGAAAAAAGAAAGCTAGAGGATAAACTCTGTGTTAAATACTGGCTGCTTATGGTACAGTTCTTGTCTCTGTGGCAACAAACAAATTGATATACTTTACACTAAAGTTTCAATTTTAAATATAGACACATTCAGTTGAGTAATTTTGTCCTATCAGATACTGTGTATTATTAAACAGTGGGTTGGATGTGGATAGTAATTCTTGTGGGCTCACTTTCTGATTACGTAAGACTTTTTGGAGCTAGGTAATGTCACAGAATCTTAATAAATTTTCTGAAATCCTGTGGCCAGTTTGCCAAAGAAATGTCTGAAAATCTGTGGTGTTATCCCAGAATAATGTAAAATGAAAAAAGTGGAATTTAAGTATTTGCAAAGAACTTTGCAAAGTAGGGCCTAGAATCTGTTGTACGGTACTTCGGTGGGTAAGAACAATTGTTTGGTAGGACAACTGCGAGATACCTCCTGCTGAAATCTGTAGAGTTTTGCTAGGTTTGTGTCAGAATAACTATACTGAGTTTTTCCCTCTGCTCTGTTAGATTTGCATCTCAGGCTTAGAGCAAGCAGTGTTCCTTTGCCTTGCTCCAGACAGTCTGTCTGTATAGGTCTGCCGCACAGGTGAGACTTAGGCTGCTGAACTCTGAGCAGAAGTACTGCCTTGCTTTAGTTTTGTGCTGCTGTCGGATCCAGTGCTGTATGGTATGTGCTGTTCATGCAGTGGTGAAGATGAACCTCGGATTCCAACCAGACTTTTCCATCCCTTTTGTTTATGCTTGTTTTGGTCTTTTGCAGGAAGGGGCTGTCACTGTAGACAGTGTTGCAGCAAATGCATATTTTCAGAGTGAGGTCTAGTTATTAGCACATCTGTTCTGAGGAGAACAGATATTATGATTTTCTTATGTAGGGAGAACTTTGACAGTGCTTTTCCTAATTAGGTTTGTCTATAGGCATCTTGAATGTGAGGCAAAGAAGCTGCATTTTATGGAGCGTGTCTGCAACTTCATCTGACACTTGGGTGTCTATGGATGAAGGGGTGAATTAGTTCTGTTTTAGTTTCTGCTCCTATGCTCCACTCAGTGGAAACGAAGTTGATAATCTGCCCTCTGGTAGTGTAGCGCATTTTTTGATACGTTACTGTCCTTATTATTGTAGGAAAACCTTCAACTCCGCTTTTCCTTGCGGGAATACGGATATCAGGCTAATAACAGGTTAGAAGAGCTGACAACAAATTCCTGAAAAGCATTGCTGGTTTTATTCAGTCCCTCCTGAATTGTTTTCATGAATTATTTTTATTCCCAGTAAATTATACATAACCAGAGGACAGCAAGTACTTGTTTAAAAGGCTCTAGGATCATTCACCTTTGCTCACATCGTCTTGTTGATGAGAGTCTGCTGCTTCCAAGTTCTGTGTGGAGGGAGGATGCTTATTAGCCTGCTGCAAGATTAGGGACTGTGAGAGCAAGTAACTGAATGCAACTGTTTGCTGCTGAGTAAAAATGTGTAAGTTCTACTCCAAGGAAGAAAACGTTGTATAGCCTCATTCTGGAAAAGAAATGCTTTACGGAATGTGAGGAAGAGTGTGTGGGGGAGATGCTCCATGCAGTAAGCTCAGCTGAAAAAACTTGAATGGATATCGAGTGTCTTTCACAGGTACAAAGTTAGGAGGTAAACTTATAATGACTGATGTAAAAAAAAATGTGCGAGAAGAAGTTTGTTTATTTAGGAGTACATAAGTAGTTTAGCTAGAGATGAGACAGCTTACAGATAAGGTACTGATGAAATTTTGTGGAGTTCGAAGTTCTCAAAACAGCTTTTTTTTTTTTTTCTTATATATTCCTTTCATTGTAAGGATGTTCACTACAGAACAGAAATCTCTTAAGCTGAGTTCTGGTGATATGTTGATACTTAAAGCAGTGATTATGCTGTTAACTAGAAGCTCTAATTGCGTGATTCTAGACCAACAAAATTAGGCTTGGCTACGTGCAGGCCCTACAACCTGGAAGTGTGCTAAATGAAGGAAGACTTATCCTCCCTGCAACCAGGTGCTGTCATTGTCAGAAAGATGTTTCTGAAAGATGCGTCAGGGAATTTGGTGCTTGTCCCTGTGCACTCCCGCTGGCCAGTTCTGAGGTAGGCTGCATCAGCATGTTGATTAGGTTTGATATTACAAACATATATGTGTATGCTTTCCTGATGCCCTTGGAGAAATCCCTCTGCATGTAAGATTCCTATCTTCAAAATGGTCATCTTCATATCGTGTGCAGATGAGCCCATTGAGAATCTGAAGCGCACAGGGGCTATGGAGCGAGTCCCAGCAGGAGTTACCAACAGGTGTGAGTGAAATGGATAGTTACTGCCCTTCTGTGAAGCACTCTGTGAGGTCTCAAGCACTGCCAGATGCTGAGCAGCACACTTGCTTCCTGCATGGGCAGGTCCTGCAAGCTTGTTCCTGAGAGTGTGCCAGCAGTGCAGTATGCGTTAAATGCAGCACACAGAGATGTCTTTGCTAATGATGCAGTGAAGTTCAGTAGTACTTCAGATTTCTGAGCAAAGGAGATGGCTGCATCTGTCCTTTAATTGCTGACAGCCACAACTGCAGTGCTGTGAATTCAGCCTGAATCTTGCACTGTGCCCAGCCTGTGTGCTTGTGGTCTCGGAGATAAACCGTAATGAATTAACTTACAGAGATGGAGATACCTTGGAGATAGCAGTAGAATAGCATCTTTCTTAAAAAAAAAAAAAAAAAAAAAAAAACTATGTGTGTTCTTAATAGTCTCTGCTGCTTTTCACTTTGAAATAAGAAAATGATCTTGGCACAGGGCATTTCCTGGGGATTAATGACTGGCTGGGGTTAATGGCCCTTGGCTCTGCTGTGGGACATCAGCTTCTCCCTGCTGGTCATTAATCTGCAGGAAGTGCCTATGCCAAGATCATTATTGTTGTGTTTGGGTTCTTTGAGAGCCGAATTCAGGAACCCACACAGCTCTAATGTGTGAGACCCTACTGGGTTTTCTTATGTTCAGGCCATACACATTTTTATTTTTATTTCCTGAGCTTATCTGAAATTTCCAAATGTTTCGCTTAATGGAAAGTGACTGCATTGCTTCAGGTCCTCTAAAAACACTTCACTGAGAAGCAACCAAGGCAATGCTAAATTCTATATGGTGAAAATAAAAGTTCTTTCTAGCAAACAATTCTGGAAGAGATGTTCTTGGGGTAGCCTGTGCTTTGAGCTTCACCTGGAGCACAGTGTGCCTCGTACTTGGAGTGGGAAGTGGAAGGCAGTTCTGTCGGTATGCGTGCTTCCTTCTGTAAGGTGATGGAGTTGTGGGGCTCAGGGTCTGTGCCATCTATAGGTTAATTTTCAAGCAAAAGCATTTCACATTTTAAAACAGTTTTTTTTCTCCTTCTTGGAAAATCTCAGTGAGAGCAGATGCGCTAAAAGGAATGCTAATAGAAATGAGTTTATTCTCTCAATATGTTTTAAAGTTCAGAATGCACATCTTCCTTTCATATTTGTTCTGCATGGTCAACTTGTGAAGCTCTGTTCTCTGCAAGGAAATCAGTTTAGAGTGGGATACCACACCTAGGGGGAAAAACTCCTTCGAGTAGGTCTGTTTAATTCTGCACTGCGTTCTGAAAGTAGCAGCTCATTACTTCCATTGCAGTTCTGTACTGAAAATGTCTAGCAGTCTTCTACTGGGGAGAAAGCACTTTGTGTTAAGAAGCCATTGATCTTAGTAGGTTGTATTTAGAAGTACTAAGTGGAGCTTATGCAAGCAGTAAATGCAATGCTGATGCATGATGTTGAAATAAGTACTGTGCATATATTTAATATTTCTGGATGAATATTTTTTCAGTGTATTACTGAAAACCAGTGTTTTGCTGGTTTTGTTTTTTTCTTTAAATTTATTCTGCTTCTTAAATGCTTTTTTCCTTCTATCTTCTTTACTCTGACTTGACGTGTGTGTGTGTGTGTGTGTGTGTGTGTGTGTGTGTGTGGACTTTTTGATGGGTTTCACAGGATTTCAGCAAAGGAGAGATGTTTCATGAATCAATCCAGGACCTTTTCTATATACAAACTTTTATACATCTTCAAATTCAGGAATTTTTGAGATGAAAATATGCTCGCAAACCATTCCTTGTGTCTGCAAGTCAAGGCTTGTTCCCATCACATTAGAGGAAACTGTGAAGCTGTTCCCTGTGATAGCAAGTAAGAGCTGTTAGTCTGAAATATTTACCTAGAAAAAGCAATTCAACAAAGAAGTAAGGTTTATTAATACCGTGTAAGCTAATAATACTATTATAGCTACAGCTACTTAGGCTGTGTTGTATTCCAGAAGAAATGATAATTTCTATTCCTTCAGTAAGCCTATAACAAAGAGAAGGCAGTGTACTGTGTTCCTAGCTCACTGTATGCTGTTTTAAATAGATGCTTGTTCTGCTGCTTACCAGTGAACATCATGGGATGTGTGAGACAACGTAAGCAAGTCAGAACAGCTGATGATGATGCACTACAGAGACTCTATTTGCAGAAGCAAAATAAAATGCAGTGAAGAGCGTGAGAGAAATGACAGAGCTGCTTGCTTTCTTTTGCCTAATATATAAATGTGTAAAGGGGAAATTTCACTTGTAAGGAAACATAATCCAAAGTCCTCAATATCTTCATTGTGATAACAGTCTGGTAGATTCATTCTCTATTTCTGTTAGTCTGTAAACTTTATACACAAGACATGTGGTATCTCTGCAATCTTTGGGGTTGATAGGCATCAATTTTCTCCAAGAAGCAGTGTTTGCTTTCTCCTGAAGCTTGGTGAATCCCATTTGGATGGGAGAAGAAGAAAAGAGGGGATCTATATACTTACTGAATGTGAAAATGAAGTTGTTTGTTTCATGTATCTTTTGTGCTCTTTTTACGGGCTTTGCAAAGAGTTAATTAGCTAATTGCCTTCTTGTGGTTGTGTTGTGACTGCCTTGTTTGTGGGGGAAAAAAAAGTTATGTTTTTAATAGTAAGAAATAGTAAATATCTCTTTCGTACTTAAATTCTAGGTACTTTTTCTCTTCTCACTTTTCGTTCTGCAAAACATTTGAATGTGATGCAGCAATTAAGAAATGGAGATGATAGTGGCTTATTAAATGTAGAAAAATAAGCAACTGTCAGTAACACTTTAAAAACTTACTGGCCAGATAGCAACACACATATATAGACAACTTACTTTTGTTGGCTTCAGCAAAAATTTATCATTCTCTTTGAAATGTGGAACGTCTTAGAGGAACGAAAGAAAGACTGACTCTTTGCATTTGCAAACCCCATGATACCAAGAGAACTCAGCTTGCAATCATAAAGAGAAGCGGTTGTGCCCAAGAGACATTGCTACTGGACTAAGAAAAATGTTTGCCAATCAGCAATATATAGTGAATAATGAACAATATTTGTCATCTTCCTCAAAATGGGACATTGCGATGCAAACGACACAGCTGTTACTCTTTAATTGCAGCTGGATTAATAAAATATGATTTTTACAGCCCATTTGCAAGATACCACTGGGGAATACATTTTACTGCCACTTTGGGTGTCTTTTTGTTAATACTTTTGTGTCTTTTGAGCTTGTTTGGCATCAAATCCCAGATACAAGCTTGTTAAAAATTGTTGTACTTCAAGACTATCGAAAGAAATGAAGTGCACAAAATGTGCATTTCCAGTGCTTGAGTTTAAAAGTATTTTATTATTTGACTAATTTCAATATTTCCAACACTAGAATGTATTGAATTTTAATAAAAATTTAATATTAGATCCAACAGACATGTAACATTATTTTCAAGGGACGGTTTATAGAAATTGTCTGATTAAGGCTTGTTTGTAAACTTAGGCTCAGAATGACAATGATATGTCTAATTTAAAAACAAAAAACAAAACTTTAGCAATGGTTAGATAAACCAATAACATTAGGGGTCTGTAGAATTAATATTTAAACTCAGAAATGAGAGATGCACCATTTAAATGGTCTGATTTTCAGAATAATGCTGCCTTGGACAAAAAGAGCTGAGAAACCTCTCAAGGATAAAGCAGGTCTTACTGCTAATTAAATAATATATTGCATTAAAGTCAGGGCTAACCCAGCTCTGGGCTGTAGGCTGTTTTTCCCTTAGCACAGCTGAGCTCTCTGAGCTGCCATCATGTGCACCCACCTCTGGACACGTCCCTCCAACTCCGCCAGACAACCAGATTTTGCAGTTGTCTCTGAGATGGCAAAATTGCCTATCAAAAGAATCGCTGCTCAGGAGCGTACTCATGGGTCTCTTTGCCATATTTTCTATTGAGTTAGTATGAGAGTTAGTGAGATCTTTGCTTCTACTTCAGTTATTTTCAAGTTCTAATATCGCAGAATGCAGAGGTGGAAAAAACAGTCACAACGCAGATATTGACATTGGTGCCATAAAAGAGGCAGAGACTATCTTCTTTCTGCTGTTCTTTAGGCAATGCAGCAGAGTATGTGTAAGTTTTGCTAGTTTGAACTTAGAAATTTGAAATTCTTCTAGAATTGGGACAAAATCAGTTGACTTTAAGTTGGTGAATCAAAGCAGTGTACCTGGTGATTCCTCTCTTGCTCCTTAGTATCATGGTTAAATGGTTTCAATGGAATAAATTATGCTAGAATGAAATAAATCAGTTCTACTATTAGCATTTTCAGGGAAGTTGCTAAAGCAGTGCCTGCTGCCCTCTGTGTTGAAAATGGAGGAAGAAGTATTCTGGCAAACAAGATTCACAGAAACCTTAATTCAAGCCCTGTCAGCTTCAGGGGGAAGATCGAGAGGAGGAGGCCTAGAAGAGATGATTGCATTGATCAGAGAAGCTCAATTTCAGTATTTTTGCAAAAAAAAAAAAAAAAAAAAAAATTGATTCTGTTTCTCATTAAAGTAGTGCTTAAGAATACAGATGAGTGTTTCGCAGCTGCCAGCCCTACCTTGTGGAGATGTGCTGAGTTCTTGCAGCAGCTCTCCAGTACTCCTGTGTAATTACAAAACAGTGTGGTGGTTGTAGTAGTGACACGATTTAAAACAAACAAACGAGCAAAAGCCCGCTTTGCTATGATGACTAGTTTACTGTAATCATTAGCCACAGTTTAGACTGAACATACTTCTGTTGTTCTTCCACCTTTTTTTAATTTTTATTCTGAAAATTGGACTTGATCATAGCCTCAAGCAGAGATGTCTGCACAAAGGCAACTTTTCCTGGCCTGATGGTTTTAGTCTTGTCCAAAATAATGAGTTGCTGGACAGAGAAGGAAAGTCTCCTCTTACAGGTAAATGTGCAATTTGGGACAAGACTGAGGTGAGAAAAGAGAAACTGAAAGCTCAGTGAGCATACTCTAACTCTAATGGGTCTCTGTCACCCTCTGAATCTCTAATCTGTAGGCATTTTGTGGTAGGGAGTGATAAAAGAGGAATTGTAACCCTTAGGTGAAGAGAAATTGTCTTCTATTTCGGGGAGCAGTAAAAGGGGCCAGGGTAAATTTGACCTTTAATTGCTGCATCTGTGTCAGGGTTAGAAGATCATCCATTGCAGTTATTATGAAGAAAGTTCTGGCTCTAATCCTATGTTTTGCTTATTTTCCTTGCTTCATGTTAATTTTGTGTATGTGATGACTGTACTTGTGCAAAGGTACTCTTGGAAAAGAAAGTTGTTTCTAAATCAGTAAGCAATTTGAGCTTGAAAATTCAAACTGAGCAATAGATACCAGTTTGCTGTTCCTTTAGTCATAAAGTGTTTTCTCTGAATTTAAATTTGAAAAAGCAAAGCAGAAAATGATTAACTCAGGGACATCGCCATGTGATGTCCAGCAGCTGCCAGTAAAATGAGATCTGCTGTGTATGGGCACTTGTTCCTGCACCTTGCCCTGTGAGTCACAGCTGCAGCCAGGCTTTTTGCTACGCATCCTGATGTACAGCTTCCTTGCTGCTCAATGAAAAATCCATAATGTTTGATTTTTAATCAGGTGCAGCAGCACAGACAGATGCATGCTGTTTGTATCAAGTACTGTGCCATTGGAAATGTTGCTGAAGGATCTCCTGTGAATTAAATTTTCCTGATAATAACTCTCTGAAAACTTGAGCAGTGTGAATTAGGTGAAGGTTCTATGTGAGTATTGCATCGCCTATAGGAGGTTAAAATGTAGGAAGTCTGGTAGCCTGCAGAGAAATACTTGCACCCAGTGAAAATTCTCACTTGTCCCATGTCTAATTTTCACAGACATTGTAAGAATGGGGTTCCCGATTTGGAGCACAGAAGGCATTTCGATGTGCTTGTGCTGTTAGTGGTCAGATTTTCATTTATTTATCATTTTGAGGACATAAGGAAATTGGCTGTATTTGTATTGAGTATTGTTCGGTCTCCACAGTTTTGTGTGTTCTGTGATGGAGTGCTGTAGGACAATGTGGATAAAAAGGTGCTTATGAAATGCTTGAGTTGACTGTATTTAATCTTATGTCAAGCAAGTCTCCTTGCCCTGGTGATCAGCTGTGAATAAACCTCTGTTTTGAACACCTCCATAAAACGTTTCCTTTTTTATAATACATTTTTTGTGTATTTCTAAAATGCAAATCTAGCTGGGTTTCCAGCCACTGGGAACTGTCAGCAGCTTTGCTTCGCTGCTGCTTAGATCTGCTAACCTGGGGTGAGAAGTCTTGGTTGTGTAACTGCGTTTGGGGATAAATATCTGTGGACCTTAACAATTCCATGAATATTTTTATTTAAATATACACGAGAAGTGTTTATATTTATTACAAAAGCATGCGCGTGACTTTAGCCATCTAGTTTCCCTATGAATGTAGTTCATAACAATTTCTTGTGCAGCTATCAACGTTGAATGGTATGTGAATGAGATTTCTGTAATATCCCATTAATATTAATGCAACATATTGAAATAAAGTCAGCGGGAAGATAAAATTAGTGAATTGATTTGACCACAACTAAATTAGAAGGAAAAAGTACAATTCTGACTACGGAATCTAATCTGATTCTTGTTTAAAACACATGCACTGGAAGGATATGGCAATCTTCAGGAAACATAAAATGCAGTTAACCAGCAACAGCGTTTAGTCACTTGCTCATTCTGTATGTGATTTCTAATTACTCCTGTAGTTTGTCATTGTTCAACACAATCAAATCTAATTGGCCAGAAAATTTTTCTTGGATCATCGTAGTCTATAGCTATGTTTTTACTGTTATTGTTCCAGCTTTTTTTTTTTCATTGCTGCAACCTTTACTGCTTCATTAAGTCTTAAATTAGACTTTGATAATCGGTCTATTTTATTAGAATTATCAAAAGAAAGAAATATACACTGCAAAGTCAAAGGGGAGGCACTGGTGTCGTATTTTATTTCATGCTTAGGAAAATCTTGAGAGATATCATGTGCTGGGATCTTCTATTTGTAATTAAATACTCCTCACTTTAAAATCATGACTAATAAATGTCAAGTGTGAGAAGAGGCACTGCTGTTCAGAGAATGCCCTTGGATGTGTTTTGGGGTGAAAATATGTGGGCATGAAGGCTGCTACTTTTCGGGATGTTTGTAGGGCTGCTTTCGTTACGAAATCTGGAAGTTTAACCACTTCAGATAAAGCTCAAAAATCATTGAAATGTTTGGGGAGCTGCTCTTATCGTACAGGAAGCTCTTGACATTTATGGTAATTATGAGTGAAGGTCTCTATTAAATGCTCAAGTTTTGCAAATAAACATCAAACTGCCATGCAAATGTAAGAGTTATGTCTCTTAATTTTATCTGGTCAAAATTGCTCGGTGAAACTGTTTTCTGGGTTTGGAGGTGATTGGGGTTCTGTTTTAATGAGACCCAAAGTGCGTCAGCAATTATTGACATAAATGCCTTGGGAAACAGCTGGCATGAGAGACACTCTTCAGAAATGTTCTTGTGACAGGCAGATCCAGCTTGGTGTTTGCATAGCTTGGGTTTGGTGTCTCTTTTCTCCCTACCTACCTCTCAAGTATATGTCTTTCAGTCTGTTTCGGGTTAGGTGCTCAATTCCCCCTCATGGGGTTTTTGTTCTTTTCAAACAAAGAATTTTAAGAGCTCTCATTTTCATTTACTTTCCTAAATACTATATTTCTTAGTGGAAGAGAGTCGCCTTTCTCCAGGTGGTCCTGGCCCCAGCATCCTGGCTGCATATCCTGATCCTAGCCTATCAGCATTAATTCCAATTATGGGATTTAAGAGAGTATCAAAGAGAAGCACATTAAGGGCTAAATGCAGAACTGCTATTTTTCTATCTGGCAGTATTATCGAAGTGTAATTAATTGTTAGTATGAATTTAAGGACTGCAGGAGTTAGCTGAATCTGAAGACAGAACATTCTTGTTGTCTGACTGACTTAACTGTCAGTCTGTTAGACGAAATTGTGGAGCGCACCCATTTCTTGTCCTGTTCTTGTCCATTGCTGTAACTTCTGGGTGATTCTATGGCATACAGTGAGATGGTCATTAGTTTCCTTAATTGGCTTTCTCTTTCCTTGAAGAAAAATATTTGTATTTTGGGGTTTAATGTCAGCATCTGCCTGACATTGGTTCAATCGTATACATTAGCTGTTGTTCCATATCACAGTATTGCCACACATGAAGAACAGCATTAAACATATTTCAAGTGAAAAGTATTTTCTTTCTTGCGATGGAAGACATCCCTGCAGCATATTGAACTCTCTTCCTCGTGTGCAGCTTTTTAACATTAGGCAGTGATTGCAACAACAATGAAGTGATAGCAGAGGAAGCTGTACTGATTGCTCATAATTAACAGTTGGGTTTATTGAATAAGTTTGTTAGGTACCATTCCTAATTCAGCTAGAAAGTTGCTTCGAAGGATATTACGGAATGTGTTTTCAGTAAAATAGGTAAAAGATTTTGTAATGTATGATTTCTATACTATATAAATGCCAATGGCAATCTTCCTTCTCCTCTTGCAAATGCAAGGCTTCTCTTTGCGTTTCCCATGCATTAGTTTTTCCACATGTGCCCTGGGAAAAAGCATGCACTCCACTGTTACTCTGAGGTAAACTGGATTTCAGCATAGTCTGTTTCACATTATATGAAATTGTTTATTAGTTTTGCCGTTCTGGAGAGCTGAGAGCACCCTTGGGCTTTTATTTAGCTGACGTTGAATATGTTAGGCCACACATCCACAGAAGAGTGATGCTGATTGAACTTTTCACTTTGATAAAGTCCTTGGTTTAAATGATGATTCACAGGTCAGCCACATCTTTTCATTAAAAAAATAAAAGCTCATTTAAAAAATCCTATGCTGGAATTACCTAAGTGATGAGCAGTTTATATATGCAAGTATGCTCTCTTGTGGTAAGCCATTTTATTGAATCCTCCACTGGTTCTAAATTTTGACAAATTTTACTTGAAAACAATTAATTTTTCGTTACTTTGCTCTTTCATTGTGCCTCGTATTTTTGCGATATTTGGTGTGACATAATGACAGAGCTGTGCACGTATCTGTTTTGAATTTGTATCCAGCTCAGTGAGGGATACTCAGCACTTGGTTTTTCTGGCAGCACCTTGCTGTGGAATCAGATGCTGTCTAACAATGGTTTTGATTAATAATAGTAATAAAATAATATTATATGCTGATATCCGTAATTTGGGGATAAAAAGGGGGGGAAAAAAAAACACATAACAAACTGCTGCAGAATTTGCTGTGATTGTGATTTGCTGTGTGTAAGCAACACTCCAGAGATACCTTTCTTTGCATACACCAAATGCTTGCGTGCTGTCATCTATATCCGGCTTTGTGCTCCAAATTTAAGCCTATGTTCACTTATGCAGCATTACAACAGCACTATTACAAGTGTGCAAATAAATTCAAGAAGCATTGAATTGAATACGTTTCAATTGCTGACTGTTGAAAAAGTCAGTGAAATTTGTTTTAGTTTTCTTAGTTAGCCTAACATCCAGGAAGCATAATTTAATGAAAATCTAAGATACCTGTAATCCTCTAAATGTTTCTCATGCTGCATTTGGGTTTTTTCCCCCTTCTTCACTTACTGAGTAATTTACATATAAATTTCCTTGCTGTTTTGCCTGGAGGTGAAGATAGCCAAATGTCAGTAAAAACATGAGGTTACATTCAAGGAAGTGAATCTCAATCATAGAAGTCCTTTTATATATGGTTACCTTGAAGGGAAATAAGACCTCATAGAATCTCAGAATGTTCCTTGAAGTTCTGGAGTGAGCTTAAAACCAGCACGCATCAGGTCAGCAAAAGTGCTGTCAACTTCTGAGCAGGTTTTGGCAGTCTGGCAATGTGAAGTTCATATTTCCTTGGCTGCAAAGATGATTTGGTGTATGCTGCTATCCATGAACATTTAATGTCAAAGCAATCAATTATTCAGCAGTGTGGGCTATAGTAGGATGATCTTATTTAGCATAGCTGTTGAGTAATGCGTAGGGGAGTAAGAGAGATAAGAGCTTGTTGAAGTGATACCTTCTGTTTGCTGGAGCTTAATTTAGTTGGGGAGATGAATACCATTTTAAAAACTTCTTGATGCATGCATATTTCTTTTGTTATCTTTAATTACAGTTGTGTTTTCATTAATGAGGACTGAAAAGAGCAACTGTATACTCTAATTTTCTTTGAATTTTAGCAACTTGAAAGAAACAGTGAGTTTAAAAGGTTGAGCACGACGTGTTGACTCAGCTCCACATGAGAGCTTAATAGGACCTTCAGCAGAAACCTGTGCTAGAAGCTTAATATTAATATTTTATGGAAAAATTGAGTAATATTTTAAGGGTCAGAAGTTGGTTAAACAGCATCAGCAGTTTCAAACTGTAGAAGGCATGAAAAATATTGCTCTGTTATCCCTGTAAACTTAAATATAAAGTTTCACATGCACTTCTGAAAATTTCGGAAGTGCATTACTGTACTTTTATGCACAAGCATGTGCAGGTATTGTTGTTCTGCCTTTTATTACACATAACCTTTTTGTTCTACCTGCAGCGTTTCTGTTTCTGTTGAAGGCTTTATCTGTGAGAATTGTTGCTGTGCTTGGCAGCCATCAACTCTTTCTAACAGTATGTTTCAACTTCTTTCAAGTTGTCTTTGTTTCTTTCTGCTTTCCTCTATGCTCCTTGGTCTCCTCCATGTGTTCTTCTCCTCCAAGGAAAACAAAAATGTTTTCATTTTGAATTTTCAAATATTGATACAACTTTCTGTGGAGTGTGTGTGTGTTTAACATGCGTGATGGAATATTCCTTTTTTCCTTCTGCTTTTTTTGGTTCAATATGCTCTCTTCGAGCTTTCATTCAGCTGCTTTTCCCGTTGGATCAGTTTTTCTCACTTCTTTCTCACCAGAATGTGTTGACAAGATAAATACAGAACAAGGCAACAGCGGCTCCCATTTATCCCCAGAGTGATGACAATTTAGGGCATGGGATGATGCATAGGTTAAGTAATAAACATATCTGATTGGGTTTCAAATTCCTAGTTGCAGTGCTTGACTTTACAATATTAATGTATTTTGTTATTGTTCAATTTTCTAGGCAGGCTGAATAATTGCATTCAATTATGTGACAGAATTATAGTGCCCACAGAGTTGACCAGCATTGAGAATGCCTAGAAGCTACAGATCTGTTATCATTGAAAGAGCGAGGCCATTAGTAGTTTGTCTTGTCAACATGAGATAAGGATGACGGATGCGCAGCTTGTTACCACAGTTCACAAATACTTCCAGATGAGCAAAAGAAATTTATTGCTTGGAGTGTGCTTTGCAGTTACGCTTTGGAGACTATTGCCTATGAATAAGTGCTGTCTGTGTGTTTCTACTTGTTTTCTCTTCTTTCTCAACCCTTCTGGTCCCAGTCTGCTATCATTGTGTTGTGAGCTCTATTTCCAAAGCTTTGTTTTTGTACACATTTGTACAACTATGCTGAGTTCTTTCTTTTCCATGTTGCTTAGGCTTTAAAAGTAGGCACGCCAATGTAAAGTTTCATGTTTTAGTGGCTAATTAATGAAATAACTTTTCAGAAACGTGAGAAAACGCTTGCTTTGGGGCTGGGAAATTTGGATTTTTAACTCTCAAAAGAAAAATCTGATGGTTACTGTTGTGTGGAGACAGGAGACATGCAGTGCTGAGTTGGGCAGTATAGTCAGTGCTATCTGATGTGACTTCCAGCCAAATAAGCTATGTGAAAAGAGCTGCTATTTTTCACTGCTCTTCTCTGTTCTGTCTTGTGGCCAGGTTGTCTTTTCATGTCCAATGGTCAGAACTGTGTTGCTTTGTCATTTTTATTTTCCTTGTGTCATTCTGAGCTTTACTGTTCCTAATGCATCTTTTTTTTTTTTTTTTCCTGTCTAGAAGAACTGTGCTCAGAGAGGAGGGAGTGAGGGAGAATTCCTATCAAAAAATCTTTTTTGCAATAGGTCAAAATGGAAACTAATAGTAGGGATTACTTAATGTTAGGGTACAAGAAAATCATATGGGATTTGTAGTGGTATTGTGAATGAGAGTGTTTTATGTTGTGAAGACTAATTTTTAAATGAGTGATGTTCCCTTTTCTCTATACGTATTTCTTTCTATCCTTTAGAAGGTAGAAAGTATCAGGTAACCTTCTTTTCCACGTTAGGCCTGAACAACCAGTCACCAAAGCCAAGTTAAGTGATGTTCAGGTAACTGGTTGGTTCATTCAGAACACTCTTTCTTAGAAGGATCTTGATTTTATTTTTTTTCCATGTCTGCTGGCAAGGTTTTCTGTTTGTGATTCTTGAGATAAATCTTCACAGGTATCATTTTTCCTAGCCAAGCTTACCAGTGTGGCAGCATTCTTTCCTCAGCTTGATGCAAAGCATGGTTGTTGTCAGCTATCAACTTGCTTACTGAGGACAGCGTGGTCCTCCTCACCTCCTTTAGCAAAGTGTGTGAGGCTCACAGCGTGGTGCTGGTGCATGTATTTAAGTGGCGTGCTCCTGCTCAGAAATTAGCTTAATTTTCCTGTGTTCAAGAAAGAGCGCTATTGGTGGAAGAGGGAATTTTTTAACAGTATTCCTCTTGTGAAGGAAATTGAGCATCTGGAGTTCCTAATGTTTCATTTATCTTTAAAGAATGAACTGTTTCTGTTCTCTGATCTCCAAAATCAATCCCTCCTCAAAAAACATGTAGAAATAACTGGTTACTTTTTGTATTTAATGTAGCATTTAGAGACTCCAGCTGGAGTCTGGCACCTTTTGCATTTGGTTACTGCCTATTTCCAGCCCTGTCTCCCTTGCCGGTCCCCCAAAGAGCTTGTAAAGGAGTGGTAACAGTGGTGTGGCTGGACAGCACGAGCTGCTCGAGATGGCTGTGCTGGCACAGCGAGCAGCAGCTGCCTACCTGCTGTCAGGGCTTTATCAGACACTGGAGCAGAAATTGAGTCTTAATGGAGCAATTTTCCACGCACTCATGTCTGGCTCCTCTCCTGCCATTAGCTAGCAATGGGCTGAGGAACAGGCAGGCACTGGATGAATTTTGCAGTGTGCCCCCTGAGGATAGGATAGGATTCGCCATTAGAAAAAACCTTGACGTGGACTTTTTAGGCACCATACAATCCATCAGGAAAGGAGGGAGAAAGTGCAGTAGGAGATGCCACGCATGTCCTGCCCAAGAGGAGCTCCTGCTGTGTTGCACCCAGAGAGCCTGGCCATGGGAAAGAAGTTTCTGTTTCTTTCTCTGTGACTTGCTCAGTGTCTGCAGAAAGTTAAATCCCATGTGCAGGGCGTGCTCATGGCCCCTGGTGAACTTGGTATCCATCTGTTTTTAATAATGCATAGTAGGCAATCAGAACTTTCCTGATCTTCTCACAAACATGATCAGTGAGAGCCATACACTGCTGTGCTGCTGCTTGGTGGCTGTGTCCGACCTGCGTCCATCCCACAGCACCTCACTGTGCTGGGACTGCTCCTGCCTGCCCAGTGCGCAGCAGCAGAGCTTAGAGCTCTCTGCTTGGTAAGGCTTTGTCATCATTCTAACAGGACAGGATACAGCTATGCTTGGATCGAAATGTTATTTCTAAGTAAGTTTTGTACATGTTTTAGGTTATTTTTTTTTTATTCTCCCACCAAGAGCAAGAAAGTTGGTTTCACATCATTGTTCAGAATGCTGGCTCTGCCATTACTATTTTTTTAATCATTTAAAAAAGACTCTAGTGTGGAATGGTTTCTAATAGGTTATTTATTTTGGATGCTGTGCTAGGTCAGGACTTTGCAATTCTGATGTCACCTCTTTTCCACCTATTGGAACTTAGATTTTTAGCGGTGTGCTAAACCCCTACCCTGGGTTGTGATGGAAGTTGGAGAAAGAAGTAAGAAAGTAAAAAAAAAAAAAAAAAAAAAAAAAAAAAAAGAGAGAGAAAAGAAAGTAAGGCTAGAGAGCACCATTCAGAGCTGGGCAGAAACACCTGATGTTAATTCAGGATAAGCCAGTTTGTTGCAATCAGGTTTCATTAGCCACAGCTCTGAGTTACTGTAGGGCATGTAACACATCAGAATGAGATCACCTGATTATTACTGCTTTGTGCCTCTCCAGAAAACATTTGGCTACAGAAAACCATATCCCCATGCTGAGGCTGGATACTTTTGCCTGAGCATACAACACCTGTTCTTTCCCTGAATGCTGGAGGAAAGATTAAACTCAATGAGTGCCCCAAATAATCTATGCCAATAGAGCCCTGCGTGACCCCAGGGGTGCTGGTGGCCAGAATTGGAAGGTCAAGACTGAAAACTTACAATGAGCGTGGGTGAAATGGCAGCTCAGCCTTTGCAAATGAACCCAGAATTGCTTCAGTTAAAACAATTGGCTGGCAGAGTCCTGGGGCAAGATGAAGACGAACAACCTGCTTTTTAGACTCTTAACTAAAAGCAACTTTGAGACCAAGTAAGGCGATGTTCTTTTGGAAGGGATTTTTTTCTTTTTGCCAATTTATGAACTCTGCTGATATAAGGAATTTAATAAAAATGCTGACAGATCATTATCTATAGTTGTGCTATAATAAAACCTGTTTTGGTGAGGTTTATAACTTAGCAGTTGCAAAATGCAACAAATTATTAGATGAAAATAGTTGTAAAGTCTGGAAATTGACTTTTTGCTATTTTTATGATTTCATCTATTTATAGA
This sequence comes from Meleagris gallopavo, assembly GCF_905368555.1. Lineage (NCBI taxonomy): Eukaryota > Metazoa > Chordata > Aves > Galliformes > Phasianidae > Meleagris > Meleagris gallopavo. The sequence goes on along the minus strand of NC_139414.1, from coordinate 18,035,118 downwards.
GAATGTCATACCTTTTCACAACTGGAATGAATCTTGATAAGATTGCAAGTAACTACAGATAGTCTATATGAATAAAAATCTAACTTCATTTGCTAATGGAAAAAGTAGGTATAAAAATACAGAAATATAAACCAGTTTGAGATCAAAGCTTTTATTTTTGTTGTTGAAAAATCTGCCTTTCCTCTTATTTGCTTTATTTCTTGTGTCTGAAGATATTCAATATATGAACCTTTCTTCTTTTTCATGTACAGAAGCTTAAAGATAAAATATGGTCTATGTGCCCACTAAACCTGATAAACTGGTAGTACTTAATGTTATTTCTGAGGGCATAAAGTGCATATTCCAAAACTTAAAATCAGCAGAAGCTCTTCAAACTTCAGTGCATTTTGGAGCGGGCTGGAAGGGAAATGTCACTAGGTAAATCATTACAAGTTATTTTGATCTCCTTCAGGATATGACCTTGCCTTGGTCACTGCATGTTGCCCACCCCACCCCTGCTGCTGCACTTGCAGCTTTAAAATGCTGAAGTGGGCCTTATTCTTGGTCTGGGGGGCTCTAAACCGGCAAATATATTTTTTATCTTGGTATCAAAGATGAGATTGTGGCTTTAACATGGGCAAGAAGCACTTGGAGACAGTGGCTGACCTTTTGAAATTGATATAAAAGAGCCCCCAGGGAATCCCATTAGGAGCAGGGAAGGTAGATAACAGCTCTTCCCACCCTCCTGAAAGCTCTGGCATTCTGCTGCTTAATACAAAACCTTTTTTTAACTAAAAACAGTTTTTGGCCTTCTCTTTCAATTCAGAGCAGCTGCCTTTGTCCTTTAATTTAAGTAGTAGTTTACACAAATTATTAACTGAAAGTATAAAAGCAAACTGTCAGTGCCTTAATTTCACAGACTAAGCAGCGTGGCAGTGTGGAGTCACTGTCTCTCACTACGGAATCCCTTCTTCTGGCTCTTTCTTCTTGCAGTTGTTTGAGGGCTGGAGATGCAGATGGCGGTAGCACTGGGGATGCACGTTGGCTCCCAGCTGCAGTTGGTACTGGTGGGCACAGTTATGTTTACCAAACTGCACGGGCTGCAGAGGTTTGAATTTCATGACTTGAGCTGGCACGTTTATTTTGCTCACGCACTTGATATGCTGCTCTGCCTGTGATGCGAGTAGCTCTCTGACTACAGGTTTCCTGGAAGCTTTAGATAGGGGAAAAAATGGGGATGGGTGGGCTGGGAGTGTTTCAATGGTGTTGTTAATTGTCTATAGAAATTCTTAGTTTCCTTAAGCTTCCAGATCTGTTGATCTTTGAACCTAACTTTGGAATGATTCAATAGAAAGTTGAAATCATCAGCTGCAGGTGTTAGCTGGGCGTTTGCAGTAACAGGACTGATGATATGTTGCTCTTTTGTGTGTGCGTGCTGAAAAAATGCATTAGCTTGGGAAAACCTCCATGAAAATTAAAAGGCTGCAATAATTTCTCAGACATGCTATGCTCTGAGAACTTGACAGAGGTTGTAATTTTCTCTTGTTGTATTTGCCTGGGATATTTGCTTGGAGTTTGTCATTTGCTGACTTAGAGGTGTGGGAATTGTGGTTCCAGGGCTGAAGTTCCATTTCAAATAGTGAATCTAGCCCTAACTTTCAGCCTTCTAGTAAATGAAATAATGACAGTGTGAAGGAAGGAGAACCCTTCAGTGTTTATTTGATCTGATTGCAAAAGGGAGATGAGGAGATGACACTACACATCTTTTACGAAGATTTAAAACACTGAGTTCTGAAACAGCATCATGAGGATAACTATTTAATTATTTCAAATGTTGTAACAACAACTGAACTTCATTATGCTTGGACTTGGCAGGTCCAGCTCATTGAAATGTACTGGTTCATAAGAACTTTTTTCTTCACCTCTTAGCCATCTTTAAGACTGATCTCTCTTTTCAAGTTGTATGTTCAGTCTTTGGATTGAGAACACCAGCTCCTCAGAGGTTGAATAACTTTGTGGGAAAATTGTGTTTTTCTTTAAATTTTTCTTTTCATCAGTCAGGGATATCAGGGCATATTACTACCTACAGAGAAGTGTGCAGAAATTGGAGAAAAATATATAGATAGAAGGTTTTTGTATAATCTTCTCTTCATTGAGAAAGTGGGAGAAATCCATAGTAGTTATCAAAATTTACTGCAGTCAGGCTTCTGTGTTTTGTTTCAGAATCAGAAAAGTAAATCAAAAGATTCAATAAGAATGTTTCATAACTGTTGAAAATCCATGCACAAAACAACATGTAGACTGTTGTTCTAATCTACATTCAGTTCTATATTAGGTCATAACAGTGGGTGAGTAATTCAGATATGCAACAAAGCCATCCCATTACTTCTTGGACATAACTGAATATTTTAAGCTTTTATTCTCAGACAAAGACAATTTAATTGCAGCAAGCCCTTTGGCAAAACACTACTGGGGAAAAAAAAAAAAAGGGGGAGAAGTGAAAGAGAAAACTTTGTGTTTTGGAGTCTTAAAGTGTTGTTCTACATTTCTTTCCTACAAAGCAATTTGCTCTTTTAGTGAAAACACTTTGAGCATTCCACATCATAACAAATAGAGCAGAAGCCTCTACCTGATCGTGCTGATTTGTGAGCTGTCAGCTTTACAAAGGTGGGGATAGCTGCACATTGAATTGATATCTGAGACCATTGAAGATGGTTTTTCAACAGAGGTAAGGCTACCAGAAGTCCTGGATATGATGTAGTACTCCCCTGAGCGTTTTCACATCACACAGCATCTGCCTGACTGAATGAGCATGAATGTTTAGGGCACTCTGACTGCAAAAGGGCAGGTCAGAGAAGGAGGTAAGAAAGAAGTATCTAGTGATGAGGTATGTGAGAAAGCGCTGCTGCTGGCTGGAGCCCTTCTGATGCTCAGAATACAGATGTTGCAGGTAGCAGGTGAAGGTAGTCCAAACTGCTGCAGGTGGGTTAGGTCTGCCTACACAGCTCTTCCGTTACCAGCTGCCTCTGAACTTTGCTTTCACCTGAAGTACACTGCATGTAATGCTTATCTGTCAGGGCGGCCTCGCTTGCTGAAATATTAAATAGCTTGAAATGCCAACACAAAAAGCTTAAAACGAGAAAGGAGGAAAAATACCCACTTGTTTATTCTGGTGCTCTCAAGTATTTACTATGTTACTTTGACCACCAGATCTTGTGCTGGGACGTGAATGGCCCTTCCCTTCAGACAGAAAAAGGAAATTCTTATATTGAAGAGTGTGAGCACCCATCTTGGTGAAGTGCAGGGATTTACCAGAGGAGAATACTCAGTCGTTGCACTACACTGACGTTAGTTTTGTTTAGTAATTATGCTGTGTGTGACACAAACATGCTTGTTTTGGACTCATGGGGTCTCTGCAGGAGGCAGGGCTGTACATCTGGTAGCAGGTAAAGTTGCACTTCAGGACTCAGAGCTCAAATGTGCTGACATTTTCTGGAGGTCTAGGGAGCTGTATTTTTCAGAGTTAACCTCTGTGAAGGTTAAACTTTATTCTTTTCCTAGAATAAAAGCCTGTAGCTGTATTGCTTAACCTTAATCCCTTACCTCACTTGTACCAGACCTACTGCATAGCCCACTGATGTACTCTAGACCCTATCGACTTTTCAGGAGGTGGTCTTGTGCTGCAGCAGCCTCTCTGTAGTTGTCTTTTCCGTGTGTGGGAATGCCCTTTCTCCTCTACAGTGGTAAGATTCAAAGACCTCACTAGAATCTCCTTTTTGTCAGTCTATCAAGGGATGATTTTGGTTACTGCTATTGTGCCCTCAAATAACTTGTTAGATACTTTAAGGTTCTATAGTAATAATGCAATATCAAATGGTGTAAGTAAGAGCAAGATGGTGAGAATAGGAGTTGTTTCTCTAGATCACCCATAAGATCTAGCTTACCTCAGGTACCAATAAGTCTTGATGGGGCATGCCGTGCTTGTCACAGTAGCCATGTGCCACTTTTATTCCTGATGTATTAATTTGTTAGGTATATCCCAACAGCAGAAGTTCTGTCCAAGAAAGGACACTTCTGCTTTTTGCTGATTGCTGATCTGTGTAAGGTGTTATGTTGTGCTCACTGACTGAATTCTGAGTAACGTATCTTTGTTTGCTACTTGAAGCATCATGCAACTAAGTTGTTGTCCTCAGCTGTGTAGAAAACGATGGGGAGAAAAAATTGCCAGTAACTATTCAAAAGTGATTGAAAACATTTCTGCTGCCCTACTGAAATTGACTTTTTTAAGTTGTCATCTCTTTGCCTTGGTCCGATATAATTAAATACCCCAAAGAGAAATGTTTTGCTGTCTGTCTCCTGCGTGCTGTCCTGGTGCGTACGCCTCATATGCCTGTGTCCATTGATTAGATTTCTGTAGCCTTTCAGAAACCTATGATCTTCAGGCCCTATCATGATTTAAGGCATGTTGGGATATGTTACGTTTATGGGTCCAAATGTTTTAGATTGAAAGTATGTAGCCCCTATCAAGAATCATTTACTGTTCTGTAAAGAAGGAAGAATAGGAAGTAAGGTATTATCACAGGAAAATTTCACTGCAATTTCTTTTTGCATAAGCTTAAATTCTGAGTAGAGAGGTTGTTAATTAGTGTGCAGATTTTTTTTAATTGGCTGTAATAAAAAGCTAATTGGTGTTTTGCTTAAAGAATGAATTAAAGTGTTGCTATAGAAACTTTGCATGTGTATAGTGCTGCGCTACATAAGAGTGTGTATAATAGTCTAATGACCTTTCTGAGCCAGCACAATTGTATAGTCAAGGAAAAAGTGTTAAATTCAGGCTTGTGGATTTGATTGTTAAGGAGTTTGTAACTTTACCCATTTTGTTGCCCAAAAGTGTTGGTGGCTTTGTCTGATTGAATGTTCCTCTTGACTTGTGTCAAGCCATACAATAAATGATGGTCTCAGGAGACCTGAACTCTTGTAAAACTGGAATGCACTAGTTGTAAATGTGTAAACTGTTCTGTCAAGCATAAAATGTACTGCGTGGAAAAATTCATTTTCATAATCAGAGAAAGTGTGATGATGGATCATAAGTGACAACACCTAATCCGTTAGCTGTTGTATTCCTCCCTCTGCTTCTCACCTCTACGCACTGGTGGCTGAGTCTATGTGAAACACAGGAATTATGCTTTTAAGTCAAAGGAGATTTCTGCTTTCATTTGCCATGTTCTCTTCCAGCAAAAATACTGATCTCCTTGAACATAAACTTTGTCAGCTGAGAAGAGCGTAATTTCTTTTCAGCTGTGAATAGGAATCTTTTCCTTGAGTTGGTACTCGCCTAGCTAAGTTACTGAGGTGTCCTCGTCTGTACTTCTGCTAACTGCTTGAAGGTTAGATACAGATGGCATTGACAAAAATAAACTGAACTGGTTATGGACGTATTAATTCCTGCACAAAATGAAGTCCAGTAATAAAATATGTCCTCCGTTGATGATGGGGAAAGCTTAAACTTGACCTTTTAAGTTCCCTGATTCTAAATCTCATGGTTACTTTATAAATGGGCAAAATATATTATCTCTTTTTTTTTAACTGCGTATCTAGAAGATGGAGAGGGGGTGAGGTCCTGCAGTAATTATTCAGAGTGACAGACAAGTTAATATTCTGCATGTTTTAAATGATGTTGTGAATGTCTAAATGTGGCAGAGTGGATGAAATTCCAACCTGTTCACCCTTTGTGGGATGAGTTCTTATTTTCTCTGGTCTCTAGCAGTAAAAGCAAAGAAGCATCCTCTATCTGCGGAATTTGCCACAGCACTTATTCCTCACAATAGTAAAACAGTTTTTGAGATTGAATATTTTGATTTTTTTGTTTGTTTGTTTTAAATTTAGTATTTTTCTTCCTGGTAGATGTTTAGAACTGAAAGACTCCTCTAAGTGTGCAGGTTTAGCAGAGCCTTGTAGAATTGCCAAGAACTTAACCATCAGCTTCTTTCCATAGCTGTGGATCATGACTGAATAGTATCATAACTTAGTGGCTATTTCCCCCTTGATACATATACGTTAGCCCTACTAGTGTCAATGCCTTTTTGAAATGCTTCCCTCGTATGTTCAATATCTACTACTGATGTCCAAACCCTAAAGTCTTATGAGTTGGATGGAATGTTGCTATCTCCAGAACTGAGTAGAAAGTTGGATTTAGTCTCATAGTTCATCTTCTGAGCAGTAAAACAGTAAGACAGATAAAATGTTTTAATACAAAGCTTTTATCTGAGATCTGTGAGCAGATAAGTCTGTAGGTGGTCCAGGGAAAGAACAGTGAAGGTGAGTTTTTTCTTGCCCACCTACTTACATGGCAGTTACAGCTTGAAGATGGTGTTTTGAGGAAGAATAGTGCAATATTGTACTTAAAACTGTCAAGGAAATGCTCCTATTTTGGAAATCGTTCACTCTAAGTTCATTCTACTTTTTTTCTGATTTGCTGCAATTCATTGCCAATTTATTTATTTTTTATTTTGAGTTTACGGGGCTCTGAGGATCCTGCTAGTGTTGATGTTCCCACTTTAAGTGAGGTGTTGGTCCAGGTGACTTCTCAGCTCTACTTGACAAATTTCTAACCTATAATCATAAAGGAGCTATATTTCTGTTCTTTTCTCCAATTTTATGGACTGTAACTATACAGGATTAACTGAAAGGCAAATATAATAGCAATTGAAGCCTGAGTAGATTAAGTATTATCAATTGTGTGGGTTTAAAAAATAATAAATAAATCAGATATAAGATTCAATTCTGTCTTTTTTTTTTTTAAACTCTGTTCTACAACTTCTATTCTCCTCATTTGCTAAAAGAGAATTTGGTCGAACTTCTGAAAACATACATGGGAAAATATGGAAAAGCCTGTTCATCCTCTACCTTCTCTTTCCCACCTTCTTGTGTGCTCAAAGAGATTTATTTTGACATAGCTGCTACAGCTTCAGATTTACTGAGTAAAACTTAAGTGGAAGTGTGGTGTTAGAGGTAAACCATGCTGCTGTGAGTTCAGTGTATTTATCTTCAGTGTATTAATGCTGGCTACAGTCCTGCAAAGCAAAGGGGAGTGCTGGAGGAGCATTGTGGGTTCTGCATTGGGAATGTCAGCAGGTCTTGGAAAGAGCTGCAGCACATGGGAGTAGTGTTGTAGTGGGAAATTACACCAGCACAACTTGAGTTACTATTGATTCTTTCTTGTTATATTTTCTATACTGTGGTGACAGTGTTATTAATGGAGTTATCTGTAGAATCTTTATAGTAAGCTATGATTAGTACTGAATGACTGTGATATACACAAAAACTGTTTAAATATGTACTGAGCTATCCTGTTTTGCTCAGAAGGAATACATTGACACACATGCAATTCATTGAAAGGAGCAGAGGACTTTGTATGGATTTATATGAATAATGGATTGCTAATGGGAAATAGTTGAAAAATGGAAATAATCAAGATAACAGGCTTCATTGTAGTAAGAATATTACTACATTATTGATGGATAAGCAGGGCACAGGATAGTCAACTGTCCAGTGTTCTATAATAGCACAGAACCAACCACTGCGTGTTGGTTCTGCCTGCATGTGAACCTGTTACTTCTTGGCTCAGACTGTTCTGGATTGGGGAGCACAGGTTATTCACACCTTAGACAGTAGGTGCTTATTTTTTTTTCTTTAAGTGAATGAAATACCTCTAAAGTAGCTGCATGTTTAAAAATAAATTTTACTTTGCTTCTGCATGGTCAGGAAAATGCATCTTCTATCTATATTCAGAAGTTACATTGTTGTAAATAGTAGGATTTCTATTTCAGTATTATGAAATGTGATGTGTTCTTTTGCAGAGAATATCATGGAGTCTTTGAGGCCAGATGGAAAATATGCCTTCGTGAAAATGTTTCTACTCAACTAATCCTGTCTTGGCTTTAAGGTGAATGAAAATCATGTATCAAACACCTATTCTAAAACTTTTTTCTCGTCATAATTGTTCTGTTGGAAGGATATTTGAGGATTTTACATGCTCAAAAGAATCTTAAGTTGCAAAACTTAGTGCTCACTCAGAATAGAGTGCAAACATGAGCCAGTAGTTTGGACCGTGCTGCGGGAGTAAACACAAAGGCGGCAAGGATGCTTGTGTTTAACATAGTGCCTTGGCAACTGTCGGTTTTTGTCTAAAAATTGAACATGCATATAAAGGAGAAATCGCTAAAATTAAATGGAAAATATGCAACTAGAAAGGCAGCAAGGTATAAATAGTTGAAAACCAGGTTGCAACTCTCACTTCTGTATTTTATGAGGTCAGTTGCAAAAAAAATTACTAGAACGGGAATTTGCATTTCTGTTCCTCTTAATTTTGCTTTCATTGTACCATACTCTTATTTGGAGAGCAAGAGAGTGAAACTGATGAAAGGGTAATTAAATATCTGCAAGAAATTGAGCCAAATCAGAGACTAATTTCCAGTGGTCTGTAGCTTTCATCATATATGCACATGCTTTGGAAATGTATCCTCTCATACTGTGTGTTTCTAGCCTTTCTTCTCCAGAACTGTTCAACTTACTGTGTTCTATGGTACAACGTGGCACACTTGTTTAGTTTATGGAATAATTGTAGTAAGTATAGTTATTCTAGTAACTTTCCAGACCCTTAATTATTTCCTATTGAAGCCAAGTATTCTTAATCTCCTCTGTGTACTCTAATATTGTTGCCATACTTGATTTGGTTGTTTTATGTTCATTCTTTGAAATGATTCAGAATTTTCAGTTTTGTGAAATTCTACTTGTCTTGCTCTGTCTGTGAGTTAGGGTTTGGTAAGATTACTGTTCTCAGAAAAGTCTTAATTACAAGTGAATATCTTTCCAGACTTAGCTGGTGCTATCAGATGCAGTTATAACAATAACCCCTCTTCCTACCCTGAATATTAGGGGTTATGTTACTGAGACATGTCATAAAACTAATTTCCAGGTAGCACTAAAACAAACAAAAAAAAAAACTCAGGGTCAAGAAATGCTCACAGTTATGTGATTTGAAGGCCCAGCTTTTGCACGGGATCTCCAAGCTGCTGGAGTTCAAAGTGTGCCTGGACAATGCTTTCACACATAGGGCTTAATTTGTGTTTAGTCCTGTGTAGATCCAGGAGTCAGATTTGACTGATGATCCTTGTGGGTCCCTTCCCGCTTGGGGTATTCTGTGATTAAGCATTGAGGAACTTCTAGAACCATATCGGTCTTGATAAATTTGCCTGTGAAAGGAAGTCGAAGTAAAACTGCCAGCAGTACTTGCAAATGAAGTGATGGACCTTCAGTGAGCGTGCTCAGCTGGCCGGAGGGTACAGCAGCAACCTGTAGCTAAACAACAATTCTGCTCTGTATTTATTTTGTTCTGCCTAATGATATAGCTGTATAATGGACTTACTGTATCTCCTAAAGGCTGAGAATTGTAATTCTTTACTAAGGAACTTACAGGAATTGAAAGCTTCCATTAATATCTGTGAAGTTGCTTGTATTTCCTGTTCATAATTTTGTGATTTGAACGCCTGTAGTAGGTGTAGGACTCCAGCTGGGTGTGTGTTAATACTTAGTATGTGGGATGCATGGGAAACACCAAAACAATCCAAGATTTGTAGCTAGCTAGTATGTATCATTCTTAGCAAATAATGAACTTCTCTAGATTCCTGTTGCAGTGCTGGTACAGTGTTAATGAACTGAAGCTTTAATAAATTATAAAGACAAAAGAACTTGTCATGATGAAATTAAGTGACCCTAGAACTTGTACAACTGACACTACTTGGGGCACAGTAGGTGAAAAACAAAATTGGTGGTTCCTAGAGGTAACTGTGATGTAGCCATTTTCACTCTGTGTTTCAAATATTTTTTTTGTGTTAAGTAATTGCCTTGGCACGGCAGATTGAGGATTAGGCTTGTGGAGAGGCTGCTGCTATTCCCACAGATTGGACACGTCTGGATCATGTAAGATCTCTATCAGATTCTTATGCTTTCTCTTCACCTATTTGGCACTATCAAACAAATCTTATAATTTCATCATTTGAATTGTGCTCTGCTTTTGTGCTGTTACTAAGTAGCAAACAGCAATAGTCAGTTTATTTCCTTCCATGGTGTAGAATTGTTTCCTTCATCTAGGTTTGGCATTTTTGTTTTCTGCTTTCTTTTGTTATTGTTGACAACAGATTTGTTTCTGTTTGTTAGATTGGCTTTGTGAATTCCATTTATTTTGATGTCTATATTCATGAAGTGTACAACAAAATACCTACAAACCTTATTAAATGAGTGTAGGGGAGTAGTAGTCCTGTGTAATAGCACTGTACCTTCTCTTATCTGTTCTTCATGTCGGAGGGAGATGTATTGTTCTATGACTTCTCTCCTCTGGCAGTTGCTGTGTACAGACATGGGAATAATTCAAAGCTGGAGAGACTGATGTGGCTGTCCTGTCTGGAGGCAGTAAGACTTACTTGGAATAATTACCTCTGTGTTCAGTAGCTATACTTAAATAAAGAAAAAACCTCTGATCCTGAAGATTCTACTGATAGAAAAACTCTTATGATTCTTGGAACACTGCCCAACAGATTACACTGCTAGAAAACATTTGCCCAGCTTTTATTTTGACTTTGTATAAATTCATCTTGAAGCATTGAAAACAGCACTTTTTTCTCTAAACCTGTACATCCTTATAGTAACACATTTCCGCTCCTGGCTTAAATGGGCAGTTAATTTATACGCTAACTTCAGCTTAGATGAATCTGATCAAGCTCCCTAAACCTTTCCTTTTTTAAGGAAGTATTCCCGTTTTCTTTCAGAGGAAGTTTTCTGGTTTTGTTCGTGGTCCTTGCTCTGTCACCTTTAATCAACCTCCCTCTCTGTGGACAGTTGGCATGCCTGAAAAATGTTCACATATTGGCCTTAATGATAAAAAAACAATGCAGTTCCTTAGCTGTATGTTCAAGATGGATCTCTGTGCAGCATCTCCCTCTTATGGACTAGTGATTTTGACTTTGATGGCTTGTAAGTACTTTGCCTTAAGTTTGTCAGGTTTTTAACATTTTGATGGTTTTCATCACCTGAGGAGTCCTACTAAACTGGAGTCTCTCAAAAACAAGCAAGATAACAAGGCTGTGAAATACTCAATGTGTAAAGGGTTGTTCTGTGGTAACAGTAAGGTGATGCAAGTAAGAACATCTGGAAGAGCCCTGATTTTTATTTTTATTTTTTCCCTGTGTTCTCAGCCATGGTTGTACCCTTCCCCTGTGCTACCACGGGTGTTTGATCTGCGATGTGAGGAGATGGGTGAGAACTTTTGTGGCTGAAAATAAGCTAGAGCTGGGGAGAGGAACTGTTGTCATCTTGGTTTGCATTGCCTAGCTCAGTCTGTAACTGCGTAACTTGCCTGTTAGTCCTGCAAGTAGAAGTTAGTCTATGGCTTGGAGATAGGCAGGGACACTGCTGCTTTGGAGATTGAGCTTGTGTATATCAATATTAAAGGCAATGAATCAGAGCTTGAAATATTGCTTGGTTTCCCTGAAACACAATAAAGGTAACATGTTTCTGCTTCTGAGATCAATTGCTATTTATTTATTTTAGCAAGTTTTAGAATAGCATTTCCTCATATTGAATGCCATTCTTCTGGAATTAAAAAGTTGTCGTCTGATACTTATTCATTACAAATCCAAAGGGCACTTCAGTACTGTCAGCGTGAGATCATCGCTGTCTAATAATAGGCATTTCAGAAGATTTCTATTAATGTCAACTTTTAACAGAGCCTTTACTAAAAGAACTGTACCTTGTAATCATGCCATATGTTTCACTACAAAGCAATTACACGAATTGTCTGAACTGGCTAAACATATGAGTTATTAAAAATCAATGTTCCTTTTGATCAGAAAGTAAGTCATATTGTTTAATACTTCCCCCACCCAGCCCTCCCTTCCCCATTTGTATGTTGGAGAAGAAAGAAAGTAGGCCTGATGGTTGCTGATGGCTAATGCAAAAACATATGGAACCTGTAGTGGCTGTATGGCAGCACGGAGTGGATGGGCTTGAGGTCCCTTGTTACTACATAGGAGCTGACAGTGGGCTCTTCTGCCAACCTTGTGAACAGCGACTTAAGCATTTTTGCATGCTTAACTCTTAAGAGCTCTCATGGCTGTGTTAATTTCATACACTGCATGCTGTTTGGTTTTTTTTTTTTAAATAAACGCATGATGAATGGAAGCAAATCAACCATTTTGATTGAAAGAATAAAATACATTGTGACTCAGTCCTGTTATAATTACTAGCGTTCAAGATGAGAGCCACATTTAGTAAAAGGTTTGCTGAAAATTGCAAGTTTTACATCTAATTCCAGGTAAAGTTATGCTTCTTTAGTCTGAGAGCCCTCTGGAAAAGACCATCAATGTGCTGAATGCTCAAAGGAGATGAGCTAGGGCTTATATTATGACTGGGATCTTCAAGAGATTGTGTTTTTAGCCATAAAAAATGCAATCATCAAGTGCCGTGTCTACTGTGTTTCTTCTCTTCCACTGATGTGATACCAGGCTGTGAACACACTGTGTATGTGCATGAGGAGTTTGACAGTCTCAACCATGTACGAGCTGTTTTTTACAACAAATCAAATGAATTTTGACTATAGGTGTCAGTATGAGCTGTAGATCTTCTGTTCTGCCACAGAACAACTGTGCAGACACAGTGCTCCATGAGAGAGGTGAGGTGTTGGTTTGGTGATTCGTTAGCATGGTTTTAGGAGGCCTTTGTGGAAAAGTGGCTCCACATCAACACTTCTATATGGAGATATTTGTTGAAGGAAAAAGTGTGCAACTTTTTCAGCAAGCTAGTTGCAAATCTCATAGTCTGTGTAGTTCTGATGTTGCCAGAGCTTTCAGCTCTCCACAATAACTTTGCTCCGTAATGATTAGATCAAAGCTACAAGAAAGAGGTTCTTCTTTTGAACTGTGAGCCTGGCAACTGCCCAACCATTTTGTTTTTCTGTTTATTCCACCAGGTAAAAATGAGGTTAATATATAAGCATCTGCAATTTTATTAGGGTGGGAACTCTCGAAAGATATAAAAACTCTTTTTGGCAGTATGAACAATTGCAATTTGCGAAATGCTTGCTTCCATTTTTATTTTATTTTAATATTGACATCAGTTATCTGTTAATAGCTGTTAAAGCTGAAAACTTCTTGCAGCATTTGGTGCTCTGTGAAACCTGACAACCAGCTGTCAAAATACACTGTGTGCGTCTGGAAATGTTTCCAGGTAGCTTTGAAGAAATCCATTCTGTTTACTAGCTGCTTTGTAATTATCAAACTTTGAATAATCTACACAAAAATCGATGTTTTCATCTAACTTTTTTTCTGCACAGTCCAATCTCTCTCTCTCTCTGCCTTCTTGTGAACAGACCCAGCAGCAGCCAACTGTAGAGTTATTGCCAAGTAGAGATGCAGGAATTCAGGTGGAATGTTTCAATGTGTATAGCTGGAGCCTTGAGGCAGTTGTCATGAACAAAATCACCCTTCTCCTCCATTCTTCATATTGCAAACTGTAGATTCTATCTTACTATTTATTTTTTTAATGATCTGTACTTACATTAGAAATCCTAAGCTTGCTTCAGGGTATTAAGAAATATTTCATGGCTTATGATGAAGGAAGGTTTGTTCTAGAAAGTATACTGTGACAACTTGTACAATTAAGAATAGCTTTGGTCTGTCGACAAGGTGTTTTCTTCCTATTGTTTTCACCTTTAAGTGTCTGCTGACACGACTGTGTTCAATTCAACATCACTGGCATGATTCAAGGAATTGCGTAGTGCCCTGGGAACTTCAGAGCCATGTGTCTGGAACTGTGCCTTAGCCTACTGTGTGAACAAAGGAAAACGGTCCTTGTAAATGTAGGAATCTGTGTTTACATCTGAGAGTCATAATTGTTGAGTATTTACCCCCCTGTTTTGAAGGCCTCAATACATTGTAAATGAATGAAGAAAATAATTAAGGAAAAAAAACTTATTTATATAAATATATGCGTCTATGGTTGCCTCTCTCTCTCTGTATTGCAGTCACTGCTTGCCACTGGGGGGGAAGAAATAAATCTGTTCCACTTCTATAATGTTACTGAACTTGTTCTTCTATGTGCAACCAAATTCATTCTAAATTATGGTTCTCAATAATTGTTTGTCAGTCTAAGGAATGTGAGACTATGTGAATATACTGAAGGCTTCCAGAATTCTGTTGGAATGCCTGCTGACTTCTTAGGAAATTACAGCACTGCTAGAAAAGAAACATTGGTTAAGAAGCCTTATATGTAAGTTGGGTTTTAGAATGATGCTTTAAATCAAGTGGCTTTGAAACACTTAAAAAAAAAAATTTTTTCTTCAAGGAGTTTTCTTTAGTTTTCTTCTACTGCCTTATAACTTGTATTATTGTAACTTGTTATTTTTTTTGTTGTTTTTTTCTTTTGGGAATCAAACATAAGGCATGGAATATCAACCCAGAGCAGGCAGGAGTTAATCTGTGTGTGTGTGCGTGCACACGTCCTGAGCTTGTTCAAAATCATGATTCCAATTCCTTTTCTTGGTTATGTACATGCAGTTAACTTCTAATCTTTCTTTTTGACTTCTGGGCTGTTTTATTTCCTTTACATAATACCATGTCTGATACTGAGACAAATTATTGATTAAAGCATATGAAACAAGTGCATGGTGTGTAAGCAGGGAAAATGGGTATGAGTAATATATTTTAATCTCATTTCCTATGTTGCTTCTGTATTAAAAAGAAAAAAAATCCATGTGAAAATATATTAAGTAATGCAATAACTGCATACTAGTAAATACAAACCCAACAGCTGTGTTTTCCAAAAGTACATCACTGCAAGTAGAATTGGGAAAAATAAAACTTTATTGCAGTTTTGGGGAGAAAGGGAGAAACAATGCTAATCTAAAAATAATTTATCTTTTTTTTTTTTTTTTTTTTGCGTTTAGGGAGAAAGAATAAGATTTTGCTGCCTATACTCTCTCTGGAAAAATATAGCTCTTTTTATTTCTAGAGTACTGCATAGATAATTCAAAGATGCAAGTACCAATGCGGAATATTATTCCGTACTAGAAATGCTTTCTATGGGGAGTTGCTTATTAGTAATTGAACTAACTAATTTGAGGGGCAAAATGAAGAATTTATTATTCAGAAGACCAGTTCAGTTGCGGCGCATCCTCCTTTCTGACCAAGAAGGCATGCCAGGCCAGTGTTTGAGCTGGAATTTGTGCAGTCCAAGTGCTGTGTCACCCATTGCATTTTGCAGAATAGTTGCTAAAAACTACTGAGATGTACTTTGTCATAGACTAATGAGATGTGCTTTATCTGCAGAGGGTTATAAGCAGATGTAATGTAAAAGGAGTTGGTAAATTAAGAGTGTGCTGAATTTGGGCTGTGCGTATACTGCACGGTGCTGCTGGGTCAGAGAGGCTGAACACCCCTAACACCTTCTCAGCACCAAAAACCTGTCTTGTCCTCATGTTCTGTGATCCTTTGTGGCCTGATAGACATCTTTAAAGCAGTAGACAGCTGAGCCAATGGGGTCAGTGAATTGAATCGGCTTAGAGCAGCTTTGGAATGCTGCAGCTGGCCCAGGAGGCATCACATCTGCTGACTGTAAGACAAAATGTGGGTACAGAACTCTCGTGTTGGTGGCAACTCTTTTTTGGTGTGGCCTCGTATTTATCGGTTTTTGTGCACGTATCAAAAGCACGAGTTAGGCTGGTTGATGATGTGGGAAAGCTGAACTTCCCAGAAGGAAGTGCTTGCAATGGGAGGTACAGGCAGCAACTCCCTACAGTTCTCAAAGTGGCTGCCTTGCAGTTATGTGACAATCCCAGAAACAGGCAGTGTGTTAACTTAGTGTTGTTTCTTCAAAAGGCAAGCACGCACACTATTTACTGTCTTCCATTGGAAAAATCTTTAGTGATTGAGTATTCAAATATAGGATTTGTTCTGTCTGTTCTGTATTTGCTGGGCTAGAAGATGCTTCTTGTCCAAATCTTCATTGGCTTGAAAATCCATTTCTATATTCAGTCAGTATTCCATATAGCTTGCTAATGTGACTAGAGCTCAAGCTGACCTGGTTAAACCTCAATTCTTCCTAACTATGCTAGATGTACGTAGGGCTGAGTTGAGATTTTAGTAAGATAAACTAAGGTCACCCTGTGTTTTGTTTTTTGTTTCTTTTTTTTTTTTAGTGTTTTGAAGCTATGCTTTCTCTAAAATGGTAGAGAAAGACTAAAATATTGACTTAAAAGCACAAAAAAAAAAAACCCAACAAAAAACCACAAAACCCAAGCTGATTATTTTGATACCCTTTATCAAATTTGTACACTTGGGAATTTGATCTTAGAGTAATAAAATTTATTTAGTAGTTGCACAAGCTAGAGTTCAGGATTAGTTAGCACTTAAAGTATTAGCTCTCTTGCCAACCAATATTACGAAAACACTTATCTTTCCCTCATTCTTATGCTTTTCTCTTTTTAAGCTGCTCGCTTTACTCATTCATTTTATCCTTTGCTTTCAATTATCTGCAAGATTTATCAGAAGTAAGGGTGGGAGTAATTACTTTTGCAGAGATTTCTAAGTAAAATGAGCAACTTAAGAAGTGCTCGTTTAAGTCCATTGCCTTTTTAAACCATCAAGTTGATTGAAGGGCAGTGAATTTTGTCACCATTACTACTAGATCTTACATACTCTGCAACAATATCACTTGCAGAAGCCAAGTTTGAAAGTATCTCCCATGCGTCAAACTTTTATACATCTGTGTAATTTTATTTTGTTTAACATCAGAGACCAAACTAGAAGGGAAGAGAAATGTTCCTTTTTCTACCATCTACAAACTGACTTTGTACTGTGTGTGCATAATTTTGGCTTCTGTGTCCTCATCTCTTAGTAGCTGAAGCCAGCTTGAGTTGCTAATTATTTTCTACAGTTTTATCTGTATTTTCAGAAAATAGGAAGACTCAAAGCAATAGAAGTTAAGCAGGAAAGCATTGCTGATTTTCTTTTTTTTTTTTTTTTTGACTTCTAGTACTTTTTTTGCAGGAACAGATTGAAAACTGGAGCTTCAGAAATGACATACTGACAAAGCAGTCATTTTCTGTGCAGGGAAGAAAATACTTTTGTTTTGGAAAGCTGTCGATGTTCTTGTTTCAGCTTTACAAATCAGGATATTGAGTGATCATTATTATAAGTTGTGGTTTCCTCACTAAGCAAGGAATTGGTAAAACTTGAACTAAGGGTCAGTCATTTTTCTGGATGTGTAAAAAAAAAAAAAAAAAAAAAAAAAAATCCTTATTCTGAGAAACAATTCTCTAATCAAGTGGCCAAGGGACAGAATGTTCCTGATGAATATGGAAGACTTCATTCGTAGTTTTCTGCTGCCCATCCTATGTCATTATGATGCAGGTTCGAGTGATCTTCTTTTCTGAGGGAAAATAATAATGCAAAAGCACTTATGGACTAAAACTTTCTTAGTGGAAGGCTCCTTAGAACTGAGTCTTTTCACAATAAAAACAGTCGTTTCAGCAATGATACTTTTCTGATGGCAAGTGATCTTCTAACAAAGAGCTCTAATGAGCTGTAATTAGTGCTTAGAAATAAAAGAGAACAAATTGACTTTATTTTCCATTAAACTCCAAAGTGGTGATGTTTGCATCTTTATGAGGAAACAGTGGTATATAACTTCATTGGTGAAAAACTGTTTACCAGAACTGAAATTGGGTAAACAAAGAAGTAACAACCAAACAGCAAACCACAGTTTAGCCAGAGGAGGAATGGGGGATAAAAATCTTATCTTAGTAAAGTAAGTCTTTCTTGTATTTTCTCACTAGTCAGACATTTTGCCCAGCCTTATTGCTGTTGACAGAGAGTATTCAGTTTCTAATAACGTTGAAATGATGCTTGTATTCACGAGTGATGTTTTCAGTATGATGCAGTTGTCTGTTCTGCATGCCGTGCAAATTCAAGGCTTTTTCTCTCATAGCTCTGATTATTAACATCATTAAATTAAATTTTTGTTCATTGTATTGTCAAATTGACTTTTTGTCAATTTTTTGTCGAGAAATATTGCAGTATCTGTACAGTCAGTAAATATACAGAAAAATATGGGACAGTGACCCCCCTACATTGTCATGTTTGAGTCAGTTCTAGAACAGTGAATGGATTAATAATTCTTCCTTTGGAAAGCACTCTGCTTAAATTATTTCACACAATTGAGCACAACAAAGGCTTTTGAGAGCATAAAACTAACCTGACCATTTCTAAATGTAAGTCACTGTTTGAAGGGGGAGTATGAAGAAACTTGATTTTTAGACTTTTTTACACTATTCCCACTTGTAGGATTCTTTTTGAAGGAGGAAATATTTTCAGCACTATCACTTGCCTCTTGAAAAAATATTTGAGTTAGTTGAAGATGATGTGATTAAAATGCTACAACTTGAACTACAGAATATTTCTGTAGGTGCTAAAACCTTAGGATCAGAATCTTGTTCCTTAAAGAGGATGATCATGTTCTATAGCTAAGATATTTTTTGGTAACTCAAGTCTTCTGTTACCACTGAAATTAGTAACTCTCTCTATACGAGGAAGGGCATATCAGAATATAGTATTGAAGATTAAAACACATCATTATGATTTTCCCTATTTAGGAGTTTTAGTAACATAAGGTATGTGAAGATTTGTCTTTCAAGAGGTTGCCAGTTTGCGTTTGAAGAGAGCAGAAGTGTTTTGCATGTCTCTGTCTTGCCAGCTACTTAACAAAATAGATCTTGCTTAGCACTGTAGAACTTCTAAGTGGTTTTCTAGTTATGTCTTTTAAATATAGAATGTCAATGTTCTTATTATAGTCTATATTATGTAGAGTCAGAACTACACACTAGACCATTAACTTCCCTGAGTTTGGCCAAGAAAGAGTTTCTGTACTGCCTCCTCCATGATTATCAGAAAGGGATACATATGACCCAGGTATTGGTTCCCAAATCAAGCTAATGTTCAATGGTGTTTTTGCAATAGTTGAAAGTTGAATTAAAATAAATAAATACTTGTCTGAATATTTTGCTCCTTCTGTCTTAGGTGCATCTTGTCAGCTTTGGGCTTCAAGAAGGTCACAAAGTCTTCTTTTGGATTGGAGACCTGACTGGAACACTGCTAGGTAGATGTAGTTGAATACTTCATTAAAATCTCATTATTCACTTTTTGCTTGCTTGTTCCTTTAGCTGTACTGCTAGATACTTTCAGGAAGGGCCATTTCAGTGTCACTCTTGAAATAATCACCAAGCTAATAAATGATTTATTTAAGCATTTGAACGTAAAAAATAACTGAACTTATTTTCTGTCCTTAACTAGAAGATTTGGAGCTGAGAAAGACCTGCATGTTGCAGTTGAATATTTCACTCATATTTTCAAGTGGAAACTTAGAAAATGAGTTCAAAATGATTTGCAGCATTGAAACTGGAAGCTGTTGTGTGTCCTCTGTCCAGTCAGCAGAATTCCCCAAGTATCTTCTGGGTTCTCATTTCCTGTGCTGGCTCACAATTGGTCAACAGCAGCTTCAATTCACTGGCAATAAATGAGGTAAGGATTATGGGGGGGACAGGGAGGTAAGACTTTGCTGAACCACAGAAATGGGAGGCTCATCAACACCTTTCAAATGTAGTCTGATGGCTCTGTCTATAAAGAACCCTTTCTGACTGTGGAGAGAGAAGTTAAGTGATCTAATTGGATAACTGGGCAAGAATAAAACATGCAAACTCTTCTCTGAATCAGGTGAGAAGTTCTGGAATTCACTTCTCCAATGGTTCAGACTTGGGATATGAGCCTTACCTTTGTAGGCAAATTCAGATACTGAAATACGGCTAAGAGTTAGCTGAGCATGTAAATGAGGAAGTTACTTAGTTGTATGCACACAAAGTTGCCACAGAGTTGACAGTGAATCACTAGAAGACATAAATATTTTGTTACTTCTGTCTATTTGATGATAAGCTTGAAGGGTATTACTGTCTCTGAAAAAGTTCTCTTTCCTGAATAATGGCTGTGTTTTAATTAGTATATTTACTTTAGAAATTCTACATAACCTAGTCCAGATAAATCTTAAGCTAACAGGTCTTCAATATTTTTCTTTGTTCTATGCTAATAAGTAATTTTTTTGGTACTTAACCAAAAAAAAAAAAAAAAAAAAAAAAGAAATAAAACCAAATCAACAGCAACAGTATGGTTTAGTTTAAAAACAGCTCTAATTAAACAAAGTTCTGAAGTGATTGATTAGACCATTCTGAGTGTAATCCAGACAGAGGTTAACTTTGTGGGAGCTACTTAGTTCTTTTAATTAGTCATTGTTCCTTTCAAGTAGTGCAGTGGCTTCTTCAGTTTCTGTTGCTGGCAGTCATAAATGTGAATGCTAAAATAAAACTATGACTTCATAGGCATAGACCAGGTGTACTTGTTCAACAAATTGATCGCCTAAGTACCAGAAACCTTTGACTTCTGAACTAGGAAAAAGTAAATATTTTCTTGGAACTCAACTTGAAGCCAGGATAAGATTATAATTTTGTGTCCTTGTTCTGGAGCAGTTTGGGAAGAGAAGCAAAATCACCTTTCCTTTTGTTTATAATCCCTTTCAATTACACAGTCAAAAAAAAAAAAATCTGAAAATTACAGTGTTCAAATAAAGCATCTTCCTTGCAGGTAATCCTTGTGAAAGACAGGGGAAGGGAGGGTTTGTATTTTAGTTTTGGAGTTCTTGGCTAAGCTTTTGCCAGTGGGAGCTGAACCTTCTGCAGTTGTGTTCCTCCATGGTGAAGAACTGTGTCTGCAAATTCCCATCCTGCAGGGATGGGCCTCATGGTTATTTACTCCTAGCTTTCTTATAAAATGCAAATTGAGAGAATCTTTAAATTTAGTTGCAAAATTTCTGCAGGCTTTGGCATTTTTACTAAAACACCTGCTGTGAAAGATGAATGTTCTTCAGATCGCTTCCTGCGTAGAAATGAAAGTAAAGGGTGGGGAACAAACAAGCGGGAGAGTCCAAAATAAGACAAAGCAGGTTGCCTGAAGCACATGTTAATCAAAAGAGATCAAAGGATATGATGTCAGTTTATAGAGAAACAGGTCAGGCAAGCCCAGGTAACTCAGGAAGCAGGATGCTAATTATTCACAAAAAGTCAGGTATACGGTTACCGTGCTATAGTTGAAAGTCAGGAGGTCAAAACTTGCGCAGCAACTCAGCCAACGTGATAGAACAGCTTTGCTCCTTACGGAGGAGTTTATCCCTGTTAGAAATGGAGGAGAACGAATCAAGTTTGCCGAATGCTTCCCAACAAGGTAAGAGCATGCAAGCTTTCAAATGCTTAGCTGGTAAGAAGTTTGGTGCATTGTTAGTCACTGCGTGTAGAAGCTTGTTTCACTTTCAGCTGTGTTGCAGTGTGTGCTGCATGTCCACACGAGTGGACTTGGTTTTTGCACATGTGTGTATCTGTGGAAAAAGAAAGCCCACATCTCTTGTCTCTGCAGTGCAGTGGTTTTTGAAAACAAAGCACAACAAGCACAGTATAAAACACAAACTGCTTAAGTTAGAAGAGCAAGAAATGGTGTGATAAGATCGTGTGAATGTTGGCGCTCTGTTGTCAACAAAGGCTGCTTTAAACTCAAGGTGAGCTGTCGATGTTGAGGTTGCTTTTTCATGACGTAGCTAAATTTGCTGCAAATATTTTGAGGATAGGAAGTGTTTGACGCTTTTGCACAGAGTACCTGTTGCACCTAAGCAGGGCTTGGCAGATCTGCAAGCAGGGAGGACATGGTTTCCCTTTTTTGTTGTTGGCTTATTCCAGGTTGTTTTCTTTCTTCCTCTGTGGGCTGTGCTAAGGTAGCACAATGCTAAATAGTCCTGGTAAGTACTCATAAGAATAGAACACTGTCCTAGGTGTTTTAAATTTTCAGTAGAAGCCTGTACATGTTCATGAATCTTACTTAGTCCTTCTTTTGCAACATAAGTGTCAAGGTTCTGCTATGAAAAAGAATGTTTCCCCTGTAGTCCTTTTTTCTTCCAAGAGATGGTTTTAATGTCACAGGAAATATTATCTTCCTGAGGAATTATTCCATTATTTTATCTTCTTAACATGCGGTGTTTTTTCCCCATGACACTCAACCTATGTATTTCTTTTTCTTGATTTACCAGTCCCTTCCTCAGCTCTTTCTCATATTTTGCATACCAGCAACAGCTAAAGCTTTGGAACTATTTTGAGTTCGGTAAGAATCCTCAAGCTATTTTAAAATTTGCAAATGGGTTTTCCAAGCGACTTGCTAGTTGTAGAGAAACTGTGTTACTGCTTTTCCCCTGAAAGTTATTCCTCATATATATGCGAGCATATTCTGCTGGGATTCCAATATGACCTACGTTAAACAGGAGTAATTCTGTTAATGCCCGAGCGGACTTCCTGCATTGAGAGCTTCTGAGAGTGGAAATCCTTTCTTGGTTTTCTATCGTTTTAACATGCAGTGAAGTAAGTTGAAGTAAGCTCAACGTGCATCCAGATTTTAATTCTGGAAAAAGCAGTTCAGTAGTGTAGAGATATAAATACTACTTCTGTGCCATGGTATTGAGAGCTTATAGTTTTTCTCTTTTCATTCAGGATCCAACTTGAGGTTCAGTGGTACACTCTTCAGTAATATTTTCAGCCTAATTCTGATCTTAATTTTTTTGTTGCAAGTGAGAAGCTGTTTTACTGCTGCAAATAAAATTATATTAGTTAAACTTACATAAGTGAATCAGGCCTGTTGCATTTTATACGTGTCCTTTGAGAGCCATGACTGTGATCCCAACTTGATTTGTACCTTTTCTTCATTAGTGTAAGTGAGCTTAGTCAAATGAAATTTTTCAATGATTTGCATTACTGGGTGGAATGAGAATCATGGCTGCTCAGCAATTTGTTTTTGTGAATAGAAATGTTCTCTGTACGTACACCCCACTGTAAGGGTTTTTTGTTGTTGTGTTTTTTAGATTGCCATCAAGGTGATGTACTGTTACTTCTGCATGTTTGTTTTTAGAGACTCCAAAATGGTGATTTTGCTTGTGTTTTTATTGGAAAAAAAGTGAAAAAATTAACATTGCTCAAGATACCTGTCAAAAGCACTGCTAGTCAGATGACTTCCGTTCCTTTCACGTTATTTATTTTTAGAGAACTTTGGGCTTGTATGAATTACTAAAGGTGCCAGATTGACAGTCCTGGAGGCTGACTTCATTTATTCATTAGCAAAATGATGCAGCCTGGTCAGCAGGTGCACGAACTTCCTCACTGTGTTATGCCCATGTGTTTCCATTCTGTTGTGGAAAAAAAACAAAACAAAACATTTTCTTAAGGATCCAGGCATTTCAGTCCTGTTTGCTCCTTGTCTTTCCCTGCAGCGTTTTCTTTTAAGGGCACAACGTAACGGTCTTGTGATGATTAAGTTTGTGCACTAAGGGTTATGCAGGGGCGTTTGTTTGATTTCACTCGACGGGTGTCAGATGGTGAAGAAGGCTTGGGGCTTACATCGGTCAGTAATTCTTGCCATCTGGTCACTCCACCATCACAGTGTTCTTGTTTTACACCAAGGGTAGTAAGCTACAAGAGTGACTTAGCTCCTGGTTTGGTTCCATTGTAATCATTTTACTACCTCTGTAAATACTCCAGCCCTCCATCTCCACGGAACTGGCAGCGTGGGTGCCTGTTGGCGAGATCAAAGTGAGCCCAGAACAATCGGCCTTTGACTGCTGGCCAGGAATCGATTCCTGTTCCAGTGAGCTCCCTGCAAGCCTTTTAAAAATGCACTGCAGCTGACAGTGTACCTGGTATTCTTGTGTGGGCTTTTTATTATTTTTATTTGAATCAAGATCTGTCCCTTCCTACTAGTTGTTGTTTTCAGTTTTCTGTGAATGAAGTTCTGTTGACAGGAGACTCTGACCGTCCTAGCCCCACAAGGTGCTATTCCTGTAAACATTAATGTGATGTCATACATGAGTTGTAATTGATTTCACACTCTATTGTGTTGCTAGATGGTTGTATTAGGTTTACTCACCTGCTAAGTGTATGCAGTATATGCTTGCTTCTCCACGAAGCTGAACTAACAATTTGAGGCTGGTGCAGCTTAATGATTCAGACCTTGAGAGGCACTGGGAGTATGCTAGAAAGGGAGAAGTCAAATGAGCATTATTATTGTACCATCCTAATTTTTTCAGTGCTCTGCTATGCACTGCTTATTAACATGTTATTTTAAGAGTCATCATTAGTATTTTATAAATCCTTAATATAAACATGTGGTTGAGTATGTTATTGTATTAAACTTCCAGCAAGTTCGGTTTCCTTTTGTAATTAATCCGGGCTATGGATCAGCTCTGAAGCATGTGTTCCTTGGGGTTTGTTCTGATGTTGATTATTTTATTTTTTAGATCAATATATATATGTAGTCTCATGAAACTTTTACAGACCAAGTCTAAAAGAAGCAACTAGTACTTTTTGCTGAGAAAGGCGATAGGAAAACATCAAGAGCATACGTAAAGAGCATGGCATGCTTGCATGGAGCAGCAGGAATTAGAAAGGGAATGTCTCAAAGTGAATGTCAGAAGTGTTTCTTTTCAATCTCAAACGTCTCTTATCAAGAGAACTTTCTGGCCACTAACTCTACTTGCTAGGTTATTTCAAGGAACAACCTCATTCCTCAAGTGTGATTTAGTGGGGCTTTGGATAATTCTAATGAATGCTGTAATCAGTTGCAGTTTTTAAATGGAATTCTGCAGCATAAGATGATAGATGTGAAGGTCCATTGTTTAAAAAATAAATAAAATCACACTTATGCTTTGCATTTAATTCTGAGGATCTCAGTCCCCTGAGTTCAGTGCCTGTTAGCTATCTGGACAATTATTAGCAGAACATCACTGGGTCTTTTCTTGGCTCTTCTAGAATGATAATAGTGAAGTTTTCTGTGACAGCATTTCTTACATAGTTTGACTCTATTCACCAACAAGGTACAGGAACAATAGATAATTTAAAATAATTCATTTTATTGCTGCCTCCTGTAGATTTTTGACTTTCATTTCAGAGTAGCGAGTGTAGAGAGCTAGAGAAGTATGTACTGATCACTGTCCTGGTGCTGTGAAAAATATGAGATTCTGATAGTCCTGTAGAGTCATCAGCAGCAGGATCAGCACAGAGCACTCATTTGATTTTAATCATTCTGTTTTTTTTTCTAGATGCTTTTAACTCTTTTCACAGGTATGCTATTTTTTTAATGTTGATTTTTCTGGTTTGTGTTTATAAAGCAGGGTGTGAAATTGTAGTTCTAGAAAAAATATCCTATGTAATGCAAGCATATTAAGAAAGAAACTACTTAAATTGAAGCATGATAATTGTGAATCTCTTCCAATGATGAGAATCTACTGCAGAACTGAGTGTCAAACCAAAGGCTTCCAGCTCCTAGTCTGCTTTGTGTTATTCTTATTTGGCTGT
Organism: Meleagris gallopavo; assembly: GCF_905368555.1. Classification (NCBI taxonomy): domain Eukaryota; kingdom Metazoa; phylum Chordata; class Aves; order Galliformes; family Phasianidae; genus Meleagris; species Meleagris gallopavo. The sequence goes on along the minus strand of NC_139414.1, from coordinate 18,009,605 downwards.
TATATTCTTCTCCAGTTTTTAGAGGTGTGTTGCAGATGATTGCTTCTTGATCTGTATGCCTGGAAATGAAACAAGATAGCAACATCTTGTAATAAATAGTACTGAAATTGAAAATGTATAGCAAATGGATGATGTTTGCAAAGTGTCCAAAAACTTTTATTTCTACGCTTGAGCTGCTTTCAACTTTGAAATTCTGCTAGCAGGGAAATAATTTCTAGTCAACTGTAGGTTCTATCAGGTTTTGTTTGCCACTCAGGGGGCCCAAAGGAGAGTGTTGGTCTTTTCCCCAATAAATTGTTGGCCAAAATATGTCTCTTAGCAAATGAACAGAAGTAAGGTAATTATATTTATTTTTGTTATTCCCATGCCTCTTTTGTCTGAATGAATGGCACTTACTGGAGAAAAGTAAAGAACTGAGATTGATGCAGAGGGGATATCAATGTAGTTTTAGCAGTTCAGATAAAAGAAAATAGAGTTTGTATAAGCTTCGTTGCAATGGTGACACAGGTTTGTAATTGAAAAAGTGCTTTGCATTTGTAGCAGGTCCTAACAAGGTCCTTTTCTCTCTTCCTTCTCCAAGTACAAGTTTTCTGGAAATGGATGGGATTTCTTGTACCTTTACGTAGAGGACACCAGAGTTCTGCTGGAAAAGGCGGTGGTGTACAAGTCTTTTTGTCTTTTTTCTTTACTTAAAAAACAATATATTCACTGATCTCCACCACAGAAGAGAGTGCAATTTTGAGGTTCTATCCTTAAATACCAAACACTCTCAATTTGCTGTTAACTGTTCAAATATGCTTCCTAAAGACAAACAAGATTATTTTTCTTTATTGAAATATAGTTGTGATCAAGGTACTGAGATTTCTAAGGGTTTTATTGTTTTTTGGTGTCTAATTATGACTTCATAATTAGGATATTCCTTATAAGGCATTAGATTTTTTTTGAAGCTCGCCTGAATGCAATGTAGTGTTGTTACATAGTATACTATGGTTAAGTAATGATGAAATTCTCCTTATAAAGTCTACTTTATTATACGATTTCTACTTCTCAGCAATTTTGTGTTGCTTTTTTTTTTTCTTTCTTGCTGCTAGGTAGCTTTTTCTGTATGTTTGTTATGAAAGTCAGAGTCAAGCCAACAGGCAAAACATGAGTTGGTTAGGAAGTCTACGCTGTATAGAAGAGCATTGGCACAACACCCATGCAGTATGCTCTCCTGTGTATTATTATGTAGTGAATTCTGGAAAATGTGAAACTGGCTATTGGATAACTGGGCCAAATCTGCAGACTTGATTTTCATGCTTCTGTTATTTCTAGTGATTCAGGGTGGCTCTGTTTGTGTCTTCAGACTGTCTTAATTCATGTCATGTATTAGGTATCCTTCTGTGTATGAAGCAGCTCCGCATTGATAGAATGAAGCTATAACATACATTGGTAATTTTTCATCCTTCACTAATGTGTTTCTGGTCATATAACCAGGCAGCATATTTGGGGGAGAAGATATCCTGCTTGAATTTTGCCCTCTGAAACTGAGTTTGTTAAATTAAGGAGTGCACTGTGGAGGTAGTCTAACAGAATATCATAGACACAAAGTGTCTACATTTAGGCACAGGCCTAAAAAAGGTGAAGTGGGCTGCTTTGGCTTCGTCTATGCTTGGTGATGTTGCTGCTGTCACACAAGTTACTGCAAAATTCCATACTCATGAATAGTTAAAATGTATTATGTTTACAAAAGTCAGAGTTATTACATGGTACTGTAATTGTATCTTCTCTATCAGATGAACTTGAGGACATTCAGTCAGACTTCAAATATTTCAGATGTTCTTCTGAAAGCATATTTTTCTAAAAGATTTTTTCAGAGGCCATTTGAGTCACGCAGCAGTGAATCCAACTGAAGCTGTGCCTTGGGGGCAGGGGAAGCAACCAGGTTTGCTTACCTCTCCATGTCTTAAGATCATCATATCCCAAGCTTAATCTCTGAGCAAGAAATGGCCTAAAGCTGTGCCAGCCTGAGGAAGTGTGAATGTGTCACCACATACAGAACAGAAAAGTACCTTCTTCTGTAAAGCAGAGCACATATCTGTCATAGATGATGTTATTTCATTACTTACTGTGGTATCTTCTAGGTTTCACTATCATTTTTGCCTCCGGGCTGTATTTCATCTGGTGCAGAGCCATGCATACCAAGGCCCACTCTGAGTGGTGGTGCCACTGCTTTTACCCTTTTCCAACTTCATGTTTCCAGTTATATTTTGGTAATATATTGAAACCCTTTTTAACATTCAAGAGGCTAAAAAGCTTAACCTAAACTAATTCTGTGTCTGTGGAAACAGAGGTAGAAAGTGAAGTGGATTTTTTTTTTGTAGCCTGAATTTTACAAATCTATAGCACTAACAAATAGTTTCATAATAGTTTTGACAGCATCTTTTTCATCAAGTAGCGATTGTGTGGAAGTTCCATTCTTGCTGTCTGTTTAAGCTCAGATTTTATATGCTGTCATAATACAATGAAGTTCACTGCACTTTTTTCCTGCTTGCTCTGCAAGGAGGGGCTGAGTCAGACTGTATTTGTTCTTATGCTTCATCAGCAGAACTGTTTACTAACTACTTAGTTGTATTTTATTTGTGAGGATACAATGAAAGTAATGTGCTTGCATGGGTATCGGAGGGTTTAATTTGGCCTGTGATTAACATTGATTAAGACACAGGAGCAAGGAATAATCCAGTTTAGCCTCCAAGGGTGAGTTTTCAGGGTTGAAAATTTGAAAACAAGTAAGCATCTATTTGCTCCTACACTGAAAGTATTTGACTTGCAATTCTGAGAGTTATAGTAATTCCAAATCATGGCAAAGTTGACTGTGCAGTAAAATCAATTTTCTCTTCATAGAGGAGATGCATACTTGCTCTGGATCAACTGCGCTCTCTTGTTTGCTGTCCTTTCTCTTGTGAAATCTTTTCTTAGTATGGCTTGGGTGGGTAAAAAAGTATAGGTGGACTATTCCTGTTATAAATTTAAAGCCATTCTAATTTTCTGGTCAATGAAATAACAGGTACCATGTTAATCTGGCTGCAGGTGGTTTTCATGACTCAGGTGGCGGCCTGTTGTGGTGCCTATCTTCTAATGAAGGCTTCATGACAGCTGAGCGGTAAAGGAGAGTACATTAAATTTTCTTTTAATTCATGGGTTTTCTGGCCATCCTCCTGGAAACTGTAGTCTAGCTGTTGATTAACTGTATAAACCCATGTCCTCTACATACCTGAACAGCAACAAAATGTTTATAACTGCTGCTCTGCTGATATAGAGAATTGTTTCCCACTTACTGTTCCTACATTTATCAGATTACATGTAAAAACCATAGAAAATCCTTTATATTATCCATAAACATAAAAGAAAAAATATAAAAAGCTATACTACATAACTTTGACTTAGTCAATAATTCTAAGCTTAGCCTGAGGGGTTGAAAAGGGAAATTATTTCTGTTACAAATTTTAATTATACCATAAACTTTGGGAAATGGCTATTGATCTTCAGCATCTGGCACCAGAAATGTTGTCATTGTCTTTTGGTTATTTAGTTGGGAATTGCATTGTCATACAAGATAAAAATAAAAAACACCAGAGGAGATGATGTACCATATGCAAATGAGAATATTTTGGTTTGTTTATGTACTAAAAATATTTTATTGCTGAAGATTTTTTTGTTTCTTACTGGATGTTTTTAGCTATCTCTAGAGAAATTTGCATTTAAGATGCAAGAAAGTGAACTCTAATTCTATCAAAGACACTTTCTCACCATGGGACCCTATAATATAAACAGTATGTTTCTTGTCTTAGAGGTACATTTAAAATTACGATTGCATCTCAGTTGACTTCATTTGCTGAGGAAAAAGCACAGTTCCAAGGACTAGTTGAGAAAAAAGTTGGAACTTTGTTTCTGTACTTCTTCCTTTTAACCTTGGTTCGAAGTAAATGTCAGTGTAAAAAATATTGAGTCTTGCTTGAAATAGTGATTTGATCTGATAAGAAACCAGCTGCCTAGCTAGCATCGCTTTTCAGGAGAGTGAGGTCTTCCTCAGTTGTCACTGCTGCTTTATGTTGTTCTACGAAAGGTAGATGAAGGAAGATTTCTTTCCTATCCAGGAGAACTGGAGCTACATAAATTCTGTGAGGAAAACTGGGGTAGAGAGTTTCCAAGAACAGTCTCTTGAAGGACGGATGATGGAGGGCCTCTCACTGTGCTGATTGTGATGGAGACTAACGTTCCTTGTACTCGCTCCCTGTGGGACTACAAAGGTGCTTGCTTCCTATCTACTCTGTAAAGCAAGGAGGCAGTCTGCATGGCTTTGATGGTTGTGCCCAGCTGGTGATATTTTACTTAGTCCAATGCACCAGTGAACCTAGTCTTTGGGCCAACAGTTGTTTCATTGCATCCAACACAAGAAGAGAGGATGTTTGTAAAGATATAGCATGCAAGTAGGCTGCGCTGGAAGTGAAACTCACAAGGCACCTTTGAGAAATATTGTACTTTCATCATAGGGTGGATGCTCCTCTATAATTTCTATGTGTTTGTTCCACTTAAATTCTCATCTTTGTATCCTCCAGCATCCTGTAGTGAGAATTGATACCAAATAACATCTGAAATTTCTTAAATTTTGTGCATGTTACAGTGATGCGGTGACCTCTTACTGAATAGTAAACTAAGTGAAATAGGACAAAGATGTCTTCAGAGAGGCAGCTCGTAGGAGTTGTTGCCAATTCTTCTGCAGGAAATTGCTCCCTCACAGGGGTTTCTGTCAGTTGTGTGGTGATGCTTGAACCCTTCCAGCTGACCTTTTGCTGCGAACAAAAGGAGTAGCAGAATATCACTGATGCTTGCAGGCATTTGAGGTGGCCAAACTGACAGGTTGCACTCCAGCAGGTAAACAGTAGACTATTAAGAACACACAGAGATGAAACGTGTCGTGTGAGAGTCAAGCGTTTTGTTGGCATGAACTTCCATGGGGAAGGCAGCTGGGTCTGTTTCAAGGACACAGGGCAGTGATGCAGTTTCTGAATATGTTCAGTGGCAAGGTATGTCTTTTTTGTTTAAATGTTTTGATATAAGACTAAATGCTTAAATGGAAAGATGCATACGTATTCATTTCGTGGAGCAGGATTAGAGTGCTGTATCTACTGTAGAATCCTCTGTAAAAATAAAAACACACTCCCCAGTGTATTTTGGCTTCTCTGAAGAGTCTTAGCATTAATTGAATTATGTTTTTATCTGTCTTAATTTTCTGAAAAAGAAAAAAAAAAAAAGTGTGAACCTTTTTACAGGGGAAAAAAAATCCATGTACCCATCTAGTTCTCTCTAAAAATGTCGAAGTTTAAGAACCAAAATCTGTTTTGATTTCTTCACCCTGTTGTAGTTACTATCTAGCTGTTCAAATTGGGCCTCGTACTTCAACACTCTAGATGTGTTGAGCCATTTACTTTGGTGACACAGAGAAGCTCAATATCTTGACAAATGTAAGCTCTAACTTTTATATACTGGGTACGGTTTCTGGCTGGCAGGTCAGATTTGTGCTACTGCTGTATGCAGCTATGGAAAATTCATGTTGGTGTTGCTGCAGTTACTACACTGAAGCTGCAATACCAGAACCCATTAGCTTTCAGTTAATGATAACCGAAAATATAATAAACTGTGAAGTAACCTAAATATTTATAAAAGGTGTAAAGATTTTAGATGAAAATGTAATAAGCTCTTGTCTTTTTGATTTTTATTAACAAATTTGTTATGGAAGATATACAATTAAAAATACAAAAGACTTGCTCTGGGGGAAATTTATCTTTTGTCTTATGTTCAACACAGTGTGTGCTTGAGCAGTAGGTGACTTTCTCTAAATTTTCGAGTGCCTATATGTAGGAAGATAGATGCTTCTGGTAGGGAAAAAAAAAACAAAAGGGCTGTAGCTTGAACCTGTTAAAGCTAACTGCAGAGTTGTACTTGGGAGACTCGAAGCCATGCGTGGGCTAAGATGGAAGAGGATTTATTTCAATTTTTGGTTGAGTAACGGGTTTTTCTGTTTGCTAAACCCCTTGGCTTGTTTTGTACATGTCATTTGTTTCACTTAAGCTCTCATTTGAGATACCTGGATAATACTGCCTGTGCTCTGCAAGCACTGCGGGTTTAAAATGTGTCAATAAGTCCCTAGGAGCCTTTACCTTAGTATGATGTCAAGAGATACTTACAAAGAAGCTTCATGGCTTTAAATGGCTCATTTCTAGTAGTAGAAGAATGTGCAAATTAAGTAGGAATGGGGGGGGAGAGGGGTTGAAGGGGAGGGAAGAAAACCAACACCCAAAGACTTCTGAACATACTTTCCTACTGTGTGAGGTTAGAACATGCTTAGCTATTAAAAATCAATATGAATAGTACAGCTCTTATCAAGAGGAGTCAGAACTGAAAGAGAACAAGGAACAAAAGGAAAGAGATAATTTGTTCAGAAACCAATTCTGCAGCTTTGGTCAGCTAGGAAAGCTGGCAGCACCAACAGCTTTGTTTGCATTGATGGCAACAGGGAATGGAAACCTAAAACCAAGGAGTAAGTTTCCACTTTCCTGAGGATGTTCAAAACAGCTAATTGGGCTGTTCATCTGAAATGCTGTAGGCACTGTTCTAATACCAGTTATAAAACAGGTTTAAATGCAAGTCTTGATGTAATTATTCTCATTACCTCCTTCCTTTCTCATGTAGAAGAGCTAGGGCAGGTTTCTGGGTGAAAGAGGGTGGTGTTACTTCAGTGCCTTATGTGCTCAGTTAGATGAACACTTGTTCTTTTTAATTCGTGTTGTCAAGCTCCATTTCAAATTGAGTATCTCTAACCACTCTGCAGAGACGATCAACAAGCAAAGTGTTCCCTTTGGTGTTAGTTCTTTTTACCTGCTAGCCCCTCAATTTTACATTGGTCAATTATTAATGAAAGTACAGCTTTCTTAAATACAGAGGATGAAATTTGGCTTAGAAATGCAATGTATTTTTTATTCATTCTGATAATGCTGGATTTTCAAACGGTAAGCTGCATCCTCCATTGTTTATGTGAATGTCAAGAGTGTGAAACAGCGGGAGCTGATGTGCTGGCTCTGCTGAAGGTGGCTCTTCTGATCCTCGAGGGACATCACAAGGATCTATAATCCAGTCTTTCTTTTACCATTTCACTCTTCAGTGAAGATTATAGATTACAGGTTACAAATCTGTAAATCATTGTCTGCAGATGTTGCATGTTTTTGCAATCAAAGGAGTTGATCTGCAACTTAAAATCCATCCCACTTAGAGTTTTTGTAGTGTGTGGGTGTATGCACAGTCTGGTGTTCTTGTTCTGCCACTTCTCATAAAATCAACGGCATGCAAAACACATTGTCTTCCTATCTTGGATATGTAATTTATTTTGTTGAATTCTGCTCTCCCACAGAGCATGATAGAGACAAACCGGTAGAGCAGGGAGAAAAGGCTGTGGAGTGCCTGGTTGTATGCTTTCAGTGGCTTAACACAGTGACTGAAGGGTACAGTTGTTTACACACTTACCTTATTACTGAATTCATTCATTCAGCTTTATACAAAGTGAAACATTTGTTTTCTTGGTTTTTAAATATGTGACTGCACTTCTAACCCAGGCAGTTGGGGATGGTTCACAGGCAATAACCTATCCATTCTGCTGGTGCCTGGCTTGGGCAAGATGCCTTTTCTGAGCAGTGTTGGTGATGGTGGGTGAGGCTGTCTTCTTGAGATCTACCCAAAAGCAAGAGAAAAATCAAAATGAATCTGAATATACAAGGATTCTTAGTGTCAACACATGTACACAGCTTTAAGGTATTGTCATTTTGGGTTTATTTCCTGTAATAAGGAAGGTAGCCCATTGTGACTTCAGCTTATTGCTTTGTCTTTGTGTGGGCTGAAAGAAAAAATTTTACTGAATGTAATGCCTGCGTCCCAGTTCTGCAGCCTGTAATGCTCTGCTCTCACTAAATGAGTGTAAGGGCCAATTAAAGATATTTTTGTCTATCTGTGGAGTCAGCTGCTGGGTTTAAGAAATTCTGATTGTTTTTCCCTCAGTTGGTGTCAGCTGCAACTGTTTGAACTGGATTGACTTTTAAAATGCAATTACAGCAAAAGTGAAAGTTGGAGGAAAGAAAAATCACCTTCACATATCTTAAGTGTTGTATTTTTTTATTAAAATAACATGGGTTTTCTGTTTCCTCAGAAACAGATGTTTGTTTAAAACTAATCATGGACTTGGACTCAGATTTAATTTATCATTTAATTTTGTACCAATCTTCTCTAAATGAACTGCCTCGGGACTGAACGAATAGGAATTTCCTGTATGCTGAGGGCTTTGAATGTTGGTTTTTGGGTTTTTCCTTTTGTGCAGACAACTAAGTATCCCAGGAAAAGAAACAACTGCTGGTGAAGCAGGCTCATGTATATAGATATTTGCCAGAAATTAAAAGACGTGGTAACTTCAACTTGCAATTCATCTAGTTAAGTGTAATTTACTTTGGTCCAAATTAGATCTCAGTTTTAAAAACTTGGAGTTTTTATTAGTGCCTTTTTTTTTCCAGCTGTGAGAATCTGTGGCATTGGCTGGGTTCAGATGGTTCATCTGCACTACAGCTGAGGGAAGACAGATTTAAGTGGAGGCAATGAGATACAGCTGGGATCCTTAAATTACTTTTGACCAGATGTGAATTAGGCCCACTGAAATCTCATGACTGGCATTTTGGTTTTTCTGTATGAAAATTCTAACCTGAGAAGTAAACAAGTTTATTTGAGGCTTTGAACCCAAGCCAATATTCACAGCCTTTTCTAAATTGCAATACTTGGACAGACTACAGATTCTATAAGTAAAAATGTGTGTTTTTTTACTGAACAGTTGTGAACTCGATTTGAATTCTGAAGACCACAGAAATGTGGAGAACATTCACATATTCTTGTGTTTCATTTAATTTTCTTGGACGTGGTTCTTATTCAGAATTAGAGGGGGGAGCACCCAGTCCACTTAGTAGTGACCCATGTCTGGCTTTTCGGGAAGACAACAAAGGATGTAGTGAAGGAACAGCAACTCTGTTAGTGTTGTGAGCTTACGGTGGGTAATGTTGAGACCTGAAACTAGAATCAGTTTCTATGTGCGTGCAGGGCTTCAACTCTTACACAAAAAGATCCAGAACTTTGTAATTAAATCACAGTTGGTTGCATACTTAAAAAAAAAAAAAAAAAAAAAGTCATCCTCTTGGTATGTTTCTGTTTGACAAACTGTTTTTAGCAAACCTTTTCTTGATTCTGGTTTATTGAGTTTATAGGCTAAAAAGTTGTAATTGGCTATATTTTTCATTTTGTATCAGTTCGTTTTCCTTGGGTGTTTGCTGTGGGAAGTTATCGTGTTTAGTTTTTTGAATATGCACACTTGTTGTAAAGATGGCAAACTAAGAGGCATGATTGCTTACTGTACTAGAAGAAAATTAAAATCCTATGTTCCATGGAATAGAACGCTGAGATGTTTAAAAAAGCAGTATTTTATACAGCACTGCATTGTTCAGTTATCATTTGTAAGCCCTGTAACCATGAGGTATTTCAGCCATTCTAAATTACTAGTGTATAAACGTTGAAATTATGTCGAGTATAAAGATAAACATTTCTATTATGCTTTGAAACTTGAAGATCATCAGTAACTTCTTATTCTTCATAAAGTTCAATTTCATGCAAGAGTAACTGATGTTTTCAGACAGTGATGCTGTGGCTTCAGCAAAGCTTTAGTTGGTAAGGGAAAATAAGTATGAGAAATAATTTTTGACTGGTTTATGGTTGATTTGCCGGGTCTTTTGTGACAGTATTTTCCATACTGTGTTATTAAGCTTGAGCGTTACTGTGTTAGTCACTTTATGCATCATCATAATTGTATAATTATTGTATTTTATATATCCAAGTTTGTTCCCGTTAGCCTTCATTCTTAAATCGTTAAAGGCAGATTTTAAATGCAGTATGATTTAGAATGCTTTTTCTTAATCAGGTTGATCATTGAGAAAGCTCCTGTGATATTGACTTTGGCCATTATCACATTTTCCTTTATAAAAATCAGTATTTCTAAATAATCTGTTGTCTCTTTAAAAATAAATTGAAATTAAAAACATTTTCACCGTATCTAACTATATTAACTCCAGTGTGAAATTCTTTTCTTTCCCATACTGAGTCAAATTCTAGTGATTTTTACTACCCTCTGATTTGTACTGTTATCCAGCTTTCTTAAGCGTAATCGACAAGATATAACTGTTAATGTATCACTCAGAGTCTGTAGGAATATCTACGTAGTGCTGTGATGGCTGACAACATGTGGAAACCCAATGGAAATGATGGGCTTAGTCCACTGTGCATTTCATCTCTTGTCAGAAACACAATGACTGCCATCTCTAAATCTTGAGGTGTAAGATGCATTATCCCAGCTGTGATGTGGGGGACTGTGCTTATCTAGCAAACCACCTGTTTTCTCTTTGGATTACTGTACTGTTCTTATTTCGCCATCTAGCAGAACTGGCAGATAGATGTTTATTTTGGTAGCAGTGGTTTTCAGTAAAGTCTGTTTTTATATTTTTGATTTACCTTTGCTGTACTAATAGAAGCGTCTGAGTTTGGTTGAATTGCTTCACATGATTAACTTCAAAATAGAAGTTTTCAGCTGCTTTTGAAAATAAAGTAATGGCAACTTCTTTGTAAAAACATCCTACTTGCAAAAAGTTGGAGTTTGTGTTAGGAAAAGCATCGATGATGGAAGTCTATAATCTCAATTTCCTTTCTCTTCTTAATGCCAAAGGTGCTTAAATACTGATAACTCTTTAAACGTTAAAGAAGAAAATACAGAAATAACTTTAGGGTTAAGAGTTTTGGTACAAACTCAGGCAATACTTATGTACTGAAGTTACTGGTGATTCAACCTTCATCTCATCACAGTAATTAAATCCGAGTTTAAAATGATAACTTGGAAAAATGATAATTTGGAAAAAAATATATTAAAAGGTCTAAAAATAAACAAAGGTGATTGCTGTGAGAGTAAATATTCCTACCCTCTATATGTATTTCTGATAAAGGATGGAACGTTTAGCGAATGTGGAAGGAGAATAAGTCTTTTTCCTTTTTTTTTTCCTCAGTGAAAATGAAGGAAACTGTGATCTTTGTGTGATTGTATGTCATTAGCTGTCCAGTTTGGCTCTCATATCTGTAAACCATTCTAAATTGTAAATATTTGGAGTAGTTCAAAGCTGCCAAGTTGTGCAGTACCGCAACAAAGAAGGATTAGTAAGAGCTGCTAATCCTTGTGGTTCCCACCTCCATTTTTAACTGTTTCTAATCTCAAACCAAACTTCTAGTTTTCAATTAGCAAACTAAATATTTGAGGAAAAAAACTGTACTAATATGATATGACAATATATCCCTGCTTCTTGTTGTCATGTCTCTTTGCCTGTTGCACCACAAATAAAGAAATTTGGTGTCATCCATCTGCTTGCACCCTTTTAAATACTTCTGAGACAATAGGAGGACAGGAGGAAGAGAATAACTCCTTTGGTCTTTCCAGTGTAGCACATATGCTAAGCCTTAATTTATGGAACACCATCATTTTTTCTAGTTTAATTTTGCAGCTGACAGTATCACGGCATAAAAACTATGAAAGAAATTTTTAGAACTACAGAAATCCTTTTTTTTTTTTTTTGTACTTGTTAGTAGTAGATCTTCTATACTACTTAAAGTTCAAATTGTATTTATTTATTCTGTAAGATAGGGATATTACCATGCTTTTTCTGTCCTAACATCTGGGGCAATTCAGCTGTGTGTTGTGTTGGAGGAAAGGAGGGCTAAGAAAGAGCTACAAACTTGATAACCTGATTATAAAAATGATTATGGTAAACTGTGTGCATCAGGAAAGCATTAAACACCAATTAGGGTTCTGAAGTGTTAGTCATTACGAGCCTGGCTGCAGTTGGCACACTTCTATCTTGTGTGTTTTATTTGGATGCAATAACAGAAGTGTAAATTAGGATTGGGAAGACCAGACCATAAGAGAAAGGAGAACAAAATATCGTATTTTTAAGTCCTTTTCTGGAGGAAAATGTTTTGTTTTGTTTTTTTTTCCTCTTGTTAAGAAACAGAAAGCTAATCCTACCAAAGATATTCTTTTACGTGCTCATGGTAGAAATTAGCCAAAGACTGAGTCCCTCTGGTCTATGGCTCAGTGTTAGTGACATACTTTATATTAAAGTGGAGAACCTACGCTGAGTCACAGCTGAGTGATGAGTCTCTGTAGGAAGGGTGGACATGTGGTCTAGAGGCTTTTTGTGAATGTAGAGTATGAAGTGACATGCTTGCATCCTACCTGGGATACTGGTCATCTACTGTTGTTTTAGCAATTCATTGGCACGCTAAGGCCCAGAGACTCTGCTTGGTCAGGTCCCTTCTGGTTGTGAGTGTTTCTGCACCTTCACGCTTCAGAGGGGACTCCTGCGTGCAGAACCCAGCAGGCATCTCCTGCTCTAGGTTGTTGCAAGTCAGTGCAGTGATCTTGAAAACGTTCAAGTCTCAAATTGAAATCTGCTGGTCTCTTTTACACCTCTCTTTGATTTTATTTTTTTTGAGGTTTGTTTTCAGTCAGATTTCAGATGATTATAGCTGTGGTAAGTGTACTGATAAATAACAAAGCACTTGAAGTTGCTTAATGCAGGAATACCTTAAGGTTGCTAAAAGTAGTTAGAGCTGATGTGCGTGTTGTAGATTCCGGGTTCCCAGACTCCAGCAGCTTCAGTCTGAATGCTTGTCTGGCTGTTCAAAGGTCGCTATGTGTTCTGCTCCTCAGAAACATGTGGTGTGCTGAGTACACAACATTGCAGGTTTATTCAGGAGGTGCTGATAATAGCCTTGGTTTGCCGGTTTGCTTGGTGCTGGCTCGTGTTTCCAGCTTTGAAGTGTATAAATGGGTCTAATTTACTTCAATTTAAATGTTGACGATTCTCTTTCTCTAAATAAAGGGAAGCATGCACAGGCAGTCCAAAAAAAGAAAATTTATTCTCCTGACAACCCTAGTAATAATTTAATATCTAAGAATCCCCTCTACATATGTTTTACCATTTGCCATTAAAGTATTTCTTATATCTTCAACTTTTTAAAGGCATTGATCAGAGGTTAAAACCTTTCAGACTTGTTCTGACAGTACATGCTTATTGGAAACCCGTGGAATGAAAACCTGTTGTTTACTCCTCTCGCCGTTGTCAGTTTTCTCTAGCTCCATAATGGTCAGGGTAGCACAGGAGTATTTAGGAGTTCTGGAGGTGGAAATGTCAGTGCGTTATCAAACTGATATTTGATTTGATACATTGATTGCATATGTTTTAAAATAAAACTTTGACTAGCTGTACATACAGAATGGTACGTTCTAGAGCCCTGATTTAAATTGTGCTGAGTATGCTTAAAAACTGTGCTATTTCAATACGAAGCCACCCTTACCTCATTGAGCTTTCTTTCTCAGTATGTTTCATAGGCGGCAGCCTCAGGTATAAATGGTACAAATAAATGGCTGGAGAGGAGAAAATCATCGCAACAACAAAACAAAAAGCCAATAACCCTATGTATCCCTGGAAAATGAACAGGGCTGCAGAGGTCTTGGCTCACTCCCCAGCTGTCTGCACACAGTGCCCTGCTCGTGGCACTCATTCAGTAGTGCCGGTTGTCAACGTGACAGGGTTGAGACTAATGTGAGCACACTGCCAACACAAAAACATGAGAGCAACCTGCACGTGGCTGCGTTCTGCTGCTCTGTGAGCACGGGAGATAGATTTTTGACTGTTTTTCTGGATTGTTATGATTACCCTGCTCTGTCTAGTGCATTGTAACAAAATGCAGTTGCAAACCTGATGCTGGAAGTGAATGGAAATGAGCACCGGTGATGCTTTAAAATTCTTGATAGCTGGCTGGCCTTGCTATTTCCATTAAAGGAGTTAATGAAAAAGTAACTATTCTGTGCTTTAAAACGTTTAGAGAATTTCTGACTTTATATTTGAGGTGGCTTTCAGTGCCTCTTCTCCTTCCTTCACTGCCAGCCTTGCTCCTGGAAAAAAGGGAGGGAATTAGTCTTCCTGGCTTCAGAAGCCATGTCTCCTTGTCAGGCATGTAATGAACACAAATTGCATCCCCTATGCATCCAGAAACCATGTTGGATGTAATTAGATGAGGGCAATTATGAAAGCAAATAATTTACCCTGTCAAGGTTCTCATGTTCTGGTGGAGAATTGCTCACAATTTCTGTGCCTTCCTTTACATTACAAAATAAGCACAAAGTTATTCCTCCTATAATGATTGATCTGACGAAGTGTCATAGTGGTTTGTGAAATTTGGTCACTGCCAGGGTCTCATAATTTTGGTGATGGGGCTCAGTAGGTTGGCTGATGGTTGGACTTGTTGACCCAAAATGTCTTTCCTAACTTGGGTGATTCTATGATTCTGTGACTGTAAATCTTCATTAAAGAGGCACAGATCTCCAATCTCCTATACAGAGATGTGTTGCCTGCTTCTAAATGACATGAATATGAATATTACAGAAAATAGAACACGCATTCTGAACTGAGGAAAATGTTTTCTTTTAAAATGAAAATATTGTTTCTGTTTATGATAACAGCTGGGGCTGTCATTAGTTTTTATTTCCTTTTCCCAATACTTTTTTACAGGAGAAGACAATAAGGCCCTAAAATTGTTACAATTACATCACCACATTTTCTGCTAGGAATATCATTTATTGGCTTTGGGTTAGGTGTCTTAATTACTTGATTATTATGTTTTGGAACTGGATAAAAGTCTCCTCATTTCTGTGGGACTTCAAGTGTGATTAATAGCAGTGAAAAATATTGAAGTCATTAGCTCTTAGTACTCAACATTTTGCTTTTTTTTTTTTGCCAAGATAGAAGAATGTGTCAATAATAAAACAATTTTAGTTTCAAATGACCGCTCATAAATATCTAGACATTTAAAAAACTATCAATTGTTTTATGAATTTTAATAGAATGGTTGCAGTATTATGTAAAGAAAGGAATGGCATAATTTGCAGTAGCGTATTAATTCACATCTTTTCTTATACCTAACTTTTTAAATGCTAGTTGTATTTGTGTGCAAGACAACTCTTTATTGCACGCATTGTGAATCTTTTCCTACAACACTGAAACTCATTCCTTGCTGAATGGAAATATGGAAGCATTTTAGTAGAGCCAGTCCAAGCTAGCACTGTTTCAGCAGGGCAGAGGAGTTGGCTGTGTCTAGTAATGGAGAAAGGATGGAACAGACAGTACTGAGTTAAGTCTGAATTGGCATCATTATGATTTCCCACTACTCTTCAATTACATCATTTTTTCAGCAAAATAAATAAATGTTAATGTAGACAGTAACTATGTAATGGTGTATGCTTCACTCTGCTTTTTTTTTTTTTTGCTGAAAGTGATGAAGGTAATGGATTACTTGACAAGGTGGTGCTATTGCTTCATACTGTTATTTTGTCATGGTGGTAGGGCTAGAGCATTGTGTGCAGTCACAGTGTGAATTCATGGATAATGATAGAAAACATTACACAGTTTGTAATGGACAACAGCAGACAGGAATTTGGTGTCTTCCTCTAAAATCTATGATCAGAGCAAATTGTGGTGTTCAATGACAGAATAGGACAGTGGCTATAGACAGACATGGGCGGAAAGGTTAGAGCCGTATGTTAAAAAAAAAAAAAATTAGAAATCATTCAAGTATGCTGTGGCTCTAGAAATAGTGAGAAGCTACAGAAAGACCTAGTTGCTGAGTTGTGGAGGTGATTATTCTGGTCAGCTTCAGTGATTTTTCTGTATAGGAAAACCAGGTTTGAAATGGAGTTCTGCTGAGGTTCAGATAGAAGGATGCTTGTAGGGAGAAGGTAGAGAGGAACAGAAGTAAAAATGAGAGCTTAGCAGAGCTGCGTCAAACCTGATAGTTGTGGGTCTGAGAGGCAGAGGACTGTGAGTATGGATCTGTGAGGGCAGCAAAGAAAATCGGAAGTGATGTCCATCAGCCTCAACTCACTATACAGAGTCTGAGCTGGCAGGAGAAGGGAGCTGCAGGGATCAGTACACCAGAATACCCCTGAGTTAGGATTTCAGTGTCCATCCTCAGTTTGAAATGCTGGAAAATTAATTACAAATAACTGATTGAATACTAGATTAGTTCCCTACCAACATTTTAATTAACTACGATTAAAATTTTAGGTTTAGATTGCACTTTGTACTGATGGCTCCCTACAAAGTTTTATTGCCTTTAAATGATACTGTGCTTTTTTGATTAAAAATTTAATTTCCTGTTAAATAGAAAGCTCGGAAAAAAAATCTGTCCAGCTGCTTTTTATTTTAGCCATCTTTGATGGGAAAATTAGGCTTTGAAAGGTATCTGAATTTTGCAAAAAGTGGAATCTAAGTTCTCTAGTGTATTCAGATATGCAGAAATGAGCACTGTAGAGCCAGTATCTGGAAATCAAACATTGTGTCGTGGCTATAAAAGGATATCACAGTCCTTGTACAAGGCCCTTCAGAAGTTATTTCATTAAAGTATTAACTCAAGCTAGAATTTCAGATCACTCCTAATTTCAAAGGTAGTTAAAATAATTTATTAGGAATTGAATGTAAGCACTGATCTCGGGATTTAAATCAGTAATGTGCTGAAATCAGAAGACTCAAAAATTTTGCTAACTTTTCAGCTTATGCCTTGAAATAAACCCTCATAATTTCTTACAGACCTGAGAAAATACCAACCTTTGATTTTATGTAGATGCAAGTAAATAAATTTGTCCCAAAGTGTATTCCCCTTGAAATGGAAACATCCACTTTGTACAGCATGGCACTGCTGCCGGGCTGGGAAACACTAAGCCTGCTGTGACTTGTTCTTTTCATCTCCCTTTTTCCCCCTATCTTCCTCCATGGTGCTGAGTGGGATGGTGACTGGGGAAGCGACAGGTGCCATGGGCTGGGGTTTTAGTGGGGGACGTGTATAATGTCCCGTTCTCTCTTGCCACCGCCCTGCTGCCGTGTCCCTTTTGCTGTGCAAAGGCAACAGCATTGCTCTGTGTGTGTGTGTGGCACACAGCAACGCCTTGTATGATAGATGCAGCTGCTTGTAATCTGTGTGGATAATGGTGTTGTAGGTGACAGCATGTGAGCAGTTCAAGAAGTGGAAGCTGATCCACTTCTGAGGATCTGAGTCTGGTACATCCTGCAGCAGGCAGTGGGGAAGATGCCAGCCGGATCTCTGTTATTCATTGCCCTGTCCCCACGTCGCTTCACGGTATGTGATGACAATATCACTTTCAAAATTGCTGAGACAAATTTCTTTCAATTCAGTGCACGTTTATGTAGTGCAGCAAGCAGTACAACTGGAAATTTTTTGTGTAATTATTCTTTATTCTAGATATGTTCATAGAGAAAGGAGTCTATTGCTTTAGAAAAATTGTTAGTCTCAATCTCATTTTATGTTTAAAAATGAAAATGTTTTCTCCAAATATGTCTATTGAGCAAGACCAATAATCAGCTTTGAAGTCAGTGGTGTTTGCTTCTTGTCACAATTTTCAGGTATTTCATTGATTTCTGATATTTTTGACACATTCTGATGCCATCTGCCCATATTCCGGCAAGTTCCTTATATTAAAACCAGTATTCCTACTTGTCCTCTTGTTTTCCTTTATGCAAGTTGCGACCCATAGAAGAATAACAAACATTTGGAAGAGTCAAAAACAAATCTACAAAGCAAATCTGTTCATAAATGTCTGTTCATAAAAGACTTTAAAAAGAGACTATTTTTCATTACACTTGTGCCTACTTTTGCGTTTCCTGAAATGGCTAGAACTAATATCAAAGATTACATGCAGTATCAGTAGGCTTGTGGGGTTTGTTTTTAGACTAGAAAAAGCTCTGCAGCTTAGAGATAAAATGTAATGTAGTAGTTGCTAAGGAAACTGCATGTTTTTGTGAATAGTGGAACAAATTAGGTGAGCAAAACATCTGTAAATTGTCAATAGGTAGGTTAGAGCTGCCCTTAAGCTGCACAGATTAACCTCTTCAGACCTACTGGTTAAGTTAAAGAGCTGGAAGAAAGAATGGCCATAATGGTTTGTGTGGCTTATACCCCAGTTGTCACCTATCACTCGGGAGTGGAGGACAGCTGTGGTGGTGGTGGGTTTCCAAAGGCTCTGAGAACAGAGATGAGTCCAGTTTGGGAGTTAAGGTGAAAACTGACTACTTTCAGTTAGTCCTAAGCGATGGAATGGGTTTGTTCCTGTTTTACTAAACGTGCTAAACGTATCTTCTGTCTCTGACTAATCTTTGGTATTGCTGGTGGAAGAGGAGATGAGTGGTTCTGTTTCTAGGGATGAGTTGGTGGATGCTGTACCCGGGAGGGTGAGAATGTTGGGAGTGGCCAGTTCTCATCTTCAGCTTATGCTGGGGGTGTTTCCTGTTTAAGTGTGCTCCTAAAGACAAGATACAGACAGAGCATCCCCCAGCCCAGTACTGGCTGTTAGTATGTAGGTAGGTCCTGAGAAGTATTGGAGGGGATTGCGAGGAAGCTTGGATGATGTGCGAGGATGTGGAGAAGAGTTGCTATTTGTACGAGAAATCAGATTTCCTTATCTTACAGGGTACATTCTAAGGCTTTCCTCATAGGCACAAAGCATGTGGCTCCCTACTTGAGAGAACTGAGATACAGGAAGCTCTGCACACAGTTCCATCAAAAGCCCATTGCATTGAAGTCCAGGTTGACTTGAAAGCAGCTTGGATGTGGGATGTGGCAGTACCAGAAGATCCTGCTGGCTAGTTTCCTCCCACCACCAGAAGTTTTGAAAAGCCATAGCTCCTGCACCAGGCATAGCTCTATAGCTGGCCCTCAAACAGCTTTGCATGAGTTCTGTTCTAAACATCTGAGCATTGCTGTCATAACAGGTGAGGAGGAGCCAGTAGAGTTGCACCTCATTAGGATGAGATTTAGCGTGATCTTAACACACATCTTTATTCAGTAGATCTTAATTGCATAATGCAGCAGATGCTTTATTGTTAGAGAGTCAGATTCTTAGTTAAGAAAAGAAATAAGTATGTAATAAATTCATTTATGCTCGTGACAGTAATTACCAATTAGTCACAAGTAACCAGTTGTAGAATTTAGTATTTTTTTGTTTTTTGTAGTCTTGATTTGCATTTGCAGAGATGCGTGCAGTTTTTAATTTTCTAAGGTTTTTAGTTTTCTTGTAGGAAACTACTGCAATTGCTGTTATTGAATCATTTTGACTACTGGGTTCTGTATTTAATAGTGAAAAGTGACTTTCACTAATAAGGTGCAGCACCATAGGACATTATCTGTTGAAGCTGCCTAATTAATTCAGAAGATAGGGGGAAATAAAAATTAAATTTAAAAGGAGAAGCAAGACAAATGCATGGGGTATGGATTTGCTGGTTCATAAACAGGATCTAAAACGTTCTGAGAAATGCATCTATGTTATAAGGAAAAATTCTGAAATTGGACAGGTAGTACTTTATGCAGGATTATTTGATCATTGAATATAGACTGTCCACAGATGAAAGAGAGAGATTTGTCCCATCTCAGGAGAACTCCTTCTCTCCTAGTTCAGTGACTCCTAGAATCTCGTTTTGGAGACACTTTTGAATCTAACCACCTGTGTTCAGAATTGGATCATGGGAACCTTAAAGATTTCATTAAAGTGAAAGCTGTCTTCATTTGACCCTGTTTCCTTCCATTCTCATGATGTTTTCCACTTCATCTAGCTAACTTTTAGTGTCTCTTCAAGCTAGTTGCAATAGGAATAGCTTTTTAGATTGAGATTCATGACCATCTAAGAAGCAGTGAGCTACTGGTATGGGGCCTCATGCATCCCTATCAATTTTCATCTTCACTTTTTCAGAAGTAAGAGAGATCTCTTCTTTGGAGGGTAAGGCTTTGACTGCTACAGTAAGAACACAGGCAGATGAAGGAACAAAACTGCATTTCCAGCAGCTCACAAGTTTTACTGTTTTAGGTGGTAAATGCTTATTCTGTACACTTTGAAACTGTGCAATCTAGATCTCTGTGCCACGTAGTGTGCACTTCCAAATAGCATTAACAGAGTGAAGAGAAACGTATTCATAAAATATGGATCTTCATAAATATATTATGGCTTGTTTTCTCCTTTAAAACGCATTTGTCCGGAGAATTTACTTCTACGATGTCCCTTTTCCCCCATTGAGAACACAGGGTTCTTTCTGTTTTGTTCTGTTTCCCTCTGTAGTCCTTCTTCAACAGCAATGGTTTCTTTTCAGTCCCTACCTTCCCTAGCCTGGTTATTTTGCTGCTAAACATTGCTCAGTTTCCTTTTGGAAATCTCCTAATTAAAAGCCATGAGCCTTTAATTATTCTATGATTCCAGGAACGTCACTTGAGGAGATAAATCCTGTCGGTTCATGGCAAATGTTGACACTTGCGTAACTTCTACAGTTTTTTGGATGAACAGTGATTATTTCTCAAAAGAGCAATCTCAAGGCTTTCTTGGAAAACCATTTCATGTTACTGGACCCTAACAGGAAGACCTAGTCTGTTATAGCTGTCAATCTTAAAGGCCTTTGGAGTCTATCCAGACTATGCACTTTTAACCTATTAAGCAGGATGTGTGATTTTAGATGAAAGCACTCGGTAGAATTCATCCAGAAGAGTCTGACTGTAGTACATGAGTGTAAAGATGGATGGAGAAAAAAGGCGTTACCAAGCTTGGTGCCAAAGTGCTGTGATAGCAAAGAGTAGGAGAAACAAAGATATGTATTTCTCCAAGCTGCAAACTGTACCTTACACCACAAGGAAACATGGCTTCTTGTTCTTTTCTAGAAGGTTAATAACTTCAGAAGTGCCTGGAAGTTCTTTGAACCAGACACGTTTTATTTGCTTGTAGACATTCAAACAAATAAATGAATAAATAAAATCATGCCACTAACCAGAGGTGTGATAATCATGGCAGCAAATGGTAATGTGATTATAAGAGTGCAGGTGAGTAGTATACCCAAACCACAATAATGACCAGTTTTGTCAAATGGGGGAAAAAAATACCAAAAGACACTTCCTGACAGCACAAGCTAGAACAAGTTTTGGGAATAATAATGTTGGTTTTGAAACTCTAATTTTATAATTAAGATATGAAACTGAACGGGAAAAAAAATGCTTTATAATATGAGAGGTCAGCAGGGTTTCAGAGGATTTGTGTGCTTTCATCCTTAACTGTAAAAATAATGTTTTCTCACAAAAATTGCATTTTAGATGGAGCTTTGGTATTTATGAAGAGGGAAGCATAGGAAAAATTGATTTTGTTTGAATAACATACTGGAAAAGTGATGTTCTTAATGTCTGAACTGACTGCCTGTTAGGTTTGGATTGAAGAGTGTAAACTCTCTTCCTTTTTATAAGGAGATTGCCAGGCAGTAGTAACAGGGGTAGGTTCTGATTCTGAGTGATATTCCTGGGAATACATTTTAGTTTTATAAATAATTGGAAAATGGAAATAATCTAGTAGCATTAATTTATCTGGCTTAGAATACCAGCCTGTCAATGTTACATTAAAAATAAATAACTCATGCTAATACAGCACTACTGAAATAATCATCCAAAAGATGGAGAAAGGCGAGTCTGGTTTTGCTTACTACGCCTTACATCATGGGTGTCCAACCTTCTGGCTTGCCTGGGCCTTACTGCGTAAAGAATTGTCTTGGGTTGCATATAAAAAATAATACATTCGATGTGTATAATTAACAAAACTTCTTTTTTAATATTTTTTAAAGCAAAATATCAAAAAGAGGGCAATAAAAGCACACAACTAGTAGAATATTTGACCTCATTTTTGTGAA
Organism: Meleagris gallopavo; assembly: GCF_905368555.1. NCBI lineage: Eukaryota > Metazoa > Chordata > Aves > Galliformes > Phasianidae > Meleagris > Meleagris gallopavo. The sequence continues at coordinate 17,987,667 of NC_139414.1, read as the reverse complement.
ACTAATGCATCAAAGCATATTGATGGAAGAACTTACAATTTTTAGTAGGTTGTGAAGGTGCTCTTCTGACATCTTGGTTCTAATTTTACTTTTCCTGTGCTTCATTCTTGGGATGACATGAATAAGGTGTGGTTGTGAAGCGAGTGACATTTTCTCTAATAATATAGGTTTTATAGAAGTCTAGTAAAGGGACATGGTGAAATTTTCTTCCAGTTAAATGTCCAATCGCAATGCTTTTTTTCTTCTATGCGGAGGCATAGATGCTGCAGATACTGCAGTCACCCTTTCGGGAATTGCGTTTAAGTATTCCCACGCTGCACACCATGTGTTTTGTGGCTACTAAGTACACAATTTGTCAGACTTACAGTACAATTACATGTGCAGCATGTAATATATGTGGGTTTCCATTTGACTGCATGTATGTGGTGGGTGCAAAAGGTGGAGTTTGTACTGCACTGCATGCGTTTCTCCTCAGCGTTCCATCGTTGCCTACACAGTCTGTACTCGTGATATGCAACTGACTCATGAAAAGTATCACTGAAAAATCACAAAGATATTGAATGTTTATGATCTTGTGGGGTTGCTCTACTGGCTGTCCAGGGCCATGATTTGGACACACCTGCTTTACAGTTTACAGAGAAGAAGCTTACGTTGCATTCGAGATACTTTGTGCTGTGACATAGAAATCAATTGTTTGGAATAAGCTCACGTAGACTGATTTATCATGGACAACAAACCCTAAAGTGATGCTAATGTCTGGAGTCTGAGATGAGAATCAAACTAGTGATTAAAGATTAATTGTTGAGACAAGCTTAGGTCTAGGTGTCGTGGATCTATTGTGCAATTGACTCCTGATTGCATGTAGTCCTTGGATTTTAAGTGGAGTGAAGTAGGGTGGGGTTGCCATTGGAAAGATGGGGATAATGCTTTAAGATGCAGCACTGGTGATTCTTGTGTTGGTGTCTGTATGTTGCTGATGAGTATATATGATATTGCTGAGCAGTTCTGAGAGATTTTGGTTTATAATAGGGACCCAAAAAGTTTGATGGGCAGGGAGTAGTAACTTAAGATATTTTGTGTGCGTACTTAATCAAATGTCAGGGATATATAATAACGGCAGGGGGTTGGAGATTAATGATCCTTGAGGTCCCTTCCAACCCGGGCGATTCTGTGATTCGATGACTATACAAAGTAAATAGCTTTTCTAAGGCAAATAATTATGGATGATAATTTAAAGGAGGTTTTAGCGTAAAAGGATATATGACATAGAATGCCAAAATTCTGTAATAAATTCAGAATCTCCTCTTGTACTGCTGAAAATTCAGAGAAGTCCTGTTGACCTCCTACTGTTTAATGACTGTCAGTGCCTGAGATGTTATATGCGGTGTTTTACAGAACATCTTCCACTACATCACCTATTTATATTAATTCCTTCCTACCACAAACTGAAACCTAGCTCCTTTCTAATCAAATGTTTGGTTACAGGTGGTCTACTGAAAAGATTAATGAAATGCAGACTTTATTACCTACAGCAGAACATGTAATTCGACTATTGAAGTTACTACTACTGATCACCTAAGCCTGTACCTTTGACCATGAGGATTTAATGTGTTTGATCTGAGAGAGTGCTTAAAGAGGATAATTGGCTGATGAGGAGCCAGGAGCATCCTGAGTGAAGTGGGACTGTGTGTGCTGGCAGGGAGGTCGAGGAGCAGCTTGGTGGCACGCGTTCCTCTTTATTTTTCTTTATTCTCCAATCCTTTTGAGCAGGTTTCAGACAGAACAGCATGTTAGAAAGCATCAGTGGCCAATGCTAGTGTTTGGTGTGACTGCATGCTCAGGAAATATCAGGAATTACCTGTTAGTCAGATGAGCCCACGAGCTGCAAAAGAGAATTTGAAGGAGTTAGAGGAAAAGTAGCCAGACTTCTGTTTTATCTCTGCAAAATTTATAAGAATAACCTGTATATGGCCTTCTAGTAGGAATAGTAATTCGTTGTTTAAATACTTTGAATCAAGTAAGAAACGGTTGCGTTGTAGATAGATTTTCATTATTTTTTTTATTATTCTCCAGACGACACAGATCTCCTTCAAAGATGCCTGCAAGCCTTTGCGGCAAGCCTGGCTCGTTGTTCTTTTATATTTCAAGGTCTTAATGAAAATTGACTAAAGCAGTAAATCGCTTTTCTGTCTCCTTCTGACTTCCTTTCAATTTTGTGCATTCTCGGTGCAGACTTTTTAATAAAATGGATTTATGTGGTGAAGCTGTCTGTGGGTGCATGTTTTGTGTTCAGTAGCTTGACAGTGCATGATTTGTTCAGGAAAAGGAGCCCAACAGCAGGTGGAGCAGTGAACTATTTCTACGCGCTGTATTCTGATGTTGCAAGTGTGTCTTCATTCCTTGTTTGCTCCATTTCATTTTCCTCAGACCATTCAGATAAGTTGTGAAGAAAAAGTAAGGAAGGTAAAAAAGGTTGCCTTCCTGTTTGGAAGGTTTGTGCTATTTCAGTCATGAAATTTGGCAGCAGTTAAAGAAATGGGGAGGGATGCAAATTCAAACAGCTGTTGATTAATAGCAAATGTATACTCAACTGCACTTTCCAGCGATGTGGCAGGTAGGACTCCTGTTCTTCCACTTGCCTCAGGAGCACTGTGAGATGCTGCTGGCTGCAGCAGGTGCTTCCTAGAACACTACCGTGGATGGCACGACAGCGGGCAGTGCTCAGTGCTCTGCTGCCAACTACATCCTTCCCCCTGCTGCTGCCTCTGCCCATGTTCCTGCAGTAGAAAACAGCTGTTTCAGAAGGATGCTTTTTCTGTTGTTTTTTTATTTCTTTGAGGACTGACTTGATGTATGTTCCTAGAAAGGCTCAGATCCTAGAAAAATTGGCCCAACAGGCACAGTCTCTATCAATTACTTTGCTTAACGTTGAAAGTATCCAGCAGTGTGTGTAATCTAGTGTTTCAGTCAATTAGTAAATCAGTATAATCCAAAGCAGACATAAACTGCACAGAGACTACGTGGGGAGCAGGATCTTTAAAGCCAATATCATCCGGCAGCATTTATAAAGTTATAATGAAAAGTTCTGCTAAGAGAGTAAATCAAATGCTGGATTGCTTTGTAGTGTCATTGTGAATCAAAAGCCTCCACTTCTATAGACAACAGCATGAAAAGGCATTGCTGGCCTACCGTAGTGCTATTGTGTATACTGTGTGCATTGGCTATGTGTAGGTAGGTAGCTACATCTGCAAGGAAGGATACAGGAAAAATGTAAAAAGGTGAGGAAAGAGGTTGATAGTAGCAGCCCGAGGCACGGTGACTGCATTGAAGAGAGCCTAGCAGGGGGTGTTTGCATGAAGGGAAAAGTACACGTGATAGTGGGAAAGTAAAATTGTGATGTGACAAATTGTGCTTTTTTTCTTTCACTGCATCAGCCAAATTAAAATTTCATAAGCACTGAAGTTACGGTTTCTAAGTTTCAGGGACTGTACATCTAAGAGAAATGCCTGCAAGTAGAGAGGAGTTAATTTAGTGAAATATTTAAAGATTCTGCTTAACCTTCTGATGTTGGCCCTTAGACTTGTGTACTGTGCACTTGTTGCTGCTCTTTTTGCACGATGGAAAAATTGACTGGAGAACTGAGAACCATCTGATCCCTAAGAGATATCTGCTGGTGAAGCTGAAGTTCTCTTCTTGAAATGTGAAAATTATATAGAGAATAGAAGTGCATAACATAATTTAATATTAATTTGTCATATCACAGCCTGCATGTGATATTTTTCAAACATGATGCACTTGGAAATAGTTCTCTTTGTTACTAAAAGTTGAGGATGTAACAATAGTCGTCAGAACTTAGACATAGTTAAATATTAATAAAATAGTTCCTATAAGTCACAGTAAAGATTCCTTGGAAATATAGTGACATTCGTTCCCTCGTTAGCTGGGAGCTCTTTGGTCATCTAGGCAGCAGCTCTGTGTTCTGAAGGCACAGAACTATGTTTTTCAATGAAAGTTTCAAGAAATATGTGTTGTATGTAATGTGAATTTCTCTTATACATTTTTCAGAAATAACTCAGTGAATTTTGATACTTTCCAAATTCTAAAATTTTAAATTGTATACGTTGGTCGTAAAAATTCATTCTGTTTTAGAAAACACAAGTTCAGGTGCTATAAAGCTCATGGGCATTTTCCATTCACACACAGAAAAATAGCATTATGTTTTTGAGACAAATAATTAAATTACTTCAGGTTTTGGGGCTCAAATGCACGGTGTCCCACTGGCTGGTAGCTCCAGCCTTGTGTCTTTGAGGTGCTGTCCTGTCTGCTGTCAGTAGCTCAGGTTCTTTGTTCTGTTCTTCCTTCTCAGCATATCCGTAGGTGTGCTTTGATGTTGCATTGTGTTAATTCAGAATGTTGTCTTCTGATCTTTTACAAAGAAATAATAATGAAAATAGTTAAGTCTTCCTGATTCCAGCTCCTCAGGCTAAACCACCTGCTAGCTGCCATTACCTCAGGCTTTCAATCATGAATGTTTTCCCATACTGCCAAGCATCAAAGGAAAAATATTAAGTGTTGCTCTGTGTTAATGATTAGTTGTAAAGATGTATAATGCATTTTCTGGCTTTTCTTATCTTTCTCAAAGATTCATGCGACTTTGCCTGTTTATTCATAATAGAAATTTTTCCTTTTTAAGAAAACTGTCATTTTTTTTTTTTTTTTCAGAAAATTCTTAAAAATGTCCAAAAAATTCTTTTATCCTGTGAGGTGCCTTATGTATGTAATAAATAATATGTAATATCTTTTTTTTTCTTTTGAGATTTAAGTGCTGCACGTTTGCTTACAGATCAAATATTTGTTCAGCATATTAAGCTATAACTTTCTTTCTAGGCTGATTCTGGCTATATCCTTGACTCTGCTTCTCAGGCTTTTATTTGGCTTTTCCCCTCCCTTCTGTTTTCCTCCCCACTCCCTTGAGCACACATCCCTCCAACAAAGCCTCTTTGTGCGCGCAGTTAATGTTATTGACAAGCGTGTGTTTTGGGCGGAGATGTGTCCCTTGTTCTTTGAGACTGCTGTCATTTTGTCTATCTCCTTTGTGAAGGGACTGAGCAATACTTTATAAGCATCTGAAAGGAGAGTGGTTAAAAATCTTCCCATTAAACTTTAGGGGAATTTCATGCAGAATACAGTAGTACTTTTGTTTAGTTCACACACATTAAGAGACAACTGCTAGGCTTAGACAAGTCAGAGTTATTTTATTTGTCTTTTGAAGCATCTGAATAACAGAATCATGGAATTGCAGGGATTGGAAGGGATCATCAAGTCCAATCCTCCTGCTATGACAGGTACCATACAATAGATCATGCTGGAACTGTTTATTCTAGAGAAGAAGAGCCTTGGATGAGACCTTATTGCCCACTACAAATCTCTGAAGGGAAGTTGTGGACAGCTGGAAGTCAGTTTCTTCTCCCAGTTAACAGCAGTAGGATGAGAGGTGATGGCCTCAAGTTGCACCAGGGGACGTTCAGGTTGGATTAAAGAAAAACTTCTCTGAAAGAATGGTGAGGCACTGCAACACGCTGTCCAGAGAGGTGCCTGAGTCACTGTCTCTGGAGGTAGTAAAGAAACGTGTAGTTGTGCTGCTGGAGAGACATCATTTAGTAGGCAATATTGGACAGTTAGACTAGATGATCTCGGAGGTCTTTTCCAACCTTAATGATTCTACGTTTCTATGAAATGTCCTTAGACAAACTATATGAAATAAAAATATAAGGCTTTTGATAACAATATAGAAGGAAAGCAGCAGAAAAAATTGCAAGTCCAAAAAAAAAAAATAATCACTCTTATCAAGTAAAACCACACTTAAAAAAAAAAAAATTGTGGTGTTTTTCATCCTAAGATCTCATTTTAAGCTGCGTAAAGATAAGATCAGTAGTACCATAACTGTATGCAGGCTTGAATTTAATTTACTACATTTGCATCTTTCATTCACTCATCACTGAGAAACTGGTCCAAGTTCCATGTAGGTGTAGAGAATTCAAGGTTTTAGAGATAATTATTTTCTCATTCTAGAAATGAGAGTGAATGGTAAAATTCAGTAGGAGTGCTAGACTTGAGGTTACAGCCTGCCTTGCTGTAAAGATTAGGGGAGAGACAAATGTCCAGATACAGTTTTATCTTAAAACTGAAATTAAACTGGAAGCTCAATAGCTGAGAACTGGAGAGGGTTTTTTGTTCTTTTTTGTCTCTCTACATATTTTCATTTTAATTCTTCTTCAGAGTGTATACCTCACTCCACAGCTGTAATTCTTACAATGAAAGGGTTTTTTTTTTTCTTGGTGAATTCATATGTACTTTTGTACAAAATTTGTCTCCAATTTGTAAAAGTCTTAGCTAGAAGGTCTTTTAGCTACTCTATTTTGGTGATCCATTATGTCAAAAAAGTTAGAGATATCCTATTTCTGCCTTACTTCTGGAAGGCTGCCTTAGTTGTATTTTGCTTGTAGGTCAATCTTCTCTGGAGCTGATCCACACTGGTCCTATCTGGTCCTATCCAATGCTTAAAAATCCACATTATTTCTCTTAGAAGTTCTCGTATTGGTTTACGATTTGCAATTTGATGCTGCCTTGTGGATTTATCCAGTGTTGCAGAGGAGTAACCCAGCAGCAATACAATACAGCTGACAGCAGGTCAGCTTCTTGCAATCCCTTCTCAATCTGTTGGTGTGCAGTAGTAGCAAGCCCGAGCAGTCAGACCTGCGCTAACTGCGCATCTTCTTGTTGCTGGCAGTTTTGTAGGAGCTTTTTGGCTCTTAGTCCAACTTGATAAGCTTTTGCTTTTTCCTCTGTTTTTGTTAGTGCAGAGTCTTTCTTTCTCAAATAAACTTGTTACTCTGTTCTTGATAATTATGAATTTTTGCTAAAGCCGAACTTTCTAATGGTGTCTAAAAATAATTTCAAGACCAACAGTGTAACGTCTTTCTGTAATCATTAAATATGAGTAAACTGGCTAGATTAAAATAAGAACCAGGCCAATTAAAGCTCTGTTTGAGGATAGTGACGCTTGTAATTAAAGATGCACAGGAAATGTTTCTCTCTCCTTCCCCATCACTCTCCTCCCTTTTTTTTTTTTTTTCCCCCCCCCCCACAGGCTGACAAAAAGCAAAGGGAGGTAAAGCCTCTGTGAAGAACTGAATGCTCAAGTATGACAATGCTCACATTTCCCCACATTACAAAACCCTCTGGTGAGGTTTTTAGAATGCATTTCTGTGGAACTTCTGGTTTTGGAAGAACTAGTGCTTCCTGAGGAAAAGAATATTTTTCTTAACAAATCTTAAAAATGCACTATTTATTTTGGAGAGAGGATGCTGAGTGCCCTACTCAGTGTTTTGAGTGTGACTGCAAGTACTTGGCAGGATTCCTACTTGATGGTATCAGTAGCAGTCTGTGGAAGTCTTAATTTAAAAAATGAGAATGATTTACTTTTCTAATCAATTTTTACTGCTTGTTAACTGGGTGAGAAATGGTATTATGAACCATGTGCAGATGTCCTATAATCTTCAGCTGCAGCTTAAGGCAGAACACAAACACAGGGTCACAGGGCTGCCTGCAGAGATAGCCTGGATAGAGTTGCGCATGGAGAGGTAGAGAAGCCTGCCAGTGAGGGGGTTCTATCTACCTTGGTCTTCAATTCGATAGCTTTCTTCAAATAGGTATAATCCTAGTGAGTGTAGTGTGATTTTCTAAATGTGCTTTTATTTTTAAATGCAAGTATGTTACATTCATTTATAACCTAGTTTCTCAAGACAACAGTGTCAATAGAGAGTGTCTTCTTAAAATGAAAGTCTCTTTCTATCCATACAGGGGGAAGTATGAGCTCTTTTGAAATGTAGGTTATGAACATCAACTGGGCTACCTGGACTTGCTATTTCTTATTCTTCACTACCCTTTTAATTCTGGAATTCTTGCATTTAACCAACTGCTATCATGTAAACTGTCATATTTCTAGTAGCGTATCTATATGGGGAATTATAAAGCTATCCATTTGAAAGATTTTGGGGTTTTGACTCTTTCTGGTGTCACTTCCTTTTTTCCTGTTAGGTATACCCATGTAAGCATTCTTAAATTTTAACGCTGAATTTGATGCTGGAAGGAAGGGAATGGTATAAGATTCTTTCCAAAAGTAAATGCCTGTAAATTTGGATGCACAAAGGTCATATTCCTTATGTGATTGAGCTTGTAGAAACACTGAGAGTTTGTCCATTCTCAGTATTCAGCAGTGCTTGCTGCTCCCAAATAAGTCCAGAAGATGCAAAACAAAGGGATTCTGGTGTAACCAAGTGACTTTAAATGCTATTCCTGTAACTGTTTATTGAGATTTGTGTTTGTTTTTATTCAGTTTCCAGATTGATGGCACTTAATTATTAACTGAGAAATTTGGTTCTTGGGTCATGTTGTTTTTGGAGCCACTATTAGCAAGAACATCATTCCAAAAATTGGTACTATGATATCACGGCCTTCTCAAAGTATTGTTAATACAGTAGTTCTCCTGGCACAACTTGAGAGATTACTTCTAAATCCTTTCCCCAGTCAGCCACTGCTAAAGCTCTCCTTATACCTTTAAATATTGTTCACTTAATGAAATTCACAGTAGCAGAAGAACAGTGAGAGGTGGTGATGTAAAAATATATACCATCAGGCACAAATGTTTTATGAACTCATGTCATATGAAGCCTTGGGAAATCTTATACTCATGAATGCTTTTACAAATTATGTTTATCTTATACGTGCACAAGAACAAATTATATTTTTTTTAGTCTTCAGGGTATCTGAGAGTGGAACTACTCATACCGGTTCAGTCTGAGCTAAGAAATATATCAGTAGGGTTTGAGACTTTGCAAGGTCACTCCAAATGGGTAGGGTTCTATGAAATTTCTTGTTGAGACTTGAAAGCAGATGAAATTCAAGTAGCTTTATCCCTTTAGTGTGATGTGAATTTCTTACTAGTTCAGGACAAGTAAATAAAGAAAAAAAAGGCTTGTAGAAGTGTCACAGAAATGATTAAAATTTGCTTGTGGATTCTTCTGTTACAGAAAGAAAAATTATAGTTTTGGAAAAAGTAAAGTCGAGACCAATTACCTTCGGTTAAATTGGCACATTCCTTTTTCTTTCATGACAAAAAAAAAAACAAAACCTGTTAGAGTTGCATTCTATTAAATGACTTGTTTGGAAAATATGAGAATTAAGTATGTGAGTGAGTTACATGAAGCTTAGTTATAGTACATATTGGATACTTTCCAGCAGAAATGCCTCTATCCCTCCCAGCTGCAACTCAGGAACCTGTAAATCACAATATCCAATCATTCTCCACTTTGGAATTTTATCATCTTCTAGTTTTGGTGATGCCATGTTGGGGTGCCATTCTTTCCCTGAGGAGAATTTTTTTTTAGTTCTTCATGTTTCAAAACACAGGGAGATGATCACTGTGCTATAAGTCTTGGGAAGCATTTGTAAGCTTTTCTAGACTCAAAATTAGGTTTTGAGATTTTTCGTGGTAATTGCAAGGTCTGCTGTTTTGAGTACTGACAACAGAAGGAAAGTCATGCAGTTATGACTAACTTGCCATTTCCCAATAACTTTCCAAATAGATTCCAGTGGGTTTGTCCTGTCTTTCACAATGACTGTGAAGAGTATTCAAACGTACCCCTCATGTTGAAACACTGTTAGATTTAGGTTTCCCACACGCCAGCCAGTACTGTCTCCTAAGGAATCATCTGCAGGGCATTCTCAGACTGATGTGTGAGAACATGGCAGTTCAACCACTCCTGTTTCCCCTGTGTGGCTGCCAAACCAGTTGTTTTAACTATCTACTTTTCCCTTTTAATTTGTGCTATATTGGTTATTCACATGTGAGTACATAGATTCGTAGAACGACTTAGGTTGGAAGGGGCTTTAAAAATCATCTAGTTCCAACCCTCTGCCATGGGCTGGCTGCTCTCACCAGCTCAGGCTGCTCATGGCCCATCCAACCTTGAGCACCTCCAGGAATAGGGCACCCACTGCCCTGGGCAGCAGTGCCAGGGCCTCCCTGCCACCTGAGTTAAGAATTTCTACCTAAATTCTAATCTAAATGTCCCCTCTTTTAATTAAAACTGTTCTCCCTTGTACTATCACTGTCAGACTGTATAAGTAGTTGGCCACGTGTGGGCCACAGGTGACAGAAGCACTGAACACAAACTTGTTTAAACTGGGTATGTAATTTGAAATTTATAAGGGAAGCTGGGCTACGGGTGATGCTTTTATATGGTTTGAGGGGGATGAGGACAAGAGGAGATCTTATTTGCTTAATAGTTCATTCTAATGTTAGTGAATTGGCTTTGACTCAGGCTTAGTGATGACTAAATAGAGTTGCTGGGCAAAACTACAAAGCTGTACAGCCAAATCTAGTGTGTTAAAGCTAGAAATATTCTATATTGATAAGACTCTTCTTATTTGTCTGATTGGTTTTATTTAATATTCTTTGAAGTTTCTATAAAATAACAGACATTGGAGTAGTAATCACAGAATAATGGAAAATTTTCATTTCTGTAAAGTGTTTTAGGTGATGTATATTTCTTAGTTTGGTGATACATCTTTGAAATGCTAGGAGTCTTTATCAGTCTCAGATATTAAATGGAGAACATGCCCTTTAATAATAAGTATTGGTGAATAATAGGAGTAATAATACAGAAAACTATCTAGTTTATGCTCACAAAGCAGCGAGGAAAAAACAATGCTGCTACAGGTTGTACACAACTCTTGAAGATCCATTTCTACATTATTAAACTAAGCATGAGTCTAACTTAAAGTGCAATTTTAAAATAATTAATCTCAAATAAATACTTAGAAGCAGCATAATCTATGCAAATCTATGTAAATGGGTAGTTAGAATGTAATAGTAGTGAATGGACTACTCAAAATTTCATTAACTAAAAAGACTGAAGACCCTGTTTACCAAGAAAAAACATCCTTTTTCTATACCATTTGCTTTACGTTATTAATTTGAGAAGCTGATTGTTTTGGACCATTAATTATAATAATTAGAGACAGATTTAGTGAGCTTTATTGCAGTTTTCAACCAGACTAATAGTTGTGAAATCCGATTTTTATTAATATAAATGAAGTAAATTAAGAGCATGACACTACAAAGAGGAGGCAGAAATTTCAGGAACTTCCTTGATCCTCCCCAAATTCTATTAATTTAATGATAGTATGTTGTCCTTAGTAGCTTGCTTGCCCCGTTTCCTTTATTTTTTCTCTACTTGTAATGCTACAGTTCAGCCCAAATGTCTGTCTGAGGAGAAGATCATGTGCCACGCTCTTTAACCATGTTAACATGGCTTAATACTTTGATATTTGGCATAGATTGATATTTGGATAGAGAAGGAACAGAGCATACCAGCCATTGGTAGTTGTACAGTTTTACTTCATACATATTCTGCTCCTTCATTCACCCGGAGGCTGAGAGCTGGGATTACAGCACATCCAACATCTCACGTGTGCAGAGATTCCCACCCGCTGTGGTGCAACAGCACCTGCGAGGGCTGTGAGCGGAGGGCTGGGCAACAGATACACAGCAATGTGTCCATGCTGCTCACAGGTAGGGGAGCGAATTTGCAGTCGGCTGAAGATGTGAAAGTTATATATGTCCATTTCTGGCTTTGCCTTACGGGGAAAGTGGTGAGTGACGGAGCAGTGGAGGGGACAGAAGTTTTCCCACGCTCTAAATGTTTTATATTTTTCCTTTCCTGAGGCTTTGGGAGTCTGGGTGTTCCCATCTGGGCCTCACGTCAGATTAACGCTCGGTTTTAATGAGATGTTCCCATGTCTGGATTTCTGCTAACCTTCCTCTGGGCTTTTGGCACAAGATCTGCCAGTCTGTGTCTTCTCGTGTGCACGTGAAACAGATCTTTCTGGGGGCTTTATTGGCCTTGCACGCTGAAGTACCTTCTTTTAGAGCTGTATGAGAAGTTAGGGCAAAAAATTCAACTTTCTGAAAGATTAAATCAGTTCCTCGTTAAAAACCTAATGTTTCAATGCTTTCTGAAGTACCCGATTCATCTTACAGCCTGCTCAGGGCTCCGGGATTCAAATACTAGTCTTTCTTTGTCAAAATTCTTTCTTTCTCTTTTCATTAGCGATAACGTAATGTGAGTTTCACAAGGTTAGAAGACACCTGATGCCTGAAGAAACTAAACTAAACTGAACTGGGAATCTATGGGTACATGTAGCAGCTGGGGAAATGTGCGTGCACATTCATGTCTCTTTTCCTGCTTCATCCAAGAATCACTGCCCAAACTGATGCACAAGTTCTAAAAAGCTGTCAGCTATTTATGCCTCAAAGGCTTTTTTTTTTTTAAATGCCCTTTCTCCCTCAAGGAAATGGAGGACTCTTTGTTGACAGGGTGGTTCCTGGCCTCTTTTCACCTTTTTATTTTGAATACACGCTTAGCTCTATATTGAGAATCACACTACAGATCTAAATACAAGTAGAAAGCTTTAGAGCTCACTTGAGAAAAAGGGTGTAAGGAAGTAAGTCAGTGACTGCCATATTCATGGCATTTGAATAACTATTTTTCCTGATGTAAAATACTAGACGGCTGTAGTAAAGAAAACTTCCTATCCAATCGGGTCTCCTCCTTTTAAATCACCTGACAAAATATCATTAAGAATCTGTGTGCTGTGCTCTTCAGTTGCTCCCCAGCAGCTTTTCACAGAGCAGGTTTGGAAACAAGTCTGCCTTTCCACTGGGCGCTGCCTTAGGGGAGGTGGTTCCAGCTGTGCCTCCCTCTGTGTGAGTAAGGCAGGCCTGTTTGTGGCCATGGGTTCTACCCTACTGAGCATGCCTTCACATGCAACCTTTTCATACCTTTTTGGATCTTCTTAAAAGAAATAAATACCTGTACTTGACCTACTTGTCTATGTAATTATTTCACTTTGCGAAGGGTGTATGCACATTCTGTTCTCATCTCCATATTTTTTTTCCACTTTGGCAATCGTTTCGTGAGTTGTTAAAAATACCATCTGGTTAGTAATGGGAACTTGGGTTTAGTTTCTCTTGTTACAATTACTGGCCAGAACAATGGAGGCAGAAATCAGACAACTGCTTTGTGGAGTCAAAGTTTGGTCACTGCTTCCTCAGAAATCCTGCTGGATTAATTTAGGTCTTAATGGCAATTAGTAAGGCAAACTGAGAAGTGCTGAAAGTGAGCAAATGTCAGTGGTTCTTGGTTGTGGTTGAAGTTGCACCTGTTTCTCAACTGTCAAAACGACGTGCTTCAGCATCTTGTAAGTTATTAATTTTGGGAGACTTAGGAGATTCAATGGCCAATTGTTTTTTTTTTTTTTCTTTTGTATCATGCCAGTTTTACTTGTGTGTTTCTTCTTTCCTGGTTCTAAAACAGCATTATGCTTTACATCTCCAAAGCTTGCAAGTGACTATTTCTGAATCATATTGCATCGCAGTAGATTTAAACAGTGAGAATGTAGTTCTGTAACATCTTCTATACTTTGTGATCCAACAAATTTTCTAGGCAGGCTACATCTGAGGCTTAGGTTTTTCTTTGAGCACATTGGGTCATTTGGTGCTCATTCCTGTCTTAGGACTAATATTCTTAACGTACTGAACAGTCAAGCCCTTAATATGATTAATACTCAGTAAATATATTCAGTTGGGAAGTGTAAGGCTTTTTATTTTGATTTCTTTGTGGTAAAACTTGTCCTTTTCACTTGCAGGTTACGTGCTTCATACCATGAGGAAAAAAAAATTCTTATTATTGCTGTGATTATACAAATCACTGTAAATCTCTATAGAAAGTTGAGAGCAGACTATAAACGTAATAAAAATTCAGTATGAAAGTTTTAAACTTGGATATAGTAAATTTTTTGCGATTCTAATATACGCAGAGGACAAATGCATCAAAATAGAACTACTATGTAGGTATGTAAAATACTATACAGATTCTAATGATATCTGGTGATTTGGTTATGGTATTTTTGACCCTGGTGCTTTGCTTCACATTTTTCTTCTAAATGCTGCTTTCATCAAGTTGCTCCAATATATTCTTTGCTCTGTTTTTGAAAGTGTCGCTTTGCCCCTTGGCTATCATAGGGAAACAGCTTTGATTTAAGATATGAGCTTTGCTATTAACATCAAGTGGCTGCATAACAACTATGAATCATTTTTATGAATGTGTTCTGACTAAATCACAGGACACATTAGGTGTGGATGAATGGATATTTGAGAAAGTGATATAGGTAATAGGCTGTCTTCTAAGATAATGGAAAAGTTTTCACCTTCACTTTTCTTTCCATGCTTGCCCTAGAAGTGGTGGCTTTCTAATATAAATAGTTGGAAACACACAGCTGAAAATGAGTGTCTTTTTAAACCCAGCCATATTCACAAGAATGATTCATGTGATTGAGTGGTAATTATTCACAATTGAGACTTTTGTGGCAGAGCATTTTATCAGATAAAAGCAAATGAAAGTTTTGTTGTGGGTTTTCATTGTTGTTTTTTTTCTGCTCAAGTTGGAAGTGTTCTTGTATCTGATGGCCCAAATGTCCTCTTCAAGAAGACATAAATTTATTGTAGTGAATTGCACAGGAATGTGCAGAAAAAAATGTACCCTGACTTTTTCTTGTGCCAGAAAAGCCACTTAAATAGTAAGCATTCCTTCTATGTATTATCTATGGGTAGAAAGGTATTTAATTTTATCTGTATTGTTGGTGTATTTATTTAGTTTTTGTTCTATTCCTCTATAGAAGAATCTAGAGGTGTAAACAAACTGTTTCTTGGCCAACTCGTATCTTTTAACCCAAGAAACTCTTTAAATGAGCTAGTTTAATCTGCTCTTATTGATATTTTTTTGCTATGCTCAGATTTTTTGTAGCTACTCTCTAAATGCTAATCTTAGTTTGATAAAGTTTTCAATTTATTTGCTACAAAGATTGCTTATTTAAAAAGAAAACAGAAAACAAGTCTGAACTTTAGCTGCCTGAAGAAATATTCTCATTAGAAGCACATATTCGGGCTGATTGAGCAGATAGTGATGGTGATGATAATAATTGCATTGCAGTAATGCCTTGGGATCTTAGCTGTGAATGAGATTCTCATTTGTGTAGATATAGAGCTAAGATCAGATTCAAGCCTGAAAAGATTCAAAAGCAGATGTAAAATGTAAAACATAAGAGCTTGAATAAGAGTCCTCCATTTTTTGGTGGAAGTACAGTTGTGTGGCAGATGTTTAAGAAACCACCAGTAATAATAATAATTAAAAATATTAGTCTGTCAGGATAGAAGAAGCAGAGCACTCATGAAATGCTGTCGTTCAAGAATATAGCACGTTCTTCCCTTATGTTTGTGGTAAGTTGTTAATAAAGAAGGGAAATAATAATGCAGGTGTCATCTGTAGCAATGCACAGGGTGCAGGTAAGAAGCAGGGAGCACATACACATGTTTGAAGGATGAATTGAGGTTTATACCAAGCTATTCCTTTTACAGTCAAGCAGATGTCAGTGGACTTGCTTTACAGGATATTATGATATATGAAACGGAAGGCTTTTGAGTAGTAAAAATTACTCCTGTCAGTTTGTCTTTGCGTATGGCACTTTGATATATCATTCACAACTTAATTATATTGTCATAGTTGGGAGATTAAAACAAAAACCAGGTTGACTAGTGCTGAAATCTCTCTCTGAAATAATGCCTGGTAGGTGAAAGGGGGAAGAAATCCATAAAATCTCTATAAGATTCCATTATAATGTATTGTACCATCAATAATAGGTTCCTTCCATGATGCAGTTTCACAAACTGAAGCTAGAGAGATTCATCAGCTATCACTCAATACACGGGAGCAGAAACAACTATTATCAGCCATACCAGGAAGAAAAAAAAAAAAAGAGGGAATTGTCCTTTGTGCAAGACTTGACATGATTGAGCCAAAACCAACTGGAGTTCAGGAAATGGAACAAAGAAGCAAATTGGTCAGTGCAGGTTTGCAGGCTTGACTGCAGCAAAAGGTTTGATAACCTCATTCAGGATGTCTTTGTTGTTCCCTGCCCAGAAAGGGGGACAGTTACCTGGTACACAGTGGCTGCATCTGTTGGCAGTGCAGTCCCAACCAGGCAGAAATTTTGGGAGACTGAGCTGGGCTTGATTTGTTACCAAGGAGATGTGTGGCTTTGTGTTTGCCTGTTAAAGGGAGAGTTGAAAATAACAAACCAAACTCTCTCATGTAAACAAATTGCAGTGTGTCATTTAGGCGTACAGATTTGTGGCTTAGTTATTATCAACACCATTGACTAAAGCAAAACCAGTCCAAATGCAAAGGTGATTTGTGTTCTCAAGCTCTTATTTACGCTTGTGTCATTTATCTGTTTTAAACGAGGTGCTCTGAAGCTGATATTGGAAGCAAAGTGCAGATGGGTGCCTGATAAAGATGTACGTGATAGTCAAAATAACTGCGCACTGAAATGAATGTTAAGATGTATTTGGCATATTAATACTTTAACTTCAGTTTCTGGATGATGCTGTAATGCAAATACATACTTCATGTAATAATAAGTTACTCTCAGATCCAGCTACAAAGTAAAATTTTACTGCCGGTAGAATGAACGTAATTTAGGATTAGGTTAACACAGCCGTTGCCTTTATGTTGCATGTTTCCTATATGTGGATTCAAATGACCAGCTAGACACACGTTTTGTGTAACAGCTTCCTGCTGTGGTTGTGTCTGTGGTTGCTTGCCAAAGTGGCAGCTTTGAAGGCAGAGGAAGGTTGTTTATCTTTGAACTTTGGGATGAGAAAGTAAAGGTGTGGGCAGTCGAAGGCGCAGGTGACAAAGCGAAGCGTTAGGTAAGTAGTAGGAATGGCCACTGGGTAAATTTTTCACAGAAAGCAATTGCTTCCAAACATTGTGGAACTGTTTCTGTGGAGGCCAAGGTAGAGCTGCTCCATATTCACCTGCCTGGGGATGTGGCACATGCTGACAGTGCACTTTACCTATGTACAAGCAAGGAGATCAGTGAAACATCAAAAAGTAGTTCACACATAACATTGTCTTTACTTACTTTACTTATAAAAGATTAGGTCATCTGTCATAAATTATTAATCTGTCTGTACCAGTTTAGTGCTTCTGCCTTCTGTTCTGTGTTTTAGCTTAATGAATTGCTATTGCTTCTTTCACATATTGAAAATCTATTTAATAAAATGAAAGAAAGAGAGGAAAAAAAAGGGGGGGAAAACCCTACATGATTCCATGCATACTTGACAGTAGTGAAATGGTTTGTACCCAGTGTTATCAAATACTTGCTTTGCTAAAACAATTTATTTTCATATATGTGAAGTACTTGTACAATTTATGTGAATCACTCTTTACCCATTTTATGGGTTTGGAAAGCCAAAATCCTTTGATACGCTGTAATGTTTGGAGAAGGAGTTGGTGAACTGGTAGATTGCCACAGATCACTTCTAAGCAGCGTGGGACGCACGTAGGTGAGAACACCCTAGGAAAGCTTCTGATCCAAGTCAGAAAACAAACTTTCAGCATGCAGAAAACCAAGATTTTGGTGTTCTAGGAAAATAAGCATATTTCCCATGCTGAATCTACAGTTTATGAGAGGGTAGACATAATTTGGTACTTTGTATATAAGTTGGGAACGTGGTATGTCTAGGAGTTCTTTTCCTCTTTAATTAGAAGTAACCTGCTGCCCTGAAGATATCATGTAAGTTCATGTAAAATGTATTTAGTGATTGTTGTGCTTTGGGTTCATTAAAGCAAGCATTTGCATATTTTTTTCCAGTACATCTAGAAAATTGTTGAGAATAACGATCTTTTTTTGATGAGCTTTTCACATGTTCTTATCTATTTTAATTACCTGCTCATCAGAAAAAAAAAATTGTCAGAAAATACAGATTTTCTGTATACATGTCAGAGATGGTCTTTTCTATTGAAAAACATAACAAACATGTTTAGGATGCTAATGAATAATATTGTAATTATGAAATTGCTTGGCTTGACCCCATGATACTATTGCCTCTTGGCTGAGCTTTGTCCATCTGACACAGATATAATAAAAACAGTAAATGCTATTTGTTTTTAATTTATTTTTTGATGCATGGGTAATTTGCTTTTTAAAAAAGGAGGAGGTGGAGTCCAATGCTGTGTACTGATGGTTGGCATGGTCATATCTTTGTTCTTTTAGAAAAGCATTCACTGGGCATGAGACCAGAAGCAACAGCTTACCTACTATTAATCTCGCTGTGGAGTATTTAATCTTCTGCTTTTGGAGGAATTTGCTAATACAGTGGTTCGCCTGAGTAACCAAGGTCATCTAAAGAAAAATGAACAGATTTATTTATCTGTAGCAGGTGGTTGAGATTTTCCCTTACTCTCTCTGTATATATTATATTTTATACATACTATATTCAGAATGTGGTGTGACAGCATGAAATTCACTTGATTTGTAACTTTGTTTTGCTTTTTTTTTTTTTCCCAGAAGCCTCCTGCTATGTATGTAATTTAAGGGGATGAGTTATTTAAAGCATTCCTAATTGTGGATTGCATTCGGCTTCGGTGCTCACTGAAACATCCTGCATGCAGAAAACAGTTTTGTGTGATGCAGTAATGTTAGCAGTAGTCAAAAAAGCCCACCCAAGGCTGTTCCTGAGGGGTGGTTATCAGCTTATGATATTTTGTTACTTGTTCCTATGAGTTCTACGTCATGGCATAGTATCCCTTTTGAGGTGAAGAGGTTCTTTATCCTCAGCCTGTAGTTTAGTTGTTTAGTTTTTCCGAATCCTTGAAGATAAATAACTTCCTGAGTAATAAGAAGATGAGTTCATGTATTACTTCACAAGGAATGTATTTGCTTGTTTTGATAAATGAAGTATTTCTACTAGAAAAGACATCAGAGGAAGAATTTAGATTTACTCTTTAGTATAAACTAGAGACAGTAGACATTTCTGTTGCCAACTGGCTGAATAAGGAGTGTGGACTCATTCTTGGGTTTGCACCTAAACCTTTTGGTGAGCAGATAGACCGGCCTAATTTTCCTCTTGGGAAATAGAAGTAGTAATGCTTTCTCAGAGCAAACCTGATTCTTAAGAATGTTGCACATATTAAAAATAAAAATAAATTGTAGTCTGAATGCACTTGTAAATTACAGCAGAGTCGTTACAGTGAATTAGTGCACTGTAAAACATGGCTACTTAGTGGTTTGGGAAGAATTTTTTGTACATGCCTTACGTGAAGGATACTATAACATTAATCAGATTTATTTGAAAGCTGTTATTCGATTTTGTGTGCTCTGTGCGAAATGGTAACGTACCCTTAGCAGTGATTACTCAGAAATCCTGCAATTATTCAAAGAATAACCTCATGATTAGAAGTATTGACTGTATTATCCTGTGTTATTACAACAGTATGGAAGCATTTCATAATAACAAGGGATTTAATTGGTACAAGGACTTATTTGCAGAATACTAAACACATTCGTAAGTGAGGCATTTGAATTGTGCATTACAGGCACCAAGAGTATTATCAGCTAATTAGATGCTGGAGAGGCATATGTCCTATTCACTAAGGCTGCTCGACTTTCCAACTCGGTGTTTTTCAGTATTAGAATGGCTGGAATGTTGACTATAAGTTTCCATGTGACTACGTTAGTTTTGTTACCTTCTGTGAGCAGTTTCTAAAGCATACTTTTAAGCAGTTTTCAGGGAACAGTACATGATTAAGTTTTGCAATGAAACTACTGATCTGTATCTAGAAAATTCTGTTGAAACGTTTGTATCAGTAACAGAAGGGAATAAATATTTAATCTGTTTCCAGGAAAAGCTGCTTTTTAAACTAACAGCAGATGTATTTTGTCAGGTGGTGGGAAAGCACAAATGCATGTTGACTCAACCAGGTAAAGGAGGAGACACATTAATGGGAGTTTGATACCCTGGGGAGTTCTTCATTATGAACCTGCCAGTTCTAAATTCCATCTGTAACCTGCTAAATGTGACAGTTTAAGCTTTATTGTCGCCCATAAACCTTTACAGAAGGAGGATTTCCTCTGAAATCTGGTCCATTTCTTACACATCTGTTAATTATGCCTACTGATTTGTTGTGCTAGTCTGCGATTCCTTCTAGGCCAGTGTTTTCTGTGGGTTTTAACTCTGATATTTTAACCTGTTTCCTTGCATTTCCTCAGTTTTCCTTGCAGAATTGGCAGTCCACATAAATAAGTTCTCGCTTACTCAAACCTTTGGCTTATGACCAGACAGCTATCAAAACCATGCATTCGCTGGTATGCTGCTGGAGTTATCTCCTAGTTAGGGGGAGAATTTTTTTTTTTAAGGACTTAAACGTTCTATCATATAAGTGTGGTGTTGAAAGTAGATAAAAGTGTATTATTAATGCTTCACAGAGAAGGAAAGCTGTTACTAAGCAAGACAGAGTAGTTTGTAATTTTGGGGCCTATTTTTATTGTTATTTTTTTAGCCTTAGTACAAGGGCTAGATGTGATGGTCATTGTCCAGGACAGCACTGAGTCCTTGTCCTTTTTGGAGGGAAGGAGGAACAGATGTTTTGGCCGATATGGAGGAGTCTGGGTGAGCTGGCTGGAGAGACACCCTTCTCTCATCCTGTTTGATCGAGGCTTGGTTTGATGAAGCTGATGGGGTAGTCCTTTAATTTCCCATACCCTGCTTGCAGATGTCTTTTTAACCAGCAGACCGAGTTGAATGTAGGAAGTGCTGATGGAGAGACAAATTCACACACACTGCAGAGGATAAATGAATGGCAGCGTTAGGCTGCTCTGCAGGTAGATCTCACTGTGAAAAGATCTTAAAAGTTTTTCTTTTTTTTTATATGTTCTTTCAGCCCTTGGTGTGCCAACCTTTCAGGGCATTATGAAACAATTTACATATCTAATATCTTTAATGTGTGTGTACAGTATAATGTTAAAGATAGAAGGTTATTAACTGCAGTAAAGAATTCTATATCTGTTTTGCATAGGACTATTTAGCTGATTATTCTTAAACCCAGATGTTTTATGAGTTTTTGATGAGTGTGTAGAGTGTTTTATTTGTGGTATTAATCAGAATTACATTCTTCTAAGATACAAGTGCATTCCATCCTTCATTAAACAATATAAAAGCACACTGTGTAGCATTTTATGATTCAGCAGACTTTTGTTTCTTTCTTTGAGAAAAGAATTTCATATAGGGAGAGGTACAACTGTCTGTCCTATATGTTGCTAATCTAGAACAGCCATATTTAGAAGGGAAAAACATCATGCAGACCTCAGCTTATCACTAGGAAGTAAGCCCAAGACCAGTATGTTTTCACTGTTTTGATGGAAGAGGCTATTAAGTGGTAGTACGTGAGAGAGTTTTAAAAGAAATTGATTTGCTTTCTAACAGTGTCT
Source organism: Meleagris gallopavo (assembly GCF_905368555.1). Lineage (NCBI taxonomy): Eukaryota > Metazoa > Chordata > Aves > Galliformes > Phasianidae > Meleagris > Meleagris gallopavo. Next base: position 17,966,211 of record NC_139414.1, on the reverse strand, counting down.
TCTTGCTTGAGTAAGGGTTTAATCATATTGGTGGGAAACAAAATTGATCAACCTTTAACATCAGATGGTACAGAAATAGTGATTAGAAACCATTTGCCTACAGTTTAGAAGACAGAAATTTAGATTAAGCACAACAGAAACATTAATTTAATCTAATTCTGTTGAAGTCATGGGGAAAATCTGCTGCTGTAAAATTAATCTTTCTTCTCATTTGCAGTTATCAGAGAAGTACAATAATGCTACTAATTCTACTGCAAAAGTCACCACTCTGCAAATCCACAGGGCTTATGCTCTGCCATCTCTCACCTTGTTGTATGATCTGTGCTGTGTAGACATCTGTATGTATGTTTTACATATGTGTACTCACATAGTGCATAGGAGTTGCGCCTTTTGTACTGGCAGGTTCTTCTGTTGTTTACTTCAGGCTATGCTTGGCACAATTCCTGGGATGGCAGCAGTGTATCTGACAGGTCATGCACATGCTAGGATTTTATCACTGGGGGTTAGCAGAAAAGCACTAATAGTCTATATTTATACAAATACAAATTTGAATTAACTTAACTTGAAGAGGACAAAATTAATTTTTCCTTGCATTTTATGAGTGAGGAGCAGGTGATGGGGCGGTTATCATTGCTCAGTTATGCAAGTAATGTATTAATTATCTGTGATAACTTCATCATGTGTCTGAGGTCCACCTGCACTGTCTGACTAAACAGCTTCATTAGTGTTTGCAGAATGCTGCCCATACTTGCATACAAACGTGATTTCTTAAGGTCAGATTCATGATAGATTACTGTACCTGTGTATGTAGATATCAGGGCAAGGAAAAGCTAGGCAACACTAGCACATTTTATAATGCTGTTTCTTTGGAAACTGAGTACTTCTGTGTTTGAGGGGAAGCTGCATTACAATACAAGTGGTGCAGGGGAGTAATCCTGTACTGGTGTGACTTGCTGATACCAAGGCTTTCTGTTGATGATGTCTGTCATCCGACTGAACAGAAGACCTTTATTATGCATCTGGTTTGATGATTCAAATCCATGAAGATCTTGCTATCTGCTAGCTGTGCTATGCAGTGCTTTCAGATAACGCACTGATGTGTGGCTTTGTCAGAAAAATGTATCTCCAAAAAAGTATATTGCCATGATAAAACAGTGCTGTTCTTTATCTATGGATTGCATTAATTCCAGAATTCAGTTTAAGGGAAACAAGCTATCTCATTGTTCTCATCTACAAGAAAGATATCAATGTGTCAGACTAATTAATCTTAAAAAAACTTCCAGTCAAATACAATGCGTTTACTCCAGTGGGAGCACACAGTACTTCTAAAGGTCACCATTTAGCTACACACCTCCTTTTGTTATACTTTCTCAAAAAAAAAAAAAAAAAAAAAGGTGAGAGGAGGCTGAGAGGTGAGAACTCGGTTCTCTCTAATGCTTCACATAGCCTTTATCATTGTATTGATCTTGGTGGTCTTGCCTTGCATGAAAGAAGAGTTCGTGCTGCTTCAGAAGCATTTATGTTGGCTGTTAGTTAATTATTTTTATTTGCCTTATGGGTACTCTGTGGAATATTTATTAAAATTATTCAGGGAATAGTAAATACAATCTGTCTTTATAAGCAGTAGAGCAGGAAGGATAGCTCCTCTCCAAGAAGGCTGTGTGGATACAGTGAGCACAGTGTTGACTCCAAAAAGATTTCTTTCTGAGCAGTCATCCTGATGTCTGATTCAACACATCTGAATTCTTAAGTGCAGGTAGAACTTGGTATTTGATTTATAAAACATTTGGGGGGGCTTTGCTCTATAATAAATGGTTAAAATTGGACAGAGTCTAGTTGGAGGCCTGTAGCTAGCTGTGTGCCCCAGGGGTCCTTACTGGGTCTGATTTTGTTCAAAGTCGTCAGTGACCTGGATGAAGGAATAGAGTTGTACCCTCAGCAAGTTTGCTGATAATACAAAGCTGGGGTGCATAGCAGAAGGCTCTGCTGCCATCCAGCGAGACCTGGACGTGCTGAGAGTTGGTGAGGAATGTGATGAGGTTCACCAAGAGCAAGTGTGGGGTCTTGCACCTCGGGGGGAATAACCACGTGGATCAGTACGGGACTAGATGATCTCCAGAGGTCCCTTCCAACCCCTACAGTTCTGTGATTCTGTGATAACAGAAAATAAATATTGGAATTGTTCTGCATATTCCTAATAAGCTCATATTAGAAAGTCTCTAGGAAAACAATCATTTCAAAAAGAAAAAGAGAATCTAAAATATAATGCTTTACACGGGGACATTCTCAAAGCACATCAAACTCAAAGCTTTCAAATTTCATCTCCGATCAGGCATCTTTTATTGCTGCATTGTAAGGAGTTAAGTATCTTTTCTCAAGTAGACTATAATTCTTCATCATGTAGTATGCTACGTTGCTTTAGGAGGTAACTAGAAAATGAATTTTTTTATTACTGATCCCGAAGCAGTGCCCAGAAACTCATAGGTTCCATAAGCTTTTCTAATGACCTATTAAAATCTTGCTAACCATGATAGATTGCAGGATGCTGTGTTTTACATCACGATCTTCATCTGTACTAAAATTTAAGTTCTTGTTTCCATAACTGAATATTAAATTTACTACATTCTTTGGTAAACTCAATCCTTAGCAAATACAGATCTGGATTTTATTTGCTTCAGATGCTGATCTTGCCCAAAGTGTATATCCTTGCTATGGGTCTTTCCCAGGAAATTCAGGTGACTCTGCCATGTTGTGCTGACTGTGCAATTAATGGACCCTACCTCTAGATAGGATTGGAAATATCCTAGTGAATTTAGAGCAGAAGTACGAGCTCTTAGGGATTAGAGGGAGAAACAGAGAGACAAAGTTGGTATTTTTCTTGCTCTCCTCTTCACTGCATTTCATCACATTAGTTGTTTATTATAAATATGGCACCAGAAGTATGATTTACAAGTCAGCAAGCATATTTCTTCATAACCAAGTGTAATACAGAAGTGTTTTGGTGCTGGATTTTCATGTTTTTAATGTTTTGTTTTTTCAAACTATCTTTAAACTATCCTTGACATATAAAGAGCATATCTTTTCATAAATACCTTTCCAACTAATTCTTAAATATATACGTATATATATAAAAAAAAACAGTAGGTTATAACAGGTAAATAACATCATCTAATAAACCTGGTAGATTAGCCTAGTTGATTTGCCTCCTGCTTTTCAGAGAAAAAAATTGGACTTTGCAACATACTAAAGCCTACAGTGTGACTTTGATCCTGCAGATACCACAACTGAAATCTGCGTAAAAGCTGAGCTGCTAATGGCAGCCAGCTGTAGGAGATGCTTTCTGTACCAGGGCAGGATTAGAATTCTGTGGCAAACTTCTCAATGTGGGCCATCAGCTGAGAGGAATGTAAAAGGTATGAAATAGCTTTTACTCATTTCTTGTGTGTTTTCTCTTGAGAACACAAAGGCAAACATTGCTGAGAAAATAAATGGAGAAGAGACGCTGGAGATAAGAGTGCAGTAATGGAAATGGGGCATAAGAAAGATAATGAGTCCCTACTATTTTGTTGCTTTCTTGCTTCTACCTCTGGTTTGTGATTTTTGCATCTTTTCATTTTTTCCGGGTTTATTATTTTTCTTTTCTGTTGTAGTGAGCAGCACCCTAGGCAAGACAGTTTGTTGGGTACATCAGGCAGCACAGCTGTTTCGGTAGTTCAGATTGGGAAGCAAGTTTAGGTGAGATGAGATGGTGAGGCCTCAGCTGCATGCAGTAAGGCCAATCGCTGCAATAAGTGTTAAAAAGACTCATCGGCGGTGGTAGTAGGTGCTCTTTGGAGACACCCCACCTCCGCATTTGTTTTAGGTTATCAGTCATCCCTAGTATTGGGCTCGTCAGTTAGCACCAGCCCTCCCAGATGCATGACAAGGAACTGGAAAGGCTCCTTCACGTTATAGCCTCTTTTGTCACTGTCAGGTTAGGTACAGAAAACATCCATCAGTGTCATCGGTGAGAAGAAGTTGTGCTGTCTCTGTCAAAATCTGGTGCTCCTCATTAGTGGATTTTTTGTTGTTGTATTCCCATACTCCCCAAGGAACCATGGGATCACTTGTCTGACACCACTGGCTTCCAGGGATGTAGGTTATAGCTTCCTCTGAAAGCTGCAATGCCTGATGTTCACTCTCCATGAGCAGTGTCCTCAGAAATCAGAAAGCTCCTTCCTAGCTGAGCTTATTTTCCTAAGAAATGGATGTGTAAGTCTTTTTGCTACCTTGCATTCCTTTGTAGCTGAAGTAAAATGTGCTGGCAAATGCTGCTTTAATTTTTGTGTGGGCAGCTGTTTCATTTATGTAAGTATTACTCCTTTTGAGAAATTGCTAGAAGATATAAAAATTTAAGTTCTCTGCTGGAACGTAATTCTGGTGTTCATAAAAGATTGTGTCTTCCAACCTCTGTCAGCATGCGATGCCTGTCACATGCTCGAGCTGTCTTGCTGATGTTCTTACAAATCTAGCTGCTCCGCAGGCACCAGTTGACAGCAAGGAGTCAATTGCTAACAAAGTGCATTAAAAAATAGATAAAAAGGGAAATTTAAAGCCTCCAACAGTTGGGCCTGTTCCTAGAAACCTGCAAAAATAGTGGCAGTGTGCTTAATGACGTCACATGTCAAATCCCAAAGCGTCTTTTAAGCAGACTTTGGCAAAAGAAACACGACAGTATCTCAGTTTGGGGTGTTTGAACTGACTTCCCACCCTGTCAGTGCGCTGGATAAATGTTCCTCCAGCTTTGCAGGACTGCTGGAGGCAGCCAGCAGCTCCCCTCATCTCCAGTCCCTCCCTTGCTTGTAGTTCAGGGCCCTCGAAATCGATTTCAGTGGCGTTTCCTCTCCGGTTGCATTTCTTCACTCCTGCGTGTTCTGTACAGTGCTACCATTTCAGGTGTTTCTCCAGACAGAATATATGCAAAATGTAAATGCAAGTACACCCATCTGTACCCAATCCAACTGTATCCATTTCTGTTACCTGTTGGTTTGTTTTTTTTTCAGCCTGGTTCAGACCTTAAGGTCTATGCAAACAGTATTTCTGTTGTATTGGGGACTAAAAGCAACTTTGTTTGAACTTTCTGGATGGCAAATGTTGTGATGCTTTATGAAGTACGAAGTGCCTGACGGTCTGTGTTAAAAGCAGGTTTGAAGGCTTATTGTTTCTGAGGTTGTCTTCCCTGACTAAAGGACAATGTTACTGAACACTTGAAAGAGTTAAACTGGTAGCTGTGTTCCTGGAGATGTCTTATTCCTATTAGCTATTTCATTATATAGTGGCTATTTATATAATTAATATTTGCAGTGTTAAGTGTCATTGTATCCAGGCTTTATGTACAAGTACTAACTTTTACTGAAAAAGGGACCTATATACCAGAGTATTTCACAGAATCACAGAATTGTAGGGGTTGGAAGGGACCTCTAGAGATCATCGAGACCAACCCCCCTGCCAAAGCAGGTTCCCTACACCAGGTCGCACAGGTAGGCGTCCAGGCGAGACTTGAATATCTCCAGAGAAGGAGACTCCACAACCTCCCTGGGCAGCCTGTTCCAGTGCTCCGTCACCTCACCGTGAAGAAGTTCTTACGCACATTCGTGCGAAACTTCCTGTGCTGCAGCTTATGTCCGTTTCCCCTCGTCCTGTCTCCACGTACCACTGAAAAGAGACTGGCCTCACCGCTATGGCCGCCACACCTCAGATATTTATAAACCTGGATCAGGTCCCCTCTCAGTCGTCTTTTCTCAAGGCTAAACAGACCCAGTTCACTTAGCCTTTCTTCATAGGGGAGATGCTCCAGGCCCTTCACCATCTTTGTGGCCCTCCGCTGGACTCTTTCCAAGAGATCCCTGTCTTTTTTGTACTGGGAAGCCCAGAACTGGACACAGTACTCCAGATGAGGTCTTACCAGGGCAGAGTAGAGGGGGAGAATCACCTCCCTCGGCCTGCTGGACACGCTCTTCTTAATGCACCCCAGAATGCCATTGGCCTTTTTGGCCACGAGGGCACACTGCTGGCTCATGGCCAACCTGTCGTCCACCAGGAGGCCCAGGTCCCTCTCTGCAGAGCTCCTCTCCAGCAGCTCATCCCCCAGCCTGTATTGGTGCATGCAATTATTCCTCCCTAGGTGTAAGACCCTACACTTGCTTTTGTTGAACCTCATCCGGTTTCTTACTGCCCAGCCCTCCAGCCTGTCCAGGTCTCGCTGAATGGCAGCACAGCCTTCAGGCGTGTCAGCCAATCCTCCCAACTTCGTATCATCAGCAAACTTGCTGAGGGTGGCCGCTATCCCCTCATCAAGGTCATTGATGAAGATGTTGAACAAGACCGGACCCAGCACAGACCCCTGGGGGACACCACTGGTCACAGGTCTCCAGCCAGACTCTGCACCACCAACGACAACCCTCTGCGCTCTGCCAGTCAGCCAGTTCTCAACCCACCTCACTATCCACTCATCTATCCCACACTTCCTCAGCTTTGTTATAAGGATGTCGTGGGAGATAGTATCAAACGCCTTTCTAAAATCAAGGTAGACTACATCTACCGCTCTTCCCCCATCCACCCAGCATGTGACAGCATCATAGAAGGCCACCAAGTTGGTCGAGCACGACCTCCCCAAGGTAGGGGATTTTGTAGGTATTTACCTACAAAATGTAGACAATTTCTTTGTGACTTTCTCACAAGGAGAGATGAAGCTGAATGCATTGTTTTCTTTTCTGTCTGCTGCAACTGTTGTATATAACTCCAGTTGCCAGACAACAACTCTTTCCCATGGCTTACTATCTGCATGAAAAATCAGCTAGCAGTTTCTTTCGCAGTGGGTTTGATTTTATACTGATCAGTATTGGAGTGGTATTACAGCTTGCAAATGTTTCAGAGTCAACTTTAATGTAATTTTTATACTATGCAAGAGTGAAGCTGCAGTCTGAAATATCTTTACATCATAAGTGGTTCTAAATGAAAGTACTTGCAGATTATTTCCATCACATTTATGGAGGAAAGAATCTATTTCTGCCCAAATAATACTTAAGTCCATTACCTTAGAAGAAAACAGTCCTTTCAAGTTTTAGCATCTGGGTGATGCTGAACTTCAGTGGCATTGATAGGTAGGGGGAAGTGTTGGAGAACAAAGCCACCTTCAGGAGAAACCTCTCTTGGAGCAAGCCTTGGAGTCCCACTGATGCGTGTGTGTACCCATGTTCAGAGGAAGCTGACCGAACCAGTCCTTGAAGAAGTGACCAAGCCATAGAGGCCCAATTAGAAATTTGCTCATGCCAACATTTTTGAGTTGGTGGGAGAAGGTAAAATCTGTGTGCGCTTATCTATTTACTGCTATACTGTTAAATAAAGTTATTGGCCAGGGAATTTCAAGTAGACTGGTTTATATTCTGAGAGTGAAATTTTTTCTTGTATAGGTCAGGGAAGATAAAAATGCATTTACATTTATAAATTTTTAAATGCCACTGGATTTATGTAACAATTACAGGGAGAAAAAATTTTTTTAAGCTTTTTTATTTTAATGGAAGCAGATTACTTCAAATGATAGTAAAATGTATGTCTGTAATTTTCTGTAATGTCAACAGAGAAGGAGCTAGCTAAATTCATTGACTAGGATTTGGGAAATCCCATATCTTTCAGTGCATCTCTAGTAAAGCATTTAGGATTTGACTCAAATATAGTATTAAGATTTTTGGGTTTTTGGAGGGCAGCTTTAGCAAATTCCATGTAACAGACAGGAGTTACTTTGTGCAGTGGGAGAAACTTAAAGAGGTACAAACTGCTACAGTTGCACAGTCTTTGCATTAATTTCTATTTTCATAAGCCAGAATAGAAAACCAATAGAGAGTAATAAAAAAAAAAAAAATCTAATTCAGGGAAGAAAATGAATTGTTTTGCACATTGTTACTGGTACAAGAACTAAAGAAGTCTTAAATCATCTTGTTCATAATAAAACATATGTTGGGTATACAATATGGATATGAGAGTTGGCTCTGGCAATTAGGCTTTAGGAAAGTCGTTCTTTTATTAAATCCATGAACTAGGTCTCTAGACAGTAATTTATTTATTTATTTTTTCCTGTGTAAAATGTTTCTGAAGTGGTGTATCATCTATTTGGGACACACAAATTCCGAGTAAACAAAGGAAGGTTTAGCAAATCTTGTACGCGTATGCTTCAGATTGTATGTGAATGACTGCCCATGTTCTTCTGTGTCTAGGCTCTACTTTACATCCTGAAAACTTGTTGATTACTCTGGATACAATTTCATTGTACAATATGGTATCCACATATCTGGATATTCAGGCTTATCTCTATAGCAACACTGTATTGCTGTGCCAGTTTACCTTTTGGTTCTGGTCATACACTTCCTCCGAAGGATACGTATGGGTTTTATTGGGGTGCTTATGAAATCTGCCAAGAAATTTGTGCTGTATCATATTGTTAATTTTTAGTCCAACTCTGAAAATGAGTATATGATGAGCAGTTTCGGATTTGTCTTGGTGATATATAATATGAAAAATAGTTAACTTATCAAAAATACATATTTTTAAGATATGACACTTTTTTGTCTATTCCAAAGTTCATGAGAACTGTTTGCATTCCATTTGTAGCCCTGACATCTTACTGTGCTTCAACAATTACATTATAAATGAGAAAAAGAGTTCTATTTGAATTCCCCTAAGCAAAAGTAACCTTTACTTTCTCCAAATGTACTAGAATGGTATTGCTTACTTATTGAATTAAAAAAAAAAAAAAAAAAAAGTAAAGATAAACCAACAATCCACTGTCACTGGCTTGGATATATGCCTCATCTCACCCACAGATGGAAGGAAAAAAATATTTTTCCATGTTTCATTACAGAATAACAGGCTTTATAAAGTAGGAAGAGATGCATCTCTGCAGTGCTATGGTAATTCTGCACCTAACTGTGAGATACACTGAGAAGGCATTTCCTCGTTGTATCTCAGTGTTGATAAACCGAAAAAAAGTGTTATTTTATTAACAAAATGTCAGCTGGAAAAAAAAAGTTATGCTTTTTTTTTTCCATTTTCTGAAATTTATTTGTCCTAATGCCAGGATAATCATAGAAAGAAAGGGAAGGGAAAAAAAAAAACGAAAATATTTCAAAATATATGGAATGTTTCATGTACATGAATAAAATAAGAGAGTGAAACTTATTTTATGGACTAACAGATGTTGTCCAGCATATTTTGTTGGACAAAAGAGCAGTAAAAATGATTTCAATGGCCTCAATGTTGGCTTTTTATAGTAATGACTGCGAAGTGATTTTAATGAAAGAGTAGGAAAACGTGGGTTCTGTTAGCTGTAGTGGTCATTAGAAAAAAAAAAAAAAAAAGCTAAAAAAAAACTCACATCGCTCTCCAAAAAGAAGAGGCTGCAGCTGAATATTCTCTCCAAAATGGGTGATCCAGGTTTGGTAGACTCGTAATCTAAGATGTTTGTAATTTGTGTCTTAATTGGGTAATTAGCAGTGAAGATAAGGATGCAGATCATATGGTTTGATATCTCTTAAGCCTAAATGTGATGCTAAAAAATATTAATTATGTTAATATAAAGGCTGGATGAGCTGGAGGTTCTTTAATATTACAAATTCTGTGAGTTACCTGAAACATTTTTCAAAAGAAGGTGAGGCTGGGAGGTAACTTGGTACACCGCAGGTAGAGGCAGTACCAATTCTGCTCTTCAACGTCAGCAGCGAAAGCAGAGCAGATTGTTAATGCGTGTTTAGAAATTTTGACTTTGGAAGTGTTGTTTGTACAAAACATTTACAGAGTCTTTGTCATGAATCAGAATGCCTAAAAGGGTTGAGTAGTCAGACATTAAGTAATCTCAGGCTCTCAGGAGTCAGTGTGAATATGAAACGTGATTAGTCTGAGAGTGTCGTTTCCTCATTAAATCTCTTTTGTTGAATCACAAAATCATTAAGGTTGGAAAAGATCTCTTAGATGTGATCTAATCTAACCATCACCAATGTTGCCTGCTAAAAACTTAGTTCCTTACTATCACATCCACACATCTCTTAAACGCCTCCAGAGATGGTTACTCAACCACGTCCCTAGGCAGCCTGTTCCAATGCCTAACCATGCTTTCAGAGTTTTTCCTAACATCCAACCTGAACCTCCCCTGGTGCAACATGAGGCCATTCCCATAGCTAGTTACATGAGTGCAGAGGCTGATACCCACCTTGCCGTGACATCCTTTCAGATATTTGTATAGAGGGCAGTAAGGTCTCCTCTGAGCCTCCTCTTCTCCAAACTGAACAATCCCAGTTCCCTCAGTCTCTCCCATCAGATCTGTGCTCCAGTTCCCTCACCAGCTCTGTTACTGTTTTCTGGACACACTCCGTGCATGACCTTGATGTTTTTTTTGTTGAGAAGCGCCCAAAACTGAACGCAGCACTTAAGATGCAGCCTCACCAGAGCTGAATACAACAGGACAATCACCTTCCTGCTTCTGCTGGCTGCATTATATCTGATACAGACCAGGATGCCATTGGCCTTCTTGGCCACCTAGGCACATTGTTGGCTCGTGGTTCAGCTGAGTGTTTACCAACATCCCCAGGTTCTTTTCCTCTGCACAGTCTCCAGCCGCTCTGCTCCAAACCTGCAGTGTTGTCTGCGGTTGTTGTGGCCAAAGTGCAAGACCTGGCTCTTGTTCTTGTTGAACTTCATCCCACTGGCCTCAGTTCAGCAATATAACCTGTCCAGATCTCTCTGTAGTGCTTTTATCTTCCCACTCCCAGCTCAGAAAGTGGCACTGATGGGCCCTTCTGTGTTATTAATACCTCAGTATCTTTTGGTGTTTTTTTCGGTGTTAACATTGGTTATATCAATATAAAAGAAACTCTTGGACCATGAGATATGAAAAACTAATTCTTTTTGTCCTGGAGCTGTACAAAAATCTTGGTGTGAAAGGATACAGTAAGAGTAGTCTGTCTCACTCGCAAAGCATTCCAGTTTGCATCCATTACAGATGGGAACTTTCATGCTCTCGCTATACTTTTAAAAACCTATTTTTCTTCAATGAAGAGTATTTCATCTTTTTTTCTTTTCTGATGTGATTTCACATCTAAGTAAGGCAGATAATTTTGTTCTGGTGTCTTATAAATTAATGTATGCAAATGTATGTAGAATATATTGGTAGTGGAGAGCAGTAGCGTTCAGTGCAAGTAATTTGCCAACATCTACATCTGGAATGCGGGCAAAATTTCATGCAAAAATATTGAAATGTATTTTGTTACTTCATCCTCAGTCACTGTTGCAAATGAATTCAGTAGGAAATTTGAATTCAATAGTGATATATCTTTTGAAAAGTCATGACAACATTCCGTCACTTGTGCTGCATGTTATTCTTATCGTACTTCCTTTATTTTTCTTGTGCCTATGCATTCTGCTATAGTGTGCTCATAAGGGGGTGTAGAGTTGTAGCTATTGTTTGTGGAAGAAGTGAGACGCAGTGCTGTGAGTCCAAGTCACACACGATTCTATGCTGTACTGGGCTGTGGTGCCCAGCCATAGCTTAGCTTGGGGCAAAGCAGCAGTGGCTTTGCTGCCTGCCCTGGAGGCTCATAGTGCACTCATCGCCACTTGCACACCTCCTTCATTCACTGCCCAAGGGATAAGGTGATGTTTAACCAACTCACCTGTAAGTGGAAATGATGAAATTTCTGCTTGATAAAACCTGGGAAACAAACAAACAACAAAAAAAAAAAAGTGAAAATAATTGTCATGACTTCTCTTTTGGAAAGCTAATTTTTATGGTAAACATGCGTTCTATTTTCTCTCTGCTCTCTTTTGAAGCTGTTTGAAGCTTTTGCTTGTACTGAGTATTTTAACAGATAACTACTGAAATGTCTAATGGTGCCCAGGCTCGTCCTGTAGGAATATGGCATTTTTGGGCAGCTGTGTTACTGCAATGTAAATGTTAACAAACATAATAAGAAAACATTGAAACTGCTTATACATAGGCTTATTCTTTATTATTTTAGCTTTTAAATTTTCAGCTGATTGTATAATAAGTGTTTTGTTTTTTTTTTTTGCCAGGTTTTTCTAATGGCTCAAAATGCTGTCTTTTAGAATTGCGGTGTCCCTTTATAGGCAGAGCTTTGCCTTTAGATCATAGCGGTTGCCTCCGTCCTGGTGTGCCCTCCTGACCATTAACGCAAATTGGGGGCCGGATGAGAGATGTTCCGGATTTAAATTGGTGCAACTCAAAGTAGATTCTGTCTCCAGATCGCATTAACAACTGTAAGCGGGTGAAGCTGCCTGAACGGACAGAGAGCTCTAATGAGACCGTGTTCCTTCACCCGTGGCCGTATCCATGCCACCTAATATCTTTTCTATACAATTAAATGAACTTGATTTGGCAGTTAGTGTTTTTTCAGTTGAATTCAGAAAAGAATGGATATGAGAACAAACGAGGAATCATATTTGCATGCTTAAAAATCTCTCTCTAAAATCACTGCTTATGTTTTTTCTTAGCAATTGCACTTGAATCGTTCCAGGGCACGCATGGCTGCCCTTTGGGGATGGTGGAAGGCACTCCATCTTTTTAGCCCTGCTTCTTGGAGCACCTGAGGCATTACAATAATGCACGCCTGCTTGTGCTTTTTATTCAGAGGAAGTTCAAACAAACACCAGGAGAATAGCTGCTCATCCACACAGCAGTTAGTGGCAGTGAGATTTCCACGTAAAGGCACCGTCTCTCAGAAAAGCAAACACAAGATGCTGTGATATTTTTTTTTTTTTGAACACCTGACTAAAGGCAATATTTATTCCATCATTTGAGAGCTTCCATGAAGGACATTATTCCCATTGTGAGTGTCAAAAGGTATCTTCAGCGTCTTGCCGCAGATACCCTAAACTCCTTCCTTTGATAAAGTACCTTTTGTCAGCAAGTGTGTATGCTGAAAATTAGCACTTCCTTCAGTACTAAAACCTTGACATTGAGTATAATTGAGGAGGTGAGTGTCGGCATGTTCATAAGTATTACCTGTCATTTGAAATATGACAGCGCTGTAACTGCGGGACCTTGGGGACTGCAGCGTGCTGGCACTGTGTCTGACTGCCTTGCAGCCAGTGAGACAGCCTTCGCTGTGGCTTCGACCCCGAGATAATTAACACGGCCCTGGAGGCTGCTGCCTTTAGCTTTTGTGTGCTTGTTTTTTAATAAGATGTTTGTTGCTCTGCTCGTCTCTGATGCAGTGCTGTGCCTGTAGGGACGCGGGGTCCTTCAAGTTCTGCCACAGTAGGTTTAGGTAATGTCTTCTGTGCATCCATTGCTTTAATTTCCAGCAAATTAAAATATTATCATCAATTAGCTAGCTATACTTGGTGGCTTGCTTCATTTCCAAGAGGATGCATATACTCATGTGGTATGAAAACGAGGTGGAGGGGAGGAGGGAATGTCTGAAACCTGACTTTTCTTCTGGAAGTCAAATCCTACATGATGTCAAACGATGAAATGAAAGGCAGAGCGTGGATCTTTGGGGTGGGATGAACGAGAGTGGTGGTGGTGGTGTTGGCCAGGGGGCAGGATACTGTTAGCAGTCTAGATCTTTAATCGCTGCCTTTGCTTGGGACAAGACCAAAGTGGTCTGTTTAATAAATTCTTCTGTAACACATTGCTGAAAACAAAATGGGCTTTTAACAAGAAAGAAAGAAAAAAAAAAAAAGCAGAAATAGAAACATCTATGTGAGGACAAGTTGAACACAGCTGTTTGGTTTTTTTTTTCTTCAGAATACTTTATTGCTCTGTGAAATGGTTTTTTAAGGGGTTTTGAAAAATTCAGCAGCGTTGCTCCAAAGAGGTTGGTGCTAATACCTCACCTCACATGGCTGAGCTTATTTTGGAATATCTTCAAAAATTCTAAATGATCAATCTTGGTAGATGATATTGTTGAGCCAGAGTGCTTTCACAAACATCCATGTTCAGCCATATCAGAAGTTTCACAAAGTCATCTTGCTTTCAGAGAAACATGGTGGTGTTGGGTGTTTTGTTGTTGTTGTTTCTGCCAAGGAAACAAGGCTTAAAATATTCTCCTTCAATTACTTCAACAATTAATTTTTTTTTAATCTGTTTATTTCTGAAGGGTAAAACAGACACAATTAGCATATCCTGAACTGTAGAGGCTCTCAGAGTTGTGGTGATGAAGTGCAACTTTCATTTCAAAACAAACTGGAAATATGTCTGATGACATCCATTTTGTTTGATATACTTTTGATCTAACTTGCTTGTGGGAAGTATCGTTCATAATTACAACTGGAAATCAGTGGGAGATAATATTGGACAGTGAGTTTGGCCATTTTAGAGAAACGCTTTTACTAGAGAAACTTCAAAAATGCTGTCAAATAGAGATGCAAATATTGAAAAGACTAAGATATAAAACTCAGTGCATCCATAAAGACTGACAGTGTAGTAATGTATTTCAGGTTCCTCAGTGCATTATTTCCATTGTCATGTGTGATTCAGAATGAAAGAGGGAAATACAACAGTTCTGTTATAATAATCCAGTACTTGTTCAGGTGTTAAAGGCAACATGACTGAAAGCTGCAGTATACTAAAGACTCATTCTCCAGTTCTGTTGTATTATAGGAATAAATATATTTTTAGTTATAGACATGAGACTTTCATTCTATAGCCCACCATTAGGTATAAAACATACAAGAAAGCTATCTACATTAGGCTATTGAAATTGCACTGATTTACAACTCTTCTGTTCTCTCACTTTGCAAATATTAAAGGAAAAACCTGGAAGTGTATTGGGAATATTATGTAGGTGCATACATCTTTGACTTTGATTTGGAAGAGCTGTGAGTTTGGCTGACGTGAACTTTTTTTGTTTGTTCTAAAGCATGACTCCAACATTTCTTGTTTAGTTGTAACCTGGCTGTCTAGAAAACCAGTAACGTGATGTATCGTTCTGTTCTAATATAATGCTTGCATTTCCCTTTAAGAATGTAAATTTTAACATGCATCTTAAGGCCATTGACTCCCTTGGGAAAAGAATGCACGTTTACCAGCAAGTGCATTTGAAATAAATACAATTTACTGAAAAATCATAGAATAATGCTCAGTTCCAAATTGATCCTTTATTTTTTCCCTTAAAAGCTGCTATTTGAATTTTCACCCTCCCCTCACCCAAAAGGATAAAGATAAGGAATATATTGTTCAACCGTGGCCAAGTGAAGTTAGTAATTGCTTTGATTCAGACAGCATTTTTAGAAGACTTAAGTGTTTAAAAGAATATACAAACACAAAGTCTACTGGACCTTACCCAAAGCTCATTGAAATTGGTGAGACTCCACTCCCAGCCAGCCTTGGAGCCCAGCCCTTCAGGCTCCTCAGCTCTTCAGTCCTACCTTGGCTTCTGTTCTGAGGCTGCAGGATTTTTAACAAGGCTTGGTCAAATAGTTAAAGAATATCATCAGATCTCATAGAGCTTCCAGTGCTGGAAGGAAAAAAGTGCATTGTATGGATAGACATTCTTTTTCTCAAAGCCATTTATTTATCTGAAAACTATGAATTCTTGCTATTTTCTCAGTAAATGGTGGAAAATAGCTAGAATTAAATGAGTAAAATTAACAGTAATAAAGCTAGGGAAGCATGAAATTAAAAAAGTGATTGCAGTAATAAGGTGTACAAGTTTTCCAGTAAGAAATAATACTCTCTTAACTTGGTGAAAAACAATGTTAGTACTACTTACTAAACAGGAATATGTTTATACTATCACTATCTCATCTGTAAAGTCTACATACCTTCGGATTTACCTGCTCTGTTCTATTTGATTATGTCAAATTAATGTACTTCATAACTGTTAAACAAATTTGTTCTCAATTGTCATGATAGGTAAGTATTGTTAGCACTGTTTTGAGGCTGAAACTGCTGATAAGTAGTCATATTTTTTTAGAAAGACCTTTGATTTTAGGCGCTCAAAGTTAACTAAATCTACAGAAGGAGTTATGTATTCACCAGTGCCTCAAATAGTTTTGGGTACTTCAGCATAGGTTTTTTTTACTCAGTGACATCTCAATTTAAAATCTGTGTGCAGTGTTTCAAACAGGACTTTCTCTCTCCAAGGGAATGTTTTTGGTTTGTTTTTTTTTTTTCCACTTTTGCCCACAAAAAAGTGATAAACTCTCTGCATAGCAGAATGACTTGAAACGGGGGTGGAAGAGGAGTACTTCTCTTGAGTATACCCTGCATGTGGGTCCTTTCTGAGTGTCACGCTGACTTTCTCCTGGCTTTACTTGAGATGTGCCAGTAGAAAGATCAATGTATCCCAGTGAAATTTTGGCCTAGGAATGAGCAGCAAAAAAAATTATTACTTGCGTTAAACGAGCCATGCATTTTATGGCAGTGTTAGTTTCTTGTATACAAACATGATTAATATCATTTCACTGAAGTAATAATAATAAGTGAATAGCTGTTGAGATTCTTTTTCCCAAGGATCCTCATTAAAATGCAGATAGAAATATCACAATAAACTTAAGGAAGATATTCAAGGGAGTATTATTTTAATAGACTGTTTTCATGAAAACAACATTTCCTTGTGAATTAGTAATTGAGTTCCCCCGAGATGCTCTCCTTTTATAGCTCTCCAGTTGTCTGGTTCATTTGGTTTTAAACAGTTCTAACAGATCTTGAGAAGTTGAAAAGCTTGATAAGGTCAGAATAGTGAATGACTGCTGAAAACAAATCTTATTCACAAAAAAGTGCATCTGGTTCTTTGAATGCATTTCCGTTAAATTTTGATCTCCACGTTGGAGTTTCACGCCTTGTAGAGAATTGTCATCTCTTCTTTTGAATACTTTGCAGAGCTGATCTTTATTGTTTTCTTTATTCTTTCCCTTGTAATAACCTTTAGATACAGGCCCGCTCCTCACTGGCACACCAGCTACTTTGCTGTGAGGGCTTTAAAGGGGATCTTAGAGAAAGCACAGTGTCTTCTGGGCAGAGTAACGTTTCCCATGTGCTGTTATCTGAGTCGCATCAGCTCAGTGGCACATTAAGTAATAAGCTGTCATATTCTGTTGTTATGGAACAGTTCCCATGAACTAGCATTAGCTGTATCTTATGTAATAAGCCTATCTTTAGAGAGATACGCAGGCTTTCACATTCAGAGCCAGACAGGAGTGTAGCTGATGTTTCATTTCTACCATTATGTCCATTTTTTTATGCACGTAGCACAATCACTTGGAAAGTGAATGCTGTCGCTTTTCATGCATGT
Source organism: Meleagris gallopavo (assembly GCF_905368555.1). Taxonomy (NCBI): domain Eukaryota; kingdom Metazoa; phylum Chordata; class Aves; order Galliformes; family Phasianidae; genus Meleagris; species Meleagris gallopavo. The sequence goes on along the minus strand of NC_139414.1, from coordinate 17,948,926 downwards.
TAAAAGGAGATAGCATTTCTTCAACAAAACGTATTCTGAAAAGAAGCTGAGGGGGAGAGGAGCTTGTATGTATTAACTGTATGCAATAGTAGTGGCCCAGTCTTTTTTTTTTTCTTTTTTTTTTTTTTTTTTGACACTAACTGCTAACCAAAATGTAATAGCCTGCTGCCATGCCAAGAGTTCTCTTTGATATCTACGGCCATTGGCAAAAACCAGCACAGTCTGTGTGACATTTGAAGAAGCTCACTAATTTCTTTGTTTATGAGATCCATGCCCTCTGCACTCTAGAGCACTTTTTGTTAACTTCAGTATCTATGTCACACTGTCAGAAAGGGGCACTTTGTTAAGATAATGTGACCTTTAGAATAATAATCTTTGTCCTTTATTCTGTCTTTAGTAAAGTGAATCTGTACTTCAGTTCTTAATGCTTTTTGATGAAGTAAGAATAGCACATAAATGAAATATCTTTGTTATTTCCCTTAAGCCATATATGATGTTTTCTTCATAAATGGCACAAGTGTCATTTTGTCCATGAAAAACTTTTATTTGCTGACTGGAAAATGTGTATTTGTTCTAAAATGTAAATTAGGCAAGCATTTACATAGATTAAAATGAGGGAGCGGGGCAGGAGATGATCTAATATTGAATATCGCCTGCTTTCCAATGACTTTTATTAAGGAGGGATGAAAAGGACAATAATTAACCTATGAGCTTTGTGCAAAGTTGTCTACTGCAGGAACATAATGCTGCTGTGCTGAAATAGCAATTACTAAGTGAGATTCTGAGACCAGCTCTGGGTTAGATGTACAAGTTTGATTAGAATTCTAGAAATACTGCTTGCTATAATTTTTTACATTAAATTTCCTATATATTTGTGTTAATCTGTTTGAGAAACCTCATGGTCAGGGTATTCTCAAACAGTTCTTATTAGGCACTCACTGAAGCAGAGGTTCAGCTCTGTTGCTTTCCATCTCTCTTGGAGGTGCCCCATGTATCATGAACCATAGACATCTGCTTCCTTAACCCAAAGCATAGTGTATGTTTCCATAAACTTGTTGGTTTGAGGAGTTACTTTTGCTGAAGATTTTACTGTTTTGCTGTCCTTATCTGATTTCTGTTTGTGGAGTTGTTTTTTTTTTTTCACCTTCTGTTGTGAGGCCTGTAGTTGTAGAATAAATTCCTATTGGGAATACAAATTTACAGCTATGCTTGATGACTTTTTCAACCTGTCTTTTGTGATATAACTCTAGGAGGAGTAGAAATACAATAGCAAAATACAGCTTAGTAACTGCTGTTCTAGATTTTTAAAACAAAATTTTAGAAATGTTCGCATCATTGAAGAGAAAAGTATTTTCTTAATAGAACCTGCATGTTCCAAAAAAAAAAAAAAAAAAAGTGGTCTGGAGCAATGTTGCAGTAATGTTTAATCTTATGACTGTACTAAGGCCTTAAGTTTCAAGTACACAAATATTTGTAAGCAAACATTTAAATACTGATCTGAATTATCGCAATCCCCATGTTAGATTTCAGCATTGCTATTCTACAGTGAGTAAAAATTTATGCTGAAATTTGAAAAGTGTGAAGTATGTTCCTTCTTTACATCAAAAAGTGTTAAATAAAAGCACAACCCCATGTATAACACTTAATTCTGTGTGTGCTTAAAATTTGGAAGTTGCATCATGTGTTTTGACAGCTGCTGCTTACGTCTTAAGTTACTTGGAAAAAGTGCTAATGGCAATACTTAATAAGATTTCTAAGAAAGACCGAACTCCCTAAAAGCATACCTACTTAAATTTAGTTACTCAGCTCCCTAAAATTATATAATTATGAACATTTACCAATAAATAAATGTACTGTGAGGGTTGATTTTGATACTGAATTAAAACAACAGGCTCCTGAGAGGAATTTCTGCTAAACTGTCAACAGAATTCTAGAACTGGAGCTTATCAGAAACCTGGTTGTTTTTTTTTTTTTAATTATTTTTTAAACTTTGTTTTCCAAAGGAGCAGAGAATGTAGAATTCAATCCAAATGAAAAGTTTGCTTTTTCCTAGTAAAATTCTAAAATGGCCAATAAAAATCTAGTATCTGCATGTTTCCTACTATGTATTGAAGAACAGTAAGAAGTGTTGGAGGAGTAGGCAGAAGTAATGAAAGCTTAATCTCATAAACCTTTTAATATTCAAAATAAAAATACTGGACACCTAGTAGTTGCATAGATTTTGTTAAACCTAATATTTTAGTTCAGGGAACACATTTGGCACTTAAAATGATTCTCCCGGGCAGTAACAATATTATTAAAAATTCATTGTATATCCAGTGGACCTGCCTCTAAAGACTTTTGAACTGCTGAGTCTTTCTAATCGTACATTGTTGCTCTAGTTCACCAGTGAAGCGAATCCAATGACTTTTTCAGCATATGGCCTCCTTCTATTAATGAAAGTACCATTTATTCACTTCAGCATATAGTAAAATTAATCTTATGGTTGTCACATTGTGCTCTACGTGCTTAATATGCTCTTCTTTGACTTAGTGAGGATATAGTAAATCAGAAGAGACACATTAATTAGCTGGGCATTGTTTAAAACCCAGTTAGTTTGGGTCCAGAGTTGCCGTTGATGCCAGGCATTGAGGACTGTGCTGTGGCACATGTTGGGGTGCACAGGAGTTGCATCAGGAATGAGCTTCTGCCATTTTGCTCCATAGAGATGCTTGTCATTTGAGGGCTGAAAACGAAAACAATTCTGCATAATGTTTCCTTTCAAGAGAAACTTCTTCATTTTCATTTTTTCATGAATGATCATATTCTGAAATTTTGCACTTCACTTTGAAGCAGGGCAGATGTTAGCTGTGCTGAACAGTCTCCTCTACAGCTTCCAGTGTATTCATGGGGAGTCTTCATATTTTTACTACGATTTCAATGAGAAATGCAGTCGTGACTCTGGAGTGCTGCATCAAAATAGTTTTTGAAATCTTGACCGTGCTATTTCACTGAGTTTGTATGAAGTCTGAGGGCTGTAATAGAATCTGCTTCATTCATTCAAACACAGCTGGCTTTCACTTATTATATATATAATATACGCTATATATTAATATACAGCATATAATAGAATTGTGGGAATGAGCTGATGGGTGCCATGATACAGCCACTGCACCATGGGACTGACCACTTCACAGCTCCTCCCACAGAGCCACTGCGTGGTGAAACTGGGTTTTGGGATCTGCCAGGCCTCTCATTTGTTGTGCAATGCCTGCCGGAAAGCTGGCAGGTTGAACAGTGTTTGCCTTATGGGAAAGGTATATGGGGACATCAGAGAGAGAAGTTAGACCTTGGGTTAATAGGAATTGCTTTTAAATATTTTTTATTTTCTTTGTCAAGGGGCAGGTTTACTGCTTCATTACCTGATAATTCATTGATAGAGTTTTACCTTCTTTATCCTACTTAACTATACTGATATGACGCTGGGGAGGTGACGTTCATCAGAAAACAATAGGATCTTCATTTGTTTTGGATCCATCAGTGCTGAAGGGGGACTCTTGGTTTACTTCTCTCTCTCTCTCTCAGAGGCTAACTAACTAACTCATTTTGGCCTCAAGCTGTGATAAGGTGGCTTTGAGGCTGTAATTCCAGACAAGGTAGCAAAGCTGCTGTGAGCTCACGGCAGTGGGCTTGTTCAGACTGTGTGAGGGACAGTTGTTGCTGTCGGCAAAGCTATTCCACTGCCCAGGGCTCTTGTCAAATGCATGGTGTGACTTCACATACAAAGAGATCATTTTGTCCTACGTACATATCTGCACCTACCCCTGCTGTCTATACTCTACGGAGATTTCCTCTGTGCAGGACTCTCGTACTTCAGTTTCTCTGTACAGAGGCTATTTCTCAGCTGGCTTTATAACAGAAAATATTTCTCTTATCCTATTCCTCAGCTGTCCAACTGCAGCAGCTTTAGGTCTGTTTAGGGCGACTGCAAAAATCAGAAAGCTAATAATCTGGCACTAACCATTTAAACCTAATCGTTATTACCCTCACTTTCATGTCTGAGTGAGGTATTTGTTGCCACAAAAATACTTCAGCAGTCTTGCATGTTTATAAAGAAAATATTAGAAAATATGTATTTATTCTGTGTGCAGCTATAGAAAATGTATGTATATAGTGTATATAACTTTGTGCAATGAGGTAAATTGAATAACTTATCTTCAAAGTATCAGACACTCTTTAGAAAAAAAGAGCATAGCACAGATGCAGCAGGACATGCAGAGGTTTCTAATTAGACTCTGACTCCAGACTGTCTTTTCACAACGCTCTGTTGTAGTTAGTATTGAAAGGTAACTTAAAGGTTCGCTAAGCAGCATTCAATTAAAAAAATCTTTAATTGTCTTAGTGGCAAATGCACCATTACACTCTGAACTAGTATGTCATATTTATTAAAATTTGATTTGCACTTCCTTTTCAAGTGACAAGCACTACAAATTATATGAAATTTATATATTGTTTTCATTATGAGTTTTTATTTTAATATATTTTTCTCAGTTTATCTTACATTTCAAGCTACAAGTCATAAACCTGCCTGGGATAACTTTGGGGATTTTGATGTTTCTACATCAAAGTGACCTTTTGTGATGCTTCTTTTCTGTTTTGTTAACGGGGAGTAAATTTTAAGAATCAGAAAATAAAATTAAAGGAAATAGCTGTAAATAGTTCTTTATCCCTCTTCTTTATGCCGTTTACATACCCAATAAAAAAAAGAAAAATGAGTATTACAAAGACAAGGTGACACTCTAATCCACAGTGCTGCTGTTTTTCTTCTGTGCATTTAAAAAAAAAAAGCAGAAGCAGAGGCCAAGCTGGAACTGATTTGGTATACAACTTGGAGATAAATTATCCTCTTGGTTTATAAAACTTAACATTGAATAATAAAATATTTCATGTGACATTTTGTAGCATCATAAATTCCAGAACCCAACTTTTGTAATCCATTTTTGTTTTGAAGTTTGCAGAAAAATGGAAATAATCAAAAATAGTCCAATGAAAATTTGCCTTTTGAGCTACTCTTAATTCACAAGACTGCATGTTTTCCTTTAAATTAGGGTACCAGTTACGGAATTTGTAGTCAGTATGTGTATGTAATACACATAATATTAGTAATTTAGAAATATATTTGTGGCTAACATACAATTGCTCTTTAAACTATTTGACCTTTACATTAAAAAGGAAAACAAACAAACAAAAAAAACCACCAAACAGCTGCTCTAACACTGAAATACCTTGCGGATGTTTCTATTATTGTGGGATAAAGATTTCACGCCATTAGTTCTGCTCTACCCTCCACCCTTTTCTTGACTGTATTTTCTTAATGTCTTAGCAGAACACATAAAATAAAGCCAGCAGTGATTGGGACGTAATATCTGAGTCTCATAGTGACAGTTCTTTGTATATTTGAATTCATTTGCATTTACTTGCGTATTTATGCTTCAGTTTCTGCACATAGTGCAAAGGCTGATTCACTTCTGATGTAATTGTAAGCCCTTCACCTAAGATGACTCTTTCTCACTTAGCAGACTACTAACCAAACCATCTTGCATCTTTGACTCCTTTGGAGGTACAAGTTCCGTTCCTGAAATGGTGAAGTTGTTACATTAGTATTCAAGAGATCCCTTATTAGCCTCCAGCCTTTCTTTACACAATTTTTTTCAATTTCTCTTATTTTCATTAGTCACTATTTTTGGTTTATCTCTTGTATCATACTTCTCCATTGTGACTGTGTGTCTCTAGAAGGTGATTAATGTTGTTTTAAGTCTTTCACGCTTCAGCAGCAGCACCAATGTTCCTTTCTGATTTTAGTTCTTGTGTTGTGCATACATGCGAGTATTTCTGACCTCCTTATACCTATTGAACTAACGTTCCATGATTGTATTTATTTTTGTTTCTTATACAAGTTGTCATTTTTGTTGCTATTTATTAAATATCTGAAGTGTGATAGGAATAAAAAGTGTCATAAAACTTATTTTAAAACAAGTTGCCCAGTGAGGTTGTGGATGCCTTCTCCTTGAAGGCATTCAAGGCCAGACTGGATGGGACTTTGAGCAACTTGGTCTAGTGGGAGATGTCTCTGTCTCTGTAGCAGGGGGGTTGGAACGAGTTGTTCTTAAAGATCCCTTCCAGCCCAAACCATTCAATGATTCTTGTTTATTGCTGCTTGAAACTACAGAGTAGATAAGTGGAAAATCATTGCCAATTCAACAAAAACTGCTATTTGAAGTTAAGAATAGACATTGCTTATTCTTTCTTTTTCTTCAGAAAGTTGAATTTCATGGTCACTCATATTTGAAATACTTATTTTTACCTTCTTGGAGTTGCATAATTAAATTATTACCTGCTGTATCACCATCTGCTTATGTGTCTGTGAAACATTTCTGACCTCTGCAAGTATACTTCATGTTTCAAAGAAGTGCCAAAAAAGCAGCAAGTGTATTCAGCAGATGGAGTGAGCAACTTGCACCCTCCGAGCAGTCAGTCTTGATTTCCTGGGTATAATTAAGTATATTATATTTATAAATGTAATTATTTTCTTTTAAAACATGGCGTAGAGATGTTTATATTTGCAATAGTAAAATATTCCTCCTAGGATGAAGATGGATTCAAGATAATGTTTAGAGATAAACACTGCGCATTTTCTCAATAATGTCACATACTAGTTTATTGAGCTAAACAGCTGAATCATTATCTTTTGTAAAAAGCATTTCAACTCGTTAGCCTTTGCACAACAGTAAATACGTGATATGTAAGTCTGTAAAATGAAGGGACTAATCTGAACATTCCTGTTAACGCCTGCCAAAAAGTGGAATTTGGATTTCAATGCGAAAATTTCAAGTGTGTCATCATCTTTGTACTCATCTATGACTAAACAACAGGGCGTTGAGAGGCATGCGGTTGAGTGTCTTTTCTAACAAAAAAAAGTGGCATGTAACTTTAATTTAGAAAAAAATCTACAAACATGAAATCTGCTTGGAAGTAGAAAGTATAGGGTAAAATCTGGCTCCAGTGAAATAATAAACCATGGTCTCAGCTACAGTATGGTGGTTAATGGAGTGTGTGTTTGTAGAGAGCAGTCCATGAAGATCCTTGAGCCGTACCATTTCTTCCAGACCTGAAGCCATGTGAATGACAGTTTATAGGGTATTGCTGTAATACCTGCCGACCCTGCAGGGGAACTGGGTGTCTGTTAGTTGACAGCACATTTGTTGCTTACGAAACACAGCGAGTGCCAACACATGCTGTTGGTCTTCATCTTTCATTAAAATGATGAAAGTAAATAGAGAAAAGTCGTGGTGAGGATTTTGTAACAAACAAGCTGTGGTGCACAATGGAAAATTATTGCTGGTTCAGTTCTGCTGGATTTAACATATGGCTTGGACAAACTGAGCACACTGATTTCTTTTAATATCGGCAAGAGTTGAGGAGCTCCAGTGGTCTGCAGGTGGAGTTCACTATATGCCAAAACCAAAACGTGATCATCTTGAAGATGCGTGGGCTTCACGTTTCATAGATAGGGCAACCTGTGGTGCGAGCATCAATAATCTCAGCTCTTAGACTCGAGCGGAAATTCTTAATTGGCTCATTAAGTGAGAATTTGTTGTTTTTTCTTCAGCTGTATGATTAATCTAAATTGTGATCTGCTCTAAGAGATCTTTGCTCCCTGTGCTACTGGTGTTACCTAACATTTGCAATTTTGTGCTCATTTTGCAGTCGGATAAAACAGATGCTATTTTCAAAGGCTCCTGCGCCCTTTTTTCAGCACTTCAAAAACTGAAGTTATTACACTCTCTGTTTCATGCTCTCTCTTTATTTCGTATCCGCTCTCTGTTTCATACCCTTTATATTAATTTTTCTGATTCTCATTAATTTAACTAGAGTGCCGTCCTCCTTTCCTCTGCTGGGAGATCACTTTGGAGGACAAATACCCTTAAAATTTAATGCCCAATATTAAAAATTCTTACGGGTATGCACTGCCTAAGGTGAAGTGTTCTCCCATCCTCAGATACGAAATTTCATATACGGTCTTGAAAACTAGTAGGAGTTTTTGATAATCTACATCACTAATGAGAGAGTCATTTCTACACTTCAATAATAACTACTTGAATGAAACATAAAAGCACTTTAGAACAGAGGTCAGGGTCTTTTATCCTGATTTTTGTATTTGAGATCACCCAGCAGCTCAACAACCAGTCTGGATATAAAATCTAGTTCTCCAGTTCTTTGTGGTACTCTGCACCAGGTAACAAAGTTTATGGGCATTTAGCCAACTATCTTTTGAGGTATTCATCCACCTATTTTGGCATTAATCCATAAAAACAAATTCCATATGTGCCCCAAATACTGGTCTTTGTGAGGCCCAAATTACAATGAGAATAATTAAAATATTTGCTTTCATGTCCCAGATGGTAACAGTGGAGTTAATTTTATTCACTGTAATTATTTTTGACTAAGTTTAGCAGTAGAGGATAAAATGTAGGATAGTTTTGTAATGGCATACGATCTTTAATTGGCTAAACTATAGGCTTAATTATTTCCGAGATCTAAAAGCAAAGAAAATATGGAAATGGCTTATGGGTCTGTGCAGTTTTACAGAGAGCTTACAGTTTATTTGCACGGTGATGTGACATAATGGTCTGTACAATGTTGGGGCTGTAACCTCTACATTCAGCACAGTAGACTATTGGCATGGCTTTTGTAGCAGAATTATGAAGATGGGTAGTGGTAGTGTTTCTTTGGTTCCTATCTACCTTTACCACACACTTGAGAATAGGTAGCAGTGAAGGTAAAGCATTTCGATCTTTATTTAGTGAAACTAATTAGAATTGTAGCTTTAATACTCTTTTTAAAGAGAATTAGACATAGTTAAGCAAAGTTACAATTATATGTGAAAGGTAACATAATTGTAATGATTTTGTTTGCACTGTCATAACAAATGTAGATTTGTGGTGTATTTTGGTAGGATAAATATTCTGTGATGAAGCGCTGGTTTATGACTGAGTTTTTATTTGCGTGCCTTTTGTCTGACATTTAGTCTCAAAACAGAGTTACTTTTAAGTTCCATTGAAAGTCTTTTATTTTTAATAACATCTCTGTTCATAAATAAATTATAAAAGCTATGAAGTGTACTTGAAATAGTTCACTGTTTCTTAATACCTTTATAGGTGCAGAAATTATCGGTACTTCTATCTCAACTACAGTATGTACAGCATTGGAGAAAAAGGAACATCCAAAATGTTGCTCTCAATTTTTTTAACGCACCAACTACATTCTAATATGAATTCTTGATTCATCTTAATTATAAATTTAATAATTTTGAATTTCTCATAAGCTTGGGTGGCTTTTCACTGGAGACTGATTTGCTTCTCTCCCCTTGATGTCAATCATGAAAAAACTGTAGTATGCACCTCAGCGGAAGACGGTGCTCTGCAAAAACCAGCAGAAATGAAGGGAACACTTCTACTTTTTTCAATTGCGTGGCCTCATCCTCTTTCTGATGGAGCTCATGGGCATATCTTGACTTCATTTTTTTTTTTCAGTTTGAAATTAGGTCACATATAAATAAAGCTAATTAAGATGTTTCATGAGGGAAAATATTCCCGCTAAAAAATTAAATTTCATCAAAATGCAGATTTTTAGTGAGGCTGTATTTATTTCTGAGAGTAATAATTGGCATATAAAGCATGAGGTGTTTAGTTTTGAATGATGTTCCTGGGGAAACTAAAAACTATTTCATTTTTGAGGTTGAAGAAAATATGCCTAGTGGATCTTTATCCCTCTGTCTCCACTTTTTTGTTTATTCATTGATATCTCAAAAGGGAAGGAAGAGCTGAGGGGACCAGGGACCTAATAATAGTAACTACAGCAATTGATGCAGTTTCTCAGAGGCCTGCAGAAATACTGAAGAAGCATGTAAGCAATGATTGGTTGCTATTATGTTTATGCTGTGAAGTCTTTTCTTATCTTTAAGGAGATATACCCAAGTATTGTTGGAGAACAGGTAATGAAGCTATAATTCATATTCTGGTTAAAAAAAAAAAAAAAGAGATTAATACAATATTAAAAATACATAGCAATTTGCTGAATTTAATAGGTTCTTCTATTATTCAGCCTCACTAACAGCAATGTTTTTTGCACACCTTTTCAGAGTCTGCTATGGATAATATTTTTTAATTTTTTTGTGAAATTGTGTCCTTTAGAAATTAGTTTATTGATTCTTTCTGTTTTGTGTTTTTTTGTTGTTGTTTTTTAGAACATTGGCTTCTTAATTGTTCCTAGCTCTGCTCAAAAGGTGACTTGAGAACTGGTGATTGAGATGATTTAGAATTAAGTTGGGAATAAAGTCAATAAAAAGTGTTACAGATCTAATGACATTGAAATTCCCTTGAAACTCAAGTGTTTTTAAAACACAGTTGTCTCAAGTAGGGAAAGTTTCCATCTGTTCCTGTCACTGGGAAAACACAGCAGATAAAGCCCAAGCTAGGAAGCAATTAAATGTATTCCTGCCAAAGGAAGGACAGCCAAAGTTCTGGTTTGTTTTTCTCCTCCTCCTGTCTGAAGGGTTCGCTTGTTAGCACTTCTTAGAAAGGAAAAGCTTGCCTGGCTGAGTCTGGATCTCGTCTTGTTAGGCCTTTTAGGAACTGACATTCTGTGCATATCGGAACCTGCTGAGCAGCTGCAACGTGTCCTGGTAGGAGTGCCTGTATGTTTGTCCTGCACCAGCTCTGCTGGGGTTATGGGAGGGTGTTTTGGAGGTGCAGAACAGCAAATAGCAAGGCATCGTGCTGGAAATATGCGTGACCAAATCTGAGTTGACACAACCCTTATTTATTTATTCTGTACTTTTGTCACGTCAAGATGCCAACGAGAAGGATATTTGTGCGCATTTTGATGGCACACAAATTGAGTGAAAGTCTGCAGCAAATGTGATTCTCAAAATGAAATGCTTCACTTATCACGGGTTCAGGAAATCTGCATCATTCGTGTGCTTCAAGGGTTACAAGTCAAGCAGTTTTTAGCAAACTGCTAATCCGCTGTGCTTGCTATATTGTTATAGTTGGTTGCTGTCCCATGAGCTTCCCACAAATGCTCATACAATCTGATTACCATGGTTCACATGCAAAGGGTGCTGGCCTGGGGACTACCACGTCTCATTAATGGAAATGAATTTTGTATGCCATGGCTGCTAGGGCTGTGCATTAAGGCTTTTGTTTCTGTTTCTATGCCTGTCTTTTTTTTTTTTTTTTTTTTTCCCATGTTTATTTTTAAGGCAGGAATGTCTGTGTGAATTTTAATGGCTGGTTATATTACAGGTTTGAGGATTTTTATTTTTGCGTAGTGGTGTTATTTTTAATAAGAAACAGATGTATCAGCAATAGAGGAGAAGCTAGAAATTTCATAACCCGTGTTCCTGTTGAACCCTTTAGCACTGGTTGAACACTCGATCAGCTCAGTTTTAGAACTGGTGACTCCATCTGCTCATGGCCACGGTCACACTGGGTAGGATGTTGGAGCACGAGGGACCTAGAGGTCCCCACCATCCAGTGTTTCTATCACTCTATTTCTGTATAACTATCCAGCATTAAGAGAATTAGTGTAAATGATGTATCATCCCACCTTTTTGAGAAGCTGTAATGTATTCTGCTGTGAAATGTTCTGTTTTTCAGCTGATTGCAGAGAAGATAAGAATTAGTCTTCTCTCGCTGCTGTTGTTTGGGGTATTTTTGGACGTTGCTACTTACAATCCAAGAGAGGAAGTAAGTGTAAATATTAGAAGATATGTAAAGTATGTTCAGTGACTGGTTAGCCACTGCTGTTCTTCTGTGGCTATTTAAGGATTCCACTGTCAGCAAATTGTCGTATTTTTTTTTTAAAGAGAGATGTTGTATGAGAACATGTACCTAAGCTCAGGTATCCAGCCTCTTACAAGACCATCAGCACACATTTAACCGATGGTATAAAGCTGAGTTAGTGCAAACCATTGGTCCTCCTGTTCCTGTACCATTCTTGCAATTTAGGTGGCAAGTGCTGTAATATGTCTTAGTATCTGGGCTATTATACAGCTTACAGCTTGCTTTAACTCAGTGTAATAAGCTCTGTGTTTCACAAATGTTTCTTTTCCCCTTGTTTTTGTTCTTTGCTTATCTTCAATTCTTAAGGTCTTTACTTCAAAAAATACAACAGTGTAAGCTATTTAAGTTCTAATAGCTGTGCACAAAGGTCTAAAAGATCAAGAAGGTTTTTCAAAAACTTTTCCTCTAAAGGAGCTGACTTGTTTATTTTATGTTGTGAAGTATTCATTATGTTCTTCTCTAAGGCTGCTTTGTTTGTGGGAAAGTATTACATTTACTTTTTAAGAAATTATTACTTTAATTTCATTAGTACAGACTAATGGTGTTAATAAGAACTGCTCAGAGTTCAGCCTAATAGCAGTGTATGATAAATTTTGAATATATAAAAGTTTATCTGCCAACTTGTGTCAAAAGTGACTATAAAAGGCTGAAATGAGCAAATGAGAATTGAGGTCTTCTTTAGGATAATAGACTTGTCTAGTTTATTCAGCGTGATATATCTTCATCTCAGCAAGGCTGAGGAATGTGCGTAATTGATGTCTGAGAGTCTATCACATAGAGGCTAAAGATGAAACAACAAACCACATATCCTGGAAGCAGCAGTGCCTCTTCTCCCTGGGCTGTGGACATTATGAGGTGGAGTTTGGCAGAAAAGTCCATCAGATCTGGCTGCTTTTTGGGATATAGTTCTGGAAGGGATAGCACCAAAGCGTAAATCTCTCCCATGGAAGTATTTCTCTATGGAATTTTACATGCAGATTTACTTAAACGTCTTGAACACATTTGCAAAGTGAGTGGTCCTCAAGTAAATGAATGAATCAGTTTTCAATGTGAGATGCTGACCTTGCTGCTGCCTAGCGTGGAAGGCTGGATCAGGAGCATGGCAGGACTGTGTAACAGATAAAGAGGCAGAGAGAAGAGGTGCTTCCTTTGATTCTTTGTTCCATGAATCCATTAAGGATTCCTCAGTTGACCTTAACTAACACACCTCGGTTTTTGCTTTAAAGAAAAAGCATGAACTCATTTCAGCGTGTAGACATCAGCGTGCTCAGGATGCTGAATGTCACACCACATTGACTGTGTGTGAAATAATGTGATAAATTCACAGGAATTGTACGCCATGCAAAATTACACCTCTGGGCAGACTCAAATGACCAAACTTTGACATTTCTCAAACTTGACAGCTTATTTCAGTGGAGATTTAGGAAAAAAAACCACCATGCAAAACAAAACAGAAAGGTCAAAGGCCACCAAACGTATTACCACTGCACTCTTTGCCTATGGCTGTAGTGATGCTAAATCTTCTAGTATTACATCACATGGCAAATTAACGTTTCCTTGTTGAGACCCTGCGAATAAGAGTAATGGCTCCAAGGTTTCATGTATGGCCTCAATATGTAGAGATCTCCGGGTACTGTCACACACCAGGCTGAGAAAGTAGCTATGGTGGTTGTCCTCTAGCCTTGCCATGGTGGATAGCTAGTGATAGCATTATTGCCTTTTCTTGGAGTTCTGGAGTGTCGGCGTGCCTCAGTGTGTGTGCGGGGGGTGGGGAATTTAAACTGGCTTTTAAAAACATGTTTCAATCTTGATTTGCAGTAGCAGTTGCCGTGGCAACCTTACTCTGTGTAGTTGAGTTTTAACATTTGAGAGTTCACCCAGAAAATAAATTTGGTGTGATTGTGAAGTAAACTTGCTTATTTTCTGAATTCTGTGGATACAGATTCAGAAAACCAGATGATGATGATGCTGCCTTGTTGTGTTTTCTGCTATAAACCATGCATGGAAGCATTAAGACTGTCATCTATCAAAATATAGTAAAATTCCAATAAAGCTAAATTGTAAATGTTGCCATCCTGAGCTCCATAATACATTATCTTTAAGGGCTCTGTGTCATTGTTGAAATTGATAAAGCTCAATAAAAACCCACTGAGCAAGAAATGAAATTATTCTTTTATAAAATACACTCTGAGACAAGGTTGGTTGTTTGTTTTGTAAGTACTGACCTGCTTTTCTATCGTAAGTTAGAAGATGAGAGCATAGTGACAATGGAACCATTATTGTGTTCATCAACATTCTAAATACTTCAATTAAAATCTGGTTTTATAAAAAAAATTACTCTGAACTTGAGACACTGGGGCTTCGTATGTCATTTATCTCTCTGATTTCAATGTGAAATCTTGCTGATACAGTGATTAATCACTAATAGAATTTACTTACTAATTTGTCTACTAATTAACTTATATTTACTTCCTACTGGAAAAGCACAGAACCTAGATGAATCCATGGTTTATCTCCTGTAACCATAAAAGTTTGTGAAGTTAATCCTAAATTCTGAGAACTGGTCTAGATGACCTGGTTTTGTGTATCACCAGGAGCAGGAGGGAGCTGGTAGGTGAATTGTTCTGCTCTTCTTCCTACTGCTATTAGCTCTGGTTTCTTCAGCAGAAGCAGATCTTGGAAAGGTACTGGTGGTGGTGGTGGTGGTTTTGGGTTTTTCTTAAGGTCTTTTTTTTTTTTTTATTTTATTTTTTAAGAAATGGAATAAGCCTCATTTTTTTATATTAGTTTGTACATTTTAAACTGTAGTGGACTCCTGCTAGCCAAGCTGATTTAGAGTATAAGAGCTTTCCGATGTATATTTTTTTCAGATTTTAGTAGTTAAAATTATTTTCATTCTTTTAAGAGTAATTCAGTTGTGATTGACTGTAATTAAAAAGCAAAAAGCAATTGGGAAAAAAATATATATAGCAAAGTGAAATGTGTCCAAACAAATGACTGGGGGAAAAAAAATATATTGTACAGCACAGAATGAGTCATACAAAATTAACTTTCTTAAAAGCTTCTAGGGCCTGTTATTGCAGCTACTGCTGTCAGCATTTTCAACTTAAACAATATTTACCGTAGTTTTATTTCTCATAAAATTCAACTGTAAGCCTAAATGCAAATGCCTCAATAACAGTTTTGGTTTTTCTTGGTAAAGCTTTGTGGTTTTGGTTCATTTTTCTTTTAGAGGCAATTACAACATCTAGGAGAACATGGTAAAAAATATTTTCTTGATGAAACCTTGACTATGGAAAAAAAAAGAAATGTGCAAGAAGATTGAATGTATTAGTTTGTTGTATAGGCACTTGGTCTGAGGGAGAATGGGAAGAGGGAAAGATGAAGGTTCACAGAATACTTTGGAGGAGATTGATTCTTATGCAGAGGAGGTTGCTGCTAACCTCCAGATCACACAGAGTGCCTGGAAAACTGAGCTGTAACCACCAGAACCAGAGGAAAGACCTACTTTGGGAATGGAAGCCAAGTGAAGGCTGAGTAGTGTTATATGAACAGACAACTTTAATGCAATGGTTAACCGTGCTCTACTCGTTTTTCTCACATTTGATCTGCCTGTTGTTTCTTACTTGACAGTATTGCTCAGTTTTTTCTTTGACTGTTCTCATCTTGAGCCAGCTATTGAAGGAAGCAGGAACAGCACATCGATTTTGCCATTGGTTTTTTTATATGGTTTTTGCAACAAAAAACTTTCTCTGCTGTAACTAAATTGGTTGCCAAGCCCATATCCCAAACACAAGGAAAGGAAAAATCATTATTGTAGAAAATTACAGAAGAGATGATGGAAAAATAATATTTTTTGAATTAGCGTAATGTTGCTGTCGACAAGGGCATCATAATCTCCTCTGCAAACAATCTTTTTTTCAGATCTGAAGAAATGTGTATAGGCCTGAAATTTGGCATCGTCTCAACAAAATACTGAATAGCTGTCAAATACGTTTGAAAGACATGTATGTGTGGTGGGTGTTGATTTCTGGAACGAGTGCAGCTATTTGCCCTTCCATCAGGTGACATACCTGTTTTGTATTCCCTGCATAGAGAATAGAGAGAGAAGAATCAAAAGGAGAACCATTAGAAAACAGCCCCAGATTTTTGTTTTTCTGACTGTACAAAGAAGATGTAATACCTTTAGTACATTTGCTAGGTATAAGTTGCTTTTTCAGAACAAAACGGCAAATGGACCAATGAGGCGTTTGCTCTGGGCAGCGTGTTAATGCTTGCCACTCTTCCTGCTGTGAACATGCCTGAATCCTCTGCTTGTAAACTGGATTTAACAACTACAGCACTAGTCACAAAGATAAGGGAATTTACTGCAATATATTCATATTTCTCTTTGTTGGTTTCATGTTGTATTCATGTTAGTTGACCTTTCTGTAGGGGAGGTATTACAGAGAGCCAATGTGAGATAGATGCAACACCTTTCATGTAGTCCTCATTAGATAGCCTTCAAAGGCTTCATTGATGAGGGATTAAAGTAGGAAAAACATCATAAGAGGTTTCTAGTAGTTTCATAACAAGATGTACCTACCAGACAGAAGGTGAGTGCATTATTTTAACATCAAAGAATAGGTAGTTTTGAAATGGACTTTCTAAGGAAATAATGATCTGTTAAGGTTAACTCACTTAATTTCTTGTGTATGTTCAACTGAAAGGATATTTAGCATTGATTTGATACTTCACTATAAATATTCTCCACGCAAATAAGTGCAAGTATAGAAAGGGACATGAGTTTAATTGCTCATCAGTTTGCTATGTCCAGTATTCCACAATTTATGATCCGCTTTGTTGTCTCTCTAAAAGAGCTTTCAAGGTTATTTGAGCACGTTCAAATTTCTGGCATTTTACAATTGCGCTTTTATCTTTATAATAAAATATGTATTTAGCGGCAATTAACTGTCGAAACAGCTTGCTAGCAGATGGGTTGGGTTTTCTGTCTCCTGAAGTTTTCAGAAGTATGTATCGTTTTATGGTCTTTGTTATTGAGAAGGCTGAGCTAGAGTATCACAGTGGCTTTTCTTGACTTAACAGTTTATCCTTCTTTCTATTGCCTATTTTTATATTGTTGTTCTCTTTGTAACGTTTTCTTTATCCTTCTAATTCTTACCTAGAATTATATTTAACACATAATCTTCAAGTCATGGTGCCCTTTAACCAGCCAAGTAGGACTGCTAATATAAAAAATACATATTTATATCATTCAGAACCAGGCAATAGCTTTCTAAAATCATTTTAAATGCAGTATGGGATCTGATTTCAGATGCTTCTTGCTAAGTTTTTTGTGTCTTTAAATTCAAATAATGAACTTGGATATATTACTATAAAAATGAAGACCGTAACTGGGGCTGTTCTTGCTTTCTTTGTATTCTTCAACTATACCACATGCATTGCTAAGCAGATCCCACCGAAGTCTGTCTCAAGTACGATGCTGAAATGTATTATGATTTTTTTTTTTTTTAATTTCAGTTCATTTAGCTTTCTTTTTCTGAAGTGTGGTGACTGATCTTGGTACTTTGTATGCAAGCTGAGTTCCTAAAATATTATGCTGTGGAGTGCAGTTACTACTCACTGCATTAATAACCATTTAAAGAAATTCTGTATGAATTTTTATTATGTATTTATATGTAGAAATTTAAATAACTTTTATTAATACACTTCATTGAACAATAGCACATGTTTTTAAAATGTCATAAATGCAGAGAAAACTTTAAGTGTTACTGATATACAATGGATGCAATTTATAAATCCAGCAAGATCATTAGCCATGCAACTACGTCTTAAAACTGCCTTTAATTCTTATTCTGTGGGTAATACTGCCATAACCTGTTAGGAGTTATTTGACTAAAGCCTTGTATTAAATGACTCCATTAATTCTGGAGTCAAAATTATATCGAAGAGATTTGCTTCACTTTTGAAGGGCAAAACACTCATCTTTTAATTATTTTCTGGTAGAAAGCAGTATGAAATGGTGCTGGAAAGATGAACCTGTTGGGCAGTTGTTATTACCTAATAGTGTCTTGTGTCACTGATGGTTTGCAAATTATTCCCTTCACCAACAAAACAGGAGGAGACAAAGCAAAAGGAAAGATAAATAGCTTGAAGATTGGTTGGTTCTGCTTTCCAAAGATATTTATTAGCACTTGATGGCTGTGAGGTGCCTGGTAAAATGAGCACAGTGCATCAGTGGACCAGTTCTGAAGCTGACATTATTCAGCATCTTTCCCAAAAACTGGATGAGGAGACAGCACACGCTCTCAGGAGATATTGAAGTGAAGTCCAACTGGGGAAGAGTAGGTTGACGTGGTACACTGTAGACCAGCACTCTGGGATAAGCGTTAAGGGGGTGCCAAATGGAGCAGAGCTGTGATTGAGACAGGCAGTCCCCTGTCTACGGCTTAGCATATCTAGGGATGTTACTGCTCTCCTGTACTGCAAGGTCACAACTGAGTTCTTGTGTCCAGCTTTGGATTTTTCTGTTAAGAAGGATGCTGAGAAATTGGAGAGACTGCAGGCAAATGGTTCCTGATTTAGGGCTTGTTTCTTCTGCTGATGAAGGAAATGTGACAGCAAACTCTTTGGTAGTGGCAGGTGGTAAAAGTAAGGGCAAGATGTGGCACATGAAGTTCAGGCTGATGTTAGGAAAATTTTCAGAAGAGAAGTCCCTCAGCTTAACAGAAAGGTGCTGGCCTCTCTGTCCTGAGAAGTTTTGAAGGTTCAGAAGGACAACACCGTAATGTGCCTGGCAGTGATCCTGCTTTGAATAAAATACTGGACTACATAATCTCCAAAGGTCCCTTGAAACGAATATTTTTATGAATATATGATTATTCACTTGGAAAAATTATAATGTATTATTTTATAGGACTTTAGCTACAAAATTTTTTCCATTTTGTTCTCTGATCTGCAAAGCAATGAAGCATATGCATAATTTTAAGCATGCATCATGGCAAGATGCACAAAGGTACCTCAGAATGGCAGCACTTAAGTGATTGCTAAATTGACCAGAATCTGTGAAGCTCTGAACTATCTACATATTTTCAGGGAAGATATTTTTGCTAACCATTTTTGATCCTGAAGGACACTAGCATGATTTTAAAAGATTCCCTGTGGGCTTTCCAGCAACATTTGGATGTCTGAAAAGCATGCATGTCCATTGATTCAAATGTGCTTAAAATTATGCAATGTGCTTTAACTTAATTCAGCTCACTTTATACTCTTGCTTCCACTGTGAATAGAAGTAGTATTTGGACTGCAGGTGGAGAATTGATATGCAAAGTGTGTATAGTAGGTAAACCTGAAACACGCACCTCAGGTATGTGCTGTCTTTGCTGTTACTGGACTGCTCTGACAAGCATAGACAAGGGATATTTATAGGCCTGAACAAGGAAATAGTCTGTAAATTGGTGGAGAGTGAGACAGACTTTTGGTGGACAATAGGCTGTTCATTATGTCAATGATTTCTAATGTTTGTTCTCTTCAAAAGAGCTTCAAACAAGCTTAATTCCTCTGTGCTTGTAGACTGGGTTCGTCTGTTATGTGGCCCCAGTAACGTTATCTGGAGGTACTTCCTAGAAAGTGCCTTAAAATGTCAAAATGGAAGGATAATGTACTGTAGGGTTTGGTTTGATATCTATCGCTGCAAGAAGCTTAATATCTTTATCATTTTATTCTAGTTGATGAGTCTGAAGTTAGAAAAGCCCTTGATTACAGATACTTATGTGATGGAATAGCTATTGTCAAAGTATGGAGGAAAATGGCACCCCACTGATGCAGTCTGTTAAAAATGGTTTGTTGGAAATTGACTTTGGATGTTTGTACTGGAGGTCAGTTCCCATTGGAGGGCTTGTACTTTCTTCGAAGTATCTAGAAGTATGCCACGCTATTAAAGGACTGATTTTGTTGTTGTAAATATGTATCTGGCAGTGATTTTTATTCATTGAATTGGGAAAAATAAGTGGAGCAAAACAGCTGGGACAATTTCTAAGTAAATTCATCAGTCATTCAGGAACTATGCATTTAAAATACCTATAAATAATAGAATCTTACATCTAAAAAGAAGTCTTTTATTGATGTATAAGTAGAATGTTACTCTGAAATTTCTTTTTTAACTTCTCATTTCCTCATGTTTAGAGTCAGACCAGGCAAGCGTTATTTTTATTTTTCCAACTTTATTTTAGCAGCATTATTTTGTACAGTGTGTGCAATAAAATTGATGTGCACAGTTAAGCTTTAAAATGACTTTCAGATAATAAATAATTGTTTTGGAAATTCTGTACCTTCACTCAAATTTTTATTACTATCTTGAGACTGACAAAAATAATGGACTAACTTTGGTGTTTTGCCATTGGTACTCATCAATTCCCTTTACTCATATCCTTCAATATATTGTATTCCTTTAAATATCTTATTTCCTCTTCGATGTTTATTGTGGGACTACTGATCCTACAACGAATAATGGGAAGGTGGAAATAGAGTGAAACTGAGTTTCTGCTTTTTAATACGTATTTTCAATTCTCCCAGGTTTGCGAAGGAGGCATAAATAAATTGTTTACATAGACGTGAGAAAACAAACACTCAAGTTTGTTTTTTGTTTTTAAAATTTGTTTTCACAGTTAAAAAGATGGCCTATCACAAAGTGAATGCGGACCAGAGAACCCAGGGCCAGTACCTTGACAGTGATGACCTCCAGGCCACAGCGCTAGAACTGGAATGGGACATGGAAAAAGAGCTGGAGGAGCCTGGCTTTGACCATTTCCGACTGGATGGTGCAGTCCAGCATCATCTGGGAAACTCACAGAGCCCTGATCTCGATCTTGAGCCCATCCAGCCATCAGCATCTCCTAAGGGAAGATTCCAGAGACTTCAGGAAGACCCTGAGTACATCTCGCACTATTCAAGACAGTCACCAAAGAGCCACCGCTGCAGTTTTTTTCAGATACTGAAAGTATTTTGTGCTGCTTTGATTTTATTTATTTTTGGAATTGTGATAGGATATTATGCGGGCAAGAAATGCCCTTCTCCTCCAGCATCTCCAGAACCAAATAGCACTCATAACTACCATGAAATCCTCAAGGAAATCAAAGCTGAAAATATTCAGCAAATATACAGGTATGTGTTTTAATATCTATATTTTTTTTACTTAAAGCCATCAAATGTGAATATTAAGAATTCCTGTTAATTTTTAAATTTTATTTATTTTTACTTGCAAACCTGGGATTTCCCTTCGTGAATGATACTTATAATAATGTGGACTTGTCTTAGTTGTTGTCTTACGGAAATATATTTATTTTAAGAGGATCAGTAACTTGTTTGTTCAGTATATTAATGTTACCTTTCATGTATGTTAATTGAAAAAACACGAACTATTCAGATTGAACGTAGGAGAAAGTACCAGTTTTCTAGATGCAGTCAGTCATCAGATAACATTGTTGAAGAGCCATGTGTTAGGTTGTGGTCTGTAATAATTGGATCTCCGTGAAATCCCCGTCTGGTCTGTGGCAAATAGATGAATCTTTGCTCTCTCTTTTCAGCCTGTGACTGCGATGTCAACCTTAAGTTTGTGTGCTTTTGGAGGGGAAAACTGATATCCAAACTATGAGAGATTGTTTTAAGAACATAATCAGGAGGGTAACTCCTTCTCCCAAAATGTTTTTAAAGTTTACTGAATTGAAAAAACAGTGTTTTAATACATAGTACCAATTAGCTTGGGCATGGATATGAAGTTGCCTACTGAAACCCCTGACTGGGTTTTATTTTTATTTTATCATTTCTTTTTCCATACAGAAACTTTCCGCTGATTTGGAAGTTTATAAAGCGCTTTTGTATGAGAGTACAATCACTTTTCTCGTGCAGTGAATGTGGAAGAAACTAGGTTTTCCTGCCAATTTTTTCAAGTTGTTTCTCCATGAAGGAGGAATTGGACTTATTTCTGGCTTCTGGAAGTGACCCAGAGCAGTGAAAGTTCTTTTTTCATGGCAAAGGAAATGCATTGCGCGTTTTTTTGATCACTGGTAGTTCAGAAGTGGCAGAATTTATACACACAGGATTAAGAAGGATTGTTGTAGAGGAAATCCAAAGAGTTTGTGTGGGTATTTCTGAAGTAAATTGAAAGTAATTATTGAAATATTCCAATATAATTTGTCTTTTTTTTCATGTGGTACACTTGAATCTAAAGTCCTCGAAGTGGTTAGTAGCATGCTTTGAACCAGTATTACTACTAAATACAAGTTTAAAATGTGTATGTATATGCATTATAAAGAACTTCATGCCAGTTTTCATGTGCTGTTCTGGCTTGACTTTATGGATCCAATTATGAAAATAATGGGAAACACTATAGGTGATGAATAATGGTGGTGCTGTATGCTAAGGATTTAACTTCTATGTCTGCTCACAAAGGGAAGTAGACTGAGGTCTGTCATTGGGCTTAATCATGAGCAAAGTATTTTAATAAGCTAGATTCTACTGATATGATATTGCAAAAATTGCAGAGAACTCTGTCAGTCTCAGGATGATATTCCAATACATTGATTTGGAATTAGGCATTGCTTGTCATTTTACTATTTTGAAGAGTAGTTTAAGAACATTCTGTTGTTTCATCACCTTTCAAATTATTTTGGCTAACTATTGAATGTTAATTTGAGTATGGCCTTTGGATAAAATCAATTACAGAAATACTTTGCACTTAACAGAACTTACCGTGTTGCCATACTTTAATTAACGTAATACTTGGTGATTTTTTTTTCCCACATAAGAGCAATATTTCTACAAATGTCATCAAGCACTGTTTTTCAGTTCTGTATAAAAATATACAATCAGAGCTTTTAGTTTAGTATATTACCCTCAAGATTTTTCTTTATCCAACATTTTGATCTGAGAAAGTTTTTATTGCATGTTCTGTTAAGCTATTTTTCCTCAACATCTGTTTGTCAAGAGTCAAAGCTATTGCAATGAAACCTGAGTATATGGAGTCCCACAAATATAGAACACACAGCATATGTTTCTTGGGGAAAGAAAAAAAAACCTGACAAAATCAATATGTGTTATTGTAAGTCTTCTTTCAATGTAATATACTTTGAATTACTAGGGATAAGTGGCAGCTGCTTAGCTTGCAATTTCTAAATGTTACTGAGAATGACATTAATTTAATTTTTGTAGCTTACTACTTAGATCTGACTCAATAAATGTAAGAAATTTTGCTAACAATTTTGATAGAGGACTTAAAGGGAAAACGTGTTAAAGACACAATTGTGCCAGTCATTTTACCCCGGTAGACATCAGCTTAATATACTTGGAGGTCTGGAGTGGGAACTTTCTGCTGGGATGACATCTGCTGCAACTAGAAGTTGTTCTGTGTATTGGGGCCCTCTGAGCTTAAATGAAGTTGCTGAGATGCGCCAGGGGACTTCAGTTGATTTATTTTTTTTTATTGGGATTTGGACTGGATTCTGCACAAGTTAAATGGAAGGATCACGTCATATGACAGCAGTTTGTCTTCAGAGTTTGCTGAAATAGGAGAGAGGCATGCCTTCTCAGCTTCTTTTTTGACTCAGACAGTGCTCATTTGCTGCTGTCTTCAAGAAAAGTAAGAGAAACAAAAATAATGAGTCTACTATGTTTATTTTATAGGAAGTTGTGGTCTTTGATTTGATTTCTTTAAATTGACTTTTTAAGTGGATTCATATTGAATGTTAAGTGTAAAGAAAGATGGACTGTTGTGGTGCTGTTCGTGATAATTCTAGCTATACCTTACTTATCTGATTAGTTAATTCTCTCAAACATTATTTTAAAAATCCTGAAAGCCTTATAGTGCCTTATTGTGCCATTCCTTTCAACAATGAGAGTTCTCAGTTTCTAGCAGATTCACAGCCTTACGACTGTGAAAGATGAATACATGTTTCTGTGATTAAGAACACGGACCTACAGACCAAAGACCTTTTCGCTTTGCTCTTCATCCAGTCCGTAGGGCTGTTCTTACATTTCAGTTTTGCTTTTCATTCTATATATCCTCACTCAAATCTTTCTTCACTGAGATTTCTTCCCCCTCGAGCAATAGGGAGGTTTAAATCCCTTCATAATGCATCTAGTTGTAACTAACTGTCCTTTGGAGGCATATCTTTTCCTCCTTCCAGCTGGTAATATCACCTGCAGAATCTCACAAATCCATCTCTGGCAAGAATTGATTTGTCACCAGTGCCTGGTTCTATCCTCGACTTCAGCTTAGTACTTCAAAGGGCTGTAGGAAAGTAGGTAGAAGCAGCTCACCTTACATGGTCATTGCCAAAGAAACAAAAGTTGCTTTGCAGTGAGGAAAGGGCTTTATATCTTTGTCTGAAAGTGAGAAAGGAAACTTCCTTCAGACCCGAGTTTCTCCTGTCCCTCAGCAGTTATATTCAGTGTTGTTAAATCTTTGGAGCTTCAAACATTTGTATCAAGTAAAACTTGCAAAATACTTGGCAAGCAAACAGAGCCCAGAATGTCTTGGAAAAGATGAACTGTGGAAATTTGGAATGAATTAAATTTCCAAGTTGCTTATAGGAAAAACTGAATAATTTGTCCCATAAATGAGAAATCTCAGCCGGAATAGATCATCACCTTCTAATGGGAAGAGTACAAGGGGAGAAAGGATAAACAACTGATTTTGTTGTGCTCCTGGTGGCTTCTCCCCGGAGAGACCCATTCTGTCCCCACTGCCATTAATAGCTACTGTTCATTAAAGCTACATGCTGACATATTCATGGGTGAATAGCTGGCCTAGACCATTTCTTGCTTTACCTGGGGTCTGAGCAGCTATCTGTACGTTCTCAGTATGCGAATAAATCCTGACTTCTGTCATGCCAGCACGGGAGAAATATGTTGCAAAAAGTAAGTCTGTGGGAATTCATCCTATTTGCTGCTGTGTATCAGTCCCAGATATTTATTGTATTGCCGTAAAAATGCAAGCACTAAATATAGTCAGCCTGAATCTGAAGTCCTCTCTGCTGCATCTTTAGAAATTGATATTGTGATGCTCCTGGGTAAGCAGGTGCTCAGTGATCTCTCTGGATTTATTTCTTTCCCCTATTTTGCGTAGTCACTTGGGATTCTTTTTATTCACATGACGATTTTCAATGTGTATTTATAAGTACAAAGACCTTTTGAAAGCAGATAAGAGGTAATATCATACAAGTGAAAGTTCCCCGTTATCCTCCTGGTACCTCACCCATAAAGAATGGCTCTGAGAACATGAGGAGGTATCTTTTGTGCAAGAAAGATGCCCTGCATGACCCAAGCCATTATCTGCGAAACACTAACTTGATAAATTTCAGCTCCAGATACCCACTTATGTCAAATGTGATTTTTTCCCCTGCCCCAAAATAGTCTCTATTTGTACTTCAAAGCTATTAGAAAGGCTTGTCTGTTTTATAGTTTTCATTGGTTTTATTTGATTTGCCCCCCCCTCCCCTTTTTTTTTTGAAATGGCTTAACATAGCTCTTTCATTTGTTTTTCTATGGATGGAAGAAAAGTGTTACGTTGGTATAGCAATATGTAGTTTCTTCCATTAGTGTCAGTTGCAGCATATGCTTATAAAATTCCTCTTCCTGTTTGAAGAAACATCCTAGCTTATGGTTTATTCAACATCTAAGGACACGATTTATATATATCAAGTCCATTATGCAGCTTACTAAAAACAATTTTCCCCCTCTGTTGATTATTTTTCTTAATGATAACCATACAAATATATTGAATCTGAGATGTTTGATTTGCGAAATCATTTACAGTAAAATGTGATTTTTTTGTGTTATAACTGTGTCCTCTGTAAATGAAGTGCACAGTGTTGCTTTAAAATCATTTTTTGTAAGCAGTACACCAGTGTGATATAGTAATGAATTAGATCCAATAAGCTGTACTTTCACATTGGCATAATAAGTAATGAGTCCCTTGATAAATTTTCTTATCTGTCACAGCCCACATGAATGGCTTCTGCCTTACTGCAGCTTTCTCAAATCATCATGCAGTTCTGTGCTAGGAAAAACAGAAAGGAAATCGCAACTGGGACAACTTATCTGTTCAGAAACACTTTAAAAGACAAAAAAAAAATAAATTAATTTTGTTGTTGAGGCATAAGAAAATGACAGATACTGCCAAACCTCTGAGACCTTTTCATACAAGAAAAGAAGCTGAAGGATTTGTGCATTGCATATGATGTCCTCCATGGCTACAAACTGAAAACTGAGAATAATGCTTTGGAGTATTCTCCTATAATGGTATAATTCCAGGTTGTTTATTTTGTGGAAGAGCAAAATGTGTAGATTAGTTAACATGGAATTTTTTGAAGGCTTTTCTTTTTTACCTTTTTTTCTTGATTTTTTTTTTTTTTTTTTTTTTTTTTATGGCACATTATCTATTTCAATGCAACGTTCATAGGTTTGGGGTAGAAACACGAGAGGAGGAAGATAGGGGGCAGTCCAGTGCTGCTGAGAGATGACGGTACTGAGGATAGTGGTCCTGTTCTGTGTTAGGTGGAGCAGGACCAGAAACCTGGACTCTCACATTGGAGTGCTTTCTTATGGAATATCTAAGTGTTGATCCAGTGCCTCACATTTTCTAATGAAAAGGAACACCTGTTTTTCATAGGCTATAGAAAGCAAATGAATTTTGCTCTGATGACTCCTTTTTGGACTGTGTAATTTTATCTTTTAAAATTGGGTTACCTTGCCAATTTGCCTCAAATTTGTTATAAGCAGATGTGTGGCTAGAGTTTAGAGGGAAAACCAATTTCCACGGCTATTAGACATCTACCTCTTTACTATGACTGCTGAAAAGTATGGGGCAATTTAGTCCTAATTAGAAATAGCAATTCTCAGCAGTGACAAGTACTACTTTTTATTGCAGATGATGAAATGAGCTAAGCCAGCAAGGGTTGACAAGTAATTTGCTTTTTTAAGGTCTAGCATACTTCACTCTCACCTGCTTGGGTGGTCAGGGGATTGACGAGGGACTGATTCCCTCAGTTTCCCTGCTTTCAAGGTCTCAGGACAGGTTAACGTCCCCCAGACCTCATGCCTTTGCTGGCAGGTGCTGAATGCTATTTGGAAAGCAAAGGATTTCTGAGGGTTGCTTCTTCAGCATGGGGCAAACTGGAACAGATGGCAAAACATTTATGAATCACAGAGCAGTAACAGTTTGTGCAGTGTTTGGTATACCTGAGGCTTAATATTGGACTATACCTGAAGAAGTATTTGACTAGACATTTCTGAGTGATTCTGACAATAATACCGGCTAAAAGGCAGTATTTACAGGCAAAGGTTTTATTTATGTCTCCACTCCTCAGTTTTATAGACATAACCATATGTCTTCTAACAGAAAGATTCTGAAGAAAAAACCATCAACCATCACGTTCTGTTGAGACAACAAGCAGTATTCTTTTTTTTTTTTCCTAGTAGAGCAATTGCTTCCAACAGGGAAATATAGAGGATGTGGAAATTGTACAAAGTAGTTTGGCAGTGTCCAGTCTGTGCACCTTAATACAAGGAGAATTAACAACCTTGGCTAGTGGTCCCAGGAACATACTTATAAAGATACTGAGAAACAAACATTCCAGAACAAAGACTCTTAACAATTTAATTACTGGCACAAGATGCCTTATCTGCTAATTGCCTGAACAACAGGAAAAGTGTGCTCATGCTGAGGTAACTGTGTTGGCACTCAGCGTGACGGTGTGCTCAAGGGTGGCTGTTTTCCCCAGGGAGGAGACGGTGGCACAGGGCGTTGCAAGTTCCCTTTGTACCATTTCTTAGGCACCAGAACTAACAAATTCCTGTTTAGGATGCATCTCTCATCAGCAGACTGTAAAACTGAAGTCTATTGGTACTCTTGAGATGCAGCTTTTGAATGGAGTTCTGCAATTCCATGGTATGCACTGCAACAATTAGCAATTAGTTTCCTGCCTGTACACATAAATCAAATTAACAAAGCCTCGAGGGGCAAGAGTTTTCTCAGCCCTCTATGGTTGTGCTTTGACATCCAGTTCCCTGCAGTCAGCACCTATGACAGCTATCTACTAGAAGCCTGCTAATAAGTCAGGCTGTTACCAAATTCACTGAGACCAGCAGGACTGCAGTTTGTGTGGTATTAGCTTACCAGTCATGCAGCGCTCAGGACTGAAGGCTACTAACGGGCAACACTAGGAATCAGTCAGAGATAATGAAATTGATATTGTCTGAATAATAATCAATTTTAATAATTGTCATCTATGGTAGTCTTGCAGTAAGGGGCTTCTATTCTCACTTCAATTCTCTTTGAAAGCTGATGAGTTTCTGAAGTGTTATTAGTTGCCATGCTGAAACAAATATAAAAGTATGAAAAAGATCATCCTTTTCCATTAATATTGGAACTTGTCCAGTGTTAGACTTTCAAAATTAAACAAGTTTATTTCATGGTTGCTTTTCCACAGTTTCTTGAAAACTCTTTATGGACAAGAAGTTAAATAACTCAGGACATGTGTATGGATCTTTGAATATACGCCGTCTCAGTAGATAATAATCTTAGAATGAGAGTGCAGTCTCACCCTTCGTGTAAGCTAATGTTTCCCTTGGACACGTTTAATTGACTGAAATTTACATGCAGATGAGTTCTTGATGAACTAGTGTCAGTCCAGGATAGAATATCATGTCACACCTCTCTTTCTTCCTATTTTTTAATGGGTGAAAATGTTGAAATATTCCAGTTAGATATAAGTTTCCTCAGCTACTATTTCTTCTTTTTTTTTTTTTTTTTTTCATAACAGAAGAATAGTGAACTCAAGTGTCACTGCCAAAACTAAGTATTCTGATTTCTCAGAAGTAAAACTGTTTGGAAATCCTGAATTTGGTATATTTATTCCTAGTTTGAATTTTTGTATATGCATTGAAAAAGAAACTCTGGTCTTCAACCAGCTTAGTGTCTTTGTTTATATTTTGTGAAAGCTGGAGAAAATTTAACAACTTCCATCTTAGCTGTTGTGCAGTTTTTCTTTCTTTTCGATAGTATCACATAGATTTCCTTGTACCAGTTCTTCCACAGTCATAAAAGATCAGTATATACATTTTTTCTTTTTTTTTTTTCCTTACATTTTCCAATGGGAGCTCAAACTTTGTTGACCAGTGGGCTAATAGAGCAGCTTGTAAGGCTTAAGGGCTTTATATACACTTACATACTTATGTTCTGCTCTTTGAAATAATAAATTTTGCTTTTTTTCCAAATGGTGAACTGCAGCCTGAAAGCTACAGAAGCCCAGGAGTTTTTTTGAAACAGTAGAAGACAGTGGGAGGAAGCAGTGATAGTTTAAAATGGATAAGGAGACCGTGAAAATGTCACCTTTCATGGAAATCATTTTCTTTGTTCCAGCAGGGCATTTGTGATTTAGCGGAGTGCTCACATATTTATGGGTTATGATTATGGCTGAGGCAGGAACATGTTCCCAGCAGTTCTGGAATCTGTTTCTTGTCGAAGGCTACGTGAGACAACGCTGATGCAGTGCAGATTGGGACCATTTAATTATTTAAATAGCTGGGTGAGTGCTATTTGTGAGCAAAAGGTGGTAGCTCTGGGAAGTTGCTTGTTTCATGGCCATTTGTTTGCAATGGTTACTAAATGCTTTTATTTTTAATAAAGGCCAAGCTAGGTGATGGGCCTTGTGATGTGCATTATTAAATACATAGATGAGCTTAAAAAAAGGCCATACGATCATGAATAAAGTTACCATTCCCTATCAACTATTTAGGGAACAAAGCAAGAAACTGAATTATTCATTATATGCTCAGTGTAAGGCAAATGGAACCTGCTGCTGTGTTGCTAGCAGTGCAGAAAGTGACTAAAAAACACAAATGGCTTTCTCTGTATTATCATGCTTGGTTTTTCCTTGCAAATATTTCTAGAAGGTGCTTAAGAAAATTAAACTCTGTTCCTCCTCCCCCCCAAAAAAAAACAAAACAAAAAAGATAATTCAATCTGTATAGTTCCTGAGAATCCAAATATTGTCTCTGGGGGTTTTATTTCTAAATTATTCAGCTTACATATATGCTAAAATGATAGATAAGACATTGTGTTTTGGAAATGAATATAGGCGTTCCTTTTATTCTCATGGAATTTTTTTTTAAACTTGAAATAAGTTTTGCAATTACTATTTCCTATGGACATAAATATGTATATATATTTATACAGTCGTCTATACATGGGATTTTGCACATATGTGAATGCATATGAACTTCTGCAAAGTAGCTAAAGCTCGGTCACTTGTATTACGAATCTCAAAAGTTTCATATATTCTAGTGTTCAGTATCTCTTCTCCCTGTGGTTGTGGCTGAAACCTGATTTCCATTCTAATCCTAGGCCCAGAGGTATTTTCTGTATTTATAAGTCCTTTGAAACTGTAGGAACTGAAATACTATGATGACTATGTTATCATAGAACCTAGAAAGTTATTAAGGATGCAGTTCTGCAGGGAACGATGGGCCTCAACTCCTGAAGAAGTTGGTAGCGTTTTTTTAGCAGTAGATGAGAAATAAAAGTTAAATATGAGTTTGAGGACTCATTTCCTTCATAGTGAAGTAGGTGTTAGGCAACGTAAAATATTAAGTTGATCACAGCGCAGAAGTACTTCGATGTTAAAATAGATATGTGAGCTCCTTTGTCTGGTGTGGGAAAACAACATAGCAAGGATCAGTGGCTGAAAGAGGAAGCATTACATTAAAAACAAAAGTACTGATCAAGTAAAAAAGATGAGATGAAGTGACGTATTGGTTCCTTCATGAAAATTTTCTAATCTATGCATTTTATCTTTATTTTTTTTCCAAAAATATTAGCAAAGTGTACTGAGCTCAAATTTGTTACATGTACAAAAAATTCTCTTGGAGTGTAATTTTGAAGATTCATCACACTTCTGCAGTGTGATGAGTTCCTCAGATTGTAGGGCTTTTCTTTTATTTTGCTAATATTAGCAGCTCTGCATTTTGACCACATTTTAAAATCCTAGGAGCTGACATGCCGTGCACAGACCGTAGTGCAGACCTTTGAGTGCCAGAACTGGAGATGACACCCAGAGGAGCAGGAGAACTGAACTGTGTGTGTGATCTGTAGCACTTGTACAAACGCTTCTAAATGAAAGGGACTGTGTTAATGCAGTGTATGCCTAGTCTTGTTACTGTGGGGGTCGAGTAAACTAAGAAAAACTTTAAAGGAGAATGAGAAGATCACATTCTGCTCAACTGTACTGATGGAACCATGGGCCTGCTCTGCTGACCAGCCCACTGCCTTCACATGGGTTTCTCACAGAGGAAAAAGCAGCTCTTTACATTAAAGGCTCAAGGCTACAGTGCCCGCCTTTCCTTCTGTTTTTTATCACTATTTGGTAGGCGAGATCAGATTCTTAAAGTTTTTAGCAACTGGTTTCTACGAAAGGGCAGTGAGAGTTTGCTCTGCTGTTAGCGCTGAACTTCTGAATCTCTGGAGTTACCACTTATTTTCCTTTTTTATTGAGCTATTTTAAATAGCTTGTCTGAGAAGATTTGATATTATTGTTGTCTTTTGATTAATAAACTGAACGAGAAGAGAGGTTCTGGGGCTTGGCAGAAACAAAGCTGGGGCTGAGCTTGGTGCTGCCATGCTCTGCTAGAGCATGCACAGGGCTGTTTATAGCACATCGAGGCCTTGAGGGCATTATCTTGAATTTGCAGCTCTCGACTGGCTGAAGTTTTGTTGGTTTTTGTTTTTGTTTTTTTAAATTTATTTCTTGATGACAAAACAGGCCCTGTTAAAACAAGAATCATTTGGAATTACTGCAGAAATACAAAGCTAAATAAATTAAATCCTACTTTAGTCTTACGGATTTGGAAATTGGTTTTATATGCTTTCGTCACATCCTGACTGGATTAACCTAGCTCTCTTTGTAGAGTTCTGCCAGCGCTGCCGCTGCAGAAATTGCAGCATGTACGGACTGCGGCTGCAGCAGCGATCAGCGTTGCCGTGAGGAAGAGCAAGGCTTGCCGAATTTTCAGTCTCTTTCGTGTGCATCTCATTTTCTCCTTTCTTCTTTCTTCATACATCTGGAAGTTAAACAGGTCTCAATGTTTGGGAAACAGTTAATTGGATCGGGATAAATCATACCCAGGATTAAATTTTGGAAGATTGGATCCCATCCCCTTTGTTAATGTAATTAAGACTGACATTAAAGATCACATTATCCTGTATGAAATTAGGCTCTCAGGTAAGCGAGAGGCTCTGCAGGGAGGTTGCTGCATGGTGCTATCTCTTGCCATGATGAGCACTGCTGCCTGAGGAGCAGTGCCCTGTGTGGGCGGAGCCAGCTGAGCCGCCATTTTGTTTCCTCTCAGCACTCAGGTGCAGCCCAGTGGAACGCCTCTTGCAGAAAGATCAGCTTTTCTTTGCCAAAAACTGTTCTGGTAGCCTTGTGAGGTACACAGAGAAGTGTCTGGAGAGTATAGTGAGTGTGCTGGGCTCTGCTCGTAGGGACCTAGATGATCTTGCAGGTCGTTTCCAACCGTGTGATTTTATGACCTGCTGCTGTTTTGACTCAGCTCCATTTTTGGCGGCCATCTCCTTGCTCTCAGCACAGGCTGATTGCCGGTGTCCTGAACACTCGTGATTTTTTTAAGATCAATTTTTTGGTCTAGTAAAATTTTTTTCTAATGGGAGTGCAGTACTGTCTTAGCCATATATCAGACTCTTGTCAGTGGGCTGCCTTTCCTCAGTTACCTGTTCAGAACCGCCTCAGGGAAGTCCCAAGGCCCTGGCAGGCATCCTACTGGAGCACCTCGCCCCCAGGGCCTCGCACCCCCCTGGGCCTCACAGGCTGCAGCTGAGCTGCCTTGCTGAAGGCTGTTTGCTTTTGCACAACAGCTGACTCTCCTGAGATCGTGTCCCATTTGCTTCTGCTCAGATAAAACCGCTGACATTTCCACCATGTCTTTCAGCATAGGAAGGTAAATTTCTTTGTAAACTTACCCAGAGATGGCTGTGCTTTCTAAAGAATTCAGGATGATTGAGTTTGGGTTATTCGGTAACTGTATTTCAGTCTACCCCAAAGTAATTAATGTTAAGATTGGATTGTATCCTAGATCCTTGGTGCATAAGGACCCTTTAAGTCCTTTTATTTGTTGTATGGTAAAGACTGATTGCAGGCTGTTATATATCATGTGACTCCTGGTTCAGCAGAGATGCAAAACAGATTTATCTGAAGATGAGTCTAACTATTCGTTGTGTATCATTGCGCTATTCATTAGTGTTCTGAGTAATGACTTTGACTGAGATGAGAATGGTGATATTGCATCCATAAATCAATATCTATTATCTCAGAGGAGAAGTTGTTACTTTTTCTAGAATGAAAGTGGTTTTATACAGGAAGGTTTGTAATAATTGTCATACTGTAGTTTGTACACAAAGCACTTCTTGGTTTCTCACGGTAGACTACAATATAGCACATAAGTTGAAATCATAAAAAGATACCTCAGAGAAGAAATGTGACCTTATAGAAAGTGATAGGGCTGTTTTTCCTGAATCGACAAAAGAGGTATCATAATACTGACTGTATATTGCTTTCAATAGATGACACCACAGTAATGGGAAATTAGAGTTCTTTTCTAGATTGCCATCCAGCTACAAGGTACATCTTTGTACTTTCTGTATTGCAAATAAATGTAGCTTCACTTTCAATTAAGAATACTGTTAAAGATCGCCAGAAAAGCTATTTTGGCTTTGGTTTTGCTCTCTTCCCCTGCCCTATGTTTCAAATTGTGGTAATATCTTGAATTTATTCAAGTTTGTTTCTGTTGTTATTATAGCTGAAAGAGAAATAACCCATACCTCTTAGCATATGTTTCAGACAATATTTAAACTGCCTTGGGAATATTCGAAAAGACGTGGTAAAATGAAATGATTTTTACTTACAGTATTACTTGAGCCCATAAAGCTAGCACTAACTTAGAAAGAGACCATATTCTACAAGATATGGAAAATTAAAGTGAATATTTGTTTACAGCTAATTATATGGTTTTGATTTTATGTAGTAGAGGAAAGCAGGGTAGAGATGCCCTTATCTTATCTTGAATGAAATGTAACAAAAATTGCCTTTGAATTGCTTTTACCTGTTTACCTAAATAATTCCAGGCTTACTGGAAAAATTATATCTTACCAGCCTTGAATACATGGAAACTAGTTGTAGCTGTTAAACTTTAACTGAACAAAATAGTATTATAATAACTGGTTGTTGCCCAAAACAAAAATAGTCGTAGCATGCTCAGACATTTTTTATGAATAAGGAAATTGAATCGTGGAATTTGGCTGTTAATGCAGCCTTAATTGTTGAACTTCAGGTTAAATGTTGAATATTGAGAACTGTATAAGAGATTGCAAACAGCCTGAAACTTACTACTTACGCTATTTAAAAGTGATTTGATACTTCAGTTTAATTCAGTTTAAATGGAGGTGAAGGGCTTTTAAGAAATAGTTGAACCACGAAATTGTTGACAGCTAAGTTATACAGACATGAAAAAGTTTTATAGTTGAAACCTTGACTTTATTACTGTAGTGCTAGAGTCCTGCTGTTATAAAGGCCCTAATGATTCCTGCTTGAGTCCTGTATCCTATGGTTGATACATATCCAGCATCTTTCGAGATTCATGTTGAAATACTAAATACTGGATGAGCTTTTTGGCTGCAAGACTGGCTTTGCTTTACCTCTCCAGCTGCACAGCTCTGCTGGGATCTGCCAGATGGATTCTCATATTGTTCGTATTTCACATCTAAGTTAAGCAGTTCACCCCACGTGCGCTCACCTCCTTAATTCAAATACCAGCAGCACACTGTACCTCACTTGCTGATTTTGCAGAATGCTTTGGGGCAACTGTTAGGAGGAAGCCCTCCAAATGTAACTATCCTGCTGCGTGCTGGTTGGCGTGTTATTTAGGTACTGAGAAGAGAAAGTGTAGGGAAGTGCAGCCAGATGGCAGAAAGAAAGCTGATCTGCGGCTGGTTGTGGGAAAGAAAGGGTGCGCGAGTCATCTGTAGAAAAAGGCTTATTCTTTTTAAATTAAACCTCTTGACTTCGTAGCTAAGGTGTGTGACACCAAAAAGTTTCTGCGTCAGTAATGCTTTGAGCACATTTTTGAAAGATTGTTACCCTCTGACTACAACAAATTTCATTTTAAATATGTTTATTTTTATTCCAGAAGTTCAGCTAGAGTTTGCATTGCTTCCCTATTGAAGGTAATTTGATTTCAGATTGCAGCAGTTTGGAGGTACATAGATGGAAGAAAAATACTTCCATAACAACCATACTGTATGTAAATCAGCATACTCAGGCGAAGAGTTTGGTGCTAAGCTACAAGTTATGTCTTAAGACTGAATGATTTATGGATTCGATATAAGACTTAAAAATTTTGCTGTACCTGTCTGTTTTTTAATAACTTCTGTGTCATCCTTCTGGCGAATACTACGTGTATGTAAGAACGTTGAAGGTAAAGCAAGTAATCATATCCTAATGTGAGATTTGGAGAGAAGGGCCTTCAGAAATAGGTAGTGACATTAATATTTTTTGTTTTTATGTCAGACAAATGCTAAAACCTGATGTGAGTTCTCAATAGGTTAGCAGAAATGTCATTCCTGGTCAGACTGGAGTGATTCCGCTGAAGCTGTTTGGGTATGATGCATTATATGCTGCTGTTGTTTTCTTGTTTACATAAGTGGATTTGCATGGGTTGGTGCTCCAAATATTGGGCCACTGAAAACCACCTGCATCTGCTGAGGTACTGAGACAAAAACTCTGGAGGCTGGCCAGGTTTCTGCAGTGCTTTTGCTTACGTGTTTGACAGTAACATCTGGTAACGCAGATGCTGAATTCTAGAGAGCCATAATTATTTTGAGAGTAGGGAGAAGTTGTCACACGTAGTTATTATCATGCTACTATCACAGGTATTAGAATCAAAGAGATCATTTTGTTCTTTGCTGACAGCATATGTTTTCTCAGCTTTGCAGAAGTGCTATTTTGATGCCATGCAATATGCAGATTAAAAATTATCTTGTTTTTAAGCAGCTTGAAGGTTAAAGAAGAGCAAAAACAATGTAACTGTAAAATGCTTTGTTTCTTCAGAATACCAGTTCCACCAAAATTGTGATTGCTGACAAAATATGTCAGACTTGTCCCCCTATTTATGCCCCTCATGAATAATACTGTTGGATTTGGTGCTAGTAAAGGAAGGTGCCTTGGCTCTGTTCATCTCAGGTGTCATTTTTTGTTTTTTGACTTCCTACATCATTTCGAGGCACAGCATGATGGGAAGGAGCATGACAGCTGGAATGTAAGGAACTTAGGTATATACAGAGGTATTGCAACAAATATTTGTGTCTACTGAGAGAGAAGTTGAAACTCTATTAGTAGAATAATTGTGGAACTTTAATTCAGTTGTCCAGTTTGATGTTGGGAATTTCCATCCTATTGTACAAGAAACTTTTTTTTTTCATTTAAAATGGGGGAAAAATGACATTTGATACTTTTTGATTTGTTTATAGTAAATACCGTATTTTCCTCTTAAAGCTCTGTGTTTGGACATCTGCACGGCAGAAATGAGCATCTTGTGAGATTTCTCAAGTCTGTTCTGATGCACAGTAACGTTTTACCATTTTTCATGGCTTATGTTTTCAGTAATCACATTTAAAAATCTCTCAGACAACACTAGTTTGTAATGGGGCTAGGAACAAAATTCAGGCACAAGCCAAATCTCTCTCCTCTCTATGAACCCAATCAAATGTACTTAAAAATCCCTGCAATATCAAGGACAAATGTGATTTGTCTTATAGCTGCAAGGATATGATGAAAATTTGAGTAAGTGGAACTGATTGGGTGTAGGATTCCCAGGATTAAGATTATAAGTACATAAAATCATCCTAATGTCATCTTCTGATGCCTCAATCTGAAATTAGTCGTGAGAGCAATCTCACGAGAGTAACCTGTATTCATTCAACACAAAATGCTTTGTTTCCTTTAAAATTCGACTTACATCTTAAGGAAAATGGATTGAATGTCTATATCATTTCTGACTTTGTTTTGCTCTGATCGTGGTCTGCCTGGTTTTAGAGTATTACTGCAGAGTGCACTGTTCTCTTGCCAGCTTGGGGAAAGCAGGACTTGCTGCTTTGCTCTATATAACATTTGCAGCCTTCTTTTTGGATAATGATTGCAGCTGCAGATGGGATCAGAGATGTGTTGTCTTACTTGCCTTGCCTCCCCATTGCCCTGCCTTTTTCTCCTTTATGCTGCCACTAACCCTCACAGGGCAGTTGGTCAAATGGTTTAAGGAGCTGATCTACTGAAAAGTTATCTTATGGCTAAAGTTACTTAAAGGAATGGTATTTTTCAAACTCACCAGCTTTCCTTTCTATCTAGCTCCACAGCTGCTTGGGTCCTTTGTGAAAGTCAGGATGTCCCAGTGGATGTAGCTTTCACACTACTTTTCTGGTAACGTTGGGCAAAAGACCATAGATACACATTTCTTACCACAAGAATGAAGAGGCACAGTGCTGCCTGTGACGTACATCTGCCTAAATGCTGCCTCAAGGCAGAAAGAAGCAGGAAGTGCATGTCAAGTGGAAGCAGACAATTTATCAAGTAATAAAAATGTTAATCATTTTGGATGCTTTTTTCTTCAGATTGTGTGAATTAAATCTCTAGCAGTGTGATTATTTCTGTTCAGATGTTTAATTCATCTGCTATCTTAAAATGTTAATAATTTAAAATAGTATTTTTTTTTCAATTTTTCTTTGTGTTTAATGGACATTGCACGGTGACCTGAACATGTTTTTTTCATTAACCTAATGTATATCTCAAACACTTATTCTGGAGTCACTTGGGAGGTATGCTGATGGAAAGACTTTATATAACCTTATTCCTTTGGCATCTGATTTCTGCTAGAAATATTGTTTATTTTTGAGCTATGTATAATTATAGTCCAAATAACTTCAAAGAAAAAATAACTTCTCAAAAGTTGTATTTATATTAGGGGGCATTTTTGTCCAGCTACATCTTTCAGGTTGCTATCCTTGAGTGGATAAGTTGAGTCTGCTCCTTGCAAATCAGAGAATTGGCATTTAGTGAATTCTGAATGTGCATTTCCAACTATTCTAGTTGGAAAGTGTGAAGTGTGCCTATTTAGTATGCAAAACACCAACCAAAATGGTGTGTGACCTTACTAGGAGTTGGTGTGACTCTGATTCCTTACCGGCCTAGCACGATTTCCCCGAAGAAGATGATAAAGAAGAAAGCAGTGTGCCCATTCACTGACGTAAGTGCAGAGTTGAAGGCAGCTGTACATCTTCCTCATAAAGTGATGTTCTCCTCTTCTATGTAAATGTGAATACTATGTGAATAGCCTGTATGCAGTTTGCTCTGATTTACAATGACGGCTCAGGTTTTTGTGCTTTGTTCAGGAGCACAGTTCAGTGACTGCTTTTTCATGGGTTAGGAAAGGCAGCTTTTTTCCTTAAGGAAAATTCCATAAGAGGATATTATTGCAGATGAAAGCGAGTGACGAAGCTTTGAGTTATTGCATTATATGCGTAATCCATGTGCAGAATCAAATATATGATTAAGTAATCTGTGGTGTCATGGGATTTTGTCTTTGAATCGTATAAATTAGGTCTTTATCATGGATGCATTTTATGGAGTTTAATGTATCCCAAGAGTGAATATAGACCAAAAAAAGATGATGTTGCTGTTGGAGTTGTACTGACAAATTCCAGGGATCGAATTGTGCGTGTCCTTGAGGTCTGGTGGTGAGCAGTCAGTTGAAGGGAAACTTCACTGCTCTGTGCTTTTGGGGAAACAGGTGGGTAAGTATTTCTGCTAACCAGTGGAACTGTATGGCCCACACCAACCAGTCCTATCCTGTGCCTGCCCTTACTTGCCCTGCTGCTATGGGAAAGGATGCTGCCTCTGTGTGAGTGAAGATTTCCTGAAATTCTTTGTATCTTCCGTGACTTGCAGGAGTTGGCTTCTGCTTCTTACAGATAAGTGCTGTCCAGACCTTATCCATGATTCTGGCTGACTTTTGTTCTTCCTTTAAACGTATACTTTAGGCTGCACTTACTGTCTGATGAACACAGCTGCAAACTGTGCTTGAAACTGAAATAGCAGAATGCCCTTCATCTTTTAGTTAGCTTAGATGGATTGTCACCTGCTTTATTGACTCAACTTGTTTTTCGCTTTTCCACTGTGGTGCTTGTGCATTGCTTCACTTTCTGGTGGGTTGTGTTCCTCACATACTCATTTCCACCTTCTCACACTGCCAATGCCTAAGTTTCCCAGGGTGAGTCATTGTGTAGGTTCAGCTTGGCTATGATGCAACTGTTTTATTGTTTTGCTTATATGTAGCATAGGAATGGTTACCACGAGACACACATTTTGTAACTTCCTACGGTGCTTTGTTGATGCAACAAGTTTATACAATTGAATGTCATTTTCTGCCCTCTAGTTTTACTGCCACTGAATGGAAAGGTTTATTCACTTTCTTTCTCCTTTTCTGTTTGTTGAGCACTTTCTTTGAATTGTGCTTACGCAGTGCGCCTGGGTCGACTTTCACCTGTGTCTCAGTAACCCTGATACAAACATATCTGTTAACACAGGAAAAAAAAAAGTGACCAGTCATTTTTGCTTCTTTCATGGAACCTTTCTGTCTCAATTGCATAACTCTGTGAAACCAGGTGATATCCCACCCAATTCCCTGGAAAATGCAGTGACCATTTCTTACTTAATGCCATGATAAATTCAACGTTTGCTGACCTTCTACTTTAATATGCTGCAGAAAATCCCTGCTCTATATTATTTGAAGATATTGTGCTATTTCAGAAATACTTGAAATGCTTATATGTGATTACACATTCATATTTTAATAACTGCAGGTAAATTATTCTTTAAAAATGGATGATCTCAAAGCACTGTTCATAATGTGTTCCAGTGAATTACAGGTCTGTTTGACACAAAACTTGCTTGTGACAGCACATTTCAGTTGCATATTTCCTTGTTTCCTTTTTTCTTTCTTCTTGGCTTGGCCTTTGTTTCTGATTCCGTATTTGAGAAGCTCTCTCTGTGATAAAGAAGCAGAGCAGCACAGCAGTGAGCTCTTCAGTGAGCTGCTCAGGCTCCCCGTGTTGGGCCACTCTGTTAGCTGGAGGCAGTGCTGTAGTTTGCATTGCTCCAGACAGACCACCTGGTACTTGGATGTGAAGCAGTTGGTTTGTGAGGCCATTTGTTAGTTTGCTTATTGGGTTATTTTGATCTTTGCTTTTTCACTGTAGCCAGCAGATTAAAACCTTGGAATGTTATCAGAAACACTTTATGAACTTGAGGCTTGATGTGAACCTATTTTATCACGTGTGGTCCTGACTTTGCCTCTGTAAAGCTTGCAAATTCACATTAGGAGCCTGGAAAATGGGATTAAACAGAGCCAGAACTGGGCAGGATGTTGCTCTGGGGTGTCACTTACTGTCTCAGTAACTTTTTTTTTAAATACGGTAGGTGTTGCTTCTTTATAAACTTTTTCATGTATACCAGAGATTATCTGAGGTCTGTTTTTAAAAACTAGATTTTGCCAGTCTTCCAGCTGCAGTGGGTCTGCTAATTTATCAGTTAGCCTCTCTCTGGGGTGTAATTGCCAGATGCTTTCTGATGCTCATTACACCGGAATCAACAGCCTCCTAAAACCTATGAAAATGGACTCTAGTAGTGCTACTTGAGATAGGAAAAAGCTGTAGTCTAAGGCATGGTGGATATAACGTGTCACAGCAGATATAATTGCAATGGTCTTCTATAAGAAAGTGAAGGAAAACATTTTCCAAATGCTAAGCATACTTTTGCTACTTATATATTCATATTGCTTAATAATTGACGCTTCTGTCATGTTGGTGATACAAAATATTCCATCTCAGATAATGTGAGCTTTTTTCAATAGCCTCAGTGTGTCCAGTAATTTATACTACATTCTGCCCAAAGAGTGCTAATCTTGATATTGTGTAAGAGAAACATAGGAAGTCTCCCTTGTTACAGCTGTAATTGCTATCACATTTATGGAGGGCACATCATGAGCTTGGGGCAGCAGAGCACTCATGAAGTGTCCTTCAATTGTTGCTCAACTAGAGAATTTTCAGATTTCAGAGACAGAGAGGAGGATTATCTAAATGCTTAAAATATAATGCAGTATAAATATATGTCAATTGCGAATGTTTGTATTTTTTAATATTCATTTTTTATTTATATTTTAATATAAATAGGAAATTAAGGAAATTAAAAAAAAAAAAAAAAGGGGGAGAGAGAAATAAAATTTCAGACATATTCCATAATACAATTCTAGCAATACAAGGTAATGGTGATTCCAGTGTAGGTACCCATAACAGCACTAATTAACAACAGCAGCGAAAAAAGAAGATATATATTAGACTATTTCAGCACCTTCTTAGCTTTCCTAGTTAAGGCTCCCTAAGTTAGCCTCAGTTCTGAAGATCAATAAACTTCACAGATCAGGCATGTAATTGAATTAGTTTACTGCCTCCTGTTCCGTGCCAATGCCAAATGCATCAGAGCATACTGTTAGAATTCACAGTCAATAATTACTGCACAGTTAATGGTTGTATTATGCCTTGAGGTAAAGTGTTCCTGACTCCTGCAGAAATTTTTATTTTCTGTGAGGCACAAACATGCTTTCACTAACCATCTAAACACTTTCCTTCCTAGATATTGCTTAGCTGCTCTTGGCAATTTTATCTCATGAAGGAGAGATCTTCTGAAAGCCTCTGTTCTATATTAAAGTATGTATGTAGGCTTCCACACGTCACCTTTCTGTATAAAAGAGAAGTTAAGTTGGGTGGAGAGGAGTAAGAGCATGCAGCTGTGTACCGTGGCAGCAGCACCTGGAAGTGGCCCACGTACCATCTTGTGGTAGCACAAGGAAAGCTTTGGAATTTCTTTAGAAGGAGAATTGCCACATTGATAATCTGATCTCTTTATTACCTAAACCTTTTTTGTTTTGTTTTATATTTGGTAGAATCTGTCAAAGACTGAGCCTAACTTTCACTGGGGACTGGTTTCTATTTTCACACTGACACACGGCCCGGGTTTTGTGGGAAGCAGGGAGATGTGAGCTGTGTCTGCAGAGACAGTGAAAAATTATTTTAGTGTCACCCTGAAATCAACACATTTGCACAGAAAACCTGGGAAGAAGGTGAGGTATCAGTGGTACCCAGTGATAAGAAGGTTGAGTGCTCAGAATAAAACTTGTGACCACGAGCTGTTGCAGTGGCTGCGTAGGGCCACTCATGTTTGGTTCCTCCAGGGCCTCCTGCCTGCAGCAGATCCAGCAGGTGAAGCAATGAGATCCTCCAGGTATATTGTAATGCCACTGATAGAGTTCTTTAAAGAGACCTCCCAAGAATTTCTTCCCAGAGCTTTGCTATTTCAGGTTTTATTAATGATGCCAGTTTAGCCATCTCCCTCTGCTTTTGCAAATGAAGTTGGAATTGCAGATTGTGGTGAACAGTAACTTAATAAAGAATGTTATTAAATGAAATAAACTTTTTTTTATCACTGACTTTGTTTTTCCTTTAAGATGAAGCTGATGCCTTCCACACTGACAGTGTTATTGTTTATTATTGCTGATTTTAAAAGAAGACTAATGCCTTATCTTTTTAAATGTGGCTACAGTTTAAATTCAAATGGATTATTTAAATAGAAGATGAGAGGCTATTCCTGAATATCG
Organism: Meleagris gallopavo; assembly: GCF_905368555.1. NCBI lineage: Eukaryota > Metazoa > Chordata > Aves > Galliformes > Phasianidae > Meleagris > Meleagris gallopavo. Next base: position 17,906,213 of record NC_139414.1, on the reverse strand, counting down.
TGCTCATGCAGTACAGGATGCCTACTTCTGAGTTAGTGTTTGCAGGGGAAATAAACAGTAGAAGTCCAGTTCCTTCTGCCCCAAAATGAATTGCATTGTCAAAATATGCTGGCGTGTGGTGTATAAAGGCAAGAAGCTTTTGAACAGCGGCTGTTCAGCTCCATCTGCATTTAGGACAATAGTGATTTCTGAGTTAGTTGCTTGTACAAGTTAAGTCCAAGAGGCTGCTTGTTTTGACATAAACTTTATGTATTATTTTGAAATTCTCATTTAATTTATTTAAGCGTATTTACTTTTAGCAATATACATTAGATTTACATTAGATTTTTATGGATTTCAGAGGGATTTTATTTTATCTTATAGCTCATAATGTAATTGCTAAACTACCTTTGGTGATCCATAAATCTGAAAGCAGAAATCTTTTCTCTCCTTTTTCTGCCTTCAGTAATGTTAGCAATACAAAGAGTTAAAAAATCAGCTGTTCTTAGGGAAGTTTTTCAACAAAGTACACATCCAGCAGTCAAGTGTTGTGATGTCATTGCAATATGGAAATGTGAAGCATACATGGTATTGATAAAACCTGGGTTGAGCGATGCATTCACTCTTCCAATTTTCATCAGAACCTTTTTGTAAATGTTCACAATATGTTTTTTAATATATAGTTTATTTATTTGAGGCTTAATGTTCATTTTGTTTTTTTAATATTTAATCACTGTTACTGAACGTATCTGACTGACAGCACTAGAAAATGGTATCATCTGCTGTAGTTGTCGGAAATTGGTGGCTCCACTTAATGTGTTTTGCTCCTCTTTGAAGGAAATACTTGTCACTAGTAGACTCAAGAAGAGCTTGGGTAGATTTCTTTTCTTTTTTTTTTTACTGTTTCTTGATTGACTTCTGTTTGTTTGGTCTTGTAAACTTCGTAGGGCTGAAAGCCATTCTGTGCTATTTGACAGTCCTTTTATAATTTCTTGGTGACATATTAAATGTTGAGATTGCTATTAGGTTACTCTGGCATAGTGATTAACTTTTTTAGTAGACAAGAATTTTACGCTTTTTTTTTTTTCCTAAGACAGTTTTCATTCAGGTAACACTAAATAATTGCTTGTCTTATTTGAGGTAGGGATGGAATTTGGATGGAGGAGTGCTAGAGTTTGCAGCATTTAAAAATCAGGATAGGTACTTAATGTTCAGATCCTCTTTGACTGTCTCGGTTGTGAAGATAGAGTCCAGATTTTGCCATGGCATCAGCTACCAAGGCACTGATTTCACTGAGTCAGAAATGAGTGTATGAGTCAGTATGTGTGTAAGGGCTTTTATGTCATCCTGATTTTTTTTTGGGGGGGAAAACAAGCAATCATTTTCTGGGAAGACCACTCCTGTATTTTTCTGCCTGTAGAGAAGAGCTGATGAATATTTTCAAATATATGATGAAAAAAGGGAAATGTATTTTCTTAGCAATAATTCTTAGTTGATATTTCTAGTTCAGTTATTGACTGAAGAATTTTACCTGCTTCTTGGATCTGCACAGACTGAATTGCTAACACTTTCTGTGTAAGATACACTGTATTGATGGCTGATATCCAGTGACATTGTTAGGAAAGGTCACTGTGGAAATCTTTATATAAAGTAAGAAAACTTTTTCCAATTAGGGTACTGAGGAGCATTCAGATGTACATTGCACATTGCAATTGCACATATCCTTAGCTCCGGTGTGCTTTTTGGCACAGATGTCATAGAAAGTGAGGCAGAACCTGTCAGACACCTGCATCAAGAATATATCTGCTTTTGAAACTATCAGTCTGGAGGAGACTGATAAGACAGCCAAAAGTAATCTTGAGTTGAGAAAAGACAGAGAATAGTAGGATTTAAGATGATAGGGGCAAGGTGAGGTAAACAAGAAAGGCTCAGGGATGACAGATTCGTACTTATAGTGTTAGTAAATAACATCCCACATAACATGGCAAAGTATATATCTGGTAATCCTGTAATGACATCCTGAGAACCCAGCCTAAGTCTGAATACCTTTTTCCTTGTTGATAGCTTTTGTTGTCCTTCTATCTCCGTCCCATGGGAGGTGCAACCATGGTGTGTTGGTTTTTTTCCTTCAAAGTTTGGGTATTTTTTTTTCCCTGATGTGCGTCATACTGCCTGTACCAAAGATCTCTGCTGCTTTACTGGAGGTATAGCACCTCTGCTGAGGCTCTGTTGCCTTTCCAAAGGTGACAGACAGAGGAGTTGTCTGTGTGAAGCTGCTGGTCGTGGTTAGCAGATGCTAGCACATCATGGTGATTAAGAGGAACAGAATCATCCCTGGCAGGCCGTACTAATTTGATTCTTACCTGCTGCAAATAGTAACGTCAGCCCTGGAGCTAATTTTGTAGTTTACAATCTGAGGCAAGGATATATGGGACAGTGAGACAATTTTTGAATTGATGGTGCAGATGATGAAACCTTGCAGAACCCAAGTGGTTCTCCATCTTCTGCTCAGTACCAGAAGCTTCCTTGCAGACCCTGAGCCTCCTGAAGGGAGGTGTTTGGGAGTGCAGAGGGAGTGTTGTCTTGTTTTACTAACCAATTTCTGTTTTTCTCCTTATTCTTTACTTGGTATTTGAAGTATTTCTATGATATTTACATTTATTAAGTGACTAGTGGTGAGACACTGTCTTGTGCTGTCATGTCATACTTCTTAAAAAATAACACCTGTTCCTTATAGATAAGGCAAGAAACAAATTACTTCAGAGTACCTCTCTCTGACATTTCATTTGTCTTCCTGATTGTACAAGGGTAGTTACCTTCATGCCAAAGTTAATTATGGACAACTCTGGAATTACTTAATCTGTCAGAAGTAGCAAGAGATAAAACATCTGTTTCCAGTGCTGCGGGGCTGGGTGAGTACAGACTGGATAGTTTCTATCTCCTATTCTGCTGATTTTTGGAGTTCCTGCTGAAGTTGCTGTGATTTCTGCTTCAATTGGAATTGCTGGACTGCACCTTAAATTTGCAATGTCTCATTAGCAAATGGTTTTCTTTATGACAGTAAGTTTATTCACATCTATGATGCTTCACTCCTTGGGTTATCCTTTCCCTCTGTATCAAGAAGAAAACTATTTCTAAAGGAATAAAGTTTGCATCAGCTGATGTTTTATAATCTAAAGAAGATATCTGGTAACTACATAATTTGCTGTTACATTCTCAGCACAGTTTCAAATGAATGACTTAATTCTTCTTAAATCTCCATCTTTCTTAGCAGTAACAGTGTTTGCTGAGTGTTGCTCACTCTTTGTTTTTGCTGGTTTGCCAAATACTTCCTTCAGTTTAAGTGCAGACAGTAACTTTAAGCTGTGTTTGTTTGGACTGTGTTGAAATCCATAAATGGTTTTGTGGTTTTCATTGTTCTTTCTCCTGTGAGCATTGCAAGATGTGAACTCCATCTGGTGGCAGGATTACAGTGGAAAAGGAAAGGGTTGGTAATGCACTTACAGGAAGAAGTAAAAGCCTTTCACTGACTGTTGATTTAAAAAGGTAATATCTCCACAGTCAGAAATTAAATTGTTAGCCTGAGGTTTTTCCAGAATAGGCTTCTCATTGCTTAGAATAGTTTTCTTTCTATTACAGCCAGCAAGTAGGGCTTAAACCTATCTGGTTATGTCCTTTTCCTCTCATCAGTTTAAATCAAAGTAGTTCTTTGGCTCAATCTTCAAAATATTCTGGATCCATTTGGTTTTCTCTATCTCTGTACAGAAGGCATAGATCCTGCAGTTTAGGGTTTTTCTATTCCCTGTGCTGCTTTGATTTCTTTTAATTGTAATCTCATGTTTGGTCTAGAGAAGCGTGGCTGTTGGCTGTGTCCAAAAGCTAGAATGCAAAGAACATCATACTGTGCACCTGTGTTCACTGGAGCCTCTGAGCTGCTGCTGCAGTCCTGCAAGAAAGGGAATGATGTGGTGGGGATGGGTTGGTGGTTGGACTCAATCTCAGAGGTCTTTTTCAAACGTTATGATTCTATGATTATATGACCCAAGGGCAGCATAACTGGCTGGCAGGAATCACATTTCAGCCTGGGCCTTGCAGTGGTGGCCTCAACCCTATCCTTCATTCACAGTACTGAAAAGGTTGGGTCATGCCGCTGCAGCTTGCTGGGAGTCACGTCAAAGAAGTGCTGTGAAGCTCTGAGACCACTGTCCTTCTTTGTGACTGTTTTTTATTTCGTATCTCATAAAGCAAAATTGCCAACACCACCACATGACAAAATGATTCATCTTTGATCTATTGTCAATTACTTAAGCAATATACGTAGTTATATTAAAATAGGAATGATTTCTTAATTTGTTACCACCTGTCTGCTGAGTGTTTTTGGGCCAATCTGTCGTGAACTCCTTCATGAGATAAAATATTTTTTAATAAAAGCTGAAAATGTGATGTTATTGGAGTATTCCAGGAGCTGTGGTTTGAGATAAATGTGAAATACATTTGTATGGCCCAAAATGTTATATTTGTTGTGGTAGCTCTTTCTATGGGAATTCAAGCTGTGTTTCATATGTTTGAAGCACTGAATGGACCTTTTTTGTAGATGTGCAGAACATACTTTGGATGTTGCAAGGAATAGTAGCGTGTCTGTTTGACGCAGTCAAAAAGGGAACCAAAACGCTGCATTTTTCAGTTGTCACTTCTTTCTTCATGTGCCTATGTTGTTGATAGCCTCCTGCTCTCAAAAATACCTAATAGCATATTGCTTCCTTATGATCATTTGTATGATGTCACATCTATTATGCATTCATCAGCTGAAAACTGCAACCATTAATTTTAATAATGTTTCTAATGCTATGCTTAGCAGGAATTATTTGCTAATCCGTGCTATCATAATTGGGAGTACTTTCTTGGAGATGGATAATCAGATTATGTTCATCTGTTTCAGATTTTTTAAAGCTTTTTATGTAAGTGATTTCAGGTTCATCATTTCTATGTTGTCAACTATGAAGGGAAAATGTATAAAAGCTTGTGTAGCAACTTTCTGAGAGGTCTTGTATAAAAAAAGATTTTATACATCATTGGTCCAAGAGTTTTTTGGAGAGCGGGGAAAATACTGGTTCGGTTGCTCTAAATAATTTTTTACAAGAAGGGTCTGAGTACTGCTGATGGAAGCAGGTCTCTGAACTGAGCACTTCATAGACAAGTGCAAGAGAGAAGTCAGGTTGTTTTCACCAGTAGAAGATAATTGAAACATACTGCAAATAGCGATCTCCATAAATGTAGACGTTTGATAGGATTTTGTAACGTCTTTGTTGTGTTGTGGGATAGTCAAATATGAAAATAGTACATGGAAAGGTTTGCTTAATTTAAACTTTACCCTTGTGTGGTACTGTAACTTTCTGGGCTTAATATGAGGGCACAGCTTTACCCAAGTACACAGCTACAACTCAGTGTATGTCACTCAGGTGATCCTGTTTGGCTTTTTTTTTTTTTTTTTTTTTGGTTAATCTTATGAGCTTATATTCAACATTTGGCCTGTTTTGGATGGTGGATTCTTAGTGGCTCTGAAAATCTCCTGTGGTTGTAAGAAAACTAGCCAGAAACTTAAATACATCACTATACTCAGCAGTTTCACAGGGTCTTGAAAAATACAGGTTTTCAGTGCGTTTAGATCAGAATATTCAAGGAAAAATCTTTGCAAATAATAAAAACAAGCGTTAGCTTTGTTTACTTACACTTTTTAGTTAATAACAAAATGTCTATTCTTTTCCCTCTGAATCTTCGAATGTCTTTGTAAGTCACAATCTGCAGCTTCGACCCTGCAGATCAGTGGCATTTTACAAAGAAGCCTGGAGAAACAGGTGAATACATTTACCCAGCAGGACAGCCTAATGTGTGCTTTTCTGTGTTTAATGCGGGAGTCAACAGCAGCTGGAAGCTGTTTTGAGGATTTCTCCCAAGTTTTCTCCCAGGTGAGTGATGCTGAGTGCAGGAGGATGCCCGACAGAGTGAGCAGCCCCTTGTAGCTGTGTCTCCTGGGCTTCATGCTTCATCTAGCCTGAGACAAGCTGAGCTGTGGTTAGATGTGTCCTAGGGTATGGAAAGCAGGTTGTGTTCCAAACATCTTGTTTGCTTGCTGTCATCAGGAGTTGCAGTGAATTCTTGTGGTCTTTCTGCAGTCAGCCTTAAACTGGAAAGCAAGAGATGCGGATTAACTCGTTGTCCATGTGCTATCAGCACATGTCTTTTTGTGTGTACTTGTGCACACTCGCGTGCATGTCTTACCTATCGTGCCTACACAGTTACATAATTAGACCTTTGACTTCAAACAAACAAAATGTAGTAGTTGAAATGGTTTTATATTTACATGCTTATGATCTGGATATGACATTTTCTGTTTTCGGGGGAAAAAAGTATTTATTTTTTGCCTACAGTTGACCTGTTTTGAGCTTTATCCTTAATTTGGCAGCATGTAGAAAAGTGTATTTTTTTTTCATTGTTTCATACATTCTACGATTCTATCATCATTCTTTGATGATATGTGAATGTTCTGGAAATATTGACTAATAGAAACAGTGTTCCTTTGTTTTCTTCCATTCATTCTACAGTTCAGATGCATCTTTCTATTGTAAAAGCATGTATAGTTTCTTGAAAGCTGCCATATTTGCAGGAAATAGTGTACTTAATTAAATAGTGACCGCTTGGTCTCATTTCCTGTCACCTTCAGGCCACGTACGGAATTTTTAACCTGGTTGTTGGAATCATACAGTTTATTTTATCCTATTAATAGCAAACCTTTACAGAGGCACAGAGCCCATTCAGCTACAAACTTTTGATGCAGTAATGTCATTTCAGGAAACAAAGCATCTATTGCCTACTATGGATGCAAGAGAAATGCTAGGATTTGACTCATGTTGGATGGCGGCTTGTCAAGAACTTATCATTAGTCTCAGGTAGAGGACTTCCAACAGAAAAATATTTTGGTAGTTTGCTGATGAGCTGGACTACCAAATGCATAATATTTAAAACGTGTAAATAAACCCGGCTCATTTTGATTGAGGTCAGCATCACAAGAACAGCATAAACAGTAATTTTCAGATGGAGAGCAAAGGGCTAAAGGAGGGCTTGGGATAATACTAATAATCTCTTAGCTGACACAGCTGCAACTGGAGAGCTATGTGAATTTATAGGGTAAATTTCAAGTAGTGCTAATGTAAGGGCCTATTTGAAGGCAGAACATTTGGTAGTCTTTTGAGACTGGGGCTACAGCCCGAGCAATTGAAAGAGGAAAAAACACTCAGGTGATATTCCTGGTGAGATGTCTTCTCAGAAAGGTGTGGTGCTGCTGACTTGCCTTTCTTCAATCAGAAGGTTTAGTAACTGACAGGAAATTGACTTCTGAACTGGCTTAAGTCTTGAATAATGCTCCTATCTCCAGTGCTCATTGGTTTTATTCCAGGATATTTTTTTATGTTTAAATATGGACCTAGGATTCTAATGTTAACAATCTGTTAACTAATCTCTCTCTCTCTCCCTCTCTCTCTCTCTCTATATATATCTCAGATAAATTGATTAGTTCAGTTTTCCCAGTTGGTGGTGGGTACACTAAATATATAGCTGCTGAGGGTAATTTTGTTGATGATCTAAGTAGTACATCCTAGCCATGTGGCACAGTAAGCCAGAATGCTATTATTGTCTTCGTATAAATGTGTCATTAAACTGCATCTCCTAATATGGTGGCCAAGGTGAATGGAAGATAAAAGAATGCATAATTATTTTTTTAACAAACAAACAAAAAAAACAACAAACGAAACTTTGGTTATCTATTCTTCTGTTCCAGGTAGTGCATTGGTGTGAGTAATATTTTTAAATGGTAGTAAAGGATTAATATCAATACTAAAGGATTTCACCCATCTTTGTAAACATTTGTGCCTTTTTCCCAGGAGCAAACTTGTGGACACAGAATGCCAAATAATCTCACTTTTATCTAAAATTTAACAGCTTGAGTACAAGGGAAAAAATGCTTTCATAGGCTGTTCCCCTCCTGACTCATGGATGAATATTGCGTATAAATTATTTTCATAAGCCCACATTTCTGGAGCATTTCCTCTAAGTGCTTTCTCTCATGATATGCAGGTCGAAGGGCTGGGTAGATGTGGGGTCAGCTCCCTTATCAGATTGAATTCTTTCTTTCTTTCTTCTCTCAAGATCTATTTGATACACTTGGCATTTCTTCAGTCCCAAGGCTCAAGCACATCCTATAATTTGTTAGCTGGTTCTGCCTGCTTAGTATGCAAAGTAACGTGTTATGTTGGAGCAGTGGCTGAAGTTAGCAAGGGATGCTTCAGAAGTGATTTATGCTAAAGGAGGGAGAGCAGAGGTGAAGCCATCCAAGGCTGAGGTTACCAAAGTAAGGTTTGCAGTAGGAAGAGAAGGTCGGTGAGGGGAGACGCTAGAGAAGTTCTAACAGATCAGTGAAAAGAGCTGAGTATGTGGTTTGAGTGAACCAACAGCTCAAAAATACGAGCAAACAACCCAAAGCCAAAGCAAAATAAAAAATAAAGAAGAAAGGGTATAGCCAGGATGTGATAGTTTTGATAATGTAGAATTCCCTGAGAAAGATGATAAATAAAAAGACGGAGTGGAGTTTTCCTTCTGTATGTAGTGGTGATGGTTTCTGGTGTGGAGAAAACAATGTAAGGACTTCGTCTTGATTCACAGTGACTGGCAGACGCTTGGACATCTGTAGACTTTCTGTTCTTACGATATGTATAGCAAGACTCAGTGTTTATACATATACAGTATATACATATAAGGTGTTCTAGACTTTAGCTAGGTAAATCTTGTATTTGGAGATGTGTATAGAGAAGTTGCTCCCAAATACAATTCAAAAGTCACTTTGTACTCCTGATTCCTTGGTAAGAACCATGGTAACACCACACTAAGATAAGAATCACAGCTAATATTGTATTTTGTTGACTAAACTATCAATTTCACTGAGTACGTTTAGCAACCCTCCCTGTGGTCTGTCCCAGTGGCATCAGATAAAGTGAATTGTGAACTTGACCAGATGTGGTATTTATTTTAATTGTGATGAGATATATTGAGGGAAAGATTATGGATTTTAATCTTGCATGTGTTTCAGGATTATTTTTTTTCAACAGCAGGACTCACAGTAATGTAGTGTTCCTGCTCCTTTTTACCATCTGACATGCCTCACATTTCTCAGGTCTCAGAATAATTGTTGCTTGTCTTTAAAATGAAGTTTTTAATAAAAGTAAGTTGATTAAACATCTAACCCAAATTCAGAAGTTAATGAATGCTGTCTTTGCTGTCTTTGTTGCTGGCCTATAGGCTGAAAAAAATTAATGCAGTTGGATGTAAATTTAAGTGTGTATATTTTAGTTTAAAAGTAGCTTCTTTGAGTTTAGTTTCAATTAGGGAAGGGGAAGAGAGCTGGCACTTTACACTGGGATGACATCTTGCTGCTTTGTGTCTACCCTGACCGTGGCAGAGGTTGCAATTAAATGGTATCTGAGGTCTCTCCCAACCCCTGAGCCATTCTGTGATTCTACACATGCAATATTTGCACTTGTATAACTTAAATCAGTTAATTGAAATATGTTTGAAATCTGTAACCTAGTATTGCAGTGTGGTGCTCTGAGGAATAACTGCCCACAAAGTGTTGAGCCCTTCAGTGCCTGCTGTGTGTTCTGGCAGATTTTATCCATCATGAAGGACTCAGCTCTGCTTTGTGGGCAGGCAGCAGCTTGGGGCAGAGAGTTCAACCATTTAGTTGAGTGGAGGAAGCAGTTGAAGAATGGATGCATTGCACGCTGGGCTTCTTGCAGTGACCCTGTTTTTGTATTTGTGTGTGCTAAACAAGGTAGGCTTTTCTTTTGGAAGATTTCCACTAAATTCAACCCAGTTTGCCTTTCCCCAAAAGAAAGACGTTATGCATAGCTATGGTTTAGAGGCTACTCTTCCAGGCATAGTTACAGCTAATTGTCAAGTTTAACTTATTTTGTCTGGTGTAAGTTGTTGACTGTAACTACATCGCTAAAGCTGTGCTTTTACCTTCTCCCCTCAATTAAAGTAAATAAGTCTGAAGCTGTATAGTTCAGCTTGATTAAATGTATCTAGACTAGACCTCTTGTTATTTTTTTCCATTTTGATATTTATCCTTTTATGTATCTGTTAATGTCACAGCTTCTTAAGAAATCTGAGGTGAAATGTGTTTGCATAATCAGTTCAGGTAGTTTTATTCAGAGAAGATGGAGCATCAGCAGTGTTAATAACAAATACAGCTTCTGCCTCCCAGAATTCCTTCACCCAGTACGTAGTTTAATAAATGACCATTTTTATAGTAGATATAAGAAGCAATACCAGATGACCATGGCAACCTTTTTATTTTCTGCAGTCTATCTACATAACCATGCTCAATATGCACGTACCCAGTAAAAACCTGCATCCTGCACCACTGCTGAATTTCTGATTGCTTGTTGTGTCCTCATGTCCATGTGTACCTTATTTAACACCGCATTAAGAGCAAGTTAGGACTCGGAATCATAATTTCTTTATAGGGAGAGAGATGAGAAACTATAGTGAAATTTACCATTCATATGTAATGATGCTACTTTCCCTCTCACCTTCATTGTCCCCCCTCCCCCCCTAACATTTAATTGATACTACAGCTTTGGAATAGAGCACTTTCCTCTTTACTGCCTAGCAACAGCTACCCCCCTCTGGCCTTCAGGTTTAAACATTGCCATCCTACAATAGCCCATTTGTACTTGCAGTAAGCAATTCAGGTGATTGCACGCTAAAGTGCATTCAATACTAGGGGCATTTGTCAGCCTTGATTCTAATTCCTGAACATCTGCATATTGCTGCTGTTCTTGTCCTTTATTTATGCTTTATTCCTTCAAAATTGACTTGGAAATTTTAGTTGGATCAGAAAAAGATCCTGAAAATGAATTAGATCATGTAAGTATTATTTGTTGAAAACACAAACTACTGTTTGTGAGGCACGACACTATTTTTTCTTTCAGTTTCAGGTAAAGAAGTACAAAGATTCTGACAGAAATCTAGAACAGGCAAGAAAATATTGGTAAAGAGATTTCTTAAGTGAATGAGTCACGCTTCTGAGACTGCAGAGGGAAAAGAAGGAATGTTGCATGCCCAAAAAGTGTCAAAGTAGAATCAGGAGCAGGGCAGAGGAAGGTTCTGTTTCAGGTGAGTGTACGAAGATGTACTCAGGACCGTTCCTTCTTAAAGTACAGGAAATGTAAGAAGCAAGTTTGCCATTGTGAAGTTTGAGGTCAATAAAGCTGAAGGGCTGTGTGAATTTGCTGGAGAGCTATAGAGGGGAAATCAGAATAAAGGACAGCAGAGGAAATAGAAAAGACTTTTAGGAGGGCAAATAGTAATTGGATGCTAATTTTTTAAATGCAAGCAGCATACCTGCAAGGTCCATTTTGTGGAACTGAGTTTCAGGAAGAGTGGAGGCTTGATGGAAGCAGGCCAGAAGAAACTGGGGAGAGCAGTCGGATTTTGGGGGCAGGAACTCTGAGAAAGGGATAAAAAGATTTGAGGGTACTTGGCTTAAGAAAAAAAAAGTCAGATGAGGAGAGGCCATAGGAGCAATCTTCAAGTCTATTTAAAAAAAATAAATTGCAAAAAAGGAAGAGATGATCTCAGCATCTGTGGTGGAAGTGGAAAAAATAGCATGCTTAAAAGCAGCAGGAGATGATGGGATTATTTAGGATGGGCAGGGAACTCTGTACCTGGAACAGGGCAGGAAATCTTCTGCTTGCAGTGGAAGCAGGGTGAGCTGAGCCTTCCTTGGACCAAATAATCTCCTGTAGCTTCTTCTAAGCCTCTCTTTTCAGGATTTTATGCTTCCTCCTTTGGAGAGGGCTTTATGAGTATCCACAAGCAGTTTGATCTGTGATACGGTGCAAATAACTTCAGTATGATTTGTTTATTCAAACTGATGCATCAGTTCAAATATGTCGGTAATTTGAGATAAAGCAAATTCACCTGAAACACGTTTTCGTTGGTGAGATGGAGGTGATCTGAACTAAACTCTGTGGTATGACATTCATGATAACATTTTTACTGCGTGAATATGTAGAAATTGTATCGTTTCCTTTCTCCCTTTTTTTAGCTGCAGTTTCCATTTTAAGTAATGCTCCTGACTGAACTTGTTAAAGTTTTCATAAAATGTCTAAACTGACACGTTGGTTAGAAATCTCTCCAGTTTCAGTAGAATTGCAGTGGGAAGTTAAACAACTAGAGGTGACAAAATCCAATCGGAAACAGAATTGTTACATGACTTTGTGTTCTGGTTAGCTGAGGCCTTTCTGTCTATAGGGTTAACTTTTGAGATTTATGAGATAAAATGAAGCTTTCACTTTCTTTTTCATTTTAAAAATTAAACATTTGGGGATTTATGTATTTCCAAATCATTCTAAATCTTCAAATAACGGGTAGCTTTTCTAAGTTTTTCTAGGATTTTGGGTTAGGATGCTTTCTTAATTCCTTAAAGTGTCCTCTGGGAAATGGGTTTTTATTCAAAACTTAAATAATACAGTTTAAATAAGGATGTCCAGTGCTGTCAGAATAACACCTGGCATTCAAACTAACTGCTTTTCTGTTCACCATGTAACTTAATGATTGGGAAATGAAAGAAAAAAGTATTGCCAGTTGGGCAGTATTAAGATTTTTTTTTTAACAGCAGATTCTCTATATAAAAAGCAATGTTTGAATGCTTTTGATCAATAGATTTTCTTTATATATTAAAAAAAAAAAAAGCATTAGTGAAGCATCCATTGCTTTTCATATCCATATAGAATTTGTCTCCTACTGTACGTAAATGTTTCTCAGACAGTAAAAGGTATCACCTGGACTTGATTATACAGCTGCTCTCATTTTATTGAAACACTGGTATATTCCCTGTGGTCTGCAAAGAAAAGAAGATTGTATCACAGTGAAGTTTTGCTGGTCAGCTTTCAGCCTGGGAAAGCAGAGTTATGTGCAACACTTTCAAGCTGGGGGACTTCTCTTTGCCCCCTCCAGCTGCAGCACGCCCTGCCCTCACATCGCAGCTGCTGGAAGATGCCGGGCGCCATTGTTTGCATCTCACCACTTGAGTTGTTTGGAGCAACCTTTTGTTGCTTTAGGAGAAAATAGTGGTAAAACCCTTTGTAGAATAATTAGACCTATAAATTTCAAGTAATTGTATATTCTCTTTTGTATATAAAACAGGCTAAGATATTCTTGTATGTCCAAAGTACAAAAATTCAGGTTGTCAGAATAATGCTTATTTTAGGATAGAGAGTAAGTTGATCTGCAATACTTCTGATGTAATTGGACAAAGATCTAAATTGTGATGTTCACCCCTCCAACTTACATTCTGTAGCAGAAAATCTGTGACTGGGAAAATTAGCAAATTAGCAGGGAAGTTAGTAGGACAAAGACAATAGTGATGGTCTTACTGATTTAAAATGACATTATTTTCAGATACTTTCTTGCAAATGAGGATTGTTAAATGAAAAAGAGGTTTCTTGTATTCTCATTTCTATTGTGTGTGTGTATATATATGTTTACTTACAATCAATTCATCTGTTGGAAATAGTTTGACATATTAAAAATAAGAACTGTAGTGGATCAGTCCTCTTTGCATTAAGCATCTAAAGTCTGAGAGTTCAATAGTAGAAAGAGACAAAATTTGTTTGCCTAAATGGAAGGCCTTTTGCCTAAGCTGTTCTGTAAATATAAGGGACAATCAGTCATGACAGTGACTTTTTTTACACTGAAGTATACAATTTAAAAGGTATCTTCCCTCTCCTCCTTTGGCATCTGGCATTAACGGTCTTTAGGATTTTGAGTAATAGCCCATTTGAGAGGCTGGAACTGTCATTCTCCATATTAAGGTTTCTGTGGTTCATTAACTATTCTGAAAATGGATAATGATCACCATCCTTTTTTTCTGTGTGTCTCCAGAATGATGGGGGAGAAATACTAAATGACATTCTCATCTGCCTCTGCACTGAATAATTAAGCAAGATGTGTCATGAAAAAATCAAGTGATGTTATAAAAATAGTTAAGGATGGTTTTAAACACAGTGTAAGATGGTTTGATAACTGAAACCCTCAAATGTGAATCGGGCAGTCTGGTTTCTATGTCTACTTCTATAATTGCCTACCTACATGTCTTTGACTCATTGGTTTATACTAAACATTTTAAAAACTTCTGTGGTTTGTCTTTGTCATTTCTTAGGTATCTGGTTTAATATCTAAGTCAGTTGCTTTTCAGATTTTGCCTCCATGGTTGTGAGTGATCAAAACTCAGTAATTCAATAAGTTATCACAGGACAGCAAAACTCTGTGATTACTCATGGCCATAGCACATTGCAATTATACACTAAAATGAGCTCGTTTAAATGACCTTTACTCTAGCCAGTGTGTTTTATTGTACTTCTGTGCTCTGCTGATAAACTAAATTGTTTGTAAAGTAATGTAATAATGTTGGTCGTTTGCCACTGTTCTGTTTTTCATATACAACGTGTAGGTAGGTTCTCTTTATTTTTAAAAAATGTGATGTATTTAGAACTATTTGTATGAAATTCATCAAATAACGTATGTTGCATGTATTCAAAGTCTTTTTCTCTGACTTGCAAAGAATTTGAATTAAATAAGATCTACTGGTTTTTGCCCAGCAGTTTCTAGATTCAAATGCTAGGACACATGCAATGTTTTGTAGACTCTAGATACAGGTTTTTGGTTTTGTTTTTAATGTAACACATTTGCAGATGGCCTGCTTGTTGACAGATCAGCTGTTGATTTGTTGTAGATCTGGCCATGTACTCAATGTTGTGACACAGTTTAATAATTAGATTAACATGTAGGTTGCATAACCACTTCATTTTGTTCAGTGACAGCTTTTGATAATTATTTCTCCATCAATAATAAGATGTAATCAATAGTTTTCTGCTGATAGACCATTAAAATATTATGGGCTCTAGAACTCTGAGTGAATGTGTAGAGTTTACTGTTGCACAAAAAACATTTTAGAATGCCTTTATGTTGTTTTTGTCTGATGCCAGAATCAGCAAGGCGTTGAGTTTTGTCACTGGAATTTCTACAGTGAGAGATTCTGCAACAAAAGAACTGTTCATTAAACAAATAGATCTCTAAATAACCTTCTTTGTTTTGTTTAGAACTGTATATTGCTGAAAAATCAGGTGAATACCCTCAGCCAAGTCACAAATTGTACAGGAATTGCTAACTCATGGTCTGAACCAGTGATTGAGCATCTGCTGAAGGGACACAGCCAGCCCCGGGAGCACAGTGAAAGCAACTCATCTGTGCCACCTGGTTCCACCCCTCCCTAAGCCTCATTTAAGGGCTGGCTTCCATGAGGGAAGGATCTCTACCTGGAGATTCCTCCTTTTGGAGAATTTGGTGAGCCCTGATCCTGGGGATGGTTAAGAAAATGTTTCTTTCTTTAACTGGGTTATGACCCCCCCCCCCCCCCCCCTTTTTTTTGAGTAATTTAGATCTGGCTGTCTGCCATTGCATTTCCCTACACAAGTATTCAGAGCTATAGATTTTTCAGAAGTCTAAGTTTGAAACAGACTAAAAGAGTTTTTCTGTGTGCATGCCATGTTTTTACTCTTTTCTGAGCAATCATTCGATAGATCTTAGTTGCAACTAGTATTGGCATTCTTATCTTCTGATGCATTTGACAGATTTGTATGCTGGCTACTTGTCAGCATAACTGACATCCACATCTCTTAGCTTTGGGAAGTTCACCTGTGGGCAGTTTATGACTTTGCAGTATGTAGTGCACAGTAACAATGAATGTTTGTTTTCCAGTAAACTTTAGAAACATGGAGTGAGAGAATCAGTCATGTTTCAATGCCTTTCCCCATCTGTCTGGAACGCAGGTTTGGCTTGCATCCTGATGTTGGCAAGTGAGGTTTGAACTATCCTGGTGGCTTTTATTTAAGACATATAAAAGGGATTTGACTGTCTGATGCAGCGGGGAGTACCAATATGTTTAGTAGTCTTGCAGTGAACAAAACAATGTATAAAATAGCCACGCTTGGAAGCCAGCATGGGCCGAGATCTGAGTCTGTTCTTCAATCCTGTGAGAAAGAATTCCAGAGGAAAATGAGAGGTTTGGCCTACAGCTGTTGTGCATGTAATTATAACGTGGTAGGAAAGGGCACGTATTCTTGGGTTCCCCTGGGAAAGTCTAATAGCCAGGTGGACCTAGACAAAGTACAAAAAAGTTTGTTGAAAAGTACTTTTGTACCTGCTTTTGTGCACTTCATTTGCTGAATAGAAGACTTAAGTCCTCCAAGGTGCACGTGACTTCAAAATAATAAATCAAAACCATTTTTCTGCTATGGAGCTGCATAACCAAATCTAGAGGTGGTGTTCTATCATCTGATATGTATTTTTTATGCTTTTATGAATTAGATTTACTCAGTCTCTGCAGAAGATGAAGACTGTTGTTAACCATACTGCTTTATGTTAATAGCTTGATGTCTTTATTGTAGGTACTATGTAGCATTCATAGACGCCATGATATAGATCTGTAAATGCTTTGATAGCAAAAGCAATATGTAGTTACGTATGAATGAACATGATGTCTGATTTCCTCTGATTCAGACAGCAAGCATCCCTCACTGTATCTGGATGAGCTGCACGTAAATACCTGCCAGGCAGCACGGGGACGCAGGGTGGGACTGGCAACAAGCCCTGCCGAGCCAGGAATTGGGTGTATGGGAGAAAGAGCATCTGGTCGTGTCGAGGCTGACTTGTGCTTAACCACAGCTTTGCGCTGCATTTGTGCTGCAAACTTCATCAAAATGTTTCTCTGAAATGTATTTATCAGTAGGTTAAAACTTTTCCTCTGTTGTACTTCCTTTGTTTTTTTTTTTTTTTTTTTTTTTTTTTTTTTTGGAATCTGCAGATTTGGGGCAGTCAGTTCAGACTGTAGGAAATCTGAGTGGGCAGGCAGGAGACCAGGCAGCTGAGCACCCTAATTAACGGGAATGTGTAATTAAAATGCAGGCAGATGTGGCTTGGGCAGGTGGTATTTCCTGGAAGCATTTACAGTGCTCTGTGGAAATGTAAATGTGATGGATACAAATAGATACACTACCTGCTACTGTGAAAAAAGCTGGTGCATATGCTGAGCAGTCAGTGGGTGTGAGTGCTGAGCGCTCGCTTGTCCAGCGCTTCCAAAGTAGCGATGTCTCAGCTCACGCTGGACTGAAATGAGTTCTGCACTCCTGAGCACATGTAAACATCTTGAAAACTCTGCATGGACTGCATTTGTGGGTAGGAAAAAGACACGTGCGCGGAAGTCTATAAATATAATGATCCCATATCATGTTTCTTACATCTGTTTTTAATCAGTTGTAAACAGTATCTTGGCCTAGATAACACTTCAATGTAATTAATTAAAAACGCTGTCTGGCAAATTTGTTGTGATCTCCAAACCTTGGGAACGGCTACCCAGCTGAAAATTCCAAAATTGTATTTGTTCTCATTTGTTACTTAAACACTGATTTCTGTGAATTTGTGGAGACAAAAAACAAACAAACAAAAAAAGGTAAAAAATTAACCATTAAAAATTGAGAAAATAAAAATTAGATGCATTTCTAAACTGTGCAGAAGTGTAACTTCGGTTATTATTTTTAATATGGCAGCAAACACTGGCCAGTTTCCACTCTCATTTCATTATAGACATAAAATCTTCAAAGAAAATGAAAGAAAAACACAAAGCTATTCCCACTTGAGGGAAAATTCTGTCCCTGGACATTCAAAATTAAATCTATAAAACTATTGCAGTTTCAGATTTGGTTATGTGGTTGTTTCATTTGTTTGTAACTGTTTAATACCATTACCTGGTAAGGAATTGTGATGCTGTTATTTCATCTTTTGATTTCTTAGAGTGCCTTTTGTAAGTTCTCAGTACCTTTTGAAGAGTATTTTGCAGTGTCCCAATATTAGGCCAGTTGCTTGCTGCTGCTGCTGCTTTTCTGCATTACCTTCTTTCCTTTAGGGAGCTGTGCCCAAAGAAGTTATTTTGTGGCTAACAAATGACTTTCCACTAAGCTGCTTCAACTCCATGTTTCCTGTGGTTACCAATTTTAAAATGAAATTTCTTTATTTTATTTTGTGTGCATGCACGTGTTCCTTTATCTCTTATAATCATCTCTTAAATCTTGATCTTACAAAGGAAGTCTATGAGTGTGTCTTCAGAAACATTACCTTGGTCTTTTCACCATATCCACGTGGGAAAGCTTTGTTGTAGGTAAAATGGTGCATCTTTTCAGAGTTTTAAGTCCAGTTATGTTCATTTTTTTCAGTTCAGAAGTGGAAAATATTTGAGAATGGAGCAGAGTATGCATGAAAACAAGCGTATTTTGATCTGTGTTAGTTCAGTGTTTGAGCCACATCTGATCTGTATTAGAAAGCAAACAAAATTAACTTGTGTAAACCCCTTTGAGAGCATCAGGTTAAGGCTCAGTAATATTTTGACTGTTATTGTTATACTTATTAATATTGATTCCAACTTGAGGCTAAATCCTACATTGTTGGTGGCTCCACTTCAATAAATTATGCAGATTTACAGCAACTCAAGATATGACCATTATGTGATTATTCACATTGACTGAAGCTGGACAAGTAGCTGAATAGTGTTGTTTTAATGTAAGGGAATACAAAAATTTGGTTGAGGTTATTAGAGGTCATAATGTAAATGGAAATTGGCAATTGCATTGCTATTGATTCCTACTGAGTATGCTGCTGAGTGCAGAAGTGAGAAGCACGATCATCCACAGTTCATTTCCACAGTGTAAGTCTTACTGCTATGAATCTTAATGCTCTGGCAGCTGTTAGAAGTACATTATGGGACATGTTGTAGAGTGACTGCAGTAGTACATGTGAAACAAAGCAATTTTTTTTAACAGCTGGGATGGGGCTGTCAGACAATATTTTTTTTTTGTATGTTACACTTGTTAGCCAACTAGTGTGTGATGATAAATAATTGGTTAAAATACTTGTCAGTTGAAGTCCGTGCAGTCAAAAAATTATATCAAGGATAAGTGCAGGTCAGTCATTGTAAGAAATCTAAAAAATAAAAGCCCTTGGCATTGTTTTTCTGGTTATGAAAGCAGCCTAATATGTGCTGATTTATTTTAATGTGAGGTTTGTTCATAATTTGCAATTTGATTTTAATATGCTATAATGAAATTATGGGATGCTCATTTCTTTAACCTAATCAGATGTGTTGTCACAAAAGTTTCAAAGACATGCTTATTCAGTTATGAAGTAGAAAGTAACTTCTATTATTAAGGGAGCAATTTGATTACTGTCTCTTTGTCTTTTTTTAATATTTAATTACTTTTATTGAAACTGAATCCATCTTCTTGCACTGTGTCCTAACCTTATTGGCCTGGGATAAGTTTCACACGGGCATTTATTCTATTAATGTAATCATGGGAAATGTGGATGTTCTGTTAAGGGCTGTGTTAATCAAACAACTTTCTGTATCTCTGTAGTGCCCAAGTTTATGACATTACAATAGCAGGTGCAGGAGATGAAATTGAAACCTTACAATATATACTACAAATTGAATTACCTTGTCCATTTTGTGTAGGTTGCTTGAAGACTTATTTTAGATAATTGAAAAAGATTAACACTGCAAGAATAACCTTTGACAGCTATTCCTTCTGACAGGATCTCTGAAGTTTTAAAATAAGTCCAGCATTCTTGTAAAGATTTTGAACTTTGGATGCTGCTAACCTTGTTACTGTGATGCAGGCTGTGTTACAATATAAATCTTTCAAAAGAGCCTTTAAAAAAAAAAAAATCCATTTTATATTGGCATGCTTATTCAACTTCAATTTTACTCTAATGTTCTTTTGTAAAGGCCTGTTGAGCTGTGAGTTTTGTTGGGTAGGGAAGGAAGTCTCTGGAATGGCAGTAAATCCTACGCCTTCCATGGTGGCATTCTCTGGGCATTTGATGCCCTGCCTGCCCGCAGCTCCTGGCTTGCCCAGAGATGCCCAAAAATGCAGACGTGTAATTGGTGCAATTCTCAAGTATCTATTGCTTGCAGGAAGGTTTTAAGGTTGCTACACGTTATTCAGCCTTTGCTTTTGATGTGTGCAAGATCGCTGTGTTATTTTCAAGGATCTATTAAAGATCGTGAAGCATCTAACTGTCTTGAAAACTGGCCTTTTTTGAAATTCGTGAGCAAGAGTTTCAGGCAATGTTGGTATTTCTGTGCTTTACAGTTAATACCCCTGTTATCCTAGTCTTGTGTCTCGGTCTTGACATCTTCAGACCTACTGCATAAATGAGAAAATCCTCAAACTCAAAAAATATTCCCTGCATTTCTTTGTACTGCGTTTAGAGAGTGCTTTACTATTTGAATAATGCTGCTTTTTACTTGTGACCTACTTTTCTTACATAACTATGTATCTACAAAACTATATCCTGTAAAGTTATCCTTAATATGTGTTCTCTACACCTGTGATCTGGCATTTGCTGGGAGGAAGGTGGCCCTTCTGTGCTGTCATTTTTATTCTATGGCCTCCCTGGTGGCAGGTGTCGAACAGTAATACAAACCCAGTGATATAAGCCCAAACAGGCTCACCTGAAGTCCCTGTTGGATCCATCTGGCCAATACTGCCAAAATGATTTTCAAGCTTGAGTCGTATGCTTGCCAAGCTGTTGGCTGAAGCAATCCTTCAATGTAGGTAGGAGGGATGAGGATCACCTTCTTACAACTAAAACAGTATTCGGGGAAACAATGCTATTCTGCTTAGGAGATTTGCTTTACTTGACAAATTTAAGACAAACACATAACTAATCTTCAGCACCACTTCCTCCCTAAAGTTCCTGAAATATTGCTTCAGATTGTGTTCATTCCCTTTCAGTGTTTGGTTAAGTTGATGCTTTATCAGAAACTTGATCAACTCTACAGAAATGAATTTTGAAACAATTGCTGTCATAATTTCTACTGATTCTTTGCATTTCAATGTAGTGTTTCTTATATAGCTTTTCTATATATTTTTTTCTTTTCAAAAAAGTGTTTGCTTTGCCTTGTAACTGGTAAAAATTATTCGCAAAGACAGTGAAGTATGACTTCATTTTTTAAATCTGTATTTAATGATCTTTCATAAACCCCATGTTCATTCAATAACATTATAGATGGCTGCGTGTTAGTTGCAGGTCATGGTGGAAAGGGATCTTAAATTGCTTGCTTGTTTTTCTCCAGAGATTTGTTAAAATCCCCTAGAGAAGATGATGTAGACGCTGCAATGAAAATTTTGCTTCAGTGGACTTCTCATGGCCTTGAAGATGTCCGGCTGGTAAATTACTCTGTTTTGCTTGACCTACCAGACTCTTCTTCAAACACGATAACTCTGAAAAACAGCGGTGAATGTTTTTATCCTGATGGACAGCAGTGCAGCAAAGTGACCAAAACACTTCATAGCCAAGACCTCCTGTACTCATATGCGGCTTACTCTGCCAAAGGAACTCTTGAGGTAATGTGTCTATTTGTCTCTGTCATTTGTGTTGGAATAGTTACAAAACACCAGTTTCCATTGAACTTGGCTGGAAAAAGTAAATGTGGTGAATTGCCCAGCCTTAAGATAATCCAATATATGCTGTTGAAATATAACGTGGCCCAAATCTGAAGTCAAACGTTAAAAATCAGACAGACCTGAAGACTTCACGTGATTTTTTTTTTTTTTTTTAATTATTACTTATTTTTTAAATAAGTACTTGAGGTAATGTATTGTCAGCTGTTGCTTGGGTGTAAAAAGCCTGTGGTCTGTATCTGATCTTTGTTGATCACAGAATCATAATGGCTGGAAGGGACCTCTAGAAATCATTGAGTCCAGCCCCTTACAGCAATCTGATATGTAAGTGCTACTGGTTTGAGGCATGTCAGTAGGAAGGTTAAGCTGAGTTTCTCTGCAGTGAGATCTGCTGGAGCACTAGTTTAATTCCTGGAGTTCCTGACTTATTGTCATAGGTCTTGCATAGTTTCTTCTGTGGCAGCTCCATTGATGCATCTGCTCTGTTTTGCCTTGAAGATCACAGTTCATATTTTTATCTTACAGTATCTTTTGTTAGGAAGTTTAGTCAAACAAAGAATATGCTGCCAGCTGGGATTAGTTACTTTCTGAGTGAAATAAGATCTTAAACTACCTTATTCTATCCTGTTCACTGGCTGCCTTCGTATACTTGCTTTTCAGATCTATTTGGGATAAACAGAGTGGTTTACATCATTTGTTTACTTTCCTCTTACTTAGTATAAATCTGAATATATATTTTTGAAACATAAAAATTTCAATGTAAATTTCACTGCTAACTGCATAGCTATTGTACTGTTGTCTTTCTCCTTTTTAAAATATTGTACATTTACCTCCAGTGATGCAAGGAACTTTGCTTTTGTTTCTTTTATTGTTTGTAAATTCATTCTCATGACAGAAGGGTGCTAGTACTGTATGTGTAAGAACAGACGTTGAGTTTGGGAGATACCTCTTCCAAAATATCTTTGTTCTATAAAATATTTATAGCATAGCAGTTACTGATTTTCAAGTAGTAAAATGCAACCGTTGCGTATTTTGTTTTTGACCGTTTGTGCATCGTGTTTATTCATTACACGTAATGTATTGTGGAAATCTTCTGAGTCATAGTGATGACACTTGCATCGCGCCCAGTAGCCCATCTTACTATTAACATCATTTTGAAATTTGGACACTGAGAAATCTGAGGGCTGGTAGAATTTCAGATCCGTCAGTTTCTCATCCTGCTTGAAATTCTCTTTCTGGAAAGCATCAAAAGTTTTTATTCCAAAGGATTGTCTCCTTTGGGAGAAGACTTGTGTCCATCTCTTGTTCCATTTATTTTAATGTACCTTATATGCCTATTTTCCAGGTTTAGTTTCACACTCGTTATGCCCTGGGATTGTATCAGTAAAACCCCTAAAGAATTGTAACTTCATATTGAAGTCTTTGATATTATGAAGTGAAATGAAGTAAACAAAGATAAGTCTTGCCTCATATACTCTTCAGCTTTTCTGTAGACAAGTAAAAAAAAAAAAAAAAAAAACACTAATGAACAGACTTGGCTTACCACATTTATCACTTAGAAACTCAATACATAATATATTTTCTCATAACCTAATAAGCGTAACTGTAATGAGGTAAAAGTACAGTTGTGGCCTTTGAGATTTCTTTCATGAAAATAAATGTGTTGCTAACAAATTCATCAGATTAAAGGAAATCGAATGTACCAGGGAAAATCTTTGATGTTATTACCAGAAACACATGTACCACTTTGAGTTATATTTCAGGACACTTTTCTCCATAACTGAATTCTGAAGAAATGAGGACCACATACACTGCCTATGTACTCATCTGTAAGGGTGTGACTTGGCTTTGGCAAAACCTTTCAAAAGCTTGTGTTTGAGCCAAAGGATGGCTCACTGTGTGTAATTCCACAGTCAGTGCTTTGAGATACTTGATGCTCTCACAGAACTTCAGATGTTTTTCTGTTTTCTTATGAAAGTCTATCCTGAATGCATTTAAATCAAATTTTGCCTAAAAGGGAAATTTCCCCACTTGTTTAGGCTGTGGAGAAATTGGTAGCAATCTAAGCCTTTCTTACTTTCAATCCTACGGAATGATTTACGCTATTTAAGATAATGGGGTAGAAGGAAACTTTGAGAAATATAAAGTAGTGGCTGTTGCTGGGTTTGGCAATCAGAGAGTGAGTTGATTGCTTGCAGTGGAACTACAAATTGTGTATTTTGAATATGTTGCAGTTGGTTGTGATTGCTAAATCATGAGGGTTTTCCTGTGAAAGGATATTCTAGTTACAGCTACTCATAATCTGAATAATTTTCTTTCAAATGTGACACATCTTTACTAGAGAGCTTCTATTACATGCCACATAATCAGGTTGAATTCCTAATATTGCTTGAATGCTGCTGATCCATTGTATCTCATTTGTGTATTTGGTGTGCTGGAAGTTCAAACAAATAAAAACCATTAGTTCATTGCTGTCTGTCTAGAAGCAGAGCTATAGCTCTGCCTCCATGTTGACAAGGTTATTTGTAGAATAGCAGGACTCATTTTCTTTGACGACCTGTCATGTCCGTTCATTATATGGCCGTTGTATATGAGCTGTCCAATTTGTGCTTTCTGGTAACAGTCTAAACAGCATTTGTGATATCTGAAATCTACTTCAAAAACCTACTCAGTGCCATTGTGATGGATGGTGCACTTTACTGCTTCTCTATAATTCATTGGGCCCTGAAAAGGTGACACTGTTTACCCATCATGGTGACAGGCAGGGCAGCCTGCAGTTGAGGAGAGAGCTGTCTTGTCAGCTCTGAAATAGATATTGCAGAGGTTATGTAAATAATATACCACAGACCAGGTCAGTCTAAGAAAAAAAATGTGAAATATATTTTTATTAAAACTTTAATGTCAGATGCATTTATAGAGTTTAAACCTTTTATCTGCTTAATGAAAATGGAAAAGCCTCTTTGGCCAACATTGTGTGTAAAGGGAAATCACATCGCATTGAATTTATGCATTGAAGCAAAATGTGTTGTCAGACAGTATCTAGCCAGCCTCTGAGTGAGTGTGTTGCAGTGAATCACAGCGTGCCATTCCATGCTCTCACGTCATAGGATTGCCTGAGAGCTGTGGCTGCAGGCTGTCCCTGGGGAGCGGGGACGAGCAGGGAACTGCTGCTGAGCTCTGAGGAGAGGTGCCTGGAGAGCTGCTGAGACGTGTGCTCCTTCTGGTGCTGAATGTGTAAGATGTGTTAGGGTGGGTGCACCTCCATAGCCAACCTGTAGCAGTGATCTCCAGAGGGTGATGTGAGTGCACAGAGAGCACAGGTGGAATGTGATGTTCATCTCTATTCCATGTTGGACTGCACTAACTCCCTGTTAGGTCCTTTGCTGTTCTGTATGGAGAGTTCTTAAAATGGGCATTCCGAGTGGGGAGGTTTCTGAGAGGCCTCCGGATAGAAGCAAAGTCGTTCCTGTCTCCAAGGCAGTGCCCATCCGTATGCCATTTGCAAGTCAGCCTCGCTGCCATCCACATTCCCTGGCTGCTTGCACTTCTCTGCCTCTTCTCCCTTCCAGATTCTTACTGATGACCCATTTCCCTTTTCCAAGTGTCTGCTGATGTTAGGCAATTTTATTTCCAACTCAACCAGCAGTATCTTTGATTAGTTTTGAAGGGGCTGCAAGGAGCAGAGAAGTGAGAATGCCTACTGTTTGCCTCTGTAACTGCAATATGCAGAAGAAATTCTCTACATCTGTTGATAGTATTTTAGCCTGCTCCGGTTCATTTGTTTCAGTGACATTTTCTCAGCTAAATGAGAACCCAACATGAGATTAATGCAACCTGAAACAATGAGAGAGGTTCAGACCCATCTGTTAAGCTCAGTGAGTAGCAATTTTGCCATTCTTCAATCCTTGTAAGGAAGGAATGAAGGAAGCAGTGTGCACATTCCTGACAGGTCTTGCATGAGGAAGAGTGCAGCAGACACCCCATTCTCCCATGTCTGGGCTGAGATGCCTTCTCTACCCATGCATCCATTTTTTCCATCCAGAAAGATGGCAGCCTTTCTCTCCTTGACTGCCGATTCCTCTGCTCTCAGCCACTTATTGCCGTGTCCCCACTGTGTGCCCTACAGTCTCCTTCTCTAAGTCGTTAGTAGCACTTTGCAAGCATTCTTCTGTTTCCTTGCAGAAGTTAAGTTTCTCTATATTTCTAGTTCTGTACAAAAAAAAAAAAAAAAAAAAGTTTTGAGTTCCTTGGGAGGGATTGTGCATCAGGAACTCCTTGACCCAAAAGTTTGCTTTCATTTGATTTGATTACTTTCCGTACTGAAAATGTTAGTGCACCCTTATTATCTTTTGTCTTCCCTCTAGCTGATCAGTGGTAATTTCCTTAACAGTACTTCTGAATTAACAGTTGGGTTTGAATATCTTTTAAATATTCCCAGTGTATTTTTATCCCCAGGCAAAATTTCCAAATGAGCCTTCAGCAGCATGCTCACTTGCACATCTTGAATTCCAAAAGCAGGGTGCATGTAATTCAGATTAAATAATCACAGCATCTCACCCTAAGTCTTTCAGTCATTTTTGATTGTACACTGGTGCAAAATATCAAGCTGGGGGAATCTTCATACATCTGTACATCTAATTCCTTTAGGCATGCCAATTTAGTTCATTATTATCTTTATTAACATTTTCTAAAATTTCTTCTCTGAAGAGACATGTACTAGCTAAAATGAATCCCTAGCAACTGCAATCAGTTTGCAGATGGCAAGGGCTATAGGTTGAATAACACATACACAAATGAGAAAAATCATGCAATTTTGTTAACATTTAGATATTTTGGAGGAACCTTATTTATTCTTTATTTATAGCAGAGTTTTTTCAGAAGCCTCTTCCACAAATAATCATAATTTAGACCACTGTTCTGCATGCTAAGTAGGCACAGCAAATTTTTCAAGATAATCTCACTAAGAATATGGATTTTGGAGTAACCTGACCTTTCAACAGAAAACAACAGTTAGCATTAACTACAGTATAGCTGGCATTCCATTATAATTACATATAGAAAACTGTGAAATGTAATGTGAAGGTTGTGTAATTTAAAATTCCAGTCAAGAACTACAGATATGATCATTGAAAAGATTTCCTGCAGAGTATCCTGTCAGTTTTCTGGCATATATCATATAACCATTCAGAAATAAAATTGTACAGTTCCCTAAAATAATAGCGGTTCATCATGCATAAGAGTCCAGTTAACACTGCTGCATGATTTTTGTATCATTGAGGGTCGGGATTTCAAAGATGTACATGGCTACTGCCACTTTTTACTGCTTTATAGTTGTTAGTGGAAGTCATAATCACATTTTAGTAATAAAATACTAGTAATGACATTTTAATAATGGTGTCAATAATGGAGATTTTTTTCCAATGCAAAAGAGCCAAAGGTGAGGCATCTTGGTATCTGTAGACATAACAGATCACTGAGTACTTCCAAGCCATTGCATATAATCAGCCAAAGGCATTTTTCAATAAGACCTCTGTAAAAATTGGAGCAACGCTGAACCGTAAACATCACATATATTCCCTTTGCACAGTTAAAAACTGGAGGGTGAGAACAATGCAAATGTTGGAAATAGATTTGGTTCTTTATTCAGCCTTCAGTGAAAGTAAAATTCCTGTTGAAATTACAGAGAATTGTGATATTTTCATTCAGAGTTTTACTTTTTTTCTTTCTGTTGATAGTCACATGGACACATTTCTATAAATGCATGATTCGGAGAAATATTTTTCACTTCAATTATTTTATTGCATGATTTTGACCAGGGAGGTTACAATTTCCTGTCCAGTTTAATTGATGTCTGGGTTGATATCTGCCCAGTGTCTTGTCTTTCATGCTCACTTGTTAATGGTGCAAACCTAAATGCGAAGGTAGCCCAAATCAAATGGAAATATTTTTGCCAGAGTCTTACTAGATGGATTTCCTTTAATGTAATTAAATTAACTTGTTCAGTGCTTTTCTACGGGACTTCTTTTTTTCGCTTTGTCAAGATCTTTTTGAAATGTTTCCAAATGCAAAAGCATTGAGAATCCAAAACAAGTCTCCAGATTTCTTTTTTCCGTCTTAGGATCTGATAAGTCCAAATACAATTTTTTAAGATGACCACGTGAAAAGAGTGGTATGTGAAAACAAAGCATAAGTTTTAAATGCAATCTAAGTTAGCTGAGGATAAAACTACTGTGAGAAGAGTTATTTGGTGAGGACAGGTTTTAAATAATTTTGTGAGAAATCTTATTTGAAGAATTTTGGTATAAAAGAGCAAAGAATGAACTATCTTAGAGAGTGCTTTCAGGAATGATATAAACCTGGTCATAGAACCTTAATAGTAAGAAAAGCCAAAAAGCTAAGAAGGCCTCTTTTAAAGGAAGCCCTTTGAAGCAAATGTGTTTTGCAAACCTTTCAGAGCAGGATGAAAAAAATCTGCAGTATATGGTCTCTGCTCTAGTACAGCTAGTTCAAAAAATATGTAAGAACTGAATGATGACCCCATTTCTAACTATAGACAAGTCTAAGTTTGGTATCCAGATGCACTTGCAGGAGTATATTGGGTGTGTATGCGAACTGTGGACTAAAATGTCTTGAGAGAAATCCTTCTCTCAAAAATTTACTTTTGAGCTGATTGGAAATACAGCACTTATAACTGCAACCAGCAGTTCAAACCTCAGTCCTGGGAGAGAAGTATATCCCTCATTTAAAAGGAAAAAAAGAAAAAAAAAAAAAAAAAAAAGGAATTGTGAACAAAAATGAAAATACACTGACTTTTCCTTTTTCTAGAATTGGGAATCTCTAGGGTTTTTTTTCTGTTCAATATGCAATCTCATCTGCTAAGTTGAAATAAATCTAATGCCTAACATCTCATGTAATGGATATTAGTTACTATGTTTATCTCATTCATTAAGGCGGCCTTAATGTGAATTAATCATGAGAAATATCTGTCCTATCCTCATAATTATTTCTTATGTTCTCATGCTCTGCAGTTCAAAGAGAAAGTGAATGATCAATCACCAGTTTGTGACTGGCCCAAGAGTAGGTGTGTTTGAGAAAGAAGATGCTTCAAGGAATTTATCTTCCTTCCACTGAATTATGTTACCTGATAGAGTTAGTCTTGTCTCCTGTAAGATTCACTGCTTCACACTGGTGTCTTCAAGGGGCAGACAGAGGTGAATAAGGATAGAATTGGTCTGGCAACAGCTTCAACTGTTAGAGAGCAAAGCTCCTTAAATATGCAAGAAAGCTCCTGCACGTTGTCTCTGGGGAGAGATGTTCCTTCTTCTATGGGTCACAGCTTGCCAGACACAATCTTTGCTAGAGGAGTATTTTGTAGGTGAAGTACATGAAAAGCTGGAAATAATATTACTGGCAAATAAGTTTCTATATCATTCTTCTAACTAAAATTTTTATTCAAAAAAATTGTATGCATTTATATGTGTCCTTTTATCTAAAAATCTCCGATATCTGAAGACTAAGAAAAAAAAAAAAAGTTTGTGTTATGTAGTGTGATGCAGACTAGACGTCTAGAATTTTTGTCCATGCAGACTGATGGACAAAGACTGCTCATTCAGGTATATTCCTGATGGCCTTATTGTTGTTTTCTTAAGGCACGTAGACTTTCTCTGCCTAAAATAACTTGTATATTTTTCATTTTCTGTACAGACAATAATTTCTTTGTAGGGAGAAATTAGGAAATATTGATAGAATCTCTTCAGTAGATGGTACAATTAGTGACTAATTAGTGAATTAATTACAATTAACAAATATAACGATTGTGCATTATATGTCTTGTTGAATTTAGTTTCTTGTGATTATTGAAATCCAGAAAGTGGGCTTCTTGTTGATGTAGTACAAAAACTTGTGGTTGAAACAGCATTTATGACAGTACATACTTTCCCTTGGTTATTTAACATCTTGTGCAGGAGAAATCATACCAGGGCAAGAGAAAGAGTTGAGTGCAGATCTCTGTGGCATCTAGTAGTTCTCTAATAATGTCTCTAACTGCTTTTATTGAAAACTATTCTGTAAAGTACTATTGCAATAACACTGAGCAACTCTCTACTGCTGTAAAAGAGTGACCAGGAATGCAGGCTGTGGAAGATCAGGGAAGCTCTGGAGCTCCAACAGGGCAACAGTTGTGGTGAAGGTTTTGCCATACCACTGTCATCAGAGATCAGATTACTCCTTCCTCCCATCAAGTTGTCTGGGTTGCAGTTTCCCTGCAGTCTTTCCCATGTGTTTTTTGTAATGTAAACATCTTTCCTTTGAGATATAATGTATCAAAACATCACTTTACAGGGTGAAGGATTCACTGGTCTCTTCTAAAATGGAGCAATTCCTATCCTTTGCATGGGATTTCCTTTCTTTTACATGATTTTCTGTCCATGCTGAGAGCATAGGAAGCAAGTTCACAAATTCTCAGTGGCGTTCCTGCTGACACTTTAGTAGAGATGAACTCTGAGAATGTATGTGTGAAATTTGGCACAACTCAGAAATTTCTCTGCCCTAATCTATGCAAAGATGAACTAGTAATTGCACTATAGCGAGGGTACCTGACAGACCCCTATCCTGAACTCCTGCTTAATTCCTTCCATTGCTTATAAAAGCGAAACATTAAAAATGGAAGGCCAACTATTTCTGAAAGAAGAATTTCAGCTTACTGGAAAGTGAATAGCGATACCATAGGGTCACAGTTAATGACCAACTGACAGTTGAGTTCATTTTTGAAAACAAAATATGAATGCCTGGAAGAATGAAGAACTTTTATTCTTATAACAATTTTAAATATGTGATACCTGAATCACAAGCATATGTGTTTCTTGCAAGTTTGATTTCCAGAATGTTACATAATTGAAAATGGAAATATCTATTGTTTCAATCGCAGGGCTTTGCTATTCTCACATGTAGCCTTTTTTAATATTTGCCTTGGTCAGTCATTTTGTCCACTTGAATTCATTATCACTCGCTGTTCTCATTGGAGGTCCTTTCTTCCATCTGAATGTATTTGTAATTCTAGAGTGTATTTTTCAGCTTGTTTCCTAAAAGGACAATTTGGAGACCTATACAATTGTCTATTGCTTTTGGATACCAAAGTTCACGCCAGATACAAAAGGTGTCGTCTTCCTTTTCTCAACTACGCGTTTAGTTCTCCAGATTTGACAAAATGCTGCTTTAACTCCCTAACGTGTTTACAGCACTATACGGTTTGCCATCCCTCTAATTATGTTCAAGTGTGTGACATTTGGCCAAGTGGTGGCTACAAGTTCTGTGTAAAAGAGTGTTTTTTATACTGTGGAAAATCAAATTCTCACTGACGCTTCTGAAAGCTCAAGATAGAATGAATGATCTCTTATGCGTAAATGTGCTTATCTGCATTTTTGAAGTAGATGTCCACTTAATCCTTCTGTTTCTAAGTACATATAGTAACATATATTTTCTATGTGTATAGCAAGCATACATAGAAATAGAACCTGTGTATATATTTCAGTATATTGTGCATGCAGTAGGATGAGAGTTGGTTGGCTAAAACAGGCTTCTCATCCTTTGAAATTTGTGCAATTTTAAAATGGCAAAAATTGGAAGCCTGAATATTGTGATGTTATTTTCTCAATATTTGTTTTTGACACAGCTAGGCTAGCTCTAAAGGTGAAGGAATTTAATAAAACTGATACGCTGGCCTCTAAGAAATTAAAATATTAAAGTTATTAAATGACATATTTCAGCTGCACTTGAAAAGATTCAAAAGCACTTCCATGTAATATTTCACATCAGTTGACACACCCATTCTGTCTCTGATAGTGTTTGAATTCTCCTGACGCTATTTTTATGACCTGTCATTTTAGACAGGAGATTATTTTCTTTCTTGAGTTGTGTAGGCGTAAACTCGTATTTCATTGCTTTTCATGGAGATCCCATGGAAAACCAGAACGGGGAGATATGGTACCTTGGGCTACCCCCAGGGACTGACCCGTCCCTGCCGTAGCAGTCTTTCTGGCAGCTTGTGTCACAGTCTGCAGTAGCTGTGTGTATATGAAGCTTCCAGGCATTTCTAAAAGGTGCAAGCACCTTCCCTAGGTTTTAACGTATACAGAATTCTTTCCTGTAGTGGTTATATATTTATATATAATTTTTTTATTTCATATAGATGATAACAAAGCCTATGAATGAAGATGGTCTTCAGCCTCTGGATGGTTCGTGTTAGAAAGTAGCCAATAAAACTTGTCCTTTCCTGCAGTTTGGCCTTTAGAATTTGCTGAATTCTGACATTGTGGGGACAGATTTTGATTAAAAACAGTTTTACTGGAAATTTTAAGGCCAGGTTTAAATTACAGCATTATAATTTACAAGTATGTTTTATGATTTATTTTTTTTTAAATGTAGTAAATCAAATAGGTTTGCAAATACAAATTACTATTTCTTCTTAGGAAAATATGATCAATGTGGCTTTAATTTCATATATAAGAAAGAATCACCAGAATTTTAAATTTTGTTGCTAGCGAGTTTTGTGAGATGACATTCAGCACCACTTAATGAAGGCTGAGGATAATGAAATTTCTGATGGGTTTTTAAGCCTCAAATGATGTTGTGTCCTTCAGTGTTTTATAACCAAAGCAATGTTCTTAGGGATTTTAAAATAAATACAAATTTTATAAGACTGAAGAAAATGTTTTACTTCAAAATACCTAAAAAAATAGATAAATATTTGAATTTAATTAGAAAAGATGGAAAAAATGAGGCCACATTGGTTATCTCACTGAATATCATCAATTAAAAAATTACACTTAGATATTAGTTTTTCCTTCTGCTTAAGGGAAACTGGAAGAATGTGATCATGAGCAGAGGGAGAAAAAGTAAAAAATAATGAAAAGAAGGAAAAATAAAGTTCAAAATAGATGTAGAGGGAGGAGTCTACTGGATAAGCATTATCAACAGGGGACAGACTCAGATTTATCTGGGGCTCTGTAACCATAAAACACAGAAGAGGTTCTTTTCTGTAGGCTATAAAAAGGCTTCGATCTTAATTCAGTCTCCATGGGAGATAGCAGGATAAAAACACCTGCTATAAACTATAAAGAGCAAGCAAGCCAACAAGTTAAACTCCAGTGTCTCTCTAAAAATGATACTGGAACAGCACAAGCAACCTGTAGGAACATTCTTGCCTGGATTGGAGCTGTGTTGCCATAGATATGATGAGGGGAAGAAAGAGCACCTGAAATGTGTCAGCAACTAAATTTACTCTGTGAGATCAAACTCTATCAAACTCTGAGGCTGAGGGAGGTAATTGTTTTCTCTTGTTTTGGTATTGCACTCTTGAACAAATGACAATTTTAGATGTTCTTGCAATTTTACATGATAAAATCTAGATACGAAGAATCCTTTCTGACTGTTAGTTGGCATTGTGGATCATATGGAATTACTCTGATATTCCAATGCATGAATAGGAGTATTGAAGTAAAAAAAGCTTGCAGTGTAAGTTGCAAAAAAGCACAAAAGAATTTCATCAATCTGTTTGAAGATGACTAAATACTTTATTTAATGAACAAATAGGCATTTAACAGTGACCCCAAATATAACACGTTATCTGGAGCAACACTCAAATTCTGTGATTCAAGTCTGCCCAGACATCATGCGTCAAATGTAATTCTAAATATTTCTGATTGTATGGTTATGCTTTCCTTTATCTTTTTCTTTTTTGGCAATGCTGAACCTAGCAAGAGGAAACCAAACTTGCTGTGTTTGCTCTTGGCTTCAGTGAATCCTAACCACAAAACAGCAGGCTGATTCCACTTGTATTGAGTGCCATTACTGTAAGAGGCTTCAATAGTTAGGCTGCATGCTGCTTTTAGTTGCACTTCAGCTCTTCAATTAAACTGGAGGTGGTAATCAGACATACCACAAAAACTACCAACACAGGTCTATTAATTCTCCATCCAGGTTCTCTTACTCCTATACAAGATGACTCGTAGTTCATTTTGTCTCTGGCTTCTCAAGCAAGGACAAACAGGGAGGTTTGGGTGGTAGCTATTAGAGGGAGACACCTGTAGTTCATTGAGTATTAGCTGGATGCTTTTGGCTGTAGTGGGAGAAGCAGCCCCGAAAGAAAGTGTAAGAGAACTTATACTGATTAATGAGTTGGTATGCTTGGATGTAACAGTCATTTCTTCTCTTTTTCCTAATTTTAGCAAAGAAAATTTTTATGTTTGCAGAGTATTCTTTGTATTTGTTGATGTCCAACTTTAATCTACAGCCGGCTTGAGTTTACTTTTATACTGTGCTGAATGTTGCCTTCAATTGCAGTTTCAGAGCTGTGCAAATGAATTATAGTGAAGTGTTCAATAAAATTTAATCTCAGGTGCTGATCACAAACTCCTGTCTACTCAAACATGATTTGCAAATGTACTTTTAAGTTTTTACATCTGTCAGGATGAATAGTTGGAGGTAATTTACCTGTGATTGGTCACACGTTGGATGTTTGTTACCTTTATTGGATGGACAGCCTAAAAACAGTAGCTGAATATTGAAAGACATATGAAGGTCATAGATTTGAATGAAAGAAGAGGATGTAGTGTGTGTGAACACACACTGGACTGAGGTATAGGTCCATCATTTTCTTTAGATAAATTGTCTTAATTCTGATGAGTAATTGTTCTAAATAAATTATATACATAGAATTTAGCTTTGTAAAATACTTATGGTTTCTTTGTCATCTGTTTCTGACCCTCTCTCATCTATTTTTGATCTATTTGTCTTGTTCTTTACATTTTTAATTCCCATAGTATTTGCTAAGAAAGTTAATTTTTAAGATTGTATATGACAGCTTCAGGATTCCAACTGCCGTTTGCTTCATACAGTTACGAATACTTTTCTTTTCCAAGAGCTAGCTATTGTTTTCTTTCTACCCTTGACTGGGTGAAAAATTCTCTTAAATTTTGGAGAGAAGTAAAAGAGACTG
This sequence comes from Meleagris gallopavo, assembly GCF_905368555.1. Taxonomy (NCBI): domain Eukaryota; kingdom Metazoa; phylum Chordata; class Aves; order Galliformes; family Phasianidae; genus Meleagris; species Meleagris gallopavo. The sequence goes on along the minus strand of NC_139414.1, from coordinate 17,871,608 downwards.
AGAAGAGACCCTTGGCTTCCCTGATAGTGGCGTTTTCAAAATGCTTGACTTTGCAGATTTTGTGGGATTTTTATCTTAATTTTTAAGATGGAATGTTTGCAAGTCATTTAGCATCATCTTGGGATTTAGAAACTAATAATAAGTCTAACATAAAATAATTACTTTTTCTAGAAATGTTTGTTTCATTACTTACCCTCACTTCATTTCATGCATGGGGGAATACTTCTGAACTCCATATTGCGCATCACAATTTGCTCCAAAATAGTCGTATCTTTGAAACAGCATAGCATGAAACAATTTGAAGAGTAAGTACCCAGTTCAAATGGATAAAACAGCTCATTGTTTAGTCGTTTTCTAGTTTTAGGGTAAGAGGATTTACTCTTCCATATCTAAATCAACTATACGAGTGCTCTTTTTCAGCATCTGATAAAAAGATGAGTTCTTCTTTGTTTTATGAATAAAATTATCCTACCAAAGGAAAGCAATATATCAAGCATGGGTTATTGCGGGTGGGATATTCTACTTTCTTAAATTTGGAATCTATAAAATGAGAAATATTTCCCATTGTAAGCATTTCTAAAACAGGAAAAAAAAAAAAAAAAAAAAACACCCTAATCTTTATTCATTGTTTTTTGAGTTAAGACTGTTGTGACTAAAACAGAACTTCATGCAACATAAATAGCTATTCCTCAGCAGACTATTGAAAGGGTAGCACTTTTTGGCTTAATATACTTTTCTCTAACATTATTTTAAAATTATACTTCTAATCTTTCATACTAGAAATAAAGGATCCAATTGGTTGAGTCCCAGCACTTGCAGTAAGAGCAAAATTGACTACTCTGAACTGGTGTTGCTGTATAATATGTGATTAATTAGAGCTGAATGATTCTCTATGTATTATAAATTTTACATTGCTTTCAGGTGTACAAGAAAGGAAGAAGTAGGAATCTTAAAAACTTTTACTCAGTCTTCTTTTGTAGAGTCCATATGGTGCTTGGAAAGGACCAGCAAGCAGCACTTGAAAGTGTGGTTTGCATCCATAAATTAACAAACAGCAGTCACTAAATACATTAATAATTATGTGAACAAGTAGTATTCTTGTTTACAGAATGGTAGGTAGCAACCTGGAGGAGCAGCTAGCAAAAATAACATGAAGAGGCATGTGAATTTGGGCAGGCATCTCATTTTCACACAGGCACACTGTTGAAGCAAGTGGTTTGATACTACATTATGTCATACCTTTGTGTATTGATTTTGTCTCAGGAAAAGTCAGTGCAGTTTCTCATATGAGTGACGAAAGCTCTGATTTTCAGTTTGGGGGTAATTGGTAAAACCGTTGGTCCTAAGGGCTTAGAGGTCTCCCCAGACATCAACTCATAGATAAACTCTCAAACTGCAAGACTTTTGAGACCAACAATTATTTCACTTCAGTGTACCTATTGACTTCTGTAGGTACAAATGAAAATAAAGCCAAGATCTACAAAATGAGGCAAATCTGTGGGAACTTCAGGGAAGTAGGCTGATGAATTAATTCCTTATTTTGAGATGAACTGTGCATAACTGCATTAATTCTGTGAGATCTTTTCAGACAGGAGTGTCAAATTAGGTAAAATGTATCATAGCTTGCAATAGAACCAAAACTTAATTCACGTGATTTTGTCATACTTTTTAATATAACGATCACACGGGAAAGTTTATATTGTATTTCAGCTTATAGTCATGATTTGAATTTTTATATTAAATAGTTTTATGTTCTTTATGTAGTGAAAACCCACACGTGTTAAAAAAAAAATTCCGTATGAAGTGCACAATTTTTTACTCTTAAATTTTAGTACCTGATGTAAAATCTGTTGTTTATCTGTTATGGGAGTGTTTAATTACTTTGGTTGAGCTTTCTAAAGACTGTTTATACAGCACTGATGACATGTCATAGACTTAGAAACTTGTTAACATGGAAATTTAATGAAATGTGTTTAAGACAGACTTTGGCAAGAAATAAATTTATGTATTCAATTCACATGTTAAAGCACAAACTCATAACATTCAGATAGAATTGTATAAGGGTAAACACTTTCTTAAAATACCTGTGTTTAGGAATCTAGTGAAATTTCACACATCCTACACTGCCAGAATAACTGTTGGAAGAATTTAAACAGTTTGTGTGAAGATGTCCAATATCAGAACTGTTGACTTTGGCAGTGAGTCCATAGTTACCGAAATTGAACTGAAAGAGAAATTTTCCATCTTGTACTCTCATCTGATTTTATTTTTTTAAATATTTGTGTAATATTTTTGTGTTGTCTTGTTTGTATTTTATGTGAAAACTGTGTAAGGGGTTTAGAGGTACAAGGATTTTCTTTGGCGTCCTGAAATCTTCCTAAAAATAGCATACAAAACTAGTTATCTTCATACTTAGTCTTTGACAGTCGCTATATATGTGCAAGACAAATGCAGCTGGTAACTCTTAAATTTTATTTGTGTGTGTATATAAACATAAATAGATTAATAAATATTATGTATACCTACTAAATCTTTAGAAACACTTCTTGAGTGTTTTATCCATCGCTGTCCTTGCTTGACATACTCTTGCACTGTCCTAACTAAAGTGCTGAAGATCATCCTGTAAAGACTTTGTAGTTAGTTAGATGTGATTTTAAATAATATAAATACATGAATAGAAGAGCTCAAGCATCAGTGTGGCGTAATCTGTTGTAAATGTTTTATCTAACTGATAAGCTGGATAACTTATAAGTAAATACTTCAGCACTTAAGCAAGGTTACTCAATGAGCATAAATGAGACCCCGTAATAGAACTGTCTGTTGGTACAGTGTGTAAAACTAGGTGTTGTCGCATGACCTGCTAAATCCTTTTGTTCCTTTAAAGAGTAGAGGTAAGTAAAGTACAGGTTAGTTATTATCCCTTACATAGTTCTAATTGCATTCCTTTAAGTAACGAGGAGGAATTCTCATCAGAATCAGCAGCATTTATATTTATTATTGGCAAGAAATAAAATTCTGATTTTTATCACTACTGAGGAATTGTTTGAAAACTGCCAAGATAGAAATGTATTTGTTAGATTTAATTATCAAGCTCTTTGCTCTTACAGGTCTTCTTGTTCCAGTGATTAGAAATAAGGTTAAGCAGAACTCCCAGCTGCTTGTAATTACTCAGATAACTTTGTTTCTGTGGGATGAACAATCTCTCTGCTGTATAGTAGTCAATATGCCCTGAATTTTGTCGTCTTTTTCAGGCAGAACTTGTTGATATACAATATGGGACCATAGAAGACTTGATGCGGATTCAAACCACTACAAACGTGACCAAAAAAATTGCACTTCTGAAGCTAGGACAATCACCTTTACTTTATAAGGTTAGTTTTATGCTTGATCTATAGTACCTCTGACATGTAGCATTTATTTTGCTGCATATCTTAGCACGCCCCAGTATTATGCTGTGTTTTAGCTGTGTACTATAAGCCTTTTGGCAAATAAAGAAATCCTTAAAAGAAATAATAAAGTACGGGGGGGGGGGGGGGGGGGAAAAGGCAGCTGAGATCAATTTTGTTGCGTCTTTGCAAAAACTGCATGTGTAAGACTGCTGAAATCTTGTTTCCACATTACTATATGTATCACTTAACCTGCTGGCTATAGATTGATGTGCTGGTAGAAGAAGCAGAGCACTTTATGTACTCACCTGACCCTCAGCTTCTGAGAGTCTTTCCAGTCCTAGCGGGCTGAGTCTAAACTGCAGTGCTTTTGCCCTCACTTACAGATGTGCTGCTTCAAGCACTGAGATTGTGAGGTAAGCAATAGCACAAACTATAGAAGGACTATCACACTGGTTATGGATTTGTTTAAGAAATTACACTGTAACTTGATTTTGTTGTTAGATGATATAGCTGCGTTCTGTGGGTGAAGTACCATTGCCTTCCTACTTCTTCTTTCCATCCTTACCGCCTCAGAGGGAGAGAGACTGAGCCGGAGAACAGCAATATCTTTCATGGTGTTTCTGCTGCAAAATGTGTGAGCAGACAGGCATTTATCCTTACTTCTGTTAATTGTACAAGATCCTCCTGTAAAGTCCCCAGGATTTACCAGCCTGTGGATGGGTTTCCATAGTTTCAGAATGAGCATGTTTTTTTCCACTCCCTCCGTCTTTGTTCTTTGGCTGTAGCTACGTAGGGAGAAGGGTACATGCATATGTGTTTGCTCATTCTCCTATAACTCCAGCCCAGGCAGAGAGCACAGAGTTGGAGCTCAATGGTCCATTTGCACATTAGATGTAATGGACTCCACATATAAAATGCATTTAAACCCTGAATATCAAGTAACTGCTTTCTATTGCGAATATTTTATAAGCAGAATAGTGTTTTGCCTTTCTGAAAATACACTAGCCCAATAAATAATTAAACAATTCATTCCCAATTCACAGTAGCAATTATAAAACAACAGATCTTATAATTAACAGAATCAGGATCTGCTCTGTCAGCCACAAGAAAGTACAATCGGGACCACAACACAGGTTTAGAAAATAAGTACTCAGTTTTTTTTTTTTAATAGGAATAATATTTGTCTTAATAAAAATGCCGTTTTCAACTGAGTAGCTTCAGTTGTTTGTCTAAATTATTTAGCTGCAATCTAATTAAGTTTGTGAAAGGTCAGTTATCATTGTTGGAACTTGGCTGTTGTGCATCATTTCCGCCGATAGATCTTATACTGTATTTCAATGCCAACTGACAAAAATAATGAAGTAACAGTTGGAGCTCATAAAATAGGAATTTGATAAAGATGCAAAGCTTGCTATAATAATGTTGTCTACAGTGTCTATGGAATAGGCCTTTTACCAGTTTAATTCTATTCCTGTATGCACTTACTATGTCTAAATTACCAAGTAGTGCAGCTGAAGGAGCAGAGCAACATTGTTGATCCTGAGGCTGTCTTAGGATTTTTGCTTTGTCTGCTGCAGTTTGGTCCAAAGGAGTACATGCTAATTAGTAGCTGAGCACTCATTTGCTCTTCTGAAATTATCCATTTTTGCATATTCAGAGTGTTGCATAATGCGAATCAAAATGTGATCAGTGTTGATGATCAGGAGATTGACTTTGAAAACACACTGATCCAGCTAAGGCAGGTCACCTAAGTACATTTGATGTCACTTTAATAACAGTTGCTGAAGTTGTGAGGGAAAAATATAGCAATCCCTCAAACCTGTGCTCATCTCACAGATAGAAAGTTTGCTTTTATTTCTTGTTTCTTCTTTCTGAGGTTGTAAACTGTCTTTTTTAGGGTATAAATTGTGCCTCTTTGGCTGTGAAATGACCATAATCTTTTAAAAATATGAGGAAAATATGTGGGAGGATAGAAATAGTCTTTTGTAGGAAATATTTGAACTAAAAGAGAAAGATTGCATTAAACAGTTAGTCTTAATGGGCGCAGTATCTCACCACTGAATGCATTTCTTGTCTGCCTTTTCCCCTAAAGTCTGCTTCTGTATTTACTGAGTCTGTTGTAGCAGATGCTTTCCTCTGCTTTATTTTCCTTATCTCTGTTGTCCACGTGCTTGGTTTTACATCACATTAAAACAGAACTAGGTCATAACAGAGCTGTCACTGTATATGTGTATATGTATCTCTTTCTTTCTATTTTCTGCGTTCAACTTGCATTTTTCACATTTTAATGTTCTTTAATTTCTCATTATTACTACCTTATGTTGTATAATTATCTTTCTTAGAATTTGGGCTTTATTTTTATAGGACTTTCATCAAGATGCCTGAAGAGTTTTCATCTTCATAACAATTTTTAATCTTGTCTTCGTTTTTCAGTTTTGAGTTTTCTATTGCATGGGTACATTTTTTTGCCTTTCCGTCTTTTACTGCCATCTAGACTGTTTTTCATATGTTCTTCCTCGTCTCATCTTTTGTGTTTTCGTATTATTTATTTTTAAGTCTCACTTGTTCCTTCGCTCCATGTTGAAATTACTCAATGGTAGCCTTAAAAGTGGGGTGAAAGAATGATAGAAATTGTTCAAGGACTGGAGAAAGTTACAGTGGGAAGAAGGCAGAGTCACTGACAGGATTAAAATTTTCTGTGGCTACAAAACGGAACATTTTTAAGAGCCAGATAATTTCAGAGTATTAAAGGGGCTTGACTTGGAACAACAAAATCTTTCTTAAGGTGAAAGCTGAAACTAGAGAAATTTAAATTGTAGATGAAGCACAACTTCTGGAACCATCTTCCAGAGAAATACTTGTTTTCTCCTACCTTCAAATTGAAAGTGACTGCCTTCTAGTATTCTGCTAAAAGTAAAATCTGCTACAAACAGTAATTACTTTTGCTTGAACTCATGTTATCGGTGAACTTCAGTGACTAGTTACAGTAGATCAGAACACATTCATTATATTCTTGAATAAAAAGGGGAAAGATGACTAAATTTATTACTAGGGATGAAACAAATTGCATTTGTGGTGTAAATTATCTTTCTTGGAAGGAGCAGCTTGAGTTTCCTGCTATGTTTGTAGACACAAACATCCTCCTTCAATGGTATAAAATATGTGGTGACAAAAAGACTGATTAAACCACCTCACCAGAGCGCGACTACTCTGCCCTAAAGCTTCTCTGAGTATATGTCATGATTGTGAGCACATAAAAGAAGCCAGGGGATGTTTTTTTTCCTCCAGAAAAAAAAAGCACAGTAATGTCAATATTCAGACTCTGGAAATATCATGACTGGAATCATTTTTTGAAGAATACTGTGAGTCTGGTTCACGATTTAATCTTTGAGTTTGGGGATTCAAGGAAAAGCCGTAATTTTTATTTTAAATGAACTTTTAATAAAGTAACAATAGCCCCAGAGGCCAAATTACTTAATCTTTACAATGTGTGCACATTCATTATGTGCATGAACATACAATGAATGTGTTACATTCATTAAATGAAAATGTTGTACTAATGTGAAAATATATGTATTTATTTTAAATATTTACAGCCTTCATGAATATCCATAGAACTGATTTTTAACTGTCATCAAGTTAAGAAATGTGGATGTTTGCATCTTTACGCAGGGATTCTTGGTAGCCACTTATGGACGAAGATTTAGTAAATGGAAAATAGAATAAAAGTCATTTAGAAAAGGACTTCTATTTAAAAACTGCATTTAAAATCAGAAACATGCAATGACTATCCAAACTAAACTACTTTCTACATTGTTAGGCATTTTTTTCTCTCTACGTTGGATTCTTTTCATCTGGCATGTTTTATAGCTAGCATACACAACTGTAAAGATCACATTTTAAATCTCCATTCAACCAGGATTCTGTCTCTCCTGCTTCTTCCACCTACATACATGTGTATCTACGTGTGCATGTATACAAACTATACTGATTAAAACTTTTCCAGGGATTCTAAGCACCTCGTATGCATTTCATTATTAAGGACAGGTGGGTTTTTTGTTTTGTAGGATGTTTTTTTTTTCCAAGGCACCTGAAGTGTTTGCATACTCACTTCCCCTAGGAGTACTGTGAGATTTATGATGATATTATATCCTCTTGAGAAGCCCTTCTTGAAAATTCAAGCCGTATATGTAGGTAGTATGAATAAAAGTTATGGAAGCATATAAAACTAGACCTGCAGAACTAAATTGGAAGAGATCATGTAGTGCATTATTTAGGGTAAACCTACTGTATCCACTGTGATCCCTGGTAATTCTTTGTCTTCTCTCTTAAGTATTTCCATAGTAGAAATTTCAGAATTTTCCTCAGTTATGATTTCCTGGATGACACCATTCAGTATTACGTGTAAAGTCTGTTAATTTTGTCCTGTGTGCTGAGAATTACAGCAGGCTCCTTTTCCTCTGCAATAACCTCATATATCATGCTTTTCAGTTTTCTTTTTTTTTTTTTACCAGAAAAACTGTTTCTTCCAGTCTTTTTTCATATTGTTTTGTGTAGACCTTCAGTTGTTCTATAGATTGAACTTCTTTCTACTTAATTGAAACTGATGTTTGGGTTTTTTGGTTTTTTTTGCCTCAAGACTGTAGTTGGTGTTTCATCTGAACCTGGTCACAAATTTCTACAAAACCTCTTCCTTTGTTCTGTTTTTACAATTGGCTTAAGTGTAGTAACACTCATTTTGAATAGCATCTGGTTTCTCAGTATGTCTGTTATCTATTATCTTTTTAAAATCTTATTCCAGTTGCCATAATTGTGAGTTCCGCTTGAAGAGGCAAAGATGATTTCAGATTGTTTGATGATGGTCATATTCGCTGATGCGGAGTTTGTGGTTTGGCCAAGTTGTATTCCTACAAAATACGTTAGTTCTTACTTCGCCTTTGAGGAACCACTGGTTGCCTTGTGGTCCCTCTCTTGTAGTCTTTGTCTGCCTTGTGTTTGTAGAGGATTCCTTCTTAGAGGTCTTCAGCTTTTGTTTAGTGTGCTTGAACCTTTTCTTCTCCCAAAGGTTTAGTAAATTTTAATTCACTCAGGTTCTTAATCTTCCTCTTCTCAAACAGCTCCAGTTGGAAGAAGGCTTCATTGCTTTTTGTTTTTCACTTACAATACAAAAAAAAAAAAAGCTGCACAAATTGTCTGTGTGAAAGAATCATTTATGGAATTGTTTTCATATTATCGTTAATCTTGTTCTGAATGCTACTTTTAGTCACCTGTTTACCTCTTCCTAACTTCATGTTTCATGTGATGGTAATGTGCAAGCTATTTTGCTGTTCAGTGAAAAATTTTGTGTTCTGAAGACCATAGGTCTTCCTTTATTTGAAAGCATATCAAATTTAAAAGACTGATAGATGTACTTCTCAATTATATTCTACCACTTTGATGACAATTCTTCCTTGTTTTTTTGAACAGAAGAAACAAGCTGTAACAGCTAATTAGAGAAACCTGGAGACACCCTGCATTGAAGTCATAAATCTGTTGTGTTTGAGTGACTGAAAAATCCATCCCCAGCCGATAGAATACACATACTTGAGTTTAAAAAGGAAAAATGACTGCACAGATTTATCACTTAATGTTTCATCCCAAAGTCATATTTTAAATTTTTATTTGCAAACATACTTTAAAACATAGCTTAAAGTGAAAGTGCCAATTCCGATAGGGTTTTGTCTCCGTGTGAGGTACTGTGGTAAAGAAAATTGAGAGATGATATTGACTTGAAATCTGTTGCTGATGATTAAAAAAAAAAACAAACCTCAAAAGAGTGGTTTTGTGCTGCTGATGGAACCAAATCACACTGAGCTCTATTGTTCTGTTCATGGAAAGCTGTTCTACTCAGAATAATTTGAACTGAGCATGTCGATTTACCTTGTACTTATTCCAGCATTTGAAGGATGATGTACTGTGACCCAGACCACCTAAACATGAAACAATGCCAGTATGGTTATAAATTCAATCTGATTCAATCTGTATCTCTCCTTATGAATATGAAATAGTTGACAAAAATTTGCTCTCTTATCCTTTTAGTCAAGTGTACTGCAGTAAATAAAAGTAGGGAGAGAATTCCTACTCCGTACAGTAAAAATGGGGAAAAATAATTCAGGCTTGTAAAAGCGGTAAGATGAATATGTAAAGGATGAGTTAGGAGAAAACAATTGATGTCTGGGAGGAAGCACAATTGTAGCACAGCTTGTCAATATTCTCTACTAATTAACATTTTGGTTGCATCAGTAAAAGGACTTTCAGTTATTACTTATTTCCTATTCAGTTACAAAACCATGTGTTTGTTTGGATGGAAGAAGTGTGCTATTAGCAGAGTAAATGAGGGGACACAAGATAAATAACCAAAAGTAGGCATGGATTTTTTTGCATTTGTGATGTGACAATATTTTTCCAGAATGTTTCCCATGGTCATTGCTGTCTTGTGTACGTATTTGCATTCCCAGTTGAAGTTACTATTCACTTTCTCATTTGGACTGATACCAAAGTTCCTGAAGTTCTACTTAGCTATTTCACTGTCTATGTTTTCTTGTTGTCTTCAGTAATACTGAGCATTTGTTTTTCTCTTAGGTAATTAAATCTAAGTATTCCTATACTCAATTGAATTTCTAATTGCACAAATATTGGATCTTTTGAAAAATTAATCCAACTCCATTATGAATCACAATTTCCTGAGGGAATATTTCCTGAGGGAATGTGATGACCATTTTAAAGCAGGTCTCCTTGTTAGTAAGTCATTCTTAGGTTGACTGAGAATGTAAGTGGCTTCCATTCAAAAATGGAAGGTGGCTGACTCTTCAAAAAATAAAGAAAACAAAAAACCAAACAAAAAAAACCCCCACAGATTCTGGCATCGTCTTCAACTTTCTGAATTTTAGAGGAGTGAAGACAAGCATAATTTTCTATTTTATCAAACCCTTAGAAAGTGAATAGTAAATACGATCATCCAATTTACTGAGTGCTATGAGTCCAATTTACTGAGTCCTGATAAATAGTGCAAAGTCAACCAAAACAGTTTGGTTGTGAGGCAATTATTCTAAAGCACAGCCTAAGCAAAGAAATCCATTGCCTCAATTTGTACTTCAGAGCCTTACATCCTCACAGCTGATCAGATGCTTTATGCACCTTGTATTTCCATCATAAAACCTAAACTGTTCAAATCAGATGCACTAGCTATATTTCTGGCCTTGACACTCTTCCTGCTGCTTGATTATATAAGGAATTTGAGGGAATTTTTTTCTGCCCAAGCTACTAATTGAGCTACCCCATCACATTTGTTGAACTTGAACTTCACAAAAGATCTGTTCATAAATGATATGGGCCTCTTTTCCTCACACGTGTTTCCTGCACATACTGTTCAATTTCAACAACAGCTGAGAAGGTGGAAAAGAAAATAGAAGATATGAGAGCTTTGAGCAGAGATGGAATTAATGTGTAAAATCTCTTTCTGACAGATCTATATGCCTGAAGGTTCTTCAAAAATAACAGATACTGAAGTAGGTGGAGTGATACACCCTATGCCATCAGCTATCCCAACTCCTCACCCAAAAAACTCTGAGAGGATAATTATGGACCAGTTATTTTTCAAGTTTATAGTGACCATAGGACAATACCTTCTTTTTTTTTTTAACTTTTATTTTATATTTTTATTTTGTTATCTGTCTTTTTAAAATGCATCTAAGTTGCACAGTTAAGGAAAAAAAAAAATAAATTGTTTCAGTAGCCTAGTGAGGTCTGTGAATAGAAATAATTTTGGGGATGGTCCTAACAGAAATATATCCAGGTCCAGAATTTGGCTGGATATGCATTTATGTTCTGTATGGCTCTCAGAGTTGGTCTGTGAGATCTAGTTTACTGGTTTATTGCTTGTGATTTGTCAGTGAAGTCTGAATTCTGGCCTTACAAATACACCTGCAGTTTGCATTGTGATCAGAACTTCGAGTAAAACTGTGGGCTCGCTGATTCTGGTTGCCAGCCTTTTCATTGTTGTCAGCAGAATCAGATTTTTAGATGTTACATTCTATAGCCTAAGAAGTTTTTAATCATTTTCCCTAGTATTATTTAATGCACCACTTTTAGATTTTCTATAGCTTTTGTGAAACATAGCTGCATAAAATATATAACTGCTTGTCCTCAGGGCTTGAGAAGGTCTATTTTTCTTTCTTTTTTTTTTTTTCTTTTCTTGGCAGGGGCTAGCAGGTTGCTTTTGGTATTATATCTTTTCATTTTCTCGTTTTTTTCCCCTCTACGAGGTGGTGAAGGGGAGCCCTAGAATAACTAAGCCAAAAAGTTACCTTTATACTGTTATTGATATGTAGACACGGATTTGAAAAGAACATTGAATCCTTCATTTCAAATACATTTGCACACTCTTGGCTATTACAACTGTAGTCACTCAGAATATTTTGTTTGGCAAAACATGAAATGATGCTTTTGTGCAGAAGACAATTTCTACAATTAACACATTTTTAGCTAAACAGGAATATTGTGCATTTCAGTATAAGAACCGAGGCATTTAAATTTCATCTTTAGGTCTGAGTAGTTAACTCACTGGCAGTACCAAAAATTTACCTACATTAAATTTATTTTTATTATTTAGATTCAAATCTAAATAAAAGGCAATTTGCTTCAATTTATTTTATCCTGCTATATTCCGATGTTTCTAAGTGTGTCTGACTTTTGTGTGTAGTGTTTTTTTGTGTGTAGTGTTTTTTTGTGTGTAGTGTTTTTTTGTGTGTAGTGTTTTTTTGTGTGTAGTGTTTTTTTGTGTGTATGCTTAGGGTTTTTTGGTACTGTTTTGTTTTTGTTTTTTTTTCCCCAATTTTGAATAAATTCTAAGCAATTTTCTGAATGCGATTAATTCTCTACATTCAAAACTGAGGTTGTGATAATTGATGGTGATTGTCTTAAGAAAAAAAACTGGGGGGGGGGGAGGCTTTTTGATACAAAGAGGTCAACTAAGGATGTTGTATGTGAAAGGACTGTTGAGCTTCCTGATGCTTACTGATGGAGGCTAAAATTGGTGGAAGCTACTTTATGCAATCATCTTGAGGTTCCAAAAGATAAATAGTAGCTTTTAATTGATAGTTCCTATCACTTTCCCATCACTTTTTCCCTTCAAAATTCTCCAAAAATCAGATTCTTCATCAGATTTAAGAAGAAAAATTCATAAAATAGCATTCTAGTGATAACCTTGTAATTGTAAATAATCATATGCACTGAGTCTGTCGGGGCAAGACACTTCTGTCTAGATATAGGTAATGTTTTACATAGAGAAAGGAGTATTTGCATTTTGTGAAGGCTGAAGGAGTGTCTGCACTGACAATTGAACCTTTTATTTATGTTTTCCCACTGCAACTTGTTATGCAGCTGTCGTAAGAACTCTTACCAAACAGCTTCAGAATGGCCTTGAGGAGACCTAGAGAGACCACCTTTTTGCTAAAAGGAAGTATATTTTTCATTTCCAAGTCAGTCCTGCTTTTTTTTTTCTGAGAGCGGGAAGTGCTTATGTTGCCTTTTATAGCAGTATTCAGTTATCTCTGATGGTTTTATGATATAAACTGTCTGTTAAAGAACTGACCTAGCAGCTCATTTCAGTCTGGCCTCAGAGAAAAAAAGATAATGTTTAATCCACTTAACCACTTGACCATGTCACAGTCTGTTTATCATATGATAGCATACGAGGCAAATTCAAATCTGCTGGTTCAGGTAATTCTTGGATTCCAAGTTTAAGAAATCTTTGTGATGTATTACAAGGCAGTTATTGTACACCTGACTGCCATGGATGTTGCTCTCTTTCAATAGGTACGGACTCATAGCAATACAGCCCATCATGCGTATGTGTGACACACTGGATCTACTGTTTCCAATATCAGACAAATGTTATAAGCTCTACACAAGCTGAGCTTGGTAGTGTAATTTGGCTCCAGTGTAAGAGGCTTAAAACATGAAGCTTAAAAAATGAGGTACAGGTAAGACGTCCAGAATGCAGTTGGAGAATTGTGCATAGCCTCCTCCTTATGTGTAAGGACTACCCGTAGCATTAATCTCATTCAAAACACTATCTACCTTTCTTGTTTTAAAAAATCCAAGAAGTAGATTATAATGTTTGCACTGTACTTTACCCTTGACATTAATGAAACCACCTTTCAAAAATATCTTTTGCTTTAGCTGACAAAAATGGCATTGGAGGTGCAATATGATAATATCAGATAAATTTTCACTAGATAGTATTTATTTTTTATTTCATCAATTTTCAGTGTGTTATGTTACTGTAAGAGATAGAGGTCTTGGCATTTTAAAAAATTCACAGATAAATGAACAGATATATGAAGTCTATTGTCTCTAAATAACATTCATATAAGCAGATTTTTTTTGAAGTTTTCTTTTTCTTAAATTGTTAGTTGATGGCTAAGGTGCCATCAAGGATGCCTCTGAAGAATTTTATAAGAGCATAGGAAAAAGATATCTTTAACATTACTATATCATATGATTTAACTGTACTCCAAAAGGAGGAAAAAAGTGATATTCAAAGACACGTATATCTCCTTAAAGAGGAAGCAACACTTTCTTGCGTTAACTGGTGTTGACTTAAGTCTTCATAATGGTATCTTGTTAATATTTTGGTCAAATTGAATCCAAATCTTACAGCTTCATTTTGGAACCAGTTTGTTAATAATTTTTTTTTTGGACAAAGTTTATATCATGTATCTTGAAATCCGCATACTTGAGTTTTCTAGCTAAAGCCATCTGGGATTTTTATGCTGATGGTTGATACATTATGTTTATTGCTTTAGGAAATTTAGAGGAGAAAGAATGATGTACAGTGATAATGCAGTAATAGAAGTGTGATAATATATGGCCTGGAATTTTACAACTGTCTGATTATAACTCCTGTGCTTATTGTTAGATGTATTAATTATAAATGAAACTGAACACAAGCTGCACGTAGACACAGAAAGCATATGGTCATGGAAATTAATCATTGAATAAAGCAAGCAATATACTATAATTTTGGCAATATTAAAAACTATAAATATAGTCTTTAAATAAAAATAGTCTAATATAGAAGAAATGTCACTGGTAAAACATTCTTTAACTGAACACCAACAAAAAGGTCTGTTCTTTGAATTCTTCATAAATATGTACTTCATATCTGAAGGTAAATAAAGCAGCAGTTATTCTCTTATTAAAGAAGGACTTGTATATCACTTATCGCATAGCATCAGTACAGTTCAGATGCATCTTCTGCACAGACACACGTGTGAGCCTCAAAAGCTTTGTATCTTCTTTTTGCATCTGTCTCAAATGTGGGCAGAGTTGAGAGACTTTGGAAAGAACCACAACCATCACAGACTTGTAAATTCGTAACTGAGTGGGTAATTGGGCAAAGGTTTGAGAGGATTTCTCAGACTTTCTGTTGTTACCTGATCTCTGATCTGAAACTTGTACCTCTGCTGCCTTCTGGTTGCTAGGAGATCATCATACTGAAGTGTCTTTCTTAGAACTATGTGTTTCAGAACAAAAACATTTAAAAGACTCGTACAAAATCTAAATTTGTTTTTCCAAAAAATATTAAGCCTCTCCAGAGAAATGGAAATAACTATATTGACTACTTTGTTGTTGTTGAAAGGCCATCAATAACATCAATAAATACTCGAACACAAAAAGGCAGATTAGTTAACAGCGCTTTCTGGAAAATTACAGCAATTTTGGTCCCTTGCTTATTTCTTTGGGGGTGGTGGAAGCAAACAAAAAATACAGAAGGAAGTATTTTAAAAGATGCCTGGACCAAAGAACAGAAGAACTCTGGTTTATTGTTAGAGAGCAGACCATGGCTTTTTCCAATGATCTTTTACCCTCATTTTGAATTCAGTCATAAGACTTACTTTTCCAGCTGGAGTAAAAGAATCAGTTCTTCTAATATTGCATATTTGCTTTTCTGGAAAGCAGTAAGAACCTGTTAACACCTTGTTTGAAAGTGTGTTTGTTCATCACCAACTTGTTGATGTGAATTCTGAAATAAAGGTTATTGCAAAATTTAGGAATACTCAGAATTGAAACAAATGCATGGTAGGTCTGGAACTTAGCATCACTGACTGTGAGTTGAAATGAGTGTAAATATTTCTGAGACAGACTTCAATGTCGGTGATATTTTTTAGTAATCAAAGTTTGCTTCATGGGCTGAAAAGAGTTGAGCAATGCTAAGGAAGATTTTTACTGTCAGAGCTGCCTTTAAAGTCTGCGTCTTCTTGGAATGTCATATGAGCAGATCTTTATCTTTAGACGTCTTGTTTCAAAGGGCAGTTTGATACTGCCCAAAAAAAAAAAAAAAAAGTCAAGTTAAGTTGGTGTAAAGCTGGTGCAACACTATGAAGACTTAAAAGGAAAAAAAAGATTTATGTAACAAGTAGTAGTAGTATCCTTAATATAATGAATGTTTTTACTTTTCCATTAAGTAGTGACACAAAAGTAATCTTGCTGTTTGTAAGTCTGAAATGGCTTCCTTATCACCTTTGTAAAGATTTGTAAGAGCAAAGATTACTCCTCATTGCTAATCTATCACCAGAGAAAAGCAATTAATAGATGAATACAGAAATGTTATTTATGCTGATTTTCTTCTTGTCTCATTTGCTAAGATGTTGCATGAGACTTATCTGAAGAACTATTCTGTGTTTTTCTGTATATCCCAATACTGTGCTGAACACACAGAGGTTACGAATGTCATATTCGCTTCTATGTCACACCAGTCGTTGCATGGCCTTGCAGCATAATATTGTGTATTGCTAGAGCTTTTATTTGTTGATGGTTTAGTTTGTGAGAGGGTTTTTGTTTTTGGGTTTTTTTTTTGTATGTTTTGTTTTTTCTTCCTGGAGGACAAAGCAGTGTATGCTTTAAAGGCTTTTACTCAAAGTTCTGTCTCAACAGAAAGCAGTGGTGTAACAGAAATTGATTGATCATGGGTTACGCTGTATTTCTTTTTCATTCATCATCTAACTTCAGTATTCTATGTTTATGTCATTTAGAATTCAGTTCAGTGTAGTTCTGTGAGCTGTAAGTGGTGCTAAATCTTTTCAGTGGGGCCATTAGAGAGAGCAGTATTTGCTTTGAACATACAAGGTTTTGAAAGTTATTTTCTCTCAGTCTTTCCTTACCTTCCCCAAGAAATTCTCAGAGAGGTAAAAATGACCTAGTGAATCTCTCATATGAATTTACTATGGCTGCTGTCCATGACCCAGCTGGTGAGAGGAATGATGGGGAGCAATAGTGTTGCTAGCATATCTTTCTTAACCACTTTTGGTATTGGGGTCTTCCTTTCCTAATCACTACATAAGAAATCTTTCTGACAATAACATGAGCATATTTTTTACGTTTGATAGTTTTCTCTCCTTCTTTGTGACAAGGCAAGGCCTTAACTTTGGATGAATGTTTTGGAACTAATTGTATACTAGTTTTATTGCTTTTTTTTTTGTTGTGATTTTTTTTTCTTTTTTTAACTCTTGGTGAATGGACAACTTTGTAGTTCTTTGTGACTGCCAGACTAATACAGCTGCCACCCCTGTTTTCATCAAACTGCAACCTTGGACCTCCTTCATGGAGCTCTTTCTACTATTTCATTTTGGTGAAATGTGCTATTTAGTAGGTCGCAGGAGGAGCCAAAGCCCTGATTTACTGATGTGCTGAATAGCAGGGAGGAAGGACCTCAGAAGGAAAAAGGAAAAAAAAAAAAAAAAAAAAAAAAAAAAAAACTGCAAATGTTGACTTTAACAGCTGCTGTATCTTGTGTAGATTTCCTGCAGTTGTGCTTTGCCCAAGTTATACATGAAGTGGCACTTTTCTTTACTACATATTCTACAATAGACCCTGGTGTTCAATAGGAAAGATACACAGATTCACAGATAGTGAAAAATGTCTTGTGGAAAATCTTCCATTTTCAGAAATATCCACCATGGAAAAAATGGAATCCAGCCAAATTTTGGATTTGAGGATTTCTAGGAGAACTTAGGAGCAGAGATCGATACCAATAATTTATGAAGAACTTTTATGCTTGTATTGCTAAGGTTTTTAATAATTTCTTTAATATTTATTATTTTCAAAATAATTTCATACACTGGGGCACATTCTTTATGATCATCTATTTTATCATTTCTGGCTTGTGACTGTTTTTCTAACAAGGAGGATAAGTTCACTTCATGTATTGATTTACTTAAAGGGATGCTAAACAAGTAAACACTGTTGTTTTCTATAAATGAAACTAAACTAAAGATATCTATATAGCATACTCTGTATCACTGTATGTTCCACTTAAAATCATAACATTAAACAAACAAAAAATAAAAATACCTTACAATTGTTTATGTAATATCTAAGGAGACTGCTATCATACCCAAGGCATTTTAAATACATGAAACCCTGACACATTGTAATACTCCAGAAAATATACCCCATGAGCTGAGGACATGTTCTATATTTTTGAAGAAATGTGGCTTTTCAAAGAATCTGTCAGGACGATAATTGTGAGAATAATAAAATAATTGAAGATTATATTTTTGCACAGGTCTGATGAAGGCATTTGTGTTTTAACAACCTAACAGATGCCCTAAAATGCAATTACTTGAGGCACCAAATGTGCCTTAATTAAAAACGTACAGCTGATTGTTACGTGGATTGTAGAGAGAACATCTAATACCTTGATAGATTGTATGTAACATCACCTCAAACAGAGCTAGTCCTGCTTTTATCTTGGAGATGGTTGATCAGCGTATGACTTGGACTGTTTGCATTTTAACTTTGCTGTGTTACAGTATTGGGAAATGTACTCAAGGCACCCAAGCATGTCCCAGGTATGGACTGCATCTCTTATATAAGTTGAGGGAATGAAAGATTACAATTTTGCACTGTATTTGATGCAGCAGATGGGGTGTTATGCAAGTAGTTTTCCCTATCTACTTATTATACTTGTTAGTTATTATTTGGCAATTTTAAAAACAGCATTATTTTTCCCAATTGTTCCTTGCCTTTTAGACATCAGCTACTCTGGTGATCTGGAGCCATTACGTATCCAAAGCTGACTTTGTCTGTGGAAACCACTCATAAACGTGGGCAATTATGTGGAATTAATGTAGAGGCTGAGTGAATAATGGCTACGACACCTAGAATCCCCAAGAGTAGTTGTAGCAAACAGCTGAGCTAAATCAAATGCACAAAAGTGTACTCATTCCTGGCTTTTAGGTGCATGCAATACACAGACCTCTGCTGCTTACTATGTCTAGCAGTGTAGAACATCTTGTATTAAGTATTCAATTTTTCAACATACCAGTCACTTCTGTGATCTAGTACTAGAATTTGGGAATCCCTTTCCCAAGTTTACAGTACAAGTTGTTTTCCTTTCCCATACTCTCACTGGACTTACCACTGCTCCTTAGATGTGAGGGCTTCCCTTGCTGACAGAGGACAGTCTGCCTGAGAAAAATGTTTCTGGTTTTTGTGCCTTGTATGCAGTGCAGGTCAGTGATGGAGACTGGTTGCTATGGTTTTCTGTAAGTGAGGTGCTGTAGATGGGAAAACAGTAATTTACAAATTACTTGTGCTGGCATTACGACATTTTTTCTAGCGAAAGCAGAACAAAAGAAAAGGAAATTGCATACAGATGTCTCAGGCTATTTGGTGTTTTTTGGGTTTAAAGTTAGAGAGAATGCATAAAATATAACCTAGAGTCTAATCAATTTATTCCTGATGATTTACCTAGATTTTAATTATTTACTTGTCTAATTTGTTTTGTATGATGGATCTCCAGCTTAGTTCTCTCTTTAATAGAGTATAACCCTAGTCTAAAATAACTATAAACATCATCAGAAACAACTGCTGTTTCAGTATGAACAAGGAAATGCAAATGGCTTTCTGGAGGTCACTCATCTGGACATTTTTCCAGAATGTTTCCTGTTAATGTTTACTGAATATTTAATGATGCTTATTATAGACACAGTGCTCCTCTACACAACTATTTAAAAGTGAGTAGTATTTCTTGAAGATGTAGGAATACAGTAGCAATATAAAAGATTTGGTGTTATATGCTCATCAAATAATGGAACTTTATTTTTCTGGACTGTAAACAATTCAATTATTTTGTTTCTGGAACAAATTAAGTGAAGCTTACTGAGTCCAAACAGCCCTTGTTTCTAGGGAATTGTAGTTCAATTTCATTTTTAATTAGATTGAACGTTGTGAATTTCTTAGCAGTGGTAAGCAAGATCTGGCAATAAAATATGCACTCAATTTCTACTAAAGGTTCCTAAAGTCTAGTGCAGGGAACGGGCAGTATATCTAGCTTACTTTTAATTGTCCAAGTACCCTCTTGTGAAAAAATCCTTTTTTAAAAGCAACTGATGTGTAACAAATGACTTTTTTTTGATAAAACTATTGAAGATGAGGAGACAGCAAAAGGAGAAAGTACGGGACAACACAGCCAGTTCATAATAAGCTTAATAGCACATTCGAGACCATGTTGTTAGAAATGCTGCTGTGCAAAAACTGCAAAGCAATCTACTTTTGGGTTCAGAGAGTTTTGGGGGCAAATTTTTGAGAGGCTTTTCCTGAGCTGTGATGTCTGTCTTAAAGGCTAGCATACAGCAAGGGCAACTGTGACTTGAATTTATGCATTAATGTTTGGAAACTCTCGATCTGGACGGAGATCTGCCAATTTATAATACCTGTACTTTATTCAACACTTAGTTCCTTTTGTTGGTGTTGGAGGTTATCCTATCTTAGTGCTATCAAAGCTGCTGTTC
The DNA here is from genome assembly GCF_905368555.1 of Meleagris gallopavo. NCBI lineage: Eukaryota > Metazoa > Chordata > Aves > Galliformes > Phasianidae > Meleagris > Meleagris gallopavo. The sequence continues at coordinate 17,851,381 of NC_139414.1, read as the reverse complement.
TTTGCATGCGTATATGATTCCAAATACTGCTTGCCAGCCTTCATTTTCTTTTGTTTCCTTTTTCTTTTCACTTGCTCCTAGCATATTATGCATGTTCATACAATGTGTCCGGGCTTTTGTGCAAAATGTGTGCGCTCAAGAATGAGGCTGTTAGACTGCTGCTCTTGAATATGGCGTAGTGCAGAGGAAGTTTATGACTCCTTGGTGAATGGCATCTGGAGATATGAGGTAGAATTTCTAGCAGGGATTCAAGCCAAAAACATTAGAACATAGGGGATATGTTAGACTATGTTCTTGTGGTTGTATTTTGGGTTGTGTCTGTTTTACCTCAAATGATGAAATGGGTCAGCTCTACATGCAATAATGGATAACTGCTATGTGAGAGATCTCTCAAATCATTTTTAGATATAAAAATCATAACATTCTGAAAATGTTGAATGACGGTTTCAATTTGGAAAGTGATGACTAAAAATGTCTTAGATGTCAGATTCTTTTCACAAAGAATGGCAATTCATATTATCATGTCTTTGACAGCAAGTACATTAAAGTTTTAAGGTCTTGCTACAATGCAAAGCATCACGGTTTTGTATTGTTCATGTCTGTAGCAATGTATTTTAGTAACACTTTGTTTAATTCCAGTCCAGTACATTTCCTACATTCAAAAACCTTTATGGGAATAGCCTGTTATTTGTGAGATCCTGTTGCTTGCATTTTAAGCTCTTTGCAGTTTTTTTTTGCAGCTGAATTCTTTTCCCAGTCCTGTTAGTTCAATATAGGAATAGTGTCAATTCTTGGACAAGGGCTGTGTTTGAGCTGAACTGGAAAAAGAGATTTCTTTTCATCATCCCTGTGGAGTCAGCCATTAAACTGGTAATGTCCTCCATCTCATTTACTGTCTTAATGTCATACCTTGAGGATGGATCAGTGAAAACTGAAACCCATTCGAATAGTATTTTGCCACTAAATTCTTTTCACCATTTCTTAGACCTCTGTGATAGAAAATGTAAGCATGATTAAACAGTGAGTAGTATCCAAAAAGTAAGCTGAAGCCTAAGTGGACCTTTGCTTCCTTTCTTTTTAGAAATATAGAATTTGGAAGAGTTGTACAAAAATGTAGATGTGTATCTATTTGTTTCTCTGCTGTGAGTCTTGATTGCATCTCCCATGTAGCCTGTATTATCACAGGTAATTGAGAGGACAGTGGCATCTAATTAAATCTGCAGTATGTGAAGTCGTATTTTTCTTCTCAAGCAATCTGTTTCAGAAATAGAAATGCATTGTGTCAGTGAGGTCTTCCAACAGTTTAAATAGCCCTTTACCCTTGCCTGGTAATTTTACATGCTGCCAATTAGTAAAATGAGATGGGATTTCCTTTCAGAGCCTCATGATTTTAATTGGAACTTCAGTACAAAAGAATAATTAATAACTTGTAGCCTGTCCAGCTAGTAAAGCTGTGTCTCAGATTAATGAACCATGTATTTCGCACATTGGTCTGTGAATTGAAAAAATGGACTAGTTAAAAACTGGCTAGTTATTTCTGTAATTAATGTTGATCATTGCATGGAAGTATAACGGCAATTGGAGATGAAGCTCCTGCTATTCATAATACTTATGAGTATATGTGATTTTAAATGCAGAGCAGTTTGGTCAACTTCAGGAAAAACTGAAGCATTTGTGTTAAGTTATTCTGGGTGCTTACACAGATTAAAGCCAAGAAATGCTAACTTGTTTGTCATTTAATGCATGTTCTTCTCCTTCACTTATTGAAGGAGTTATCAAATATTGGAAACAACCCTCAGTTATTTGAATATGATACAATTGTCTTACTCCAATTATAAACACTGTACTCCAAATATAAACACGATGATGAGCGTACTCTAAAACAGAGCTATGCTTGTAACATATGCCAAAGATAACTATGTTGATCTGTCAGAATTCTATTTCACAGTATGAAATGTGACTTTCAATTTTCTAAATATTCCTATGAACTGTTTTGCCTCTCATGTTTTGCACATTCTCTCATTCCCTACCTGTTAATTTTCATGTAGAAATCTCTTCCACTAGAAATCTTTATCTTCTGTAATGTGTAACGAGTGCATGCATGTTGTTTTTCATATTTCTTTGTTGTTTTCTCTCTTAATCAGAAATAAGATTATATGTGTACTGCATTGCAGTACTAATTTTTTCCACTTTATTTTTTGTTTGCGCACATGCTGTGCCTTAGAATATAAAATCACTTTCTGTGAGTGTTTTTGTGTTGACTACCTTGAATAATAGTGAAAAGGAGACTATGCCTTTATGCCTATAATTAATACATAAGCAGGAGTATCATTTAGGGTTTTATTTTATGATGTGTTACATCCAGATTTTATTGTGTTAGCAATAAATGGACTTGTAATAAATAGTGCAGTTTTGAATCTATCTTTAGGTAGAGGAAACCAGAAGCTTTCAAATTTTTACATAAATAAATTCAGAGTTTGGGTATATGATCTTCCAAGTACAAACACGAGTGACAGTCTCCCAGTGTATGGTTATAATTGCTTCAGTTCTGACTTACACGAGAGCCTCTTTGAGACATTCTGAGAATACAGTAGAAAGGCCTTCAAAAGTATGTGAATAGTTATAATGTAGAACGTAGTACTGTCTATTAATGTAAGTATCTATGTACATTAGTGAGGATACAGTCAGTGCATACTCTTCCAATAATATGAACTACATGCCTGTGAATGTGTTTTAAAGATGGGAACTACATTTTTTAGCATGGTGTGCTAAATGTCTTTTTGAAATATACACTTAAATTCTGTTGGAATAGTAATGAAAATAGATGAGAAGTAGATAAGAGAAACCTCTAGATACTAATTAGCAAAAAATGTATATTGTTTTAATTGCTGATACTTTTTAACCATTGTGTAATGATTGAAAACCTGTAGGCTTATAATAACTACTAACATAGTTGAAAGCAGAACTAGATTTAATAAGAAAATGTCAGTGGATTGTTGTGATTGTTGTGAACCACGTTGGGAAATGTAGCAGAAGGAACCTATTGTAAAATCAAGAGATCTGGTTCATTTTTCTGTTGCTAGTTTGATTTATCACATGCTGAAAAACTCATCAGTGTATATATGAGCTTCAAAGTGCACTTGAAAGATGTTGTATTTAATGAGTTCTTAATGCATCACACTGAAGTTCTGTATAGAACAGCTCTCCTTGGTAGATTTGTTCCTGCATTCAGGTCATTGTGATAACCCACTGATTTACTCAGGTTTGTGCTATCTTCAGGTAGGAGAACACATTAATGTCAGCTACGTGGGGTAGTGGCACCCTGCTTCTTGCGTCTTTATCCAGCAGAGTCATGTCCAACTATTTGATTATTTTTTTAAACCTATCTGCCAATACCTTTGTGGCCAAATCCCAATGGTAAAGCTTGCCTCAAAAGTGCAGTACAGACCTGATCTCTGTTACCTACATGCCAATATAAGGCTAAAGATGAATGAAAGAATATTGGATATGGATGTATAAAAGGAAAAGGCAACAGCTATTTTCAGTTCTGACTGTTCATTTATCTATGATGCATCTTCCTCGTCTCACTGTATCATTTGTCAGACCTAACAGTAGCCATTTGCAAAGTCATTAGTGGAGCCTAGTGAGTAGAAGGATAATCCTTAAAAGCTGGAATTACTTCTGTCTGAAGAATTAATGGAGTTCTGTGCCATTGTTATAATCTTCAGTCAGTTCAAAATATGCAGAGCATTACACAGAAAATTCATTTTGTATCATGGAGATATTTCCACATCACAATTCAGTTTCACCCAATTCACAAGAAAATCAATTTATTTTTCAGTTCTCTGTTAAAGGGAAAGTTTGAATTTTTTTTCAGTCAAAATTGATCTTTATAAACTGCTTAGATGGGTGCTTAGATGCTTTCATCTTTGACTCTGGGGAGGTTTGCCTGATTGGCTACCCCAGATCTATAGATTCTTTGGAAGGCTAATTACAATTACCACTCACCCTGAGGTGTTCTAATGAGACAGAATAAAAGCTCTCCATCTGACAGGAGGCAGCCTCCAAGGCTTGGGTATGCTAGACTATTTTATTTCTTTTAACAAACAGTAAACTCCTTATATTTTCTCTCTTTACTGGAGAATAACTATCTCAAAATCCTATGCAAGTCTGATGTCAGTGTCTTTGAAGATAAATGTCTCTGAAGAGGTAAACTAACCGGAAATGTCGTACTGCTAATAGTATGGGAAATTAAGAAAAGTTGCTCAGTAGTCATCAGTGAGATTAGCTGCAACACCAAGGAATTTTCAAGATCATATTCGTAACACATGAAAATACGTAGGGTTTCTAAGTCTAAGCAAGCGTCCAGTGAGTAGAGAGAAAGTTGACTCCACTCGCATTTTTTTTTATATCTTGCCTAGTCGAGCCTCATCTGAGTATAATCTCCAGCTCACCAAACTTATTTGACAGTGTTACAGTAAGAGGTAAAAATCTAACAGTTGCAAATCTCAAATGTGATCATCAGTGCTGTTTCCTTAATGTTACATCATTCTTAAGAATTCTTGATGTCGTTAGCCTTTGAAGATATTTCTACATGAATTGGGAAACTTGATGATGAATCAGTCTTGCTGGCTTTTAGTTTTGTCTTTTCAAAGGATAGCTGCTTTATTTATATGACAAGCATGTTAGAATGGCACCTGTCTTTAATCTGTTTGTGCTGATACTAGAGTGAGAGCCTGATGCATTATAGAGCCCCTATCCCAACAGTAATTAAAGTAATAAAGTTTTCTAATATTTTCTCTTAATAGTTACTCCTGTTTTCTCTCCTCAGCTTTCTTTGTTAGAAGACGCAGGGTTTGGTGGTGTTCTTCTTTATGTCGATCCTTGTGATTTACCAAAGACTACAGATCTTGCTGATAAAGCTTTTATGGTTTCCTTGAATAGTGGAGGAGATCCATCGACACCTGGTTATGCCAGTATTGGTAAGTACTGTTTGAGACATATTCAGTTAATGGGCATTTTAATTGTGCACAGATTCTAATATGGGAATTAAAGCTCTAAATGAAATCTTACCTGAATGGAAACCTTTGACAAGGGAACATTGTGTGATGCAGCATGGCATTACCTTTCATGATATTGATAATGGAAGCATATGGTCAGTAAGAAGTTCAATAGTTCAATGTAATAAGGGATATACATTTTAAAAAATTGAAAAACTTTTACCTCAAATGTTCCTCTAAATAAATGTTCGTTAGAATTGGGGGGGGGGGGCAGGGGAACCAGACAAACTGACTTTTTCAGAATTATTTAGTGTTTTTAAATGTTTAACAGTTTGGTGATGTTGTTGTTGTTAGTTGGTTGGTTTTGTTGTGGTGGTTTTGTTTCTAACCACTCTGCTAACAATAAGGAAATTTAACTTATTTGACTAGTAAGCACTACTTTAATCTCCCTTCTGGCTGTTTAGTGGGTGTGTGTTCTGCCTGTCTACTATCTGTTCAATTTTACAGTCTTTTTTACTATCTAACTATTTGGAAATGTATTCAGCAGAAGTCTATGAGTTTGTGGTAAGGCTTTATCGAGAATATTTAGTCCAGTTACTTGCTCAGACAACTGAAGTTTGACTTGAATAGGCACAAAATCGACTTATGCAATGCTGAGATGCTTTAGGACTGGTATGGCAGAAAATAGAAATATTTGCCTGGTTGTCAAAGAAGGGTGTTAGCTATTCACAGCATGAATGGCTTGACAGCTCTGTGGGAAAGCAATTGCACATTTTCTTGGTGTCTCAGTGTACCTGACCTAGTCTTCTTAAAAGTGTCCTGGGAGATATAGAGGTAAATGTAACAGTCTTCAAGCTTTATTCTTTGCTCATTTTGCAGAGCTACTTGAAAAATAGCTTTTTGTTTATCTACGTGGCTGACTCTTTCATGTTTTATTTACCCTACATGAATAGAAAAGCTAATTAAAACAGATACAGCAGCCTGAAGATGCCACTTCAGTGTCTAAACACTTATGCGTTAGTTTGCTGTCAGTAAGTTGTCTTACTGACTGCATGCATTCTAGTCTGTACTGTGAGAAAAAGAAGCTTGATTATATAGAAAATGATGATATCCTTATAAGTACATTATCAGTTTACCACTAGAACCCTTAATATGGCTTGTCTGTGATTTTAAATCTCTGACCACTATTCACAAGCAGGAATATGCTGTCAGGTTCCTATAATCATTTCTGTTTTGGTCACTGACTGCAATAATGTGCTGGAAAAAACTCAAAGGTACACTTGGAGAAGTTTTTTGTTGTTTTTTTTTTGTTTGTTTGTTTGGGCTTTTTTTTCAGTTATGTCCCTGGAAGTCAGATCAGAAGGAAGTAATTTGTCTTTTCTAGTGATGATTTTCTTCATTGAATAAATTTGGTTAGAGGTAACGTAAGCCTGGGACAAATACAAATAATCTGGAGCACAGACTTTTGCCTGAAGGATGTGATGGCCTGTGAGGTGGTTAAACAGACAACGTGTATTTTGAAAGTGCCAGATACCCAGGGTTGCCCATATCACTTTGATTCACAGAGTTTAATGTGCACTACAAGAAATTTTATTGGAAGCTCCTGTTTAAGTTATTGGCAGGCCTTTGATACCATCTGCAGTTCATATATTGCCAAGCTGTTACTATTCAGTCCTTGGGACTGCTCTAACGCCATACTCCCTTTTATTAAAAGTAGCTAGTAATATAAGCATTAGTTAGTGGATGAGCAATTCTCTGTGATAACCATCAGCTTACTAAGTAACGATAGTAAATAAACAGTCCTGTGCTAGCTGAATAAAATGCACGAGACTTGTGTTTCTGTGGTTCTGCCTTCTGTTTTTCAAATTCTTGTAATCAGAAAAAAAAATTTTCTGTGACTTCAGAATATTGGACTGCTTCAATCTTTTTTCCTAGAAAAAATATCTTCAGGACATGATAAAGCTTGGAGAGATCTCTACTTAAAGTTAAGAATATTTTTAAATGGAGTTTGTTTAATAATTCAGAGAATACTTTGGACCTTCCATAGTTTAGATCAAACCTTCAATTTAGTGAAGATGAAATGCTGTGCTGCTCCATCTGGATTATTTTAGGATGCACAGAAATAGCTTGATGGTGGGTTAGAGATTAATACTGCATATGGATTGAATGATTTCTTTGATCTCTGTTTGATAAACAGAAAACAATACTGATATGAAAAATCAAAAGAATTTATGTAAAAGATTCTGCAGCCTTGTTTGGTAATTTGATTCTCTTGTTCTTAAGACTCTCCCAATCCTATGAATTTTAAAACAATCACATGAGCATTTGTTAGCATCATTCTCTCTTCCTGACACTGATTTCTGAAGGCTCGTGCCCTCCATTTTAAGAAATCTTTCTTCTGTTTTCCTGCTTTTGAAATGAAACTGTTTTATGGCTCAAAATCAGGAAATTATTCATACATGAATAAGCTTGAAAGGGAGGTGAGACCTTCAAAGTAAAAGGATCCTCAAAACAAAGGTTAGAGGAATAGCATAAAACTTTGGTAACTTCCACCTCCATTTTTTAATCTATTTTGATTTTCTGAATGCTGCAATTCCTTTCATCTACCTGTGTATGGCAGAGACGCATTAGGTTTCTTATTTCTGTATGTAAGAATCATTTTAAATCAAAGTTTCCACACAAAGTGATTCAGTAAATAAAAATATGGATAGAACATATTTGTCTATCCTGATATGTAAATAGAACTGTGTCATTGTGATGAGCATTAAGAGCCCTTTCCCTGACATAAGGTGCTATATAATAGAAGATCCCTATTGGTGTAGCTACGGAATAGAAATTATTTCAGGAAGAATTCCATTACTAGTGTTCCAAGTATCTTGTAGTTTTAGAGATCTATTAGGTAGAAATTATAACAGAAAGGCAAATGGTATAATTAAAAATTATTATTTGTTAGTAGTCAATGCTTCAAATCGCTGTAAACATCTTGTCATGTAAGCAACAATCCAGAGACTAGGTAGAAAGAGTAATTATTACGTATGGGGAAATGCATAGTGTAGCTAGAATTCTGAATTGTGAATTTCATGTTCAGGCTAGGTAATTACTGTGAGTGTTCCTCAGATATTTCTAATAGGGTCTGACTGAGTAGAGGACAAGGGTGATAGGGAATCAATGGATTCTTGATTGCACTCTTCATGCTTAGAATGGGACCTTGAGAAAACTGATCTAGTGTCAAGTGTTGGAGGCAGGGTCGGGTATAGGTGGTCTTTAGACTTTCCTTCCAACCCGAAGCATTCTTGTGATTCTGTTCATCATTACGTGCACTCATTTCTAGTAAAAGACAATATTCAATATGCTTAATGGCTGTCTTTTTAATGTTGTGAAGCATCGAGGATTGTTTTTTTTGTGATGTACTTTAAAAACGTTCACAGAATTCAGAGTGGGATAAAAGGTCAAGAACAAACCCCTGATGCAGAATTGAGGTTGGGAGATGTAAGCTTTCCAGGTCAGTCAGGAGAACAGTTCCACACAAAATAAGTTGTTAGAAGAATAATTTCACTTTATAATGAAGGGGAAAATCATGTTGTAGTTCAGCTTTAAAAGTGCTATGATGTCTGGAAAAGGCAGTGAATATGGTGAGGTGCTACACTAATTGGGGAAGTAACGTTTATTAAGATAATTGTTCAGCAGAAACTGAGTAAAATAAATTGTGCTAGTTGTTTGAGCAATTATTCAGAATACTCAGAGGATGGGATTTCGCATTCTTAAAATGATAATCTGAACTATGTGTATTGGGTGCAGCTGAATAGGGGATTTGGGGAAGAAGGCTCAGGTTCACATGGCAGTCTTGGTGAAATGAGGTCAAGGGCTGCCCTGTACCAGACACAGCTCGTTCCAGCTGGCACCTTCACAGCCCCCTGCATGCCACAGTTGAGCCCATCTGTTATCTTGGTGGCATCTCAGTGAAACCCTATTTGATACTGATATTTTACTGCAAAAGTTAAAGAACAATAAATATGCATCAAAAAGGTCTTGGCATTTTGTGATTTTGTAACGTGTCATTCTAATTGATCCAGTTCTTCTATAGTGAATACAGGGAAATATTTGGAATACGAGTTAGTACATGCTGTGACAAAAATGTGTGTTTAGTCAGCCTTATGATTCTGTATATTTGTGTCCTTCCTGCCTTTTATCTAAGTTTGTCCTCACTGTCCTCTACTTTGTGATGTTTTACTCCTCTGAAACAGCCAACTGCGTTGAAGTTAACAAAAAGTGGAACGTTCTGTGACAATTTTCTCCATGCATATGCAACAAATGTTCTAAAATGTCTTATTGTACATCATTATGATTTCTTACAAGATGTCCTCAGCCTTTGTTTGTCTGTTGTTTTAAAAGTCAAAACTCAGATACAGGATAGTTTTTTCTATGTATGCCTTTGCAGCTGTGGAAGTGGCCTTGGGAATTCATTTTTTTTTTTTCTTCCCAATTTTATATTCACCTTCTGCTAATGACATCAGATGAGTGAAATGTGTAGGTCACTAGACATGGAGGTTCAGAATGACAGTCAATATTAAGAGGATTAAGGATGCTGGGTTTGTTTTGTTTTCCTTAAGGGCAGACAGAAGCTAGAAAAAAAGAAAGTTTGCAGCCCCATTTTTTAATTTCAGGATGTGTGTGTATGTTTACATATGTGCTTGATCAAATTATTTTGTTTATGACATAATCTTAGTGATTGCTGTAAACACCAGTCTTTGGGAAGCACTGGATATTGAACAGTGAGAACAGTAAGTAATGGTTTCAGCAGGTTTTCTATATCTCCAACACAGAGTTCAGAAGGTGTTTGAATCCATGATGTGCCTCTTGAGACCTGGAAGGATAAAATAAAACAACTAAGTTTGTATTTAAGCACCAAATAATGTGGTCTGATTTTTTTTTTTCCTCCCTAGCTTTCAATTGGCACTGCACATACCTAAAAAGTGAGAATGGCAGTTGGCAATCAAGATATTTTAGGCTCCCAAGTTTGAGTGTGTGAACTTGCACATTATATACATACATATTGTTTTATGTTCTGCTGATACTGCTTGTAATTTTAAGTTGGAGGAGGAAAACAACCTGTAATGAAAATGTAGGGATCTTATGAATTAAATTATTGAGAGCGAGGGGGAGATGTTATGGGATGATGATCAGGTGTTAGCAGTTAACCAGACAAGATACTTAAGTAGCTTGCTTTCAATTTTTATATCCTTAGACTCTTTCAAATGCCAGACTGAGCCATATAAGACACAGTTTGTCTCAGTTTTAAAAGGAAAATCATAAATTTTAAAAAGAAAAAGCAAATTTAGAAGAGTAATGGAATATGCAAGTGGTAAACACCAAATTGTGTGACAAAACAAACGCTTTCTGGAAAGCAGACTTAGCTATGAGGAAAACATATTGCCTCCGTGACACCTCTTTTGTCAGAATCCACGTATCTAGTTTCCCATCCAGGTTATCATCAGGATTGTTTTTCTTTTCAAGCTTATGTTGGAGAAGACTCCACATTTCTGACATTTCAGACAATTTCAAACTACCAAACAGCCTTTGCTTCCTAAAGAACATGTTCTGGTAAAGCCACTTTGTCTCACCTAAAAAAAATATCATTTTAAATGGTGTCCAGGTTCAATTTTTGAAGCTCCACTACTCCAAAAGGAGGATTAGAATATTTAAATCTCTTGTGCAATCATGATTAAAAATAATCCTTTCATATCTTGAATGACAGCTAGCGCAACATATTTCAGCTCAACATAATATTGGGCAAATGAGTTATTAGTTTTAGTATATGCTTGTGAAACAGCCAGTGCTGCTGTATACAAACTAGTTTGGTATATTGGAATTTGTACTACAACGGTGTGCCTGCTTACAGAGTCTAGCTGAAATCAGTTGTGTTTACATGGGTTGAGTATCTGGGAAGGGGAACTACTTTTGTAGCATCAGTCGTTTACTACTATTCCCTCTGTTCCACATTGCTGTGCTTTCTTCTAATATTTTCTATCATAGCCATTTTGAGTGGCTTCATTGTGTTGGGTGTGGTTTTTGAGCCCAATTAATGTATCTTACTGGAGATTGTTTCATCCAGCAGCATCTAGCAAATAGGCAGGAAATTTTAGCAGTAATTGTACACACAAAAAATCTGAGGTTATAGCTTAAAAAAAAAAAAAAAAAAATCCCATAGTGATAGCAAAACTATGCACTTCTTATTTTTTGCTGACTGCAGTCTGTAAGGACGTTTCTTAGTTCGCTGTACTTTAACTACATGCTTCTCAAGTTCAGGATGACACCTCCATACTGCAAGCAAGCAACTTGCTAGTGCTTTGGGATCCAGAAAGTGCCTTCTTTCCTAAGGCTCCAAAACCTTGTTTATGCAGTGTGGGATCTGACGTGAGGAATGATATGGAAAAACTAACGTGGGCTTTAGCCCATTCTTTCATCTAGTATGTCTGTGTCTGAAACTTAAGCTTAGAGAGATAATAGGATTAATTATAGTAAAGCCACCTCAGTGACCAAGGCCTGCCTTTCCTGTTTCCTAATAGTTGAGCATCACTGCTATCATGATTTTGACGTACATCTGACATACAGACATATTTATGTTTGTATTAAGTATTGTGCTATTTTATCCACCTAGTATCCCCATGCAAAAGTTAGGACATTACAGAGGAAATCTTAAATACTGGAAAACTAACATCTGCAGGTGCACCTGCGTAGTAACCATAAAGTTAGTTGGCTGATTGTTTGAGTAATTGAAGTGCACGTAGTTTTATAATTGAAATATTGCTGGTGGAGCAAACCAAACCGTTGTTACCAGTATGATCTCTGTTCCAGCCCATCGCTAACCGTATTCAGCAGCTGCATGAAAAAGATAATAGTACCTCTTTCTACTTGCAGACAGGTAGAAACTCCCCCTGAAGAAATGGAATGGTAATGTGGAAATTTTTTGTTGTTGTTTCATAAATGTGTACTGTCACATTAGATAGTATTGTTCTGCAAAACACTGAAAGACAAAAGTAGCTCATCCCAATGCGGTTTCAGAATATTTTCTGAAATGTTTTGCTTGCACTTTTTCATTGTTTTCTTTTTTCAGACTTGCACTCTCTCTTCCCTTAAGAGAGAAGGCTGAGGTGAGGATGAAAAAAGGATGAGAAGAGCTTTTGTGGTTGTTTAGTTGGTTGACTTTTGCCAGTTCAGCTTAATTAACAGCAGAATGGAGGCTTACTCTATCTCTTCACTCAGTTCAAACTAATATTTTTGCCTTTGGTTGAATTTAAAACATCTTCTAACTAGTGATCTCTTATGGTATCATTTCCCCTACATCATGCTTCTAAATATCACAAGCTAAATAACCCACTGGTTGTTACTGCAGTTTGGGTATTGAAGGATACTGGTAAATGAGACTTCTTTGGTGTGACAGGTGTGTGCATTTGGAGCAATTAAGTTGGATCTCATGCCCAATGGTGTCCCACGAATGCAAGGGCTTCCTCTGCTTGGTTACTCTCCACTGGTGGCCTTTAGGAGTAATATAATGAGGCACTGAAGAAATACTGCCCAAGCATACTTAGTATGACTGTAGATGCAGCAAATCCTTTCTCTTTGGTAGGTTCAGATACTGTTGCTTGTACAAAGTTGCAAGACTTCTATCTTAAATGACTGTATCAGCTTGGCAGCAAAGTGCTTTTCTCCCCTGCTAAAACAATGAAAACAGTCTGGTGAGTAGAACTGAAATAAATGTTTGCAGCTAGAACTGACCAGACGTGGGAGAATGTCTGTGAGAAATGTGTTACACAAGAAGCTCATCGAGGACATGTCAGTGGAAGAGGCAGCCCCAACTTACAGAACTGCTTTCTTCACTGCCTTATGGAGTAGTTCTGCATGCAGTGGAGCCAGCCAGCACTTGCTGTGTGATGGGTACATTTCCAGAATGAGGAACAGGCAGTTTGTTGCCAGATGCTTTTGTTATCTGACATGTTTTTTGTCTGCAAAACTAAGCTATGAGAATGATTTGAATAAGCCTTTGAAACTTTCATAACTGTTTCAATTTCAATTAGTGCAAGTGTGTGTAACTTCCAATACTACTTATGTGCTAATGTTGTGTATTTGACAGGTGGGTCTATTGAGTTACTGAAAAAAAGAGTGAAGCCTCTTGGGTTATTTGAAACCTCATTGAAGTCATAGATGTTTTGGAATAGTTATATAATGATTTGCATATTTATTTATGGTTGTGTGCTGTAGGGACCACCCTTTACAAAGTACATAATGAACAAATGCCTATGCTATCTACTTGGGAGGTATTTTTTTCTTACAGCAGATGTCAGCTAAAGCTGACACGTGGTGACAATCTATTCCTATTTAGTATAATACTCATAACAAGGAGGCTAATTTTAGAACAGCTGGCCTACTCATGTTTTCAAGTGTCTAGGTTCTTTTCTTGATTTCCAAGCATCAGCAGTCTTTCAACTTGTCCACTGTGCTATTTCTACCAACCCTGATTTAATGCAGGTCTACAAGAGATTTTCATCAAAGTCTTACATTCTCTGATAGAACTGAACCACACAGTGTTAAGCCTTTAGCATTTAAAACTTGGACAGTAGTCATGCAGTGTATAAAATATTTGATTTTCTTAACAGTTAATGCAGCATAATGGCGAGGTAAAACTAAACTTTGTTCTCTTGTCAGTTACTGCTGCTCTCTTCCCAGACTGCTGTATTAGGTGAGATTTTGAGTTTTTCTGGCAAGAAGCAGAATGTATCTCTGGTAATGTGTGCTGCTAATCCACAGAAAAAACATTGCCAGAATGAGAAAATACAGACCTTGAGAAGATAGGATGAATGGATTACTTTTGAGTTAAACTTCAATGATTTGAGTGTTAGATAATTTCTTATGAGTATTCTTAGTTTTTTTTTAATAGAGTAATGAGAAACTCAGTAACAACAAAAATGTAGGTATCAATGATTACTGTGTTTGCCTGATATTTCTTAGTAGCCTTTGATGTTCTTATAACTTAAGATTAGTCTTAATATTGGTGTTAGCTTGTAAGCTTCATAATACCAGGGGAAGCCTCGAAATGCAACTTGATTGCTATATAATTAAAAACAAACAAACAACAACAACAAAATCTCAAAACAATGCAAAAGAGGAAAATTCCATGTATTTTAAGAAGGTTTTATAATTGTTGGACATTACTGATGCTTTTTAGATACTTTTTTATTAGTATAAAATATCAAAGCATAAAAAAAAGCTTGTTTAACAGGCTTAAGAAGGAGGAGCAGTCTAAAGCTAGTCAATAAGATGAAACTTCAGTTTTAGTTTTTGAATTTCTGGCAATTTCATCTTAGATGAATGTAATTGTATTTTGAGAGCTTGGATTTATCCTCTGATTATAGAATGGACCTGTAATCCTGAACTGTGACACTCCAATTTAGGAATCAGTGCTTTAAGACAGTATTTAGTTATCTCTCATTGGCCATTGGCTTTGTAAGATGAAAAGTTGAATTGCGAGTCCTATAACAGAGAGACAAATCTTAAAAATATGTAGAAATACTGCAAGAGATTTACAAACTGTAGCATAAATCTTAAAGGATATTTTAGCTACAAAAATCTATAGTCATTCATAATTCAAAAGCTCTGTGATCTTAGTAGAAGCTCATTCTTGAACTTTAGTGTCGTGTTTTGGTCATGTTCTTCATGATTTTTATGCAAGACTTATATTCATTAAAATAATTTTTTTTCTGTCTCTGTTTCTCCTTCAAGTGTATAGAATGTAAGCAAACAGAAACGTTGTTTCAAGAGAGAAGTTGTTCATAGAAACTTCTCCAGATGTTACTCCCTTCACCAAAATTCACTTTCCCAAAACAGTGTGCAGAAGATCTAAAATATTTGGTTGATGATTAGCGATGAGCATTATTTTCTTCTGTTCAAAAAGTCTTCCTTGGCAATTGTCTTAGATCGTCTTGATGTGATAGGAAAAGAAATAGTCTAATGCTTAATAAAAATCATCTGTGTGTGCAGCCTATTATTTTCTGTGAGGATTAAGCCTTCTTCAAAAGAGGTTACTGTACTTTGTTTCATCTTTTGAGTACACATTATTATGACTTTGTATACTTTTTAAACTTAAATTTTAACAATCCAAGTGATCATGTAGGAGGCACTACATTTAGGCTTCTTTTGATTTCAGAAGATACCAACGTGGAGAAAATAGTTTAATGATGAAAAATGCTTTTTGAAATGCTAGTCAGAAAGGGAAAGAAAATTTTGTCTAGTTAATAATCAGAAGTCTTGTAGCCCATGATACTACATCGAGGACTGTTTTTGGAAACTCCACTACATTGAGATAATTGCTTTTTTGGAGAGTCATTTGTTTCCCTTTCACGTAGTAATCTCTGATTATTTCTGTGACATTTTGACAAAATTTTTCAAGTAGCTTTCATATTGATATTTGGAATTACAGGAAGATTTCTGGCTTATTGTATCTTGCTACATCTGCCTGATGTATTACTTAAGTAATGAGCTTTTTTGTTAAGACCTTCAAAGGAACACTCCTTGTTAAAAATAATTCCATCCACAGGAAGCCATTTAGAAATGCTTTATGAGACCCTCTAGGAGAAAACTATTTCATTCCTGCCCTAGCCTGAATTGTTTGAAGAGTAAAATTATGGTAGGTGGTCTAGGGCTCACCAAACTCCAATAAATTTTCTCAGACTTCCCAGTGGAGTTCAGAACAAATTCTCCCTTAACTCTCTCTCTCTCTCCACTCTCTCCATCTGAAGACTGGGAGACTATTCTGATGATAAAAATTCCCATTCTCCTCTCTGGGATGGCTTCAGTTCATTTGCAAGAAGACCTCTTATGCTTTCACTGGCCATTGGGCTGAGTAAGCTTGTTAACTAGAATACTCCTCCTTTAAAGTGAATGAGTATTTTTGAATTGTCCTGTCCTTTGATAAGGTGAACAAAGCATTCCTCAGAAGCTTAACCAGTCAGATGGATGTAAAAGACACTGATGTTAGATATACTCTGTACCAGTGAAAAATGGAATCTATGGTGAAGTTTGACGGCTGGCTGGTGACAGAAGAAAAAGAGGCTTTATGGGCACAGTTGAAACGTCTCCAGAATTCTCTGGTAGCTGAATTTTACTTCAGAGATTCTTCAGGCTTTCTAGAAATTCTTCACAATTCACCTTTCCAAGAGAAATACAAACTGTGGTAATATTACAGTTTTCTTCTGGCTTAACTATCTCCCTCATAGGCAGAATAATTCATACAGATATGTTTTTATTCATTTTTGTAGTAGTCCATATCATATGCTTCCCTCTGCCAAGCCATTAATAATGCTATCAAAACTGTCCTTCTCTTGTATCGGACATCAGGCAAATCATAGTATACATATATATGTATTTTCTCATACCATCCTGTTCAATTTTAGATGCATTCAGGTGATTTATATAATAATTAAATTCTAATGGAAATATTCCTTGTTTTCTTTGCACTGTACTTGTTTCCTGAAGAAAAATCTAAGCATTTCCAGGCTGTATAAGTTTTGTTATTTTAATAGTAAATGCAGGTTTGATTATGTGGAAAATCTAAACATACATTATTTTAGCTGAAGGATATGCCTTTCATTGTAATGTATTTCCTGTTTGTTACCTGTCATGGAAGATGAGATTAGCTGAATTCATAATAATGATTTATATCTCCTAATACTGTTAGTCTCACAACTATCATTTATTATTGGCATACTAGATTGTTGCTAAATCAGATGAACTGTGATGAATATAAATATAAAACAAATTTATTGTATGCTGACTTCAGTCATGGTTAGTACACTCTTCATTCTGCTTTCTTACATTAAAAGAGTTTTTAGTTCTTTTTATCATTTTTTTTAATATCACAAAATCACAGAATGGTAGAAGCTAGAAGGTGTTCCAAGTCCCTTCATCATCTTAGTAGCTCTCTATTGGACTCTCTTCAGTATGTCTCTTGTTACTGGGGGGCATAATTGGACAAAGTACTCCAAATATTTTTTGTTGTTGTTGTTGAAAAGTCCAGCATCTATATCAACAAAACCTAAGTGCTGATGCTGTGTAATTTTAATTGCAATTGTGAATTTAAAATTGGTGATTTTCCTCAATTCATTGATTTTTTTGTTATATTTCCAAAACACATTTAAAACTTTCCTACTTCCATTTCAGGTTCTAGCATCTTTCTTACTGTGCTTCGTATCATACTCTGTAGGAGGAGTCACTTCTTAAAAGTCTATTAAAATTGATATAAGTTACAGCTTCTAATTCCTTTAAACACTATCTTCTCAATCTTGATAAAGATGCTCTAATTGTTATGGAGCACGTCCTAAAATTGCTAGTAACTCTTCTATCAGTTTATCTGATAAAGGTTGGTGGCTGTTCATCATGTTCTATGAGTAATTTCCAAAAGCTAAGCATCATTCACTAGATCGTTTTCAACTGGAAGCTGTTATGCTTCAATTGCAGAGACTGACTGTGCTCAACCAGAAGGGAAATTCTATTCACATGGCATCTCTGCCACTTTGAGCAAAAAGAGGAAGGAAATGCTTGACACCTGTGGAGGGAAAGCTTCAGTTATATCAGAGAAGTCAGGCAGAATGTCAGGGAATATAAAGCCAGTGATTTGCATGTTTTGCTGATGGTATATTTTTCTTGTGCTTCACGTCAATATTTTCCTTTGAATTATCATTTAATGTCTTATTTTTGTACTGGCAAAGAGAACTTTATGGTGAGAGAACAGATTTTCTTCTGAGAAGTCATCTTAATCTTCTCAGTTTTGACCTTTCCTATTTGTCAGTCGTTGTTTACGAAGTAAACTCTGCATTGAAAAGTAAAAAAATTTATTTTGGTATTTAGTATTATTGACTTCTTTTTGAGAACAAAATAATATGTCTTGAGAGACACTGTATTGATATGAACACCATTATATGGGCTGTTTGAAATGGATAGACTAACTTTGCGTAACATTCATTGAAAAGCATCTAGACGACAAAAACATTTTTCTCTTTGTTGTCATAGTTCTTTATCTTTTAATTATTTCAAATGAGTTCTATCCCATCTGATTGCCTGTATTAGTTGAGTTAGATTTCAGTCGAATGTGTTTTTACGTATATTTGTACCAAAAGAGTATCGGCAACTGTGAATTGTTTTGTTCTACAATGTAACTTCTGATGTTAGTTGCTACTTCACTTGAAAGGTTAGAGCAGAACTGACTCCTTCAAATCTCTTAAAAAAAATCTGTTAGATTGACAGTATGTTCATTTTAAAGAGTCTTTACAGTCAGAAAGCAATTTTTAGAAGGAACATGTTGTTTACTGTAAGTACTTTTGTCTGATACATTAAGTTCCTTAGATTCTCACTGGAAAAAATGGTTTGCATTTTATAATAACCCGAATACATGTTGAATTCTTATGGTCCAAATAGCTATGAGATTATATACTCCCACATTATGGCTCCAGAAAACTTGTTACGCGTAAACAGTCTTTTGCAAAGAATATTTCATTGTCTTTAATGGAGAAAAAAAAAATAATCATCATCTCTTGAGTAATATTCTTATGTAGTTTAAGAATTACAATAAACTTCTGTGATTGCTTTTAAAGAATGAACATAGTAGAGAGGCGTCTGAGTCTGGAGAAACAGTCTCAAATTCCAGCTATTTTAAAGTTTCTGGGAGTTTTCTGTTGAATTTAGGGTCAGAATTCAGTCAGAATATTTCCACTTCTAAACTACTGCAATGTCAAGTGAATACAGATAAAAAATGTCATGTTTGTGTAGCTGGTGCAACAGCATTTCAGAAGAGGTTTTGGAGTTGGGTGTTTGAAAATAAATTCAATTTTCCAGTGCATGCCCACACATCCTTTTCAGCTGTCATTGACTCTCTTAACATTTTATTCTTTATTATCATACAGAAACTCTATTCTCTTTAAATTAGGTGCTGTTTCTTATTTTCATACTACATGGTAAGGCTTAATGACATTGAACTGAAAGACAGAGGGAACCCACTCTTTCTCCTTTGGACAAGGTGTTAATAAACATCCCTGTAGCAATATTTGCTTTTATTTTTTAATCTAATACTCAAACAAGATTTAATATATAGCTGGCTTATTTTTTACAGAGGCATATTTCACTGCTAGTAGTGTAAAGTATTTCAGACTGTACTTATCTATCTGTCCACTCTTTCATGGGGTCTACAATAGTTCATCAAGTACGGTTAGTAATCTGTAACACCCAACAAACTTCTTTGGTTCTGTTAATAGTACAACTTCTGTCTAAATTAGTTTCTGTTAAAGTAGGCAAAATGTAAGCTCATCTGTACCCTTCCTTATATAGCTTGTGTGTTTAAAATTTTTCTAGAAAGCATTTTGAAGACATTAGCAAAGACAGACTCATCTTAGTCTGTCTTTCCAAACTGACATTTTGTTATTTATTGTCCATTTCTTGTTATTTATTGTAACAAAGCTTTTCAGTTATTTCAAAGAGAATCATGTACTGCTGTCAGCAGGAGTGTTCCTTGAAAAACTAGCAAGTTTTTCCCTGATACACCTGCTACTTTAATCTATATTTACTTGTATAGTTAATGAAATTTAGTGCTGTTTTGAAGAGAAAGTTAATGCCTTTCTAGAGCTGAAGAATTTTACAAATCCATATATTTACTTTGCGTAGACAAATATCTGCAGTGATTTCCTAAAGCAGGAGCAATAAATTTTTGTTAATATCTATGTTACTTGTGTTTTATACTTCTGATTTCTTTAGTACATGCAGAAAATATCTATAAGTTGTTTTTCAGTAAATTATGTGCTGTATTCTGAAATGATGAACTAAGGTAATGGCCTCTGCCTCATGAGCTGCATGCAACTAAGATTACCATTTCCAACTAGAGGTTATACTATAGCCGGTAGTAGTGCATAGCTGTAACAAGATAACTGAGTCCCTTGCTTTAGGAATGAGCAGCTCTAGAGACTGATATTGCTAAGTTGTGTCGGGATGTTTGAACACCTGACCTTGCTTTCCATTTAGCTATTGCTGCTGTTTGTTATCTGTAAACCATTCACTGAGTAACTCCATCTGTTTATGAGAAATGTAGAGTAGTTCTTGACCACAAAAGTAACAATGAAGATACTAGTATGTAGTAACTCTGTTTTATCTAAGTCCCGTATGTTATTTAACTGTTTAAGATAAGGTTGTGCATCATGCTTAATTACCAAAATATCATGATAAATAATCAACACTGTATCTGTTGTTTAATTTCCTTTTGCCATTTCAAGATACATGTAGACTGCTTAATCGGAATATTTCTGTAAAATTTTAGGACACAACAATGCAATTAAGATGGCAAGACTGACTTTATAAATAATCTAAGCTAAATAATTGTGCTAAAAAGCTCATAACCAATTGCAGATGTACTTTAGAATTGCATTTGGTCATAAAAAGTTGCTTCTGCAGTGCCTCTCAGTGAGTTCTTCTACAATTTTGCATTTGAAATAAATACCCTCTGGTTGTCAATTCCATGTGTATTCCATTTAGGGTAGCTACATCTGCTAACCTCAGTCAAACCTCTGAAATTGCTTTTGCTGTTCTTTCTAAATTGTATACAGACAGGAAGCACCATGGATGAAAGTATCCTTGATAGAGAACCACACAGAATGGCATTAAAGCTAATGAGGGATTTAGATAAATAAAAGTTGCTCTGAAGAGGCACTCCCAGGTTCAGAAATTCATCTGAATTATTTCAATCTCCTGATTATTCTGTGGACTATTTACTTTTCTGGACTGAAGAATTTCCAGCCCTAGGCTGCATATTGTAATTCAGCTGTAGCTTAACATTGTTGAAGATGTCAAGCTATCTGACCTTAATGAAATGAGTTTTGTTCTGTAAAGAAAATAGGGTTATGGCAGCTTGTGCAAAAGATATCATGTGTCTGTGATTCGGAGTTGGGTTAAGGGGAATTTAGTATAGAATTTGTCTATTGCATGCAGGACTTCTTACACTTCAGTCAGGTATTTTAAAGCTTTTTGAAGTACAGTGTTGGATAAGAATGCATAACAGACTCAGCATCAGTTGCTTCTGTTGCCCGATGAATCATTTTGGAAATATTCCTTGAAGAACACTGACTTATTGGGTGCCCAGACACCTAACGCAGATTCTACCGGGCTCATGTAAAGTGATTTATTTCTTCAAAATAAATATTTTTCCTATGCATGTAGGAAACTGCAGATTGACTTAAGAATCTTTGAATCTAAATGGAATGATTTTATGAAATCAACCCTGTACATTATGTATATTTTCTTAAGAAACCACATTAATAGTTGCAGCTTTGGAAAAAAAAAAAAAATTGAGCGTGTGTGTGTGTGTGTGTGGTGTGTTTGTAGAGTTTTATATTGAGCTAAGACATCATAGGAACAAAAGAAAATTAGTTTTATTTGCAGTGAGTTTGCCAGACTACAGGGAACCAACAACAGCAAGCATACTTCCAACTAGCAGCAGAAAAAAGCACCAGTTTTCATTAGATTTTAAATAGGCTTGTTTCTGGCTTCTTTTATTTCTTCAGACTTGATCTAGAGTTGAACAAAAAACAAGCTTTGAAATATCTATTTTCTTACAGTGTGAGACAGAAAATTATTGAATAGATTTTTTAAAAGGAAGTATAATTAACCCAATGAATCTAAGATCTTATTAAACTAAGTACCTTCTGCTCAATAAGCTCTGATGACAAAATTATTATTTAAACAATCGAGTTTGCATACATAACTCAAAATGTAATGTTGTGATTAAGTTATTTAAGTCCATAGGTACTTGAAGTATCATTAATCCAGGTCCTGTACTGTCTAATTAGAAACAGAAGAGGATTCTGTAAGTAAGATGAATATTATCTTGTAGCAAGTTCTTACTAATATATTTAATAATTTGAGTGATTGATTGTTTCAAGTTTTCATTTTCTGTGTTCCCTCTCAACCCTCTAATGCTTCTCAAGAGTCAGTGCCACTTTTTCAACTGCCACCCTTAAGATTGACTTCTAATGACAACTGAATTAAATAGGTGGGCAGACTTTTTTTTTTAAGAAAACTCTTCTTTCTCTCATTTCTCTTTCCTCTCAAATCATTGCAATGTCAACACGCAGTCTTTTATATATGCATCTGCTTAATTAAAATGCGTTTACCACCTCCTCAGAAGCTGCTTGTGACAATTTACTCAACATTAGTGGCTGGGATGGCTGTGACTGTCAACAAAGTAATTGAATATCTTTCAAATGCCCTCTCTGTGCTTTGTCCTTGGCTACCTCTTTGGTCATTTTAGAGGAAAAAAGGACTTAGAATTGTTTCATGAAATTAAGCTGAAATTAACTAAAATTTAATTTTAGTTAAAATATATTTGTAATAAATACAGTACCTTGTGCTTTTTTTTTTAATCTAGTAAGTTTCCACTTGTTTCACAGTGTTTAATGTCTTTCCACATAATGGTGATATTGATGCTTGTGTAAAATCCACATGCAAAATAATGACACAATAAAAAAATCAAGTGCGTCTACGGACTAAAATAGTATTCTTGCTTTCTGTTCTGCTATTACTTAAATATTAGGCTTGTGTACTGAAGTTGAACTGCAGTCAATAAAATGAAATTACGTATTGGTAACCTGAAATCATGTGAAGAAATACTTGAATTTTGTCCTTATAATGAAGAGCAATGGAGAGCTATACTGTTCAGTCAGTTCTGACTTACTGACTTAAGTGATCTCATACAACATAATATTTTTGAGAATGAAATGTTGTTAGCATAGGAAAATAATATTTGTCCACTTATAAATATTTTTTTTCTGAGCAGAAAACATATTTGAGGACAAATTTCAACTTTCTTCTTACAAATCTATTGGCATGAAATAGTTAATTACAAAACTGTGGATTCTAGCTTGTATACACATATATAAAATACAGTACTTGTAACAGTAAAGAATTGTACTGTACAGGCTGTCACTTTAATGAGATGGTGCCAATGGAATTTTCAAATACAGCATCTACATAGATCACTCTGAAAATAATGCCTCCTATTTATTTCCACTGAAGCTACAACATATACAAAGAGCACAACAACACTATTTGATAGTGAAAATTTTCAGCTACAAAACACTCTTTTTCAACATAGTCATACCCATTAGCTGATTTGCAAGGATGAGCTGATCAAGATGCTCTTCATTTTGTTGTGCGACAACTGTGCACGGCCATATGGAACACGGCTCGCCTTTCACATCGATGTTTCCACTGCTGAAACACACCACCCACTGCCTCACATTAGCATCCATGTTTGGTCTCCATAAACGTTCAGCAGGCATTCATGAATGTCAATTTTTTTTTCCACATGGAGGAATTCAAATACATACCTTTTCCTTCATTCACATTTCCAAGTTTAAGTGAATGTTGGTGGGAAGGTTCAGCTCCTTCTGTCACACCACTAGCATCCACTTCTGGTATCTTGGGCCAATGTAATAAAATAGGAGATGTGACTTTCAGAGCAGCCCTTGGGTTTACTACTGCCAGTGTTGAGAAAGAGATGACATAACATAGGCAGTGTTGATTCCTTTTCACACATTGCTTTTATGAAAATCACTCCTTTAACCTGTTGTAGTTATTCCATGTGTTTTTCTATTTGTATTCTTTGGCTTCTTGCATTCAACCATACATCTGTATATTTGTCTGTGCTTTTGCCTATCAGTATGAAGGGGTCAAGGACATCTATTATCTACTGTGAAGTCAGTAAGCTATTACTGAATTTTATCCATCTGTAAATTCAGGCAAAAATCTATGAACTGAATTGTGACCAAAATGTAATAGAATCAGAATAGAGGCAGTGTTAGAGTTAGATTTTCAAATGTGTTTTGAAATAAGTGCTGAATGAGATTTACAACAGTGGTAGAGTGATGTGGGAGAGTAATACTTTCCTATTGAAGAGGTCTGGGGTGAGTCTAAGCGCAAATACAGCATTCAGAGTCAAGGAATAGTATTTATTCCATGTGAGGATTTTCTTTGTTTGATTCAATTCTATTGAAGATGGAGATAAATGTTCTCTCTGCTTCCTGGAGGCATTTATGGTTCTACTGAGTGGAGACTATAGGATTTAACAGTGATGGGTTAAAACAGATATGAGATGTGAACAGGTTTAAGATTTTGGGTTTTGAATATGGGTGGGAAGAAATTTATCCTAAATTTACCAGATTGCTTGGCATTAACATGTACACAGGATCGTTCAGCTTCAACTGCTCTGTGGTTCTGCTTTTGTAGGCCTTTCAGGGGCCAAAAGAGCCTTCATGTAATATCTATACAATACTCTCCACATATAATTCAATCTTTTCTGGTAATTTTATATGATGCTATTATCTTTTCCAGAAGGGACTTTTTTTCATAACTTTACAGATGATGCCATATTTACGGTTCAGAGTGCCAGTATGGAAATGTGCTAATTTCTCTAAGGAGAAGCCTAACAGATGGCACTCAAAAGAGAAAGTAAGGGGATTTGTCTTAGTGATTTTTTTTTTTTTTCAAAAGTTAAATGCTAACTGAATATCTACAGTTATGAATGAATGGGGCTCTTCAGCTTGTAGAAGAGAAGGCTTCTGAGGAGGCCTTATAACAGCCTACTAGTACCTGAAGGAAGCCTAAAGGAAAGCTGGGAAGGGACTTTTTAGGAGGTCATGTAATGACAGGATATGAGAAAACGGCTTTAAACTGGAAGAGAGTAGATTTAGGATAGATATTAGGAAGAAATTCTTTACTCTGAGGGCGGTGATACACAGGAACAAGTTGCCTAGTGAGGTTCTGAATGCCCCCTCCCTGGAAGCATTTGAGGCCAGGCTGGATGGGGCTTTGAGCAACCTGTTCTAGAAGGAAGTCTACCTGCCTATAGCAGGGGATTGGAACCACATGATCTTAAAGGTCCCTTCCAATCGAAACCAGTCTATGATTCTAACATTGTCTTTATGCCCAGAGGTCAAGAGTATCCTCTGTAATTATGATTTGACAATATGAGGCCTTGGGAGACAACTGTTGGAGAAAATCCTTTCACCCTGTCTACCTCATTGTCCCAGGTTGCCTCCTACATTTGTGATTTATCTGTTGAGAGGACTGCTGTGATACAGGTTAGGGAACTGTTCTAACAGAACTTTAAGAAAGTTTGTTGATTTTGGTCATAGTGTGGCTACTGATACAACTGTGTTGGTACAAGCTATGACAGTACTGTGTGAGAAGAAAGGGTAGCAATCTACGAGAAAAAGGGGAGACTTCAGAACCCTTTAACGACCACGTATATTGTAAAAAACCGAAGCCAAAACATGATTTCACATAGTTTCAAATATGGAAGAATAAATTACAGATATATCTTACTGTAAGAGAAGCATAGTGTACTACAGGTAATGCGTACACTTTTATGTTATTGACCAAATATATAGACAAGATGTGGTTATGAATCATTGCAATGTTACTTATATGCTATGAAGAAAGTAATTGGTATCCTAGACAAGTCACCTTCAGTATTTTCTTAGAGATTTTCTATTTCCATTCATCTCTTATAGAATGTTATAGGACTTTTATTATTTTTAGTAATAATAAATCTCATTATTATGTGTAAGCTGGACGTCATGCTTGTTTTTATCCAGAACAGTCGTTTTCAGGATAGCATATGTAACCTGATGAATAGGCTAGCTGATGCAAACATACTTCACATTAAGCAGGAGTTATTTTACTATTTATAGTCTTGATCATCACTGGAGGGAAGGAAATCCGTGTCAGTCTCTTGTTCCTGTATTTGTTGTTTATTTCTCCTACATAGTGGCCATCATCAGTACAGAAGAACAAGATTTGTTCATGAAGGAACGAGTTAATGGGCCAACCCATTAACTTTTGAGTGAGACAGAAATTGCATATGTCTTGGAATGCTTTACAGGAAATATAATTCATGTAGGAAAGGAAGCAGGCTCTTTTGTGCCTGTTTGCATGACTTGATACTCATGCTTGGAGGCTACCTGGATCCTTTTTGCAGGGGTGAGAAGAATTTTTGGTTATACTGATACTGCTGTGCAAACAAAATAAACTGACTGATACCAGTCATTCCCTATTCTCATTCTTGCAACTGTCAGTCTTTCAAAAAACCCAAGAGAACTTGTTACTTGCCAATTATTGTATCTAGCTGTGAACTAGAGAAAAGCTGTTGGCTCACTCTGAAGACCAGAGCTGTTGCATTATTGTAATTACTGCTTTCCTCACTATGAACTGCTGCCAGGCAGGAAAAGGAAATCAGCATCAAAAACTGTGCAAGTTCTAGCTAGACTATGATACTGCAGTTGTAAAAAGTATTGTAAAGTTATTTTTTAAAAGAAACATTAACTACTTATCTTGAATCAGGCAAAGATATGGAAGTGAACGTCAGTTAATCCTGTTAAGGAGTAAAGTGTCTCTATAAACTATAGTATAAACTATTAAGTGTGGGAAGAGTTTTGTGCTACTTACGTAGTACCTTAGTCGTATATTTTGATGTTTTCAAAATTCTTGCTTACAAAAAGTACTAAGGGGAATGATCCAAAGTGAGGAACCGTGCATTTGCTGTGTTCATTCCCAGTCAAGCTACTGCTGTCAAGCTTAGTACATCAGTTTGATTTGTGCTCCCTTGTGCTCACGTGGACATACAACACTTACCAAATTCTAATTTAAGATCACAGTACAGACAATAATCTGGGAAGTATTTTCTGGGAACAGATAAGGGCATTTGAAACAGACTTGCAGGTATGCTGGAGTTTTACCTAAAGGGAATGATTTATTAAATAAATGTATCTGATATTCAATATTTATAATTTTTCTCCCCTGCTATATTATGTTGTTACTAGGACATTAAAATATATATCAGCTATGTTTAATCTATAGAGAAATTGCTCTTCCCTTTTCGCAACTTAGTGTAGGATATGTAATAGGAAAAATTTTACTTCCATGTCACTGGGTCTAAAGGAAACATTAATTCAGCTTTTTTTTTTTTGTCTAGTTCTTGTCATTTTAATTATTAGTCATTAAAACAAGCAAAGTGGAAAAGGATATTCAAAGTGATGAGAGCGCTGTGAAAAGTTTGTTTTTTTTTTTTTTTTTTGTATTGTTGCTATAAAATTTTTTTAGAAGAGAAATGCAATAATTGGATGTTTTTGCGTCAATGTGTCAAAGCGGTTTTGCTACTACAAAATAAATGTGTTGCTTTGTATTCCACTTATCTTAAAAAGAAATGAGACTGACAGTACTTTTAAAATATGTTAAGCAGACATTAAGGCAAAGTGATTTGTTCTGAGACAGGAGAGTGCAATTTTTAGGCCACTCTTTCGCTCTCCTCAGCTGGGATGAGGAGAGCATCACAAAGGTAAAAGTGTGAAAACTCACGGGTAGAGATAAAGCTGGTTTACTGGGTAAAGCAAAAGCTGTGCATGCAAGCAAAGCAAAACAAGAACTCATTCACTGCTTCCCATTGGTGGGCAGATGTTCAGCTACTTCCAGGCAAGCTGGGATCATTGTGTGTAATGTTTTCTTGGCAGGATAAATGCCGTCACTTCAGAAGTCATCCACTTCCTCCTTGTTTTCCCCCAGCTTTTATTGCTGAGCATGATGTCAAATGGCATGGGATGTCTCTTAGGCCAGTTGGATCAGCCCTCTCCAGCTCCTTGTGGTTGCCAATCCCTCACTGGCAGGGCACCACAAGGATCAGCAAAATTCAGAGCTCTGTGCAAGCAGTACTCTGTAACTACTTACTGTCAGTGTGTTGTCACCACAGTTTTAATCAAAAATCCAAACTGCTGCATCATACATCAAAATGAAATATCTACAAAGAAAATTAACTGTATCCCAGCTGATATCATGACAGTCTCATACTTGATGTCCTGTACAACTGCTTGGAAAGTCCTGACTGGTGGCTGCTGTTAAAATCCTTGGGTTGGTTAGTTAGTTTGCTTTTAAACACAAGAGAAGCAAATGTTTTTCTGTTCCTATAATGCTAATGACTAGTGAAGCAGTGAACTTCTAAACTGACAAACTTTCACAACGCAGAGAGCTGATTAAAGATGTAACAGGAAAACGATTATTATCACTTCTATTCCAAGGACTTCTACTCAAGATTGTGCTCTTTTCTTGAATAATTTGTTCCTCAACAAGTTATTCCCAACCATACTTAGCAAGATACTGTCCAAGTATTTAAGCTAAGTTATTCTCCCTCCTATTAATGAAAAACATTTTGAGCATCGTAGGGTGATCAGCAAGATTTTTAGTACACAGCAGTCAGAATACTCTGACTCCACAGAATATTATTTGCTTTAGAAAGATGAAAGAAGAGTTATGCAATAGTCTTTATGTACAGAAAACAACATGTTTGACTTTGACATCCAAATGTTGAGAAGATGTATTATTTTCACAGTGTTTTCATTGCCAAAGTGCTTGGAGAGCAACAATTTTGGTCTGAATAAGCATTCTCACTATATCAATTTAAAGCAAAAAGGGACAGATGAAAATAATTTATTAGAACAATTTATTAGTACAGTGTTCTAATAGTGCCTTTAAGAAGTAAAAATGTACATCTTACTCTGCTCAGTGATTTTGAAAATTGTAGCAGATAGGAACAATTTTATATTGGAGATTAGACTGGATCTGAATTCAAAGAATCTTCTTGAAACAAATCTGCAATTTGGTATGACTGCACTATTGCTAATAAGGCCAGTGAAAAGTAAATAGGAAGTCAATAAGAGTTGCCTTAAAAGAATGTTACGTTGTGGAGCTATTCATTGGAAGATCAAGGTGCAAAAAAACAAACAAACAAAAAAAAAACACAAACAAACAAGCAAACAAAAAAACCAACAAGAATTTTCAATCTCTGTTGTCTAATTAACCAGTGTGACAGTGCAAGCCTTTTCTAGCAAGATTAACTAGAAGTGTTGTTGACTGCTTTTTTGTAATGTGAGAATCTTGACTTTATTATTGTATTGCTTATGGACATATTGGTAAACATCAGTAACTGAAGATACAGTGAAATAGCTCCTGCATAGCAGAATTATTATTATTAATAGTAGCAATGTGGGTTTAAGACCTAGAGTCACCAATCAGCTGATGGAGTCTCGCTGTAGCAAGCACTGTCTAATGCTTTCAGTCTTGGCATGGGGCTAGATGTAGGTCAGCAAAACCATAGGTTAACTATATAGAGAAAAAAGAAATTGTGACTAGCTTCATGAGATCCAGTGGAAACTTAACAGCTGCCGAAGGCGTAAGTGCAGTTGTGTGAGGGTGTATACATTCAAAGTACAAACTGTACAAATATCTGAGATATGTCAGTTCTTACATCTTTGTTTTGATCATGGTTAATACATGGTTTACAAAGGGCAGCACAGAAAACATGCTAGGAATGCTGAAGTGGAAGAATACCTCTTTCACAGACATGCATTGAACTAACTGCTCGCTCCAGGCAAATGAGCGACAGAGCCATCTTATTTGACCAAACACACTTCACTCTGTCCTTTACACCATAATTTATTCTCATACTGTGCTATGAAGTCTTTCTTGGAGTTTCTATTCTCAGCATAAAACTGTTTGTCAAATTTCCATTAAGCTTAAGGTGAAAAATTAATGAGCCATTCACTTCAGATATTTCAAAACTTTACTGCTCTATTATTGATGCAACAGAAAGTCAAAGATGTAGGTATATGCAATTCTAGTTCCGTGTTCAGTCATACTTTTTTTAATTTGTGATTATTTTTTTTTTTTTTTTGAGAGGTCATTAAAGCAGTGGTTCAGGTCATAGAATTACAGTAATGAATTTTATCAGTAAACTTCTTAAGCAGTTTTATTTATTAACTTTGTTTTATCAGATCCTGGCAGAGGGCAACTTTAATAAACAGCTGAAGATGAAATATGGTGTTTTCTGAACGTGAAATTTAAATAGAAGTGAACAGAAAATTGATTCCTATACCATAAACTCTTACAAATAAAAGGCAAATTGTGCAACCCTGGAGAAGATGTGGATAAAGTAAAATTCTCTCGAGTAGAGAAGTATGAGATTGTGACTAAATCTCTTCTGTTTCTTGCGCTCTGATTTCAGGCTTGACTGGTCATTAAAGTGATGATAAAATTGTCCTTTAATCCAGAATTGAGTGGACTACGATGCACAAGTAACACGTTCAATTGTCCTCATAAAGCCTTTTCAGAAATCTCAGAATAAGTTACTAACATCAGTAAATTGCATGACATAACATTGTGAAATGTTAGGTTACAAGTGTGCAACCCAGACTGGGCAGGAAATGGGTTCGTCTGTGCTTACGGTAAAGAAGAAAACCCAAAACAAAGTCACTGGAAAAGTGCAGTTCTTGCTCTGTATGAGAAACTTTCTAAAGATTACCTCCTTTTCCACTCCCCAAATAAACTTAATAATTGATTAATATATTTTTCTTCCTGTACTGCAAAATATTCTCTGGAGTCCTTCTTAAATGAATAGCAGTTTTAGGCCTGGCACAGTTGTATTGTTAGAATTGCAGTGTAAGGAATTCTGTTTCTTGAACCATTTTGATGCTATAAAATGAAATTTTAATTACAAGCAAAATCTTAATATTAAATTATTCTCAAAGCATTTGTTGGTTTCCCAGATCCTGAAAGTGCTGTGTTCTCCAAGGATTCAACAGGGAAAGATGATATGAGAACCTCACAAAGTTCTTAGTTGTCAGTTTACTTGGGAAGTCAAGTTGTGTTTTGCAGTTGATACTTGACCAAGCCCATGATTTAAAAACAAGCTGGAAGACTTCAGCCCAGGAGATCTCAAAATTATTCCATATGAACTGCATTTCTTATGGGGGATAGGTTTTGAATCTTTCTTGTTTGATTCCTGGTCATGATGCAGATGACTTTGTATACACCTCATAGGACAAAGATGCTCTTGTGATTGCCAATAAATAGCTGGTAGAGGGAAAGTAACTCCAAAGTTTTTCCTTAAAGCGCTTTAGTATTTGTTCTAATTCTTTTTTTTTTTTTAATTAGTTTTTCTGTTGTTAAGGATTCATAGAATCTGGGTGGAGAGATATCAAGTGGACATCTAATCTAGCACATAGCCTCAGAGAAGAGATGAACAATATCTGTGTTGTTCCTGACTGCTGTTGTAGATATTGTACCTCCTGTTGACACAAGTTAATTCTTATAATTCAGAAGTTTTTCTTCCAGATAAAGTAAATCTCCCTTTCTGTAGCTCAGATCAACATTTTTTGTCCTACCCATTAAACTGTACTTTATACCTTAAAATGATTTATTTTTTTTAAACATGAGAAGTTTTCTTATATGAGTTGTTCTCAAATGTGTGTCTTTCACAGTCTGTTCAGGTGTGAAGCTCAAGTTGTGGATAAATGGAGAAGGGATAGATGCTTTTCATTTACAGCATTTTGAGGTTCGATGCTCCTGTAATATAGTCTGCAGATTGACAAATGGTAGACAAAATAGTGTCTCAGTTACATTATTTGGATGGGCATTTTAGGATTCTTTTTGATTCTAGAAATAGACTGCTAAAGCTTGAGCAAATTGAATTTACTATCAATTTACTGAAGTAACATTCAGGGATTTTCAGCCCTGTCCAGCTTTGATAAGGCAAGAAAAAAAAACAACACCTTCTGAATTATCACTTTTGGATCACTTTCATCTTTCCACTTATAAGAAGTGAACACTGAAAAGATCTCTGCTATGTATTGAAGATGAATAACAGATTTTTCTCCATAATTAAATGTTACAGCGTTGGTTGATTTTTGTATTATGATTGAGGGCAAGTTGGAAGATGTCTTGGGAGTTTCTAACACAAAAGAATAAAACAAAAGAGGGAGCATGCATATGCTCGTGTATGCTGCGGTTCAGTAACAACACATCTGCTTGTAATTTTCTATAAGTTTATTAGAACATTTGCTGCTGATTTTTGATAGCTTCTTCCCCTTGTGATTTCAAGTCATACAGAATGTAAAGGATACCTCCCAGCTGTAAAAGAGTCCAGCAGAAAAATATGTTGCATGGATGTCTCGGAGATAGGCCTTGTAACCTGAATCTCTGAATAGAAGTTTGGGAATTATTCCATCTGCACAGGCATGTTAGAAGGCTTTTAGAGCTTTGCAGAGCTTGTTTCTGCCCCATGCTGTGAACTTCCTCTCCCTTTCCATGGTGTGCTTCTCATCTGCAAGAAGATTTTTGCTTTCCTTGGGAAGATACAATGCTTTTAGTAGACCAACTAAAATATTCAAGAAAAATATATGAATGATTTGTCCCAAGGAGTGTTAAAGCATTTCCATTTGTGGAGTTTGCCTTCTCTTTCGGTTATGTCAGTTGTTCTCCCAACATGTCTTGTTATCTCCAGAAACGTTCCCATGCTTCAGTGTTGGCAGATTTATAGGGAAACTCATTTATTTTCAAATAGACATTTTAAAATACGCTTAAATCTTCATCTACAGTGATGCTTGTGCTGTTGTTTCTAAAGATCTTAAAGATGTAAATGAAATATTCTGATGCTTTCTGAAGTGTACCTTCTTCCACTTGATATGTACCTATCTGTTCTATGTGCTTTTATTCCACACCTCTTTCATCTGCACCTTCAACCTTCCATCGTAAAAACAACTGCAATTATAAAATAAGGCAGTCACCTCAGCTGTGTTGAATACTTATTGAGTCAATGAGATGATCAAACTGTATTCTTTGAAACGGAATGTGTATATTCAAATTTCCAGGTTTCTTTGTATGTTAAAAGAACTACTCTCCATCAGCCTGTAGTATTTCATCAACGTGCATCCTCCGTGGTGTGTGTTCTTTTCAGAGTTCACAAAAAAAAAAGATTTTTGTGTGAAAATGGCTCTCCTCTTAAATGCGTATTGCTAAGTAGCGTAACTTTTATAATATTTAAATATTTTCATATCTGCTGGAAAGCAAACAAGCTTATCAATAGCAACATCTTTGGGTGCACACAGATACTTCTGTTTGATTTCAAGCAGTTTAAATATCTTCTTTTCCGTGTAATGTTGTGTTCAGTTCTTTCTTGAATTCGAAAATTGCTGCTAATCAGTAATTCTATTGTTCACTGATTCCGTTAACTATACAGTAATTTCTTTTTTTGTTATTAAATCACACACAATCTACTATCTGCTTGAACTCCAAAAAGCTTTTTTTCTTGTGGAATTATTCCATACTTAATTTAACATCTATATGTAATTTTGAGGTAAACGTTCTTAAAGGAATATCTTTTCAGTAAGGTAAGAAGAAAATAGTGGCTGATTATCTAAATTAGATGTCTTAATCTGTATTGTAGATGGTTGGTTTTTCACTTGGTTTACGCTTTATTCAGAAATTCTTAATTATAATTAACAAAATTGCTCTTTTCTTTCTGCCATTTAAGATGGAAACTACAGGCAACATCGACTGAACCTTACGACACTGTTAGTGCAACCAATTTCTGCATCTCTTGCCAAAAAACTCGCTTTCATACCTGAGAATAGAGTCCAAAAAGACAAGTGTGTACCTGTGCAAATGTCGAGTACAGGTAATGCTTTTCAAATGTTTTTGTTTTTTTTCTCTCAACTATGAAATATTCTTCAAGGGTTCTACATTTGTTTTCTAGAACAGTGTATTGCCAAGAGATTTAGCTGATTATAAGGATGTTTTGCATAGCTGTTTTCTAGAAGAGGTTATGGAAAAAAAATAGAACTTATGCTCTCAAAAAAGACATTTGTTCCTTTATCGTTGGCTACCTTACTGTAGTTAGGTATAACTTTTCTGTTTTGCTAGCATTCAGCTAATATAAGTCAATATCTGAAGTACGTAGTCTCTTAGTGTAAGGTATTAAGCTCTAATTCTTGCTATTGACTAAAAAAATCCTACTG
This sequence comes from Meleagris gallopavo, assembly GCF_905368555.1. Classification (NCBI taxonomy): domain Eukaryota; kingdom Metazoa; phylum Chordata; class Aves; order Galliformes; family Phasianidae; genus Meleagris; species Meleagris gallopavo. The sequence continues at coordinate 17,817,453 of NC_139414.1, read as the reverse complement.
TCTTTAGATATCTTCACTAGGGAGCAGTTATTACAGTTTGTTAGGCCTTGTTGAACTGCTTAAACATCAAGGCTCTGGGAGCAGTATTATTCTGTGCCGGTTTTTTTGTGCCACTAGCATAATAATTCTACATAGTGTTGTGTCTTTGTGTTCCTCAATTTTTTATTTTTTGTAGAATAAACACTGTATTGTCTAAACCTTCGGGCACCTTTCTCAACAAGTTTCACCAGAAAAAGTCATCATGACAAAAGCAAAATGACTTAAATACAGCTAGATGAAAAGAAAGGATGCATTCATCTTCAGAGATGATGCTATTAACAAACTCTTACAGATTATTGCTTGAACAAATTTATGGTTTGTTTTTTTTTTAATAATAAAAGTGAAAATAGTCTTCCAACAAAAGTGATGCAATGCGTTTCAAGGGAGGAACACGTTTCAGATAGCATTCCAGAAGAGCTGTATGCAAAAGTAATAATTCTGTCTTGATTTCTGTTTAGTAATAGTCTGTCACCATTAAAAAAAAGTGTAGAAAAAATATACCTTTTATTATAATGCCTGTTGTTTTAAGTGATTGAAAGCAATGGTCTTGTACTTGGGGAGGCAAATTAAGTTAGCCACTACAACCTACGCTAAGAGCAATAATAATCGTAAAAGCAAATTTTAAGGGCAAACATATGTACTGTATCGTTTATTTATTGCCTTTGGAAAGTTACTGTGGAATAGGAATACAATAAAACAAGTCATAAAAAAGGCTGATTAATTTTATGACTTGCGTTAGCATTTGCAGTTATGTACGCTAAATGTAAAGGCAGTAAGGCCTCACACTTCGTGTCTTAAGCTGTTGTAGTTAGGACAATTATTGCTCTCCATGCATGGCTGACTAGATATCTTAAAGATGAGCTGATCTTCTCGCCAACCAGTAAACAAAGACTGAATAAACAATAAAACAACTTTTTTTTTAAAGGAGCGGTTAGGATGTGTGAAGATTGCTAACATTGTAGAGATTTTCAACATCTGAAATGCATGATGGAAGTTATGAATTTGGGCCGTCAAAAAAGTACTCATTTTTGAGAAAAAGCTGCAAGGAGTTTGTTTTTCAAAGACGTTTGTTTGGAGGCTGCAGTATAGAATCACCAGAGGGGTAACTTATTCTACCTTTTGTATGACAGACGTAGTGTTTGTTTTACCGCCCTGAGAAGGCGGGAATTCTATGTGGTAAAAGATTTCTGGAAAGAATATTCCAAGCTGACAGTTTAGAAAGAGTCAATCCACATCCTCCTGTTTTCTGGTGAAGACAGCAGCCTGTTTCCAATTTCATATAAAGCTTTTTAACCACAGTAACTCATGTGCCTTTTCTTTTTTAATCTTAATTTATTGAGTCAGGCGGCTCTGTCGCAACAAGCCTTGCTTAATTCATGCATTCATGATACACTGGGCTTTGAAATAACAGTATGGCTATCAATGTCTGGAGCATATACTTTCTGGAAGTGCTCGGTAGTAGCTCTGCAGAGACTAAAAAAAAAATTGCTTTCATGATAAGAAATCTTGTATAACTACTTTATAACAATAACTAAAGCGAGTATGCTGAACAGAGCAGGGCGTATGAGAACAGTGAAGGCTGAATTTGTGGTCTTCCTGTTGATTTGAAGAAGCTTAAGGGAAAGATTTCACATCTGACATAGAATTCATCATTTTTGTCAAAAGAGATGAATGAGCAATTCAGATGATTGGTTGGCTTAAAATTTGTTAGAATAAGATGATGATCATTCTCTTATCAGTATGTTTCAAAAAGCCAAGCAGCAGATTCATCAGTAATGATAAAACATTTATATATAGTTTTCTCATATTGCCTCTTTTTTCCCTTAGCCTTGCAGTTTTCCAGAGACATAACGTGATAGAGGGAGTGGGAGGACATAGGGGGAGATATCTGAGATATATCAGGTACTTAAAACCCAAACAGTGGAGAGTGGGAATTAAGTTAGTTATTAGTTTTGTGTTAGTTGAAGTCAGTAATTAGATTTAGTCTTTTGTTTATTATGGTGCTTCTTTTGTTAATCCTTATTAATCTTAAAATTCTGTACTCCCATGAACTTTTTCAAAAATGGGCAATTAGAAGGAATTTAACAATGAAGTATTGCAGAAAAGCTGTACACTTCTGAGGCCGTTTTTTGTTGTTGTTGCTATTTGAGAGAGAGAGAATGTTATTAGAATATTGGCTGAAACATGGTGCTTTGGTTTCAATTGCTATAAATCAGGAAAAGAAGCTCTCAAATAGAGCAAGGTTATAAAATGCAGCTATACAAATGAAGCGTTCTCAAAATTCCTGTCTTTGATACTGAGTGTTTTGCCTTCACTCCATATCACTATGGGACAAGGTTCAAAGTGAAACAAAAAATGTGGCACACCAGATTACTTAGTATCATAGAATGACCTGGGTTGAAAAGAACCTCAAAGATCATCCAGTTTCAACCCCCCTGTTGTGTGCAGGGTTGCCAACCAGCAGACCAGGCTACCCAGAGCCACATCCAGCCTGGCCTTGAATGCCTCCAGGGATGGGGCATCCACAACCTCCTTGGGCAACCTGTTCCAGTGTCTCACCACCCTCTGTGTGAAAAACTTCCTCCTAATATGTATCCTAAACCTTCCCAGTCTTAGTTTAAATCCATTTTCCCTTGTCCTATCACTGTCAACCCATGCAAACAGTAGTTGTAAACTTAGGCTCCAGGCAGTAGATTGTTATTGTATAGTTTTAAAATTCTCAATCAAATAAGAAGGAAATAACCATGCATTTTTACAAACAGGTAGTTTGGAGACGTGACAGTAATTTGGTATGAGATAATTTACAGACTTCAAGTTACGTAAATATATAAAAAATACCAACAAAAGTAAACACTTTTCTACTTCAGAAATAACTTCTGGTTTACATAAAGTCAGGGTATATCCTGGGTAGTATTCTCCTCATTTTTCAGAGAATGCAGGGGAAAAAAATTGTCAATACCTTTAAAAGACAGTATTAGGAAGTGAGATTTGTTGTCAGGAGTATCATAAAGGGATTAAATTTCACTTCTGCTGTGTACTCCAAAGAGTGCTTTCAGCTTTTTCATCCAATGTACTGAGCCTTTAAATCCAAGTCACTGTAAGCTGACTACTTCAGTACATGACTTAACTTGACTATCTGATTTCAGAATGTGTGCATGGCCCAAAATTAATTTCCTATTTCTTCCTTGTCAGTTGAAGACTAGATAGCTGATGTTGATTAAGGAAAAAAGAGAGTTAAGTCACTTGTTTTCAAAAGGATTTATAATCTTTTTGAAACTGGGTCTAAAGAAACATGTCTGAAGTTTTTTGGCTAGAAGAAGGCAAATCAGTTTGGGCTTGGAAATATTTTTCTAGCAGACTATTAAACGTAGCCCTAAGCAGACTCTATAATGGCTCTAAGCAAGGAGCTAGAAGAAGAGGTAACTTGCATAATGTAGGTTAAATTTAACCTGTTTAATCAATGTGGGTGCCACGAGCTGTTTTCAGACTTCTTTAAATGACCAAAACAATGAATAAAGGTACCAATCACAGTGCTGGGAGCCCTCTAGATTTATGCATTTTTAAATTAAAGATTTAATAAAATTCTAGAACAGTATCTGCAGATTTGTGTAGCAATCATTTCATCATGATGTTGATAATAAACTTTGCAGTAACTTACATCAGAAGGCAAAAGGTAATTATGACTTGAACCCAAACTTATTATTAACTTGCTATGATAATTATTGCAAAGTAATTTGCTGTGGTCTGTTTTTAATGAACTGATTGGCTTTCATATTCTTTACTGTTGCAATTTTCACATAAAGGATGATATTATTGATAGCAGATAAGGTTTTGTCTGAGTACAATAAAACAAAATAAATATTCTTGTTACATTTTATGAAGCAAAAGAAAAGATCCTACCTATCATTTTGCTTTTCTCAAATATTAATGGAGGAGAGTGAGTGAAAATATATTGAATTTTATTTTAAGAGAATTTTAAAGTAAATTTACCAGATGAAGTACCAGCAAATGAGCCCTGAAGTATCATAGAGATGTATTGTTTTGATTTTACATGTTGCAGTAAACTCTCTGCTGTAATATTTGGCTTATTTTGGGAAGCAAAGACAGGAAGTAAGCTGTCAGCAGTGCAGTGGGAGGATAACAGTCCAGGTGATGGAGAGCAAAATGATCAGTGGAATATTTTAATTTTGGTGTGTGACAGTTGGGATGTGGGCATTGAAGCTTTGCCCTTAACCACAATGTGCTGTTAGTGGTGCAGTGCTTGAGCTGTCACACCTTCCTGGAATGTCAGGGTGACTCTATGGCCACTGTCAGGCAATTGTTAGCATTTAGGTTAGAACAGTTTAAGACATTTTGCTTTTCTGAGATAGGAGTTATGACCTTTCAGGTGAGTTGAATGTTAATAGAATCTATTATTATGCAAACACAACATTTTAAAGTTATCTGCTGTGCCCTGTATTTGGATGTTTTGTTCCACTGCCACAGACTCCAGGAGTCAGAGTAGCTAATGTGTCCTACCTGGGGACAGGGGGAATGGCAATAATTGTCAATGCAGAACTGGACTTTAAAAACAAACAAACGAAAGTAACTATTTTTAATCAAACACATTTTGTTGGCCTAACACTGTGCCACATATCAGTTGCAATGACAAATCTCATACATACTGGCTGCTTTTTTACTTTTGTATTTAAATCATTTCCTCAACCAATACCAGCTAAGCCAACAAAGCTGTCTTCTGCTGGCATAAGGATGTCACCAAAGGCTATGCTGGCACAGTGATTACTAATATGAAGATGTACCTGTTCCCATGTCATTTAGCATATGTTTCTTCTGTTGTTCTCGTTAGGGTTTTTTTGTTAGTTTGTTTTTTTTCCGCAGTAGTGTCATGTAAATGAGGTATAATTCTGTGAATGTTCAAGAAAGATTGAACTGGGGAAAGGCCTAGGTTAGGGAAACCTACAAAGATTAAAACAATTTTATCACAGAATTTTGTTAATCCTACTTGTGGTTTTATTTCTGATTTTGGTTGGCTGGGTTTTTACTGCTGTATTCTGTCAGCATGTATTGGGTGAATTTAATATGTTTTGTTTTTTTTTTTACCTTAAGGAATAGAAACATCTTTTAAGATTACAAGTTTAATCTTCGCTGCTAAAATTCGTCTAAGGAAATGCCATAGTAAACCATGTTTCAATCTTTGATTCCTTGTTGGTAACTTTTTTTTCTTTTTTTTTTTTAACCTTATTTTCTTTTTCTTTTTTTTTTATTTTATGTTATTTTTATTTTTTAGGAGGGATTTATATCTGTTTTACATTTGTGGTCTGCAGATCTCTTGGCTGCATAACATAAATTTAACATTTTCTGAGGTTTTTTTTTTCATTGTATTTCTCAACAGACAAAAAAATAATCAGTCTCAGTATTCAGTCAATCACAACGTACAAGACAATTTCTAATGTTATTGGATATTTGAAAGGATCTGTATTTCCTGGTAAGTAGTCCTTCATTTGAACTGATTATTTGTTTCACAATGTCTGGGAGTCATAGCTGAGGTCAGGGTTCTGCTTTGCCATATAACACACAAGTAACTATGTTGGTGCTTTTAATTATAAGATATGCTGTATTGCATGATTTGAATTAATACATAAGTTGTCTATATGATTTGAGAAAATATTTTGATTTATTTTGTAAATTTAGCAGAATTTTGAGTTAAATAAAACCAGGACTCAATCCACAACATCCCTGCTTAGCTCAGACGCCTCTCTGGAACCAAAGTGCCTGGACAGCCTGATCTCAGCCTTAATTAAGCTGGTATTATCAAATGTGATTGCAATGTACTAAAATCTGTGACTAAGTTCTTCATCACAATTTCTGCAGCCTTATTTTGTGTTAGATCATGCCTTAAGCTAGTTTATACAGTTCTATGAATAATAATTACTGTTCTGTATGCCTTCAGAATTAAGCATTGAGAGCCCAAGGGTATCTGTGGTATAAAACAAAAAACTCCTTCCTCTTTTTGATACTTTATGTAGATAACGTAACAAGAACATAGGAATCAAGATCATCTTGAACATATTCTGTATGTGACTAAATTTGCTTAAAAGTTGAAGTGTTTCTACATCATTAATGAACACTGTTCCTGACTACTGACTTATTGCCAAGTGTTGTTGACCCAATCCAATTCATACTGGGTAGATAACATCATCATCAAGATCATGACCACACTTCCCTTGATTAATACCCTTTTACCATCTTTAAAAGAAAGGGTAAAAAATTTATCTGCAGTCTCCTAGGACCAGGACCACTCATTTCATATTTTATGTGATACAATGAGGAAGGCAGCGAATCTTAATTTTTATACTGAAATAATAAATGAATTTTTTGTGAGCTTGGTGCTGCACTTTTCACTAGAATGATTTTATTTTTTAAAGCAAGATAGAAAATAATTAGCACAGTGGATTTAGTTTCAGTAGAAGATTTAATGGCTTAGAATAATTTGAAGTTACTAGCCTACTCTTGCTAATGTTTTGTAAATAGCTGTCCTAGGATTTGAAATATAGTAACTGTCATGTTTAGACATACTGTCTGCTGTACTGTGAAATTGAAGCAAGACAAATAATAAAAAGAATGCATCAGTATCTATTTAATAAATTCTTCATCTTTTGTATACCTTATTATTGCATTCTTAGTAGGAAACTACTTTTTAAAGTTATGACAGTATATGCTTAACTCTAATAAAGATTAAGAACGGTTTTAAAATCAAACTCTATTTGTGTTCAGTTAAAGAAATCTTTTCAAGCAGCAGTCACTGCAAAAAGTCCTCAAGGAGCAAATATTTAATTTTATAAGCAGTTTAAGTCTTTTACCACTTATTTCTATTGCTACATTGCAGCGTACTGACAACAGTGAAGAATGAATTCCTTTGGATAAAGTGAGAATGCTAACAGAAAACCAAAACACTTTGCACTCTTTCAAACCCATATGACGTCCAGAGATCATTACAGATTTGGAACTAGATGATCTTTAAGGTCCTCTCCAACCTAAGCCTTTTTATGAATCTATGATAACTGTTCTCCTGGTCTCTCTCAGTGCCCTGAAATATGGAAAGAATATCTTTAAGAGTTGAGATTTGGAGAGAGAGTCTTCACTATGTATCAGAATACACTCAATTAGTAAACTGTCAAAGGCGTTTCCTTTGGGAACCCATCTCATACAGAAGGTCTTACAGTGGAATATGGACTTGTTAAAACACATCGGTCACACTACTAATTCATTTTGTTTCATACCATGTCATTCTTTTGGAAGAAAAGGTGTTTCTTTAAACTTGAGAGTTAATATTTGGATTCTGTGATAATCCTCAAGAGATGAATATCTAGTATAATTTCTCTGAATGAAATGTGATTTATTCTGCTTTTTCTCTGTATAATTGTAAGCACTCTTTATTTCAGGTTGAAATTTACTGCCTCTCATTTTATAAAATTTGTATATAATACTTTCTTCCAGTATCACCGAAATTGCTATTTCTGACTTTTCTGTATCATTCACTGTCTTTATTCCTCTGTCATGTTTCTTCTCTAAACCTGCAGTCCAGGTCTTTTCAATATCTCCCTACCTGGAAGTCTAAGTCCTGATATCTAACTATTCTGGTTACCAACTTCTCAACTGCTGTTTCTGCAATGTCATTTTTGAGATAGGGTGGTGAGCACTGAACACAGTCTTCCAGGTGAGGGAGTGCTAATACTTTGTGTATTTTTTCCATATTACTCATTGTACCACCACACCTTTTGTTTTCTTTCTTTCTTTCTTTCTTTCTTTTTTTTTTTTTTTTTTTTTTTTTTTGGGATACTCATATGTATTAAAGATAGTGTTTCCCAGTTACTTGTGGTGTTGATTTTTTTTTTTTTTTTTTTCCTAAACAACACTAACACAAGCATGGAACTTTATTAGATTATCTGTATCTCAAAGTCCTGGCTGTAAAAGGGGGTATATACCTGATTTATAAGAAGAGAAAGTACTAAGCAAGCAATGAAGAGGAGGGCACGGGGTGAAATTAGGAAAGTACAAATACTTATTAATTTATATTCAAGTAGTATTCACAGTCATTTCTACTCTATGACTGTCTTGCACATGACCATATAAGCTTTTGTCAGGAGCATTGTATTGTATTAATGGCATTACAGACTACTAAGAAAATTCATCTTTTGTTTCTGTAATTCATTTAATGCCAGTAAGCATAGGAAGAATTCTCTCTTTTTTTGTTTGTTTCAGACAGATACGTCATCATTGGTAGTCATCACAGCAGTTTGAATGCTTACGATGGACAAGAATGGGCCAGTAGCACTGCTATCATAACAGCATTTATACAGGCCTTGATGTTAAAAGTTAAGAGAGGGTGGAGAACTGACCGAACCATTGTGTTCTGCTCCTGGGGAGGAACATCATTTGGGAACATTGGTTCATATGAGTGGGCAGAGGTAAAATAAATTTAGAAGAAAACATTGCAATTATTATTACATTTGCTGAAAACATGCAAGTGGTATGGAATTACCATATAGAAATTACTGTTTATTAACTGGTCTGTGACAGCTGTCTGTGGACATTCACGTATTTCGCAGCACATCCAATGAAAACATCTTTAGAGTCATAGAAGGAGGAGAACCGTTGCATTGACGACACAAACATTTCAGTGTCTCATGACTACTACCTGTTCACTTTCCATATATTTGTGCTTAAAAGTTAGCTGCAGTCTGACAAGGAAAATTCCTTGGGCTCTTTTCCATTCAAAAGAATATAAATCAGCTTAGTGAAACAAAACATCTCATCAGTCTTGTTGATTGTATATGAATGGAATTGATTTCAGTTGATAAATTAAAGGAGTAGCTAACAGATATGTTCGTGGCTGCAGAATTAAAACAGTAGAGAAAATGAAGAGTTAATTTATTTTTATCATGCTTGAGAAGCAGCTAGCTCCCACTGAAGTTTCATACTTCCAAAACGATTATTCTTCAAAAACAAGAGGGGGTGAAAAAATCAAATTGAAAAGATCCAGGCTGGAAGCAAAATCTGTTTAGTTCCACTTCAAGTCAGCTTTACATCAGATGTAATTGTGTTACACCCCTTCTGTTCAATATGAAGAGCCACTTCATGCGAAGAGTAACTCATTACTGAGAAGGCAAAGGGTGTTTTTTTTACAAAGAGATAATAATTGAAACAGTTTGTACATACTTTTTTCATAGTCTGAGACATAATAAAGTGACAACTCTGAGAAAGTTATGCAATTTAAATCTGAATTTGCTCTCTAAAAATTAGAGTACATTTAACTGTTGATAATGATTGCTTTTGAAGTTTGTCTTCTGTCAGGCATAAGTGTAAAAGGCCTTCATGTTGTTTCACAGTATGTAATGTTTTCATTTTTGGCCTTACAAGTGTAGTTATTTTTAATTCCTCATAGGCCTATTTGCATTTTGTTGAGCTGATGTGTGAAATGGAATTAGAACTTCTGCTATAGAGAGAAATAACACTAAGATATCCTTTGAAGTTTTTAACAGTATATTGTAAAAAACAGTAGGTAAGTATTACTTAGGGAAGCACAGAGGATAGAATCATAGGGTGCAGTTATTCCCTAGAAGGAAAGGAAATGATAAAACAATTAATTATAACCATGTGCAGTAATAACTGTTGCTCTGCTTGTGTTGTAGGATCTCAAGAGAGTTCTTCAGAGAAATGTTGTGGCTTATGTTAGCCTCCATAATCCAGTCAGAGGCAATTCAACTTTACATCCTATTGCATCCCCTTCTCTTCAGCAACTGGCAACAGAGGTTAGAAATAACATTTTCTTTCTTCTATGGTTTATGAGGTTGCACAGATAATCCCCTTGATACTGGTTCAGTTTAGGTAATTAAAGGTGGGCATTGTTTTGTTTAAGCAGTTTAACTTTAACTAATATACATGAACAGTTTTTACTAAGTAAGCAGGTTAAACTTGATTTTAAAAACCACAAGATGCTTTAAGAGATTGGAAGGAGTAACTTACATGCTTCAGCTTTTCATTTTACCAAGTCTCACCAAACTTGCACTCCCTGCAACATTTGTACATTTTTTGCAACTTAAAAGAAATATATTTTATGGTCATTTTCAAAAATTAGAATTTTCTTTTCCTAATATGATCTTTACAGACTTTTTCCCATAATGTATTTAAGTCTTTATGTTTCCCAGCTGTAATGTGGTGCACATGGGGAGAATATAACTCTTACTCTATTAATATATATTGCATGTATGTCAGGTTCTGAGCTCACCTACATCTTTGTGACTTGTGTATAGTCAAGATATTGCATAGTTCTGCTGCTATCAGTGTGTGTAGGTTTTAAACTAATGACCTCATTGCTGTTTCTAAGATTGATGTATTTATTGATACTTAAGATTAAATTATAATAATATCAGATACGTACTAGTATATGAAAGCAATTTAAGATAGAATGCATGAAACAGACTTTTAATTAAATTTCATAAAGATGGGTTTTAGATGCTTTTTCTATAAATTTGCCATTGTAATATTCATTCCATTATTCTGATTTTTCTTTGACTTGCCTCTGAAGCAGCTGGTACTAAACACTGTGTAAAGTATCAGCTTGAATTAAGTGGGCCTTAAGACTGATAATGCTTGGCAGCTTTTGTCAAACTAAATCAGTAAAATGATCTAATGTTGGTCAAATTGCTTCTTAATAATGTTTTAAGCACTTTTCCTGTCCAGTGATTAGATGATAATTTCAGGACAAACAAACAAAAAAATTATTTCTGGAAAATGATTTATAGTTTTATAAATGTGTCTACAGGTTTTCTGGATATGTCTGTTACAATCCTACTACACATAGTAGTTATTATATTTACAAAAATGCTCTTCTGACAGGTGTCTATATTTTTTGCTTATTTATTGGTGTCTCCAGACCTAGCTCCATGAAAAAAGTATTCCCCATTTGACAGGAATAAATTTATTACTTCAGGTCCTTGACCTACTTGTTTTAATTTCATTTTCTTTCTTTGAATTCAGAATACAATCCATGACCGTCATTCCAAACTGTGAACACTCTAGACCTATGCAGCACCAACTGTCTTTATTATCTGACTGTCATTTTGTTAAGATTTAATTCTTTTATTCTAATAAAGACCATACTAGTGGGAACATGACAGACATGATGTCAGTTTCAGAAAAAAAGAAATCTAATTCCACTTTAATTCTGTGGTGAGTTTGGACATGATGTTCCTTGTATTTTATAATTCTAGTAATGGCCACTGCGTACTATCCAGAAGAGCCAACACAGCCTCTCTTAGGAGTCCTGCCTTTTACAAGAGAATTAGTTAGTGGTTAGTTAAACATGACTAGTGTTTTGTTTTTTTTCTTCTATATACACTCTCCATCTCATCTTTGTTTCTTTAATGTGTAAGGCTGTATTCTTGCAAGTGTACATGTTCTGCATGTTTACCCTGGAGCTCCATTTAAAAAGGACAAAATGTAAGGTAATCTGTAAAATTCTGTGTGTAGGATAATATTATAGGTAATTAATGCAATGTCATACTTTTTGTGACGTTGAAAAGATTTATAGGAATTACTGATTCTGAGTGCTAGCCAGAATTCTAATTCATGTCAAATATTATGACAGTGATGGAGCAGCCCGGCAGAGATCTTCATATGTTCCCATGGGTACTCACAATTTGCTGTGTATCTAGGAGTCTTTCTCTGGGAGACAGATCTTATAAAGAATATTGATGTTACTTCAAGCTCTTGCCAGGAATACAATGCAATTACAGATTTATTTCAAAATTATGGTAGTACAAACGTTATAAGATCTGTCTTTTTGGATCTCAAATCATCTTGAAAAAATGACAAGTCAACTAACCACATAAGATTCTTGTTAACATATGCAGGTAGCAAATAAGTGCTTAAAAAGTCCAGCAAGAGACAAACGTCATTCTAATTTGTATTTAGTGATTCATCATAAAAGCAGTTCTCTGAATGTTGGCGTATTAGAAAAGAAATGCAGATGAAAAAGGAATTCAGAATTCAGAATAACAATCTGTTTCAACATGAAAAGGAAAAATAGATTATTTCTATAATTTGTGGAAGACACCTTCCATGTGCTATTGGAGTCAATGCTACCTTCCTGTATTTGGACTCAGTGGTAAATATCATACTTCTGCTGTTAGACTTCCAGATCCAGCTTGCACTGTTTTTCCTGTTTGTAAGTAGTATTGACTTGCAGTTTTGATAGGTGTGAGGACGGGAAGGTGTTTGAACTTGGCATTAAGAGCAGAGTCGGGTTTAACTCAGTCCTCACTGCTGTGCTGAAATTCCATCTTAGTAAAGCAAAGAAAGAATGTATTTCTAGGGGCACTTAATTCTTGTTACAAAGTTAACAAATAAGGAAAAGTAGAATTCTTCCTGTGAAAGAAAACTGGAGTGAAAGTTGAACTAAGTGTGGAGCACTCAATGAGTGCAGCCAGGACCATAGCTTACAGAATACTCAGGAGAAATACCATCATGACAAGCAAGTACATGTCATACAGGAGCGTTTATTTTCTGAAATACTTGATCGTGACTTTTTGAGAGCTGAATTTTGGACACTGTGTTAGCTTTCTGATCACTGTAGATTCCAAAAAAAAAAAAAATCTCTTTTTAATTTTACAAACTATAGGAAAAGTAAGGAAGACATTTTAGTTGAAATGTAGTTTGTATGAATATTATAGGTACACCATTAAAGAGAGAAGTGAGAAACCTGTTGAGTTGGGTGGTATGTGAGACCTGGTGCTCAAGGAAAGAACAGGATACGTGCTTGGCTAATTAACAGAGGCGGTAGCTTCTTAAAGATGTTTGCCATAAAGGGATTACATCTTTATTTTAGTTTCAGGTTTTAAAAGTGAGCTAGATAATCAGTCTGGAAATAGCCATTTTACATGCCTATCACTGGAATTCTGGTTGAAACACCAAATTACATGAAGAAGATAATTTAAATATTTGGATTAATTAAGCAAAGAGGAATTCAAACAATTCTGAGACCTTGACATATTTAATCCCAATCTTTTTATCTGACTATGCTAATTAGAGTCCACAATAACAGGAGGGAGATTCTGCCAAGTTATATTTTTGCCTACTGTTTTTTGTAAGGAAAGTGATTGTTAATTCGCTTGCTCAGTCAGTGAATCACCATTTGTTGGCAGTACATCAGTGGTAAATTGAGTTTGGTTTTTTTGGCTGGCATTAATTCTCTGTAAGTATGGCCATTAGTGAATTTTTCTACAGTGAAAATTTGCAAGATAAAAATGTATAATGAAACTTATTAATTTATATTTGATTTTAACCATTTACACGTCTACTGCTGATAACACTCCAGATCTGCTGTTTCTCCTGGACCTAAAAAAAATCTAATATTCCTCTCTCCTTAGAAACCTTTTAAAGCTATAGAAGAATGGGTTAGCTCATGTTCTATGTCAGAAATTAAGAAATGACTGTGGCAAGCAATATTCATGCTAGTTATTATTAGTTTTTATTAATGGATTAAATGGCATAAAACATTTTTACCTTTAAAGTTGGTGTTAGAGTCTGAAAGCATTTATTTCATTTTCAAGTAGAACCAAAAGTAGAGATGCTTGCTACTATTTCCTGATTTTGCATAAAAAATCTTAATTCATATAAATGTGGATTCTCTTCCTTTCATTGGAAGTTCTAGATTTGCATTGTCCAGGCAAATTAAATCTGTGTAATGTAAGAAACTGTACTGTCCAATGAAACTGATTTACCTTCCAGAGACTTTCTCATGATGATAGAAAGCTGTTTTCATAATGATAGAAAACCTTTGAGGTAGTCAGATTAAAAGTAAACTTCTGGTTCTGAAAGAGGGTAGATTGGCTCTGGATATTTTAAATTTTCTGCATAACCTCAGATAATCACAAGGTTTCTCTCACTGTTCTTCTAGTAATTATTAACTATGTCATTGAGTGATTTAATGGCTATAAACTATACAACACAAATAGCTTATGGAAAATAAATATGCAAAAATTAAGTGTATGGTCAAACAGCCATGAGAAAAGACAACATCTTTAAATCAACTTTTTAAGATATAACAAGTAGTGGTAGTTGTTTGCAGTTGCCACTCAAAATAATTAACTCCAAACACCACAGAAATATCATAAATCATACTTAGAGAAAACCTTTAACTAAGATTATGAAACAGTTGCCTGCATAATAAAATGGCACTGAGGGTTCAGAATTGAGGGTGCTTTGGAACCAATTACATCGTAGCAGATTCTTGGGGGCACAGAATTGAGAGGAAAAAATAACAACACATCTTTTTCTGCCTGTGAATTTATGGATTATGGTTGTAAATTAAACACGGGGATAAATAGAGTTGTGGGCTTGAAGTTTGTTTTGGTTTTTTTCATGATTCATTCAGTTTTTTAGATAGAGATCTTTATGTTCTTATCTAATAACTACTATTGTAACTATATATCTATCTATATATATATATCTAATAACTACTATATACTAAGCACCAGCTGACTGCAGTGAATACTGGATGAGATCTGTGATAAGAAGTTATTTCTGTCGTTCCCAAATTTTTACTCGCATCCTCATATTGTTCTCTAGGAGAAAAGAATAAGAGAGCCATTTGTATCTCAGGTTTGAGATGAGTTACTATACAAACCACTTATTATTATTGCTGCTTCTACTATTAGTTGTGATGAGTAAAAGATGAATCAGGTAGCCTCAGGAAAGCTCCCAAATTATCGAATTGTTTCTGATATTCACAAAAAGGAAATTGGATTTGTCAGTCCCTGAAGTTTTCAATTTAAGCAAGAAAATTATTCACTTTGTACACTGAATATCTGCTTCAGAGAACTGATACATCTTCCTCAAAGTTTGTGTGAACTTTACAGTTTGAAATGAATTAATGTCTCAGACAAGCAAGTGAAATCTTCATTAACTTTTTTTGGCAGAGCTTGCCACTTGAGGCACATTGTTCTTCAACCAGTGTTTTGCAGTGAGTTAAAATGGCAGAAAAAGTGTACGTAGATCGGAAGTGAGAGTCATAACTCAGAAGGAAAAAAAGCACCTAGAAATAGATTTTTCACTTTTATTTCTCATATTCGTGCACTGCTATCAGAAACAGTATTTTCATTCATTATACTATGATTTAATGCCTCTTCATAGCACAGCAGAGTATTTGGAAAATACCTCTGTAAGCCCAAGTAGCTGACTAGCAAGTGACTCTTTCAATGAGCTTGAAAATAAGTGTTGCTTCTATTCTGACAGTATCCTGAGCATCTGCTCATTTCAGGATTCCCAAATCTATCCCTCGAGCTTGATGCTCTAGTATTTAATTCCACTTCTAAATAAAAATGATAAGTCAATAATGATAAAGTCTGTGATCATTTCATCTTTCTAACATCCCATACTTCACCGTCAGAGAGGCACAACTTACTCCAGATTTTGCCTTAAGCTCTGGTGCTTATTCTAAGTAACACTGTAGCTTTAGGCAAAATATTCTTAGAACTTGACTGAAAGCCTATCTGTGACCTTTTAAAAAGGGAGCTGTGACAGTGTTTGAAAGGAGGAGAGCTCATACAGGACCATTAATTGAGACAATGTGTTTATGTTCCCAGATAACACACATGGCCTTGGGCTTCAGCATAAATATTTTGGTCCTTATTTTGAGGGAAATTATACAAGGACTGCTGCAGTTATACTGTAAAAGCAGAATAAAATGTGAGAGAGATTTTAGGAATTCTGTTAGAACAGAATTTGGATTTCCTGTGGAGTTAGATTTTTTTCCAAATATACTTGCTGACATACAGCCAGCTGCCTTTCTTCATATACAGGCAAAATTCTTTTACCTCAGAAAGTAATGCGTAGTATTTGGTGAATAGCTGATGAGGTAAGTGAATTAAATCCCATTGTATTTAAGTGCCCTCCAGTTATTCTGGTTTGTTTTTTTTTCAGAAGTTCTATTTTTTTTCATGAAGGAAAATGGAGAAATATACCAGGAGCCTCTAAATCGTTAATTTACTTCAGCCGCACAGGCATCAAGCTTAAGATTCTTCTGTAAATCCTGAAAACCTACTCTGGTAGAGTAGTTCCTCATATCCATCTTGTTTGTGTTGTCCTGGAAGAACAGGATTGGACTTTGTGTGCAGCGCATGGCTGTGTTCAACAATCATTAGCAAGTGCTTTTGTCCAACAAAAGGGCTGTGTGTTCCTTACTGAAATGAGTAGCAGTGTGCTCCACACTGGATGGTTTTCTTTGAAATGTCTTGCCTAAGGTGTTCCCCTTTTAAATTGAGAAGTCCATGCCAGCATTATTATTTGCACTGGCATTTTAAAATCAGCCTATATCAACATTTCAAACTGTATGAACTCGAGTCTGTACGAACGTTTCCCCTAATATGATTTATTCCTGCCCCCTGTGTTTACTACAGAGCACAAGCCCAATAAGGAACTTTAAGAATTCAATTTAATCCTTGATAGAGATTTCATCAATTTTATCATTACAGGTCTACATCTAGAGCTTGTTAATTAGCCAGGGCTCCCTCTGGATCTTTGCATTTGCATCATGCATTAATATTTTAAGGCTGTCTTGGGTCTCCTCCATCAGAGTATTTAGTTTTAAAACAAATGGCTAGCTTGCATACATCTAGTATCAATGATCTAATAGATTCAGTGAGTACAAATAGATTCAAGCGATGAGCCTTAGATGGTTATCCAACATTCAGGATTTTTGATGGTTCATTTGGAATTAAACTGCTTTTTTATCTCTGGTTGAGTGAGCTTTCTGATGCTTTAAAATCATGTCTGTTTAATTTGTATTAGTTATTTCCTTCTGCAGTCAGGTAGCATTCTCCACACACTCGCTACAATACCTCTCTGACACAGCGTTAGTTTGAAAGATTTACTTGAATTTTAGGTAAATGAGTGAATTTAGAGAAATTGGAATTTACTGTTGGTTGTTGATAATAACTACTTAGGATTCACCCTGGTGTCAGTGAATGCTGAGCTCTCTTTACTGTGAGGCAGAAATTAAACTTCAGCCCTTTTTAAAAATCATTTGAGTGCAAACAAACATTTGGTCTGAGGCTTCAGTAAACTAACTGCATGCTTGTGTCTTTGTTTTAATTTCCTTAATGCATGTGCTCTGTGGTTGTGTACTCTGAAGAACATACATTACACTCTGAAGCTGTCTGCGCTTGTTACATCAGGATCAATAGATAATGTACTACAGAGGCATGCTAATGGTAAAGATGAGGGCGGAAACAACAGCAGCTCGCAGGGCTCGCTGAAGGGAAGATGATGAAATAGCAGTAGGGAGACTTTGCTAGGAGGTAGTGGGTCACCGTTGTTTTCAGGTTTGCTATGCAGATGATTGAGAAAGGCCATTTGTTTTGGCTCAGTTGTAACATATATTGTATAGCTACTAAGTTGAAAATAATTGAAAGTAGTTCTTGATATAGACATTCCTCTAATGCTTTTAAATGGAAATCCTTAGTCCCCTTAATGTACAATAATCCTGTTAATCTCCAAACATTATATGGAACTGTAGATCAGAGAGGTTGGGTTGTTTTCATAACAGCATGATTGGCTCAAATTGTAACCTTTTTTTTTAGTGTTCTGATAAGTCAATCAGACTGTACTCAAATGTGTTAAAATGAAATTCAAATGAAATATACAGTTGCAGGAAATAACTAAAGGTCATCTACACTGCTGTTTTTTATCATAGTCTTTAAGAAGATAGTATTCTTATAGAAAATAAACTACTAAAATTTCAAGCCATCCAGTGCAGTAGAAGACAGCAGAAGACAGCAACTGTTAGTATAATAGATGATAATTATCAGTGTTTCATTATTCTGTCAACATGCAGATGCTTAGAGAAACAGAATATTTGATTAGAAATGTGAGTGCTGGGGAATGCTCCTTTGATACTTATGTCTTAGTAGCATTAAGATTAGGAGAAAAATACAGCTTAAGGAAAGATATTTAACTTGTTACCTTTCCTTTGCTTTAAATAAATGTTTATCTTTTCTTAAAGCCTTAAGTCAGCTTATTATTTTTATTATTATTATTGCTATTTATTTTTATCAGGCTTGGTCTATAGCTGCGTAAGGAATATTTTATCTTTTTTAAAAATACACTCCTCACAACAAATCATTCTAATTTCTCCTTCCTTATGATTTTTGTATTTATTAATAGATTCAGCAGTGAATAACATAGTATCTCCCTCAGTCAATTTACAGATTTCTTTAAATTTCTTCCTTTTCTTAGCTTTTGAAACTACTATTTCACAAGTAAACTTGTCTTTAGAACATTGCTGGAATTGCTGGTCACTCAGCATCTCTGAAGATCTTAGCCTTTACATAAAAGATCAAATCAAAGACATGAACTAAATAATAATAAGACAGGAACATTTTCTATTTTTCTACTAATTATTTCTTCCTCAGTAACCCAGCAATCTGTCAGTGTAAATTTTGTATTGTATGGGGAGCGAGTTCATTGCAGAACATGTGAAGGATGTTTGGTCATGCTAAATTATGGAAGATCTTATTATAAGATCATTCTAGTGATTTTTTTTCTAATTATTGTTCCACAATCAGAAATATAGGTAACAGAAGTTCTCAGAATGAAAATAGGCAGGCAGTTAATTTCTTTTTCATATTCCAATTTTTACATATCAAAGAGTAAGTGAAATATATCATAGAGCAAATATATTGCAGTGTAAGTGTGCATGCATGGCTCTCAGCATGGTTCTTTACCTTCTTAGGCCTAACACTGCCTGGTGCACAATTTCTACAAAGAACTATTAAATGGGGTTTAATTTTGCCAGGGATCCATGATTTTGTTTGTTCAGCTGTTTATACCGTAGCTGCAATCTGAAACTCACTGAGTATATTCAAGATAGCAAGCCAGAAAATAAGAAAGGTTGGGGCTATGGATCTGGGTAAACCCAGTGGAAGTGTTTATTTTTCCTCCTCCTTCAATGCATCATTGTAATATCTTTCAGTTTATGCTTTTAAAAATACATTAAGTACTGAAAAGATATTTAGAGCTGTATGGAGCATTATTTGTGACTTTAGAAGGGAAGAGGTCTGGCTGTCTCCTGGGGGAAATTAAAAAAAATGGCTTAGGAAATTAGAACTCACCTAGTCAGAGCAGCTCTGTGTCTGAGAAATCTATGACAACCATGAAACCTGGGGCTTGTACACTGATGGCATGTGGAAAGCTCTGAGCTTTGAACTCTGAGTTCTGAGCTTCTGTGACCCTGTGGATAGAACAGTATACCGGGAGTCAATCAAGAGGTTATTTTCAGCTCCCAGCTCTGCTTCTAACTTGCTTTTTGCTGCTGCATGATTCATTTCACATCTCTGAACCATAGTAAAAGCAGACTGATTCTCGGAGGTAGTGATACTTAAACAGTCAGGGGAAGACTCGGGGACTTCGTGCCTTTGCAGACTGGGTGTTTGGTAACATGACTGGCTTCGGATAGTTCCTGGTTATTAATATCCAACCACTTTTGGCCTAGCCAACTAGGACAGCCTGGGTTTTGATTATATTTTGATTATATAGTCTCTTTAGTCAGACTAGGCAATTTAAATACCGTTGAAATTGTTTTGATTCTTGAAAGTGGGGCTAATGGTAAAATATATTGGCTAGTTGCTCTGAATTAAGTCCAGAGTGGAAACAGTCAATTTCTGTTGACAAGTTAGTTGTACACTGAGCTTAATTGCATAATTAAGTGATGATCATTTAAGGGAAATATAAATGAATTAAATTCTTCAGAATTCTGGAGTAGTTTGAGATGAGGTCTGTGGTGATTGATGAAACATTTCGGCTTTTCTTAAAACTATTGGCCCTATCTTTGCTCTTTAGAGGACTGAGTAATTTCTCTCTTTTCCTTCCTGTAAGGATAGAGAAGTGAAACTACAATCTCTGTTGGAAAGACTGGAGTGATGCAACACAGAATGAGTAGCATTGCTGAACCTGATCATCATGGAGTTAGAATATAGTGAAATATGTTCACTGTATTTCTATCTCTGCATTTTATAGTATGAGAATTCCTTTAGGCATTTAGAACTATTTACAAACCACAGCTATTTCGATGGTATAACATATCAGCTTCTTGAAAACGAGGTGAACTTAACAAATTCTAATCCTCTTGCATACTTAGCCAGCACAAAGCATAAAAGAAATCATGCAGTTCTTTGCAAGTCTCAAATTGTCCCTATTTTATACTAATACTGATTAATTTATATTTCGTTAAACCTGTATTTCACAGTATCTCAGTATGTTTGTGACAGCTGACACTAGTGTTCATGCTGCTAAATACCTGGAAGAAAAAGCTTGAGTACCATTAAATCTGGGAAAGTACTGTTTTTTATGGAATCAAAAAGCAGTTTACATCGTTTAATTACAAATGCAATCATTCTCTGCTCGGAAATAGTTTGGATTAAAAATGAGATTGAAAAATACACACTATACACTCAATTATTTCAGCATATTCACTATGTTATTACTGTATGATCATTGCTGGGTGTTCATCATAAAGTGATGGTATCATAAGATGTTTTCTGAATATTACCATAAATAGAAGTGTCACACTGGATATTGAGTCTGAGACAGTAGAAAATAAAGTCTTTGAAGTTACTTTATGTGCATGCTTGACAGCTTGATTTTATCAGTGCTAACAGACAAATTATAGGAGGACATCTCAGCTTGATGAGAATAGGTGTCTGGAGTAGATGATAGTTTGGAGAAAAGCAGATACCATAGTGATCTGCAATTTCCTAATTACTTTTATTAAACTTTTAAATTTCTTCTATTTTTCAGATAGTGAAATTTTTGGAACTGTTGATGGCCATGCTTGTAATTTTAGCTTTAAATACTTGACTGGTCTGAAATTCTGTTATCAAATGCAAACATACCTGCTTGATTTTTACCTTCCTTACCAAAACCATTAAAATTCCTTGCAGTTTGTACTGGGTGCCAGCAACAAGTTAATGGGGCACGTAACTTCAATTCAGGTATAGAAGGGATAAATGTAATTCAGTATCGTATGAAAAGCATCAGGAATCGGAGAGACTGTCAGCAGACAAAGGTAAATGAAGAAAAGGTCCAGTAAGAAATTTAAGCTATATAATTTTGCAATACCTTCCTTTGTATTTTTTACCAGTTTGATGGATATTTTGCCTCTGAAATGTTGTTCATTCCCGTGAGGTCTCCTTTGTTATAATGACCTTACACTGATGATCATATATAAAAATGAAAAATACAAACAATGACTTCAAAACATGCATGTACTGCTTGATGAAAAAGTCAGCCTTGAACAGGCAATACAGGCTTACAGTTGTTTGATGTTTTGTAGTTCTAAATTAAACAGTTTTCATCTGTGAAGTAGTACGGCACATAATATTGTACTTAAACATCTCCCTGCAAGCAGATACTCTTCTCCATGCTTTCTTTAACCATTGGTTTACCAGTTTTGTTAGGAAGTTTTCTTCAAAAGGCCAAACTCACTTTACGCTTTTTGAGTGTTAAAATAGGACTTTTTTAAGTATAGCACTTCACGTTGCGTAGTCAAACTTGAATTTTCCTTAGCTCATTAGAAACCTGAATTTAGCATCAGAACTGAGCCTTGGCTAATGTCCATTTGGTCTGCACTTTTCCCATAACCACCAAGATTGGAAAAGACCTTCAACGTCATCTAGTCCAAACATCCACCTGCTACCAATATTTCTCCACTGAACCACATACTGTAGTCCCACATCTACATGTTTCTTAAACGCTTTTGTAAGCACTGTAGTGATCACAGTTTTCACTGCTCCCCCATGGATGAAAAAGGTCTTCTCATGCATGCAGGACAACTTGAACTGGAAAATTCTTTGAAAAATGTATGACTTATCTGAGAGGCATTTCATGTTTGTGAAATTGTAATAATTACTTTCAACGCAGGACAAAACTCAGAATTCTCTTAGAATTTCAAGATACAATAGTTTTGTGAGAAAATACACAGTACCTTGTAGGAAATTTCTATTGGGGCGATGGTGATCCCCTGGTGTCTCTAGTGACCTGTTTGAGAACCATATGCACTGTGATGAATTTCAGAAGAATTGTAGATGATACTAAATTCCCTAGACGTGTTCTTTGTCCTTGATATCTTTAAATAAACACTAGTTTTGTGAGAGCCTTTTGTTATCTGCTATTTTCCCCCTGGTGACAAGACAGTCCTCTGAAGGAAATGTCTGTTCTTACAAGGAATATTTTCATTTTACTGCGAAAGTACTGAGGATCAAACTATGGAATCTTCTGGAGAGGTAAATGCATTCTTAATGTGACTTACTTTGTTTCAGTAAAAGTTTTCGTGTTGCCATTAAAAGTTAATTAACAGCATTTGGATTTTTGATATTTTAAGTAAAATCTCATACATGTTTACATAAATATATGCATAAGCTGTGAGCAAGTAATTAAGGACCCAGTATTTTATTTTAAATACAAAATGAAAGCAGCAAATTTTGATCACTGTCTGAGAAGATTTCTTGAAGTTTTAACCATTCTTAACTTATTCTAAACACTTGCAGACTATGTCTAAAGATTGGTTGTTTTTTTCAGCATTCCTACTTTACTTTGTTATATAAATGTTGCCTAAATATGCTGGCAAGTAGTAGAAATATCATCAGATAAAGCTGGTTAATTGCATTTCAGTATCTCATACAGCATCAAAGTATCAAAGATCATCATGGATTTTAGGTGTATTTTGAACTTTACCATTATTGGCAAAAGAGAAGTAAAAGACATGCAAGTGCTTTGAAATGACTGCTTTGCACAATGCTAGTTTACTGTGTGTTAGTTAATTAACTACCCCATACCTTTTTAAATGTCTTTATTGTGTCCATAAAATGATGTGGGTAATCATGATTGCATTATGCAAATAGATATCTCTTCTGGTAAATTTAGTAGTGTGTAAAACTTAGGTTACTTATACCACAACTATTCACTGTCTATGGCATGTTCCTTATCAGTAGAACATTTAGATTTTCTTATGCAGAAAAAGAATGAATAGATATAATTTATAGTGATGCTTACGTACATATTGAAATCATGACAATTTGGCAGGACTCAAAATTTGGGAAATGTCAATGCAGTTACTTTCTATCTGTGATGGTGGGCAGGACTGAGATATCAGGTACTTTGTGTTGTCTTTAGTTGATTTGAAAAGTACCTTAAGTGTTAAATAGGAAAGCATGGCATAAAATGTCCCTTATAATTTCATAAACACCTTATTTACATTAACGTAATATGTATGATCAATCAGCAAAGAAAGAGAGCAAAGCAGGATGATTATATCCAAATCCAGTAATCAGAGGGGAGAAAACAGAGGAGTGTGCTTGCAATAGAATTAATATAATTCCTAGAAACTGTGTGCTTTTTTCATCCAATTTTCATAGAGCAGGCAAAGAGCTAATAGTATCTTTGAGCTCTCAGACCTTCTAGTGATTCATTGTTGGAGTGTGGCAGGATTTAATGGGTGAGAGATGCGTACTCATGACTCCTTTGCAATGCACCTTCGCTAGCCTTTCCTGTCTGTTGATGATGATTCAGCTTAACATATTTGCAGTAACTAAGATGCTAATTTGTTGCCTTGTGACGAGGATCCCTTTCTTCTTCATCCCCACGGACTTTCTCCGCACATTCCATTGGATGTGTTTGTGCCATTCCAGCTGAGCACTGCTTGATATAATCCAGTATATCTGTTGGGCTTTTTTCTGCATTTTTCCATGGTCTGTGATTAAGTTGATAAATTCTGTAGCTGTTTTCTTTTTAGATAATCTGACTTCATCTAGATGGTCTTATAGCGTGTTTGCCTTGCACCAGTTACTACCCAAGTAGCTATTCAGTACAAGAAATAGAGATTTAATTATTCATGAATAATAAGCTTCTGTGCTGTGGTTGCGAAGCTGGCATTGGTGGCACCTTGTAGGAGCAATTAGACATTCTTTATTTGTCCTGTTGAAAACTGCTTGGACATTAAAATCCTAGCTGCTTTGAAGACTGATTTAAATTTCATCTGTACTCACTAAAAGAAAGGTAGGTGACCAGAACTTACTGTCAAGTAAATGTCTCTAGATGGAAAGAGAATTGGGGAATTAGCCATTGTTTTTTTATTTTTTGTTTTTAATTTAGGTTTTTACTTATGGCAGCATCTTAATGTAGCAGTAAAAGGTATTATGAATGCTTAACTCTAATCAACAGAAAAATGATGTCTGCAGTGAAGTACCACTTTATTATACTTTAAATGTTTGAGGTCTATTTTATAACATTAATACAAATTAAATGTATTTTATGGGCCATATGGTACTCTTTCTCAGATTTGTAATATGAGCCAATAACGTGATGCTGAAAAACAAAATGAACTCCAGAGAAATAAAATTACCCAATTACGATTAGCATACACATCCTTGCACTGACATGTACCACTCGATGCTTACTCTCTAACCACATGGCTTTCTTTCCTTCCAGCATAAAGGGAGGGCTGACTGACACAGTAGAGACAAGCCTTAGAAACTATGAGTGATCTGAGTAGTGCAATCGTGCATGTTTTACTGCATAAAGTATTCTAGTTTGTCTGCTCTGCAAAAGGGAGGGAGTTGTTACAGAGCATGTTGCTGATTGTTTATTCTAGATGTATTTTTAAAATAGTCCCACTACCTAATTACTCCCATCCCATTTCCCCTCATTCCCATGCCTCCCATCATCCTTCTGCACACTAAGAGTATCTCATTTTTGCATCTTATTCCACTAAATGATTCCTTAATATCTTTTCTTATACTGAATTATTAATGAATAATAAGAAAGAGAGAAGTGGAAGCAATTACTTGCGTTGCCAATTCTTTCAGTGTCTTAATACACTTCATGTTATTGTGATCTTCTAGCCTCCATGATCCATTCTTTTTGTTCAGACTCCTTTTTCATTTTTTTGGTCTTTTTACCTCATCTAATGAGGAATGCTCAGTCTCCCCCATCCCCAGAAAACCACAGTCCTTCAAATCACAACTCTTGTTTACTTTGATTTATTATTGTACGTAGAATATATGGCATACTGTATGATGTGTTGTTGTTCTTGCATCAACTCAGTTGGTAGTTTGCCCCTACTTTCCCCAAATTTAACATTTCATGGATGGATTTTTTTTATTAATTGTATGATATTATTATTTGTTATCTGCAAGTTCATTATATTGGGAAACATTGTATTTGTTTGATGAATGCAAAACATTCTGAACTCCACAACTGAAAAAAGAATGATTGTGTAGCAGCCATTAAAGATCTCTGGGCATGCTTCAAAAGATACCTCTAATCTCCTGCCCTATTTGGAAAATTTCACATGCCTACTGAAGGATTCTTCTTCCTCTCCTACCATTTCAGCTAGATGTGACTTTCATTGTCCTTAGAAAGCCTCAGACATCTTGTAGTGTCCTCTTTATTCCCTGTTCCAAACACTGCATCATATCATCAGTAGAAAGATTTGTAGACTCACTACCAGGTATAGAAACACTAAGGTTGGAAAAGACCACAAAGATCACCTCACCCAAAGTAAGTATGAATCAGCTAAAACCTGCCTGCCCTGTTTTAAGTTCCAGCCTGTTTTTGAAGTGCTTTGAGCAAAATAGTGTGTAAATCATATGCTGATATGAGTTGTTAAGTGTCTGATTGCAAATAAATAACTGGAGCTTTGATTTGTTTGTTTTTCAGAGTCAGAGCATCAACTGTGTGGAAAAGACGGAATGTCCAGGATCAAATGTGAGTTCTGTGCAGACACAGGGAGATTCCGATTACTTCATCAACCATCTTGGAGTACCTGCATTGCTGTTTTCTTATGAGGATATCAACACATCAGAGGTAGTTACAAATAAAAATAAACAAACTGCAAATAGCAGAAAGCTAGAATAAGGTTTTCTCAATTATATCCTCACATGCCAGATGTGTTCTTGAAAGTTACAATGGTACAGGTTTTTTTTTGATCTTCAGCAGATTACCACAGAACTTCAAAGCTTCCGGTTTTATAGGACTACAATATACAAGCAAACAGAGAAGAGTTTAGAACAAAGAAAAAGCAGGAAAAAAAACTACAGGACAGTGTGTTAACAACCTTAATATTACTCATAGTATTATAGGTTATTTGTGATCTAACCCAACATAGAGGAAATAAGTTCTGATGTGTATTTCTATTTCTGCAAAGCAGGGTGAGACAGCCTTCAAAATTATTTTTATATGCATCTTCGTTCTATGGGCCAAATATGCCTCTCTAATGTATGTATTGGTTCTAAAGATCTTGATTGCACTTGATTGGAGTCTTCATGTTCTTTTATTTGCAGACCAGTTTGAAATTAAATAAGCATAATCTGCTTGGAAGGTTTGTCCTTCCTTAGGCATAACTTCTGTAGGTTATATTTGCTCCTGGACAACTCAGACTTAGCCTGACCTGGTCCGTTGGCATTACCTGTTTTGAAAAACAGCAGTTGTGAAAAAGGGTGTGTGCTTTATTGTAAATATAAAATGTACAGACTTCATATTCCTCTTTTTTTGTTCTTACGCTGTACATATTTACGTATGTGCACATGTTCCAAAATTCACAAACAAAGCTGGAAGTTGGTAAAACTGGAGCAGTTCCTGACACTGTATGCTAATATGCTTCTATTTCACAAATGCAAAACAAAGCAGAAAGATGCCAAATGTTGAAGCGTTATCATGAAGATGTGTAAATTAAAGTAAATGAAGTCAAGAATTGATACAAATAAACAGTCTTTCTTTGTTTCTAAACACCACTGCACCTATTAGGCAAAAAGTATTCCATTTCAGGTTAAACACAATGCAAAGTCTTTAAGGAAAATGTGAAGGCAGAAGCTCTATGAGTGCAATGTTTGTGACAGGCTTGTCATCTGCTGCACATTTCTGTTGTCACTTAGCAGCTGTTCCGCATAGTTTTCATTCCAGATCTGCTCATACAGGATCTATAGAGCATGAGAAAGAATCTGCAGACGTTAGTATATCAAAATAATGATTCTTTCCCAGCAGCATTTCCAATACGATCACTGAAGGTTCCTTTGGCTAAAAGGAAAAAGTAGTTTTTCACATTCAGTTAACTTTGCAGCTGTACATTTTTTCTCTCAAAATGATTCAGCAATACAATTAAACTTGTAAAAAAAAAAAAAAAAAATTCATATTTGCTTAAACAGAATTTGATTCTCTTTCAAAATGCAGCTTTTGTCCTCCTTGCAAATTCATTTCCTAGAATGAAACTAGTTGTACATTACTTCAGTTTTGAAGTTGATGTATTTCTCAGACCACAGGATGCATTGACATCATGAAATCTATTTTATGTGAGAAGTATATCTGCTTAGCAAAATTTGAAAGTTTCTGCTGGCAAGAAGATGGATTTTTTTCGGAAAAGTGAAGTTTCACAGAGTGATTAAATTTGGATTCCTTGCTTTTTGTTATTCATTGTACTGATTATTACAAGTGCATCAAAACATGGGCTCAGTGCCTCATGTAGTTTGTTATATTCTACCGGACAAGGCATTTGGGGACAAGCTGAGGATTCTGTTTCCTGTATCAAGCAGGGATGCTACTTTTGTAAGGCAGACAGAAACTATGCTGGGTTTACAGCTGAATTAATAAATATTATAGGAAGTTCTCTTGTGCAGGTAAATGACTGAAAATGGTCTGTTGAGGTACGGGGAGTGATTTTTAATTGTTTACTTCCAAGCCATTCCACTTTCTAAGTAGTGCCTCGGGTTTGTATGCTTTATTGCAAAGATTTGTGCTCAGGAAGACAGATTCCAGAAAGTGAATTTGATGTGTTTTTCTAGACTAGGTTGCTTTTTTTGCTGTCCCTTTCACTGCTGTGACCTACTCAGATGCTCTTTTATTTTGGAATATAAGCTAGTTGTTTACTTTACCCACCTGTCAGATAGCATGTAGTGTCACATAGAAAAGACACTGTTTGTATAAGCACTATTCTATGTGCAGAAAAAAACTCTGGTTTAAAGAAAAGTGGTTTGAGATCTGTGCTTGGTAGTCTGTCTACAAAGCAGTAGTTATAGGTCAGCATTTGCAGTGCAGTTCTTACACAGCAAGTGTAATGCCAGTCCTTGGAGGGGAGGTTGTAAAAGCTTTGCATTGGTAGGAACCTGAGGTGTAAATAAGAGGAAATAAAAGCTGCAAGAGGAAATGTTCAGACCAGAAGAGTAAGTAAAAAACTTGCTTGAAATTATCTAAGAAGTTGAAGCGGAGCCTCAGGGAGATTAAATCTGCATGGCAAATGCCTATGGTCAGATCTGTAGACTAGTAAAGTGCATTTTAAGTACACTTGTATAGAAAATGTACCAAGTGAAATCGAGTTCACTTATTTATTAGTAGAAAATACACAGCATTTTGATCTGCCAGTAAGAGGTAAGCTTGAAAGAATTTTTCGGGTGGAAGAAGATATAACACCATTTCCAGGAATTGTCTTCAATTGCTGAAGAAAGCCTTCCTCTCCTAAACTCTGACACACACGGGTTTTACCTCTGTGTGAGGGCCATGTTCTGATTTCCAGATGAGGAATGCTGATCATCTTTTTCTGATCCTCTTAGTCCGAAGAGTTATGCTTTTCAGACTAATGATTAATTTCCATCCGAGTGATCATATAGAACATTACTTCTCTCTCTGGAGTCACATTTCGCCCACATGGATTCCACCAAACCGCTGCACCTCTACTGGAAAAGTTTAACTTCTTTTTGCAGTTTAGCTTTTTCCTTACCTTCCTATTTTTCAAGTTTGCATAACAGAATTCATTTTTATTATGTCTTTCTTAGTAGTTTATATCGTACTTGCTCAAGTACAAGAACATACGTAAATCATAGAGACTGAGTACTGTGGCTGCCTAACATTTGGGTACAAGAGAAATATAATCTGGATTTGCTGTGGTTTCAGTTAGAGATTTGATTGTTTCCTGAGCATTGGAAAGGAAGCACCAGACTGCTCAGCATTTTGAAAACCCTTCTGGTCGTTTGCAAATATAAGCTGACACTGGAGCTTTTCTTCTGTTTTGATGGAGTTATTTTGAGCTCTTTTTCATGATGTAAATTGACTGTTTCTGTCCCATTTCTGTGGCATTGTAGGCTACAGTTTCATGAGGCATCCAATTTTTTTTAATTAGAACTAGATGGTTTTCTGTGTTATCTGCATAGTATTCATCTTTCTCAGTACATTCCATTTCATAATGATTTCTGTTTGATAACAAAGAATCTTAAATCCCTTCTGCAATAATGTGGCAGATTGCATGAATGTTAGCATTAGCATTTTGTTTTGAGAAAACACATTAGTGCACAAAGCAAAACCAAAAAACCCTAAACCTAAAACAACAAAAAAAAACATATTAAAATCCCCTACCTTCTGTTTTGTGAGTTTGGAATTTTTTTTGCTATTTATTGATGGACACATATTTAGCATGAAATATTTTATGATAGCTGTCCAAGTTTGGATTTGCAGGGCTTACAGAACATTTACTTTTACACCTACACCATAAAAGTTGTTTTCCGTATCTTCAGTCAAACTTAAGTACAGGCATGAACTATAAAAATTACCTGTCACATTTTCGCAGACTAGACCAAGATAGTGCAATACCATGGACCACTAAGCTAATTTAGAAGAAAAATGAAAAGAGGTTTCTCTATAGAAGGCATTTGTATGTAATATATGTAGAAGAGTTTAGAATTTTGGCAGTTTTAGATTGTATCCCCTTTACAGAGAATGCATAATGATTTTTATTTCTGTTGAAATATGCATAACTTCTTGAAGGTAACTTTCAGCTTTCATTAGAGACCTTAAAAGTGATTTTTTCCCACACTGGTGTAAAACAAAGACCACTAAATCTTAACTCTTCAATGAATATGGTTTCTTGATTGTGTTTTTACCATCAATTTCCACTTCCTCCTGCTGCCCCCACTGCTGCCCTCTTTTCTTTTTATCACTCTTCAGCGTAACTTCCTGCAGTTTCTTCGTTTCAGTATTTACATGCTCAGGCTGATATATCATGCACTTAATTCAAAACAAATCAAAAGCTCTGCAAGATTTCTTTGTTACCACAAAAGAAACAGAGGAGCTGTCCTTGATGGAGAGAACTTAGTCTAGTTTACTGAGAAATGACTCCCCTGTTTCGTGCTGCTTTTATCACTTTCGTCTGTTCGTGTTAGTGTACAGGGAGGGCTGAGGCAGTATGGCGTGCTCAACTGCGGTGTGTGTTTTTAAAAGAGTGAGCTGGAAACTGGTGTTTACACCTGTCTGTCATGCATGGGAGCAATACTGAACGTCTGTAAAGTGGGGGGTTTTGGTGCCAGTAATTAGGAGCTCTATTTAATATATGCTGTGTGTCCTTTAGCTTTTTCATTTCCTTTGTGTGTGTGTGTGCGTGTGTGTGTGTGTCAAATGAAGTTCTGAATTGAGCATACAAATTAACAGAATTCAGGTGGCCCAGAGTGGTGGCAGTCTGTAAAGGTTCAGGACTTCCTCCGGTCGTCTGGATAGACAAGAATGGGAGCATATCACAAATACCACGTGGTAACTAGGTTGTTCTGTTTGTTGTCATTATTGAATCACTGATCTTCTGAGTCAATTCCACTTATGACCTTGACTCTATATTTATAATAATTAATTTAGTTCAATAAAAGTACTTAAAATTGGCCTCAGTGAATTCAGTTTAATATGAATGAAATTTGTAGGAAGCATTCAGAATTATTTTTATTTTAAAATTTGCAACTGCGTTATCTATCATGCCATCATAGTTAATTGTGTAGAGTAGTTGATGGCCACTGACAATTTCCGGGTGAATACCTACATCCATTACCATTATAACCTCCAGCACTTTATTTCTTCAATTTCACACAATAGTGAAAATAAAACTCATTTCTGCCCATCACTGAGCTACCACCATTTCTCTGACTGCTGGAATTTATCACATGCTACTGTTACTTTGAAAG
Source organism: Meleagris gallopavo (assembly GCF_905368555.1). Taxonomy (NCBI): domain Eukaryota; kingdom Metazoa; phylum Chordata; class Aves; order Galliformes; family Phasianidae; genus Meleagris; species Meleagris gallopavo. Next base: position 17,786,374 of record NC_139414.1, on the reverse strand, counting down.
AACAGCTCTCTGCCTGTGTATCTGATAAGAATGAACTTTATATATCAACAGCACTGAAGCAAAAAAAAAAAAAAAAAAAAAAAAAAAAAAAAAAAAATAAATCTGTGAGAAGGATGAATAATCCCCAGTGATGGACACAACTTCTGTCTTCCAGCTATGCCAGCTTAGCTGGAACTTACCTGAGCAAGTAGTATGCATTTCATGTTAAACAGATAAACACTGATAAGAGTTATTCTACCAATTCTGTCCTAAAAGGATCTTGTCAAGCAGTATTTATAAGTATAAATATATGTATGTACAACAGAGATTTTTTTAACCTCACAAACTCTGAGTAAAGAAATCTAACTGCACACACATGCACTTGTATCTGCCTACCTGTATCTAAAGCAAAAATGATTTGTCTGATCTGTGATATCCTTTACTGAGAGCCATTTTTGTATTGCTAGTGTGGTTCCATGGTCAAACAGCTACAGTGCTTAAAATCAATTTTTATGATCCAAAGTTTCTGATTTCTATATTCTTAATGCGGGTTATCTCAGCATTATGTATCACATCATTAATCTTACTGTTACTCCATAACCACATAATTCTCTCCTTTGCTTCTGGCATGTCCTCAAGACACTTTCCAGACAGGAAAGAATTTTGATATCTTAAGATTACAGACTTGATGATCTATAACTGACCAGGCTCTTCTGGTAATTTTTTTGCCATCTTTCCACTGTTAACATTTATACATTTATATCCTTCTGGGCTGAGTTACACAGCACAATTAATCTAACATATCCAAGTGTATGTATCCAGAACTTCAGTTACATGCATCACAGCACCATTTTCTTGGAGGGATCAGAGCAGAGTATATACAAAAGCATGGTCTATTTTTTTTTAGCCTTAGCTTAGTTCTATAGCTTATCCTTGAATGTCCTCAGAAGAGAATTAGTGCCAGCTTTTTTGCCCTTCTATTTCAGAGACGTACACCAGCTTTCCTGCCTAAGTAGAAGCCAGGTTTCCTCTTTTTTGTCTAGACTACCAGAAAGTTTGCATATTTGGGAGCCTTTCCAGCTAAAATTACAAGAACATAACTTCCCTCCTCAATTTCCGTTCCTTCTTTCCTACTGTATGTTAAATCTTTTAAGATTTAACAAAGATTTGCAAAGGACAAATGTTTACCAGCCTCAGAATGGCAGGCTGCTTAGGAACTCAGGATTTTGATTTTTAAAACTGTCAGTGCAGTTTGCTGCTGCATTTAGTTGTGGGAGATTTTATGAAGTTTACAATAGAACTTCAAGGTCAACAGGGAGAAGCAATTGAATGTATCAATGTAAAGAGAGTTTTTAGTTTTGTTTATGAACAAACTACAGTGTCTAATAAAATGTAGTCTAACCTGTTCTCAGGACATCATCCAGGGACTGCTTTTGACAGTACATCTGAGCCATGGCTGCTTGTGTTTCTTGCCCTTCTCACTCATGAGTTATGTTGTCTTTATAATAGCCATGCTCTTAGTTATTTATACCATATTTATTCTGACTAGTACATTTCTCCTTTTTCCCATCTGTCTTTTGTTTATAGGAGTGCTTTTCATTTTCTTGATACACGTAGAGTTTATTCAGCTTAGTCCTCACAAGTTGTACAACAATTATACAACAGTCCATCTCTTCACTTGCATGCAAACGCTGTTAAATTTGGTAGTGAGGTGCTGAAATTAAGGTTAATGACTCTGCACTTCACAAGACAAAATACATTTGACATTCAATTGATTGCACAAATTGTTTTATTTAAAAAAAAGAATGAATGTTTAACTATTTAATGGCATCAAATAGAACCTATGTTATTCCACCAATGTTAATGAAACTGGGGACGTCCTCATCATTCGGATGCATTACTTTGCTCCAACTGTATATTTAGACTCACAAATCTTAGTGCTTTGATATCCCAGACATTCTACAGTGCATCCAGAAGAGGGGAAAAGATCTTTGCATAAAGCTTCTGTACAGAAACAGAAGTGCACAATTTCTTTAACATTTGCACAGCATGAATACAGGTTTGTTGCTGTAAACTTTGCCCTTACATGTTCTGTTACAGGCTCTTCATTCTCTTGGAACTGACTAAGGACTGTTGAAAGTCAGTGGAAGAAAAACAGCCTGGATTTTAGCAGGGTCAATAGGATATGGGAAAACGTGAGAAATTTACTTAGACATCAATAATTGCTTCTGTTTGATAACTTACTGGAGCATCTAGCTACTGAGAACATGTTATCTATGGATGAAAGGCACCAAGTTATCTATCTTCCCTGGAGAATGTGTTCCTTTCAGCACAACATTTTGCCATTGTTGTGAGTGATAAATTCACTAGATCAGCTAGACGTCTCCTGGCAGAGTATCAGGAGTACTTTTCTACTGGCAATCCAGTTGTTTTGTTTTTTTAATAACTTGAAAACAAAAAAGTCAAGATCACTGAACTATCATACAACCTTGAACTGTTATTTGAGTCATTTGAGTTATTAAAGTCAACTTGTATTTTTATTGATAGATGCAAGTAAGCTCTGATTTGAAGACTGTTTCTTCCTTAGCATAATGGTTTCATTTTTCATTAGACTTATAGAAGAACTGATCTTCCTGTTCGGGGTGATCTTTCATGAGGTTCTAGATTTCTGCTGTTTCTTTCTATTTACAGTACTGATTCTGCTTCTGAAGCAGCCAGGGAAGATTTGAGAAAGGAATAAAGCTATGCAAGTATCCAACATCTTAAAAGCTACTTTTTCATACTGCAATCTTATAGCTTTACAGTGATTATTTCAATTCACTTACAAATGCAGGGAAGAAAACATTATGTTAAAGGAGATGAAAGGAAAGTGCTTATATTCCTTTCCTGTCTGATGACTGTTGGCTTGAGTTTTTTTCTGGCTCCAATTGGTTTGAATAATAAAGTAAATTGTGCAGCAGTGATTGAAAGTCTGCTGCTTCTGTTTTCTGTGCAACCTGGTTTGGCAGGCCTTGCTTATTTTGTCCAGCATCTGGTGACATTGCAAGGTCACTGCATATTTTTATCAGAATGAGGAAAAAAAAAATTAAGTTGGTCTTCTTTCTTTACTGAAAGTTCTTTAGTCAACTGAAATAGGGATATTATTAAAGAGAAGCTCTTTGTCAGCCATGTCCATTTTTGCAAAATAGGATCATTCTCACTTGGAGATTTTTGACACAGTAATTTGTGGCAACCAGAAAAGTTTACTTTACGAAAGTAATTAAACAACATGCATATTTTAAATCTTTAGGTTTGTTTAGCCAGTGAAAGACGGTTTTTAAATCTTAATCATTCATGGATTTTATGGGTGAATGTTTAATTCGATGTTAAGAGCATTTGCAAGAAAGGGAAAAGTCAGACAGTTAGTAAGATGGAGAGGCACGCACTCCCTTTTGTGACATCTTTGCAGATTTAAGGGCCTTTATTAGTGCGAAATCCTGTATGCCACACCTTAATCAGTTTGGTTTAAACCACGTATTTGAGAATCATACTTTGGCTTTGGTATGTTCTTTGTGACATGATCCACTATTTCACTAAGTCTATTTAAAATGTAATTAAGTGCGTTGTGCCATCTCAAAAAAAAAAAAAAAAAAAAAAAAAAAAAAAGTTTTCCAGATAGCTGAAGAAAAACCATGTGTACTCTATAGGATGCACTTCTCTGTTACTTCATTTTGACCCTTGTTCCAATGAAACCCCTAGTTCAATCACTTCTGTCTTGCCAGGGGGGAAAAAAAAAATAAAAAAGGAAGAAGAAAATGGAGAAGAGATGGTGTTTTAGCCTATCTAAGGTGAAACACCTGTTTCACAAGTAATAGAATTGTATATTTGCTGCCAAGGTACCGTATGCCAATTGCTTGACTTAAGGTAAAATGGAAGAAGGAATTAGTGAGAGCCTGCAGTGCAGATTTTAAAGGTATTTTTGTTCTGCTTACTGCTTTCTCTTTATCTTTCTAGCGTGGTTTTCTCCTTCATACTATGACAAATTTTTTGCAGTGTCAATGAATTACAGATACAGACACCTCCTCATGCACCTGTAGTCCTCTGTGGGTAATAGCTTTAGACTGGCATAACTTGATAGTGGTGGCTCTGCAGGTGAATTCAGCAACCCAAGTAGACTTGTTTCCCAGTCTGGTTTTGAAGGTAAGCACTGCTTCCTTTCTGTTTTATTGTCTAGACATTGCATGTTTGTGTGTCCCCCTCAGGCTGCTGCAGTTCTGCTCTTTGTGCTGTTGTATTACATAAAGGCAGAAAGAGTGAAACAGGTTAATAGTTAGTGGAAGAGATCCAGCATATAAATGTGAACGGGCAACAGATTATATTTTCAGTCCTGATGCAGCAGAGGCTTTATACCTCTAAATTCTCCTCCACTGGACATTATTCTTTGATCTATGTAAAGAAATAAACAGCTTTCTCTTGACTTTCATCTTTTTGTTGTTGTTGTATTTGCTTTGCTGAGTTTGGGACTCATGGCAATGTTTGACTGTTGTGTTTATACTGTTTGACCTAACTGCACAAATTGCCAAAGAATTTTTTTTCCTCACTGCTTTCCTTCTGTTGTTCCTTCCTAAGTGTCTCTTCTGTGCTGTACTGAATTGGAAGTACAAATGCTGTGTAGTGAAGATGGGCGAAGCTGTCCTAAGTGTTTACAATATTGACAAATATTGACAAGTCAAACTGATAACATTTTTCCAGACTGAGCATTACTGCTGAGTCAAGAAAGCTCCACTGGATGTTTACACTGCACAAACACTGCATTTTACTTTCAAAAACAAACCAACCATAACAAAACCACACAAATCTGCAGAGATTTATGGATTATTCGTCATAAAGGGATACTAAGACTAATGACATAAGTATCAGTTATATACAGGAATATTGTTATTATATTGTTATTGTAGATGCAGCATTGTCCTAGTCTAGTAAGCAAAACTTCTTGTATTTACAACAGAACTATTTCCATTACTTTTATTTTTATCTTACATATTTTATTTTTAATGGCAGCAAAAAAGAACTCTAAAATAAGTTTAAGTCTAGATTCTGGTTTACTTTAAATAACCAGAAGTGCTGGATTTTTATTTGTGATTTTAAATGGTTTGGGTGAAAGTCGATAAATGAATTGGATGTGCAATATAGGAAGCTACATATGGAGTGGCAAATTTAGAGCCTTTAGAAGGTGAAGTATGCTATTCGATTTATTGGTAGAGGGCAGATAAGATAAGTTGGGAATAGTGGTCTAATAAATCAGGACTGAATTTTAATGGAAACGTCCATCGTATATAAGCAAGAGCAAGCCAAGTTTGGAGTTTTTAGATTTTTCTTTCTGCATTTTTAGATCCACGTTTAATCAATTCATTAATCAATTAATTACTGTCAGGAGACCTGAGGGCAGCAAGAAATCGGGTTCAAATTAAAAAGAGAAGGAGGCAATTTGTTTTGAGATTGAAAGTTGAATGTTCAATCGAAGTTTAATCAGAAGTGACCCATTATTTGAAAAGTGGAACATCAACGTCTTTCTAATTTCACAGAATGCTTCATTAAATGAGTACTGAAAAGATGAGGTTAACTGATCGTTCCAAAAGGAGTTTGAGACAAATGGGATTTTTGGAAGCTAGCTTCTAAATGGCTGTAATACTCATTCATTTCTCTTCTGAAGAGTGAAACCAGAAGTTTTATAATGGAAATCCAAGAATTATTGCTGCTCTCCTGTCTACCTATTGCATTATAAAAGTATAGCTTAAAATCAGAAGAGAAAACATTCTTGATCCTTTTGGATTGTTCTGTGTTCTTGGCAAATAGCCAAGATGGACTGCCCAAATTTTAGAGTGTCTCACAATGGTCTGACGTGGTGCCAACGTGTGCCTTGATTTCTTGCTCATCTTTGCTTGTTTATTTTGTGTTCCTTTAAAAGGCACAGTTAAAATGAGGTAGTAGTAAAGGCTTCCTGCTGACCTTGCCCAGCTGCTGTGGGCTCCACAAGGTTGTCCAGAGTCTTTGTAAGGAGGGTTAATTGCTAGGTGGCTTCCAAAGGAGGAACCAATCTGGGAGAGTTCTCCAGAGCATAGGTATAGCAAATGAAGGAGAGGACTAGTGTGAAAGGAATACAGTAATAAAAATCAAAGAAATTTCCAAACCTTTCATTGCAGAAGGGACTGATCAGACGAACAAAGAGAACAGTCATAGCCTGGAGAAGACAAATGGGGAAAAAGAAATTGTTATCTTGGAGTTACAAGCAGGGATTTTGCTGCAAAAATCTTCTTCCTCAACTCTATCTAAATTTCCCCTCTTTTAATTTCTAACCAATTCTTCTTGACCTATCACAACAGACTACTTAAAGACAGACTCTGCTGAAGAGTATGTCTGCTTCATCTGATAGGCTCACTTTCTATACCAAAGTGCCACTATCTGGTTTCCCCGTAGTGTTCTCTTCTCCAGGCTGAACAGCCCCAGCTCTCTCAGCCTGTTGTCATAGGAATAAACTAAAAATAACAACATCCTGTGTAGAGAAATAAGAGACAAATGTTATTTACAAAACTTGTTTTTGTTTTTGTTTTTGTTTTTTTTTGACTTTTTGACAAAGACCCTTACTCTGAATTCTGTTCTCAGAAAACCTAGCTTTGAACAAAAATAAAGTTTCTCTCTCTATTTGCTTCCAGGAATATAGCAAGACTGATCCACATTAGAGCTCCAGTTTGCTTGGGGTTCAATCACACCACTTGCCTGTAAAATTCAAATACTTATGACCTAGTATTTCTTTCTATTTAAATTGTGCAAAAGGAGTAAGACCACCTGCTTCACGAACAAAAAATGGTAAAACTTTCAAGAGTTCCTGTAGATTTCATAACACGTGGGAGACAGGCCTGTGAATAAATAAAGAGTCACTTCCTCATTAGTGGCAAGGGAGAAACTTTACATAGTACTTTAAATTCTGTATATTCACAGAACGAACTTTGCTACATCTTCAAGGAACAAAATTTTATCTAGATGTTGACAGTGGTTCTCTTGATTGGTCTCAAAGTCACAGTCAAATTCATGTATGTCTGTCTGTCTTTGTGCTCAGGGAACATAATAGTCCGGAAAAATGGTACTTTAGGTAGAATACTGGTAACAGAAAAAGGCTTTAGCTCTCTTCCTTTCCAAGAATGTCAATGAAACCAAATTCAGTCAAACATCAAAACAGGCTTTCCTCTAGATGATGAAGAACATAGCTAGTTCAGATAATTTTTCCTCTTTCTATTAAATATGTTGTATCTAAGTAATTAATAAAGAAGTATTTTAAATATGTCCAAAAGTTAATTGTTTTGTTTCCATTGCTGTGTGACTTAGCACAGCAAATGTTTTGAATCCGTTTCTATCAGTCATACAGTAACTGGTATTCTGCATCATTTTCAGTTGTGGTAGCATCTTGTTTCTGTAATTCTGCTTGAGAGTGGAAAAGCTTTGATGGATGATTTATGATAGATGTTGATAATCAGAGATGTCATGTCACAAAAGAGGAATGTGGGCAGTTTCTCCTTTGTCTCTGGTAGTTATGGGTGTCATGTGCCTCCAATTTGTGCTGCCATTTTACAGGCTTGTGGTAATACTCTTACAAGCGTGTGTTTGCATAAACTGTCCTGCAGAATAAAAGTAGGGTAGTTTTTTTTTACGTGAGGTTTGGAAATTTAGTAGTTGTTTAATTATGTGGATGATGCCACTCCAATTAAAACTTGCCCTAAATACTTTGACAAAAGTTCTTGGAAAGTAAGACTGTGCAGGCAAGCATATGTAGGTATTTATTTTAAAAATTGATAAATATGAATAAAATACTGTTCTTTTCATTACAGAGAACTACTGGTCACTTGGAAGTCACTTAATTAGGCTTTCTACTCTTCTTATTGGTGATGCTACTATATAGATAATCAGCCATTTTTATTCAGTATCCTTTCTATTTGTAAAAGATCAAAGGAATAATTGTGCTTAATATAATGAATAAATTATTAATGTGATTAGTGTACGTGATAACAAAACAAGAATAGCCATCAGAGCCACTGATAAACTTTAGGAGCTGCTGTGAATTTCACCCTTGTGCTTTTCTTGAATTGACAGTGCACTGGAATCCTGAGGATTCCTTTCTTGGTAACAACAGACAAGGAGAAGATACTCACATGTAAGGAAGGAGAGCAGTGATCATGTTGGTAAATGGATAAAATTCCCAAGTGAAGGGAAAATTCTTGTCTTGTGGATGGTTTCTGGAAGGAGCAGCCAGCTTATGGCATGGTTATGAGCATTAAATCATTCAGTCTTTGAAATATATAGACGCTTGAGTTCATCCCATCTAAATTAGATGCTTTGTGAAGGCACCTAAATTGAGAAGATGGATATGAATGTATACTTTCAGTGCTACTGTCTATCACTATTGAATGTGGTAAGAACATAGTACTACTAGAAATTCTAACCTGTAGTCTTCAGGAATGTGTCTGGGGTATGGAGGAATAAAAGCAGATGAAGTGTTCCCATGCAGTACGTGCATCTGGTCCTCCTCTTTTAGATTCCAAAGAAAGAACATTTGTCTAGATGCAGCGTTGGTCTCATCTCATATAGCAGTCAGTAAGATACTTGATAAAGAATATAAATAATGTAACTTTCTGTAAGTTATTAATTACAATTATGAAAATGATGATGAACAGGATTAGCACCACTGTAGCAGAAAGAGAATCTTCCTCAACCTCGCTTCAGCCAAATGACATGGCTCTATAAACTAGTGCACAAGCTTAAAACATATGAAGAGATGTAATGAAACAATCTATGTATTTTATCTTTATAATGAGAGACTTTATGGATCCAATCTCTGAGATCTTCCCTTCCTTCTGAAGGGGAGATGACTTCACTTGCCAGTTATACAACACCTAGATGCACAAATAAATGCAAAAATTTTTATGAATGAGGGCTAATTATATACTTTTATTAATTTTGTAACAAAGTGGTGGAAGCTTATTATCAGAATAATTCTCTACAAATGCATGGAAATACTGATACAATATTCATCATATAGATGTTAACCTGTAGAAAAAAATGAACAAGAAAAATTACCAGCAATGTAACTACTACTTTTGAGACCTACCTGTCTCTGAGATTTCCTGAACATAGTCTGTGAGACTATTCCAATGTCTAAGTAGGCTGTAAGTAGTAATGCTAGAGTTGGATTTGAGCATGATGTAGGGAACTAGGCCTAAACCGAGTAGCTTTGAGTGCAGCATATTGGCATATTGCATTGCTGATCTGGTTGTAGTGTATTTATGTCCCATGCTAGTTTGGACAGACGGCCAACAGTGCTGTGCCAGTGTAGTGCCCCAAACTAGCTCTTGGAGACTATCAGAAGGTATATTGCATGAATACAAATACAGTTCTTTTAAGTGGATGTATATCAGATACCACCTCTTTGTCCCCCATGGGTACATAGTAATATACTTTGCTCATATGTTCCCTACTTGTTCGTATTGACAATTAGGTATTTTTAGAGTGTAAGGATAAAAGCTATTGAAGGATCAGTATATATCAAGAGAGGAAAACTGAAGAAATGGTAGCCTAGTAGATATGAGAAGCTGGTATTTGAAAAATATTTGCTTTCAGAAACTTGTCAATACTGCCAAACAATCTGGAGGAAATAAGCCAGAAAAATAGTTCATCTTGAATACAGAACCAAGAGTTTCTCTGAATTTTGTTTGGAATTCAATCTGAAAAGACTACAGATGTTTTCCAAAATGATTTTTACAGAGATGTAACGATGATATTTATGGTTTAAGTATTTTCAAGCCAGGGATGCTGTCAACTTATTACTTCTATTACTATTTTTATATATATACTCACAGAACATAAAAATTACTTGCAGACTTGAGGAGCACTTGTTTGATTTGACGTAAAGCTTCAGAACCAGTTAGGGTAGTATGGTTAGGTTGCAGTTGGACTTGATGATCTTTGAGGTCTTTTCCAACCTGAGTAATATTCTATTCAACTCTACAAATCTTGCAAAATACAGTCCTTTCACAAGTCACATGGTTTTGCTACATAACAATGAATGTGTTTTCTCATATTCTTATCATTGTCCCTGTGCAGAAAAAAAACATCACTAAAAGATGCTTGCAAATATAAAATTAAGGGCAGAGCTAACTTAATCTGAAACTGAATGTGGAAGCTGATACTTCCCTGGGAAATTCTGTCAGGGCTGTCTGACAAAGATTATTTCCATAGAGCTCAGATTTGAAGACATATAAAAGAAGTACATTAGTGAGAGGCTTGCAGTCCTTTTGCATTCCCAATTGTATACATCTGCTAAGCTATTATGATATTCTGTATTGCACAAGTTGTACACTAAACGCAAAATCTAATAAAGGACCTTGGAATATTCTAGTTAAACAGGATAATGCTATATTTGTGTTCCAATAAATCAAAACCCAGAATAAGATTCACGAAAGATTTAGTCCTTCTGATAGGAGATACATAATATTATTAGTCCTTCTGATAGGAGATACATAATATTATGATGTTGAATTGAGTTGCCTTGAGCTAACTAGAACTTGGCACAGGGCTTTCTTGAAGTGATCTTTTAGTCCTCTTCAGAATACAGGTAAATGAAACAGAGTATTCTAAGTATTCTTGTGTCTAACTATTTAGTATCTAAGTACTTTTATGTCAAAGCTCTGAGTTCATTTTGCAGAGTATATATTTCTTAGAACTACCTGTAGTTAAAAGTTTTTAGAACGGCATGATAGCCATGCATTGACATAACCTTCTGTTTGTTACTGAAGTAACTTTGTCTTTAGTTTCTGTGTTTTTGTACTAGACTCATTTCTGTTGGTAAGTGCACTGAGAATATGCTTTCCAAATAAAGGGAGCAAATGGTCCAATCAAGGGATTACATAGACACTGGTTTCCTAGCTATTATAGCCATGACTAGAGGTTCCCCTTATCTACAAGCACTTAACAAAAGTGAGCATAATTTTAGAATGTGTTTTGCAGGAGCTACAGAGGTGTACAAAAATATTTTTCTTTCTAGTTTTGTTTCTGAACTGTTATACCAAGTTCACAAACATGGATTGATTAGATTTATAAATCTCAATTTAGGCGCCTGTGTAAGTTTGAGACCTACGCTTTTATTTGGTATGTTTCTGCTTTTTCCAGTCCACACCTGGATATCAATTTATCATTTCCTTATGTCAGCAAATATGCAACCTGGTTGCTTGCTTGCTTATTGTATGAGAAAAGGCAAGCATCTTGTAGAAATAACATTAAAGAGTGGTTAACCTAGGGGATATAATTGTAGGGATCTGAACATGTTATGTAGATGATATTACTGTACACAGAAGTAACGAATGTTCACAGAAGATAAAAGTGTGTTCTTTGGTTATTGTGTTTATATTTCCTCTGAAGACTAAATCCTGCCTCATTCAAGTTAGGTGGTTTGTTGTTTTTTCCCTCTAGGCAAAATTCTTTGCTGGTTTAGGAAGCATGATTACAAAGACAACTGCAGTTGCAGAAATAGTCATAAAATTTAGGGGGGATTTGCCTCTTTCAGGGACTTGGAATCAGTTAATTGAATGAGTAAAATAAATGCTATTAGTTACCAAAACTTAAGAACAATTGCAAGAGTTTTGAAAGTCTGAACAAAATTCATTAAGCATTAGGAGGAAGAAATGGATGTTGAATGCTAAGCGTTTTCTAATTTCTTTCTCACAGAATGCTAGCTTTCTCTCCGAAGCTCTTTTTCCCATGCACGCGATGAGAACTGAAGAGCTGGATCCCTCCTTCAAGCTGCATGAGAACATTGCAAAGGTAAAAGAAATTGAGTGATCTCATTTCCATGTGCTTTCTTTCACAGAGATAAATTATGGTTTGTGAATATAGACAGTTTTGAAAGATGACCTAGTGTTGTTTTCATGTTAATACTCGTTTTGCAGTAAAATGTGTTGGAGGATTTTTCATTGAGATGCACCTTCTGAAATGTTCTCCACTGTAATATTGGTTAATCTGAATGATCAGAAGAGCTTTTGTGTCTGCTTCATTTAATGTGATTTGGTTGTATTTGTCATAGTTCACATTAAGCTTGTCATTGGCATGAACGTGAGGCATTGAGCGTTGGTGGTGGGAAGTAGCAAGTTTGTTGCTGTCAATTTTGACTGTAAAGAAAGCTCTGAGGGCATCTTCACCTGCACACGCTTGATTTTATGATGTCAGTGTTCTCACATGGGAGGAGGGGACTTGCAATCCTGAAGATTGATTCTGGAGATTGGTATACAGAGAGGTTATTCCCAAACTTAATGTATTTTGACTCATCTCTCATTGTTCCGTTATAGTACTACCTCTTTGTTATTTATTCATACAAGCAAAACTACTCCTTGCTCTAAAGTGCTTTTTCTTCAGTGTGTCCGCTCAACAAGCCCTGATTCTGCAAAGATACGTGTCTGTAAATGAAGTCTCCTTCATGAATTCATTCACTTGCACTCAAACTGCCTATAAACCTATTTAGACTAACAAACTGATTTCTTTGTTTATTTGGAGCTACTTCTTTTGGAAGAGCAGCTGCTGTTGAAACATTTCTTTTGGCAACACAAAAATTCTCAAAGATCAGCAACATGGAAATATAGCATGTAGGCAGATGAGCAGCTCTGGCAAAATAGTTACTAACGTTTCATTGTGGTGAAGAACCAAGGCTTTAATTGCAGTCGTAGCATGTTGTAGTGACATGTTAAGTGGGATTTTACAGATCTTGAAATCTGAAGAGTGTTTTATAATGCGTACGTTGAGTATTATAGTGGAGGAATGTTTGCCTGGATGGCAGAGAATGAACATAGACCAGGAGAAGTCAGTTGAGACGGGAGTGAGTTGTTGTCAAACACATACTTATAGAAATATGTGCTAACTTCCAACAAATTTTTTCAGTGTTATTCAGCACTCTACATCAGTGTTCCGCAGTAACTATTTAACTCCACTACATATTTAACTGTAGGTATTAATGATAAGGCTGAAAATACTTGGGTGTTATGAAATATGCTCACTGGAGTAGTCTAATCATGTTCCAAGATTACGCAGTTCTGAAAGCTTTAATGGCAGTTCCCTAACAGGGAGTACCACTGGAGCCACTTACCTGATAACAGACTTGAAATAGCAATAACCTTTTATTGATTTTTACTTTGGCAAACACCAAAGTATTGAAAGATATGCCAGAAGTGGCATAATTGTTTTATGGGTAATGAGTTACATGTAATAAGTATGAGTAATATGTATAATGAGTTATGGGTGCTGACAGATGACTCTTGAGAAAATTATTAGTGATCATAATTATTCTACACTTTGATTATAGAGCTGCGTAAAGTAGAACTAACTAATGTAATGCAATTAACTTACAGACTTTACACAAAATGGCAATAATGAGCAATATTTTCATTTGTAGAGGAAATACCTTTTGTGTATGTGTAGTACACTGTAGCAGTTCCATTTGTGTTTGTTTTATTTTTCTAAATAAGCACTTCCAAAAATATGGCAAATTCTTTTCTTGAAGCAAATGGAATAGAAAACACTTTTTTGTTTGTTTGTTTGGTGAATGAAATCCACATTTTAACCAAGAAAATCATAGAATTGCAAGGTTGGAAACAACCTGCAGGGTAGTCTAGTCCAACTGTCCTCTCATTACCATTGTACCACAAGCCTCTAAAACATATCTCATAGCTCCTCATCCAGATGCCTCTTGAACACTGCCAGGGTCAGTGACACCACCACCTCCCTGGGCAGCCATTCCAGTGCCTGACCACTCTCTGAGAGAAAAAGTTATTCCTTGTGTCTAACCTAAACCTTCTCTGGTACAACTTGCGGCCATTTCCTCAGGTCCTGTTTGTTGCCTGGGAGAAGAGGCCAAACCCCTCCTCATCACAAACTTACTGAAGGGAAGGTTGCAATGAGGTCTCCCCTGAGCCTCCTCTTCTCCAGACTAAACAATCCCAGTTCCTTCTGCCGCTCCTCATAGGACTTGTGCTCCAGACCTCTCACCAGTTTCATCGCCCTTCTCTGGACACGTTCCAGAGTCTTGGGTTTTTTTTCGTAGTGAGGGGCCCAAAACTGAACACAGTACTCAAGGTGCAGCTTCACCAGTGCTGAGTACAGAGGGATGATCACCTCCCTGCTCCCGCTGGCCACAAAATTTCTAATGCAGGCCAGGATGCCGTTGGCCCTCTTGACCATCTGCGCACGTTGTCAGCTCATGTTCAGCCGAAAACATGTACAGCATGGAATCTGTGATATGAGGAATTCTCTAACAGATCATACTCCTTTTTTCTTTTAAAGCGTGAGAGGGATATATATTCCCATTTACTCATATAGTGCCATTAATTATCTAAGTGAAAAGAATACCCATTCATATTTGGAATACAGTGATTTCTTTATCTTTAATAGTTCTTGTCTACATTATTGCTGTAAGTCAATTTTGTGGTTTGATGCATGCTACTCTGCTAAATATTTGGGTTGGGAATTCCATCTCATTTCCATGCAGTAGTGTCTGTGAATGCGCTCTTTTTTTGTATGCTTCTATACTGAAAAAGTTGCAAGTAGCTGTGTATGTATATAACTTCTGTGCAATATTGCCATAAATTATTGAAATAGTAAGTTTACTGAACAGAAGATGATATCCAAAGTAATATGAAAGGGGGAAGAGCCTTACAATTCCAAAGACTGTTAGTGCCTATTTTGAATCAATACAAAAATGATATGGAGAAAAATAATAATGCTGTTTTTTGCCAGAATTTAAAACCAAAACAAAATGTCATTGTAGTCAACCAGCTTGAAACTTCTTTGCATTTCACTGAAGCATCTGTTGTATTTTTGGCAGGGATGTAATCTTTGTAATATCAAGGTGGAAACAATTCACAGACCATGTACAGCACATCTACATTGCAAAATTTTACCAGAAATGTTTATTCCAGCAGATTATTACTGGCATAGCTGCTTCAGTAAAGTACGTTCACGTTCATGTGTTGTTCCCACTACAAATCACCTTTTTTGCTATCAGATTACTGTTTGAAAAAGTTGTGTGGCATTGTGCTTATGCATCCCAGTGGCCTCTCCTTCAAGGCAATTGTGCATCTGGATTTCAATTGATGTCTTCCTTTTTCATTTAAAAATTTCCTTGATGTAGAACTACAGAATTTGACAGAGTGGTTCATGATTTCCAAACAGAAGAGACAGAATATTATTTCAGAGCTACAACACATGTATCAAAACGCTGGCATGGTGCATACAGAATGAACCTGAAATATTCAGAAAGCAGAAGTTCAGTACACTCGAGTTGCATATCCAAACCAACACCAGGGAACATTGCAGCCTGCCCCTGCATGACTGTGTAGTGTGCAAACTGGAAGTTTTTGTTCCCTCATGAAACTGTGGTGCTTTGGAGTACCAATTTCCACAGATAACTTATCCAGTTAACTTTCTACAGTGATTTGTTCCTTTTGATGTCATTCTTAAAATTCCTATTTTAATTGAGTCTGATAGATTTTCACATCAGCTATCAGTCTCTTTAACGTTGTTCCTCTGAAGGCAGGAGTTATGAACCAACCAGCATTAGTATTGCTTTTTTAGTGATAAATTATGCTATGATTTCATACTTGCAAAACATATTTCCAGAGCCTCCAGCCAGCAAACAGGAGTGCAGACTGGGGTAAGTGAGAGAGATCGTGAATGAAACCAACATGCAAGAGGGGCAGTTTGGGATGTATGAAGTGATACCAAGCTGGAGAGCCATATTGGAGGAAATCTGCTATTGATAATTTTAAGATGTAACAGTTGACCTTGCTTGGAAGAATTCAAAATAGTCTGCAATATCACTTGGATTCTCTGTCACACGTAAAACCATCTGCACGTTGTTTTTTTAGCTGAGAAATTGCAGGATAACTTGGTTCATGTCTTGATTTTTCTGTTTGTCCTCCCACAGCTGGGAGCAATTTGTGATATTTCAGTAGATCCCATCTGCCTTAAGGTGATATAATAGTAAGAGGCAAATTTTATTAGTAAAATTTGTTAGCATAGGTGCAGCATAATGCTCCAATTGCCAGATGGTCTCTCCATAACTTAAATTACTTGTTTTGTTGAATAGCCTCTCATACACTGGTCTGAAGCGTCTTACTGGCATTTTGTGGTTTAATGGCATCTGAGATGTGCAGAGCAGAACTCTTGTCTGTGGTGACAGTCTTACTGCATTTGCACAAGACCAAACTTGTCTGAATTTTTCTGTAAGAAAAAGCAGTAAAAGAGCACAGTAATATTTCACAGAAATGGTTTTATTTAGCACATATTCTCTTAAGCACACGAGTGAGAGTTTTTATTTTACCCTTATCCTTCTTGCATGAAAGAACATCTAATCCAGTTCAAGCAGAAGGTAAATACAAACCTACTGAAAACTCCCTTCTGACAATGTGTATTTTATTCTGTTATTCTGTAGTTATTGCGAACAGCGGGGGAAAAAAAAAAAGAAAAAAAAAAAGAAGTGAGAGAAAGCCTGGTGATATAAACTTTCTCTGTAACTTTGGGGATGCTATATGAACTGTGGTGACCAAGCAACAGCATTCAAAGAAAAAAAAAAAAAAAAGGGAATTTTCTCAGCATTAGATGTGAAAGAGGAGACTTTGCAGGGGAAGACATGAGGTGTTCTGACAGGCAGTCGCACTGTGCTTGGCCAAACAGTATATTCCCTGTGTGTTCTCGTCTAGTTAGGGACAGATATGTTTGGAATTTTCCAGTAGTTCTTTGGTCTTAAAAGCAAATAGCCTCAAGGATTCTTGCACTTTATACTTGAACTCTGGTGGATATAACTAAGTAATAAAAACGAGTTGTAATTGCATGATGAAACCATCATCATTGGCCATCACAAATTTGTTGGTTCAGTCACAGATTAAAAACATCAACACAACATTTTCCACATCTTTCCCGCTAATGACTTGTTCAAAATGGTGGAAGCATTACCGGACAGAACTAACTCAGTTACCCCTTATGCCATTTATTTGTCATGTTTGGAAAGATGCCATGATTAGAGTATTTCACAACTGGTTTTCTTTCTAAAATTTCTCAAGGATTTTTACTCCAAATTGTGGCAATCAGACTAAACAAAAAAATTAAAAAGCTAAGAATGAGAGGAAGCATTGCTTAATCCACAGTTTATGTAAGGGAAAAAAAGATGCCACGGGCCGACATTTTGAGTACTCAAAATAATGGAGCAACTACTTCATCTCCTCACGTAAATTCAGCATAAATTCATAGAATCAGCCTAGCACAGTATACAAACACTGGGACATAGTTCAACACTGAGGCTAAATTTCTGGAGTTGATATTTAGCACCTGTGTTTGATATCTGTTGGAATTTCAACTGCTAGGAGTGACCAGATGGACAGTTCTGTAGTAAGTATACAGGTCTTGTGAGTGTCTGTGTTAGTGAGACTTAGCTGACTTGGAAAGAAGTTACATTGCCTATGGCAATGCTTTCATTTCCAGTGCCATCTTTAGCTTATGCTGAGATTTGTAATCCAATTGCATCTCTGGCTGGTTACTGTGTGCCGCATCAGTGACAGGCTAAGCATAGATGGTAATGGCAGATGTCATTTTTTTCTTATTTTTTATTTGTATTTTTTTTCTGCTGCTTGATAATTGTGAGTTTACAAAGAAGTCACTGCACATTTATTGCTATCTAATGATAGTTTTCTGTTTTGTCCGGTAGTAGCTTTGTACTGAGAGATAGGAAAACATATTTTACATTCATTGCTCTTACTTCAGAAACAAAAGTTTGGTATGAGAGATAATGAATAATTGGACGTATGCATGCGTTTTGTAAGGAATATCAATACAATTTTGTATTCAGCCACTGAAATCCAACAATATCTGAAGCAAGCTAGTCTAGTAGGAACATGCCTGAGGTTATCTGAATTTTCTCCTATGTTTCCCACTGTCCTATTTTTCATGCATTTAGTTACTGAATTAATCAGAGTATCATTTTATTAATTCATTTTTAGCAGCAATACTATCATAGGTGTTTGCTACTAGTTCACAAATACTGAAGCTGTCAAAGATTAATTCTTTAGGTTTTGCATACATGTAGTGAATATTGTCTACGCAGGAAATATAAGCTTTTCTCAAAACAAAACACTAACCTTCTACTACTATAAGTCCTAGTCATTTCGATACTCTAGAATGAGTTTTTCTGTTGTAGTGGCAAACTGTTCATTACTTTTCTCTCTTCCCTGACCCAAAATGAATATCAATGCTTATGTATCATACAGCATATAAATAGATTTTAATTAATTACAGCTTGTGTTATGATCTTGCATAAAACTCTGTCTTCTGAGGGAAGCTATGATCATATTTAACAGAAATGTCAAATCAGAATTCTTTTCCCAGAGAATCCCTCTTAACACATTAGGTTTAATCTAATGCTAATGTAGTAATAACTTCCTTATTTAGTAAGACTTAATATCATCCAATTTGCATATGGCCGAGTATGAGGTAAAGTCAGGGAACTTAAGTATCTGCTTAAGTGCTTTTTCACAGAGATGAAAATTGGCTGCTTGAATTCTGTTCATTAATTATTTGGCTTTACAAGCAACCTTCAGAAATACTTGGGGAAACACAGCTGCTATAATTATTTTTTTTAGTTCATTTTAGCTTTGAATTCACACCAGTAACTTCCTTTGATCTACTTATTACTGACATTTTGTCTCTTGTTTTGATTTTTTTGTGACATAACTTGCAACACATCGGAGCTTTACAAGCTAATTTGCTTCATGAGCTCAGTCCTGTATTCAGAATGAACTTTTCATAACTTTGTTTTCTGTTAAGTAACTTTAAAATGTCAAATTACTCTGGAGGCTTATTCCTATCCTATAGTGTTTTAAATCTTGTCTTTAAATGTCATTACCCAGCTTAGCACCTAACTGATAGCCGAGCTCTGCTGGAATTGTCCTCTTTGTGCTGAGCATTTCCTGGAACTGTGGCCATCTGAACAGGGGAATAAAATGTCTGCACAGTGGATAGAAAGAGCTGTCCTGGAAGATAGCTCTTAAGAACTCACCCATTGTGATCTGAGTATGGGGATAGAAGCAGGAAACTAATAGTAAAAATAAAGCACAAACTTAAGTCAGAATACAAAATTCTGCTCTTCAGCATTGGAGCCTGTAACAAGGGCTGCTTACCAGAGCAGTCCATTTGAAATGTGAAATCGGATTCCATTGGCAGATTACCTGAATTGCTTCATAATTCTACTTGTGTATGAAAATCTTGATGTGCTTAGTAAAAAAAAAATCTTGATGATGTTTTTGTAACATAATTCAGTCTAAGAAAATGCACTTTGCTCTTGTTCTTTTTCTTTTATTCTGTCTCCAAAATGTTGATATATAACTCTTTAAATCAAATAACTGAAAAGCATAGAATTGTCTTTACTAATAGTTCTCCTTGAATGAATTATAGCAAAATTAATGTGAACAAAACCTTGTCTCTTAAAAGACAATTGAACAATGCAAACCGATTTTGTAGAAGTCTAAAGGCTGAGACACAAAACAAATAAACACTTAGGGAAAAAAATACACGAAATCAAGAAAGAATATAAAATAAAGGTATTACAAAACTCCAGGAAGAACATCTTGCTTATTGATCTGCTTTTATTAAGAGTGTGGTCAATAATAATAAAAAATACTGCCAATTTGCTGACAGACTGGCATTAAAGCAGCTGAGATTAGACCAGTTAATGTTAAACTAAGGATAGGAGACTATAGCTGTAAATTAGAATTGTAAAATGGATTCAGATATAATCCTTTCTGTTCCCATTTTGAGTCCAGAGAAAGGATCCCATGTGCATGAGATCTAGGAGGCCAATAGCACTAATCACCTTGTCTGCCAACATTTCCTTGGGACAGGGCTGGGGATAATTTTTAGCAATCTAACCATCAAAACAAAGCAATATAACAGATGCACTTTTCATTCAGAAAGTTTTTTCAATATTCTAGAAGACAAAAGTAACACACGTATCCGTTCTCTTTTCCATGTAATATTTCTGCAGTCATCTTTACAGTGAACACAAATTTATTTTAGAACGGATAAACACACCTTAGAACCAAAGTTTATAGGTTTTCATAGGCAGCAGTGACATCTGTTGATAGAAATACAGTTAAAAAACTTTATTTTAAAGTATGTTGAATCTAAGTACAGATGCTATCTTTTTTTCAACAGATGGAACAAGCACTGAGTTGGCAAAATATTCCTTCTGCTGGCTTAATTGAGCTATGTATAGGCATGGACACTTCAACATCCAAATAGTTGTATCAAAAAATAGTCCGGTTATTTATATTTTTGTGGGTTTATCGTTATATTTTAAATGTAATAGGGATATATTTATATATATTCAGAAATATGTAAAAATCCAGAAAAGCAGAATTTTGTATCCCAACATCTTTACAGTTGTACAGTTTACAAACTGACAGACATTTTATCACATTTTTTTGTAAGATGCAAGGCAACAAACAGAAAAAAAATCCTGGGCTTCAGCTCAAATTGTAATACTTTGCTATTCTAAGGGCTTTATTGCTTTTTCTTCTAGAAAAAGTGGCTTTAGAACACAAAGCTGAAAACTGCACAAAAATATTTTTTTTCTCTGTGAGTTGTTTTCTTGCTAAATCATTTTGAAGAATGGAATTTTAAATAAGATAGTTGCATCTGTCTAGATGCCAAGCTGTGTTAATTTTTCAGATTTCCCTGATTAGTCCTCTCTGCCAGATAAGTGGATATGATGTAAACAGATGAGCCCAGATCTAATTTCCATTATAGTACTAGTCCAGATTACTTTAGTGGAGTTCACTCTGTCTTCAATCAATATATGAGCCAATAGTCTACATGAGTTGTGCATATAAAGGAAAATATTTGTCAGATTTTAAGCTATTCACAAAGTATAAGCCTGTAAGTGCAGATGTACTCTAAGACTTTCAGGTGCAAAATGAGAGGCAGCAGCTGCAAGCATGATTCATTATATTTCCAAACAAAATCTGTAGTTTATTCCACTTTTGTGACTATAAGATCTATTTGAAAATTGAGTTATGAACTGTATTCTGCATCCCATCAGGAATCAGCCAGTACTTTGCCATGGTGACACTGCTATGCTTGAAAAGGGAATTTAGCCCCCATGCTGAAAAGAAAATGGAGGTATGCTTTGAAGACAAAAGAGTAATGCTTCTCTTATTTATGCATCTGGAAATCTTGATTAAGCTCAGTGGAATCAGTGCTCTGCTACAAAAGTTCCAGGTATTATAAAATAGCATAATTAATTGAATCAACATAAAATGAGGGGAACATTTCTATTTTTATCTTCTTTATTTTTACTTGAAATATGGAGAGCACTCCCTTGTGTCTGCAGCACTTATGCTCAGCATGCTGTGACCTTTGGTTGTTGGATTTTATTCTGTGGCAAGGAGGAAAGGATTCGGCAAATGAGTTTTTGAATAGAAACTCAGTATGTAATATAAGGAATTATATAAACTAAATTTAAACCTAATATATGTAAGTGCTCAGAGAAGGTTGTAACCTAGATAAAATTATTAGTTACACATCTTGTTTTTAAGATAATTTATTTGTCTTAATGTGGAAGAAAACTACTGGGATTTAAATTTTCATTTGAATTTTTCCCATTTTACGAAGTGTTTTAGAATTTTTTTATTTAATGTGAAGATGTGTTTGCCTCCCTCTGGCTTTGATACATCACATTTACTACCCACTCCCTTTCTGTTCCTACCCCTTCCTCTCACCCATATTCCATCAAATTCTGAGCTGTTCTCAAATCTTAGCACCTGCTATTGGAATTGGATTTTTCAAAAGACTTGAAACTAATGTAACACTGGGTCAAAAGTATCCATCAGTTCTGTTCTGCTGACTTTAATGGTTTCATGTCTGACTGGAATGTTATCATTTCGTTTTGTTGTTGATTTTGCTTTGGGTGTTTCTTTTGGTTTTGGCTCTCAAATCTGAGCCGTACAAGGTTTAGTGCCCGCATAAGGATGGTGGCAAGAAGCACGTGGTGAATAATGTAGAGGCAGTTATTTCAGCAGCAGCCTAATTTTTGATAGACTTTGAAAATTAAACCTAAAGAGTGTAGAAATTTGTCAAAGGAAAATTCATTCTTTATGTACACCATTGCAGGCTGATTCTTTTATTTGCTTAAAAATACGTGCCATAAATTAAAATAAGTAATTCCTGGTGTTTTTTTTATTAATTTTATTGCAGAAGATTTGTAGAAGCATCATGGTTAAGTTTGGCCAATAATAACAAATTGCTATTTTCTACATAACTAAGGGTGCACTGTGGCTGGAGTGTGATTTATTCTAAACTTTGAAGGAAGACAAGAGAAACAAATTATATAAACTTTATGGAACTCATTACTAAATCTGGTCTACAGGAACTCTGTGCAAATTCTGATTGGAATTTAAAAAACCTAATTATGAGTTAACATAAGAGCCGTATTTTATTTTTGATGCAAATGGCTGAGTACTAAAATTCTGATTTATAAATAAATGTAGTGGTTGTACTTGTGTAGTGCAATGAAAAAATGTCTAAATCAAAAATTTTCTTTACTACTTACTAGTAAGATTTGCATTTATATTATGGTTTTTTATAAATCTGTTCCAGAGTTTGTAAATATGCTTAGGATCAGTATATCCGTTTGGACAAGATTTGCTGAAAATCTATGGTTTATACATTCCTTTATTCTTAAGGAAGTATACATTTTAGTGAGACTCCTAAAAATATTTCCCCATTTTAAAATGTTGGCAGTTTTTGTGATGAGCTAATGAAAAGCAAACTATGAGAAGGCAGATTTGCATCTCCCAGTTTTATTAGGCAGCCACGTTGTTTATTTACAACTAATAAACTTGTTTCATAATGCAGCTTTATGTGTTGTTGTGTACCTAAAGAAAAATTAGTTCCTATGCTTACTGTTCAAGAGAGCTCTGCTTCAGAGTTAAATCAAACCACAAATCTGGTGAAGCGTGAACTGAGGAAGCATTTGCTGTTTATTCAGTCTCTAGTAGTTTTGTCATGTTACTCGTTTTTTGCAAACTATTTTCCTCGCACCCAGCTATGGTTATATGATCGCAGCTTAACTGGTGAAATTTTAAATATAAGTGAAGTGAACATTCTTAACAGAAGAAGCTCAAAGGTGTATTGTTGTGGCAGGAACTGCGCTGCCAGCTAATCATCAATAGCCATTTCTTTTCTGACAGATGAAACAAAGAGATTTCTGTATATAACCATATAAAGTTTTGCCTTTTTCTGTTTTGTGTCCTCCTCAGGAAGGCACTGTTTATGCCTGTGTTCTGCTATGCTTTTTCCCTCAAACTGTTCAAAATCTGGAAAGAGTGGAGATGAGTTTTAAACCTCCCTTATGAAGTCTTATGATTTACAGGCTAGGGTACCCCAGCACACTGTGCTTGATTGCTCTGTTCTTTAACTGCCTTTGCATATCCCCTGGACAATCTTCTTCATAACTTTTCCAGTGACTGATGTTAAAATCAGGTCCGTACTTTCTTGAATCTTCTCTTGCCCTTGTTATAGATTGGTGGACTTTGGTAAACTGTTGAGAAGGTCCCAGCTATAATGTCTACTAACTCCCTCAGTACTTTGAGATGCATCCCGTTGAGCCCCATGGACTTGGAAATGTTCAGCTGATGCAGCTGATCCCAACAGGTATTTCTCGGAATCGGAGACCCGATAGAATTTGCTGTTTAGTCTAGCAAGCACATTACAAATACAGTAAAAACGTAGATGAAAGAAAGTGAATAAGAAAGGTATATCTTTAACATATGACTGGAAAGAAAGCAGTAAATTTGTATATAAATGAACACAGCCTGCAGAAGAATCAGATAAATCACTGGAATTTGGGAATTTTAATAATCTTCACATAGCCGAGTGAAGAAATGCTTTAAGATTGAATGGCAGGCCCTGTTCTCCCTGGCCAATTCAAATTTGAATACAATTCATCTTTTGTGAAACTGTGATCCAAATGAAAGTACTTCTCAGCTAGCAAAATAGCACAGGAAGAGAAATACATGTTGGAATCACTGACTGAACATCTTTATATAGTGCAGTTTAATTTCAGGCTAATTGCAGGGTGTGGTCAGGCCTTTACATAAATACATTCTGTTTTACTGATGGATAAAACGAGCCATGGAAAGATTCTGCATTATCTGACATAAATTATATTCTTCTGAACTTAATGTTCCAGCCAGTGCAATTCTTTTGATTGACATATCTAAGGAAAAGTTTTAGCTTTTTTCTTCCTTTTTTCTTGAGATAAACTGAACAAACTTGTAGCTGACAAGAGCCTCACATGAGATTCTAATGAGGCAAAGAGAACACAAGGTTTCTTTCTATGCTATGAAGAAATAAAACTGTAAGGACATTGTATCATGATTTCCAAAATACATAAAGATTCAAAGTTTTGCTTGTATCTCATATTTTGCATGATGTGGAGGGTGATGTGCTGAATATTGAGGATATCAGTTAAGATCAAAATTAGTCTATCTCCTCACTTTCTATTCAAAGCTGTGAATCTTTCATTTGCACTCCCTTTCTCTTACAATGAGAAATCTCACAGGACAAAAGGGTACGCTTCTGGAACTTTTTCTACTTATGTCCTAAGTGTTTATTCTTATAGGAAGTGTGTTAGAGATTCTTGTTCAAGTACTTTTCTAAGACAGCTTGCCTTAGAAATCTGTATGTTCTAAATGCTTTATTTACATCATTGCATTTGAAGTTGGCTATCATCTTAAATTAGTAAGTTTTTATTTGGTGTTCCAAAGAGAACTGTTATATCACTCAAAACCATGTAGAGATTACTGGATATGATAAAATAATTTAAGTAAACTAGATATTAAACAGATGTTGTTAGAAATCAATTTACAAAAAAAAAAAAAATTAAGAATTACTTGAAATCTTTAAAACATCCTTCACTATAAAGCTTCAAGAATTCCTCATTTTTATGTTTGCTTGTTTCTATACATAATAATTTCATCTCAAATTCCCATTGTGTCTTATTATATTTACCTGACAATACAGCGTTGATTTGGCTGTTAGTTATACCATTAAAAACATCCATACATTTTTGTCAAAGACTTGGATATTTTTTGTGAAAATTGAATCACTCCTGGTTATGTCTGTACTTTTGAAGGGACGTAGCTCCTTACAGAAATGCTGCTGTGTTCTTCTGTGCTGAGTTACAGTTAAACAGAGTAACTCATGAAACACCATCACAGCAGAAAAGAAGACCATGATAGCATTTGTCTTAATTATTAACTTTCAACCTCCTTATCAACATTAGCACCAAACCCCCTAAAAATGCATTCATCTCTATACAGCAAACAAGATACGGCTTGTGACTTACCCTACATGAGTTACTTGTTTGAGCACCTTTTCAATATAGCTGTGAAAATGATATAGAAGGGAAATAATGTGACAATATCAGAGCATCCAGTTTTGTAATGTGAACCATGTTTCCATGGACCAAATCGCCAGCAATTGAACATTGGACTTAAGTGAGTTTATACATGGGTAAGCTATTTTAATACATTTATAAAGCTGAAAGAAGTGATACTTTTTGCATAT
Organism: Meleagris gallopavo; assembly: GCF_905368555.1. Lineage (NCBI taxonomy): Eukaryota > Metazoa > Chordata > Aves > Galliformes > Phasianidae > Meleagris > Meleagris gallopavo. The sequence continues at coordinate 17,760,709 of NC_139414.1, read as the reverse complement.
TGACAGGTAGTATATGTGCAATATTTCTTTTATTGCAGTGAGACACAGATCTTGATAACAAACTGTTAGTCATACCATGGTTGCTGTCTGAAGATATCAGCTGTCCCAGGTATGCTATTTATGCAGAAACATTTTGAATACTCATATCATTTGTAAGAATAGCAAATCCGGAAGCTTTAATTGCCTCTGCTTATTATTGCATTTTTATGAAGATTATTAATCTATTTTAAACAATAATAAGTTATCTTAGGGATTTTGACAGCCATCTTAGAAACCAAATCGAAAAAGTGAGAAACACAAAAATGGAAACGTTTTTCCTTATTGCATCTGATTTAATAACTTTGTTCTGGTTATGGTTCAGACTGTGAGCTTTAACTTATGCTGTAGCATTTTGAGAGCACAAAAAGAAGCAGAAACAATTAAAAAAAAAATCATTTTATTCTTGGAAACTGAGAATTCAACTGTCTTGATTCTATGGAGACACGTTGTTCACCAGCCCAATCGTTGTTTAAGGGATAAGTTTGCTACACAGTAAGATAATGTTCAATAAGTCCAGAATGCTGGTTGGTAGTTGTTGGGTCTTTATTTTTGCTTTTTTTTTTTTTTTTTTTTTTCCAGAAGTCTGTCAAAAAACATTTATTTAAAAGCCCGGAGTGTCCTTCTCTATTTGCTGCAATTTTCATGGTGTTACTCTGGCAAATGTAATTCTGTTTCTGTTTGGCACTTGTTCTCTCCTTGTCTCAGTTACTACTAAATCTTATGTGTGATTTTGAGATAATTACAAGCATATGTAAAATGAAAAACGTGTTTCATTCAGTGCAAGATATATGTGTTCAATATATCACTCTGACTTACACTACCAAAATATGTTTCATTTCAATAAAAGCATTCATGTCTTGTAGATTTCAACTTGAATTGGTGCACAGATGTGAATCATAGAAATAGAGCTGGTCTTCTGAGAATATCGTAGGAAGAACAAAATCTTTGCCTCAAAATGTATTTTTCATTTGTCCTAAATTTCTAGTATCTCATTGACAGCTATTTATATTGTTAGACTTTCTATTGTACTTGTGAAAAAAGAGATTTGAGGAAAAGTCTTAAAGCTCTAGTACTTTTAGAAGGCAAGGATGTAATTGACTGAAGTAACTATCACAGCCATCGCTGCTCTAAAATACTAGTCTCTAATCCTTGCCAGTGATCACTTACAGGATACACTGCCCATACAAACTCAGTAAGCAAGTCACAATTATACATGAATTGAACTGAAATCAGTACACGTGTTATATGAGACTAAGATGAGTGTCCAGCTTTAATTCATGTTTGACAAACGCGGCAACATGGAATTTCAGGTGTTGCAATCCGGTTGTATTGTCCTTGTATCTCTTTAAATTGCTTACCTCACAGTACCTCATACTGACTATAAAAACACTGAAAACACAAATTGCATTGCAAAATCTATTCATTTTAAAATACTTGTGTAGGCTCTTTGGTTGCTCTTAGGAATGCTTTATAAGCAGAACATTGGTAATCAAGAAGCTGCTAACAAGCAGTTGACATATTCTCCTTTCTATTTTTTTTTCCAACTTTTGTGTTATCTACTGTAATTTGCTAAAGTTTTGCAAATGCCTTTCAGTTAGAGAACTGAAATATATAATGCTTGCATAGTCTTAAGCTCATCTTCATTAGCATGTACATTATTACATTATTTGCAAGTTATGTTCCAGAGAATCACATACATAACAGCAATTCAATATGTATCCTCACCTCATAATTTTTAAAAAGCAGTTTTAGTGGGGCATACGTATAAGAGAACCTACCTCCAGAATCTCTGTTGCAGGAGATTGTTTTAATTTCTCTGCCCACAGCATAAAGATTTTTTTTCCTCAGAATATAAGTCTTGTGACACATTGAGATATTTCAGCCTCACATTTTAACCTAATTTTAAGAAAAAATATGGAGAGGAAATTCAGTGGCACTTAAGTCTACAAGGGACATGTCCAACAGGAGGAGACATGTCCAATGGGAAAGACTTCTGCCACTTGATAAACTGTTCATTATTCCCATATGGCTGCTCGCAAAGCTTTTTCTTTCTGTTATTTGACAAAAACTTTTTCCTTAATTATTTTACTTAACTTTTGATTGTTTCTTTTAATTCTTGGAAACTTTCCCATAACCAGTGCGTTCTTACTTTCTTTGGTAAAAGTACCCTTTATTTTGGGATCAGAGGATTCTGATATATGTTAGCACTTTAATTATAAACTACAGAATGATAACTGAGTGAATAGAGCTAAGGCACTTTTAGACTAGCAGAACTGACAATTAAATATGCCTCCTTTCCATGCCTTGTAGTGTAGCCTTTTTTGTTACTGTTGTTAAATATGACTATTATTCCAAGTGAAGATTTATAATTGCTAATAGCTGCTTGGCTCCTTTCAGTGTAATATACCACCCAAATAATGCTCTCTGCTTTTACAGTATAAAGTCTTTCTTTGTCCCCTCTTTTGCAAATGTCAGTTGTTGCTGGAATAGAATAAGAAGAAAAGGCAATAAACTCTAGTAAAGATATCTACATAAGCCTCTGTCTCAGATACCTGTGCTTTTTGTAGAGAGAAATGCTTGAGGTCTCGAGGTAGAAATGAAAACTATGTGTATTTTTTAAAATCCTTCTTTGGGCGATGGCTCTGCGTTCTGATCGATCCCTCACCACAGAAATACCTTACCTCCTTATTTATTAGATGAGCCTTGGTAAAAATGTGTTCTGTGTTTCTGATACACGTACGTATAGCACAAAATGTTCTTATAAATTTCAGTCTACTATCAAAATGCTTCTGAAGGATACTTATATTCAATTTAAAGCTATTCAAAGTACATCGGATGCCTATACACATTGCCTTTCTACTGCAGGGGAAAAAGAAGAAGAAGAAAATTATTACAGTCTACAAAATCTGTTTTTATCTGTAACAGTCATTTTGATTTGACTTTTTCCCTTTGATCTGTGTATGCAAGCACGCTTGCATACGTACGTGCATGCATATATCACTGTGGATGCTGTCAGCACTCCTACTGGTTTGTTCACAATATGCATCAGTTCTGCAGTCCCTTTCCAGTTTTGGGGACAATTTATCTTGAATTTTGCATAATATGGAGAAAACAAGTTGGCTACACACTGATTACAGTATGCAGAAGAACATAATTAAATATTTTCTTCAACTTCATTTTAATGTTATAGTATTTAGAAAAAAAAACAACATACCTTTCTTCTTGGACTCGTGGTCAAACTGCTTCTCTGCATCATCACATTCTTGTCTTGACACATTTTCCTCACAAGCTTTTTTTCTTCTTGCCATTCAGCTATAGCACTGCTGCCAAAATGATCTTTCTCAGCTGTCCTTTTAATCTTGCCATCTCCTCTTTCAGATATTCCCCAGGCTCCTAGCTATGTTTTGAAGCAAATTCCAACACGTTTTTCTTTCTAAATCTTTTACTTCTGTTTCAACCCTAAGCTCTTCACCTCTCCAATCTCTTCAGCAACGTCCCTTTCATCTTCTTTCAGTGCTGTCATTGGATTTCTGCCTTAGTTGTCCTTACGTATGGAATTCTCAGTCAAAATTTGCCTTCTTGGATGGGTTTGTTTGTTTGTTTTCCATATTGAATCTCTCCTGATGAACACCTTTGGTTCCAGGAAGTTAATGTAAAACTGGAGACAAATTGGCATTCAGATGAGCCAAGCCAGAACCAACAGGAAGACAAGAAAGCGTCCAAAGCATGGTAATGTCAAGGCGAGTTCAGACCTTTGAGATGTCTTTGCAAGGCATGTTGTGAATAGTCTCAAGCTGTACCTTTCATGTCACACCCCATTTCTTTGATTCTCTCAGATAAGCTTAAGATAGTCAACAAGCTTTCTCAAGTAGAGGTTTCTCTGGCATGCCATGTACTTTTGTTACACAAACATCTGTGTATATTATAAATAAGATGTTTAAAACAGAAAGTACCTAAGGCAATCATGGTACAGACTGGAGGTAAACATTTATTTAGCTCTTCATTTTATGAGTAACTTATGTAATTTGAGCTCCTATCGTGTTTTCAGATTATATGCTTTTAAAATTTATTCTCTATTTAATCTATGTTGTTTCTACTGTATTATTCTGCCTTTACCATTTTAATACAGAGGTCCAGTAAACATAAGGTGCAGTGGAATGAAATAGCTAATGTAATTTGAATATCGTAGTAGCAGGTGTATTATTATGGCCCCAGATATGGTTATAAATCTCATTTCTAACTTCAGATAGTTATAGAGTTTTACTGTTAAGCTTCCTTATGAATTTTGAGGGCCATTATATAACATGATACATTTCTTTGAGACTTACTTTCTCTGATTATATAAATATTCTGTGATGAAAATCATTATTTCTTAGGTCTTTATTCAGTGTTGTTCAGAGACAAGTTTGAAAGGTGAGGGAGTTTCTTTTTCAGGTAAATTGGCAGCCTCAGGAGCATGCCAGCTAATTATAAAGTACTTCACTGGGTTCATCAAACTGACCTGAGATTCCCTAAGGCTCAAGGAGTTTGTCAGACTTGGCATTTTCCCCAAGCCTGAGGGAAGCTTGCTCAGTCCCAAACATATTCATCTTTAATTAATGTTTTCTTTTTAAAATAAAACAATCAATCTTCTCCCACCTTTATTTTTTCAGCTATGTTATTTAAATACAGGAGGAGGTATGAGATCTCTTCCTGAAATTTAAATTCCAAATTATTAAAGTCAGCTTTTTACTTCTTATTCTATGTACCTTGCACAGTATACGTTGAAAATTAAATATCCCAATTGAAGAAAAAAAAATCATAAAAAATTCAGAGAAATTTCATCTTTGAATTACGATGCCAACAAGAAGCTTAAATACTTTGCTGGTATAGTAACTACCATGTGAGCGTATCCAAGAGTAGAATTAAATCTCAATTCTCCTAACAGAGAAATTGAGCCTTTCTGTGGGTACTGTAGGCTGTAACCTATGGGGTTCACATGCTGGCATCTTTGAGTAAACTCAGTATATTATCCACCCAATTCTTCCCTGAGGTGGAATGTGTCTGTTAGTGTTTATGGGGCTTTTCTATATACTAGACAACCATGCATTTTCACCTTCTCTTGGATCCTCATCACTGTAGTTCACTAGTTTCTCTCCCTCAGGGCTACTCTGTCTTCTTTAATGAACTGTCAGTGTTCCAGTCGTCACTGATTAGGGTGACCTAAATGGAAAAAATTGAGGGACCTGTGCATCAAGAGGTGGCAAAAGAGGAAAGGGCAATATTTTCCCTACATAACCATTAAATATCTTAGCTTTGCTGTGTTTGAGGGAATTAAGGTTTTATATGTAATGCTCTCATGACTCTTTTCATAATGCTTATACTGTTGAGTCTCTGCTGCATTAATTGTCCGAGCTTTCACTTCTGGTCCTCAAGGAACCATTGCCTCAACTCCTCCTCATTGAAGCTTTTCTTCACATTCTTCAATTCCTAAACTCAATTTCTTCCATCTATTGTACCTGGTTCTCCCAGATTCGTCTGTCTTTTTGTACGGGCTGACCGCTGCATGGTGCACTTAATGTCCACTTAGAAGACATCATAAGTGCAAATTAGACTAGTTACAGTTTAAGATTCCTGTTATAGCATTTTCTCATTTTCCTTTAGTAAATATCCAGTCAGGTTTGACACAATTTGAAGATCTTGCTATTCAGTGAGTTTAAGGCAGTAGAGTATAAATGGCATCGCAGTGTTCTGATATCATCATCATTAACATTGAAAAGTGTATGAGTGAAACTGGGATAGATGAGGAAAAATAGAATAAAAATGTATTGTTGCAGTAATGGAAGAAAAAGGGGGAATTAAGAACATCAAGGAGAATGACTTAGGTACTGAAGCAGATTATATGCATTATTTTAATTAAGAGTGTCTAATAGTACATATGATTTCCTTTGAATAATAATTGCATGCTGATGAAGTATGATTAGACATTTTTTCTTAGGAGTTCAATTAAATCAAAACCATTTCTGTAAACGGGGAGTGATTAAAAAGATGATATTGAGGTCTAAACTGAAAGCTGTAGTTGAAGCTTCATATTGCAGATTTCTTCATTATCACTCTCCTCTGATGACTGTTATCTAGTTTTTGACAATGCCACAATGCAGGCTCAGTCCTGCATAATCAGCATTAAGAACTGATATTACAGATCATGTGGAAAGTGAGCAAGTATTTGGATGTCCTTCAGTGGGTGAGTCTGGCATTGGTCCTAGTGCAGGAAGATTCTTGGCTCATGGAGCAATCATGATCCATCTGAGTGGATACTTTGATCAGTTATGACCAGACTTGTCATATATGCCAGGCAATATACAGTTTGCTGTGCTAAAATCTGTAGTACTTTTTAGAGTACTTCTGAATCTGCGTGATTACACTGTTGCTTGTTTTATCTGCTAGTCATTGCTGCCTGACTTGCAAAACCCTGCCAACTGTCTGGCAACTGTTAACAAAATTATCGCTTCTTCTGCTGATTCTCATCATCCTGCGCTTTGATTAACCTGTATCTAATGAGTATGGAAGGCTGGTTGAGCTAGCATCTTCATTGGAGTCTTAAACTCATCAGGGAAAGGCATGAAGAACATGATGACTTCTAGATCACAGTACCAGTACATAGGAATCTATGCTTATATAGCTTGTCTGTTATCCTAACAGATGGTATTTACTTTCTTTACTTTAAACTTTCCTTTGCTGTTTACAAATACTCAGCATTGCTTGTCCTAATGTCTACTGCAGCATGCAAGGCTAGCTTCTTATATGTTCTATCCTTGGGATGCCTGTACTACATAAAAATGAGAAGATAGGCTCCGTAGTCTTGGTTTAAATTGATGGAGATCAATCCAAGGTGAAAGTTCTGTGTACAGTCATTGTCATTAGAGGTCTTTGCCACTGATTTGTGCAAACAGATTTTGCTTCACATTTTATTACGTATTCCTCCCTCTCTCACAACGACAGCTAAATCCATTTCCTCAGGACTGAAGAACCAGCTTCAGACTGTAAACATTGCTTCTTTAAAAAGGATCTACGCTGGTTTCCCACTTCTTTTGTTGTACCTGAAGCGGGTCAGAGGTCAATTTGTGTGCAATGATGTGTTTATTGGAATTCTATATGCAAATCAGTCAGATTTAAAACCAATTTTTCTTTGTTTGTCACACTCAAATCACACAGTTGGTAACCAGAGCAACCTGGCTTTAAAGTTGGAGATAAAAAAGAATTAATGCTGGAGTGAACTTTTAAAATTCTGTTTAAGAAATATAGCATGTGGGTTTACAGTAGTGTAAAGATTTATGTCCTCGTGATGAGCACTTCACCCAGTGCTCATAGTGCAGAAGGGCATCTCTTATATCCTTTGGCAAGCTCGTAGCTACCCACTCTAGGGAAAAGGGTAAGTGACTTCAACTTTTTTTTTTAACAAGAGGCTTGAATTTTATTGGCCCTTCTGGAAGTTGATTTGTCTGACACTCTTTGCACCTAGGTACCACTGAAATTTGACAGACATAAATATGAAATACGTGATTATAAACTCATCATCAAGAGTATTGCTGTTTACCACATACTTCAAAGACATGAAATTTCTGTTTATATGCAGGGAAAAAAAAAGTCACTTCAGAAAATTTCCCTTTCTATTGCTAAACCTCCCACACAAGGGACTGTGCTTTATAGTTAACTTCACAGTTTCCTATGTAAGTATTACCACTGTGTCTTCTGTACAGACATGAAATTACTCTGCCTCAGTTCCATAAGGGCCTGTTCATTTATGCATGTGCCATTACCTTGGACATTGAGTTAATGATCCCTGTTCTCTGTTGCTGCAGTAACAAGAACATGAGAACTGCCATAATGGGCCAGACATCAGCCCAGTTTCCTGTCTCTCTCGACTTCCAATTAATTTATATAAATATTTAAAATGTAGGAATTTCTACACATGCACAGCCACCAAACCAGAGATGAGTATGAGTTCATTTTATGTGCCCGTAATGTAAGGCACTGGAATGAATGACCCCCTACCAAATGTGAATGAAATCTCTAGGAAATTTTACTTTCAGTCCTCTAAGTGCTGTATGTTAATGTTGGCTAACAAATTAGGTTTTAGGCAAGTTATCACATAGGAGAATCCTTTTGACCTTGATCTCTCAGTGTGTCAGTCTTGACGAGAGCCATGCAGAAGAGGTAGCAAATGCCTGTAAGTGGAGAACTTATGTGCTCCACAGTAAGCTGCCCAAGCTACCACAACTCCACTGTGTTTTAATGTGTAACTTTTGGGTTGACCAATGCTGTGTGCCATTTCAATAAAATAATTCAAGCATCAGATACCATCAAAGAGGGAGAATGGATGCTTTGTTCATTAACGTCTTTACTTCCTAGTCAGTATTTACCATACTGAGAATAAATAAAATGTTTTGAAATGATGCAGGAAATGTTGAAATAGAGTTTTTAATATTTATTATATCTCAGGTATGATTTATAGTTCCCTTGATTACAAACAGCTATCAAACAGCTATAGTTATGGATCACTGTGCTCTAGTTCACCTGTTGTAGCCATGGACTCCTTGTAATCTTTTCTCAGAGAGCCTCTACTGACTTAAAATGCAGCACTTGGAGACAAATGTCAGATAGCTCAAAGTATCACGTGAGCTGTGGTGTTAATACGTGTCATGATACTGAGGTGCATTTCAGTACAAAAACAAATACAGTACTGTTGAATTTTTGACAAGTTCTGAATTTTCAGAAGTTGACAACTTTAGTTCAAAGCAAATATGGTTGCATGCGTATGACCAGATTTCTGTTTCTTTGTCTAATCAGGGAGTATCCTTCTGGTGCTTCATAAAAATAGAAGGTAGAGAACCAAGCATTCATTCATCCACATGCCACAGGCTTTCTTTTATGACCTGGTTAGTTTTTGAGGGTGCTGAATAAAAGAAGAACAAGTGTGAAGACTAATTATACAGGAAAAATATCTAAGGTACATTGAGATCTCCATGTTAAAAACACTTTTTAATTTATCATGAGTCTCATGATTACTGCCATTCATCTTGTAATACTGGGTGCTGAAATCGTGCTATTGCCTGGGAATCACGGGTCTCATTTAAATAGACTTTGTTTCTTGTGCTTGATTAAAAAATCTGTTAATTTGATGGAGGTCTGGAAAAGAAAAAAAAAAAAAAAAAAAAAAAACAGCAGAAAGTAAATTTGGGAAATATACCCATATTATCAAATTTTAATTTTGCAGGATAAGAAGGCTGATTATTTTAATGTTTGAGTGATTATTTTAATGTTTGAGATTGCTATTGTTGGGATTTTGAGAGGGGATCTAATGCATGCAGAGATTTATTCCTTATTTGCACACATTTGGAAGACTGAAACTGTTGTTGATGTTTGGGTTAATGCCATTGGATCTCAACAGATCACTGTGCTGGTCACTAAAAGTGGAAAGTGGAAAGGGAGTTCTTGGTGCAGAGAGATGTACTCCTGAGATTAGATGATGCAACAACCTATCCCAAATGTTAAAGTGTTTAATTACCTTTAAAAGAATAAAAAAAGAAGGAAAACAGGGTTAAATAGTAGTTATGGCATGCTGTTATTCACCACCCTAAACAGCACAATGTCTTTACATGCCCTTTCCTTGTCCATGAGCATATATGATAGGATGGAAAACATTGTCATCCCTGCATTGTCCATCTAAAATGGACAGCAGTTAAGATGTAAAGATGTAAGACATGTCAATAATAGCATGCAGATTTACCGTAAAAAAAAAAAAAAAAAAAAAAAAAAAAAAATTCTGTGATGAAAGTGTCCCCCTCCTCCTCCAATTTTAGGTCGTTTTTCTATTTGCAATGTGAAAAAGCAAACAAGATAAAGGATGTTTCTTATTTACATAGATGAACACATCCTGTATTTAATCCAGTTGCTATTTTATGGTTGTGCTGTCTTTTGGGGATAGAACTGACTTTTATTTGCTTCCAATAAAGATTCTTATACTGTAAGGTAAAAGATCTTGAAAAATGTTACCTTGTGTGGTTCATAGTTATAAACCTCTTTTGAATATTCAGATTTATTTTGCAATATACCATGTAAGTACCATTATCATTGTGTTTTTGATACTTATATTTATCTTGAAAGTAATTGGAAATTTGTTAAATGCCTTTTAGTTTACTGAAGATTGTCTTTGCCAAAATCAAGTGTGGTAGCAAAGTTATTCATTATTTTTTCATTTTAAATTGTAAAAGAAAAGAGTTTCAGATTCAATTAGCATCTGAACTAGTATTTGTTTCTTTAGTCTAGATGACTGTGCATATGTTACATCAATCATGTGTGCTGTATGTGCATTATGTATAAATGTTACTGAGAAGTGTTCATTAGTGTTATAACCAGTTCAGTATGGGAATGGAATAAATCATGCTGCTCTACTATTTCAGTTTATGAGAAAGTAGTTGCATTTATTCTTTACTAAGTTATTCTTGCATTTAATAATTCAATAGTCAGTCTGAACCATTTCTCAGTGGGGAAAAGGGGTCAGAAGCTTATCTTTATTTTCTGTGTATATTCTGTGTTGTACTCAGGGGAACGGTATATCCAAAAATAAGACTATAAATAAGAAATCAGTGGCCTTTCTTGTCTTGGTGCATTATGTGAATTTGATATATGCTTGTGCAGAATTATTACTTACTCTGTTCAAACCAATGCTCTGAGTTTTCCCTTGTGTGATTGATTATTACTTCTGTATTAGCCCCAAAAGTGCATGATTTAATAAACACCACTGTTATCTATTTACTATCACACAAATGTCTGCAGCATTGCTTGCAGAGTAATAAAGTTTCCAGAATGCTTTGGTTAGTCATGATAATTTTGTGTAGAATTGCATTTGAACTGCAAAGAGAAAACTGGAGTCTTCTGTAATCAAAAAGCAAAATAAAATTACTTGGAAGAAATAGAAAAGGGTGTCGTGGAAGGATTTCAGTGTTTACTCATATGGCAAAATTTAGAATTCAGTGGGTTTGGGCTTGATATAGAATGCCTTTTCTTTAATGGGATGGTATTTCTTTGTCATAATTTCTTTTCTATAGCAACTCACAGGTTGTTGGTGTTGTAGGCAGTTGTGCCTTGAAGTTTGATGCAGGACAAAAGGATTTTACATGGCATTTGGACATATAGAAACAGATGTTTGCAGTTGCTTATGGCTGGATGATATGAACTTGTTCTTTACTTCTCCTGATAATATCCTGACATAATATTACTTCCTACTTTTCTTCTACGTGACTTTGGCAGTATTTTATTTCCTAGAGGTAAATCTCAGTAGCTCCAAAGTAAGCCTCGGCTCCGACGTAGGCTGGAGTCTGATATGCAGCGTGCTCCTTCAGTCTCTGTATCCAGTTCAGTCTGTGGCCAGATCAGAAACTATTTCCTAAATGCTCTCTTAGAATTGTTGCTGGAGTTCTATTAATCTTTCTCCAGGAAACTTGTCTTCATGATATTACCGTTTTCATCCACTTTCCAGGAAGAGACTTCTCCTCTTCAATTGCTGTACTATTGTTTTCAATGTTATTGAGGATTGTTGTCTTTTCCTACTTGGTTTTATTGTAGAATTAAAATGCTACTTTCAGCATAGCTGCTATCATATTGCTTTTGAGGGACAGATATTATTTTAACCCCTCAACACCTGGGGAAGCATTGAACAATATGATTTCTTCAGTCCACATTTTTACCAACAGGATCACCAGCAGGATCACCATCACCTGCAGCCATTATTCCATTTTAAAGCACAGCCTTACAGTTGTTTCTATTCTTTTTGCAATATCAAGGTACGAAAGAGATGAATGAAAGTTTCTTGCATGGTTTTGTCAGAGTGTTTTTATAGCTGCCACAAACAGTGATGGACTTGGCAGCCTAGAGATCAGAATGCTCTGTTTAATCACAGGCTAAGTATAGTCCATCAGAAAGACACATTTCTAGACATAGCCTCTGTATCATGTCTAAGCCTTGAGCTAGAGTACGTCTTCTGTAAGTGAAAAAACAGTCGGTCCTTGGCCTTGTCTCTGAAACTGCTGAAAAGAAGCATTCAGAGCATTGAGTTTCATGACATGCTAGTATCTATTCCAAGGTGGACTGAGTTCCCTTTCACTATTTGGGAATTTCTTTCTCTAAGATACTGAGAAAATCCAGTTTGGTAATTGTACATCTCTGTGTATCAAGTTGTTACTTATCTCTTCTAGCTGTGTGTTTTCTAGACAATCTGAAGCTCCTTAATGTTTGTGTTTTGTGTTTTGTTTTTGTTTTGTTTTTTTTTGTAAGTAAACTCTTAAAATCTGATGATTTAAAACTAGAGAACTAAAACAACAAACCTCATTCCTATTTATAGGAAGTTGAGATGTTTTATTTGAAAACAAAGCAAAACTAAAGCAATGCAGAGGCTACTGTAACGTTCTAGTCCTAAAGAAAAATACTGGGCATAATTAGTGGGTTCATGACTTATAATTCCTTTCTATCTTTTCACTTTGTAATAGAAAGACAATGGTCTATTTTTTGTTTTTTTTTCCTTTTCACAGAGATGTGCCTGTGGGATATTAATAATTTTTTTCTTGAAGATCAAATGTAATCAAAATGTGTTTGATTCAGAAGAAGTGCGGGCTATTAAAATTGTTAAAAACTATTTGACAATTTTGTGTGTATTTTTTTGTATTTTTCAGTTTTCAGGACATGCCACTTTGCAAATCGCCAATGAACCAGTTTTGCCGTTTAATGCCCTCGACATCGCTCTGGAAGTTCAGAACAGTCTGAGAGGTAATTCTTCTTAGAGGAATGTTAGAGAAAAAAGGCGTCATCCAGTCCCTGATACAGATTTTCCATTTCCACTTGAATTATAGCCTGTGATTTTACTAGTTAAATAGTATCATTATATAATACTTTCTGTTGGTAAATAAAGCTATAAATTGTTTATATTTCTTCTGATGTTACTGTGTCAGTTAAATAATAATTGTGTTAAAATCTCCTAATTGTCAAAGATAACCACTGTGACTGAACTCCTTGATTTTAATTCCCTTCAAGACTGCATTCAGTACATGCTAGAGAGGGCTTCTGATCCCATTGCTATTTGTCTCTGAAATTTTAGCTGTCATCTTCCTTGTTTGATTACTGCCACAGCTCCCCTTCTCAGTGGGTCATGCTAACTATTTTCTCAGCCATGACAAAGCACGATCATTTACCAGTGCATATCACCAAATTGTGGAACCATTGGAAGGGGTCTCTGGAAATCATTCAGTTCCTCCCCCTGCTAAAGCAGATTCCCTGGAAGCTCTGCATTTGAAGCTGAATGATGTTGGTGTGCTTCAGACAATGGGCTGGGGTTAGAAGTACAAAAAGTTTCTGGGCTTAAAGGAAGCAGAATTAATTGGTAGATGCAGATATAATTGACTGCTTGGCACTATTTTCTGAGTGTAGGACGAATGCTTTGGTATGAAATTTCTCCATCAAGATGGTGGATCCATTACTAATATTGTGGGTGAGATTTCCTGTTTTGACGTATAGGGAGGCAAAAGCTGTGATGTAAAGCTCTGTAGCTGACATAGTGTCAGTTGCCTGTTTCTTCTGATCAGTTAGGTCCTTTCTTCTCCTCAGAATGGATTTTTTACAGATGTTACAGCAGCTGAAATACTTGTGATGATAATAGCGTAGTGCTAGCAGGAGTTAAAAAATAATCTGTTTTTTGATAAGCTATTTCCAGGAAAGTCTGCATAACTTTCCACAGGCCTGGCTCAACTCATACATTTCAAAACATCCTTCTGTACTCCTGTCCTTAGAAAAATCAGTACAGAAACATCTCTCTGTCATTTATTTGATGACTTCACACTCATTGCCTACAGCTATCTACTAGTCTTCAGCTTGGGAACATTCTACCTGTTTGACCATATTTCCCTGATCATTTAGGATATTCTTCAGTATTGCTCACTCCATATACCTGTAATGTTCAGAAAGTTTCCTCTATTATTCCCACCCATTATTCTTGACTCCTAGTGTAACGAAAAAGGCAACGCTTATCTATAAGTATGACAGAAATACCTTTTTTTGCTATGATATACTTCAGTGTCCTTTTCAAGGATATTACATATCAATACTGGTAAGCCTTACATCAGAAAATGATGCAAAAATGCACTTTCCATGAAGAAAGCATTTGGTACTGAAATAGAAGGATGGGCATCTATTCTGTATCAGTACTCCATATTTGGTTCAGCAGTTCTGCGCAAAACCATTGATAATTTCCTGTGTGTTGATGTGCATAATAAAATGTCACAACATGCCTTTTTAATGTCTCTTTGAAAAGAGACTTGTAGTAGAAACGGCAGATTAGTTTGCTTGGGCAGCAGCAGTCATGGTAGGAAAATCAAAGCTGATGGCAACATATTTGTTGCACTGAGAATGTCCTTGGATTTATGTTTCTGCCCCCTTTAGCATAATTTCTACAAAGCTTTCAGATTTTCTACTGCCAGATCTGATCATCCAATTTGGCACAGCATGAAAAATCTTTCTCGTTAATGCACCACAGTATAGCCAATCCTGAATGTTCAATCTAATCAAAACCTGAAGCAATTTCCCCTCTTACGTGCAAACACATGTTCACGTGCATGGAGTGTGTCATGCCTTGCGTGATGTTCTATCTGTTCCTATTCTTCCTAGGCAAGCACATTGGTCCTAGGGGGCACAAACACAATTTTAAAATGTTAAATCACTCTCACTGCTTTTCATTAGAGCAGGTGCTTTCACAAGGAAAGGTTACTATGCTCAGAATCTGTAAAATAACAATAGTTATATTATATATATAATATATATATTTGATGTAACCTATTACTGAATAAAATCCAGTTACATTTAGCAAGTGCAATAAAGCTCAGCAGTATAATTCACTGATTGAGAACATAATTTATATTCTTGAGTTGCTTTCCTTTGCTTGCAATTTTATTTATTTAAGAACTAAACACCTACCTCAGATGATTCATCATGATTCATACTGGAGAGATAAGGACAAAGAATACAAATATAATGTCATTGTTTTCTCTTGAGAGAAGAAATGCTTCCATTTTCTTCTTTTATCTGTAGAATCATCACAGAGTGTTTTAAGTTGTTATTAGTTAGTTTATTTGGAAATCATTTGCCCTTCCAATCCCAGCTTTTCAACTTTAGCAAAGCATAAATCAGAGTTTCCTTTGGTATTGAAGTCTAGTGTGTTGCGATATAAACCCCTAATGCCCGTAATGCAGTGTCTGTAGTTCTTTCTGACCACAAACTGAAGTGTTTGTTTTATAATGCTTTCTGGTTTAAAGTGTGATGTGATCTGTGCTTTTCACTGAAACTGAAGGAAATGTAGCTGGTTTAGGGACAAAATGAATACTATGGAGAAGCAGTATGAGCATTTATTGCGTTTTCTTTGTTTGGAATGTGGTCTGAATGGATTAATTTCCAAATACGGAATGATGTATTTTGCCTTTATCTATCCCTCCCTGTTGAAGACATAGCTAGTGTTTACAATCATTTATATCATATTCAGAATAATATTATAAATATTAGAGTATAGAGTATAAACGTAGAGTATATTAGAGTATGAAGTGCTCGGTCAAAACCAAAGCATTACTTTTAACAATGGATTTAAACCTTTCCATAATGATGCAAGTCTGAAGGTGAGGTATGCAGTGCCTGCAAGGTCTTCAGCTGTGCAGGAGATTTGCCTATGATTTGAAAACTGAGGATACAGATATTTTGCAAAATATTCCAACACAAATTTCATATGCTTGGAGAATAGTTTTTTGGGGTATTGGCCTAATTTATATTCCTCCAGACTCAATGAGAAGGGTACCAAACCTGTACATGAAAAGTGTTGTTAAGCCACGGATTTTGAAATGTTGAAAGAAATTTAATGAAACTCTATAAATTATATTCTTTTATATAGCCGTCAATATGGAATGTAAGCACAAGCCCCTCTTTCGTACTTGAGAGCAGTAGCATCCAGTGGCATGGAATGAATATGGTCTCAGAAGGCAACTTTACTGATACTGACAGTTAAACATTGCTTCCTTCATGGCTGGTTTTTGAGTGGTAGGTTACAAACTCATAGTTTGAGATCTTAGAATATCACAGTCCATATCATCCTCTTTGAAAAGCAGATCAGAGCATATGGACAATGATCTGTGGCTTTCCTTGGACTGTTACATAATTCTTAAGAGGGAAAGGAGGCTCGGGATCTAACTCAATTGTTATTTTTAATTTATGAGCAAGAGTTCTAAATGATGTTAACAGAAACACTGGCAACTGTCTTTCTTCGTAGTGTTCCTAGATGAAGAAGTAGATGCTTCTCAATTGCTTGCAGTGGCATCACGCCTGAGAGACACTGCAGAATTGTTCCAATCAGATGAGATGCGCCCAGCTAATGACCCTAGGGAGAGAGCTCCCATCAGAGTCAGGATGCTCAACGATGTGCTGCAAAGCCTGGAGAAAAGCTTCCTGGTTCAGCAAGCTCCTCCAGGACTTTACAGGTAGGATGTTTTACATGTTCCTTGTTTGACCTAAAATGCTAATCTTACCCTGCTTGTTTTTCAGAACTGTCATTCCCTTCTAAAAGAAATTGCAATGAGTATCCAAGATTCAGGTTTTTTTATCTCATATTTTCTGCAGAAAACATAAATTCATTATGTTGCAAGAGGTCATTAGAATGCAACACAGTAGCATTTCAGTCATGACATCGCTGCTAACAAGATGTACTTGTGATGGCAACTCAGGCAGCGTGACAGATACTTGTATTAGTTGGTACAGTAAGCTTTTAAAAATGGAAAATATTTTGAAGTCTTATAGTGCTTTACAATCTCCACTTATATTTTATTTAAAACTTGTGTAGTTCATTGAAGATTCAGAATTATACAAGATCCTGTGCAGCATTATTTAACATATTTAATTACATAGCCCTTGTCTGATTTTCAACCAATTGGAGACAACACGCCAGAGTGAGTGATAGAGCCTTAGTCACCATTCATAGCATCCCATCTCTTGTTAGATTTTTTTCTCTAACATGTATTCAGCTGCACTAGTCGAGTTGATCTTAAAATATCATCATCATTCTATCTTATGCTTGTTACTTTTTAAGAAGGTCTGCAGATCTGTGTCACTGACCCACAGATTCCTTGGCCCCATGTATATGTTTTGCATAGCCTAGGCTATAGAACAAAGGCACATAGGGTAGATTTAAAGGATCTGCAGCAATGACTCATACATTCTTTCTATTGGGGGTATCACCTGGCAGAACTGTCCCTAAAGCCATACCCAGGTTTGATTTTAGAGTGAAATGATTGGCATACCCAAAAAAGAGCTCTGTAATCAACTAGCATACATATACATACAGGGGACAGACCAGAGGAACCATTACACGGAAGGAATTGAGGGATCTGTGTTATGTGAGAATACAAATGTACTTACAGACAGAGCTAACTGAGGTAATAAAACAATACTTTGTTGCATCTGATGGGAAAAATTGTCAAATACCTTGTTTAAATTGGTGTAAGTGACTGTTTCAAGTGGGCACAAGCTAGACAGATGTTAGAAGCAGACTTTGGGGGAAAAGCAAAAAGATACGGCATCAGGAGGAAGAGATTCTACCAAGCATTAAGAATGGCATAAAACAAATGCAGTCGTCTTTTAACAATACCAAAATGGAAAGACAAGGTAGTTATGGTGAACTCTGCAATGTCAGTGAATAAGATCCTCAGAGCTATAATAAAGAAAATATAATAATGATGTTTGGGGAGGAACTAGTTTACTTAATTTCTGCCATGACTGCATTCGTAATATGAAGAAATACAGTGAAATAGTTACTGAACAAAGAATAATATTCCAGGTTTAGCACTGGTGTCTTTCTTGTTTGAACTGGTTTGATGTAGCAGAGAAACTATACAAATTCTGAATATAACATCCATGTTGCAACACAGCAATAGATCACTGAATCTGTCCCTGTGTATGAATTTATCCTGATTTTTAAAAAAAGAAAAAAGTATACCAAAACTTAGGATTCCAATGAGAGGAATTTCTGAGGTCTTATAATGTTTAAATTCTTGCAGTGCTTGCAGTATTAATGCTTGTTATTCAGCAAGACGTAATTGCTAGATATACAGGTATAAAGTAAATTAAGTTTTTCACCTTCCTGCTCACAGCAGCCCTTAGCACAGAGTGCAGTACTTACACTGGCAAAGTAGATGTGGTGGAGGTGAAAGTTTCCTCTCCTGATTTCATTAAATGTGATACAAGATTTAATAGCAGATGATAAGGTTACTTCAGAGTCTGTGGGCAAGCATTGCCTGTGGCTTTAATCTGAACTATTTGACTTAACCTTATATGTAGTACATTAAGTAATATATACCTTATGTACCATCATTTTGATACTTTAAAAATAAATTTAAAAAAGCATTATTTGTACTGTTAAAAAGGTATATGATCATAGTGTAGGCTTAAATTTAATGCAAACAGAATCAGGGGCAGTGGTAGACTTCTGAATTCCTTTCCTGATCTCCAAAATCATTGGTATACTTTCTTTTGAGAAAAAAAATAATAAAAAAAAAAAATCTAACAGTATGTCTGTATTTGGCTTATTTTTCCCTGTTTAGAGTGAAAGTCCATCTACTAATTGATGCAGTCATACAAAAGTGTTTTGTATTATGAAGCTATTATTGAATAGTATCACACATACACTAGGAATATTTGGGGAAAAAATGTACTTTTTTGCTTTTATAGCTTCATACTTTACTTTTTGTAATTTGGTAAAGAAAACAAAATAAAAAATCAGTCTCATAGCCAGGACCTCATATGCCATGTTTCATGCCAGTGGGAAAATGGATGGGCAAGTTATAAAGCCCTGAAATAGGGGTTTATAATGGAGATGCTGGCAGCCCTTTAACTATAGCAGCACAAGCACTGCAGCAATAAATACTATGCTTCATCTGTAAACAGAAATTTAGGATGCAGTTTGCAGCCTTGACCTTCAGGCTCCAACTGTGTTTAGATCATTAAGATTCCATAAATACTGTAATTTATAGCGTTCTGAAGGAAGAATGTGTGTGCACAGTAAAGTACGTATTCTTCATGAAAAAATGATTGCTTCCTGTATACCCATTTGGACTCATATTCTCAACCTCAATCAAAGTACTTGACAAATTTGCTGAAGTTTAGGCATCATTTTTAGGCTTGTGTTTGTCCTAATTCACAACTCTCTGGATCTATGCTGTTTGGCTGTTTTAGAAGTTGAACAAAAAAAAGTGGATTTTTGCTTTATAACAGTAGATGTGTTGAAACCTACTTGTGCCTGTCAACTAGAGGGAGCTAATACATCTTTCTCATATCTTCTTTGTATTTTGTTCTCTCACTGCCATAGCTGTGGTCGCTTCTTGCTGTATATATGTACCATGTATACTGTGTTTGTGTAGAATTCCTCATTCCCATCACTGTCATACAGTAATATTTGATGCATTATTCATCTATAATGAGCAGTAATATTATTATGGTTACTAGCATAATTCAAATCATGGATAATTATATTAGGATGCTCTGACTAAATTTAAGTAACGAGGACTGACATCACCAGGTCGTTTGGTATAATGCAAGTGTAAATGATTTTCCTTTTCTAGCTGAACTTCATGAAAATTTGACTGTACTGTACTCTTCCCATGGTATTCTGTTTCCATTCAAGAGGGAAGTATGCAACTGCAGCTTTCATCAAAATATTTTAGTCTTATCAACAAATTTTGGCAGAATTAGAAATAATTTTTAAAAATGTGTTGAGGAAGGGTACTTCAGTCATAAATAAGTACAGATTGAAGCAAAGACCTGGGGCAATTTCGTGGGAATGAAAGCAGCTTAGCTTGTCTGATATTGTCATTAGGAGATGTTTTCTCTTTGTCTCTTTCATGAACATCTTTGTCTGTTGTGCGTCACCAAATCAACTCTTACATTCTGAAAGTCTTGTGCCATGTTTTTGCATCTCTCTATGAACACCAAAAGCACTGATACTAGCAATACCACAGTAACAGAATAGCACGGATGCTTTTAGCAACGCACAGAAAGGTAATCTGCATTGTAGGTAATTTCATGCCACTCCAGTATTTATTGTGCAGTAAAGCAAAACAAACTACTGCAGTTTTTCTGTTTCTTACTCTATGAATTTTACATTCCTATGCTTCACTTCCAGTCTTCTAGAAACTCATACCATAGTTACTTTTTTATTCACTTGTTTTAGTTTTGCCATTGATTATCTGCAGCGTGGTCCTCTTTTCCTTTCATTTCCTCCTGCTCATTTGCATTTTCTGACCACTTGTTTGGTTCCTTTCTCTCAAACAGACATTTGACAAAATGTACTTTTTGTACTAAAAAATTCTTACTTCTTTTTTTACCTTCTTCCTTGAAACTCTGCAGTATTTGTGCAGTCAAATCAGTTTTTCTGTTTAAGTTAGAGATGATGAGTTCATATATTAAGCATAGAAAAAGTTAAACTTAGCTTCACAAAGAGTTGCTGCTTTTAACTGACGGCAACTAGTGACTGTGGGGTGCAGCATGGATAGAGAGGAAATAAAGTATTTTATTCATAACTTTGGGAAGGATCCTGACCTGTCCCTTCCTAGCCCCTGTGATTTAATGGTGATGGAGCTGTGGTAATTGGTTCACTGGGTCAAATAGAATCTCTAATTTCTTCCACTGGGATACCAACTCCTTAACTTTCATCTGTGTGTGGAGCAATGCATTTATCCTAGCATAGATCAGTACTGGTTACTTATTTGATAGTGCTCTTAAAAATTCCTGCTGAGGTTATGATTTTTCTCATGACTGATAGTCATGCTGAATTATGCCCTTTCTTAATGCTGAGAAGGCAGAATAAAGTCAGTATAATGCATACTCAAAACACCTGATCTGAGTGGCAATTTAAATGGTTTCTCCATAAGAATCAAGCGTGTGCACAATGACCACAATCAACGACTATATTTATTGTCTTGTATGTTTTACTATTTTATGACCATTTGCTGCATAAAGTAATACTGAATTAGACATCTTCAGAGATGTAATTATGATTGACTTTAAAGCTCATGTAAACAGAGAACAAGAAAATATTTTCATTGTACCTGCAAAAGTGGAAAACCACTATGATTAGAGATTATATCATGGCTGAAAACCAGCTTTCTCATTTCCCTGAAATGAATGGCAGACTTGTGTGTATATACCATTATTTATAGCTTCTTGTGAATTTTCTTCCATTTTTTCAACTAGATCAATTTTCACACTTCTAGAACTGCAGTTTGCATTGGACCCATTATATTTCTGAAACAGTTTGTATTATATGTGACATAATAGAGTGTTGGTGGCCATGAAAACAAAACTTCATCCAAGACATAGTATTTGTCATGCTACCCTCAAAAGTGCATAAACTTCACCTTGTAATAAATCTGTGTCTTTTTGTTATAATTATATCTACTTGGATGCACGACCTTATTAGATTTTTAGCCCAATTCACACTGTTTTTTCTGCTGCCTGCAGAAATCCTCTCACAGAAGGCTTTTCAGGGAGATCCGTGCAGATGTATCATACCAATTGCAAGCAAGTTGTCTCATTACAATACAGTTTCCATTTAGTTTCCACTGTTACCAAATAGACCAAGAATATTTGATTAGAGCAAAATAGGCCATGAATTCATGAAGTTGTATAACAAATATTAGATTTAGATTTTATTACGTTCAATGGCAACTCAATATTTAAACATTATTTTATTCTTAGGAATGATTCTTAGGCATCAGTAACATTTCTTAGTTCCAAGAAGTATATGGTTCTACAGTTTGGTCATGACAGATAAGAACCACAAGGGTACGTGTGAAATATTAGTCTGGAATGTTTCTTAAATGTAGTATAAAAATAAGCAGAATTCATTGGGGAAGTAGTTAATATGTAATAGTCCCTCCCAAAGGGTATTAACTAGGCCACAGCACTTAGAAATTCAGTGGTGAGATCTTTAATGGGAAAATTATCTTAATGGTGATTTTGAAACTGTAAATATTGTGTATATATGCTGTGGAATGTAATAGAATATAACTTTGGTCATTACTTTAAAGGACACTTTATGGTATCGTTAATTATTTATCTAATAATAACTCTTACCATAAAGACCTTTCTGATTTTGACAATAGTCTCACAGGCTTTATGGTATGGCTGCTTAAGATGATAAAGCTAGTCAGGATGAGAATGAGAGCTGGAAATTGAGGTCAGATCAGTTTAACGCCACAAGCATTGGACACTACTTCTTGCAGCTTTGTTTATAAATGCTATTCCTCCATAGGAATCGGATGTTTTACACAGCTTCTGTATAAATATCTACGAAGCCTTCAGATCATCAGCTGCAAGCTATTTGGAAATAATTTTATTAATTCACTTCCCTCAAGTTCTTAGAAATAGTAGCACATCTGCTTTGAATTTGAATATTACAGATTAAGACATCCTTAAAAGAAAAAATAGTTTCTTCCAAATTATTCAGCGTATGTTTCCTTCATTTAAAAATCAAGGGTAGCTTAAATCAAGGAACAACATGCTTATATTTGTTACCAACAGCTGCATTATTTGAAATTTAGTGAAGTGCATCTCCAACCAGTTCTTGCCAGTAAATAACTCCTTAAACTACAGTTTAATACAGTTTAATGCATACCTCACTGTGAGGTATAAATATGCAGGTCCTTGTTCTAAGAAATTACAGAAAAAATATTGAACGATTTTTTACGTGTATGTGGAGTTGCATATAAAGGATGGATATTTTATGGCAGAAAAATCTAATAGTGTTTGTGTGGCTTTTTCAGATATTTCTAGACTGACTCAATTTCTGTAAAACCCTAGAGAAAATCATGCCTGATTAATTAAAGGAATACTCTTTAGCTGTGATAAATAATGGCTTGCAACTTCTGAAGTACAGTTGCATCCTAATGCTTCTTTATCTTTCCATTTCAATTCTGTGAAATTGTTCTGAACTGCTGAATTTGTAGAAATGGTTCTTCTACTGACAGATATTATTTACTCTAACATAAGTAATAAATAACTTAGGGAAACTGAGCAGATTTTCAAGAGTGGGAAAACTGAGTGAAAGATAAAGTTGATGCTCAGCCCTTGGAGTAAGGCTTATTAGTCCACTGAAGGTTCTGACAAGGATCTGAGTCTTGCAGGTTGCAACAGGATGAAATTTAAGCTAGATTGCATTAAGCTTTAGCAATCATTCAGTAAGAGATGATGTTTTATAACAATATATCCATTACCTTTAAAAAAGTGTTGTAATCAAGGATAACTGTAGGAAAATAAAAAATAACCAGCTATCATTACAGTTTGCCTTCTTTTTTTTTTTCCTTTGTTTATTTGGCAAGCAATCAATCCAAAGTCTCGAGATGCTGCAAAGAGCTGCCAAAATCAGGATTTTGTTTTTCAACACAGCCTGTAATAATCTGACCTCTCAGAAACGGATTCAGAATTTGAATAATTATCTCCTTACAGTCCCGCATCCCATCAGGATTTTATTAAATGTATACTGACCAGATCCCCTTTGCCATAATTGCCTCGATTAGTGGTGTCCATCCAGTCTCTTAACGCAAGATAAATTTCTATCTGGCAGGGATAGAGTGTTTCTGGTTTGCTGTTGTTACATGACGATGCCTTTGAAATGCCTTTCCTTTGATTAGTGTCCAGTCTGATGCCCAGATTACCTATGGTTTATTGGCTGCTGATACTATGAAAATACATATCCTTCTGGCAGATACTCGACTTTGAGAGTATATGATTTCAATATATCTTTCTGTAAGATATACCTATAAAAAAATGTAAGCCTTATAAATGAGAGCACTAAAAGAAGGTAATTAAAGGCCCTTAAGAAAGGATAGGCTGTGTAGCAAACAAAAATTATTGACAAATTACAAATAATGAATCCTTAAATATGACATGCTGAGTTTTTAGAGACTGAGGACAGTGAAGGAATACACTGACATTTACTGCTGTGTTTCCTTAAAAGGTTGACTGTCACATCCCCATCTACTCTGGTCATGTGCATGCTGTTGAGTACTAATAATTTAATAATTTCTTTCCAAAATGTCAAACTTTAACTCTTTGATCTATATTTACACATAGAAGCATCTTTGTGTAAATATACCTGAATAACTCAACATATATGTTGTACATCACCTACATGCAAACCTTTATTGTAAGCTGAACAATCCTTTTTCACATCGAGATTAATGTTGTAAGCTGGTTTAGTCTTTACTGGCCAATTGTTCTAATATAATTTCCAAATTACTTTGAGTTGTGTTAAAGTCATTATATTATTTAGTGTTATCATTCAAGAATTTTTCAAATTCATTTTACTTTAGTAAGGGTGACATTACATCCCTATTTGTGACAACAAATACCAGCACTATTTCAATCAATAGTGTATGTTCCTAGGCCTGCAAAGGTCTCATAAAAGTTAGTAGATAAGGTTCATTGAGAATCCATTTTATAAGCTTCTTTGCTTTAGTTTACTGTGGCTGATTCATTTGTATGGAGACATTTTACCTCTTTAAATGACCTGAAGTTATTAATAAGGTTTCCTACTTCAGTGTTATACTTTCCAGGTCACTGTGATGTGTCGTTGAAACAAGCCCATTAAGATGAGTGATGTGTGTTGTAATTTTATTAGTGTCATCAGTAAGATACTGCACTTTTCTGTTTTCTTATTTTGCGTGGGTCAGGCTGACTGAGAATTACATGTATAGGATCAAAAGAGTTGAAGATGAGGGTAGATACGTAAGCAAATAGGCTAAAGGCTGGAATCATTGTTTTAAAGATGTAGGCTACAAAACTAATTTGTATTAAAGAGTATTTAAGTAATTGCATGGTATAAATGAAAGTGTCTTGGGATCGTTATGCATGTTGTGGTCACACAACACCTTCTGCCGAAGTAGTAGCTGAGTTTTAGTTTTTATGTAATTTTTTTAATGAAAACACTTTTCTGGCTTCTACAGGCCAGACTACCTGTGGTTTTTTTTTATCCCGTTTGATGAAGTCTGCACAGAGATAAAAAATAGAATTATAGAAGTTGATTCTCACGTACATGTGTAAAGGCAGAAATCATTTAATACAACAATAAGGGCGATTTAGTTGTCAAGAAAAGATAAATAATTGGAAAATATGAGATCCTTTTGATAGTCTCTTGTAGAAAATCTGAAGAAAACAGGTATTGTATAATGTTACTTATTATTATAAAGTATTTACATACATAAAAAATAGATTATATCATGCTATGCAATCTGCTATACTTAGGTCATATTACTGTTGCAACAGTTAAGATATTCTTTTAAACTATGATAACAGACTGTTTGTCTCATTCATTCATCGAATTACTCCGTTTTTCTCATTGGATGCTGATTTGCACTGTAATCAGGTGAGATGGGTTGTGAATGTTTGTCTTTTGCAGTGGACCACCTGCCATTGGAATCCCAGCAGTAGAATTAAAGTGTTTCAACATCCTTTAATTTCAACATAAATCATCTTTTTTTTTTTTTTTAACTTATGTGCCTTGTTTGCCTCACATTTGAAGATATGAAAGTAAAAGACCAGTTTCTATTCACCTCAAATATTTTCTTTGCAGTTCCCAAAGTTCCAGCCTTCAAATCATCCTCTTTAGAGTCTGATTCCTAGAAGTCTTGTAAGTGTTGTTCTGCTAGTGGTTTGTTGGCCTATGATGTTTTCATTAGTTGACATTACAGCCTACCAAGGAATAGAGAGATATAGATCAAGATGCCAGTGTTCTAAGTATTGGGAGCAGAGTCCTACCTGAAACCCGCCCAGCTACCAGTCACCAGCTAGGACTCGCTGAAACCTCCTGAGAGTAGAAAGTAATGTAAATAAAGATTGTCTCTACCACTGCCATTGCTGTTCAAGGGCATTGAGGGGCTGTGAACAGGCTTCTGTCTGTCTGTGAACTGTGGATATGACAGAGGAGAGTTCTTCAAAAGCCTGACTTTGCATGCACTGATCTCAGCAGGAGTCCCTGAATTGATTTCAGAGGGAGCAAAATCAATCCCCACTTTGAAAACTATAGTATTTTCCACAGCACAGCCTATCCTTAAAAACCAACCAAGAATATTTATAGTTCTCAGCATAAACACTTTTCATTTACGTATCACAGAGAAGCTTTAAGGACAATCCGTAATATAACTTTCAGTCTTTGAAAAACATTGCCTTTCACTCAAAGCACCTTTTCAGTCTGAAAAACATGGCAGAAGATTGTAGCTGTTCTGTGGCGTCATCACCATTCTTCCTTGTAGACTGGCAATTAAATGACTTATAGTAATAAGATGCAGTTTTGTGGTCATCTGTCTTGTAGGTGGTTAGCAGTTTTATTACTAATTTGGAGTTACCATTGGACCTGTCCTGTCATGCAATTAGGTTACTAATGGATTATCTAAATTGTCCTGATTTATTTCTGGTTTCATTCAGAGAAACAACTTCTCTGCTGCCCTGAACCCCTGCCTTGTGGTTAAGGATAAGGTGATGAGGCACCGGAGTACTTGTAGCTTTCCTGTTACAAATTTCACTCACTTCTGTTTACAATCAAAGGAGCCCCTGAGTGGAGATTTATGATATTTACATGTTCCTTTAATTAGGATAATGATCACACCTGCTTTTATATAATATTTATAGCCTGTTTCAAAGTGTCTCACTGAAATCAATGACTAGCTTTGTATAATGAGCCTTCAGCACATCATACAGGTAATCTTCCAAGGATTTGGGCAACACCTTTCCATGTATTTTCAAATGAACCATTAGAGAAGTCTTGCAGATGATATTATAGGGAAAAAAAAAAAAAAAGAAAGAAAAAAAAAACAGATTTTGTCTCGTGGGATTTACCTGTGTATCCCAATTATTTCTTTCCTCAAGTATGTGACGGATTGTTCTTGTTCTGATGCCACAAAGGATGATCTAATGGTGCTGGCTGGAGACAACGAGAGTTTTACCATTTTTTTCAGTACAGCTGCAATTTCACCTCTGAAATATGAAATAAATAACAGGAGCAGATAGGAAAAAAAGTTCCATGCCTACAGTCAAAAGTAATGACTAAACTTATTTTTAGAGAAGACTAAGTGGAGTCCAGCTGAGACATGAAATTCTTTGTGAGGGTTGTGATGGGCATAAGCTCAAGATATTGATGAAATTTTCAAAGGCCAAAGAGGAATTTGAGATTTCTTTCACAGACTTTGTGAATGTTTCATCATATTTACACATAGATCAATGGACTGATGCAGTTTACAAAGCCTAATAAATATGCAATTGTCTTTCAGTCTGCCATGGGTCAGCTTTAGTACGTAGCATGTACCATCTGTAACATGTGACTGATACTTGCAGGGATTCTTGATGATTTCTGACAATTGTTTTGAGCAAAAAGTTTACATTCTCCATTGTTCTCTTTTAGAAATATTCTTTACAGGCTAGATGAAAGGACAAGCCAGTTCTCAGTACTGCTAGAGGCACTGGAGCACTGCAAACTACATCAGTCAAATGAGACCATTCAAGCAGCCTTGTCAGAGGTGCTGAACAGCATCAGTTCAGCTCAGGTTTACTTCAAAGCAGGACTTGATGTTTTTGAGACTACCTTAGCTGGAAAGAAATGAGAGAATTCTCTGCATTCCAAGACATTTGTTTACAACTCACTAAACAAAAGTTCGACTTGGACCAGAATTTCTCTGAGGATAAAACCTTTCTCAACTTTTCTTTCAGTTGGCGCTTAAATGTAATGCGATGTGTGTTTTTATAAACAGAAGACAGTCTTTTGCACTGTTTACAGTATATCTCAACTGTCTGTTTCTGAATGTATAAAACAAGGGGAGGGAATAACAGTGATTTTTGGAAGGACGTCTGCTGTATTTTTATATGTAAAGTATATTTTTATGACTAAAGAGCTCAATCTTGCAAAGTACCACGCATGTTCTGTGATACACTGAAGACCTGGTTCTGAGACACCCCAGAAGAATGCCCAGGTGAGCTTTCCTATTCTGTCAGAGGAATGACTTAAGTATACTGTTGTGTTTCTTAACTTCTCCAGCAAACTCAACAACTTCTTTACTCCTCTCAGAGTAAGTAATTGAAGGATGTGGCATTTCCTGGGGTATGCAGCATGGAAGTTAATCTGGAAATGCTCCACACTTGCTTATCAGTGTAATCCAACATCTTTGCTCCTGTGGAACAATAAATACCTCAATTCTGAGAACACAGATAAACTTTGATTATCCCATCTCTGAATGAAACAGAATTGTTTACTAATTCTCAGAGAGAGAATTTATGTGATGATTCCAAATAATTTGAAAAGCTTGCATTAGTAGTTAAATGTATGCAGAAATATTTTGAATCTTTATATTCAATAAAAGAGCTGCTTAGTCCAAGGTCTACAGGCCTTGTAAGCTTTTATGTTGCTCATCAAGGTCTCCCTAAATTTTCAGGGAACAGTAAATGAAAATAAATGAACTTCTGGGAACATTTTAGATCTTCCACCACTTGGCCATTCTTGCTATTCCATGCTGAATCAGTACTGCCCAGCATATATAGGACCTGGATTGTTGTCAGAAAGAAAAAAAAAAAAAATCATTCTCTGCCACAGAACCAGGAATTCACCTCTGAAGTCAAGCAGATGCTGTAATCTGTTCAATCTTTTAGCTTGAACTAATCTGAATGAAAGGATGAGGGGGTTCGGTGTCCTAAACCTCTAAGGGGATGACATTCCCTTAAGAATTGCAAGTCTTAATAATATAAACGCTTCAGGTTGTTAAACCCTATTGGGTTTAGAATTTTACAATTTCAAATGATTCTGGGAAGAGCTTAAAAATTTTAATTTTATATAGATTCTTAGAATTAAAGTATAATTTATTTGTTGGAAACATTAAATGTATTGTTACCCAATTTCCCATGGAAACATTAGAAGAACATTTCAAGTATCTATGTGAATGTAAAGAAACGCCTTCAGGAAAATTTCAAAGTGCACAATTTGATGAAAGTATGAAAGCTTATGAAAATAACGCGTTTATAATGTATGTTCACATAGTGAAAAATGAGAGTTGTTTACAGATCTGTGTTTCTGTTTTCCCAAAGATGTTGGCAAATGGGCCTCTGTTAGCAGCATCCTAGGGTAAGGTACATACACTTGTGTTGTTTCTACATTTCTTTGCAAGTTACTGAAACGTTGTTAAAAGCATACCTGTTCTGAGCAGAGGTGGGGCTATGCAGTTGTACAGCCACAACTGAAATGAGAATATTTTCAGCAACAGTCAGTATACTTGAACTTAGGTATTATCTCCTCATTTTACTTGGCATCTGATAAGCAAGAGTTTATGATTATTCTTTTGCTAATGCGTTTACTGCAAAGAGCGTTTGACCTCTGAAGAGTAACGTTTATTATGATGTTCCAAGGCTTGTCTATCCTTTTGTTTAGAAATTTTAATTACAGCAATATTTGAATGGTTGGAGTAGCTACATCTGACTTGCATGTTTATTTTGTGGTAGTGTTTGGGGATGTATTACATGCACCAAAATTGAACTATGTTTTCTAATAGAGGCAACTCTTCTAACAGTGTGCTTAGTAACATTTTCTTTACAGTGGTGACTCGTTGTGGAGTCATCTGTGGTCTTAAATGATATAGAGTCAGGTGCCAATAAGAAACCAAAAATGGAGATTATCACTTCCTTTAACTCTGCCAGGTGAATTTAATAACTGCTTCCTGTCTAGCCCAACAAGGCTTCCTCTAGTGTATCCTGAAGCATACTCATGCAAAATCAGTGAAATCTGTTGGGAAGAGTATCTCTCATGTATGATTTCTCAACCATGTAATTCTTCACTAAAACATTTATTTTGTTTTCTCACTAATGTTCTTCTATAACAACTTTAGAAATAGCAGACTTCAATGTGCTCCGCCACATGAGGCACTGCTACTATAAATACCTGTCCATTCTAGAGACAATCACATGTTCTTGTTATAGAGATGAATCAGATGAACTACTCAAGGACTAAAATGCATTGATGTCAATGCAATCTCACACTGCTAGATCTTGAGGCTTTTATTTCAAATGTTCAGATTACATGCGAGTGCTCAGTGATAATATTTGCATCAATATAATTTTGAAAAAGGCATTTTTGAGCCATATCCTCCCACTGATTTTTAAATCCTACTTTTTTACTTCAAAGCATTTATTGCAAGCTAAGATCCTAAGTATCTGGATTATTTCTAACAGAATTTTCCTGCTGTGGAATATCAGTTAAGAGAAGATTTTAGTGAATCATAGTAGCTTACCCAGACTGGATTCACTCCTGTATTGTTTTGAAATGAATTGAATGCCTTTAAAGGCTACAGAATGTTTGCAAATTGCCTGAATGATAGTGAAAATCTGTTACTTTTCCAAAAGCATCAACTGCTGGAGACAGTATAACAAATGAATTGATTGCTAGGTAATCTAAAGTCATACTCTCAGAGACCAGAAAATCCTTGCAACTTGCAACGTTTGTATGTTAAGATAGT
Organism: Meleagris gallopavo; assembly: GCF_905368555.1. Taxonomy (NCBI): domain Eukaryota; kingdom Metazoa; phylum Chordata; class Aves; order Galliformes; family Phasianidae; genus Meleagris; species Meleagris gallopavo. Next base: position 17,730,071 of record NC_139414.1, on the reverse strand, counting down.
TGATAATAAAAGTCTAATAAGATTTTATTAGTGCATATTTTAGCGAGTACATAAAGAAACTAAAGTATAATCAACTCAGATGAATAATAAGTACATGGGAGCTGAATTTTGAGTACTAACCTTAGAAAAGGCAGTGAATTGCTTTTATCATCCAGGAAAAACAAGGCTATTTTGATATACGCTGTCTGTGCAAATATGCAAACACACAAATATGCAAATGCATTGTATCTTGAAAACATTGTAGAAATACTGATTTACTTGCAGTGATATGATGCATCTGCATAAACACCAATGTAAATAATAACTATGTGCAAAAATTAGCTTGCACTGCTTCACTTACCTTTTAGAAAGTATTTCAGTCGGGAAGTATAAAAGGGTGCTCTTAGCTGACCTCAGTTCCTGAAGCAGTAGATAGGGAAAGGCTCAATCTCCCAGATATCACAGAAGGGATCTCTGATGGTCATCTAGTCTACATCTAGTCTCTTGCTCATGCAGTGTCACCTAGAGCTGCTTTCTCAGGAAGGGATTATGTCTAGTGCTCTTGGGAATATCTCCAAGTATGGAGATTCTGTCACTTTTCTGGACAGTGGGTTCCAGTGCATGGTCACCCTCATAATAAGAAAATGTTTTTTTCTTCCATAGTTATGGTTTCTCCAAATCTCTCCCAGTATTTCTTAGTTGTTAAATTATTAATAAGTTAATTAAACATACATTCAAAGAATAACCGTCATTTCAGTCAACTCTTGGCAAAGGAAAGTATATGAAGAAACTATATAAGGAAGGTATATAAGGAAATTTGTACTTCAAGACAAGGATTATTTTGAAGTTGTAGAGACTAGTTTTTTTATTCTCTGACATCTTCACAGTGCCTGGTTCCCAGTCACAGGGTTTCTGTACACATTAAGAGACTCGCTGAGAACCAAAGATGCATTAGAAAATGCAGGAAGAAAATGCAGAGAGCAAATGGGCAGCTGTACTCTATGAATGTGTCTATGTTAACCAAACTTCAGGAGCTCAGTGCAATTCTGTATTTTGTGTTATGTAGAACGACAGGCAAAGTAATTGCATGGGTCATTCTAGCTTTAAAAGCTATTAAATGCAACAAATGCAGTTAAATCTGGGTCTGCATTTTCAAGGGAGCAGTTAAAATGTTTCTCAAAAGCCTTATGTGGTAAGCTGTTATCTGTGTTACCCAGAAAGGGATACCTGTGACAAATGTTATGAACTCTATCTCAGGAAACGAGTATAGAGTGGAAGGTGTTCATTCCCTTTGGCTCTCCAGCATTTTATTGATATTCTGCCATTTTGAGAAAGGTGACCGATAGGAAACAAATCTCATATTAAGATGTGGGAGACCCAGATTTTGAGTGCAGTTAGCCTTATAAAGCATTGCAAATGCTCAGAACATAGGAAAGTGTCTTCTGATGGAGCTCTGAGTCCATAAAACTTGGGATAGAGATTCTAGTATGGCAAGTAGAGATTTCAGAAATAGAGAAAAAATAACTAGTAACTGTCTATTAAAGGTTGTTTTTATGGTAAATATGACTTGCCTATTAATACAGATATAGGATTGTATGTCAATCATTTCAGTTTTCCTATTATGTCAGATCCCTGATTTTTTTGCTGACTTTCCTGTATCAGTGAGGTATTTGTCCCTCTGTCCTTTGTCTCACCACATCTAGACCTGATTCTGTGTTGGAATCAGTTCAGCTTCTGTGCCCATTGTGCATGTGTTCAGTGGAAAGTTACAAAGAGTGGTAGAAGATTTGCTCACCTGGTTTAGTAAGTTTTGATTCTAATTCCTAATACAGCTTACTGTACTGAAAGTGCTGGAAAGCCAAAAGTCCTGGTAAAACCCAAATGGATAAATATAAGGAGATATCATCTGTTAAATTCAAAGTAGTGTCTATTGAGTATGCACAAACTGCAATTTTTCAGTTGTAACTCTTTGAATGGAAGTAGGCAAAAAAAAAATATCTTAGCTTCTGGATCATTTCTGCAGGAAATTTCCTCAGAAGTACCAATGTAGGCAGAAAGTAATCTTGAAAGTTTTGATATACATTTTTTAAAGTTGAATGAATATTAAAAAATGGTAGAGAATCTTAACCAGAGGTGGTACTAGCTCCTGGCAAAATAAAACAGGGTAGTCTGACAGCATGTGATTATTTTCTGGCCATGTGCACACCACCTTTCCTTAAATAATGGCTACATACAAAAGGTGTATGTTTAAATATATGAGAAAGAAAAGATGGTTAGAGCAGAAGCAAAACTTGGCTCCTTTATTTCAGTATTTTAAATGATTATGGATGGCAAAGACTCAAGCCATATGCACAAAAATGTACTTGAATTTGGACACTTTACCCAAGGAAGTGCCTAAAAATAATGAAGACTCATGGAGAAAGCAGATCAGTAACAAATTATTTACAAGTGTCTGAACTGGACTGTATATTTTCTAAAACAATGGTGCCATCAGACCCAACATTGTTTTTTCTTAATTTTAATCCCATTATCCCTTATCATGTCTACACACTCATCATAAGTGGAGAATATGTACACTTGTAGATTGAGATTTACTGGAAGTTTGTTTCCATTCAGTCATACTGGCATAGTCTGTTTCTTTCAGCAGGACTGACTTTAACATGACCACTTACTAGGGTTCGGTTCTTCATGAGTAAGGTCAGCAAGATTTGGCTACTATCTGTGGAATTTCCCCAAAGTTGTAATACCAGAATGTTGTTTTTAGTCTATTCTGATTGAATCTCTCAGTGTTGATTACTATATTAAGGAGAATCTGGGGAGTCTCTTGGTGGATTAAAATAAACCCTCAGGGCAGTATATAAATGTGTACATGCAAGTGATGTATTATAATTTAGCATTAACTGAATAGTTATTATAAATGTCAGTGTGGATTAATGTACACGTTCTCATATGAGCTTCACAGATTGGAATTAATACAAGGGCTTACAGTGAGAAATTTAATCAGAGTGTGGGTGTGGAACAACTTTTGCTACGAAAATGCAGTATATAGTTACTTGTCAGCCTAATCTGTTTTGTTAAAAAAGATTATTTGGTTTTGTTTAAGCTACTTATCTCTGATTTATTTTCCAAGACGCCTTTGAAAATGAAGTCTTGCTCTTTATTTTTCTTCTAAATGCCTGCTGTCTCTAGTGTTTATGGAAAGCTTCCATGTCTTAAGACAATGCAAGGTCTTCCTGTCTGATCACTTATGGATTATTTGATACAATTACAAGTGGTATTTTAAAGCATAGATCTTGAAAGAAAGTCATTTACTGAGCTGTGAATTTATGTGATACAACATGCTTGGGTGGCTGCTATTGCCACGTGGCGGTGGAAGTAGGCAATATTAGGCTCTCAGGCACTAAAGAGAACAAATATGGTTGTGTGATAATACTGCATTGACCTGCTAATTTTCCCTCATTTGAAATTGTTCTAGTTGGAGCACACTGGTGCTGCGGCACTGTAACACTCAGTTCTCTTAGCACCAGCTACAAACTCTTAATACAGGTGTTGTTCGAGTTATCAGTGTGCTCCCACAGTTTGTAATGGGACCCTTGTATCCCCAATCAGCTTTTATATGTAGCACAGTCCTGGTACTGATCTGAATGATTCTGAAGTAGGATGGATAAGTCTGGCCAAGGTCAGGATGCTGTTCCCCACTGTCCTTAAAAAGTTCAATAAGGTACTCTGCAAGTACTTCCAGGATTTTTGGAGTTTTCAGTCTGTGTACAGAAGATTCTGAAGAAATGTAGTGGAACACTGTTGTTTTTTTCATGTAATCTTATTTCCTGTTCTCAATAGCTTGTAATCAATGAATGCACTAGAGAAGTAAGGAGGTACTTAATATTTTATACTTAAAGCAGATAAGATGAATACAAATTCTCTTTGCTTTCCATTTGCAGTTTATGCAAGCCAATGTGCAGCATACCCTTATCACATATATTATGGTTTGGTATTCTGAAATAAATGGAAAATAAATATAATTCCATATCCAGCAGATATATAATGAATATATAATGAATTCAAGCAACACTTCATGTGGGAGTGTGTTAACTATTTGCATGCAGTGAGATATATGTTAGTGAAGATATTTTAAACAGATAGTCTGGAGGGTTTAGTACAGGTCTACCAAGTAATATTCTTCTGCCTAAGGCCAGATATTAGCATTGCATTCATACCTAGTTGTGTTTGCTCATTGCTGTACTTTTGAGGATTAATGCTCAAATGCTCTTATCAGTGATCGTGTTAGTCTCAGTATGAACTATTATTTTTATGTCGCATAACACCTTACAGATTTTAACTAATCAGATGGAATATGGAAGCATTTCTGCCTTTTGTATTCAAGGGAGCTGCTGTCAACTTGTGTTATCTTTGACACAGCATGTGGGATGCCTGAATGATGACTTCATTCTATCTACATCCAAATTTTCATGTAGTAAAATCACAGTACCACAACTGATAGCTAGTCAATTCAGAATATTAAGTAACTAGTTTTTTTGAACACACAGTAATATAATCTTGATGCAGCGATTTCTGGGAACCAATAAATATCATACTATGCGGAAATGTGCAATGAAAGGTGATTTGTATAATGCATTATAAAATGTCAAGTCTGAATAAAACAGTCTATTTGCAACACTAAGGTACTTAGTATGAACTGTACATTTATAACATAGCATAATGAAAAGGTAACGTTAACTATTAATGTAAGTAGATTGTATGTACTTTGATTAAGAAGTACATTTTACTTGTGCTATGAATATGATTTTTTTGCAGTTTGTGACAGTGTTTGTACAGAAGGCGCTGTGGGCTGGAATTCAATGATAGACATTTTTTGAAAGTGGTTGTGAATTAGACTTTTTTTTTTCCATAGTTGCATTTTTGTTAGAAATTGAACTGGAATATGAAGATTTGTATAGTGTACATTGCACTGAATGATTTGGAATTATAATCATTTGCTTTTTTGTTGTTTTTGCTTTTTTTTTTTAATTCGTTCTGTCAGTGAGCTGTAACATATGCCTCTCAAGCTGCTGATTTGGTAACATGGATCCCAGGGCATTAAAGTATAATAGAAACTTGGAAGAAGGAGAAGCATAAGGAAGAAAAATATAGCTAGACAGAACCTCAGAAACTGGGATCTGACAGGTAAACTTGGAATTACCCACTTTTTAGATGTTGGTAGATAGCTAGCCCTGATATTCTGATAATTGGTCTTTCAAGTGTAAAGAAATTGGCCCTGTATGTTTCTGAGAATCACAATTTTCAAAAATAGATACTTTGGATCAAACTCCCAAACATTCAGCATGAGAAATACAAAAAACAAACACATGGGAAGAAAGAAAAAAACAGCTTTGAATGCTATTTGAAGAAAGAGACCAATTAGTTCTGAAAATCTTGATGAAATGTCAAGATTATATGAAATTCAGATGATCAGTTTTTTCCTGTAGATCAGAGGTCCTGAAATCATAAAGTAGATATCTCATGAAAATAAGAATTCCGTGCTTTGCTAAGAGTACATAGGTTGCTTTGAAAGTAATGCCTCCTGTTTGTTTCCAAGGAAAACAGCAACCAATACAGAGAGAGCACAATAACTATTTCTTGGAGCAAATTCTCAGCTACAAAATGTTGTTTTTCAGCATAGTCACCACCATTTTTACCAGCAGTAAACAAGAGCCTGCATGCTGCACTTATAAAAATCTGCTACAGTGGAGGTGACCTGCTGTCATCACTGCTGAAATGCACTACTCACCTCCCAGTATTTCATCTCCATAAATGTTCAGCAAGTGTCAGTGAATGGCAATGGGTGCCATTTTTCCCACATGGAGTAATTCAGTGTCACACCTTTGCTTCATACACACTTTCATGTCGGACACCGTTTTCAGTCTGCCCCTCTGATGCCATCTGTCTCACAGCAACAAAATGGAATAGAATATTGTTGGGAATATTCAACCTTTCCTGCCATACCACCAACTCTAGACATCATGAGTCAACAAAATAAAATAGGAGGCATGACTTTCAGAGCAGCCCTTCCATATAGGAGAACTTTGTCTTTTCTTTACTCATGAAGCACTTGAGAGGTATAATGTAATAGTGTCATTGTAAATGAATGTGTATTTTCATATTTTATTTCAATTTTGTATAGTTGTTTTGTTGTTTTTTTTTTTTTAATTGCTGGTTTGTTCACCAGATTAAAAATAAAATTGATACCTTTCAGATGTTTTTAATAATGGCTAGAATGTAAATCTGGTTTGGTACATTAGCTCTGTACATACTGTGGCTCTGACTACAATATCTCATGGAATGTCAAAGACTAATCTGTGAAACAATCACAATATGTTTTCTTTAAGCCATGTAAATGTGCCATGAAAATAAAAGTCAGCTGTTCATCAACTTGTGTAAGAATCTGATTTTCCATTCCTACTGATAGATCTGAGCAAGTCAGCATCACCTAAAAACATAATTAAAGTCAAATATTCTTTACTGTAGTATCAAAATCTTCTGTGGCCTTGCCCAGGAGATTTAAACCTTATTTTCTTTCATCACGTATCTATTGGAACAATAAAAATTTTTACAGGTATTTATACACGTTATTTAGATATATTGTATAAATACTTTTAATGTGTTACAATAATTCCAAGTAGCCAAGCTTTGTACAGAATGCATTTGCCTGAAAGAATGGAAATATAAAAACGTCTTCTCCACTTTTTCCTTTAACCTTCAGCTAGCTATATAGCATTTTTTGCACTTGTATTCCTTCTCAACTAGTATCATAGGGATCCACATTAGAATGGAGTTCACGTGTAATTATGAAGGCATTTGCATTTTATACGAAGCACTAGGTATGGTAACCACGCAAATGAAGTAATGAGTAATTTGACACTGTCACAGTTTAATGTTTATGTGCTATCTTATGAGTAGGATGGAAGCAGAAACAATGAATCCAGCACAATCTGACCAGAATGGGATGAAAGTCCTCAGAGCGACAAAAATAGGCACTGGGAAAGGCAGCTGCTGCTATGGAGATTTCACTGTAACAGAAAGCAAAAAGTGGAGGTCTGATTCTTGCTCGAAGAACTGATCCTGTTTAACCAGCCCTGAAGCTGTTCTGAATGTGCTGTAGACCAGTGAGAATGGATCGCCCCGCACTGATCAGTTTGTAGTGGGAATGGCAAGGTATGAGACCAGAGGATAGACTAAAACTAGTTACAGTAGCAAATATTTTTGAAAGAGAAAGCAGGCTTGTGAAAGCTAACCTTCTATGTTTCATGGGCAGGAAATGGCACGGAGAGAAGAATCAAGTTTGAGATACTTAGTAACAGCAGCTTCCTCCCAGAAACACCCCCTTTCTCCCTAACAGGCAAGGAGGAGAGTGAGTGGTCCAAGGGCTAGATAAGGTAAGCTAGGTCTAAATAAGTGAGTTTAAAAAGCATTAAGTGTTTTGCTGTGTCACCAAAGCAGATAGTTCTCTCAGCAAAGCAACCTGAAGAGTCCACTAACCTTGCTTCAGCCTCTTCCTGCTTATAGTCCTCTCTGAGCTGAAGAAGCTCTGGGCTGCATCTCAAATACTGTGAACCAGGACCAGTCCTATGAGACTGCCAGCATATATCAAATGAAGATCTCATCCACTTGTCTGAGTCTGAGCTACAAATGGGAGAAGCACTCTCTGACATTGTTTGACAGTCTCATTTTGAAAAAAATCTAATAAGGTTTTCTAGTCAATGTCTTGAATTTGTCTTCAGTGTATTTCAGCTGAGGTCAGTGATATGCCAGAGATGAATTATCCCATTGGGTAAGGGTTGCTTTTACTGCACAGAAGAGAGCACATATTAGAACTAACACCATGCCAATATTTACCTCCCCTTAATGTCAGTGTCATTGGTTTATAGCGGCTAATGTACTTACAGATTCGACTTCTCCTTTGAATAAAATGTTACCTGCCACCCCATAAGCATAAGCTGCTTTCATACTGTATAATGCACACCAGAATGCCAGGTAGTGGCATTTTGCATCCCTTAGCCTTAACTTGAGAAGGTGATGATAAGAACTCTGTCATTGCTCTTCTACAGGAAGAAGGAAAAGTATGATTTCTATGAAAACTATAGTTAGAGATGTACTTTAACAGCTGAAAATATAGAAAGAAAAAATATAAAGTTTAAGACAGTATGCGTTCACATAGTTGTTGATCATGCAGTTTAGAATGAAAGTTGTAGAGTGATTATGTAAAGTGAAGCAAAGGGATAATTTTACATCAATATTGAAGACAAAATGCCTGAAATAATGCCTTTGAATTGATGGAATGAACTTGTGGAGGCTGTTACAGAAGAAAGAATAAAAACCTTAAGGTTAAACGCGGTGATTTAAGATCAAGTAGCACTGATATGTGTAAGTTGTAGAGCAAGAGAAGACCTACTGCCTTATGACTACTCAGACTCTGAAATATCTAATACCTATCAGAAAGAACTGTTGAATTCCAAACTAGAATGCAGCATCCAGAAAAGCCAGGAGAAAAGGGTTTGTTATCTGCACCTTCCACCAAAAGGTTGACATTTCTAGGTTTATTTTTGTGTTTTCCTTCTGAATGATAACAGAGATCCATAAAGAGATCCATAAAGATGGATTTGTCTAGCCTGGGTGACAGGCAGGTGTTTGTCAGTGTGGGACTGCACATGAAAGATTGTCAAATTAGCTGAGTAAGTTTCCACATATGTCATGTGTCACTGCATTTCCTAAAGTGAAAGATCACTATGTTATCCAAAATGATGATGCAGAACTGTAGTGGGGGACCTTGATATGCAGATGTTACTTCTGAAGTGAGCAAGAAAAATGAGCTGATACCTCCAAATGTGAAGTTCACATTACAAATGTTAGCAGAATGACCCCATAATGAACACCAACTGAGTTCACTTTTAGGACTCTGCCATTCATAAAGCGCTTGTCATGCTCTCCTAGCCTAACATAATCAGGCCCTATGAGTAAGTAATAGCCTTGTATTCATAATAAGGCAATTTATTATCCTGTATGTAAAGTGACAACTTCATTATCATTCACTATTATGAAATAGCAGGGAAAGCAGCAGTTCAAATAAAAAGGCAGCTTTTTAACTAATTCTTTTTAAAGCATGAAAATTCAATGCATAAATTTTTGGCATGTAACATTTTTATTAATATATGAAGAATTTATCTTGATGTTCTATTGCATACTTTACTGATATTTTATCATTACATTTTGAGAGAAGTATTTACATTGTCAGCTTGCAGCATCATGGTTTCTTTTTTTTTCCCCAGCTACCTTTGTGTCTCCCACTGAGTACTTTTAGACAGGTGGAATTCTGCTTCAGTTACTTCTGTAGCTATCCAAGGAATTTACTCTGGTTGGTGCAAATGTGTTAACTGAATTCAAATGCTCAGTAGTGACAGAACAGTGCAAAAATACTTGCCAGAGGGTTGGCCCCATTACTTCTATGAGGCTTACAAATTCCATATGTAATAAACAACCGTCCATTCAGCTCCTGCTGGCTCTATTGTCTTTTTTTTTTTCTTTTTTTTTTTTTTCTTTTTTTTAATATTGGGAACTATCTCAGAATGATTCTACAACTTTTCTGTTATCTATAAATATTTCTGAGAACAAATCCTTTCCAGAATACAGTAATTTGCTTCAAATTACATATTGATGCCTACCATTCTTTAATTCCTGAATGAATAAAAATGAATGTGTCCATGATAAGTAGCTCATTGAGTGGACATTAGAACATTCTATAACTAAGTGTGATCTAGTTGGTGATAGAATATGTTAGGATTAGTATCAAGTGTAGCTGGGAAGGTGTGTTATGTCAGTGGGGACAAACAGCGTGAAGTTGAAAGAGTTGATACACCTCTTGATCTCTTCAGAATGTTGTAGGCTTTGTATATTCTAATAACTTTTCAGCACCAGTTTGCTTTCTGAAGATCATTCAGTGCTATGACCAGGCCTCACCCTACACACCTTGGAGATTTCTAATGCAGTCTGCCTGAGGAACTATTTTACAGGTATGCTATGAATGTAATAAAATCTTCTGTAAGATGGAGCAGTGCTCTATTACTGCTGTTATGTGATACTTTCTGAAAAACTTCAGCCAGAAAATGTTTGCATTCTAACGTTGTTAGCAGTCAATAATGGATAATCTATACGATGAATGCTAAGATTGACAGCTATACTAAACCAGCAAATAAGTTTATTCGGGAAAAAATAATGATTTGTATAAGCACATCCAAGTCTCTACTCTGATCTGCGTCATGACACCCTGCAGATGTGAAAGGATTTTGCAAAGAATCAGGAAGACAGGCAAACCTGGAACCTCCTGCGTTCCAGCAGAGAACCGTACCTGCTGGACTGTCCTTCCTAAGCCTTTGTCAGAGACAGATTTTTGCCAAGATAAATGTCTCCTGTCAGAGAACAGTTACATACCCCCTTCCTCTTTTTCTTTTTTCTTTTTTTTTTTTTCTCCAAGAGGATGTACAAAGACTTAAGAATTCTCTCCCTGACCAATTGTGTGACACTTCAGATAAATCTTTATATGCGATAATACTCAAGGACCTAAGTAATACATCATATTTGATCTGACCAGGCATAAATCATTTATTCATGATATATCATTCATAACTTGATTCATTGACTCATCTTTAGACAAGACAAGGTCAGTAGAAAAAAATGATTAAGCTTTTTGCCTCCAGGAAAAAGAAGCTTAAACAATAAATTCATCTTCACATCTGACTTTATGAAACTTGACAGAGAAGATTTTAAAAATAGAAGTAGAAGACTTAAAAAGCCAACTTTTACTCCCAATTACACTGATGTAAATCTACAGTCAGTCCACTGACTGTAGAGTAAATGGGAAAAGCCTGTATGAGTCAGTGGAATCACTCTGGACCTCGTATCATCAAGGAAAAATTTGATTCTGAAAGAGGGGACGTGGACATTTAAAGTTGAAAATGATGTGCCTGAATATTTTATCGGATCAAAGATGGCAGATCAGACTCTGTACCCATTCATATAATTATAAATCTGGCAACATGACATGAAATTTTAGACTAGTTCAAGCCTTCTAGCAAGCTGAACTAAACAGTCTCCCTGATTTACAGTTGACATTTCTGCCTGTGTTACCATTAGAATTTAATTTCAGTGAGCTGTTGTCCCCTTGACAGCAGCATCTTGAGAAGAGGTCATTCTTTCTTCTGTTAAGTCATGTAAGGTGGAAGAGTGTGTCGTTTCCCTGCCATGTCTCCATGGTCCTAGCACTCTGCTCTGATGTGTTTCCAAGCCCTTGCACACAGAAGAGGGCCAAAACTTCCTCATAAACTTCTAGTGCAGCAATGACACTACTTGTTGTGGAATAATATTCTTAAGAAGAAATAATAACCATGATTCAGATAAAGTAAGGCAGATTCCTCCAAGTAATTTTGAATTGTCCAAGTGCTTAAGTGTCCAGAGGGCGCAATGAAATTCAAATAAATGTCTATGCATTTATTTTAAAATAAACTGAAGCAAATTCCCAAGGTTGAACTTTATTCAATTTAATAGAAAGCTCAACTCAGTTTGCAGATCCGAGAGTGACTAAGTGCCATTATCATCCTGTGAAGCTGATAGAAAATGAGGGTGCTTAATTCATTAAACCCTTTGGTATTGTTCTACTTGGTTTTAAGAAATAGAGACGGAAAAACATAACTGTGAAAACTGCTACAATCAGCATTTTGTATCAGTGAACCTGGAAGCAGATACAAGTAAAAGGTAATGATACTTTGGAAAAGAAACAAGCTGTAAGAGAGATTGTGATGAGTCACTTCAGAGGGACTCAGGGAGGCTTTATTTTCTTTTTGTCTTTTTCTATTTTAGGCTGTTGTGTTACACAGAAGCCTAGCAACTGCTGCAATTATAAATATGTGCTGGAGAGTCCTTGAGCACTGCAGCTTCCCTACATATCATTCTAAGAACCCGTGCTAAATAATCTGGTGCTGATTTCACATCTCCAGCGTTCAGTAACCTTTAAAATTTCTCATTTCTTTGCTCTGTGATGGTGCTTTAGGCTGTAACATAGGACAGAAGTATATGCTCAAGACATACAATAGTGTTTTCTTATCTCACAGTATCACAAGGAGCACTAGCTGTATTTTTTTTTTTAATTATTATACTTATATGAATATACATTTGCTTATTCTTTAAATAATTATTTTAATAATCCTAGTGGTAAATTCCAGCTTGGCACCTAATCTAACTACAGCACCATCCACAAAATAAAATACAATACAAAAATTCATCCACAGAAGGAGGATAGGATAGAACTAAAGCAAGAATTCAGAGCCCACTCTTGTCACCTATAAGCAAAATGATTTAAAGGAAGAGGCAGCCAGTGGCTCCTGGTGCTGGTATGATTCAGTCTGGAGGAGAAAGGAGCTTCTCTGAAGCCTCTAGCTTTAGATTTCAATACTTTATCTCATCCCATGTAAATTTTTATAGCTCCTAAACTTATAATGAAGTTGCTGTATTCTAAGCCAGAGAGACACAAAAATAATCAAATAATCATTTATTGCAAACTTGCCTGCTTGTTTCTCTGTTTCTTTTTCTTTTGTAGTTTTTTATGCATAGATTTTATTCTAGCGTAATTTAAATTCCTGCAGAAATTTTCTACTCTATTTCAAGGACACTGTGGCTTGACGCTATTCTAATGACACTTTCCATTATTGCTTTTCTATTTCTCACCCATACAAATGAAGCATTATATTGATACTGTTAAGTAGCTTGAATCAAATTCTTTCCTGAGAAAAATACACTGATTTGGACCAAATAAAGCATCTTTTTAATACTGGCCAGTTACATTTTATTCTTATCTCACAGTGAATTTTTCCAGCATAAAGCATTCCCTTTCCTTCCCGTCTTGTCAGCACATGGCGATGTATTACCTCAGCAAAGATATTTCTGCGTTCCAGATCAGTCCTTTCTTATTCATTGCATTGTTGCCTTTCTTCCTGGTATGAAACGTTGTATACAGTCATCCTGTTGCCAAGCTAACTTGTGAATGCTAGAATTTTAGACCAAAGCCTTGTTTGCTCTAGAATTGAAGACATTACACTTTATGAAAAACTACCTTTTACACTATATGCTACCCTTTAATGTGATTTGTTTTCTTATTTGAACTTAGCTATGCATTTCCTTCTTAAAACAGATGTGAAAATAAATGGCTGCACCCACACTCTTAGTCCAGAGATATGTAATTATTCAAATTCAATCCTTTTATGTGATATTAGAAGCACAAATGAATACAGTTTTGCTGTTTAAATATCAAATTTTTACAATCCCAGCATTAACTCAGTGTTATAAAGATACAAATTCTTTTTGCTGTGCTTTTCAAACTGTTTTGTTTTGTTTTGAATGAATGAATGAATGAAGGCACGCTCTGGAGATGGGAATATGTCTTTTAGCATGTCTGGCTGCATTTCCCAATTGCTGTTAAGAAAAAAACTATTAATACTAAAACATGATGCTCGGTGGATAAGGTCAAATTCATTCTGCAGGTTTAATGATATTATAATTTATGAGATATGTATATGGCAAGAAAGGAGAATATTGATCCATTAATATACATTTGAAAATCAAAGACCATTTATCTCCTGGCAGTTTTAACACATGCTCAATGCTACATGATAGTAAACCTTTTTATAATTTCCTTTCTAAATGAAGGGTAGGGAAGCTATTTAAAAACTAAAAGTGATTGCACTTGAAAGTCTGAAACTTGAGGAGCATTATGTCAAAGCAGATGGAATTGCACAGAGAGACAATACCTGGAGCAATGGGAAGGCAAAGAATTATTCTGGTTTTGGGTTAGGTAGGTGCTCAATCACATGTGATAAGTGTTATTGTTCCATTATACATACGGAGAAATTGTAAGTGCAACACCCAGAGTCATTCATGAGAACTCAGAAAAAAATTCTTCCAAGATTTCCAGTCCACTGTTCTACTCAACTGAAAAACATTTCTGTACACAACAGGATGACCTGTGCAACCTACAGATACTTTTAAAATCAGCAGGAAGGCACCTTGTACATTCTGCCATCAAAGGTACAGCCCCAGCAAGGGCAGAAAGGCAGGAGTGCCAAGCCCATATACCAACCTGAGGTGGTTATCAAACAGGGAGAACTACCAATTTAAATGTCACTGCCTGGTGATGTAAGGTTTAACTTCATGGTGCCTGAAGATGGAGCCTGAGGAAAGCGACAAAGCAAACCCTGATGGTTCTTTCATAGGAAGAATGATACGTTTATGCTGTGCTTATGTTTCTGTGCCATGCTTAACGTGGGTGTATTTTAGTGCCTTTATGTAGGGTGCAAAACTATTAACTCTTACAGTTCATTTACTAACATTAAATGAAGTGTGCATATGTGTGTGTGTGTATTTTTTACAGTTTTGCTAGTATGTCTATTGCATGTATTAACGTGCAGTTATCCTAAAAGTCTATATAAGATCATCTTCCTCACTGCAAATATTAGGGAAAGCCTTTTTTAACATAACTGCTTTCAGTTCGTAGACCCGTATCCAGTGGTTATATAAAATAGAGCAAAATCTTTGGTGACTACTTCAGAATTCTTGTCTCTTGTTTGCTGTTAGTCTTCTCTGTGGTATGTTCAATAACACTAACAAAACCTCCATATGTTTTTTTTTTTAATTATTTTTATTATTATTTTAAGAACTGCTCTGTAAAATACCCAGCTCAACTATCTAACTCAAAAATCTTTCATGTTGCACAAGCAAAAAGAATAACAGACGACAAAAATTCTTGTAAATGTCTTCTGTTAGAGCCACATTGCCTCTGCTGGGGAAGAAGTATGGCTGACGTTTTCTAACACTTTTCCTTTTCTGAAAAGATTTTTAAAAATAGATGTTTTCACAGGAGAGATATCAGTATTAAAGCTCTTTTCAGTAATTTCAAGAACTCTTCAGTCAACTCTGGAAAATCCAGTCATTAACGAATGACGCATTTTGGCATGCTTTAATCCAAGCTGCAAGAGTATGCAGGTAAGAACTTTTTTCACTGAATAATCACAATATAAGCAGAAACACAGGCAATTTATTTTGGTCTAGCTGAGATAAAATAAAAGGGAAAATTAGTTGTGCGGTTAATTCATCGTATTTTGCAAGCAATGGAAAATTGTATCACTATTTTTCTATGTTTAACTTCATATTGAAACTGGTTTTTAATATTAAATATGTTCTCACAGGAATTGAGGTATGCAGTGAATGTCACTAGGACGTAAAAACAGCAACTGATTAACAAACTGCAAAAGCTGTTACATTGGTAGCTCTCAGGCAAGACATCCAACTCCCCGGGCAGAAGCAGGTGCCTGAGAGATCCTAGGGAACTACCCAGTGTTCTGCTTCTGTATATCTTGTCACTCAGACCAGTGTGCAACCAGTGCTCTTTCTGTAACTCTATCAGGAGAATCTCAGATTAAATTGAATTTTGCTAAAATTTACAGTTAGAGTTGAGTGTGGTTTGACATTCTTCCAGATGTATTGCACATCATGAAGTCAATGTTGATTTTGTAATAGGAGTTGCTTCCCTCAGCAAATATGTGCTGAGTTCAGGCAGAACTATTCAGGCTTTGTAGAATGTAAATGCATTTTTTTTCCTGTTTGTTGGTTGTTGTTTTTGCTTGTTTGTTTCTATCTAGCATTGATTTTCTCTACCCTCCTACCTGTTTTAATTTTTTTTTCTGTTTCTCATTGTTTTCATGCAAGCGTATAATTCAGACAGAACAGTATACTCTGCAGGTTGGTCAGTACTGAAAGATACAGAAGTTACAATTAAGTATGAGTTTGTTCATGAAAAACAGTAATTATTACAGCTCTGCTGGAACTGAACAAAAATGCATAACATTCTGTATGCAGTCTGTCTTGCATCTTCCTAAAGCAGGTATAAGTTTGCACTTAAATTGCCACAGTTTGGGCCATTCTTCATGTTGCATTTCAATCTTGATCAGGCTACAGCTTAGAGCAAAATGTAAAGAAAATATAAACTCCCGTTAAGGAAATTCAATGTCAATTTCAGGTTCAGTACTGTCAAGGTTGGGATAATGAAACATGTTTTCCTGAATCTTTAAAAAAACCCAACAAACTGTCATGGCTTGGTTACAGTCTTTCTTCTCAAGCCATATTTCCACGGCACTGAAACTGATTAACTTTGTTTCCATGTACTAAATTTGTTTTTAAAATGTTTACATTATAACATCGGCATTTCTGTGGTAGTTAAAATACTGGTGTGATATTTTAAAGCCACAATTTTTCCTACTTAGAGAAACCAGCTATGATATCTTAAAATATTCGCATCTTTAAAATATGTGTTAGGTTCCTGGGAGAAGCTTCCAAGCATAGTTACTGATCTGGATTTCTCCTCTGAAAGGCTAACTGAATGGAATACTAACTCATCTTTGCTCAGTTCATTGAATAAATATGGTGATTTCTGTTTATAAAGTTATGTGAGAAAGATCTTCCTGATGCTGTGGCATGACTAGTTGTCTGATGCTGAGATAGCATGTGCAAAGGCCTTTCTTTTGGCATAATTTGTGTTTATGTACAGAGAGTTATAATTTCTCAGAGAAATAAATGGAAATCAGGTATCTGAATTCTTTGGTTTTGATGTCCCAGGCTAAACAAGTAGAATTGTTCAGTTTTCTAAAGGGATTGGATATCTCAGATTTAAACCACAATTTCGGTTATCATGTATTAGGTATACATACACATACATGCATAATTTTGTGTCATGTGAGGGAAGATGGTTGAAGCAGTGTCAGCTGTGTGGGAGACCAAGTCCAGTAATTAGCTTTCTTTACATTTGGTAACAAATAGCTGTGCAGCAATATTAGAAGAGCATCGCTGAAGCTAATTTTCAGTAATGTGACTCCTTGATATTACAAATGCATTAATCTAATTAAATAAAGTTAATTGAATTTCAAAAGGCCGCTTACAATTCACACATTGGGTGGTTTTATGTATCACATCATCAGAGATGTCTCTTTGCAAGAAAAAAAGCAGTTAGGAACAAAACCAGAGTAGGTAACAAAAACAAAACAGCATTCCTCCTACCTTAAACTTATCACATTTTCTTTCCAACTATACTGTGCACTCAATGTGCTTGGCACTTCTTATTGTATAGTTTTATCCCTGGCCCCATTTATGTAAGGAAGTACGAGAAAAAGATGAGAACCATTAGCCTTAATGATCACAGTGCCTATATCAAATAGTTCTGAGAAAGAAAATCTCACCTTCTCTATAGTGTCAAGAAGAAATAAGATGGAGACTAATTGAAACCTGCTGTAAGAAAGCTGGACAAAGTATGACCTCATCATACTAGAGCTGTTGACTGATGATGATCAAGAAAAGTCACAGAGTTGCCTCTGTAAGAAGAGATAAGTTTTAAAACATATTTTAAAACAGAATTCAGACTTCAGAGAAGAGGAGATGTCCACCTTGACAGCTTTGTCTGAGATGGTGCAAGTCTTTTAGCTAATTGGAGTTCAGGCTAGATTTTGGCTATGTCAGTTTGGGTGAGAAAATTGGCTGAGAAAGAAGGAAAATGTTATTTCATCTTTAGCACTTGTGAAAGGCCAACTTGTCACTGATATTATTTGAAATTCTTCCCAAAGTTTATTCCCCAAGAACCTGCTCACCAGAAAACTCTATGGTTCAACTATCAGTCTTACCAGCTCCCACGGATTTAATCAATAGTCGTCTCGAGTCCATATAATCACAACTTAACCCCTAGTAGCTGTTTTTGAAAGGAACTCTCTTGGGTGCCACAAACCAGTTGAAAACACGATTATTCTTGGCTTTCTGTGCTGCGAAGGAGAAAAGAAAAATTAATAATCAAAGCTGCATAATGAACAGAATGGCAGCTTACTTATGGAAGGTGCATTTTCATCTTCAGCAATTGAGGAAGAAATGACTTCTGAGAATACAAATGAGGAAAATCAAATACCTCAAAATCTTTGGGAGGAAATTTTGACTTATCAGATAATGAGCTAGCTTTTAGTGATGAGAATGATAATGATTCCATTACTAATACTGATAATAATAATAATGGCAGTGTATAAGCTTAGCAAATAGTTTGCATCTGGTAGGAGAATAAACTATTAATATAAGAACTGAAAAAAGACATTAAAAGATACAGTTTTTTTTTTTAAAGAGATACATATAAGAGGCATGAAGAAGCGTAACAGTAATAATAAATTAAATGAAGAAATATGGAATTTGTTAGTTTTATTTAAAGAAACTGGAATAAAATTGCAAGGTGGAGGAAACCCACTACGAACTTGAAATCAGATCTATCCTACTACTATCCACAAATCAGTGTCATGATAAATTGTCAGATGGCCAGAAAGATTGTTACTTGTGCCAGTTTTTAATATCCTGAAAAGAAAATGGATGGCCAAAATCATTGTCCTTGTTTTTTTGTTTTCTAAAACTGAGAACTTTCCCTTTCTGTAAGATAACCCAATGTCAGCTACTAAAAGCAAGATAGAGGCTGAAATTGAAATATGATCTACTTTCCCTTGACAGTAACAAAGCTTTTCTCATAGGCATCAACAGAGATTGGAACGGAACCAAAATGATCAAGAAGACTGATAGTGTCTGAACTAATTAGGATAGTTGGTTATCAAATATACACCTAAGCTGTTTCATAAAACACAGCCTGCCAGGTCTAGCCGCAAGGGACAGTTCTACAGAGTCAATATGAGAAGTTATGTTGATACAGAGACTATTATCATCAGCTGACATTTATCTTCCATCCCTTTATCTAAAATCATGCTTCTATTCATTCATATTCTATGGTAAGTAAAACATACATTAGAGGAATACATTATGTAATAAGCCCTGTACAGTAATTTCCAGCCAAGTTAGTCAAAGCTGCAGTTTTAATGAACTTTAGGTTCTCACTTGGTACTCTACAGGGAGAGAATCAGTGAGCTGATTCCAGTGGCCCTGATGCTACTTCTACAGTTAAACACAGTACCCAGATCATGCCTCATCCATGGCCTCTGACCAACAGCGTTTGGGGAAGGAAAAACAATAGTTAAACACAGACTAAATAAATTCTTGTTTCCTGGAAGCATCACCTAATGCCCTATGCTGCCATGGCTGTAAGAAGGGCCTGGGCCAACTGCTGAACGCTGTCAGTGAGTAAATACAGCTCACTGGGAGAACAGCTGGTCATAAACAAGCATCTTCGAGGCAGGATTTCAGAACTGGGTTGTGCAACAATGTAAGTAAATGGTAAATAAAGAAAAAAAGAAAAGAAAAAAGAAGAAAAAAAAACCACTCATTTTCTTCCACTCTTTTTCCCTGTTACTTCATAGTGACAGAGACTGTAAGCAGATTTAATAAAAGAGACCAAGGCACAGCAGAAAACTTGATTTTCTCTCATTGAGTGTTGTCAGGTGCTCTAAACACATGCTTTGTGTCAATTTTGCTTAATATTATACAACTCTTCTAAGTGTCAGGCTATAAAATATTGATCTTTATGATTTATCTTTCATGCAGCACTGAAATTTCCTACTCTGAAGAAAAATCAGAATGGGTGCAAACGTGGAAGAAGAAGTCTAAGCGTTCCGAGGATTTATTCCAGAACAGTGAGTCGCACTTTCACAATATAACTTACTGCGTAAAAAGAAAAAGAAAAAAAGATGTTAGCGGCCGCTTAGGTTTGAGCAGAAACCACAAAATGGCCGCCGTGCTCCGGGCCGCCAAGCGGCGCAGCCCCCACGCGGCCGGCAGCCAATGGCTGCTCCACGCCTCGCCTCGCGGGGGCAGCAGCACGCGGTGCCTTTCTTTTGCAACCTGTGCTGAGGGGAGGGCAGGGTGGGAAGAGTCCGCCATCGAAATGGAACGTGCAGGTCAGTTTTCCAGAAAGATCAAGTCTAATTTGCTGTTTTGTTTTTTTTTTTTTTTTTAAGTTAGTTATGGTTTCGGTCTTTTGCATTGATACAATTTGTATCTTGCACTCTTCCTCTGTGTTTGTGCCTTCTGTGTGAGCTCTAATCTCGATCACAACTTGTTTAGCTGTTTATCTTTTATTCACGTTGCATCTGAAGGAGGCACTTTCCGGATGCAGAGCCAAATGGCTTTGCTTAATTTGGCATTTTAGGAAAGAAGGAGGGGATTGGACGATGTATTATGAAGTGAATAAAGAGTCTTTAAATACATGGAGTGTGTAAGACAGCTCTTTAAAACTCTTATTAATAGCTTATAGAAATTCAATGGTTGTGCAAAATGCAACTGTGGTTTAGCAGTATCTAACTGTGAGATGGATAGCCTTAAATAATCAATAACAACAGACAATTAGGATGCTGAGGTAATTACGAGACTGGCAGTGGATGCTCAATAGCTGTTAATGCTGGGCAGTGATGGCAGCAATGGCTGCAGCCAGCCACACAATGCAGGCATTGCAGTGCTGGCAGCAGAGCCCACAGCCGTGGCAGTGCTCCCCAGCGCTGGGCCTCCCACCCTGCTGCATCCCTGGGGAAAGTGATTTCTACCACAGTGGTTGGATCCTACCTGCTGGGGATTTTAACGCTCAGCCATTTTTCACCTTGGTGGCTTTCTTAGTTGTCTTTTATCCCTTCCAAACCCACAGTTCTGTTCCTTGCTTCCTCAGTTTCCCACTGGTCAGTCAGTGTTGCTGCTGAGTGCATCACCTGCGGTCATTGTGCCCTTGTCCTGCAGTTCTTTCCATGGGAAAATATTTTTCCAGAAGTGACTCTCATGTCTCTCCTTTTCAATATCCCATATATAATTTTCATTTCTGTATTCCAAAAGCAGTACTGCTTTTGAGTAGTTCCTTCTCATTCTGCAGCTGTCTTAACGATGCTGTAACTGCATTATTTTTCCTATGTGCTATTTATTGTGTTAAATCAGCCATTTGTTAGTTCAGCAGTTCTGCTGCAGTTTATAGATACTCTCAGGCCCTATAGTTATGCTAATTCAGCAATGTGGTGAGCTCTGTCTCACCATCAGTAATGCCAAATGTATTTTCGCAGGCTTAGCAGAAATGATACCAAGGCCCATCTTGGCTTTAATGGCCCCTTTCTGCTATTGCACAGGATTATGTCAAGGCCTATCCCAGCTCATTGGCTTCCTTCACCTGAAACAGCAAATTATGCTAAAGTCTATCAGCCTGTCTTGGCTCACTGGTTCCTTCCCCTTGCTATGGAAGCAAAGCACCCTTGTTGTTCTTAAAGTTCCCCTTACATCATCTCCATGAAGGAGAACACTTAAAGAAGATTCACTGGCAATCTTCTCAACTTACAAATCGTTTTAGCCTTATTGATCAACTGAAAATTTGTCCAGTAGCTTGCACAGTGTTATTCATCCTCTTTGATAGAAGTTTTAGGGATTTTGTCTCCCCTTCTAGGATATTTTTTCAGGCAAACAGCAAAAGATTATGCCTGTAACTGTAACTTACGTAGTTCTGTTGCACACACAAACACTATTGGAGGTTTGTATAATAAAATTGCATATTAGGTGGATAAGTCATTATAATAAAGGAATATACTTTATGTTTTAGCTGATCAAGTAGCTATGAACAAAATGGTCAGGAAAATAATAATAATTTAAAAACGTATATACTATTTTCTCTCTAATGGCTAACTTTAAAGTCTACACTTTCTTTTAAAGTGTGTAGCCATTCTTGGGCACAATATGTATGTGTAAGAGAACTGCAGAGACATACTTCTCAGTAATGCCAATAAAATGGTGATCTTAGTATTAAAAAGATTATGATATCATTATTATGTAGGCTGAGATATATTTTATTATATAAAGACAGAGTTGAGTCAGCCAAAGTAACTGCAGTTTTAAAGCAAAACCTAATTTTATTTGCCTTTAAATACCCTTGTTACACTTTGTGATCATTCAGTAGATTGTTTTGACAAAAAAAAAAAAAAAGTGGGATAAAAAAAGTGGGACATGTTTCTGCTGTTTGTATACTTTCCTATTCTTGGGATGAACCCATTCTGCTGAACTGATAAGAATCAAACTGATTTCTGTGCTTGCAATAGGAATATAAAAAAGATAATTTATGCTTTTTTTCAACTTGAAGACAGCTAACTTGTTTAAAATACATTTTATTATAGGGAAAGCCTAGCTTAGACAACTTATGGATTGATAAGACTGAAAAATGTTGGATATGGCTTACATGAAAAAACTTAAAAAAAAAATCTAGAAATTGGTATGTTTACAGCAACATAGGAAAGAAAACATTTTTGAGTGTACTGTGTGCAAGTGGACCAAATATTAACAATTTGAAGATAGTCAAAAGCATTTCTTTATAAGCAATTCTTTAACGTAAAGCATAAAATAGGACAGGTTGTTTAAAGAAATGCCTTCTCTGCAGTACTTTTAGTGGGGCAGTGTAAATCTCCCTTATATGGGCTAGCGGTCGTTTGTTTTCTTTTAGCTACTACTTTAAATATCCACTAAGTCATTTGCAGTACATGCTATGAGGGTGGTACCTGGGGAGTATGCCATGGCTTTTGCTAAAGTGAGAATGATCCTACAGTATATTGTAGATGAATCCCTGATTACGTTTCTGCTACCAACAACTCTATTAGTAAATCAGAAACACCCAGTACCTCAGTGCTTACAAGATCTGTTTTAATTAAAATCCAGAGGATTAAAATGATCATTTTTCTAGATGTCTCATAGCTTTATGGGGGATCTCCTCATTTTGGCAGCGTGTATTATCACCAGTGGGCTGTTAGGAGCACATACCTGCAGCAGCTAGCACGTACATGGCCAAGGTTCTGCAGCGAGAACATTTCTGTTCCTTGAAATTACATCTCAGAAACAGCTGAAAGAGAGGCAAGAAGAGATATTTATGTATGGTACTGAGTAGAGGGTAGATGTGCATGGCCTTCCCGAGTGTTAGGATGGATTGATGGGCTTTCATTCTGGCACAGACACACATAGCAGCCCAAAAGGACAGCGGATGGTTTCAGGGTGAGCTGCTGCTTGCTTGTAGGGGATTTTGGCTTATAAAGTACTGCAGCAGAAGGCCGCATGTTGGCAGCTAAAAGCTGAACGCTTCCTGCTGATCACAACTAAACCAGTTTACATATATAAGTACATATCATATATATCTGTATACATACGTGTATGAAAATACATACATCCAGTGCTTTTATTCTGTGATTTATGTTTTCATGAATATGGCAGGACTTCAAAATGCGTGTGGATCTTTTTGAAGTGCTTTTAGGAAGTTTCCAACCAATTTGTTTCAGATTCTTCAATAAATTTAAGTTTAACATCCCATTAAAATGTAATTATTTTGAACAACCAAGGAAGGGAACTCTGTATTAAAAACAGAGCTCACACTTAAAGCCGATATAAAATGTTTGTTATTTCCATACAGTTATTTAATACTGTGTACTAGTTGAATTAATAAGTTAATTTGTTACCTGTATATGAGTATTTATTTGTGGTGTCATTGTTATGTGGCTGTAATCTTAATTAATTCCTTGGCAGCGTGTCGGTGATTTCTGTGTGGAACATTAAATGTCAAATTGACTTTCTTTGTTGCCTCATTTGTAAGTATCTATATACAGAAAAAGGAAATTAGTAACAAGGAGGAAGAAAAGTTCAATGGAGTGCAGAACCTTGTTAATATTTGTATTGTTTTGAAATCTCGCTTTATAAATTAGAATGCAAGGACATGATAAATACAAAATAATAATAATAATAATAATAACTTGTGTAAGAATGTATCATTCCTGTATATGTATTTAATGAGGTAATTTTTAAAGAGTGCATTGTATGTTTAATAGTACTTTCTATGTTGTTACTGAGAAACAAAGATTGTGAGGCTGGCAGCTGCAGCCACACTGCTGTGATCAGGTGGTTCTCTGTGCTTGCTTTATGTGTATGTAGATCAGTTCTTCAGGCTTCGTTTACCAAAAGTGCCCATTTTCCAATGCCTTTTCAGTGTGAGAATGTCATGGGATTTTCAGAATCTGAGCATATGCATCAGACGTTTTTCTGCTTTTCAAATGTGCATTATGCCTGAGAGCTGCTTAGCTGGATAGCTGCTGAAATAGCACTAAAAGTACAGATATCAGATCTTCCTTCCTTAGCAGCAGCAGCAATAGCAGGAGAGGTTGTGCAGTCCCAGGGGGCTGATTTCCGTCTTAAACTCTTTCTAATTCTGATTATGTAACTGATAAGCCATTTCTGTGTACTCATGCTCTGAAAATTCTATTCTAAATATAGCAGAAATAAGAAATAAGAAAGAGATATGGTATGCCAGGTGAACATTTTCTGCAACAAACCCTGCATATTTATTTTTTTGTCTGGTGCAAAGCTCATTAAAATCATAGGATCACCAAGGTTGGAAAAGACCTTCAAGGTCATCCAGTCCAACCGTCCACCTACCACCAATATTTCTCCATGCAGCCATCACTGTCAGACTTTCCACTGCTTTAGTGCATTTTAGACGCACCTCTTGCTTCATGCCTTTTTGAGGTTTACCTTCTCACTCAGCAAGTCTTGGCAAGGCTGCTGCTAACATCCTGCAAAAATATTGAAGTGTTAAGTAATCACTGCAGTGTGTTGTCACTCTGTAATCATTGTGAAATTTATGTGCTTAAATTTCTCATATTGATCCAGAGTAAAGATTTGTAACCAAATTAAACAAGCTCCTAAATACACTTAAAATAGCTTAGCAGAATTACCAGCGTTGCTCTCTGAGGTTGTTGAAACACGGACATAAAAGGATAAAAGTGTACAATTTTTACATGAAAGTATTTGGTAGTGGCTTTTAAAAGGAAATTTCCAATTTCTACTCAGAGAGGCCATCTTGCTTTGATTGATTATTCTAACATGTTTGAATTTTTATTATCCAATTAAAATATTATATTATCATCAGTTGAAATTTAATAATAGATATAAAATACACATTGCTGAAGGCCATTTAATTAATGCTAAAAATTGAAAACATACATAGTTAGAAGTCTAACCAGCATTTCATGTTGATGATGGAGCTTGAAAATATATTTTTTTAAGTGCATGTTTTAAATTTCAGCATGACGAAAATAGGCTGATTTTTTTAATTCTTATCTCTAATTGTCATCTCTCATTTATATAGACAAACAATCCTAGAGCTGCCAATTGCTTTGTATAATGCTGTTGCAAATGAAAATATTATTTCTCACAATAGAAGAATGCATCCATATGGAATCTTTTGAGTGGTCTAGATAAGTATCTTCTGTATTAATGAAGCTCATTTGCATGGTAAACATTCTTATTTTGTGTTTTCCTTCTGCAGATCTTATCTCAGCCTTTCATTTGCACAATAAGCAGGCAGTTGAGTATGGGATTCTTTTTCCTATAGAAACTATTGTGGTATTTCGTGGTTTGGTTTTGATCGTCTTTTTGTTTAAGAGAATTACAGATCGAAGTGCCAATATTTAATGAGTTTCCCCATATGGATGTTCTTACTGTATTACAGCACATTGTTTAAAAGAGGCCAACACAGTTGTATTACAGTGTTAAAGGGAATAAAAAGATATTTCTTTAAGCTCTCACTGACCTTTTTCAAGGTTCATGCAGTGGTTAAGAAATATCTGAAGAGGATTCATGCCACAAACTTTCCTGCAGTTCCTGTAAGAGCTGATGCCTTCACATTGATTTCAGTGTAAATGCTTGCTTCATTTTTTTTTTTTAAAGTTGCTGCAAATTCTGAGTCCCAGCTCTTTCAATACTTGATAATTAAGTGGCAGGTTCAATCTAAATGGATAATTAAATGGATAAGTCCATACACATATATATGATCAGTGAAATTCCAGTAATGGTAAAAAACAAAGCTAGCCCTGTATGTCATTGTCAGTAATCCCAGTTACTCATGTTAATTCACAGGTGTAAAGAGGAACCACTTTGGTCTTTTGGCATGGCCCTCTGAATGGCCTTAGAATGGCCCTCTGAGCTTTCATAAATTAGGGCCCATTTGACCTGGACACAATGCCTTGGGAAGACCTAGTTCCCCTCCACAGATAGGGAATGATTGTCCTGCTCGCGGGACCCGCATGTAAAAGAGCTGGAGACTAGGAGAAAAAGAAACATGTTTTATATGTGCAAAATTGGATCACTCAAAATGTGATGAAAAGCCCGTAAAAGTCAATGAAAGGCTACCAGTGACTTCAGTGGATCTATGATATATCAGCAAAGCACTTAGAGACCTGCTTAAAGAATTGTCTGTCTATAAGGCCTGTTCCTCACTGGGGTTGCAGAACAGGCTGAGAGCAGTACTTCTGGTGCCAATAATGAACAGATTACCCACAATTCCTGTAATTTTGCCAAACA
Organism: Meleagris gallopavo; assembly: GCF_905368555.1. NCBI lineage: Eukaryota > Metazoa > Chordata > Aves > Galliformes > Phasianidae > Meleagris > Meleagris gallopavo. The sequence goes on along the minus strand of NC_139414.1, from coordinate 17,703,680 downwards.
ATAAAGCAATTTATGGAGGCCTATTTGATCTTTCATCAGTTAGATGAACCCCTGTGTGTGGAAACAAGCGTCTCAAATTTCAGTTGAAGACTAAGGGTCTGATTTATAGCCTATGAAAATCAATTCAGATCTTCAGTAGACTTTCAACAGTGACCCTAGGGAATTTTCATCATTGATATAGGAATTGTAAAATTGATCTAATGTTTAAGAAAACATTTCTTCCTCACTACAACAGAAAATGCTGTTTTTGTAATTGTGTATCAGCCTCTGAAATGCCTTACTCACTCAGTCTGAGAAATACACAGCAAAGTAGGTCATAATCTGGGGCATCTGAAATATCAGTTGCAGTGAGTCATGCATGCAGCAGCCAAGGGCAGGTTTTCTCCACTGCAGAGTCTTAGGACTCTTCACTGATGTCAGTAGGAACTTAGGCTGTGATGTAGGTATGGACTGTGCAGGGAAGGAAATGAAGTGACAGTGGAGTGGGAAAGAACAACAATAAAACCAAGATGGTAGCAAGTTCTTCAGGAGAGGTTAGGCTTTTCTAGCATAGTACAGCACCAGATCTGTGTTCTGTTCTGGTGGCATTTATTAGCTCTGGTGCTTAACATTATTAATTAGGGGAGGACAAAGAAGCCACACAGTGAATAATCACATTCCCATCACCTGATATTTTCATATGGCCAGATGAGATTGTTTGGGAGTTGAAAAATGAATGTCTAAAGCACAGTTTTGGCTAAAGCTGCCTGTGTAGATGCTGTGAATGGAAAGGAGGAAGGGAAAGCAAGTTCAGAATCCATTGGCATTCTGACAAGGAGAGGGCGTAGCAGATGTTCTGACAGCCTTGATGATGAGAAAGGTGGCAAGGAAACAGAGGAGACAAAAACCAAGTCAGAGACATTGACTCAGATTCCGAGCACATTGCTCCTGTTGAAAATCATTTCTGGAGAGGAAGTGTCCAAGAAAAAACTACATGAATGGTAAGGGAGAGGAGAGAGTGCCATGGAAACTGGGCATCTACTGTCTTGAGTCTGTGAAAAAGAAATTCTGCTTCCTGAAGTCCCCATTGCCAGTTGAAAGGACAACATGAATGACTTTTTTTCAGCCACCTGATCACCACAGTGAGAAGCCTTAGCTTTCAAACAACTTGCCCACCCTTCAAAAATCCATCTATCTTGTCTCCAAAATATGTATCATGTAGGTAAGAAATTAACAAAGACTTATCACTGAAGTTAGCAGTAAATATTTAACTACCCATGCAAGGCTGGGAATTGCAAGTTTAGGATTATAACTCCGTTTTTTTTATGTCATGTTATATTACACCAAACATAGGTGACCTGAAGCTCTAGGTGCAATCAGAACTGATTGCATTGCATGTGCAGTCGCTTTGACAATGACTTTGTATTTTCTTGCTGTTGGTTCTCAAGTGGAAGCTGTACTATCCCTGTAACATCAACTGTTTTTGTTAGTGTCCAGAGGAAATGTTATTTTGTTGGATACACAGCAGCTCTTAAAGAAAAGCGTCATCTTGCAAGTGGTGCTCAAGAGTAAACGCTGGAAATTTAATTTACTTAAAAATCACTTTCATTATTGGAGGCAGATCAGTGGGAATGCACAAGTAAGCATTTTTCTGTTTTGCAGCAGGTAAATAAAAGAATCTCTAATGCTCTTGTTTTGAAGGGAACATTGTTCTTGCAGCCCATTTTTTACATTATGGGGATCTGTCAGTTTTCCTCAGTTTGTACTGGTTGTTTCTGAATGCTCTGCTGGCTGTAGTTGGTCAGAGCAGCACCTGCAGCCAGCAGCTCCGTTATCTTGCCTTGGCAGCTCAGGTTTGTACCTCTGCCTGCTTCTGGCATGCCTGTTCATTCTGTTACTGCTTTGCTTAGGCACAACTCACTACTAAAAAATGTGCAATTCCCCTTTTCCCAATGCTTTATTTTCTCTTAGTTGCTAGTCTACATTAAAAAATCCTCATTTCTTATTCTGGACTTGGATATTCAAGACATTTCTTCATTTTAAGAAATTCTCCAAAACACGGCATTCAGTGGCAATGATGAACTTTTCGGCCTCTGAAGAAGAGCTAGTTAGATGTCTTCTTAGACTGAATATCATGACTCTATTGGTAGGTAAAGAAGCATTGCTGAGGTTGTACATCTGTTCTCATCTGTTGTTAGTCTATAAAAGGAGACTGTAAGCTCTTGGGTTCAGAATAAAAGTCATATAGGATCTGAATAGGATTTATGTAGGATTTGTATAGGATTTTGAAAACTACTTGAGCACATCTGCATTACATGTGGCCACTGATAATCTCTTGTGTTAATCATATAGAACTTCTGGCTATTAAGGGAAATTTTACAGAATTCAACCAGTTTTGAGATCATCCCAGCTCGCTACAGGGCAACAGCCATCTGTAGGTGTAGTGGAAATGCTGAGTCACAGCCTGAAGCACTGATTGAGCACCTGGTGGGAAGGCAGGGCAACCCAGAGAGCTCAGGTGCGTGCAGTGTACTGGAGTGACTGGAAGGGGTGGAGCCAGGATGCACCCCTTCCCAGCCCTCATTTAAGGGTTGGCAGTGGAGGTGAGGGTATCTTGATGGGGATCCCTGCGTACCTGAGGCCTTCCAAAGGTAAGCAGTTCTTTTCTTTTATTTCTGTTTCCATGGCTGGTTTGTTTGGGATAGTCCTCATTTGCTACAGTCAAAGACTTTGCCAGTCTGTGATTATCGCTGTACTTTCCATCACATTGTATAGCATTTATGATAAGGATGAAGAGAAATATTTTCTGTTGACGTGGAATTTAATGAAAGATGGAAAATAGGAATTCACCTTGTTTGGATATTTGGATGTTCACAGATTTAGGCAAGTGTTGTATATTAAGTTGTAAAGTTTTATGGCAGCTTACAAGTAATGTGATGGGTCAGATCTACTTTGTGGGTAAGCAGGTGCAGAGATGCAATCCTTCAGGGAATTCCACCCTGGGTAGCAATACAGAGAACTTTTGCTGGAGGAAGGCACAGTGAAGTGGTGTGTGGTAACCAACACTGCCATCTTGTGAGCAAAACTTACCTCTACATATTAATATAAGAAGCAGCAATAATGCACATATGTATGCTGGTTTATTTTAGGACTATATAGGTTTTTCTAACAACTTTCTAAAATCCCAGGAATTCATATTGATTCTTTATATGATTAGACTTTCATATTGTCTACATCCCTTGAACTTGTAGAAGAGATTGCTGGGCACTGTAAATCAATCCCAGCTATCCAGTGCAGTAGTGCATAGCAATATTTTACCTTATTGTGTCCCCAGTGACCTTCTTCGCTTTCTTATTGTCATTCAACAAGTAAGAGCATGCAAATTCACCATGAAAGGCATTTTAGTGAACAGTAGGTAATTCAAACTTATAAAGAATGATTTATGATATTATTTCTGTTACTCATTATTGGCTCCATTCCTTGAGATGACGAGGGAGCTATCTTTATTAATCTCAGCCAGCTGAAAACATTTCATCTATGAGCTTTTTTGAAGAAATGCATCTTAGTAACTCGTGATGGAAGGCGTCTGGTCTGACCCATCAGCATTGCTACAGCTTTCAATATATTACACTTAATAACAAATAAACATCCTTAGCCAGGATCAGGATCCTGCACTGCAGCTTGATTACATCTGCAAAGAACAATGATTGCCCTGACTGTTGGAAATAAAAACAATGAATGATGGCCTGCCAGCATGATCTGCCATAGTGGTATAATACCCAATCCCCAACCCAAGGCATTAACATTATTCCAAGTATGCTTCCTATTGATTGTAGTAATTATCCCTAATCTTTCCCTCTAGTTGGGGGGAAAGTGAATGTGGTGGCAGTTTCCTCTGGAAAATGATCATTTCAAAATAAAATTATGGTAAAATGTCTTCAAAAAAGTAATCAATCATTGAAGGACACAGTCAAGAGAAATAGCCTTTGTGGGTTTCTTCCGGACAAGGCTGAATACAATCTGGGAGATATTGTTTGGTCAAATGTAACCAATGTGCTCAAGCAGAATGGATGTTAATAAAAATTTACTATGATTAATTACTGTTACTTGCTTCAAAATCCATTTTAAAGGACTAATTTCTACTTCTAAATTTAGTTTTAAGGAAAATAATTAAGAATGTACAAAGGAATTCTAAAACTTAGTACAACAGACTGAATCCTTTGATGTCACATTTATTTGTAACTTTCTTATATTAGTGGCCTCTGTGTTTGGAAGGTCTGGGTGATTCTCACTACTACTGATTTGGTGGTGTGGTGTTGCGCCGGGTCAGGCTTGATGAAGGTCTGCAAGACAGCACCTTGCACGTGTAGCACAGTTGAACTTCAAAGGCATCCTGAAGTCTTCTATGAAAATCTAACAATAATAGATAAAGAATTTCTCCGTGCTGTTGTATTGACTGCAATCTGTAGCCTTTCTGGATAATCTATTCAAATCTTTTAGATGTTTTTCACTGTTTTTCTTGTGACTGTTGTGGTAGTGTTGTTTTTTAGTATAGACAGCAAATAATTTTCTTCATTAAAACTTGATTGATTTATACACAAACACATACATATACAGTATATATAGCTGATGCAATACCCAAAGGGAAACAGAGTAGCAAAACAGACATTTTGGTGTGTTTGTTGTCAGAAAATGTCATGATTCATCCTTCATGAGCATCTGCAAATATGCATCTGCCAAATCTACTTTACTAAAAGCTTGTTTTCAGTCAAACATATTCTTACCCCTTGAGTACAACATTTTTGATTGACAAGTAGGAAAGGATTAATGATTACTTTAATGTCTCTACAGACTCACACATTCCCATTTTCTGCTCCACAATAGAAACAACTACCATGATTCACTCCTCACTGTCACGTGGTAGGAATGACTTCAATGCCTTTCCAGTTCTGTACATATCCTTTGAAGTGATTGATGGGGAACCAACTATACCGTACAGGACTTAGACAAGGACTCATCCTCAGTGGTAAGCTTTTCCTAATACTTTACTTCGTTTTTAACTACTGTTTCCAGAGCACTGCATCTTCATCTGCATGAGGTGTTACCAATATAATGAAATTTGTTAAAATTAGTGTAATTCTTTCTACGGCTGCTAGTAAGGTGTACAACAGTCCAGTGCTTAAAACTGTAGTAACAGCATACCTGATATCTTCCTCTGCATCTGATTTTGTCCAGCTTTTGTTCTAACATCTAAAGAACAAAATTTCTCTTAGAGCTGTGCAATGAAATCTTAAGCCATGTTCTAACAGAATGAATGATGCAAAGATTGTATTGGAGTATTAAACTGTAGTATGATTTTGGATGATAAAGATGTGCTTTGCTGTTCTGTGATCACATTTAATCTCCCTACGTTTTGTAGAGCATACGAGGTTCCTACCAAGCTTCCTGATCAATTGGATCCATAATCTGTTGGCCATCATGAGGAGCAGGGTGCAGAATGGAGATGGACTGAGACATACTAAATCCTCCTCTTACTTATTGTGACCTTTTGAGTCTTTACGTCTGAAACTGGCAAACAGCAGTCTGAAATCAGAGACATTAAACTTCATTTTAAGACTATGAAAATAATCCACGTCCCATGGTTAAGATGAAATTCAAACATCGTAACATGTAGTCCTGCTCTCTAATTTAAGACCTGGTTCATTTCAGAACAGAAATAAAATAACACCCTCAAGAGCATACCTAAACATGGATAATATGACATCATCATGGGTTTTTGTGAGAATTGATCATTTTGCTGTAAATGATGCGGAAAGATCAATGACTTCCAAGTAATGCTTTGTAGTGTGAAGAGTTAAGAGATAAAATACCTACTTTCTCACAGTATTTGTTGACTTTTCCGTGAGGACACATTAAAGAGTAGAATATTTCAGTTGAGGAGTGAGACCTTAATCTGGAGATCTGCGTGAGAAGCTGTAATAATATGTTGAGTTCTCACTTCCATTTAAGTTCATGACGAAACCACAGAATGCAACATGACAGCACTGCAGGGGAAAGTAATCAGCTATGCTATGCAGTGGTCATGAGGCAAAGAAAACGCAGTCTATGCCAGATAGACAGCTCTTCCTTACTTGCTGAGAAATGCATAGCTGTTCTGTTCGACCACATCAGCAGGTATTTTCTAGCAGACTTTTTTTTCTGGTGATTATAATCCATCAAAGCAATGAGGTCATAATTAGTTGCTAGCATGATTAGGACAGAAGTTGTCCTCAAGAGGGAAACTGAAGCAAAAACGATGGAGTAGTTGCACTAAGAGAAGGAAAAATACTGGGGAAGTACATAATCTATTCTGCAGTAAAACAAATGGGTTGGGGTGTGTAGATCATGTCGCAGTCCACAAAAGCCATCACAAAAGACTGTGTCCCTGCCTCCGCTTCCTTTTCAGTTTTGTTCAATTATCTAGACTAAAAAAGACCATTCAAAACAGCAACAGAACTCTGCGTGGTTCATTTCTTTTCTAATGTGGGGTGAATTTCTGAATGCACTTTCTGCACTGGAAATGTAGTGTCCGCTTACGCCCTCCCCATTCTGCTGCCCACCCTTCTGGGTCACGTATTAGAGAGATGGTCTCCTGCATATAAAGGCTAAGTGAGTTAATAAAAAATAAAGTACATAGGAGGCCAGAGTAAATGGAGCATATAATTTTTTCATGAACTGGTCTCTTAAGCTTCATTTTGCAAGGCATCATGATTTTCTGCATATTTATGAAAATATGAAATAGTGAACTTGATGCTTAATGCAAGACCTACATAGCAATTTTCAGTAAGGCTCTATTTTCATGTTTTCTTTGGCAGGAAAGCTAGTATTTCTTATAGGTGCTACCAGAAAAGACAAAGTAATGATATTTTGCTGTTAGGAGATTTTGTAATAATGTACAACTTATTTCAAAACCATTTATCTTACTAAACAAGTCTAGCTATCATTTGGTTCTGTTTGGTGACATGCAAACACAAGCATAATCAAAGTGACTGCGAGGGGTAGAATATTAGGCTCCAAGAATACCAATTACTTAAGACTAATATAACTGTATATACATAGACAGTACAGCTATTAAGAACAATGGGCAAATAGTAGCTTTTGAAAAATTTTGGGGATAAAGGTATTTCTTCTAGCATCTAAATGGCGTTCTCAATTTTAGACCTCTAAAGCAGTTTATAAAGATAATTAGGCATGAATGTCCCCATTTCACAGCTGTGCAAATGGAGGGAAACAGTTCTGTAACCTATTTACCAAAATCTTACAGAGGTAAGCAAATCTTGAGGCACCAGATTGTAAGCACTGGTTCATTAAGATCTCTTTTGAATGTCTTTTTTTTTTTTTTTTTTTTTTTTTTTTTAGTAAAGGAATTAATATTGATCTATCAAAGGAACACAAAAAAAAATCACTGGTCTCGAGCTTTTAATATTACCTATTTCAGTTCTTTGCAGTTTCTACATTTCTTTGATAAGCCATAAGAATCAGAGCTATTTGTTATATTTCAATTTGTTCTTTTCTATCTCAGAATACCACAAAAAGTCCAGTTCTATCTGTGCAGGTGTAAAGTGAGAGCTACCTGGATAATTCATTGCTGTAACATAGTACTCAAGCATGGTCCAATGAACTACCCAGGTACTATCCTAACCACCAGTTGCCAGGCTTTCAGAAAAGGTACTTGCAAACAGGTATGCTTCATGGTTTTCAGAGCACATAGCATATAGTCTCCTGCATTAACAGTATCTCCATGACAACTGCTTTATGATTCATGCCACATAATATATAACTTTGTTGTTAAAAGAAAGCCCTTGCGAAAAACTAACAAGGTCCCATGCTTAAAAATTAAATAAATCTGTAAGATTTCTTAGCAATCAATTAACCATTAAATAAAGCTTAAGGGACATTAGAACAGCAAGAGTGACAATATTTATGGCTTTGATGTGATCATGAAATCTCATTCCCTGCTTCTCCACCATTCTTACCATTGCAAATCCCTGTAATTGTTACTGATGCAACATTTCAGTCAATAGCTATAAAGGGGAATGAGGAGCATAAAATGGCTTTTTGGCATTGAATGAGTAAATAAGATCACAAAGCCCTTTGTATTCCAGTATTTCTTGCTAATCAATCTTGTTTTAACTTACCCAGTTGAATGTTTGAGGGATATCAACAGGTTTGGGGCATGGCAGAGGATAGAATCATAACAAAGATAACAACAACAACAGTTTTCTGGTGTTGTTCAGACAACTAAACATATTAAAATGCCTTTCTCAGCTGTTGATTCAAAAGCAAGTTAGTCAGTCAAATAAAATCGAGGATATTACACTAACAGGCATTCTTGCAGTGTAATTTCAGTTCTGGAAATTCATTAAAACAATAGATGGTTAGGTAAATAGAGGGAAGGAGAAGCAGATGGCTGAATGCCAAATATTTACTGGTTAGGTCCTGATTTCAGAATCAGACTAAGGAAACGGCAAAGCCTGCCAATCTTAGTGGATTGTGGGTGGCCAACTTGTTCTAGCTTCATTGGTGTCTGCTTATTTTAATCTAGTAATTTCATCTTCAATATCTAGTCTAGGAGATACTGTGATGCAGGTCTTGGCTCTTCCTGTGTTCAGTGGGGAATAAGAACCCATCTTATGGTGATCAGTCATTTTTATAGAGATTGGTTGAACTTCATTCTGATGTAAAAATGTAAATGTTATAATCATTCTTTTCAGGACTAGGGTACAGAAATCATACAAGATATCAAATAAGTGGGTATTACCAATTGACAAATAAAATGCTTCTGTTGGGTACAAACTTTAAGATCTGTTAAAGAAAGAGTAATGAAAAAAAAAAAAAACCCTTTCTGAAATAAGAAGCTCTAGTTCAAATTACGGCAACTTCATTGAGTCTTTTGGTTGACTTCGCCTTTCAGTTTTAACCTAGTAGTTACCAAAAAGACAAGCTTAATACCCCAACGAGAATCGATGATATTAGTGCCCAAACAGCAGCTGTGCAGAGCTAATCCACAAGCAAGGTGCAGTTATATTAGAAGCACATGAGGAGTTTGGCTCTTCTCCAGGTATCTGGGATGTTTACTGCATCTCCTCCAATGGATGAGAGGAGAACTGAAGTGAAATATGCAGCAGGAGTTCAAAATGGGACTGATTTTTTTTTTTTAACATTCTTTCAGGCTTCAAGGTATGCAGCATTATTTTGAGACTTAAATGACTCAGAAGCAGAATTCAAATTAAGTTTGGTTTACAGAGTGAGTGTTGGATTGTTAATAGAACTAAACATGGTGCTTAAGTCAAAGGAAGGAATTCTGTATTTTACCTATTAAGGAATTTCAGGGGGTATTTACTAGTTAGACCGTGGAGCTGTGTTTGTACTGACTGCTAGGCTGCACAGTAACTGGGACCTGGGCTTCTGCAGGCACTCAGAATGTAACGGCAGAAGAAAGAGAACATATTGTACAGCAGAAGGACAGCTTAATTTTCTGCAGCTAAACATGGTAAAAACTCCCATCCTTTTTTCTCTCTAAGTAACATCAGACAAGCGTCTCTCAAAATATCCTGCAGCATTTGTGGTCAAACTTCTACTTTCAGCTCTTCACAAGAGGTTGCACTGGAAATACCTGAAGGTAATACTTAAGGAAATAAGGAAACAGTTGCACGCAGGTGCTGGTGGTAATGGAATGAAATGAGGTGGAGTGTATGTTTCAGGTTGACAGTTCCAATTAAAATGATTCGGACTTGGGTTAGCTAATGACTGCAGATTGACTCTTGCAGAGGCTGACTTTCTCAGTCAGTTCTCTTTTTTAGTTTGATAACGTTCATTTCTGAAAAATATTTCCCTTTGTCATATAATTCTATCTTCCAACAACTTATCCAGCCCTGTATGCCAATTCTTTCTCTCCTACGTGCAGTCTGTATAGCTCTGACCTCTAGTTTGAGATATTTGTTCGTTTGTACATTGAATAATTGCCCACTCAATTAGTTTTTCCTCTTTACAATTAGAGCTGCTGGTACATGCAACAACCTTTCTATCTCCTTCTCTTCAACTCTCTCGTTTTGATTTCTAGACTGTGTGCTGTCTGAAAATAGCAATGATTAATAAATAATAGTAAAGGGAATGCACATCCATCCATAAGAGAATTAAACATCTCAGGTAAAAAGATATTGCTGCTTCTACAACAGCCACTAGCTGCACTAACTCTGAAGTTAGTTAAATAGTTCTTGTTTTTAGTATATGTGGAAGAAATTGAGCAACAGCACACAAAATTGTTTACTTTCCATTATGCTGGCAATCCCCAGTGCATAGGTACATATGTGTGTGTGTGTGTATGTGTGTGTGTGTGTGTGTGTGTGTGTATACACATACTTGTAGCACAGTGTAACTTCCTGTCAAGATGCCATTGAGGAGGCATTTCATCTGCACAGAGCCCTAACAAACTGAAGCACAGTGGATTTATTCATTTAAGAGAATTATTCATTTAATTTTCACCATTTCAGTGTTTATATTCATTTACCATTCATTTATTCCCTTCATTTTTATTCATTTATTCATTTATCAAATATTCATTTTAATGGCTTTCATTATCACTACAGTAACCGGGGGGACAGATTTGCAATAATTTTATTCCTTAAATAGGTTTATTCTTGGAAAATCTACAAAGCAGGGAAAGACCAATTGTTTTCAGGTTTGTTCCCTTTTCCTTTTCTCAGAATTACTATTTATTTTTTCTCGTGTTTCTTTAAAGCCATGCGAGTGTTCTCCTGAATTCTTTTATTTGTTTTATTGCAGCAGCTCAGTTTCCTGATACTGGACCAAACGCTCGTCTGATGTAATTTGCTGGAATCAGAGCATGTTATTCAGTGTTTTGGGCACTGATCAAGTCCGCTTGTTCCTTCATGTATATTTTCTTTCCCCTGTATGATAGCTTTGTGTTTGGTAGGTGAGAATATGCTCTATCAGATAGTGTTATTGTGCTCTTTGTATCTGCTGTAGTTTCCATGGCACTACAGTAGGAGGCTTTACTTTTGAAGCAACCCATGTGTATGTCTTGCGCTTCTGATTTACATTACAGCCCTTCTGTTTTAGCCATATATACTGGTAAAGTGCTTATGCAGTTCAGCCTCTGAAGAGTATTGCTGGTTATTGTAAAGAATATCCACAAGCAGTGAAATGTTGTCCTTGGTAATGGGATATTCATGGATACGTACATGCCAGATTTTGATGAAGGAGTATGTTATCTGGGTTGGGGTTTTTTTGCCTTCTTATTTTCACTGAACCCTTCATTTCCTATGACTATATTCCATGACTATTTCAATGCTCTCTGCATTACAACTTTTTTTAAAAAATAGCGGCAGTTTCTAGTTTCTTACTTCTTAATTTTTTTCTAATCAACCAGGGTATTTGAAACCGACTCTAACCTTTAAGCAGCTCTAAGTTCAAGCTGCCCCCTCCCTATAACAATTCACGGTTTATCTGCATTCTGGGTTGTCGCAGAAACTTTGGTGCTGTTTCAACAATAGAAATCCAGTTGAAATGGTTTACCCCTACATCATCACTGACTGTACAGCACCTATGTTCAGCAATCAAAAATTTATTTTTTGTATTTATTGAATCAGAAGAGAATAAATTCACCCTTTTTGTAAGAAAGGATCACAAACTGGGTATTCCCTGCTATTGTATATTCAATAAACCAAACTGCTTCAAATATTTACATTCTGAAGGTTATCTTTGTTGCCAGAAGGGCTAGAACTAATTTCCTTTACAATGAGATCTTAAGTTTGGAGGATATGTTGTGACCCTGCAGAAGACCTTTTCCCACCCCACCCTGAGGCTGCAACTCTAATTTTAAGAACCACTGCTCTGGAGGCTTTTTATCAGCTCCAGAAATGTCTTATCTCAAGTTGCTTTCAGCTGCATAATAAGAGGTCATTTGAAATAGATAACGCTTTCTTAAGGGGCTGTAATCTAAAGCTCACAGTTGTCAATGGAAAACATCCACTGATTTCAGGGACGGTGGATCTCTGTATTTATTTCACAATATGCAGTGTATGCTCAGTAATTTTAGTAAGAGTGAGATAGAAGGAAATAGGACTGCCTATTGAATCCAGGCAGAAATGTTCAGGTAGCATTTCCTTTACAGATAAAACCCAGAAAATAGTGTGACTAACTATTTTGTGGTATGGTGCCTCTCATTAACCTTTGCATGAGAAAGGAATCCTCCTCCCAGCTGACCTGTCTGGCTCCTCCAGGCCCTGCAGCATCCCTGCAGTCACAGAGAGTAAAGCCCCATGAAAAACATCTTCATGTAGCAGAACTTCCTAAAAACAAGATTTTTCTTGCCGAAGAGAATGACGAAAATGTAAATTAAATTAGGGGACAGCTTATACTTCCTTGCATCTCATCTTGCCATGCAGCATTTGAATGAGTTTTAAGTCAGAGAGAGCCCCCCCACACTCCAGACAGACTTCAGTCAGTGTGAAGAGGTCTGATGTGTGCTCCAACCCTCTGGTGTATGTACATTTCTTCATAAAATCTGAACATTAACCTGATGGCCTTTAGGCATAATACTTTCTGAAAAATTCAAGTGTGCTGTTTATTGCTTGCTTTCCAATTCTAGTTCCTCTTGCAAACACTACAGGGACCTCATTTAATTTTGGGGCTATATTATCTTCCTTCTTTATTAAGTTTCTTCTAATATACTGCCATGGTCTAATGTCTTCTCTTGTCAGCTTTGTTCCACTTTATACACCTGAAGGAGACTTTATTGGTTTCATTTCCTTGCTCTGAAAACTTTATTCATAGCTGGTTTTGACTTCTAAGGTTTGTCAGCTCATCCTTCTGCTGCATAGTTTTTATATTTTCTTTATGATTTTCTATGCTTGTTTGGCATGACATACATTTTTTAAAATTATTTAATTTTTTTGTTTGTTTGTTTAAATCTAGGTAGGAATACAGCAGAATTATAGCTGATCTTGCTAATAGCTTCTGTTGTCCTACAAAAGACAGTACTTGTAGCAACGTAGGAGAGCTTCCATGACTAGGAGAATAATTAGCTTTCTTTTTAGCAAGCGAGTAAAACTGGCTATAAATGGCAGCCCCATCCACTGGGGTGTAGCCATAGACACCGAGTACTTCTCAAGTTTGTGCTGAGGTACAAATTATATCTGTAACATCTTTTTTACCTTGATGGCAAATATTAGTATTGCAAGAGAGGTGCTTCTGAAAGGAACCTCTGCTGTTATATCCAGTTTTGCCTCAAGTATTGTCCTGTCTGAAGAGATAAATTTCATCCTTAAAGTTTGTTTTTGCACTGGCTTTGTGAGGGCTTGTTTGGCATGTTTTGCTTGAGCCAACCATTTCTTCCTCACGTTAACCTGTATTATTAGAGGAAGGCTTGCTGGGTTCTGTATCTTCATCATGTGGGGGAATAAATGAACATTTCTAACTAAAATTCAGTAGGAAAAGAATGTTAACTTTTTGTGAAAAACTGGAACTACTACATATGCATGCCTCAGATGTTCCAAGAAAACATTATAGTAAAGAGAGAATTATCTCATTCAAAGCCAGCTCAAGACAGCATTTTAAAGAACAAGTAGCTTTCTACCTATGCATTCTACATGTGGACGCTCATAGCTCACTCAGAACAACCTGTAAAACAAAGTCAAGTGTGCAGTGCTAAAACCAAATCAATTATATCCACCAATGTGTGATATAAAGAGAAAGCAGAGATATCGAGTTGCATAGAATTTTCATCACAGCTTCCGAAATTAAGTAATTTGGCAAAGTTCAGGAGCAAACACATCTTAATATTTTCTGTCAGTGTTCTTACCATGCTGAAGTGGAAGTTGAATTATTAATGTTTTAGAGTGACTTTTGAATACCCAGTGCCATACCAATCTAGCAGATCTTCATCCTTATCTGTCAAGAACTATCACTCTTTATTTCAAAACGTTCATTGCATAAATAGGAATTACTAATGAGATGTAGAACTCTGCTTCTCAAATGATTCACAAGGGTTTACTAGGAAAAGATATATTTACAAGCACAGGAATTATCATTGCAGCTGACAGGACGTTATAAACAGTATTTCAAATATGTGGTGATTTCTCTAAGGTTCTTTTCTCAGTCGGTGAGCTGCTAACAACTGTCGCAAGTAGTTTCAAACTGTACCTTTGTCATTACAGTGCACCGCTCTAGCATCCTTGCAAAATGGGCTGGGTGTAAGAAACTCTGAGGGTGAAACAAGGAGAGGAAGAAAGGCAAGGAACAGTCATCCTCTGAGAGCAGCACTGGAGCGGGTGGAATTGTGGGTGGAAGGCAGAGGAACACGCCGAGGCTGCAAAATGACTGGGGTTACTCCTGTGCCTTTCTCCCAAACACTCTTTCCCGCGAGCAAAGCTTCATTGCCTTCTAGCACTGGTTGTTGTAGTGAGTAGCCATCCTTACCAAGTACTGTTAAGTCAAATGGCAGAAGTCTAATTTTTGTTCCCATAAGGAGCTGTGTGGACAAGGCGCCTTCTACAAAACACAGCAGTGCTTTTCGTCTGCGCTATGCATTTAAAGCAGCATGTTTTTATGTCACAGTAAGTAGCACTGATCATATACTGATATGTATGTGTGGAAGTCAAGCATTGCTGTATGTATGACTTGGCATGCATTCACAGGAATCATACTGGAAATTGGCTTTCTTCAGAATCGGTTGCTTGTTTGTTTACAGAGAGTAAGCACAAAGGATGAGTGCTAGAGATGGCTTCAGGCAAGGGCAGATCTAAAGCACAGGATAAATCTGGGGCCATCTGGTGTGTCAGCTCACATGGAAAATCAAGGAGCTTGAGTGCTGGGCCAAATCAGTGACACCTACTAGAAAATGATGATGAGAAGGAGGATTTCGATGAATTTGTTACTTTTGTTGGATTCCTGCAGTATTTGGTCAAAGCGAATGAAAAGAGCTACTATCCTGCCTTTTCGTGCACAAAATAATATATTTAAATCTTTGTCATGGTTATGGAGAACAGAAAGCAAAATTAGCATTTGTTTTTAACAGTCTATCTTATAAAGCTGGAGGGTCCCATGTTACTGTGCTGATGCAGTAAGAGCACAGCGATGTAGCTGTGTGTAAAATAAGAAATGATGAACAACACTAACAATGTAATCTGGAAGCTGCACCCTGACAGCTGTCTGTATAATTTAAATGCTGGAGGTTTTCATCTGAGTAGTTATTCTCTAAAAATTGGTTCACTAAAGATGGTTTTTTTGGGTTTCCTCTTGTGTGAGAATACTTAACATTTTGGAACAGGAGCAATCATATTTCCAGCCTGTAGTAGAAATGGCATTTTAAAAAGCTTTATTTTAGAATTTAGCTCTAAGAAAACAGGAAGAAAGAAATGTAGCTAGTCTCTAAACAGGAATTTTTTTTTTCCCCATTGGCAGCTAAGGTGTGCTCTTAGAAAAGATAATACCTTCAGTTATCTGTAGTCCCAAAAGTTTTCCAAAAGAGAAGCGAATGGAGTTAGAAGAACAGAATATACCAAGAAATACAAACAATAAAGAGGAAGACACTACTTGTAAACCCCCAAATTTTGCAAGAAGCTGAGTAGTTGACAAAAGTGCCCGATGCTCCAACTGTATCGAATTAAGATGAAGGCAATATCATGATGCTAACTACTCTTAACGAAAAGGCCACAATTACAGAAAGGCAACTACGCTCACTATTGAAACAAGATTATTTTTACAGGATGTTATCTTCAAACCTTAGAGCAAAATGTGAGTGGCTGAACTCTGGGAAGGCTTCGCAGGAGTTAATGCACCCAGTGAACACTGGGCAGGTGCTGCAGTGTCACTGCCACCTCCTGCTGGGAGAAGGTATGTGTGGCTGCTGGTGGCACAGCTGAGCTTATAGCTCTGTGCTAGGGATGATTTATTCAGAAGCTTTCCAATAAAATCAGTGAGCATTTTTAGAAGGTCACTGAAGTTCTCAGCGTGGGCAGCTTGATGGGGTTCAATTTTCTTTCTCTGTAATTGCTTCCTGTTTAAAAGGATAATCATTTATGTAGTACGGGTGAATATACTCACAAAAAAAAAAAAGGACAGAATGACTTGAGATAGAAGAGACCTCAGAGATCATCTGGTTCCAAGCACCCTGCTGTGATCAGTGTTGCTAAATACTAAATCAGGCACTAGAGCAGGTTCCCCAGGGGAAAAGAGATCTGCAACAATCACGCTGCTCACCCCACTTCCAAATTATACACAATTAAGAGTTTTTGAATATCCAGTAATATGGCTTAGATCATACTTGATTCACCTGTTGTAATGTGATAAATCTATAAGACTCTTCCAATACATCATTGACGCTCAGGTTTCACAATCTCTGGGCTTTGCTGCACTTCTAGCAGGGCACTTTTTAGGGTGGGACATCCAGGCTTGTGCCTTTAAGGCTAAACTTCAAAGCCCTGTCGACAGCTATGGTTTTCTAGGTGTAGCTGAGGCTCAGGCCCTGAATCTGAACTGAACATGTGTGGAAAGAAAGAATTCCTCACCTTATTGCTGATCTTAAAATAGGTTTTTGTTATTTGCGGATTTTACAGTTTGTGAGAAGTCTCAGCTTGCTGTGTCTTACTTCAGGATTTTCTTATATAAATAACTTAGCACATGTGCACCATAACATAAAAATGTGTTATGCGTGTTTATTTCTAAGCTCTCAGCAGATATAAAATAAATGCTTTTTAATAATTTACCTACCTGCGAATATCTAACGTTGACCTCGCTCTGTTGGTTGTAAGGCTAAAAGGCTAAAAGTCCTAGGCCTTTTTGACAAATCCCTGACGTGAAGTTTGGCGCTGTGGTGCAGATAACCCGAATCTGTCAGCTCTATTGCAGTGAACGTGTGAGTGCATGTTTAGCTCTTTCCCAGGCATGACACCACGTGAAAGAACTGGGCTCTCCAACAGTCTGTTAGGAATTCAATCAGAAATGTGTGAATCTCAGGGAGAGAAACCTGAGGCAAAATGTTGTGGGTTTAGTGAATGGCATTTCCTGAGAAAACTGCTCTGTTGAGAACCTTTTTCCGATCTAGTTCTGCTTTTCATGAAACTACACCTTCTGGATAATAAACTGTTGGATACTAAGTTGGTAGGCATTGTAATTTACATCAAAGCATACTGTGTCTGTATGGTTATCTGTATCTGTACAGCTGTGTCCAGAGCAGGGAAGTGCAGGGGGCCAGCCCTGTCCCTGTTACACCATCGGTGTTGTTGCACAGTTTTGTTGGACTTTAAGAATTTTAGCTACGAAAAAAGAAACAAAACTTAGCGCTGTCCCAAGTTGTGCTTTTCTTCTCAGTTTTTGAAGATACGGTTGTCCTGGGCTGTTGAGTTCTCTTATCCAATATTTGTCAGTACAGATTCTTCTGAAGATTAGAATTGTTGTACACTTCCCATAGTTTCACAGTTTATAGAATTTCATTCTATGCCAATGTAAGTAAGGAATAACTTGTCGCAGTCAAAGAAATTACACTTCTTGTTTTATCAGTGCAAGTAAAAAGGAGAATCAAAGCTCGTGTTTTTTTTTCTTTGCCTGGCTTAGCTTTCAGGGAATTTCCAGATGCTGTAAATACCATAAAAAGAAAATCCACACTCCAATATTTCTAACATACAAAAGAGCAGAAAAAATATGAATTTCTTCCTTGGTTTCTTTGTGGCTTAGCATATATATGAAATTAGTAAAGGAATCCAGAAGGATATGAGAGAACTCTACCCAGGGAGTGCGTAAACAGTGCCAAGCAATTGGTGTTGTGCTGTGTTATTTGCTGTGCCCTATTTTCACAGACAAACAATTTCTGCCGCCAAAAATACATGAAAGTTCAGAAATTTCAGAAGCCCCCGTGGTGCTCTGAGTTGTTTTTTCCTCTTCTGTTGTTCAGTGGTGCTCTTAGTTTCTCCTAACTAGTGCCGGCATAAATCCTTTTTTTCCTAAAGGGGATTTCTGTTCTCTGAGATGAATTTCTTTGAATTTCAACAGGCTCGTATTAAAGAAGCTGCTACCTGCTCCCATTTTCAGTTTCCCAAAGATTTATCTCCTTTAACTTCCAGGTTTGAGGGCAGGGGAGATCCTTGCGTTTTATTTTAGTACTTATTTTCCAGTATGCATTACTTTAGATCAGAATCAAGGATAATAAATTGGTAAGAATTTCCTTTTGTGTACTCCACCTGTAGCTAATGATTAAAGAAAGCCTCTGTTTGAAATTGTTTCTTGTCTATGTAAAAGTCTGTTCATATTCTCTTCCCATCAAGTATTTGCTTCTTTCTCCCTTTAGGTAGACAAATACAATTTTCCATTCCTGTAGGAGAGCAACCTTCCTCCAGAAGGGATAGGCTAATCGCACTACAGGACAACCACCTCTGTGTTCTCTGAAAAAAATAAAATAAAATACATATACATTGTCCCTGTTGTCCAACTGTGTATGGGGACTGTTGAGTCACAGCCTGAACCACTGATTGAGCACCTGGAAAAGGACCCGGTCAGCCCTGGGAGCACAGGTGAAGGCAATTCATCTGTGTGACGAGAAAGGGTGGAGCCTGGCTGCACCTCTCTTAGACCTCATTTAAGGGCTGACTGCCACTGGGGAAGAATCTCTTTCTGGAGATCCCTCCTTGGTGAAGCTTTCTCCTGCGAATCTAGAATCTTTTGATATGGGTGAGCAAACCTCTTTCCTTCCTTTATGGTGCCTTTCTGTTGTGCTGGTCCTTCTGTCATCGCGCCTCTGTAACACCTTTCCTATTGTATTGATCTGTCCAGTTGCTACAAGCTGTAATATTAATGGCACTGAAGGTCTGCATAGATTCAAGGCTCTTTCTGCAGAAATTTAATCACAGGATTAAGTTTTTAGTTTCTTTTTTTCACTCAGAGGTAACAGAGTTCTGCTGTGGGCTTCGTGCTATTGCTGCTCTTAGCAGACCGTGGCTGGAGCAATTTAATAGCTGAGTTTTTCTTAGTTGTTGGATTTACCTAAAGGCAAAGATTTCATAATGGCATACACCCATGTTAGCCCAGCTTCTCATATACAGTGTATTACATAAATAATGCAAGATTTACAGTCTCCCAAATCCTTTATCAGCTGGTAGCACAATTCTTTGAAAATCCCTTTCTAGCTTATGGTAATATGTTACTTTTTGTTGTGAATCCACTCAGGGCTTTGCTAACAGCTTGGAGGCAGAAGACAAACTATGAATATAGAAAGAGTAGAGATTTTGGGGGGACACGGATTAGAAGATGGGCCTTCAATAAAATTCGGTGCGGAAAAGACTCAGTGAAGGGCGGGAGGTGAAGTCATTGTGTGTGGGGTAAAGTCACTGTGCGTGGGTAGACTGCATGGCTGCATTTCTTTCAGTGATAATATTTATCCCAGCTCTGCAGCAGTGCAGCTTGGGACAGTTCAGATATAGTATTATAAATCAGCTGTACTCAGTAGAGCTGTCAGTGTACTTTGTCTGTGGATTTTTGTCCACGTGAAAAAGTCTGCTTTTAAGGTATACAGCGTGAGTGGTGAAAAATCACCTATTTGCTATCAGCAAGTTACTAATGGGGAAACTTTGTGTTCGTTTAGAAGGGCGAACTCTATTTGTTATTGAAGTTCAGAATGTTTGTAAGGAGACCAAACTATCAGAAGCATTTTATTTTTATCCACAGCACAGTAGTAGGATTGAAAACCAGCGTACAGAAATAAAAGAAATCCTGTATGTTGGTCTATGCTTCAGGTGATCTCCAAAATCCCTGCCCTTAACCTCCTAACACAGCAGCACAGCTGCATAGATGGTCCTCATTACTGAGAGCAAATCCCATGCAGCTGATGGGTTTGGTTTGAGAATGAGTCACACCTGCAGTATGTAAATCCTTTGCTCTTCACGTGGGCAGATGCATCTGTATTTAAGTTATCTTTTCTCTCCAGCATCTTGCCATTAAAGAGTTTTGCTGAGTTAGGCATTGAAGGGAGACTGGCATTCCTCCATGAATTTTTGTTGATGGTACTTCTGGAATTCTGGACAGTCCTGTCCTTCAGGCATGACTAAGTGGCCTGCTGGCCAGCTTGTAAGATTAGCTGACCAGAAGCTCTGCATGAACACGTGAGGTAAGCGTTCTCTTATTCCAGGCTGGGGAGAATGTGTTATTTCTTTAGTATACACTGAAAGCTACATGAGAAATTAGTGTAAATGTTATCCCTCCCACGGTTTATCCAAGCACAGAAATGAAAACTGTATTGTGCAGTTCATTAATAGCTCTTGTTCTTTATGATGTAGTGGTAACCCACCATTCCAGCTGCATAGAGGGAGTGACTTTGGGGAAATACTTCCAAGAATTATGTGAGTAAGGAGGAAGGGAGAGGGGAATAATTTTTTGATGATGTTTCACAAACATTTTCAGGAGAAAAGCAGTGCTTATTCATAAATATGCATTGCACTGCAAACGATCTGTAAATAGCCTTGTGTGGCTGATTTGGGTTTGAAGCTTAGGGAGGGTTTGGGGGCATTGGGTAGGAGGAACTATAAATTTTTATTTGAGATATGTCCTAAAAGGACTTTAAAAACTTCTTTCATCTGAAGACATTTTTCTTTCTTTAATTGGTTGCCACTGACATAGCTGGTTAGTAAAAGCTGGTTAGTGAAAGAGTTGTGGAAGTAATAACAATTAGCACCATTAGCTCTGTGCATCTAAGTACATACAGTTTATCTCGCTCCTTACCAAGGAAATGATTTCCTTTCTCAGATAAGCACACCTAATCAAATAACTTGCTACATCATGTAGTGAATCTGAGGAATCACTGCGGAAACAAGTTTAAGGGCATGAAACTACAAATACTTACTGGGGGTAAACTTTACTCTTGGGAGTATTTCAGTTGAATCTGAGAGGGATTATGTGGGGTAATAAGCTCTGAACTTCAAGGAAAGGTTTTGCAGGACTGATCCCCGAGCATGTTCAGTTTCAGTCTTCAAATAAAATCATATAAATCTGTAGTCAGGGGCTTTTAATAAACATATTCTATGCCATAAATTACTTTCTGAGAAGGATTTTTAGAGGCAAAATTTTACAGCGTTGACCTCCAATAAACTCATAACATTCTATCATGTTAAATATGTATTTAATAGTTTCAAACCTTTTATTTTAGAAATCCAGTGGGCCTGAAGGACTTAAGGCTGCTACAGCCTATTGTGTCAGTGGATATTTATAGAGGCTTAAAAATGCAGATTATTGACTTTATTATTGATGCAGAGGAGCCAATATAGCCTATCAGGCAATTAAATGTTCTTTTATAAAGATCTCATTGCATGGAGACTGAATTTATGGGAGTGATGAAACTTAATGTCTCCACAGAAATGATCGCATCAGGTCTGAAACGCATTAGGGGATATTAGTATTAATTTTCACACTCATACCTGTAGTAATGAGAACTTATAGTAACTTACAAATATAAAGATGTGGCTGTAGAAGTTACTATGTTAATTTAAACAAATACTGAAGGGTAATGATCTTGCATCATTTCCAAGAGTTTTTGTAAATCTAGAATGATGTGAAAATCTGCAATTTTTATTTTCATTTCTATGTTTCATTAATGAACACTTAGCCACAGTTCATCCCTTTCTAATATAGTCATAATTGTACATCAATTATTCTGAGACTTATTTTTATAGCTAATGAAGGATTTGGGGTTTATCCACACACTTGGTGGCACTGAACATGGAAATTGTTCTTGGCTGTTCACTCAAGTCCCTGTAAATTAGGTCCTACAATCAATTTTGCTGTACTGTCTTCATTTTGAAGTTGTTTTTTCTTTTTTAAGTATGCTCGCTACTCCCTAGATGTGTCCCCACATGTCCTGCAATCCAGGTATGTTGTTTGATTTTTTAAATAGGAATGTGAAGTTGTTTGGTGATAAGTATGAAGAAAAAGGAATAGAAAATAACTAGAAGTGCCCCAGAAGAATGTAAGCTTTCAAAGTGTTTCCTGCTTAGGGTCACACCTCATGTTTTTGGAGATGAAGCTGCCTCCTTGTCAACAATGGCTTTGTCATTAAAATCCTGTAGTTGGCACTCTCAGATAGTGAATTCACCTGAAGTCTGCTAGCATCTGCTAGTGTACAGCCCTTCAGCTGTTTGTTGTTTTTTTTTTTAAGATCTGGACAATTGGGACTTCACACTGTGTGTGTGTCCAAGGTTTGGCATGGAACAGGTGTGTGCATTTGTTTTTTAGGACTCTGAAGCTGCAGCAGGTCTTTTGCTCCTCCGTGCTCTGTCTTCTCTTTGTGGGTTGACTAATGAAAAGTCTGAATTAGAGGTTGCACATGTAGGATGTACAGTACCCCCAGACATTCATATTCATATTTTATCCATGTCCACGTAACCAATAGCAATAGTGACTATACGCTCAG
This sequence comes from Meleagris gallopavo, assembly GCF_905368555.1. NCBI lineage: Eukaryota > Metazoa > Chordata > Aves > Galliformes > Phasianidae > Meleagris > Meleagris gallopavo. Next base: position 17,681,248 of record NC_139414.1, on the reverse strand, counting down.
AGTCTGTGTTTCTCTGTTTCATGGAGTCTACTTTTCAAAATTTCTGCTGTATTTTGAGACAATTATTTGCTATTTCTTATGGCTTTACCAGAAATTTTTAACATTAGCTCTTCAATCTTTCTCTTCATTTGGGAAAAGAAGAAAAATCAGGGAAGGTCACATCAGTACAGCCTGCACTGTGTGGTCCACAAGCAAACAAAATGTTTGTATGGACTACTTAAATTGAGAAGAAAAACATTTGCTTTTTTATTTATTTATCATCATCTTAAATGTTTGGCTTTTCCCTTTGATGGAAATCTCCCTTTTGTGCACAGCCATCACACAAAAGCATGGGAATGCTATTGTACTGCCAATAGCATTTGTTTGCCCCCTACTTTATTTAATATCCTCATGTAAGTAAAACCGGTGTTACCCTAATTTTAAGTGCTTTAGAATCTCCCGATTTCTGTTATGAGTGATATATGTGCAGTGTCTGTCTACATAGTGGTGGAAGCCCTCATGAAAGAAAACTACTAAACAAACAGTGCTTCATGAACTGCAGAGTTAAGAGAGTGTTTGAGTTCACAACTTTAGGAATTTTTAGTTTCCATTCAAATCAGTGAGACCTGTTCTTAACCCTAAGAACTTTTTGTACTTCCGTGCTGTTTTAATAAGGTCATTTGTTGAGTAATAATTAAAACAAATAGTATAAAGGCTTTTTAGTTTTCTATTCCATTAATATATGACTACATGTAAGATGATGATATAATTTAATATAGGCAACTCCTCTGTGGTAACTGTGAAAAAGCTTTATGCACTAGTGCAAAAAAATACTTAAGGTCCCTGACATGTTTGTTTTCAACTCTTTCATTTTTATTTTTTTTTTAATCAAAATGTACCTTAACTATAAAATACATCCTTTGTAGAAGGAGGCTGTAGAGAAGTCCCTAAAGTGCTTCACTTTGGGGAGCTCTGTTAGTCAAAGCAGGGGGCTTTACAAGCCACAAGTTTTTATAAGTATCTGATTCTTCTCTTGTTGAAATCAATGGAAAAAACCCTTTTAGGTTGCAGTGGCAACAAGACTGAAAGGAACTGCTGTGCTATAAACTGAAGTTTATTGTTCCATTTTCTGATTAACATCTTAAACTGCATTTTGATCATGTAACTTCCGGTGTTCTCTCATTGATCTTTGGAGAGAAAAGCTCATCAGCCAAGGAATCTATCATTGGAGATCCCTTTCAGTTACTGTGTTGAGAGTGCAGCACTGTCTTAGCTCTGAGAGCATCTGCTCCATGTGGTGACCTATCACAAGAGTTCTTACACTGCTTTCCTTTCAAGATCTAGCAGTGATATTTTTCTGTACAAAATGTTTAATTTTTTTTTTTTTGCTGAATAAATTTAATGAGTCAGACTCCAAATAAGGTTACTGTCATTCAAAAAGTTCAACAGCTTGGCCACGGCCGCTGTCCCACTGAGATGTTCCTAGCCTGCGGAATCATGCCATTTAACTGTCCCAAAGGTCAGTGTTAGAATACAAAAATATCACGTTACCTTATGTTTGCTGCTATGAGTAATAATGGGCAGGTGGTGAAATGTAGCTAACGTATAGCAGTTTGGCTATGAGGCAGAGACACATTAACATTTCTTTCATTTCTTTTTTTCCTAAATGGGTGGTGGTCTTCTCATTACGCAGGTTTTTTTTTCTCTGATGCCTCATCTAGCTCTCGTTCCTCAGGTAGTATTGAGGTAAGTGTGCAGCATATAATCTAGGATTACACTTAAACACAAATGGGAGAAGGAAGAAATTGGTGAATCTGGGCTAAAACTTCTTCCGAGTGTAATGGCAGATAGGTCAGGCATCCGTTCCTCTTGTTACTGTTATATTATATCATTGGTTTTTATGTGTAGGTATAAATGAGTACCTCCCTTTCTCCTTCAGTTTAATTTTTTTTTTCTCTTACACGTGCCATCCATCTGTAGTACAAGGGCACTGTCATATGCTCAGTTACTGCTGTTTGTCATAATGCAAAACCAGGCCTGATGTGTCAGAACCTTCTTTACTGCAGGCCGGTAAGTCACTGCTAAACAAAGGCTGTGGAATTTTAATAGAATTAAGGCACTAACAAATAGGGATTAATTGGAAATTAGGGCATGTAAGACAGAGAAAAGCTAAGACAAATCAATTGCTATATCTATAAGTCTGAGCTGACCATAAATCAGCAGCAAGATGCATTGGACCAAATAAATCATGGATGCAAACAGTGAAAGTTAGGTGTGAACAAATAGGTTTAAAAAAGGTTTTACAGCTGCTAAATGAATCCACAGTTGACTATAAGTGGAGTGATGCGAAAAGTGTAGAGCAACAATAAAAGAATTTAACCTGCCATCCTGCCTCTGCTGGGAGATGCAGTGTTTATAGGAGCAGGAAGAAGCAGAAATCACATGGCTCGTACCTTGGCAGTAGTAGGGTCTATCCCTACATCAGTTTTATACATCTCTAAGCACTTTGAATCTTCCTTCACTCTTGTGCTAAGCACAGATGGTGCACGTACCAGCACTGAGTTTGGCAGATGGGCGTGAGAGTGTGGAAAGTAACATGGAGAAAAAGCGAAGTCTCAGTACCGGGGCTGCCAGGTGATGTCATTTGTGATGTGAGATGGAGAAGTTTCTGGGCAGTTCTGTGCTTCAACCTGCCTTTTCACTAGGGTGAATGTTGAGGTTTTCTGTGCTATGTGCTGAAAAACAAATTCAGCAAATACATCACTGCCTTCCTGGGCAACAACTCTAAATATTTTTGTTGCTGTTCTTGTGTCAGGGTCCTTTACAGGGTTGTTTTTGTTCCACTTTCTAATATATGAAAACTAAGTATTTCTGGCTTGTTATTATTATGATAATGGATAACTTGTACTGTTATTGCTTTATCACTAGCGTGTATATTATTTAGTATGTATGTATTATTTAGCATAGTGTAACGTGTACGGTATAGGACATTGTGGAATGAAGGATATTATACTCTTGTGATTGCTGCAAAGCAACCAGCATTAATTTCAGTTCTGCATTCTTTAAAATGAAATTATAATAATATTCCTGCTCTGCATTGATATGGCTAACGTCAACAAAAAACAGTAATTACAGGACTGATTTGATCCCTTATTAGGCATTTACTCAGGGCTAAATAGTTTGATAAAGCAGAACACGCTGTAACTCAACAGCAAAAGCGTTCTGGATAGTGCTTCTAGCATTCATCTTCCTTTCCTGGTGCGGATGATTGTGCACCATGAAGAGATTGGATTGTTTGCTTCACTCAAGTAATGAAATGTTCTCTGCAATTTCTTTTTAGTCAGCTTGTTGATTCTGAGTAAGTGGGCCTTGACTAGCCTTGGGATTCAGCTAATGTGATACTGGAGATAGCTGAAACTTGGAATTGACTGTGTATGAGCTACATTCAGGCTCATACATTCAGTTATTGTGGTTAAAATACTGCATGATTTCAAATTTATTACTGTTCTTCATTATAAAGAACTGTACCTGAATTTAAATATGTGAATTGATTTTTTTGTCAGTCTGAATTTCACAGTGCCCAGGAGTTCTTCATAGTAACTTGCTCAAGGAGGCCAGGCTTTGGGAATGGGACAGCATGCTGCCATGCATAGGTTACTTACCACTGCACTGCTTTGAAACCATTTGAGGCCAATTTTTGTATCTGGAAAGTATTAACTAGTGGGTGTATCAAACGTATCTCTAAGTACCTATTTTTGTAGAATAGCCGATAGGCAAAAAACATGTTTTTGTCTGATCTGCTCTATTAGGCATTGCACAGAAAGACACAGCAATGTCAATCATTATGTCTGGAACTGCTTAGATGATTCAACAAACCTTTTGAATGTTATTCAAGAAAACATTAATGAAATCCAAGAGATAATGTGGACAGTTGCACTTTTAGTCAGTCTGTGTGTTTCTGCCTACTGTGCTCAACATTTTGCTGGTCCACTTTCTTGCTGTGCTGTTGACACATGAAAGCTGCATTTCTGAGTTATGTGTAGGTGATCTTTATGTGATCAGAAGAAACCAAAGATATGGCCCTGCAACTGATGGTGTGCAGTTAAGTCACCAGGTCGCTTGTCCCAATGCATTGCAATTAACTGTGGGAAATGCGGCAAGATAATGTTATACAATTTCATTGTCTTATGATGAAGAATTATTTTCCTTTATTCTGAAATCCATTCCATTAGGTAGCTGACATGAACACTATTGATTTAAAATGACTTAAAACCCGCAAGCTCTGTTCATCTTAAACCAGAGTACTAGTGTTTCTCCTGCACAGTTCTGCGGCTTGTGTGCATTTGACCAAATGTGCCACAGCTTTTGCTTGTGTCTCTCAGGTGTAAACAGTGTGTGCCAGAATGAACAACGTGGGTATTTGCCCCAGCAAGCAGCCTGATGCTTGTATTCCTTGGTCAGTTGCTCCCAGTGCTAGTCGAGGTTTTTGGAGGGGGGGGTATAACGAATCCAACACAACAGAAAGACAGCAGGAGTCTGCTGCCTCTCTAAGCAAGGAGAAAAGACAATGAGATATACATTTATGGATGAGGAACTTCTTTCAAAACTTCTCTTTATAATACAGTAGCTTGGGAAATATATAATAACGAAGGCATGTTTACTTTTCGTAGAGTATATGGCATGATGAAGATAATAAGACCCTCCAGGGCAATAATTGCTTCACTGTAGGGTGCTCCTGCATCTCAAATTGCTCAGCATCTGGGTTTTAAATCATTTGTGCTCCTGGTGGGTAAAACTGCACGCTAAACGGGCAGGCAGACAAGTAGCGTTTTTAAACTCACACAGCATGATCATGGCACGTGCACATTTAGGGCTGAGCTTGTTATTATCAGGATCTGTTGTCTAAACCAGAGAGACAGACACCAAAATAGATTTTATGTGTCATTCTCCTAATAAATTCTTTTCATAAAGAAAGGAAACATTTGCCCAGTAGTTATAGAGCCAGTGTTGGTTTGGATATTTATATAGGACACTGTCTAGCAGAGAAGTGTTTGTCTGCAGAGATAAGAGAGAATGTAATAAATTGCACAGATTGTGCTGTGGTGGACAGCTGCTTTGAAATTTGTTGCTAACATGGAAAGGAAGCTTTAATTTCGTAAGAAGTGAAGCGATTCTGAATATAGGAATACATTTATTGAAATTGAATCAGTGTTTCGTTTTTACTTGGACTCTGATGAATATTCTGCCTGTAGCACATCTGTCTCTACTGGAGTTTGAGTGCTTGATGGTTTTGTGATGCTGACACAGTTCCTTCTGTCTGTCATGGTTCATATGGGGAATCAGCATTGGGGTTTCTGTTTCTAAAGATTCTGCTGTTGGGAAGAGCTCCCGAGGAGGTGATGGTTCAGAAACAGCTGGAAGTCCAGTGTGAAATGCAGATGTGCTCCTCAACACCAAACAGTTGAAGTGTTGCAGCAATGAGAAGGTTTGCCCCCATGCTCGATCCATCTCACTTTGTCTTAGCACCCTGTGTTCATGTTTCATAGTTATAAGCTCTGCTACTTGTATTTTAGACTTAGAGATTGAATTCTGCTGCAGCCCTGTGGTAGGACAGGCCGATATGTCATTGCTGTCTGTCCTGGCTGCAGGTCTCAAGGCACCTGGCTGCTCTGCAACCACAGGCTCAGAGAGGCCTGGAAAGGCTGTGACTTGCCTGACATCTCTTTTGACAGCAGTGGCAGCTGCTTTGCGCTTTTCTTTCTGTCTTTTCCTGTTTGTTTTTTTGTGTTGTTTTTATTTTTTTTCCTTGGATCAATGCTTTGATCTGATTCAGCTCACAGTCACACACAACTTGTGCTGGTACAACTGAGGGAGCAGCAGGAATTAGCAGAGGGAGTGCTGGCTGCACACAGCAGCCCTTGTTCTGAAAGAAAAACACCTTTAAGTCCTCTATAACTGTGTCAAGTGAAGTGCTCTCATTCTCTCTCTCTTACAGGCTTTTTGTTGTTGTGGATTTTTCTCGCTTTGTTGCTACATGCTTTTTTCCCCCATACAACATGTTGTTTCAACTCTGCCAGTACTCATCTGCCATCTCATTAGTTGTCTGCTTGCTACTGCAGCACTTAAGAAAGGAGAAAAAGTCTGTGTAGACTTCTAGCAGAGAACTGAAAATTAACACTAGGGTGAGCATCACCTGGTTTTAACAAGTCAAACAGAACAATCTCTTTCCTGGCCAAGGAATTCTGGCTGGGAGGCTTGCTTGCTGACTCAGCCACTCATGCAGACTTGACAGTGCCCACTCCTCCGGGGCCTTTTCCCTCTCTGCAGTCTGAGAAGATAAAGATTGCCAAGCAAGTCTTTCCAGTGTTTGCTGCTCTCATGTTTTCCATTGTGGGACTTTATCTGGAAGATTGTGTGCATCAGCATATTGTATGATGATCCTGAAGGTATTAATTATGATGACTCTTGGTGGTTTGTTTGTTTTTTGGCTGTTTGCCACACCATTTTCTTTTTACTTTTTTTCACGAGGAGAGGTTCGATCATTTGGAAGGCTGTTCTGCCACCCAGTGTCACCCTTTTTCACATCTGTAATCATTATTGATATAATCTTAATTTACCTGACATCCCACTTGTCAAGTTATCATCTTCAGTTTTGGGGAAAAGGAAAAATAATTTCTAAGAAATGAAACAGACATAAGACTGTGATGTTCAGTAAATCTCAGAATTCAAAATTTCAGAAAAGATACACAAGTAGATCTGTATTCGTCTCAAACCAGCAGCATCTTAAATTGTCTGTTATATGAAAGATGTGTAGAAACCAAACCTGATTTGTACAAAACACAGTAAAACACTGACGTGCTGGAAACTCTATCAACTCTGTTGCAATCTGTTGCTTACTGCTTTGGTAACAAGTGGATTCCGGGCCTAATGGGGACCAATTGATAGCTGTGAGAAACAAGTGATTCTTGTGATTTATAGCATAAATTGTGAGCCAGTTGTAAACCACAGCTTTCACAGAATCGTAGGGATTGGAGGGGACCTCCAGAGATCATCGAGTCCAACCCCCCTGCCAAAACAGGTTCCTTACACCAGGTCGCACAAGCAGTTGTCCAGGCGGTTCTTGAATATCTCCAGAGAAGGAGACTCCACAACCTCCCTGGGCAGCCTGTTCCAGTGCTCCGTCACCCTCACCGTAAACAAGTTCTTACGGACTTTTGTGCGGAACTTCCTATGCTGTAGTTTCTGGCCGTTTCCCCTTGTCCTGTCTCCACACACTGCTGAAAACAGTCTGGCCTCGCCACTCTGCCCCCCACACCTTAGATACTTATAGACCTGGATCAGGTCCCCTTTCAGTCTTCTTTTCTCAAGGCTAAAGCTCTATCTGAATTGTACTCGTGGCTGCATATGAGTAGGGAAAATGCTTGGTTCCTGGTTGTATCCCAGACAAAGCACAGAAGCTCGTTTGCTTTTGGGGCACAGGGAATCCTTGGCTGTACTTAATGTCCAATAATGTGTTCACCAGGAAACCAGAAATCTTTGTCAAAAAATGATAAATTTCAACCAAGGGAATTTTCGTTTAGCCAGATCCAGTAGATTATAGACTTCAACTGAAGGCGGAGAAGATTCAGTTCCTTAAGATACGTAGCCCACACAAGAGTGACATGGCTTTCGCCATGTTAATGAAGTATATGGAGACTTACCTTTAGAGGGACTTTTCTGCTTTTGCCTGTATAGGTCTAAGGCAATTAATAACTAAGGACAAGGGGTGAAAACATATGGTCTTTGATATTTAATAAATGGTTTAACAGAGTCCACTGCTTAATATTCAGCCTCTGCCTTAGGAGTATAAATTAATAAGCATTAGTTCCTTTTTAATGAGGAATTTTCCCTTTTAAACCTGAATGAATTATCAAAAAGAGTTCTGGCAGAATTTCAAAGACATTTTCTGACCTTCTAGTATTCTGGCCTGCATGAATTTTTAACAAGATGCTATATATCTGGAAGGTCTATTAGAATTTGGCTGCGTGAAATCTGTCTGCCCTCTCGCCCCCCACTTCTTTCTTTCTTTCCTTCTCTTTTATTTTTTTAATTTGGACAATTGAAGAGGAAAAAGGAAAAGTATCTTCACTAGCAAGGAAGTGCTTAATTTATGTAAATGGTGTTTTAAGGAAGAGTCCTTATTTGAGTTAATAAAACCACACACGTTGTTTTTAAATGTTAATGGTGGCTGCCAAAATTACTTTATTAATAATGACATTTTCATTTGTATTCATTTTTGAGTAGTATCAACAATGTAAAGCATTCCAAGATTTGTTTGAAAATGCATGCTTTACAGTATATACCATGCCAGACTTTTTTCCTACTTTCTATTCCAGAAAATCTTTAAGAAACTTATTCATTTCTAAATCTGCTCACAAAATAAGTGCAGTAGATGAAAGTAGATGCTTTAAGTATTTGTAGGCTAATTCTCAGCATAATAAAGAAAGCTTACTGTAATTTTACTTAATTTTTTTTTAAAGGGTTGTTCTGTGACATTTTGAAAAGGCAGTACACCCTTTTTCATTAAAGGTTATAGTTATGCAAATTTTACTGATGCTGCTTTGTAATCTAAATGCCACTTCAAAATAATACTGTATATGTTAATGAAAACTGAGCTATTTAACTTCCCAAAATTATAGTATCACTTGGTCCTACATATGGGATAGTCTGTTAGCAGGTTATTGCTCTGAATCACTGCTGCAGATTCCATGCTTCCATTGCTCACTTCTAGTTCCTATTCAGTACCATGAATTACGTGCCACCTCCTGGAACTATTTGGGAGTTTTGATCTAGAATCTACTGACTGGAAAGCAATTAGAAGCAGCTCTCGCTCCTGGAGATGATTAATGTGCTGCTCCCTCATCATAAGTATCAGCACCTATGTACACTAGAAAAGAAGCGATTGGTATGTTTTAGTAAACAGATTAGTAGAAAGTGGTTGCATTAAGCCTGTTAATCAGTCGTGCCAGGAACCACTAATGGGATTTCCAGGTCACTATTTCTTTTATTTTGCTTGTTTCAGGGGAAAGTTAATCCCTTTGAGCAAAATACATCTCCAGGATAAATCCACAGGAACCCTATGGTCAATAGAATTGCACCTCAGACAGAGCTTATCCACTCTGAAGGACACTGACCATGAGACTGGGGAATTTGGAGAGTTTCAAATTCCATTTGAGTAACAATTGGTCTCTTGAGTCTGGGGTTCACTGACACTCCCCACTCTATCTCTTGGTTGAGACCACCCAAGAGTAGAAGATGACGCTTAAAAAGCTGGCTGCATAAAAGCTGGCTAATTATTTTTTGATGTTACTTTGTCAGAACAGCTTAATCACAGAATGGTCCGGGTTGGAAGGGACCTCAAGGGTCATGAATTCCCAGCCCCCCTGACACATGCAGGGCCACCAACCTCCCCATTTAATACTAGACCAGGCTGCCCAGGGCCACATCCCATGTGGCCTTGAACATCTCTAGGGATGGGGCATCTGCAGCCTCTCTGGGCAGCTGTTCCAGCACCTCACCACTCTCATAGTAAAGAACTTCCCCCTGACATCCAACCTAAATCTTCCCTCCCTCAGCTTAAAATCATTTCCCCTTGTCCTGCTGTTATCTGCCCTTTCAAAGAGTTGATTCCCCTCCTGTTTATAGGCTCCCTGTAGGTACTGAAAGGCTGCGATGAGGTCACCCCGCATCCGCCTTTTCTCCAGGTTTAACAAGTCAGCTCCCTCAGCCTGGCTTCATAGGGGAGGTGCTCCAGTCCCTTGATCATCTTTGTGGCTCTTCTGGACCCTCTCTGACAGCTCCCTGTCTTTTTTGTACTGGAGACTCCCGACCTGGACGCAGTACTGCATATGGGGCCTCACAGGAGCAGAGTAGAGAGGGAAAATCATGTCCCTGTCCCTGCTGGCCACACCTCTTCTGATGGAAGAGTTTAGCTTGGGAACAACTCCACTGTGGCTTCGTTTTCAGTTGTCATTGTTGAGCAGATATAATGTCATGTTTCTAATTTTTCTTTGTGAGGATAGGGAAAATGCACAGTGTAAGGATGTCTCTTGATTTAACCAGTGAGACTAGGGCCTGCAATAGCTTGTGCTAGTACTCATTTGCTGATGTTGTATACTTTCAAGGATGTAAAGTTGAATGCATCACTTATCAGAAGTCAGCAGAGGACTGTGTCCTCATTGTACCTCTCAGCCTGAAATCATTGGCTCTCCAGGCAGCTTTTCAGAGCTCTCTCTCCCCCAGCAGACAACCTGACAGTCATCACCAGACTGTGTGGTGGAGGGGTGGTAGGAAGGTGTGGTGGCCCTCTCCATCTCCAGTAAGAGGTAATGCCTTGTGTGAGGAAGAGAATCCCATGGGGGGAGGAGGGGGGGGTGTCTATTTATTCTCATTTTAACATGGAACATGTGAGTACAAGAAGAAGAAGGTAATTGGACTGACAAGGTGAGAGTGTGCATAATACCAGTATACTTGAAAACTGTGGTAGGAAAAAAAGAATGAAATCTCAGAGTGGTCAGGTTGGTTGCAGGCGCCTGAAGGGTATGTGACAAGGCAAATGAGAGACCTCTGTCTTAGACTTCTTTTTAGCTATACTTAATTTTAAAATGCCTCACTTGATCTTTCTCCACTAAAACTCAAAGTAAAATTAGATTGGATGGGGCCCTGGGTGGCCTGTTCTAGTATTAAATGGGGAGGTTGGTGGCTCTGCATGTGGCAGGGGGGTTGGAGATTCATGATCCTCGAGGTCCCTTCCAACTTTGGCCATTCTGTGATTCTGTAAAATTAGCTTGAGCCAGCTAGTTACTATTTGTGCTTTGGCACAGGCTCCTCACTCAACACTGAAAAATGTATTGTGATGATTAATGCTTGAGCCCTAGGATGTTGTATGGGGTAGTATGTGTGACAGCAGAAAAATTTATAGAGAGACTGGCAAACAAGGCTTGAGGTCTGTGGAAAAGAATTTGGGTGTTCTGGTAAACAGCAGCTTGGCCATGAGTCAGTGTTGTGCCTTTGTGGCCAAGAAGGTCAGTGGTATCTTGGGGTGCATTAAAAAGAGAGTGGCCAGCCGGTCCAGGGAGGTGATCCTCCTGCTCTACTCTGCCTTGGACAACAGGCTACATTTAGACTGTGTCCAGTTCTGGGCTGCCCAGTTTAAAAAAAAAAAAAAAAAAAAAAAAAGGACAGGGATCCTCCTAGAAGGTATCCAGTAGAGGGCCACAAAGATGATAAAGAGCCTGAGGCATCTTCTCTGTGAGAAAAGGCTACGTAATCTGGATCTGTTCAGCCTGGGGAAAAGAAAACTGAGAGAGGATCTTATTAATATTCATAAATATCTAAAGAGAGGTAGGAGGCCGGGCTCTTCTCGGTGGTGCATTGCAATAGGACAAGGAGCAATGGCCTGAAATTTGAATGTAGGAAGTTCCATCCAAACACCCGGAAGAACTTCTTTACTGTAAAGGTAACAGAGCCCTGGAACAGGCTGCCCAGAAGAGAGGCTGTGGAGTCTCCTTCTATGGAAACCTGTCTGGATGCCTACGTGTGCGACCTGTTGCAGGGTACCTGCTTTAGCAAGGGGGATTGGGCTTGATCATCTCTTGAGGTCCCTTCCAATGCCTGCAATTCTATGATATGCTGTGTTTGGAGAGGACACGTTTGATGGTACAAACAAGTTTGTTTGGTAAATTAGAGATTAGGTTATGTGCCTGAGACTGCAAATCTGTACTGACAAAGTGCTACCTGGAGTGATGCCACAAAACTGTCAGGGCAATCGGAGAGTCTTTGCACTTAAGAAATAAAGGATCAATGTGCCTGAGGAGATGATGGAACAAAGGAAGAGTGGAAATGAAGGCAGGGTTCAAATATCCTGATTTCAGTCCAGTGATGTCTGTCAGACTATGGTAGAGGAAATAATGATGGAATTTTGAAGACCGCACAGTTGTTAATCTCCCGAATGCCATCAACTGTACTTTGGAAGTGCTTCCACGTGTCTCAGATCAAACGAAAATACCATCAATACCTATTCAATTAAGCCAAGTCTCTGTGACAGTACTATTGACTACAGTGGAGAGCAAAGTGCTATCTAGATAAATGGAAGAACAATTAAGAAACTGTTAGAGACTGTTGTGCTTCAGACAAACCATTACATGCCCCCTAGAAAGTAACAAATGGAGGATTTATTGGGATGGAAGTATTTTCTAAGCATGATTTGAGTAGTTTAAACTCAATAAAATAAAATAATAAAAAAGTACCACTGTGAACATGGTGCTTATCTGAAAGGATATAACCATAAGTTTGTACTCTGCGTTACATCTGTAGGCTGCATACGTTTGCGAATGATATTTTTTCTGAACAGATCCTTGCATATGAACCTTATCTACTTCTATAAGGTAGTCAAATTCTGTTTCTTTGCCTTTTTTTTTTTTTAATCTCTTCAAATACAATATTTTGAATTTCAAAAGATTTTGTTTTGAAACAGCCATCATTTTTGTTTTTGTTTTCTTCGTACATTCCATGATTTTGCTGGCAGGAAAATTCAAATGCGGCTAGTTTTAAATAATTAGGGAATATTAATAAAGAATGAATTCCAACCAGTGTATATGGCATTTCACACAATCTATTCTAAGACGTGCTCTTCCAGTCATAAACTAGAAATTGAGTGTGTAATTTAAGATATATGCCAAATGGGTGACTTTTTAAATACTGACTCATAAATTGTAAATACTAATATTCACAAATATTATTTGTAGAAATTAATTACAATTAATAATTGCTGTGCTAATTATTGACCTGTGCTGGCAAAGGTTCTTTGCATATGGAAGAAGCAGCACATTTTTCTTGGTGATCTGGAACACAGTTGCAATAATAGATACTCTGATTCCAACTGGAATATTCAGGCTTAAATCAGGCTTAAATCAGGCATTGAATATGAAGCACTGCAAAGCTGCTGAGTGCTGTTGTTTGTCTTCCATTACGGTGTTAAGCTTGCCACTCCCATAACTTCAGCTCCAGCAATCAGTTGCATTGAAGAAACACTACGGTCTCCGTGAAAACATAGCTGTTTTCTGGAATGCAATAAGAAAATATTCCTTCTTAATTCAATGAATAGACAAGTTTACATCTGAATGACTGTAGATGCTTTTTCATGCATGTGCATTGATATATGATTATATAAACTCTTGCTTTTTTTCAATTCTGAACTTGGGAAAATAAATAAATAAATGTATAGCTCTTTTTAGCTGTGAGAATTATGTATGTTGCTCCCCCTACAGCAGAGAGAAGTTTTCAGGCTCACAGCTTCAGGTTTGCTTCTCTGCTAATCTTTGATAGCTCATTGTCTGATTGTATAATCAACTCAAGATTTATCTAGACGTTCGTTCTTTGCACCTTGTGTGGTCTGTAAGTTTGATCAGTGCGTAAAAGGCCTTTCCTCCTGAATACTGTTTGATGTAAATCAAGCCCTAATTTCCCATGTGTCTCCATTGTTTTAGGAGGCTGTAAGAGTTGACATCAGCTGCAAAAAGAGGGCAGAAAGGCAGGCGGAATTGAGGACTTACTGATCTTTTTTGCTCACAGCAATGCTACGGCTGTGGCTGCTCTGCAAAATGGTTTCACACCAAGATGAAGAGTAGCTTGAGCACTTCCATGCTCAGAAGCAAGTTCTGAACTCTGCCTGCATTTTCTCAAATGAACAGCAAGACCTTTGCACAGGGGAGACATGACTGTAAGGAGAAAAATTAAATCTAAAGACAAACCGTGGACACCTTAACATGCATGCGGAGTACTAAAAGGAGGGGAAAAAATGAACTTGTGCTGTTGTTTTAGTCTGCTTCAGGACAGAGGCTTCACTGCTCCTCTGAGCTTGAAGGGAGTTCTAAGCACACCTAATTGAGTTGAACTTGGTCGCTAATCACATACAGATCAAAGCATTATGTGATAGAGGCCATAACACTTAATAGGGAAAAAAGAATCCATTTTTAGTAGTTTTGGAATGTATTAGAGGATGTATCACAGCTAGTCTGTTGTTATTGATATGTGCATTTATTTGCTAGTCATCAACTTGCTTGCATTTGTTATTTTCTGAATATTTTAAGTCCTCAGTAAGTGCACTTGTTAATTTTAGCAGCTGAGCATGTAGCTCCATATTGTTTGTCTTTATTTGGTTGCAAAACAAGCAATTTTTTTGTTGTTGTTTTTAGAGAAAATCCCTGGAGAACCAAGTAACACATACATCATATAATATGCTGTTTGGAACTACATCGTTTTATTCTATTTGTAACTTGTTAGTCATTTTACTTCTTACTAGCAGTAGCTCTTGTTTCACTAAATCTATTGGGGATAGAGAAATAAGATATTTAAGAAAGCAGGCATCTTCAGTTGCTTTACTGGATTAAAGAAGAAACATAGCAGATTCAAAAGGAAAATGAAAATAAATGCATATTTGTTCTTGAGATAATATGTTAACATAATTCTATTATAAGTATTTATCTCCAATCTGTCTGACTCAAAAGATTATAATATAAGAAATCTCCAGTACACCAAAAACAAGAGTTGATAAAGAAAGCATTGTTCTAATTCAATGTATCTGACAAATTACCTCAAAGGCAAAAAAAATTGCTGCATTTCTTTTTTCCTCTTCCAACGAAGAAAAAGCTCACATCCTTATCACATTACAACTTCATGTTGCAAACGTTGTTCATAATTAAAACTGTTTATCTTTTTTTTTAATCGGAGAGCATGGTTCAACCTGATTTCTGGAATAAGCTCCAGTTCAAGGCTTTAAAGCTGAATTCAGTATTGTTTTTACCTAAGTGGTGACAGATGAGCATACTGCCACTGTACGAGCCTGCTTACTTCGTTTTGTGCTTTGGTGTAGGTTATGCAGTATTTTAAATGGACAGCAAAAGCAATAATCCCCTCAGAGTTTGTTCACTTCCACACAAGCAATTTTTCAAGATTAATTTGGATGTAGACAAGGAGGGAAATGGAGGAATGGAAACAAAACCACCAGTAAGTCAAACTGTTTCTGATGAGTTAATGTGAATCCTCCATTATTGGCAGAGGATCTATGTCAAGTCCTTCCTTGGCTTCCATTTTCTGTTGAGAGGTGGGGATAAGCTTTTCAAATTGACACAAGCTTAAACATGCTTTTTAAAATTGTTCATTAAATTTAAAAAGCTGTTAGGACATAAAGTAGCACACATTAGGGATAATTGCCCTGCACCTGTTTTGCCGAACTGTAACAATGATCCTAGTGTAGCAAAAGCAGTAACCACTGCAGTGGTGCAAGTTGCACGTGTGATTAAAACCTGAGCTTATAAAAATGTCAGTTCCCCAAATAGCCTTGTGTGTTCTGACATAGGTATGCAACAAACCTGGGTCTGTGTTAGATCTGGTGTATTAATTACCTCATTGAGATAAGAAAGCTGTTTTCTAGCACACATGAAGAAGGGTATTTAAAAATCAGATTGGGTCAATCAGCACACTTGTGGATTTTCTTGATAATTCTTTGTTTGTTTTGTTGTTGTTTTGTTGTGTTTTTTTTTTTAAATTTATTCTAGGCATCTCATGTACTTCTTGATGATTTGTTCAGATGTGAAAGACCTTTCCTCTTGGGGTTACATGCAGGGTGATGGTCAGTGTGCATCTTTTGCTCTTCATACCATACTGATGATGTTCAGAGTAGCCATTCATATCACAGTAACTGGGAAAACCACATTTCTTCATGTCTAGATTTGGGCATGGATGAAGTGAGGAAAGTAATTGCAGTGGAAATGCTGAGTCACAGCTTGAAGCAGTGATGGAGCTCCTGGTGGGAAGGCAGGGCCAAGCCAGGGAGCTCAGATGCATGCAATGTACCGGAGCGACTGGAAGGTGTGTAGCAGGGATGCTCCCCTTCCCAGCCCTCATTTGAGGGTTGGCAGTGGAGGTGAGGGCATCTCACTGGAGATCCCTCCATACCTGAGGCCTTCCAAAGGTAAGCAGGTTTTTTATTTCTGTGCCCATAGGTGTTGCATTTGAGCAAATCCTTACTTGCTGCAGCCTGGGACCTTGCTGCTTTACTGTCATTGCTGTGCTTTCTATCCTGTTGCTGTAGCTTATTATAAAGTGGGGAAAAATACATTCAAAATACGTTTTAAGTTGAATACCAGGCGCCTTATCCGAGCCATTTAGACACAAGTAGCACTTGTGTTAAAATACACACTTGTAACAATAGTCACAGAGATGCTGTGTGCCTTTAGTAGCTTCATATCTTAATACAACAGTGAATCTTGATCCTGTGTCCAAAAGTATGTTGCAACATTCTTGGTGATGAGCTTACTGAAGAGGAGGAACGAAAAGGATAAACTATGCAAACTTGTGCAGACTTCCTGTCTTTCAGATATGCTCAACTTGTGATTCCAGAGTGAAGATGAGAAGGGCAGTGTAGATGAGGAGTGCTGGAATGTACAACCAGTTGACTTTTTATTTTTCTTCCCTGAGGTTATCAAATCTCTCTTCAAGTCTCTTTAGATCTGAAGCAGATTTAAAGAGCTATCGTTTATTTGTCCTACCGTGTATTCTGTAGGATAACTTCTCAGTTTGGCTAAGTTCCTGATAGCTAAAAGTCACTTGCACACTTTTTGCCAAGGACGTGCTTAATCAGCTGCACTCAGGTAGGAGGTAACAGCAGCTCTCTCCTGGGCTTTGTAGTGAGTCTTCGTGTAGATAAGCAACGCGGTCCACCGGCAGCTTAAAAGTGTCTGTGCTGTTTGAAGCGAAGTCCATAGACTCTAAGCTATGTTCAGAGTTACTTTGATAAATGCATAGCTTGAATATTCTCAGCCAGAGAAGAGTTTTTAAAACTGGTAGACCACCTTTCCCAAGCTAGTGAAAGCTTCATGTCATTTGCCTCTTTTTTGTGTGTGTTTTCTTCTCTCCATATACAAGGATAAAAGACTAAAGCCCATTATACTTGAAGAAATGTATTTTGATTCCTTTTATATTGTCTTCTTTAAATATGGATGTTTTATGACAGTATTGTTGTAAATCTGAGATGATTCTTTTTGCCTTTGAAGCTGAGATCTATTTTTCATTTTAATGTGTCTACCAGCTTCATGTTGCCTGCACTGTGAGATTCCTGTGAAGATGCAGTGCTTCTGCTTTTGCTAACTCTGTCGTCGTCTTCTCAAATGCAGAGTTGGATTCAACTTTGATATAAGAGGGGCTTAGAAAAAAAAGTTTGTTCTCTGCCATGGGCAGTCGTTATAGTTTTTGTTGGTATCCTCCTATTTATAGGCTGTGTTTTAATATTTCTGCATTCTGTTTGACTCTAGAATTTTCTGCTAAGACACAGGTATCTGTTCAACTAACTTTGAACAGTGCTTGCACTTAAAATGTCACTGGGTCTTCTTAAATATACCTGAGTAGCATAAGCAGTGGAATCTTATTCTTTTCCCTTTCTTGTATTTATCTAGGAATTTCTCACTAGATTATTACTTATCAGGTTCTTGGTAGTAACTTCTGTGGCCTTTCAAGTTGGTAAATGTGTATCCATTAAATTTATTTCACGATATGATTATTTGTTGCTTCCCTTCACATTTTTCTGATAACAGCGCTTATTGAGTGCCCTCAATTATTTGTACTGATATTGCTGTGATATCAGTACAGTAGATGTAGAAATGCAGAACTCTGTTATTGTCTCAGGATGGTCCCTCCACTGCATCCTGAAAAATCTTCTCTTCCAGAAAATATTTCAGGGAGCGTATGAATACATTGATCACGTTTCTAAACATATATAGTTGTTAGTCATCTGGGGAGCAAGGGGGGGGTGACAATGCATTTTAAAGCATTTCTTCAAGAAAAGGTCAGTTTCATCTATTTTCTTCTTCTGCTTTGTAGTCACTATGTCTCAGCTTGGTCGAATCCTGCATGTGATCTCTGCCTCTTTTCTCAACAGTGAAGAAGGCAGGAATTTGTGCTTGGCAGGCTTGCAGTAGCTTGGGGATGGGAAGTTCTTTAGAAGGAAGAGGCAATTCAGATTCTAGATACAGATTTTAACCTTTATGACTTTTTTCAAGAATTTATCTTTCAGATTCACATTTACAAAGTGAAGATCAGAGAAATTGCCACAGGAAGGAAATAGAGGTTCATACAGTGGTTAACTTTTCTTTTCTGGTAATCTGGTGTTTAAATAGGTTATAGTGCTTGCTGACCAGCAAGTGCTACATTTTGCATATAGGCAGATGGTCACAGTCTGCAATTCAGTATTTAAATTGTTGTTGTCAGTTGGTCCTTTGGCTGACCGCAGTGCACAATGAAATTCATCCTGCATATTTCTCATGTGCTTATTTTGCAACAGTGACTTAACCTTGTGGTGCCTGTAGCCAGGTTCAGGGATATCTAATTTTTTAAAGCTCTCCACCAGCTCCTCATATTTGAGGATTGCTAATTTTTACCCCTAACTCAAACAAAATAGCATTTACTTTGTGTAACCCATGGGGCTTTTTTCTCCCTTTGGTGCAGCAGGCTGACTTTTTCCCTACCAGCCTTTTAAACATTAAAATTAAAATTAAAAATACTCTTTGATTGGTCCTCTAAAGAAAGTTCTAACTGTATGAGCCTGATTCTGTAAAGCAACCGAAATGTACCTGAAAACATTTTCTCACAGATGCAAATAATGGCATTTCAGTGATAAATGGTTCATTTACCAGTATAAAAATGGGCACTTTGTCATATCATAGAATAATAAAGTGGTACTATATTAGCATCTGTGAAGTGTTGTTTAAAGCTCCTCATAGCTACTTATGTGACTAAGTGGCACAATGAGCCAGAGCATGCTGACAGACCTTCAGCTATGCTTTAAGCTGAAAAGTTAGTGCTTAATGCAGTATCCCTGGAAGAAGCAATCAGCACATTTATATAACACAGCTCACTTATTTCCTATCCTCAGATCATAATATTAAATTGTGTTAAAACAATATTAGGAGCACAATGTTTGGAAGAGTCCAGCTTGCATCCATTTTGAATCAGCACGTAAGTGAGCTGAAGCACAGCACATGTGAGATGAAGCACAACCTAGATGTGTTTTCTAGTGGTATGCTGCTCTGTAAGTCAGATCTGTCACAACACAGCTTTGTGAATAGAGCCTTACACGTTTCTGAGGTGTTGCATAGAAAGTGAGAAAAATGTAGATGCACACCCAGCATCCCTATCCCTCATTTCTGTGTTTCGTGTTCCTTATCAAAGCAGATCTGATGCATGTGTGTACGCAGCTTGGCATCGTGGAAAGTACCTTTCTGCTGAAACAGGTCTGTGGTCTTTGCTTTCGTTGCCTCATGGTATAGTATTTAACTGTTTCTGAAAACATTTGAGTACAATGTAAATGTTGAAAACTTTGCTAGAACTGCAGATGTCCATGGTTGCCTGACTTCTGCATACTCAGCTAGAACATTGCTTAGTGTAACAGTAACCAAGGGCCTGGATGTGACCTGGAAATTATTAGAGAAAAAAATGTCTTGAAATTAAACATATATGAAGCATAAACATATTTCTGAGAAAAGCTGAGTTATATTTGCAAAGTAAGCAAATAGCAATTTGGAATTAGTTGGGCTTGAATTGTTGAGAGAACCAAAAATGGAGTTGCGTGTCTGGCAGAGCACTGAAATTATGGTTGTCTGCTCTGCTGCTGGTTGTTGCCAGTCTTAACAGTGCAATTTGAGAAATATGGGAGAAATGTGGCCATCTCTACAAATACTTGTCAGTCACAAAACTGGTAAGTCAGCAAGTGATCTTGAGTGGCATCAGTACAAAGAACCTATCCTTAAATGGAGCAATTTGTTTTTTCCAATTCATTTTGTAGCTGCAAAGAAGAGAGTAATTTTGCACTCTACTCTGAGCATTATTCCAGTATATAAAAAGAGGGTTCTTGGAAAGGCATTCTCCCAGCTTGTCGTTGTGTTCTTTTCCAGACTAGATATAAGGAGAAAGTTGTGGGATTTTCCCCACTTAGAATATTATAGCAAATATCTGGGTACTATCCGGAAAGGAGATCTGAGAGGGAAAATTATTTTTCTGAGTACTGTTGGCAAGGGATAAAGGTTTTTATTACTAGCTGCTCATCATAACAATAAGAGTTTGAAAAGAATTATTGGGCCACTGACGGCAGTGTAATGAATTATTAATACAGAGTAGTTTATGAAAATTAATGTTTACTTTTATTTGAAGTTATGCTCTTTGAGAATGTGAGAAAACCAGAAGATGGCTTTGCTGATTCAAGACTAATCAATACCTGAGGGATCTATTAAGGTCTTAGTGCAGACCATTAGGGTTGTTTGCAAGAGTCTTACTGAAGTCAAAACACAGTATTGGGCCTCTCTTGGTAGAGGAGAGCCTATGTACCTTATTTTATGTTTATACCAGGGAAGTAAATATGACTTTGAAACCATCATTGCTTCTTTCCCTTTATCCTTTCAATGTGTTTTTAGATTGAGTAAAATGGTGCTTTCTCCCTATTGTACTGAAGTGTTAGAAGCAAAAAACAAGGAATGGAAAATGAGCATTTTCTGCATTTATTCCTTTGTATTGCATGTATGTATTTATCACTGTTTTTACAATGGATTTCAAACGGACTGTGAATGGTTTTGCATTCAGAAACCTACGTTCTGTTATCATACGTTTCTTCACAAGCAGTCCAGCTGACTCAAAGATGACTTTGCCTCATAAAAGTTGTAAAGGCACCAAACCTAATTAAAAGCCTACAGCTCTGGCTATACTATATCGCCAGGCTTGTAAATAGTAAAGTACTGGAGCTTCAGTGCCCTGCTCCTGCTTTTCACTGTGTTTGTGACCACTGGAGAGAACTCTTAAGACTTTGAGCCAGCTTATAGTGAATCACATTTGTATAATCAGGCCAGGCTTTGCTGACTTCCAGTCACTTACATACTTGAATATCTGTTGAGAGACATGGGATTGCTGGTCAGGAATTTACCATAGAAGGGGAGTTTGAGTGGCGTGCTAGGTTTTGTAAATCATAACTGAGTACTTTTGGACTGATAATAATGGAGAGGCATTCTTAAATTGTGTCGTGGTGTGGTGGTTTTTTTGTTTGTTTGTTTTAGTACAGTAAGTTTGCTCTGTCCTTGATGTTTGAAGGTATTTAAGTGGCTAACAGGTAGGTAGGAGCAATGTTTCATTTATTTGAAGAACAAGCTTGCTTTGATGTGCTGTGGTGCAAGTTTAAGTAGAATGCAAAGAAACAACTGTTACCCAGAGAAATGTTGATAAAGTTGCTTTGTATGCCTCTTTAAAAATGAATGCACTTAAAAGAGCTTGTTAAAGTTGTAGCGGTTTTCAGCTGCTTTCTTTCAGAAATAGCTGAATTTGGTTTTATATGTGTAAAATCTATCTCTGATTAAGTAAATATTCTGAAATGTTTGGAAACATGAGAAAAATAGGAAAAGTGAGTGGAAATTTGTGTCAATTGCATTGTGGGTGGAGGTGTAAGACATTGGTTTGACTAATGCCCTGGAGGCCTACTGTACCAACATGTTTTGTGAATTTTAGCAGGGAGCTTTTAATATCTTTTCCATATATAGCTTGCCTGGTAGGTATGAGAAGATGTTTGTTCCAGAAGAAACAATAGCAACTAGGAGTGGAAATTACTGCCAGCTCATCAGATGCAATTGTATAATAATGAAAGCTAATGCAAGACAACATTCAAGGTTATTTTTAAATCCTTGTAAAGGTCAATGTATTCAATGGTATTCAATTCCAACTGTTGAAAGAGTTATTGTGTTTAAATATGATGTCCTTGTTATTTAGGAAATAAGAGATCTATATTGGGAAGGGTACACAGGTCATACCTGTGTCTTCTCTTTGCAATATTTAGTAAAACAATGAGAGAAGTATCAACCACTGATGACCATTTTTTGTCCCAGGAATTTGTGTCCTTCTCTCCCTGTCTCAAGCTGCTAAGTTCATTACAGAGAAAGAGCAAGGTGCCTCTCTTGTGAACCTTTTCTACCCTGGGTAGCCGTGGAGAGGAGGATGTTCCAGATTGGTCTAACCTCTGGAAGCTCTCAAAATGTCATTAGATGTTGTAAAAATGTCACCATGTAAATGCTCTAATTTTAATGGTCTTTTGTAATCGTGACTTTTGTCCTTCCAATGCAGTTCAAAAAATTAGTACAAAAACTAAAAAAAAAAAAACACTCAGAGGAGGGAGGAAAAAAGGAGGCATTAATGTTTTCTAGTTAGAGGTGTGTACATTATCTACTTTATATTGTTAACTGTTGAGGAATATTAGAAATGTGCTTCGCAGTATCATGCACAAAATGCTATCATTACATCTAGGAGAAATGTCGGAGTGCAACTTTCACGCTAATGGAGAGTTCTTTTCCTTACAGCTGTGTAGGTAGTGGACTCCATAGATTTTATGTTTAGATATACTTCAGTTTATGATTTTCATCTTTTTGTAATAAAAATGGAGTCACAGTGATATGATCCACGAGCTAGAACAGTCCTCTTAGAGGGAATCTCAACCTTTTTTATCCAATCCTTCATGTGCATTAGGCTATTCATATTTCACATATTTACTTGTAGCTCTATTTATTAAAAAAAAAAATCATTAGAAAGGTAACAGCAATGTTAAACTCACAACAGGTGATTCTCATGTAGTATAAGCTTCGCTGTGCTCCATTTGAATAGGAGAAATATTTCTACGTGAAGGTTTAATACATCTTCACAATGTAATGTGGGCAAAGTAGTTTAATACATAATGCTTAGAGACAGTTTTCATAAATATTTAGTTATCAGACTCCCTTTATCTGCTGGGAGATAGACATTTAGGTGCTTTTGAAGATGCAGACTGTAAGACCAGATAAGATGTTCTAGTTGGTGTACAAACTTGCTGCTGCTTATTTTACAAATCAGCTATCTTAATAAAGGACAGCTACCAGTTGGGTGATAATGGTCATATTAAGTCTAATTACTTTTTCCAGCATTTTCAGTGGGATTACAGGAAGATATCATAGAGAAGGAAAAGAACCGAAGAGAAGGAGGTTCTGAAAGAAGAATGGCTGAAACAAGCAGCATGGACGAGGTAATTCAGAGAACAGTTTTTATATTTGTGATGTGTACACTGACCTTGGCTATTCCTAGCTCTAATTATCTGGTAGAAATGTTTAGCTTTCTTGGATGTACCAGAATATATATTATGTTTCTTTAAGTTCTTTAAGGCAATCAGACATGGAATGAGGAGCAGGTGCTTGGTTGATAATTTGAAAGAGCAGTTCTGAAATTACTTGTACTATTCTATAAAATTAGGTTGGAAAATGTACAGTAATTATACAGATTGATTTCAAATCATGCATCAGAATGTTTCTTTGCTTCCTTAAGGAAAACTCTCATGAAACAGCTGTGTCATGCCATAGGTACAGTATGTAATGTTGCTATTTAGAGTTCCTTGCTCCTGGGACAGGTGCAGCTCAGGCAAATTTTTTGGACAGGACCCTTATTTGGGGTTATGAGAATTAAGGGTGGTCATTTTCATGCTAGAGATGCTTCTGTGCTTAAAATCTCCATCTCCTTTGAAAGAGTAATTGAGACTAACAGGCAGGATTTTCAACAGCAGTTGAGAGTATCATCCTGTGGCTCATCAGGACTGCTCAAAAAGTCTCTGGGAGGCCTTAAATCACAGGGTGATCATATTGTCTTGAAAGTATGCAAATAATTGAATAATATTCTCTAGTAGTCCTTTTAAGGACTATTGAACATAGCTAATTTGCACATGGGATCAAAACATGCTTATTTGCTTTTAGGAATCTTGAAATTGATACTTCTGTGTATTCATTTTTGCAGTTTTGCTTTCTTTTGGCTTGCAAGAGCATATGTACCTTGAGACCACTAAAGTAATCTTGGAAATTGCTGAATAGCTTTTCTTTTCCCATCTGTGGTCGAATCTCCACTGTTTTGTTTTCCTTTTTGTGTTTGTATAAGCTTTCTACATTTTAAATGAGATTAAGTGGATTTATGAAAGCAGTCTCTCGCTATTTGGTTGGCGTTGGAAAATATTCTCTTATTTTAAGAGGAGCTTCAAGAAACAGAGTTAAAGAAACTGATCAAACTGGGACAGCCACATTAGAAATGAATCTATCCAAAGAATCAGATTCTCATCCTGGTTTTCTGGATCAGCCTTCAAAACAAGAAGTTGAGACATGTTTATGGAAAAAAATATTTCCATGTAAGACCCCATATCTTTCATTTGTCTGCACTTGACTAATTTGTTCTAGTTATACTGAAAAATTCAGTTTGAAAAAAAATGAGTAGTACTGAGCTGGTAACATATGTCAATCCAGAAACTTCAGGGGGAGAAATGAGTACAAAGGTTATAAAAGACAGAGACATCTGACTCCAAATTCTAGCCCATTTAAATGCATGCCTCCTACACCCATTACACATTTTCATCCCATTAAAAAGCTTACTCCCCTTACTCTTTTCTGTTTTTTTTTAATTATGTTGGGACTTTGGAAGAGATAAGGTACTGCTCATGATTTCACCTTCATTCAGTTTTCCTGTGTCAGATTCTTTGAATACCTGCAGATATGAGTTTTGCAGGGGATATGGATTTTTGTCAGTATTGCTAAGAATGCTGGTATCGATGGTGGAAAAAAGGTACAGAAACTCAAATATTCTTATTACTTGAATTGCTATCTCAACTTACAGTGTCAGCAATACTCTGAGTTGGTTATGTCCTCATCTATGGTAACAGCAATATCTGTATCAAGCTTGATTTCAAATTCTGTTGAGATAGTACACCATTAAAAACTCATCCCAGTGTGAGCATAGTGGCACCAAAAGGTTAGTTGTGTAACAGCATCTAAAAATCTTGCCAATAAATCAACAAAACTGATTTTTTTCAGGTTAAATTAATGTCCATTGACACACTTGTATTAGATGCATCAAACACGGTCCTCTTGGGAACAGCTTTTGTGGTATAAGTCAAGGATCTTTACTGCTTTTTTTTCTTTCCATTACTGTCAGTTATTAAAACTTCAATTTAATAGGTCTGTGGAGGTATGCATTTTCAGTAATGGTGCACAGGTACAGTAAATGCAGAGATTTAGAGACATGCTAATGGCTGGCTGTAGCAACTAATTCTAGTACAAATGGCGAATGTGCCAACCTCAGCCACATAGAGCTCCGTGAAGAAATAGAGTGCTAGGAGGTGGTTGTTTTTTGTTTTGTTTTTAAAGCTGTTTTGACTCCACTGGTTGCAACAAAAAGATAATCACCAATTAACTTGGATCCGAGGAGAATTTAGTACAGCATACTGTGTATACTTCTCTGCAGGTTTCTTCCTGTTTCAAAAACAGCATCGTGTCCTTAGCATTTGCTAGTAAAGAGAAAGTATATACAACATGTCTCTGAACAGCACTGCGTGGGTGATGGAGCGCTTCTAAAAGAATATCTGTGAAGGAAATAAACCCATTAATTGAACCGAATTATTGTGCACCATAGCTACATGTTTGAGAGGTCTCTGTAGTATTCAAATAACTATTGAAGCTTTATCCATTACCCCCATTGGTGCATGCTTAGGCAAATTAACTCTTTTATATGTAGATCTAGAGTAAGTGGTGTGTTATAATTAAATGATTCTTTTGGGGGCAGTAAACCTCTCTTCAAACAGCTTGAATATTAGTGTAGTCGTTTTTCTTTCAGCCCTACTAATCACAGCAAATTTAGCTTGCACAGCTAGAGTCAGGGTGCATGTTACAGGACACTGACATTGGTGATGAACAAATCCCGTAAGTACTGGTGTTTGGTCTACAAAAGGATTTTATCTGAAGTTCATGTAAATTTATCTGGATTCTTGCTGTTAAGGAAATCAGGTTGTTCTTTTAAAATATGTTACTTAAGATATGTGCAGGTCATAGCCAATCTAGTTGAAGCCTTTTGTATGACTGGCTTTGGATTTGACTACATTAAAGATAAAATTTTAAAATTGGACAACAACAAAAATCTCAGCTGCAGAAACGTTTCTCCCCAGATTCTGAGTTGTTTGTAGCTTAGTAGACTTGAATCAGATTTGGAGTGCTCATTGTGCTGGATGGAGAAAGGCACAAGATACTGAATCATAATGGAATAGACTCATGGGTGCCTATAGAGAATTCAGGCCAAAATCTCCTGGAGTGACTTACTGACTGCTGGGAGCTGATGCTTTCGACTGTGCCTTGTTTACTGAAAGTGCCAAATACCTATTTTCTGAGAACTGGGCTCTGTAGGCACGACCTGTTCTGACATGTGCTTGTAAAGCTAAATGTACCACATTAAATTCTGTAATCTCCTGAGACTGCACAAAGCTGCTAAAAAAAAAAAAAAAAGTGTTAGGACCTCAGATTTTGTCTAGTATAGAGAAGGTAGTCTTCATATTATTACCAATTTTAGCTGTGGATTTTTCATGGATATTTACTGCAATTAGTAGGACAAAAAATGTACTCTTGCCTTCTTTTCCTTTAATTGTCTTAATCCAATCACGTGGATGTGCTTCTGCAGAGTTACCTGAATGATTGTATCTAGCACACTCCTCTATTGACAGCTTTATCATGTCACTGGCATTGATTTTCTCCCTCTCTTTTGGGGGGGAGGAGAAGGGAGTGGGGAGAAACTCATTTGCTTTAAGGCCCTGCTCTGCCTGGAATTTTATGTTCTTCTAGAGAAGGATGGCATCACCTAAAGCTCCCTTTCCCTCAGGTTTTCTGAACTACCTGACAAGTGTCTCGGTGCTTTCAACTGCAGCATCTGATGTCTGCCATCAGGAAGATCTCCTGTTATTAAAATAGAATCATTTAAGTAAGACTTACGTGCTACTTATGTGATTATAGTATCCAGTAATCATGAACACCACAGCTGTGAATTCCAATAATCCTTAAAATAAAAAAAATAAAAAAATAAAAGGTTATATGCTGCAGGATATGAAAGAGCAATCTCATAGGACGACGAGTTGCTTGCAGTTTGCATGTTCAACTTGCATATGTAGAACTCCCAGCATTTTCTGAAGGCAGAATTTTGTCCTGACAAATCTCTTCAGAGGAACAGTGTTCAAAAGTGATCCATCCATTTTGTTTGGCATGACTTTAAATTGGAAATTAATACACTTGGAACAAACAAACTCAGTGTGCATATAAATGGCTCAGGCTATTGGTATGGATTCTAATATATGATATGCACGTATTTTGTTCCTGATGTTCCCATAATGCTTACGTTCAAAGATCAGCTACAATGAGAAGACTGATCACTTGTAAAAACATCTGAGAAAAAGCAGTATGGCATCATTTTACTCATCTATGAAGCTACTACTGCTTTGCTGATAAGCTGGAAAGATAGCACTGCAGAAATTGCCATGATTGACACTAAATGAAGGGTAAAAAATTACTGACGCCTGGAAGGGTGGGTTGGAAGGACTACTGGCCCCACTGTAGCTAGTGATGTTAGGATGGCTTTTCTTACATATGGTTATGTACTTACTGTAATACAGCTTCCACTTTGTTCTAACCCTTTATTACACAAGTCACACCGAAGTTTCTGTTAAGCATTTAAATTTCTGCTACATTAGACTTCCAGGATTTTATTTCTACTGAAGAAGGGCGGTGATCTCTTTGATCCTGCTTTGGCATTGATTAACATTGTGCAGTGATATTAATTAGTCTGCATAGATTTTCAAAGGTGGTAAGAGACATAACTTCTAAGAAAACCTAGGAGGTGTTTTCTTGTTCATTGTTTTCATGAGATGAAAATTCATCCACTAAGGGTTCAATGAATGTTAGAAATTGCAGAAACATTAATCAGTAATTGATTTATTTCTGTGCTTTGTGTGTTGGTGAGTGTCATCAGTTCACTTCCGCGGAAGCGCAGCTTATCTCTAGCTGTAATTCATAACCACTGCTTCTGCTCTTAGCATCAGCAGGTTGTTTAACCTTGAGGCTACATGCTGTATCAGTGGTGATGCCTAATGTGCAAATGTGCTATTTTGTAATGCAGAGATTGTACTTTAAGTGTCCTACCTTACAGATTGCATTAAGTTTTCTAGAAGGTGAAGCATTATTTTCCACATCTCTCCTGGGATATATGGAAAGCCTACTGAATTCTTTAAAGCGTTGGTATTTAGTTTGCTTTCCAGTCTTCTGCTATTATCAGATACCAATGAAAATAAATAATGTAACATGCAACAAAAAAATGATGTTTCAGCATTATGTAAAAGTCAGTGTTGTTCCGTTTACTTTGAGATGTTTTCTGAATGCCAAAAATGGTCCTTTGACATCTTATGAAAATGTTGTATATTTCCACATCAGTATATATTTTCTGGTAACCGACAAGTCAGGAAGAATCAAGAGTCATAAATGCTAAGATGTGGGAATATGGATCTGACTTCTGAATGACTTCAGACCTGAAGGAAGCTAGAAACTTCCGGGTTATTCAGGAGCAGAAAGTAATGTATTCTTTTTTTCCCGTTTCCCTCCCTCTTGAAATGAAATATTTACCAAGTTCTCATGTAGGTTCACAGCTCACCTTGGGCAGGGTCCACCAGGTGACAATGAACCACAGAAAGCAGTTTTAGCTTTCTTAGGGGACTTCATATTAGACATAAAAAGCAGGAAGCAGCTGTTGTTACAATGGCTGGAAACATTCTGAAGGCCTGTGTCTTTGTCTAAAATGAAGTTTGTTGAAACTGAAGCACATGTAAATCGGTTGAAGCTTTGACAAAGTTTTTGTTGTGATACAAAGGTAGGTTTATGGTCCTTGATGCTGCTTGTTGAGAACTGGGTAGGAGGGAATCACTGGTTTCCTTGTTCAACCTATGCCTGCTGGGGGATTAATTATTGCAGGCATGGGGAAAGAGGGTCTCAACTCTTAAAAATAGCCTTTCTGCCATTCTGCTTTTTAAAAGGCAGTTCATATTCTACCTTACCTTACCACCTTACAAATTTTAAATGCAATTGATTCTAAACATGAAATTTTCCTCCTAGGGGTAACTCTTGCACAACTTCCCATCTTTTTCACTTCGTTAATTAGTGGAAGAAGTTACTTCATTATCTTCCCATAAACTTTTTATTTATAAGCATTTCTCAGGGTAATTAAGCCGTTTAAGTAATTCAGTTGATAG
Source organism: Meleagris gallopavo (assembly GCF_905368555.1). NCBI lineage: Eukaryota > Metazoa > Chordata > Aves > Galliformes > Phasianidae > Meleagris > Meleagris gallopavo. The sequence goes on along the minus strand of NC_139414.1, from coordinate 17,652,093 downwards.
TGTACATAGTTTTATTTACAATGTAATTAGGGCCACTACAAGAAGAGAACGAGCAATTAACAATTTAATCCTTGTGAAGAATCTTCTGAGTTTTAGGTTTGACTTTTCTGTGCTTTTAATCCCTCCTCTTCAGGAAGGAAAATTAGACAAATACGCACTGTATTTAAGATTATTTCAAGGAGAGAATCACAGTTTGGGGAGTGTAATTGACTTATTTGCAAACTGAATATATATTTTTTCCACCCTGAGCAGTGTCACCTTGTCTTTCAATAGGTACTTGGGATTCCAGGTTTCTTCTTCTAGCTTAGACATTGATTCACTATCTGGCCTTAGGAAATCTACTATTACACTTTAAAATTTATGTGCCTGTAGCTAACTCGGATACTTGAATAAGTGACTTGAAGACTGTTGAAAAGCAAGTCATTTATGTAATTCTGTGACTGTGAAGAACAGCAGTTCTGCAAGAGCTGAGGATGCTTAATTTTACAGTGATTAGTGCTATTCACTTAAACATTTGCATAACTTTTAGTAAGAAGAGGAACCGAGTACCTAGTTTGAAGTAATAAATTTTGATTCTTCTGTCATTCTCTAAGAACATCGATTTATTTATATGTAAAATGTTTCTACTCCTACTATACCCATGATTCTACAAATACTGGTTTGTCTGAGTTAGCCAGGTCATAAGCAATTATATGTCTGCTGAATGTATGCAAGCAGGGAAAAGTTGTCTAGATAATGAAATGGTGCCATGACAGTGATTGGTGAGAAACAGTTATTAATGAATGTGAATGATTATTTAATTTATAAATATTTCAGTAAAAGCTACTTCTTATTCAATGAAAGTCACTTGTGCTAAGTATCCAACTGTGCAGGTCCCTTGTTCTCACTCTTTAAAAAAAAAAAAAAAAAAGAAAAAGAAAAAAACATTTCAAGGAATGTCCAAAAATTATTCTGCAGATTAAGGAAAAAAAAAAAAAAAACAAACCACAATGTGCACTTATGCTTCCATGAGGAGATGAGAGAGCAGCATCTGTAGAGAGTATGTATGCCTTTGTATCTATCTCTCCATATAGATAAATATATAATCTTGCAAGTGATTTTGATGTTACCCTCAGTGTAAGTACTGTTGACCAACAGTGATGGGATAGACAGGCAGGGTATGTTTTTGGAGCAAGTGTTTCTGGGAATAAAAATACTGAACATCCCTGTGTGTACGACTTCCATCAATTCCATCCACTATTTTTCTTCTCCTGCAGTATATGCAGATTTGACTGCAAATTACGTATGTGCACTCCTGTGGCTTACATCCTCTTTTCTCCTTTGGTTCACTTTCAAGAATAGTTTAAAAATTTCTAGGCTTAAGTAAAGGTTTATTCTTTGAAATGATCTGAATTCTTCTCTTAAAAAATACATGACTCGATTTAATGCTCTGTTTTCTGAAGTAAGTTAAATATGGTTCCCTGCATATTTAAAATGATGACCCTTTCTTTTAAATTGCTTATGATGGTTAATCAACAAATCAAGACATACTTCAACTTGAATTAAGGCTCAGCAGAAATGCAGAAGGGTAATGAATGTAGGACAGGAAATCATTTGAAAATTGGAAAAGTACGTTACAGAAAATGTTTATGGGACATTGCATTTTTCAGAAGGCAAATACAGTTGCTTCTGCTGTCTCAGTTATCAGCAGTTTTGATAATTAGCTGAAGTATAATTAACCATTAATTCAGGGGAGTTATATTCTTGTTTCCATGTAAAGAGGTTTCAATATTTCTGTGTTCATGATATGAAATAGCTTTATCTTTGTTTTAAATTACTCTGGTAAAGCTTATTTATATCTCCAAGCATGAGTAAATTATACAACATCAATATTACATTCATGCTGTTCTGTGTGATCTTCGTTCCATTTTCCACCAATGGAATTCTCTCAGGTGGGGCTCAGTATCTTGTTAGTGCTTTGTCCATTGACCAGGGTGACCCAGCTGCTTGGAGACCATTTGGCTTCATGTAAGTTTTGCCGTTCACAGCAGCTGTCATGCCCACTCTCGGTCGTATAAGTCAGTGCAGTTGTGGCAGCTCTGAATTGGAGGATTCTGAATCCTGGACTTGCTTTGGACTTTCCACTGGGCAAAGTGCTTGAAGATATCTAAAATATATGATGTGTTTTAGAGAAGTTTGATGTTTTTAATTCATGAGCTGACAAGGTGTTTTTGATAGGATTCTACATCTAAATTAGCATTATTCTCCCTATTCTTTGTAAGTCCTCAAAGAACTGTTCCATTTGGTCAGCTTTTAATTTCGGCTGTATCTAGGATGTTGACAGAATATATTTAACTAATGCAGTCTAGTGCACAATGTGCTTGCACCGGCATACAGATTACTTTAGGTCCAATTCAGCTGTTGATCAGATTCGCCCTATTGCGTGATCTGAAGAATGTCATTTCTGGTTCTCCATTTAGTTAAATGAAGAGCATGGTATGAATTGTCTTGGGTTGTAGTTATCTCTAGACAAACTATTACTTCATAGCCGCTTGTTATGGCTTTCCGGGTTACGCAAGCCATGACAGTGGAAATTCATTCTTGCCATTATTTCAGTCTTATTTTTCGAAATTTAAAGCCTACTTTTCAGAAATCTAAATGCGAGGAGGAACTGAAAGTTGTTACTAATTTGAAACTTCTCTTTCAAATTCAGTCAAGAGGAGTAATTAATACTTGATGTGTGTAAATATAACTGTCAATGATTTCCTCTTGTTGAAGTTAGTTCATCAGGAATTTTGCTGGAATTCTTGATTGATGCTTTTAATTTATCTTACATGGCAGATAATTTGTATTTAATAGACAGAAGGGCTCTAAAGACTGCAGTGCTGGAATGACACTGAATCTAGGAGATCTTGTAATCTATGAGAAGTAAAGCGAAATTGTATTACAGTAATTGACTTCAGCAGGATTGAGACTTTCTTCAACAATTCCATGGAGCTTTAAATTTTTGCAGTCTATTTTAAGATGTGCACACTGAAAGTAGTGCTTCTAATCAAAATGGGCTATATTTTATTCAGACCTTGGAGACCAAGTAGGTAGAGCTAATTGGCTTATAACTGACCTGCTTAAAGGATGTCAAAATTGGCTGTTGGCTGTTCCTTTATAACATTAGCTTGATTGATTAAGAGTCTGGCAGCAAGATATGAAATATTATGAACCCAATTCATTAAAGTTGTCCCCATTTTAGATCATTACATGTTTTCAGAACAAATGGAACTTACTTGCAGTATGAAAGAAATATAGATATGTAAATTGTTAACTCATCACTACCTCTTTCTCCTGCTGTTCAGCTCCATGGAATTAAAAAATAACTTCACTCGATCATGTGAAAATAAGGGAGGAGCAATGGAACATGCATATATTTTATATGTATATATATTATTTTTTTTCATGATACCATGGACTTGACATAGAATATTTACTTCTGAGTTGTCCAGTTGCCTGCCATGCAAAAACTAAACACAAATGCAGTGTTCATATGGATCTGTAGTGACATCCAAGTTTTGCCTCTCTCCAGCTTGTTGGGTTGAGGGAGTTTGTTTGTATAATAGTTTTATTTCACCATTTAAAAATCATTAACTTTGTGCTACTAGGCATTTAGCTGTCCTTTCTCAGATGACTGATCTAATTACATCGTTTGTATGATTCAGTTTTGAATGTGGCATAATTAGGTGATGGTTAAATGTACAGTGCAAGTGCTGTTTGTAGCTTGAAGAAATGGCAGTTAGTGACTATCTCACTGTGTCAGAGAATGGAAAATCGTTCAGTTTCACACAATTATAGAATTATAAAATGGCGTGGGTTGGAAGGCATCTCAAGGATCATCAAGTTCCAACTCTTCTGCCACATGCAGGGACACCGACTTCCACTTCCAGATCTGGTACCAGACCAGGATCCCAGAGCCCCATTCAGCCTGGAATTTCAGTGTCTTGCATGCACATATGAAGCACATACGTACAAAACACTCCTATGCACTAATCGCTAAGGAGGAAGAGAGTGCTCTGCACCCTTAAACTTAGCTGTTAGTGTAGCCCTGTGCTCTGCTTACAGCTCTGGCTGCTTGGGAAGCTGCTGTGGAGAACAGTAGGATGCTTGCTATAGTAATTTTAAGGGGTGCAGGTGCAGCTTCCTGTCCTTCAGCCAAAAGCTTCTGTTTCTTTTGTTGGAGTTTTTTTGTTTGTTTGTTTGTTTTTGTTTTTTTTTACTGACAAAGCCATAGCTACAATGGCATTAAAACATATCTGGTGGCTACCTACAATCGTGTTTTACGCAACACTTATAACGCAGTGCTGCCATTCTTTATGCATTTGATCTGTACCTCTTGTCCACATCTTCAGTGTTACTGAATATCTGTATATTTTTCATTCGTTTTGGATAATCCAAACCTCACTGGAATCCTCTACCAGAAAATACTGAATTCAGAAACTTTAAGCTGAAAACTTTTTCCTGTTTTGTTTCTTTATGGTGTAAACAGCTGTTTCGGGTTCTATATTTGAGCACAGAAAGCACAATTTAATGAGTACCGGTCTTCTGAAAGAGACAGTGTGCTGGAGGAGGGTTTGTCTTTTGTGTCTTTGTGGTTTTGTTTTTCAAATCGTGTTACACTGTAGTTCCAAGTGTAGAGGGTTTCAGAGGTACTGCTGGATGCTAATGTTCAGGTGTGTTCCTTAGCAAACACATTGACAGCTGGCAAAGTGAGCAGATCGTTCTTTCGTGTGAAAGTCACACCCACGCTGCATTCACAGCATGAATGGAGTCTTGTAAGCATCATTTCACTTATTTGCATCTTATGCTCCCTTGAACATTTCTAATTCTCTTGATGCCTTGATGCTAATCACTGTCTCCCTATATTTCTCCATAACTACTATTTTCTCTTTTAAATTCATCTGCAAACTTATTTAGTTTTTCTTACCACCTTCTCTTCAGCACTCTGCACATTCTATCTTAACTGGACTTTCTTTCTCATTTGTCTTATATATTTATGGATTGGACTATGTCCTTTGGTGTACATTAAATCCTTTGGTGCTCTCTAGCCAGCCTTGACTGTGTGAATTTAATGAGAGTTTTCTAGTGGTTTGTGTCATAAGTTATCTTAAGCTGATTTTTCAGTTGTCTGCTGTTGGGCTAGTTTATCACTTTCCCACTGTGGCACATGTAAGGGTGTCCTGAAGGCTGCTGCTTGGAATCTCATTTCCCAGAGATACATCTTGATACAAGTTTGTAGCTGCATTGTTCTTCAATATGCATTCATGTTACAGGGCGGAATCAGGGGAAAACCTATGAGGGAAGGCAGGGAAAGCTATATTCTGAGCAACCGCATTGTGCTGAGAGAATCGTCCAGTAACTGAATATTAGAAACATATTTTAGAGCTGCAAGTAGTCCAGCCCTTTTGCAAACTAAGGAGAGGTCATGAGCAGGAATGATTATGGTTTTGACAGTTTTTGTGGTGGTGCTTTCAGTCTGGACTTTGAATGGAGCTTTTCTACTCCTGTTGAATGATTGCTACTGTGCAGGAAGAGCTGAGGTTCTCCTGCAGTCTTGCAAAATATGGAAGAAGATCCGAACTGAAACATGACGTTTTGTTAATCAGGTAATCAAACCTAAATTGGAAGGTTCCAAAAGCATAGCAAGAATCTAATTACATGTCTTCTCATAGCATAGAGTAAAATCCCAGTAGGATAATTGTACATTCATAATCTGCATGTGTTCTTAATGTCATTTAAATAGACAATATATCAAATCAAGCTCTTACTAGTGCTTAACTTCAGCTGTCCCTTGTAAAACATGCCATGCGACAGTGGCACAAATCATTGCCAACGTGCTTTATGACACTCATGCATATCTTGAAGGTAAGCAGATATCATAAAGATAAAAGACTTCCACAGGAAAATGAACTACTGTATCTCAACTTCAGCCAGCTTGTTGTCAGAATGACATCTGTTTTTAATCACTGATAGCAAAAGATGATGTAAGGCACTGTACGGCTTTCTTGTGACTGTTTTCAGATGTATTTATCTGAAACACTGCACTGTTCCAAGATTTATAGTGAAACTATAATCAGATAATTTGCAACAGAAAAGTGCCATCATGAAAGTTTTCTTTGTGTTCTGCAGGGACTGTCCTGTGAGACTAGAGTTAGAGTAACTACATTTATAAAGCTTTGTTCCTGTGGTATGTAACACTGAATAGTGGGTTACTAGGTTACAATACTACTATAGTTTGTATCAAAATGTGGAGTTAATACTTCATCTTAAATAAACATCTGTGCACTTTGAGTGATTGTAGTGTAGTTACTGAGGCACTGGAATGGGCTGCCCAGGGAGGCTGTGGAGTCTCCATTTGTGGAGATATACAACACCTATCTGGATACCTACCTGTGTGACCTGTTGTAGGGAACCTGCTTTAGCAGGGAGTAGGATTCAGTGATCTCTTGAGGCCCCTCCCAGCTCCTGGGATTCTGTGAAACTGGCTGGTTTCCATGGGTTTTTGAGGGAACAAGTGTTAGACTGAGGCAGTTTTGTCTGGCACCCAATACCTTGTCTATTGACTGGAGCAATCAGTGGAAGAAGTAATTAGGCACTTAAAGTGAGTCTCGGAATTATCTAAAGATAAAACATTGTCCAGAGCCTTGTTATGTGATTTCTTTACTTGTATAGTAAATGCTCAAGATGTTCTGTGTCCATTGTGTCTCTCTGGTCAGTATTCTGCAAGCATCTTGAGGAAACAAAGTACTTTGAAAAGCTGTGCTTTACTTTTAATCAATGAGTGCAAGTTATTGAGTCTTTCAGTGTGGGAGAATTTTTCTTTGCACTTGTGTGCACTTGTCCATGTGGTATTTGGGACTTAGCAGCTCCTGTGGGCTATTTTTGTGTGGTTGCTTTTCTGTCATGCTACTGCTAGCATTTATACTAAAAAAAAGATGGCTGGGCTTTAGTAGCTTTCCCAGCACCTGGAATTCTCAGCTGCTGAGTTGATTTTGTTAGCTATTGAAAGCTGGCAAGGCAGGAGTGGCCCTGATTCTCCACACAGTGCTGATGCCAGACTCACCAAGAAATGACAGCACTGAATACCTTCATCTTTGGCAGACCAGAAGGCTGGTTCACTTGAGACAAAAACTCTTCCAAAGCAGCTTGACATGAACTTACTTAGAGCTGTAATGTGAACTTTCAAAAGTAAATGTGTATAAATTCTAAAGTAGCAAAGCACTTGTAAGCCAAAAGGCCCCTGGGATTTATACATCTTTTCTGAATATTTTTTGAGATGTCTTCATACTCTTTGTACCTAAAAAGTCTTAAGGTAACTACATTCAGCTCAGATGTGAGAGAGGCAGAGAGGGGCATCTCTACCAATTTTACGTTCAGAATGCTTACTTATTCTGTGGCATTGACAAAATGAAAGCCTGAGGTCAACCCAATGTGGATTTACATTGTCAAACACTGCGTTGCATTGGGTGTTGTGTAGAGTCCATGTGGCATTATGAGAATGTTTCACTGAAGCTTTGTTCAGTGTGTGTGTTGTGAATGCAGAGGTTTTGGTAGACACAAGTGGTAGATAAACAGTCTGACATGACAGCTTGTTTAGTGTAAACCAGTAGAATTTAATAAATACTACTTGTACCAAGCCCGTAATTCTTAACTGAACTAGGAAAGATTTTTCAGGACATCAAATGAAGGTGCATCCCTGTGTGCTTCATTAATTAGCCACACAAATTCTTAAGTGTATTCTTTACACCTAAATGTAGAAGGCTTGGGTTATTGAAATCCGATGTTTGTTCTGACTTTGCTTGAAGAATTGCTTATGATGAGAAATTCAGTTTTCACTTTTGTGTTACATATGACACTACAGAAGAATTTTCCGTAATGCTTTCAGTTTGGCAGCTCCATGTAGAATAAAACAATATGGGGACTTTAAAGTCTCCTCTACAGTATTGACTATGGCTTGGCAATACCTCAAAGACTTAACAGTCTTGGCAATAACCATATTTTTTCTCAGGAGAAGCTGGTATAACAGAGCAGCCCTAAACCTCTTCTCCAGGCATGTCAGAGGCAAATGCTGACTGAGGTATGGGATACAATAGGTGTATTTGCACCGCTCATCTCAGCTGCAGCAAGTAGTATGTCAAGGATCTGTTAAACTAGTTTCAGGGTCAGTTCAAAGCTAACATGTTAAACTACTATGACCAAGCATGTATAATCAAAATGTTCAGCTTTGCTAACCAAATTCAAAGGTGCCTTTTGTTTCCATTAACCACAAAGCTCTTTGCTAGAAGAGAATTGCACTAAGCTGTAAGTTTATCACTGCAGGATATTCATATTTTTAAAGCCTATTTTATAGTTAGAAGGAGAGACTCATGTTAATTTACTCATGGTGTGGTCCTAATGCTGATTTATTAGATCTTGTGGTTTGTTTCAAGCAGGACTTCTCACCTAGGTTTTGCACGAGCAGGTCTGAAAAGCATCTGTCACCTCAAGGTAATCAAAGCTTCCTCACATCAGACCTTAAAAAAGCAGAGGAGGGTAATCTGTAAAAAGTGAAGTTACTGATTGCCATCCTCTTTCCCTATAAATAATAAATAATTTACAGTTATCACATGTCCCTTCTACATTTCATCGTACAGGCAGAAAAAGAAACTATCTGCATTTCATCATTAGCTTAATCAAGGCAGTGTATCAGTAACCTGCTGTGAGAGTGATCGCTGAGGAAAGGGATTAGTTGATGTCTGTGTAACAAATCATTTTGAACCTTGAAGTTCTTAAATTTTATTTAATTTTAACTAAAGTACTTCAGAACCTAGAATTCTCTTTTTTGAGAAGGGCTGATATTTCAGAAAGACTGCTTTGGAACAAAACTCGTAAATAATCAAATACTAAATTTCCCCTATTCCTTCCTATGGGGGGAAGGGGTTTTTTGTTTCATTTTGGTTGTTTTTTTCTTCATTAAATAGTTCAACATGAATGAGGAATCCTTGACTCTTGGAGGAAAGGGAATCCTTAATATCCAACAGCCTTGGCTGAAGCAAAGGTCTGCGTACCTTCAAGACCTGCTTTTGACTACTCAGCACCAAGGCTGCAATTCAGGACTTCTGTTTTGGTTGTAGCAAAGTTCTCTGGGCTCACAAGGTACCTACCTGCAGTTGAGAGCCAAAATCTAACACCTGGGTAGTGTCCCAGAGAGGCAGATCCTAAAAACAGGGATGTGGGACCCAGTCCTACTCAGGTAGTTGAATTTGGCTGTTCTTGAGTAATTATCCATCTGTATGAGAAATGTTTCTGACTTGTTTAGAACTCAATTTTATTGTCACCTTTTATGTGTATATAAATGGATGTGAAAGGGATGTAAGCAGGAAAGATTAAAACTGCCACAATTGAGTTTGAAAGTGAGCGATAAAGAATTCAGTATTTGTTTACAGCTGAAATAGATACTTGTTTAGAGGAAAAGAAGTTGGAATACAAGAAAGAAGGGACTTATATTTCATTATCCAAAGAATTTCAGATTCTTGGTTCATATGAATTTTACCCCAAAGTGTTTTATTTGTCTGGATGAAGATAGTAACTGAGAACACTTACTTTGGAGTTTTTGCCTCTCTTCTACAGTCCTCTTTTTTCCTCACTTCCCTTGAGGTGCTCTGTGGCCTCTTTTCTTCTTCTATTTCCAGATCTGTTTTTGTTTTGTTTCCTTTCTGGAGTTTTAAAGCCCGCGGGTTAAAAAGAGTGAAGAAGGCAGATCTGAAAAGCTCAAGAGAGTTCACATCAGTGTAAAAGCAGAGTGAAAGTCAAATGGGGAAAAAAATATGGAAAAGCACAATGCATGGGACCGAAAAGTTAAAAGAAGGCTTAAAAAGAGACCTTCAAAAACAAAATTTTTCCTTGAGAAACATTCTATGAAATGTTCTTTCAGGTTCTTTCATCTCCTGGGTGTTCGCTGAGCTATGTTTTAAGATGGAAACACTCCCTTGAGCGCATGTAAGCTCAGAAATGAACTGGAAACTAACTGGAATTGCAAAATTTTACTTTACACCCTGGGTTTTTCTTTCTCCCTCTCTTAATGTGCTGGATTTTTGTAGTTCAGGGATATATGTAATTCTGGAGCAATGGATGATGGCTTTTATTTTCCATGATAGAATTGATTCTTTGCATCTTTTGATGTTTTTCTCAGTATCAAGTCACAGCAATTTACCTCATGCTTTATAAAGCCCATAGCATAATATGCAAGAGTACGTGAAGATGAGCCTAAGTGACAAAACAGCTCAGCTGTTTTGGAGGAGATGTGGCTAGAGGTAACAAGAATGAATTCTAAGGTTATGAATTACAATTACAGGAACATAAAATATATTGTCTAGCCATACATGTATTCACTGTGAGAGTGACTAGACTGGTCCAAATTTAGTGCTGCTTTACTTTTCCTTGGGATCTCACCAGGTCAGATTCTGACCTAGATCAAATGAAAATCAGATCAGAGTAAATAGAAATGAACCAGTTTATAACCATAAGAGATGAGAATCAAAGATGTCGATGTCAATGTAGCTGCATCTGATAAAACTTGATTTGGACCAACTAAAGCAGTAAATAATTATGTTTGTGATCTTGAGCATCCCCACAGATGTTTCAGTTCTGAATTTTGTTTGGAAAAGGGCCCACTCAGGATTCTAAACTAAGTTATCTTACAAAAAAGAGCTTAATATGAGTCAGTGCCTCATATGCATTGTAGAGTTGCTGTAGTAATGTTGAGTTTTGAACAAAAGCTGCGTTTGCATAGCTGATCTTAAAACATTGAAAAAGAACTGCAGTTGATGGGTTGGATGATACTAAGGATTTCAGAAGACAAGTGAGCCCTGTATATCTTTTGATTACAGGAGTTGGGATGATCTACCTGTGTAGGAAGGGTTTAGTTTGAATGTGGATCAATGACACTTGGAGACAGTAAAATAAAAAGGCAGTGGTAAAGTGCTGTGATTGAAGAAATGACAAGGAGGTGAATGAATGATCCTCATCCTTTTTAGTTGTTGGATAAATGATGGTTGCTAGACAGTTAATGTGTAGAAAGCACTGGATTCCTCAGCATGTAGGAAATGAGAAATGACAAATATTTCTTGGGTCAAACACTTGATTTGCATTCAAATAGGGGTGAAAGAAACCCCATTGGTTTGACAGCCTGACTTATTGAAGCCTAGGGTTTTATTTATGAAAGTTTCCCAAGCTCTCAACATTGCTCTCATCAATCTGAACAGCCTGTGCAAGCTGATGGTAGGCTTCCCTTTTGCTTTGTGCAGAAAGATCCACAGCCTCCGCTGTGCTGCCTGCAGGGTGCCAGGGTGGGCTGCATCTCGCAGATCCCAAATGCATCTCACAGCATCAGCAGTCCCAGTGGTGCCACCAAGGTCAGCTCTGCGTGCGAGTGGAATCTCTGGGTGAAAATCAAAGGGATGGATTATTATTTTTTTTTTTTTCTGAAGTAGTTCACATTCTCGTTCTGAGTTTGAATTCTCACAAACAAGTTTTTCAGAATTTCTGCACTAAGGCAATTTAATCATAGCTTATGTTTTCAAAAGACAGCTTTAGGCACCCAGAGCAGATGAGCAGGCAAATTTCTCGCTATGTGAGTGAAACCTTCAAGCCAACAGGTACCTTTTGCTCTAGTGAGGGACTCATCTTCCCACCGCTTTAAGCATAGCAGCCCTGAAGCTGACATGCACTTAGTTCAGGCAGTGAAGATCAGCTCTGTAGATTAAACAAAGAATCCCTGAAAGTCATGTACCTAGATAGCTCTCCCAGAGCCAGCTTAGGGTGTGAAGTTGAAAGCTGCCTTGTTCTGAAAGGTAGAATCAAAATGCTTTCCTGCAATATTACACCGATTCTCCACGCTGTATCCTGATGAACTTCAGTCTTTATTTTTCCCCTCAAGTGATCACTGATTAATCTAAAAGTCTGTGAAATTAAGTTGTTTGAACCAGGAATTAAAAATTTCCAGCAATTAAAAACAAAGAAACAAACCAAAACAGCCACCAGCATTGTAAAGTGATTAAACACGACAACAACTGAGATGCTGAAATTAGTTGTCCTCGTTCCAAAGGATTCGTAACTACTATGATGTTTTTGAAGCTATTAAATGATAGTTAAACTGTGTTATTATTTGTAAAGCAGCTACTTTCGTATCCCAGGCCCACTGAGTGAATGTCTTGCACAGCAGGAGATTGGAAGATAGTGAGCCTAATCATTGTCATTTTACTGTACAAGAGGCAATTTTAGAAAATGATTCCTTAAATTATAAGATCCAAATAAAGGCAAAGCTTTGCAGCTGGAAACTTTGTTCTTTTTTGTCATTAAAAGTGTCTTTATTCTAAATGTTGTCAACCTGGAGCAGTTTCACTACTGAGAGTCTAAATATAGTAAAAGAAATTAAAATGTTTGCATATTATACTTCTACTACTTAATACATGTATGAGGACATAGTGCACAAGATAAGCTGTAAGAAACTTCTGTAGAAAGGTTATTGTGCGATCGACAATTGTTTTTCTCCTGAGTTATCCTCACTTGGCTCCAGTATAATTGTGCTGCAGTCAATAATGTTACACTACTGTAGATTTAAAATAACGTAGAAGCGAATCAGATGTGATGAATCCAACATTTTGGATGAGAGTTTTCTGATAGCTTACATGTGTAGTAGTCTAGACATTTACTCATTACCCTGGATACGCAAATGAGATTTTCCTTCTGCTGCATACTGTTTGGGAAGTTTTATGGTGCTACCTCCCATCACCTTCTGATCTTAGTGTTTTGGAGCATATGCTCTTAGAATACAGTCAGTGTGTTTTACTACAGTCTCATTACCTTTGTTTTTTTTCTTGTATGGATTTAATAAATTCCTCACTGAGCTTGTCATTCAAATCATTTCAAAACTTTTGTCACCCTTGCTTCTTCTAAATTAACGCTCCCTCTTAGAAAAATATGACCTCCAGCTGAATGCATTGTTTTTCCTAGCTTAAAATAAACATGCTTGAATCACTTAGTTCCAGAAACCCAGTGTGTGTTCCATTCTGCTGGAATTTTCTCTCTTTATGTGGAATCACTTTAGACTGATGTTGCACAGATGCAGGTGACTGAGGTGAGATGCAAGGCAGGAAGAATTGGTTCTGCAGTGCTCTGGGAGTCGCATGGCAGAGTTACTGAAACTGGGACTCCAGCATGTCTTGTTAACTCCCTTTGTTGAGGTTGTTGCACTGATATGATTGGGATGGGAGGGAGCTGTTGTGTTCACAGGGGTGGTACCTCTCTCCATCCTTAGCAAAAGTAAAATGAAATCCAGTATCACATGAGGAACATGGGCAAATAATTTACCCTCCTATTAAGCTTCATGATTTCCCTGCTTTTCTATCCCAACTTCCACTTAGTTGTCATAATTCTCTTAAAGTGATCACCAGTAGGTGTTTTGAAGCTGCTTGGTATCTTCAGGTCACCCATTCCATATGTTGCATTACTGATGATTTATACACCCAGCAGATGACAGATGTGAGGAAAAGACTGCATGCAGGGCCAAAATACAGAGCTCTGGCACTGTGTGCAGGGAACAGTTCGGTTGAGAAGCAAGAAGGATCAGATGACTGCTAGAGTTGTTAGGGAGAGAAGTATAATGGCAACTTACTGTGACATTTATGACCAGGCTGATTAAGAAGACTGAATAAATTTATGGTATATTTCTAGAATGTTACTTATTATATAGCCATCAGATAAAAAGGTTGCTAAGGCAAGTACAGATTTCCTATTAACTAGGAAGGTGAATAGTCTCATCAAACCCATGGAACTTGTTAGCAAATAAATTGCAGATGAGAAGCACCTCTTGATCTCTGTGGAAATTTTGTGTTTCCAAACAAGGTTATGAACACTTTTCCTTGGTTATTTTTAAAAATCAGTCTGTAGTACTGTCACATCAAAATATACAGTGTCTGGTATTCTCCATGTCTTGTATGACAGCTTATGCAGATTGGAAAATCATCACCGAGCTTAAAATACCAGTGTGGTGGCAGCAGGGTAAGAAAGTAGGTTGCTGAGTGCCTCTAAATTGGACTTGGTTTTCAGCTTTGGTACTCGGTAAGGTTAGGTTCTTCAGCATTCCCACCTGGAAATGAAATAGATACATACACAAACACATGGACTGTTTGTTAAAAATTTCATAACTTGTGAGAAATAGTTTAGGAGACCAATACAAATAGGATTTTCTTGCTTCTCACAGCGTAACTTGCTCAGTATTCTTGGGAAAGCCCAGTGAAATACAAAAAATGCATTGGTGTTTTGCTAGGAAATGGACTTGGCTGGTGGCAAAAACTTGTGCATGGTGCTTTAGGAAAGGAGTAGGGCAGATACAGACCAACTCCAGAAGAGAGAATGTTGCAGCTGGGGATGATGTGGCTGATTTGGTTTGAGACTGTATGGAAGTAAACGAGGGCAAAACCATCAGTTGTGTCCTCTTGCTTCTCTTTCCCATTTATGGCAGAGGTTTTCTGCATTCCTTTCTCTTTTTCCATCTTTTCACACTCGTGGCCTTTTTCTCCGCTTCAGGCATTGCAGTTGCTCCTGTAGAATAACTGCTCCAAGACAACAAACACTGTGCAGTAGTCTTAGGCAGCATTTGGTGAGGTAAGACTGTCCAGCAACAGGAATCCAAAGAGCAGGAATTACTGCTTGCTTTTATTTGCAGAGGGTGATTTCTTATTCCCTACATGAGGTATTTTTCTCTTAGCAGTCATCTTCAGTTCTGCATGTTCTCACTGGTTATTTATTTTAGCCATACACTAAACACCTGCTCTAATAATTAATATTGTAATGTGTTCATTTCATATCATATATCTTTTAATGCTGTAAGTTCCTATTTCTCTGTCCACATATCTTCCTCCAAGCAATAGCACAGGTGTTTTGTTTAGACCCCAGCCAGTTCATTGAACTACAGTGATTCAGCTTGTTAGCCTGCTGTCTCTCTTCTTATCAGTCACACTCGCTTCTCATTACTCCAGTTGCATGGCTAGCATAATTGGATTTTATATTTTTAGGCATTCGTAACGTAGCTGTAGTGTATGCTGTGCTATCAGAAGCATTTTAGACAAGCCGTGAGACCAAACTAATTAAAATATTCCACTGAGAGTTTTTAAAGGTGAGTTATTGCTACTGATAAATCTGTAAATTCAGGCGTATGCAGTTGCTAAAGCCAGAAAACTGATAAGACAGGTCAGTCAGACCTGCTGTGTGCTAGAGGTTGCAGGGCCTCACTCTGCTTTCAGTTTGTGATGTCTAGTATCTATTGGAAAGGAAGCTAGGGTTTAATGATTTAAAGAGCGTTTTCTATCTATCTATCTATTTATTTATTGTCCCCATCTGCCCTCAGATAACCTTTCCTTTTTACTCCTTCAAGTTCTTCCTTCATTCCCAAGGCTGAAAAGAGATCTTGAGCTTCTATCATCATTCACTGGTAGGGACAGGTAATTCAGACACTTCTCACAAACTCCGGATAGGGTCATGCATATTCACAGATTGTGGGGTTTTTTTTTATTTGTTATTTATTAATTATGGTCTTAGTAAAACATCTGTAAAAACTTAATCTGAATTTGCATAGTTGAGGTTCTTATTAGTTATCTCCAATCATGCTGTTTTCTGTTCCTAGTAGACATGGACTGAGGGCTTTCTTACCAGAGATGATATCTCTGCCTTTATTTACTCTTGTCTTGTTCCTCTTCTCCAAAGATTGGAATGTCTCAGTAAATGATGGGCCGAGGCTGTCTTTTCCCTCTGTGTACAAGATAGCTGTAGGTGGATTGCATCTGATATGGTCCTTAGTGACAGTAAGGGAAATGGGTCTGGAAGGGACCACGTGAGGCTGTGTGTGCCTGAAAGATACAGAATTATTACTGCTCCTGTTTTAAAATGTGTCTCTGCAAGAGCATTTGAGACATGCTTAACGTGAATGAGATGTGACTTACTGTGTTGCACAGTCTCTTGTATGGAATGGATGGTTTCGAGATGAGACTGATTTTGTATCCTGGAAGCTGTATGTATTTCCTGAAATACTTTCTGTCTCTGTGTTGGATATAGTTTGAGCTGCTGAATTCCATTGGATCCTACAGTAACATGCACAGAATGCATTTCTATTTATGTTTAACTTACAATTGTATACGTAACTAATATTTTGTAAACATTCTTGTTGAAAAAGAAAAGTGACCTGATGCTGTGGTAGGATACTCATTTCCCTGGAAACCTAGCTTCTAAAATGAAGCTTGCTTGGAAACGAGGTAGAACAGGTGTAAGCACTCTCCGTCCTTCCATCTCAATTATTTAGTCTCTGTTAGCACTATAAATAGTTGCTTTGGGGAAATGAGTGATGCTGTATTCTACCAACATAAGCATATTCCTGTGTCATTCAGTTGCTTACTTTGAGGGCTAAGAAAAGAATTAGAAGTGTATTTTTACAGGAAAAACTCAATTACTGAAATCTAAAGGGAAGACAGCTGTAACTATGAGACAAATGTATGATATCAAATTACAGAAAAAGTAACTGCTGTGAAATTTTATGTAAATTACTATTTTTTTTTTTTTGTTTCTGGGTGAAAAGCACTACCTTTTTCTTCCCCTTTCTTTCTAATTGAGTACTTGCTGTTGAATTTCCAGAACTGTCACTGGTGATCTGGATAGCACAAAAGTTGTCTTCTGACTTTGAGATGGCCAAAAACTTTATGACTTGTCTTATATCATACTTTTGGCAACTGCATTTACCAGAGCATCTGTCTGAGGCAGGAAGAAGCCACCCTTACATTAAATCATTAAATGCCTTTGTTGTGTTTTATTTTTGGTTGTTTCTTTTTTTTTTTTTTTTTTTTTTTTTTAGTGGAATAGGAGCTCCTAACTCAAGGGCTTTAGGATATCGCTCCTTCATACATACTAGCATTTTTAAGAACTGCAGCATTGTTTCCACTGAATTACTGTATCTTTGAGCTCACACAAAGAAGGTTTCCACAAAATGTGGTTTTTGTAGTAGGTTTTTATAAACAGGATTTTGTCCACAGGGATCTTTCTAGAAACAGAGCTTTCATACTCAGGTGATACTCTGTGTGCTGGATCTATCATTTGTGCCTCGTGTCTCAGGCAAGTCTGTAGATGCACTGGAGGAGTCCCTTTCTCCATAAAGAGATGGACGTTGTGCTCACTGTAGAAATGCATGGATTGCTTGTGGTTGCTAGGCCAGACAGCAGTGCATGAAGAGCTCTCCCAAGATTTCCCACTGATTATATTATCCACTGTTTTCATTGGGCAACATTTAGTGAAACCACCTGAGTGTTTTTATGCACTTAAAGCAATAAATAAATTGGTGCAGCTTTTTTTCTGGCTACTTAATAGGCTGAAGTGCTCCATCCACATAGCATCCACCCAGGAGCTGCTGACAGAGCAGACGGATGAGACGGCGCCGTCTGTCAGCTTGGAGACTGTCCCACACAAGATCAAGATAGGTAAATGCCATCCTTCTGGTGCAGCACACTTTCAAGAGTATTTATAAATGGCAAAATAATGCTTGTTAGACTTAATGCCTGAAATGCAAAGTATGGGCAGCGAGAGGCGAATAGGTAGTGTGCTTTGACAAGGCAAATCCCCAGCTCCATCAGCAGTAGAGAAGAATAAGCAGATGTCATTTGAAAACTGCCACAACTGGCCTCCACCTTCCAGTAAGGCGGAGTGACATGAGGACCAAGTACATTTTTCTTTCTCCTTGAAATCCATGACATGCAAGTCTTCAGTATTTTCCTCTCAAACACACAAGAACAGCAACACATCCATTGGCGAAGAATCTGCAGAACTCAGGCTGGTAAAGCTGGGTCTGCAGATTGGAGAGAACCTTGTTTTAGGCTAACCATGAAATATTCACAAAAGTAGACATGCTTAGAAACCAAGAGAAATGAAAGCAACCAACAACTTGGTTTCTAAATTTCAGTACAAATCTTTTTTTTTTTTTTTTTCCCTGAAGGTGGAGGGTTTGGAAGAAAAGCTGTTCTAGGCAACAAGTTAGGCAATTTGGTTAAAAATCACTCTGAGAGAAAGGGAAAATGTATCTTTCCAGTCTGCATTTTGCTTTTCTTGGGGATTGGAATATTTGTTTCACCTTATTTGTTCTGTTTTGCAGGTCATGCGGTCGCTGAACTCTTTCTGTTCAGTCTGTTTGTCCTGTAGTTGTTGCTTGGAAAAGGCACTCAGTACTGCAGTGTTTTGTGTTCAGATGGGGTAGCCCTGTGTGCATGTTCTGGACCCTCTGTTGTATTGCATTTGCTCTTTTCTCTCATCCTTTCCTTATAAAATGAAAGTCCTTTCTCCTACGAACAGATAGTTTGCTTTGTCTAGCAAAAGAACTTCCATTATTATTTCTGCCTTAACATCTCAGCAGAGATCTCAATCTATTTAAAGATTCTTGTAATGATTTCAGTGATTTTTGTATGTATGTGGAGGGGGTTTATTGTATGACAGTGTCGAGCTACTAAGTGTCAAAGACCAGAAGCAAAATACACTAGTTTGTCAGCTTTCTGTATAAACCCTATAACCAACTGTTAATGAAGCTGATTTTTTTTTTCTTTTTACTTGCTGTAAGGAGTATTTCTAAGGGGCTCCGTGGCCTCATTTAATCCAGCCTACACCTTCCACACTCTTTGTCCACAGCCAGCGCATGTCAGGAGTTGTTCTTGTCAATGCCACAAGAGTTTGGGTCACGCTCTGTGTGTTGGTTCTGCGTCTTCATTTGAATTCCTCTCAAGTCCCATCTATTTTTACAAGCTTTTCTTCCTGTATCGACTGTCAATTCATTTATACTGAAACTATTCCCTTTTCTAAAGCATTTGTCTCTAGAAATATGTTGCTTCTTGAGGCTTCATTGCCTGGAGTCTTCACTGGGGACCAGTTTCTATCCTGCTGAGACAGAGCGAGCAGGCAGTGTTCATCCTAAATCCAGTACTAGCAGAAAAACACGATAAAGACAAATTAGTCTAACATAAAGTAATTACGGTCACCTTGATAGTTATTGTTATCAGCAACAGTCTAATAAGATAAAGTGTCATCTGGTTCTGTCTGAAGCATTGGTGAAGCGGTTTGCTGGTATATGGTGGATCTTGCTTTTCCCACAGAAAGGGAGGTGGGGGCTTCTGAAAGGCCATAATTCGAGTGTCAGATTGGAAAATGGAGTTGTAGCTGTTGTGTTCAGGACAGCTGAGAGACATGGCTCTTCATGTCCTCACTGCACAGTCAAGTGTCCCTCTATCCCTCAGGAAAAGCATTTCTGTATTTCCATCTCTGAATTTTGAAGGAGATAGGGATGAAATCCATTATCCTTCTGAGAAACATTTTTCTCCCTCTATAGAAGTTCAGTCGTCCTTTCTGGTGTGAGGAAAAATTATTGGTGAGCTAGAAATAAACCTTAACAAGAAATGTCCTTTGAAGATGTAGAGAAAATAGGAAGCTTAAAGAGTCTGGAATGAGCAAGTGCTTTTCTCTTCAAGCAGATTAAAATCACTGAAAGACCAATTCTATCTAATACTGGCATAAAGTGTTTTAACTGATGAGATAACATATTTTTTTCTTTCCTTTCTTATGTATGGAAAGAACAGTGGAAAAATCTTATGGCTAACTCTGCCCACTGACTAAATATATCCTGGTGGAGATTCAGTGGATCTGACAGGCTATTCTCTACACTCAGAATAAATTTGCATCTAGCTTATGTAGGTGCTGGTTGCAACACACATTACAGTCCTGGTGCTGGGCTTGTTCAGATTTGGGATCTGTCTATTTAAACACATTTGTTCTTCACATGCAGAATGTGTCCCTCTCAAAATAAATTGAAGTGTGCAGCAGAACCTGATGCGGTATTGGATCTTAAACTGTAGCTGTTGTCCATTTTGAGATTCTGCAGCCTGGTGGTAGTTTTGCTAGCAGAACCACTAATCCATCCATAACCTTAGATGCTGTTATTTTTAACACAGCATAAGATTCCTATTGAAGTGCAGTGGGAAATAAGGAAGAAATGAAAATAATTTAATGTTACCCACCTCCATTCCCAGCACATTAAACACAGACTGAAGCCCTTTCGTCTGGTCATCGTAGCAGTCAGGGATTTCTGAAGCTGCATCAACCAAGGCTTAATAAACAGTGTTATCAAAGCAACAATTTTCTTTCTTTTTCTGAAGACAGTTAATTGTACTCATTGCCAGAACAGTTTAGGGCATATCTGTTTATCTTACTAATAGGCTTGTCACAGCTATCATTTACCAGTTGCTGAAAATCTTTGGAAAATAGGACCTGTATAACAGGTATATGAATTTAACATTTCACTGAAGCTCCATTTTAAAAGTTTTGGCCTGTTATTTGTGAATTGTACATTTATTTGAGCCTAGCCTCACACAGGAAACCTGTTCATGAATTTATTGCACTCTGTGTCGGCAGTGTTGCAGAAGCCCTTGAGGCCCAATCTCTCCATAATATACCAAATATGTTTACATTCTGCAGACAGATAATACCTTATTTCCATAGCGTTTTCTGAAAGCATCCTGAAAATTCACTGAGAACGTTAATTAAGCTTAGAACAATTGCACACAAAGTTATGCTTCCTTCTCATTGTTACAGTAAGCGTTAACTATCTCTGGAAGCAAAGTCTTCTGCTAATCGAAAGATCTAACCTTAACTTGTGTCTGCTTAAGCAGTTCTGTTATGGAAAATCAGGGGAAAACAGCCATATTACTGTGGACTATCATTTACAATGGAAACAGGCAATGCAACACAATTCTGTTAAAAACAATAATTTTACTTTAATTCAGAGAGTACCTTCATTTTGCAAATATTTTTGGAAAATGAGATGGCCGCTACTCAGTGTTCCAATGATGTATTGCAGGAATGGCTTTTTAAATTCAACCTTAAAAATGTCTGATATTAAAATCTTTGATCTAAAGAATATAAATAATTGATATATTTTCACCAGCCTTTGTCATTTTAATCTTACTTTTGACAGTGTCTTTCACCTTGACATCATTATCGCATAGTTTTCATCTTCTGCAGGCAAAGCCTGGTGAACTTTGAATAGAACTCTCAGGGAGAAAAAATATTTATTGTGTTGCAGGGTTTGACTGAATAATTGCAGTTGTTTTTCCTTCTTTTTACTGTAGTGAGACAATAGAACATAATGGAATTCTGAATTAAATTAACATTCTTAATATTTTAAATATACTTCACATTCTCTGTATTTTCATAACAGGCACCACAGGTACCTGTTTGTAGCCATAATACCTCTGATGTGTTCTTCATACAAACATCCCTGCACAGGCCTTCTTACTCTTCTTTCATAAACTACTATTAATGAAGCCACTGTCCTGGAGCTTGATGAGATCTGGATTGAATTCTTGAGTTTTGCCAGTTTTCTTTCTTGTCCATGTGAAGTTGCTGGCTTTCTGTGCTTGAGAGGAGTCCTTTGATGAATGGTACTCTTTTCCAGTCAATCTTTGGTCTTTTAGTCCTGACTGTAAACTGCAAACACCAGGGGCTGTCTCCTGTCTGCAGTATGTGGTTCTTAGTAGAGATCAACTTCTTGCTTCTGAAACACAAATGTAATATTAATATAGTTACTTCTGACAGAACAGTCAAAACATCAAACAGAAGGTTACTAATTTTATCTTCTTGAAGACTTCACATAGAGCATTTGTCTCCTGTTGCATACAAAGATCGTGGCATATACTCCTTAAGGACAGTTGAGTCTCCTCCATGGGAAGCTCACTGGGGAGAATCAACTATTAATCTAAAACATAAGTCACTGCAAAAATAACGCATTCTGTTTTTTCCATGGAAACTACAACAAATACAAGGAACAAAATAATGCTATTTGATAGCAAATTCTCAGCTACAAAATGTTATTTTTCAAAATAGTTGCCACTATTAGCTATGTGTCTTCACTAGCGATAATAAACTGCATGGCGTGCTCATAAAAATCTGCATCGTTGCCGAGAACGTGGCTTATCTTCATGTTGCTGATGCCACTGCTGAAATGCACCACCCACCTCACTGTGCCCACAGCCACTGCTTGGTCTCAGACGTTCAGCCAGAGTCGATGAATGTCAGCGTGTGCAATTTTTTTCTGCAAGGAGGAATTCAATTCCACAGCTTTGCTTCGTGCACATTTCTGTGTCAGATGCCCTTTTGTCAGACTGCCCCTCTGCTGCCATCTGTCCCACTGCAACAAAATGCAACAGAATATTGGTGGGAAGGTTCTGCTGCTGCTGCTATACCACCAACACCTTGTGGACCAACGTAATAAAACAGGAGCAATTACTTTCAGAGCAGCCCTAAGCTAATGTTGTGATGAAGATGCAATGTCTGCTTCCCAGATTATTGAAATGTCAATTGAATATTTTCCGTCTGTTTTTTCTTTATAACTGAGTTCTCTATCTTCCTTCCCCATCTTTTTGTTCAGCTTCTCAAAAATACAAAAGGAGCTGGCTAGCTTTCTTCCCACTGTGAATGACAAAACCTCAAGATAGTGTTAAGCTGACATTGACTGTGCTGCTTTGCCAGTCTCTGAAATGTCACTGCATGGGCAGCCTGCTGGGCTCAGCTCAGAGTCATCATGCCAAGGCTCCCAATAAATAAAGAATAAAGGTTAATGAAGGAAGAGGGTTATTTATTATCTGAAATAGAGTTGTCTGCTTTTTATCTGAGAGGTTTTTTCAAAGTATGAGGTTCTGATTTTACTTATTGCCTTCACAGTGTTTGGTATTCAGTTGGTAGGCTAAATCACAGTGGATGTACAGGGCCCGCTCCAGTGTCCTGCTTTCACTTGGTCTGGCTGTCGCTGGCAGTCCTTGAAGAAGAGGGTGCTAATGGTACTGACTTTGCATGATTACGAGGCAGAAAGTGATCTGTTTTATGGCTGCGGAGGTCTCTACCTCGAGAAACAAACAAATCCCTAAATATGCCCAGAGCCCAGTTCTGTCCACAGAGCTGCCTCTTGCCTCCCAGAGCAAAGTGTTGTGATAGATGCAGATCTTCCTGTACCCCGGCTCTGTGTTGTTCTGTACTTGTTTGTGGCACAGAAATCAAGCTGTAGCAGTGCGATTACCCTATAAGCCTGTTTATTAGGCTGTGTAGAAATTTATTTTTCAGACGAGTTGAGCTATAACTGAAGCATGTGTTGCTGTTAAGAGTGTGTGAGAGGTGAGAGGCTGATTGGAAGGAAGAGAGAAGACCGAAACCATCAAACAGGGATTTTCCTGTCTATCTGTGTGTAGTGGCTGTATCAAAAATCTGACATGCTGAGACACTGCTCCTATCACCAGCTCAGCAGTGCAAAGGCCTTCTGCTAGTACTGATCCCTTTCTTCCTGCCATGCTCTGTAAGTTGTCAGATCCTGGTGCTTTTTTCCTCACCACTAGGTCAGATATAATTCTTACATTCAAATACATACTATTTTTACACTGTGTGGAAATTTGCACTGACGCTATAGTTTTTTGTTTTTTTTTTCTTTTTATTGTCTCTGATATTGGCTTGGTTCTGCTCATCATACGAAGTGAATCTATCTTTGCTCACCACTTTGTCAGACCTGGTTTGTCACAGCCAAAATCAAAGTTTAAATACTAGGATTTTTGTAAGTCTTTGCACATCACATCCATGAATCTGGTTCTCAGAAGGACCTCACAATTTTAGGGTATTTCTAACACAAACCCATTTAATTTTTAGCTACGTTTGAGGTGAAGGCAATTAAAAATCTCCAAGGTTGAGTTTTTCTTCTGTTCAGAATTATTAAAAATAACTTATTATGCAGAGTCAAGAGTCTGTTCTACCTCCCAGTGCAACACACTGAAAAGCACACTGGGAGGCTGACAGTAAGATTCTATGCAGTAGAAAATAACAGGTTGAAGTCTGATATCTAGGAAATGCTCTGAGCTGCAAGTCATACATTCAGCAGTAGAGAAGTCTGAAAAAAATCTACTTTTTATTTGTTAAAAAGCTGGTTCCAACATAGCTGATTACTGTAGTTATTGCAATTCCTCCTTTTAAAGTAAACTAGCATCAACCTTTTTTTACTGCTTTGCTGAACAAGTGGAAAGAATTAATAGCATAATGTAAACAGTTAAACTCTGCGTGAGATTAGACTCAAACATATAAATGGATGTGCATACCAATCAGTGCATATGTATAGATACAAGTTTATCTATAGGCATGCATTATAGAGCGATCATAATAACTTTGTCAAAGGTTATTGAATTGGGGGGGGGGGCTCCTAACATTTAAAGACAAGCCTTATTCCAACAAGAAGTAATTAAATTGTTCCCACAATTTGCTGACCAGGGATGTTAATCTTTGTCACTTAAAAAGTGTCAGATTTACAATTCTTTGTTATATGGTTGTTTAAAAAATTGAATTGGGAGAGTGGTGGGATGCTATTTGTTTGAAATCTTCCCATGCTTTTTAGTGCAACATTAACAAGAAAGTAAATCTCTCTCTAAATAGAAAAAATGTACCTTATTTAGCGAACAGAAGGTTGCCTAGTTTGTTATTTTTAATGAAATTCTGTAGAGTTGGATAAAACTCCAAAGTAAACCACATGTTCAGCAGTACAGGGCATTATCCGATTGCTATTAAGCCATGGGAAAACCTCCCATTGGTGATCACTGTGCACTGTTGAAGGCAGAATAGAAGGTAAGAGAAAATGTAATTGAAGTATTATGTGTAGATATGCCCAAGTGTTGTATAAAATGATTTCATGGGATGTTATATGATGCAGTAAAAATGGATGATAGTAAAATATAACTAGGATTGCTACATAGAAACAACATAGAAATATAATAATTTAAAGGAAGGTAAAAGAAAAGAAAATAGATGCTACTCAGAAGAAAATAGAATGTGACAGCAAGGAGGAAAATATCATGCAAAGGTGAAGTTCCAGATGAAAATAATGCAATGTAGGACCTTGTCTTTTCACTTTGGAAAGGACAGTGTTTTTAGAGCCCTCTGCAAAGAACTGTGAGCATCTGAGACTAACACAGAGGAACTTTGAAACAGAAGAGCAAATTTCCCTTGAAGGCAGCAAGAGCTTTGATTTTCTTTGGAGCAACTGTAGAGACAGAGTTCTCACAGAGGTCTTCTCCCTCCCTTAATTTTTATAGAGATTTTTCACAGTCTACTCAAAGTGACACTCCCCTGGGCATGCTTCTCCAACACCATTGTCAGCATGACTGACTCAGCTGCTCTTTCTGTGTAGAGATGAGTAATTTTTTGAAGATGGGATCATGGTGGCTCAGGTGTGTGGCAATCAGTGCGTACTGATGCTGCGCCCTGTGTGACAGGTATCTAATTCTTCTGATTGTGCTGTTGTAAACTCCTTACAGCCAATCTGATTAAATTTACCCGTGTTTACAAAGGCATGAGAAACTAACGTGTGCTGGAACTGTATGCTGATTGTAGTTTCTCAGATTGATAAATTGAACGCTGGAGAAAAAAATCCCTTCTCCCCCTGAGGACATCAGCTTCTACAGGGTCTGTATATTTTATTAGACTTGAAAATGGGGCATAGACAAAGCCCTGCATCGCCTAAGGCGGGATATGAAAGAGTGAGGCTTATGGGTCACAGCACTTCTTCCTCTATTTGCATTTTTAATGCAGTTCTTCTGAGGTATGGGGTGAAATGGTGGTTGTTAGAGGGGGGATCAAATCTCCCCATTGTTGGGTCAGGTCCAGGAGGCAAACTGGTTTAGACATACTTGTAAAACGCTGGTTCTGTTCTCTTTATTAGGTCAGTTCAGAAAAGTAGAGACAAAACAATGATGTTTTACTGATGTTTGGTGCCTCTCATTGCAGTGAATTTTCTAGCAGTATAACAATTCTTACTTAAAATCAAAGACAAAGTTTGCTTGTTCAGCTGCCTGTTGTTCATGAACTTGACTGAGTCTGCAGATAGAAGGAGGAAGCATCTCTGAGGAAAGGCTTCTCTTCTAGGCAGGAAGAAAGTCTTCATTTCTTTCAGCTGTGATTTAAAGTAGGCAGACCCCTCTGGTCCTACTTATCGCTGCTCTCACTCTAAGCAATGGCTTCAAATGATAAACAAGTGAATATATCCTCGCCTGTATGACCTGTAGTTTAAGAACAAAACCACCAGTTTCCTTTTAGAGAGAATGACTTTAAAGGCTGTTCTTGAAGTGTAGCTTTTTTTCCATGAGTTATGGAAACCACTAAACTAATCCAGAAAATTAGAGTCTGCATCTGTTGTTGGTTTTGTTGGACTTTAATATTTTTCACTGCAGCAGAAAGTACCTGGAACACCGCAGAAGTATTTGGTTGGGACTGGGATTTTATGTGGAGATATGAGGCTGGTAAATCCTTGTATAACACTTCTTAATTCTGCTGTGGTTGTAGATACGAACCCCTTTCTGATGAGCAGCTGATTTTTGTTGAGGTGCTGTACAGTCCCAGTACTGCAGCGTGGATTGGTGTCCTCCAAACGTGAGGGTTAATATATGCCTCTGGCTCAAAGCAGCTTTTCTAAAGGTGATTTTTTTTCTTTTAAAGAGAAGTGAATCTTAAAATGTCCAGGATGAATTTGTTAACATTTATCCCAGCTGCAGTCCAACATCTAATACTTTATTGGTGAGAAAAATTGAAACTAGTATTCCTAAAAGAGCTGGTGTATTCTTTATGTGAAGTTAGAGGTCAAGAGCAAAATGGATTTTATTGCACACACCACACACGTAGGGTAATTGTGGATAGACCTGAGCTGTCCCTGAGTATGCAGATGTCAAAGCTTGAAGCAAAGCATCCTATGCACATACACCAGAATTGACTGGATGGAGGCTTGGCTGCATGTGGGCTCTGATAATTCACCATCTATGCCACACTGCTTCTGATTTTGGCACAAGTGAGCGCAAATTCCTACTGTTATGATTTTTGTTAATTAAGTTATCCAAGAACAGAGCAGATCTTAGTACAATGTGGAAAAATCCTGTTTCTAAGAATGTCAGCCCGAAGTTGGAGCTGGGAATTGCACTTTTTTAGGCTGCATTAGCAACGGTTATGGAAAATTTAGGGGAATTTTTCTGCTGTTCTCAGGAGCGTGACCTGCATGTTGAGTGAATACAGTTATGTTTAACTTCTATACTGTTTTGCCTCAGTGTCCTTGATCTGCTTTTTTATGTGATTCAATCTCTTTTAGATTTAATACAGAGCTAGAGAAAGAAAGGAAAAAAAGGTAGTTTTTATAATAGGTTAGAATTTTATTTGTTCTGGGTTTTAAATTAATTGAATGTTTACAGACCCTGATGACAAATTGTATTTTGGTCATGGTAGGCAAAATCAGCACAGATTCTGAGATCAACATTCTACTATGGAAACTGGATAATTAATTTGGTGAACTTTTTACTATGTAGGTATTACTGAGATCTATGTGGATAAAAGTAAGGAAAGCATAAGGAATTTTGGCAGACTTAGTGGAAGCATGTTCCAGAAATCTATAAAAAAGTAATAAAATAACTTTTAGCAAAGGGAAAATTGTGAAGGACTTCTGAACATTTAGGGATTATTTCATAATGTTTTAAATGAATTTGTATTGGAAATCCAATACATAAGTATTGGAGAGAAAAATTAAGACCTGGTCTGATATGGCGTGTTGAAATATCCAATTACCAAGATAAAAATTTGCAATTGATAGAGTAGTAGAAAACAAAAGCCAACTCCAGAAGAAAAGGCAAAGTGGTGGTGCTATACTGCAGGAGATTCATGATATTCATCAGGGTTCAAAGGCAGAGAGTGAAAACCTTCATGTACTATTGGAAAGGCTCCTTCTGAAGATCTCTGAAGGGACCAAGACTCTCAGATCACAGCCTGTGTAATCAACTCTTTCATAATGAGAATCATTATGGATAGTTTAGATCGAATATCACGTTAGATTATACACATTCCTGAGCAAGGAGGGGAACCTGTAAAGGTGGAAGTGCAAGAATCAGCCCAAAGATCCTAATTTTGCATTTTAAATGTGCTGGTTGATATTTAAGGATTCTGTGGAATTTGATGTATCGCTTTATTAGGCTAGCACAATTATCCTGAAACCACTTACAGACATCGCTGACAAATACAGCTCTTGGAAGTGTGATTTCGAGAAGACACTCTGTTTCTCAAGTGTCTTCTTCGGTAGTACTTGAGTAATTGATGCTGTAGAGTAATAAGACTTCATCTCCAGACTGTTAAGAATTAGCCAAGCAATCATTTCTTGAGCACTAGTTCTATATAAATATTTAGGGGCTTTTGTACTGCAGTCACACTTCAGCTTGTAAAGAACATGCCATGGCTGCTACTGCTCAGCAATGGATGTATTTCTATGGGATTTTTCAGGCAGATGTTGGAGCACTTTGCCAGGCAGATGTGATGTTTGTTCTGTTCAAGTGCCAAGCTGGCCTGCAGCCCTATGGCTGCAGCAGTACAGCGCTGAGCCTGATAATATACTCTGCTTTCAGCAGGCCTCATTAGTTTGGGCTCAGTGCCACGCTAACTGCGGCTCTGCTCTGGAGCACACTTGTGCCCAGCTGGCGGGGAGCGTGGTGAGAGTTTACTTCACATTAAGTGTGGACATACCCAGTACCTCTTTCTCTCCCCAGGAGCCTAACACAATTCCCAGTGGAGTCAAAAGAATGATTCTTATGTGTTTCAGTGTCTTTGGATCAGACCATGATATAAGAATGCATCTGCCCCAGAGTTAGCGTACACTGCCACCTGGCCGAGTTCAGGGTGGGTTTATCTGTATCGTGCTGTTCTGATATTTTCTTTTGTGTTATAATGCATTACCATTTCCTCTGCAATTGCAGCCGCTGCATCATCACTTCATTTAATATTTTAACTATGACTATTTTCAGTCTGTTTTAACCTCCTACAGCTGATAAATTCTGAATGCCTAGTGAACTAAATCTGACACCAAATACTGATTCTGAACCAAATCTGACACAAGAGAGGTGATCTGGAAGTTAAGTTGCTAAAACATTCATGAAAACAGGGAGCTCTGGTATAGATGAGGAGAAACAGTGTTGGTGCTTATCAGTCAAGGAATAATGGCAATATGGTCTAAGTTTGCTGGGATTGGAACATAAACAGGGAAAAAGAACAGTTAAGAGTGTGTTAGGACAGGAGACAGTTGAAAACAACAATATTGTCCACACTGCTAGGGGAATCACCCATTATTGCTCTGTTCATCTTATTATATGGCTGAAGCTGATGAGGGTTAACAGTATGATTATTTTTCTTTGTATTTAATTTTGCACTTTTCTTTTTTGGAATTAGTGTATTTAGTCTTGTCGCCCACAAGATATAAATTCAGAGTTCAGCATTCTGAGCTTAACATTTAGGCAAAAGTGCCATTTGTAAAACCTCCAGCAAAATTTACCGCAGCTTTGTGCACAGTTGGTGCAGCAGCACACAGCTACCAGGACTGCCAGGCTGCAGTTTGGATGTGTCTGCTATGATTTCTGGTTAACTCAGCCAACAAGTGTGAACAGGAAACCTGGACTAGTACCACAGCACTAATCATCAGAGTCAACTAGTGCTCAAAATGAATTTTAATTAAAAATAAGTCAATCATTCTGAGCGAGAGCCACAGATACAGTATGACAAACTCTTGTCTGGAGTTAATGTTTATGGGTAGTTTTATAAGCTGTTGAAAAGCAGGACATATTGCTACACCCTGAAATATAATGGTGTCAATGGCTGCTGGTATAATAAACTGCAGAGCCTCCTACCAACCTTTCGGATTAAGTAATAAAAGAAAATGATTAAGAGGGCAATTCCATCATTTTTCTTTTGTTGAATAAAACACTGTTTTTCTTCCTGACTTGCTAACAGAGACAGCCATGAAAATGAATGATTTGGCTTCACCCAAAATGATGGATAATCCTGGTGGAAGAGCATGACAATGATAGACAGACCTCTTCTGAAGGAAGAGGTAATAGAAAAGACTGACACTTTGATAGGCACCATGATGAACAAGGCCCCTGGGGCTGTGAGTTAATAGGTTAAGAGAAGTGTTCTGGCACTCTCAGCCCCTTCCATGTCTGCGCTCCTCTTAGAGCTCCTTCAGCACCAACCTAAGTAATGTATTGAACTGAGGATCCATACATCTTATAAATCATCCGTGTGCTTTTTTGCATATTTCTTAGCATTGTCATAGAACACATAATGAAACTACTTTCCTTACATAAATGAGATGCAGCAAATGCCCACTCTGCCCAACTCTATTTACGTTTTCCTCTTCAATCTCTTAGACACTGCTTGCAGGTAATATAATGCCCTAAGGATATTGCACATGTTGGGTTTAATCACCTGTGAAATACGTTGTCACGATGTCCTGCTGAAGTTGATGGTGGGCCATGTTCTGAGGTTAACTAAGCCAGAAGAGAGCCCAAGTAGTTTCACTGACATCAACAAAATACATGGCCAATTTCTTGACGTTCCTTGTCATATCATTTTCTTCTCCCTTTTTTTTTCCCCCGTCACCTTTCATCTCATTGTTAGGACTCTGATCATCTACTAACCCAAATATTTCAATAATATGACTGTAAGAAACTAAGATTTACTTAAATGATTTTTAATTAGTTATAGCAGTTTTTAGTGGTGATTTTTTTTTTTTTTTTTTTTTTGGAAACCTGCAACTTCTTCCTGATAAAAACAAAGTTACTTATCTGCTAGTGTATATTTCATTATTTGTTGCATATCTTTGTTGTTTCATTACTGATTTCTGTTCAGAGGTTGTTTTTGCCAGCCTCGTTATCTTGGCCTGAAAATTAAAGTAACATACTTTTACCAGATATTTTTTTAATGCCTTTTGCATTATGGATTGTTTTGAAATGAATGAACATTTACTTATCTGGTTTTCAAAACCAACTGCAAGAGTAAGTCGTAACAAGAAGGGTTTGGTACAATGAGTTTGAACATTTTATAGTAAAGTTGTTAATAAGCAGTCAAATTAACATGAGAAATAATAACAGATGAATAATAATGTAAACAAAAAACAAGAAAACCTCTAATGTCAGTAAAGCAAGCTTTACAGGTAGAAGAAAGTAACTTAATATATTTCAGATCAAAGGATGGGAGGTCATAGCTGACGGGAAGATTCTCTGTAGCTGTAATGAGAAGTCATAATGATATAATTGTTCACAGTAAGGGATAATGTATGGTTTTCTACAAAGGAGCGCAGAGGATAGATCAGTTCCTTGAAATGCTGCACGAACCTGGACAAGCTAAAATCCTTCTCTGTAGTTTTATTTTTTTTTTCTTATTTATTTTACGTGCTCCCAGACACAGACTGTCCATATGTCTCTGCCTTCATATGATAGATTTCTGTATAACCTTAACAGTGTATTAGTGTAATCCAAACAAGCTTGAGGTGTGTATTTTGTAAGCACATGACAAATGCCTTTATTGATAGGTTTCCAGTCTGGCTCTAGGATACAGTCAAGTTGATATAAAATGCCAGGTTTATATAGAAAAGAAACATACTGTAATTTAAGTAGTGTGACTGAACTGTATACTCGAATGGGAAAATGTTTACGGGAACTATTAGTTTTTATGTTGGCTTGCTTAATGAAGAAAATTCTTTATTAAGTGTATCTCCTGCTTTCCCTTCACTTACAAGAACATTTCTGAACTTCAGTAGAGCAGTGTAAAATAAATTTGTTGCGGAGTGTTATGTTGTTATTTATATCTATCTGTTCCATCAGTTAAATGTAACCCCAAATTTAGTGTAGACCAAGTTGGTTTAAATCATCTCTGATTAGATACCTGTGTATGGTATCAGGCTTCAATGACCCAGCTCCAGGGAGGTTATATGTTGCATGAAATAGAACACCGTAAACAGAGAATGTAGCTGTGTACTGTATGGATAATTGGACTGCTCGAAATATAATCCAGAACTAAACCTCATCCCTCATTTTCTGTCTAGCAATAAACTGGTTAATTCTGTCTTTCTCTTTTAGAGCTTATTAAGATACATGTCAAGGGACTATGGAAACTGATGTTAAATTAGCAAATGATCTGTTAAGAAGAGTAGACACTTATCCTTCTGGAGCAAGTCGCTGCATGTATTTGTACCTTGATTTTCCCATCTGTAATATAAAAGGAATGATACTGTGTTCCTTTTTAAAATGTCTATAAGATGCAGAGCGAGGAGGAGATGCTGTCCTTCAAAGTGTTAGTGTGGGTGCGCTGGTACGAGGGAAATGCAGAAAAAACTCATTGCAGATCACTGGCTTTTTGGTGTGTGCTGACTGCGTGGCAGTGGCAATCCTACCAAGTGGCAATCTTGTAGCCATAAGCACATTTAAAGTAATAATAGTTATGAGTTGAAGATATTTTGTTAAGCACTGGAATAGGCTCCCCAGGGAGGTGGTTGAGTCACCATTCCTGGACGTGTTTAAAAATCATTTGGATGTGGTGTTCAGGGACATGATTTAGCAGAGGATTGTTAGGGTTAGGGTAGTATGGTCAAGTTGTGGTTGGACTTGATGCTCTTTAAGGTCTTTTCCAACCTGAGCAATTCTATGATTCTGTATCTCTATTTCTGCAGCACATTGGCACGTATGAGACCCCTTGAAGACCTGAAAGCAAAAGATGCTTTTGGAATAAAATCCACTTGACACCTTTAGTCCAACACAGTTCTGTCCTTTTTTTTTTTTTTTCATTTGTAATACGCCCTCAGTACTGATTACCCTCATAGTTCCCTGCTCATTCCTACAGCAACAAGAGAAAGCCAGCTGAGATGAAGCTATGTTCTAAAAGAACAGGCCGATCTGAATTTTAAATTGATACGTGTGCCTGTGTGCACATATATCTCTATTTTAACTGCAGGCAGATATATCAAAAGTGCCAGAGGATTTTGTCATTTACGTATGAAAATTAATTCATAAATCTTTTTTGTATTTACAGCAGTCCTGACAGAGCTTATCAAAAATGAGTTGCCTTATGGAACTATCAATGGATTAATAAAAAGAATCTGATCTAATATTCATGTCACAGGAGACAAATGTAAATGGCCAGGCAACTTTGTCTTTTTATTGTTAGCGAAATGTTGTTTTTTTCATAACTTTTCCTTGTAGATTTTGTTTTCTCATTTTGTAACTGCTTTAACAAAAGAACTGTGCCATCAATTTTGCTATATTGCATTATTCATGTGAAAGTATACACACCAAATTCAATCCACAACGGGAAGAAATACAAAAGAATGTACTATATTATTATTCATATAAAAACAAGAAAGTATTCAAACCCGTGCTGCCCTGTTATATTTATGACCTAATAATATTTTTCAGCTGCGAGGTTCTGAGAGTCCAACACATCCTGCTGCCCCATCGCTTTAAGAAATCTTAGTACCTAATTGCTTGTCCTAATTACTTCTATCGCTTGGTTTTGATCTGAGACCCAAGTAGCTGATAACTGATCTGAAGAAAGGATCTGGCCTGTGACCTGGACTGCTAGCTGTAATGAAAATTGTTAATTTATTGTGAAGGAAAATGAAAGTAAAATAGTACTTCTACAAAAGAATGAGCATAGCCCTGATAGGTTCCAAAGATGCTTACTGACAGCTGGTTTGCTGCTGATGGTGTTGAGCCGAAGGGAGCTTGGGATGAAATGTCCTGTGCTAGGGCCCAGAAGCACTCCCACCCAAAGTAAGGCCCTACTCGTTTCCTGCCCTCATTTACCTGTTACCTGCTCCATTCCTACTGGTGAAGCAGTCAGCAGTAACGAATGCAAAGTTTACCCCAGAAATCTCTCAATCTCGTCTCGCTGTGTGCCTGGAAGTTAATTGAAGTCTGTGTTTCGCCGCTGTATAATTTGCATGCTGGTGCTTAGTAACATTTACAGATCAGATTCTCGTTTTGAGAAAAACAGCACGGAGGCAAGGTAGGCAGCTCTGCTGCACCTGGAGTTCCTGCCCTAGAGAGGCCACCTCAGTGCCAGAGCTGCTGTTAGGGTACAGTGGATGCGACATTAAGCTTTTCCAGTCACGACAGTATGAAATGATCTGCTCAGGTAGTGTTATCTTCCATTCGAAAGTAATTAGCGTCCTCGATATTGCAGATGTACCGTTTACTTACTTTCTAATTCAGTACTATGCTAAGGACGAATTACTTTCCAACAGTAAATGTCAATGGTTTCATAGCAACCAGAAGTACCTGAGAGCTTTCCTTTAGTATTAAATCCCATCATAACAGCGTCAAGCCTGGTGCCTTCTGCTCACGTTGGTGCTGGAGACTGACTGCATCCAGGCAGCAGAGCAGGGCTCAGATTTCATTCTGGTGGTGCATGCCAGAGCAAAATTTGAGAGGCTGCCTACTTGTTCTATCAAAAGTTGGGTGGTTTTAGTTTAATTAATTTCAACAATGCTTGTATAAAATAGAAGGCTGTTTTAAGTGTTTGTTTGTTTTTGTTTTAATCATCAGATCTTTTCTTTTGTGTAACGGCTTGATTTCATGCTCAGAAACTGTGAAATTGAGATCTTACTGAAAGAAAAACCGTCAATATTAACTACCTTCCAACTACTTTCTTACTGGAGCCCAATAGTAACTAGTACCATAGCATTGATCCAATGCATACAATTTGAAATGCAAAAGAAAGCATCTAATTAACACTTGTTATAGTTATTGGAGGCATTGCAACCAAATATGTTTGGTGGCTTTTTTGTTGTTGTTGTTCCTGCCATACAAATCTTCATTTCTAAATTAGGTTTTGCTAGGCACAAAGTGAGCTCCCCCATGGCCAGCCAGCACATCAAGATGTTCAGTGATGCTGAGCGCAGGGGAAAGAGCAATTTCTCTGTCCTTACAGTTCAGTCATGGCCTTCCAGTTGTTTAATCCAGTTACTCAGGACTATGAGGGTGTGTATTTAATTCCCCAGGAACACGAGTGTATCCATGAGTGGTCTTCCCTGGGCAAGAACAGAAGTACATCTTAGCACTTGAGTAAACTCTGCAGTTGTGCAAGCAAACATCAAGGGCACAGGAGAGGCTCTTTGTCTTGCTGCTTTTGAAGTAGATATGTTATTCTCAGTACATCATACAAATTAACCATTTAGTTTAGGTGCTATTGGCCAAATCTCTACAATTAAGCTTTTGTAGTGCTTGAACAATTTGGAGTCAATTTCAAGAAGAAAGCAGGGAAAAAAAAAAAAAAGGACTTGGTGATATACCCTACTTCTGCTTTTACTTCTTTTGTCAAAGGAGAAAGTTGGCTTCAATACATAAATCAGAACACAAAATAAGAAATTTGTCTTGTTAGGCTTTGTGTGTGGACAGGAATAAGCTACAGCTGATGAGGGATTTGGTGAAATTAAATATGCCCACTGGGAGAAGCTGTTGCTGGATTCATAAGAAAAGATTGATTTTGAAAAGCTCAGACTGTCGTGTGAACGATCACTGGAGTCAGTATTTTTATACAGCAAAGGCATAAAAGGCATAAAAAACAGTGAGTTGTTGTTTCTTCATGGGAACAAGTTTCCAAAGCGCTTTGAGATGAGGCAGTTGCCCTAAGGTTGGCATGGTGATGATCCTTTCTTTTACTGTAGGACTGAACAAATGAACAAATTAAATTTGCACATTACTTGACATTGCCAGAGCTTTTGTTGCTTTTTAGCTTTCTCTTTTTAGTATGCTTTTCTTTCTGAACATGATTTTATTTTCTTAAATGAAAGCGTGTATTTCATACCATCTCTCTGCTATTGCTAGAAGTTTCATTTCCTCACCTTTAGTCAACAACATTCACTCGTTACTAGCTTATAAAAGGTACTTTCTATCTACAACCATGTAGGCCTAGCGTACTGGGATGTGGAGAAAATGATTTTTGCCCAGTAAAGTATCTCATTGCAGCAGACTGGCTATGAGGAGATGTTGTTTGAACATTGGCTATATTCTGAATGCAGACTTTTTTTTTTTTTTAATTGAGTCAGATTTGGGTCTTGGGAGATAGATGGTGGATGTGGTTCAGTTTGCTTTCACCTATACCATTGTATTCTTCTTCCATGCTAGGAATAAAAACAAGCTTTTAAGACTTTGGCAGCTGTGCTTAGCTATGATTGCAGTTATAGATCATAAAATAGACAAAGGATCTTTAAAACTTATTTTATGAATTGAACATTTTCATTTCATATATACTGCTATTTTTGATAAGCCCAAAACTAGAATCTTGTTCTGTGACTGATAATCCATAAGAAATAAATGTAGATAGTTAAAATTTCTACCAGAGCTGAAACACAAAAGTTGCGGAACTAAAGCTGATTTTTGTAAGAATAGTAAATCCACAGAAACACACATTATTTCTCAGATAGAGAGAAGTACAGCAAACCAATAAGCATATGGATGATCAAAGACGAAGATAGCCATGAGAAGTGAAAGAAAAAATGAGTATGAGTATAAATTCATAAGAAGCAGAACAAGAGAGAGTAAGCGTAGAAATGAACTTGAATATTGGAACTTTGGCAGAAAAAACAATTCCCTCAGGCTGCTGTCCATCTGGTGCCCAGCCCGTGGCATACAGACCAAGGTCATCTTAGCAAATATGTAAGCATATTCATAGTAACCTGCATTGTTTTTTGTGTTTATGTGTTGTTTATTCAATTGGCTGTATTCCATTACAATTAAGCACTGATTTCATAAGCTTCTGAATCTGTTCCACTTCTATAATTTCCCAATCTTTCTTCACAATAGTTTTACATTTAACCATTTATGGCGACTATGAGGAGGAAAACCTGAACTGTTCATATTTTTATCAGTATTTGTAGAAGATACATTGATAGTGTTGTTGGTTGCCTTCGAAGTCTGTATTGAAGGCTGATGGGGAACAGTACAGTTATGCGACTGCGTATTCAACACTTGGGATATTAGAAAGATACCATTGCTGTAATAGCAAACAACAAAACCAGAGCTCTACCATTACTGTAGTAAGTAAAATTGAGTTACCCTTTTCCTCCTCCCTTTCTAGATCTCTCTGAAATACGATTTGATGGAAATCATGTTTTCTGCGTAAGAAATGGATGCTTTATTCCAGTGCTCCGGAAAAAAAGTACTATGTGGGTTGCGTATACAGCTCACCCTCCTATTTTCATATGCCTTCTGGCCTATGGTGCCCTGATTCTGACCTATTCTTTTCGGTTTCTTCAGTACATTTCCATGCATTCAAAGCCTCAACTCTTTTTCTTCGTGATTTCAATGACAAAAGTGGCTTAGATTTCATTATGGCTAACATTTCACTAAGATTCTGGATAGAAATAGAGTTTAAAGAAGTATTATGATAAGTCTCTAGATGTTACATGTGGGTAATGGAATATTGGGAATGTTTATTATCTATGTGTCCGTGCTATTTATGCTCCAGACAAAAACGTATGCACAAAACAGAGGTTCAGCAAGGTTTTGGAGAGCAGATTACGGTGCAAATGCATTACGGTTGGATGCTTCTGTTGAGATTGTTAAAAAGTAAGTTAAGTCTGTATAAACGCTTCCCTGTGAAGAAAATATGAAATACTATAGGGTTCTTTAATCTACCAAAGAAACATGTAGCAAGAATCAGTACCTGAGAAAGCAAAAGCAAGGCAGTTTCAAATTAGAAATAAACCACGTGCTGCCTTTTTTATTTTTTCTCTGTTTCACAGAGATGGTAATTAAACTTTGGAGTACATTCTGCATTGCAATAGAAAATAGTTAGATGTCATCTCTGGAGACTTTGAGATATAATCTATCTACTTTCTGAAAGATTTTTCTTTTTTTTTTTTTTTTCTGATGGGATGGAAGGTATGGGGAGCTCAATAGCAAAAGTAGTTGGATGGAATCTAAGTGTCTGTGAAACAAAAACTGAGTGTAGATGAACTAATCCCTTCTCCTGGCCTTAACTGTATGAAAATATAGATTCCATTACTGCAATCTTTTTATTTCCTATATCTAATTGTTTGGGGTTTTTTTCAGAGCTGAACACATTTTAGTCACTGCAACTTCCATCACTAACCTTTAAGGATTCAGAACGGTGTTCTTCAACACTTGCTGAATTGTCGCACACTATATGTCTCTAAATCCATCTTAATGTTTAATTTCCAATTCCTGATTAGCACTAGCAGCCTCTTCAAGGATGACAGAAAAACATGCAATTTTGTTGATCTCTGCTACATTTACAACAGCCAAAAACAGAAGCAGCGCTAATTATACAACCTGAGTCTCTTGAGGGATGATCGTATAAAAATGTGTTACCTCACAGAGATTATTGATGGAAATAGAGTGATTGGTAAAAAAAACTTTAATAAGAAAACCTTCCTAGGATGCGTTTGCAGCACAAAGATACAACCCACAGAGAAAGGATGTTACATTGTTCTAAGTGTAAATCTGCATTGGGTAGAAGATGTCACCAGGCATCTCCTCTCCATATATGAGGAGCTTTCTTGGTTTCAAGGAGAGTGGGCATGTTTTGATCTAGACTTTCCTTGTTCTGTCTGAGAGATTCAGATAACGCCAAACTGTGTTCATCTTCCTCAGCTCATCTCTAGTTACCAGATGCAGGTGATTTCACTCTTTATGCACTTTTTGCTTTGATTCATTTTGTCTCATCTGGCACTTCTCTTATTGCTATTGTGATTGCCATTGAAGTCCTTTCTTCCAGAAGATATATCCATTCAGGTTTTTATTTTTAAAACAAAATTTCATTGTATTAAGATTAGAGAAAAAAACATAATGAGTGTCTCTAGACCGTTTACTACAATAATATTTAAAGATTTCAAGAAAATGCTTCCTAGGTTATTTGTTTCTGTAAACAAATCAAGTGTACTTGCATAAAACTTTCCCTACTAAGCCATTCTGATGGGTGTTGAGAATTTGGTGACTCTGAATCTGAACATGAGCAGATTGCCGAAAGCAGAATTTTCCGTGGAACAAACCAACCCATTAGTCCTTGGGTAAGTGACCCTTCAGGTCCAACCCAGCCCGTTCATTGGGTTCGACCTGCCCACTGGTGGGATTCCAGAGATTCCGTACAAGAATCTCCACGTCCTCAGATCCCAGTTGGCTTTTTAGATTTTTAGATTCCTAAGGGGAATCTGCATGGGGAGGCTGATAGTTTACCTGAGTGTGCAGTTCA
Source organism: Meleagris gallopavo (assembly GCF_905368555.1). NCBI lineage: Eukaryota > Metazoa > Chordata > Aves > Galliformes > Phasianidae > Meleagris > Meleagris gallopavo. Next base: position 17,612,922 of record NC_139414.1, on the reverse strand, counting down.
TTTTTTCAAACTCTTCATAAATCTGAATGTTAGCTTGTGTACCTTGTCTTAAATTGAATGCGTTGTCTCTTCTTTCTCCCTCATCCTTTATATAGGTACTTCAGGTGTTAGAAATTGTCTCTGTTAGCATTTCTGTCATTCAAGAACAAGCATTCTGTCACTATTGGCAGCTCTTTGTATCACAGGTCTCAAATCTGAATTGGATTTTGTATAAATTTCATGCTGCGACTTAAATTGTCTCCCGTGAAGAATGACCACCTGTAATATTGCTTTAGTGAGTAAGTCCTCAAAGAATCCCAACTGTAGGGCTCGGTAGTGAAGTTAAAAATCAAGAAGCAGATTTTTGGTGAGAGAGCATTTTATATGACGTATTTTGTCACAGTAGTTTCAGCCATTTCCTCCTGAAGGAGGAAGGCTAGCAAAAATTTTTCGGACTGCTTACCATTTCCAGTATTCTACATTCCTAAATATCAGTTAACAGATATGAAACCTAGTACTATGTGTTTAGATAATTCTGCTTTTCAAATACTCTTTAAAATACACTTCACGTGTAAGGAAAATTTGGAAATCCAATCAGTATCACATATGGGATACCAGGAGAACAGTTAGCATAGAGTTGCAATTATGTTCCTTGTTAAAGAGCGTTAATTCATTTCCATGTTGTGACCTGTAATAGTTTAATTTACCTTATACTATTCTGCCTCTTAATACAGGCTGGACAAAAACACAATACCTTCCAGTTATGTTAAGTATCTGATTTGTGATGCAGTCTACCTCTGCAATGACTGTGCTGTTTAAATTAATACCAGATCATTATCTTTAGATGGCAGGCAGATGTTGAGGTTATGGTGTTTGTGAACCCTAAGCACATTTTTTTTTCTGTGCAGATCAAGAGCAGTTGCTATATAAATTGAGGATCTAAGGTCTAGGCCTTCTGGCAGTCAATCGGTTTTGTAATTATCTTGATAATAGTTCTCAATTATTATTCAGTAAAGGTCGTCTTTCCTCGGCTAATGGGTCATGGCACCCTCTAGGGATCCATAGATGGGCCAGTTCTCATTTTTCTCATGTAAATGACTTGCCATCTGTGTGCCAAACAGGTTCATCTAAGGCAGTTCTGAAAACAATGATAATTAATATCAAAGCCGGAGGTTCTGACAAGATTGTAGAATTGTTTTAAATATTTTAAAAGATGGGCTTTGTTTTCTAAAATTATTTAGTCTGTTGAGTGCTGTAGACAATTAGCTCCAATTCTCTTTTTGCAACAATATGATTAAAACTCCAGCCTTTTTTTTTTTTAAGTGCATGTAGTCTACCTGCTCATCTCTATCTTTTATCTTCGATTTAATTCAGAAATTTTCTTTGGAACATACGTTAAATTGTTTTTCCTTTGAAATTAATTGCTATCCTTACCGTAGGCATTCAGACATATTGCTGACATTGCAAACTTCCAATCTTTCAGAATGTTTAAATATTTCCAAGTTCTTTATTTTAAATATTACATTTCAACTGTATGTATGGAAAAAAAAAATATAAGGACACTGTTACAAGCAAAACTTTTTTCTCAAAAGATGCATTGACTGTGTATCACAGACCATTTCTCTAGCGAAAAATAGACTTACCCTTTGACAGAAAGGTAGTCCTTCCTTTCATTGTGCTTTCAGCAGGTGTTGGTAGCTACTAAACACTGGTGCTCTTCTTTCTGCTCCATCTTAATGTTGACCTCCCTGCCTTTTCTTTCCACCCCATTATATTCATTTCTGCTGCGTGAGTGCCTGGTGAAGTTGTTTTCCTAGCCAAAATTATTAGACTTGCACAAAACTTCTTTCTTCTTTTCACTACATCGTGTTTACATTGGAAGCTATGCTAATATTGAATAAAATGAAAAAATTAACAAAACTGATAAAGTCATCATCTGCTTCTACTCTATTGTAATAGCCATGATGTAATTGGCACATAAAATTACCATATAAATTGTGCTGTCCAAATCTGCAACAGAAACAGCAACAGTACTTACAATAAATGGCAAATCCCTGTTAATTATTGATAGCCCAATGAGCAAACTGTTATCATTCATTCTTATTATTCATTATTAATAACTCTTATTTAGTATTCATTGCATAAGGATCAATTATGATTAACTGTTCTAAAAACGAACGGATCACATGAACATCTCACTTTCATTGAAGAAATGGCTTTCTGTATACAAACACTTTGTGGAATCAGCAGGACAAAGCATGACTGTGCCTAAGCATCCAGTCCAGTGTTCTTACCCTGGTGTCTGTAAGATGGTGGTGCAAACTCTGTCAGAGGCACTTGGGAATGGTTTTTTACTGGAAGCCATTACTTACCCCCTAATGCACTTGAGTGATGAAGTAAAGTGTGCTGTTAAGTAAAAACAGTCGGGTTTTCATCTGTTACCTGTGGACGTTCATGAAATGTTTTTAGTCTGTATTTGAAATGTTTTGATCCTTTAGGGTAAGGAATGTACTATCAGCATGTACAAGTGGTCTAGTTGGTCTATACTCTCTTTACACCAAATAAAGAATCTAGTTCAGGATGTTTAAGGTATACTCCATGTGATCTTAAAGTAGGTGCCTGCATTTTTGGGCAGAGTAATAGTACCCAAGAATCCCCCTAAAAACATTCGCCACATTTCTATTGACTGTAATGGGAATCCAGAAATCTTGTTCTGATGGAGACAGATGTATTTTGTAAACACCTTCTTAAATGAAATAAGATCAGTTTACTCTTCCTAGTAATTATGTTTTGCTTTACTGCTCTATTTAAAAAAAAAAAAAATCAGCCTAAAATTCACCAAAGCATCATCATAAATCCTAGTGTCTCAAATTCTCAAGTGAGTTGGTGGAGGAGGCTGAATTCCAGGAGCTGCGATAGCAGTGAGTCCCTGTGTGGATTTCCAGTGACCATCAGGGTATAGCAGTCTTCTCCAGAAATGAGAAATGAATTGAGGATTTGGTCTGTGATAGCTTTCATGTATCCAATCCAGTCTTTTTAGATTGCGTTACTGGAATCTGACCTTCGCCATCAGAAGTTCAGCTGGAAATGGTACTGTCACTTGTAGGAAGAAGGGGGTCTCGAAGTATCAATAGCCAGCACCACAGGTGGTCTTCCTTTCACCATGCCTTCTATTTTTAGACCGCTGCTCAAGGCTAGCTAATTGCCACTGAGCATAGCATTAGAGATTATTGGTTCTGCTGGATGAGTGGCACTGTAGTGATACTACTTGTAGTAACATGCTACTTGTTTCAGTTTTTAAGCTTCTGATTGGACTTTCGCTTGATTTTTGCTTGCTTTTTTCAGTGCACTGGTAACTCTGCTGTTATTCTCTTTTAGGTGCTGCTGCTACAGTATCTGTTGTGTACTACAATGAGAAAGATTGCCTGCACGTGCAGCTGGAACCTGCTCAAAAGATGCCATGCAACCTGGAAGTGCCCAGAGGCTTTTATGGTGAGTTTTGCTGAAGGAAGCACAGAAGTATGATCCCTGCATGTCAAGGTGAGCCTTTTCTCATAAGTCACTGTGTTTCTGAGGGCCAATTTAAACATAGGCACCCCCAACTCCCTGGCACACAGTAATTTCTGTATATGCACACTTTGTTTGACATTGGCTCTCCACTGTCGTTCCTGGATGCCCACTTTTGTACTTAAAATACCTGATGTGCTCTGTATTTTTCCATGAAATGCCAGTTCTCTCACCAGCTGTGATTTTCCAAATACAGAGACACACTATAAAGCAGCCAACTGTCTTGTAAAAAGATACTCCTGCCAAGGAGAATTTAGCATATGATTCAACTGCAAATATAACACAATTTCAAAGAAGGAAGACAGAAGAAATTCAAAATGTATATGAATATGATATATAAAAATATTTTGATGTTTCAGAACTTACTTTTTCTCAAACGATGTTGTATGCTGCTATATGTACACACACACACACACACACACACACACACACATTTTATGCCCATTTGTGGGCATAAAGCAGCACATGAACCATGTAATTCGGTAAATGCTTTGTTACACTGTGATACACCTGGAACAATTCCAGAAAGACTTTTAAAGGTGAATCCTAGCAGCAGAACAAAGACCGGACAGCAGGTTGGGTAGCACAGGCAGACCATGTGATGGTGACAGTGATGCTATAGTGCTGACTTGAGTGTGGGTTAAGACCATGTGTGCGTTTGGTGCTTTGCACCTTTGCTGAGGTGGTGCAAGGCTAAATGAAGTGTCATTTTTTAGCCACTGCTTGCATTGCGCAAGGGAGGTGTGCGGTATGCCCAGCTGCACAAGTCCCACTTTCATATCGAGGCACCAACACATCTTAAATGGGAGTAGAGTTTGATCTCTCTGTACCTCATCAGTAGGCCTTCACACAACACCGTTAGACAATTTTCCCATTGCCTCAGAAGGCCATTAACTATTGCTATTGCCAGGTTTACAGATAATGAAAATACTCAGGCTGCATTTCAAGAAATGATCACTTTTAACTAGACTGTTATTTTGAGTGATCGTGTGAACAAAACACACCACCTCAAATTCAGTTTTGTCATGCAGAACTCTAAGTGACCAGCTCAAGAGCTTCACTTTGTTAGAATTCATATTAGAAACAATTATTGGAGGAATAGTTACCTCTGTCATCCCAAGCAGCCTGGCAGACTGGGGATTTTGAAACAATGACGTGCTCTAAGAGCCATCTGAGCATATCAAGTTGTCCATCGTTATTTGTCTGGTGTGTACACCTATCACTTAGTGTACACCCAGACCCTGCAGCTTCCATTTTTTCTTCGGCAACAGAATCACCAGACATAAATAGCAATAATCATTTTTCCAAATGTTAAATTCATTTTTTAAATATCAGCGTTATAAAGAACACAGTCAAGAAGTTGCTGACATTAAACGCAATTTTATGGTGAAGCCTAGATATAAAAAAAAAGAATATTCTTCTTTAAAACAAACAAGCAGGTCAACAATGAAGGAGTGTGGGCACAGAGAAATCACCTTTACCATGTACTGTAAATATTACTGAGGCAGCAGCATGCCTACTTCTCCGAAGCTAGATAATGGACAAAATGAAGTGAGGAATACCATGAATATCAGTTTGCTATAAATGCAAAATATTTGATACACTTAATCTCTTTTTTTGTTGTTTGTTTTTTTGTTTTGTTTAACTAAAGACGTGCGCATATTTTGATCACTTTACTGAAAACTCAAAACATAGAAGTACAGCAATAATGAGACATGAAAGCCACAGCAAATGCCTGCTGGAAGGGCTCTTTGTTGCTGGGGCAACTGCAAGAGCTTTTACTAACATTTGCAGTACTTCCCACCTAGTGTATGAAATGGTGGCTGTTTTACATAAACATATATTTAAGGCTTAAAAAATGCCAACTTTGAAGTTAATCCAACTGATATTGCTTATAGAGGAACTAACGTGTAAGGAAAGTAGCTGCCTGTTCATCATCAGATTGCTGTGCCAAATCTGTTAAATTCAGCAAGGCTGAATTTGTTTGATTCTGATTGAGGCTAATGATACTGAGGTGCAATGCATTTCTTTTCCATCTTCCACCTATTTTTCTGTGTATGGTATAATTATGAGTTTTGTCATAATAAATATTTGCAATTAAATATACTATTTAACTGAAAGCACCCTGGGAGATTTTACATCTGCAACACACATTTCATCTTGTATTAAAAAAAAAAAACAGAATGAAAGAATTTTGAACATAAGATTGCCATAGGCAAATGCCAGAACGTCTGATTTTTAGGTGATAAGTAAAGAGTATGATGTATTCTTTTTGATAAATGAAGATGGGTAGATAAAACAATGTTAAAAAAAATCCCAGTTGAGCCAATATATAATTAATTGACAATTTAATGGCTAACTATTCAATAAACATTTTCTTGTCAAATCAAACAGTGAATTGCTCTTCACAGTGTAAAAATGATGGATAGATTTTTCCTGAAATTCACTTTTCTATTTAACTAATACCCGGGCACCTTCCTCCCTCCCCTCCAAAAGGAGGAAGGAGGGTGTGATGAGCTTCATCCTAGCCATGAATTTTCCTCAAACATCTGTGAATAGACTTTATTTTCCTTTTCTTTTATTGATGCACTGGAGTTTGAAGAGGACATTTATAAACATTTTCTTGGAGTTCACCACATAGTCCTCATGCATAAGAGATTTTCTCCACCAGGCACAAATCACTGCCTTTAGAGTCCAACTAGTAAGTGGTACCAATCTGGATGTAACCTAACCTCCAGAAATAAATCAGTCTGGGTTTATCACAAACATCTCAACTTTAACCCTGCTGAAGTACTGACACATAAAGGGAGATTTCAGAACTCTATAACCAAGTATTGCAATGTAAATCAGTCCTTTCGGTAAGGATAGGATCTAAAAACAGGAGCAGTATCTCAGTCAGCTTGATGAGATATTTTCAAGACATCCATAGTCCATTTTCAATGCCATAAAGTACCAAAACAGAAAAGCAGAAGTAACATATACATCATTGATTTTTATCCCTTCTGGAGCAGCCTTTCTCAATATTTTTAATGAAACATTATATGATTACAATGTGAAGTGTAACCAAAATGGCATAGTTTCATACTTTCTTAATTGGATGTAATATCCATGTCAGTATTTGCATGAAAAAAAAGGCATACTAAGCCAAAATACCTAGGTTTTTAAAGCTCATAATCATTCTTCTGCCAATACCATCTGTCAGCTTAATCTTTACCTCCCAGAATTCAAGGAAGAGGGTGCCTTCAGGGAAGGGAAAATTTGCCCTCTTTCTGAAGTATTTCTCCTAGGAAATGAAACAGAGAGGAGCAGAGAGTGGCAACTCCATCTATTTCATACATTCTCAACGTCTTCTCACATTCATAAGCCCTAAAGCTACAGCTTCTTGGTTTTTTCTGTTGTTTAAAAGGCAATTTGAAACTTCTGCTGACAACAGGCTGCTCTTAGTTTTATGTGTCACTGACATATTTCTCTAGAAGACCTTCTAGCCTGGACTTTAACTCACGACCTGGCAAGTGATTTAGCACTTATTTATTGAAACGTGCATGAGCCTTAAAACCATCCGACAGCTCCAGTGCAAACATCTGTCTTCTCAAAAGCTAACACCCTGTCAGAATGCCCTGGAGCAGTATCTCTTCCTTTGGTTTGAAGTTGAAGCAGTTACAGCTACAGTAGTAAGACAGCAAGTATTTTTTAAAAGATAACAGCTGGGTTGTCAGACATTAATGCTGTACTACACAATGTTTGTACGTTACAGCAGAAGTGTAATAAGCAATTATTCCACCATTATCATATATAGGGCTGCCAAATCAGTGTCTGAGAGGTAAGATAAAGGAATTGTGATCTGTACCACTTCTGATTATGTTAGGGGGTTTCCATCAAGTGTAACTGAAGTAAAGTGTTTTCACTCTTTACATGAGAAATTGTCAGCTTAAACATCTGTCATAGATGATATATATATATATATATATATATATCAACAAGTAAACTGTCCAAGGCAGAATTATCCCCATTGTGAGTGTATAACCAGCAAATAAACAGTGGTGTGGTTAGGCTGATATCTACAGATTGTATAGCTAGACAGATTATCACACTGTAAAGGGATAATCGAAAATAAATGAAAATGCTCACCTGCGTCCTGGACTTGTAGGAAAAAACTTTAAGAGGAGCAATCTTCAGAAGGAGAACCTTCCCCAGTAGCAGTCATCCCTTAAATGGGGTCTAAGAGAGGTGGAGACAAGCTCCACCCCTTCCAGTCACACAGCTGAGTTGCCTTCATCTGCGCTCCCGCAGCTGACTCAGTGCTTGCCTCAGGCAATCAATCAGAGGTTCAGGCCATGATTCAACAGTTCCCACACATTGAGAAAAGCAGACAAGTTCGTTACTGTAACTGCTGGTGATGGAACTTAACTTTATAGAATAAAATCATATTTACTTAATCTTCAGCGTTGGAAGTCTCCTGAAAGTTTCATTGCATTTCACATATGTCATTTTTTACACATCACTACTAAGAAAACCATGCAATGATACAACACAAAACTCCCTGGTTGTTTGTCGCAAGAATGAAGGTCTTAAGCAAAATAGCAACTAAGCAGAAACATTACTTAAACTATGAACTGAAAAAAAAGTTGCCAAGGTCACCTGGAATCAGTCCTGTGAAGCACTGGTGTGTAAATATCAGGTACATTTGTAGGAGTCATTAAATATTGTTTCTGATGTTAAGCAGGATCTGCTTCCTATTTCATTGTGAGATGATCAACACAGCAGAAGTTTGTTCCACATCCAGTTTTCCAAGCTCAGGGAGAAAAAGAATCATGAGAAACCCCATCCAGCTTGAGGTTCAGAGCAGACATTCCTGAGACCTCCATGACAGCACACCGCTTCTCAAGTAGGGCTTTGGTCTTATGATTCCCTTGGGTTGACCACTGTTAGACCATGTTGCATCACATGTACAAGAGTACCTATAATGAATCCATACTGTAATTCCATCTGCAGTACTGTTAGCTAAATAACATGAATATCTTATTACCTACATGGGTTAAATACTACCTGTCACACAGATGAATATTTTCTGAGGTGTGCGTTTTCTATTAAGAAAAACTGACTAGCAGGATAGTCAAATTCAAGCATCTATTCATAAATGTGTTCTTGAACTGTAGCAAGTATTAAGGAGTCAGCAAAAGACTACAGCATGACGTGAGCATCTGTAGCTATTTTACCTCTCACATTTCATACCTTTTCTCTTTGTTATCCAAGCAAGTACCTATGTTCCTCTGCACTCTAAATAGTTCTCTAGTTCCTTTCTTCGATGAACTCAGAATAAATAATTTACCTGTTTTTAAACAAACACCTTTCCTTTGTTGCCTGAGATGCTCATTTTCAGATGTGGTGAGGAAAATCCAATCCCCTCCTCCCTACCTCCTATATTGCCCTCCAGGGAATCCCTGTCGCATTTTATCTTACACTAACTTCCTGGTTCTCAGAGTGTCTTCTGAATAGCAGCAGTTCTGTCTATTTTATTTGCTTCCTCTCTTACACGTGCAATTTAAGAAAAATAATTGAAAATATAACTTTTCACCTTGCAGTGTCTTCATGGTTTGAACAGGCAAACATCTAGAGATAAAATTTCTGCTTATCAGCTACAGAGATGCACTCCAAAGCCTGGAGAAATCAGTGAACTTTGTAGAAGTTCACTTGCTGAGCAGGTGTTCATGGCTCATCACAGGAACAGAGATATTTGGGTTAGAATTAGCTTTTTACCTCTCCAAAGCAAGCAGTTTTTGCTGCAGTGCTCACCTCTGACCCTACCATTCAGGTAGGTTACTGTGAATTACACTGGCCAAATACAACAGTTAGGCATTAAAGGTGCGTGTCTCCTGCCCAGGTTTTTCTACCCATACACACTGGAGATGGTGGAGGATCTAGTGGCTGTAAAGAGAGCCTCTTCCTATAGCATAACAGTCAAGAACATCAGTGTGGTGGAATGGTGATTCAGCAGATGTAAGGACAAAGAGAATAGCATGATGTGAAGATGTTATAACAGATAAGTACTCACCCATCTCTGATGATACAAGACCACAGAGAAAACTCCACAAGAAAGGAATCTCCAACCACAGATCCTTCCCCAGTGGCAGTCAGCCCTTAAATGAGGTTGAAGACAGGTGCAGCCAAGCTCCACCCATTCCTGTCACACAGATGAATTGCCTTCACCTGTGCTTCCAGGGCTGACTGGGTCCTTTCCCCAGGTGCTTAGTCAGTGGTTCAAGCCATGATTCAGTAGTTTCCATACACATCGTATTTGCAGGGCACTGAGACTTTCTCTTACTTTTACATAACTGAGTATGCCGTAGTCAGCTTTGTAGGTTATTTAAGTAGAAGCTGGTTTTGAGGAAAAGGTTATTAATTTTTTTTTTTTTTTTTTTTTTTTCACAGAATCATAGAATGGCCTGGGTTAAAAGGGACCTCATGGATCATGAAACTCCAACCCCTCTGCCACAGGCAGGGCCACCAACCTCCCCATTTAATACCAGACCAAGCTGCCTAGGGACACATCCAACCTAGCCTTGAACACGTCCAGGGACGAGGCATCCACAACCTCTCTGAGCAGCTATTCCAGCATCTCACCACTCTCATAGTAAAGAACTTCCCACTGATATCCAATCTAAATCTTCTCTCCTTAAGGGGTAATAACCAGAAGGGTGAATCAGTCCAGGAAGTTTCCTAGAAATGTCCCTGACCCATGCCCCAAGGAGGCAGCACACCTCCCTACGGGTAGGGTCAGACTGACATACAAGCCCTTCGTTCCTCTCAGAAGGGAGCTGCCTATGACAGTCACCCTTCTGTCCTTCTGGGTGGAGGCAGTCTTTGAGGTGTGGGGTTGACCGCTTCATCCGAGGCAACCTCATGGGTGGACCTCCCTCCATGCCCTCCTTTACCTCTCTCTCGAGCTCCAGGGCCTCAAACCTATTTTGTAGAAGCACCTGGGGAAGCAAGGATGGTCAGGACGGGGAATGCCCACTTCGCCGAGCCAGTACTTATTTTCACTCCTTCTCTCACAGAGCAGTCAGGGGATCCACCACTGTCTGGTGAATAACACCTTGATGCCTTTCTGGGAGAGAGTTACACTGCTTTTGCCACTGCCCTGCTCCCCCCCAATTCTTCACTGTTGTTGCTAGGGGGAGGAGAGGCCAGGGGGCTCACTGCAGTAGGAACACTGTCTGCCTGCTGGTTTGCAAGACAGCATAGGGTGACGGGCTCCAAGTGGATCCTCAGCCTTTTTTTCATATATCAAACCAATGTTTAACCCCTGTTACAGGCTTAGAAACTAGGCAGCAAACACAGTGGTCAGACTTAGTCAGACAAAGTAGGCTTCTGTTGATAAAAGAAAAATCCTGCAATTTTTTGGAAATTGAGGTATCCATCTTGTGAAAAACACCTCAGCATCTGGAAACGCAGCTCCAAGCCCAGGTTCATTAAGCAGTGGTTTTTTTTCTACAAAATGGAGAGGCTGGGAGCCATAGGAAAGGCTTTGAAGCACTTCTGGCTCTGAGGAGCAGTACATTTTTAGCTCTCTCCTTTGTGACAGCAAAATGTGACCACAGGTGCTGGTTCTTTGCAGAGGCAGGAGTCTGAACATAAAGGTCAGTGTTGAAGAGACTGACTTGTAGGTATGATAGAATGAGTCCTGTAAGCAGGTCTTCATGCATGGCAAATGTTGACCATTGGGATTGTTGTGTGGGAGGTTAAAGGTTCCAGAAGGAAAAACAAAGAATCACAGTGAAATGGCAGCCAGGAAACAGGTAATTCAGGAGTGGAAATGCTCTCCAGTCCCATCTCTGACTGCTGCACTCCCTCTGCCTCTGTGCTTCTGTCCAGCCTGCGTTGTTTTTTAACGTTTCCAGTGAAACACATTTGACTGTTTCCCATGGGAAAATACAGCATAGCAACCATATGGCACGCACTTGCTGTCAAATCATTTTCTTTTATTTTCCTTTGATTTCATCAGTCCTATTTAACCACCCCTTAATAGTTCTTTTCTGTGTATTTCAGCCCTAAGAATTTCCCATGCAAACACATCCTTCAAATGTCTGCTGGCTGCTTTCCCTGCTTCAGGTTTTGGCCAAGTTATATGTAAAAGTGATCTTGAATTTCGTTTTTGTATGTTAGTGCTTCAAATGCTACGGTTAGGATTTTTGTGGCTTATTTTATGCTGGTCTTTGCTACTCCTCTGGGGCTCCTTCTTTTTAAGGGATAATTTCTTCTTATAGTCAGTCTGTGATCTGCAAGTGGAGGTCCAGGTACAAGAACAATTTGCAATAATTGCTTGACAGTCAGAATTGCAATAATAGCGGTGTTACTGGTTTTTAAAGAAGCTTTTTCTCTCTAGTGGCTATCTGCAGTTTCACCTAAAGTTCCTCAGGTGTAAGTTGTGTTGTTTTTTTTTTCCCAGTGAATTCTACCATCAGGAAATTGGAAAGCTCTTTGAGTAAATAATCTTCCTTTAAAATCTCTTTGACCTTGCACTCGAATCGTTTATTTGCTACAGATATAATCACAGAGATGGAAAAACCTACAATATTTCAGTCTTTTAGTTGCCAACTAGATTAACGTAACAGGTGGGATATTTTTTTCTTTCTGTTTCAGTTTTGGGTAGGGTTAGAGGGTGGTGATGGTAACCAAATGATACTGCTATGTATCATCAGGATAATTTTATTAATAATAATGAGGTTATTAGCTCACTTTCTCTGTCTAGCTTTGCGTTTCTAGAAGCCTTAGGAAGTTATACCTGTTCAAGAGGGCTATGGATATCTGCTGTAGTTAATATTTTCTTGATCAAATTAAAGAAAACTCATTTTTAAGAAAAAATATTTTTTTGTTTTGGTTTCTTTTTAGTTTGAGACAACTCTTTGTTCTCTGATTAAAAAGAAAAAAATATATCGAATCAGGTTTTCCAGCAAGCAGGAAATCCAAGGGCGAGCTTTTTGTAATATATAACCGTTAAAAGAAGGCGTCTAGAGTCTGAACTCAGAATCAGTAATAAATTGTATTTTTCTTATTTTGTAATCAACTCTACTAAGTATACTCTAAGTATACTAAGTATATATACTAAGTAGAGTATTGTGAATACATACCCTGTAAAGTCTTTATGTAAACACAACTGACTAGATGTATTTTCTATCTGAGAATCTGAACTGGTTTATAGACTGAAATATTGTTATATTGCTTTCAGAAAGCCTAAATATGATTGCTTTGCACCAGAAGTGATGGTATGCAGATTGACGAGCAGAATGTCTGCAGTCCATTAGAGTAGTGGAGGTGACACAGACACCGGAGAGACAACGCAGTGAGGATGTTCGGGTTGGAAAAATTCCAAGTAGAACACTAAAAAATACATAATGTTTTTGCTAATAAGTAAAACTTGGTCATACCCAGTGATTCCATAATGGTGATTAAATCATGGAGATTAAAAGTCAGTTGGAGATGCATGACAAGATATATAATCAGTAGGAAATACATGTAGTAAAATTAATAAGGAATGGATTAGCCAGATAATAGAGTGAGCTATGAACCAGGCTCTGACCTTGTGGCATGCTGCTTGGATGTCGCTGTGCAGTGATACATTTGTCGTGTACCGTTCTGCTTGAGGAGAGGGGCCTGTGTGTCAAACTTTGTCCTGAAACACATCTGTGCTCAGAAGTAGGTGAATCTCACGTTTGATCTTCTCTATTGAGGTTTTACTCCAGGGAATGGAGCCAACCCATGTTCTTAGATCAGTTCAGGCTTCATTAGGTGACTTTTCTGCCTTTGCAATCACCTGTCTTTTGTGGGAGAGTAGGTGTTAATTTAAATAATCTAAAACCAAAATAGCATGACATCTGAACAACTGTCAAGGTAGGTAAACACACAAGGTTTGTAAAGTTATCTGGATGGAAGATCCCAGAGTGCTTAAGGTGTGTTTGAAACTCATGAAAAAACTGCTTGTCTTCTTTTCCATCTAGTGCTAGTTTGAGTATTAGTCATGTCAAAGTCAAAGTGTATTTGCTCATGATCAGAGCTAGATGTAATGCTGGGCCCTGAGGAATGAGACAGGAATGAGGGATTAGGACTAAACTAGCATGACTTCTAGTTGTCAGGGGAGAAAGGCAAACAGCAACTCCCAGGTTGGGATAAGGATAACTTCTCACTCAAATCCTTTCACAAAAGACAATCCTCCATGCTTCTGTAGCAATTAATATTAGCCTCCATGCCTAGTTGGGCTTCAGACCATTACTAAACTGTGTCCAAATTTCAGGTTATTTTCCTTAATCATTCACTCATTCACTGATTTTTTTAATAGAACAGCTCGTCAATTAGCACTGTTAGAGTTTTGAGGTGATTAAATATATATGGCTAAATTCCCAACGTTTCTCAATTCCACTGTTCCAAGAGGTAAAGCATCTTTAACAAACACATTTTCAAGGAAATTATAAATTTTTGTGTTATGAGTAATGCAATATTAAACACATACCTCAGCTCTGGAATTTTGTCTGCATCTTTGATGTTAGTGATCTAATATTCATTCCCTTGATTATTCAAATAATTAGATATTTTATCCATTTCTTTCAAATGCTCAGAAATAAAAAGGCAAATTTCTTGAAGGGGTGTTCAATATTTAGTTTACTGTCAGCAGAGGAGTCATTAGGCAGGAGGATGGTGTGACAGGGAAAAAAGTGTTTGTTGCTGAAGGCCTCAGACTTTCTAAGTGAATGCTTTGAAATTTTACTGTATTGAAGGAAGTTCTTGCTCAAAAACTGCATGTCAGATCCTCACCTGAGGATGCTTATCACACTTCCAGCAGCTTTAATGGAAGGAGAGTCAGGCCAAACTGGGGAGCGCTGGATGTGGATGAAGGATCTAGTCAAGCACCCCTTCTGCTTTGGCTTAACTGGTGTTTCAAGACTATATTGTGAGGAAATTCTGCATTTTGCCCTTATGCAGAAGAGGCAACGAGATACGCATAAAAATACTTACAGGTCATGTATAATTAAAACTGGATGCATACATTCCCCGACTCCTTTATGAACAATAGACGCTGACACTGGTGAAATCCCATCATTTTTAAGGTTATAATTTAGCAGTGGCTGAAAAAGAAATGTAACATATTTAGATCTTTATTATACTTAATTGCTTTAAGCTTTCTGACAATTGCGTGGATGTCACAGAGGATTAGAATGAAATCAATTCAAATCTCATGCATAATGTGCAAAAAATTTTTTGTTTGTTATAATTCCTACCATTTTGTATTAATTATAATCAAGAGAGAATGTAGGCTGCAGTTGTCTTGTTAATGATAAATACAAATATAGCAACAGTATCTTCATTTTATGTATTTATTTTGCTCTGGGTCTACCTTGTGTAAATCATATCTGTAAAGAAAGAACAATGGGAGCTTGTCACTATCTGTGCACTGTAGAAATGAGTGCGTTTAGAAAGTAAGTGTGCACATTATTTTTATTGAGGGATAAAATAGAAAAATGCCTTGCATCACTTTCTGCTACGGATTTTTGTTCTGGCTTCGTGCTCTGTGCTTATGTAAGCATGAAGAAATATATTCTTTAAAAAGAGACATAAGTAGTTTGAAACAATACTTGATTGGTTACATTGTGTCAAGTATTATATAGAAAAAAGACTTCAGCACAAACCCTAAAATAAAATACTGTAATATATATACATGATATATTAATACCTATACCTTCTTTTGGGACAGTGCATATGTATTATAGCTAAAACACCGACAGTAAAGTAGCAACAAATGGGACAAACATGTAACAGTAAATATGTGTACATGGTATTTCCTATCAAAGGCCATAAAGGCTTAGAATCTCACCTTACCTTCTTCTGTAACTTTACTACTCACAGACCCACAGGTTGCAGTAACACTGGTTAGATACGTTCAGAGATACGAAAGGCAAGTCCCTTCTGAACTGCAGTGCTGACAGATACAAAGAGTTAAAGACATGATTGCTTTTATTCTTTCTTGTTAATGTAAGTTTGTAAAATCCCTTTACAAATATAAAAATAGTCAAGTAACTGCTGAAGAAAAACAACCATATGCAAGAGGCTCTTCTTTTTCTTCAATGCTAGATCAGAAAAAAAAGATTGCAGTTGTTGCAAAGGAATCAAGGAGAAAGAGGACAACAGGCAGCATTAAAAGCAGGCGTTTTCTTTTCTTGCTTTGTTTCTCTTCAAACTAAAAAGGATGTGAGCTCGCTGTATTCTTTCCTTTAACAACAATATTCCATTCATACCAAAAGAGTCCAGTGTTTCTATCAGGCTCAAACAAAACACTAAAATAATTCGTTAAGCAATATATAAAATATCGTCTTATGGTGGCCAAACAAGTTTCTGTACCAGCAAAATAATGCACTGTCCTTATCTGATGGATCCTTACTGAATGGCATGAGTTGGCACAGATTGTCAGCCAAATACAAGAAGTGACTGGCGGCACTGCACTGGGCCATGAGTCCAGAGTACTCCATGAGACACCACAAGAGACAGAGAAGGTAGGTACAATGTCAAAGACTGTATTTTGGAAAGTCTCCCTTGCCATAAGACAAACCACTGACTATTAGAACAAAATCAGAGCCAATTCATATCGCTTTATGTCAGGTGTCAATTCATAGCACATGACATAAGGCACAAAGTCATGACACCAAGTGTCTCATTTATGGTCAAATGTTTATAACTCCTCTGTAGCAGTACATCAATTTCAAAGGTGACAGTGCTGAATGGAGATTTAGAATACATTAGGCTGTGGAAGCAAAGTGTTTGCTATGGAAGCAATCAGCAAACTACAGAAAGGACTTTTTAAATTGAGGCTGTGGCTATCTTAGAATCCAAGATGACCAAAGAAGAAGGAAAGGAGGCCCAGTCTCTGATAGCTTGAAACAGTGAAGCAAAGAACATTTATCCTCTATGTCAGCCTATCAAGGAGCTGGGAATCTGTGCAAGGAATCTTAAATCTGTCAGGCAATCAAGTCAATAGATCTAATCCTAAAAGAACCTTTCTGAGTCTTTCCTTAGTTAGTTTGGAAAGGTGGGTGTGGATTATCTCTGGATGGAGTGACTGTGAAGTTCAGTTAATGGCTATGCAGTTCTGTTCCTTATGCGGTGGTGCTTAGTCACGGAAAGATTTTACAGAGGAGCCCACACAGTGAATATGAGCCAGAAGTAGAGCCACAGAACTATTCTTGAAAGCAGCCAACTGAACCTGTAACTCTTTTCAATGGGGAGAAGTAAATAAAATCCTAAGTAAGTAAGTGGAAATTCTACAGAAATCTTCTAATATTTCATATTAAAAAAAAAGTAACTTCATAGCTCTCAGAGTGACTGATAAGAAACAGTCAAGAAAATGTACACATTGTTCTAGAGCAGACCTTGTCCTACCAAAACTGCTGAGCACAGCTTTTTTATTGTTGTATTAATGCAATTTATTTATTGTGAAATGTTCGCATTATTGAATCCTATTTTTCTACCAGCTGGTCATACTGTGAAAAGCAAACCATCCAGCCTAAATAAATAAAACAGTACCATTGTGCTGGTATGTCAGAAGGTAGGCTTTCTGTATAATGGAAATGCAAATATGGAAGCAATTATTATTTCATGGATAAACGAAACTTACGGAGAGATGGTGCAATGCTTTTTCCCCTCTTCTGATAATCATTAGGTCATCACATAGTAATCCATCTTTTGTTTGCCATATAGCATACATTGTAATGTCCTGCTGTTATGGAAGAATGGAATTTCAAAAGGGCTTATGAACATCTCCTTTCTGATCTCGTACCTCCTTGACCAGAGGCCGAGGTACTGAATTACCAAAGGTCTCCAAAAGTTATTTCACAAACACATCCCTGGGCTGAAGATCACTTGAGATAATAGCTATTTTTCTACGGGCCTCTTTTTCATCTTTGAAACAATTCTCAGCACACTGTACTTCGTGGGTAGCTCTCTGCACTCCAAACAAGTAACTGATGACTATGCTTTTTACTCACTGCGTCCCCTATTTTTTGCAGTCATTTCAAGGCTCCGGAATTACACTAATTAAGATTGGGAATGCCATGATCTCAAACAAACCAGTAAATATATATTTTAACATTTTTATGTGTTTGTTTTCTAGACAAGCAATGAAGTGTGCAGCTGAAGTGCAGGAGGAATTGAAGGTTTTAAGTTGGAGAGATTGGGGTATCAGAAAGGGAGGACTGCAAAGGTGAATCTCAGTGGAGGAGGAACAGAAGTGTGAGGGCTCTAAGCTGGGCACTGTGAAGTGGGGTTCTGGTAGTGTGGGCTCAATTGTTATTGCGGTAATCCTACTTTAATCCTAGCATATACCCTGACCTTGAGGAAAGGAATCTGAGAACAGAATATTGTCTGCTTACCTCCCTGCCATCCTTGACTTTGCAGCTCTCAGCTAAGACCTGTTTGAATAAGCAGCTACATTTCTTGGTGCTTATCCAAGGTAACTAAAACCGAAACTTTTGCAGATCACCTTTTACATTAAATTTCTTTTCCTTAGGAAATAAATTTGCACTTCAGCTTGGCCTATGCTACATAAGTAAGTATACAAATCAGGACATTTTTCTGATTGAAAGGGCACGCAGAGATTGCTCCAGGCTATTAATACCATGCTTGTGTGGAATAAACAGAGATAACCAAGAATTTACTTTGCAGAGCTCAAAACTGATAATGCATACAGCTGAAAGAGTACTGTTTTTCCAGTGCAGCACACCTTCATAATCACTTATGGAAATAGTAGTGTTTTTTAATATTTTTAGTGACATTTACAAGGGTTCTGACTAAAAGGTGTAAAGGCAGGACTCAGTTCCTGTATCGAGGCAGCACTATTTGAAAATTATCTGACAAACCACATTAAAGCTATCTCACGTATCTAGATGAGAAAGCAAAGCATTGTAATTTCAATTCAGAGCTAAAGCCGAACTGAAAGAAGTTCCAAAATAGCTTCCAACCTAGAACTTTCAAGCTTCTGAATGGCTTTGAATCTGAATTTCATTTTATCTCACATCTGCATCTGCTCTTTTATAAATGACAGAGAACTTCCCATTGTTTTTAACGGGCCAAGTGATGTGTCATGGGCAAGGTCAAAGAAGTGACTGAGCATTTACAAAATCAAGATATGAACATATTCACAATTCATAAGTCATTGTGCCCTGTGCAGTGACACTTTGCAGGCACAGCTAAGAGGGAGATGGGGGTGAACGAGACTGTGCTGGATTCTGTGCTGCAGAATGAGGTCTGAATTATTTCGGGGTCCTCTTGGCCCGAGAGCAGGCCTATTCACCTGAATAGACTATACTTGTGAAATGATTATTTTAAAATTCTGTTTCTTCAGTGTATTCAATAAAGGCTTTAATTCAGTATGGTAGGACCAGCGGTGTTCCAAGACATTTCTCCTTTCATGCTTGTTAGATAATTCTTTCCTAACTTAGAGGTAAGAAAGTCTGTCTTTATCTCCAGGAGATGAAAGCAGGAGATAGTCCTGTCATACGGATTGGTTTTGCTTGCCTGTCTGGAATTTTTATCACAGTGCCAGATCCTTCACAGAACAAAGGAACAGAGAGGGAAAGCCTGGACAGCATTCTCTGGAGCCTGCTTGAGGTCCTCAACTTCTGAATATTTCAGGCAGCATCTCTGGCTCTGAATGAAAATGGACAAATGAAAACGTGGAATGAGTTTTCAAGGACAGGATTGGTTGGAAGATTTATCATGGTATGGGATAGCTTTCTGGTGAAAAGTTATGGCAAATTAGCCTGAATATAGTACTTAAATATATGGCACAAAGCAATTCCAGACAGCTAGGGCAATAAGCAAAGTAGCCTACAGGTCTTTCTTTTTCATCTGGACAGTTTGGGAATGAGTCTCTGATTGATTTCTCTCACAGTAAACTCTGCAGCTGGTGAGCAAGAAGGGAAAAAAGTCAATATTTGCTTTTAAAAATATTCTGAATGTTTTGTACTCTGGCCACTATGTTTTCCTATTCTCCATGTACATGGTATTATATAAAAGTTGCCTGCTTTCCTTATAGTGCTAAGGAAACAAATTTAATTGTAGAAAAAACAGCAGCAGTTTGGAGGTGGTGGCAGGAAAGTACAGGACAGAAGCTGAAAGGAAGAGGGAAGGAAGACAAAACAAAGAACATCATCTCATCACTCCCCTAGCTGCCATAAGAGCAATCAGCTCAAGAGAACATTTCTTTCAAGCTGCGTTCAATCTGCTGCAGTTTAAAATGTCTCAAGTGATAGGGAATATTTTCTCACTACTTATGGAAAAGTTAGAGTGTGTCAGTTCAAACCAGTAAATATCTGGTTTGGCTGTGACTTTTACAAGTTGCCTGCTCCGCTGAGCTCAGTACGCAAGATAACAGCTCACATTCTACAGTCAGTTCCTTAATTGTCTTGTCTTCCCCCCAGAGATTTGTCAGGAAGCCATCTGATGATATCCCAGATAGATTTGCTATGCCAGTAAAGCACTGGTTTGACTTTGACATGCTTTCTGGTTTACTGAAGATGCCTTCCTGGGAGGAGGAGATGACTCAGCAGCTGCTCCAGTGCTTGTCCTCCTCACCTTAAAAACAGTTCTCTTTAAATGCATTTCCTTTAGGGGTTATTCAAGTTTCTCATCATACATTCAGCAGAAAAGAAGAACAAAAATCTTCCCCCAAACAATGTTCTGTATTTTTGAAAGCAGTTTTAGGGTAAGAACTCTATAGTATCTAGGACAGAGTGGAATATAAATTAACATGGAAAGGACAAAAGAAACTTCAACACAGTGAATGGAATCCAGAATTTGTTTCGTAATGAAATTCTTACTTCTTAAATAGACCCATACTCTTCTCCTTTCTTCACAGATTTTCCACTGAAAATTTTTCATTAGGAGTCATGAGGCAGAGAGTGAAGAGACCCAAAGACCCCATTGCTGTGTGAATTCACATTATTTTTAGCTCTCCTGCATGAAAAATTATGGAGGAGAAATTTTAGGCTTGTAGAATGATACCTCACCTATATGCAAAAATATAATTCCAAAGTAAATCCTTATGATGTCATCAAATTACTGTATTAAAAATCATAACAAAAATACCTGTTCAGGTAAGACACTCTAATGTACAAAATATAAATTAATTCTCAGAAAACCAACTTGAATGAAGCCTGCATTAAACCTATTCTGTGGCTGATTATACCTGCTTTGAAAAATTGTCTTGTTCCTATCTACAATCACACTGGCACAATAATAAAATCCTCAAGCCTTGGCTGCAGCCATGGCGCAGAAATTAGATAGAAAACTTCGGAAATAAAATACAGTTTGATTTTGTTAAAGTGCTTTTCTCCACAGCACCTGGAGGAAAAGTTAAAAAAAACACTCAATATGTTCTTTGGCTGAATAATTGCCTAGTGGATATGTGAAGCAGAAGGGGGCATCTATATTTGCCCCAGTAAAGCTGCATAAAAATCATACAAGCAAGCTGAGGAAATACGTGCTAGGACTAATCAACACTATTACCAAGGTGTCTGCAAATATACTTTCCTAAGAAATTTAATACTCAGCTCTAAAAGTAGGAAGGTCTTTCAGACAGAGTTCTGTCAGTTCTTTCATTAACTTAAATCATGTAAGACTGTACTCATGTATAAATTGCAGTGCACATTAAGCTATGAAGTGTATCAGCATTCACAAAGCCAGAATTAAGATTCTAAATGGTCCTTATAAATTGGAAAGCTGGTCAGAATTCAGTGAGATGACATGCAAAGAAGATGTTGAGATGACAGAAAAAAAGAGGATGTTCTGAGATGACAGAAGCAGAAATCTCACCTGCCTATATGTTAACAGCAATCTCATATATAATACATCCAAAGAACTGGATGGGCACCAACAGCCACAGCCTTGAAGGCTTGAAGGTACTTGAAGGCTGCTACTGTCCTCTACATTCCACTGTCTGCAATAGAGGAAGGGAAAGGAGATACCACTGATTTTCAGAAAGTATGAAGTTGAAAATTCACAAACATTTTCAATTCTAAAAATACTTAAACTTCACTTTTTTTGGTTATTGAATAGAGGGACAGACAAAATATTAAGTGTGACTGAAAGGTTGGAGGGCTCCCCTGTGCAGTAAGGGCATGTGCCAATGATCATAGAATCATAGAATCACAAGGTTGGAAAGAATCTATAAGATCATCTAGTCCAACCATCCTCCCATCACCATTTCTACCACAAGCTACTAAGCCATGTCTCGAAGCTCCTCACCCAGACGCCTCTTGAACACTGCCAGGGACTGTGCGTCCGCCACCTCCCTGGGCAGCCATTCCAGTGCCTGACCACTCTCTGAGAGAAAAAGTTTTCCTTATGTCTAACCTAAACCTCCTCTGGTACAGCTTGTGGCCATTTCCTCAGGTCCTGTTTGTTGCCTGGGAGAAGAGGCTACTGCTACTGTCAGCTGCTTCAGGGTTAGCGATGGCAGTTCCTGAAAGAAATTTCTGACCAATCTGGATGTGGATGAAAATTTTCCATAGACTGTGTGCTGTAAATCCCTTAAAGAACTAGAAATCCCTCTCCCGAGCATTAATTTTCTACATCTATCCTTTTTTCTCTCCTCTGTTCTTTTTGCTTTTCTGTTTTCTCCCCACTGTGACAGAGCTGGGTGGCCTCCCCAGCTGGCACAGTCTCTGAGGACAGGATGCTGCCCAGTGCATTATCTCTACATACATATGGGTCCCCACTAACAACAACAAAAAAAATCTGAAGAATTATCTTGAAGCATCTATCTTTCCTAGCGGTATCACTGTGAGTAGACCTACCAGTAGCAATATTTGTGGACAAAATACATTTTAGAAAGCTAAGCAGATATTTTTAACCAAAACAATTACATTTTTTGGCAAAAATAAACCCTGTTCTCTCCAAAAGCAGCTTTAGGAGCAATGCAGCCACTTCTTGGAAGCCTCCTTGTTTTGGTCAAGTTTCTTTCTCCTGGCAGAAGGATTTGAATAAAATGGTATAACAGCTTTCTCTCATCTGAAATCTTTTCCCACAGACAATATGTTACTTGGTCTTGTTAATGAGTCTAATTAAGTCAGAATCTGTAGGAAAAAATGTAGCCAAGAATAATTGAAAACAATTCTTTTCACATCGCCTACTGAAAAAGATCTGCTGTTGAAATAGAGAAAACAACAATGCAACTGGGTTGTCAGAGATGCTTATAGTTCTAAAATCCCCATAGCCATAAACTTCACAGTCAATGTACAGCAACAGCCTCTGCACAAGACACAAGGCAAAGAAAATGAGGCTATTTTCTGAATACGATTTGTCCTCAGCACTAGCTGTGAAACTGTCCATACTTTACCTAAAGCAAACAGATTTTTTTTTTGCTTTAATGCGTGTCTATTCACTGTGAATTGTTGTCAAACTCACCCTCTTGAATCTGCTAAGTTCTGTCTGCCAGAACCTCTGCCCTTTCATAGAACAGAGGAAAGGCACAGTGACTGAAGCTCATTTTCTTCTTAGCCGTATCCAGTGGCACCTGTAGACTTGACTTAGCCTGTGATACGGCTGTATTTGGCCCAGTATTTGCAAGGGTTTTAACTTCTTTCTCTTGGTCTACTGGATGTTTGAGTCCTGCGTCCAGTATTCTTTTATGCTTACCTGCTTCTATATCAGTCATTTAGGAAATCAGCTTTTCAGGTAAAGTGCTGTCCTACTTCCTTTGCTAAAAATAAAACAAGTCAGATTACATGTAATGAGATACTGGCTGATAAATTAAGAGCTCAAGAGACTGCTTTGTTTTCTATTCTTAAAGGTGTAAGAAGTGTCAGTACCACTCAGAGCTTGAATGCCATCTCACCAGGCAGGGATTATTGGAGAATAATGTGATTTTAGGTATTTAAATATAACATATAAAATAACATGTTAATACGTGAAGGAGTATTCTCCAATTTTTAGGATTAACTACAGCTAATTAAAATATTATTTTCAACAGACAGAAATACTAATTACTCCTTTAACTGTGATTCCATTTATAGTAAAACACGTTTAAAATTCCATGAAGAAAACCAGTGAGAAGTGAGCATTCATATCCACCATGTTTGTGGGCTAGTAACAAATTCAGTTTATCTGTAATGTATTCAAATTAATACAAAGTAAACCAGTACATTTACCAGGAAAACTCTCCTTCTTTTTCGAAGCTCAACGATACCAGGAATTGAAGAGAAATAAAAGTAGTAGATAAAAATAGTATTAGAGCTCAAAACAGAACAAATATATAAATTAAATAATAATTAAAAAAACTTTGACACAGGTTGCCATTTCTTACAGCATTTACTCAACCAAATCATCCATCGTGCTTTGATCAGTTTGAGGAGTAAGGTAGTTTTCTTTCTAAAGATCTCAAAGGAACACCGGTAGAGCAGAGGCTGCAGGGAATGCTGACATTTCACTCCAGAAGTTGGTACCCAAATCTTTTCGCCTTGAGCAAGAGAGCACTGGGATCATGGAAATAATTACAGAACGTTGCAGCTACTGGCTCTTTCAGTGTTAGTTTAACCTGTACCCTGCAGGATTCCTGTTTATTTAAGACCTCCAAGTCCCCATATTACTCTTGTCAGCAGGAGTTAAGGACACTTCAGAACAAGGAAGAAGAAAAATTCACAGCCTTTGCCAGCCACCCTCATCTGCTCGTCAAACCAGCCTTGCCCAGATCTTATGGCCTGAAGAATTAGAGCAGGACTTCCTAGCAAGGAAACTAACGCCAAGAAAATAGAAATCCTTCTTTACAGCATAAGAGGGCTTTGCTCCCTAGCAACCTCCATCCTTACAGAACCAAATTTTATCAGGAGTGCTGTGCTCCCCAGCTCACCTACTTTATCTCAGAGCAGAACTCACAGGAGATGTGAGAAGTGCAGCAGACTCTCCTTTGGAAGCTCGTACCACACAAGCTGTTGATCTTTCTCTTTACTGGGACTGCAGATGGTCTGTCACTGTTAAGACACTTTGTGCAGCTGCTCATCCTAAATTACTCCACAAACTTCTGCTGCTTTCTTTCCTTTTGCTTCTATTCTTTCACCGGTTCTTGGTGTCTACCTTGCCCGTGGTTCTATGGGAGACATACACCAATCATGTTTTGGTGGCTTTCCTTGGGGTATGTCTTAGTGGTTTTTAATTTTATTTTTCGAAGTACATACAATTTCTGTGGAAAATCAGAGCAGCATTTGGGGAGATATCTCAGACCAGCTTACCAAGCAGCAGCAGTGCTCACTGGATTGGACACTGGCATGGAGCTCTGAAGACCTGGTTGTCGACTGTCATCAGCCCAGGCACATAAAGCAGCTTTGGATAAGTCCTTTCACCTCTCTGTTTATGGAATCTCTGCATATTTGGCGTTGATTTTCAAAGTTTCTGTAAATTAAGAGCATTCACTTCCATATGTTTTCATAGAGCCTGATAAATGTGGCCCTTGTTTCATTTGAGCTTACCAGAGTATGAAGAAATAACTAGAGGAGTCCTACATTTCAGAGTTGAAATCAGAAGTACAACTGCCAATCCTTATTTGTGCCTACGCACTTTCTTCTTATCTAGCTCTTTCTTTAAGACATAATCAAAATTACCTCTTGTTGTACAGAAAATTAACCAACCAAATAACCCTTGCTTCTTACAACTGAGGAAAGTGCAAGGTACAAAACAAAGTGATGTATCTTGAAACAATTAATCAAATGCAGTTCATTATTCTTACAAGACCACACTGACATACTTCCAGGTTTGGAGATTAGTTACTTTCTGAAATGTTTTAGGAGCTTATTATGGTCATATTCACAATTGGCCTCAGAGAAGGACATGGACTTGGAGCTCGTTCAGAGTAATTTAATTAATCTTATTCAAAAAAGCAACAGCCAACCATTACGACCCAAGTCAATACTAAAATGATTTCCCAAAACTCATTACAAAGTCACTTTCAGGAAACAACTGGTGTTCCAGAACTCAGAGGCTAAACTATAAATTTAATTTTCTTTAAAGTCTGTAAATGAACATTTTTTAAAAAATGGTGTATTTCCATTTCCTTTAAATAAAGTATAGTGCCTTGGGAGGCATGTCTTCTTTTTTTGTCTAAATCCTCATTTTTTAAAAAAGTTAATATATTTGGTATGTTTGTTACCACATCATAGTGCCTAGAAATACAAACAAAACTCATTTTACTTCAAGAAAATAAACACGCAGCATAAATTTAATCTGCCTGCCTGCCTACCAGATGGAGAAAAAAACAGGGCCAAGTCACTGACAGAGTAACTGTTTAATCACATCAGCTTGATGTTGACTTACTTATAAATACAAACAAGTCCTCTTGCACCCTTGGGAACTCACCATGTTTTCTCCCAGTTTTTGAAAATAAACGCAAATTAATTCTTTATTCACTGTTCAGATCACTACAGAGGAAATACCATATTTATTACCAGTGGCTCATTTGGATACCTGTATCATGATCCATCGGGAGATAAATCGCTCCGTTTCATAAACTGAGTCAGCCTCCAGTTAAGTAGAGAAGTTTCTGTACTAGTTCTGATGAACTTTTACTGTAAACATTAAAATTTATGTAATTCAATTTCACAGAGTGTGCCACTTCAACAAGATGTTTACTCAGGAACAATCAATAGGTGCCTTGACAATGCTCTCGCAGGAAAAGGATTTAGTCAGTACCAACAGGTATATATTAGACTTTGGGTCATTTTTGTAAATATTTCTTTCTATTTAAATTAATAAAATCATTTCTCTGTGGAGTGAAGGAATACACAGAGCAGTAAAGAATGGTGAATATTTGTCTCAGAATATCTCAGAATTGGCAATGGAATAGAGAAGGGAGTACAGTTCTCGTAGCACTGCTGACTTGAGGAACTACAGCCAGTAAGAAAGGAAAATTCTGCCCTTCCAAAAAAGCACTGTAACACCCCATCTAGTTCTTTATAACACTGTGGTGTCATTGATTTGATCATTGTCATAGGCATATTCTGCAAATCAGGTAAATAATACTCGGGGAATATTAGAAAATGAGAGGAGAGACACATGTTGAAGAGAACAGGTGGGTTAATAAGGTAACAAATAAATACATTTGTCCAGAACTGCAGAAATGTCAGTACTTGCCTGCAATTACATGTAGCCAGGAACATTGTACATATGCTTGAATTGCTTTTTCAAATATGCACTTTTTTGGTTCTTTATGGACTTTTCACTAAGATCTCTATGGTGAACTCAAGCAAAGATAGGAGCAAGGAAGACATGAGGAGTCCAGCCTCTTTCATTTTCAGTAAATGAATTTTAAACGGCTAATTACAAAGATAACTATTAAAATATCTTGGTAACACTTAGCTCTGTCAAAAATGTCATGAAGAGATTTTCTGGCACTGTGTTCCAGCACTACAGATGCAGTGAGCTGAACATATCTGCCCTGGCCTGGTGCGGTGACTGAAAAACCAGCATGTCTGCTGTTCTGGTGGCTTATTTTAATTCCTTCTGTAACCCTCTATGAACTACAGAGCTCTATTCAGGACCGGCAAGGGCTGAATAACTGGTTTTGCTTGGCAGGTAACCTTCCTTACGCTGCCAGTCAGTCCAGCAGAAGATAAGTCACTGATCTCCTGTGAGAAGCACTTAAGAGATAAGTCAGACCAGCATTGGGCAGATCCAAAAAAGGCAAGATCCAAAAAATACAGTAAGATACCTGAACCTAATTATGTATTCCTGTATCTTTCCCTACCTCTGCTAAACTGTTGTTCTCCTTGAGAAGTACTTAAAATGCACACGGGCCTCCCTGTTTGTCCTGAAAATTCCACTAGCATCTAAAGAACAATCAGTAATTTTTATACCAACAACATTCATAGAAACAGTTCTCAGATCAAAGACCGGATTCAGCCTCCCGGCACTGCTGCCAGCATACATGTGATGTATACTTGGGCACAGTGCTCATGCAATGCACAGCTGAAGTGGGCACATCATCTGGATTTTCATTAATCTGGAAGCTCAGCGTGAGCTGCTGGATACTCATGAGCGTGGAACAGATGCTCAACATCATCAAATTTAGTCTGACAAAGTTCCTGGCTGGAGAAAGGGAGCTTGTGTTGGAAAGTCATACAATAACCCTAAAAAGAGATGCTCTGAAGGACCGGTGCAGTGCTTTTTCCAGCCAATTAGCCTTAAACTGCCTTCTGCACAGTGCCCTGTTTTCAACAAGACTGTCTTCCCACTCATCCCTTTCTGAAATACAGATTAACACCCCCTAGGCAGATAAGAATATTGACTGCAAACGTCTGGAAGTACAGATTAGCCTTCAGAACAGAGAAGGGAGCAGTTGCACACACAGAGATATGGGCATGGGGGACTGGCTGGAGCTGTCTAAGTACATAACCTCATCCCTCTCTTTAGCCCAAATGGTTCCTGCTGAGTGGTTCACAGCTCTTCTGGCTTCCCAGGTAAAACATACTTCTGCTGGGGACTCCATCTTCATCAAGACTTGTGAGGGTGCCAAGCACTTTGGAAGGAAAGACACAGATGCTTCCTTGTCCCCCTGAGTTTTCAAGCCAGGGGTCAAACATCAGTGCCACTTCTCTGCGAAGCACAGCTGGTAAATGGGATTTCTGCTCACGGGTATCACTGGGCAGTTCATCTAGCATGCTGGCTGCCTCAGATAGCAGCTCTGAACCATACAATTTGCCTCGCTGTGCAGAGAAGGCTGTGCCCTAACACAGTTTTGTATCCATCCCTGGCACCTGGGTTCAAAGAGGTGGGAGCTGCAGGGAATAAGCCAGTTACTGGTTCTGGCTGGCTGAGCCCAATAGGCAAGTGAAAGAACTGTGCTACAGAGCCTGCTGTTGATCTCCAGCTAGCGTAACTCAACTTATTTCTGCTGGCATCAATAGAAATGAGCTGATTCACCCCATTTATAGTTTCTTCTTGTCTACTTACTGCATTTTAACAACTGCCAGGCACAAAACTACCTGACTGGGGACATTAGACACAAAGACTTTGCACTCTTAATGTTTTGTTTGGCTAAAGACTAACAAAGAGAAAAACTTAGACTTCTGATGGGAAAGCTAAAGCCCTGAACACTTAGCACTAATACCGTGGTTTTCAGTTTCTAAACACTTTGCAAACATTAATTAATTATTCCTTTCAACAGCACTTGGTTATTTTCAGTTACTAGAGAGCATATTTACTAAGTTAGCTCCATTCATGCACAGCACGTTGTTGGCAACAGGCAGGAGCGTAAACTGATCCATAACCACATGCTGTAATTTGCAGCAGATTTGCTTCACCGGACACCATCAGCACAGCTCCAGAGGCAGCCCAGGGGAGTGCCCGCCCCTCCTTGTGTCCTGTGGTGGTGATAACCTTTGCCTTCTGTGCTACACTGAGTGGAAATACCGAATCTGTTTGCTGCCCCACTTGGCTAATTCCACAGAAATGGATGTCAAACAGCAGCTTCCAGCTTGACACACACAAAAAAAAACAGTAACAAATTTTGTTATGCATCTCGCCAAATTATCCATTACAGCACAGAAGTGATGGAGAATAGGCAAATGTCTAATAAAGCATGAGAATGACACTGTCTCCGTGCAACGGTGGCATTTCCTGCATAGAATAGTCATTAAAAACTCAAAATATTCCTGTAGTCTATCAGGAATTTGCCAATAAATCTCACAAAACAAACCCAAACCAATCTCAGCCAAACCAAACCAACTAGAGAGTGAAGTATGAACCGTCCTAAAACTACAAAGAGCCCAGCAAGAAGGAATAAGGTCAGAATGTGTGGCTGCAGGCGCACCTCCCTGCTCTGCGCAAGTCCCACTGAAGACCTGAACCAGTGCTCAGCTTTCTAAAAGAGCAGGAATTACCACTGAGTTCTTGTTTATTTTCACCTTACTGTCTCTCCCCTTAAATAGCATTTCTGGCAAAGTTTTGTCTAAACCAAGTGTTTCCACTGGAAATGACTGTCTTAGTGAACTGCGACAGACAACAGAGCTGTTGCTACAGGCCGGATAATACCTCCACAATTCAAAACAGAGTCTTGGGAAGCGTTAAGCTATCACTTTTTAATTAGCACTGCCTAAATTTTTTCCAGTGAACAGATTTCTGGCATTTAACGCTGGAAAATGTCAAGCTGTCCATAACCTTTGGTAGACACAAAGAATGGCTGCCGGCACCATTTTATGTCACCTCCTGTGCCAGAAATCTCTCTGCAGGGGTCCAGGCCCTGGAACACAAGGAGCACAGAGCTGGATATCACATACACCAAATCTGGCTTTGCCGAGCAGCTTGCTCTGCATATGACTCCTGCTGGTACTGAGGTGGCTTTGGCTGCATCCTTTCCTCATGCTCGCTGTTGCTTCGCTCAGCTTTACACTGTGTAACCTGACAGAAATCAGTGCCTTGACATCACAGGCCCAACACAAATTAAGACTGCAGAATCAGGAACTAACACTTGCAGTACAGCTTCCCTCCCAGAACAGGAATGGTAGGGTATCTGAAATTTTCATACTCCAAGACTTGAAATACAATGAATTAGCCAGCTTTAGCCTTGTTTGTATTCAGAATGTTTGGCTGCAGGTAGAGCTGCACTAGCTCACGCTGGACACTTGGCATGGAAAGTGGGTGTATGGGCAAAAGCATCATACAGATCTCTCAACAGAAAAAAAACAAAGAAAGTAGTGGCAAATAGATTTTTTTGCTTGTATAACTTTATCTGTACCTCAGCTTTTGTCAACACCACTTTTTTTTCCTCTCAGTTCTACTCAGTAAAGCTTCCCTGTGCATGAAAGGCCTAAGATTGGTTGCTATTATCTCCTACGTGGGCATTTACAGTTTCCAGCAACTTTTTGGAAATAATTTCCCTATAAGCAATACACAAGTCTTTACTAGAATCAGGCAGAGAAAATTTACCCAATTTTCAGTCTCAATAGTTAAGACATGCCCTGGGATTCTTTGATGGTTTGTTTGGGAAGAAAACAAACACCCCTCCTGCTGATGGGCCCTAATTCGCCTCCATCTCTGCTCAGTACAAAGAAGCAGTGAGGTAATCACACACACTTCTGCCATCTGCTCCGCAAATACTCTGAGCTTTCATTTGAGAAAATGGTATGTTGCACAGTGATGCAAACAAAGAATTGAGATTATATTCATTCATTCCAAACCAAACACAATAGTTATTTCTTCTCTGAAGTGTAGGGAAACACGAAAGACTTTTTTTAAATGAAATATAAACATTTCTAATGATAAAGTGTAATTTTAATCTAAGAGTGGAATTATCAGTTTCTGATATGGTTACATTCCAATTTCAGGCTGAAGGAGGCTGCTCGCAGCTACCATTTTTCTGGATATTAGCGTTTAGTACATAAGATAATTAATTAAACAATGTGCCTTATTCAAAAATATCACTTTTTATTGCTATACTCACAAACATATCAATATGGCTTACACTGCTAGTCTTTAAAATAATTATATGCCAAAAGCACAGTGACTACAGTGATACCACGTGACTTCAGCATAAATGTAAGAATATCCTAGACTTACTCCAAGAAATTTCTTCCAGCAAATATTTTACTATTTATGCAAAGGATACCAGTGGATAATATGCAGAAGACATAATAATGTCCCGCCTACACAGAAGGGACAGGCTAGGGTAGTGTTCATCTCACCCAGTAACCAATGTCTGGCCATGGCCAGAGCCAGATGTTGTAGAGGAAATGTGAAATCCATATGGTAAGTGTGGGATTAAGTAGCTGTAGTTTAAATGCCTTTCCAGTATCATTAAAAAAAAAAAAAATTGGCTCACGCTGTGAAACATGAGGAAGTTTTATCACTTTCTGAAACTGGAATTAATATCCTTTGCCCCAAAACTCACTCTAAAACATTCACCTGCAGATTTTCTCTTTATTCATAGTAGCCCCAAGTTTCAGGCTTTTGCTGTGTTTTTAGACCCTGTCATACTGCTGGCAACAAAAATCTACTTGAACTTACATAAAAATGCATTTTTTTCCACTTTTTGAGTGCACTGAATACATGATCACTTGAGAAATGCAGTTAATTAATACTTTCTTCATTGCAATAATTTTTTTTCAAATGCATGGAAACTTAATAGCAATCTTTAGCTTTGTAAAAGGATGAATTTTTCATGACATGGAAAACCTTTTTTTTTTTTTTTTTTTTTTTACTAGAACCCAAGGGAGAATTGGCGCTTGCCTCTTATGAATTTGTAGAGCAGAACAGAAAGGAGGAAAATATGAAACATGTTCCCTCTTGCAGTCCTCAGGACGAGGATGTCGGATGTGTTTGCAGCACAACCAGTTGAAGCCGATTGGCGCCAAGCCCTGACAAGCTCCCTCTCTAATAAAATGTGTTTCTCTCAATATAAAAATCTAATCGGCGGAACTTGCTTGATACATTCCAATGTAAAGCATGCTAAACATCCCAGACACTGACTGGTTGAAAAGGATCGTTATTCACAGATTCCTAATCAAAGCTTCATTTCGTGTCATTATTTATTTGGTTTTACATGTTTCCTGTTTGCTTGAATGAAAGTGTCTGGTGTTGGAAATTGTCACAGTGAGCTCAGGGAAACCAAGCAATGAGTTGTGCTGCATTCAGAAATGCCCAGGCACAGTGTGTTGAGTTTGGATTTTTGTGTGTGGCTTTTTGTGCTTTATTGTTGTTAATTTTTGCTTGTAAAAATCTACGTTTGCTAGGTTATAAAATACTGATTTATTTTGGCGATTTACTTTGCAGCAAATTGAGGCTATATGAAAGCTAAAAACAGCTTCCCTTAAGCTAATTATGATGATGGTGGCTATAATGACTCAGATAATTGTATTTGTTTGACATGTACACTGTAAGTCAGAAATAAACCCCTCTTCTGCTACACATCCTCTCTATGGAGAGTAAATGTAATTTAAACCTTGTTAAGAGCTGCCACTTCTCTGCTTATGAAAGTTGTAAGGTGATATGTATGTGAGTCAATGTCTTGGAAATCAAAGAATCACTAGATTGCAGGGGTTGGAAGGGACCTCAAGAGGTCATCAAGTCCAAACCTCCTGCTAAAGCAGATGCCCTAGAACAGGATGCACAAGTAGGCATCCATTGAATAACTCCATAGAAGGAGACTTTACAACCTCTCTGTGCTGCCTGTTCCACTGCTCCATTGCCCTTATTGTAAAGAAGTTCTTCCACATGTTTATATGGAACTTTCTGTGTTCATATTTTAGGCCATTATGAGTGTTTTGGGCAATACTAACTTGCTTATAAGGGATTTAAACCAGTAAATGGGAACACCATCACATCCCTGTGTTTTTCCACAGGGGAAAATTAAAAATAAAATTAGTAGTGTTTGTCATAATGAAACACTGACTGAATTATCTTCTTTTTTCTGTACTTGTTGAAGCCATAGATGCTCCTAGCAAAACCTGATTCTGAAGAGACAAGCATCTGGGCAGAAAATCTGGAAGTCTGACTCCAGTCTTGCAGTGTGGCATGGAATATGGACTGCAGCAGTCAGAGACCTGACCTATTCCTCAGTTCAGGCTAAGTTCATGTCTTGCAGCTTCAAGGCTGTTCTCATGGCTTCCCCAGAGTGAGAATTTGACTTTTGGTATGCCTTTCTGGAGATGAAAATACACTGCTGCTTATTTTTATCTCAGGATCAAATGACAAGTGGTCACATCTGGAGCAGGATCAGAAGATCGGAATAGAAGCCCAAGTTCTGTCACAGATGCACAACAGATTTTGGCATGATAGCTCCTGATGTAGATATATTCTGGCTAACTTTCAAGCTAACCAGGTGGGATACCTATAGCTGGAAGTCCTTGGGTAGGATTCCCAGTCCCCAGCCTTCTGTACTTTTAAATCTGTGCTGCTCATGGTATCCAGCCTCGACAGCTCCAAAACTAGGCAAAATGAGCCAGAATCATGGCATCTGCAATTTCATATTCCTGCACTCTGGACAGACCATGGGGGTGAGCTCTGGGAGCCAGAGGCCTCAAAGTGCCAAAGAGCAACTATGGCTCTTGGTGTCTCCGATGAAACTGAGGACATGAGATCCCCGACTTTAATCTCAGTACAGACCCTTCCACCTTAAGCCCTTTCCTAGTGAAATCAATATTCTGGTCAGCTCTACCGCTAAGAAAAACAGCTGTAGCATGCAGGGGAACATATTTTGTTTTCCCAGGTCCCTGCGCTGATGTTTCTCAAATGAAATTTTCTCTGACGTTCAGGCATAAAATCTTGAAATTAAAATGAAATGTAATTGCTAATGAATGGAAAGTATTACTTTCTAGCCAGCTCTATTTGTACATACAAAATATCCTAGACACCTCAAAGTTTCTTTCATGACATCTCAGATTATTTTCCTTTATTGTTTTACCAAGATCTCCAAAGCCAGCTGCTTAGGGCTTTTCACTGCCCAAATTCCCACTCGTTATTCCATTTGACACTCAGATCCCTTGAGCAGCACTGAAAAATTACTAAGCCTTAATAACTGCAAGAATTCCAAACAATAACTACAACGAAGGAACCGGTCCTGGCACTAAAAATCCATGAATATGTAAGACAAATTGTATCTGGAGAGATAACGGGCTACCAGAATCGTCTTTCAAAAGATATACAATGTAAGCTGCATACTCCTCAATAGCTCAAGGGGCTTATAGTCAATAAATTTAACAGGCTGCAACCTAAAAAGTCAAAGCTAAAGTACAGTATTGCAAATATAAGCTAGACTGGACTCTTCTTTTCTACCTTAGGACAAAGTTAATAGAGGGAAAATGACAAAATACATAAAAAGGAATACATGGGATTTGACAGAGTATGTTTTTTTTCCTTTTAACTTCAAGGCAAACTATCAGACTATTTTGGTTTACAAATAAATCAAACAAAGAACTTTTATCAGTTTGCATAAAAGTCCCATTTTCAGCACTAGAAAGATTAAGCTTCAGAGTCTTTATCTGTGTGTGTACGTGAGGGATTACAAAGGAAGTAGTGTAAATAATGACCTTGCTGAAAACAGATTAGCTTCAATGATTATATAGTAAAATAGTAACATTTTCTTCACTTACGGATTAAAATATCAATTGACAGTTTCCATAAACAAGTAAAGCTCATGGTTATTCAGTGTAATAGGATAATGACAGTAGCAGTATCTGACAGCCCCATTTCTGCCTCTTGACATTATTTATGGTATTCTGATGCTCAGTCTAGTGAGCTGGATCCTCAGCTTTGCCAGATGTGTTTGATGTGGTTTAGTGTTTGTGTGACAAAAACATTTCCTTTAGGAATTTCCTTTATTTTACAGTTATGTGGTCACATTAAATACAAATGTATTGGACCCATCATGTTCTTATGGTTATATTCTTTTAAAGTCAACTTTTCAACACCTACCCCTACTACTCTCAGGTGACTAAGAGCACATACAGGCTGATTTCTCACTAGCTTACCCCTCGTACTGACATTTACACTTAGTTTAAAATGTCGGTCAAAACTGAAACAGCTGGACTATTCCCACCAAAACTCTGCTTTTCTTTTTTTTCTTTCCTCTCTTCCTTTGCTGTTTCTAAAAAACTCTTGTGAGGATGGAAACAGCATATATGGGATGGATATGGTGTTGGATATGGCAGGCCAGGTCTCTGCTCTGACTCGAAAGGGACTCTTAGAAAAATCCAGCTTTGAGAGAGGCAGAGCAGAAGGAGACTCTTGTAGTCCAAATTAGTACCTTAATACAGAAGGCAACAGGCTTCCTGTTCCTTCTCTTTGTGAGCAAGTCAGTCTTTATGAGCAGACTCTAGTTTCCTTGCCATTCCCAAACAAGATGGAAACAAATCAACCAAGAAATTGTCAGTTATTTGTCACAGTGCCCATAAAATTGTCAGCTCTCAAAAAATTAACCCAGTGATATCGTTTCAAAGTCTGCATATGCATTGGTAGCTATATGTAATGCAGAACAGGGAAGGAAGCAGCTCAGTTTGCTTACTGGCACAGAGCAACCTCCGTTGTAAAGTAAGTGGATGAAAGAGTGGAGTCAGTTTGGTTCACAAGAGAAATGTAAGGAACAGCGCAGCATAAACTCATAACAGGAGTCTTGGCTTGCAGTACACCTGGGTTCTTCATACAAAGCAAAGTGCAGTCTTGTCTAGCATACGTCCTGGCAGAGAAACCAGGGCTTTAAAGCCGCCTATAAAAATTGTGTTACACCAGCAAAATTGGTTTATGTTTAATTGCTTTCAATGGAGAAAGACTTAAAAGCCTGAAATTCTGACTTCCTAAATTGTCAATCATCTCAAAGATGCAGTGAGTTACCATTTTTCTTGAACAATACCGTCTATTAAATTTATTAAGGTGTATGACATAGAGCCTGGGTTTCTGCTCTAACTTCATGCCAATGAAAAGGAAGATAAGCAGACAGGAAAGGGGGGGATTCTGCCATAGATTTGAGGTGCTGGATTTTTTTTATTTTTCTTTTTAATTCTATCACAAAACCTGTTTTAGACAAATCTACGAAAAATGTTCCCCAGAACTGCTCAATGCGTCTTCGAAAAGGCTGTAAATCCTAACCATGGGTATCTGTACTCATGGTATGCCATTTCTTAGCCTGTGTTTGTACAACAGTTTGTAAGTGCTGTGGAATGGGGCTGTAGGCAAACAGTATGTAAAGCAGTCACATCCAGAAATGGTAGCAGTCTGTCTTCAGAAGCACAGAGCACAGTTCAAGCTACAAAATCCATTCAGAATGTCGAAAAAATCAAGGAGATTAACTTATGTTGCACTCAGTGCTGCTCTAGTTGGTTTAAAACCTCAGCCATATTTACACTGAAGGGTCAAAATGGTAGAAACAAACAAAACAAATGAGCCTCAGCACCTACGGTACATGTAGGTAATTGAGGATTAAAAAAAAAAAAAAAAAGGCTTAAAAAACAGGCTGCCTACCCTTGATCAATGGAGGAAGTGTCTGGACATCACACAAGATATGACAGAGGAGCTCTCAATCTAGAAAGGCAATAGTAAGAAGCCATCCAGGGAAAGCAACAGACTAATCTCCAAGTCCAATGAAAGCAGAAATCTTTCAACAGACAAAATCAATCCCTTCCACGTTTTCTCTGTAGTTAAGCTGAGGAAACTATCTCACATAGAGAGTGAAAAACACACATCCAGGGTGATAAATCTGCATCTTCATATGTCTAGCAATTCACTTTTTTCTTATAATTACCTTTTCTCTCTGTTAGTTCCTCTTGTTTCTTTAGCAGTCAATCCATGGATATTTTCATGAAGATGATCTTGAGAATAGAGACTACACCGCCTTGTAAAGAGAAGAGAAAATAAAAGGTTTCTGAGGGTTATATTCACCATACCATGTCCAAGGGACTTCACATACCACCTAACCGTGCTGATTGTAGCAGGAAAAGGCAACAGACAGATGTAAATCCACAAACTACAACACTGTTGCGCTTTCAGACTGCATAAAAAAGAGAAAGTCTAAACGTTTTTGCTTTTCTTTCCTGCTGCTTAGAAGTCTTTGAGGAAAGACTGATGTTCCTTTTCCTTTACTTTTCCCAAAGTTTTATTTTCCAGGTTTTGGGCCTGCAAAGAGCTGTTTTTAAAAACTCTGGTGACAATTTTACATTCTGAACGGATGTAGAACATTTTCACTTGCTCCAAAATATATCTTAAAAATATCAAAATATATCTATATGGCTTATGTAACAAATATAGCTTATCATTAAAAAATATGGTGCTATTACATTTATAAAACCAAAACCCTAAATTCTTCAGTATAAGCTCCTTTACCTTTACCTATCAATTCTATTTCAATACAGAGAAATAATTTTAAATATGATCATCATAATTTCCTTATGACATACTTTTTAATGAAGGTATAAGAAAGAAGTCAGTAGTATTCTCAATGTTAACTAAACATAGTTTATGGCTACAGTTACCTAGACAGCATTTGAAGTAGATGGGATTCATCTCTGTTTCGTCTGATCTTTGCCTATCTCTAACCTAAAAAAAGGCAATTATTAAAGCTAATGATAAAGTTAATATTCAATTATTTAGTAAACTGCTCAGTCAATTGATACCATACAGGTAAGAAAGGTCAGAAAGAATTGAAACAGCATATTTAAGAAGAGGCACGAAGCACCAGCTCTATCTACAAACAATCAGTGAAGAGTAAGATTTTCAACAGCCCCACTGAAGTTGAAGGGAATCTCCCACTGACTCAAGCCAGTCACAGCCTAAGCAGTATGGAAAACTTTAACCAACCTAATTTCAAAATTCATGTGCTCGTTGTTCAAAATTATGTGACTGTAAATAATTTTTGTTACAGCAAATGCTTATCTAATTTTATATTGCATAACAAAAGGATACAATCTCACTCTGTAAGATGCTCTAAACAGTGAATTATTTGTGAAACAGTTCTATCATTACTTTAGTGGCCACTTGCTGTTCTTGAGTCCACATTTTTTTTGTGTCACTGGTTCTGTTAAATTGCAGTGTTTCTTTTTCCTAATTGTTTTTTATTTTTCTGAACAAACAAGTAAATATTAATGCTAAGTTAGTGGTTAAAGCTTGTCTTGCCTTTTCTTCCAAACA
Organism: Meleagris gallopavo; assembly: GCF_905368555.1. Classification (NCBI taxonomy): domain Eukaryota; kingdom Metazoa; phylum Chordata; class Aves; order Galliformes; family Phasianidae; genus Meleagris; species Meleagris gallopavo. The sequence continues at coordinate 17,574,738 of NC_139414.1, read as the reverse complement.
GTCAGGGTCTTTACAGTCTCTGTAAGCATAACTTTGGAGTATTCACTCAGGTGTGGTGGCCAGACCAGCAGTAACTAATCACTAACTAAAAATACAACAGTGCTGACTTACAGCTGTTGCTCCCAGGCTCACCATGGACACAACATCCTGCCCAGACCTTCGGTCCTGAGCAAGGAGCAGTGGTTGAACCAAAATATCACACGGCCACTCTTGCACGGAGTGCCTAGGACAAGCATCTCAATTTCCTTGAGCCCAGAGGTCTTCTGCACAATGACATGGTAACAGCTTTACGAGCAAGCACTATCTCACAAGTGACGGGATATAAACCTGTTTTCAGAGAGCTGCTTGCAGTGCCATAAGTCTGTGTCATCGGCCCTTCCATCAAACTCATGTACACTGAAAGGGCCATGAGATTCATTCAAATCTTGGAGGCTTCTCTTATCAAATAACAATAAATGAAGCTCTGCAGGTCAAATCTTGATTATAAATTGCATCCAAGTACCTTCTAAACTATAAAACTCTTGGGAAAGCTGAGAATCATCATTATCATTAGATGCCTCCCCTAAAAACACATAACACTGGTTCTAGGGAGAAAGTTACTGTTATGGAGATGTTACCATTACCAAGTATTTTTTACATCATTTAAAGCGTGCATTTAGCTTAATTGTTGTAAAACTAGACAGTATTCTGTTGATTTCATAATTACCAGGAAAACTACAAAATAAAATACATGTTTTGGGGGAGACTGAGAATTTGATGTAGTTTATAATCAACAACATTGTTCACAATGACAGATCTGAGTATACAGAAATTATTTCACGTCACAGCACTGGTGCTAACACTTGCTTTTCCACTTGCTTTTCATTACCATTGCAAAGTAGTTTTCATAGACAGTGCTTATTTTAGTAATGGCAGAAACTAATGAATTTTTCAGACTTGTGTCTGGGTTTTATTATACTCCTATACAATCTTTTATTATACTCCTACAAAATCTGGTTTTTATGTATTGTACTATCAAAGAGTGGGCTGAGGATGCCCTTACTTCCCTTTGAATCTTTTTTACAACTTTATAATTCAGAAATTTAAACTTCTCTTTACCCGTTATGAACTGCTAACCTCTGCATCTGGCCTTGGTTCTCCTGTTTGAGTCACCGTGAAACGATCTGCATGATGGTCACATCCAGAGCCTCTCTTGTTTGGGCCCTGCTCTATTAAACAATGTGAAAACAAGGCCGTAAATAATTCCCCCTGTCCCAAAGCCTGTAGTCTGCTATGTTTACAGTACAGATTTCAGTGAAGTAAAAGGACAGTTGAGCTAATTCATCTCAAGCTAACATTCGTATGTCTGCTCCGTACCGGAGTGTAAGCACGACCTAAGTAGGTAAGACAAGAGAGAACAGAACGGGTACTAAATAAGTGATAGGAAAAAGGAAATTCATAATTCCTCCCTCCACACAGCTGACATGAACGTGGTATTCACAGCAAGAGATCCAGCAGAGAAGACAAGGCATTGAGTGCGAGAAGATGTCAGTCTGAAAACATCATTCTACCCTTCCTGAGAAATCCTTCTTCAAAGAGACAGGACCACCACAGAGCGATTCCCAGCCCTGCTGGATGTGGAAGCTGCTGGAGGATGTTGCCATAAGGCAGAACATGTGGCTGCCCTGGTGCTCAGGGAAGACAGCAGCACTGACTGGCTTTGTGCTGTTTGCTAGCAAATAGAGAGGTAAGACATATGAAAGGGAAGTTTGTCTAGCTGATGCAACAATGTACTAGCAGCCAGCAAAAACTGAACACTGCTCTGTTTCTTCTGCAGCTTTTACTTGGTCAGTTCGTATGCTTCATAAATCGCTTTTCTTATTCAAAAAAGAAAAAAAAAAAAAAAAGGTGAAAGAGGACAAAAATATTTCTCACCTCTCTCTTATGTGGATAATGAGTACTGAGCTGTAAGACCCTGGCATGGAAGTGGTCTGACATAAAAGTGTGGAGAGAGCAGCATTATGGAGAATACGCAGTGCATGCCCTAAGTTTACTGTTTCTTCCTTGACCAGAAGGGGTTTGAGTGAACGGCACCTAATGCAGAACAGAGGAAGAAAAGTAAAGACGTTGTAATGATAGGTAGATACTGTGGGGACAAAGAGCTTAAAAAAACCATGTTTGAAATAGTATAAAATTGATACTTCCACACAAACAATTATTTCCCCTCATACCATCTATTGCTACAGATAAACACTCCTTGGCAACTACAACTCACATACCCACTCTCCTGGCCATGTCCCCCTGGGAATGCTGCAGTAACAACAGCAGAAAGATGATAACACTGGCATTTAAATTTGCAGTTACTTAAATTAGCTGAGCTGCTACTTGCAGTACAGCAGTAAATGCTTCAATGGTCTTATTTTGGGAAGGAATTTCTTGGGACCGTGACCGCTCAGTGCTGCTCTCAGGGCAGGGAGAAGCAGAAATAACCACGTGGTCACTGCTGATATTCTGCAGGATGCACACCCTGGTCCTTGGGACAAGCAAGTGCAAGGAGGAACCTGCCTTTTGTCATTACATTTCTATGACAGTCGCTACTGTGACTATGCAGCACCAGAACACACACATAAGCTGGGTTTAAGGCACCAGCTAGGGTGCAGCCATGATAAAACTCATTGGGGCTGCAACGTTCGCATGATAAGCTGGGTAAACCACGGGGAAAATCTTCACTGAGCTCCATGCTGGGGCAGAGTCACTGTCAGCAGCATGTGAGCAAGCTAGCATGAAGGCAGTGTAAGTATATTGTGGCAGTCAAAAGGGATCCTCAGATATCAAGCACTGTGGGACTGGCAATGACAAGGCTGCGTGGTCTCTTGTAAAACCGTACATCTAAACTGGTCGTACTGTGTATGACATGATAACAAGGAGCAGATGCAGTTTAAGCATTTATATTTTAACTTGAGGGTGGATAAACCTCTCAACTGAGAGCCACATACTGACAGTCATAAGAAATGGACTGCATATCTCAGTATACTGAAGGAAAAACTGTGGTTCCCTAGTGAAAGATAGTATGAAAGGCAGTAATGCACTGCGTGATTCCAGGTCTCCTTCAGAGTAGTGTCAGTGAGCAGCACTGTCCCCAGACCACTAACAGGTGGGAGAGCAGAGGGACCAGATACACGCCCCCAGTGCAAACACAAAAAGGAACCACCTGCTGCTGCTTCTGTTGGTAAGCTGGCAAATACCCAGTAAACACACTAACCTTGTCAGCTTTCCCCCAGGTTTTCTGGGGGAAAAAGTAACAAAAGAACAATAGTGGATAGGAAACATAGTGGATATGATGACTGCTTATGGCAGTTCTCTTCTACACGTGAACATTTTTGCTCCATCAATTCAGGTAAAATTGATGCATGCTTTATGACATGTTGAAGTATTGTGACAACTCAGACAATGTCGCAGACCACAGATAACTTCAGAGTCTGTAAAATGGTTTGCATATGCATAGCTTAAGACCATACTTCCAGCAGCTTAATAGAAAATTATAAAGCGATTTTTAATAGCATAACCTATAATTTATATTTCATTAACTACTCAAGTTGAATTTTGATACTGTAAAAGTACATTTTTTTCAGCTTTTACTTTCAGCAATCATCAAATTTTTCTGACAAGTGGCACATCTAATTCAATGGTATTGCTCCCCTGTTTTTAAATAATATTCTGTTTTCCAGAATACCAGTATGACTGTATATAGACATTTTTAAAACAACCTAGTGACAGCAATTTCAATCAAAAATGAGAAAAAAATAGAAGCTTTTTTTTTTTTTTTAAACACTATGATTAACAGCAACTGCAGTAAGTCAGAAACAAGAAAGGCAAAGCCAGTATTGGGATACTTCGGCTTCATTCATACTGAAGTTTGTTACATTGCAGAAGAAATTACTTGGGCCCCATGTATAGAAGTTAATACTGCAGTAGATCACCATTGCCATCTCCTGGTAAATAAACCATATAACTGTATTCTGAGGCTTTTTCTAAACAGCCATATATTGTACAACTGTAGAGAGATTACACCATAAATAGGCAATAAAGGATTTAGGGTATTTATTGTGAGACTTTCATTGCATTTTTATTCTTTGCTCACATAAGACCTTTATAAAGAACTGCATTACAGCTGATAAATAGTGGCATTTGTTCCAATGCACTCTTTATGCTGGAAAGAAATACCGCTAGTTATGACTCTGTAAATTAAGGTGAGACGATGGGTATTGTTGAGATTGAAACAAATATCAGAGCTGTTTAAGAAAAACGCACATAACCAGGATAGATACACTCTCAGAGAGAAGGCATTAGTTTCCAGTGTATTTTGATGAGAAACAAATATGGGACTGTGATATGGTAGTCACAGCCAAGACAGTGTCAAACAATGCCAAGTCACATAGTGAAGTGACAGTAGGGATAATGATAATCTGTCATTTCACGTTATGGTATTTTTAATCCTTTTGTTTTCTCGCTGTTTTCATTGTCCTACCCATTGTTATTCTCTATTCTCCTCCTTCCCTCTCATCTATGCTCCCTTTTGTCTTTCTGCTGCTAAGTGAAACTATGTGTGCGTGTATTTTTTATATCTATATATACATGTATTAATGTATGTATATAAATAATATCTCCTTTCCTGCTGGGAGAGGTCAGGAGTAAGCTGACCCCAAAGTCAGTCTGAGAACCCCCCAGAAGTGCTGCTCTGCCACCCCAGCAGCAATAGGTCCTCCCCTTGCTGTGCAATCACTCACAGGCACAGGAGGAAGGTCAAGGAGATGTGTCTACAACTCATTACTCCTCGGAGCAGAGGGCAGTTTTCAATGTGATGTTGAGCCTTGGTAAATCATTCTTTCAATCAGATCAGTAAACAGAGAGAAATGATAGCTAACCAGCAATAAATTTCAGACAAATTCAGCAAGAAGTGACAGATCAGTCAAATGTCTATGCTTTATACTGTGGTGCTTCTCTGTGCAACAAGGTGACATCTTTACTTGCAGACGCATACTTACTGTCAGCATTGCCAATTAATATGACACTGGACAAGCCCTTTAACAAGTGTTTGCTTTTTCCAATAGAACAGCACTGAACTTTTTGAAGCCAAGGATGCATCGTGAATCATAAAGGTTGGAAAAGACCTCTAAGATCACGAAGTCCAACCATCAACCCATCCCCACCACAGCCACTGACCATGGCCCTCAGTGCCACATCTCCGTGGTTCTTGACCACCCCCAGGGATGGTGACTCCACCACCTCCCTGGGCAGCCTGTGCCTCAGTAGTTTTTCTGAGAAGAAATGTTTCCTAATATGCAACCTGAAGGAAGAGTGTCTACTTCAGAGCAGCCTTTGCTGTGCTAACAATCCTGTTTTTTTTTTCTTCCACCCATCAGCTACACACCCAACACTGCAGTAGATGAGGTCAACTGCCAACCTGAACGCAAGGATGATAGATGTGGGAGAGGGCAGAGGTAATTTAGAGCTGCCACAGTGTCAGAAAGAGTGAAGATTAACTGAAGCTCATAAACAGCTGTGACAAGTGGCAGGGTGTAGACACCTGGAGGAAAAAGAATAGCTTGGAATGGGAGCGAGAAAAGGGTCTTGACAGAATAAAGAGAGTGCTCTATTTTCTCATCAGCTTTGTACCCTTGTAAGAGGACTTAGTCTTGGACTCACAAAGGCATTACAATGTGGAGTCCCTAGCAGATTACACTTAATGATCTTAATAGCTATTAAGGCCAAAAGAAACTAGAAAATACAAGCTGAATTATTAGACTGTCCCAGGGGATGTGGAATCAACACGCAGTGCTAATGGCATCCACAGTCATTCCTATTAGATTGTGCCTAGAAACTTCTCCCTGAAGCACCACTTTAATTATGTATTTATTAATTTATTTTTATTTGCTTTAGCTATTCCCCACTCTTTATAAATACACGTGCTTCCTACTGACAATAATAAAATCATCTCAGTGAGTAAATGGGTACAAAACCTGAGCTCTAATAATGAATGGGTAGAATTGGTAGCAGCCTTTGAAAATGGCAGAGAAAAATACAAATGCCCATACTGTGGAGAAGGAGAAGATGAATACAAACTAGAAACTGAGGTACATTATACTTCATACAACTGCAAATGAAAAAAACAAATATTTGCTCATTCTAAGGGGCTGAGAAGAGTACGCATGTCTTAAGGAAACCTGGGATTAAAACACACTAGCAGTAAGTGGAAAATGCGATTCCCACCCCCTTCACCTGTGATGGTGATACCCCCAACCCCATTTAATTAGTTATGTCCACGGAGCCATTCACTCATCCATCATCGTCAAAGAAAAATCATTTTACAATATCCAACTAGGCAAGAGTAGGCAATCTTGACACTGCTATCATGGGCTGGCAAACTTCGGACTCAAAAAATGAAAGTTCAGTGATCCTGCACATCAAATGCATGTAGTATAAGAGTAGTGAGTGCTGCAGTTAATTGCTGCTGGTGCTGGTTCATGAACTTTTTGATCTCTGCTTACTTGACAGCACATACATTGATGAATAATGCTTGCCTGTTATCAGTGCGTGTTGTAATCAGTAAAAGGGGATCAACTGAAGGCAGATTCAAGTATCGTTTTCACTGCTTCCAGTACTAAATTTCCTGTCAAGAAGGAAATAAACTTTGACTACTCTCTTATATTTACATTGGCTATTTCCTTTCAGGAAACAGTTTGACTTGACATGCTAGAGTCATTAACAGCAGCTTGACTGGCATCAGTTTCTACAAATCACACAGCTATAAAACGTAAAGCAAGGGGATTCCGAGAGTCACTACGTTTGCAGCGGTGTGAGAAGAAACGTGGATATCCTCAGCTCTGTAGGGATTATACATGCTGATATATTACAGATATGTATATATACGAGAGAGAGTGCACACTTCAGTCTACACTAATAATCACATTCCATTTCCAAGGCTATCCATGCATCAAGAAAGGAGAGAAACTTTCTGATCTTTTTTTAATGGTTTTAAGCTCTAAAAATCAGAAGGTGGAAAATATCCGTAAGCAAGTTCTTTGCACAATTCAAGTGAGAGCTGCAAGACTGACCTCCCCCTTTCCCTTGAGACTGCATTTTCAGTAATTGTGTTTAAAATATATTTCTGAAAGAAAAAGAGGGGGCAGTGAGGGAGGCAATGAAGATAAAATAATATTTCAAAGACTTACTGAAACACACAGATCAGTGCTGACTGTTCATCTTATCTTTCTATTTCACATTTTTGAGGATTGGGAGTTTACTATTATGCACTGCATATTTTCTTTAATGTGCATGGATGGGAAGACAAAGATTCAAGCCTTTACTTTCCAAAAGGAGGACATTTTAACACAGTCTTTGGGACAGATAAGTCAAAGGTACATTTGAGAAATGCAGAAAAACAGAATTGACTGTACTATCTAACAAGACCTATATAGCAGGATTATACTCCATGGCTTACAAGAGTATCGATCTGTGTGTACTCCTCAGTGGTGTTACATTCATTTTAACATTGATCTCCATTTCATTATACCACTGCATCATGCACTCTCAGTGTCATCTGAGTGCCACTCTAAAACTGAGTGTCTTCTGTTGCTGTCAAGTTCTACGAATACATTGTACAGCTTGCAATTCGAAATATCAATTCCAAAGCCTATTTGTTCACACACATACTCCACTTTTAAAGTAATACCAAGGATCTACCACGTCTTAACCTCCAAAGAAAGTTAAATATATAGTGAAGAAGACATCTGTAAATGATTTTTCTTAGAGGATTATTTTTTTTTTTTTTTTACTCAGTGCATTGTTTGTGTTGCCTTTCAGAGAAGCTTGAAAATACCATTTCTTTCCCTAACGGCTTCTTTCCATTCCATTTGGAAAACATTGATTTTGCTTTCCCTTGTGATTCTTATGCAGCACAAGTAAACATGGCTCTGTTTAATATATGTCCAAGTCTGTGCAATGCCATCAAATTCACTGTAGCTCTGGGAGGTAAACCAGTCCCTTTGTTGGGTCCTAGTATTGCTACCACACAATGCAAAATATCACTGTTCCCGCATGTCCAGAGAGGCTACTGGTTTTGTGGATTTGCTCGTGCATGCTTTATTCTTCAAAGCACATGGCTGGCACCAGGGCCTCATAAATCCTGATGTCAGCTTTAATAACATGCTGTTGCTCAGTTGGAGTACTGTTACAGAGATACAAGGATACATGGTCCAAAAGCTAATTGCACAAACTGTAGTGCATATATACAAGAAAAAAATAGCCATTATACACAATATATTAACAAATCAATACAAACACAATCCTGGGCTTATCACCAAAACCTCTGCTCCATGTTATGCTTACCATTCTGCCACTCTAAGCTCTGCTGTCCTCAGGCTTACAAATATGAGGACAAAAGCCCATAAAAACCTACAGCAGCTCCCTGCAGGGATTGTCTCCTTCCCTGCTGAATGTGTTTTCAAGATCATGTGCAGACTTGTTAGTCCCATAATTCTGGGCAAAAGACAACTGATCTTGCAGCCAGATAATAATGCCTTCCTGGGGAGCAGGACATCTCCACACTCATACCTCAGCCATTCCAAAATAATCAGCCTTGACTTCATTGTGAGATGTAATTCTGTGTCCTACCCTTCGTACTGTTGAAAAAAGGATAATATTTACCCATCTATGTGAAGGAAAACGGCTAGTTTTACTCTCATATATGTGTCACAGGAGATGTGAACTTGAAAAAAATACCTATTATACTCTTCCTAGTTCTCAAATTTTTTCCTCTACAAATCACCTTATTCTGCCTTCATACAAGTCTCCCTCTTTCTTGTCAGTATTTCTACAGTCAACCTATGTTCTCCCAGTCATTCTTCTACTTTAAAAACAGCAATGCCACATTTTACTGCTACCAATCCAAGCCTCAGCACTTCAGCTACTGCATTGTGGACCCTGATCCAATGTATAAAGATGGGAATCTTTCCAAGGACATCCTTAGGCACTGGCATTAGATCAGACACTATATGCAGGGACGGATTTCTCCTATCCTTAGGTTAACTTCTAAAAGAAAAAGGCTCTATCCAGCGGGAGAGTTACTTACCAACCTAATATTTTATGCATTGAGCTCCAGAGTGTCACAAGATGATTTTAAGTATCACAGCAGACAGAGTCACTTCATATAATGAGTTAGTTCTTTTAAATTGTTACCTCACTTACCACTGAAGCAGCTAATCAGGAAAAGAACAAAAAAATACTGTTTATACACTGCTGTACCACAATGCACTGCTGTTCGCATCTCAAATTCCTTTTCTTTTCTTACAAAGATTAGACCTCAAGAAAAACGGAGCGCTTTTGTTTGCATTCACTGCCCTTTTTAATTGAACAGAATAGGAGCTGACAGAGTAACACTGCAGGAGACGTTTTTTCACTGAAACTGCGTATAAAAGATTCAGTAGCTGTGTAAATGTAAACATGGAATTTGTGGAAAGGTGTCCATCTTTTTAAAAAGGAACTGACGCGCAATACTGCCCTGCAGTTACAGATTAACCAAAAAGTTTCATTCCACCTGCAGCAATTACTGCTGCGGGCATTGGCTCACCATGGATACATCGTCCTAAGCAAAAACAAATGCTGGCCAATTCCAAAGCCACTACTTGTTAATACTTGTTCAGAGGACACATACAGTGCTTTCTTATTGATCTGAAATTACGTGCAAGGCTATCCACGTAAGGATGGGGGCTTGTGGTGGTTTGCATGTTCTGCATTAAGATACTGAATCTGCTAATGCCAACCCTACATCAAACAACTTGGTCATCTCTGCTGCATAGCAGACCATCCTTTTCTCTAGGATGTTCCTAAATGATGGTGGAACTGAAGAGGAGGAAGAGAAAAAAAGGAGATGTCATTTCACAAATGATTCAGTTACAGCATTCTTCTCTTCCCACTTATTTCTCTGAGTATCTGACAATCGAGAAAGGTGCAATTATCTAAAATGAAGAAACTGCAATATTAAAGGAAATAGACTTTTAGTGGAGAGATTGAACACGAAATTTCAAAGGATCATTCATCAATGTGTTGCTTACGTGTTACAGGTAATCTCTGAAAATCACTAGAGTTATACGACTGGGAAAAGACAGTGATTAATGAGATCCTGCCTCTGAAGGACACATTTTAGGTGAAAAGAAACAAAAGTAGAACAGACAAGTGGCAAGAGCAAATGAGACTTTCTCTTAATTGTGGTCATTGTGAACTCGATCACAGATGAGTTATAGAACCACACAGTGCTGAAAAAACATTCTGGGATTTCATGCTCTTTTAGCTCATGAATACAGCAAAGAAATGACCAGGCTACATGGTTGTCATAGCAATGTAAACAGTTATTTAAAATACAGGTCTAATGCTGGGGAAAATTGCATAGCCAAGGCTCTAAGCAATAGTATATTGCACAAATAGGTCCTCCCATTCCCACTTTTCAAAAATCTTAACTTCTGGTGAAGAAATATAACTGCTTTCTTTCCATCAGCATACAGCCTTTGTGTATGTCTCAACTTTTCAACACTTCTTTGAATTTGCAATCTGCCTTCATTTTACTTTTATTACCACTTGTCATCCAACTTAATCCATGGATATTTTATTTCCCCTGACTCCATTATTTCAGTTTCAGAACTCTGCAATTGAGAGAGCTGTCTGAAGGGCTCCAGCTGAGCACTGGAGAAGCAAACACACACACGTCCCACATTTATGGACTTCATTAAGAACTTAAATCTCATATTTAAGTACAGAAATGAAGTTAGGGTGCACATAATCACAAAGATGATCACTGCAAATGAATTAAATCAGTGAAAACAGCAACAAATCTTTACCAAAAAAGTTGGTAGGCTTCATTATGGTACACTCTTCCATTACATTCACAGCTCCCCAGAACCAGAATGACTTTCAAAAGGTAACCCATTAATAGTTGTCATAATAACAACTTTTGGACAACGATGACTGTACAGGATTGCATGGGTGGACATGGACATCTGCTGCACATTCGGAATCAATGGCTAGCATGATGAACTCTAAGCTCTGTGTTTGGATTGGATGTGTGGCACACTATTATAACAGATAGTCAAGTAGAATTAATTTACTAATTACCTACTCTTCCACTCTAGCATTCAGTCAAATTAGCTCATGACAGAAGGAAGATACACAGAGACAAAAGGAGAGAAAGGAGATGTGTAGGAGAACAAACTGTGGTGAAGCTTTCAGCATTTACAAAGCCCTCCCACAATGCACCACTAACACTTGTCACCAGAAGGAGAGGGAAAGCACTTTTTTTTTTTCCTGTGAAACCTGGGGTCTCTGGTATTCCTTTATTTGGGTGCAAACAAGAAGCAACTCAAGTCAGCTGATTGGAAATTCCTAGGTATAAGATCAAATAAAGAAAGGGAGCATTTCCTTCCATGATAATTGCATCCCATCCCTTGGATTGTTGCTTTCACTCTCCCCCTTGGAGTGATGCAGCACAAAAAATGGCTGTGTGCTGGGCCTGCCCCTCTGGGAGTCTGCACCCTGCACACCCACGCATAGGATGCTCAGAGCAGCAGGTGTTGAGAACAATTCTCACCTCCAGCACTGAAGGAAGCAGAGCTGGTTTGGAGAAAGAATTAAAACCAAAGCAAAGAATATCATTACAGCAGTGCTCACTTCTCCTGCTCTTTTTAATGCGGTGTTGGCATTTTCATTATAAACTCATATTTTCAGGTTTTATAACTCAATAATAAAAAGTTGCTGAGGGCTAAATATTGGCAAGCGGTTCTGCTTGCCAAAAAATGAAGCATTTCCACAGCATGGAGGGAGGGCAAGAATCTCCACCTCTACTTATTTCACTGGGAAAGCAACTCTAACATCCTCAGTTCTATACCAACAGGCGGCCTCTACCAGAGCCTTTGCATGATGTGCCAGAAGGCTCATAGCCACATGCAGTTGCAAGCACAGCTCGCAGCTCCTAAGTCCAGAAGCAATAAAATAATCAAGTTTCCCCCAAATGTCAGGTATGATATTTTCTTTTTGTCTTAGATTTTGAACCCAAAAAAGAAAAAAAGTTATGTCCCACTGATGCTACTCACCATAGCCCTCCAGGTGTTAAATGGCACTTGTAAGAAGCAGAGCCAGTTCTCTGCAGGATGGATGGATCACAGTGCAGGTCTGGGAGCTGCGTGCTGCCTGTAACAGAAAGAAGAAAAGCAAGGAGTATTGCTAAAGTGACATACACTCTTGTGTGAATAGGGAAGGTTTCATTAAAAAAGTTAGAGACAAATAGAACAGCCTCCACTTTTTTCACATTTTCAGATGGAAAGTGTAACTATACATATCCATATATTTTTTAAGAATCCAACTCTGTGACCTTACTATGACCTTATCACTCGACTGTGATAAAAAATGAAATACAGTGAAATAACATCTAGCAGAAATAGCACAAAGACAGAACTAGAGACTGCTGTCACCTCACACCCATTCCCTCTCTTTTCTTACAGCTCAGTGCTCACATCTGCATGAATGGCTCTCAAAGTTAGCAGCTTTATATCAGAACTGTGCTATTTTAGACATGCTATTTATAAGCTGCTTTTTAATGTAAAATTAGAATTTCACAAAAAAAAAAACAAAAAAAAACCAAAAAAAAACAAACCACTAAAAACAACAACAGATCAAGATTTGACTAAGAAGCATATCATGCCAGGAAAAAAAATAAGAAAACAAATGCAGGCTCTACTTCATCCAAGGCTCTGTCTTGTTAAAGATCTAAGTGGTGTATACACGTCTTTGTGGTGTGATGCAGTGGTTACCATGGAAATTCTTATTTTTTTTAAAGTTTAGTGAAGACAATGCAGACACACATAAATAGCCTGAGTCCCTGGCAGACTAAATTGTGCAGTGGCAGACTAGAACACACTTACAGGGCTTTTTTTTTTTTTTTTTTTTTCTTTTCTTGAAAGCAGATATTAGACTCTAATAAGTCTTCATGAAGAAAATTTCTTAAGATAGTGATTGTAGTTTTTAACTGCACGTACTCCTGGCTGATATTAAATTACATAACCTTTAATGTGTCATAATCTATGGTTCCTGAAAGAGTGATCCAAGCTGGGGTAGATGAGAGTTTCCTGAAGCATTTCTTGTGCTAAAAGTTGAGATTTTTTTTTTAAGTTTTGCAGGAATATCACTGGAGATGTTTACATCACGAAGATTCCTAACAGCTTAGATAACACAATCAGAAATTCAGCTTGGAAAAAGCATCAGCCATAACCCTGCCTGGTGCATCTCGTACATATATGTGCTAGCCTGGAAACCAGAAAATTCACTTATGCCTTGATTAGGGGGGAAAAAGAAATCTCTCTATATATATTCTTAAATTTGAATATATATATATTTTTGTGTGAGAAGTGCTTGACAATATACAACTGCCTGCACTGGGTCTGACCAAAGCTCCAGGTAACGCAGTATCTTGTCTCCAGCAGTGGACAAAACAAGACAGCCATGAAAGAGTCTCAGCACAGGGCAGACAGGGATGAAATACTCCAGCCAGGCACTCCCCAGCCTCCAGCCATTCACACTTCACAGACATCCTGGGCAGGCAGTTTCTACTCTGCTCAGCAGCCTCACTGGATTTATTTCCATAAGCTTGTCCTTGAAGCCCAATAACCTTTCAGCTTTCTCAGCATCCCAGGGCAAGAAGTCACAGGACTGAGCCTCTGCAGTAGTCGTTACAATATCGTAATAAATGTAATGCTGCTTTGATGAAAGGCTAAATGACTGACTCAGCTAATGATTGAACAGAAATAACATGCTATGTACAGTCAAAGGTGGGTTTAAAATGCTTGAACAAAATGAATGGAGGAAGTCAGTGAAAGGGCATATTTAGCTCAGTGGCTTTTAGAGTCTCCTTTCTAGGATAATAGATCATACCTTATGAGCAAGTTCTTGGAGAAACCAGCAACATAGCTCTCAATAAAGCTAATAAACTGAAGCTACTTTCCCTAGCCCCTCTTGCTTTGTCATGGACAGAGATTACTACTTGGAATTTTGCAGTGAAAGAATATCATCTCACGTCTTGATTTGTCTTATACTGGGCAAACAGGATCTCTCCACAATGATGTTAAGCTCATAAGGATGAATATGGCACCCCTGGGCCCCCACCTATCTTTTAACCCAGTGCAGATAGGTGTTGCTCTGTTGATGAACAAAAAGACTGTCCCCACTTGAAGATCTGACCACTTCCAATTCACAAAGGTTTGAAAATGAATTTGAAAGTAACACAACTTTCAACGTTATATAACTGAATTTCTATGCAAGCCATGTGAAATACAGGAAGACAGCCTTTTTTCTGTCCTCACAAAGCCTGTCGCCCTGACTGCTGTGTGAGAGATTTTTAAAGAAACAGACCAGCAAAGAATATCTCACTGTTCTGTATTTTATGGGGAGAATAACACATTCCTTCTAACTGTCCTTATTAATTTATAAACAGCCATGATCCTAGGTTGTTCTGGTCATTCCAATTTATGATCAGAATAAAATTACTCTCAATTGAGAGAAAAAATACCTCTGCTCCAAAGCTTCATAATAAGTGATAAGTGTTCACTGGACCGTAATTATGTCTTTCAATTTTTCCTATGCTGTTCCAGTGTTTTATTATTATTATTTTTTTAATATCAGTTTTTTAATTAAGCTTTAATCTTCACAGCACTAAACTAAATTAAAAGTATCTTTATAGTGTTGCTTTGGTAACTAGTAGAAGGAGGAAAATTACCTTATCTGTTTTTTCACCATGTTGCAACTGTAAACATCTCAGCTGTGGTCTTTAATCTGCTCACTTTCACTCAAAAATAAAAATTAAAAAAGCAGTCACACTGAAACCAGTTATCACTGCTGGAGCCATAAAGGGCCCACAGTCCTCCAGAGGGATCTCACTGTGCAGCCAGGAACACTTTGCTCAAAGAGATTTAAATACAAACTAATTAAGCAGGACACAAATAAGGCAGACCTGAGTGAAACAGCAGTATCCATCAAAGGAAGTCCCCACCTTTTTACCCTCTGGTTCTTTCAGCAAAGAAGTTGTAATATGGCAAGTTTATATATAATCTCCACATGAGGTTCCTGCACGTACACACACATCTTTAAAATCTATCTGCTATTCTTCTGCAAAGTCATTGCCCCATTTTCTATCTGGACAAAATATCACACAACAAATGGAACTGACTCAATTCATTGCCAAATATGACCTCATGTTATAACAGAAATTGGCTTGAGACATGCAATAATTGAAAAGCCCATGCAGCTCAAGCAATGAGTTGTGGAATGGGTAAGAGGAAGCAAGTTATTAGACCTTTCTTTTTGTATGATCAGAACTGATCGCTGATGAGAACTGTGGTAAGCACTCCTCACTTTCAGACAGAAAAAAGAAATGTTTCAGAAGATCACCTTACAAAAATGTTACAAGCCCACAAGGTACTGGCGACAGCAGCCCAAGCTTCTGCTGCCTCTTTGGGAGCAGCCCTCTGGACCGAGCAGCAAATAGCCACGTCATCACACTGATGTGTGTATCAGCATCATCTGAAGGCACAGCAGGACGTCGCGCATCTGTACAGATAAGCTTATCCAGCCACAGGACATAAAACAGCACACATCCCATTGCCCTGGCTCAGCTGCTGATGCAAATCCTTCCCAGCCAAAATCCTTTCCTCCAGTTCTCATTTGCAAGGAACAAACATCCAGAGCCTGACGGTTTTGGAGAGAGGACAGACTGCAGGCAAAGCACTATGAAAAAATCCTTGCATGTACACAGCTGGCTTTTTTAATGCTTAAAAAAAAAAAATAGAAAAAGATTCAGGTAACAAAAGGACTTTAAAATGTGCAGAAGTCCACAACAAAGCCATTCTACAGTTCCAATTGCAACTTATTTTGAATTTTCTACTTATTTCTCACTAAATCAACATGAAACATCAAAGCCCATAAACCTAAGGCATATAATAAAATGTTGTCTAACAGTGACAAAGTCAGCATTCAGCAAAGGTACATCTCCCACTTAGAGATCCTAAATCTGAGGCTGAGCTGAGAATGACGGAACAGGCAGCACTGATATCAAGTTGGTAGTTGGTAAAATTTCTGTTTTCCAATTCTGATAGACAACAAAATGGTTGTGAGTTACAATTCAAATTACAAAAGATGTCAGAAAAGAGAATATACAGATTAAAGACCTAAGAACTGTCAGCCATCGAGCATGAGAGAAGAAAAAAAAGACAGTTTGTATCATTTTTGTATATTTTATTTTCTTATGATGTGGTGGAAAAACCTTTTTGCTCAAGTCCCACGCATTAAATACCTATCTTAATCTTTCCCAAGCAAACCATGGAAAAACAGATTCTTAAACTAAGATTAAATGTTGGCCTCATAGCATAGTAATTAAGTATGAACTAATTAAGAAAAAAGAAGTCAGTCCATGCAGTATTTACAAAGAGGACTTTTCCCCAATGTACATTACCCCACACATCCTACTTAGAGCCATGTAAGCAGATGAGCTTATCGATCTCACTGAGAACAAATGGAATCTCTTTCCCACGTAATGGCTTTTTCCCCCAAAGGAACATTTGAATGTAAGGTATATTTAAGCAGCACTTGAGCAAAATAAAATTACTCTGTTCAGCACACAAATTATTTCAACAGCATACCTGCGTCTGTAATCAAGCCGTAGGCTGTTTGCTGATTGCTAATTGTTGCCATCATTTTCTTTCACATAGGAAGAAACAACAGTCCTATAAGCAAGTGCCAACAATGGTCTCAATGGGTTGGGGTAAAGTGGCCATCAGAAATCAGTCAGGGCAATGGTTGGGTGCCACCGAGGGTGTACTTAGCAAACGTAATTATTTAGGACCTCAGTGTGCTTCCATATGTCCTGGTTATTGCTGCCACTGCACGAACAGCAAACGTAACTCTCGCTGAGCAGGGACCCGGGCTGCAGACTGAGGGCAATATATTAACCTGCAACTAAAGTGCTTTCCATCAAGAGCATCCCACAGGATTTGATATGATCCATGAATTATAAGAGCAACAGTGGCAGCAGCTGGATTCCAGCTGTTCACCCACTCTGACAGATGTTCAGGGCCCAAGTTTGCAGCACACTGTATTTAAGTGAGATCCTTTTCCCATCCTACAGAACAGTGATTTCAGAGAGGACAGCCTCATCTGAGAGCAGCTGAAAAGGCAGAAGTACAGCAACTCAGTGGTTAAAGCAGCTCCCCAAATATTTCTTCTATTGCATACTATCAGCAATTAGATATCCCTATGAAAGGCAGAAAACTAAGACTGGCATAGGCCTTATGGAGAAGCATCTCTCTTCTGCTATATATGCTAGTATCCTGCAAAACATGCTTACAATTAAAAAAAAAAAAATCAGATTTCATATTAATAACTGACAACGAGACTGCACAGGGGAAGGTTTTCTTTTTAATAAATGTCCTTTTTAATAAATAACCTCTGTAATATTATCCTGAAAAACTATCCAAGAGTGTATATTTAATACAGTGAGCACTATTGCTTTCTCCCTATTTTCAATCTTTCCCATATATCTAATCACCTCCTTTTCAGCAATTGAAGAAAATTACCTTGTCAATAACATTGCTTTTCCTTTGCTGAAATAATAGAAATTCAGGAGCATCCCATTCCTAAGGGGTACTGGATTACCTCTGTCTAACAAGAATTCCTGGACCACAACCATCAAAAGCTATTCTGTAGATGTTCCATGGTGATGCAGACAACTTTGGCTATTTGAAATCCCTTGTTCTTTTGCTGCAGATTCTCGTTCAGAACATTGTGCTTCCCTATCTTTGGTTCACATTTTCTTCTTCTATCCTTTTATTCATAATGCACTTAAGTTTATTTTTAGCCCCGATAAAGAAGTCTCTCAACACCATATTTTCATAATTTCTCTCTTCCCAGCTGCTGTATTGTAGGGGAGGTCCTATTAGAAACTCACGCATAGCAGCTTAGTCTCCCTGCAACCTCCAACAACTGTTCCACAAATGCGATACTTTGTCTAGTAAATTATAATGTGATTTTCCCGTTAAATATATTTATTCTGTGAGATAATTGTCAGAAATGTAAGATGGTCATCAAACTCTCCCTTGTAGTTAAGGAGTTTCCATACAGAATCACAGATTATTTTGTTGTTGCTGCAGTTATTGTTTTTGCAGTAAAGATGGGACCATCTGTTCTTTTGAAGCTGTGCCAAATCAGTTGAAAACAATTCATTCAGGTAGTCAGTGAACCACAAAAGCTGATGGTTTAAGGATTCAGGGAGGTTTCAACAGGGAACACCAAAGCACTTTGCCCAGTTTAGCTTAGATTTTATTTAAACAGTGGCCTCTATGGAGTTCAGAAGTGTAAAAGCTACACAAGAACACTCCTCTTATTCTATCTACCTCATTCCCTTTCAAACCCATTGCAACGAGAATTAACAGCTACATATCATGACTAGCTCACACTACTCAAAGGATAATTATAAAGCAGTGTCTTTAATATAGTCCTGCATGTCAGAAATACGCTGAATGTCCAAGTCACGGCTGCTTCATAGTTGCTTTACTTCACCATTTGTTCCTCTTTTGGCAAAGACTTGCCCTGATAGCCATATCTAGCATAAGTACTGATAGCAAATATCTCACTGCTAGGGACAGCTGGGCAGAGCAGTTGTATTGCATCAGAAGCGGAACAAGCAGAGAGCAGGAAGGAAGGACGTGTAGAGGTGGGACTAGAGCTCTTATGCATATCTAGAACTCCTTGGTCAGTTTAGACAAAATGACAGCATGCCTGGAAAGGCCTGAGAACACAAACCAGTGGATCATAAAAAATCCCACCTGAGACCTCCTCACCCATCATCATTTGTAACGGCCTTCTGAATAAAGAAGTAAGTTAATATCAGAAGGCATCTGAGAAAGAAGAATTTCTAGGGATTTCTCTGCTGTGGGTTATACGATGACAAAGAAAAGTCTACATGAACTTGTGGTTTAGTCAGATAATTCAATATTACCCCCAGCACTGTGTAAGAAACAATAATAGCTAAATACAGTTTATTTCCTTGCCTTTTAAACAGATCAGGATGGTACTTCTTAAATAACAAAAAATACATGGCAGCATTTTTTTCTGTAATAGATTGAAAATAGCTGAACACAAACTTGACTGATATTAAACAGTGCTTAAAGGTAACAATGAGAAAACCAAAGAAACAACATGGCTTTCAACAACTGCATTACACCTTCCCATGCTGTGACAACAGAACATTCATTACAATCCTGTTAAAGAGCTATTCCATCAATAGTGGTAGCATTACAAGGCAGTAGCTTAATTAAATGAAGTTTCTTTCATCATTTATTTATTAGATTTTCAGGCCACGCAAATGAAAAAAAAAAAAAAGATTTGCAGCTCTAATAAAGTACCACAATTTCCATATTTCTTTCATATATTAGTAGTCTGTTAGTTAATGTGCATTTGCATTTCCTATATTTTAGTCCTGATAGATTGGTACGTCACTGCAAAACACAAAAACAGAGAGCAAATCAAAATATTTACAACACACTATAATTTCCTGTACAGCTTAATGTCATAATTAAGTAACAGCTATGCTTATGAATTAATTTGGTACGTTTGTAGGTCATGTGGACTTGTGGTTTATTTAAACTACAATTTTCACAAGAGTTATTAGTCACTGTTACAATCCTACACTCTAAAAAAGATTTCAAATAACTTTTCTTGGATTTGAAAGTTGCTTTGTCTCAGATACAAATGCCTTTTCCTTCTGAATAAAGAACACCAGATTCTCACTTCAGGAATTGTGATTCAACATATCCTAAATAAAGCCTGTCGGTGGTCAAGAACATGCTGTCATCTCTACATTATCCTCTCTGCACTTTCAACTATTCTTTTTTAATTAAAAAAAAAAAATCTCGATCTCTCTATATACTTATACTTTGGTTATCTTTAGGCAGATTTGGATTTGCGTTGTATGAAATAATCCCACTGAATACAGATAAAGAGGACAAAGGGAGCAGAAAAGCAGAATTCAGTTCATCTCCCCTTCCTGCAGCACGATGTGGGGCCACATGCCATATGCTCTCTGCAGAACTTCAGCAATGCTTTCCTGGGGCTTTCCCCTTTCAGATTTGGGATATGAGTCTCCCTCACTGAGCTAGGCCTTATGCTGTATGCCAACCTCTTCCCCTTACTCTGCTGCTCATCCTTTTGTCCATTCACCCAAGACACTGATCACCCACCATGGATGCAAAGGGAAAAGCATGCATGTTGCTTCTCATATTGATCTTGAGACAAGATGCTTGCCCATTAATAGCAAGGATAACGCACACACACAATGCAGTATCTTGTAGTTTAAAAGAAAACAAAACTATTTGAGCTTGGCTAGGGCACAAGCTCAGCAAAATCTGAACAGAAGCCCGTACCAGTATAGAATTTGGCATTACTTTAGGGCAGGCAACTTAAAAATTCTTAAATACTCACTGTCAGCAAATTTCTGCTTGCAAGAAGTGGCTTCTCAAGGTTCTTGTGGCAGGATACTAACTACAGAAAATATATAATTTCCTGCTTGAGTGAAGAAAAGATGAGCAATGTATAGGCTGATGTATTAAGTTAGACTGCCTGTAAGTTAGTTGAGTTGGTCTCTGGCCTCAGGTTAGGAGAGAATAACAACGATCCCTGGATAACACTGGAGAGAAGACATACTTGAAGGTTTTACAGATCCAACCCCCACTGATTTTTATTCAGATAACTATTTCAATAGCAGACGGCTTATTTGTGATCCAGCCCAGGTCTTATGCACTGTAGCCACGACTGAAGGCTACAGTGCTTTAACTAAAACTGGAGTCATTAGCAGCATGTTAAAAGAAATGGATTCATTTCCAGCCCACATCAATTCCAGTTAAATAAGATTGTCAGCATAACAAATTCTTGGCTGCATGTAGCCCACAGTTGGCAACATCAAAGGGTTAATAGGCATTTAATTTCAGTTCAAATACATAGTCCAGTAAACGATTTAATCGGGCATCTCCCACTAGTAAAAAAAAAAATCTACAGCCACACATTCTAAGCAGTAGAACTGATGCTGCATTCCAGCATTCTGGAAGTGAGTATGGAATGCCAGTGCCTCTATGTATATGAATTTGACATCTCTATTCACAGTAACTCAATGCGAATGCACACACGTGCAAATCATGGGAGCTTTTAACTGAATAGATAATTATGCCATAGGGAAAAATTTAAATTCATCCTGTAATTTGTAACAGTTGCACTTACACAAAATTCAGACAGCTCTGGCATAGCAATGACACAAATCAGCATCGATAAAATCATTTAGTTTCAAGAGTGAAAGCAAATACTTAAGGCAGAAATCTAATCAGCCTTTCCCAGAGGACAAATTCCCTTCAAATGCCTTGAGATGTCTTAAAAAGGCATTGAAAATCCCTGCCCTTGGAGAAGAGGATAGCAGGAAAAGCTTCTCAGTAAACGAGAATGTCTGCTGAAGAAGGTAGGGCAGCCTCAGTCAGATGTTCTGCAACAATACAAGAAGCGCAACCATGGGACAGACCCCACATGGATTTAAGAGGTTGTTGCTCAGCCATCTGCTAAGCAAATGTTCCAAAAACACATTCATCCATCCCAGCGCAGAAGGGAGCAAGTTCGCAGAGAGCTTTTCCACATACGCGAGGAGCAAGCGGGCACGTACGATGGGAGTGCCTTGTGCTTTCCAGAGCACTGAGGTTGATTAAGCCTTGTTGGAAACAGAGCTAAAACAGGATAATAGAATCTCATGTGCTTTAGTTCCTTACTATTTTCTGTTTGCCAGAGGCTCAATCAGTGTAAATAGCAAGCTTTGTTTGTTGCTTTTTTATTTTACTTCTGGAAAAGAAAAAACACCGGTTGCAAAAACATACACTGCGTTTTAACCTTAATGATGTTGAGCCCAACACTTTAAAACGTTCATTTTGCTACCAGTTACCTGTTTTGACCCAACACCTACCTATCACAAGTGCAATTTAGAAAAATACATTATTTAATTAACGTCGTCCATTTGTATGCGCAGTAACTCCCATTTGTATGCATACAATTCACTCGGTCTGTGGTCTATAACTGGCAAATAACACCACTTAACAGCTGTTAAATAGGGTAATCACCTGTTGTTATCCGCAGGTAGCTTTAATTCAAATGTTAATTGCTCTCAGCGCTCTACTTACAAACCTGCCCCAATGTCAAATACTGTGTGTGCTGCACCAGATGGATGGAGGGCTCAAATGGGTTGCAGCGTCCCTCTGCACGAAAAAAGCAGAATTATAAAGCACTCTGCTACCCCAGAGTGCCACGAGGAAAAGATGGCACACGAACTGAACAGCGATGGTCTTTCGGATACCAAGAATTGTTGGGAAAAGGAATGAATGAAAGGACTGCAGACAGGACATTAAAAGATTGCCTGAGCTGGTGCTTCAGCTTGTTTGCTACAGGAATGGGTTAACGCTCACTGTCTGTAAAATCAAACTGAGAAAATTCAGAAGCAGCTGTTGCAGATGTACACCAAGGTCAGCCTAAGCAGGTAGGAAATGAAAAATAAACTGCCCAAACAGTACAGATATTTGCAAAAAATCCAACTGGAAATAACCAAGTCTGATACAGGTAAGCTCTCATTTTTGAGAGAATTCTTCACATGAACACGCTCAAACGTTGCTCTCTTTAGCATAGATACCTCAAAAGTGCACTGTACTAGTTACTCCTCACAGCAAGGAACTTCCAATTATTTTTTTCTAATTTATCTCCAGTTTACCCAAGCTCTCTGAAGGCACAGTTTCATGTTGTGCTTAATTTCATCAAACTGCATGTAGCTGCTAAAAGTGATGGTTTAATTCTGTTTCCTTTCCTCTCTTAACTCCATTGACATGTCCCTCACCCTTTCCCCATATTAGATTTAATCATTCATCATGGCTATAGAATGTGACTCACCGATCCGACGGGAAACTAATTTATTTGGAGGCAAGATATATGGGTGACAGTCCACTGTTAGACTGGATTAAGCCTGGCATGGAACAGTGCCCTGAATTGTCCTGTGTTTTTTGCTGCTATACAGAGAAGTTCCTGGTTGCACAGCTGTAGGCTTTATTTTAGATCCCACGACTGTAAAAGGGCCATTCATTCAGTAATTCTGTCAGATTTTCACACTGTACTAGAATGACTTTCCTGTGGTGCTCACTGAAGGCATGCTTTTTGTAGGGAATAAGGCAATCCATCAGTTGTTTAATAGCAGAATCTCTTTGCTCAGTTTCTACCCTTTGATCTGTTCAGTTTAAATAATTCCATTAGGTGCCAAAACTCCAGCCCCGACAGCCCATATCTCTGGAGGGTGTATGTCTTGCCACTGAAGTCAAGTGTCAACCTCTGGAAGAGATTACTAGCACAGGGCTATTTTTCCTGCCCCCAGTGTATTTCCTAATTAAATAAGAGATAAACATCAATACAGGTGAAATCTGGCTCTGAGAAAGGAATTAAAGCATATAAAAAAATCAGGTATTAGATTTGTAAGAGGCACAGATTTCGTTCTAAGCTCACTCCAAAGGGTAGAGCCCTCACCTTGGAGAAAAAGAGCTGTTCAGAATTCCCAAACATAAATCTCAAAAGAAATGTATGAGATAGTGCCCAATTCTCTGATATTGTGCTCATGCTAAAATGAGGGAGAGATGAAAACTGTGACCTATTAAACCCAGTTGACTTAATGCCTTGGTGTGTTTCTTTAGTGTTGTAATTGAGCTGAGCTTTCAGTAACACCACCTCTGAATTTTATCAAAATCAATTATTTCAAACATCAGGAGGAAAGAACTCTTTGATTAGTTACGACTCAATTTAACATATATTTCATTTTGAGGACTGTTTTTTGTTTTGCTTTCTATCTCTTGCTTGCAGGAAGGGGAAAAAAAGGACTGTTTCATCCTCACAGCAAATGCTAATGAATAGATTATTCTTCCTTCCAGATTTTTTCTAGAAATGAGTCATGACAATGCACAAGTGTAAACACAAACTTTTTCAAGAGAGGAAACAAAAGTATACACCCCACTGTCTGGGTAGTTTTCTTCTTCTTTTATTGCACATTCAAAATATTGGCGGGCACCACGTAATCCCAACCTACCTGACAACTGCATTATGTTTGATTCTCCTTGAGACCGAGAATAGAAAAATAAAGCAGAAAAACATAGCTGTAAAGTTTTGCATAAAAATAGTTATGTGTAAAAGCATATTTTAAATATAAGAATTAAAAAAAAATGTTTACTCAATCTTGCATGACAAAATACCCAGAAAGCTGAGTAGATAAATAAATACAGCACTTAGTCTGTAAGTTAAAACCAATCCACATTACCATTTAATTTGATCAAAACTTGAAAACATAATAGTCTACTTAGTTCTTTAATTTAATATTGACAGTATTACCAAAAAGAAACCAAAAATCTTAGAGATGTCTTTTTTGTTCCTTTTCATGAAAAGGAACATAACTTAATTTTTCTTTCCAAAGATCACATTAAAAGGTATCATTAAGTACATTCCATTCTGAAACCATGGAATAGAACAATTTAGTCTTCCATCACTAATACTAAAAGATTAAATATGGCTTAAAGTAAAAGATATGAAGAGATGGGAGAAGTGAAACCTCTGGGACTAAGCCACAGCTTTTAGTCAATTCCTGAAGTCACAACTCATTTTGTTATGATTTACACGAGGCTTCTTCTATCATTTGTGCTACTGTGCAAATTAAGAGCCTTACTCATATCCTTCCTTTTCTTCTACAGGTTAAGTTCAATGATTACTTTGGCTTTTACTGAACTCACTATATAGTTAGTATAATTCATTCAACACGTAAGCTCATTGGAAAACCCAATTGCTTTGAAAGTCTGCTGATGGTAATTTTAATTCCAGAAAGCATCAAGCTGTGTCATGCAGAATGTGACACAACTATTAAACAACGAAGATCATTTCTCTATATTATCAATCAGACACATATTTTGTTTCCCTAGAGTCACACAAGGAAGAATGCATCAACTTTCAGAAAGTCTGACAGAAAGACAAGAAAATGGAAGTTTCAAAGCAGGCTTCTCTCAGGATCCTCTATTTTTCATGCTACTAAAGATGGAATGATTAATTAATGCCCGCCAGGTTTGGGGTTGTTCTTGACAAGGAAACAATGGTGAAATGCAGAGTACAAAACCATCCTGAAACAGCAGACTGGACCTCCACCTTAGTCAAGATCTGGTACTCTGTGTAGAAATGAGGCGATGGGCACAGGCGTTAGGTCAAGTGGTTATTTTCCATTTATCTACACATTTGCAGAATGCTAATATGAAGTTGTAAGATGATTAAACACATAAATAGGAAGGCATAACCTGAGAACTCTGTACTGATGTTCCCTAAGAATATTGAGGGTGATGAAAGACATTTCAGGATGAAAGACCATTTTGCCTGCTTTTCAACATCTACAGCACACATAGTCCTTTAAGAACACCTCCTATTAGTTCAGGATTAGTAGCACAAGTCCATTCTACTACTTTTAATTTCAAACTTTAAATTTATACTGCAAAATGAAGTAGGGCTTTCTCTTTCTCTGTCATTTAGTTTGGGGAAAAAATTGACTGAGAAGTAGGAAGATCCTGACACAGAACTTCGTTACTTTCATTGCTATCACTGACCTCAAAAACTCTTCTGAAGTAAATGGCAAAGCACAGAACAAAAGAAAATTCCCTAGTTGCCATCAAACATAGCAGAGGCAACACAGTATGAACAAGGCAAGTCTCAAACACATAATCATGAAGTACCCATGCAATGGGATTACCAAGGCAACAGCCAATATTAAAACACTGGAGCAGTTGAGGATTTTTTTTTGGTACAGTAGATTCCCAATATGAAGAACCCAAGGTAAATGAACAAACAACAATGAAATGAGAGACTTACAACCATAAGAAAAATTGATTTGGAGAATAAAATTAAGGATGAATTATGTAGTTTAATACACAAGTATACTATTAGACGTCAGAAGATTTCAGGTTTCAGATTAAAAGGCATCCTGAATTGCAGTTTTATCTAGTTGCATTTAATAATCTATTCCTGTCAATGAATGTGGAGTAAACACAACTTTAAAGCCAATTCAGTTAACAGAGGTGAGTTAAGCCACTTCCACTAGTTTTTGTTCAAAAATTCTGACAGAAGATGGGAGCAGTAGTTGATAAAGAAGAGAGACATGACAGCAGTTTTGAAGACTAAGACAGCACAAAGAGATGAAAAGAGAAAAGAGAATAAAAAAACAGAACAGGACATAAAAGGGCAGGAATCAGGAGATGAATGTTCAGAAAGGATGTGCATCTGTTGAGCCATCTCATACAGGAGAGTGGGGAAGCAAGCAGATGACAGCAGAAATTAACTGAAAAGTTTTTGAAGAGGATTAGGTGGCTAGTGGGAAGAATCTACCTACTTTACATTCAAATCAAACACTTCATTAAACTCATGATCCTCCATTTGATTGTGGTCTGCAAATAGTCAAAAGCTTTCATCACATTTCCAAACATGCTTCATCTCGTCTATTCAGAAATAGCTCAATGTAAACTGCTCACAGTCTCCCCTCTTGGAAGTGTATGGAGCTGTTCATGAGCTATACGTTGGAGATGAACACTAAATATTAAAAGGTCTGGTCCTAGGAAGCAATAGGCCTGCCAATTAATTTACCTTGTATTGGGCACAACTTCTTTCACATTTATTGTATCTGCAGACTTCTATTAAAACAATTTTATTATGTTCATTGTTGGACTGCATAATTCAGTAAAAAGACCAGAATGAGACTCAAATATCCTATGTCTGATCACTCTTAACACTGCTATTTTAAAATGGGCTACTAAGCCATGACCTTATCGGTGATCACTTTCACAAAAAGTGATCAATTAACCTTGGTATCACCATTCCCCATTTGACTTTATTAATGTTTAAGCTCCTCTCCATGCCCCCCCAAATTCAGTCTGTTTCTTGAGGTTTCAGTGCAATCTGTAAGAAAATGTGTAGACAAACAATTGGCTTGGTACAAACAACTGCAGAGAGGAGGTAGATCTAAACCTCTATATATCTGCTTCTAATAGGCTAAAAATAAGCTTTTCTCTTACCTGGAGAAGTAGTAAACTCTTCTTGCTCAAGGCAGTACCTAATTTTACAAGTAGCCCTTAATATTAATGTACTTGAGTTGATACTCTTCTTTAACAAGTGTTACTGAATTATAAAAATATCCACACTCCCATAGCTCTGTGTTATGGGGGAAGCAAGCACATGCATGTACACTACCTCAGCAACTACATGAAGGAGGAGAAGGTACTCATGACAAATATAATCATAGCATCATTAAGGCTGGAAAAGACCACTTAGATCACGAAGTCCAACCTCAAGCCATCCCCACCATGGCCACTGACCACATCCCTCAGTGCCACATCTCTACAGTTCCTGAATGGAACCATCCTCCAGGGATGGTGACTCCACCACCTCCTTTGGCAGCCTGCACCAATGCCTCAACACTTTTTTCTGAGAGGAAATGTTTCCTAAAATCCAATCTGATCCTTCCCTGGTGCAACTTAAGGCCATCGGTAAATGTCACAGGTATGCTATGTTGTAGCCAAAGCTGGCCGCACCAGCATGTCCATGACTCAGGCCAGAGGGATGCAGATAGGCTGGCTATTAATACTGTACAGCAGGAACATGTGCAACCACCACCCTGCATCACAATCAGCTGATAAATGTATTGAATCAGTTCAACTGATTCAATTATTAACATTTTCAGCAATAGCTGCAAGTTGCCAAGATCAGGAGTCTCTAGTCTAACTATTCTTTAAAATTATACTTTAACATAGAAGTTTAAAACTATAAAACACCAAAGAGAATTCTGTTTGGAGGCTGGAACAAGACTGAGGGGAAGATTCCTTTTTCTGTTAAATGACAAAATTAAAGCTATTATTAATCTTCAAATATGAACAAATACTTCTAGCTCCTGAACCAGCTGAGAACTTATTACATGTCAGAGCATTAACAGACACACCAAATACACTTTACAGACAGCAACTGCTGATAAGTGCTCACAGAATAAAGCGCTCAAGGAGACACGATGTGAATCTGGCCATGTCCGTCAAACATTCTGGCAAAATGAAACATTAAGAAATCAATCACATTTTAATCTACAAGCACAGAATCTTTGGAGTTCGAGAGTAAAAAATTGGTTCCCTTTCCTCATTCCTGCAGAAAGAGCTATATTTTCCAGAACAAAACACCAGAGATTTTTGATCGTTTTTTGTTTTTGGTTTTTTAATAGAACAACAGATTTTCTTCATTATTCCAAGATTATATAACTTTTCAAATTGCCATCTCCCCACAGTTTTATTTCTTTCAAAAGTTTTCAGTGCCACGGACTGTGACAGCATGACACCAGTTTTGCTTACTGTTGTTTGCAATTTACCTGTTTCAGATTAGGCAGCACTCTCATAGAGCAGGAAAAAAAAAAAAATCCAACCTGGCTGGTTTAAACTTAAGGAGATTTGATCAGCAGGGGGTATTCTTTCTGGAGTAAGTCTACCAGGATGGAAAGAATCCTTTTTGTTTTACAAAGAAAAAAAAAAGTATATATAATAAAAGAGTTCAGAAGCACTGTAATAGGAACTTTGCCAGTAAAATTTACTTTCTAAGGAACAAGCACAATAAAGAGGGAACCTTCAGCATTGCTCACCCTAACCTGCCATTTCTGATGACACTACATGCATCCTTCTCTACAGAAGGGAACTGCTCTTCAAACACTCCCAGATGTAAAAAATTACTAGGCTGCACTGACCCACGTTTAAAATCTGGCATGACAGACGCATGTGCCCAAAAGGGCTCCACCAGCAAAGTAAACGAATAATGCCGTCTACTGTCCTGCCCATGTTGTGCTCACCTGTGTTTATCATGACCTGCTTGGGTATTTTCATCTTCCCATCTACAAGTCATCTTCTATTAATACTACTGTTTAAGATCTCAGTGGTAGACATTTAAGAAATTAAACTGCTAGCAGTTCTTTATAACAACAAATAACTGTTGAGTTTAACACACTATTTCTCCACAACCTGCATGCTCTCTCTTACATCTTAAGATACATGAGCTGAAGTGGTTCCTCCTCATCCACAAAGAGCCCAGTGTTTAAAACACCTAGTAGTAATACGTTAATTATGGGAGTTTCTTATAAATGGAAGCGTGAATTTCAATTGTGAATCATATTCATTATGAGACTACAGTTAATTCTGCCATCAAAGTGAAATGTACGGTATTTCCTCATTCATAATAGCAAGACTTCCTTTCCTTTAAACCATGTCTTTTTATTCCTCAAGAAAAATTCTGAATCTTTTCAAGTTAAAATACTGATGGAAATTGAATTATCCTGGGAATAAAATCCATATAGCTCTTTTCTAAGGAGGGTAAGCCACATATTTAACATGAATCACCTGTTAAAGAATAAGAGATAAAAAGAAGTGTGCAATTCACAAATGAGACCTTCTCCCTAATGGTAGGGACTTGATTAAATAGGTCAGGAAATCTTGAAAATAATTATTACTTCTCTACTTGCAATAATATCCACTGTTAAATGGGAACTTGTTGCCTGGATTCCCTTCAGTTACAAAAAATTAATCACAAATATTTTAATTCTTAAGGGTTTAAATTGACCAAAAAAAAAAAAAAAAAAGCATAGAATGAGGATGCCATTAGCCATTGTGAAATTGAATCGATGATCTATGGGAATTCCTATACTTTTGCTGTGGAAGGTAATTCTTGTCTACTTTCCCTGGAATTAAGCACAGAGTGTTTGTGTTAGATGTAAAAAAAAAAAAAAAAAAAAAAAAAAAAAAAAAAAAAAAAAAGTAACACCCCCCCACACAAAATATTACAGTGTGATAGCCTTTCATTATTCCTTCCCACAAGAATAAGTTATCAGAGAATTATATTTTATGTTTCCCTTCACAAAACAATTATTCATACATCAAGACATTAACTTACTAACATAATCTATTTCAATGATTCTTTTTCCTAGAACCAGTCTGGCTTGTGTGGGAAAGACAAGTTATACACATCCCAGTCTCATTCATTAGAATTTGATCTAAAGAGAAGTGAGCTTCAGTTAAGTGGATGATCTCTTGTGGATAAAAACCTCTGGCATCCAAAACTGTATGTCCTCTTCAGCTGGGAGATAAAGGAATGCTTGGCCCTGGTATCTACCTGCACATGTCTATTTTTATACCTAAAAGAATACACTTTCAGACACTTGGTCCTACATTGGAATGGAACTTATTGTTGTAACCTGTTGATTGTTAGTCTCCAGCAAAGCATCTTGAAATGCTTTGTATGAACACTGCACAAAACAAAGTCTACAAAAAGTGATACTTTTTTTTTTTTTTTTTTTTTTAAATAAGTCCACACAAAAGCAATTGTTTCAAAACGCTAATTCAAGGTAGATGAGGGCAGGGTGGAGAGGCACTGGCACAGACTACCCATAAGAGCTGTGGATGCCCCATCCTTGGAGGCATTCAGATCCAGGTTGGATGGGGCCCCGGGCAGCCTGTTCCAGTGTGGGACAATCAGCCCAGAGCAAGGGGGTTGGAACTGTATTATCTTTAAGGTCCCTTCCACCCTAAGCCATTTTATGGTTCTATTAGCCTCAAATAAGAAATTTACTGCCATTGAAATTTGGTTCTGACTTTGCCACGTATGGGTTTCTTAATGTCTTTTTCATATATAGAAACTTTTCCTTTCAAAGAAAATGAGTTTCAGGATGTCAGCACTTCGTACAGAGAAAGCATTTGTTTCTAAAGAAAGCTGAAGTCTTTCAGTGGCTTTTTTTTTCCCCCCACTGAAATCTGTAGAATTCTGGCTTATATTTTAAAGACAACCAAAAAGTCCAGTCAGTATAAGAAGAACAGAACAAAACATACGAGCAGTGAGATGTATGAGTGTTCACAGGGAACAGGATGGCATAAAACTGACTGTATTTCCATGAAATTTCTCCCAAAATGCTTTTCACTTTACAGAGCAGGATTCAAGCCCATACTGCAGAAGTGTTCCTTTTTTTTTTTTTTAATAGAAATAAACCTTAAATCTTCTGAATGTACATAATTTAATTTAATCAAAAGTCACAGGTAATTACTGAACTTAACTGTGATTTGAGTTTCTTTCATGGAATTATAGAATGGCTTTGGTTGGAAGGAATCTCAAAATATTATCCAGTTCCAATCCCTCTTTAACAGTACAAGACAAGAATAGTGCTCTGAAGTGATCTTACTCCACTAAAATGACAAGACAGATATTCAGCTGGTACAGTTTAAGAAGAATTATGTCAGTTTGCCAATGTGAGGTCCAGTCACTGCCAGGGCACACAGAACAGTTGCTCCTTTAGGGATTGCTCTCAGCAGTGCTTAATAAGAAAGCAGTCAGAAAGGAGTGGCGACACAGAGAAGCATTAAGGCAATTTATGTAATGAAAGCAAGAAATGCCATTTAGTATACATAACGGTTATCAGTCATAAATTACTAAATGCAATGAAAGAGGCACTGAATGCAATTATTTGCACAGAGACAAATCACATAGAAACAGAGGCAGTCCATTATATACGTTTGAAATTTAAACTAAAGGTCTCTAGCTTTTCCTCTTCTGTTACTTATCTAGACTTAGTACCTCATCACAATTAAGATTTAAAGGCCAAACTACCAAAGCTGCGTCAAAGGTGTTAAAGACTGCCCGAAAGACTTCTGATAGCTAATCTGTTGCATTGTCCTCACCTAGAGGTCTGGTATCTTTTTCTGCCTTTCCACATCTGAATGCAGTTAGGAAATACAAGACAATGGCATCCGCAGTGAAGATCTGCGCTCTGAGCATGGCTCCTTTTGTCCTAGCCCTTTGTCTGGAGAGCCAGCTCCCTCAGTATGCATCAAGAGTTCCAGAGAGCAAATCGGATTTCATGCAGCTCTCAGGTGAAGAGGCCAGCAGATAGGGGTTAACATCTGCTATAAATACCCACAGGACTTCCCGGCCTGAATGGCAGGACGTGATTGCTTTATGCTGCTATACTGTGCTGAGATGTGTCACTCAAGGTATAGACCTTACTGCATGAAATAATGCAGACCAGAGGGGCAAATACATGAAAGGAGTAAAACACTTGGATTTTCTTACTACAGAAATGTGCTGTGGAAGCACGCACACGAGAAGTATGTCAAACCACCAGAACCTTAAAGCAAACCAAGTTCCTGTTCTTATTCAGCTCTTCAGTCAATGCTGGATTATACACTAGGACAGTGAATTTATTAAGGGTTATATATAGATATGATCTAATGCAACAGACTTCAAAAAAATCTCTGAAAGATCAATTTTGATTTGGATATTGAGGTCACAGCCTGTCCCTATTCCATTAAAGAATGTGTTTTTTTACTGAGTTCAGCGGAGCAAGAATAAGACTAGCATTTACTGTTAAATGGACACTCAGCTGGCATTCTTTGCAGCACTTTGAACAGCTATTGGAGACTGGCAGATCACTGGGAGGCTCTGACCTCCACTGCAAGCAACTGTCAGCACAGCAAATTTGAAAGCTTTTTCTTATTTTTCTCACATAGCTGGTAAATACAACATAGGAAACTAACTTTACTGTGTCCCCTACAGGGATTTTTATCTGGGGATTTGATCTGAACAGAAGTACAAGAGATGTTCACAGACAACTAGTTTAAACTATTTCCACAAAAATCAAGTCAGAGAGGCCTTGATTACTGCAACAATTGATGGAAGTCCAAGTAATAATAGGTAGGACAGATGATACTGAAAAGAACTTCTGAACAGAGAGGGAATACCTAGAGTATTGTGAAGAACGTCACATCAGACAACGTCAGATTCTAATCTCACATGGATGTGAATGTATGCTTTTAATAACCTTGGTCACACACATTTAGCCTCAGAATATGCACATATATAAGGAAGGTGCTGAAAAACATGAGGTGGTTTTTGCTAGAGACTACAGACAGTCTGCAAAATTCTGAAGATGAATTCTTTCTAAGTCCAGTTTCGTCCTGATTGATAGCACGTCAACCTCTATACAAAACATTATTTAAAAAGGGGATTTTGTTTGTTTTGCAAATGCGTTATTTCTTCTCTTTCCTACAGCACACTGGCAAAACCCACGGTAGGTATTAACAATTATTTTAGCCATAGCACAGAAAGGAATTGTGGCTTCCCCCATTCCACTGCATCTTACCACTGCCATTCAGGAAAGGAATGAAGACTCTGATATTCACATAATGTGAAAATGGGATTCTAAGAGATGTCATAAAAGGGTAATACTCTCATAAGCGAAAAACAATATTATTTTTTGCTGCTGGTAGAAGAATATGCCAGCATTCTTCACACAATTTCTGTATGCTTTAATCAAACTAGAGAGTGAACATTTGAGAGGAAATAACTTACTGTAAAGTACTGAAAATACAGAGTAAATATACTAAAAGTCTGATGAATTCAGTAACTCATTACTACCTTGTACAAGGTATCGAGCTTGTTTATTGCAGCATCATCTGAACCTTGCTATCTAACGTTCCAGCCAGAAACACTGTCTGATCTGGAGTAAAGATTCAGCCCTTTTACAGTGCCTTGCTAATAAAAGAAAATACTCAGCAGAATGATTTCCAGACAATATTTTTCTTAGAGTATGAAGTACAATTCATCAGCCAGAAGTGAAATAATAAAAGACAATTTTCTTATTTCCAGGAGTCGGATCGTCTTTCCTTCACTGTTTCAGTTCTTGTAGAGATATGGGTTATAAAGGCATTAATGTGCCGTAGTTTAAGAAAAATAGAGATAGAAGTCCTTCGTCTCCTTTCACACCAATCCAGATTGGAATTAATTCCACTATCTTCGGTAAAAGTGTATCTGACAGGAGAAACAGGCCCAAGGCACATACATGTATGAGAACGTAAATAATTCTGGACAAATAAAGGTTACATCTAAAAATGATTATGTTATACAGAGCTATTAAAACACTGAAGAATTTGTCACTATTCAAGAAGAAGTTAAATTGTACCTAAGAGTATTAATAGCAAGCCACCTATGCAATGTCTCCACAAGTTCAGTTATGAACGCATCCTCCCTCAGCGAGGGCATTAAGCTTTTGGTGATATCATGCTACTCCATTAGTAATGGCTTCTTTTCCATCAGCATGGTGAATTGTTACAAGAATGTACATCTAATTGGTGGAGGAGAGTAATGGCTATCAAGAGAATGGCATATGCCAACCCTGCCACCCACCCACACCAGCCCTCACGGCACCTCAGCTTCTCTGTCTGTAAAATAAAATAGAGGTTCACTTGAAATCAGTTTTAGAGACTTGGCTGAAAGGAGATATGATCCAATGAACAAAGCAAGCTACTGAAATACAGAATTAAACTCGGAGTCTTATCATCTCCAAAGATTGTGCCATCAGGCAGTGAGATGAAAAACCTAACTGCAACAGCCTTTCATATTCCTATACCTATATAAGCATGCACAAACAGATAAGCTAATTTATACACCACAGCATGGGGGTTTTCATAGTACAAGAGATGCAAATTCTTTGTGAACACACCAATTAGAAGTGGGTATTTCCTGAGGCTACCCAGTTTTAGCGCATCCTACGTCACCAAATCATTCTATATAGGACACAAAGCTGTTTCACAGATATTCCAGATAACTTTTCAAATACATGAGGTTCATACAAATTTTACTTTTAGTCTAACTCCTCTCAATGAAGCCATTAGCTAAAGTTTCATTCCTTATCATGGAGGAGTAGAAAGGCAGATCTGCAGGAAAGTTCTCCACTAGGAAATCACTGCATTATTAGTATTATTAAAAGATATCAAGAGCATTAGATAGACCTCTTAAAAATTATGCAAAGAGAAATACACTATATATGATGATGTTAGAATCAGCAGTTAAAACATTTGGGTGAATAGCAAAAGGAAGATTTCCCAAGCCACCTATTCCTCTTTAATACGGTCACCTAACTTATTTTCATCAAATCCCTATTTTCAACTACTTTTACAGAAATCGGCCCTAATTTCTATTAGAATTCCACAGAAAAAAACGAATAGGTCCATTTCTGTAATTCAAAGAGAGGAAGAGATTCTACTCTTACTTTTAAGATATTTGGGAGATGCATTGAAAAAACAGTTATAATTTCTAAGAAAAAAAAAAAAAAAACACTGAAGCACAATTAGTAAATATTTAGGCAGCTCAGCAGATGAGGCTTAAGTTTCATTTCTTCACATTTCCTAAAATGATTCCACTGCAACACAATTGTTAGTACAAACCTGACTTGCAGAATCTGGAGATGCTTTATGTTAGTTTGCTTATAAGGATACATTGTGTTTCCCATTTGAGTAAATTACAGTAAATCATCTTATACATACTCTGTATTTTACATAGAATCATAGAATTGCTCAGGTTAGAAAAGATCTTAAGGATCATCAAGTCCAACCATAACCTAACCATACTACCCTAACTCTAACATCTCTCCATTAAATGACGTCCCTGAGCACCACATCCAAACGGATTTTAAACATATCCAGGGATGGTGACTCAACCACCTTCCTTGGGGCGCCTATTCCAGTGCTCAACCCCACCTTTTCAATAAAGAAGTGTTTCCTGATATCCAACTTAAACCTCCCCTGGTGCAACTTGAAGCCATTTCCCCTTGTCCTGTCACCAGTGAGAAGAGACCAATCCTGCTCTCTCTGCAATCACCTTTCATGTATCTGAAGAGAGCAATAAGGTGCCCCCTCAGCCTCCTCTTCCCCAGACTAAACAGCCCCAGTTCCTTCAGTTGCTCCTCATAGGGCATATTCTTCAAGCCCTTCACAAGCCTTGTTGCCCTTCTTTGCATCTGCTCCAGCCTGGAGCTGCATCATGAACCTTCCACATTTTCAGAAAGAATTCATTAAGGATCTCCAAACAATTAGGCTTTTCCTTTATGAAAGGTCTCACAAGTTTGATGAAGTATTTTAATAAAAGCCTAGAACTGTAACAACTGAGGGAGAAAGTCATTAAGTCCTGACCAGGTCTATATGCAGAGCTCGTTTTATGTAATAAAAATAAAACAGACTAAGTGCTTCACTGTTTGATTATAAAGTTATAAAGAGGTGCAGCTTAAATTTGAAGTGAAAGCCTAAGTCCAAATCACACGCTATTCTCCACTTGGTTCTCAACACTGAGGTGACTACTCTTGGGATACCTCTTGCAATACCATTTGCAACAAAGAACATCTATCTGATTAACTGTTGTGTAACCAGAAGAAATATGAAGGTAAGACTGCGACAAGACTTAAGCGTGGGGATTTAAGTTAATTTCACTCTCAACACTTCATTCTATTACAGAATTTAAATACAGGAAAGAGAAGTAATAAATATATGTCAACAAGTCATCAGAATAATAGAAGAAAATGTAACAGCACTTGAAAATAATGAAAAGTTGCAGAAAAAATTTAAGAGAAAATATGGACTTCTTCACAGTTGCATGTGAACAAGACTAGAAAAGCCCAGCAAAATTATTTGAGTGACAGCTCAACTGCCACAAGATGCAGCCCTGCAGCTGAAAACAGAGTTTGAATTTTTTATGACTTTTACTTTCCAGTCACAATGAATTAATGAAACAAGTAATGATCTTAAGCTACACAGGAAACTGAATACACTCAGTAAAATTAGAAGCAAGCTTGAAGCATCCTCATCGCCTGAGGCTATAGAAATGATGGATGATAGTCTGAGGAATAGTCTTTGCATTCTGGGCTACTAAATAAGTAATCTCATTAATCTTCTTGCAGATTTTACCTCTTCTGTTTTATCTACCTAAAACCTGAGAACTTTGGATGTTTTGACATGAGTCTTTGATATTGCCTAACACTACTTGGGTGCAATGGGAGTAAGACAATTACAAAGGAGCTGTGCAATGGTAGCTCTTGTATTTCAACAAGTGGGTATAGTAAAAGGATAAAAATAAAGCAATTCAGAATATATATATATATATACATATATATATATATATATATATATATATACACACACACACACACACACACATATATATGCTGTGCTCTATGATAAAATTCTAAAGACAGAGAATCAAGAGAAAGCATTAAGCATGGGAGAATAAAGCAGGAAGAAGGTCAGTGCAAGTGACAGAACTCAGTTCTTCACCACGTTCTTTGGGAATGACACTGAGCAGGCTAAGATAACTAATTTTTAATCTGAAATTTAATAACTCCTTTAATTTCTGGAAGTAAATCCCAAAGACCATCAACAGGAAAAGACTTGGCTGAACCAGCAGCCAAGATTGTCATCAGCCCAAATCTACTCCTAATCCTGAAAGCCAGCTACCAGTTTTACTGCATAAATGAGCTCACTAGCTACAGTTCCTCATGATAATTGATATTCCAAAGCACACAGCAAATTTGACAGACACAAGAGACTTTATCAAACAGGGTCAGGCCGAGATGTCAATTGGTTTCATTTAATTGGGAAGGAGGGAAGATCCAACACCTTGAAGTACAGTAGAAGCCTCAGTGTGCAGATATATTATTGAGGAAGTTTTTGGAGGCTGCAGCAATGGGTTGCACAAAAGCCCAGAGATTTTCACATTCAAAGTCCCAACTGCCTACCTATATAGTAACCATAGCAGATGGATAATGTGCTGCGTTCAGTTTTTTTTTTAATAAACATGTCAAACATTAAACACCTCGTTCACAGATGTACAATAATAAAATGTCTTTGTTGTGATTTGAGGTTATGCTGTCTTTAAAACCATAGTTTTTACAACATAGAAAGAATGTGAGTGCTGCACACACCTCAGCCACAATTCATTTTCTACCTTACATACCTAACTCTATTGGGATCATTTCAACCCCAATGATGCTGGCCAAGACTTTGGCTGTGAAGCATGAGCCATAACATGAGTGATAAGAGTTACGAGACTCAGTGTGGTTGAGGTTACTTTGCCTTAGGACATTCGTTTTGCACATCTTCTACTTGTGGTCTTTGGAGACCTCGCAGAATATTCAAAAGATCCTTTATGTTCCTAGTTTACACTTAACTCTGCCTGAAAAACCATGTTCAAAGTCACTGAGCTTCATCTGTGTTCTTCCCATTTATGCATTCACACATTGCAAGTAGCACTCTCAACATGGGAAAAAACAGCTGAGGGCAATATTCTCAACAAATTAAGACTAAGACAAATATTTAATCTTGAGCAAAGCAGATCTGATTTAATCCTTAAAGCATTTTTATGTCAAAACTAGCATTTCACCTCATTCTGAGTTGGCTCAAAAGAGATTTTTCACAGCTGAAGCAAGCCTATGAGCTAAAGGTCCAGCCACTAAAAGAGCAAAACCTCCTGCAAGCATACACGTCTTCTCCTCAGGCACCTGATGTCCCTGACACACACAGTCCTCTCAAAACTGAGATACTTCCCCTCATTCACTTTTCAGTTCTTCTTAAAGAAACTTTCAATTTTATTCCTTTGTTAATAGAAAGCAATATATGGTTCGGTGAAAAAAATTAAACCAGCTACTTAGGGCTTCTACTCCCTTTTGGTACCACTGGCAGCCAAGAGACAAAGTGCCCAAATCCAGCTGCTCCCAGCATATTTCCTCGTAAGCACAAGTTTCCTTAGCATCACACCCCAAAACATCCTTCCCTCCACATGTCCTTAAAATTATAGAATCATTAAGGCTGGAAAAGACCACTAAGGTCATCTAGTCCAACAATCAACCCACCTCCACCGTGACCACTAAACCATGTCACTCAGCACAAAGTCTACCCTTTACTTGAAAACCTCCAGGGATGGTTAACATGTCCTTGGCACATTAGCTTGCTAGTATGGAAGCACATGAGCAATCAGATAGCCAGGACCTTCCTGCTTAACAGTACTTTTTATGTGGGATTTGGGGGATTATTTTATAAACACAGAATAATTGGTTTATTAGCTGCAGTACTTGATCTAAAGAAACTCTGCCAACTCTTTCAGGTTTCTTTGTCTTTCTGGTTACAAGCAATTGCAGCACACAAGTTACAGTCCCAGAAATCTCACTGCATTAAACAGCGCTCAGAAAGCAAAAATAATTGAGAGCACATCTGTAATGAGGAAATGTGGCCACAGTAAAAAAAATAAAAATAAAAAATACCTGAGGTCAAAGAAATGCAGGGCCACAGCAGGCTCTTTAAAGTCAAAAGCAAGTGACTCACTGAAATTAAAAGGCACTTCTGCCTCAGCGCTGTCTGTGGCAAACTGATATTCCTGCCTTCTCTGATGGCTGATACATGCTTGGGTTTGGAGTGAAATGTGCAATATGTATGTATGCACATAATTAAATAGAATTTAATATTTTCTGCTGCTCATACTCCCAGGCAAAGCAACAATACTATGCAATTTCAAAACTAAGCCTGGCAGGTTGGCGAATGGATATTTATTTGCCCAAAAGGTAGAAATACCTGTTCAGAAATTATTTAGTCATGACTGAATATTAGAACACACACAAAGAAACTAACATGGATATAATCCAATTGAACACTTTTTTCCTTCAGACTGATTTGTTGGGTTCCAGTGGTGACTGGTCCCATTTACCCTAATGACTTATAGCTTCTCTGAAAGTAAAGATCATTTTTCTGCACTCACATACATGATTGCACTACTGAATCATTTAAGACTTGTTTTAAAGAAGTACAGCATGGAGGAGCAGAGCATATCAGACTTGAGAAACACAGAAATGTTCGTAAAAGAGAAGGATTTTCCCACTCCTTTCTATTCCATGATTTGTTTGGTCCTGAAGGTACACATTTGAAGGAAGCTGTTTGAAGGATGTGTGGCCTTCATCCTCCAGCACCGAAAACACAGTTGAGGATCTGTAGTGTGTGTCTTCCTGACCT
This sequence comes from Meleagris gallopavo, assembly GCF_905368555.1. NCBI lineage: Eukaryota > Metazoa > Chordata > Aves > Galliformes > Phasianidae > Meleagris > Meleagris gallopavo. The sequence continues at coordinate 17,534,701 of NC_139414.1, read as the reverse complement.
GAGAGCACTAGTAAAAACAGGAGAAGGTCTACCCAAAAGTCTCTCCTTACATTAGTAATGTATCTTGGTACTACAATGACTCTTGAATTGATCGAGACTGGTTGGTGATGGCAGAAAGGGGAATATAAGAGAAGTCTTTATAGAGAAGAACTCACTGCTTTGAGAAGAGCATTTTAAACAACCTTCTACTCACAAAACTATTTCAAAAAGAAAATAAGAACAAAAATTTGAGAATCCAAAAATCTTCATTCTATTAAATAAAAATATTCACTCTGTTAAAAAGAAGAGCAACAGTAAAACGTCCAGTGATCCCAATGAAAATTCTTCAACCCTCTTCAATCTTCTAACCTCTCTATCACCACCACATTATAATCAATCAATGGTTTTGTTTCAAACCAAGGATCAAACTGCGAGGTTCTTTAGGTAGTACTGTCATGTGCTGAAGCACTTTTCAAACAAGGCAAGTTCCTCTGTTCCAAGAATCTTGTATTGACCACTACTATCTTTATAGTCCCTTCCAACTAGATTTTTTCTTACATTCTCTAGAAAATGCACTAGTGTCACATCAAATGACCAAATTTCACACCCATTAGATGGAAAGAGCTTCATTCATTCTACTCTCATTACCAGTAAATCAAAGCTGTTCTTTTCCACAGTGGGAGCTTGAGCTCCATCTTATAATGCTTTCTATCTCTTAAGAAAGAAAAATAAAATACTCCAGCCATCACTGAATGTGCTTTAAGTTACATCAAGAAATATGTGCAAACCATCAGAAACTTCAGCTCTGCCTTTGCTTCTGGTGGATAGCCACTGGCACTGAATTCCCATTGCAGCCTGCAGATCCAGAATGATTCTGTTTAAATTGACTGAATTTTCAAGACAGTGTAGGACAAGAAGTCCTTTTGTAGGCTGCTCACTTCCTGCTCTGCAATCTCCTTCTGCTAGATCTCATTTGTTTTTTGCATTTTTTTTTTTTTGTGTGTGTGTGTGTGCATGTGTGAAGTTTTATCACAGATAAAACCTGAAAGTTAGAATTTGAATAAATCTCAAGTCAATCTGCAGTACCTAGTGGTAGGAAAGGCTACTTCTCAAACCCCAGTTTTTCAGGTTTGCACACAGCTGAGAATTCAGCAAATTAGTTATCCAGGGCTTCATCACTCAGCTGGGTGAGAAGCTTCCACCTCATTCAAGAGGTATTTGTGCAAAAGCCAGCCTTAACACGTAGGGCTGAAAGTATTGCCAAGGAGGTGGATTAAAGAGAGGAAGGTTCTGAGAAAAACCACAGCTGTCACTGCTTCTATAGCAAATTAAAGCCAATGTATTGGCAAATAAGATTTAGCAGGCTTGATTCCCCTTTATCAAACATGAAGCGAACTAACTAAGTGTGGAATTACAGCAGGACAAGAGGAAAGTTGTCAAAATGAACAGTATGAAAAAGAAAAATGGAAAGACCAAAGCAGTGAGTGGGAAACAATGATAGCACTGAAAAACAACTGTAAAAAATGAGGTACAGAAAGCAGACAAGAGGAAATATGTCAGGCATAGCATGCAAAGAACAATATGGTAGAAAGGAAAGGGGATCTAGTCACTGACCCAAAGGCAATTTCTTCAAAGCTGAAAGAGAACACTGCATTTATATATATTTGCCCTTCAGGAAACAAAACAAGCGAGGAATCAAACAAGGCAGAGAAATCCTAGGGATTAAAAACAATGCAATACTAACATTAAAATTAATAATGAAAAAGGAAATGAGAATAATATTTCAACTTTAAATTTTCTAAAAGTATTTAATGATTATAAGGTCAAAATGATAAATAGGTTAGAAAAAAAACAAGGTTTACACAATTAAATGGAGGACTAGCACAGTGAGCATTAACATAGAGCTGCTGCTGCCGTTAGCTCAGGTAATGCCTGAAGCAGAACTATCAGAAGTCAGCAGGCTACGTACCAGGAAATGATTGATCTACATCTATTTTAATGTTACATTCTCTAATATACAGGAATATACAAGCTACAGTACAACGTTCTCTACTAGCAACTGTAAGGATAGACAATAGCAGGTAGAGCACCTTTAAACCAGTTTCAGATCACCCAAAAAAGGCAGAAGTCACAATCTGTTAATAAAGGAAGAATCACTCACCACTCACCCCATTCTGATGATCAGGGCTTGTTGAACATTCCAAAAGAAACAGTCTCCAAGTTGAGGTGCTTCCCTTGCAGCTGCCAGCCCCTAAATGAGGTTAGGGAGAGGTAGAATCTGGTTCCACCGCTTCCAGACCCACAGGTGAATTGCTTCCACCTGTACTCACAGGACTGGCTGTGCCCCTTTACCAGGTGCTCAATCACTGGTTCAGGCCCTGATCTAACAGTTCCCATACAGCAACCAACATGAGGTATGCTGATAGCTTATGTTTTTCTAGCAGACAAAAAAGAGCAGAAATGAGTCTAAATTTTATTGATGCACATTTTCCTCCAATAATGTTTTCATAGCTTGAATCCATCTTTTTATATATGTATATAGATATAGATATATTACTTATCTCCTCCCAGAGCTAAAAGAAACATAAAACTCCTATAATAGTTTTTATCTGCATGTTCCTATTATAATCAGTTATTTCCATTCTAAATTTGAACAAAAAAGCAAAATAATGTGTCAAAAAATTGTGATGGATTAATTCTGGAATCCAATACACATAATAGACTTTACAGAGAAGACTAATTAGTATTTTTCTGTTGGTCCCTAAAGCTTCCCATCACACTTGAGAATGCTGCGCCCTCACAAGACAGCAGGACACATTCTCCTCCCCTTTATGTTTTCCCCATAGTAAAGGTCAACGTTAACATTATGGAATTCCACGCACTGCAGAAACAAGCTTGAAATATGTAGGCGTGAGTTCAGTTACTTGCTCTGCATAGTGGATCTTTATTACAAATTCTGCTCTTATCTCCTCACTTCTAATTCCCATTGAAACTTCATCTACTACCAGCACAGCTACTGACTGCCTACGTTTTCACTGCAGCTCTTTATCCTTCACTTTCCCGTGAATCATTAAGCCATCAGCACCCAAATGTACTCAGTTGGGCAAAACACAGAAGAGGCCACAGTGTACCACTTTTTAGGTCATCAAAATGGGACTGGAATAAGACTAAAATAATGAATAATTTTTATAAGGCACATTGTTAAAATAGATACTGAAGGTACCTATTGGGTACATTGTGCTGGGGTGGCCCTTTTTGTGCACTCTACACAAGAAAAACAACCCTACAGACTACTCCATAAATTTTGAAAGATACTGAATTTGAAATAAAATTCATTTCAGGCAGGAACGATTTATACTCATTAGACAGATCAGCCAGTTGATGCCAAGAGCATTACTTTCAGAAGAGCTATGGGGAGCACTGGATGACGTGCATCTCGTGGAAAAAAATTGAATTTCTAACATTTTTCTTTTTGAATGAAAATGAATAGTTTTATGTAGCAGAGATGTTCATTCTCAATCCCAGGACAGAAAATAATCATAAATCACTGTAAAATATAAGGCCTAGGCAACAATTACAATCAGCAAATGGTGATCCAGACAGACCTATTTTTATTCACACAGTTACAGTGCAGCACAAATTGTTATGGAAGCACTAAGTTTTGTCAACCAACACTGGGCTGTCTCTTTGCAAATTAGTTACTGTGCGAGTTCTGGATGTGGCAGGCACAAATTATGCAAAAGCGGTTCCCATGATGAGGAAAGGATTTGATTACTAATGTTTAAATAAGGATCCCTAAGCTGTCTCTCCTCCGCAGGAAAGGTGTTAAATATTTGGCAACAGGATGACATGTCCTGCATAATTTAAACCTTTCAGTTTTACTGGGCACACAACATACATTTGCTTGCAATTCATTAGATCCCATGCACACTTTCAACCGGCATTAAATATAAATGTAGGATGAGCTATTGCTGTATCCATCAACTTCTCTGCTTATTACTTACTTTATGTCTTTACTGTGGACTTGGCTTTTACTCCACGTAGCATATCAGCACTTGTGTTTTGTATATTTCTGGAGCAAGGGGCCTCAATGCTCGCTATTTGATCTCTCCTTCTGAACATTTCCAGCGCTGTCACACCCACTGAAGGCACAGTTTACAGCTCTGTAGCAAGCTTCCATCCTTCCCTGTCTGGCTCCAAACTACCAGCTTTGGCTGGTCTGAGTTCATCTCATGTTTTGAGAATCAGGAGGGAGCAAGAAGATGACAGGATGTACAAGAGACAGTGAACAGGAAAGTTCAGTATCTATTTTAACAAAGACAAGCCATGTCACCGTGCAGTGACAAACAGCCTCTCCATGCCTCAGCTGGGAGCAAGCAGTTAAGACTGAAACTTCAGCTGATTGACTCATTCCAGGTCTTTTATGGAAGAGTGATGGATATTACTTCTGATGTGTGCTGACATAGCTACATCAAGTGTAGTCTGTCTGCTTCCAAGATATAAGCAAGTTTTTCTACTATTGGCTTTTCACAATTGTGATAATTTGCTTGGCCTCCAAAAAAGCATCAAGTAGCCCCTACCTAATGGTTTTAAATTATCATCAAGAAAGTTTATAATTTCTTTTTGGTCATGTCAAACTTCCCAGATTCTTTAAAAAAAGTTTTATATTAGATATGTCTGATCATCCTAGTAATCTATTTTTTATTGCAAAACTGAAAAGTTCAGTAGTCAAAGTCTCCTTGGAAAAAAAGAACAAACTTTCCAGTGAAAGATGAGAATAAATGAGGAATGAATCTGTAGAACATGTAGTTAATGTGAAATCCTGTCAAGCATAAAAGAAAAGACAGGTAAAAGTATGAGGTATGAAAAAGCAAACAATAAAGTCTAGTATCATCAGGGACATGTCAACGGAAGTTGATGTTTATATGAGGCACTGTCTCCAGGACAGGGATTGTACAAGACTAAGTCCCATTGTAGATTTAGCGTCCCCATACTTGTCTGTCGGGATACCTTACAAATACTAGCTACTTACAAAATATCGATTAATATCCGCTTTAAGACTAAATAGCCTATTTGCAGATACTTCTACACAAACCATCAGTAACGTGGACAGAGCATGGTCCCATAATTTGGCAGCAAATATCACGAAACAGTCTCACACATTTCATTCCATCTGCCCTTTTGGACCATTAGTAGAAGCTCGGATGTGATACAGTGCAGCACACAAGAAAGTCATTAGATGCCTGCCTTAAAGCAACTGCATTGCATACGAGCATCTCTATGTTTAGCACCAATAAAGGTACCAAGAGAGTAAAAGTTAAAAGCATTATCATGCAGAAGATTTTAATCCACACCTATACAACACAACCATATGTTGCCCTCCTTTAACTGAAGCATGCTCATACACTTCTGAAGTGATATGAAAATGAAATACTACGTTCCAGATAAGTGCATTCTGAGTTTATGCCAAACACAAAGTATACAGCAGTTTGCATGAAATGCGACACAACAGATTGGGTTTTCTTAGCATATACAGATACTGAGTGAACTTGTAAACCTCTGCTCAGAAGCACATTTTCATCTCAGATCTATTTGCTATTCTAAATTCATGCAGCTGAGCATATTAGCCCGTGGACACACTGATAGATGCTCCTGACTAACTTAATTAATACAAAGAAAGCAATAATATTTAGTTCTCGTCATATTTCTGTAGAGTATTGCTATTTCTCACCAAGTAATTGAAAAAATAACAGATTGTAATCCAGGGTTATTGCACAGAGCTTTAAAAACTTCATGAAAGCACTTAAAAACATGCTACATTTCGACTCTGAAGATTTAGGATAAGTTAAAATGCTTATTTTTGTTTTCTTGTTTTTCTTCAGAAACAGAGTTAGAACCTCAGCAAATGTGGATAAGTTTAACAGTGCTGAGAACTATGGAATCTGCAGATCTGACCTAGGATGTCAAAAACTATTGTGTATCTAAACATAAAAATTCCTAATGTTGTTTTCCTTAACATATGAAAAAATTGAACAGTTCTTTGCAGAGTTAAGCAGCCAAAATTGAAAATTAATTTCCAGTACTACCTATGGTTCCAGTGGACAGCCCCATCACTAATTTTTCTTTAACCTGAAAAACATCTTTTTTTTTTTTTTTATAATACAATAATTGGTAGAGATGGGTGAAAATCATTAAGACCTTTTTCAAAACAAGGTGTAACTTAAAATTCTACATTCTGTGCTTACAGCTCCAACATCTAGCACCTCTACAGTTGCATACAGGCTGCTGATAACAGTAATAAGTTTTAAGGAACTTCACAGAGTAAGTTGCTATGTCCAGGCTTGTCTATTGCATGTAATAAGGACAGTTCTACAAAAAAACAAGTCATTATTGGAGCTCCAGGAATCTGAAGAACTATGGCAGACTGCTAATTAATTTTGCCTCTGAAGCCTTCAGCAATAATTGAGCCGGGGAGTGACATATGCCTTGAAAAGCAAAATGCATCTCCCTGCTGGACTTAACAATTTTCTTAGTATATTAATAGGAATGTGTTTTATTTTGGGGAGGTGGGATGACTCATGCATCCGTGTCCTTTTAAAGACAAAATACAATCTAGTTTTAACAATCTGTGTTTTCCACTGCTGCTTATGAAAAAGGTTTTAAGTCTGATAGTCTTTCTGAAGTGCATCAGAGGTGATAACCATGATTATAAGAACCATTCTTCTTGGAAAAACACATTACTAGTCCAAAAACCAAAAGGAAAGTTACAGAAGAGAAAGAAAATAAGGAAGCTGTGGAGAGAGAAAAAGATGGAAAATTTAAAAAATATATATGATGAAAAGAGGTATTGGTAACTGCCTTATATACAACAAAGAATATGCAATTATTGGGCCTTCTTCTAAAGCAAACTAAAAAGCTTATGGACTGGCTGTTACAAATGAGACTATACATTTCCATAATGACAGCACCCACAGGTTTCAATGAATTCAAGGACTCATTGCCTAGATGTAATATGTACAATAAAAAGCACTTTCAAGACGCCTTTTCTCTCTTCTCCCCCAGACAAAATGGGGAAAAAAATAGCTGTGAAAGAACACTGGCTGAAGATTGCACAATCCTACAGAGCAAGCTTGGATCTGAAGTAGAAGCACTGTTTTTTCCCCAAATATGCCCTCTATTTTCATCCAGTTTCATAAAAATATGTCAAGCTTAAAGATTATTAGATTCTCTGGTCATTGTGTAGTGGAACAAAGCCTTTATTTTTCACTCTCGTGTAGACGTCCACCCTGGTGTTGTCCCACACACCTTCCCTATTTTTGTAGTGTTAAACATCAGCCTGCCAGTCTCCCCTGTGTACGTTCACAGCTCCACAGTACAGCATCCTGCAGGCTTGCAGCTGAGGCTTTGAGCAGGTAGGCCACAACTGCACAGGTCACATTGGAACACATCCTTCTGGACTTCCATCCCACGTCAGACTCATAGCCTCCAGGCAAAGACATGAAGCCACATCCACTACGAGCCTGAAACAGCCTCCACTACACTTTTTAATATTTCAGTAATGTAGAACCAAGACCTTTCAGAGAACTTCTCTCTGATCAGCACAGCAGTTCTAAGCACCAACATTTTGTTCATTTGCCATATGCAAAAATGGTCTCGGTCTCCAAGGGCAAGAGAAAAGAAAGATCAAAGTCAAGCCCCACTACATAGATCCCAAAAGAGAATTTGTCACGGTCCCATGTTCCATCTATTACCTTCAAGCATAAAGCAAATGAGAAAGTTAAGAAAATTATGGCTTAATAGTGTATGCAATTAGCAATCAGAGGGAATTCATCCAACAAATTTTCCAGACATTGTATAACTTTTTTTGGAAGACATAATTAACACTTTGCACTACAGTCTGCTCGTCTGAGACATAATATATAATTACTTCTTGAAGCTATGATGACAATCCATCATGACAGTTTTGTATCCAGAAGCAGAATCTCCCTCGTGCTCATTCATGGAATTACCACACAGTTTTGAGAACTCTTGCTGGCATACAAGAGCAGAAATATTTGCCTGATATTCTCAATTCTTTCCCTCAATTCCACACTATGTTTTGTTCAGTAAATAAAGTAAAAAGCATTGTATTTAATCTTTGTACATCTGAACTCCAGTAAAGGAAGAAAGCTTGCTGCAGTACATGATCAATCACAATTATGATATCCACACAGTCCAAGCTATAGTCTAGGCTTCAACGTCAATAACGTATTGTTAACTTGCATTGTATTTTAGGAGAAAGAAAACACATTTTAAAGAAGAGTTCAATACTTAAATTTGAAGAGCCTAAATATTTTCGTGTCTTTTATTCTCTTAAACCTGTCTGTCAATACCAGAAATCTTCAAAATCATTCATCACATATATATTTTTTTTAAAGTTAAAAAAATAAAACACAAAATATCGAATTGTCATTCATGGGAACAAAGAGAATACTAATCGAGAGCTGTCAAAATGTCCCATCTTCTGTTTGCAGACATCCTGATAAGCTGTTGAGTGAGGTATTACTTCTACTTCCATCCACTGCTAATGTTTCTACTAGGTCTTTATTTACACGGATTCTGAAAGAGATGTCCAAATCCCATTCTGCATTTTAACTGTGAGTCTTCCCACTCACGTAAAAAAAAAAATAAAAAATTAGATTGAAACTATTGAAACGATAGGCAAAAAACACAGAATTCCTCTCAGTGTAGGTCAGCCACAAAAGGGAAGAGATGTGAAAGGAAGTTGTTACAACGACTAGTACCACAGTCTTCTCAGAGCTGATAGGTAGGAAAGACTGAATTGAGGTTTCTCATTTAAATAACAAAAGATGAAAAGGTTGCATGTGTTACCCCAAATATGCCTGTAATGGACTGGGGTTAATTAGGCTGAGAGAAACAGCTTGGGCTCTCCATTGTGCTTGAGCTGATGAAGACCACAGGCAGCAAAGAGCACGGCAAAAGGAGAATACTAGCATGCTGGCAGGACAAAAAGGTCTTATATAATGTTTAGGCTGCTGGCAATTCTAAGACAGCACAGTTCAGAGAAAAGAGAACTGGCTCAGGAAATTTTGAGGGCAGAAGATACTTGTTATTTTAAGACACAGCACTTCATTCCTTTAAAAGGAAGACAATGTGTGTGCCATTTTTGTTTTCCCCAATTGCAAAAAAAGAAAATTCTGAATTGATAATTCTAAATAAATCATAATAACTGCATATTAATAATTTGCTAATCATAGTAAGAACAATAGCTAAGTGTATATCTGTCAACTAAATTTACATATTTAGATAAAAGTATCATTTCTAACACTAAGATTTCACATTGTATTTCCATGCAACAAGCTCCAGTCAGAAAAACAAGTAACCTTTCAGTTATAATGAACTGGCTGAAAGATAACCCTTTGCCCACACTATGGCTAAATAGCTGGCATCTCCTCAGTCTAGTATTACAGCCTGAGCAAACTGTTTACGATCAATCCAATTAAAATGGTAATTTCAGGGGGACTGGCAGCTCTCCTAAAGAGCAAAGAGTTCTACTTTACTTGATGTCTCACAGCTAATAACTCTGGATGCTTGCTGCTTTCTCTCTGCAGTCATTTTCCGTGATATTACATTGGAAATATTATGCAAATATAACTCCATATTGCACACGCACAAAAAAGTTAAAATATTTCCTTATTTTAATGTAATTATCACATCTCACTGAAAAAACATGAATAAGATCAAAGGAACACGGCACTACAGGCCTGTGACAGCACTATCTCGAGGAGCTCTGATTTGATGTTGTCCTGCTTGCTAAAGCAAGTGTCTTGTTGGGTCAAAGAAGATCATCCAGCCCCTAGAACAAAACTTTAGAGTTATGTCATTATTTTTTTGCTCTTTTTGGATTTAGATAGTGCAGGCCCTGAAGAAAAGCTTTGCTTCGAGTTGCAATTACATAAACTTCATAGCTTTTATTGCAAATCCTCTGGAACAGTTTGTGCTAAGCTATAAGCATAAACGAGTAAGCAGTCGTCATAGAGATCTATTAATAGATATTTTTCTTTAAAAAAAAAAAAAAAGGACAAAATGCCATTCACATCAGCAGTGATGCACAGGGCATTTTGAGGGATGTTAAGGGGAAAATGTCAACCTGAAATTTAACTTCATTTTGATTATGTAGAATAAACCCAGGGCCAACAAAAATAATCAAGTTTGTTTTATCTTGATCACTCCCTCCTCTTCTCCAAATGAGAATTGGTGAATCTACTTTGCGCGTGTATCTGTCTCTGCTCAGCTTGTTGTTATGTTGATGGCAAGCACCAGCAAAACAATCACATCATTCACTGCTCTGTGGCTGCACACTCACTGCACTGGCTATGCAGAGAGCAGCAGAGCAATGTATTGATTTCAGAGAGATTGCAGTCACAAACCAAACAGGCACATACTCAAAGAAAAGCTAGGATGATAAATGTCATCTTAGTATTGCTGTTCAAAGGTCTTCTGAGAAGACCTTTCAAAATAAGTATTACTAAAGGAGTGGAAAAGCTACCCAAACACCTTTAAGAAGTTTTCAAAAAAAAAAAAAAAGTATCATTATTTTTTTAATACTTGGATTTTAGTCAATTTAAGTGACTAGTGTGCTCCTAATCCTAAAGATGGTCAAGCTACATGACCACAGATTCACAAACATCATTTTGAAAGCCTTGCTTACACTGCTGCTTGCAGAGGCTGAAGCCTGGCTTAGCCTGCAGCTAAGTAGCTGAGAGCAGTATAGCTGCAAGAAAAAAAAGGAGTTCACCTGGGCTGCAAAATCCTTCTGAAAAGCAGAACAAATATTTAGATTGCTGCCCTGCACCAAAATCAGTGCTGCAATGGCTAGGAGCGCCCAAGCCAACACAATGTCATTACACACTAAAAGCTCTCAGCAATGAAGTGTTCACGTACCACTGGTCTTTAAATACCTATACATGTAGAGACTGCAGAGCTCACTCAATCAGAAGAAAGCATAAAAGAAAGTAAAGAATTCTGTGCCAATTTGCTGGGTGAAGATATATGCAGCCAGCACAGCAAGGAAACTGCAGAACCTTACCTTTATAATAGCACCAAATATAGACATAGTAAAGAGGCTTTTATTTTCTGTTAAAGCTCTTAGAAGTCTAACCAAGCAGTTAGTTCTGTAAAAATAGAAGGCCCATAGCTAACAGAAGTTACATATTTTCATAAGTTCAGGGTCTTAAAGTAGGCTCTCATGAGTGACACATATTTCATGAATCTTCAGCTGCTTGCTTTCATGATGACCTATTTGAATGTTCAAGAATTACCTGAGACACTACATACATTCTGAGTGAGGGCCCCATATGATACACAAAAGAGAGATTCCTTGTTTAGGATACATCAGGAACACATGTCCTAACATCATTAATTCCAGTCTTAAGCTGCCCATATATGCTCTGGTTCAAAAGGCCTCAAAGAGGAGACCAGTACAAGAAGCCAGCCTGACTCTGATTCATAGCAATCATTATTTAAACAACATAATAATTAATATAAAATATTAATTTGTTAACATGCAGGAGCTGAGAAAACTGGAAGAGAAACAATTTCTGATAAGATATACATCCTTCCATACAGGCATAAGGAATGGGTACCTGCTTGCTGCCTACTGAGAGAATAGCTATACCACTCTCACCAAGAAATCGCAAACAGCAAATCACAGTCACCAAGAACAGGCAGCTGTGAAGGAACAGAAGAAAAATATGAGAAGAAATAATGAACTCAATGTGTCTTCAATGTATCTGAAATATTCTGAAAATGGTAGTGTAGGCTTATTCTGATTTAAACATGCCCAAAGCAGCAGATGCACATTCAGCATCAGTTTGAGCAATGAGAAGAAGAGCGCACTGAAAACAGGACTTTTTTTGGGAAAAGAGAGGGCAGCTTTCACTTTACCACTGAAGTTTGGGATGTTACGACACTAAAGAAACTCAATGTGTTAAGGCAAGATTTTATGGCTTATAGTTTTATGGTGGTGGGACTTGGCTGCAACTGCATTTAAAATGTATGCGTATGTATAAAAAATCAAACTCTCCAAGCAATTAAATGTCCCAATAAGAATTCTGCATCTCTGCATTATTCCTCAACTCCAGCAGGATCTGCTGTTATTTTTATTTACACAAATCCTGTATGCGGGTAGCAACACATGGGCTCACTTCTAATCAGTTGAAAAATTACAAGAGGAAGCAAGATATTCTAAGGCAGATTATAAAATCTAAAAGCTTGTGTGGGAGATTTGAAGTATTTTTCCTGATAAAAAAAATTTACCCTCTCTTCTCTGTAGCAGGAAGACTCAGCTGAAGTTGGAGGCATGAAGTTTAGAATATCTCAGGGTTTAGATAGGAATTTTTTTTTTTTTTTTGCATTTAAAGAACATTTTCTTCCCTTTCTTTCTTACTGTAAGTCTCTTCACCAATTTTTTTTTTTCTTCTAGAATTTCTTATTCCCTCGATTACGATACTTCTAAGTGCTATGCTGTATATATGGATGATTATTCCTGTGGCTATTTAAACTCAAGTATTGACGAAGCTTTGACTATTCTAAAGAACTCTCTATTTCATAAACCGATACATCTTTGCAGACTTTTGTTAAAGAGCAGTATTTTCCACAAAAAAGCAGAAAGCCTGAAAACATAATGTATAAGATGATTTCGTGTTCTAAAAATTACATAAACAGCATAATCATGTCTGCCTTCAGTAGTCACTTGGGATTTAGAATGTTTGTCAACTAGAAAACAGGAAGACAGGAATGGAAATGGATGGCAAAAACCTCACTCATTAAGAAGGTTTTGCCAGCACTACACAGACTTGAGTCCTGAGTACCCTCAGTAAAAATTAAAAATCCAAGCAAAATGTGATAACAGTGGGGTTATGGAACCGCATTGAGGATTAAAGCCACCTAGCCAACTGGAATTCAGATCAGAATTCTCAGAAGAAGTGCTAATAGTAGTAGCATTTGGAAGGGACCTTTAAGAGGGTCTATTTCCAACCCCTTGCTATAGGCAGGGACATCTTCCACCAGACCAGGTTGCTCTCAGCCCCATCCAGCCTGGCCTCGAATGCCTCCAGGGTGGGGGCATCCACAGCCTCTCTTGGCAACTTGTCCCAAGGTCTCACCACCCTTACAGCGAATAATTTCTTCCTAATATCTAGTCTAAATCTACACTCTTCCAGTCCCAACTCCCTCATAGCCTATCCCTATAGGGGAGGTGCTCCAGCCCTCTGATCATCTTTGTGGCCCTCCTTTGAATCTGCTCCAACAGCTCCATGTCCTTCTTGTGTCCACCTGAACACATTACTCCAGGTGGGGTTTCATAAGAGCAGAGCAAAAGGGCAAAATCACCTCTCATCCTGCTGGTCACACTCCTCTTAATGCAAGCCAGGTTACAGTTGGCCTTCTGGGCTGCAAGCACACACTGCCGGCTCACGTTCAGTCATTCATCAATCAGCACCCCCAAATCCTTCTCCTCAGGGCTGCTCTCAAGCCATTCTCTGCTCAATCCATATCTGTGTTCGGGATTGCCCTGACTGAGGTGCAGGACCTTGCACTTGGCCTTACTGAACTTCATAAGTTCAACACGAATCTTAAAGAAGTGAGGAACTAAGGAAGAGAGGCAGAAGGATACACTGCTGGCACTAAAACCTATAGGAAACAGCTGCTCTTCATCACCCTTGTGTGGAACTGGTCTTACAACATGAGGACCAAGAGACCGAAGAAATATTAACTAATTGTTTATGGAATATGTAGATTTCCATCCATTATATTCAAAGTCATTGATAAAAATTTAAGAATTACTCCTTACTTCTAACAGCAGTCTCAAGCTATCAGCAGACAAAACATTTGAGCGAAAAGATCAATGAAAAATTTCAGGAGTCATCCTTCTGAATCACATACCATTATAACCAATCTAGCAACATGATTGTTTCAAGGCAGACAAAAGTATATCTTTACAAAATGTACGACTGAATACCTAAAAGCTCCTCCAGTTTTACTTCATGCATATGGCCTTTCAGCACTGTAATTTATATTTCTAGTACTCAGTTGCCCAGATGGGCTTTTCAAATATCCTTCTCACAGCTCTGCAGGTGTTGGAAATAAATAAAATACTTTATTTCAGGAAGAAGAAAACAGAGTAGATACAAGTGAAAGTTGACAATACATAAGCCAATAGTCATTACCAAATGCATTGTACCATTATTATTAAGCATGCCAAAGTTTTCTGTATATTATTCAAGTGTCACAAATGACAAGTAAATGATCAAAACTACTTTCAGTAAACTACTTAAATCAGCTGTTGATTGCAGTCAATGATTCTGTAATTGTGTCAAAAATCAGTAAAGAAACCATGTTATGTACTAACATTACATCCATAATTTGCCTACTATGTCCTCTAGACATATTATGCCACTAATATCCACGAACCAAAAAAAGAGGCAAGAGAATCAATGAATAATAGGTGAGTAAATGGCTATCCCTTTGCAGAGATTCAGGAAACAAAAGTCTAAGTTTCCTGCATGAATTATGTGTTGTGAACCATTTTCTGACCTCTAGTCTACAACATATTAATTATTCACAGAACTTCTGAATGAAGGATGGAACACATGAGAAGTGATCCTGAATCCTCAGCAGCCTCACACAAAGTAGCTCTGCCAACAACCAAATCACTGGGAGAAAAGCAGATTAATTACACTGATTTTGTCCAGAATATAAAGGTCCAGATCCACAGAAATTATTTCAGAGATATCTAAATGGATACATATATGAGAAGTGGAAAATACACTGGTGCCCTTCTTTATTTGTTTCTGACAAAAATGTGGATATGGATAGAAACCTAACTTTTGAAAGATTTTGGTAAAAATAATGAATTGTACAGAACTGTAAATTTGACCAAGAAGTCAAATGTTCAAAAGAAATTTGGCATTCAGAAGAAAATGAAAAGAAAATTATGCTTAAATTATATGACAACATAATTTCCAAAAAGGAATCTAACACATGCACACATTTCTATTAGGACACAAACCATAATTGATGCTAACTGCTTTCAAATTGAACTCCACTGGTCACTTTTAGAAAGAGAAATCAAAAACCTGCATCTAAAATGAAATCAAGCACATTCTTCTTGAAATGGGCAGCCAAGATTTGGAAAAGTCAGATAGTTTCAACAGTGGATTAAGGAATTCAGTTGCTGAAATTTTAATAAAGCCAGGGTCACCTGAGAGGCATGAAGGGCCTGCACCAATCAGGTGTTATTCTTGATGCTCAACAGTGTTGCCATTTATAAAACAATACGTATATCTACTAATGCACATTTATGGACACATATCTATACTGGCATGGCAATACAGCGATAACCATGGCCTTGGGTCTTAAGTCGAGATTAGATCTAAGCTGAAATTTACAAAGGGCATCTTCATTTCCTAAATTTGTGAGAGCAAGTAGGAAGAACTTTGGCAGAGTTCCATTTCTGAAGCACCTCCTAAATAGGAGTACTACTATTGTTTATATTTCTGTACTGTCAGAAGTGGGGAAGGGGAAGTGAAGGAGGTGTTTGTTACTTGCTTTTACTCAGACGGATAAAAATGAGCCTTTAGAGACATTTTAAAAGGGAAGAAGTTGCTGTGCAAACCATAGAGTGGTGAGAAGTACAAACAAGAACCATTTAAAAGTATGTGAAATAGATTTTTTATGGTACTATTCAAGAAATCATGTCCCTTACTTAAGAAAAATAGTGCTGCTTTTAAGCAATGCCAGTGTTCAACCTCAGGTTGTGTTTCAATATGAGTGTTGAGTCAATTGTATCGTACAAGAAACTAGGGTCTTTTACACTGCTACCATCTCGCTTGCCATTGTAGGTCTAAGGTGCAAACGCAAAGAGCTGGCTTAAAAGAAACACGTTTTTGCTCTGCTTAACTCGGTGTATTTACTAAAGGCTGTGGGTTGGCTTTAGTTTTGACAAAAACAAAATTATCACAATCATTCCATTATTGCAGTACCAAAAAGACCTCCAACACATCACATGATGGGTAGCACGGCAATGCATCTTAAAATACTGCAATCTTTTTTTCCTTTGTTCTGCTGAGTGAAAAGAAGTCTGCCCCTGTAGGGTGCTGACGTGTTTGAAAAGAAAAGGTAATTCATGAATAGCCGACGTGAGCAGATGATTCAGCACAGATACCTCCTTACCTCTTTTCTCCATATTACACACTTGACATTCCTAAGTGGAAAAAAAATCCTGTATTTACAGACGTAACACTTCTCTACCACAGTTTCCCCACTTCTAACAAAGGCTCTGCAATTTGGCTAGTGTTTTTCACATGATCAGAACTGTAGCAAAAGATGTTAAAAATATATGTTAAGCTTCTTTGCAGCTGAACTAGAAAAAATAAAATGAAATTTGCAAAACTATATGCAGAGATGGTTCTGCCATGGGGCACCTGCTAAGAATAGTCAGCAATTGAGACCTTGTCTCTGTTTATCATGGGAGTGCTTTACTGGAGCTTTGGTACCACCCGATTAATCTTTAGGCATTGTAAAAGCATACAATTTTAAGCACTGTAAAATATTTCTGTTTCTTCATGTGAAATCTTCCAGGAACTTTCATTCCTATTGGAAAATGAAACTCATCTTTGTCACAGATGCTTAGATTTTGCTTGCCTCAGGTGTGCACTTCAGAGGCTGAGATTTGCATCCATTTGCAAAGAAGCAAAACAATGGATAATTGCATATACACCTGGATGAAGACAGCAAACAGTAACTGCCACAAGAAAACTTAGACATACATACATAGACTTGGACACAGACAGCAGGCATGACCTGCACTAAGGAACAGCTTCAGCAAAGTGTGTGTGTGCGTTGTTCAACAGCTCCCATGCCAGAATCACACCAGAAATTAAGAGATCCAGATTAAGACCTGACTGCTGTACATTCATTAGTATCTCACACCTAAAGCAATTACTGTGTAGAATGTGACAATTGGGTATTATATATGAACTCTGCGTCCTCTTAATAAAACCTCACAGTAGCAAGTTTTCAGGGAATTATGCTTCAGGCAAGGTTTGTCTGGTTAAGCCAAGGAAATAGTTCTAACATTTCCTAAATGTCCCTTTCTCTTTTCTAAGTTGCTGTTTCTCCTTGAGACTTTCATAGTCCCGGGGACAGCTACAGACTCTTCTGCATTATGTTTATTCACTACAGAAACAGTTGGGGCATTGTGTGACTTATCACAATGAGCCCACAAGACTTGCATGTTAAATATTGACTGCCAAATAATCACAACAAGCCATTCCTAATAAAAGAGTGAAAACAAATAAAGAAAAAAAATCAACTCAAAAGAACAACTGATAAGCTGTTTGAAAGCATTATCTCATCTCAAAGGAACATCCATGAATAGAAGACTAAATTCATCACTTGTTCCCTGAACTAGTGGCTCAGCTCCAGGAGACAAATTAATCAAATTATTCCAGAAAGAAAATAAGAAAATTCATTTCAAAATGCAGACGGGCATTCAAAAGACTGTTAGTTACGGGCTTTTCATCTTTACCTGGTTTCACAGTGTTTCCCAGAGTTAAAAACAACTCAAGACAATAGAAAGACCTTCTCATATTTAAATCAGCACAGAAACATATTATAAGCACACAAAAAACAAATGTTAAAACTAGACCCATAATATCTTTGTACATCACTGAAGTTAATGTGTTAGAATGGTACGAAAACAGTGTTCAGTGAAATGATACTGAGCCCTGGGAGACCACGGCTGTGCTGTGTTAGAGGCTTACAGCTAAGCCAGGCACCTGATGCTGAAGGGCAAAACAGATATTTCCCTACCCACGTAAAGGCTTGCTACTGCGATGACACTTACTCTTTTCAGGAAACTGAAAAGTTTTAGGAAAAACACAATACGTAAATACAATTTTCTTTTAAAGTTTGCTTTTTTTTTCTTCAGAATGCAGCTACTCTCCACTTCAAGTTTCCTGAGCTTGAAAGAAAATATCTTAAATCATCCCTTCACTGGAGAACAACCCTCTGCCTTTCTTGTGGTGCTCTATCTTCTCACATCAGCATGGTAGGCTCTGCTTTTAGCAGAGCATTGCTCCTGAAGACAGACAGTCAGATTGTAGCAGAGAAATTGCTTTAGAGAAAAATTCACTTTGGTGGGGAGCTTATTTTTAATCAGTTGCTTCAAGGAAGGTTGGGATACAATGGAATACAGCCAAGAACAAGAAGGAAACCAGAAGGTTCCTGAGCAGAAGAGTTCCATTGGAGTTCTCTCATGTGTCCAACAATAGCTCACTTCTCATTTCCATGATTGCAACAAAGCATTCAGATTAAAAAGAAAAATGAAGGAACTGATTATTTTTATGTTGCTGTTAAAGTAAAGCCATGGAGACATAAAACTGTAAAAGCTTGATACTGTGATAGGAGAATTGGTCTCCAAAGCACCATTAGCACAGTGATAGCCATTTCATAGCTTTCTCCTCAAACTTTGCTCATCCATATCCAAGTAAACACACAATTCCCCTCTCATGTTACCTCAGCACCCAAGTGTTCACCTACACCCTTGTGCTCTCCACGCTGTGCACATGCAAGCTCTCTCCAGCTATCTCCAAAAAGCTGCTAGTTTTACTTCAAATTTCATAGAATCATGGAATTGCTAAGGTTGGAAAAGAGCTGTAATATCATCGAGTCCAAACATCAGCCCATGCCCACCAACCAAGTCCCTAAGTGCCACATCTACATGTTTCTTGAAAAGCTCCAGGGACAGTGACTCCGCCATCGTTTCACTATTTCTGAGCCTCATCTGCTGAAAGCACTGAATGGGTTTGCCTTTTCTTTTCATGTTCTTGGTCTATCGGATACACTAGCCTAGACCAGCCCTGATAATAAGAATCTGCAGAAGGGGTCCTTTTCTCCAGCAGAGCATACCAAACAGAGCCCAGAAAGAAGACAGGGTACACATCCCTTTTTCCTGTATACTTGATAAGTTCCTTAGGACACACTGAGTAGGGCAACTGAGAGTGTGACTTTCTCTACTCCATCCACCTTAGGTGGTGGCTTGGTTTCTTTTCCTGATCATTAAGCTGACTTATTTTTAATCTGTCAAGAGGAAAGCTTAGTGATATACAGCATGTGTGTTGAGTTACAACAGAGTGCAGCTCTGTGCTACAGACGGCTATCCAGCTGCCTTCTCCTGTTGGTGCCTTTGAAAATATTTTCCAATGAATCCCTCTTAAGTAATCACTCCGCCAAATATCAGTTGTCTAGAAGAGCTTGGTTTTTAACAAAAGGTCAAACAAAATTGCAATGAAAACCCTATGGATACTTACAAAAGGTCACTTAAGACAAAAGGGATTCCCAGCTGAAGCACAGGTTACACCACAGTGCATATATTCTGTAGACTACCTTGTCAGAGAAAAGCTTTAATTCAGAGTCAAAATTGATGCTTATAATTTTCTCTGCACAATCATCCGTACACCCAGTAAATGAAACAGCCGCATCCAACGATGTGATTTGCAGACTGTTACTCAGGCCTCCAAATAAAACACTCTGTTCCACAGCTGTATTGCTTATGATGGCAAATAAAGCAGCAACATGATGAGGCTTACCAAACAGTAGTGGCCTGTTTATATTAAGTTTTTTGAGAGCTGGCCTCAAGAAATGTTTATTCAGTTCTATGCTCGTTGAGCTGGATGAGCATTTCACAGTGAATAATTTATTTGATTAATTTAGGGCTGCAATTGGTTTACAAAATTCCTTTGTGTTGCATTCTTTGGCCACTTTGTTCATTATTTGAAGTTACAGAACAGATGGTTAGTTCACATATATTTCTGCCTAATGATTACTCGTAAACTCTGTCCTGGATGGTGCTTCAAATATTTGCTATGCAGGATCTGTGACTGGATTTTTAACTCACTGAGCATGGACTGGATTCCTAACTCACTCTTTTTTTGTGTACGTGTACGTGCGAGCTAACTAAATATTTTCCCAAACCACAGAACGTCTTCAAAAAAGCATCACTACATACACAGGAACTGATGAAACTGCCTGCCAAGCAAAATGAGACTTGACAAGACATTGAGAAGAAGCAACTACATGAAATATAAGATGCCCATGAAGAAAACACCTTTTTCTGTGTTGTTAAAAAAAAAAAAAAAAAAAAAAAAAACAAACAACAACAAAAAAAAAACCAACGTTGCTATTCTTGCCAAGAGAAGGTTAGAGATGGTCAAACAGGATGGAATTAAACCAGGTAACAATTTGGGCAAATCAGCTGCTGTAAAAAAGCATAGCAAGCATGATTCATCACTAGGTCTGCATAAGAGCAAGAAACAATGTGATCCAATCAGACTTACATTTTACTACTAATTATGTGTTTATAATATTTACCTCTGCAGCAGTATCAGAGACTGTATCTTGAATTGTTGTTAATGCCTTTCTTCACCGATTAACAGAGCAAAGCTGTTGATGTGTGGCTTCCACTCGTTTTTATGCTAGTGTAACATTGCCATCTACAGGACACACAGCACAGAAGTTCCGCATTGCTTTAAGACTAATTTCGCAATCAAGGGTTATAAACCACTGAAGTTGAAAATGTAAGTGTCCAAAATTAGCCTTGTTTGATCAGCGTGACAAACTGCTATTTTACAAATTATCCAGTAATGGTATGGCTCACCAACAAAAGTAATATATTAAATCAGCTACTATTGTCTAGCAAGTTACAAAGCCATGGGATTTCCTTCAATCTAGATGAATTATTCATTAGGACAAAAAGAAACAATTAAATACAAGGGGCTTCTGATTTAGTTTCTCATCAGAAATCGGCATAAGTTACATTTCCATAAAATATAAGTTTATATTGTTCAGATGATTCAGAGAAGTCATTCTCAACATCAGAGGAAGACGCTGAGAACCCTGCAGCAGGGTGTTCAAACTAGATTATCTTTAAGATCCCTTCCAACCTAAGCCACTCTATGATTCTATGATCTGTCTTCTCAGCTTTGAAAATTCATTATGCAGAAAGGATTGCTATTCATCAAGACACACTATGGATATCCCTTCACAGGAACTAAATACATCATCCAAAGAGATGAAAAAGCATGTAGAGTTTTATTTCAGGCAGCAGTTTAAAAAAACCCAGTTATTTATCTTTTTTTTTTTTCTTTTTTTTTTAAATCTCAGTATTTTTCAAGATGGCAGCATTTTATTTAGAGATGCTGGTCTTCTAGTGCTAACTCTGAAGCTGGTTTCACAAAATTTAGCCTTCTGTTAATGAAAAGGAAATGTTTTCAGCACTCAAATGCTATGTTAGGTGAAAAAGTGCCCCAAGAAACACCACAAATTGAGGTGATATGTTATCAAAAAGCCCTGAATTACAGCAGCTTCACTGAAATCTCTCTTAGTGTGACAAGAAAGAAAAAGAGAATTAAGCAGTGATCAATAAGAACTGGGGAAATGCTGGAGAGGTCATAAGAGGCAACTTGAATGGAATAATCTGATTGAAAGTGTGATCTTTGATGTCAGAAAAAGTGTTTATTGACTTTAATTCATGGAAGAGAGTATGCTGCAAGACATTTTCATTTTTGAGAATCAAATAAAAAAGTAAATCAGAAGGGAAAAGAATCAGGAGCAATAAAACATACAAGAGATCTCAAATTTGAGATGAAAGCTTACTATGCATGCAGAAAAGTTAGAGACTTGAATTTTAGTGGCTCTCTAGTCATTGGTTACCATGGATTTTGCCTACTTAATTTATATCTAGGGGAAAAAGAAGCCAAAGGCAGTTGCCAAAAATAAAAATAAATAAATAAATGATCCCATTGACCCAAGCTGAACATATTTCCATTTTTCACTTCAGTGGTCAAACCAGAAAATCAATTGTGTTCACAACTCTATTTCAACACTCTTAGTCCGCTGTTCTGAAGCAGAATGGGGTAGGTGCAATTCTGCTGCATGCAGAGGAGCATTCTAGTTTCAGGTTTCTCTTCTGACAGCATCATACAGATCTAGTTGAGACAAACAGATGAGGAAATAAGCTGATTTATTGCAATTTGAAAGCTAGCAGTCTCCCATACTTAGGCATAGCAGTAAAGCTGCTAGCAGGAGGCTGTCAGCATTAAGATATCAAGATTGTAAAGAGACTCCAGATTGAGCTGATGGCAGTTGATACTTGAAGTCAGGAGCTCGACTGTGAACAGACAGCATCTGTAACAATGTTGAAGATGTTGAGGGCACAAATTCATACGTTATCCTGCCACTTAGTTTGCCCCAGCTCACTCTTCTGTTGCAAGCAGCTGGAAAAACACTATAGGCTCCAGAGAGCAAGGTAGTAAAAAATCCTCTCTGCTATGACCAAGAATTGATGGACAGGTTGTAGAATATCCCTCTGCAGTGTGGAGTACTGGGAGCTGCCACAGTGATGAGATTTGTCACCACAGCAGCTTTGTCCATTTTACTGCTTTGTTACTACTGACACAAAAAGGAGGAAGCAGCTAGCAGGGAAGTGAATCCACTAGCCTTGGTCATGGTATCTAAAGGATTCAGTAGGGGCAGAATTCTTCACCTTGTCAAGGTGAGGCTCTTTCCAAAATAATAATAAAATAATTTATTAGCTAGGATGGGTGGGGCTGTTGACATTAGTCTGGAAAAAGAGACAAGGGACAGCAGCTGGAAGCAGCATTAGAGGGGTTTGGAATCTACTGCATGTTTTGTAGAGACATAGACCATGAGGGAGGGCACATCCAGCAGTAACTCAGTAGATGTCCTGAGAAATGAAGACCAAACCTTGCGTGCTCAGCTGTTGCTGCCAGCCTGCCCTCTGTGCCACATGGCCACTGCCCCCTGGCAGCTACCAACAGCTCAGGCAAGAAGGCTCCAATCTCCTTGTTGGTTTGGTGAGCTGGATTTATCTGATGCAGCCTTCCCAAAGTGCAGGGTCCTAAGCGCTAAGAACCCATCAACAGTTCTACCCAGCTCAGCAAGCAAAGCTGCTTGTCTATCATCAGAATCTGACTTCACCAGCAATGTCTCTAGTATCTCCTGATGGATACACTAAGCTCCTCACTAACGGTACCTGTTCTATTGAGGCTGATTGCCATGATTTAATGTAGGCTTGGGCAGGAAGGCTGCAATATGTGAAATTACAGTAATTAAGGCTTGTTCTTGAACAAGCAATGAATAACACTGCATTACAATTGTAAAATACATTATATTTTACTATTTATATTTTACATAAAATTTGAAGTTAGACTGGAGCTTTGGGGGTAGGTCATTTAGGAAAACCTTGCAGAAGTTTGGTCAGCTTCCACACTGTTAATCCTAGAGATTGACTGGTTTTCATTAAATGGAATGAAAATGTCGTTGAATAGTTAAAGCAAATGGCTTTCTATGCTGAAGAGAAAATAAATTATCTAACATTGTGTTAGCCATACCACAGAACTGTCAAATAAAAGAAGGGACTGAAAATAAAAGGGACCAGGAAAATGAAGTAGTATCTACCTGCACTTTCAAAAGAGAGAGTGGCTAATTAGAAAGAAAAAAACATATACTTACAACACGATTGTTCTTCTTGCATTCAAAGACACCCTCAGATGAGGAGCAAAAGGGCAATCCTAAACAGAAACCCCAGGGAGCCTAAAAGCAGTGAGCCAAAGGAAACCTTTCTCTCAGTGCCTGTGGGGAACAGAACCTGCTCTGTAACAGATGGTCCCTGTCTGCCTTCTGACATCTTTAGCAGCTTTAAGATGAGGCACGTCTGTGCTCGACTTTCCTTTATTCTCTGCCTTCTCTAACAACATGACCACGTGTAAACAGCTCTCTTTGGAATAAAAGTTCATCCAGACAGACCTCCAGGAATACTGTTATAACGAGGCACACAAGGCTTTACACTACAATGGTTAAGACTTCAGATTTACAGCCATGCAGAGACATTACAGTCTGACAAAAATAATGAAAATTAATTCTCATTTGGGCTGAGTTTGGATATTAACAGCTCCACCTGGTTCTGCCTAATCATGAATGAATAAGCAGTTGCCAGGTTACAGAAGAACCAGCCAACAGCATGGATCAGTGAGGAGAGAGGGCAAACATTTGACTACAAATGGTAAGAACAGGTTTCAACAAGACCCCATATACTGCAGTCTGAAAGAACATACTTTCTTCATTTTGGGTAGATAACTTTTCTATGACAGAAATACACTGAGCAACTATACTGTTCTCTGACTAATCAGTGACAGCTCCCAGCAAATGTTCCATCCCTCAGCAGCCTTCAAGGTAGGTAGCTTCACAGCTTTACATGTAGAAGTGCAATTCTAGAGACAAAAAAGAGCCATTGTGTCTATGTGCCAGACAAGGGGAGCAACATTCAGCCCTCCTCAGGTCCTGTTAAAGAACGTTGTCAGAGTTCTCAGTCTAATTCATCTACTTCACAACACAGCATTAAATACATTTGCAGAACCAACAACATAAATGCCTTGTCTTGGTACCTGACCTATGGTCTGAACCCATCACACAGAGCAAATGGCCACCAGCACAGGCTGCTCTGCCAGCTGTCAGACCCCATCTTTATTCCCTCGTTCTTCAGCAAGTTGCAAACAATTAGAAATTATTTCATATTTATACTTTCCTGTCTTTCCTCTAAGTTTAACTATCCAACTCCTACCTCCCTTGTGATAATGAGTTTCAAATGCATGGTTGTAGCTAACTCATATTCAACAACTGCTGCAAATACCAGATATATCAAAGATTTTCATAATTTCATCTCTGACAGCAAACCACCAAATCCCTTTCACAATAGAAGAGACCATGGCAAACTGAACTCCTAGAGTCCCTCATTAATCCCTGCTGTAACTTGATGCACTTTCACATTACATCAGGAAATACACCTGATCTATGACATTACTCAATATTGAAGTGACTAAAAAGAGTGCCATTTTTGTTATCCTGTGAAATGCCCCTCAGTTTCCAGGCATCCTCATCTCAACAGAGTGACAATGTCAAGGGCTAAATTTCCAATATGCTACAGCTCCAAGTTGACCAGCTCTTTCATATAATTTACATGAAGGTCAGATGCAGTTGTCACCTCTGATGTGTATTTTGCACGGTGATTTTCTGAGCCAAGAAGAAATTCACAAGAGCACGTTGCTAAACTGAGAACAATAACGTGGGAGAATGGGAAGAGGCCATGTAAAAAATGAGACGATCAGGTCAGAAGCCCCAGTACATTTTGATTGCATTGGCATACTTGATCCAACTTCTATAACAGCCTTACCAGAGAAGAATTTTTCCTGTTTGAATTGCATTAAGAAGTGGAATTAGCTTCATAAATATAAATCAGTTAAGTATAATGCAATATTTATGCCTGATTTTTTCTCCTTTAGGATTTTTTCTCCTTTAGGATTCCATTTAAAAGGGAATAACAAGAAAACCTAACACTCTCAGAAAGAGAGTGGGTTTACAATTTATGCTAATTAATTTTCCTATTGACACAAAACTAAACCCCTCAGTTTATTTGATTGCAGTATGGATAAAAAAAAAAAAGAAAGCAGATTAAACTAAATAGATTTTTTTTCTGCAACCGGTAATGTTGTAAGAGAAATCACTATGCTTCACCAACCACATTAACTCTAATTTATTCATTCTTTCACTGCCCAGCCATTGCCAAAACCAGTCCTAACTCCCAAATCCCCACAGAGGTATAAGCAAGAAAAATAGTTCAATTTATTTGAAGCTGTGAAAGGTTCCAATCAAGATCAAGAATCATTATTCCAGGCACTACATAAAAAAGCAACAGCCCATCCCTGACCAGTCATTCTGTTACTAAAAAAATTGTTTGAAATTTGCCAAATTAAAAAAAAAAAAAAAAAAAAAGGCAAAAAAAACCCCAACAACAAACCCTTTCCCCCAAACCTTACCATTTGTCTAATTCCATATATCTTCATTGAGGAGCCTATACCAAATTCATCATTTTTCTAACTTACTGGGTTCCAATGTTGCTACATCAAAATCAAAACCTGATTCCCCTGAGGTCCATTTCAGAATTATTCATCAAGGATCTGCAAATACGACCTGAAATTTTCTTCCAACTTCTGCTGAATCAAATTTCTTTTTGGCATTCAGGCAGATTAATTTCTCTCTTCCCATTTCTAACACGTATGTCTTGTCTCATTTGGGCAATAATAAAAGTTCTATACGGCTAGAGCCAATACACAGCGTTACGTCTGATTATTTTAGAGAGGCAGAAAACATCTGAAGACAACTAACTCCATGGACCTACTCAGGCTCTGTCAGTTTTGTCCTTTTCCTCAAAGTATTTACTCTTCCATACTACAATTTAATTATTCAGTTGGTATTTTTATACCGTTAATAGAATTTGCCCATCATATTGATTAGCTTACTTAGTTCAGCTGGATTTACACAGTAAATAAGATTTCTTTGCAATTTAAAAATCCCCTTGCTCTAGTGACTAAATTTCTTTTTTTCTTTCCCCTAATTTTAGTAGAAACAGAAGCACTAATTACCTGCCCTTATGTCAACGTTCCCTCAGCAGCATCCTCCAGTATTGAATTGCTGGTTCCTTCACTGTTGTCATCATTAGCACTGGAGTATTCTTGTAAGGAAAACTTCATTCAGGCAGCCTCAGGTTCTTACTTCTGTAAAAGAAAAATAATAGTTTCTCAATTAGAATCAGGATGTTGTCTGTCCTTAATGAGACAGTAGCATGATTAGAAATTGAGATATTTTTCCATTTCCCTTCCACACGTTTTAGTACACATTTCCATGAAGCAAATGTAGAGGCTTGTCCTGAGATGCATGCTCTGGCTGCTCATAAAAAAATGTTAATTTGTTATCTCCAGTTTGCAGCTTTCTCAGAATCATAAAATCCTAATTCAGTTTTCCTTATTTTAATGGTTTTTCCCAATACAGTTTTCAGGCAGACATGGAAACTAGATTTATTCATGGCTGGCAACAGTAGTGATGCTCTAGTCCTCAACTAAAGACAGACATCAACAACATCTCCAAAAAAGGAGAATGTTGTGGTTTAAGCTACAAGACCAAATTCCTTAGCTTAAAATCTATCTCTCTCATCTTATCTTAGCACAAGAATACACCGTGTTGTTTTTTTAATTTGCTGGGATGGCTGTTTAACAATTGTATTTGATTGAGATAGCAGTAAGAAAGCAACTCAACTCCACTGCTTTTCTATATTAAGTAACTGCTTTAGTTGCTGCATTGCTTTGTATCTTCCCCATTAGTTAAAGTGCTGAGAATATTTATCAAAAGTTGCCTTTCCTACTCCTTATGCAATCTCATTTTTGAGACAGCATTTAAATGACTTGGGACAGAAAAGCTATGAAATATATTTGGCACTGACACGTTACTGAGAAGGGCAATCTGAGAAAGTTTAACAGACAAAGGAGAAGTCCAAGACTTCCTCCCATGAAAGATGACACAATAAAGCTGACAAGGACAGAGATGTGTGAGGAGATGAGAAGCAAGGTAATCTTCTCTGCTGACAGGTGAGGATGACAAAATCAGATGGCATAAGACAACACAGAAATTCTGCTTTCTCATACACAAAACATTGCTGTGACAACAAACTCTAAAAGATGTACTGCTGAAGCATTTGGCTGGAAAGAGAACCCAGCTGACCACACTTAAGCACCCTTGAGCTTTGCAAGGGGACTAAATCCTAATTTAAACCCAAACAGCTGTGTGATGCAAGTTGTCAAGAACTGGTTGTGCAGCAATTTGCTCAGTGCTGGCACAGCTGATGAGTCTCACTGAAAAATAGGACATACTGCCACATATTGCCCATCCTCGGAGGATAACTGTGCTCTTCTCTGGCCTGACAGGAGGTTAGAGAGACTGTCTAAGGTCAAAGAGCTGCCTGTTATCCCTACAGTGCTCAGTGCACCACAGCTGACTGCATTTAAATTTAGCCAGTGCCAAACCCTGAGTGTTCCTTACATATCAGCATGCAGGTAAATGTGCTCCTGTGTGTATCACAGAATCAGAACATCATAGAATTATCAACACTGGAAAAGATGTCTAAAATCATGTACATGGGATTCAATGTTAATCCCAAGATGCTGCCAAATTCTAAATTACCACCTTGTTAAAATGCCACATAGAGAGTCTACAGAGCATGCCCTGTTTTTCAGCATGGGAGAAAAAGGGTTAATCTGAATGAGTTTCTGAAGTGGTTTAGTTAAATTGCATTAAGTCATTATTCAGATATTTGTATTCAGAATTATAAAAGCCTTGATTCAATTTCTTTACCTGACTTCCAAAGCAATCTGAGTTAAAATCGAATTAAAGACATTTTATTTCTGAATATGAGCATGTACACAGAATTTAACACAATTTAACCAGATTTCCTTACCAGTGACTGAGGCAGAGAAGGAATTGCCACAGCCTTCAAATGAAATCAAGACAGCTTTCTCTAACAATGCTCCATTTCTTCAAATAGTTAAACTCTGTCTTATGCATTTAGGCAGCACAGAAGGAAGTGGCAATGTATGTGCTTCATGCCATAACGTTATATAATGCCATCCAATTCCAGAGGCAGACGTTGGACTATTTAGACTCCATCCCATATGGCAAGACAAATGCTCTCCCAGTTTATTATTAATAGTGCTATACAACACTGTGACTCAGCACCAGAAATCATTATTTTAAATATCTTCCACCAGAACTGCCTTGGCAGGAGCTTTTTTTCACAGAAGGTCCCAACTAAAACCTTCCACCCAGTGCTGAGATTAGCACAGTGATGGAACAACATGGTGATCCACTTCCACATTAAAATAAATGTGTGTCCTAACCTTCAAGGAGTTGGTATAGCATTTTGAATTATAGATCACAGAGAAAAAATTTAATGGGTAAATGTTAAAATCATTAAAGCGGTTTTTCATAGCAAATAAAGAGTGAATGACTCATCCCAAGTCAGCTATCAGATGTATCAGGTTAGGTTTTTCCTCCCAAAGTACGCATAAATCTCTTCAGTCGCGTCTCTTGTCATCTTTTTGTCAAAAGAAATTTCGCATCACTTCCCTCCCTGCATTACTCCCTCGGCTTCTGAAAACATTCCACTTTAAAATTTTATCACAGAGATTTTTTTTTTCCCCTTCTGGGTCTCGTGGAGCATTATGCTGTGAAATGCACAAAATAAGATGATTCTACCAAAGAAAAAAAAAAAAGCCTTAATACAGTTAGTAAAAAAAAAAAAAATTGTAGAATGACTGAACAACATTGATATTTTTCTGCTGTGAACCTACGTTCATTTTTGTCCCCAAGTCCAATTGAAGCTGTGGAGTTTGATGGGCATTTTCCTTCATTAGAGCTCACGTGACACTCTCAGAGAAGCAAATAGATGGAGCTGTCACCCAGGCAGACTCCTGTGACTGTGTTGTCGTGACATCCCTTCCCCAGCCACAAATACCTCCTTCATTAGTTCATAGTAAATATGGTTATAGCAAAAGACTGTCAAAGAAAAACAAACAAACAAAAAGCACCCAAGAGACAGGCACCCATTTTAAAAGGCTTGGGAGTTTCAGCTACTCTGTGCGTTTCTCCATCTAATGTTTTGCATATGCTGCAGTAAGCAGGTTGGTGGGGAGATCAAGAGCAACTTATCTTATTAAATGCACATAACTAGGAGCTGACAGCACAAGGAAGATCCTCTGCATTTCTTAGAGCAAGCATGTGACGTGAGCATAAGACACATAAATGCAACAGCTTCTCTACCTCTAGTTGTTAAATGTTATTGGAAAATCATTTCCAAGTGCAGATATAGCTGTATGAATTCCAGGATGTACTCTCTTCATCCAACTGCATCCATATATAAGGAGCAAGCACTTTCACTGGGGCTAGACGACAGAAGGGTGTAATGAGCATTTTCTGCTGCATTTCAGCAGAAATTGAGTTTGAGGCCCTGGGAAAGACATTCCCTGTCGACTGTGAGTCTTATAGAATGTCAGTCAGCAAAATGCACAGAATAATGATGAAAAGCATAATCACTTTGTTCTTAATTGTACCATAATAACTATACGAAGATGGACGTGAATTTGTCACTAACATTTCTAATGGTTCAGTGATTGCCTTCTGATACTGTTTTCTGGGATTATTTTTTAAAGCAAATTGAAATTAGAGTATGAAGCAACAAGCAGCAGAGGCTTACCTATGGACTGCTGCCCCATGCCACCATGCAGAGCCTTCCCACAGAGAAGACAATAGAGTTACAACAGTGGCAGCCTGCTGTCTTCTTTGGGAGCCATTGTTAAAACTGCATGAGAAATATTTGCTTTCAGGTTTCACAGATACTTGCAGACAAAAGAAGAAACGAACTCAGTTCTCTCAAGCTGCCTTCTGTGCCTCACCTTCATGTCTCTGCCCCTCTCTACTGCGTTTTCCTGCTCCTCATTTCTTTTCCTTAGGAGTTTCAACCTTAACTCAAACACTATTATCAAGTAAGATTAATTCCTACCTCCACTTGTTCATTATCTCCGTTCATCCTCCAACTCTCCTCACATTCCAATTGCTATCCCAGGGTGTTACTAAACTCAACCCCTGCCGCATCCCTTCGGATCTCAATGAGATGACCCTTTCCCATGCTGCCTGGACTGTGGTTTGGAAGGTTTGCTCCCATTTAGACTACATTCTGTCACTGCATAAATGCAGCCATGGAGTCTTCATAGCTTTTCTATCTTCCATGAATTTTTTGACACTGAGTTTGAGACAATTTTAGGAGTGGGAGTATTGTACATCATATTCGGCATACAAGAGCTGGTGGCTGTAACTCAGTTGAAACCTCCTACATTTCGCAGGTGGTTTGTGAGCTGCAGATGGAAAACTTCTTTGTAACAAACTTTAAGAAATCGTGCAGCCTTATTCATCCTTTAATAACACTTGATTTTAACTGCTTCCTCACCTTTCTGAATACTGTAGAATTGCCTTCAACTTGAAGAAGGATTTAAAAAAAATGAGTCATCTTATCTTCTATCTTCTTTCTTATTGCTACCAAGCTATTTCTTTCATTATTTTCCATCTTTCCTACTCTCCTTAGCACTGCTGTAGAGAAATGAGGTCCGTGGTTGGCATTAGGCACACAAACCAAGTACGGGCGGGATGGGGATTCTGCAAAGAGAAATGCAACTTGCCAGGACAGACCAGAAGAGCAGAGAAGAGGTATGAATGAAGATGCATATCTTCCACAGTTTAATCAGACATCAATTCAGCCTCTTTCACAAAATTACATGATGATGACGACTTTCACAAACTGCTAACTTGCCAGTTTTCCCTGTCCACATTGAATGCTAGCTGGGCAGGGCTGTTAAGGAGCTCTTCCAAGAACTTTTCTCTAACAAGTCTCCTTGCAACATCACTGTTAAGCTTTCCATCCTGATGCCCAGTGGACTGTTCTGCCAGACTCCTGTTTCTAATTAGTGAATTAAAGTAAGAGCTGCTGAAAAGTTAAAATCTGTCATCTAACAAGCACTGATACCACTGCCTATAACATCAATTAAAAAAAATAAAACGTATTCCGGACTGCCCTGGAAAGGGGCATGACTGAATGCAGAACTGTTGTTCAACAAACTCTGCAACGCCAGAATGACAAGAACTCAAGCCATGTCTTTGATCTACAAAACATGTAGACCAAAGAGGTACAAGCTAGTACTTCTTAAAAAATGGATTAGGCAAGTTCATGGACAATAGGTCCAAAGCCAGACACTAAAAAGAGTATCAACAGTCATGACTGTGGATACTGGGGATGTACAAGGAGAGTAGACTGTACAAAGTGGCTAGGTTCATATACTTTTTTCAAGTAATTGCTTTGGTTGCCACCACTGAAGCTGGATCCTGAACCACATTGTGTCCCAGGATACACGACCCTGCAGGCACCAAGGTTCTTATTAGGCAGTTCAATATCAAAGACAATAGAAAGTCTGGAGGGAGACAGGAAGGGGAATTTTATCTGTCCAAGTAAAGCTGAAATGATGGTCTAAGTACTCTAATAGCTATTTCCCCTCCTTTGCAGCCAGCCTACAACTCAGTAATGAGAGAATTACAACAGAGAACTGTGTTCTGGCATAGTTTACTGTAGTTCTGTGATCCAACCATGTACCAAGAGCGCAGGAAAGCACAGAGGATCTGAGCTGTGATCCTGTGAGCCTTCTTCTGCATGTCACTACTGCTGCTGTGCTCAAAGGCTGCGAGTCTGTCATCTTAACTCTCTGGTGGAAATCAGAAGCAACTTCCTTCATAGACCATGGACATAAACCACTCTCAAGAGTGATAAGAATCAGGCCCATCACATTTTTGTGGTGTTGTTTTTGTTGGTCGTTTTTTGTTTTTTAAAAGGAGGAAGTTAGTCACAAATAGCTGTTCTTTCCTGAGTAAGCTCTGCTGAATCTGGAGGTGATTTACTCTTTCCCATTAAGCATATTTCTCTAATGCATTTCTTACCTTGACACATGCTGGCTATTAAGCTACAGTATGCCTAGAGGACAGCATCTCAAGACTTACCTATTCATTTCTTAAGCTCTACTTTTTCACTAAAATTGCAATAGCCTTTTCTCTTCCCAGCATAAACTTACCTTTTTTTTTTTTTTTTTTTAATAAAGGCCAAAATTGCCTTCCCTCCTTCCCCCCCAACCAGCTCATTTGCTACACAGATTGTGGTCAGCTAAAATGGAAGGCAAGAAGAAACGGCCAAATTGAGAGAAAAGTTCTTCAAACTGACTTTTCAAATTTACTCGTTATCAACTGTTAACTTTGTTGCCTTAAAAAAAGAGCTGACTGAACAAAAAGAGAATGAAAAAATTATTTCAAGTCTTATTGCTTTCGTTCATTTTTACCAGACTCATGTGTTTCAACTAACTAACAAGGACATAAAATAATGAAAATTACATGCACAACAGATCAAAAAATGCATCCTTTGCAATTATTTTATAATTAACCCCTGCTGGGACAGCAATTAGAATCAGTTAGCAGCTTGAAATCTATTGTTAGTGAAGGAGAAACTAAGTGAGAATAGGATGCAGAAAGTGTTTATTTCTGTACCGCATTTCTCCTCAGTGGTAGCACATGCCCCACGAAATCAGAGAAACAGGTTTGCAACTAGCAGAAAGATGACAGTATATAGGTGCTCATCTCTTTGGTTTCAAAGTCCAGCAGCATTCCAAGACTATTCACAGGCATATCACTTACCAAGTCCTACTACTGCCAGTATTCCCATAATTTCAAAATATTCTTTCTTCAAAATTAATTCCATACAGGCTAGGTAATAAAGAAAGCATAGGCCATGGTCTGGTTTCCACAAGGAAATGAAAATAATACCTCTGCTATTTAACCTGAGCCCTTTCCGTGCAGTTGTAACCTCTCACTAAGCAGCTATTGCAAACAGGCAAACAGGCTACTTAAGTCTGGAATTATCATTGTGTCCTCGTTACTTAAGAGGCTGTAATTTTTTTTTTTAACTGATCCCAGCATTTCTCACTATTAAAAACAGAAAATGTTAACAAAGAGTAATTCAGCTCCCATTAAGGCTATAACAAAAACACAGAAGAAAAGATTAGAAGTTACTGTCAGCTGTTGTTGAGACTTAACTAAAAAAAAAAAAGTGCCAAATAAAGTTCAAAACAAAAACCAATGGTAATGGCACAGGCTACATCTTCAAGTAAGCCTTACAGCTACAGCTCACAAACAGAGAAGTTTAGAGGACTTATTTTTGCATATCCTGTATAAATCTACTTAAATAAAACATTCATCCACGTGTAATTGTGTGACATAGTGATTTTTCTTTTTTTACTTACAATGTTGAAAAGTAAGTTTAAATTGTATGAATGGAGATGTGAACTTTAGACTCATCGAGTTCTCTACTCGTAGGCCATAGATTTTAACTTTCCATACAGAGAACAAGTTCATTTTGCATCCTTGTCACACACATGAAAGAACTGCTATTGACAGCCTCAGCAAACTGACTTGGTTTTGAAGAGTTTAGTTATAACTTCAGTTACATGCAGAGATCATCTGGGCCCTCTGTATAGTGCAAATTTCCTTATAATGCAAAAGCATGGCTGAAATTTTCAATTGAATCCTAATTTGTCTTGCCACACAAAAATAGCATGCATTGCAATTAATATGCATAGGGCATAAACCCATTAATGGACTGTGTTTAGGTGAGCTAAAGGAAGTGAACTAAGATCACTTTAAATCTTCTTATATGCTTTTTGCTGATGCTATGACAGCAAGGAATTAAACATGCAAGGAACTTTTATTGAACTGTCCAGATCCTGTTTATAGTCAAAGTGCCCACTTTATCATGCCACTCCTGACATTGCAGAAAAATAGATAACAGCTAAATCAGAGATTGTCAAACTTTAAGTAAGTGTCAGGAATTAAATGGTATTGCTGAACAAAAGCTATAATTGAAGTGCACAAAAGCCCCTCTAAAACAGTGCAGGAAACTTTAGATGACATTGCAGAGACATCAAAAGACCCTGATACAGCAACAGAATTGAGGACATTGTTTGGGCAAAATGTCATCATTTGAGCTTCCTTGCGCCTTATTGAACACAGACATCACTGGGGACTCTGCTGAGCACCGAATTACTATTTACAGCATTTCGACCTTGAGCATCGGAGTTTCATTAATTCAGTCCATTCAGTGGAACAGATAGACAGTTATGAGGTCAATGAAAATTTACAACAGATTTTTGTATCCAAAGAGGAAAAAAAAAAATAGTGCCTAGCACAGATCCTAAAAAGAGGCAACTGTTCATAAAACACCTGGGCTAACAAAGAGCAGTCCTTTCTCCATAACAGTTAGGATGCAATATTATCGATCAAGCATTCTAAGAGGTTTATCACCCTTTCAGAGTCCCTGTGATACTCTAATTATGTGATGTAGATTAGAATCTCTAAAAACGGTAAGTTTCTTGGAGATGGAATTTAGTCACCCTCAAGCATGTCTTATTAACTAAGTGACAAAGAATTGCAAGCACGAGTATAAAATTCAGTATTCATTCAAAAGAAACCAATTTGAGAATTTCAAATACTCCACTAACAGCAAGAGACTGGCAGTATATAGCCTGATTATTTCACATCCTAAAGCTTTTTTTCACCCCTACATTTATAGCGACATCTGCAAGCGCTAATAGAGTTCTCTCTAGGATGGGGTTCATTAAGTCAAAGTACTCGAGCACAATGGGCAATGAAAGACTGAATTTGTTTGTGCTCATAACAATTGACAATGACGCTAATATACACGAGTACTTCACTGCATTGTGCAGCATATTCAACATCTGGAGACTCTGCTTTAGAGTTCTATGCAATCAGTATAAAACTTTAAATAAATACTTGGAAACACGCACATCTCAAATACATATCTGAAACCTGCTTATCATTAACTGGAATTGCCCATAAACAACTCAGAGAATCAATGGAAGAGAAAAATAACAAGTATTTTTATTAGTTTGGGCAGTTAACAACTCAGCACAGTACAGTTCCATTTTCCTACACATGGAATCACTGATACAACCATTTGAGACTTGATTCAATACTGTGAATGTCAGTGTGCGTTTTCACTGATTCCTAGAATTCAAGAGCTCTCTCCTTAAAGTATTTCGATTAGGAAGATGAGAACCAATGTAAGCTATTAGGCATTTACTTACATTCAGAAAATGCATCAGAGGATTTCAAGTAGAGAACAAGAACAACGGTCCATCTTGCACCCTGGCTCTGATAGCAGCTGACTGAGGAACCAGATAGGTGCAGTGCACTATTACATCCACACGCTGGTGAAAATCCAACCATTTCAGATACTGCTATATCATTCATCTGGGAAGACATTTTTACAATTATTTTTAGATACTCGGTGAGTTCTTTTCATTATGAAATATCTCTTTAAAATCTACTATATCCTTCATTGAACATTTGTAGTAATAGGAATTGATCCATCAGTTTTTACCCAACTTGGGCTTGCTGCAGGCCAGTTATATTCAGCAGGACTACTCATAGTGAAATTCTGGCAAGCCGCAAAGTCTTGATATATCAGCTCAGCTCTTCACTGAAATACAGCCATCTCTAGAGTAAAGCATGATGAATATTTAACAGCACAGGGAAATACTACACTGCAGATTTAAGACTCAATCTGGCAAATACTTAGACAAGAGTATATTTTCTTCACGCTGCCAAAGAAAAATACTTATGTAAACATACTCATCGGCACAAGATTGGAGAATATGGGCCCCAGAGGGGATGGTACCTCACCAAAACAGCGAAGCCATGAGGTGATCAGCACTGCTACAGCTGGAACCAAAACTACTCAGGAATATCCTGAATCAGGAACAGCAATCCAACCTGACACTGCTACTTCCCAATGAATCTGATCAAGCACTTCTATTGACCACAGAATCATAGAATATCCTGAGATGAAAGGGACCCACGTGGATCACCATGTCCAACTCCTAACCAGGCTGCAGAAATACCTGCACATGAACAAAGAGGACAACAAGCAGCAGCTAAAGCCCAATTGTGCCATACAGTTGTAGAGTCTATCAGGATTCACATATCCCTTTTGGCTTCCTTTCTCTCCCAAAAGTTGATGAAATCTTCCAAATAATCTGAACTGTCTGACACTTGCAAAAGCTGTGCTCATGTACATTTTTCACAGATTAGGTAAGATCTTGTGTGTGTACATGTGCAGCGTTTGGATATCTAACCTGGTATATTTCCCATTCTTCTGTGGAAAATTGTAATTTAGTCTTCATTTCAGCACTATAAAAAACACCTATCTGGCACATCTTTTCAGAAAAACATTCCCCTATTTCACTCTTTATGAAGATCTTCGATAAAAAGATATCTGTAAACCATTTCTTCTAAAACTGGATTTTGCATTTAATAATGCATATGGAACAGGAATAGAAGGAAATGTGTTAATGAATTCCTTTATTTAATCCTCTAAACTTAATTCAGCCTCTTCAGTGCACAGAAATGGATTTTTTTTTTTTTTTTTTAATTCTCTCACGTGTCTATGCAGCTCATTGAAGTATAAGGTCTCTTTAATCTGGAAAACTCACTGACATGAAGAGATAGATGTATTAAATTTTGTTACCTTACATCGTATATTCACTGTAGTTCTTGCACAGGCAGACATAGCAGACCAAAGTTATTTGAACCAGTCTGAAAAGGCAGATTATGTTACATCACTTTGGAGCAGCAATACCTTTTACTGCACCACAAACAACTAGTTAATCTAAAATCATAATGGCTCAGCTGCTGCAATTCTAATTCATTTTCTATAGGGCTATTTGTTTTGGTTTGATTTCGTGTTTGTTTTTTTTTTTTGTGTGTGTGTGTGTGTGTTTTCTGTTTTGTTTTGTTTTTTTTTAATACGTGGGAAGTTGGAATTCTCATTTCTGACTTGTTTGAGACAGCACTCTTTCTGTAAAAGGACAGTTATTTTAAGGAGCTGAAACTTTAAAGAAAGTAGATGTCAATTCAAATTGTCTTTCCAACCCACACTGAGAAACTGTCATTTTTCTACTGATGGAAGACATTTGGCCCTCCGGCAAAGGAAGAATAAAAAAAAACAACTGATATTTCTAAAGCTGCATGAAGCATTTAGGTACACAATTTCCATTTTAATTTATCTGAAGCTACAGGCAGGTGAATAAGTAAAAACCTACACCAAACCAAGCATATCCTTAAGCTGTGAGCAGACCCTGTACTAAAACATAGCTATCTGTAATAATGATCAGTCGAGCCCTGCTGTAAATACATTGCTCTGGGCAGAGGTTTAAATTAGTTTGATGTTGTGTCATATATTTACATTTTGAGAAACACGAGATAAATCTTAGATAACTTTATTGCTATTCCTTGAAAGGAAAATTGATGGATGCTTTCTATACAGGTTTTTTGTTTTTTTTTTTCATACAGTTAAGCTATTATTATGTTTTGGTCAGAATCCGAAAGGGAATTCCGTGAATCAACGCATCCAAAAGGCCAAATGATTCTTCTGGTACTAGCCCTCAGTAACGACTATGAGAACTTGTGACAAGTATCTGTCAACTAACTGGTAACAGGGAGGGCATTTGGGAACAGGATACCTTCCTCAGAGAGAAACAGATTCCAGCCTGGATATACGGGTCAGAGCTCACAAAGCAGTTACATGTGTTCATTCTGTACAGTCATGCTATGCATTTTTTCAAGACTTTGCACAGTTACTTTTGTTAAATTCTTAACAAATAACATTTTTCTCTACTTGTCAAACTGTCTTCTGTAGCAGCTTTTAAACCACCACAGAGATTTATTGGAGAAGCTAGAAACCATTTTCATAGGGATGCCTCATT
This sequence comes from Meleagris gallopavo, assembly GCF_905368555.1. Taxonomy (NCBI): domain Eukaryota; kingdom Metazoa; phylum Chordata; class Aves; order Galliformes; family Phasianidae; genus Meleagris; species Meleagris gallopavo. Next base: position 17,496,329 of record NC_139414.1, on the reverse strand, counting down.
CCTTGTCTTTTTTCTTATAATATTTTCTCTAAAGTTTTTCATCTCCTACACCTTTTTTTTTTTTTTTTACTTCTTTTTTTCACCCCATTTTTCACATCAAAAATTCTTCCTCTGAACACCACACACCAACTCCTCAATAATTCCACCACTCATTTATATTTCTAGAGAAGGTTGCTGGGAGCATCCCTTGCCCCATTCTTGGTTTTATAAAGAATATGAAACAATGAAATCTCAAGAGAGTCAAGACTGAAAGGGCAAATGAATGAGAGACCTCAAAAGATCATGTAAACCTTCCATCCACAACCTAATATATCTGGACACGTCACATTAAACAAAACCTTTGAACTTTTAGACATTCATGCATTGAATACACAGAAAGTGTTCCTTCTATATTTTCAAGCACTTTGAAAAATATTCTCAACATTTACCATTAAAAAAAAAAATCAACGTGCACTTTAGTTTTTTATATAATACAAAGAAATTGTGTTGATGAACATTTCCCTTGAAATTTTTCACGTGTTTCTTCAACGAATATTCTGCCAATATTTTATAATACCTACCACTGAGTGACAGATATGCACTATGTAGTAAAAGAATGGGGATAAAGGAAAATACAGCTCCTGAAAATATTTGAAACAGACTCAGTGGGAAGCTCCTGAGGCTCAACTTACCTTTATTTTTGTGCATAATTACCTAAAATATTTGGGGCACTTATTTAGGAATTTCTTTTGAGTACCAAAAAACTTTCCCTCACACTGTTAAGGTATAACCTGCCAGGGGCAAACTTCTGTAAAACATTCTGACTTCTTAATTCTTAATTTCTTTGGTATCTCATTTAAACGTTGAAGATCACACCCACAGGATGAATCTTCCTATGCTTCCAACCTACTCTAGGAAACTATCCCTCCTTCTCCTGTTCCACGTAAGAATCTCCCCACTCCTTACAGCTAGTAGATTTCTGTAAAGAAGTAAGGAATATTTTTAGCCAACAAGTTCAATTTACGCAGGTTAAACTCCTACCTCTCAAGTAAAGTAAATGTTTGCCATATGGCACATACTGAAGGGTGTATCATGGCTTCCAGTTTCATGATGTTTTTTTTTTTTTTCTTACTGGAACCTCTTAGTAAAATTTCGAGATTATTTTACACGTGTAGCTCAGTTCTGCAGGTACAATGAAACCTGTGTGATACTTCTGTCCAAAAAAATCACAATGAGAAATACGGTAATTTTAATTACATCTTAAAGGGGCAAGTTGGGAAGTTGTCCCATCAAATCTCATTAAAACAACTTAGCCTCTTCCCTAAACTTAATTCACTGTCGATGTTGCTTGATGCATGCAAAACTAAAAAGTTTATAATTGCAGCATAGCTGTATTTCTTAGGAAGAAGAGTTTGTATCTTATCAATTCATACCCAAAAATGAATCACCAAGATCCAGGTATCGTCCATATACACAAGAAGGTAATAAAGAAAAGGAATAGAGAAATCTCTGCAGGCTCCTCCTTTTGAGGAAGATGGTGCAAGGAAGTTTGTCACCAATATCTGCTTTCCAGTGATGCAAAACAATACTGGTAAACAATGGCACGGTACTCCCATAAATAGCAGCTATGGCAGCAGTTTGTCCTCACAAGATTGCGACCCAGCCCCTGCAACTGTATTCCTTCTGCCTTATGCTAGAATGGGAAGTATCAAAGCCACATATCTTAGAGAAAATGCCCTTAAAAGTCTTTAAAAAAGATACGAAATTTAAAAAGAGACACACTTCTAAGTCCAGGTTTACCATTTTGTTACTTAAGTTCACCATTATGGCTTTCCATACAGCTGCCTCGACTTCCAGAATTAATTAACAATAAATCTCAATTCTGGAACTTGATATGGTAATTCAGTTTTAGCTGAACCTATGTAAAATCTATAGGATTGATGGTTATACTTGCACCATTTCTCCCCCACGTATTTCTTCTCAAAAAGTCATTTACACATTAAAAAGTCTCTTTCTTTGTATCTTTACCACTTCTGTGTCATGGTATAATAGCCTATTTCTTGTGTTAAAATTGATTACACTATAGAAAGAGAAAAAGTTGAAAGCTTCTGATAATGGGAATACACATCTAAAAACATGTTCACAGTAAGTCCATCATCTAAACAATAGACATTCTCATTTTCTTGCAGAAGCCAGATTCATCCATAGTAAGATGAAAAATACCACCTGAATAGGACCTGCAGTCTAATTAAATGAATATATTAAAAGTTTCTGTTTTTGACAGGTAAGAAGTAGCTGTCATTCTGCTCAGCACCTTGTGAATTAAGCTGCTGTCCTTCATTATTCCAAAAAGATTATTATTGCTCTGTTTCTTGTGGGTGCAGTGAGCTAGAACTGCAGAGATAATAGGTTATTATAGGAAAATTTGGCTTTGACATTTATATGATAAATTTGAAGTCAATTAGATGAAAAATACCCCATTAGATAAAGTGAGTGTACCAATTACTGCACTGAAGAGCTATTGCTAATAACATAATTGAAATTTACAGAGTGATGGGACCAGCAATAAGAATTAGATTGTATAAGCTATGGCAATAACAGGCATGTAAACATTTTAGTTACTAGCCATTTGGGGGCTGAGGATGGAGGGATGTTTTCTTAGCAGGAATCTATTATTACCAACCTGATGTTAAAAATTCACTCTACGGTTAGTAGAAAAGTGTTTATGTGAGATACCTCTCTTTCTTCAGAGGTTCCAGGAAAATAATAGCAATGGACTTGTTTCAGCAAAACTTACATGCATTTTCTTGGAAATGAAGTCTACATATAAGGAACGATTAGGAGAACGTAATGTTTAAATTTTCCTAGGCAAGAGAAATCTTTCAGCACAGAGAGAATTAATCAGATGTACAGCTTAATGCAAACACAGAATAACAGGAGGGACTGAGAAAAACATTTTGGTCAAACTTCAGCAGAGAGGCATCAAAAAGCACAGTTTCTGTCTCAGACATTGGAATATGCAGCAGCCTTGTGAAAGTGCCTTGTGAACCTCAACTTACAGCAGTTCAAACTAGATGGAGTGACGTGCCAGAAGATAAATACAATAAAAATGTTAGACTACACAAAAAAAGGATGGTTAGCAGGAATTTAATTAAAAAGTTACCAATCGTGTTTTAAGCAGTTTGATGTTTTCTAAAACCTTTAGGACAAACACGAAAGTCAGAGAGCAGTATAAATAGGTAACATATTGCAATCACTCTTCATGTGCACTATTTTTCTGTTTCCCTGTGCTTGCACCCAACTTCTCTCTCTTTACCTCCTTTCAGACCCTCCCTCCTTGCTAGCAGAGAACCAAGCACACTGCAGATGCTTTGCAGGGCTGCTACTCTTGCAGGATCCACGTCAAACAGTAATGAAAGCAGCAAGCGCTCATCTAGGGAGATGTGGGCAAACCAGACACCGTGTTTTGATGAAACAGGATGCCATGCCTCCTGTGGCTTGCTGGAAACAAAGGCAGGACCAGTAAAGACTACAGTGTAAAGGCCATGAAGAGCTCCGTCTTTGCCACTCCACACCTGTGCAAGATCAGCCCTAGTTGAGCTACATGATAAAAGCTGAAATAGGAACCTATGTACTTTTGAGTAGTGCTGCAGGGCAGCGCTGTGGGAAATGAGAAATACCAGCCAGAGGCCCAAAGGGAAGTCATACAGTGCATATCTTTAAATTGTGTTGCCATCGAGCTAGACTATCAAAGCTGTGTTTTGATATAAATGTGACACAAATTTCAAATATGCCAGTCATTTCCACTGACTCAGATGGAATTTGAATGTTCAGAGACTCAAAAAAGTCAGTTCATTATGTGCCAAACTAGAAGGTTAGGCTTAAATTGAGGCTAACTCAAGGCCCTTAGCATTTTGGCCATAGAATATTAACCTGAAAAAACCCCTTTGGTGAGCATAAAGAGTTGGTTCAGTAACATTATGCTGGACTGTAGAGAAATTCAAAGGAGTCAATTCTATTTTCACCTGCTCCACAGAGAAAATAAATATTTACTCTGAGGTGTTATCCCACAGATAAATAATACGTTCCTCAAGCAGCAGAACCCATAATCCTGGTTCCCTACAGATTAGTGTCTCTTCTCCTATGACACTCCCTGTTAGCAACAGCACCATTTTTCTCCCCCATTCCTCCTGCCCCAGGAATTAACTCTGCAGGTAAGAACCAATCTCTGTTGCAAGCAGCCTGCAGACAAACATGCTCCCCAGCAAATGACTTCCCTGCAGCCATGCTAAGCCAAAGCATATAGTGCCAGAGCTGAGTCTTTTCCTCCAGGACTAATCTGGGTCTCTCCTTCCCCATCTGATGCCAATTTCTACAATTAGCTTGTGGGAGCATAATTATCTTTCTATCTTTATTTCAAAAGTTGCCAGCTGCTAACTGGAGAGGAAAAAGACTCAGCAATCACACATGTATTGTTTCTTTCAGGAACTAGTTCAGAAATAAATGTTAGACACTATTTTTCAGTAATGTAAATAAAATGAAATAGGAGATCTATATTACGGGAGCACAAATACATGCTGAAGATGAGGTTGCTTTGTTGCTTCCATTATGAACTCCATTCCCAGAGCTGTCATCACTTCTTCAGTGAAATTTTGCTGCCTCCTGAGATTTCTGCTGTGGGAAATAAGGGCAGCAGTACTCCCTGCACGAATTGCTGCAGGTGAATGGATGAAGCAGCTGCCTAAATGATTTCCGGCTGGTCTGCTAATTCCTTCTTCACTTATCCCCCTTATTGGACCCCATATCACCTGCAGCTATTGCAGTCTGAGTAGTAGCTTTGACTTCATTGACATTTCTTCTCCATTTCTGAAAGCTGACTGTGCATGCTTTCAGATACATATTACCAGTTATTTAGCTCTACACACAAACCCCATTACTTCCAAATCGTTCTCTCGGAAATCTGTTACTCCTCTTCAATCAAGTCTCTACTCAATTCAGTCTATCAAAAGAAATTTTCCAATTTCTCTTTCGTGAACTCCACTTCCCCACTCCCATCCTGCCAAGCACAATCAGACACTCATGGTGCTTTCCTTCGTAGCCTGTCAATCTTGACAACGCATTCACACATCCCTCAGAAAAAGTCATCTCTTCCTACTAACAATCATTGCCTCTTCACCTCTGTCAGGGGCACAATTGCTACAGAAGAAAATCACAGCGCGCTGATGATCTGGGGTTTCCTTACACATCAGCAGTGGCCGCAGATAAGTGATGGAAACTTCCCAGCATCTGCTTCAAAATGATTCTGCCATGTCACCTGGTATGTCAGCTAAAATGCTATTGCAAAATCTTGCATTGCCTGCTTCCTTCAATACTGCTTTGCAGCCATTAAGGCTCATACCCAAAGCATACACACAGCCACAGAGCTATACCTTTATCACTTTTTTATGCTTTAATGAATGAAGCACACTGAAATAGCATTGGGATTTTACCAGTCCGAATAGCTTGTTCCAAAGATGCCAGCCTGAGCTTCAACCCCTTACGCACATCATTATACAAGGGAGTTCTTGTAGAAATACAAAGAAGATTGTCTCCTAATTGTGAATTATTTTCCTTCCGTGCACAACCTTGTCATTTGCAAATACTCGTGTGATCATTCTTTCATTTCCCTCCACTTAACCTGTCATATGCAACCAAAAACTCACTGAATAAATAGGCATTTATGGACTGTTTATTATTTGCCTTTTTGTTCTTTGTTTTAAAAGCTTGGTCTTTCTCAGGGAAATTTGTCTTGGGAGCAGGAAGATGCTTACAGGACAAGCAGGGTTTTAAAAGCTCCAAGGCTGCAACAAGAATTACAGTAGGGATTATTATTTACAGGGAATACCGCTGACTCCGTTTGGTCTTTTAGCCAAGGCTGATCTAGAGCAGTTCACTACCTCCAGGACTCCTGCCAAAGCAGAGGTTGCTTTTGTTTAACATGCTTAGCGTGTTTTTATTACCACATTGATATTGTGTCCTCAGCCCTGCTGGTGAGCTTTATTTCAGTAGCAGCTCATTATTTGCTGTGATCTGTTATGATCTGCTGAGGTGGAAACCAGTTCCTTTTTTTTTTTTTTTTTTTAAACCGAACTGATAGCAAACCGAAGGGACAATTTGCTCCTTCATTGCTCCACAGCCTTCACTATAGAAATTGAATTACTAGTTTCAAGGTCCAAAGAACTAAACATTTGATAATTTACTGGTAAATGCTATGGCTGACCAGAAAAATATTTGCTGTCTACGAGCCCACGTTACCAGCTGACACAAGTGGTGTTGCACCAATTCTCATTCCTTTGCAGTAAACCAAGGACAACAGTAAAGTAAGCAGATTGGCATGAAAAGAAACACCTGAATCAAGGTCTATTTTCATCACAGTTAAATGAGAAAAAAAAACATCTGTCCCATTCTGTGTCAGTCCAAATAATAATAGTTAAAATTTAACCAATTTTTATAACCACATACATCTTCCAGACAACATCCTCTCCATCTCAATCTTACTTCCTCAAACCAATCAATTCTAAACAGCATATGCCACATAGATACACTAAACAAGATGCACAATTATCTTTCATTCAGAATTCTTATCTGTATTCAAGTGCCCTAGGCATCTTTAAACTAAAATTATAAACTCGTATTGATGAAACAATTTACTTCAGCTTTTGTGTTCTCACTCAAGGATGGATCAAAATAATCTCTAATGGTCAGATTTCAAAAGAACTCAGAGTGAGAGCCCCTGCTGGGAACAATGACAGCAACTAAATGTGCAGCTCTTCTGAAAACGCAGACTGATGATATCCAACATTGCACATCATTCAGAACAGTGTATTTTTTTGTTTCTGCCTCCCTTAAAACTACCTAAGCCTGTGTTTACTAGCCTCTCTACAGCTTCTTCTACAATGTACTGTCTTGCCTTCCAGCCAACATCTATGTAATCATTAGATGAATTACCCAGGCACTGAAATAATTGAAATAACACAGAACAGATGCTTCTTAAAGAGAAAAGGGAGTGAGGAGGGAGGGAAACAACAAAACACATTGCACTATAATATGCTTTCTTTGTAAGCCTTATCTTTGTAAAAACTGCTAGATAGCAATCTTTCATTAGAAATGCCTCTTTTTCTTCAATGAAAGCAACGGAACACTTTTAAAAAGGTATTGAAACATACTTTTCTCATAAATATCAGTAATACCTACTATAGAAGTCAACACAGAATATCCAAACTTGAAATAAAGAAAACACGAAGTATAACAGAGTTTTTCAAGTGCTTGGGGGACTTAGGAGTTCATGATTCCATTTTCAAATCACCTTCATATAAATGATTCCAAAGTGAGTCATGTTAGGAACCCACATAGGAACCTACATTCTGGTCTTCCATAAAATTTGGACATTTATAGTTATTATTTTCCTACAATTTAAATCTTAAAGCCAAGTCTAGCTTGCAATAATCATTGCTGATTAGAAAGCTGTGTTTAATTTGCTTTGAAGAAGATTAATACAACAGCACAGGGATCGATGACAGGGTTGTTTTGGAACAGTTACCAAGTAAAACAAGCCCCTCCCCATTCATTTCCATTCCCTGCACCTCCTTTTGGTTGTCTTTGGGAAATCATCCCACTTGCTGTTTTTGAAATGCTTTCTTCAAAATCTGTAATATTTAACATCCCAAAACCTCACGTTTCTCCCTGTTCCACGGAGAACAGCAATCAACACAGGCAAAGAGCCTCTCCCTCCCTCTTCATTTCCTTTTCTGCCTTTTCTTGCTGGGTATACTATTATAAACAATAAATGATGATATTAGCTGTTAAATCTTGCAGAAATGATTTGGATGACACGTAATTCACAGCTGACACTTTTAGAAGCTATATCCTCACTCAAGCAAAATACTAAAACTGTTTGGTTTTTTACCTTGAAAGATCCCTGGGATCTGGCTCCAAGGAGCTTCCAACAATATCGAGTAATTTTGTTTCATTTTCAGTTTTTGCAAAGTGCCTTTAAAAAGTCAGCTTAACACAAAATTTCATTGTCTAATGGGCCATGACTGCTCGTGATAGGATTTCACTTTAAATTCAGTTCATTATGCTGTCATTAGGGAAGATATGACTGTCTTATTGCATCTTATTATTTACCAGGATTTTTATGTCCATTATTAGTTTAGATTTTCAAAGTAAGATATGCACTCAGCACCTGATTAAAAGCACAGCATAAGTCAAACAGGAAGACAGATTACCTCGTGGCATAAAAAGCAATGAACTGAATCTCAACAAATCTGGTCATTTTCCATCTCTGCCTCATTCATGCTCTGGGCACGTTGGTCTACCCTTTGTGATAAAGCTCCACGTCAAATGGGAAGACAAATATCACATCAGCTCCGCCTGTTATCACCTGAGACTATAAATTCTTCAAGAGCCTTTCATCCCATATCACGTGCAACAAACAGTGTGGTAGAAACACAGCCTTCTTGGGCATTTCACAATGTTAACTCCAGGCTGCAATGACCCAACACGCATTTTCTTGCAACTTGCTTATGCTCACTCTTTACCTCAATTTTGCAGATCATTCACTTTAGCATTGCTTCTCCACATTTATCAGAATGCTAAATACAGTGACATTTTAGCTTTTCAGACTGCCTTCATATCCTGTGTCAGCCACCATTTTACCCTCTGCCACTGTGGTTGGAAAAGACCACCAAGATCATAAAGCCCAACCAAACTGTTCTACCAAGACCAGTATCAAGGTCAACTGCACTTCTATGCAAGAAAATGATCTCCTAAAAAAAGAAAAAACACTGGCTAATGTCATGGAGACAGGGCAAGGAGTGAAGTTCCAAAAATATTGCCTTAAATCTCAAAAGATCTTAAAGAGAAATTAAACTTGGTTAGACAGAACTAAACCAAACTCAACCAAATTTAAGTACTTAAGTTGCACTGAATAAACTGCTTCAAGTTAATCAAAACAAGTCTTTTTCAAATACTGCTTCTCCATTAATTGCAAAACTAAGAAAATGCCAACAACAGCCACCTTGCTTTGGTTCAAAGTGAGTTTTTTCCCTTCCGTTTTCATTTGGTCCTCCCCCCATAAAAAAAAAAAAAAATTCCAAAACTCTGTTCAAAGACAAAGGATATGGCTGAGTGCTCTGGGCACCTCTTAGAACTGACAGCTGAGAAGTGCTCCAATAGACTCATACATGCTGTAGCAGAGTACGAGGACACAACATTTCAGTACAACATAGGATTGGGATATGCAGCGATGTTCTCCAGGCAGTTGTTTAAGCCTGCCATGGCCCTGAAAGTAGGGAATGTTTTTTACAGGTTTTCTTGTACTAAGAACTGAAGTATTAGAGCTAGACAAGAGGGAGATTTGTTCAGTGCTGAGCACTTTCAAAAAAATAAAATAAAATCAGATCCACATTTCTTAGATGACAGCTGATGCAGCAGAAATATTCGGCAAACTGGCAGCTTGAAATACCATCTTGCAGGAAATGGGAGATCACATCAGTATGAACTTTAAGATCTATTACAGCACCATGAGTAGTCCCTGATTTCTTAAGACAGTGTTATTTGTGCAGGTAGAGGAAGCTGTCGCCATCCGACAGCCCTGGGTTATTTCACTGGGGTTATTTCACCCACTGCAAGGCACAGGCAGTAATGGATTCATTTCTCCCTGCACATGAGCCTTGCTGAGACATCACACAACCTCAGAGCCTCGCTTAGTGCAGAACGAGGCTGGGTAAATGCAAAATTAAAAGTTACCACTTTGTGCAATCTTTATTCACAAGCCATAAATATAAAACAAAGCTCTGTTTATGGTTATAGTTTGCATTTTAAGTGCCTTATTGCTTTACTGCCAATTAAGAAAAAAAAAAAAATCTGGAGAGCTTCAGCATCTTTAAAAAAAAAAAAAAAAAAACACCAAAAAACTTGCATTCCTCAATTCCAAAAGAATCCTGTGCCTTGTAACACCACATACTAAGACCATTCTTTCCTCAGAGAATCAGCGGACCAAGGCCAAGCACAAGAACTTGGTGCCATTTTGTCCCTCAATTAATTACCTCTGTACCTCACCATGACCGCTGGGAAAAACCACGTTCCGGAATTTGGTCTGCTAATTAAGATTTACAATTTTCAGTAAAATTTAACTCTTGTAAATAGCAGTTTTCATCCATTTCTTTCCCACACGTAGATGCTGCTACACCATCAGGAAAAAAATAAAATCAATAATAGCAAATAGATGTGCATACTCACACAGGCACACCTGTGAGTGCTTGTGCCAGTGCAAGCACATTTAACAAGATTTTTTCAGAACTTCTGTTATCACATAAATTAGGAGACTTAGTAAGCAATAAAGACCACTGCCCAGAGATGCTGCTGGCCCTGCTCTCAGTACCTTCACCTATCAGAAGATGAAAAGGTTTTATGGAGGACCTCCAATTAAACCACGAAGCAGGTTTGGAAGATTGCATTCAGAAAGACTTGAAGCACAGCCTTTTAAAGTTACCTTCTAGAAATGTAATTTAAAGATTTGCGTCTGGTGATATTTCAGGTGTGCATAAAGCATTGCTTTTCTCCATGGCTGTGTTTGTCTCCTTTGTCATTTGCAATGAGCCTGATGTTAATTGTTGTTCTACCTCTGTGATTGCAGCTTCGCTATTGCTTTGGGGTTTGTTTTTGATTTTTCGTGTGATTTGTGTTAGATAGCATGGAGGAAAGAACAAGAAAGCTCCTGGGAAACTGAAAGAAATAAGTGTATCTGGAATGACTTTTGTTGATTAATTGAATGAAGAAAATGAATAGACCAGTGCTCCCAAAGATGCTTTTACTCCAGTACATAATGCCAACGTCATCTCATTTGTCTGGTGCAAAGAGAGAAAATGGGAAAATGCTCTGTACCTACATTTACATTTTGAACTCAGAAAATAAAGTATTTGGAGATCAATAAAGAAAAAACATCTTCAAGAACAACCCCCTGTAATTAATAGTTGCTAAATACAAATAAATTTGGAAAAATCTTCTGCCCACATAGAGAACTCTGCACTGTGCCTAACTGTAGGACATACTGAACGAGGAGGAGAATGACAGAGGAAACATGGTTGGTTATCTCACAATTCGGTCCCTAAGTGCCATTCCTAGGAATGGAATTCTCCTCATCTCTGGCCCAGGACTTCTCTGCAAGCAATCACCTCAAGTGGGATCACTTCTACTTCCCAGCTGCCTACATTTGGGCACTTGCAGGCAGATTGGCAGGACTTGCTGAGTGCCATCAGCTGCAGCTGAGATCAATTAGAGCTGCATTTTAAATGCTAAGATGTCTTTAAAATAAAATCTCCATGTCAGCCCAGACTAGATGACATTTTCTACAAATTTAGACTTTACCTTTCTGGGTTTCAATTCCACTGACATAAAGTAGCAATGTCACCCAGTACTCTGAAAAATGTTATATGAAGATCAGCTCATTTATATCCATAAAAGATTTAGAAAAAAATATTGAAAGCACTTGAGAAATGCCACAGGTAAGTCAAGTTTCATTCAGTGCAGCATTTGGATAGCTAGCAAAGAGTCAGTTTTCATGGACACACACTGAATGTGGGGAGCAAGAAGAAACACTGTGCAAGTCCCCAGAGAATGCCATGACATGTAAGTAAATGGAAAGGGCAATAAGTAATAATTCAACTGAAGACCAGAGACAGTGCAGGCAAGTTGAAGCTCGATGTGCATCGTCGATTCTGAGATTTCTTATCTGAATGTTTAACTTTTCAAACTTAAAAATGCTTTTTACTTTAAAATTGAAGTTATTTCAATCAAGCTGACTGAACCAAAACAACTTGAGAGTACACATACCACATTTTGCATGTCAGGGAAATCCTGCTGCTGGGGTAACATCAACTACTATGGAGATGATTTGTCTAAAATTAAGGTCTCTTGGTCAGGGAAAATATTGATTTTATTAGTGACAACAACATAGGGCTGAATTCATCAGGGGCCATTTGGAAGCACTTCCTACTCTGCATAGGAATTTAAACCTTCAATGCCAACATTTCAACCCACGATACTTCTTCAGAAAAAAAATGCTTAGGCCATAGTCAACAATTCTTCAACTGTGCATAAAAGAAATTCTGCAGCTGATTTTTGGTTACATTAGCAGGGCAGGAAGGTGATGTGACAGTGACATACTGGATGCACCTTGCTTCTTCCTGCGTTTCACTCAAGGGAACCTTTAACAAGTCATGACACATGGTTTCCTCCACAGGTCAGACTGCTTGCACTCCAAGTACTTTTCCAAATTCTGTGCTGAATACCAATTGGAGCAGAGACTTTCATCAAGCCTTGCAGCGATCACATACCCTAAAGCAGTCACAAAACAGTACCGGATGCCCTTGCTTCTTACGTGCTCTTAACGTTTTTCTCTGCAAAAGTTTACCGAAGATGTCTCCAACTTGCTAATAGCCCTAAACTGTTTATAAAACAATTGATCTGCCCTCTCCTAATCTCCCACCTAGCACACTATGCACTGGATGTAGCCTTTTTTTCGTAGATCATCCAGAAGGGAATGGCAGGTACCATCACATATGACATTCAGTCAGATGTAAGAGATGCCAGGAAAAACACTGCATTTCTGCAGGGTGATATTGCTTTGCCCCTCTACCACCAAAGCTCTGCATAGTTACATCTCCATTTCATACCTTCACTACTCAGAAGCCAGTGGAGTCCAAAGTGGATAGGAGAAAGGTTTCTGTAGAGTAGCAGTTGTCACAATCACATCACACGTGAAAGATACATAGTTGGATCCCAGGCCAAAACATTGTTTCAGGAGGAAATTTTTCAGCATGGTGAAGTGTGAGAACAAACTGCCCAGAGAAGTTGGGGGTGCCTAATCCCTGAGAGGCCTTCAAGGCCAGGTTATACGGGCCCTGGTCTGATCTAGTGGATGGCAGCCCCATCTGTAGCAAAGGAGTTGGAACTAGATGATCTTTAAGGTCTCTTCCAATTTGCAATTATGTGATCTGTCATTACATGCCAGGCCAGCACAGAATAACATAGGGGAAAAAAAAAAAAAAAAAACCATAAATTTAAGTGAGCACAGATGAAGTTTAAAACCCGCTTTTCCCTTCCATTGCCCATTTTACTGAACCCAGTGGAAGAAGTGTGAGCAGGACAGTTACGTCAGGGTTGTGAAGGTCAGCCCCCTCAATGCTCCTTCTTGGAAGCTGTACCTGTACAAAGCTCTTCCTGCCAAAGCTCTCCTTTGATTTTGTTTTTCAGTGAAGTAGCTTAGCCTAGCCAAATCCAAACTATCCAGAGCTGTGTATTTTGGTGGTTTCAGATCATATTTTCTCTTTCATTAAAGCACAAACACATGAGCATCTCCACATAAAAAGGTGCCTGGTTTTGTACCCTGGATCTGCATTGACTTGTTCCAGCACAGCACTGCCTGCTGTGTTTTCCCAACTACTCTGTGCTGAGAGTTTGAGCTGCCTCACCACAAACAGCAGAAAGTTGTGGCTACCGACCTATCACTCTAACAAGCAAAACTCCTTGGAAAAAAACAACACAGTTGAGTTTATGCATGTTGTCCTTTTTCCCCAATCAATTCGTGTCCCTACCCTGGAGTCCAAAAATCCATTTGTTAGTGTTATTGCAGCAGAGAAACAAATGCAGACATCTCCCATGCAACGGACTCCACAAGATCAGGACCATTCTTTCAGCAATCTAGGATGTCTCACGTCCAAACCACATTTTGTCCCCCTCACTGAGTACATTCTGAATCAGAACTTTTTGCTACTCCTGAGCTATTAATTCTATCAGTTTGTTATTTTTCACTGAAGTGACTCACCTCTTTTGAATTTTAAACACTGTAATCCTGAAGCATCAGCCAAGCTGTAGCAAGCAGACCTTCTCTGATCCAGGTCCAGGACCTTCAGTTGGAAACTGCGCTACCCAGTCCCCGGTTTTTCATTCTCAGTTTCTACTTTTCTCTTGTTGTTCTGGCAATACAAGGAAACTTTTTATCCTCATTTTAGCCTTGTGTTCCCACCTCTCTCACCCATGCCATTGGTAGCTCAAGCACTGTACTCTTACATTTCCTTGAGAATCTAGCATTTGTGGAAATAACACTCAAAGTCTCTTCTATTAAATTTCACTCAGTAAGAGAGAGATCCATGACTCCTTCTGTGCTGTATCTCCTTGTATGTATTTGCAAAACTGTGCCATCGATCTCCTCCCTGAAATTCACATCTTACAATACCCCACTCACTTCCCACTGACCAGGAATCCGACCTGGCTGGGACACCACTTGTCCTGCCAGCAGCAGCACTCCCACTTTCCCTCCTATCCTAGTTGGCCTTCCATCACAGGTGCTTTAGGCACAGGGGATGTTTTCTGCTGTGTACTTATAGCACATCCAGTGTAATGACTACAGCTTCTTTGGAACACCAAGGGTAATCTATGTGAACATTCTTATTTTCTTTTGCCTTTCGTTTTCAACTGGTTGCTTAATAGATTATACAAAACACTTCAAATACACCCCAGAAGAACACCTCCTTCTATGCATTATTCTCTCTTTCCTTATTTAAATGACTCAGTACTGTTTTCTATTGGGAAAGCATTTTCTGTAAAAGAAAGGTGAGTGAAGTCCATCTTTAGACCTTGGGCCAGACTTTGTCCACACTCACACAACTTGTTCAAGTTCTTCGGCAAAGACCTAAGCTAAGAAAGATATGCCCATTGGAAAGTCTCCCCATAAAAGAAACAGATGAAAAAAGTGTGAGTAATGCAAGGAAATAAAACAGGCAAGTGTAATAACACTAAAGCCATCAACTCTGGGGTTAGCAACCACTCTTCCAATAAGCAAAATAAAGCAAACAGGATGCTTGATCAGATTAACAAAAAGAATGAAGTTTAAAGCCACAGGTAACTGGATTAAAAAATAAAAAAAATACTGTATTGATTTCTTAGAAATTGTGACCATCAATTCATTTAAGTTCTTGTGACTAATAAAAGCAATACAAAAAGGAACAAGACATAGAACACCCTCTCATAATTCTATAGAGGGAAGAGAACGGAAGCACTATGACAACTTAATAATGCAGTTTGCAAAACATCGGGATCTGCAAAGAGATTACCAGGCTCATAGTGACAGGAAAGAGAGGAGGGAGAGACACTGCCCTTCCACAGCAGTGCATTTTGGGGTGCCACAGGCCAAACAAAAAATCACTGTGATGCACAGTGGGAAACATTTCTCATATAAACAATTCTGTGGAGATAAGTCTTCCCAAACATGGCACACAGATTTGTATTTTTAGCTATGGATAAAATGATAACCTTGAAACTCAGTCTCAGTGTGATATGTGATAAGAAAAAAAAGCAGTTATTTTGAGTTGTTGAACTACATTACTTTTATGTGATTAACACATTTTAAGCCTCTGTTTTTTGCACACAGCCTTTTGCTTCCCAGAGATCACCAGCAACACGCTCAGCTGCAAGGAACCATGATCTCCAAGGGACTGGTGCCTGTGGGTTTCAATAAGTTACACCAAACAAGACACGTGGGAACAGAGTAGTAATGCAAGCACAAAATGGAGCAAGTCCATTTTCACTCTGCCAAGTGTCATCACTCACAGCTTGGAGGGAAAGAAAACATTTGGGTGGTGCTTGGATTGCCAAAACAAGCCTGCCAGAGACGTAGGGGGAGAAATAGCAGATCTCTAGGTGAGCAAGTTACCTTTCCTAATGGGGCACCACTGCTGCCAGCAGCCCCTTTTTATTTTCTCTAAAACAAGCATTATGAAAAAAATATTAAGAGGGCTTCAACACTTAGAAGCAGCATTTTTATATAAACAAACAGGAGATCTGTTGTAGGATCTCCTGAGTAGGAAAAGTAAAAAGGAAGAGAAAAGAAAATGAAAGAAAGAGGAAAGAAAAACAAGAAAAGCACTGCAAGAAAGAATCTGTGAGGTCATGGAAAGCAATGTCAGCTTCAAATTTACACCTGTATCTTTTTCCTTCATTGATTAGTTTCTGGACCAGACCTTTCTTCACACTCTTATGTGTACATTATGAAGCTACATTATTCCTGAGTATTTTACACAGTTTTTTCCTTTTTTTCCTACTCTGGTGTTCAAACATTTGTTGAAGTGTCCTCACAGCAGCAATGTTTTCCTTTCCTTACATCTGCAGAGCCTGTGGTCCGTGATTAACACATAAAAGGGAGGACGTGGGTGCATGCCAGTGTTAAAAGAGGTCTTCTGGGGACTAAGATTTCTGATGCCCTCAGTCCAGGTAAGTAAAGACATCACTTTCAATGACAAGCAATCACACAGAAGATTAAAGTCCCCATAATGATGCAGATTCTTTCCTTCCTTCCATTTTGCAGTTCATAAGGATCATTTTCTATTGCCTCCTCAGAAAACAGTTGAGAAATTATGCGTAATAAATATTTCCTTAAATTGAACTGGCAGAATCTATTTCTTCTTTTAAAATATATTGTTCCCAGTTTACTTATTACCCTGTGCTGGAACTTGCCTGTTAAAAAGAAATATTGCTTGAGGGTCCACTCCTCATTTACACAAATGCTATTAAAGCAAAATGTGAAGATACTCAGGGAAGTACCGAACGGCTTCCATGGCTGCACTAAATCAAAGCTAATGGCTTGAGATAAAGTAAGTGGAGTTGTTCTCCTGTTCTTTGTCAGTATTAATATTTTACAGTTCCTGACTAGACTCTCTGCTTCCATACCCATTTCATTTGGGCCAGAAATTCTACAAAGCTTTTCTCACATGCAGCTCATACTTCTATTCCTTATTTTTGGCTGTTGCTCCCAACCTGTCTTTGCTTCCTGACATCCACTGACCTGCGGCAGTTCACATGATGTTCAGTTGTTCATCTGAATGCCACATTAATCACACCAGGTCAACTGCAAGTAGAGTTTACCTGGAATACATGGCCTAGTAAACTAATTAGGGCAACATGGAGTGTTAATGCCTGCTTCACAGAGGGTAACAACACTAGGAATGAAGAGTATTCAAGAGATTATCCTGTTGAACTACAAATCATTTCCTGACCTTTAATTATTTTTTGCCTCACAACGAGCACAGTTCCCACCTCCAAAGCCCACATCTCTCTCTTGAATGCACCTAGAGTTAAGTATTCATGACTCCCACTCTCCTGAAGCAGAAAAATCTATTCAAAGTTTCTTTCCTGAAAGCATTAAATGGACATTTTAGCTCTTTATGAATAAAGGATTTCTCGAGGACCACAAAAACTCTCCCCCATATATTACAGTGCTCCAGCCATTTTCAATAACGCAGTTAGATCCGAGTGAATTTTTTCAGAAAGCAGTAAAATCATCAGAGAGCATGGCTTTAGGGGCACAGAACTACTCATAAATTCACTTCCAGCTCAGGGAATTGATCCCGCCAAATTAAAAGCAGAGAGACACTTCTAAAAAAATCCAAGCACTAACATATAGAATTTTACAGGCCCAGTTGGATGTCACCCAGTTTGTCAGCTGCCCATGACTTGAACCTCTTGAGTCCTGGTGGAGGGGAAGGAGAGAGTGAAGAAGAATTATGGAGAGTCAAGATGTGGCTGAAAGCTAGTGGCTTCACATAGGGAAGTGTGGGAAGAGGACAAATTAGAACAGCTTAAAAAAGGCTGGGGGGGGAAAAAAAAAAAAAAAAAAGAGACAAATGAGAAAGAATTTGTTAGCAGTGAACAGCAGAAAGCTATGTGAAGAGGGGAGCCCCACCATTTTGGAGGCTTTTCTGAATGAATCTTAAAATGCCATCTTGTGAGTAAATGGTCAGCATGATCAGTGCCCTTGAGTAAAGAGCAAACTTTCAGACAGATAGAAGCTGATGAATATGAGGTGAGGGTGCTGAGAAAGCTGCCTCAATCAGCTGAAGAACTATTAGCATTCATCTTTGTGATTCTACAGAGGAGGAGTCCGTTTTGGGAAGACTGAAAAGATCAGTGTAGTGCAGCTCTTTAAATAGCGAGTAGCTGAGAGATTTATAAATCAATCAGATTAACTCCAGATCCTGCAGAAACATATCAAACCATTTGTCAGAATCAAGAAGATAACTAGGAGGTGAGAAGCAGCTGGGGGTATGTTTGTTAAGAGGATAGCAGGCCAAAGAAAGATATTTTACTTCTACCACATGTAATAAACTTTCTAGAGGTGAGAAACAGCAGGCACCATTGATCTCGGACAAAGTAAGGCTTTCAACACTGCTTTACTCACCAGTCTCAGAAACAAAATAAGGAAAAAAAACACGTTCAAACTTCTTTCCATGGGACAGGGAAGCAGACGATTACAGAGGGGCTGTATCCAAACAATGTTCATGCATGGTATGATCTCAGTACTTAAGGACAAACTGATGGGTTCTGCTGGGTCTGTTGCATGTCTTGTTCAGTATTTCCATTCATTATCAAGGTGATGGAATGGGGACTATGCTATTAAATTTTCAAATGAGATGAAGTTTGGAAGGACTGTAGTGATACCGAATGACACGTGCAGAATTCATAACAATTTTAAGAAATAAACAGTCTGGACATTCTGCATTCAGCCAAGAGAAGTACACTGTTCCTAAGCTTAGGTAGGAATAATCAGTTGCTGAATTCATTTTTTAAATTATTTAAGGAAATAAAGTGCAGCCGAGAGCCGCAGACTATCAGCTGAAGATGGCCTTGGAAAAGGCAATCACCCTACTGGAAAGGTTTAACAGGAGAATTTAGTACAAACTGTATCCCATGTAATCCTTCCTCTCAATACTTTGCTCAGCATTAATAAAGTCTCAGCTAGAGCACTGTGTCCAGAATTTCAAAACATGGATAACAATGATAAAAGGTCAGAAGAAGACCAGAACAACCAAGGATCTAAGAAAAATACTTCATAAAGAATGAGCTATGTGAGTTTTTCCATTGAAGAAGAGTCTCTGTTGCATTGGCTAGATCTGGAGGTAATAGATTTAAATCGCAGCAAACCAGATTCACATTGAATGTTAAGCAGCTCTCTGATGGGAAAGAGAGAACACTGAAACAGACTGCTAGGAGAATTGTAATATTTTCACTGGATAAGGTTGTTAGGCAAACTGTAAGTAGCACCGATGGAAATCATCAGCCTTAGTACACAGATCTAAATAACTAACTTCTGAGCCATTTGGCAGATACACTTGTCACAAACTCTTCATCCAGCAGATTTCCTGTTAAAGACAAGTGCACAATGAGAAGAGGAAAGCAGAGCCAACGCTTCCATCCTCTGACTGATCTGGTATTATCTAGAGAGACCATGTACAGTAGTTAAGGATGTCTGAGTATCAGGCCTATTAACCAAGCAGCAATACCCCGAATGCTGAGAGCACCACATTCATTTGATGTCCCATGCAGACTTTGCAGATAACAGTCCCTCATTGCATTGAGGAAAGAACATACCACCTTCCCCTCCTCTGAGCTAATACTATCTGAAAGGCTGTAAAAATCCTATTAAAAAAAAAAAAAACAAACATAGCAAATCTTCAAGATTTGTTTTTAAGCACAGGTAAAGCATAAACCAGTACTGACCTGGGAGCACATCATTTCTCTGTCTCACTCTGCTCCACATATATTGGTGCTATGGTCCCCAGACCACTCATTTGCAGCAATCCTCAGTTACCTGTCGCGAGGTTGCTACAACCCAAAGACAACTCGTCCTCTGGGAGACGTGTTTGTTGTTTACTCCAAATTGACAGAAAATGAATGAGCTGGCTGAAAATGAATGCACACAAAGCATTATTGGAAAACAGCAAAGAATTGTTTTTCAGAGAATTTGATAATGCCGAAGGTCCAGATGCAAACCTACGCTCACATTCAGAAGAAGCACAAACCCAGCATGTGACCTGAGCTACTGATGTGTAAAGCACCCATGGGGCAAACGAATTACTCAGTTCTGTCAGGTTTGAAAGCAACTAAGAACTGCCTAACACCTTACTCTGAGTCTCATTATCCCAAGCCCAGTGTAAATCACTAAAGCAGTACAGCAGCATACTAATCCTCCCTTTTGGATGAACATAGAACAACTTGAAAGCAAAGTCAATGGCATAGATTTATCACAAGGATACATGCTATCCTGTAATATAATCATAAGCTCAGGGGTCAAGCATCACAAACAGCCCTGTCCTTGCTGGATACATCAGGCTCCCTTCCTAACAAACGTGCTTTCTCACATGAAGCAAGTTGTGATGCCACTTTTCTTCTCTGCAGAAATGTTTCTTTTTTCCTCTAAGAATTTAGGCTTTGCTGTCTGTAAGTAGTACCGCAGTGGTGCCATCCTGGCTGTGGTTTGTGCCAAGGGGGATTTGGTCTACCTGTAAAACAACGTTTTTAAAATGCATCCAAAGCAACATAAGCTTTGAGGTAGAGAGAAGCACAGCAGCTTCTCTGTGGATCCAAATTTTGCATAAGAATGATTAAGCTGAAACAGTGAATCCTTTCCAAGTTGAGATATCTCTATGGTTACTAAGAGATTTTAGCATCTCAAGTACAACCTTGCAATATCCAAATCTCAAATTAAGCTTTTTTTGGCTTTACCTAGGAATGAAAAATACCTAGACATGTTTTTAACTGCTGCAGTACTACCACATCTAAACTCAAGATAGTACATATTGTTTACTACCTAAGCAAGTGTCTTGCACACACATGAATTTTGCTGCACTAGATGAGAGTACTCCCCACATTGGCATTCCTATCTATTGCTCAGTCACAGAAAACTGATAAATTCAACTGTGTATACCAAATGAAACCAACACTACACCTAAACAGAGTTGAATCATAGAACACCCCAAGTTGGAAGTGACACATAAAGATCATTGAGTCCAACTCACAGAACCTAACAGCTGCGTGTAACAGAGCCTGATGCTGCCCAGCATTGAGGGATTTATTCTTCACAGACACACTCCTCGCAAAGTCAAGCCACAAAGCACAGCTGTGCATCACAAACCTTTGCTATCTCAGCTACCAGAGGTGCTCCTTAATTTAGTGTTAGAGGCTTGAGGATCCAGAGCACAAAACTTCACTTGCTGCCACAGCAAAACTCAGAATGTCAGGGAGCCAACAATATGACCAATGGCAGTAGAATTATGTGATATTTATGATTTGCTGTGCAAAGCTATAATTCTACCCATGCATAAGCACTCTGATTTGCCTTTATGGTCTAATCTATACATTCTCATGCAAAAACAATGCATTAGTAACTAAAATGTGTTTGCAAACAGTGGCACTGTACTTGGCTTCAAATGTGGAAATCACTTATTTTATCCAAATCTCCAACTTGGGAATTTAGCTGTAAGAACAGGCTTTTAAGAGATGCTATTGCTCATGACAGTGAAGTTAAAACACTGCTGCCTTCTGCTGCCAACTGGAAGACCTGCTCAAAAGGCAGAAAACACAAAGAAGAACACAAAGAAGATGGTGCCTCAAATACTATTCCATATTCAGCCCATTCACTTTGATGGGAAGACCTTCATGCAAATTTGAAAGAGCCCAAGACATAAATCCTCTGAGAGAAAAGAAACACTAGAAGTTGTCCTACAGATTTATAAGAAAGTCATTCCACCAAAGCAGTATTCCTGTTCCTAACAAATCTGTGGGAAACACCATCATTTTATTAAAGTGGTCCACCTGCTCCTTCAGGACTGGATCTGTGGCAGGGATCAGGATTTATGCTGATGGTATCTAGTAACAGTGCTAACTTAAAATAGCCTCTGAAAATATTTCTTTAGTAATATGGTGGATTTGGGTGGATGTTATAAAAAAATTGAAAACATACTTCAGTGAAATTAGAAAAAATCCAAAACATTACACAACCAAACAGGCTTTGGTAAGTTTTCATCTCTTAAAGTACAAAAATTTCAGTAACCTCAGTTGGTAAAACCAGCTTTGGAAGTACAACAAGCCCACCAATGACCTCCTAGGGCCAGACTTCACAGCTGCTTTCTGCACCAGGGCATCACATGTATCCAGGCCACTTGTGAGATCTGGCCCCACATGCAGTGCCCACAAAGGAGATGGGCTCTTCTCCAAACCCTGTCTAAAGCACAGGAGCCTGTATTGACATGACTGCGATAAAGATCTGTTGCACATCACATAGTAATGCTTACTAAACTCTGCAGCATACAGCCAGAGTAAAAATCCATTTAAAATTCAGACTTCAGCTTTTGTAATCCAGTAACACTGAAGGTTTGCACTGACACAGAATTCACATGTTGGAACAGAACTTAAAACTCAGGAATCAAATTCCTACAACCATAAGTTAAGATGGTGTATAGAAATTAATATTCACTGAAAATCTGGTCATGAGATGTAGAGATAATCAGACACTGCAGAGAGCACCATATGTTCAGTCTAATGCATCACAACTTCTTTTCATGAATCTTTGACTAACTTTAAAATGAGAATTAAATAAGGTGCAGTGTGCGTTGGCACATGGGACAGTACTTGCCTGTAGCCCAGCAGCCAACCTGCAGTTCACACAAGCACTGCTGTAGGCCCCAGGAACACCACATCATGCAGGCATGTCTTCCCTGCAGCTGTGTTTCTTACACACAGTCTAAGCCAGTGTGAAATAAAGCACTCTTGCATCTATGACAGCTCTTTCCTCCTCCAGCACAAGAAAGAGTAAGTAGAGAAAGGCTTAATGAATTTGATGATACCTCCCTATACAAAATGCTGAGCTGGTAAGTGTGGACCCTCCCTGGGTTAGACATTTCTTTCTCCTCCAAAGCGTTATTTCAAGAGGCCTCTCAGTAGCCGTCCCAAGTTTAAAAATCAGCATGTTATCTCTTGTTATACCAAAAGACAGTGCTATAATAGGGACTTTGGCTTAAAGAAAATTAAATGCAAGTCTTACATGTATAAAAGAGACAGGCCTGAAAAGATGCACACTGCTTTTAGCATTGTTAGTGAACAATTGTTTTAGAGGTTCCAGCAGCCCAATTTATCCTTTTATGACACAGCTCGGTATGGTGTTTAGTACTGGGCTTAAATTTAATAGCAAAACCTTGATTTCTTCCTTCCAAACTTTTGTCAGTATTGAAAGCAAGAAGCCTCCTGAACTCCCCTAGGAGAAGAGTTACCACAGCGTGCTCCTCCCCACCAGGATGTTCACAAGTAAATCTAAAATCCCAGCACTGCCCTCTCAGTACCACAACAAGATGGAGCTACCCTCATTAACAAATTGTCTCATTTAGACCAGAATGATCCCACAACCACAGTACATTGCCCTCTATATTGAAAGGTGTGTTTTCTCTTCTCTCTCTGTCACAATGTCTTGCGCAGCTCAGGGCCACTCATTTAGGATGATGAGCACACTCGTTATAGCTCATCTATAAAATAACAAGAGTTATACCCTTTCCATCTTAAGGTATTCAAAATTATGAGCTGATGTAGTGAACCAAGCAAGATCCAGTCAAGTAGAATAATTTCATTTTCAGCATTGATTGGGGACCAATTATAGTGAAGCATTAAGAAGCAAGAATTACCTTTTAGTTATGCTTTTCTCTCCATAAATATCTTTACTATCTATGAAATTTGTTATATAGAAAATCATTATACTCCCTTTCTTATTCTGAGCTGCAATTACCCTCTGATGTTAAGATCACATCAGTGCACACTCCTGCCCTGCGCTCTGTTACTGCTCATTGCCTCCTGGCGAACGGCTGCCCATAAACAGTCATTTCCTTGTCATTGTGGCCTTCAAGATAAGAGCTATTTTAAATGCTGAAGACTTCAGCTTACTCACAAACAAAGGGTTCTGTGCCAACTTGAGCAAGTTAGCCAGACTGCTCGAATCCCCTATTCCCATCTCATGAGACTCGTGTGTCTTTTATCATCTCAGAAGTGCCAATCTAATGCACCTAGACCTGGCAGGCGCCTGCACTGCTGCCTGCTGGCATCCTGCTCCCTTGGGAAGCGCCTGGAACAACAGCTAGAGGCAGATGGGGTTCAGCACAATCTTATAAAGGGCAGCGTGCTCAGGTTGACTTTTGGCCCTTGAAGTTTCCAGCTCGATTAATTTCACCATTCTGCTTTGCTCCTTGTTGTGAGCACCTGTTTGGTTTCACCAGTAAAATGAGCATTTGCCCTTTGGTTTTACCAGGGATAAGTTCACAGCTCGTGCTGGCTGCTCCATCACAGAGGCATTCAGAGAATATTAACCTTTTCCAGCTCTCTCAGAAGCAGAATTTTACCCAGGGTATCAACAGTCGAAAAGCTATGAGGTGGTTATGGAATGAGAGTTTCTTGTAAAGATAATCAGCTTTCCTGTCAGTAAATGAATGCTAATGCGCTTTTCCTATTAAGCCAGACTCCTTTTTTAAAACTTTTATGTCTTCCATATATCATGTTTTGGGAAGAAAGTTCTGCTATTTCAATAGCTGCCAGAGTGCTACAGAATTATATGATTACAATTTACAGTACTTCATAAATCAGCACATCTAAGATACGTGGGGCAGATGAGACTTGAAATTGACACCCTGTCTTTCTATGAACATTAAAAGGCTTGAAATCCTGACATATTTACACCTAAGTATCCCTGCTCTCTCAGCCAAATTGTTCCTAAAGTATAAAGCACTTTATATGAGCGAACATAATGACGACAGTCTGCAGATTTGCCCATCAAATGACGGAAGTGTCAGAGCTACACCAGAGGTCAGCTTGAGATCAGAGAGATCTCTGCAGTGCCTGCTGCTCCCAGAAAAGAAAATCATGGCAGTGGGTACTCCATGCTTACAGAACAACATACAGTAATCCCATGGCTAAAGGTGACCATGGGAAGACACTGAATTGAGAGGGTTGTTGTTGTTTTCCCTAAAAGATGGGAAGAAAAGGGAAATGCAGAAGTGTTCACCTTAAAGAAGCTGAAGGATCTGGTGCTTCTTACTGAAGAGTGAATCATAAGCAGTGGCTTATGCCCCAAGAGAAAACCCCAACAGACACTGAAACACGACTTGTTTTTACTCAAAATCATATGAGAATGATTTTTTTATACCTTAGAAACATCTGTATAGAGGGATATCTATGATGAGAGTTAACTGTGGATGCTGGGGAAACCCTATTTAGGTTATCACAATTTTTGTATCCTGGGTTATTTTGAACGAAGATGTAATCAGAACAATCATAGGGACCTAGGGCAAAATGAACAGAGATTCACAACAGAGCACAAGCCAACAAATGGCAGCTACCTCTTCAAGGGCCAGCTACATTCATTCTCCTTCTCATTTAATTGGATCCTTCTGCCTTTCTCCGCAATTGCAGCGTGCCTTTTCTGCCTCTAGCTGACAAGACAACCTGTGCAAGCATTCTAAGAAACTGAAACACGCAAACCTCTGAAGGTGCAAAGACCACATCTGAGTGCAGAGACATAGCCCAGACCTGGATACAATCAACTCCATTCCTAGAATGGAAAGACTTTCTTGTAGAACCATTTTGAGAGTAGCTTCAATCAATGTTCTGATCCAAATCCTCCACATACATACAGAAGTAATTCCATAAGTTCTGCTGAAGAAAACATGATTACTGACATGCATACAGCAGCAGACTTACAATATATCTTAAAAAGGCTAGTATATATATATTTTGGAAAGGAGGAGAGTGAAACAAGTGTGTGACAAATTCTTTTGAATAAGAGTACATCTTGAAGTCCATGGACACAGTATCTTCTCTCCAGGAGCATGGTTCACTGCATGCAGCTGTGGTGAGTCAGGTCTTAAGCTGTTGCTTCACAGCCACTTTTTTGGGGGGCAGTTCTCTTTGCATAGCCAGACACTAAGCAGACTCTGCAGACAGAGATCCTCTGTCTGCAGACAGGGATCTATCAGGTACCTCGGAAGCAACATAATTTTCAGCATCTCACATTCAATTCAGCCACAAAGTAATCTACTATATTTCATGTAGAAAGCAGAGTAAAACATGTCCATACTGTTGCCTATCTGGGTTGGCCAGCTTTAATTACTACATATCTCCTAAAGAACCTGGAGCCAGATATTTCAGAGATGCTTTCCAGACAGAGGGCAACAGTCCACTTCTCATCATGAAGAAAAACGAGCAATTAAGCCAGGAAAAAATCATCACATCATTGGACATGACCCCAGGGGGGGATGATAGCCTTAAATGATGCGACTCATATTGGCAGCCCGTGAAACCGTACCAAAGAAATTATTTGGTTATTAAAAACACTGAGCAAAAGCAACCACCCTCTGGACTTAGTTGCTGGCTCTAATCAAATATACGTTCATGCACATTCCTTATCACTCAGCCACACACTCTAAAACCTGAAAGAACAAAACTAATAAACACTAATAATCAACTCAAACTTGCTCTTGGTAAGCCTCGCTCACTTTTTAGTTATACCTCTCCACTTAAAAAGGTATCACTTAAAGAAATCAACCTCCCTCTCCCCTCCTGCCAACAAGCAATGTTAACAGAAGACACGTAAAATATTACAGCTATCATTATTGTCCTTGTACGAGCCAGCCATCCTGAATTGCTTCCCTTCCCTACAGCAATATAGCTGAACGGTTACAGCCAAGAGAAGAGCGAAGAGCAGGCCCTACTATTAGTTACGCTAGCGCAGATGCCAGCAGAAGCTGAGCCTGTCGTTACATTGGCGGAATTATTGTTACAACCAATTTGTCTCGTGGTCAGGGTGCAGGTTCATTTTTCTGAGCACTGTGGAACAAACAACAGCCTCTTCACCAATGGCAGGATGCAAAGTTGTACAGGACAGTGGAACACTTGAACCTCAGAACACCTCTGAATGATGAGTGAGGCAATTCAGGCGCACAGACGCTGAAAGACATTCGGTGTCCAAATGCGCGGTGAGAATGAGACTCTTAAATATAAATGGATCTAACTTCTCCACTCTACAGCCAGGCAGGTACATCTGCATTGCTTTCATTATACAGAGAAACAACAGTGTAGACAAAGAAGCACCTGTTTTTAAGGGTATTTTTGCCACTTCAGCCTGAACCCATCCTAACTGATCTCAGGCACTTGATTGAGACTCTTAAATAGTGCCTATTTGGCAAAACATCCTCTAAAGATATCCATCACCCTCCAATGACTACAGCACTCCAGACAACATTCACCTCAGCTACGTGTCAGCGGTTTGATGGCAGAATTTCATTCCCAGCTTCCCCAGAGTTGCTGCTTCCTAATGACAAGAGCTCAGCCAGGCGGCCGTGCCAGCACTGCCCAGAGCCAGGGCTGCTCTGGCTGCAGCCACCTGCTGCAGGCTCCTGCACAGGGCAGCACACACAGCAGCATCCATTTGCTGTTCAATGAATGCAGTGATTACACACACATAGTTAAGTCATCTCCAGATAGGGCACTGAATGTATAAATTCTAACAATGAAAGGTAGTCCCAGACACACCTACACAATCTTGTTCTCACTTGCATCACTCAAAGAGCCTTTCTAGGAACTAAAACTTGGTGGAGGACCTCCCATCCCTATGAGCACAGACTCAGGCAGCAAGCACAATATAACCATTGGCATCAGAAGTATACACCACAAGAAACTGTATAATCAGCATGAACACAGATATCTGATTATCTTTGGTTGCACAGGCAGCAAGCAGAACAGAAAGAAATAGGAATACCTGCACCCTTTCCCCTGATCTAGATATGAAAATTTAGCAAGGTGTTCTGTGCGGATGCTTTTTGTATTTAGCACTAATAAAGGAAGGTTAATTCAAGATCTCTCTTGATATTCCCAGCCACTATGAAGCATCTTCATTGACTGCACAACAGCTTACAAAGCACTGCCAAGCTTCAGTGATCAAAATCTTGACTGTGGTTTTCCCAGCATCACGGCACTGCCTCCAAAATCACAAAGTTAATAAAAATCCCATAAATAATAATAGCATTAATTATTTGGGGATGATGTTTGCCCTTCTGGGGAGGAACTAACTTCTGATCTTTGCAATGCAGGGTCATATTTGGTTAACATTTTCAACTTTTCTCTGGATCAAGAAAGTGATAGTCTTAACCTTTTCTTTCTTTCTTTCTTTTTTTTTTTTTTTTTTAATGAAAGCTGAGATTTGCCTGAAGTAATGAGGTTACAGCAACCAGACCTGTTTTGCTGGTGGGTATTTTTTTAATTGCTAGATGGTGGTATGGCTGCAGCAGAGCAATCCAACTACTTCAGTGGCACCTGTTAAATTTACTGCTGTTGCAATACAAACAACAACTGTGTTATAGCCTGTGTGTGCTAAAGCAACCGCAGTATCCCACGGTTGATTGTCAGGGTTCTGGCATGGATAGAGTTATTTTTCTTTGTATTGTTTCAATGTACAATGCCGCATTTTGAATTTCTTATAAAATAGCAGTGACAACATGCCAATGTTTTAGTGGTTGCAGAGCAGTGCTTGCATAGAGCCAAGGACTCTTCCATTTCTTATGCAACTCTGCCAGCAGCTCCTTGTGCACAAGGAGATGGGAGCAAACCCTACCAAGAGGGAGTCCTGCAGAAGGCTGCAGATCTGCATATGCATCACCATGAAATGAACTCACAGCAAGCACGCTCACAAGCAACCTTCAAAGAATCCTTTACTGAGCAGATTTCCTCTTCCTCCCCACGCTCCAAGCTTACGTCCTTCTGACAAGCAGAAAATACAAACCTTCTGCCATTCCCATGCAAACTTCACGAAATTAAGTTGTTTATACAGCCAAAGGTTAAATTCACACGCTTTCCTGCTGACTTCACTAGTTTTGAAGTTCGGTTGTAAAAATCCCTCTCCCTCCCACATTAAACAAAAACTCAGCAGAATCACCTTGGATTATTCAGGGAGGCTCAAGAAGTGTTACGTCAATTACGTGTGTTCCTCTCAAAAAGTTTGTATCTACTAAAAAAAACAAGACATTCATTCCCTACACACACCTCTACAGGGGCAGGGTAGAGGGACAAAGTTACTGCAGACACTCCCTACTTTAAAGAAAACGTGCCACTCCCTACCAGCCTGAGCAATTTACCATCTCTCACAAGCACAGCTGCTCTTATTAAGGTTCCCCTCTTTCATCAGCTCAAGAACATGCTTGCACTAATGAACTTCTAAGAGAAATGTGCATCCACCTCCTTAACTTTTCACATTCGCTCATCAAGAATATTAAATGTCTTCACGATCAAGTGAATCTGAATTGTGCAGAGATCTAGAGCATGTGGAGCTCAAGAAAACTTGCCCTGAAGTCTGGATTTGCAATCCCAGTCTGATTCTCTCTCCAGAGCATGCAGTTTATTGACTTGAGAACAAAGGCACAAGCATCACTGCACATCCGGCTCAGGAAACACCCTAAATACAGAAAACACTGATATCAGTGATATCAGTGAGATGATATCAATCATCTATCAATCAGTGATATCAATGAGATGAACAAAAGAAGAATTCAGAGCCAAGTCCAGAAAAGCAGCTGCATCTGTTCCTCTTTTGTCATGAGTATCACCTTGTGCATCCTGATGGTCTGATACCATTATCGATGCAAGACAAAGGAAAAAGTGAGACCCCAAAGCATAATCACTCTCTATTGCTAGGCACTTCTCAGCCTGATGACAACACTTCTAACAAGAGAAGAGATACAGAAGCACACCTACTGATGCAGGAGATAACACATGTCAACATTAGCACTGCCCATGTTTATGAAGAATTTGTTTGAATAAAGGGGCTGGCAGTAAACTACATGAGCTACATGAGCAATACCAGATCACAGCACACACATCCACCACGTGATGTTTCTCCCCCAGAGTACTGTATTTCACCAAATTGGTGACACACATTAAGTACTGCAGACTGCTGACCACACACAGCACAATGGTTCCCCTGCTGCTCATCGCTGTGC
The DNA here is from genome assembly GCF_905368555.1 of Meleagris gallopavo. NCBI lineage: Eukaryota > Metazoa > Chordata > Aves > Galliformes > Phasianidae > Meleagris > Meleagris gallopavo. The sequence continues at coordinate 17,466,453 of NC_139414.1, read as the reverse complement.
CTTCCCGAGAACAGCAGCTCCTCCGAGTTCCCCAAAGCCACCACATTTCATACAAGTACCTTCCTCTGCCTTCTGTGGGAACGCAGCAGGGATACATGAACCTGTGATAGTAAAATGTAATTTGTTCAGATCTTTGCCTTCAGGGTGAACACTGAGATGCTGCCATCAGCCAGAAAATTTGTGATCTAATTTAGAAGCAGCGAGGCATGCCTTTTCTCTGAGGCTTTTGGAATACAGAGCTGGGTTCCCCCTTTTACATGACCCAGCAATCCTATTTTATTTTCTGAAGAGCTAAACACCTTTACTCCATAGGGGAGAGGGCAGAGACAAATTCTTGCACATTACAGAGAGGTAATGGCCAGCCACACGGCTCCATGCACCAGCAGGAAAGGCAGGCTCTGTGGGACACTGAGTTTGGTGCTGGGGTGCTCTCAGCCCTGCACCTCAGCTGCTGCTCGTAAGAGCCATTCTGCCTCTGGAAAGAAGGACAAGTTTAGTTTTGCAATTTGTTTTTGTCATGGCTGTCCTGCCATGTATTTAGCTGGCCATTCTAGAATTTTCTGTGTGCTTTTTCCTTAGCTCTCACTTGTTAGGAGCAGTGCAGAATAACACAGCTGTAATGAGTAATCAAAGGTTTCAGATGCAGTGTTAATGCACAGCATCGCATCTCACCTGTTTAACCCCATCTCCTGCAGAGTGCTGGACACGGGCTTACAAATCTCACACCAGCATGCCAGGTACCTAACGGTCACAGGATAGGACTGGGTGTTTGAGCTCATGAGAGCTACACACAGCTCCTGCCCTGTGCCACACAGCCAGGCTCTCCTCTACCCCAGCGCACAGGGACGAACAGCCCAGGTGAGGGACCTGGAAGAGGGCAATCAAGTTAGGCACATCCCACGCCCTCAGCAGATCCCAAGGACAACCTTCCCCCTCTCCAGAATGTTCACAGCTGAGCTGACGCACGGCACCTCGGGCTCCCTTCGTCTTTTGCACCAGAGGCACCAAAAAAAACGGAGTTTCACCTAAAAGCGTTGCAATTCCTTCTCTCTTCTCCAGGATTTTTCCACACGGAGCCAGGGCCAAACCTAAGACGCAGAGAAGAATCCTTTGCTCAGCTCAGCAACGCACGGAACGCGCTAACGAGAAAGGAACAGGCGCGAACTCAATCCTGCAACTCGCTCCTCCGAAGCGCCGCGCGGAGCAGCAGCAGCAGGCGGGGGCCGGGCGCCACCTGGCGGCAGCCGCAGCACGAGGCCCGCCTGCTGGGATGGTTTCTTTCGCGCCCTTTTTCTCCCCTATGCTCAGCTCGTTCCTGGCCGCCATCACCGTCCCGCAGGGCCGCACGCTGCACAGCCCAGGCAGCGCCTGCCTGGCCGAGATCTCCCGCTCTTGTACTCTTGTGCCTCGAAGCACTCATAAGCACTACTACCCTCTCAGCACCCCCAAAATCCATCTCCTCACCTTTGCCATAGAACGGTGGGTGAGAGAAGAGAAAGCCTCCTTTAGTCTGCAACCACCTGCATCCTGCTCGAACCCTCCTCCGCTGCCAGCTCCACTTGGGGATAAGCAGCCAGAAGAAAAGCCCCATAAAACCGTTTTTATAGCCTCGGCACCCGCAACACAGCCTGCAGCCCTCTCACCACGCCCGCAGACCGCATCACTAGGCGAGAGGAACAAACAAATAACAACAAATTACCAAATTCTCTAACCGAGCTTCTGCCTCCCGCAGCAGCACTCTCCCTCTGAAGAGCTCCTCAACGGCCAGAGCCCGAGTGTTCTGAGGAGAAATTTCCTCCACCTGTGGTCGCTGACGTACCCTCACCCCGCACCCGTGCCAGGTGGCAATGGCACGGGGCTGGTGCTGCGCGAGGAGCTTGATAATTTCAAGCAGAAAGTCCATTACTGGCTTTGTCAAGCAGAATTTCACTGCTAGAACTTAGCATCTGGGGTGGTCAAGACTCCTGGGGTTGTGTTTGGAAGGAACTTTGTCTGCTGGCTGAATCGCTTTCCTTGAAACATCCAGCGCAGCAGGCTGGGAATGGCTCCTTGAGCCCCTTCAGCTGCAGACTGGTAGGCTCAGGCAGAGAGATGGTTTTGGATGTTGAAGGATTAACACTGTCTGCAAGCCCAGCCAACAGATGGAGGAGAGCTGAGCGATATCCATTCCTTCTTCCCAATGGACCTCCAGAAAGCTCTGGAGTAAGAGCAGGCAGAAAAACTGCTGCAGGCATCTAGGTTCAGTTCCTGCTCTGGAGGAACTAGCAATTCACAGCAGTTGGTAGTATCCTGAGAGCATAAATGTTTGCAGCCGATAATTACTGATACTGCTTTGCCATCTGAGCTGCTGAGTGACTGCCACCATCTGATACCTCCCCACTCATCCATTAAAAAAAATTATGCATGGCTTGAGCAATCACAGCTCACCATCTGAGACACATTGCACTGTAGTGTTTAAATCATAACAGTAAAGATAGTGTGAAATATACTGCTTAAACCACTTGCATACCATTCAATTCCACAGGCTAAGGACCTAAGGATGTATGTAAGGTCCTAAACTGATGTTCCCATAGTCTTGTGACTACACAGAACTGTTGGCTGTTGAGCAGGAATGTAAAAATTTGGATTTAGTTCTCCACCATTTCCCAAAGGTCCCATAACTTGACCCCAGAGGCCCTCCTGGTAATGCAACCCAGACAATCAGACCAACCTCCACAAGAGGCATCTGCGATTTTGGATGTGTTCAGTTTTCAAACCACGCCATGGGAATACATACAATTGCCACAGGTCCTTGTGTGGCTCTCTGATAAATTAATTTAAAACAGGTGCAAAGTTCATTCCCTAAGGTGGCTAAAAATGGAGGGGAAAATCAGTAACCACAGCACCTCGCTGCCAGCCAGGGGAGAAGAGACAAGGTGCAGAATTTACCCAGAAGCATGAGCTGGTTGGCAGCTGGGAAGCTATCAACTGGCTTTCACAGATGCATTGTACAAACATTTACATTTCTCTTCAGACCCCATTCATATTTGTCTGTGTATTTAAGCCTTTTCACTGTAGTCAGATGAGAGCTAAGGAGATCCCAGACCACACACTAATGATACCACTAATGCTCCAAGCTCACAGCCCTAAAGAGATCACAGCTGGTGCATGGCTGGGTACTCAGCATGGTTAGGGACTAAATAACAGGTAACAGGGCTTTGTACTATGCTGTGATCAATGCTGTACACTTGAACAGCATCTTACCTCAGAAGTGCTTTTTGGGGAGTGTTAGCACAATCTCAGTGCCTCCTGAGAACGCACTAAATGATGACTGTTTCCATTTATCAGGTGTATGAGATGCAGACAAACGGACTCACTTGCCCAAATGCCACGGCACATATCACGGCAAACTCAGCACCAGCAGTGGCACCCAGCAACTCTTGAGCTCTATTACTTTTATTCTAGCTGCTTTCTGCAAAGTAAGGTGACTTATATGTTGAAATCTCTCCTAAGATGCATGACAGGGGTTCTCACCGTACAGGAGAGTCTCCATCTAAAACATAAAATTAAAGTTTTTCAGGAAAATGAACTTTAAAACCTCAGGAGAAATACTCAAATTGTATTTTTCTTACTGTTAAGAGAAAAGCAAACTCTTCTGTGAGACAGAAATGTGTAGCTGTTGTTTCCATAATGTTGAACCACTACATTTTATCATGTCAAAACATCCTAAAACATTTGTATGCAAGAAAGTAAACAATGCCCATTTTAAAACCAAAATGCAATTAATCTACAGAAGGAAGTCAGAATGATTTGTTTTGACTTTTTCCTTTCTAAATTGTCAAATCAGCAGAAACCTGAGATTTCAGCACTAACAGAACTGCATTCCCTTCAGGTACTTCTTTCTGCCTGTGTCTTAGACCAACTCTTCATATACCAACCAGACTGACTTCAGCCCCATTAGTACCCATGGCTTTCTGGGCATCATACGGTGCCAGTCCTATTAAGCAGCTAAAATTAAAGAAACTTTCACAGAGGTGACAGCTCAAAAGAAATTAAAGCCCATCAAATGATCATTGTCATCTCCATAGAATCAGCACATATGGCTGAGACTGGTCACTTCAATCTAAACTACTAGAGCTGTACAAAACCACTTAATTACAAGTAATTACAGGTAGATGATTTATTGCACACCGAGAGCCTTTTAAATCAAGGAGAAAAACCGGATCCATCAGAAGCTGTCTGCTAACATTTCCCTTTCTGTGCTCACTACTACCAAAGAAACCTCAGACTGTGTTATTCCAGGCCCCAACCTCCTTTTACCTGTCATTTTCAGGTACTCCAGCTTTTCTAAAAGGGCTGAAGATCTGAGGTTTTTTGATGCTGCGGGTCGTGGTGCAAAATATTCTCCACAAATCATTTCCTCCAGAGAAAACAAGAAACCCTCCTGTTCATACGCCACATTTAAGAAATAAGCCATACTTCAAATACACTTATTGTCATGCTGGTTAGAGCTCACAAAAGCAGGGAGGGCAACCACCTACACTGCCATGCAGACAGAAAAATGGGGGAAAATAATTAAGTTCCACAAAACCACTTGCCAGTTCAGTCAGGGGCAGCTGGGTTTCCTTTACATATTGTACAAGTTCCTCCCTTGCTGTTGTGCACTGTTTTGACAAGAGAAAGATCCACTGCTTTCCATCTCCCCTGCCTGCATGTTTCCTAGCATGCCGGCCATTGCATGCACCACCTCCACTGGCTGAACCCATTCCCTGCGGTACTGGGAGATTTTCCCATCTATCTTTCAGAAAGGCAGCAAAAGAGAGATCTATTAAATGTTTTTAATATGTTTATACCAAGCACTCCCACTGGACACTGGTCTCCCTTCAGTGTTCACAGATAACCCACAAAAGCCTGGGCACATTTTCCCATTGATCAGCCCGTCCTGTGAGGAACAGCACAGCCTTTTCCCACTTCAGCTTTTATATTTCAGAAAATTTCTTCCTGATCTATCAAGTTGCGTCCTGATACATGAGAATAGATAAATTTGGAGGTGACAATTTTATTTCAAACCATATTTTTTGTTTTCATAAACGCCTCCTGTTTAAGGCTCTAGGATGCTTGCATACTAAATAGCCTGCACTGTTTTCACTTTGCCCGTCTTTGTATTATTTTACAGCTGACAACTGCTTTTATACTCTGGGAACACAGTAGTGTCAAAAGCAGATTGAATTTGCTGATTGCTGGAGTTCTTTGTGCTGCTCACACAGAAATTCTTTCCCCTATAATACATCTGTTGTTTGTATATTCGATAAAGTTAATATCTGTGAAATCAGTCATTTCCCCTAGGTCTAAATTATACTGCAACAGACAGAAGATTGACTTCACTGTATTGACAAGAGAGAACTCTCAATGCTTATTATTTGTAGTGACTTGGAGAGATTACAAAAAGCACACAGTGGCTTTATCAAGGGAGTATATTTCTATAAGGGCTGATAAGGTGTGCACATTAAGAAAGGGAATAGCTCATTTTTAGCGAACTTCAACTTTTAGTGAATTTTGCTGAGGAAGAACTAAGGAAATAGCATAAATCAAAGTATCACTCCCTTCCTCTTTCTGTGCCAGTATCCTGTTTAAACACTGATCTTATGTGCAATATTTATGTCTACATAAATAATTCAGGAACTAATTAATCCAATTCTTTTATAATTACCTCTTATAATGGCATACAGCCCAAATCCCAGCAGCTTAATTGCTGCTTAATGGAGATATTTATGACACCAACACTGGTAAAGAGTATAGGCACTCTCACTTATTTCAATTAGGGATAAGGCTTAAGCTACTAAACTCTGATTTGGATTTTGAGCACCTCTGAAGTTCTGCCATTTGGAGCCTCTTTATTTCAGAGGTGTTTTAACTCTCCTTTTTCATGTGATCATACATTGGGGCACAGGAGTCAGCACTCATGTATTGCAAGATACTGCAGTACTACTTCTTTTTCTACGTGGACTCTGGCAGCAGGGCTATAATACCTGTGGCCTGATATCGCAAGATGCATCCAAGTCCAGCAAGTCACATCCCCTTGTTCCGTAGTTTATTCCTCCATAGGGAAAACTGCTTTGGTTTTAGAAAGAAAGGAAGGTTAGCTCATCCATTTCAGCTTAGCAGGCCTATGAATTTCCCATTATCTCTTCAGAACAAAAAGTGAGAGAGAAACATCACAAAAGGACCAAACGTTTAATGGGCCTGTCTAATTTCATAATCATCCTCTTAAATACAATTTCCAGTAAGCAGGACATTTCCAGAGCACGTTTGGATATACACTGCCAGCTATACAAATACCTCATGAGGATGTCTCACATATCACTTAAAATAAACCTCCCTGAAAATATGTGAGCATTCCACAGAGTAATTAAGCTTGTGGCATCTTCCCTTTGTGTACACTGCATAGCTCTCAGGTGAGCTGCAGATGGGCTCACGTAGCAAAAAACTTCTAGGGCAAGGAAGAGCCTGGAGCACCTCATGGAGCAGAACCTCTGCTTCAGGGATGGTCCATGTTCATAGCTTCTTCTGGGCAACACTTTTTTAGATCACTTACATTTGGGTAGTCAGGGGAGAACGTGGCATTCCTGCCCTGGGTGGCTGCGTCAGTTTAGTTTCTTTCAGCCTCAGAAACAACCAAGCTTGGGCAGAACAAACAGCCATAGGGATGTATGCGTTTCAGATTCCAAGGACTGCGTTTAGTTCAACCTGAATGAATTCTCAATTGATTTAAATTAAACAGTTCTTAAATGAAAAATGAACACCAGCAGATTGGCTGGCACAGGTTTAACTATACTCACAGAAAATCACTCCTTACACCAGTGCAATTTTCCTATTGTAAAGAAGTTCTAAAATGTTGATGGCTTTCAACTTGTAGAAACACCACCCTGAAACTTTGCTCTATTGCTTGTGAAGTGTGCTGTAACAAGAAGTACTACTAATGACAGGAAATGTGCTGGTGTGAATATAGAAATCCTATTTAAAAACACTTAAAAGCTTAAGAATATAGCTTCAAACTGAGAATCATTTCATTTTTACAATTACTTTTATCTCTACCAGCAGCTAAAAACATCCTCTTATGTCTTAAACTAGTCCTAATCAAGTGTTTTAGTCGGCATATTTTCATGAGACCTGGCAAATTCATTCTATTATGCTGCTATAACTGGTGGATATTTATGCATCAGGATGCAAAGGAGCAACTCCTACTACTACTGTTTTACTAAGGAAGGTTTTGTAATCACACCAAGAGATTGGGAATTAGGATTCCTTGGCTTCTTTTGAGCAGCAGGACAGACACGATGTGCTATGCCCAAAGTGATGCACCAACCCCCTCAACCAGTGAACACCTGATGTTGCTAAGAAATTGTTGTCAACTGCATCAACAAGTGTTCAGTAAGACTTCTTGGCATTTTATCCCCCCACCTGCCTGCTTTCTCTATGGCATTTTGCTGCTGCTAAGATTCTTTGAGGTTCACAGTTGAAATGCCCTGTTAAGTGAGGTTTTTTGTGTGTTAATAGGTGCCTTGTGAATTAATCGCTCTCACACGGACCTGACTCACAAAAGTGAGAAGCTGAATTTGAGCTAACAACACTGGGCAAGAGCTATAACACATTTATGTAGAAATTGAAGATAAACTGAGTTGATAATAAAAGCGTTTTCAAACAAACCCTTCTAATTTGGGGAAAGGATTTCATTTTCCTAGAACCAACCAACTTCTTAGAAAGAAAATGAAACAACCTCCACCTCCACTCCCAAACCTCTCCATTTCTAATGGTATTCCAGATATGGTTGTTGTTTGTTTTTTTTTCAATTAAAAAAAATATCTGTCTTTCTGTATACTGAATCTTTCGCTCCCTGCACTTGATGGAGATTCATGGCAGATGAGAACTGGAGATCATTTGAACAAGCATTACACAAAAGTCAGGAGGGATCTCCCACTCAGCCCATCTTGCAGAATGGAGCAATAGGGAGTATCAAGCTTCCTCTTGCAGCCCTGCAGAGAACTGGGTCAGACAACTCTGATTTTGTTCTACTCCCTGCCTCTTTTTCTTCTTTTCTTAATAAACTTCTCAAGGAGAAGGATGTGAATAAACCCCTCAGGTTACATCATTGTAGGATGACAGTCCCTGTTTGTTACTTTTATTCTAACTTGATTGCCTGGTTACCATAACAGGACTGCACTATACCACAGCAGTCCAACGCTGATCTCCACTGTCCTGGCTTGCCCTGGGCACCAAATATTCACACCATGAAAATTCAAGATATGGGAACAAGTACAGGAGCTACCAGAATATTGTATGAACCATTTCATGAGAAACGGAAAGAATCCCCTGCCATGATAACTCTGACACCAGGAGAGCTTTCTGCTGGTATCCTCTCTGTAGCCTGCCACATCCCAGGTGGGCAATGTAGCTGATGGCTGCTGTGTGCAGCACTGAATGCAAGAAACTGCTGGCATTAAATTTTCATCCAAACAGCTCTACGTGACTGAAATATTCAGCAAAACATTTTGAAGAGAAAGATATTTTATCCAAAGCAACCTAGTGAGTTTTGTAACTTCACTGATTTGGGTGGAAGAAGTCTATTTTTTGAGCTGATGGTGATTTATCTGCTCTATTAAGTCCCACAATGAAGTACGCTGTGCTTTCAATGGGGCCAGAAATTAGGCTTTCTGTGGAAAGCAATGGAAAGATGGAGGTTGCACCTCAGTTACTCTGTTTAAAATGCAGAGAAAGAGAAGCTCCTGTGATGACTTTTGTGTTATTTCAGCTCTAAAGGAATGAAAAAGAACAGTGCCAACAAACAGCAGTGCCATAATAACTTGGGCTGAAAATAGGAAATAGTTAAAACTATTTACATTTGATCATGGAATTCCCAAGTATACTTTAGAAATTACTTGTTCATTTCTCAAAGTAACCTGTATTCCTGACTGTCATTTACTAAAAAGATAAACAAATGAATATACCAAATCCTTTGGCACTTCTCACTTATTTTAAGAACATATTTTCCTGCACATGTGCATCTTTTATTTCTGTAACTCCCTCAATAGACATTTCAACTAACAATAAATATTAATATCCTATTCCCCATGCTTAATAACTAAAATTCTTTGGTAATTTCACAACTAACAATGCCCAGTGTTAAGGATTTCATTATTAAATCTGATTGAATATGATTAAATATGGCTCATGCTTTCCAAAATGGGTTGCATGATAGATTTAAATGAACTCATTAGTGGTTAATGCAGCAAAGCACTTTCTAAATGCTAATGTTTGGCTGCCTTTGGCTCGTTAATTAATTTGAAGATTGTGTAATTATCAGAGCTTTCAATTAGCATACGTCTACTTCTTTTTATTCCCAGACAACAGTTGTTTGCATGTAACTATTGGAAATTCAATTATATTTATAATAAAAATAGGACATCAAACTGCCCAAACAAGCACACTCTGCATGGGAACAGCAGCTTTTCCTTTAAAGTCTTTTTTTAATTACTTTTATTTTCCAGAAGAACACAGGCTCAGCAGCTTTGTCTCAGCACAGAGAGCGGATAGCAAAGTTATGTGGCTCTGCCAGATAATTACTTACCTCTGAAGAGTTGTGTAAGATGTGTAAGGTCTGAATAATGCTCAGAAAGCAGCAGCATCAGAGCCTGCCTTGTTTTTTTCTTTTTTTCTTCCACTATTTGCTTTTAAAGGCAAGCAGCAATGAAGTGAGGCAATGAGGCACAAACATCCCTCCCCAATGAGGTGAGCTGAGGTGGATAAGGACACGGCACAAACCTGGGTTTCCAGAGGCTGTGCAGAAGCAAAGAGGCTCAGCATTTGACACCTGAGAAATATATGTACAACCAGGGCAACGAATGTGTGGGCAGCTCTACTTCAAATAACACAGAGGCATGGAAATAAAGCAAAAAGTCTCTTAAGCAGATATTAGGTACAACAGTGGGGCCATAAATGTGACAGAAGCTGAGGACCGAGCAAAACTTTGTAGTCAAAGCTTGTGCCTCCAAGTGAAAGACGTGGGTTATGAAATGCAAGCACTTCAAGTCTGAGTTTCCTGGAGCTGTGAGGCTCTCGGGTGGAAAGGAAACAGTTTTCTCTCAGAGTCAACAACTGAAATCACCGCCTGAATCATTTCTCCCATCTTTTTTAAAAGCACGTCTTATTTCTCTAACAAGTCTCCACAGTTGTCTTCACAGCCCACACTGAATTTGCACCAATCCTTACAACTTCCACGAGGAAACTCATTTGTCATCTGCAGGTTTTGTTTGTGCTAAATAAGGGATCCTCTGCTGTTGTTACCCAGGGCCACAAACAGCCGGAGCAGCAGCTCAGCAATAGACCCAGGGCTTCATTAGCATGCATGCAACTGCCTCAAAGGAGCCCTTTGCTGCCAACAGCTGCAGGAGCAGCAACATATTAACATATGGAATAATCAAGCCCAATAAGTAACTGTTACACTTGCTAGTGGAACAGAACTTTGCTTGCTCAAATAGTCTACTCGTATCTCAGAAAAAAAACTCAAGATGCATTACATAGATACATCATCTGGTGCATCTGGCTTTTTAAATTGCTATTAATCACTGATGTTTTTCCTGTGTGTTTTTATACTGCTATTTATGATTTCAGAATGAGCAGTGAGACATGATTAAGTACAGAGCTCTTCATAACCTCCCAAAAACTCAAAGTTCTGGAGTCTTCATTCAAGTGAAAAATGTAGCAAATGATTACAAAGCAAAATGTATCTCCCTTAACTTCTCCACTACTGCTTGTTTTGATGCAAAAATTGGTTGGTTCTTTGGTTTTCACTGTAGCTGACTTCTTAAACAAGTGCTATTTCAGACAGAGGTTCTCCTCTATCAACAGTGAAGGGGTCAAAAAAGATAGGGCTTGATTCCATTCATAATTTACAGTGAACTAGAGATGCTGAGCTGCGTATCTCAGAGAAAAATCACACCTCCAATGGATGCAGAAGCCTGACAGCAGCACGCAGCACTACAGCACAGCAACACACAGAAGCACGTCACTGGGTGGGCTACCCACTGCTCATCCAGCGTGGTGAATGTCTGAACATCTCCAAACACCTGCTTCCTTCCTCCTAACCACTCCAAACTTGGGGCTTGCAGCACCTCCTGGAACACAGCCCCAGCCCCAGCAGCAGCTCGCTGTCAGGTGTGCTGCTCCCTCTCACCTAGGAGCTGTACCCACACAGGCAGCTTGCTGTAAGCACAGGGCTCCACGCAGCTCACTAGAGCATTTTTAACTTGGAAGAAGCTACCATGACATCTGCTTTCAGATTTCAACCTCCTCCGTGGTGACAGTGCATCAATATTTCAGTTAATAAGATTAAGAATTTGGATGGTTGTAGAGACAGGCCACTATACAGAAATGTCACCTCCTACAGCAGCTGGAAAGGAGAAACGGAGACTCAGCAGCTGTCTAGAGATGGCAGAGATGCAGGAATGTACACGGGCCTGCCAGAGAGATGGACCAGGGAACATTTTATTATTTTAATTACTGCTGAAAGGCATGGGGACAGACGAAAAACAGAACAACCAATGGAGCTTTAGTTGGGAAGGAGCAGGGCTCGTGGGTGCCTCCTGGCACTTGCAGAGTCTCCTGAGCTGATGAAAAATAGATGATACAAAACTGGCTGCTTGCATTAGTTAGTGTGTGGCTGCTGATACTGGGAGACTTGACAGTAAGTCAAACTTGATGTCTTCCTTTCCTGGAAGACATTAGCATCTTATTTCAGTGTTCGCAGATGACAGCCTCCTGCTGCAATACAATCCCTGTAAATTTCTTTCCCATTTCTGGCCCACCTGTTTATGCTGTTTTTCTCTTTTGCACCACCTCTGCCTGTCCAGCAGCTGGAGGACTGTGGTCCCAGTTCACACTCTGTCACATTCACCTTCCAGTCTCAATTTTTCTGTATTTGCAGCATACTTCAGCATCTCCACCTCAGCAGCAAGCGGAGACCTGTGCACTATCATTTACTCAGCAGACAACTGAGTAACAGCTGACAGGCTGGTCTTAACTTCTTAACAGCTGTGTTTATTTACCAAAGTAGTAAATTGTTTCCTCCACAGCACAGAAGGGCTGGTTTGAACAAACTAACATCTCTACAATTTGGTGAGATTTGGTACTTGCACATACTTTCTCTTGAAACTATACATTTTTCTATCACTGAAGTATCTGAATTATAGGCAATCTTGGGATCTAAACTTTTTGTTTAATGACTCCTCCGGCTGCTGTTTTGTATAGAAAAGAAGGCAGGCTGGAAGTACAGCAAATTGGCTCACAAGAAATGGGAAATAATAATGCCACTTATGTTCTGAATCTTACTCTGATTGTTCTGATTCCAAGGTGATTGTTTCCTAGTCCCAGATTTGTTCCGAGTGTATTGCTGCACTGTGATCTTAACCTCTCTGCACAGTTACAAGCTGGATGCTGCACAGCTGTGCTGTATTCAAGAGGGATTGTAGGAAACCTCAGTGAGTCACCCACCAGCCCTATTAGTCTAGCCCAAGTTGTTACCTGAGTTCCTGCCATCGTCCTTCAAGATGAGGGGGCATCCAGAGAAAGAACAAAACCCTACAGTTTGCCATCTGCAATGTAGGGGCTTTGCTGTAACGTACAGCATTGCTGCACCAATCCCAGCTGGAGTAACAAGTTTAGGAAAACGGTGGCAATGTAGAAATCTAATGGGAAATCAACAAATCCTTCTTGCTCAGCAGCAGTGATAAAATAATATTAATAAAATCTCCTCCGCTGCTTTCAAGTTCTCCTTGGAGATATGGAAGCAGCAGAGAACAAAGCACACACCTACCCCTCTGCCTCCACCGAGACTCCTGGATCCTTAACATCTCTCTCAATTAGGGCTGACAGAGGAGATTTTCCATTCTTCTGATCTATCCCCTGAGGCAGCAGCAGATGTCTCAGGTCGCTCACCCAGTGCAGGCAAAGGAAGAGCAGGTGGCAACCCAGAGCTGCGAACTATCTGCATACAGGAAGGACAGCACATGCACCTTCATGCTTTTTCAGTCATTCCTCATGCTGAAAGACACAAGAGCACCCTCAGGTGCCCATTTGTTGGAGAATACCTCCAGAAGTCTCACTGTGCTTTAGCTTAGAAATAACATCTTTTTCTCTGTGTGTGTACAAGGGCATATATACTCGAGCACATCTGTGCACGCTGCAGAGCAGCTCTAGAAGTGAGAGGACACTCACATTGCTCTGGTCCTGGTGTATACATATCAAGTAAGGACTCTGTGGGTTGTCCTGCTTGCTTTGGGGCAGAGACTGGCTCTGGCTTTTGCTATGGGTGCAGCCAGGTGTGGCTGCTGCATTGGTTCAACAGCCTGCCTGCTGCTGGGCATCCCTCCACCTCTGCTGCTCCATGCTGGGAAGGAAAAAAATAAAATAAAACCAGTCAGGATCAGTGAGCCCGTGGAGAACAATCATGCATCTCCTTTTGGGAGCTGCTTCTCTACCCAAAGACAGCAGTGCTAGATGCTGTCTTTGCTAGGAGATGCTAGCTACGTGCCACGTAAGTAGCACATCTGGAACTGGCTGCTCTGTGGCCTTTCAGGGGTTGTTTTGCAGTGGTCAGGGCTTCAGCTGGATGCAACCACAACATGGAATGCTTGGGACAAGCTTCAGAGATTTAGTTTTTACAGTTCACTGCTTTTCCCTCAAAATCCCCATTCAAATTGAGATTACTTGTATGTGATCTCAGCTGAGAAATGACATTTTGTCAGAAGGTGGCTGAGGTTCTCCAGTTTAAGAAGTGTTACACTTTCAAAGCTCTGCATTTACAATAGATTTGGTTATTTTTGAATCCTTGTGACACTGGTGTACTTAAAAGCACTCAGAGACAAGACAGCCACATGGGCAGAAGTCAGGAATAGGTAGGTCTCCCTTCTCTTACACCATGAGATAGAAGCAGCTTGGAATGAAATAAATTTTTATCACATTAGAAAACATACACTGCCTGAAAGCATTTCTAATAAAATGCAAAATTCTCTTTCTTAGTACTCTTATCAAGTATGTTAGCACCTCACTGGAGCATTTTATGAGTTCAGATCTCTATTCTGTCTAAACGCAGCATCACACACATCTCCAGTTCCCAGGGATCCTGCCCCATTCCCACTGTTTCTGGGGCACCCCTGGCAGCCTGGTTAGGGAGCGTGGCCCCACGTGGAAGCTGCAAGTAGCCACAACCCTCAGCCAGGTCCTCCATCCTGCTTTATGCTAGATATCTTCAGGAAGGAGAACGTTGAGTGTTACTCCTGGCTCACCATGGGCCTGCTGGGCCTGAAAACCAGGAGGGGTAACGGCACTAACCTTTATAGAAGAGCAAAAAGGTGTATGCATAAAACTTCCATAGAACAACGGGGCCCATCTCTGCTGGAACATCAGTAATACAAACCCATAAATTACTGAGCCATTGTTCATATTTATTACAGCAGAATTTCAAAACTGAGAGTCTTATTTCATTTTCACAGCACCCCCTCGCCTTCTCAGTAGTGACAGAGAAGGTATTTCTTACAATAAGATTCTTATTTCAGTATTCATTAGATTGTTTGTCAAGAAGAGCAGCTGTTGTTGATGAACTGATTAAGATGCACTGGGGATGGCGCAGCCTAAAGAAGAAAAGACACAGTAACAGATTTCAAATACGTAAAAAGCTGCAACACATAATAAAGCAACAGCTTCCCGTCCCAGTCCCCATTCAGGATGGACAAAACAGTAAGTTTTTAATTGTTACAAGGAAGATACAGATTAGACAAATGTACTTTATCATGAATGCTATCACAATATTGGGGTCTTGTTCAGGAAAGCCTTAGAGACCAAATTAGCAGCTGTCAGACATGGGCACAAGCAGCCTGCCCGACTGTTGAGCACTCTTCCAGGCTTGTGATTGCAGTCATTTCCCACTGCCTTCATATTATTTTCAAACAGAACCCCCTAAAGCAGCATTAAAACCCCTCCTAAACCAAGTGGAATAAAATGACTGAAAAACTGGGAAGAGTTCTCCCAATTCCCGCGCCCACACATGCATGTAAAATGTACCAAATTACAAACAACACAGCCATGCAATGAGCTGATGTTCCAACTACCAGCACAGATTTCTTTCTTCAGTTCAGAGGCACTACTTACCTGCAAAGGGAAAAGCACTTGATGAAAATACTGAGTGGATCCATCCACCTGCTAAGTCAACAGCAATAAGCCAGGACAGAGACAAATGAATGGGTCGACAAATACTTCATAGCTCAGCACTCAGATCAGCAACCCTACTCCTGAAACTCAAAGCCAAAGGCAGACCTGCTGTCCTGGAAACAAGAAGCCCCTCTGTTTAACTGATATTCCCCACGGGCTCCAAACATAAAACCTCCTGGCTCTACAAGCACACACTGCTGTTATTATTTGTTTTCCATAGAAACTATCTTGAATGATTTCCTGTAAAGCTTGTTGCAAAAACGGAGCCTTTTATTGTGAAATAGAATATTTAAGGAATAAAATAGTAGAATATTTAATTCAGCACACACTGCAAAATTTACAGACCTGAGCACGAATTTGTAAACAACACAATTGCAACAAGCTGCACATACTTCTGCTTCCTTGCTTTGGGAATTGGCTCTCCACTTAATCAGCATCCCACTTAGCTGCAGTATTCAGCCGAACTAAAGATAGATGAGATGTGCCAAGAGGAAGTGAAAGAACCACAGAACTTTCAAATAACAATTTAAGAAGTAAACGAAGCATCAGCAATTTCAATTCCTCGCTGTTTTCCTGAAGCAGGAATTTCCTGCCTTATAAAGTGATTCAGTTATTACAAGAACTTAGGAACACACCAGGTAACTGCAGCTCCCAATTTTAGCTGTAAAGAAGTCTTGCAAAGATCAGAAATTCAGAAAGCTCAAAACGCAATGCTCCTAAGGGGATATTTTAGCATTAACAATTAACATTCTCAGCACCTAGAACAAACAAAAAAACATCCCTGTGAAAACAAGAACAGTTTTCTGAAAGTATCTGACCACTGCTGAGGTCTCCTGACATCTTCTTGAGACATCCAAGGAATAAATCTAGAAGCTGAACTTTTTCACATTACTTCTATTAAGAAAACCTTTCTGGTTGTTGGTTTTTGTTTTTTTTGTTTTTTTTTTTTTTTTTTTTTAAATCCTTCAGACTGTCCTTTGTGGTATCATTTTCACTTACTGATACAAGTAAGATCTGCACTGCTGACCTCCTGGTCAGGCTTCCTTAAGGACAACTGTACTATCCCAGGCATCATCATTCTCCACAGTCATCACCAAATTCCTCCTAAGTTCTGTTACAGCTGCTCTGCCATCAGAGTAACAAAAGCGTTGCTTAAATTTCCGTTAAATCATTTCTCTATGGATTTTAGGAATACTTAATAGCATGAGTACCTAAGGAAAAACAAACAGATTATTATTAAGGGAGGACATTTCAAAAGAAAAATTCAGGCAGCACTGGCACAACCGACCTACCTGGAACACCATCCCCTCCTTACAGGACGCAAGCAGCATTGCTACCAGTCTGGAGCCTGAATCTCTCCGTGGTAGCGCAGGGTGGCTGGACTGATGCGTGGCCCGTCTGCACTAACACAATATGAAGACACACAAACTTTCTGTATTGTGACACAAGCACAAAGTCTGTCTGAAAAACATGAAATTGATTCAGCTTTGCTCTCTCAACGTTCAAGCAATGACAGAGAAATCCCCATGCGCACCCAAACTCCAGGTGAATGAAATCCCACAGTTTTTATGCTTCAAAAAATACAGTTCCTCCTCCATTTTTAATCCATTAAGTATACTTTTCAGCAAGTTTCAACTTGCTAAAATAAATTGATTTTGATAATGTACTTGCATTAAAGTTAAACAAGATCGAAAGCTATTACTTTTGAACATACTGTAGTGAATAAGTACACTATATAACAAAGCACCAATTCCACCATACATTTCCAGTGACACTGAAAACCAACTGTTTGGGTTCCCTGCTGCATTATGACAAGACTCACAATTCTAGAGGAGTTCAAGCCTCTCTATGTATAGCTGGATGGATGCTTTTTCATGTCTAACTATAAACAGTTTCAAATACGTGAAATAAGGTAACAACAATCCTTTGCAAAATTCAATTAAATTACTCTGTAAGAACAGATGAAGTGAGACTGCATTACTGGACAGCAACCTGCCCACACCTCACCCAAATCCTTGAAGCAGCTGCATGTATATGGGAGCATCACCAGACTCAGCCTCTCTTCCACAAGCGTATGAGCAAGAAAAAGGACAAAGGCCTTGAAACACACATGTGAAAAAGCAGCTCTACTACACCAAATGCACAGTGCTAAACTGATGCCGAGAACAACCTCAGTTTTCAGACGGCCTGCTGTTCGTTCACAACAAGTATGTAACAGCACAACGTATTGGTTTCCATTGCTTCTTGCATAATGTCTTAAATGAAAGCATACCAGAACAAATACTGTTCACATGTATCGCTTTTCCAACTCAATCATCTGCAAATCTTCTGTACCAAGCATTAAAAATTACCGTGATATAACATTCAGCCAAGGTAATATCAAAATATATTTTATTCTGGACCTCTTTCAGATCTGATTCAAATTACAGTTGTCAAAGCAATACAATGCAAAGGGAAACTGCAACAGAAAATGTGCCTAGAAGGGATATAAGGGCCTTGGGGACAAATCATTGTGATGTAGAACCAAAATACATCATAAAGTGTAATTAACATGGTCCAGGACAGTATAGAACATCTATATCAGTCTTCTTTAGACAATAATCATGAAAACTGAACAATAAAAGTCCTTTAAACAAGTACAAAAAACTGTCATGGGCTGGTTTACACTTTTACAACAGCTGTAGTTTAACTGGATAACTGAAGAAATGATGCAGACATTTTAATCCAGTGCTATAGGTAGGCTCACAGAATTAGACCCAAAGGATTTGTAACTCCAAATGAAACCATTACAACTACAATGTCAATGTCAGGAGAGGGAGAAAATTACTTCTGTATTCTAGAATTACTGTTCTGCACACTGCAGTCTGTTGAGGACAAGATTGCAACGTACACTGGACTAGCAACAACATGCAGACTGTTTTCCTGTATTTACCCACAAATGACAAAAACATCATGAAGTAAAAATGAATGATTATTTTAAAAAGAAAACAAAACAAAACGTGCCTTAAGTTATTGTCAAGCTGCAAACTTAAAGGCAGAGAAAGAGAGTATGTACTCAAAACTACTGATCTGAAGCACTATTAACACTGAATCCGCCATCTGTAAGACATGGCAGATCTTCCTGCCTTGTCTGCCTTCAGACCGACAGCGAAGACAGCCACGCTTTCACAGAACGTGGGATTTCAGAGCTTTCTCTAGAGGGAGATGTGAAGACTGCTCCTTGGCTCTTTCCCTAAGGAAAACGTCAGGGATCTTTGATGGAGATTTACTGCTGTCTCCGGAAGCCTATTTGCTTCTAACATGCCACAATGTTGCTTCTGCTTTCTTCAGACTTCAGGAGAGTGTGAAATGATCCCCCCAGGGAACAGCTCTACAGGGCTTTGTGAAGTTAGAAGACATAAGGCTCCTCAGTGGAAAGGAGCACGGGCTAAGCGCAGCAGCCCTGCTCCGGGGGCACAGCCCAGCTGCTCGCACCAGCAGCAGCCCTGGCTCAGCGAGGCGCTCGCCCGGCCTACGCGGCTCCCTGTGCGGTGTGACACAGCCCCACACCTTCCAACGCTCGTTCTGGCAAAGTTTTCTCATGAAGTGAAACACAATGGGATTTCTGATCGAGTCAAGATTGGAAAATTGGGTCCCAAGGCTCCTCTTTGCTGAACGGACAAAAACATACAACCTTTTATTTCCAAGCCGAAAAACCCAGTTTGTAGTTTTAAGGAGATTCCTTCATTCAGCAGAACCGAACGTGTCAGCTGATAGATTGCTCTGTGGGCAAACTGGCACCACTGCCCGATTCCACCGACCCTTCTTCCTGAACACAAAGAACATCTCAAAGGTACAACGTCCCATTAAACACGCCCTAGCATGAGGTAAGCAGTGTAAGGAAAAAGGAGTGCTTTTAAAAGGAAAATTAATTAAAATTGGTAGAAATCTTTGGCCTTTCTCTCAAGATGCATTAAAGTGTCATGAAATGAAGAAACATGCTTCAAAATGCCATGTCATTCTGACTCTGGTAACTATTACCTCCCTCCACCCAACCCAGAAAAAGAGGCACTTTTAGTGTTTCATATAAGATTTCCAATCATCTAGTAGACACGCTAAATAACCCTGCACAATTGTAGTCCCAGAATAAACTGAGTTTATCAACATTATAAAGAGTCTAAAAAAGCTTTTACGAGGACCTAGATATTCTCTTAACTACACTAAAAAGTCCACTGGTTGGGAATCTTTACATCGATTTAAAAACGCAGGAAAAGATAAAGCAAAATAGAAAAAGAGGAACTCTACGGAAACCTGGACCTAACTATGCAGAAATGAGCAACGGGATTCTGACGTCGATGCATAGAAAAACAGCAAACTGAAGAGCAGTTCCTTTCTTATTCCAGCATCCATTCTGAGCCCACTTTTTCCCCTACCTTTTATCCTCTACTTGGATGTCTGCCCATTGACACGCTGAATGGAAAAGACCGTAACTTCCATGCAGGCAAAGGCCTACGCACACATCTGCCTTCACAATGAAAACAGGCGCAACAGAATTAATCTCTACATAAGACTAAGCATGTGCATTCACTGATACAAAATTAGGCTCTTACTGACATTTGGCATACTCAATATTTAAAGGAAAAATTTGGATAGTCTACCTCACTATTGAATACGAGGTCTTTGTGCTATAAAATGTAATGAATGTATGGTTTTCTTCTTTTTTTGTGTGTGTGATTTTTTTTTTCTTTTTACTTCACAGAATCACAGAACCTAGCACACCTGGCATGCATTTAACAGTGTATAAAACAAGAGGCAAAAAGAGGTGTGAGCAGGAGCAGCACTGTGGCATGCTAGTAAAGGACAACAATAAAACACCTACAGCCAGGCCTGCTGCTGTGGGACCCGGCACAACTCCGCTGCGGTGGGGCACGGCGTGTTAACACTGGGTTGGGGCGTTAGCCTGCGTGTCCAGAGCACTCAAGTCAACAGAACTGGCACTGCTGGACTATGCTTCGAGCACTGAAAACCCTGGACCTCTGAGACTGAAGCTCTGTTGTATCTATTTATGAATATGTGATACTATGCTTAAGCAATTAGAATTACAACCAAAACAGCTGATGATTGAGAAAGAGGAAAATGGCAATACCCTAAAACATGGCTGTGTGATTTTGCAGCTATGTCACAGAATTCCACCACGACTGTTTGGATTGGCTGAAAGAATCATCCAATAACTTTTATGAAAATGAATAAACTGTCCATATTAAAATACAAAAGTACTATCAAGAATCACTTCTGACTTTCAGATTTAAATTCAGTGCAATTGACAAATGCATTGCTAAACGAAAAATGCAGCTTAAACATACTCAAAACATTTGTGTCTATTCCTGGGAGCACAGTTTAAAATTATTGCACAGAATTTTTATTTTTTTTTTTTTCATTAATGACAGAGGTCAGCCACAGTCATGGACCTCCAGCAATAAAAGCAATATTTCAAGTGCCAGACACTCAATATATTAGGCTTGCTACGTACTGTCACTCATGGAGTAATTGCTCTAAACATTTGTAACATGTTCCCAAACCCTAAAAACAGCTGGCACTGAACCATCACAGATGACTGCCTTTATGGATATGATTTTTTTCTTGTTTTTAAATGCTGTATATGATAGTAGTATATTTCTGGGGTATATATAAAGAATGCATTGTTGACTTCTCTTTACCACTGGCAAATTGCTCCCCTACCTTAGTCAAACTCAGACTTGCTTCAAGTCATGTTTATTCCATGGAAACAGCAGAAATCAATGCCTAAAGGACAATTGTTAAAACGTTAAAGCTGCACTATCTTGATTAAATCAATTTATACATAACTTGGAGGGGAAAAATAAAACAAAAAAAAAAAGCAATCATAAGCCACAAAATTATTTGTGATCGAAATAGTGTTATAAAACTGGTAACTTCACAAAGCTCTCTCTGTAATATAAACCATTCCTTAAGTAAAATGCCTGGGACATAAATTTGACCTCTCTTTTGTATAAATTTACACTCTTGGAATCGTATGCAAGACATGATGCAACCTTCTCAACTACACGTACGCGTAAACACAAACTCATGCTATCATTTAAAATAAAACCACTATCAGCATATTTTTAATCACATGAGCAGAAAAAGGTTTGCCATATACATCTGTCATTGTAAGAAAAATACTCGATATTGTAAACAGAGTAAAAGACACTATATAGTAGTGATTATTAAAAAAATAGCAGCTTACATCTACCCTATATTTGGAAAAAAATGTAGTCACGTGATACAACAAACTGCAGGACTGGAGCAGCAGGGGAATTAGTGCAAGTATTCATCTTTTAAATAAGCTGAATCACTGCTATTAAAATAAACTTGAAGCAAGTCCTCTGTTTAAGATATTTTTTTAAATCTAAGGTAGTAAACATTTTGCCTCTTAATGGCAGTGTTATCAAATATATGCCAAAGATTTTATTTTAATAAAGAAAAATTACGAGACACTTTTAATACTGGAGTTTGGTTACAATTATACATCTAAGCTCCTACAAATAATGATGGGCAACTCCCAGAGAAGCTGTGGCATGAACCCTTGTCCAGAAAGATCTTAACAAATCCCCCAGCTATATTTTGCTCCTCTTCGTAATAGTGCACAATTTATCTGTATTTAACCATATTTTAGCTATGGTCTTAAAGCAACAGAAGATGCATTTCATTTTCCTCTTTTTTTTTTTTTGTTTACTTTTTTTTTTTTTTTTTTTTTGCATCCCTGTATTTTTCTTTTCTGTATTTTTGTGCCTTTCTATTCTTTAGTTTGGCAGAATTACGTCCCAAATAAGACACTACTGCATTCCAGCCATGTCACTAGAAAATAAAACATAGCATCTTACCCATTTCTGTCACACTTGGTAGATGAGCGGGACGTGAAATATCACGCCTCAAAGAAGGATTTTTTCTTCTCTCTCCATAATCCCTTTTCCACCCTCCTTCTGTTCACAAAATTGTGCTCTGGGAGTCACAAAATGTACCAAACATCGTCAGGTTCAATCTACCTCCTCAAAGAATGCATTCAAATATGTTTCAAAGAAACACTTTTTTTTTTTTTTTCCAAGGTGATAAAAAAAAAAAAACATAAACAAGAAACTAATTCACTCCCTTACTTCATGCATCCGTAAACTTAACCAAAACAAAATAGAAAACCCAATGGTTAAAAGCAAAGAAAAAACTACTGCTGCAGATTTCTGTAAGTCCGTTTTCTCTGTACACACAAACTGCTCAACTACTGAAAAGGAAAATAAAAAAAAGAGATACCCCACAATCCATTGTCATAGCGGATTAAAAGGGGAAAAGGGGCAATGAAGGCTGCCATTATATCTTCTGAATTTGGTATGTATATGGGTCTGCTCTTGTATACGGTATATTTCTCTCTCTCTCGCTCTCTCTTCTGTTTTTCATATCCAAAACATTAAAATGTTATTTTGGGGCACAGCAGATTCCAGCACTTGGTGAATGGGATTCACAAGCTGTGACAAAACTCTGTCATCCTCTTCAGGGTGTAACTTTTTTTTATTTTTATATACAGTATATGTATATATTTCTTTTACGTTTGGCTGTAGTGGACTGGCCATGGTTCAATTGGGACTATAGCAGTACATGGGTCAGGGACAGTCATTTTGGCTATGTACACATTCATAGTCGGTCCATGGCTTCCAACTAGTAGCGCTATTTCCGTAGGTCTAATACACAAACCTGTAAGAAAAGAAATACACATACACGAAATGCATATTGTATAACATTACACATTTACACAATTGTGTATGAAACCTATCTGAGTGAAACCTATGGATCGTGTAACCTTAAATTTTAAGTGACCTGGGGGGAAAAAATCAGCACGTGAGTTCCTGGGTTATCAGCACATAGCCAGACCTGCTAACAGTACTGCTGCCTACTGAACTGTCATCATTCAAAGTATCTTATGTGAGCTGTTTGCCTGTTACTTCGTATTAGAAGGTCAGGAATTTACCTGAATCTTATTTTGAAAAATATAGTCAAATTGAATTAAAAATAATTAAAAATACAATTTCAGAAAATGCATGAACTGATCAGAACACTCTAAAAAATAAAAAAATAAAAAATTAACATTGTATAAACAGCAAGTTTAATTTTCTAAAGCCTTCACTAAGTAGTGCTCCTAGTTCTGTCAGATATAGCAAACCAGCCATAGACAAGCTATGCTTTTAGTCATCGAGTGGTTCCAAAGTGCTCCTATTCGCTTAACTATTGCCAGCTAAAAATGTATTTAAAACAGAGGGGATGAGCTGGACTTTCAGTAACAAATCATAGAAAGGACGCATTTTAGAAGAGTCAAAATTAAATGAAAATCATAAATAAATCTGTTGCAAGTACAATTAGCCTCTTGGGTCAAGTTAACTGAAGACTGGAAAGGTTACGTTGCATGTCTGTAAAAGTAACCATGAGTGGAATGGCAATTAACTTCCACTCAGGATACATCTTGAGATGTTTGTTCCTTTCAGGATATTTTCTGCAATCATATGACAAAATGGAAAACATCCAGCCAACCTGAACAGATTTCTACATTAAGCATCAGAAGGGACAGGGAATTTAAATTAAATGCATCTTCTGACTTTGGAGGGTTTAGAACAGTAACATATCAAGCTGCAATAAAGACATTCTACTTTCAAATTTTAGAAACTTTACATGAAAACATCTACATGAAAGCTGCATGTATGTATTTAAACATCAGGTAAATAAGGAAGTATCATCTCCACCGTTAGCCAAAATATGTCATTAGACTGTTAAACAAGTCAAGCTACACTTACTGAACCATCTGAAGCACTTGCTCCAACTTTGTCTCCTGCTGCATTCCAGCAAACCTCAAAAATCCCTCCTGTTCCCCTATAACTGTGAACTAGGGCACCTGTCTAAAAAGGGACAAAACATGTAATTAATATAACAAAATACATGTGATCAAGTACATTTCTACTACACGTAAAGCTCCTGTCATTTTCAACAGTTGAAATTCTCAGGGGAAATGGTTGAGATTCACGCACTAAGAGCTGTGTGAAAGGACTTGACAAACAATTACAGCATCTTAATCTCCTTCCTGTGTTTTAAAGGTGAAACCATAGCTGGCCTTCATCAAATTATAAAATATCCAATCCCTGGTAACCAGAGATCACACCTTGCCTAACAATGCTGGTTTTACATTTTCATCTTCCTTCAGTTCTTCTCTGACAGAAAAGCAAAGTAATAGCGTTCTTTCTCAGGAAGTTTTGCAAGATCTGTCACCATCTTCTCTCACTTTACATTCTTTTGCTTTTCAGCGACATTCAATGAAATAGCTATCAAGTATCAGACTTGTACACCTACATTCACTTAACATTTTTTCACAGCAAAGCTAATTTATCAAAAGTTTAAATGTCAGAAGTAACAATTTTTGGATGCAACATGCTACTGCAGAGACTGCTGAATGTGTCTTGGGGTGTGGTTTCGGGGGTCTTTTGGGTGCCTTCACCACAGGTAGGTACACTTCACATAGAGAGAAACATTTCATGTACATCCATTAACAGAAGAAACCTTAGGACAAGGAGAAGGAAAATCAGCACGTTGGTAAGGGCAAAGTTCTCCACGTCCAAAAAAAGATGATGTAACTAAGGTTGGAAAAGTACTGATGGAAAAGACTGAGAAAACTATCTAAACAGACAGAAGAGCTATACCTGTGTGTTCCAGATGTGTACACATTTATCAAAGGAGCCGCTGGCCAGGTACCTGCCGTCAGGACTGAAAGCTACACTGTACACAGGTTCTTGATGTTTTGTCAGAGTATGAATACAGATTCCTCTGTCTACATCCCATAACCGAACAGTAGAATCAAAGGATGCACTGTCAAGGGAGAAAAACATAGATTAATTACTTCTCAGTTTTGCAAAATTTTGTTTTTAATACAACTGTCATAGGACAAAGAATCCTATGTAGTTTGAAACACTTTGCACATATACAGAATCACACACAGAATCACAGGGTTGGAAGGGACCTCAAAGATCATCAATCTCCAACCCCTCCGCCACAGGCAGGCCCACCAACCTCTGCATTTAATACTAGACCAGGCTGCCCAGGGTCCCATCCAATCTGGCCTTGAACACCTCCAGGGACAGGGCATCCACAGCCTCTCTGGGCAGCCTGTTCCAGAACCTCACCACTCTCTCTGTAAAGAATTTCTCCCTGACATCCAACCTAAATCTCCGTAAGTAAAGAGCAAAGTAAACATAATGCACAATTTCTTTAAAAAAAAAAAACAAAACCACCTCTAAAAGCAGGATTAAGAAGTACCTTGCTAACATAAGATTGGCATTTGGATTATTTGTTCCTGGTCCCGTAGGACTCCATTTGATAGTATAAATTTCTTTGTTGTGTGCTTGTAAGTCATGGACACAACTGTCTTGCTTCATACTCCAGATCTATGATAAAAAGGAAGACAACACAAAGACATTCAGCACAGTATTGTACTAAGATACTTTTTATACCTTTCTTTATCTTCTGCAGCCTGCTACCTTTTAAACTACTCAAAGCATTTTCTGTGACTGTAGTGTTTCCACAGTAATTACAGTACAAATTATTTCAGAACTCAATAAACAGAGGGCACTAAGTATCTGATGGCATAATAAGTAATAAAGATATTGTCTACAAAAACCAATCTAAATGTGCTAACTACAAGTCACTTGAAAAGTGGATGGAGGATAACAGATGCTAAAATGAGAAGAGCAATATGTATATGTTCATGTCTGAGTTGACAAAATATCACAGTCCTATTTTTAAATGAACTTCCTTCTTGCTACACAGATTGAGTGAAACAGAGTAGGAAAATGTGCTGTTTTCATGCAAAGTAGTAGAAGCATAGTGCAAAAGCCATTATAACATTTTCTTGGCTTATTATGACTGGCATTGCCAGGTGTTTGTGCAATATTTTGCACAGAGGAGGAGGTCCTTAGGACTCCAACTCATCCATGATATCCTACAACAAAAACAATGAAGTTATTCTATTAAGAGTTATAATGGTTATGCAATAATTATTTGGAGGAAATACGTTGGTACAATTAAAACTGTACAATGACTCTGGCTGAAGTGGAAAAACAAGGATGCACACCATCTTACAAGAAATAACGTGCTTAGGGTTTTAACTAGAAAAAAGGGGAAAACAGAAAACTATGAAAGGATCTAGTCACCGATTCTTGTACGTGTTAGAACATCACATGCATTCCAACTATTCCTTTTAACCAAAAGCAACCAACAAGTGTGACAGCTTAATGATTAATGACTTAATTTTGTAAACAGCTAAAAGCACCTAATACATCACGCTCCAAGTCTCAAGGTGGCAGCCTGTAACAAGCTCTCTAGACCAAAGCTTGGTTCTGATTAGCAAAGGGATTGCTGGGATTGCCTAATCTTGTTACATCAAAAAAGAACAAACGTTAAGACAATACAGAGTGTGCAGTGATATGGCTCCATTGCTCAAACTAACGGTGTGTTTTCCCAAGTCCTAAGACGACAAGAGCCATCACTCCCATTACCTTTAGAGTCATATCATCTGAACAGGATGCCAGAAGATTACCAGTTGGATCCCATTTGATTGCGTTTACTTCATTCTAAAATTGAGCAGTGAGAGTAGGTTAGAATTTTCACTTCCATTACAAATGACAGCATACAAAAGATGAAGGTGCAGTTGCAAATATTTGCATAATTACCACTATTTTAACATTTAATTTTCATTCCATACGTGGCCTTAACACAACATGATACATAGGAAAATCTAAAGTTAATCTGTTTCTTCTTCTAAAGCCATCCTGGTAAAAGAAGCTGCATACAGGAGCAAATATTTTCATCAGAAGGACAGAGCTTATCATAGGATCTTAACTACATCTACCTGGGTATGTATCTATTGCCTTTTGCCAAAGACCAATTCTTATGCAAGCACTGTATACTGGCAACATTAGTGACACTCTCTACCCACCCCATCAGCTTCTCATTAATAAAAACACCATAAAATTTGTCATTTTCCAATACTTACTGTGTGACCCTGGAAGGTTTTGATGGGCCTATCTTGTCCTAGTTTACAGACATGAATGCACATGTCTGTGCTGCAAGAGGCAAATGTGTTGTTGCTCTGCCAATCAACATCTAATGCTGGTGCTAAAAGAACAGAATATTTAAAACTGTGATGTGTGCTCTGCAGGAATTTGATTTACAAATTTAGCATTCACCACCTTCAAACAAAATTAGTTTTACAGCAGTTTTAAAGACTATCAAACACTTAAAACAATGAGAAACGCAGCCAAAAAGTCTTACCAAAAAATATGGTATAAAATAACAAAGTCACTAAAACATGGGATATATCTGAAATGGAACAGTTATACAGAACAGTGAGCAACAAGAAAGCAAGCTATTGTTAAGTCACCTCGAAGTAAATCTCATGAGCCCATCCAAGACATTCTCACAGCTTACAGTGCATGTTTGTGCTCACCCATGTCAGCATGTGAAAGGGAGTATGATTTAATCTATTTATTTATTTTAATTTCAGCATTTTAGGGTGTGGTTACTTGAGGCTTAATCATGGTCTACGTATTTTGTTTGGCCAGGATGAATTATTTATGGCCAAGAGCACACAAAATTGCTAGGAGTAAATCAGGAACTGATGTTTTTGATTGCTGCCATGCTACCAAAAACATAGGGAAAGTAAAAAAAAAAAAAAAAAAAGTGGAAATGAGACATTTCTTAAAGGTCCTTCAATGATTTGTACATCATCCTCTCTCTGCTGTTTTCCAGCTGATCCTGGCAGGCCTGCTCAGCACACAGCCTACATAGCCATTTGTCTGCCCCCCCAAGAGGTGGCTCTCTCTTCCCAGCTGGCCAGCACATAGGGCTTTCAGCTGCTTTGTGGCCAAATTGAGGACAGCAAAGCAGGAAGTAAGGAACAACGGGATGTGGAGACTGGATTACTGTAGCAGGATGATGACAAATGCAGTCCTTAGCTGATAAACAAAAATCTTGTGCAGGCCATTCACACTATGTCTGCTCCTGCACTGCAGTGAGTTGGTAATACTTGGACCATCTCTTATGATCTTCCATGCAACTGCAATAAAATTGTGATTTATAATGTTTTAAAACTACATGAGACTACAAATATGGGAGACAGTATTTGAAGACTGCCTGTAAGACTTCAAAAAGGTGTGAATGGACTCCATAAACTTCAAGTACGTTATTTTTCAAATAAATGACACATTTGGAGGTTTTCCAGACAACAATTGCGAATGAGCAAAATCAACACTCACCAGAATGAAACGGAAACTGCTGCTTGGCTTCACCAGTGTGGGCATCCCAAATAATTGTGGTCTGTATTAAACAGATAAATTAACAATAAACACTTGCACCAACTGCTAGCTTCCCACTACTACTGCCATTCACACGTACCAAATTACCTAGCCTACTCCCCATTGCCCACGTCTGCAGATGGCTCAATACTTCAAGTGTTTTATCTAGTACTAAAGGAACTAGTGGTAGAGTACAGACAACAGAAGAGAACCTTAGCATGCTCTAACACTAAAAAGGTGTTCATGGTAACATATTGGGGGTCTAGGGGGACGTTCTGATGTTGTTTGTTGTTTTTTTTTTTAATTAAATAAATTTATCTCCTCAGTTCTATTTATATTCTTCTAATCCACACTGCACACTTAATTTAATTTCAAGTACTCGTATATTCAAATTGTAAATTCAAATACTTGTCTGTCCCTGTGGAAATCTTCATACGAAAGTGCCTCATAAATCAAATCTTTCAGATTCCTTCATTTTTAAGCATGGGTGTAACTTTGATCTGTGCTATCCTCTGCATTCTTTCTCATAGAAAAAATCTTCACGACAAAATTGGTATTTTGTCAGCACTGCATTACACGCTCATGTTCCTGACCTACCTTAGCAATGAAAATTTTCATCAATAAAAACTTTGAGACTGAATTCAGTGGAAGTATGAACTGATCACAAATTATTTATGAAAACAAAACAAAAGGTTGAGTCAATCTTTCCACTAACGCAGAATATTTTTCAAAGCATAATTTCAGTTCCTCTGTCAATGAGTTTTATTGACTGAAACAATGAGGCTTTATCTCCTACAGCATATTTTTCTGCAAATCAAAGCTGTAGTTCCACAAAGATGTTAAAACTGGCATAAGCCATCCAAGCTGCCAAAAGAGGAAATCCATCCTTTCCACGTTTTGAAATATTTACTCTCTTCCTATCTTTGTGTCAGCAGAAGCATTTAGAAAGCTCAGTACTAAAGCAAAGCAAGTTAAATTAATTTAGGAAATTAAAGCCACATAAAGAGAGGAAAATCTCTGAGGGTTATATTACTACCCTATCATGGCACTGCCAGTTTTGAGTGTTGCAGAACTGTGGTTTTACTTCTGCAATCTGAATCAGTTAAAACAGGAAGAACTAAACAACATCTATTACTCTTTGAACTCGCTTTAGGTCTATTCTTCATCACTACTGTATCCTTCCTACCATTCATAAAAACTCTCACACTAACAACAATTCTCAGTTTAAAGACCTTGCGAGCATTCACATTTGTTCAGAGGCACGAAATCAAACACGGTTAAACAATGGGCTTCGTGGCATTACACTGCTGGCACCTCCCCAGTCAGATATATTGACTTTCCTTATGCTCCAACTTGAATCTTTTAAATCATTCTCAGGCTTGACTGATATCCAAATCAGCGTTGACCTGTTCCCCCAGTATGTTTTATTTTCTGAGGCTTTGCATCGGGTCATTCAGTAAATTTTAGATTATTTGCTTTTACACAGGTTTTATGTTACTGTGTTCAATGCACTTACTTTCCAACTTATGCTAATCTAAATGGGAAGAGATCCAGGGGCATTAAATTCTAATGAATTTGAGTATTTCAGTAGGCTGTTATAAAACACAACGAAATACAGCTAGCACAACAAGTTCTCGTAAGTACATATTTACGTCCCATGCTTTACGTTTAAATTTAGTTATTTACTTCTATGGGTTTGTTACTACGTTTACAATTAGATTACAACTGTGAAGTAAAGAATTTTAATTTTACCAAAGATTATCTCACCTTGTCCACTCCTGCACTTAAAATGAAGTTTCCTTTCTTGTTCCATTTTAACGCAAATATAGGACCTTTATGTTGCCCTAAGGTGCTGGCAAGATTACCTGAAAATTTATATTGATATGAATACATTAAAAAAAAATAAAAAGCTGTGTTGTGAGCCACAATACAGGAAATATACTGAAAACTACGAAATATTTCACTTACCATCTTTAGTCCATATCCTTGCAAAGCCATCGTAAGACCCAGTTGCTAGAAGTGTACCTTCACTCTGCCAGCGAAAAGGTTATTTGTTTAATTTTGCACAATTCAAGGCTAAGGAACACAATGCAAAGTTCAAGTGGAAGATTAATGATATTTATTCCACAGACTGCAATTATTAATAAGAAGTCCCCAAAGTATAATAGAAGAAATTACAAGGCAACTCAAAATGAGATACACCTCTGGAGCAGTAACAGAGGATGCACAGTTGGTGGCACTTAGAATTTGACTATGCAAAACGCAAGCATGGTTTTCTCAGAGTATTTTGCGCAGTCATTTCTACTCACGTTCCAATCTAGGGATGTCACATCTTTGTTGCTTGGTACATCCTGCCCTCCTTCTCGTATACAGTGTCGAAGTACCAGCTGCGTAGAGCCGCTTGTGCTGTTCTCACTGAGGTTCCATATCCGTGCTGTTGAATCTCCAGATCTGCAAAGCAGTTAGGAGGATACAACCCCCTTCTCTCAGTTCACTTCATTTCAAAGTGTTTTCCTTTCAAAACAGTGAATGTTGTGATATTTGACATAGGGAGCATTGAGACTGGTGTTATTTTACTTGCTCCCATAAACAAGGAAGTACACCAATGACCACCAATATTCTGTAAAGGTGTGGCTAATGCACGTACCCTGAGGCCAAAAGGTCACTGACGGGATTCCAGGCACAGATGAATACTTCAGATTCATGGCCACGCAGCACCACTGCTTTGTTGGGAGGGATTTCGACATCACCATCTACTTCCATCATATCTGTGTGATTATCTGCATTATGGGAAACAACAGTAGAGAGGAGGCAAACTTTAATATTTTGGACTTAAATGTTGTAACTGCTTGTAATTAAGATTCTTTTGGAATGAGCACCATTAGTTCACAGTGTACACCGACCAAAATCTGACAGAGCTGTTATGTCTCTTTATTTTTCAAGTACCAAATTTTGAAGTACTATGAAAGATAGGGATTAAAAAAAAAAAAAAAGAAAAAGAAAAGAAAAAAGCAAGGCAGAAATTGCACTTGCAAACGTCAGGATCCGAGCAGACTTTATTCTGAAACTCATCAACAAAATAATTTTTAGCTTCAATTTTCATGCTGAAAAACAAACACTGATTTTAAAAGTACTCGTGGTTTTTCATACAGTATATTGCCCAACACGATAAGCTACAAGTCTATCTTGTGCTTTAAAAACATGTTTATGACATGTTGGTTTTCAAAAAATCTTTTCAGAATTGAGCTCAAACAGGTTTTAAATCTACACTTCAGACACTTCACTTCCAAAATGGCTTTGATTAATATAATAACATTTGGTGATATGGTAAACTGATAACACAGCTTCTTAAACTGCACTGGCAATTACTGTGAAATTGTGGCAATAGGCAGCTCTTTGTGCGGAAGTGATGCTGAGCTCATTTTGTTCTGCAAATCGCACTGGGGGTAATTCAACTGACACAACAGTTTTCTTGCCAGCTACCATCAATCATTTTCTATTATTAAAATAAATTCACATTGAGGACGAATGAGGAATACAAGAAACACTAAGCAGTTCACCTGCTCTGTATTTATTCACTGTGATTAAACAAACTATTTTACATTTATTGCTTAATTTAACATTAAGGGTTTCCGTGACTATTTGCACATGTGAGAAAACAGAAAAAGCTATTAGGACATGAGTATTTCTCAATTGGCGTACCATACAAATCACTTCCATTAAAGAACCGATGCCAGTACAGTTCGGTGTGCAGCCAGCAGGGGTTGCTGGTATTCCACATTTACAGCAGCTGAGATCTGTAAGTGCACTCATTCCAGTTCACAGTTAACGAGCAAATGCTCTTATGAGATTTGTAAATAAAAGTATCAAAGTGGAGAGCTTATTTAAGTCAAGGATTATATTTCCAAATTTATTTATCATAAGTAATAATGAATAAAACAGTAAAATCCAGTTGTAAAATGCAAAGCTCGTACATGGTCTGATACAAATACACTCTCAAGAAGGCCTTTTCCTCAGGAGCTGCTACAGCAAAAGCAGACTCTGATAAAGCTCATTTCTGAGCTCTCACTGTATTGTCCTACCTGAACTTGTGAGTAACAGCCCGGCTGCAAGCTATGCTCCTTTGAACAGCGATGATAAATAAAACTCACTTGTTTCCCCAAACACAACTAAAACTGTAAAGTTTAATAAACCAGCGCATAAACAAAACTGGCAAGCACTTGCATCAAACAATCCTGCACAATGAATCGTGAAAACTGACACTGATAAAGGAGACAAAGGACATGGGATTTGTCTTGGCAACTGCCATCTCAGCATGGCAAGGAATCAGTCCAGCACAGAATGAGCCCCAGATTCTGACTCCCTGGGTTAGCAGCACCTGCCAGAAGCGGTGCTTGCTGGAGCATTGCAAGCAGTACTCTGTTTTAACCAGCTAAGGGCAAGCAGAATCCTCTCCCTGCTCCTTGTACAGGGTTCGAGGTTGAGGAGGTGTAATGTTTAAAGAAATGCCTGCTTTTTACTGAAAAAATTTCAACTGATAGGAAAGGAGCAGTACTGGAAGTGAAACTCTGCAAAAGGTACGCTCAGATTGAATGAATTCCCAAGTTCACATCTCCTGCAACTCCTAACATCAAAGCATGGACAGTCAAATGTGAAGCACTATTAAAAGTAAGCACTGTCTGCAAGATGAAGGGTTACTAACATCTTTACACATTTATTTCATTCTCTGCTAGCTAATATTAAGGCCCATGAACACGTTAAATGACAAGGAAACAACATAACTCAGGTTAAGTTCACGTCTGTCTCCACTTACTTGCTATAGTATGTGCTCCATTCTCTTCCCCATTTGCGGTATTTTCACCATTTTTTGCTGATCCCTGTTGGTTTGTTGCAGCTGCAGCTGCAGCAGCTGCTGCCTGCTGTTGTGCAAGTTTATCTCTGTAGGCCTGCTGTCTTGTCTGTACCACATCAGGCATCACTGCATCTATCAGTGAGAGAGACTCTATCGGCCTACCATCAAACAAGGTACCATCCTAATTACAACAAGGGAAAGAGCAAAAAAAAAAAAAAAACAAAAAACCACCAAATATGGATTAGCATCATTGGCAAAAACTCTGAGAAAAACACAAGTAAAAGTTCTAATTTAATACAATAAAAAGGCAACAGTTTACAAATGGTGCAAGAACTAATTTCTCAGCATTTTTGTGGTTAGAATTGGAACTTTACTCTGTAGTGAAGTGGCCACCATAAGTATGCAAAAAAGCCACTGCAGGCCTCTCTGGCAGAGGTTCTGGAATTACAAGTTACATGTTCCAAGTTTGCTAAGTTGTCTGCTGAAGCAAAAAATATCTGTAAGCTATCTATAAATACTATTTCAAACATGAGTGGCTACAACAAAATCTAACGGTTTGTTTGAAAAGCTGCAAACATTGCAAGTCAGGTCACTGGCTGGTGAAGTTATTTTCTTATTTGACTAATACTTTCCATAAACACGTTATCCAGAGTTCACCAGTTTTCTTTTTTTTTTTCTTTTTTTTTCTTTTTTTTTTTTTTAAACAGTGCTGGCATACTTTCAAACAACAAAGAAGAATTTTATCCTGAAATGGACACGACCTAGTTAAAAATACGCTTATACATATGCTAGGGCTTTGTAAGGACCTATTTTTAGGACCTAAAAGGATTCCTTGTGATAAATATAGGGTCTCCTTCTATTCCAATCACTTGGTTTACTTTTCTGAGGCTTCCTAAGGGAAAAGATTACCCTCGCTGGCACTATGAGAATAATACATAAAAAGAAGACCTAAGAGAGACTGGAAAGATAGCAGAATTAGTGAAAAACTCTTATCCAATACAGCTGACACACACAAAGGCTGCTAACCTCTCAGGCATAAGGGAGAATGGAAATCAAGAGTGAGTATCTGCAGTATCAGGCAGGAAGATGCACAGCTTTCCGTACTGCTGGAACAACCATTTGAACATGAAATTCAGTGGATCCTGCTCAGGATAAATTTGCCAGCAGAGGCAAAAAGCAAACTGACATATATCTCCATCCTTCCTGCCACAAACTGAAACCATTTCTCTATTTGGAAATCTTCCCTTTGACTTTCATTGCATCATTACAACAACACGTCACCCAAATGAGAGTTGCAGAGCACTCTCTTACCTCACTAGAGCAAGCCTACAAGAACAGCTAAAAGGTTACTTGTCTATAATTACTTTACTGCACTTTTCTGGATTTACTGCAACATTATATTAGGGTAACAACTCTACAGACAACGGACCTTTAAGCTGTGAGCCAGAACACCATGCCTGGTGTTGTGTGGCTGCACGGGGCAGAACCCCTACCCAGTTATGTCACTCCATTCTGGTTCCACCACTGGAGTCGTGGTGAACACCAGCAGTGAGGAATCTGAAGTAAAAGTAAATAAATAGGATACAAAAGAGTTAAGAAAAAACACTGAGCATTCAAACTTACTGCAAGCAAGGACATAATGCTCCTGTAGGGAATTCTTACTTACCTCATTAATACTGACTTCCGCCTCTACATACTGCAGACCTTTCTGAATGATGGAAATCAAAGCAGCTGGTGGCACCAGAGCACCATTTATATTGGACTGGCTGATATGGCTCTCTATACCAAAGGTAAATGCTGAATGGGAAAACCCTAAATAAAGGCAAAACCGTGAAAATTTATTTACAGATAATGATATTTGCCAAAGTATGCAAGATCTGTATACAAATCTAAGTTAAAGAAATTTAGAGCACATTTTAAAATATGAAAAACACAACATTTCCATTTCCCTCTTGTTTCTAACTTAAAAAGTGTAGAAGGACAAAAACTAAGCTTATAAAAAGCACAGCAATTGATTTTATCACTGGCAAAACACTTGTGCATAAGAATATATAAAAAGATAAAATACAGAATGGGAAATGCTATTTAAACAGATTGCTGTGTTAGTTTTTCTCACTGATTTGTTATCCATGAGAATAAAACAAACCCGTACATAAAACAGAATTAACTGCATGGTGTGATGCTGTCACAACCGTGCCTGTTTGGGCACTGATTAAGAAGTGACAGGCACACTGTGATGCAGTACTGGTAGCTGTTTGTTACTTATTAGCCCTGAAAAGTGAACTTAACCTAGAGAAAAGTATTTGCTTCAGCAATCACTGACACTTTTTCTGAAGTTACTCCTTTTGTCTTTTGCTGTCAGATAACTAAGCTGCCTGCAAACTTTCAAATGAAGATAAAGCAATTTTAAAATTTGGCTTCTGTGACTAAAACTCTCTGCAACTGGAATGAGAATGTGTAACAGCTTTCTGTAAACTCAGGTGAAACAAAGGGTTTCTTCTATCTTCTGACAAGCAGAGACTGAGAAGCTTTGCCATCCATCACTGCTTCTGCTGCTTCCTTGTCTCAGTTTGAGAAGTTGATAAGCAGTGGACAGATGTTGCATCAGTCTCCACCAGCTCTGCAGGAAGGCTGCACACATTAAAGACACAAAGTCTCTTGAGTAAAAAAAAAAAAACCACCAACAAAAAAAAAAAAAAAAACCACCTACAGCTGCAGGTAAGTACTCAACTAAAGCAAAAAACAAACAAATAAACAAAAAATCCTATATACACACACCTACACACCTACAAGGAGGACATAACTAGTTACTGACACCTGGACGGGACTATAAAAAGAGAGAAACACCTCTAACCCTTGGAATTATCTATGACATTATTTTCCAAAGCCAATCATCCATTCTATGCCGTTTTTGCAAGAGGTTGAGCCTCTCTCATCAGCAGGTCAGGGCCAGTGGTAATGTGCTAAGATAAGATTTGATAAAATACAAGGAATCTGAGAAGCTGACAATAAAGCCCATTAAACTAGATGTGTAAAACTGGACCAGAGAATTCCATCCAGCCCGTTTTTACTTCTTTCTACTATTCTTAAGGATACTCTTGTATCCTTTTCTTCACGTAAACCTAAGCAATCTCAACAGTTACCTAGGAAAAACTCAGCTAAAGGAGTCTTACTTCACTGAATTTAATTCTATCACCTATCTGACTTGATGATGCATAACCATGAGACAAGTTTTAAAGAAGCCTGAAGCCCTTCCATCAGCTAACAGTAATGAAAAATAATAACCAGTAAATGTTAGAACAGCAAGGTAACATACACACTGATGTTGATTCCTTGCACTGTCACCATAAGTCCTAAGGGCAGACTTCTTTTATGTGCTGTTAAGACCACATACTGCCCTGCCAGCTGATAATCATCATTGGTTCATACACTGGGGCATGCCCTAATTTCCAGCTAAATCTGTGTGGTCTAAATGTAGACTGCTTTAAGCAATCAATATCATAGCTGTGAGTAAAAGCTGATGTTGTTTCTGCTCCTAGTTTCAAGAGCAACAACCACCACAAAAAGCCCTGCAGCCATACGGTCACATCTAGGAACTCCAACCTGCAACCAAACTGCTGCTCTTTTGGAAGTTTTTGAAAGTATGCTAAGGGATGGCTACAGAATTCCTTCTCGTATTGTACAGATGCAGTC
The DNA here is from genome assembly GCF_905368555.1 of Meleagris gallopavo. Lineage (NCBI taxonomy): Eukaryota > Metazoa > Chordata > Aves > Galliformes > Phasianidae > Meleagris > Meleagris gallopavo. Next base: position 17,429,292 of record NC_139414.1, on the reverse strand, counting down.
AGTTTGGATAAGCAGAGCAAAAAAAAGTTTCTTGGTGCGTTTGACAATATTCACCCGTGTTTAGCTGTTACTCCTGAGAAGCAGGAGACTTTGGCTGAGCTGTATACAGAAGGATGAAGCCATTTTTTCATTTAAAATGCAGCAACATCTTCCTTTCCCACAGCCACATTCAGGCAAGGAATGTGGTCGTGCAACATCAGTGCGCAGGAGCACCAGCATGAGTACTTCAAGACAGAGCAGAAAATAACTGTGTGTGTGTGGACTCATCCTTCTTCCCCTCCTCTCCTTTCAAGTAGCCCCAAAGAATACAGTGCAAAGTGCTGCTGCTGTGATCCTGTAGCTGAAAAGGATCTCCAGGAAAATGCATTTCTAGTAATCAAGTGAGTCCTTGGTTGACTGCCATCTGAAATCTCCAAATGACTAAATCTGATTAAGTTGCAGAAGGTAACTTGGCAGGAATTCATCCTCTTGTTGAGAAGAAACACCATGAAACAGTTCAGATAGAAGCACATGCCTACTGGCAAAATAATTAACTGAGTTTGCATTTGCTGAAGTCATTTGCAGATGAAAACCAAATAAATTAAACATGGTTAAAACAACCATAATTGAAAAAACTCACCTGACTCTTGTAAGTATCTATAAACCAGGAAGTTAACCTCATCACTGCTTATACTCATCTTTATTCCCAGTTAAACCATGAGGTCACAACAAAGGACACAACCCTAAAAATAAGAAAAGTAGGTTAATTAAACATTTTTTAGGAATTGTAACATATTTCTTAACAAATGCTGTATATCTACACATGAAGTAGCTCCTCAGCAGCAGTCAATGATTTTGATAATGTAAGTCCACCACAGTCATTAAAATGTCATTTCTCTCTCCGCAATGTTAAGGTCAGTAAATTAAATACTGACGGGCCACGCTCACAGATGATGTAAAATTGAAATGGACTGGGGAAGTATTCAACAGTCAAGTGAGTTTCACCTAATCAACATGACTGCTATGAGACACATTTTTTTCAACATCTGGATAACGATGACTTTGGCATCCAGACTATATCTCACTTTTACTTTCTGATCTACTTCAATGTTCAAGTATTTCTCTCCAGTTAAAGGTGTAATATGGACTACAGCGCTCTATATGTTCAAACCAAACCCAACTATTTCCACCAAAAATCAGAAAACATCTCAGCCACGTACTTATGCTCTATGAAAGTAATCCTTAAAATTCGACATGAAGTTTAAACAGAGCATGTCAATAACAGTTCTGTGTGCCTTTCATCAGTGATTAAAAATATTTATGGATATGAATATATACATATGTATATATACAACATTTTTTCCTCAGGATTTTATTAAAGGTAAATATTTAGCAAGGCAAATAATGCAGAATATATGTACTTTGGATTAGAGAATATAAAGCAAGAACAGGATTTAAGACAAAGTCGAGACAGAATACAATATTTCTTCTTCCTTAAGCCTCACTTTTAAGAACATTCCCATGACTTTTGAATGTTCAAAAATGAAAGTCCTGATGTTTTCCATAACATCACACAAACAAGTAGAAACATGAGCTTCCAGAACATGAAATGATGTCCACCTCCAGCTCCTAATAAGAGTAAACCTTAGTAGTGCTTTGCTCGGAAGCCACCATTATTTACATGGAACACATCAGAGAAGGTATCCTATAGATATTGGATGAGGTCTGACCTGGATCTGGCATTAAAAAAAACAGTAAAAAGAAGGACTAGAGAGCAGGTTTTCTTGAGTGGTTCAGAACAAGAAGTTAACTACTTCCAGCAACATGGCTGCATGGGTAGGTGATTCATCACTGCTCTCCAGGTGGGAAAGCTATGAACGCAGCAGTAAGCAGCAAGTAAAAGATTGTGATTTGCATTACAAGTCTGCCAAGTAGCAAAAGATTTCACATATTCTTTCTGGGCACTTCTTTTTCCTAGCAAGATTTCCTAAAGAGACAGGACAAAATAACCACAGTGTCTCTCTGCCCATCTAACTTTTGAACTTCACCACTCAAATACAAACAAATATGGCAGTGTGAAAAGCTTTCACAAACGTGACTTTTCAACAAGCCCCAGAGTGTTAGCAGCTGAACAGAGTGAAGAGACCCAACTGGACTCCCCAGAAACAGAGCTACATGATGAACCCAGACAGCACAGGGGTCGGTGGGAGAATTAGGGCTGTTGTGCATGGGAGCAGGGAGCTGTGAATGATGCCAACCATGGCCACAGAAATCCAGGATTTGGGTGTTCCTGCACTTAAATAGGTCCTAGTGGGGAATGCAAGAAACCACTTTTAGTTTCTTAAGAAAATAAATAAAAATGCAGAGCTACATAAAACCTTCTCATCTCTATTTAAGGAAAAAATAATGATTCTAGTACAGCCTCTTGCTAACGCAGCTCAGCTTCCAAAGGTACATCAACACTATCCTTGCACTGCCCATCCACAGCCGCTGGATGCACGACGTACACCTAACAAATTACAATATACTTTGAGGGACTGTTCATTAAGTGTGTGAAATGAATGCCATTTCCAGGCATTTCATGTACTGACAACCGGTTACAGCACATGCAGCACCAAACACTGATTTAATCAGCTATATCTGTGGTCAAACCTGGAGCAAATCATTTTCGAAGTGTGCTCACTGCAGGAAAGTTCTACAGAAAAGAAACAATATCCTTCAGAAAAAAAACCCAGTAATTTGATTTAAAAAGTCTTGGAAAGATGCCTTTTCACATTACATATGCAAATGGCAGTGTTTGTTTCATGAGTCTGCTACTGATTTTTAACATCTCACTGCATCATCCAAAAAAAGATGGATCAAAACGCAAGGATCGGATATAAGCACTATTTGCTACATAGAGAAGATCTGTATTATTAATACAAAACAGACTCCCCACTGAAAGCAGAACCGCTGAAATGTCACACATTTACCTGCCACACGTTACGCAGCTGGATAACCAAAGAAAAAAGCTAACGTTTTGCTTGGCTGTCAGAAGTGCTACTCACCCTGCCCGAGTCAAATGAGTGTAATTTTTCAAGGCTGGCTCAAAGTGTTTCTAAGCAAGCTGTGGCAAGGTAAGGACAGGCGCTGCCACTGCTGGAAATGCACGTTCCTGCCCGGCTGCCAAGAGGTGGCAGTGCAGCACTGGCTTTGCAATGGTAACAACTCCAAAAATGCAGAAACGTGTTAAATAAATACACAGCTTTCCTGGTGAGGGCATGAAACCTAAAAGGCTGCTAAAGTTTCCTTAAAAAAAAAAGAAAAAAAAAAAGAAAAAAAAAATCAAGATATTGCTTTACCCGTTTTTTCAGTGCTTGTCTCAATCTGAGAGGCTTTTGTGGTACTCCCTCCCTAGCAGGCCGTGGCTCACGCACTGCACACCCCAGGGAAGCGAGGAGCTGACTAAGGAACACACAGAACCAAATGACTCTCCCTGCCACCCCCAAAGGGAAAACGCAGCAGCAATACAGAACGAAGGGATTCCATCATTCTTTCCCCAACACGCTTCCAGTCAGCGCCAACCAGGGCACCTGCGGGAGCCAGCCTGACCTCCACCCCACGCCCCAAGGACTGAGCTTTTCCACAGCAGCTCTGGGGAAAGCGCAGCAGCAACAAGGCCCAAGGCCTCACACACCCCCTGCAGAGGGGTCTCAGCCACAGACACAATGCCCTCCAGCCATGTGGCAGCTCCTGGTGGCCCTACATCCACCTCAGCATGCTGCTCAGACTCTGTTTTAACCCGCACACGTCCCAGTCGTGTTCAGCAATGTCAGCGTGCCAATGGTAGAGAACTGTGCTCTTCCTCTATAGCAGCCCACACCCCTGGGCCACAGACACTGGCAGGATGCACAGCACTAGTTAAATACCAATCAATATAGTACCAAAGCATCCCAGGACATTATTAATTTAGCAGGCATATAACATGCCAGCCACAAAATTAAAGCTAACTGCTATACTTACGGTGGCCTCAAGATCTAGGCAAAAGCTCAGTGTGTCACACGCCAGTAAGAAACTCGAAAGATGCACTCCTGTGCTTTTGACAAATTCCCCTGACTCAACCAAGCAGTGAATCGATGGCTGGAGTCAAAGTCATTCAGAAACTATTCTTTCAAAGGAAATTAGGTTTCTCATCTCAGAGCCCGCACTCGAACTCCATCTCAGCTTCCGCTCAGTGAAAACGTGCCTGTATTTTGCAACACGACAACCGTGACTCCAAAACACCAGTGTGCAGCAGTTAGTGTGGCACCTCCTGCCCTCAAGAACCATCCACAGTCATTCATACTTTGTGCAGCACTTGCAAGTAGAATTCATTCTAGAGATATCAAGTTCCACTATCATGAAAACTGGATCTACAGACTGATGGGTACCCAGCAGTACCAATCTGATTGCGTTTCTGACAAATTATTATTCTACCATACATGTTTATGCTAGCTTTGTACTCTTATTCCACGTTCATGCCAAATGCTAGAGAACAGATGCTGCTTGATATGGCTCCTTGCCTAATAGCTTTTCTGTGCTTTAAAAAAAAAAAAAAAAAAAAAAAAAAAACCATTGAACTGGCAGAGAAAGTTTATACATCAGATTAGCACTCTGTGCCTGTTCATTACCATTTTATAATATATAGTGGATTTACTACAGTTCAGATTTACTCCTTCATCCAACAATTCTTAAGAAAGAATCCTGCAATGTGAGGTGGGCTCGAACACATCCTCATTAGGTAAGATAACAGAACCGCCTGGCAAGCTGCTGCAAACAGCAATTCCCCAAACATACCAATCGTTAGTTTGATACCAATACGATACCTTAAAGGGAACAGCTAATGCTCTGGGCAGCTCTGAGAAGTGTTCAATGTTCGGATGTGAACAACCCACTCCATTTTTGCAAGGAAAACAGAAGCCTGGCTACAAAAACAGTAACACCTCCTACATCAACAACACTGCCACAAGTCCTTGTCATTCCTTCCTCTTCCATGAAAACCTGACAACTCTTCGGTCAGTGCACACACAGCACACACAGCTCGAGCTGTGAGCAGCCTCCAGAACCCAAGTTTTGGTCTGGTGCCCCATGGAACACCTCTCCTGGTGGCCGCTGTTTTACTCCCAGTGTTTTCCAGGGCTCTTCCCCAGGACGTGGCTGCTCCACAATGTTTCCAAACTCAGCAAGAAGTGTTCCAAGGAGTTTTATACATAGAACTGTTCAGAAACTGATTGTAATGGACAACTTGTATGAACAAACTGGTGAATCCTGTATTTCAAATCTACAGTATACAGCCAATGTTGTATGCCCTTCTGTGTATCAACTGATCAAATCAATTTAATTTCAAGCAAAATGAATGTTTTCTCATACTTCAAAAGAAGGAAAAAAAACTGTCTTTTTAACTGTTTTAATTCAATTGCTTTAAGGAATCCCAGTCATTCCTTCACACCTTCCTTCGAGAAAAGGGCTCACTATTGGGCACAACACAGATCACTCCGTACTGAGATTCTCCGACTATCTGAGAAATCTGCAATTAGGAATTCTCACTAACTTTTTTTAAATTTAAACGTAAACATTTCTAAAATTACACACATTCACTTTTCTTTTTTAAAATATATTCTTAAATGAATGCTATCTTGTTTTCTGCATTTTTACCTGTATTTTTACACTGCTATCTTTAAGCACCTATCTCCTTCGGGTTATTTTGCTGTTAAGGCTAAATCTATGCCAAATGTGAACCTGCATGAAAAATTAACTGTAATTCTACCTCATGAACCTTCGTAGTGATTTACCATAAGGTCAAGCCTCGCTAGTTTTCCTTGCAGCAATTTAAGAGGTGCTTCTCATGCTTATCTTACAACTCCACTGCTTTGTTTTTACTTATAATCTCAGGAATACAGCTTCATTGCCAAATACTAAAATAAATAAATACATTTTCCTTTCCTCATCTGAATTGTTTTCCTTAGCTCAGGCAATAAATATTTGTATTCTGTACTTCAGCTTTTGTGACCTAATTTATGGCAGCAGTCTCTGTCTTTCTGTGCCAATTTGAGAGTATGAAGCATACAAGATGACAAAGTCAGTCTGCAATTTTCGGAAGAAAAAGAACTGCAACCCTGAAAAGAAAAAAAAAAAACAAAAACAATAAAAACCACCCAAAACCTTAGCTAAAAATAACAGTTACTGTCTACTTATCTGAGCACTCAGTCCCCAGGAACACCAGGCACAGTCCTGAGCACTATTACAAAATAAGCTGCAGATGAAACCTATTTGCTGGTTTTGCCTAGAGCAAAGTAATATTTAATTACTGAACTATGAATCTCCTCCCCAAAGTCATATGCTACGTGACCCAGGAGGCCAGGATCCTGGCTGTGAAAGCAGAGACCAGTGACGGTGTATTCAGTGCCACTCTTCCCATGCTCGGGCTCCAAAGCTTCCATTGCTCTCCGGAGTCACACCCAGCTTCCCACACAGCTGTGCAGCATCTTACAGTGCTTCGTGGCAGCTATATTTTGCAATTCCCTACACTGACTTACAATGGTTCTGCTACTTATACTTGATATTGAATAAATGCTGTTTAGGTTCAACTCCTTCTTAGGCCACATCCCTTTAGATGAAGTTACAATTCTTCAGGAATATCTGATTTAAACAGACTCTTGCAATCAATTGCACAGACCCACTCCTGAGGAAGCTCTATCAAATTATTAAACGGCTTTAATGAGCCCATGGAACTAACAGCCTGCTGGCATTCTCTAGATCTAACATCAGATTTCTGGAATCAAGGGCAAGAAAAATGAAAACTGGGATAAGCATTACCTGCTACGTTGTTTAAAACCCAATGCAATATAACTTGTAACCATGTACTCAGTTCCAGGAGTGCAAATGCACGACTGACTGCGTATGTCCTGCTCTGCATTAGAGCCCTAGCAAAAAATTAATTATGGATGAATGTGGGAACACACCCATTAATCCTCACTTGGATCAAGCTGTGTAAAAATTTCAGAGAAAATCACTGAATGAGAAGAGCTCTTGAATCAGTCAAAATAAGCTTTATCAAGGGCTTCTGCTGAGACTAAGGGAAGGGAGGGGCAACAGCCAAAAATGTCTTCTATTTGTGACTACTCATCATTGAAAATAAGCACAAGTGCTAAGGTCCAACATTTTTGATCAGGAATATGGAAAAACTGAACAATTGAAGCTAAAAATGGAGTTAACGACCTCCGTACTGTGCTAAGTTTGTGCTCTCAGCTGATTTATTCTCATTTTCGCTGCTGGAAAACCCAATGAATCCCATGGCCTGCAAGTCTGATCAAGAACATTCCATTTTTTCCCAATGTGTTGTTCCTGATGTTCCCACAATAGATCATTCAGAGCTCTAAGAGACTGTGTCAATTGAATTGAATGATACGGTCGCCTGCTGGTACATAAATGCAAAGGCAAAGCTGAGGGGGTTTATTTTCAAAACAGGAGACATTGATCCTGTGACAATGTTCCATTACCCTGACTTCATTTCTATTAGAGACTGTGATTACATCTACATCAATTGCTTGAGCTGATGGATATTGGTGTGCTAACAGCCACACAGTTTTTCACCACACTGCTGAAGCTGACCTGCATATCGATGGGTTACAGAGGTTCACCCTGAGCGTGAGCTAAAACTCCATACTTCTCAGTGCCAACTACTACAGGATTTTAGCACACTTCTGTAATTAGTTGATTTTCAACTTATAGTTGCTCTGGAAAACTTACTGGGGCTGTGCAGCCTGCCAGTGATTCCATCTGTTATGAGTAATGCATTTACATTGCTACCTGATGGTAACTCAACAGCATCTGCTGAAAGGATCTCTGCACACCTACAAGAGCATACCTGTCTTGACTACAAATTTTTTCACAGAGGTGCATGGACTTCATTTCCCAATATCATCACCCTTTTACAGCTTCTATCCATTGCATTTGCAATCTTTTTCAAGCTGGTGATCCATCTTCTGGCTTTCATCTCCTGATCTGACACACAATCTTGAGCCTGTGGTGATGCATTGCCCTGGCTTTCACCTCCTCACCATGCATAGCCTACACTGACTCTGCTCTCCTGCACTCATCTCCCCGACCACTTTCAAGAGCCCTGACTTTATCAGCACTTCCTTCTGAAATCTCTTACTTCACGTTCTTTTACTGCTTTTCTGTTACAACAGATGAGTTGCCAACACTTCTCACAATGCAATCTGGTAGTTGAATAAAATTCAATTCATCCTTAACCCCAGTGATACTCATTCCACCTAAACTCTGTTCATTTTACTTGCCCTTGGCCATTCAGCCTTGCGTCCTCAGTCGTATCCTGGTGCAAAAGCAACACATGTAGCACAGGGCAGAGGAGGGCAGTCCTGCGAATCTGTCTGGAGTAAAGGATTGGCAGTGCTGGATGAGTGCCTTTCCCCCCGCTAAACAGCCTCAGAAAAGCTCTGATTTTATCAGGCATAGCACATAAGTACTGCAATAGGGATACACAAACATGCAATTTGATTATGGGAAGAAAAAAATTAACTAGTTGCTCTGTTCATAAAGCCAGTGAAGAGAGGCTGACCTATTCCAAATGCAAATAAAGCTGACTTGCTCTCCTGGTTATTAAGCCTAAGTCTTACATGCCTTTCCCATGAGAAAAGAAGTTTCAGAATTACGTACTCTGGCAGCAGAGCTTGTGGATAACAACCAGTAAGTGCCTGAAAGCTGCCAATCTTTTCCTGAGGTGGATGTCCCGCTGAGTACCAACAGCTCTGAGTCCACTGTTTCTGGTGAAATGGAAAACTCTTATGAGAAATTATAATAATGAGGTGGGGGCAAAAAAAAAATAGCAAACTCACAGAACTCAAAGATCCTTCAATTAATCCTTCAATTACATTTTACTGCAATTTCAAGTCTAACAAGGAAACAAGGGAAAGCATCACCTCTCAGTTCCAGTGAAAGAGCAGCTGCTACTTTCTGGAGGAGAAGCAGGAAAGCAAGATTCCTTTTTATTATTTTTCTGCTTGGGATGAAGAAAAAGCAAAAAAGTGCCTTTCAAAGAAGAAAACCAACGCATCAATGACATGAGGATGGCAGTATGTTTTTATAACACCTTCTAACTGCTTGGGACAAGGCCATTACTACTCATGAGTCACAGACTGATGGCAAACAGGTAGATTGGTACTTATGAACATCAATAGTAGAAATACAATGTGCTTTAGACACGCTTTTCTATATTAATCCAAATATTAAGCGTGCTGAGAACGTAACTGCAGTCAAACAGTGGGATTTGGTATTGAAAATATGTGCCAACACTGATCATATTTAGCCTTCAAAGTTTTCAGCAGCCACAAAACATATCCTAAAGCCTGGAATAAATTAAATGCACGTTGACAAGTTCTTTCTAGTCCCAAGATGTTCACTTACAAGACTTAAAGACATATAACCCATGACTGACTGTAGCATTTTGCCTGCATGAAGAGTTTGAAGGAAGGCTTAAGAAAGTTTACCCTCAGACCAAAAACTCAACTCTACCTCCTTAACTCAAACATTTCCACATCCACGCCAGTCACTAAAGCAGCCTTAAATGAGCCAGTGGGGATACACAGGTTAATTATCATAATCAGCTCAGAAATTAAGGAAAAGAAATGGAAAAACCCTTTTCCCAAAGCAGAAATAATACGTTTCTGCAACTGACTGTGAACATGACATATATAAAAAAACAACTTGTGAATCTACATTAGATACATTCATTCCTGCACATCCTCAATTATCCCAGCCTTATTAGATCACTAATCCACAAAGAAAGACGTACTTTCCTCACATCCACTCCACCAATCCCACCAACACCACTTCGTTTTCATTCCCAATGTCTAATGAAACCAAATAACAGTATTAAGCAAGGTGCAAACTGCTGCTGAGTCTTCAAAGCAGTCTCTTAGTTAGCACATTTCTGTTCCCCATCAATTGGACTGCACGGTCTGAGCTGCAGTAACAGACGGGATACCAACGCACACAAGACCTCGTCCAATAGGATAGTGTCAAAGCATTTCCAGCTATGTTGTTTTTAATTAAAGATTAATAACCAACAAGAAATAACTATCAGGACATTCCATAGAAAAGGCAGCTGATTGAATTAAAATTAATTGATAGTTTAAAAATTTACTTCAGGAAAATGAGTGTTAAAAAGGATCATAAAGCATTGAACTCTGAAGTTAGATAGCCAAATTTTCCAGAAACACCTAAACTCTAACGAGCCCAATTGGAATTGGCTTCTAATGAAGAACAGGATACAAAGTGTTTGCCTTCTTGTTGTATTTTCTAAGATGAAGATCACATCTCTCAAGAGCTACGAAGTAAATTAAGAAATAAACACCGTCTGAAAACATTATTCTTTGTCATTCAAAGTTCTTGTGATCTGTTAAATTTAAATCAAATACTACAATAAAAGTTGAATGCCCACGGTCTCAGAGCTCCTGATGGGAATGGGCACGGCGATACATGAATGGGACCAACTGCAGCCACAGGCAAAATGAAGCACGTGGCGACTTGTCTGTGCTGTGCCTCACTGTGATCAATGAAATCATCCTTTTTTGTTTCTCAGGTTGTAAATATAAAGAAGTAGCATTCTCATTTTTTCTTTTACTGTGCCGTGCACCAGCCTGCCATAGTGGTGTAATCGGCTGCACGTGCCAAGATGCATCTGGACACAGAGGCAGACAAAGGGCTGCTGCTGTAGGTCATGCAGATGTAGGCGTAAGGGCACAGAACTGCTTTCGGATTTGATGGCTTCTTAGAATCGAAAGCAGCAACAGCAGCGTTGGAGCTGGGGGAGGTGGGGATTGCTCAGCAGCTCCGTAACCACTGCTCAGACAGAGCACAGCGCAGCTAAAAGCCTTGTGACAGCACAAGCACCATATGGTAAGAGACTGACATGAAAGCTCGGGCACTGCCGAGCCACCGTTCTCCCATCATCTCTCTCTCGTGGCTGTCAGCATCTCTACCGCACGCTGTAGAACGGGAGGCAAGGAACTGACTGGCAGAGCAGATGGCCCCGCTCCGCTGCGGGACGGCACACTGACACGCACAATCAGAGCTGCACACACCAGACCCTCAGTGGGACACACGTCCAACAGAAGAACCTCGGCCCTGGGAGCCATGCACTGACTGTTCTCTAAGCCAGACAGAGCTCCTACTCAATTTACACCATTTTCAGGCTCTGTGCACGCAACAACAATGCACACCTCCAGTCCCTGCATCTCCACATCCTACCCTGCACCACATCCTACCTCTGTGTCATTTGTCATGAGCAAAAAGACATTACTGCCTTGCTGCCATGTATTTGGCATGGAATATCTTAATCTGTATTAGCTCTACCTGTATTTCCATTTAATGAAAAACTTACACCTCCAAAACTTACTTAGCCATGAATCCAACCTCTCCCCCTGCCTTTATCTCCAGCAATTGCTTCTCTTTTTCCCCCCCTCTCAATGAAGGTGTATCAAAAGTCTTTTAGCAAAACGTTAAGAAAAGCAGGTACCATGAGCTGACGTGTCTGTAACACACAGAAAAGACATACACTACAGTCATCGTCCTTGATAAGATTTTCCATACCCTGCAATGCATCCTTTCTTTACTGGGAGCCTTTCCAAAATCTGAATCATCAAGAACAGTCTTTTCTTTCACTAAACACCCTGAAAAATAAAAACAAGCCTCTTTCCTTATCCTCTGAAAATGGAATCTTTTACCTAACAAATTAGCCTAAAACTACTGGCAGCACTGAATGAGTGCCAAGTGCCAATACTTCCTGGTTTTGTTGTTGTTTTGTTGTTTTTTATGATGTCCTGAGGCATGTTTACGTAAAGGAACCCTTCCCAGAGATCCTATGAACGTGCCTGCTGTGACACAGCCCCGGATGGCTCCTACATGTTGCAAAGTCACCTGTATCTCTAGAAGCAATCACACGGGTGTTCTCTGAAGATTCAAGGCATGTACCAAATGTTCTTGCTCATTTGGCACTGTACGGAGGGTCTTTGATTTGAAGAATCTGATCACAATGGCAGAGGCACGCAAAAGGAGTTTCTACAAAATATTAAAAGATGTTTTCAAGGAACTTCATTTTTGCACATTGTATATAAAAAGCTGTTACACAGCAGCCTGTTGCGGGTAAGGTTTCTGTTTGGAGGGAAAAAGTGCTCACAATGAGTGCCTACACACAAAAAACATTAAAATTTAAAACCAATGGTTTTGTTCAGCAGAGGCAGGAGTCTACTGAAGAAACTATTGTAAAATTGATTGAAGTCACAAAGGATCCAATTCAGACAAGAAGTTCAAAATCAGGACACTTCTGGCTGCTTAGGCCAACATCAGACATCCAGTCTCATAAATTTTTAAGTTAATCCCCTCTGAAGCAACCGATTCACCATCTGAAGATGCATCGTGTGTCCGAAATGGATTCCCCTCATTTAAAAGGCAAACAGTCTCCTCTGCTGGTGCTGTTAGAAACGTAATCATGGTTTTGTGTTTCATGTACAGAAAACACTTCCATGCAGAAAAGTAAAACATCAGCAGAGATGGAAATACACCACAGCTAAGAACCGCAGGCTACTATTACATATGCAGCTGCGGAGAAATCATCTTTAAATTGTCCCACACATGACCTCTGTGCTGTCTTTTGTGCAGTTAAGCTATCACATTAACTACCACTAGTTCAAATATAAAGAAATTAGAGTTGACAGCTTTTGAGAAAAAACAAACGCAACGTGCTGGGTTATCTTTACCTCATCCCAACACAGGAGTCCCAAGTTTCCACGTGTGAATAATTCTGCTTACCCACTTCCAGTAATGGCAGTGTTATTTGAAAATAAAGAGATGATGGAGGGGAAGAAGGCCAGGTCTTTGCTAGATCACATCACACTTCAGTAACGACTGCACAAATTGCCCGCAACATTTTGAAAAATCCTCGATATTTTTCAGTCTCCAAGGAGCTCCCAGCATCTTTCGTTTCTTACAATATTTATAAAGCTGTGATGGCTTTACTTTGCAGAATCACCTTTTAATATTCTTGAGTAATGCAACTCGAAACTTCATGACGCCATTCCTCTCTTATAAAACTGAGAGCCTTTATCCTTGTACTTCAAGATTTAGAAATAACATGCGTGTACATGTGTTATTTGTGCATGCTCAAGGTATTATCTGTTTACAGGGCTGGAAAATATACAGCATGAATGCTACCACACACAGATATCTCAGATATGCCTATCTAATTCAATGGCAACAGAGAAAACTACTTCAATCTTTACACCCATTCATTTGCATCTTCAAATGGCATCCTCTGACTTCCCTAATTTACCACCTGGTAGAACTTTGAAAGACAAAAGGGGTGAGGGGGAAAAAAAAAAAATAACAAACAAACAGGAAAACCCAACCAGACAATACATCTCCAACACAGACAGGCTTCCCCCTACTTTCTCAGGCTGACTAGAGAACCCCAATTAAGGAATCCACGTGTACCCCACCTTGCTTTTAGAAGATGGAAAACAGCTTGTGAAAGTATAGAAAACTAGGGATCAATCCAGAAGAATATGTAAGCATATTATAGTCCCATTGACTTCAATTGCTTAAGTGATTTGTTGGAGCACAGCCAGTACAACAGTGCCTTGCAAGAGCAAGGCCATTAAGAACAGTCAGCAGTTTCCTTCTGTGGGCTGTGAGGGTCTGCTTGCAGGCTAAGTTTTTAAAAACAACCTCCTTCTGTCTTTGAGTGCCCTCTATGGATTTACGACAGCACACAAGGAAGGCTCATGAAAAAAATTTTAAGGGACTGTGATTAAAGAAAAAGAAAAAAAAAAAAAAGAAGACATCTGCTCCACCCACAAGACATTTGTTAAATTACAGCATATATTAACAATTCTACAGATACCAATGCAGTATCAGTTACCCACTGCTGCAAGAACAAATACTCGATTGTGCTCCTGCACAATACGTAAGCACTGCTGTTGCTAGACCGGTTCAGAATGAATTTTCCCTTTATTAGGAAAAGTAAGGTAATCTGCTCTCCTTTGTAACTCCAGCCACGCAGAAGAGAGGAGACTAAAGATAAGAAAGTGTGTTTAAGAGAAGTATGCCAAGTCAAGGGAAATGATAGAGGGATTGCGCTTACACACACTTAAAGCAAACAACTGCAAAATCATGACTGTACATTAAGCCTAAGAAGAGTGATAACAGCACACGTCTGGGTGTTTGCCCTCTGAACGATATACTCGTATTTTCCTTTAGGAAGCAAAGACTTTGGTACTTGAAAACAAATCAAGAAAACCCCACACTGCACTGAAAACACAGAAATTTTGTGCCTCCCCCATTCCTTTCTGAAGCTGACGCACACTAAGGATCCATGCATCATGTAGATCATACGGCTTTCCCAAAATGTTCTGTCAAAAGGTCCAGTTATTAATATATCCACGCTGTGAACTGATGTGTTATATTATAACAGCTCTCAATAAAGCGAATATGGATTTACACATTAGACAATAACAGCTCCAAAAGGAGCTGTTAAAATACCACTGAATAAAAGAACACTTAATGTAGACATTCAATGGACTGCAAAAACGGATACCTAACAAATACTGTAAATGCACGTAACTGTAATTACTAATTCTAAATTTTCATACCAAATTTTCGTCCACTATTTATGAGAAGTAAAAGAGATAAATCATTGAGTGTCCTTACCAGAACTACTCTCTGAAACCCCACAAAATTGTGATGTGGCAGCAGTACAGCCCCTGGTATTACACCACCTGTAACACAAACCATATTATGATAGTTTCTATCAATACTTATTTTAACAGATGATAAAAGGATAAAAGCTATTTTTCCACCAGTCTTTTTAGAGAAAGCATTAAAATAACATTCAGTTTCCTGTGGATCATGATATATTTTTATGCAACAAAAACAAATAAACAAAAATTAAAGACCATCTTTTTGGTTACTTACATGGAACACGCTTTAAAAAATTACAATTTTACTCTCTTCTCACCCTTAGTTGATGATAAAACCCCAGCACAGAACAGAGCATTCACTTCAATTTCTCTTCTTTCTGTCTGCTCATACAGACAAATGGGAACTTTGAGAGGATCCAGCTTACAAATGGCACAGTACTGATGTGGCAGCTTTATTCAGTCTTAGTCCAAGTATACAACTAAAATATTTCAGCAGTAAGTCGACAAATAGGAAACACAAAGTCTCTACCAACCCATCCGGTGCTTCTCATAACTGACTACTGCAGAGTGAAGTTTAACATCAGCCAATTAAGAAGAGCAGTTCTATGGAAGAATCCTTAGGATATCCTCACAGAGTTAATTTCCACAAGTGACTTCAAAGCTTAACTGCTCCCTAGGACTTAAGTACATTATATACCTGTGATCAGAACAATTACTGATCACACCTTTATGTAACACAGAGGTTCCTACCACGGATATTCATTGCAGATGAAATCACTGGAGAGAAATCTAACATAAACTAAGGGATTAAGGAGAAGGGCTTGGAGGTAAAAGAGCAGGAACACTGCCTGGGCACAACAACAGAAGAATCACCTATCAAAAAAAATGCTGTTTGAAGCAAAATGTAGTTCATGGAACAAAAAACCTCTCCCAGATGGACGAAGATGAGGAAAACAGCATTTTTTTTTTTCTAAATACTAAGCTCCTGCCATAAAGGCTGACAAATGCATTACAGCCAACATTCAAACTTTCCAAATACCTCCTTAAAACCAGGGCCAAACCCAAAAAAGGCAACTCGTGCTTTCAACAGCAGGCAGCACTAAGAATTCACGTCACCTTCAGACTCTATGAACCCCTCCAGTACTCTACGACCAAGTTACCCAGTTGGGTGAGAAGTCAATGGTGGCAGAGATCAGCAGCTTCCTAATAACGCACATCAGTTCATTCATTACTGCCCTGCCACTTCTTGGAAAACCCCTCCCATCCACCACTGTGGATTGGACAAGTGTCCCACTCCCGCCCTGTAGCAACACGCACAGACACAGCTGAAGCTGAATGGGAGGTCCTGACCTATATTACTGCAGTTACAATTCCCTGCTCAGATATTATGCGCTACTCTGATCACTTCCTGCAAACTTAAGCGTACGTACCAAGTGCACTGATAACACTGGACTTAAATAATATTTTTAAAAAAATAACAAAACAAAAATAAGAGAAGTTTATAACACTTAGAGCATTTTAACTGCAAGATGAGTGATGGTGCAAAAGATCATTTCCCCATTCACTGCAGGGGAGTTGGACGAGGTGACCTTTAAGGGTCCCTTCCAATTGAAATGATCAGCACATGGGGCTGCTGCCATGCTGCCTCAGCTGGCAGGAGCGAATGGTACGTTTCAATATTTACATGCTTTGAACTTCTTGCATTCTGCATTAAGCGTTTATCATTCATTCAGAGCACTCGCTGTTTGAAGTAACTAATTGATATTACCCCCAAAATGATGCCAAATAGGAGAAAGAACAAGGAGGCCCTGAAGGAAAGCAGCGCGCTACCACATCCTGAACAGAAGCCAGTTCAAGAGGAATTCCTTTCCTCCCTTCAATTCCCCACAGAGCGCACATAAAAGCACAACACACACCGAACACCAGAAGCTCGCTGCTCTATTAGCCTCCCCTACAACAACAACAGGAAATCTGTTTACAGTTAACTAATTTGCCATGGGATGGAGAGGGTTGAGAGGCACGCGGTGAGAACTAAGCAGCACAGGGCCCAGCCAACCCGGCCCTTTGGGCATCTCGCCGCTGCCTTCACCTGCATCACACGGGAACCCCCAAGTCACAGACACCCTGGAAACAGCTGTAGCAGGTTTCAAATTAATGACTACAGTAAAATTTATGGCGTGTCCTGCAAAGCCTCGCATATGACACAGAACAGATGCAGGGCATTGGCACAGGCTGCCCAGGGAGTGATGGTCACCGAACCTGGAGACATTCAGCAACGGCGGAGTTGTGGCACTGAGGGGATGTGGGCAGCAGCTGGACGGTCAGACCGCCTGATCCCTGAGGTCTTTTCCAACCTTAATGCTTCTGTGACCTCACTTTTAATTGCGTTCCTACCAAGTGATGTGCTGAAATGGAGCACGTCACAGGGTGGAACTTCCCCTACTAGGTTTAACCTTCAGAGCTTCATTCTGCAGCAATGGTGCTGGTTTGTAGCTGCACGTGTTGTCTTTTATTTCTCTTTCCTAGGAGATGCCTAGCTTGAAATATCTCAGGGAAGCTGGAGGAAACACTTCATAAATAAACTAAACCGCAAATCTACAATCTTATTTAAAACAACAACAAAAACACTTGGGAGGAAGGGAACAGCTAATAAAGTGGGAAGGAAAAAATAATCAGCCTCAGGGAAAGGACAAGGACAGAAAATAATGCAAAAATGTGGATGCTCTGAAAACCCAGCACTTCACGTGACTCTAACTGGCAACCGTAATGATGGGATCTGTTATAGAAATGCTCACCGTGCAAGAATTTGTGCCTTGTGATCTTTCTTTCTGCAGTTTAAAACACACGTGTGTATTTTTAAACAGTATTTACTTCTTATGTATAAGTAGTATATACAAGAAGTACTTCTTTATATATATATATATAAAAGTTAATAATATATTTTATATATATAGTATAATTATATATATAGTTATAAATAATAACTTATATATATATATATAATATATATGTATGTATGTGGAAACTATATATTAGTTTCCACATTTCAAAATTAATAACAGGGGGTGTATTTTATCAAACTACTGACACCTCCAACGATGCCCAGCGTAAATACACAATGCACGTTTTGGCAAAGAACAGCTACAGATGTGACAAATGATAAACCAAAGTTGATAGTGCAGTACATGGAAGCAGCAGGAGGTGCCCCAGGGGCTATCAGGCTGGGTCACCCCACTGCTAAGGCTGCTTCCAGCTCAGCCATGCTCCGGGAGCACATTCCTGCTCTATAGCACTGGCACCTATTCACTCATATCACTGTTTTGGGTTTTTTTTTTCCCCACCACATTTTAGTTTTGCTAACTGAAAGAAATACAGGGAAAAAAGCATGTCTTGCATTTCTCTAAATTAAAGGAACACAGCTACCCAAAGCAGACTGAGCATCCCTTATAATCATACTTTTGCGTGCAACCTTCCCAAGCTTCTGGGCAGGCATTTCCATTATGGATTCTCCTTGTCCATGAATTATAACCAAAATCCTTAGTAACATTTGGGTTTGGGTTTTCTTAAGTCGATGCAATTTTGCTTTTAATAATCAAAACCAAAATGGATTTTTAACAAACAAATAACATTTCTGAAAAAATTGCCTGGGGTTTCGCTTGTTTTGATATTAAATCATGTACACTTGGAAAGAAAAAAAAAAGAAGTAAATCATGTGCTCATAAAAAGCACTGATGTGTAAATTGAACATGGCCCATGAGGGAGAGAGAAATTATCCACTTTAAAGAAGTATTGTTTACTGCTTTCTTCCCCACTGGAGCGCCTGCTAATAATATTTGCCGTTGTTTTCTTACTGTGTGATGAGTATGGTTGTAACCAAGAATGCTGCTAAGGCGATGAAATGCGTGTGTACAGAAAAGGAACACAGTATTTGCTGACATTATATAAAAAACTCTATCTTGAACTTAGAGCAATGGATGTATTTTGGATATTCAGAACGCCCAATGCACAAACGAGCCCTTATTTTCACTCCGTCCTATGAGAGCAGCGTAACTCCGAGGCTGATTTCCCTCTGTTTGCATAAAAACAAACGTTATCATGGTGAGATCTGATCTGCTCGCTGCCACTTATTCCTTCTAATCCCTCTGTTTCAGAGACTATCCAACCAACAAATGTCACCAGCAGAAAAACTGAAATTCAAGTAATGCATTAATAAAATAAAGGGCAGTTCATCCGTAACAATGAGATTGTTCCATTTTGTCCCTACAAACAGCATTATAAATTCCCTTTGGCCATGACAGAGATTAAAAATAATAATAATAATAATAAAAAAATAAAAATAAAACCAAAAATCTAACAGGAGAGGTGGTTTAAGAAAATCAAACTCCTGGGTTGAAAAACTCACATCAGTCTCCTAGAACTGCTCCACATAACATAAGCAAGTCTCCTTAAGTACGACTGTGCTTGATCCTAACTATTTTGCTGTAATTCCACAGCTTCCAAAGAGCACAAGTCAGCAATGCCTGAAGGCAGGCCGGGTTGCTGTCTGCTCCAATTGATCCCCTCCATTCACACTGCAGCAGAGGCTGAGGAGCCGCCAGGGCTGAAGTTTCACCATGGTAAGTTTCAAGTCTTTGGGTCAGTAACAATACTGAAGTTAACAGGCAGGAAAATATTATCTTGTAAGCTTCTAGCCCAAAAAGCCAACATTTTCCATAAAGCCCCCCAGGATGGGGATGATCAGACATGGACTGACCTGCCAATGACAAGTAAAGCTTCACAGTTTTACATCCTTAAGTGCTGTATATAGTACTACAGAATGCTACTTGTTAGCAAAACAGTTATTCCAGGTTCTGACAACGAAAAGATAAAGTATAAGATCTCTATCTGTAGAATATTAACGTTGTGCTTTGACCACCCCAAGGCAACATCCCAAGTGAACGCATCGCTCTTCTCCTCTTTAATCACTGTCAGTTCTGTAATCCGTCAGTTCTTCACTTCAAGAAGCCGTAAATTACCAGAGTAGATGGCATTTTCAAAGCCCAGTGATGGTGCTCAAAAGATTCTATATCTGAGTAGCTGCTGAGGGCACACATGGAGGCAGCGCACACATCTGGATGTGCACTGATGGATTTTTGGTTGATTCCTTGGCTGTAAAGGCCTGAAGACAGCTCTTCTAAACATCTTCCAAATACCCTGAGCAATCGTTATGTTTGTGGAAAGCCACGTCCAGACACACCGTGTCACAACAGACACTGATTTCTGGTGCTACTCAGTAAGTTCTGTGTTTATAGGAAACCACCATAGGAAAGCCAGGAGAAGCTGAAGAAGCATGTATGAATGTATTTAAGAAACATTAGAAAAAAATAAGAAGGAAAGAAGTAAAATATTCATTCAGATGGCAGACAACAATACATACATGCAAACAGAAACCCAGTCACCAACACAGCACATACCACCAAACTGAAAGACCCACTTCCAAAAGCTGCCTATTCCCTGCCTCTGCCTGCAGCCCTTCACTGGGCACACAAAGATGTTTTACATGTAAAGACTGCCCTTCCTACAGGAGTGCTCGCATGGAGAAGGTACACAAACACGGCATGTCTTGAATCACATGGAACTGAGGATGGAAAATACTGTGATGCAGGAGTTGGAAAAACACACAGGGTCAAAACCTGCAGAATAGGTAAAGGGCCACCAACTGCACCGAACAAGTGGAGGATAAGCCTTCAGCACTTGGCCCAGCAGTCGGGATCCAAAGGAGGCAGCACTGCAGAGAACTGCCCACCAAGGCACTGCTACCAGGCTGGCACTGACGGTTTGTGCTCATAGCTGCTCTAAGTGCTGGGAACACCTCAGTGCAGAGGTGCAGTGTGCTGCCCGCAGCCCCTCCACTGCTGTTCTGACACGTGAGCCTCACAGACAGCAGCCAGTGAGGTTTTAATCCAACAAGAGCAAACGCTTTCTAGGACACAGCTTAAATCCCTCAGGACAGCCAGCAAAATGAATAGTAGGCACTCCACAGATAGCAGGTAAGAAGCTTTTGCTCCTCGTGAGTTATTCACGTGAGTGCTCACAGCAGTTACCTGAACCACAGAACAGACACAGCACAGGCACAGCCCAGCAACTGCCCACCAAGCTCACAGGAACACATTTAATACTATGATACAACAGATGTGAAAATATCAGGCGTGTGCAATGTTAATGCACTTCTCACAACCTTCCCTTCTTACCACAAACTGGGATTTCAATCCAAGGGCAAAGCACTGCACACTGACTTCCAGAGCAGTGAGAGCAGCAGTATGAGAGCCGCAGAGCAATGGGGCCGCGCTCACCTCCCAGAGCAAACCAGCCTAAACATGCCCCTGTATTTCACCTTGCACTCAGAGGAACACCCAGTGCTGACGCTGATTCAATAATTACAAACTAAGGTGATATGAGGCAGGCAGCACAATGCTGGCTTTCCTCTCAGGGCTTGGTTCAAGAGGAAGGCTTCTTTCTTAAAATAGGTTCCTCAAGTGCCATTTGCCTTCTTTCAAATCATCACTCAGCAGCAGTGCGCTTGAGAAAGACAACCAACCTGCCTTGGTGTTCCAGCCTCGGTTTGCACATAGGCCTGAATGTTACCGAAGAAATAATTTTCACAGTTAGACATGTATATGCAGAGGATTCGCACAGCACATGAATAAAACATGCCTAAAATAAGCAGAAAAAAATACTTAAAATATCCACATAACTATTAATTAGTTATTAATATTAGATCTCTGGTCTATTTCCCTTCAAATTAGCAATTAGCCACCCACTAGCAAAATGTCAATTGTAAAACAAGAGGCTGTATTTATAGTACAACCTACTTGGAGCTCTGAGAGACGTGTCAGCCACTGCTAACTACAATGCTCCTATTGTGTGCCTTCTGAATTAAACCCTTACACCTAACTCTCATTATAGGCAACTATACGTACTGAAGTCATATTGTATTTTTATAGTCTTTATTACATCACATGAGCTGGTACAGACATTCTTCCATACAGAAGTCTATTCAGAGAGGGGTCAAAAAAAAAAAAAAAAAAAAGTAGT
This sequence comes from Meleagris gallopavo, assembly GCF_905368555.1. Taxonomy (NCBI): domain Eukaryota; kingdom Metazoa; phylum Chordata; class Aves; order Galliformes; family Phasianidae; genus Meleagris; species Meleagris gallopavo. Next base: position 17,407,504 of record NC_139414.1, on the reverse strand, counting down.
GTGAAGTAATTCATCTGTATGAAGCTGCATAGGACGTGGACGTGGCTGTATCTTCAGGTTCCTGTGTAGCGATGAGGTGGGAGGAGTGGCCGTCCAGGAGATGCTAATAAGAAACTCTTGAATCTGATTTTATTATTTCCCATTTGGTGATGAGCTTTGACTATTGCAAGCAGCGTGTTATGGATGTAAAACTGCAATGTACTGCTAGATTTCCAGACTGTATTCACATCACAAAGTTACCAGTAGAAGAGAAATGACATCTCCAGTGATATTTCTTGTCAGTCAGTGGGGGAAAGGCACAGGCAACCACGGATAACCTGCACAGACTCACAGCTGCTCAGCTCAGCTGGGCATATCACACAAGGCCATGTCCTGACATCTCTGACCTCTCCAGCTCCTCTACTAGCAAGGAGAGGAGAAGAGCTCCCTGCTGAGGGGCTCTCCTCTGCAGCTTTTGGAAAACGATGCAGATAAGGATCTCGCTAGCAAAACTGGATTCCATAGGTCAGTAGTGGCCGTGGTGAGACAGGTGTTGAGGAAGATGGCCTATTCCACTCCATTTTCTTCAGTTTGTGATTTGCCTTGAAAACAACCCTCCTCCCCTTCTCTCTCCAGATACGGGACACCATCCCCAGAGGAAGAGGAGAAAAAAAAAAAAAAAGAGTACTCAGCAAAGGTGCACAGAGCAGGAGAGGTGGCAAGGCAAGTCCTGACAACATGCTCTGAGTCTTCTGCTGCCCTGCCAGAAAAGGGGACTTGTTGTGTTGGATGTGCCTAGGCACAGAGGAAACAGAAACGGAGAAAGAATTACACGGGAACAGCTCTCTAAATAACTCTTAGACCATCTCCGTGACAAGAGATGACCTGTGCTGCCATTTTGGCAGATACTGGTATGTGGTACAGTTTTTCAGCAGATTAAATTTGGAATAGTGAGAAGTCACTGAAAGACAGACTGGAAGTGAAACACAGCCATCACTGCTGCTCATCTCTCCGTGTAAAATCGTATTGCTTTCCATCAGCTAACAGGAGCAGTCTTCTTTTAACATCTTCCACAGAACTTCCTTCTTCAGCCCCCTCTTTTACGATAGAAAAAAAGTAATCCTCCTCTCAGCCTTGAGATGGACCCCAAACCAGGGCCCCTTGCCAACCACTTAATTTCTCATGCATTTATCTATTCGAAACCATCAATGCAAAGAAATGAGCTGTAGCAGCAAGCAGCTTTGCACATTGCTGGCTCACCTCGAAGCAATTGGGAATGATGGGAGTCCTGGATTACTAAGATCACCACTCACTATTGGGCAGGACAGCCTGCATTCTTTCTTTTCCTAAATTTCCTTTTTATCTCAAAAATTCACTTTAAGGCCACAGCCTTTAAAACCTAGAGGAGTCAGAAAAGAGGAAAGGAAACAAGTGCTGCAAGAAGAAACAGCACAGAAACCAGCCAAAATCCAGAGCCACTTTCATCACATGGGATATTTTTATATCCATTGTACACTGGCTCATTTATTTTTTCTAATAACCGTCACACATGTAAGCAGGAAAGCTGCAGGGTACTTTTAAAGGAGATAAGTAAGAAAAGACGAATGCAGTCCCATCCATATACCTTGCTGGGCTTTTCCTTTCATATGCTGAAAAATCTTTAAACCCTAAATAGATCATTCTAAACATTTCAGGATTAGGATGGGCTCAACCAGCTAAGTGAAATTTTCCATTATCACTGAATTACACTGAAGCCACGGCTGTGGGGATCAATGCATCCCATAGCCAGCAAGGAACTGCAGGGCCCAGGCTCCATCAGCCAGCTCGGCCCCCAGCTGCAGTGCCTCAACCAACCTTGCGAGGCCCCATGGAAAACACAATGGCACCAAATCAAGGCCCAGTTTATTTCAGTTTAGCTGCTTCTTCTCCAAGTCAGTTTGGAACTTGACCTGAGTTCCTAAATCTGCACAGGCTTTTAAAGGTTCTTCAAGAATTGATCAAAAATGTTATTTTCTGCCTCAGGTGAAGCAACCTCGCCTGTCTGTACAGAACAGCAGCAGTAGGTGAGCAGGAGGCAGACCAGACCACACACTGCCACAGCATTACTTACTTAGCAACACCTTCTTTGCCAAGAAGGAAACAGCCCTTGCAAGCAGGAAAGAGTTCATTGGGCTTTCCTGACCCGTTGCACATTATAGTCACAGGTCTATATCATATTTTTAAGTGTGAGAAGAAGGTAATAGCAGACCCACTTTTGTTCCTGCTTATTTAGAGAAGCAAACCATTAAGCCTGAGCTACCCCCGGCAACGCAATGAAGAACTGACCCAATTTCCAGACCCAAATGAGCAGCGTACACACAGCAGCACTTCTCACAGCACAGAGCTGCATTCCCACCTCCAGCACTACGAGCTCTGCCCCATCCTGCCCATCTCTTACAGGGCTACAAGGCAGGCAGCCTCCTCAGCCCCAACCCCTCCGGTGGTCATCTCTGCTACCAGAATGCAACATGCACTGATACAAACCCTTACAAGAACTGTGAGGTGGTTCTATGTGGATAATTACATCAAGGATGTACTAAGAACCACGTGCAATTAAAAAGCAACACATGCAACATACCACAGGGATTTCACTCATTTCATTGACATCCTGCTGTTCTATTTCAGGGAGCTCTCTTTTGGTCAAGGAACCTTCACAGCAATTAAAACCAGAAAGTATGAACATTATTATCACCACTATTTATTTGAACAGCAGCAGCATGCAGAAGATCCTTTTCCAGTACTGGGGCCACACTGCACTAACACTGCAGAAACATGTAAGGCTTGGCTCCTCTGCTGAACAGATCGTAATCTAACTAGACAAGGTTGACAAAAAAAGTAAGACGGCCACAACAACAAAAAATCTCCCATGTGCAACTTTTGTTGTTTTAATATATTTTACTTAGACCATCTGTTACAATCTTTCTTACTGATCAGGGTCCTGCAAACAGCCTGCATTGCCACTGCTGCATGTTGGGTCCACGTGGCACATCTCATTCAAAAATTTTTTATTATTACTATTATTTTCAAATCCTTCCCTGTGAGAGTTAAAAATCAAGTAGTTTTCAAAGACTCTGAAAGTGCTGAGATGCAGCATAGCATTTCCAGCTACTCTTGAAGTGCTTGATGCTTCTGCATTAGGATAAATACACTGCTGAACACTGACATCTTTCTCTAAGTTCAGTCATTTCTCCCCGGTCAGTGAAATTAAATATTTTCAATATTAAAACAGAGTTAAACACAAGTCCTTGGCTCATGTGCAGCAAGACTAGATAAGCAGCTGCATAACAATACTATTCAGTGCTTAGAAAAAAACTGTATACAAGTAGTAGTGGCAGCACATGTTTTCTGCTTTTTTTGTACCAACCCAGCACAGCCTCCTACAGACTCCCTTCCCCTCGTGGCCATGCACTGGGCAGGAACGTGGGCACAGAGCAGCACGGTGCCTGAAGGATGGAACAGCATCACAAGAACAAACACTGCTTCAGGTCCTGGCTGGGTCTGAGGTGAGGGAATTCCTTAGCAGCCGTATCTCCAGAGATGTACAGCCATTATCCTCATGTGAAGCAAAACATTGTGTGCACCTGCCTACTAGAATTCTCTCCATTCAGCAAATATCCAGTGGGTTTAGGTTCCTAAAACAGACGATTCCTAGATGTGATTAAAAAGCCACACAGCTTGCCCAGAGTTGGTTGCAGGTGACATGTAGACGCTTTTCCTGCACTGAAGTTTGCGCGTTAGATCCTACAGTCATAGGAACGTACAGTTCTTTCATTGTATATTAATAAAGGAAAAAGGCTTTCAGTGTATGACAGCTGAGGCACTGTGTAAGTACACTATGAATTTGAAGCAGAGCGAGCCACAAAATCTCTCTTCACACACACCAAAACATGTGTGGTGTCTGTACTGCACCACCTCCACAGGTACCCTGCAGCTCACTGAGCACACCAGGCTCACATATGCTGACCCAGAGCGCGCTGTGAGCAGCAGGCAGTCACGTCTCTCCCACCTTTGTTCCCAACAGGTCCTTTTAGCTGACCTCCAGGCAGCTCGCAGGGCAGGAGCCAGCGAAGATGCACGTGCGGGGTGGATACGCACCGACAGGCATCCATTTTCCAATGGAAGATTCCCAGGGAGGCAGTGCTGTTCAAACTGCAAACGAACATGCTGCCAGGGCAAGAAAATAACGGAGCAGAATGCTGCCTACAAACCACAGCAGCCTTTCCACCGGATGAGTTACAAGTCACAAAAATATGTGGAACAATTCATTTGGCTTAAGCTGCAGTGCGTTTTTCTTCAAAAGCAAGCACTGGGGTTCCTAACTCGTGACTCTTGCATACTTGAGATCTTTTTAAGTAGATGTCACCCACAGCTGTAACTTGGCACTTCCAGAAACACTCTCATCGAGCTTTGCCTTCGCTGACATTTCTCCTCTCATGCATTATGCAAAAAGTCCCAGATTAATCTTGGGATAATGACGGAAGCTTAAGAACCCCAAACAAGTATTTTTTCCATGGGTTTGCTGTGTAAAGCTTCAGAAGTTTAAGGAGGGAACACTTCTTTTCTATGTGTAAATTTAAAGATATTTGCATAACTGATTGATTTCCACATCAAAACAAAGATAAAAATAAAAGAAGTCCAAGACCTGTTACACATTTCTGAATTCGCTGACCTATGGTGTTAGTATTCATTAAAGTCTTCTCCCGACAGCAGGTTTTACCTCCATACGTGTTAAATTTCCTCATCTGCCGAAGGAGAACATTGCTGACAGATAGCTGATGCACAGTACAAAAATGAGGCTCCCTACTCTTTCACAGAAATCCTGCTGCTCCTGAAACAAATGGTGCTTGCTGGGAACACCACTGGTCACCCCTGGAGCCCAGCCTGCAACAACAAGCGCCCACCTCAACACAAGGGAGGCCTCTTTGCCTCCCATTTCATTACTGGTGGATTATCCCAAAATCTTACTCCCTTGATGGACGAGATCTGTTTTTCAGTTTCCAGCCTGAATACGCTCCTTGCCAAGATATATGCATTTTTTTCCTGGTGCTACCTTCAATGTAACAAAAAATACTTGTACTCACTCACTTTGGCAAGCCCTGATATATTTAGAGGAAGCAACTGTATGCCCTTTCAGAGTCCTCTTCATTTAAACAAACCAACCAGGCTCTCAGTGTCCTACTGCAAGGCAGCCTCTGCTCATCCCTCACCATTTCAGTCATCTCCTTCTGCATCTGCTCCACATTAGGTCTGTCCTTCCTGAACATGGCCTGCCTCATCCATTCATTGTCACGCACAGGGTGTCAGCAGTGTTGCCTAGCACACGAGCAGCAGTAACACTTTCTGATTTCTACTGTGAGTCAGCCCACACCTTATATCTACATTTTACAGAGCAGCAGGGTCCTAGTGAAAAGTTATCCTTGATTTAACAGGCTAATTACTCAACTGATTGATAAACTTTCTGTTCCTCTGTTGTTTTCAAGAGACCAGCAGCCAGGTCATGGCACTATTCACATCTATGCAGAAGTGCACAATCATGCCATTTTGTGCTATGAAATTTCAGCCCACTTTTTCCACTCAAGTCCTGAAGGCCATCTGGCTCCTCCTGCTCAGTACTCTGTTCCTCATCAGCTTTGACAGCACATCCGAACCTAACGTCATCAGCAAATTTTATTGCACATCCTACTTTTGAAGTCAAGTTAATTAGCAAATGCATTAAAGTCAGCCCAGTTCTTAACTTCCTCTAGGCTCAACAGCCCTCCTCTGATCACATAATAACGTGACCTCCTCTTTTGCAGGCGACCTCCTTACCCTAACAACTCTTCTACAATTCACAGTCTCTTAATGATGTCCTACGTACTGCTGGAGCAAGTGTTGTAACAGCACAGGCAGATTAGCTCGATTTTTTTCTCTAAAACCCACGTACAGCAACTTCAGAAAGGAAAGACAACGTGGATCCCACTGGAGGCATCCATGAAACTAACATGCTTACGTTCTGTCCACTGTGATTATATGTGTATATTATATTTATATACCTATGTGCACAGCCCTACTTACATGAATCCATAGCTATACAGACACACATCCATACACGTACCCACACAGAGGCAGCAACCCTTGCTCAGTTCCCTCTTGAAGCAAAGCCAGTGGCTCCAGAGTCCAAGACGTCAGCACACACTAAGGCACCCCAGGAGGCTGCAGTTGCATTATCCCAAATCCTTGACCATCCTATGATTCTGTGATAAAATATTCATTCTTCTTCCAGATAGCTACAGCATACTCCAACTACGGATAAAGTCCAACTAATGCAAGATGGAGTCAGCAGCTCGGTTAAGTCAGGCTAGGAGAAGGAAATTCAACTAAAATACCCTGGGTCACCACAGAGAAGACCGTGGAGCAAGAATGAATTAAAAAAAAAAAAAAAAAAAAAAAAAAAAGAGAGCGAGCGCCTGCTCCTTTCAGCTAAGGGGAGGTCGGAATGGTGAGAAAGGGCAGGCAGCCTAGGTAAACAGGGCAGTGGAGCAAAACTGGATGGGTCAGTGAAGGCAACTTCACTTCTCAGCAGCCCGTTCAGGCTGAGCTAAGAAGCAGGAGGCGTGAGCCCCCACAGCCTGCCTGGGGTCTTTCAACCAGCTACCCCTAGTAAACTGCAACAGCACAGACAATACCTTGGCAATGACTGAGGCTGAACGATGGAGCACAAAACGATTTCTTACTTTTTTTTTTTTTTACTTTTTTTTTTTAAGAAGTTAATTATAATAGAAACTGGGAAATGAAGCAAGCAGAAAGGTATGCCAGCAATCTATTCTAAGCTGTATTCACACTCGTGAATTCATAAGCAAACCAGTTATTTGCTTATTGTAAAAAGCACCAAATCTACAGGAGCAAAGGCAGCAGTGATCTCACCTACAGAGCAGCTGATGGCCTCAGGGTACTGATGGTAGCAAACAGCATTATTGCTATTTTCTATTTACAGCAAGCATCCCTAGCACTGTTTCCATTTGCAATGTATAATTCACGTTGATCTCCTCACAGCATTTCCTTGGGTTCTCATACCCTTACCGACTCCTCAGGTTACTTCCCACATCCCAGATGGTCAATCTCCAGAAGGCATCATCTGTGCCTCAGCCCCTTCTAGCTTAAATCCAAGCTGACGGCTCATTAGTAGAATCATTCATCAACTGTTGCTGTGAGACATTTGTTTTCTATGCAAATCAGATTTTGTGCAACAAGAATGGAATTCCAGCCTTTTTGTAACTATTTTAATGTGAAATGCTGACATCAAGTCTTAAGTTCATTTGATTATTTTTCTGTTTATGTTATTATCAATCAGTTTTCTGGCACTCTTTTCTGTTCTGAACTGTTCCAGTTCAATCACTCTGCTGAATTACTTGAACTCTCGATGAACTGCACCAAAAAAGGAAAATTAACTAATGCCTCATTTGATCTTGTGACCATAAAACTTGTGTTTTCATTCCCTCTTTAACCTTTGACCACCTATTTTTTCCCCTTAATTTGTGTGCTATGTACCTGATAGTTTTAAACTTGTTTCTTTTATTCATGAAGAAAGAATCCGCTGCCCTCTATTCATTTGAACCACTGCTGACTTTTTTTTCCAGATATTCATTAATAAGCAAGCACTTAAAATTGGTTCTTCACAGCCCATCTTACATTCCCACTGCCTTACTGGATTTCTCTTCACCAGCACAGATGCTTTCACAAGAAACGCCAGCTACACTCATACAGGAAAACCACCTCAAAGAAAGCAGTGCAATGGCTATTCTGACTGTAATGAAATTCCATTTGTCAGCTTATTAGTGAAGTTCCCTCATATTCACAAGGAGCTTGAAATTCATTTATGTTACTGATTTTAGCTTTTTTTTAAAAACAGATGTCAAAATACCCGAATGTATGACAGAACATTTTAACACACAGGTAGAACACAATAAAATACTGTCCTTGTACAGCCAGAAAGAATGAAATGAAAGGGGAAAATGCCATGGACATCTTTAATGAGGACAAGTAATCCAAATAACGGCTCACATTTGATATCCATGCCCTCCATTTATGCAAACACTTCATTTATGGATGTGGATCCTACATCAATACCAACCAGGGGAGTGGGGATGGTAAGATTCAGACGCCTTGTCCTGGATACATTCATTAAAATCACGGTAAGAAGAATACAAGGAGCCTCCATTTATTATGATCTTTCATTCTGTTTGTATGGACTACTACAGAGTCTTCGTGTGTAAGTACAGGCTTCTTGTTCTGGCATCCACTTTGATGGCCATGCAGCAGGAGGGCACCCGGTCTTTGGCAGACTGTAGGTCTCATCCTGAGCTAACAGAAGCACGTGTATGTTCAATGCCATTCCCCCCAACCTACAGACTTCCTGTTGTTCTGCAGCAGCATGCATTATCTCCTAGTATCTACACCACTGAAACTAACGGGAGCTTTTACTTTTGTTGAGTCGAACCAATATCAGCCTTCTGATGACAACAATGAAACTGGGATCGCAACCTGACGGCACATGTGACACCTAAAGCACTCGTGCCACAAGTGCTTCTCCTCTCCAGAAGACAACACTCAATGCTCAGACAGCAGGGACCATCCTTGGGTTTTCTCTGCTCCACCTTACAGCCAGCTTGCTTTTCAGATGTGCAGAATCTCAGAATCACCAAGGCTAGAAAAGACCTACAAGATCATCCAGTCCAACCATCCACCTATCACCAATAGTTCTCGCTAAACCATGTCCCTCAACACAAAATCCAAACGTTCCTTGAACACCTCCAGGGTTGGTGATTCCACACCTCCCTGGACAGCCCATTCCAGTGTCTGACCACTCTTTCAGAAAAGCAGGATTTCCTAACATCCAGCCTAAATCTCCCCTGGTGCAGCTTGAAGCCATTCCCTCCAGTCCTACAACAAATGCAGTCGCTGTCAGGAACGTTTAACACTACATTTCCAATTCTTCCCTACAATCATTCACAGAGTAGAAAAAGGGTCACTTCAGGCTGCACAACTTCACCGCTGGCATATGGCAGCAAACCCACAGCAGAAACACAAGATCTTCCTCCCCTCTAAAACAGATGGCACGCCGATCAAGTCGGATATAATCTGACGCTAGCTGCACTACTACTGCTATTAAATCAGGAACCAAAAGCAGTGCAAAGTAGTACAAACAAAGAAAAACCCAACGCAGGGGAGGCAGAGGGAGAGGACAACAAGGAAGAATAGTGAAGAACAGTAACAAGAGACAACCTACAGCAGGAAAGGCAGACTGCTTTGGGGTACATTTACGACTTAACAACCAGGAATGGCAACAGGAAAGAAACTGCAGTGGCCCTCATCCGATTACAGAGGACGTTCCTCTGGCCTGATGCTGGCCTGGTTCCCCCTGCTCTTGTGATTCACTGCACTGGGCACCTGCCAGGGGCTACATATCCTGCCTGCTTACATAATTACATATTTATGATTCTGCCGAGAATTCTTAGTCAAAGCTTATTTCTGAACTGCAAAATGCCTACAGGATCAGCAGAGAAAGTTCTCCAACAAATGCGACTTCACAAGAGAGCCACCACTTCTTGTAATTTTTAAGGACGGTGGTTTCCTCTTCAGCTGAATCATTCAGTAAGTAAACTTTAACTGACAGCAGAATAAAGGCAAGCGGTGCTTTCCCTCTGAAACAGAGGGAGAGACTGCTAGTGGCTTTTATTTGTTCTTTATAAAAAAAATATATATATATATGTATGTATGTACGTACGTATGTATGTATGTATAATTAGGAACCCCTCCACAAAAGTCTCAGAATGCAGCAGTATATAAACTTTTAAATTCTTATCACAGTATGCACCCTCTCATAATGCAGTCAATACTTCCTCTATATCATATTACCAGCACTTCCTCTTCAACACATATACCTCTGTCAGCTTATTCATGCTGATCCAATAAAGAGAATTTATGGATGAACACTCTGAAATATCTTTTTTCAGCTGTAACCAATTATCAGACAAGAAAACCACTGCGCTCCACCTTTCTTTGTTGATAATAGCATCCATTGATTTTAAAAGGAGCAGAACAGTCCAAAATTTCATGTCATCACTCAGTTTAGACTTGTTCAAGAACTGCTACAAATACACACATAGATAATTTCCTTTTAAGGTGTACTCCATCAGCTGTACAGCCAAAACCTTCAGTGGTAAATTTCATGAGCATTTGTAGGCTCTACCACTGAAAACACTTTCAAGCTTGGTTAGCTTTACGCACATAAGTATTTCTCACCTCTGAAAAGAACCATTCCTATTCCTGAAGTTACATGCACGCATACACACGCGCATTTGAAGAATAAGTCTTAGTCTTGTAGAGCTATTTATTTTAAAGCAACTATTCACATCTTGTTACCAATATCTTAAGGACTTCCAAGTTTCAAACCCCCTTGAAAGCAAGAGCCCCTGTTTTTAATGTAAGAAAAACCAAACTTCAGCTGTACCATGTTTGTGATTTTGACACAACATGCAGCTGCAGCTAGAACAGCACTCACACCTATTACCACTCCCCTGACTTGATCCAAACCTGCCATACCGACCCAGGGCAACTACCAGTAATCCTTCACTTCCTTTTGCACCACACTTCCCTGTGGGCCCCTGAGGTTAGTGGCACAACCTCCTGCTGCCCTTGGGTGTCTTAAGCAAGCGGACTGCCAGAAAATTACATTCACTCACTCCCTCTGCTGCCTTAGAAGGAGCAGAAAGATCATAGGAAGACTACAGACAGCACCACAAAAGGGTTCCAAGAGCAAGATCTGTCATGATCTCAGGGAGGTTTTTGCAGATACCTTCTAATCCCATCACTGGATGCATTTTCTTTGGAGGGAGTGCTTCTCCTGCCCATCCTCCAACCACACTCTTGCTGTTTCTAGGCAAAACCTGTCAGGTTAATTACGCTGAACTTCCCACCGTGAGAGTCTTGATGCCTGCAAGCTCTTCTCCTGAACAAGTCTCTTGCATATAAGAACAGCTGCTCTACCGTTCCTATGGAATTAAACCCATCACAGCAAGCTGCCATACAACGATAAAACCCAATGCTTGCCAATTTTCAGTAGCTTTCTAGTTTCTGTGCACTCCTTCTGGCTGCTGGACTAGACAAGCTTTGACAATCCCCTTCCAACCGAACCATTCTATTCAAATTAAATAGTCATACATACATGTATAAATACATACATATGAATATAAACAAAAATACTCACACATAGCTCCATGTATTTATATGTACACATACCCACACATACGCAAAGAAAGGAAGAAAAAGAAAGCAAGGCAAACTGCCCTGCCTTCAAAACTCACTGCACAGTAGGACGGAAAATACCTCTTGGGTAAGCTAGCTTTTCCATCACACTGCAAAAATAATAATAATAATTTGCTGAAGCTTTTATGGAAAATCTGATGCCATCTTGCCTTTAGGCCAAAGGACCAGGACTTTCATTTTTATTTCCCACACGTTCGTTAACCCTTGTGACCTGAGGCACCCTATTAGCAGCCTCCAAATTAACTTCTGAAATCCTAGAAAACGTTGCATTATGCACCTATCTGCCTTCCTCACAAAGCCTTTTTTGTTAAGTTCTCACATCTTTCCTTTAAGAAGCCAATCCACATCAACTAACCATAGCCATACTCCATTTTAAAAGGTTTGAACACAATATAAATACATGATTTTACCAAAACTACCAACAATTCCAGTATGTTTTTAAGAATTAACTAATATTGTACCCTATTTATGTGTTAACATATCTGATGCAAAAAAAAAAAAAAAAAAAAAAAAAAAAAAACATCTTTTATTCACCTTTAAAATGAAACAAAGAAAAAACAAAAGAGGATGTACAACTTCTGCATTTTAGTGCTGGTCTGGGTTTTTTTTGACTCGCAAAAAATGGAACTAGCAGTCATGATTAGCAGACTGATCAAAATGCTCGTATCATTTCTCATGGGAATCAAAAATGTATTTCTGATTGAAAAACACACTGAACATGAGTAGTCAGATGAAACCAATGCTGTGAGAAGAGCACAAACTGCTTTCTGCAGGTCAGCCCCTGTCCCACTCTTTGTCTACACACATCAAAGACAATAACAACATAATAAAAACCCATGAAAGTTGTATTTTACTACGATCTGGAGTAAGTTATCATTACTTCTGGGATGATGATGAAGGTATCTAGCTTAGCACTTACATCTACATTCAAAGCGTTTCAAAGTTAATCAAGAGATGAGTAATTGTTTAGAAATCTCTGGAATAATGAAATATGCCACCTTATAGTAAAAGCAGCCTTTAAAACAGAAAAAAAAACAAAAGTAGAAACTATTTCACTCTGCTACACATTACAGTTGAGTATGTTTTACGATTCCTGTAACAACGAGCATGCCCTTGAGAGAGTACAACTCTGAATTTCTAACATGATTTGTAGAGGGAAAATTAGGGCAAAACGCAGCAACATTTCAAATACAGTCTCAGAGTACTTTAAAATTTTATGAAGTATAAGGACTAGGTTAATACGGAATGAGTCACGTTTTTAAGAGAAGCAGTAACACAGACCTGAATTTCAAGTCATAACTAAAACCACGCACAACTAATACAAAATAAAAAGAAATCAGAGAAGCCTTCTGTTGGGAAAAGGTCAACAGCAACAGTGAAAACTCAGCAGTAACACAAGAGTGCGAGGGCACTCTTGGTTTCGCTTTCAGTCAATTGAAATGCTAGGCTACGTGACCAGGTACAACTGGCACCTTCTCACTTCACAACTCTGTTCCCTACAGCTGAAATTCATCCCGAGCAAAGATAAAGCGCAGTTTATATCTGCAAAGTCTGAGCTTAAACATCAGGGTATTAAATGGCATAAACTCTTGTGTAGATCATCTGATCTCCGAGTTGTCTTTGCTTGGTGCCAAACACATGCTGCATTACCCTTCACTCCATGATGTCCTAGAGTCAACAGGCTCACTGACTGCATTTCCCAGTAATCAGTGACACCCAAACTCTCTCAAACTTTTTTTTTCACAGGACAAAGCAGAGTTGTAAAGGTGTCAGTGAGACTACAACTGATCTACATACTCTTTAGACCCATGCACCCACACAAATCAACTCAGCTCTCAGATCCCAAACTGAGTTTTGCATCTTGTGATTAGAAACACCATCCTTTTAGCACTGAGCATAATGATCTAGAGATGCCCGAAATGCAGGCTGACACTTCCTGTACTTAGTTCTTAAGTCCAGTGCTGCATTTGACACTCCCATAACACAGCTCAATGTGATAACGTAAGACTCAGAACTGCTGAAAGGAGACTTTGAATCTAATCAAAGTCACAGATTAAGTTCCAGTCTTCTTCAGAGCTCACCTCTGCCTTCCACCTGCACAACTGTTAGAATGCAGAAATACACCATCATGACAGTTTGCAAATATCACCTTCCAGCCATCCAAAACATTCAGTAATATTCCAGAGATGGGAGTAAGACGATCACACCAACCAAGACTATTTCTAGAGAGAACTTTAACTTCACTGGTCTTCCTCTGTCAAATGCACAGAAGCAAAATACACCTGGCACTGCGTACATTTGTAATAGGAGATGCTGCTAGCATTGAAATAAGAAGCAGAGAGCCCCCTCAAGGGGGTCAACAGAGCACTCATCTCATCTACAACCTGCCCAGAACAGGCTTTTGGCCAAAAGAGGAAGCAAACCAGCTACCAGCAGGATGAGCTATGTCATTGTCAAGTCACATTCCTTGCTTCAAGACTAACACGCTGCCCTACTTTCCACAGGGCAAAGGAGAAACAACTTCAATATTCTGTCAAACAGAATAAAGCTCTAGATGTTTCTTAGGAGGAAAAAAAAAAAAAAATCAATTTGTGTACTGGAAAAAAAACACCACCACCACAATCACTCTGAAAATACTCTCTGCAGCAGAAGAGGGCATACGGTGTATTTGCAGGAAGAAACCACACCACTAACTCAGTTGAAAAGGTACTTACCATTGGCAGTGCATTGATATGCAGAAGTTTTCCTTTCAGGTGTCGCTTGCCACAGAGGGGCGATGCTGAAAGAAACAAGGAAACAAAAATAGGAACGATTAGTATTTATTATTCTGAAAACAGCAGCATTAACACAGTACAACATCAGCACAGCCTACCCCACTGCTCCTGGCACCAAACTTGTGTTCTGCCTGCACCTGCAGAGCCCCATCACACAGCACCCTATGGGGAGCCTGCAGCAGCCACCTCTCAGCACTGCCTGGTCACTGAGCACCACCTGACCTCGAGGGTACTGCACCCTCCACCACCTGCACAAACCACCACCTGTATCAAAGCCCTCATGTCTGGATTTGCCTCAACTTTCCAGAAAAGACTGTGGGATGCTAACCTGGCACAGCAGCTCCCAAGACCTTTTGCCCATGCCAAATCCGTTCTGGAAATAAACTTCAGCAACTGACATTAAACACACCCTGAAAGCCCCAAATAAAAATTAACACTGCAGTGCTTTGACAGAGAAGCTCTTTTACAAAATGGTTACATCCACTGAGAAGCAGCAATTTAAATAAATAAATAAATAAATCCAATCTGTTTTCCTACCACATCCTGTCCTGGACAACCAGGTTTATGGCCACAGGTGTGCCCAGGCACCAGCTGGCCCAGAGCTCTGCAATGAGCTCAGTGCCTGAGCCAGCAGCTCCCACTGGCATTATACACAGAAATCTTCCAAGAAATCTTTCCCAACTTCCAAAACAGAAGAATATAGTCCAAAACCTCCCATGCTATCATAATACTGTCATTGTTTTCTTTAAATTCCCCTGGTAACTGTTTCATGCATCCTACAATAAAATAGGTAAGTATAGGCAAACACTTTTCCACATCCAACTGTGTGTATGGCCTCCATGCAGGGCTGTAACCATTTCCATGTAGCACCAGTAAACTATTTTTACTCACACCATTTATGCATGGCTGCTCACCATGCAAGTACTTGCACACTACCTTTCTTGTTAGGAAATAATTTCTTCACCCACTCAAAGAGCAGAAAGAGGGACAGAAGGACATAGGTGACTGATAAAGCATAATCTGTCTGGTTTTAGATTAAACAAAACATCTCTAAGCTATTAAAAAACTTTTACAGCAAGTAAAGAACCTTCAGGGCTCGTGACTAACACTGTTCTCAAGTGCCATCCCCAAACTCAATCAGTAGGGAACAGTTGATTACAAACCCATGTCTGAACCCGCCATCAGGGCGGGCAGAACCTAACAGCACAAGGAGCTGCTGCAGAGGATGCTGAAGAATGTGAGTATGCTGGGAATTGAAAGAATTTGCACACATGCTCATTTTCCTTTGCTTGGCTGTGCTGGCAGGGCAGTAGCTACGTACACGGGGAGAGGAGAGCTGCCCTTGCCAAGGGGCACATTGGCCTGCATGGGGCTGGTCGCAGTGTTCTTCCCTGCAGCAAGGGCTGCAGGACAGCACGGAAGAAAAGGCTTTGTGGGCTCACTCAGCAAATCCCATAAACAAACATTATTTGCCAATAACTGGAGTTTTCCTTAAAAACAAGAAGAAACAACCAATAACTGCCCTCCTCATCTGAAAGCAGGTTAAATCAGTGTCAGGTCTGTGTCGCGCGCACGATGGAGGAGAGCTCCACGCAACACGTCCTTCGGGTTGTTTCACTTGCAAAGGAACACATCAAACAAATCAAACAGCAACTGCACAAACACTTCCAATGAAGAAAGGCCGCCTTCAGCACCCACCGCCCCAACTGCCCGCACACCTCACAGCCAGGCTGGGTGCCCAGCTTCCTCACCTGTGCCTTACACCTGAACTAAGCAAGGACATGGGAAAACTTGGAAGAAGACAGCAAGTACACCAAGAGCTCCTTGACTCTGCTACATTCCTCCTTGCATGCTGTGGCTCTGATTTTAAAGAAGAGCACTTGAAATGACACAGACTTTTGGAAAACACTGGGACGTCCTTCTTCAGAGCCCAGTGCTGAGCACTGACTCTGCCTTATCAGCAGATTTTTCCTTCCCAATTTATCCTATTGGAGTTTGTTACTTGGCACGTACCTCGAAATAAAGCAGGTGACAGCTGTAATGTATTGATTTTAGACTCGCTCTCTTTATAGGATGACCTGCTGCAGTGATTTAACCGGTGACCAGGTGTAGTAACAGCCACACTACCCAACACTTAAAAATAATCCATTAAATGCCCTTGAGGCTGGTAAGACACACCTGTGCAGAGAGTATCAGCTGCTGCAATTAGATCCCTCCTCCCGGAGAAAGCAGGATTTTGTGGTTTTTGTTTTTGTTGGTGTTTTCTTTTAAACACCTTCAGTTTGACAGGACTACTCCTCTCAACCTAAGAAGAAATACAACTTGAGGAAGCAGTGCATCCTGCCAGATCCCGGGGTTGGCAGCACACTCTGGCCAGCTCTGCCCGCACCGCACAGACAAACCCACCAGTAAGGCTCTCCCCGCACCTGCAAGCCCTAAAAACAAAACCAAAATGGCAACTCATGCTATCAGCAACTAGGCCTGTTGTCATCACCAAGTCATAATGGTGTGCTACGAAGACAAACCAGCACTGGGGCTGGAAATACTCATCATCTTCTGCATGAGCTGAGCCACTGCCACTCCCCGTTTCCACTTGCATGCTCGGATTTTCCTTCTAATCCTCTTAGGACAGCAATATTTATACTGCTTTCTGTGACTTTTGTGCTATTTGAGCTTTAATAACAAATTTGCTCATTAAATGCTGTGCTCCGTGAATTACAAAGGCCTTCCAAGGACACAGCTCTTTCCTCTTCAATTCTCCTCGAGTGACCCACCTTCATCTGGCTTCAGTATCTGCGGAGTGTCCCAATCAAAACAGAATTAAAAATAACTAAATCCTGGATGTTCCCCTCAGTAACTAGGCTGCAAAAAGCATCAGACAATAGCTTTAAAAGCCTAAATTGAAAACTAATCACTGCATTGAATCCTTCCTTTCATTTGGTTAATAGGCACATACAAAACCAGTAGTGATTCTGCCATTGCCATGCTTGGAACATAAACAGAGAAAATCAAAAGTTACTTCTTGTAATCACACTTTCGCTGCAATCTATGGGATTTTTAAGGAAACCAGCCCAGTACTTCTGCAATAACATCTGCTTTTGGATCTAAGAGAGAAACTGAATTCAGATTTATCACAATTCATGAAGACTCAACCAATTGGAGTCAAGAAGACCAAGTCAAGAAGAGAAACAAATATGGACAAGTGAGAGAAAAAGGTAAAAAATAAATGAGGACCGCACAGAAGACAGCGTTAAAAATGGTCATCACCTGGCTAATTGCAGCTGGGCTGGTGCTGCCAAGCATGAGCCAGCCCAGGGCTGCTGAAGGGCCAAGCCAGAGAGATGGCCCAGCATCACAACCAGACAGCTCGGGGCCTCGTCACAGCACTGCATGCGAGGCCACGTGGGATCACACTCCATACTCAGAGATCCCCAGTGAGGTGCCTGTCTGTGATCCTGAGCTCCATCTGAAGCAGCTTTCCTCTGCCAATTAACTGAGAAATCTCCATTTCCTAACCTTGGTTCTGGTTTTAAGTCTTTATTACGTAAGAAATCTGGAAAACACAGATGCAAGCCAACTTTCTGGACTTTTAAAAGAATATATACACACACACACACATACATACATACACACACACACACACATCACACATAAAAGTTGCACAACTGCTCTGGAGAAAACAGAATCCGCATATACAAACACCCTTCAAAGTGCACAACGCAGCACTCACTGTGCTATGATAAGCACAGAAAAGCAAGACTAACGCAGGACAGTATTGCAGCATGGCAGCAGTTGCCTCCACGTTTAACAAAAATTTCTTTAAAAGCCCAAAACTGAGGAATTGTAGCAGACTGCTTATAACATGCTGAAAGGAAAAGAAGCTCAATTGCTGGAGAGGAAACTGTACTGGCCAGCCCCATTAAAAACACATAAAGCACCAGAGTAATCTTGTCAATACCAATTAGTTTGTACCATCAGGGAAGGCGGGGGAAGAGCCCCATTGCAGCACAATTTCACTTGCAAGTCATTTAAACGAAATTCATTAGTAAGTAACCCAATTCACAAACTGGAAGTTAAAAATCCTAGAGAACAAAGTATAACCCAGCTGAGGTTGGGAAGAGCATGAATGGCTGTTACTCCAACAGCTCCAACATGCTCGTGCTCCAAGTGCTGAGCATGATGTGCCATAAATCCCACCTCTACACTGCCATGTACATGACCACCATGCATCCATATAAAGCCCAGATACATTTAATTTGTGCTGCTTGTTTGTTCTCTTCTGAAAACAGTGGATGTTGATTCACTGACAAATTTTTGTATTTTTATTCTAGAACTGAGTTACAAAATTTAAGTTCACCACAGGGGAAAAAAAAAAAAAAAAAAGAAGAAAAAAATACAGAAGTTCCAAATTGTGCTTAATTCCCTCTCCCGGAGGTAGGAAGAGCCTCTTCCCTGTGACAGCGCTTCCCAAAGCCTCAGCAGCAATAACCACCAGTGACTTCCAGCACAGCATCACGGCTGGATGGCAGAGATCCCTTCCTTGCCAGCAGGGGAACCTGTTCCTATGAACTGATAGCTACAAGGTTACCAGGGCTTCTAAACAGGACTGTAATCTTGGTACGGAACAAAGCTCAAACTGCAGCCTTGGATAAAAGACCTTTCTCTGAGACTGAAATTTCTGCTCCTGGTGTCCTCCATATCTGAAAACAGGCAGGGCAGACAAAATGTTCCTCAGCTTTGGGACTAACCGTGGTGCTGCAGAAGAAATAGTCCACTGTAGAAAGCACCAGAAATTGTTAGAATAGGGCAAGGGTACCACTCTACATGCTTCTTCAACTCATTTTGTCTTAAAGAATCTAATTTACTGAATTCATCAGAGTTCTGTGTCAAGTGTGCCATGCTCTGGGAGGTGGGATGCATGTCACAAATAGATATCACACTTGGAAGTGCTGCTGGAATGTTACTTTAGGGAATTCCTTATTCAAACAAGAGGACATAACATCATGGTATTTCCAATCCTACAGATGGTAACCACCACTGTGGCTGTGGCTGTGCTTCTCTCAGCATCAGCACTACTACTTCCCTTACCTTCTGGACAACTTCAAGTCCAACACAGTATCATTCCAAGCAAAAGCTCAATCTGTGCTGTGCCCAGCCAAGTTAAAGACCTACAGAGAGTGCAGCACGATGTAGTTTCTGCTGCAGGACAAGCATTCGCAGACAGCTTGATGCCAATGGGAACCAGAAGTCCCACCGCAGCCACTCGCCCCACATGTCAGCCAAGAGCTCCACATCTTGCTGATATTGAGCCCACAACACGTTCCTTACTGCTGGTGACTATTTTGTGTCAATCTCCCCCAAATTCTGCGTTCTCCTCCTGCCTCCCTTAGCCACCACACTGTGGGGTCACAGGGGATGCAGCCCTGGAAGGGCAAAGCTCATGAGCAGAGCTGCAGCTACAGCATCAAAACACACCTCTGTTATCAGGGGCTGCCTGGTGCCTTACTCAGGCCTGGGAATCCCAGCACAACAGCTCACAGCAGAACAGAATGATGCATTAGGCAACAAGCAGAGACAAAACCAGTATTAAAAACAGATTGTCTGCTTTAGACCCCTATGTGTGTCTGCTGTACTGATGGAACATGGGGAATATTGGTATTACTATCATACTTATTATATATGTGGTAAAAGACACTGAAACTTGTTCCACAGAATAAGCAGCCTGCAGAAAAACACAGCGAATATTTACATTAGCAATGTGGTCAAAGAGAAGAGTGTTTATTAAATAAAACAATTGAAGCCATTAATCAACAGCAGCATTAAACTAATCTAATCATGCCACTGCTTCACCTAGCTTTTTGAACAGCAGGATCTATGCACGACCAGGAAAAACAAGTGTATCTGAATCATCAGTGACACTGGAAGGATCTGACGAGCATGGGGACACAGAGCTGCAGCACAGAGGTCCCAGGACTGAGGCCGTGATTAACTGGGAACAACAAAACAGTGCCTCACGCAGTATGCCATAAGGAGTGATACAACAGTGTTACCTACACATACACAGTTAGCTGTTACAGCGATACTGTGCACCTCTCACTCTACATGGTCCAGTTCTAAAAAGAGCTTTCCCTAAAAATGCTATTAATTACAGTAATTAATTTTCAACTGTGTTGGGTTTTTCTACTGCAGGCAAATAGCTTTTCTTACTGCAAATGAGTGCAAAAAAAAAAAAAATACAAAACAAAACCAACAACAACAAAAAAAGCCAAGTTTATTCATTGCCAAAATGACTGAAGTCAGTATCTTTGTTTCGTTGAAAATGTTGAATGTCCTTCCATAAGTAGACATATGCCTCAATGTACAGCCCTTCTAAACTACGTACTGCCTGTGCAGAGCCACACACAGCAGTCGTTCACCCTGCAAGCAGATGGAAGCACAATCAGAAACCTACTGTGCTGCTTTGCAGACAGTTGAAAAAAAGAGAAGGAGATTGCCAAAGCGAGCTGCCCAGCACCTTGTACCTTCCTTTGTACGAGTCAAAAGATTCCATCCAGCAGAAATTCCAAGGGCCTCAATGAGAACTTTAGGACTGCCACCCCGGGGATCCCCAGCCTTCACCTCCCTCCAGAGGGGATGTAAAGGCAAATGCCTAAAGGAAGAGTCAAAACAGCACGAGCACAGGATCTTGTCCCCTAAATTATCTCCCAGCCTCCAGCTATTTTCGACTCAAATGAATTCTCTGAGCACAATTTGCTTAGTTTTAGTAATTTAGTATTTAGTAACGTCAACAGAATTACCTTCCATTAACTTGTTCATTCCCACAAACACTGAGCACATACCTTTCCTCATAAGCAGTTTTACAAACCTGCTCCCTGCTGTGCAATGAAAGACACAGGCTGTTCCTTTGCTCATTTACACATCTGCCTCTTGCCAGAGTAACCTGCCATCACTGCGAGAGAACAGGAACCTCGGATCCCTATTCATCCTCTCCATGGCTTTCAAGGCTTTGCAGATTACAACTGCAGTCCCATGCCTCAACTCTTCCATACCCAGAAGCTGCATGAAAGGGACACCTGGTCTCTGTGGTACATTTTGATCCAACTGTACACTAGGCATAGCGTTAACTGAAGCCTCCCACTGCATTTCCAACTCTCCTTCCAATGTTACCATTTGACAGGGCAGCAAGGAAGAACACCACCACTCATACATCACCATTGGAAGTGTTCATCTAGAAAGGTGTCCAGGAATTAGAAATGGGGAATGGAGCACCTAGCATGTTACTTACAAGAACACTACAACATTTCAAGACTATCTTTGAAAGAGTATCAGCCAACACGCGCCCATTTGAGCTCACACCTAGAAGAATTCTGTTTCTTGTGCCAGTTTTTATCCAGCAAGCTATCAACTTCTAAATCTTATCTGCACTGTAATCTGGCTAATACTCTTCTCAGTGTTTCACCTTTCCACTCTTATTTTCTCTTCTGCTCTTCAGTAAGGCCCCCTGTACACAGGGTTAATAGCATTTGTTTTCCCTGTAACGTCTGTCCTAACAGACAATGGTAAAGGATGTATCAATGCCATCAGGAATTACTTAAATTTAAGCTTTAAGCTTTTCTGAAGAATTGACTCTGTTTTCAAAAGCATTCCAGAAGAAAAAAAAAAAGTTTTGTCAAGTATGTTATTTCAATTTCAAGTATGTTATGCCAATTTCAAAATCAGTACAAAAATGGAATTGTTTCCTACTCTGTATACTGAGCAGATTTTTCAGCTCAGTGAAAGCCCAGCTGATAACTCAGGAAGCTGTTAATGGATGTGAGCTCAGGGAAGTAACCCAGCTTCCCTGACCAGGAGAACAGACGTGGCAATTTCAGAGGAGCAAAAGTCAAGAAGAGATCCAGGTTTTAGATAGATCTACTGAAGATGCTGTAACTGGAAACACATGTTAAATAATCAGGAAAAGCTTCCCCAAAATAAAATTGTGCACCTGGAAAATTGCTATAGGAAATAGCCTATGCTATGGGACTTCTGTTGTTTTAAGAAAGACTTGGAAAGACTGGGAAAGGAGTAATTCTGCCTCAGGACACATCTAGCGCAGTGTTTGATCTAAATCTTTTCCCTTTCTTTACTTTTCGATTCTTATCTCGATTGTTTCACACCAGGAATTTGAAACTGGCTGAGCTGCACATCCGGCAAATCCTGCTGTTCAGACTAGATTAGGCTGAAGATAGGATTTTACCATTTGGGAACTTCATTTACAGAACTCTGCCTCTGAGACTGCCTGCAGAATTCCTCTCCAACTGTTGTCTGGTCTTCATGAAAAAAGTCCTGTTTTCTTGGCTTACTCCTTCTACTAGTCAACTCACAATTATCAACGGGATCTGCTGCAAGCAGCGAAGACTGGAAGTCCTCCAGTACTGGTCTTGGGAAAAAAAGAACAACGTCAACCCTTTACTCTCAATTAGAACAAACTTATCTACTTAATCTTCCAACATGTGAAAGACAGAAAGCTTATCCAAACTTTATTTTTAGGACACACTGGATGGCTACCATCACTGAAATTACTTGCTCCCTGTGTGCTTTTGGCTGCTGATAATGATTTCCTAAGGCATCCACAGACTTGCCCACAAGGGTCAGCTTTCAAACACTCTGTTTTAAAATAAAAATGCTCTAAGTGTCTACAAGTTTAAATGCATATATTAAATTCCAAAATGAAGTTGATATCTTTATTTTCAGTTTTGATACACAGATTTTTAGTTCTTTTGTTACTGATAGATCACAATGGAAGGCTGTGCATTTTGCTTTCTCTTGTGATCATGCTAAAACAGGTTCATTAACCAAGAGAACAACTGACAAATTCTTGAGCCAGGAATACCAAATCAACACGCTTGTCAAAATACTCCACCTTGCACAGCTATTTCCACTCGTGTCAGACACAACAAATCCCAGGCTCTGGTTCATCTCCAAACAGAGCACACTGCAGATATTATTGTAGTCACACCTAGTCAAGGTTGTTTCTTTTTTTCCTTTTTTTTTTTTTTTTTTTAAATAGAACAGTATGACGTATTTAGCACTACTAGACACACAGAACCTATGCTGTTATGTAATAAATGGACAAAACTTGACGGCACCATAATGATGCATCTGCCACTGGCTCAGGAGTAGTAACAATCCAGGTTCGCATATTGTTGCACTACGAAAGAGACTGTTTACCAAACAGTCCAACATCTACACTTAATCGCATGAAACTGTACAGCTGCAATCATGTATCAGAGGTTTGGAGTTGTTTTTTTTGTGTGTTATGCCTTTCACTGCCTAAGGAACAAGCAAACCCTTACACTACAAAGCCATCTCAAACAGTAGCACTTCCATCCCATTTATCACATTGCAGTTATTTTTACGCTAGCTTTATCCAGAAATAAAGCCACGTGCCATATCCTCACAGCAGTATTGCCATCAGTCAGGTTCTGCACCTTCTCTGAGAAGCCCCACTTGATGGCCTCGAACCCTGCACGTGGGGCTTGGTGCACAGTACTTCTGATCAGAAGTATTTCGGTTTGCTCTTTGAAAAGGACATTTTTTTCATCCTTACAGCAGCTTTGGTATGCATGCCCATTCCTAGTCCCTTAAGGATGTACAGTTTTCTCAATGACACAGTTTGCCATAATTTAAAGTATTCTAAGCTCGCAACCAAAGACGCTGGCTGATGCCAGCCAGATCAAGAAGATGGAAATCACTCCAGTGCCCAACAGCAGCTGAGCCTGGAGACAGAACGGAGCCTTCTCAGAGTTCCCCTGGGCACAGCCTGCTGAGCCCACCAGAGATCCTCCCTCAGCCTGGTTAGGAGCACGTCCCAGCATGGGAGCCCAGCGCTGATCTACAGGAAGCACTCACTGCCATCTCCTCTTTCTGTAATAACTGAAGACCCCCTCTTGTTTCTTTGGTAAACAACAGCAGTGGCAGAAACACAAGGCACTCCCAATTTACTCACAGCTACAAAAGTTCAGAGTATTTCACACGGCTCAGAGCCATGCACATAAGGCCAAAGCTCCCAGTTCAATTTCCAATTCAATTCAATTGAAGTTTTGGCAACTTATCCCAAAATCTGATTGAAGCCACTCTAATAATTTCAAACAAATACAATATTGAGATAAGCATTCAGTTGGAAGTCAGTGATGCAGCATTTACCAGGAGCATTTGTCAGAGGTGTTGAGCAGGGAGCGAGCACTGCTCCTACCCCATCCAGTGGGCATTCCACCCACAGTTCTGTTCAGGCTTCAATCTGCCACTTCTGAAAACATAACCTCTCTAATTCTGAAATCCCAAAGAACAGCATCAATTCATTCCACTATTAAGGAAACAGCACTTCTTCCTAGCTTTTAATACTGAAGTCTTGGTGAATGTATCCAGCACGCTGCAACAACTAAGCCAAAGGTGTGATGCACCAGATAACCTCATTTATCTAATTACAGCTTGACATGGCAAATAAGAAACGTGCTCTTCATCAATTTGCAAGTTTCTAAGAAGTCACAAAAACTGACAGAATAGGCATAAGCAAAGGCTAAGTCATGTATTTATGTGCTTTAACAAAAGTACAGCACAGCAATAAATCTGCCCAAGAAGGAAAAAAAAAAAAAGACACCAGTTGTACTACAAAAAAAAAACTCAACACCAACAGCAGATAAATGTTCTAACAGATTCCAGCACAGTTACCCCCTTGAAAAAAAGACTCTTCCAAATCCAAAACAAAATTACAATCAATTCTCTGAAACAAGGGCATGTTGATGTGAATCATTTTCACTTTGATCCGCCCTGGGCCTTGCAGAAATTCCTGGTGCTATTAAGCACTTAAAAGGTGTAAATGAAGGCTTGAAAGACATACCCAGAGAAACAGCAGCGATCAACCTCAGTATTCAGAGAGCAGCCCAGTGCTTTCAAAAGGACAAGATCTGAAGTAGGAAGGAAAGGCAGGCAGCGCCCACACACAGGTACATCTCTATTTCTGGATGCGAGGCAGTGGGAACCGATTCAAAAGGACACATCCCCATCCCGAGGTTTGTTCCTTCTCAGGTAATGCTGCACACGTGGCACACAGGCGACTAAGGCAGCTCCAGCACTCTAACAACAGAATGGGAGCTCTCAGATGGTGCTATGCTGACAATACTGTAAATTCTGCCCTGCTGAACAGAAGCATGAATTACTGAACAATGTAAGTACCTACACATCGCATCCGGAAATTTTCAGGTGGTGGCACTGCTTTCTGCCCTGGCAAAATAGAGCGTTCTAACAAATTTAGTTTGTCATGCTTCTACAATTTACAGGCTCCATCTATTATGCAGCACTCAAATTTGCAGCCTCGTTCCTGGCAATTTGTATCAACACATCACTGATCCAGAAGTTAGAAACGGAGGCCAATACTTTGGCCTTACCAACAAAAGAACAAGTCCCATCTTCTTTGCGGATTTTTCTTCATTTTGTTAGTTTGAGTTCAGCTTTATCACTTCTAATCCAGCAAACGTTCAATACTGAAATAAAACAAAATTGCATTCAGACCTTGGGAAAACTTCAATAATCATGCTGAGAAGGAAGGAGAGAATTAAAGGACGGTCACATGTAAGGCCGCCTATCTTAGCAGAACCTGCAGAACTTTTTCTTTGCTGTATGCATTCAGAACTCACCTTTTCTAAGTCACTTCCATAATTCTATAATGCAGCACTGCCCAACCACCATTGCTTCTGCAAGCCAGTTTTCCCCAGCAGTTCACTCTGGATACCACAGAATCTCAAACCGTATCTCACCCTTCTCCATATCCCATCTGCAACATCATCAACAGATACACCAACTACAAGATCAACAGTACTGAATTAACTGCAAACAACAGCTGAAGAATAATGCACTTGTTCCCATTTGTATGGCAGCAAATAAGAAGCTAACAGCAATGGAAGACATGTACAGTACAGGAAATCTTGGAACCCTCTTTTGAATTCCACCTTAGAGACTAGAAAAACATGCCAAATCCTGAAATATCCATATATGCCATAAGACACTGACATGTAGAAATATCCATACATCCATAAGATACTGACGTGTAAAAATTATATATATTTTTTTTTAAACAGTATACTGTATGGTAGTAAAAGCTAAGAAAACCAAACAGACCTTCACATAAGAAGCAAAACGTTGTCTATCAGCATCTGTACACCTCCTGCCTGCACCTCCAAATAGTGCGTGTCATAGAAAGAACACACACCTGAGAAACGGCTTTCTAGAAGGCATCCACGCTTTTCTCACTTCAAGCAAAAACGTTCATTGACTGATGCAATCTCTAAGGATTTATCTGCTTTGTTTCCCTATTTTTAAAGAACTATGTGAAAAGTCACTATTCATTAAGTATCCTGTTGGGGAAGCCAAAGCAACCCAGCAGCACTCCTTGGTCAGCAGATACCAGGCCTCTGCTAGTTTTGGAAGGGTTTTACATACATTTAAAATCTTTGGATCGTTGCACGAAAGTCTCATTTCAGGTTACTCCTGGTCTGGAGATATTAGGGATTAGCATTCTGCCAAGTCATTCCTTCTGGGAAGTAATCAAGTCCAGATGCTGGAGTTCCTAAGCACAAAGTGCATAAAAGGATCCAGCAAGATGGGACTGGCATCTAATTGCCACTCTGGCTCCATCAACTTGCTGTCAGATTCACTTTTCTTCAGTTCAGCGCCTGAGAAATTTCCAAACAAAGCAGTATGAATCTGCCAATCCCTGATGAGCATCCACACCACAATACGCTTACTGGGCTGTTTTTATGGCTGGGACACCACTGGAGAAAGCTAAGAAAACAACTTGTTCCCCAGACCCATACGTGCTGCAGAGCACTTTGGTCACCTTCCAACATGCCCACACTTGTGGGCTGGTTAAATGTACCCAGTGGTGCACTACCAACTTCTAAAAAGCCTCCTCTGACCTTCATATCTAAAAGCTTGCATAGTAATTCATTTGCAGAACTTACAATCATCACAGGAGGAGGATCCTCCTGTCACTCCGGTCTTCAAAAAGGGCAAGAAGGAAGATCCGGGTAATTATAGGCCTGTCAGCCTCACCTCTGTCCCTGGAAAGGTGATGGAACAGCTTGTGCTGGATACCGTCTCCAGACAACTTGGAGAAAAGGAGGTTATCAAGAGTAGTCAGCATGGGTTCACCAAGGGGAGGTCGTGCTCGACCGACTTGGTGGCCTTCTGTGATGCTGTCACATGCTGGGTGGATGGGGGAAGAGCGGTAGATGTAATCTACCTTGATTTTAGAAAAGCATTTGATACTGTCTCCCATGACATCCTTATAACAAAGCTGAGGAAGTGTGGGATAGATGAGTGGACAGTGAGGTGGGTTGAGAACTGGCTGACTGGCAGAGCGCAGAGGGTCGTTGTTGGTGGTGCAGAGTCTGGCTGGAGACCTGTAACCAGTGGTGTCCCCCAGGGGTCTGTGCTGGGTCCAGTCTTGTTTAACATCTTCATCAATGACCTTGATGAGGGGATAGCGGCCACCCTCAGCAAGTTTGCTGATGATACGAAGTTGGGAGGATTGGCTGACACGCCTGAAGGCTGTGCTGCCATTCAGCAAGACCTGGACAGGCTGGAGAGCTGGGCAGTAAGAAACCGGATGAGGTTCAACAAAAGCAAGTGTAGGGTCTTACACCTAGGGAGGAATAATTGCATGCACCAATACAGGCTGGGGGATGAGCTGCTGGAGAGGAGCTCTGCAGAGAGGGACCTGGGCCTCCTGGTGGACGACAGGTTGGCCATGAGCCAGCAGTGTGCCCTCGTGGCCAAAAAGGCCAATGGCATTCTGGGGTGCATTAAGAAGAGCGTGTCCAGCAGGTCGAGGGAGGTGATCCTCCCCCTCTACTCTGCCCTGGTAAGGCCTCATCTGGAGTACTGTGTCCAGTTCTGGGCTCCCCAGTACAAAAAAGACAGGGATCTCTTGGAAAGAGTCCAGCGGAGGGCCACAAAGATGGTGAAGGGCCTGGAGCATCTCCCCTATGAAGAAAGGCTAAGTGAACTGGGTCTGTTTAGCCTTGAGAAAAGACAATTGAGAGGGGACCTGATCCAGGTTTATAAATATCTGAGGTGTGGCGGCCATAGTGGTGAGGCCAGTCTCTTTTCAGTGGTACGTGGAGACAGGACGAGGGGAAACGGACATAAGCTGCAGCACAGGAAGTTTCGCACGAATGTCCGTAAGAACTTCTTCACGGTGAGGGTGACGGAGCACTGGAACAGGCTGCCCAGGGAGGTTGTGGAGTCTCCTTCTCTGGAGATATTCAAGTCTCGCCTGGACGCCTACCTGTGCGACCTGGTGTAGGGAACCTGCTTTGGCAGGGGGGTTGGTCTCGATGATCTCTGGAGGTCCCTTCCAACCCCTACAATTCTGTGATTCTGTGATCCTGCTTTATGTCAAACTCCTACACCATGGGTATCTGAGATACAGAATAAGCAATATTTTAAAACTAAACAAAAATCCCATCGATTTCTACTTGTTAATAAGATGATCAAAACCAGTAAGAGGTTTTAAAAAGGGGACTTGAATTTTGTTCATTCATCCCCTGCATCTACTGACTCCTTGGCTTCATAAAGCAATTCCCAAAGCCTTTAGAAAAAAGCAGAAGAGCCCACTGGGTACAGATGGAGAATGAGCACATTATTTAATAACCAGAATCTATGTATGAGAGACCTTTCCAGCTTTATTTTTAGTACAGCATCTCCGTAGGTACAAAGACAGAGCTTGAACACTGAGAGGAATGTAATGGGAAATTTGTTTTAACCATACAGTTCTAGCACGTTATTAAGATTGCATCATTATCCTCCTTGGACAGTAATTGGCAATAAGACTCCATGCTCTGCTCTTAGTTTTTGTTTCATTGATGAGTTGTGAGGAAAGAGAAACGCTGCTCATCCAACGCGCTGTTTATTTAATTCAGCTTTCTTCAACTCTTCTTCTTACGCAAAGCACAAATGCTGATGATCAATTATTTTAGCAATCACAACTCAAGCTGAAATTTTACACTCTGTAAACACATTATCATGGCCACCACATCACACGTTAGATAAATTCCAACTGCAGCAGCCCATACAAATGAACATTCCGTGCTGAGCTTATGGCACAGTCCTGCTCTGAGCAGGCATGAGGTTCTCCTGCCATGAACGAGGCACACACAGATGTTGGGTGCTTTCAGCACACACATTCATACCCTAAGATGATTGTATACTTGCTTTAAAATTTAAAAATTAATAATAATAATCAATATTTATCTCTCACGGTGTTACTTCTAATACTAGTTTGTGTGCGAACAAATTTAGCTATCATAAAAGATGGATGAATCAAATGAGAGTTACTGTCATATCTGTTGGAAAACCTCTTAAAAACCACCCCAGACTGATGACAAGAAGCACTGAACTTTCAGAAGCAACTACTAGACCTTGGTGACTGCAGTGAGCATTACGCTCATTCACCAGAAGCTGAGTGAATCCTTGAATTTCTATTTAACTTGGATTCCTTATCAATTCAGTACGTCCCACACACACACAGCAAGCCAAATTTGTTTATTTCAGAGTGTAACAATTGGAATGTGTTGGAGAGAGAGCACGTGCTCACACATACTTGGAACTGTTACAAATTGCTAGGAAAAAAAAAATCATATACTGGGTATCTGCAATAGGCAGCTTCTGCATAGAGAAACACTATTTCTAATCCAAAGCATAGTGAAGTAAATCTAGCCAAAAAACACGTTCACAAACACATCATTGTATCCATGTATGCGTGCACACACATTTTCAAATATTTTATATAGGAGCACACTTTGAAAGCATGAAGGAGAGCACGTTGAGGGCACGACCACACCGCTTCACTTCCCCTCGTGCAAGGAGAGCTGAAGCACGTGTGACCACACAGTCACCAGCACAATGCACACAAAGCTGTCTGCTAGTGGGAAACAGAACAGCTGCAAAAAGACAGAGGTTAAGCCACGAGCAGCAGGTGGGAGCAAAGCAGGAAGGAACTGACAGGAGTCTCTGCCCAAGCTTCAGCAGCGTCCTGCCTTCAACATATCCCATCCTGCAATTACACCAGGATTTGTTGGAGCACTCATAATATAAACACACAGCAAAACTCCGCTTTTTACAGGGCTTCTAACGTTTCCATAGACACAAATTAAGTTTTGCGTTGCTAAACAGAATTCTCTTGAAAATGTGATGTTTTAAACCACCTTCACCCGAGGTTAATGCAGGGTTAATTTGGCAGAGTGGTATTTACAGTGCTTCCAGATTTTTGAAATACCTGCAAAATTCCTCTCTTCTCTTTAGCTAAATAGCAGCCTAGTGCAAAATTACTTCCCACAGCACAACAATTAACAGCCACAAAAAAAAAAAAAATCCAAAATTATGAACCTATGACATGCACCAGAGCAATACTTGGCAGATCACAGCATACTCTATTTATATAACAATCACCTAAAGTGATCATTAAATTAATTAAAGCACATACTTAGAATGCAGGCTTTTAGGCAGTCCCTTTCATATCTGACATATACCATCACTCAATTTCTGTTGTTCTCCAATAAAAATCTTGTTAACTAAGACTGTACAGCTCTTAAATAGCCAAGAGAAGTGAGCCCAGACACTCTTGGAAGTCTCAGACAATATCTGGAAACTCCTGAAACGTTAAGCAAAGAGAAATAAAAACAAAACAACAATGCCATCCTTATTTGAAATGGTTTCCATACGCATAGACAACGACCACACATCTTCAGCAAGCTCAAGTACATACATACACAAGATGCAAAACATTCATGCCATTCATTAAAAAGAAAAAAAACACTTCTACTGGTCTACACTCTTCCATATTTACATGGACTTCAGGTGAGCTAGATCACATCCACATTTTGAAGATCTTTCTGCACAGTGCTTCTATAGAACAGCCATCCATGTGAGAGACATCCTTGCCCAGACTTCTATCATCTTCTGCCTGAGCTTATCCTGGTCCTTACAAAAATCAAGTTTGTCCCACTCAGATCTGCTTAGGACCCTTCTGAAAAGTTCATTATCTTTTATCTTGCCTCACCTCTTTGTATTCCTCTGTCGTATTCACTTCCCATTCCCTCAAGCATAACACACCAGCTTCCCTTTTAATAAGGAGAAGGGCCTTTGCACTTTGCTTATTGCTGACTTGGTACCAAAGAGCTGACTCCAGCTACTGCCAAGCGGCTAACAACATACTTGACTCCAATGAGCATCAGCACACTTTCTCACACAGTGCTCATTAGGACAGGGGCTCCCAAATTCACAAGTGTCCTTTAAATCCCTCTTCAAAAGTCTCCTTTTCCATGTCGACTATAAAAACTGCGTGCTCAGTAGCTCCAGGTGCATTCCTCTTCCATTAATATATATATATTTACATAACAGCTTTTTGAATTCACAAACTTTTTAGCATTACCATGTTCTGACACAAAGAACTCTGCAGGGATACTCTAAAAAATACACCAAGTTTATCTTTTTTGGACATAGCCTTCTAGTTTTATTTCTGCAATTCTAAAGCTAAAGGCATCAAACAACAAACACCTCCTGACGACCCTCACTGTAACACTCCCCATCCTACAAACCTATCTCATGACCTCACTCAGCTCTGTTGGTTTCTCCTACCCACAAACTGAAGACCACGAGTCTGCTTAACAAAACTTCTGCTGTTGATTCTGACTGTAGGGATGACGCTGCTTTCCTCTCAGCAGGATGCTTCACTAAGGTCTTACTGAAGACACACAAGAGACGAGCTTGTTTTTCCCTCAGCAGGATGAGCTTCTGGAACTGTTCTGCCTCAAGGACATGAAATGCTGAGACCAGCATCAAGTATACGAGGAAATGTGCCAACACTATAAACTTCTGCTGCAAGGATCACCCATGCCAACAGAAGGGAAAGTACAGTACAGTAAGCTGAAATGTGCCAAATCTTCCCTTGGCTACTATGGTTCTTTCATCTCCACACCTTGTCTTCCTGCCATGAGAAAAAAGTTAGGGCTCAACTTTGTGGAGGATGAAGAGACAGATGTGAAGAACCAGAAACCTGCAGGGAAGTCACAGCCCTGGTTCCTGTGCACCCCAGGAGCAGCCCTCATACCAGTGTTCTCCGAGCCCGACCTGCCTCTTCGTCCCATTCCTCATCCCGCAACAGTAGGGAAAAAAAGTGATCCAATTCCTATTCCTGCTCTAAGAAGCAAAAAGGAATGGAAGAAAAGGAAGTTCAACATGCATGCCTCTATTAATACACTAAGTGAACAACTTCCCCATGACACCCACAGCAAAGCAGCACTGTCCTAATAAATGCCTATGTTTAATTTTAAGTCAGGAAATTCATTTTTGGTACAGGTTTGAAGGCACAAGCAAAGGAGGTTCTCTAATATTGCTTTTGCTTTCTCTTAGGTGTGAACCTGCAAGAACTTCAGTAAATGCACTGGAAGGCTTCATGGTTCTCCTGCTCCAGAGATTTTTCTGTTCTTTGCAGAGATGTCTCACTGCTTCTCTCAGAGCCACAGACGTTTCCAAGCTACTAGCCACAGTCAATCACTGTTATTTCTCACTCTCCAGAAGAAACAAGATAATCATTAACTACAGCATCAGGGAAAATAAAATCCATGGTGTCTCGCTAAGTTAACACCGCATATCCAATAAAAATAATCACTTCAGAAATCGCAAACCCGATCATACAATTTTATCCTTGATGCCTCCCATAGTTTCTCCCACAACTCTTAGCCATTTTTTCCTGTTTCTCTTAACAAGGCTTGCATGAGGTGACCTAGTTTATTTGCACTCCTCCCCAGCTGTGAAGAAAAACGTGTTAACATAAACCAAATGGTCCCAGTCATTTTGAAAGGAGCTTTTACCCTGTCAACTACTCATCCTCCACCACCTCCATCTACTGCCTTGACACCTTCCAGCCATCTTTTCTCCAGGCCTCAAATCCCACCCGACGCCTTCCTGCTCTCTTCCAGGGCCGCAGCCACCCCTGCACTCCTGGCTTCCACCTCCAGCCCTTTGTTCCTTACCACCTCCCAGAACCAGAGCAGCAGGGACAGGCACATCACCCAGCTTCTGCTAAATTGCAAGCTCAAAGCTTCAAACTCTGACCCAGAGAAGCTGGTGTCCGTGCCACCCTTGGCGTATGGAATTACTCAGGTTACTATTTTCATCTCTGCTACAGCAGAATGTCTGGTAAGCTAATAGCCCTAAAATTGTGTAATACAGCAAATGAAACAAGGAAGAAGAGGGAAGAAATAGCAGCAAGAAAAAGAACTTAAAAGTTTGTACTGCTCTAGCTTTCTTCTGCTGCTAAGGAAAAAAAAAAAAAAAAGAAATAATTAAACAACCTTGCAATAAGCTGCCTGGAGCGAGCTGCCTTCAAGTTTCCTCTAGTTTAATGACTACATATTTCCTCACTGCAGAGGCATACCTAAAACTGCCACGAGCCATGCACGAGCAAACAAGCATTTTGGTCGTTATGAGGGAGAATATTCAGTGAACATGTACCCAGTAAGTGCAGGCCTGAAGGACGGATTGAGAACTGTCATCAGGGAATCCAAAGAGCAAATCACACAGAGGTGTAGAAGTCCCCCATTTGCACAAAGCAGTTTCCATTTCTTCAGTCACCTGAACTGAGTGTAGCTGTCAGAAGTTCACTTCCAGAAAACATTTGGAAGTTTGCTTGTTCCTGCACTCACTCAGAAGACCTCAGCTGAACCAAGCCAAGGGCTCCTTCAGCTGAAGGTAGAACTCCACAAGGCTGCACAAGACAAAGCGAAGAGCTGGGAAGAAATTAAGTAGCTGAATTAAATTAGTATAAAACAGTGGAAGAGATGTGGCTGTGATGCAGCACACCTCGTGTTTCATCACACACTGCCTCTCCTCCCAAAAGCTGCAAATCAGTCGTGTCACATTCTTGCCCATTCCCTGGAAATGCAACAGGCAAACAGCACAAATAAGGAGCCCACACCTGTGCTTCGCTCTGCCTGCATTTTTAGGTAGTTTAGACAATTTATGCAGTCTTTAACATCACAGTAAAACCAGAAAGATGAATATGAATGCAGATCATATGAATACAGTCCATGACCACCAGGATGTGGTCCTGGCCAACCCGCTCTGGGTGTCTGCTTGAGCCACACAGACCCAGAGGACCCTTCCAATCTTTCTGTGATTTTCCATCTGGTCGTGTATCGTGGGCAATTACAGCAGAAAGCTTGAACACCAGCATGCAGATTTGGGGTTCTTCAGCATCTGCTCTCTGAAACTGCACAGCTGTTTACACTTGTTACGCAGAGTAATTACCAAAATAGCAAAATATCCTATTGCCACTCAAAGCTTATCATTTCCAGGAACAAACGACTCCAAAAAATGCTGCAGGAAGTCATCACTGATGAAGAACAGGTCCTGCCTAACATC
This sequence comes from Meleagris gallopavo, assembly GCF_905368555.1. Classification (NCBI taxonomy): domain Eukaryota; kingdom Metazoa; phylum Chordata; class Aves; order Galliformes; family Phasianidae; genus Meleagris; species Meleagris gallopavo. The sequence goes on along the minus strand of NC_139414.1, from coordinate 17,372,945 downwards.
CAGCTATGCAATGCTGTAGAGGACAGATCAGAACCAGAAGTTATGAGCAAGTAAAACCAGTTCAGTGCTCTCCATACAAACACAAGGCTAATGGTTCCGATCCATCAGGTAGTTCAGAAATTAATTTGGTGAACCAACTTAAACAAGTACTTGCCTAGCTCTTCATAATCTTCCATCAAACCAGCAAGTGTTCTTCTCAAGTGAGCCCATCCCTTCCTATTCCAAAACCACATGCACTGTATGTGACTTCGCCCTTGGACCGTCCAAGGCTTTGACCATCCTCAACTAAAAATCCTGAAACTGGTCATTAAACATCCATCCCCACTGCAGTCCAAGAGCAGACAAAGTAAGTTCTTTCAATTATGGTGTATTGATAAGACACAGGAGACACTCAAATACAGCTTAGTATGACAGTAAAGCATTTCACATATCTTCCAGCAGTAACTCCTTAAGATCCACCTTCACAGTCCTTCTTCAGTAACTTCTCACACCACAGCCATTCCCAACACCAACCCAATTTTTACCTTCAGTGACACGTAGTCTCTCCCTGCTTAAAGCCTACGCCAACTTGTATTTGTCAGTTCCAGCCTGACCTGTTCACAAAACATAAGGAATTGCCTCTTATCAGATCTGTCCATAGGCCACCCATACCATTACAAGACTTTCTCCCAATAAAGGCTGGGATCAAAGCCAACCATGCTGTCAGAATGAACTTAGACTCAAAGGCAGTCAATTCAAGATGAGGCCTCTCAAGCTATGAAGTACATCTCATCACGAGTGATAAATGAAAATAGAAGTCTCTTCTCTGCAAGCCACATATTTTCCTAAGTGAAGTCTGATTTCAAAAGATGAATTATTCTGAGCTACAGACAGATCTACACTGCAATACATGTAGGGTGATTAAGATCAGCAGGGGACAAGTCATCAGTCCGAACCTCAGCAGACTTGGCAACATGAGGAAACTGGGCCTACAAACACTTGAGGAGGCAGAGCCCTGGCCACAGAGCCACAGCCACGGGCTGGGAACTCACCCTAGCAGGCTGATGGCATCCTGCCACGCGTACTGCAGTGCATCCCCACCGCCAAGGTATTCAAATAATTGTTTGCATATCATTTGTTTCAATTATTTTGCATGCCTATTATAACAGCTGGGACATTCTATAAAATATAAAATAAATATTTCACAAAAATGTAATTTTATAAGAATCTTGCTGTGAATTAATTGTGTCAACATAATGAACAACAAAATAAACATTATCCCATAAATAACGAAGTCCATCAGCCTTTCCATGCCGTCCCATTCCAGTCATTATGCCAGGCCACCAAATACCAGAACTCCAAGTAAACAGAACTAAACTAATTCATTCACACATACACAAAATAATAATAATAATAATAATTAAAAAAAAATATATATTCAGCATCTCTGTCCCCAAAGCATCAAAACAGATATTCCAACCACAGAAAGTCAATGAGTTTTCTGATGGCTCTGGACAGCATTCAAAACATTGTAATTTTTCCACCTCAGTATACACACAGCAAATATGCCTTCAGAAGAAAAATGTCATATATATATAATTAAGCTAGTTTGATCAAAAATTCTTCCCTGCTCGTCTTGCTTAAGCTACCCACCACAGAATGCTATTACAACATTTCTATCAATAGTCTCTTTAAAAAATAATAAAATAAATTCTATCTACACTAGGGTCAGAATGTAGAAACAGGTGGCTGTGCCACAAGAACCTGGTTTTGGTATTAGACTTGGATAAAGCTGAAACAGTTGGGAATGTGCTGGAGGGGCTGGCTGCTCTACTGGCAGTGAATGAAGAATGCTTTTTTATTGAGAAAGGTCGACACTAGCGAGAAGCTACAGGTGTTGAGCAAACATTACTGCTGCTGTAATCGATAATTATACGCTCAAGCAGCGAGGAGGAGTTGAAGGGAAAAACTGTGCAGCATTATTTTATGAGTTTGATGTTGTTTTGCTTTGGAGAACTTTACTGAGATGGATTTACTGTTTCAAAAAAAATAACAGTAAAAAAAATAGACACTGTATCATAAGCAGTAACTGTCTTCCAAGAACAAATTCTGCAGAGGTGTAAGAAATTGAAGACAGAAAAGCCTTTTATAATTTGGACTACCCCTCCGACTGGCCCAATGGTACAGCAAGTTCTGCATTCCAGACAGCATTTATTCTGCAGACACAGCTCTCACTACTGCCAATCCGATGTACGTTCACCACTCCTACAGTCACTTAAAGAAAAGGAAAAGCATAATTAGTTGCCTGATGCAAGGATTTCAGCAGTCGTGTTTATTCTGTCATGCCCTTAAAACAAGCGTAAGTAGATAAAAGCCTAATTTATTGAGCAATATTATGCAATTGCCTTCTTGTGAAAATATATTCAGACATCTCTCCTACCGTTTGATTTCTACTGCTCATTTCATTTGTCTTGCTTCTACTCATCACTCCACTACTTTCCTTCTTAACTCTGGGATTTATTAACTTGAGTAAAAGCAATTTCAGTATTTCTACTAAAGCAATACTCAGCATATGTCTAGCATCTATATTTATACAACTCTAGAACTGGAAATAAACATGATTTTTGTATTGGCACAATACATTCTCTTTAATGAGACATCATTCCTCGTATTTTTTACCAAGAATTATTTTGGCCGTAGCCAAGTCCCTGTCCCACTTTACGCACCACGAAACAAACATCTAGGAGGCTGAATGGAAACTTCTCATTACATATGAAAGCACACTTCAATGACCGAGGGTTGGCCTTACCCTCCTCACACCTACGGGCAGCAGGGCTACTCAAACACACAAAGAAAGGTGTCCAAGGGAAGAGAGATGCCGAGGGAGGAATTAGGAGGAGCAGCTCTGGAGCTTGCTTCCATGCAGACATGAAGAACCCAACCACGGTGACTTTCCCAGCACTGTGCCAAAACCATTTGTCCAAACTGAGTGTGTGCTTCCTAGATGACGTCAGACGTCCGGGCAGACAGCCAGCTTCCTATGGAAGTGATTTCAATTTAACTACATTTATCATACGATTAATTACATAAAGAGCCAGCAGCTTGCATAGGTATCCTTACATTTCTGAATCTAAGAAAATAAAATACATTTTTTTTAAATACAAAGAGATTGAGGTAAACATATACAGATTTCATGCCTTTCTCTAAGTGAATTCAAGAAAGGAGCAGACGTTAGCCAAGATGAATTCCACCCTTGCTCAGCTGGGACTCAGCAGCCTATGATGCAAAACTGAACATTCTCTCATCTGCAACTTCACAATTATTCCATAACCGGAATTTTACCCTAAACAGAAAGCCTTGCCCTTCTACTCATGCTTCCTAATAGGTTCTCACAGCCTCAAGTCTTCTGTAAGCATTCATAATTCTTTTCCCCACTTTTTTTCTTTATTTCAAAACACTTCTCTTTGGTGATGTACAGAAAACTCCACCCAACCAAAAAGCCAAAGCGATGTGAACACAGCGACAGGTCACTGAAACGAGCGCTCCTTGTCCCACACAGGACACTACCAGCACCTCCGTGCACTTCCATCTCTCTGTGCTCACCTACAGAACTCAGCACTCACACTAGAGCTTGAAGCACAGGGGATGCACGTTCCAGAATATGCCCTGGGATGGGAGGAAAGCAGAAATGTAAACTACAAAAGAGAAAAATGGCTCAGTCTTGTCCTCTGCACTATTTACTGCACACGGCCTATTTGCAGTAGTGTGAATCATGTATCACTGTGAAGAGCATCATGCAACAAAGTGCTCAAAAACATTCCACACATTTGGAGAAAATGAATTGAATGTGTCCATCCAGGCAAGGACACTTCTGCAGGAACCATCTTTTACAATATATATCCATAAACAGGTCCTTAAAAGAATCTCCATTATCAACACATGCAAATAGTGTGCTTTTCAAGTTATTCCTGGCCAAAGATGATGTTGTAACCAAGCCATGCACACAGACTAGAAATCCCTGCATGCCTCTCAGCACAGAACAGTAACACAAAGGATACTTCACATGGAAGCACAGAACAGCAAGCATTTACTAAGTTGCACGGCTTGTTTTTAATTTATTTACCCACTTTTGCTTTTGACTTGGCGTATTTTGCAACCATAGTGAAGCAACAAAAACTAAATAAGTGCAAATGTAACCATGCCAGGCCCAGTGTTGTATGCACAGACCTAACTCTGCCTTCTGCACGTACACTCTACGCAGTGCCATGTGATAAATACGTAAATATGAAATCACAGACTGTATTGCAAACCAAAGACAACACTCCTCATCGACCCAGGAGAATGCAGACTGTGCCACGTCTCTCTAAGATTCTTCTTTTTATTCCCCACTTCATTTTCATAATGGTCCAGCACTTATTTTGCAGACTTCTTATACCATCTCCTCTCTAAGGTATGTAAATAATTTAGTCACCAGTAATGCATTATGCAATTTATTTTCAGCCAACAGCACAGCCCTCGTTAGGTGCAATTCATGGGAAGAAGCAGTTAATTATGGTAATTCATCTGCAGACCTAGGTGAGCAATTTCACTGTTATTCTGCTATCCTACTTAATATGCATATGTTGTATAAGAGCAGTTAAATGGCAACTTTCAGAAACGACATCCCAAGCGCAGATTCTGTAACGAGCTCTGAACCCAGCACTGACACAGAGCTACAGTAAACACTGCTTCTGGGAGGAGAAGGAGTTGATTTCCACAAACCAGCCTGCAGGATGAGGGCTTAAGGCAGACTGCTGAATAGTCCTCTACAAGATCCTGGAATTAATTCTATGCTATTGCATTGCACTATTTGCAGAATGGTATGTGATCATATAATTAGAGATCATATAGCACACTCGCACAAAGAACACTTTAGGGCTTGCTGGGGAGGGTAGGGGGAAGGCTCTTCTTAGAAGAAAATTACACTATCTGGCAATTCAGAGCTGATCTCAACAACTCAGCAGTGCTACCAGAGAGCTTTTCCCTCACCAACTTCAGAGGAGTACATTTTCAGGTCTGACTTCTGCCCGAGGAATAAAGAGTTCCAAACAAAACCAGCTGAGATTTTCAGTCTTAAAGATGTAAGAAGTCTAAATAAAGCACTATAGAAAAATAATCCAAAATGCACATCGATATAAAAAAATAATTCCTAAACCATAGATCAATGATCACAGTGACTGGGAGCTGAGATGGCATTTGGTTCCCAACCAATACTGCGAGAAGTGCTTTGGAAGAGTGTGAGAAAACCATCCTGTCTGGCAGCTGTGTCAGTAGGGGAGCCGGGAAGGAAGGCCTCAACCTGCAGTGCTCAGCTCCTCAGCCCTACCAGCAGTGTGAAGAGGGGAGTGCTCCAGCCCAGGGCTCCTCTTCACTGCACCTCCTGGACTGCAGACTTCAAAGCCCCACTGCTAGATGCTGCAGCTTGTCCTGCACTGAAGAGCACACACGCACCCAACAGAAAGTCCAGCTGTCCTTAAATAAAAATCCCAGGAGCTCAACCTGCTTTGGTCAACGGGCCAAACTGACCGACTGAGCCAAGTGTGTGTGCACAGCACTGGAGTGCAGGCATAAGCCAAGCCTGGAAAGCTGCAACTCAACCCTCAAAATAAAGCCTTGAAGTCATAACAGGCTTTGATGGCTGCTGCCTTCCTCCTGGAAGGCAGAGGAACTTCAATGCGAGCGCGGTGTGCTGGAAGTCCCCACAGAGCTCTGCTCCATGCCATGCACACACACAGCCTTTCCATCTAACCTCACACCTTGGTACAGCTGCAGGTACAGCAGCAATGCCCCCCAGCTTCCCTCGGAGCAGCTTCATGTGCTAGAATGGTGCTTTGCTGGAATTCAGAACTAAAACATAAAGTGGTGTTTAACGAGTGCAAAACTGCATAAGCCAAATAAACAACACGCTGCAAATACTTAAGTCTTCCAAGCAAAAGCTATTTAACTTAAACTTCAACGATTTTAAGGACACAGCAAAGCATTTCAGACATTGAGACAAATGTCTGGTTATGGAAAAATTTTAAAAAACGCTACCCACTGTTGTCATCATTTTAAACAGTTTGCTTTTTATTCTCCTGAAACATGTGGCACTCAAATTACAACTTAACAAATGTACATATCCCTGGCTATTTAAAACAAAAAATCTGAAACATTAAATGTAAATCTTTCCACTCAAACCGAGACTGGAAAACCGTCAGCCCCTAAAATGAGCTTCACAGAGCCTCAATGCATCTGCAAATGGCTTACTTGCTAAACATGACAAGCAAATTCCGAAATAAAGGGAAACCCTTTTCCTCACCACACACACTAATATTTTTCTTTCCTGGAGCTTGGATCACTTCCAGAGAACCTGAATCGACTTAAATAGAGTGATAATATGTCTTACAAAGAACACGTCGGCTGTCTCCAATCACCAGAAAATGGTTCACCAAGGAAAGAAGTTCACTCAGCTCTTTCAAAAATATCCAAGGATCGCACTTAACAGTTTTTTTGGTTTGTTTGTTTTTTAATTTTTATCAATTAGGACCACGGCAACAGTTTTATCTGCTAAAAAACGATTACACTAAACAGGAATAAGACACTTTCATTCTGGAGTCATTCCAAAAAATGTGAGCGCACTGTAAATTCACTCTTAACTTCAAGCCACACTACCCAGTGAGTATAAACGCCTTCTTGCAATGTTTGAGGGATTTATTACAGTGCTAGCAGGATTTTCTTTTTAAACTAACCAAAAGATACTTCTCAGTGTGGAGTACAGTGAAAATAAGAAGCCACAATACAGAAGTATGTTTGACAATAGCAAAAAGCACTTGTAGACAACTTTCAGTACTATTCCCAAACTGATGAGATTTCCCAAATTCAGCAAAAGCCGCTCTGGGAAGTTACTAAGGAAGAGCAGGCCAAGTGGAACTGCAACCATGCAACAAAGCCCAGGTCACTACTTATGTCCGTTCCACACATGCACAAATGCAAGCAGCAAGGCATTTTGAGGAGCCCGAGCACTACGTACAAGAAGGCCATGAGGAGCACACATCAGTGCCTATTGGCGTTTCACACAACATGCCATCTCCCCCTTACTAAGGACACGAACACGCCGAACTTCATGAACCACACAGCCTGACGTAACACAGCCCTGCACCATGCACGGACTACCAAAGCCTATGGCACACATAACCAGGAGGTAACTCCTTCGTGCAGTCCCTGCCATGGAACTGTATGGGCAAACTGCAGCAGAGCTCAGAAGAGGTCTGAAAACATCGCACACTGACCCACAATATGCATTCCACTATCATACAGCACCCACATTAGGATGCCAAAAGCTCGCCATTCATTCTGTTTCAGAATTAGGGTGGTGCTTTACAGACTGTCTGTAAGCCACAACTGGAGGAGCCTTCTACTGCTGGGGTAGGCAGACACACATCTGACACTGCCACAAGCAGGCAAGGCAGCAGCCACAGCCACCAGCAGATGCCTCGGTGCTGCTAAGTGCTTACATGTCCCAGTAATATCTGCCTGGAGTACCATTCTGGTGAATGCTGTTTGCATGAAATACACTGCAAAGACCAGTTACTGAAGAGGAAAAAAGACTATCTCAAGCAAGGCCACAACCTAACAACAAGAAAAAGCAAACAAATATATTCTAAGAATTAAAAACACTGTACAACCAACTACATTGGTATTATTAAGATGTGCTAAAAACAGCAAAGAAACTGTTGCAGACAGACCAATCTTTCTGAACATCTCCAGGCAATTTCAATGGGATTCTCCCTCAGATACCACTGGATGATTACATCCACAGCTAAGTCTGCCCCTGCAGCAAGTCCCTATCGCATATATTCTAGTTACACTACATATATCCTAATTATAGGAATTCACCAACAATAAAAGCAATCCAGAGATGATCCACGACCCGCTGGCTTCAGTAGAAATGAGGTTCACTATGACCAAGAGTAAGGGATGTGGATGCAGAAGATTTTCAAGAAGAAATCTGTTACTGACACACTCAAAAGCAAACCTTGCATTCTTCCAGCCCAAGCACATATATGCAGAGGGACAGTATGAGCTCCTCATCCATAGGCTTTACTGGGCAACAAGTGCAACAAAGTTTATGATACATTAATCTCTTATTTTATGTTCTGCAAAAAATTTAACAGAAAAAAAAAAGGCACTTAAATATCAAGCAACAGACTATTATGCATATTAGGCTGTTTCAGGATTAAGTTGAAACATGATTCTCCAAAGACAAGCATTCAGCTCTGAAGTCACAATTCTGCAAACTCATCTGTGCAGCGCAGGACAAAGGCGGCTGTCCGCACGTATCAGCTTGCAGTATCAAAGCTATATTTGTTCACCTCGAACAATGGGGCATGTGACTTGTCAACACTACCCACAATAAACACAATAAGATAAGGCCATGACTGATTTCATCACGACTTTGTTTTTGTTCATTTCAAGTCACAATGCCAGTAAAATTCATGGCATGAAATCCTTTATTTCACAAAGCTCACCTCGCAGCGCACTGAGCTTTCCATTCAAACTTCATCAGCTTCTTGCACTCTCATAAAACACCCATGCCAACCTCCTCTAAAGCCTCCCTTTGACTTGAGCAAAGCCTTGAATCGATGCTTTACGTGGGAAGCCAGGATTATTTTTATCAATTAAAGGCCCTGCCAAACCCTGTCAGCCCCGTCTCCTCTCTGCCAGCGGCAGTCAGAGCTCCTCGTGGCACAGCCACCGCACCATGGGCACAGCAGGGGCAGCTCCTCTGTACACGCTCAGCTGAAGGTGGGAGAAAGGGGCAGAGGAGAAAAGCAGGAGAAACAAAAAGGTCACGAGGGAAAGGCACAGGTCTGGAGCAAAGCACTGACTGAAGAACAGATGGGGAGAAGGTGAAAGAATAGTCCAAAATCACAGGAGTAGAAAAAGAAAAGAAGGAAATCAAAACAAAAATGGGGAGATTAGAAAAACAAATAAAGACTTAAGAAGGGATTACAATGAAATGATGCAAGTGCAGTGCCCGAGACAGAGCCCCATGTGCAGCAGCAAAGCCCGCAACAGCAAACGGGATGCAAAACCAGGCAGAGCAGAGGGCAGGAGCCTGCGGGAACGTGTGCGTGCTCACAAGAGGAGAGCAGCACAGCCCTACACCACTCGTGTTAATCAGCAGGGCCTCGAAGGGTTCCTTTAGTGATACACAACAGCAGTAGCCCCAACAGCACTCTCCTATTCTTCTGAGCTAACAAACAGAACCAGACAGCCATGGGCACGTGGATGCACATTACAGTTCCAAACTTACCATTTATAGTAATACAATGCAAATGAAATCTGATTAATTTGATTACTGAAAACGATTCTGAAAACACAGCATTTCTTTCCTTTCCCTTGGAAAGCTCCATCCCAGGAGCAGACGGTTACACAAGGCAGCAAGGAAAGCAGGGAGCACGTGAACAGATGCACACACCAACAAGGTTTTGCATATTTAACATGCTAAGGAGCAGCAGAAAGCTGCATTTATCAAGGTCCAACATACACAAGCTCTGATGCTGGCTGGTAGTTTAGCAGAACAGAAAGCCTCAGTCTGTGTGATGGAAGCACTCCTGGGTAAAGGCTGACACTCCCCATACCTGCAGAGCCTCTTGTGGCAAGTCACCAACAGCACCAAAGAATTAGTTGGAACATCCCGTGGGCTATTTCAAAACTCCTTTGAGCCCTGACTTAATTTTAAACTCTCTTTAGTGGTTCTGTCCATGCAAACAGGATGGTTACAAGGGCAGCTGTGTCCCCCAGCATGCCCATCCCAGCCCCGCTGCAGCAGAACACCGTGGTTGGCCCAATGTGGGGGTAAGGTGATGGGAATCCCAGCCCGGCGCCCGCAGAAAGCAGAGGGCTCATTTCTGGGAGATAAGCAACTCATCTGTTTCACCAGAAAACAATGTACCTGGGTGCCCAGGCATCCAATAAACAGCCAAGGAGGGATCTGACAAAACACTCCTACAACTTCATTTCTAATGCATTTTGTACTGTGTATATTACAAGGCAGAATCTTATAGAGGCCCTTGGTGAACCAGAAAGAACCCATATCGAAATAACCTTGCATGTGCAGACAGCAGAGGAACCGACTACATGGCCTTTGCAACAGTACAATAAACACATTGATATTTCTAATGTAATCAAAGGCCATTCAGAATTTGCCGTGGAAGATGGTAACAGACATACAAAGCATTTTTCTTACAACTCAACCACTTGAGACAAGTATTTACTATAATGATGAAAGCTGCTAAAAAAAAAAAGTTGGTTTACATTAATCAGCTACATTTAGATATCCGTTCCTGCTATCAGATTGAGCTTACCAGAACTGCTTAGTAGGCTGTTTCACTCTGGCTTTCTTTTCTAATTGCAATTAAACATACGGAAGTTTTGTATTTCTACATTTTCTCATCTCACACGGTGCTGGAAATTTACAGTCCAACCACGATATGCCGGATTGAAGAAATTCAGTTGTGCATTTGAAACATAGTGAAAAATCAGTTCCACATCTGCATCAGCAAAACACTCCCATTATAAAGAGAGCACAGGCCCTGCTCCTGTACACCTCAGGTCTGCTGCATCAGCCGTGGGAAACAGCTTACCTGTTGCTACACGTGTGTTTGCAGCACAATTTATTTCATGCCAACAGTAATAGATGGTTTGACAACACTGTTCTTCATTTTCCTCCATCCGCATCTGTGCTAACTTTGCTTTGAAAGTACATTACAAAGTATTAAATCTGAACAAACACAACTCCAAAGTAAATACGTTGCAGATTCACAAATAGTCACCGTGGCAAAATTCCACATTTTCACAGAACGCCTCCTAATTAAAATTTATCACTAATAGTTTGCATTTTAGGAATGCATGTTTGTGTTAACATCCAAGCAAAAATTCTGCGCTGGAATGTTGACATCCATACAAAAATTAGCTGTGATACCTCGTTTAACAGCAGTGCTCCCTTTGCAGCACACGGCAGTGCAGGACACACTGCCAAACCGAAAGCACCAACACTTCCTTTAACCCAGCACAGGACAAATAAATGCACTCCAACAGCTTCTATATCTTGCATGCCCTACTTTTTTGACCCAGATCTCTTGTTATTTCCCCCATAGGTCTACGCAACAGCAAAACTATTTTTTCCTACAAATTTCGACTTAATCTAAAAGAGGTAAAGTTGTCATCATTTCTGTGAGCTCAGCAGACCCGGAAAGGGGGGGAGGGGGTCAGTGAACAGACTCAGTTCAAATGAAATCAATTGGTATTTTAACATAACATTTTCAGCCACACTTAATGCTGCCAACTGCTGAAACTAATAGCAACAATTCTCATCTGGCCCAACACAGCTGTTAGACCATTGCCAATGACAAATGAAAAAATATTTAATATTTGTATTACTCTTTTTCAAGGCAAAAATGTACTTTCCCTGAAGTCATGCTGACACTCAAGCACTTATCAGTCAGGCCAAAAATGCCCACAGAAGAAATGCACAACTCACTGCATTTCCTCTGAGCCAGTCTAGAATACTTCTAGGAATCAAAGTGCCCCGTCTTTGCCCACAACTCTCAGGGAACCACCAGGGGACTGGAATCCACCCCACGTGTGCCTGCCGTCAGAGTTTCCATCTCTGAGCTTGGTGAGAGGTTATCCATGGGCCTGAACTTTAACACCAGCAACGTCAAAGGGACGCAGCTTCAGGGACAGCTTATATATCTACAGCTCCAAACCTTGACAATGTCTGTGGTTTAGGCACCACGTATTCATAAATAGTAAATATCTGAACCGTAATTCGTAACCTTGGGAAAATGCTCCACAACTCTTCTGAACGCCTCTACAACCAAACATGTCACACGTTCCCAATTCACACAATCTGCAGCAGGTCACCAGCCAGCTCCATGGCAGACTCACACAAAGGCAGGGAAGCGACTCAATCCGCCTGCCAGCCCACCAACGGGTTAAGGGAGTCCCAGCACGAGCTACAGACAGCTGGATGCTGCCCAGCCAAGGACTGCACCGCTCCAATGACCAGACCAGTGCTTCCGCACCTCCAGCCAGCCGAAACAGCACTGTGTGCAGTTCTGCACAGAGCATGGGATGTGGAGAGTCTGTTATGCATGCCTACATTGACGAGAGACAGAGATGCATCTCCAAGATCACTAAAAAGAGAAAAATATTTTTCTTCTTCTAGTTTTTTAGAAGAAAAAATTTTTAATGCCAGATAATATGAACAAACATGACTGCTTCTTTGCAACATGGAGTCTCATGAATTACAATAAACACAAGCCAGAGCACACACCACAGCCTTTACTAATACAACTCCCAGAAACAGAAACTACACCCTAATGGGATTTTGCAAAAGCCAGCAAGCCATGCATGAGACTTGTTTTGAGATGCTGAGCACACGCCACGACTGCCAACTCGAAACACAACTGTGGGGACTCAGCATCTCTGAGAACACAAGCGTATCAGTACCCTGCTTCACAGATGTGGAAGGGCCCCGCGCAGGCGCTGAACCAGGCAGGCACACAGCACTGCTTCTGAAACAAAGTAATGCCAATTCACCGAGCACTTTTATCATTATTTCTGAGATAAGAACACATACCTCAGAAGTCTCTTTAGCAAGCAGCCGCCAAAGGGCCAGCAGCATCGTGGCTAGCCAAGCCAGCCGGACCTGCAAAGCCAGCAGCTGGACACATTTTCCCATTCAGCCACACAAGCTCCCAGTTGGGATGACCGCTTGCTTGTAAGCAAGGAAGAAGTTTATAAGGCTCCTCTGTGGTACAAAAAGGAAAGAGCAAAGGACTTAAGAGAACCAACGTGGTAGTGGAATTCAACATCAAGGTTTCAGAGGATATGTTAAAATACAGTTCTACAGGTCTTTCAGAAACAGAGGAAAACTCAACTCCCAATTCAAACATGGCCATTAAAACTCCACGGCATTTTGTATAAGCCATTTCAGCCTTGTTTTCACGAGAAGAATGGAAATGGCCTCCCTGTTACAGCCAAGGTAGCACAAGGCAGAACTCTAACAAGAACACAGCTCGTAGTTCCCACACAAACGGCAATGATTTCCAGACCAGGCTTCCACACTTTTATACTCAACCCACCAACTCTCCTGAAATGACAGCCACGCTGCTGCGATTTTGCTGCTTCTTACCTCAAGTCAGCTAATTCAATTTTGCTAAATTAAAAAAAAAAAAAAAAAAAAAGAAATGGAGTCAATATATTCCCCTACAGTTTCATCTGCAAAAGATAATTCTTATTCCTTATTTCATTGTCATACTTTATCTTGGAGGAAACCAATTATGAGATGAATAAGGCGGTCTCCATCCACTCAGTTTGGTATCACTAGATGAACTTTTTCCTAGTAAAGTCACTCTTCTCATTAAGCTACTTCACAGAAATTAAGACCATCTAATTTGAGACCACGGTGCTTGGAAAGCTGCACATACTGAGGACAGTAATACCTGAAACAATGGCACGAATGTAGGAACCGTTTCTTCAACACCTGTTAATTTGAAGGTACAAAATTAATGCTGCAATGCAACACAAATGCACTGAGAAGAGCCATCAATCATCTTTCCTAACAGGAAGCTTCAGACATTTCCTCACCTAACACAAATATTTATACTTACATTAAGAAAACGAGCACACAGAAAGGCTATTCTCCTATTCGTCACTTCTTGCAGCAGCCCTACATGGACGCGCTGCATACGCACGCTTTCACTTCTCTCCCAACCCACAATACTTGCATGAGCAGATGGTCACAGCTTTAAACACACACGTTATTGAGGACTATGCTGCGCACACATGTAAACACACGGTAAGGGTGGTCACTACACAGGGCATTAATCACAACTCTCAATATAAACAAAATGGATGTTCTTAGAACTTGTGGTACTTCCATACAACACACATCAGCATTTCCACAACCTCCCCATCTCGCTCAGAAGCGGAAGTCCCCTCCAGTGAAGTCACCGAGCTCACGGCACCATGACCCCAAATGGCCAAGGGCCATGGAGCTGACAGGACAGCTGGCCAAGCAGGCACGAACTGGGGATCCACACGTACTGAGGAAAGGTGCCTCACTGGCCAGCTTTGGCCTCCCCAAAACACTGAATAGCACTTTGATACCAAAAAAAAACCCCAAAAAAAAACACATCAGCATCAAGAAAGAGGCACATCCCACTGCCTGCCACTAATGCAAAACACACTCATCTGTGTGCGACTCAACAGACATCTGTGGAGCTCATTCAGCCGAGCTAGGCTGCTGATGTGCATGAAGTTGTGTGTGTTTCTTTACAGGACTTCCTGACTTCTGCACAATTATATCCTTGTAGGATGTGGGTCTTTATTGCCACTACAAAATTTCTAACAGCAAACACATTCTGACTCGAACGTGAAGTCCATGTTAAATTAAATTCCGCATTCAAAATCAAGTTACGTAAAATAACTCAGTTTGCATTACGTTATTTGGATCTGTTCTCCCTAACTAAAAAATATTACCTGAAAACAACATTATAAGCAATTTTGACCATTTCCCCTAATCTATCCAGAGCCTCTTCATGCATAGGGTTGTAGCACTTTTTAGCATCAAACTCTTTCATGATAGGAACAGAACTCTGAAGTGCTGTTCCTGGGTACTTAGCACTTACGTGATGCCTTACAACTTCAAAGCACTGCACAAACATCAATAATTACCATAGAGAGTAAAAACTGAAAGTACCTATATTAAAAAATGGAAAAAAAATCAAGACTACCTGTTTGAAGGGGAAAAAAGCTTAAGCAAGAGAACCTAACTGTAATTATGACATTCTTTATGCTATCAACACGCACTATGGCTTTGCATATTCATACGAACAAAAAATTATGAACTCCTGAACAGCATCAGAAAAAAGCCAAACCCAACTCCTTCCATACTCTCGCATCGCACTTCCATCCCACGGAGAGAGGAGCAAACGTTTCCAGGCGCTCTCTAACACCACGTTCCCAGGGCATGGCACCACACCAGTCTTTGTTTTTATGGAGCCAACTCCATGCTCCCCAAGAAACCCAACAACGGTGACAGTATGAGGTCCCAAGCAACTTTAGGAAAATAATAGAGCACACATTGGGCCTTAACCAAAGGCAAAGCAAAAGAAATGGCTACAAGAAACAACAGGAAGTTTGCTACTTTGATGCACAGTGCACCACCCGCATCCTATGGACAACCCATCAACAGCACAGCTCCTCTTCTCTCTGGCCGGCAGGAACAACCCAGGAACAACAGTACTTTCCTCCACAGACGCTCACCAAAGTTCAAAGACATACAAAAGGGTTTGCAGGACCAAGCCTTAACAAAACACGTTCTGAAAGAAGCGCTCACGCAAACGCACCCAAAGGAAGGCCCCAACTCAACTTCATGGCGCCGGGCCTTGATACACGCTGGCTTGGCACAAGCCAAGGCCCCAAACCAACCTCCCTCAGCAAAGCCCTCGGGATACAACCAAATGCTCCATCCAAGCTCAGTGCCACGGGACGCTCAGCCCAGAAGGCGCCCAAATCCGATCCTCCCGACCACAGCTGGCTGAGCGCACAGGAGCACGTCGCATGGTCACCCCACAGATCACCCCTCTGATTCACACCGAACGGAACACGAGGCGGCCGAGCACACCGGAGAGCGCTCACAACTTCCCTCGTAAACTTTTCCACGACCTCCGCGCCCAACTTCCCGCACCGCTCACGTGCGGCACCCACAGCCACAAACTTTCCTCCCGGGGCCCCGCAGCCCCGGGCCGGACCGCCGCCCCTCCCCCCAACCTCTGGCCGGGCCCTGCGGACCCCCGCGCCGCCCTCCCGGCCCCGTACCTCCGCAGCTCCGCTCGATGTCTTTTTCCCCCTTTTTTTTTAATCTATTTTTTCTCCTCTCTCTCTCTTCTCCCTTTCCCCTCCCCCTCCGCCAGAAGTAAATATGTACGGAGGGGAGCGGGGGGAGGGGAGCGCTCCTCTTTACACAAATCGAGCTAAAAATAGGCGATCCGGCACCCGCCTCGCCACGGCTCCTTTATTTAATTCACCCCCGACGCCTCAACGTTGCGTTTCCCCCCTAAACCCCCCCCCCAAAACGCGGCCCGGTGGGGGGAGGGGCGGCCAGCGGCGGCGCGGGTTGGGGGAAGGGACGCGGGGACCACCCCGCACCCCGCAGCCACGCGCACCCCCACGCCGCCCCCGAAGCCCCCCGGATCGACCCCGAAGCGGCGCCCATCCCCCGGCGCTTACCTGGGCGGCGGCGGCGGCGCTCCCCTTCCCCGGGAGCGGAGGCGCGAGAGGAATCCGCCCGCGTCCGCCTCTCCTCCGCGGTTGTTTTTATACGGCCATAGAGACAGACGGGCACATGTCTGTGTGTGTACACACCGAGAGGGATAATCGCTTTTTTTATTATTATTATTATTATTATTTTAAGTCCACGGCGAGAGGTAAAAAAAAAAAAAAATAAAAAGAGGGAAAAAAAAAAAACACCACACACACGGGAGGAGGAGGAGGAAGAAAAAAAAAAAAAAAAACCACCACCACGCAGCCACCAAACAGCGCTGTGATATTCAATTATATCCCGAGCCAGCGAGCGGGGGAGGGGAGGGTGGGGAAAGAGGGGGGATTAGAGATTAAGTCCCGAGGAAGGAGGAAAAAAAGTAATATCTGTGTGTGTGTGCGCGCGTGTGATTTAGATTGAGGAGGAATTGAGGCAGAATGTGAAAGCTGTTACTAAGGGAAGGAGCCAAACGGCTCGGAGCAGCCAACGGCTCTCAGACACTCCGCGCCGGGAGAGGGTGCCCAGCCGCACGGAAATGGGCGCGGGGGGAGCGGGGCCGCCGGGAGGGACGGGAGAGCGGGAGGGAGCGGCGGAGCGGGGCCGGCCTGCTGCAGCCGCCCGGCACAACAAACCTGCGGCGGGGCGGGGGGCGGCGGCCGGGCCCCCACCTCCTCCTCCTCCTCCTCCTCCTCCTCCTCCTTCTTCCTCCCTTTCCCTCCGCCCGCTCGCTCCTCGCGCGCCCGCGCGCTCCAGGCAGGCGCAGCGCCGCGCGCGAGGGGAGGAGGGCTGAGGGCCATGGCGGGAAGGGGAGCGGGGCGGGGAGGCCGGCCGCGGGGTCAGGAGCCCGGGCAGCGCGGCCGGTCGGGCCTCGGCGTTTGTCTAGGAAAGATGTTAATGGCGCCGTGTAACTGCGGCGCTCACGGCGTGCTTGGCGCCTGTGGCACCGGGAGCCGGGCCTGAGGATCGGCGCTGCTCGACGCCCGTGCACGTTTTCGTTTTGTTGAATAAAAATAATCCTCCGCAGTGATAACGTCTCCTACCTGCGTGCTGTTCATTTTCTGAATATGAAGCTGTTTGTCATTTCTGTTGCAGGTTTGTTTATTTTTTTGTTGATCAAAACCACGTTCATCACTGGGCGGTCCTTTCCATCACACAATGCTTTTGCAACAGCATTTCACGCTCTCGGGCATTGGTCCAGCGCTCATCGGCACTGCAGTGACCACCAACCACCATGGGCCCCACTGCAGCACCAGATCCTGTGTGAGGCTCCACCAAGACAGGGCTGCAGTGGACCTCCACATCACCGCCCGTCTGCAGAATGGCCAAAACAGGACTTCCATATCACTGTCTTTCTGCAGAATGGCCAAAACAGGATCTCCATGTCACCGCCCTTCTGCAGAGTGGCCAAAACACGACCTTCATGTCACTGTCTTTCTGCAGAATGCACTTCCACCAGGCCTGACGCAATAGGGTAGCCGATGGGACTTTTCTGCTCCATGACATCGTGATGAAAGCAGATGGGGTGGGTTTCTGGGTGCAGCATCATCTCACAGTGCTCATTTTTTAGGGTCATGTCGTTGGGCTTCCCTTTGTTTTAGAAGAACAGTATTTAAATTTTGCAGAAAGTACGTTGGGTTTTTTTTTGCATCGCAAAATTGTCTAACTCTGAGAAAACCATGGGCCTTCAATCCGTTTGCTTAAGGAAGACTAAATTGTATGAGGAAACTGAAGTCTCTAGAAAGCTAGGCAGCATGTTTGTAATTGCAAACCGCTCAACCTTTATTTCTGTAATAATTATGATGGCAAAGTGAACAACTTTCTCTTCTCAGTACTGGTGCGTAGGCTTTAAAGATGCAGTAAGTTTATGAAGTCCAATAGCAGAATTTCAGAGAAGGTTGTTGTCATCTGAAGATGTGAGCTGTTTGCTGAAGGTTGGGAGACGTAAGAAGGGGGGGAAGAAGTGGTGAGAGACTCACTCGCACCTTCCTGTGTTGTCATCTCAGATGTGTCCGTGCGTCTAAAGGAGTTTAACCTCTCGGTACTCGGAAGGACTTATTTCCTAGTTAGGAGCAGATAAGGAGTAACAGTGGGTGAAGGAAAGGGGAATGGGAGCATGCACGTAGCCTGAGGCAGAAAGAAAGACGATAAGGGACCTCATGTAGAGGACTGCCCTGAAGGAGGACTTGGGAGGGGCTGCAAAACATCCTCAAGATAGCAATAGGAGATGTAAGCCCAGAAACGAGGGAGGGGAAACCCCTCAAGTGTGCCTTGTTTGGCCCACAGAAACTGCAAACACTGCCTTCCCATCCATCTGCCGAGCAGCAACAACATGCTGAGCTGAAGTCAGCTGGCTGAAGGTTTCTGTGGTCTCCTGTTCACCAAATGTTCAGTCACAACTCCAGCGTGCCAGGCTTTCACTTTCGATTATCGCACACTGAACTGGTGATTTACCTGCGTGCATGTTCTGCCCTGCGGAATCTGCAAAGTGCATGCTGGCAGATATATGCTGCAATAATCTTACCCCTTCCATTTTGTTCCATTTTCTTTTACTTTACTATGGCCCCAGCTCAGTGAACACCTCACGAGCCTGCACAGGGCATTACTTCGTGCTGCCGCTTTCCATGGTCTCCTCACCTCAATTTCTGGGAAGTCTTCTCACAGCCATATTTATAAGGCATATCCTTAAAATAGCTGAAATTACTTGTAACAGTGAGTGCTCCGCCTACTAAACATATACAAGCAAATATTTGCAATAACTGGACCAGTGTTTGCACAGCACCAAGCACACTGCCTGGACTCCATAAATAATAATACTTGGCACTCACAGAGGGGTTTCCATTTTCAAAGCACTTTAGTCATAACCCCTGACACCTATATGGCCTTTTACATCTTTACAAGAATTAATTAATCCTCACAGTGTCCTGTGAGATAGGTATGTGTTGCAGTAATAACAATAACAATAATTAATAATTCATGCATTCTACTCGAAAATCACTTCAGGGATTAAAATGCGTCTGTAATACTAGGGTTTGGTTTTTTTTTATTAACATTTTCCAGCAAATAATAAAACCCATGCTATTGTGTTAAATCTGTATGTTATCTGGCCATAAATCTTCTACAGACTGGGACGAAGCTAAAGGCCGAGTGAGATGCCAGAACATCAGCAGGAATTAGATTACAGAGTTCAGAAAAGCAAGCTCAAGCCCAGTCCACCACGCAGCTTAGGTGCCAGAATGAAACTTCCCATGTATGGCAGTGCATAAATAAATACGAGCAACCCAGGAATGTTCTTCGTTCATTTTTAGCTCTTGTTTATGCAAAGACTCTCCCGGCTACAGCATGCATTGTATTACCCTGTGCTGCACGAACACAGCCCCAGTGATATGCTCTTACTGGGTGAGAAATGACAGTGACTCAGCAGCACACTGTGCAACAGGGAGACCAGGGACAAGTCTGGCCAATACTGGGGCAAACTTTCCCTCCCAAAAATTACCATACTGCCTTTGATATGCAGGCGAGTGCCAGTTAAACCTGATATTTAAACAAGTGGGGCTGAAATCTTGTTGGCTTTAATAAAAGAAACGAGCTGCTCCCACTGCATCTGGCTGTGGGTTTGTTGGCATAAGAGGACGGTGCCTATCGAGGGAAATGGAAGCTCACCACTTTGAGATCCCTGAAGCAGCCATTAGCCACACGGTCACAGCAAAGCTGCATTCATGGCAGAGTTCTAACTCCCATCTCACATCCTGCAATGGCCAAGCAAATCCAAACTTGTTTTATTTTAACAACATTACGAAAAAGGGTGCGGTATACTGGCAGCTATCACACACCTCTGAAGTTTCTCTGGCTGCAGCTTGAGATCAAAACGGATTATCTCACGGCACCAGGATGTGGTTGCAAAAAATTCAGTGTTTTAAGAGTCATGGTGATTCATTAAACAGTCTACATTACGTGGTACAATTGCTAAAGAAAAGTACAAGCAAAAAAGGCGCAAAATCTACTAGATATTTACCTTTATCACTATCGTATCAAATTTTAATATTTTCTGGCAGCACAGGAATGCTCCTAATTTGAAGAGGATTCCTTTTTCTTACCAACACTTAAGCTCCTGCTTTTCTCTCATTATACCTACGTTGTTCTCCTCCACACGAGCAGAGGCCTGGGAGCCAGGACTGTTTGCTCTCTAATCAGAGTCCTGAAAGGCTCCTCATGTGGCCTTCAGCAAGCTGTTTATTATCAGTGCATGAGCTTCCATCTATAAAAAGAGAGGACTAACACAGCTACTAATGATGATGATATTGTTAACACATAATTATCTATCTCACAAGAAAATTGGGAGGGTAAATTAGTGTTTATTATAAAGTATTTTAAAGATGGCGATATTATTTATAAGGGCTATACTTTATGTACGGAGGACAGCAATTGTGGAAAACCACCTTCTAATTAGGTTTTGCTGATGATATCACCAAAAATATCAATCAGTATTATCAGAAGTCCTTGACTTTTCTACTTCTTATGTTATAGACATCAGATGTTTTCTTGTAGATAGCTATATCCACATATAGAAGACCTTAAGCATTATTTTCTGATATATTAAACATAAAGTGAACTATATGGTACGGCCAAAGCACGCCCTGCAGTATGTTATTAGGCAACTTACTCCAATGATTAAAGCCACTGCGAAGTCAATAGGAGGTAGGTTGTTTTTTTTCTCCTTCCACCCCTCCCACTCCACTAGCTGGAATTTCATCCTAGACATTCACTGCTCTTCACCCATGTGCTTAACACCCAAAGTACACCTTAGCGTGCTTCAGGCTTTGTTTTATACAGCCCCTTAGCTTTGAAATGGTGCGTGCAGATACTTATCTCAGAGTGATGCATGGCATCAACACGGGTCCAGCGATAAGGATTACGTTGCTTAAGCCTCCTGAATTTCCCCTTTTTTTGTCAATTATCTACATTTTGTGGAACATTCCTTTCTTTCAGCTTCATTCTTGAGGACTTGTGATAACGTATCATACTCCTCTGAACCAGTCGTAATCTTCACAACCTCTGATGCGCACTGACAACATTAACTGTGAGCCGCTGCAGTAGATTAAGCAGCGTATTTCCACAAAACATTTCCAATACAAGACCAAATTTTATGAGCTATGTGAGCATTCTGTGTAACATTTCTAGCAGGTACATAAAACACTCCAGGGTATATAAGGAAAGACATTTGACCAGTGCCGTGTGTATTAGAAATAGCTCTCCAACTTTCACAGTGCTAGATGTGTGGCATAACATGAGATCAACAGACGGGGAAAAAAAAGGACAGAAACAAAACCAAAGCACATGGTGGAAGAATGAATGGAGAATTATTTCCTCAGCTGAGCCAATATTTCCTACAACACGGCTTTCTGTGAGTCAGCGTTTTTGTGCCACAGAACTTAAAATAACAGAAGTGAGATAACAGTAGGCTTGTTGGAAGTAGAAATTTGCAAGGGATACAAAAAGGAAAAAAGAGAACAAGTTTATAACTGAGAGAGTGGAGATGAGCATGGCAGTGATCTGTTGTTAATAAATGACTGTAACAAATAATCCTAAAAAGATGGTGTTTAGCTGAGATTGTAAGACACGGAAAATTCTAGGGATGTGGGAAGTCCACAGCCTGGAGGTTCAGCAGCTCTCCGCCCTTCTTACTGCACTAAGGGCAGAAAGTTCAGCATCACCATTCCTCTCTTCTCCCTTGTGTGCCCTTGTACACAAGCCAGGGTGGTTTCATCCCAGCCCCAGAACCTCCTTTAATTTCGCTTACGTTGCTGAGAAGCCCTTGGCCAGAGCTGGCGGAGAGGAACCTCAGGCGAATTCCTCACTGATTTCACACAGCTCAGGACAGAGCTTAACAAATGTATGTGGAGGAGGAGGGAGAACATTTCTAGAGGCACAGCGAAGCAGGGGATGGGCTGGCAATTATGCAGATTTGTTGGCTGTATCCCAGACCTTGGTGGTTCTTCAAGGGCTGTGCCTCCTATTTGAGGCCAAAAATTAGTCTCATGCCTGGATGAAAAGCGTCTCTCACCAAACCCATCAGCTTCCCCATTTGCTTACATAATGCGCAGCGCACCCAGATAAAAGAATTCCCACTGGGAGCAGGGATCATGTGCCCGCTTGCCGTTCTGCACCGCCAGGAATAAGCAACAAACATGCAAAGGGGGGACCCACATCACAGCCTGTACAAAAATGAAGACCATTATTAAAATGAATGCAAAAATGAGAACAGCACTGGAACAGCCCCTGCTCCAGCTGGTCCCACTCATGCTTCCACGTGCCCCCAGACTGTACAGCCAGTTCCCTCCATTCCCCTGTTTCTGATAGAAACACAACGCTTGCTAGCTGAATTGGACCAAGGGCACTTGTAAAGAAGCAACAGTCCCACGCAGATCCATAGTATTTGTCTTTTATTCTTCACTTCTTCATATCAAACCCAAGTGCTGAACAGGGGCAGCTGCGACAGCTGTGCAATGTAAGCAAAGCTGCGGCGTGGATGCTGCCCTGGTTTACACAGCAGGTTATTTTTAAAGTGAAGGGCAAGAGCTCCGTCTCTGCAGCATCTCAGCACAGTCAGACTGCTCTGTGCAATCGCATCCTTCCCCTCTATTGTTCAGGATTTTTTATTTTAAAAAGTCCACGAGGACATAAAAAACTTCATTTCCCACATCCTGTCATTAAGCAGCTGTATTCCGAACAATGAACGATGACAAACCAAAGTAACAGTTCTAACCGAAGCAGGATTACACTTGGCATTGCTATTTGTTACGTGCCTTGCTGGACAGCAAGACAAATGCGTTCTTATGCTATCCTTCCTTGCTGCCAGCACCGTCCCCTATTAATACATAACTGCACTATTGGAGGGAGCACCACAGCCAGCACTGCTGCTCCTCATAACAGTTGCAAGATGAGACCTAGAAATCAATCAAGGTCTGGGCTGAGGGTCTGCAGCTCTGGACTGGACCTTTGGTTCATCTTGCTGGCTTCCCACTTCAGGCACTGATGTGTCAGTACTTGGTGCTGCACCAAAAGAGGTGTCTGGGAGGCACTGCACTGCTGGGCTTACAGGGAACCAGCTGCCCTGTAACCAAAAGCTTGCTCATGGCATTGCATTCGTCTCTGCCAAGTAATGTGGAAGCACAGTGAACCTATGCCTGATTAATTATCACACAGTATTTTCACAGGTTGAAGTAATATCACACTTTGCTCGTGCATCCACTAAAGTCTCGCTACTAATGATGATACATTGCTGTTAAGAGCAATACCATTTAGAAGCTGGAGGTACAGAAATATTCACCGAGGACGCTGCCAACTTTACACAAATTGATGTGAGCATGTAATCGCATTACTCTGCACAAACATGGTACTTGCAAACCGAGAGGCTCAGATTGTTTGAGCAGCCAGGCAGGAAGCTCTGGCAGAAGGAAGCTGCCCAGAGATTGCAGTACCTGCACAAAGTGGGAGCACACAGAGCATCGGGCAGCACACATTGCAGGGGGTGGCCCTTCTGCTGCTGGCCCTTTCCTGCAAACCTACGTGAATCCCAGCCCCGCCGCTCCTGCGCAGTCAGTTCCTTCTGGATCATCTTTCTGTGCAAACACAACACACATTCTACAGGTCTAGCCGTAGCCAATCTGAAGTCAATGGGATCATTCATGCTCCTAAAACAGAGCACATACTCGACTTGTTTCTTTGACACTGGCCTGGGCTGAGGCTGCACGTGTCTGGGCCCCAGCAATCCTAACATTTGCACGCATTGCACCTCCCAAGAAGTTCTGCAGGACTTCTGTAAACATAAATAATGGCAACATTACGGCCATTTCAAGACCAAGATTGCAAATGGAATTTTCTATTTGCTATTGAGCATCTATTTACTCATCAAATGCATTAGAAAATCCATTAAAGAGAAAATTAAGGACCTAATGACCTGCAGCAGCATTCAAACCCAGTGTTTCAGATATGAGCATTGAATATAGTTCAACACAGGCATTTCATTTTTCCTACGAATCACTGGAGATTGAAAGAGAGCCGGTGAGACAGCCCTGCTCACCCTGCAAGCAGATAACCAGCTGGAAAGGAACACCAGTGTGCTGCCAGCATGGGGAGGAATGGCACAGTCTCCCATGGCTGGTATACATGCATGGATACACACAAGCATGGTGATACATGAATGCAAGCAGTGGGAGCAAACAGCAGCAGACCCAGCTCATAGCCCTGTCTGTCCTGCCAGTACAGCAGGGGATGAGGATTTCTCCTCCACTGTTATGGGAAGTTATGAATGAAGTTATGAGACCCCAGGTACCCAAGGGGCAGGGGCACATGGGTTCTGATGGGACCAGACCCTAGGGAGCTGGCACCCAGCATGGCCAGCCTCAGGCTCTGAGCAGTGTGCCAAAGGCTCCTTCCCACTCTACCAGCACAGCACTGCAACAAAGACAGGACGTTTCTAATGGGACCTTTTATCCCAAATCTCCTTCTAATAGCCAACAGGAGACAGGCTTCCTCGTTTTAGAATTTGCAGCAAGCTGAGTGCCAGTGTTGTTTTATTTGTATATACAAATCTATACATTAACTGCGTCTTTGTGCTGCTCCATTTCATTAAACAAGCTGAACAATTCCATAGCTGTTTTTATGCCTCCAGGCACTTGGGTCATCTTTGATTTTTCCTCGTCTCGGAGTTCATGCTTACAATTAATGCCTTTTCTTGTTGACAGGACCAAGGCAGAAAGCAAAACAAAATCCGCCAGCGGCACAGGCAGCCTCACACCTCATCGCCAGCCACTTCCTGGCAGCACAACACCCATCCAGCAGAAAGCCCTGAACGTCCCTAGATGTTTAGTTTGCTATGATGACATAGGCCAGGCCAGATCCTTCCTTCCCCTCCCTGAAGGGTTTCACTGCTCATCCTTTCCTTCCTACCCAGCTCGCTTCCTCCGCACCCCAGCAAGGAGGATGTTGCAGCCTTTAATTGAGCCGAAAAGATCTTGACCTTGGGTGCAGTTGGGCAGCTAGAAGCTTGGCACACACCAGATCCCATTGGTTTTAACAAGGGATAGGTTTGTAAGTGAATAACGTATAGCTGCAAAAAAGACTTAGAGCTTTCCAATAAACGCTGTGCCCCCCCTTCCCTTCACACAGGCACACACAGAATGCATTATTCTAATTCCCTGCTAAGCTCTCTAACTCCTTGTTACATCATACGATACAATCAGCCATTTGGCCCTGAGTCATGTTTCCGTGAAGCAGAGGCAGAACGAAAAGCTTTCAAGGCACTGGGATTGTTTTTGCTTCTGTAATGCTTCAACAATGCTATATCTTGGGACCGAAGAATATTCCATGAAAACACAGCATTTCTGGATGCCTTTCAGTTCTCGCATCACAAACGCTGGCATCGAGAATAAAATTGTTCCCATATTTGAGCTCGGTACCAAAACATCAAGTTTTTGTTTGTGAAGTTCATAAAAACAAATGGCTATAGGCTTGAATGCATTAATCACGGGGAAATGGAAACAGGCAGGCAGGACCGTCCATCACCCGCAGCACTTTCTATAAACAATACAACGTTACTGTTCACCGGTGGCCAAACTTAGGCCCAGAGCAAAGAAAGCAACTGAAATGGCTGCATGCTCACTCAAAGCTCGAGGCAGCATTAGCACTCGCCGGCTCCGGCTTTGTGTGCAGACATGAAACTGTTTCTGTCTGAAGAATATTTATCCAGAAACACACTCCAGTATGCTGAACTATGCATGGAAGAAATCTCATCTGAGGCTTAAAGGGAATGGGCTGTCTGTCCTCATGGCCAAATGGGATCCAGCAAAACCAAGCTCTCTCTCTGTGCACTTTGGGACAGCAGATTGCTAACTATGGAGCAGGTTTATTTTGCTGTCCGAGCGAAGGAGTGGTGGAAATGCTTTCAGACCAAGAAATACAGAAAGCAGCAGATGGGCATTTTGGAGTGCTTGTGGAAGACTCAGCCATCCTCTTTCCATTGCGCTTTCTTTTTTTAGAGGCCATCATGAAGCAAGAGAGCAATTTTTGCATTGGTTACAGAGATTACATGACACCAGTTGTAACTGCTGACAGGTTTAAATGTCATCTGAGAACAGGAATGGAGAGAAAGGCTGTGTTTTGAATTTTAATGGGGAGAAGAAGCCAGTAGGATATTGCTGGTTTGGGGCACTGAGGGAGGGAGCAGGAGCTCTGGGTTGTGAAGCAATGCACACAGCCAGCACATGCAAGGTTTTATGGCAATTTTTTCTTTTTTCTTCCAGCTAAAATCTTAGGAGAAAAAGGATGCTTTCCTATGGAAAAATCAGTGTCTGTGTAACAATAAATGGCTCCCGGGCCCTACCTCATCCCTCATATGGCAATGGAACATTTTATTCCCATTTGAGAGAGCGCTGCAGGATAGCATGGGACATATGGCCAGGATGAAGTCCTCCAGCACTTTCCTTTATCCCCTCTTAATGACGTTTCCAAATCAAAACTATGAACTTTGGGTTGAAAGTCTTTTGCCCCAAATCTTTAGGTTTCAAATTTTCAGCCAAAACACTATATCCTGCAGTCTGGGTTTGGTAGGACTAAGGACTAACCATCCTCTGCTTGGGGTACAGGTGATCTGTGTGTCATCTCAAAAAAATGAATGGCCTCCAGTTTACAGCTAAAAAAAATTCTAAGCTTTTTGCTGGTTATTAGTAGATGATAAGTTTTATCTGCCTCCTACCATCTTAGTACTGAGGGGGAAGTTGGAACAGTTTTCTAGGAACTTCTTTAACTGCCAGTGAAAACTCACATTAGAGATAAACTGCTGTATCTGAAAATCAGAAAATAGCTTTTTTTGCAGCTGTCTTATCAAGTAACAGCACATAACTGTGAAGTGCAATTATTGCACATCTACCGAATAGAAAGTCTGTGGAAAATGCAGCAAAGTTTGAGGAGCATTTTGGGCATCCCTAGACGTGCAGTGCCTTTGTCTGAGAAAGGAAAAGAAGAAAACTGATGTTTGCCCTCGACAACACAAAAATTCCACCAAATTATCAGAAACAAACACTGGAAGTCATTTTCTCCCCTATCAGATAGAAGAGACTCCCAGAGCCCGCCACAGGTCAGTGCCATGACCACCCACTCACGTAGGAGCAAACCTGAGCATGGCCAGGCCCTCGCATTGCCAGCACTGACACAGCACCCGGCAGCACACCGCAGCGTGTGCCTGCCCTCCTGCTCCCACACCGCGGCCCTGATGGCTTCCAGCTGTGTGGCTGTTCTCCAACCTGCAGAGGTTTTCTCAACCTCAGCTTGGCTGCTCGCCCGCTGCCTCCCCAGCCCTCAGCATCGCCTCCCATATTCACAGCCCTCTTACTCTCTTTTTGTAGTTTTCACAGAGCTGTTGTGGCTTTCCCCAAACTTAGCCATATTCTTTTGAGCCTCTCCACCTTCACCTCCAAACTCAGCACTCAGATCCCTGGATGACAGCTGAGACCCCGGAACACAGTCAGGGATCAGCACACACGACCACCCTGTTTCTGGCTTTGGTGGCTGGAGATCATAAACATGAATTAAAGATCCAGCTTGGCCGGTGATGATCAGAGGCAGTCAGCTCCTTCATCTGCTCCCAAGAACCACAGCCTTGTGTGGGTCACCAGCGCAGACCAGTAAAGAAACCAAGGGATCGCACGGCCCTTTAAAAGCTGTCTCTAGACCCAGTATTACAAATAAATCCGGGGCTTAAATCTTCTAAGTTCAAGAGTATTACTTTTCAGTCTGATCTAAAGTCTGCCTCAGAGTTAGGTTGCGCCCAAACGCCAATCTGCATCGCCAGTGGCACAGAGAGAGGAGATGGCTCCAACCAAGACATCCTTGCTCCTCCAGCCTGGGCAAACATAGATGGGCTTAAAGCAAGGCTGAGTCTGAAGCCATAGCAAGATGAACAACTGAGCAGTGTTGCAGCATTCAGTGCAGCACAAGGGGGGAGGGGTAGCCAAGGAGCACAACAAGGGCTTTTCAGAAAACCCTGTTGAGAGAGATGTATTTACTTTGGTGGAGTTATTTTGGAGCTACAGTAGGATAAACAAGACTAGGACCTAGTTTAGTTAGTAAAGCAAATGTATCTGACATTGACTTCAATAGACTAATTCTGGATTTATATTACATTGAACCTAGAGCCAGCGAGTATATAGCGTGATGATAATTATAGAGAGCAATATATAAAAACAAATCACCGCATTAAGAGAAACAAATAGATCCTGGAGAAGTGCCATGGTTTTTAAACTGGGCCACAGTGACTTTGGCTTGTCTCTACCTGTTACATCATCCTTATATCCAGTCATTTGTTTTCCATATCTTAATCATGTTGAGAAGCTCCGGCAGAAGAAAGAAAAAGCAATTATCTTTCTCTTTTAATAGAATGGTGAGTTTAAATAACAATAAGAAAATGCTAGGACAAAGAAAAGCCACTGCAAAAATCAAGAGAATTACAGATTCAATCCGACACAACCTCCGCAGGCTTTCGGAGAGTTTTTTTCCCTGCTCTGCAGCTCCTCTCTTCCCCAGTTTCCCTAGTCCACACAAAACAAGAAGTTAAGGTAAACATCCATGTTAACATTTCTTTTCCCCACCCCTTGCGACGCTCTTATTGCCAACAAGGGCACTGCACATATTTAACTCCCAAAGATCAAGCAAGGATAAAGGGAGCGGTTTCCTGCTCCTACAAGCAGCCCACACCAGCACTTACGCACAGCTCTCCAGCATCTAAATGAATGAAAAGCCTGAGCAGCTCTGGAACACAGTGAGCAAGAGCTCTTACAAACCAAGATGGCCAGCTGACCTCTACCTGCCCATCCGTCACCATTTTGAGTCTTGGACCCTTGCTTGGTCCCGATGAGCCATGGTGGAGGAGCTGCAGGTGGCCAAAATTCCCTTGAGACAGCAGGAGGCAGCCACAAGGACCCCAGTTACAATGTAGTGTTTTGATTAACTTTCCTCTCTTTCTGTCACCTAAATGTATTTCTCAAAACAAAACAGGATCTCCCTGGTAAAGGGCAAGGCATGAGCAGAAGGGCACAAACTGAAATCCTTAACTTTTGCCCACCAGGCCTGGGGACAGAGAAAGTGAGCCCCTAAGTGAGCTGCCCTATGCAGATGGGGAGAAAATGAGAACCAGCACCTCTCAATCAATGACTTGATGACTCTTGCCGACCTCTTCCAACTCAAATGTTGGATGGTGACAGGCACCAACTAGCATTGTTCTCCCACTGGTGCAGTTCAGGCAGGCACCACAGATATTTACTGTGGACTGTGGCAGTGGTTTTTAGCAGTATTGGGTTTTAGAAGCCATTAGGTTATTTTGAAATATGCATACTCTTGGTGGATGTTTAAAGCCTTGTTCTGCTGCACTGTGGCATAACACAGTATTAATTTTGGCTCTGTAAAGGAAATTGAAAATGGTGCCCTCAAATCATTATGCTGAGCAAAATTCAGCGATAGGGGGAAAGACAGCCTGGAATGAAATAAGGAAATATTTACTTCAGGAAGCTGAGAGACCCTACTGGACATGCCCAGCCCAGGCCCAGGAACACAGAAGAAACGATTGGGTGCAGGGGGCCCTGACAGAGAGACCCTAATCTGCAACACCTTCATCCTCTGAACATATACTATTTAAATATACATTTCATATACTAAAATATAAAGAAATATGGCCTGTTTCAGTTGCCACCCCAAAATATCTCCCCTACTGACTCTGCACGTCCCAGGCTCTCAGGAAAGAGCTGTGCTGAACCCAAATGACCAGCCCTCTTCTGCAGGCACAAAGGATTCAAAGTCTATGTGAACGAGCATCAGAAATAACTGGGGCTTATTGAACCAAGATAAATTTTTGGATCTCATCCACGTAGAAAGGAAATACTTAGAATTCATTGGAGGGTTGACTCAGACTTGCCCTTTCAACCTCATATCCTGACATTACAACTTACCTATATGAAAATCATAATAATAAAAAAAAATCTCAAATCTCTACAGGCTACAGCTTCAGCAGGCTGAATCAAGTCCAGAGAAAGAGGAAAAGAAACAAAATCCTTGCACGATGTGATGACAGAGGAAGCAGCTGTCCTGCTCCCCACAGCCACTGCAAGCCCTAATACCCCCAGCTCTTCCCTACAGCTGTCGGGGCACGGCTGCGGGCTGTGGGAAGAGCTGGGGGGCTTGGAGTTCCTTGTAGCTGGCCAGATGTGGTGCTGGCTCAAACAGAGCTGCACCAAGAGGTCCCCCACCACCACTAGCCATGGGGAGGGTCTGCCCTGCAAGCTTCTGGACGAAAGCAGCAAGCAATCGGTGGATTTTCTTGCTGTCTGCAAGGATTTGCAGGAACAGAGAGCTAGCTTGGTATGGCTGGGATTAGTTTTCAGATGTATAAAATTGTGCTGGCAACACAGCTGCCCCTTATTCAATACAGATTGTGTACACTCTCTGCTCCCATCTGAGAGGAGAAAGCATTACCTCACTGACTGTATATAATTTCTCAGCGCTCTGACTTCAATAAAAATTCTAACACCTGCAAAGTTTTTTAAACAAATCATGTATATTAGGGCAGAAAACCCCCCACACACTCTTGTGAACTAGCAGCCATGCATCTTGAAACAAAATCCTCCAGAAGACATCTGGTAGATGTTGGTGTCATTATTACAACGCTCTCCTGCTGCGCGGATGGCAGAGCGCCCACAGACCTGCTCCACAAAGGCGACTCTGTAGCTGGGGCTTTCTTTGCCACGCTGAACTCCCTGGGAATCTGATGGATTGCTTTCAGGAGCGCCTTAAAAATAATAATAAAGCCTCTGTTTGTAAACGTAGACTGAAACAATGGAAGGCAAAATGTGAATCCTCGGTTTCCTTGCTGCTGAGGGTTCAGCCCACGTTCCTGGGGACAAGGCTATGGAAAGCTGTTTGCTCCCACCCCAGCAATACACATAGTTTGTACCTGAGCTTGGGAGCAGCCCTGCTGCTGATTAGGAGCTGAACACTGGTTAGGATGTTTACAGTGCGTTTTCTCCATTTACCATGAGACCCAGAATCATACACATTGCTTCATTCAGAAGCACACAAACTCATTTGCTATAGAGATTCAAAGAAAAGATTTATTCCTCACACACACGTTTTCTTTCCCCTCAGAGATTCAGAACACAATTCCCTTCCCAAAGGTGATGTGAAAACATGAGGAAAAATGGTGCAAACCCCCACCTAGATCACAAACCCTGCAAAGCAGAGGTACACTTGCAAATCTCACGAGCAACCTTTGTGCTGTTGACATTTCCAGCCCATCACTAGGACAAAGAGGGCACGGCCAAGTTTAATTAAACATCCAGACTGTCTGGTATCGCCTTATTATCACCTGAACCTTCCCACTGCTTCTCAAGTGAGACCTGAGGCACATAATCCTGACAGCAAATTAACAAGTTTATCTTGGTTGATTGACCCAGACTTTGGAGCCACAGGAAAAAGACCGAGGGCCTGAAGTTCAGCAGAGCTCAATGCTGAGCACTGCTCCCAAATGACACCCCACAGCACAGCCCCAGCACTTTGACTTTCCTTACTCAACGTCCTGTCACGAGCAGCCTGTGAGCCACGCAAACGCTGCAATTAGTATCAGAGATAAACCAAATCCATTAGTAGATGGAAAGGGAACTCAATCTGTTTTACAAATGGAAATGAAGTAGCAGCCTCAATTACGGGATTTTTAAAAACATGCAATTTAGCAAAATGTTGATTTCCTTTTCGTTTACTTCTTTCTTTGTCTTCTAGATACTTCAGCTCAAGTAGCAGGCAGTATATTAACCGACCAGATTTTGGCAATGTATTTAATAATCAAGCTCAAATAAGTGCTCTTAGGAAATAATTTTATTTACAGTTCAGCTGGGGAAGAATATTAAAGCTTGAGCATTTGGAGAAAATTCTTCTCATACAGTGATGTATTTTGAAGGCATTTGGGCTGCAGAGGACTGGTGCTAGTGAGTCACAGCACAGCATCTGACCTTTCAGAAAATTCATCATCTCTCTGGGACACAGAACGGGATGCAGAGCCCAGCTTTACCCAGCCAGGGTGGGCAGCACTGCCAGCAACTGAGTTGGGGTTCCTTCCTTTCCCTTCCAGAGCTCCAGCTTAACAAGCTCCAGGTTCAGGGCTTCCTGATGAGTAGCAAAAGCGCTCCCAAGCCAGACTCCCTCCTCCATGTAGCTGCCTAATGCTTTACCATTCTGCTGCAGGATGAGAGTTTGGGAACACCACATGCAATTATTTTAGCACACACATGACTGTATAACAACTTTTTTTTTTTTTTTTTTCCCCTAATTGGTCCAGCCCACGTTTCTGCTTAAATAATTGAAGGTGTTCAATATTGAACATATTCTGTCACACTTTCCCCGTGGCACCTTTCCCACTCCAAACTGTTTAGAGTCTGAACAGAGACTAAGCATTAATTAAATTTCTCAAAACAAAGGTTAATTAGTGTGCCTATTTTGGATTATCTATATATTGAATTATTAAACACTATATGCTATCATTAAAAAAATAAAGGATGGAAGGAGAAAGCATTCCTCCCACAGAGACTTCAGCTGGGTGCCCCTCCCCACCAGCTCCATTTCGCAGTTGGTCCCATGGCTGAAATTCTGCAACATGCAACTTGTCTTCTGCTAACGATTGGAGAGAAAGCCAGACCACATCGAAGGAAAGAACCTGGTAAGGAACACCAAGCTGCAGCTGACCCGGGTAGCATCAACCCACACAGGATACATTGATAAACTTCTTGCAATACGTAAGAGGCCAGAAAATACAAGCTAACAGCAACCAGGCATCAGCAGCAGGTAAACACACATGCTTGCCCAGAAAGAACACACAAGGTGCCATTCTAAAAGAACAAAGAAATCAAAAATTCTTTCTTTCTACCAGCTTGTGCTTATTGCTTAGAGCAGTACTTTTTACACACTTGGTCTGTGGTGATGAGAATGGTGCCAGACCATTTCTAGCACACCTATCGTGCTGGTGCATAAGATCTATTTTATCTGAGGAGTCTTATGACAACTAACATGAGCTCCTTCCTTCATCACCAGAATGAGCCTCTGTATTTCACCTTTCAGTAAATTTTCTATATAAAATAGTTCTATAGCTCTCGAGTCAGTTATAAAAGGCATCTCTTCTTTCAAAGTACCCTCTGTTAACCAGCTGGATAGCCCAAGCAACAGAAGAAAACTCACAGGCACTCATTAGATTAGAGATTATCCCTGAGTTGTGCTCACCTAACGCCCAAATGACAACTGGAAAAGTTGCTCTGCCACTGTTCCACATTGGTGTAACACGCTGTGCACTGTAATAGCAGCCAGACAACTTGCCAGGACCACCAGATAGGGGCTGACGAGAGCAGTGCTTTGTGGAGGGGTGTCAGAGAAAAAGGGCCTCAGTTCCCCAGCTCCTGCTTTATCATCCCCTGCTTACTGCCTGCTGCTAGCAGGAGGAATCGCAGCTGCACCTGACACCTTCACAAAGGCACAACAGGCTGCAGGTGCTGGTTTGCACTCTGATGTCCTGCTCTGACCTCTGAGGTTGGGATTCCTCTTTCATCTTGAATCTCTGCCTCCACTGCCCCATATGTGCCAT
The DNA here is from genome assembly GCF_905368555.1 of Meleagris gallopavo. Classification (NCBI taxonomy): domain Eukaryota; kingdom Metazoa; phylum Chordata; class Aves; order Galliformes; family Phasianidae; genus Meleagris; species Meleagris gallopavo. The sequence continues at coordinate 17,338,944 of NC_139414.1, read as the reverse complement.
TAGATTTTTCCTGATGTAGCACCTGATCAGGTGGTCAAAATTGAGACATTCATCTACAGCCATTGTTTATGAAGGAATGCAAATAAAACCGCCTCTCTGGTTTTAGTTTTTTATGAATTTAACACTTCTTCAAATGCAGTCTGCTATGGAAATATTCTTTCTGCAGATCTGGAAAAGCAAACCTAATTAAATTACTTTATTGTTGGGTGTCTACCAATACTGGCTTTAAAGAAGCTACTTGGTAAGTCCCAAACTCTTTTTTAAATTCTGTTTTTTTCCCCTGCTGTAGAAAATACATCTTTGAAAGGCAGATATCTCCAAAATCTGATTTTATTCTCCTTTTCTCCTTTCCTGATGGTCTTATGTTTCATAGCCATACCCTTTGGGAAAACCGCTTGGGAAACTTTTCTGATGATATGTTGAAGGTCATCTACAGTCAGTGTGATACAAAGTGAACCTAGATCTCAGGCTTTGCAAATGTTCATTATGTAAATTGCAGGAGCTGTGAAGATGGAAATGAGGCATAAAGATGCTGTTATGCATGAAAAAGCAGAGGGGAAACTTCAGATTTCCCTTCGCTACATCAGCGGTTGTCTCTCCAGGCACCCTCCTCCCTCCTGCACTGCCAGTATGAGAAGCTCTCAGATTCCCTATGGGTGCTAGTCCAGAAATGACTTGATCCACGGTCTGCAATGCAGGTCAAGGATCAAGGGCAGATCTTTATATTCTTCAGACTTCTGGGAAGAATCCAGAGCCAAATGCAGCTGCAGCCCAGACAGGAGATGAGGGTGTCTGCCATCGGGCGATTCCCCCACTCCGTGATGCTGCCCAGCGTCCTTATTTCTGGGACTTGTCTTGTTGATCACTGTGAGTCAGAAATAGGCCTGGAGAGGAATGGATCTGTGTTGTGAATCACAGTGCAGAGATGCACAAGTGGAGGAGATAAAGATTCAGTGCCTGATTTCATGCATCCTTGCGCATATCACTTGGAGGCCAGATTTCAAAAGACACTTGAGATCAAAGGATGAAGAGAGATAACCAGCTTCTTTTTCAGATATATTCCTGGGCATGTATTTCCTCTGAATTCCAATAGGGAATGGGGACTTTTTTTTTTTTTTTTTTTTTTTTGAAAGTACTAAATGCTTTGGGGTAACTGGTTTCATCATGCTTAAGGAGCCACCCTTAAATTGTTCTTAAATTCGCACTCCTTTCTTTATAAGTAATACATTCTCTTTTCAGTATTTCCCAGGTCTTCCTAAGGTTTTCTGCAGAACTCTAAGCAACAAATACCATGACTTTGAGAAGCAGTGAGCACTCAGCAGCTAACAGACCTACTGCTATTTGGCAGCATTGAAACTCAGCAGCAGTGTCTCAAATTCAATTCCTCAAAAATGAAAGAATGAAAAACTCGAGACTACTTTTGCTTTTTTTGGCTTAAAGGCTTGGTAGGAAAGCTCGGATACGAACATACTGATGGTGAGTGGAAGGACAGCACAGGAGAAGATGGTCTCCAGTCCACAGAATCACAGAATGGCCAGGGTTGGAAGGGACCTCAAAGATCATGAATCTCCAACCCCCTGCCACAGGCAGGTCCACCAACCTCCCCATTTAATCCTAGACCAGGCTGCCCAGGGCCCCATCCAACCTGGCCTTGAACACCTCCAGGGACAGGGCATCCACAGCCTCTCTGGGCAGCTGTCCCAGCACCTCACCACTCCCTCTGTAAAGAACTTAAGTCCAGGGCAGATCAAATGGGAAAGAAGAGCTGAGCCTTCCCCACCAAACTCAGCATAGATCTGCTAAAAAAGAAAGAAGAACAGGAGACAAGCAGTAAGACAACACTGAAAGGGAAATTCCAACTCCGTGACCCTAAGCCTCACCCTTCATGTTAGCAGAGCAAAAATGATGAAATCGCATTAAAATGAAGAAGAAAAAAAAAGAAGCAAACAAAAAGATTTGTTGAGTCACACAACAGTGTTCACATCAAGACACTTTGTTAGCAACTGCACTAAGAGAGTAGCTGCAACACATTCTGGCTTGGCTCTTTCTTTAACAGCAAGATTGATTTGCATTCGCACATGGAAATCTGGTTTACAATAAGGTACTCCTGCCCCTCTCTTCCTTTCATTGTTTCTGTCATGTATCTTGGCTAGAAAACCTGCTCACATTAAAAAAACCCACCACGCAAACCAAGGGCAGATCATTCCCCATCCCACACATGTTTTCTTTGAGCCTGCTTTGTGCAGGGCGGCTCAGAGCAGCAGCAAAGCTCTGCCTGGCCCTACCCAGCCCTCACACCGCTGTCCTCTGCCAGCCGTGGGTTTCGCAACGCCTGCAGGAAACATCTTGCGTTGGCCTTGATTTATGCAGAAATGTTAGCTAATCTCTTTTATGTAATCACTGATAGCTGTTTCTAAAGGCTAAGTCCCCAAAATGGAAGGAATGAATTAAAAGAGACAGATGTGGTTTGGCTGACTCCTTGTTCTGATTACAGCTTCAGAAATAACCTATTTAGTTTGTGCTGATTTATGCAGGGGTTCTAACTCGTTGCACACCCACCCAGACGGGAACATACAGGTTATTTTCTGTTCAGCAGAGTTTCAGAGTCTGATTTTACTCACATCAAAGTCACTGGAATCACTCCAGTTTTATTCTGCTGAAACGACATCAAAGCCTGGTCAAAAGTCACACAGGACCAGGTTTTCATCTACCTTCTCTACTGCATCCCCTTGCTTGGCACTGTGGCTGGCTCTGGAGCTGTCGGTGTGCCCTTCCAACCAAAGCACGCTGCCCTTGCTCATCCACAATGCTGGGGAAGGCAAAATGCCTGAAGCAATTTCTATAGCACCTCCAGTTTGATGCTCCACGGAGGGCAGGTTAAAAGCCAACCTGGAGCTCGGTGACCCATTGGACTGCCGAGATTAAGACTTGCACCAGCCTGCATGCAGAACAGCATCTGCAGGAGTGTTGCTGGCAGCCTGTTTGGATGGTGCAAATGTGCAACTGGAGGTGAGAACAAACCTGGCGAGAGCCTGCAAATTGTGCTGTGAGGATGGAAGCCTTCACACCTTTCCTGCCTAGGAATGAAGGTACCTCTCATATGAGGGCTGCCCGGCTCACGCACACATCACCCGCCTTTTGATGAAAGACCTTCCTCTCTGCTTTTCCCCCTGGGAATAATATTATTGAAAAGGACTGCATTTAGGTTTCTTTCCTCCACCACAGAAGCCAAAGGCTCCCCTGTCGTTTCTGACTTCAGGGGTAGCTGGAGCAGTCCCATGGGCCTAATAGAGTATTTTCCCACTTTATATAAACTGAGCATTGGCTCTGTAAAAAGGGAAAGATTTACATTTGGCAAACATTTCCAAGGAGAGAATATTTCTCTGATACTGACTTGTGGCTTGTGAATACAAACCTCACACAGCTGGTACCTCCACTAATGATCCCATTACAATATGTATGGAGCTGATACCCTGTGATATCTCACTGAGGTATTCATCCATGTCGGAAAGGATTTGTCCATAAAAACATCTCCTTTCATACCGTCATAGGATGCTGCATTCACTGCTGCCTTCTCTATAATCTGATGCTGCCTAATCCCACTCAGTGACATCAATCACAAGGGGAAAACAAGACAATTAACTGACAATTAATTAAATTATAAACTGTAAGGAAGAACAGAATATTTGTAAACCTTAATAGCCTTATTAACATGCACATTACGAGCTAGCTGTGCAATCTTATGGCTATGGATGACTCTATGTACACATGACATCACAAGGGCCTCAATCCCGAGGTACCAGTTTTCAACTAAAAGGAGCTCACCCAGCCAGCACTGCCCAGCACAGGGCAGCTGCTTTGCACCTTCCCATGCCAAATAGGAGCAAAAGGGCATAAGCACATGTGCCCCATGCTCTACCATGCTGGACAACTCCTGCACTGACTGCCAGGAAGGGAGAGCCCAGCAGTCGTGTGCATGGTCCCCTGTGAACAACCTTCAAATGAAAACCTCACAGTATTTCCTCTCTATCAACTATTTCTGTAACATTTTTGTCTTGGAAACTAAATCTAACATTCATTTAACCTCTGACATTTTCTGAGTCCATTTGTTCCAAAAGAAGTACCTTATTAAGTGAAGTGAGAGAATGATCTACTAATGCATGGAAATCAGAGTGCAGATGACAGGTTGAGCTGCAGGAATCAGTTCTGCCTCCAAAAGCAGGAAGCACCCAACAAGGCTCTGCCATCCTCTGTCCTCCAAATCAGCAGCATCCCAAACCTCAGCTGTGGTAACTCTGGTTCCAGTCCAGTGTTATTTCTGTAACATGTGAACTGGGATGACATGCACCAAGCCCGTTCATTTATTTGTGGAGCACAGACTGCTGACCGATAGCCAAACGCTAATAAAAGCAGCATTCTCCCTCCTGTGCCATTCTGCACTCGTACTGGAGGTAGGCTGGACCTCCAGGCATATGGTGCTTGCTGCAAGCAGCCCACGGTCATACACCATCAGCAAATTAAGATTTTCATTCTTAATTTTGATTGAGCTGTGTTGCCACATTGTTTCCTTCCCCAGCTCGGCTTTATATTTAGCCAGGGATTCTGTCCTCAGCTTGTTTTTTGAGCAAGGCCAGTAGCGAATGCTGCCTTTGCACTGTCACACTTGTCAACACGGAAGGGTGCACGAGGCAGTCAGATGGGACAGAAGCCGGGAAGTTTCTTCCTCAGCTCGAAAGGTAGAGCAGGGAGCCAAGACATTCCCTTTCTGCTCTGGGAGCTGCAGCTCTGCTACAGGGCTGCAATTTGACGCCTGCTGATGCTGGGATCACCCACGTCCTCCAAGCAGCCTGCAGCATTTGGCGTACAGTTAACATCCAAGCAAAAATAACTGACCAGATTGGTCACATTGGTGCTTTAAAAATAGCCCATGGTGCAGCACCAAGGAATCACGATGACTGTGGGCCAAATCCAGAATCTCTAACCCCCTGCTCACATTTAGGGTGATTCTGAGCTCAGCGGAGTCGTGCTGGGCTTGTGCTGAGGCCATCAGGATCAGAACCTGGCCCTACGTGCTCAGCCTCCTGCTGCACCCCATGCTGTAACCACCCGTGCTGTTCCACTTGCCACTCATTTGTGGGACTAATTACACATTCACATTTGTCTGCACTTGCTCAGCTCCTAGCAACTGCAGTCACAGTCCTAATTAAAATAATAGACTAAGATTGGTAACATTACTGATTTAACAGGAAATTAGAAGATTTACGTTCACAGAGCTTAGGTAATTGACACCAACAGCACTTTTCTTGCAATGTGCATTCTGTGATTGATTTTGTTCCTTAGTCAGACCTAAAAGCAGCTTGGGAGCACATCCCACCATCAGATTACAGCATGGAGGAATTAAATGACTATTACACCACAGCCTCTTCTTGAGCTGGCAGCTGCGGGCTCAAGATGGCTTTGAGCTTCCAAACCAAACATTAGGCCTAAAATTATAAGCCTAATATAAAACAAAACATGTTCAGCACAGCGAGTTCAGTTCCCCTTTTAAGAGCTTCCCCACAACTCACTCAGCTTACCATACTCCTTCCTGGGAGCACAGCTCATGTGGTTTTGGTTGGCTCAGACACTGACTCCATCAAAGCAGGGCATGGCCTAAAGTTACCAAAAGTTCCCCAGGGCAGACAGAAAGGCTCCATGTGTGCACTGCTGGCTGTGGCAACACAATGCGTAATGCAGTGTGAGCTGCTCTTGTCCAGTACAAAACATCACTGTTGCAAGGAGATGCAGTGCTTTATCAAATACACCCCTATGGCAGTGTGAAGGGAAAGCAGAGCACGTTTGGGTGACTGAGTACCACCGGGCTCACTCAGTGACATTCAATGTAACAGCACATACAGTGCTGACTTGCAGCTCATATATACCCAGGCACATCACTCACAGCTGTGTATCTGTAGATTGAGACACCATCTTTCAAAGTGCACACAGATGCTGTCTGCTTCTGAAGAAATGCACCGTCTGTAAATTATTGTGAAAATTGTATGAAATGCCAAAATTGCATCAACTGGGAAGTATATTAGTTACTTAATAGTCATATGCTCCCATGGCTCCTTTCTATTTGCAGACTTAGAAATGTGCTGGGAAGAACAAAGTACACGTGGTCTGAACTTTCTAATCTGATATTAATCCCAGCACAACAGGGCTATAAAATGTTTTCATGAACATATATGTCTTCTACAGAGAGCCTCGTGGAACAGCGCTGCCGAGAGCGCTGCACTGTAGGAAATACCCATCCACAGTTTATAAATCCTATCCATCACAGCACGTCTCACGAAGCACTCTCAGGGCCCAGGAGAGCTACTGCAAATGCTGCTTTTGCAGCTTGCATAGATAATCATTGGCAGAAGTCTTCCTTTCCTTCTGCTGCACCTGTGAGTATCAGTGCGCCTTCCTTGTTCCAATGTCCTGTTGGTCAGGGACAGCACGGTTGAGCCACAATTCTGCCATTTCTCCCTGTGCTCTGTCCTGTGGTAGGTAACAGCCTGGGCTCTAAACACTCTATGCATGCACTGAAATGAATACTGGGGTTTTTGCTCCTCGGTGCTTCCATATCCTGCAATCTGAACCTGTCTGCAGATAGCTACGCTGAATGGTCACACTGGATGCCTGCTGATCACAATGACAGCATCACACTCACCTAGAAATGAATCATGCTATCATTAGAGTTGGGAAACACCTCTGAGATCACCAAGTCCAAACCCAATCCATCCAACCATACCACTGCCCACATCCCTCAAAAAAACACTGTGGAGATGTGGCACACCTCTCCACCTTTCTTTAACACTCCCAAGGACGTTGGCTCCACCACCACCCTGGGCAGCCCGTGCCAACGAATCAACACTCATCCCGACATTAAATGTTTCCTAATATCCAACCTGAACCCATCTAGCACAACTTAAGGCAGTTCCCTCTCATCCTACGGCTGTTACCTGGGAGCAGAGGCCGGCTCCCACCTCGCTACAGCCTTTCAGGGAGCAGCAGGGAGCAACGAGGCCTCCCCACATCCTGCCCTTCCGCAGACCGAACCGCGCCGTGAGGGCAGAGGGGCCTCGTCCCGGGTCAGGGCAGGGCAGGGGAGCCCCTCAGAGGCCCCTCGGCCGGCGGCGGGGCTACGCGGGCAGAACGAAGCTGCGCGCCCGGCGCGGCACGGAGGCGAGGAGAGCGCGGTGGCACCCACAGCGCCTCGACCGCCCGGTGCCAGGAGGCCCGGCCTCGGGGCGGCCACCTCAGGGCCGGGCCGCTCCCGGCCGCCATTTCGCGGCGCCTCCCGCCGGGGCCGGGCTGAGGGGGAGCGGCCCCGCCCCCACACTCCGCCTCCTCCCATCCCCCCTTCTGGCGGCCGCCGCGCGCCCTTCCCCCGCTCAGCCGCTCGCGCCCATTTCCGCCTGGCCGGGCGCCGCGCGGCGCGGCCTCCCCGCCCCCTCCCTGGTGCTCAGTCATTCAGACTTGGAAAGTCAATAACACGCGGTGACGTCACCGCGGCGCGCGGGCATTGCCCGGCTGCTGGCGGCGGTACCGCCGCTCTAGAAGAGCCGCGCAGCTCTCGGCGCGCTGCCGCCAGCTCCGAAGAGAGGCGCAAGCAAAAAAAAGGAGGGGGCGGGGCCGGCTCTCCTGCCTGGCGGTGACGGGAGGCCGCTGGTGTAGGAGCGCGGGCTGCGGCTGAGCGCTTCCGAGGGCCCCACGTGCCCCCCACAGCCCTGACGGGAACATCGCAAAATCTGCACGCCAAGTCCTTCATTTTCCCTAAAAACACAGAGCCTGCCACGGCCTCGTGGGGCTGTGCCGCCCCACCCTCGCACCCAGAATGGGCAATGTTAGACATGCAAAGCATCCTCTTCATAATGCATGGCTTGCTCGTGGAAAAAATCATCGTCATAGCCGGGTGCGATATGTCGGGCATCTATAATTCATGGCACGGAGATCACGTGCAGCTCTGCAGAGTGGGTGGGAATAATTAGTCTGCCAGCAGAGAAACAAAGGCCATCGAGCTGAAGGGACAGTCTGTGAGGGCCGGATCCCCCCGCTCCAGGCCCCTTCTGAGGTTTGCTTTCATCCTCGTGGAGCTGACTGGTGACTCCATGAGCTCCTCACAACAGCTCAACCATCCCGTCTGTATTAAAAGTGGTGCAGCGAGACCTTGGAAGACCTCCCAGCCCAGGAGAGCGCGACTGCGCTGCTTCTGAAGTGGGTGCTGTGAGGAAAACTTCATCCTTCTGAGAGTTTGGCTTCAAGAAAATAAATGGTACCAGGACCATCACACAAAGCCACGTGTGGCAGTTAAATCATTTTAGTCTCTGCGAGCCACAGGGCAGAGAGCAGCTCGGAGAAGAGATCCAGAGGAAGGCCAGGCCATGGCCAGCGAGCTGGGATGGCACTGCAGGCACTGCAGGCTGAAGGCACTCTCTGTTTTGTTTGCTCGTTTGTGATTTCCTCAAAAATATAATTGATTTTCTTTTGTTGCTTGTTTGTGTACTTGGCTGTTTGCATTCTTTGGATTCCATTTCTCTTGCAGTATGGCTTTAATTTGCATCTTGAGGATCCATGTTTATTTATGCATTTATTTTGTTCTTTTTTTTTTTTTTTATTGGAGTTGCTAGGCTGCTGGCCCTGCAGAAGGAGTGGGGCCATTCTGAGGGGTCAGGAGGCACAGCTCCTCATTCACAGCCTGGGCTGCAGCCTCTCCTTGCTGCAGCACCAGCTCTGCTGCACGGTGCCCATAGGCTCGACACAGGGCTAGTAGTGAGATGCACTGAATTAGGGAATCCTGCTCGTGGCTTTGTTGGTCTAACCCAAGGGTTTGGCCACTGAGAGCCTCAGAGATACCCTCTTGTGACCCATATAACTCCTCACCCAGTGGGGCCAGCCTTCTGGAATGCGTGCATCCGACATTAACTCCAAATGCTGTATAGATCCTTAGGGGAAAATAAGCAGATACCGGGATTTGTCGGGTTCTCCAGCTTCTGAGACTCACAGCCTGCTAATCACTCTGTTGTGTCCCCAGCAGGACACCATGGCACTTTTCTCTCTTAGAAAACCTGCATGTGCAGATGGGTTGAAGCAGAGGACTGTGTCATAAACATTTTTGGTTTTGTTTTTGTTTTTTTGCCTAGGGTTCATCAAACACAACAGAAGAGACAAGAAACTTTTAAAAATGTCATTTAAATTTTCATAATCCATTAAAAAAAAAAAAAAGGAAAAGGAAAAAAGGAAATAGGAAGGAGAAAGCCAATCTGGGTGTATAAATCCCCAGCAAATGGCAGGGTGCTCACTCTGCCTACGCTGTGCAGTACTCAACACGTTGCAACCTGGCAGTCCTGCTCTGAAATGTAACCATGGCAGTGCCCCCTCTTTGCCCTGTGTCTGACTGCAAGGTCATCCTGGCAAAACCCAGGGCTGGGCCTGAGGGAACTCACTGAAGCACAATAAAATGGCCCAGGCATCTCAGTTTCCTCAGGAATCAGACAAAAAGCTCTGAGCATCTCACCCTCACCTTCCTTGTTCCCGTCCCCTGCCTGCTCCGGACTTGTACCCAACCCTCTTGGTTTAACCTTGTGTTCAAAGTGTGCTGAAATCAAAACAGTGATGAGAACAGCAGGGATTTTCAGCTTGGGGCTGAGCTGGAAGCTGCTCTCCCAGGCTTTGCAGCACTTGCTATTTTTAGCTGCATGTCAGAGAGCTGGTGCAGCACGTGGTAAGATGTTATGACTCTTAAAATCACTGTAAGAATATTCCAGGGAACGGTACCAATTTATCAAAGGGGAGTTTGTTGCATGAGATAACTCCGTGACCTTTGGTGCTGTATTGCATTTACGGGTCACTGGCTATTAGCAGTGCTGCAGTTTCTTTAGCAATAAGCTGGTGATTACCGAAAAGAAAGCAGCTTTTGATATGGTAAAGGCACACCTGAATGAGGATGTTTACTTGCAGAGCAGAGGGGGAGGGGCAGCCTTTAAGATGTTTTTTTGCAGCTCTTCTTTTGTCATCCTGAAAATAAGGACCTATCTCGCTTCCCCCAAGAGAGTATAGAGCTCTGCAGCTGGGAACAGAGCCCTGGTATAGGAGGAGCAGGTGAGAGGAGACCCTTGAGCGGCCATGAGGCCAAGATTCTGTGTTACAGAGCACACGGAGGCTGCACGATGACCTACCTCTCCTTTATGTCCCTTAATATTAACCAAAAGGATGGCTCTCAAGCATCCCAGCCCAGTACCATGCCACCTTCTTGCTTTTGCTAACTTTGTTTCTGATTTACAATCACATAAGGAAAACAAAAATCAGTTTCCAGACAGTCTGGAGCTAACCACAGGGGAAAAAGAAGAGGCCATCTTCCAAAAATGGCCTGGGTTTATCTCAGCGTGCTTTCAGAAGCGCCTATTTTGGAGCTCGGGTGTTAGGCTAGCTCTACATACAGACCACAGCTTTGTTGATAAACACTGAGCTCCTGACATACTGCCTGGCATGGAGTTTTGTGAGGTTTCCTTGATGCAAAGCTCCTCAGCTTATCCTGTGTAATATCCAGGTTTCTGGGACTGCTCCCTGCAGGAACCTCCTTTGCGCCTGCTCTGGTCTCATTCACACCGCTTCATTTCTTCAGTCCTCTGCTCACTGTCGCTTTCTTTCTAACCTGAGCTATATTCTTCACATGCTCTGGTCACAGGAAAGTTAAATCCTCATGATTTGCTAATGGCCGTGCAGCTAATCAGCCATCCCCAGCTGTGTTTGTCACCTGGTTTAGGTGCATGTCCTGATCCCAGTGGGAAGGGGATGGTGACTGGGTTCTGGGCTGCTCCCCCTGCTCGTGATGCCCCTGTTCTGCCAGCAGCAGGGCTGGAGCGGGTCTGGCTGTGCTGGTAAACATTTGGAAGATGGAAAATAAAGCCATCCATCTCTGTAAGAAATGCTGCCCTCAAGAGAAATTTCTGATCATCGGCAAGGCTAAGTGCACAGGCACCAGTGAATCCACCACCAGCATCGATTAGTCCATTATAAATTGCTCGCTTGCTTTTTTACATTTGCTTCTGTGCAGAAATGAAACACCAGCCGCTGAAAATAACAACAACTGATACATGACTGAAAACCTGACTCGCACATGAAAACACTGGATTTTCCACAGGGGCTTTCCCACTGTTTAAGCTCCTTTGAACTTTAAAATAAAAGCTCCATCAAGATCATAGCAACGTGCTGCCTTAGCACTGGGTTTTTTCACTGTGCCGAATGGAAGATGCAGCTCAGAGGCTTATGGAGAAGACTGATCTCCATGTTAGCAATCAGTCCTGTAGCAACATTGCTGCTTAATGTCAGACGGGGATATAGCTGGGGGAATCAGGGACTTTCCAAATTGTAAAATGGGGAAAAGAAACCAGTTGGCTGTGTCAGACTGCTCTCTGATACTTGCACGTCAGACATCAGTGGTGGCCTCCTCAGTGCTGCTGAAGTCATAGGTGGCCTCGTTGCTCTAGGCCATAATTTGGTCTATTAGCACTTTTTCTTTTCCTACATTCTGAGCTGAAGTAACTGAAAGGAAAAAGGTCGCATAGAGAGGAGGAGAACAACCCCATGGAAAAAGAAAATAAGTGAAAAAATGATAAATTTTTCTTCTCTCCCTACGGCACAGTCAAGAAAAGCCATCACCATTTTGCACAGACACCAGTACAACCTCATGTTTCCTACAAAACACATTTCCCCGAGTTCAATTTCCACATATCAGGTTTTGCCTATGAATACTCATGAGACACAAATCAGTCCCTTTAATCCATGATTAGTATGTCACCCCACGCTCAGCAGTTGCATCATGATTTGGTGTTATTGTTGGATGGATGCTGTGCTATTTAATTGTTTTTTGTTTAGTGATCTGTTCGCTCTGTTAATATTTAATTCTCTTTTTCCATCCTTCTTTCTACCCCCAAAAGGCCTGGAGAATAGGAGAGCATCTTTCATTTTCTCAGTGCTATTGTAAGAAAACACCTATTCATAATGTACTGGAGGTGATAATGATGATATACAGCCATAAAGCTGGAATTTTTAAGTGCTTGCCACTGCTGCTTTATAGCTGAGGGGGGAAAAAAAAAAAAATGACCTGATTTGAAATAAAGCAGGTTAGTGTGCTTTATTTGCCTTTTCCAATGGTTCGGATAATGAACAAATTGTCATCTTTGCATATCCTCTGTCAGGCTCTGAGCTGAGTGCTGCACACAAGCCTGAATGACAGTAAACAACACACTGCCTGGTGCTTTGCATGCTACACAGGGGTGAATTCATGAGAACAAATTAGACCTTTGATTGATCCCTTAAACAAAAAGAAAGGAAAACAGTAACAGTAATTTATATGAGCTTTCGTTGCATTGCATTTTTTATAGTGATCAATATCCCGGGCATTGTAAACAGCAGCTTTACATAATAAATAGCTGCATTATGCAATGCTAGTTAAATTTAGAAATGGTTATTTTATTACCTCCAGCACACATAAAAGGGAGAGTGATGGAGCTGGAGCCCGGGAGCCGTCTGAGCACCCCGAGAGCAGCTGGGGTAACCCCGCACTGCAACGCGGCGTGCTCAAAGCCGGCGTCTCCACACAATAAAGATGGGAGATTTATGGCGAAGGAACGAAATGTGCTACTTTTGTTCTCCCTGGTGTCCCTATAAAGCTTTTGTCTGACAGGCTGGTTGGGCTCTGGTTAGCTACAGGCTCTTCTGTGCAGCTCCCGGCTGCTCTGAGACCGGTTGTGTGCAGGCTGGAGATCAATTATCTTCCTGCTAGAGATAAACAGGGCTTTCCTTTTTCCTCTCCACTAGCTCTTGCTATTATTCTGGAGCAGAGGAGCCCTTTCTTTTCCTTCCCAGCCACATATGCCGATGGGATATTGGAGGGTAGGGATGGAAGAATTCAAATTTGTTGCATTAATCTTAATAGCTTGATCCTCTTGCAGCCCACTGCTGCTAACTTAGCAGTTAGTGTGCTGCCCATTTACAATGAGCTGGAAGGATGAGCTCTTTTGTTATAAATAATTAGGAGACATCTCAATTCAATAAACACGCTGAAACGAGAGCCTCTGAAAATGTGGGTTTGGAAAAATAAAGATGAAGAAGTGAAGCCTCGTTGTGAAATCTTCAGCTGAGCAGAGCACTGTTTGTATGTTTCATAACAGACGGGCAGTTCCAAACTGGGAAGGAAGGGGCTCCAGTGCAGACACGAAAGCTTCAGAACTGCTCTGCTGGTGCTGGTTAGCTCCCTTCTCCTGGGGCTGAGGCACTGAGCAAGGCTGGGGCCAATCCATGGTGGAATTTGGGGTTGGGTGCTCCTGTGGAGTGCAGCTGCAGAGTTCTGGATTAAAAGTTCATCTGAAGTGCCATCACACTCCAGTAAAATGCAGATTAGGTCATAATTTTACAAGGTGAGCCAGCAGGTTTTTAACGGACTGAATCAAAATCCTGATTTGGAAGAGCATCCAGCTTTTCAAGAATGTAGATTTATACTGATGCCAAGAATGTCTCTAATTTTTACCTGGATTTGATTTTTCTCCATCACTGTTCACAGTAGAAATGAGAATCCTGCCCAGCATCTGTTGTGCACAGGAGCTTTAAAACTATGGAGGCTCTAGAGAAATCATTAAAGATTTAGCTGAGCTGTGAGAGGTGAAGAGTTAAAGCTAAATCCCATCTGAATGTAAACTTTGGAAAAGCAGTGCATTTTCTCAAAGGCTGGCTGCTCATGATTTACAAGGATGTTCCCAGTCCTGATTTCAATTAAAGAGAAATCCTTGGGCATTTCTGCAGTCTGGCATTGTTCTTTAGTCCGCATTGTTATATACTGAGCAATAAACAAAACAAACAAAGACTGTATTTTGCAACAAGCTACATACATCCTGTGCAATCTTGGTAAAATCAATAGGTCAAAGTCTGGCCTTGGATCATCCTAGTATCTGCTGTCAATAATTCCCCCTGCTGCTATGGAATTTACACCTATGCAAGTAAAAATGGAACAAGGAGACACAAACCTATCAGTATACTCCCTTAAATAAGAAGAAAAATACCGTAGAGTCCTCTATATGAAGGGAGAAAAAAACAAATAGGTACTGGCATTGTAAAGTCTGAATTATTTGTTTTGAAAGAGCACACGAAGTGGAGCTTTGGGCACTTTTCCTTTGCTTTCTGCTCGTTGCTGTGGGACCTCACCCACAGCACAGTGGTCTCTGAGTGGTGATGGTGCGGTCCTACCTCGAGAGGGAGAGGAGGCAGAGGGTGGTGCTGAAGGCAGCTCAGCAGTGACTCTGATTTCCCAGTGGGAACTGGTGACACAGTGGCCACATCCTCACAGCCTGTTCTTCCTGCCTGAGGGCTGCGTCTGAGCCTCAAGCCTCTGCTCAGCACGTTCCTGGGGTGATAAATTACTCAGGTTGGAGACATTTTAATGTCTCCCTCTATTGCTGCCATGATAGAGTCTTGTTTTTAAATAGATCAGATTCTCATCCCCATTTAAGCCAGCATAAATCAGGACGTAATCCAGGCAGTCACCCGCATCTATGAAGCCAATGGAAAAGTGTTTGCAGGAGATCGCAGTCACAGCAAAATACTCAGAGATCAAAACAGTGCTCTGGAGCCCTGAATAACACAAGAGCCTCCAGCACAGGTTCCTCTGCTCTCCCGTCTTTGCTGCAGTGTGCACAGGGCTGTGTGCGCCCTTCCATCCCCGTGTGCTTCTTCCCCAGCCTTTATTTGTATGCACACACTTTGTAATCACTCATTCTGGCCATAAAACCTACAGGATTTTAAATTGAACTGAAGTCCCAAATGCTTTAAAAGAATTTATGTTGCATAATTGTACTGGTTTGCCTGAAAACAAACAATGATGTATGGCTAAAATACTCTCTCGGGGAGATGACTCAGATCTTTCCTTGTGGCTTAGACCTTGCTTGGCTGCTGATGGTGCAACTTGTAATCTCTCCCCTGGATGCAGGGCGAGGGAAGACAAGCAGAAGAGTAATGCGTGATGCAGGGGCAGAGATGAGAAAAGATGAGTTGTTTGGAGCCTGGGGAGGCACTCAGTGCTTTCATTTGTTCATTCAGAAAGCAGTGCTGGAGATTATGGAGAAGAAAACCAAACCCATCAGCATTATGCTGTTGGAGGAGGAATGAAACTGATGTCAGGCTGGCATGGCAGCTGTGCCTGAAGCATCCTACCATGGGCAGCCCTTGTGCCACCGCATCGCCGTGTGTGGGCACTGTTGTCACTTTAAACACCTTTCTGTGCTTTGTTTTCTACAACTATGGCTTACATCACACCTAACCAAACACTTCAACCCCTGTATAAAAGCCAGAACCGGTTGTTATGAAGACTCAGCGACCTCTTCCCCTTCCTCTGGTTTGACACGGGCAGAAAGAGTGCTCATATATTCCAAAACCACCATCTAATTCTTAGTAATTAAGTTAATACTTTAACCAAGCTTCATAAATACCTATGAAATCTTTACCCCATGGATGTGACACTCAACATGTGATGAAATGTCCTACAGCCCAACAGTTGGCTGTCAGGAATGGAAGCCTGAAATGGGTGTGGGAAAGATGGGAGATGTGTGACTGAATGTGATTCTGAAGATCTGTGTTTGCTTGGTACTTGCATACAGCTTTGGTTTGCAGAGGTGGCTCTGCAGATCTGGGGATTCTGCTGATTTCCACGGTTTGCACATTTGGGGATTTCCATTCTGCGTGTGCACTGGTGCAGCTGGTGCTGCATGTGGGCAGGTTTGTGGGGTGCTGCCCCAGGCAGATCCCGCTGCTCCATTCAGGCACTCTAGCAGGGCAGAGGGCATCAAAGTGCCTGCTGCTACTTGCTAGAGCTGGAAATGTAACCCAATGCTCTCTGAGCCACGTGGCCCACAAGCTCCCCCCCACCCTTCCTTTTTCTAAAACCAAAATAACAGCAATGAAGTTACCGTTATGGCGCATCCTCAAGTAGCAAGTCTGCCTTCCTTTCCAAGCAGAGCAAAACAGAGCAATATAATGTCATCTGACTGCAAAGAAAGAACATTAAAAAATAGTAAAAATAAAATAATAAAGCAAATAGCAAAGCATAAAATAAGGCTTTTTTTTCTGAAAGCAGTGCCAAGCGTCATCAGGGAACACATCAATTCATAACAGCTGTGGAGAGCTATTTCTGTCCCAGTCTTCGGAAGATTAACTGGGGGGAGCATGTAGAAGTTAACAGATCTGTGTCCAGCAAGGTTAACTGTGAGGTTAGCAGATCATGACACAAAGAAATCAGCCGGTGTTTTTCCCTCTTGCTATGAATAGCCTCATTGCATCACTGCTGCCGGAAGGGCAGTCAGCTTTTCCCAGTTTGTGGGAAGAAAAGGGGGAAGGAGCTACCTATGAAAAACAAAGTTCTTTACAAACACGCCGTTCTGCCTTCTCCGTTCTATGCCTACATAAATCTTGTGTTGAAGGGGGGTGGCTGCTAGTATCACAACCACCTCAGACCATGTTTGGCAAGAGACAATTTTTTCTGTAAATTCGATGACTATTTTTTTTTTTTTTAAGATGGTAAAAAAAAACCACCTGTGTTCAGTTTTGGGCCCATCATTACAAGAAAGACAGTGAGGTCTAGAGCATGTCCAGAGACAGGCAACAAAGCTGTGAGGAGTCTGGAGCACAAGTCTTGTGGGGAGCGGTGGAGAGAACTGGATAGTTCAGTCTGGAGAAGAGGAGGCTCAGAGGAGACCTTATTGCTCTCTACAACTCTCTGAAATGAGGTTTTGGTGAGGTGGAGGTCGGCCTCTTCTACCGCATAACTAGCAATAGGATGAGAGGGAATGGACTCAAGTTGCACCAGGGATGGTTCAGGTTGGAAATTAGGAATACGTTCTTCTCTGAAAGAGTGATCAGGTGCTGGAACGGCTGCCCAGGGAGGTGGTGGAGTCACTGTCCCTGGATATGTAGAAACATTTAGATGTTGCACTAAGGGACATGGTTTAGTGGGGAAATATTGGTGGTAGATGGATGGTTGGACTAGATGATCTTGAAGGTCTTTTCCAACTTTGGTGATTCTATGATTCAAATAAGTTCTTAATATCTTTTAAAGCAGCAATTCTGCAAAAATGCATATGGTTTTTGCTGCCACCCTGACCCATCTCCTGTTCCAAAATGATTTGCCTGGCATTGCTCCAGTGGCAGCGGGAGGACATGGTGAGTTTCCAGAGGACTGAAAAAGGCGGAAAAAAGAAGTGCAATGCAGAGAGTTGCACATGGCTTCATAGGAATGGGGTGACAGAGAAGAATATCCTCATCCCAGTGCGGTGGATGTCCTGTCCTGGGGGCTGCAGCCAGGTCGTGCTGGCTAATTTTGACATACATCATGAGAAATTGTTTCATTTCCTGCCTGTACAAGTGTAACTCACAGAGGCGTATTGGCAGTGGTGATTTAGAAACCAAATTAAAAACATTCCAGCTCAGCTTTAGACAGATCGATCTGGAGCAGAGCTAATGATATACTTTCATAATGTGCTTTGAGAAACGCTGCTTAAGATACCCGAATAAGTGCTAAGTACTATTAATAGTGCTGATGGGAGAAGTTCAAAACACTTTCCCAGAGAAATGCATACTTCCATCAAACTGCTTTCAAAACTATGCATGTTTCCTAAAGGGTAAGCAAGTTGAAAGGAAGAAAGGAAGAAAGGAAGAAAACATTGTGAAATATATTTTTTTCCATTCTGGAATGGCTTTCCAGTTTCTTTCTTATCTATTATAATAATAGAAAATA
Source organism: Meleagris gallopavo (assembly GCF_905368555.1). Taxonomy (NCBI): domain Eukaryota; kingdom Metazoa; phylum Chordata; class Aves; order Galliformes; family Phasianidae; genus Meleagris; species Meleagris gallopavo. The sequence continues at coordinate 17,321,138 of NC_139414.1, read as the reverse complement.
AAGGAGTTTTAATAAAAATGAAATGCTTTGATGTATCCAGAGCCTTCTTTGGCTTGGAAGAGAATTTCATAAATCTTATTCTGCATCAAGATGAAGCCAGACTTTCAGGTCTGCATGCTCTGCACCACGGGGAAGAGAGGAGATGCTCCCAGCCCTGTATGCACAAGTCTAGCCCAAACTGCCTTGTGGTTGCTGCAAGGAATATGAAGACTAATTCATGAACTCAAAATAATGCTGTTCCCTTCTCCTTAGCTATATATAAACTGCCAGGAGAATTCATGTTACAGCCTGCTACAGCAGGGTCTTGGTCTCTTGAGTGGGAAAGGGAAGGGAAAGGAAGGAGGAAGGGAAAGGAAGGAGGAAGGGAAAAGAAGGAACAGTGGTTTAGGGCCTCTGGCCATAAGAAGGACCTTCAAAAACAGTTTTCTCAGATATTACCTTGAGTGTATTCTCTGGGTATTCCTGCCAATGAGCTGTTGTAAGAGTATTTGTGGAAAATAAACTCTAGAGAGCCCTGAGCAGAAACAAGCAGATTAATATAACACAAGCAAATATTTGTGGGAAAGTTTGTGCTTGTTTGCACTATCCACCCAACACTATCACACAGCATTTTCCATGAGTACATAATTTCACCGAGGCACCTTTTGATCAGCAAGATAAATCAATTACTGTGCACTCGTTTTCATGTTTTGCAGCTATGAGGCAATAGAAATATTGTCATTTCCCCTGAGAAGAATTTGGTTTTGGCTCTGAACTTCACTTGAAGGGTTAACATTTCTGGAGCCATGACCTCAAAACCACAAATAGAAAGAAAAATAACATAAGATAGATGAGCACAAAGTTCTGGAAGCACTAAAAGGTGAAAAACAGCATGCTTCATATATTTTGCAGCCACCTTCTTGAGTTAAGAACAAAGGAGATAGTCATAGAACTGCACTCTGGAGCCCATAGGGATGCATTGGGTTAATCTCCAGCATGCAGCTGGATGCAGGATCATCATACAGTCATATAATCATTTGAGTAGGAAGGAACCTTTAAAGGTCATCTAGTCCAACTCCTCTGCAATGAACAGGGATATCTACAGCTCAATCAGGTTGATGGTGCTAGAGGTCTGCAACTACCTGCGTCATAGAAGCTGAGCCTTCTGGGTTGGTCATGACTATTTCTTTTTCCATGTGCAATTGGATGGGCCTTGAGGCTCATTGGGATTTTTTTTTTTTTTTTTTGACTGAAAATCACCTGATGAGAGAAGATATTTCCATGACATAAACACATTTGGTTTGTGAAAAAAATCTGCGTGCATATCTCTGACTCTTTCGGTAGCATCCCTGCATGTGGTCCTGCCCAAATCAAAGGGCAGAAGAAACCAAAATGAGAACAGCATCTCCTTGAGTGGAAAATGCCACACAAATACTTCTGCTGTTTTTCCATGTCAGAAAAGAAAAGGGAAAACTGAAGCAGCCATGAAATCCAGACCTGAGCCACCATCTTCGGTAAAGATATCCCAGCATCGCAATCCCTAGGATTACCTAAAGGCCTTTGGGTTGTTGATTTGAGCAGCTCAGGTGTAGAGCTGAGATTGACTGAGCGAGATGCTGCCTTTGAGTGTAGCACTGGATGGAAGAACAGATAATTACCTCAGACTTTCCCTTCACAAAATCAGAAAGTCACAGAATGGAGGAATTGGTTGGGGTCGGTAGGGACCCTGAGGGGTCATCTGGTCCAATCCTTGCTGTGTCAGGACCACCAAGAGCAGCTCAGTGACACACAGAGCCTGAAGGTTCAGAAAGCTCTCAAATGGAAGTAATCAGAGTTAAATAAGGCAGGTGGGAAGGGAGGGGTGCAAATCCCAGAAGTGAGGGAGGAGTGGAAGGCATCAGCCCTGCTCTGTCCCTGAGAGTCAGCAGGCGCATATGCTACGCATCATGGACGCTTAATTTAACTCATCTGTAGAGTGGCCACTGAATTGACGATGAAACGGTGTTGCAAATAGCTATTTTGAGTACCTGGGTATGTGTATGCTCTGAAATGATTTTGCCGTGGATCATCATTGTACGACTGGAAATGGGACGTGAAGCAACGCATCCGACTGGAAGGAGCTGAGCATCACGGGGAGCTGCGTTAACTCCAGTTTCAAGATAACACCTTCATTAATGAAGAATGACACTGTGAATGATCTCTGCAGATGTCTCCAAATTACAAGCAGCTCTGAGCAACACAAGTATGGCTTTAAAAAATTTCTTAAGGAAAAAACCAAAGCTGGCCTGGCAGCCCAAAATTCTGTCTTCTCGCCCGTCAGCATATGGTGTGTTACATTAGCAAGGCAGCGCGCCCCGCTCGTGGCTGATGGGGCTTGTGGTATCCGGTTGCAATCAGGTGAAAGCGAGGGAAGATGCAAAAATAGCTCACAGCCCACAGTCCCACCCACAGGAAAGCACAAGGCACCCAGGAGAGGCTGCACGCTGCGGCTCTTTGCATCGCAGCTCATGGGAAGGCATTGGGTGCAGCTGCAGTCTGCAGGCTCCCTGGGACGGGGATGCCCTCTGCACCTGGTGGCAGAGAATGGTGCATGGGACGTTTTCACCTCCCAGATCACTTGGAGTGCAGGGATATAAGATAACCCCAGGCCATCCTACTTCCTCCCAAAGAATTGTTTGGGTTCCTCCCTGTGTAAGCTCTGTGGATATTTTTGGCTGTCCTTTTCAATTCTAGCTGAAGTCAGTGCCACAGGCAGCTCTCTTAGTAGATTGCTTTTGTGATTTATGCAGGTCCAGAAGAGTCCAAGGATCATTTATCTTCAAACCAGGAGAGAGATGAAAGAGTCGTGGTAGTAAAATTTCCTGCAGAGCTAGATCTGAGCATCAAAGAGGGGAAAATGTCATTGTTTTACTGAGACAAGAAAACGTGAGAAAGGTTTTAATGCTGAGGAATTTTTTTTTTTAACTGAATAATTTGCCTTAAGAAAAGAAAGAAGTTTTTGGAAAGGAGAGGAGCACAAACAAGGGCAGTTTGGAAGGCATTTGGGGGGCACAAAAAGCTAGGATGCTGCCGGGGATGGAGAGAGTGCAGGGCAAACCCTTAATTTGTGAACCTTGGGAAGGATCCTCAGGTGTGATGAAAGGAAAGAGAGGGCTGGGAAAGGCCCGTTTACATTTGCAGCAGATGCTATCTAGAGGAGGAAAATACTTTTATTTCCTCTGTGGACTGCCAGTTGATTTTGTTGTGGCAGGCACTAATGGAAAATAATAAAACCCATTTTAGTCAGCCTATATCCTGAACACTTACAGGTCAAGCCAGTGCTCAGAGCAGACGGTTATGGAACATAACACATTAGTTTGTCACCAGCATCTATGGTGACCAGGGGATTTTTACCGTTTGAAATTGAATTGTACAGGTCAAGGCCCTACGTGGATGTTGGAAAACAGTGCGTCTCTGTAAAGTTAGTGTGGATGGGGAGGCAATTACTGGGTGTAAAGATACACAACCTCAGCCTTTGTTAGCTCTGCCAAAAAGCAATGCGGACCCACGGGTGGGATCCGCAGTACAGTGATAAACCCCCAAATACAGTCATTAATTGTTATGGACTCACGTATGTCAGCACAGTCTTCTTGCAGCTGAGTGAAATCCCTGGACAAAACTCACAGTTGGCATCCTTCCCTGCAAAGCAAATGATGTCCTCTTTGTAATTCCAAATTCACTAATGACTATAAAGGAAATGTGGTCATAGGAGCCCAAGTTTCTTAGAAATGAATCAAAAGTAGTTTAGGAAAGATTAACTTACGTCAACATCCAGATAACCTCAAATATCTTCCATGTGATTTTATACTTTATGGAATAAATAACACAGAGATGGGAGGAGGTGCCTGAGGCACTGCACACACCCAGGGTGGGGATAAGGTAGGGAATAGCATTGGGTGCCCAAGCTTCCATGGTACAGCACTGTGTGCCAACTGGAATCCCAGTGCTTTACTTTTCTCCAGTGCTTTTATTTTCTTAATTCTTCCAAAGCCTTCCTTGGAGAAGAATGGTCACCAAGTAGCATTTAAGGATGCAAAACTTGAGGAAAAACAATAACAAAGCTCATAGCTTTCCAAAGTCCTGCCACAGGGAGGTCTCATATTGGGGAGGTTTCATTTTGGGGAGCTGCAGTCAATGCACAGCACGGGCATCCTTAAGCTGGGCCCAGCACAGCCCCGCTCCCCTTCCCAGCACAGGTATTTTACACCGCTCCAACTCTCTTCATCATTAACTTTTTTTTCTGCTATTGCTGACTCCTCAAAGCTTTGTGCCACCTAATGAGAGAACTTTTCTAATGACTCAGAGATTTCTAAATTAAACGTAAAATGTTTATTGCAGGGATGCACAGCCATACATTATGCATTACTGTTTCAACACAATAACAGGATACTGGTAGAAATTATCCACGTAGAGCCACAATCAATTTCAGCGACTGCGCTTTACATGCTTGACAACCCAGTCATTCAGCTGTGGAAAAATGCCTTGACTTGGCTGCTCCAACTGCCAGGGTCCACTGTGGCTGCTGCCAGCATTATTTTTTGGAGGGATGGGCACATCAGTCGCCTCTTGGGTTGGTTTTGCTGCTACAATCCCAAAATCTGTGCTCCTTTTGCAGGGTGGGCATCAACACCTGTACACACCCACAGGCTGCAGGTCCCCGTGCTGATGCTGTGCCCTATAAATTGCAGGGCTGCGTGTGGCTGATTTATCCCACACAGGAGCAGAAGGAACCATTCCCACCTCCCAGTGCAGATTGCAAGATAAATCTGGTGTTCAGAGGGACCGCCAGTGACTGACACTGATGTGCGTTTAAATCACTGTGGCTGCCAGGATGGAGCAGTAGGCCAGATCTGGCCCTGGGGTCAGCTTTGTGCTCAGCAGGTGTAAACCAGCCAGGATTGAGATGTGGTGTCAGGTCTGAGCACCGCTCTCATTTTTATTTAAGTGTCTGCACGGTAATTCTGGCTGAGAGGACAGCTGAGACCTGCAGCCCTTGGTTGCTGGAGCTGTCACATTTTGCCATGGTAGAAACTTCAATGATGAAAGCTTTATGTATCCTCTAGAAGTCTCCTTATGAGTTGCACATGGATGTTCTGCCATGACCCACAGTGCCGAAGTCCAACATCCACTTTGTCATATGGGGAATGGCTCCAGCTGCCAGGAACTCGCTATGGATTTGAGCCAGCACTGTCAAAGTGGGGAGGTTTGCACTTCATTCACTGAGCCATAGCCAAACACTGTCGTGGGACACGAAGTGAGCACGGATGTTTGTCATGTAGCTCCTCATGTCCAGACCATAAGGTCATTCCTAGACAGGTTTTATCTGGACAAATTACACTGTGAATGGAACAATCTCACCAAAATACAGCCCGCCACAAGAACAACCCCTTTCTGAAATTAATTATGTTTTGCTTTTCATTAATTTTTGTTTCACCCTCATGAAACAAAAGCCAAAGGCAAGAAGTGTCAGTGTTCCTTACTGGCAGCATTCTGTACACACACTGTACCGAAGCGCCTTCATGAGCTGCAGGATAAATCCCACGGGCTCGGGGTGTGTGCCTTTTTTATTATTTATTTCCCCTTCCTTCCAAGGAATTTACTTTGCAGCACTTCAGATAAACATCCATTTGAAGCAGAGCTGTCTGCAGCTGCAAATTATCTTTGTGGCTTTCATCACCGTTCTGACGAGAGCCCCAAGGGCAGAGCATCATCTGGAGCGGGGTGCCGGCAAGGGCGTGATGGCAGCCAACACTCCTGCAACGTGCACTGTGACTTAGTAGCTAGATGGCACTGAAGGTATTTTGTGGCATCTGCTTTCTCAGGTATGGCGAGGAGATGACTAATTTGCCTGCTAATGGTAAATAACTGCAGAGGCCTTTCTGCAACCACACTGCTCTGCTGACCCCAGGCCAGCCCCTGGCACTGCTTCTGAGTGCTGTGAATACAAAGCTGGACCTTATTTCCTGTTATTTCAGTGATGCTCCTTTCTCAGCAGGTGCTGGTGCTCAGGGTGCACACTGGTGCTCAGGAAGGGACTGATTTTCTGCTGTTCTGGGAAGTATCTCAGAGTGACCTGGGTGGGCCCGGCTGCCTGGCAGAGGTACTCCTGACCTACTTGAGTGCACCGAGGAGTGCGAGAAGGAAGAGGAGGGTCACACTGCTGCATAGAAGGAGCAGTGCATCTGATTGACCTAATTCTGGTCTTTCTTGTGCTCTTTTAACTCCACAGGCTTCAGCAAAGGTGTGCTGCTTTACACCAGAAGAAGCTGACCCGATTTCTGTGGCCTGCTTGGGCTGTGGTGACATCAGTGTCAGTCCCAGGGCTCAGCACAGATGTGGCCAAGTTGGGACCAGGGAGTGGGGGCCTTGAGAAGCAGCAGCCCTGCACTGGATGGGCACTTGGTAGATGGGGTGCTCTACCCACAGCACTCCTGTTTCCTTAGGAAGTCGCCAAAGATTAGCGGGAAGCCCATAGAATGGGTTGGAAGAGACCTGAAAGCCCACTCAGTTCCAACCCCTGCTGTGGGCTGGATCGGGGTCCCGTCAGCCTGGCCTTCATCAGTTCCGGTGTTGGGGCACCCACAGCCTGTGTCAGCACCATGAAAGAAATGTGCTTCATTTCTGGAGGCAGCTGGGATGGAGACACATGGGTTTATTACTGCTGGCAACAATCTAATTGACCCCGGTGCCTGAGAATGCCTTCACATATCGGTGTGAAGGGGCTTTCCAGATCGGCTCTGCATCCTTTTGGGTTCTGATGAATTTTACAGCTCTAATCAGACACCTCTATTACATATTTCTGCTCTTTCTACCCAAAATGTTTGACAAGCTCAGCTGCTAAAGGAGATCTGTAAAATTTTGGGACCGAGCTGTCAGCTCACCCGACAGCCTCATCACTGCCTGGCCACTAATGAGGGTGGGGATGTGCCAGGCAGAACAGCCACCATGAGTCAGTGACATTCCCTGTGCTGCCCGCTGCCATCCAGCAGGAAAAGAGACACCGAGAGGAAAATCAGAAAGAAACCTTTTTCCTATCTGATGTCTGCTCTGTGCCATTTATTTTTAATAGTGATGTGACACAGCTTAATGTTACGTCAATTAAATTGAACTGCCGGGGGATGCAGTGATCACCCATCACCGCAGCACTGCTGCAGCTGCCCCGCATGGGTCTGGGCAGGGTGGAGGAAACTCTCCCCCAGTGAAGTGATTCATTTCTCCCCACACATGATTTGCAGGAATTTCACAGGAAATTAATGATCGGATAATGTCATGATTAAGGATGAAATAAAAGATTTGGTTCCTAATTTTTAATATGTATTTTAATATTGCTTCAAAATATCACCATGTGTCTCCCCACAGCTCACAGAAGGGACATTCTGGGAACCACAAAGGGTTAATCTCAAAGGGTGCCAAGGATGGGGAGACTGAGCTCCAGGTTCCCATAGGGCGTCTCCAAGCCCTGATATCACAGTGCTGAGTCACTGCTGACTGCAAAAAAACAGTGTGCAGGGAGGACAGATGAGCCTCATTCATGGGCACTAAATCAACGCACACGAAGCTCCTGCAGGATTGCCTCCATCAGATAACTACTGCACAAGTAATTTTACTAATAGAATTTTGAAAAGCCCAAATGCTTTGCACAAAAAAAAAAAAAAAAAAGAAAAAAAAAAAGAGGGATGATCTACAAATAAATCACCTCTCAATATCAACACAGCAAGAAAAATTCATTAAGTGCCTTTTAAAAGTGCTGGCTCTGACTTAGCAGATCTTTTTCAGATGTTCCTCTCAAGCAAACCTAAACATCAAATAATAACTGTATAAAGGCAAATACTATAACAACTCTGGAAACACATTATGCATCTCTTCCTTTGATAGAGGTCTCTGTGCTTTTATGAAATGTTCATTATCAGTACTTTCTCCTATATCTGAAAAAGAGACAGCGGTGCTTTGCTGGCAGGGAACAGGGCCGATGGGGCATTATTTTTGATAGGCTGATGTTATGAAGCCATCCTTCACATTCCTGGGAAAATGATTTCTGTTATTGAAATTAAAACCAACTTGGAGAAGATTTTCTGCTTTTATAACAGATTCAGCTAACATTCTGTTTTCTTGTAATTTATATTAATAATGATTGCTCCAATATTTTAATGTATTTCAACAGTTCCAGCAGCTTTATGGGGTAAGATCACTATTATTTACTTGAGCGAGTGGCTTTATGGAATAACTGCAGCTTTCAGGGAACAGAGATAGATGCTGAAACGAAGGAAAATAAAACACAAAATGGGTTCTCACCGCTCACATCGGACACAAAAAAACAAAGAGGAAAAAAAGGGGAGAATATATATTTGAAACACAGACACTAGAAGCCATTCCATTTGGACTAACTGGGCCAGTGCTTTTGTACGTCATTTTCAGTGAAACTGGAACAAATGTGGAGGAGGTCATGGAGCAGCCCAACACTGGTGTCCAGGAGACAGGCCCCATCCTCTGCCCCACTTCCCCACTCTGTGATTCTGGGGGGAGTTTCGGGTTTTTAGCTCCTAGACCTCAATATAAGCATATCTCCTGAGCAGAGCTGCCCACAGCTGTGAGCAGCCTCTGCTCTGCGACCTCGAGCTCCAGGAATGCTCAGGGATCCCATCCAAAGTCCCATGGAGTCAAGGGGCTCCTCATAGTTCCAGAGCCAGGAAATACATTCTTAAAAGCTGAAACCGGTTTTATAAACACTTTGGCCTAAATCTGGAAACCTCTAAAAATGTATTATTATTTTTTCTTACTCTAATTGGAAACACGTGCGTCCAGTGCTCTGTGTTTTGGAAGCATCTGCCCTGAGATGAGTGAACGGAGCTGGAAACTCCTCCTACCCAACAGCCATGCAGAAACAAAGCCCATGAGTGCACGTAGCAAGGGTTCAGGAGGCATGAGCCCCACTGCACAACTGCAGTGGTTTTCAGATAGCAAAGGATTTGGCTATGGGATTATTTAGCAATTAATAACACAGAGGGAAGCTATCAAAGGAACATAAGCTTCTCTTTCCCTGCTTGAAGATTTTCTGAGGGCAAAACATGAGAGCTTTATTTATTTTCTCTATGAGAAGAATGCAATTTTTTTCTTGCCATAAAGAAATCTGCAATGATTTTCAGATTGTTTCAGATATCTGAGATGAACCATGGTGCGTCCAATACAACCACATCACATTTATCCTTCCTGAAAAATGCAGCAGAGAAGTACTGCAAGGCTGTGAACCTCCGAATGTTGCAGAGATGCCATACTTAAAACATTATGTTGGAAAATGGAATAAAGGAGACAATTCTCCTCCTCAAATGATGACCCTTATCATTAAGACTACTTCAAAGTTTGTTGAAATTATTCAAAACCTGAATTCGGAAGGAAAGATGCAATGCTTCCTTGCTCCTACCAGAAATATTTGTTGTAGCGCACCAAAATGCAGATGTAAAAATGGAAACCAGACAGAGTTCAGACTGCCTGAGAAAACAAAGCTGTGCATTAACTCAGCACAGTTGCTTCCCAAGTTATCCTCTCAAAATTAAGAAATCCTCAGAGCAGATTCTTCTGAAGGATTGCTGCAGCCACCACAAAGGAACCTTAACAGTAACTTGGAAGTGTTTGCCTTGTGATGTTATTCCTCAGACCCTTTAAAAGAATTGCTTTTCTTTTGCATAAGCTCTACAGTGACAAAGGGATGCAAACAATTTGGCATTCAGATGACTGTCATTTTCCCCCCCTCACACAGCTGTAGGATTTGTGCCGTTGGCACCCATTATCCTGGATAACCATGCATTTCTGACGCTGCTTTTCAGCAGCAAGCTTACACTCCTCAGAATTAGTCACTGCAGAAAAATCCATGCGGTGACGGGGATGAGAAAATGAAATCATGATGAGAGGGGATGAAAAACCCAACTGCCTGAATTCAGGTCAAGAGCAGCACTGATTGATTTGGAAGAAGTCCTTCATTTATAAATATTCAGCAGTGTCAGTGCATTCCAAATCAGACACTGAAATTACAATTCTCTCTTAGACCAAATCCTGAGCCTGGTTTAAAAAAAAAAAAAAAATTGGCAGATGGCATCCCCTGCTCCTGGGGTGAGAAGCAGAGGGCACTGCCACGCTCACATTGCATGCCACACTGCAGCAGCTCACTTCCCATATGTAGGGTGTGGTGTTTCTTGCCGATATTTGCTGAGTAAGGAGGGACAGAACATGGAAAGCAATAAACCCAATAGTTAAGTTTGTTTCAAAGGATGATCACAAGTCACATTTCTCCATACAAATCGGTGCAGAGACAGATGCTTCTTCTGTGTAATTTCTGACTTCAAAAGGCTTAAGCAAGGGCTAGCCGTGACCCGCAGTGAGAGCTGGCTGGCAAACAGCGAGTTTGTTTCATGGCAACTTCTGAGGTTTCAAAATCTGTTTGTGTTCTGCAAAGGAAACAAAATCAAAACACTTCCAATGCAATGGGGAGGCCAGTCCTGATGCCCATGATCTGAGCAGGGGCTCCTCGTTTTGCGGTGGGTCTTCCCCTGCCCTCCTTGCAGCCCAGTGAGCACATCCACATGCCAAATGCCTTGGTCCCCAAAGTAACCCATGTGTTTTGATAGAAAATCCGTGAGGTTGTAAACCCATGGCCACTGCTGCTGCACTGCTCGCTTGAGGTGGTGCACACCCAGCTATGAGCCCTGCCAGCAGCTTGGGGGGCAGAGGCCAACCTAGATGACACATGTTGTATGCTCAGTACATCCATTTAGCAAGAACTCAGATCAGGAACACGTGACAGAGGGTGGGATCAATCCACAGGGAAGCAGCTGGAAGTGGGTTCTTCCATGTCTTATTTTCTGTGCTGGGAGATCATTTGCCAAATTGCTAAATGAAAAAAAATCAAAGTGAACAGGATGACCAGCAACTACAACCCACATTTTTCTTCATGAATTGATGCGATGTTATTCAGGTCCTGATCCCAGCTGCCCCAACCAATCCTGGATTCACTGCAGTGAGTTGTCCAGTAAGAAACAAAGGATAAATCCCCACCTCCAGAACACCTTCCCAGTTGAGAGAAGTTGCCAGTTTTGTCAAGTAATAAATTCCAGGTGCACTGAGCTGTCGAAGCACAAGAAGTGCTGCGCTGGGCTGGGAACAACACTGCTGAAATCACCAAAATACTGCAGCTCTCCAGGAAAGAAAGCAGCCCTTAGAGCTGCAGGGGGACAGACTTCTTGTCTTCTCCTGATTTTCTCCTGCTCTTTTTAACCTTATCTGAACTCTACTGACTGGCAAGAGCATCATCTGTACGAATCCAGGAAATACAAGGCAGACAAAGAGCCAAACTCTGTCAATCATGGGCAGACAGGACATGATAACACTCTTGAAACAGATTCAAAATTCAAAAACCCTCCCTATAAAAAGGCAAAAGTTAATTCAATCACAGAAAACACTGCAAGACCTCTCCGTGCCAGGTCCCCATGCTTTCATTGAGCTCTATTTTGTGCTTCTGCTCCATCATCTGCTATTCACATGACTCCACTTAGCAACCAATCTGATTAGACTTGTTTGTGCACTGGGTGCTGTTATTTCTGGTTCAGATTAGTGCTTCCTTCTTTCTCTGTTTCCTCACATACAGCTGAATTATCTCCTTTCACCCAGAGCTCGCTGCATGGCTATCCCACTTCTGCACAGCAAAGCAGAGCATCCTTGCTGCTGCTGTTTTATGGCTTCGAAGGGAGGAAACAACACTCATTTTCATGCAAATCCCTACTGTCTATCAGGCATCATAGTTGTCAAGCAGGTCATTAGAGGCCTACTGTGTAAAATGAAGATTACTAATTAGAGCTGGAGAAATAATTTGCAACAGATAATTTATCCAATGGATTTAGATGTTTTTTTCCTTGCAGAGTCCCCGCCAGCAGGTTGTGACTTCACCGGAGCGGCCATTGCTTGGAATGATTTTTAACTCATTCAATTCATGGCAATGGATTCTGGTTTTTCACTGTTACTTTCCTGAGCTGGATGCTCACCTGGCATTGATCTCAGGATGTGGGGTTTGTTTTCTGGCTCAGACATCAAAATAGGGCTGAAATGAGTAAACACCAGAATAGCTTTCCCCCAACACCGATCTGTGTTTCTGCAAACATCACAACATAAAAATAGCTTGGGAAACTTCCATTAAAAGGCATTTATGCAGGGAAAAAAAAAGTAATGTAATTGCAAAAACTAAGTTCTACGCAGAGCAAATCTCACATATCTCAGACAAGAGCCTGCAGCCCGTGGTTATGCAAGTCTTATGAATGAATATCGCCAAAAGTAGGAAAAAAGTTATCCTGCAGGGAAAAGGGAAGGAATGTAGCCGGCTGCCAACATCCCCAAAGGCCTTGTAGTACCCTATGCACATCCATTAAATACAGAAGGAACTGAAAATGAAAACTCGTGTTGTGACTCATTGTTATAGGAAACAGGATTGAGCAAAGCCTGACCGTGTCACTGTGACGGAAATCCAAAACATGGGTTTGGGATAATTTTGATTGACTGTTTCTCCTCAGCCCATGACAAATTCTGTTTCTTTGGCTCAAAATGTTTATCTGATTCAGTCTGAAGAGAGAAATTGAAGTCTTCCATTGATTTTTCTTCCTGCTACAAAAGTCAACGTGCTGCAAACATCAATTCCAGCTCAATGCACTCTGTGAGCATTCAGAGGGAGGTGGAGCACGAAGAAAGGAGACAATTCACCCAGTGAATTAATGCCTGTGCTAACACACACGCTCATGAGAAACCTTCAGCAACATTCACCATTTTTTAATAACAACAAAGGGCAAAGTCACACCTAGGGCTGGCACAGCAAAGCCCGAGTTGTGAAGGAGCTGCTTCATTTCCAGCTCATGAACAATACAGAGAACAGCCTCAGGAGGGTTAAGAGAGTTTCAATGAATGAAAAAGGACAATTTGTACCAGACTCCCCGATCCCATCTGCTGCACTATGGGAGCACGCGGTGTTCTCTGCAGTGACTCACCCTCCTTTGTGCTCACAGGCAGGGAGGAATGGGAGATGGAGCCATGCTCAGAGGGGAAAAACACAGCCAATGCTCTGAGCTCACCTGTTCATCTGAACCACCCTCAAATGAGGGCCTTTGCAGGGCTCTGTTGGTGCTCAGCATGCACCCTGACTGAACAGTGCTGGTGGCCAGGGGATGTGGTGGCCCTGGAGTGGAGAAAGGAGCAGCAGTGAGGGATGTGAGCTGCGTCCTCAACTCTGCTGTGTGCCAGCAAGTGCCATTTTTATCTGCAAACAGGGAGTAGCCACTCAGCTACACAAGGTGCTTGGGGCTCCCTGGATTTCTGTAAGGCATAACTTATTATTTTGGTATGCAACTGAAAAAACAGCTGTAGGCACCCAAACGGAGCCCCAAACCAAGGCAAATCATAGAATCATTATAGTTGGAAAAGACCTCTAAGATCACCAAGTCCACCCATCAGCACATCCCCACCATGTCCACTGACTACCTCCCTTAGTGCCACGTCTCCGCAGTTCAAGAACACCTCCAGGGACAGTGACCTCACCACTCTCTGGGCAGCCTGTGCCAGTGCACCATCACTCTTTCTGAGAATAAATTTTTCCTAATATCCAACCTAAACATCCCCTCATGCAACTTAAGGCCATTATCTCTTGTCCATCCAAGATCCCATCCTCCTACTCCAGATGCCAGCAGGTCTATTAGCACAGCTGTGAAGGCATGAGCACCTGGGGGTGCTTTTATACAGTGTGGAGGTATTTAACCCTTTCTCTAAATAAGTTATTAAGAAAAAGTGTGTTTGATAGAGCTGAGAGAGCAGCAAACCAAATCAGGCATAATTGTGCTAATTACCCAAAGCACAGCAACTGACTGAAGGTCTCTAAAGGAGGAGGCTGCATCCTGCCCCCGAGCAACACCTGTGTGCATACAGCAGCTCTCATTTCTAAAGGGCACCAGGGCCTGAATCTCAGTCTGGTTCTCAGCACTGCTTGGGATCTCATCCAGCTGATGCCTGGTGGCAGCCACACATCCCCACATCCCACCCAACCCAGAGCTGTCCTCCAAGTGCCTTGGTTCAGGCTCAGCTCAGACCTGAGTGCTGCCTTCCCAGCCTCTTTCTGTGCTTTCATCCTTTGGCTGAAATCTGTAAGGAATCCCCAGGATTCACCAATACAAATCATTTATTTATGGGTTTATTGCGATGACCCGGTGAGGCTGGAGGCTGCTGTGAGGGTATTGGTGTAACATAGGGCACAGCCAGCCAGGCCCCAGCACTGGGTCTTAAATACCTAAGGGCATTCCCACAGGCATTATTGCTGCATTATTTTTTTTTTAATGCTGAACTGTATGTTTTAGAATACACAGATGTCTTTGTTCAGAATAAACCAAAAATAGCAGATTTTCCTCTGCTTAGCTGGGTGTTAAATTATTTACATTTCAAAACCCATAAGTAGAAACAATGACTGCATTTCCAGTGCCTGCTCCTGCTGTCAAATATCCTTTTCTCTTTTGCAACCTAATTTAGACTTCCTTTTTAGAGTTGCAGCTTAACTCCATTTCCAATTACATTAAAGGAACCAAGAGTCGAGGTTGTTATCTTGCCATTTCCATGAATAGTGACTAGAGATGCTCCCCATGAAGGTGAGGGCAGCCATCGCTGTGCCCATGCAGGAGGTGTGCACTGGGTAGGAGAAGACATTCATTCCCCGTGGTCCCATTGGGTTCCCTTGCATGGAGCATCCAGGGAGAAGTGCTGAAGCTGGGTGGGATGCTGATCACGGGGCTCGTTGTGGGTCAACAGAGCTGCTTTCATAGCTGCGTGAGCTAGAACCGAACAAGAAATGCTCTCAGATACCCCATAATTTCGGCAGGCCGCCTCTTTGGCAGGCTGGCTGAGCCTCCACATCTGCCCTGCAGGGGTTGATGAACCACCGCCTCCCCAGCACCTCCCAGCTCCCCGCTCGCTTCGCCAGGTGTTGGCACCACGATTGCTGAAATCTTTGTGTGGGTGCCAGCCACCTTTGCCCTTCTTTCTCCTGGTTCCACTCCTTCCTGTGTTTCTGCTGACGCAGTTACTGCCTCAGCCCGCGGCCGTGTGAGTTGAGCCCTGGCCAAGAGCAGCCATCTAAGCAGTGTGTCTGCCTCGGTTCACCCAAACTCATTGCATTTGTTACTCTCATGGTAGAGCAGCATCCCTGTGGTGCATGCTTTTCTTCGAGGATTACAAAAGGGATATTATGTACCTATCTGGAGTCTTTGCATTGCCAGCCCCTGTGATTTTATTACCCATCTTCTGATATTTGGAATTTTTCATAAAGCTCTGCTCTTGGAGTAATAAGTGAGGCTCTCAGCTTTCACTGAGAAATGAAAAGAAGCTTCTAGCCTGCGTGTTTTAGAAAAGCTGGAAAATGTGCCTGAAGGCACTGACTCCAAAAGGCAAATTAAAAGAACCAATATGTTTTCTTTCTTTTTAATACAATTGTGAGTCAGGGCCGGGAATGGGGCACCGCTGGTGATTTATAGGTTCTGTGCTGGCAGCTCTCCAGTCTCAGTGACGGCACTGCGCAGAGGGAGTTGGGCTTTGTGAAACTGCCTGGTGGTGCTCACCTGGAGCCATGTGGTGCTTTGGGACAAAGCGCACAGAGCATCTCTTCAGGGCGGGTTCTGCAAAAGGCTTGGTTTGAAATGCACACACCAATGAGATATGAAATGACTTGTACTGAGATTCAGATGGAGGATTTGGGGAGAATTTTCAGATGGAGAATGGCCCTCTGCATGCGTGGCAAGTGGCAGTGAATTGAGGTGGATGGCTCTGAAATCTGGGAGAAGTGGAGGATTGGTGTGTGCTTTGGAAGACCGATGGTTGGGGCTGCTGTTTGCGTTGTGGGCACAGCTTTCTCATCCAAGGCATTATGCACAACGAAATGAAAATAATCACTGGCATACTGATGGCCCCATAACACCAAGGCCATGGCAAACACCGTACTAACCAGGTGCTCCTCTGGAAGGCAGTGCCTTTGCAATCCCAGTGCTGCACCTGTTCCATATTTGGTGCACACATGTGTTTGATTTTGGAAGAAATGCACAAACTGCCCGTCCCACTTTGTGAGCAAAAGGACTACAAAAGGCACATACACTGTGCCAGCTGAGTTACGGGTCACGAGGAGGTGTCAGTAAAAGTTCACTGACTATGAACACCTGTACCAGGCAAGCTTGGCTTTGTAACAAGTGAGCATATTGGAGGATGGGTCTCTGCATGGGCTGCCCATGTCCTCTTGGTTTTTGGAGAAAACACTTCATGGTAAAGCTGTGAACACTTCCTCTCCAAGCATCTCTTGGGGCGTTGGTGCCACAGCACAGCCGTACCTCCAGGAAGCAGCAGAACCACAGCGAGTGTTTGCCAGCAGAGCTGCAGGAGGCCCCTGGGAACGGAGCTTCCACAGAGCTTGGTCCCAAATCACAAGGCTGCCAGTAAGCCCCTACATGTGGGCATTCTCCAATGGGAACATCCCACCACAGCTCCCCAGCTGCAGCAGGGGTGCTGCTGGCTCTGTGGGGCTGGGTACTGCTGAGCAGGGAACTGTGAACAGCTCCACCTTAAGCTGCAGTTCTGTGAGCGCTCTGCTGGCCTCCTGCCATCGAAACCGCTGCAGGCTGAGCTGTCATCAGAAGAAAGTGTGTGCTTTGCATGGGAGGGGGTGGTCAGGCGGCTGTTTCTTCATTGATCTTTTAATTTTAAAAGCTTATTTCTGGGGTGGCTTTATTTTTCCCCCCTTCAACACAATGCATTTCAAATTGATTTTGCAACCCCACACGCCACTCCTCACAAAGGTAACTGTGCTAAAGGCAGTGCTTTCTGGGGCTCCCCCACACTAGCACCTCAAACAGAGACCCCCAGAGCTGCCCGGAGTCATGGAAACTCTCTGGGTGCCCCCTGCCCTTACCACAGCCCCCGAGTCCCCAGCCCTGCTCTCTGTTTTCCATCCTGCACTTCCTGCTAATCACACCATCAGTACTTGTGCTGATTAACCACCTAAGTCTCCATTTAATTAAAACATACACCCTTTTGGAAGAGCCAGAGGTTGCAGACAGATTTTATTCCATTCCAGATTGGATTGGCATTAGCCATCAATACTGGGGGAACCAAAGCAGTTCACACTTTCCCTGACTGTGTCAGATACATCACCAGCTGTTTGCTGAGTGACGTTTTACAAGTCTGAGGATCTCCAAATATTGAGCCACACATTCACAGGGTCACTCTTTTTCATTAAAAGACTGCAAAAAACCACACCTGCAGAGAAGGCCAACACAGCACCAATGTCATAATGTAGGAAAAGCAGTGCAGGGGCAGCTCCTGATCCAAGAGCAAGGCAGGTCACAGGGAATAGGTCTAGTTTAGGATAGGATCTGGTTCTCTGCCTTAGCAGGTCCCCTTGGAGCCCAGCGCCAAGCAACCCACGGGGCTTGCACACTCCTGGAAGGGCTTAAAAAGGTCCCATGTTGCAGAATGCTGGCAAGCAGGAATGTAGGGTGTGGAGGGACGTGATCACTTGCAATTAACTCTGAGCAACAGGCATGCAACAGAAAGCCTGCTGTGTTTGCTTTGCTGTGAAATAAGCAAGAACTTTGCTCGTTCCTGGCCGTGCCCAGGAGGACATTGCAGCCCCGTGCACCAGATCCGCACGCAGTCAGGACACTGCCGACAGGGCTCACTTTTGTCGGTAATGCTTCAGTGCCTCATTACCAACCTCAGAAGTATTTGGCTGTAGCTTACTTTTGAGGTTTGGGCCGAGGCCAGGGACTCCAGCAGGAAAAGTCAAACCTAAACAAACGAGTTCAGGTTCAAACTTCCCCATCCCGGCCATGGGGCGTTCCCCACTGGGTGCAGGGAGAGCCCTTCTGCAGGGCACGGCTGCACAAAGGGCATGGAAGGCATTTTCCAGCAGCAGCTAATGGCCCATATTTCATCTTGCACACACACACACACACACACACACAAAAACAAAAAAAAACAAAGCTAATAACTTGCTCCTCGGTGTTTCGCTATGATAGCAATCTTTGCCTGTTTGATTTATTTTCTTTCTTCACCCACAGCTCATGGGGCCATGGGTTCCTGTTGAGTTTAAGACACTGCAGAGCTTTGTGCTCCAGATATTGCTTTCATCGGGAATGGCTTCCTGTCCACAGCAATTCTCTCTCTCCTATAACTGGAAGAGGAACCCAGTGCCCCCATCTCTCCCTGCATGGAGTTGGGATGTTGCTGCTCAGCCCTTGGGTC
Source organism: Meleagris gallopavo (assembly GCF_905368555.1). Lineage (NCBI taxonomy): Eukaryota > Metazoa > Chordata > Aves > Galliformes > Phasianidae > Meleagris > Meleagris gallopavo. The sequence goes on along the minus strand of NC_139414.1, from coordinate 17,302,823 downwards.
AGGTCCCCAAAGCAGTGTCCAACCTCACGGCTGGAGCTGTTGGCTGCCCCCCGCCATGTGCAGCTGCAGCTCCCTGCACCCCAGGGATGCTGTCACCTACAGGGAGACATCGACTTTCCCTGTGCTGATAGCACCTTTTTTCTGCTTGAATTGCTGCAACATCAGCCAAACAAGGAGGGACTGCAAACAGCCACAGAAAGCGGGGGAACTCCTAGGGCTCAGCATGCTGGGAATATCCAGCTGCTGGCTGGAACATCACAACAAATGCCATCGGTTCATTCCTGCAGCCTTTGACACATAAATTCGGTAACTAACCTGACCTGTGGCTGCTTCTCTGAGAGACCGGCCGAGACATGACAAATATGCCTCTCAGCATACCAGGGCTGATTACCGGCAGCCTGTAGGAATAGCTCAGAGCTGCGTGGTTACAGCAGGAAAAACCAGCGTGCTCTGGGCACAGCCTGCACCGCAAGCATGGCAACAAGGCATTATCTGGGTGTCCTTAGGGAAAATCCTCACGTTCACAGGGAACGAGTGTTGGTTTGAGGAAGGTGGGCTCACATTTTAGGGTCTTTGCTGGCCACCAGCATGGCCATGGGCTGCTCCTCCAGCATGCTGGGCAGCTTCCAGGAGGGATCGTTTCCCAGCAGATTCACCCGGACTCGCTTTGGGCTTTGCTGCACAACTCTTATTCTGCTCCCATCTGCCAGGGCCATTTCAAACCTTAAGTTTTAACATGTGATTTCACAACACGTGGCTCTGGGAGGGTGACCGGCCTGCAAATCAGCCCCCTCCAATCCCCAGTCAGGCGCTTTACATTAAGCAATTAAACTGAGCAATAAATATCACTTTGTTGTGAACGAGCCTCCATTTCCTTTTCTATTTTAATAACAATAATGGTCAAACTTCTGTTTAAGAAGCACTTTCTGGTTCTATTTGGAAATGTGCCAACCTATTCAAAAGACGTAAGATTTGTATGGGGAGGCAATAGTTTTTATTAAGGCAAATTATATAATTAGGAAAGGAAAAAAAAAAAACAACAAAAAAACAACACAAAACCAACAGCAGAGCTTTCAGGCACACGATCCCTTCTCCGTGTGCAGGGAAATGCAGTGCTGCTGCTGGGCAACACACACACACTGCAGGCATTGCTGCAGCCACCAGAGCCCACCCAGGGCTGGGGGTCAGGATGTGGTCTCCATGACTCCTGGGAGGACCCTGCCCTATTTCAGCCCCATGAACAAAATTCTGTTCAGTATCTGCCAGCCCCAAGCAACCTGAAGTGTACACATGAACTCACTGTTCAGAAAATTACATTTTTTAAGCATATGATCCAGGCACGTGGGATTCCCACAACTTCTTCTGGCACAGCCTTTGCTTCGTCTTTTGGACTGGAAACCTCTTGGGGCAGGGACTGTGGTTTTAATTATGCACAGCTCCCAGCTGAGCAGAGCCATCAGTCCCTGCTAAATGAATAAATAATCACTGCAGCAAAGCACAGCCCCTTCCTGGCTCAAACCCATTACCAAAGTGTTTGTAGGTCACTGCATATTTGTAAGCAGAACTTAAATAAGATATACGGATTGGGAAACCCATAAGAAATGTCAGACTGAACTCCAAATTCTGCAATGTATTTTGACGATTAGAGGTGGAAAAAAGCAACATTAAGCAGATAAAACTGATGCCAGGTCAGGACTAAGGGCTTCCACTGCTCACACCCAGCACCAGGCAATGACTTTTGGCCATGGCACTGATTGCTCACTCAAGTTGGGTTCTGAATTTTCTCCATCCTAGTGAGATGTGGAAATGGACAGGGGCTGGGTAACTTATTTTAATGATTTCCTAGCCATCATGGGAGGAGCTTCTCCAGACCACACACTGCCCTGACACCAACCAGACCGACTGCCCACATCCATTGCACTCCTCCAATGCCACCAATGCTACAGGCAGTGCAGCAGCAAAGGATGGTTCAAGGAAGAAAAAAAGAACAAAAACCACAGACACTGAAGATACAAAGCAGGCAGACATCAGGGAAGGCTCAGGAGCTGACAGCGACTTTGGACCCACACAGACAGGAATCTTTTTGGGTAAAAAGACGCAGATTATTGCAGGAAGTCTGAGAACAATGCTTGACTATTTAAGGACAGCAGTGTTTCCTTTCTGAACATCAGCATCATTAATTTGCTTTGGAGTCCAGCCAGATTCCATCTGATGCCTACTCTCCTGTTAAGGTGGAAAAGTATGCATAAAATCTTCTCGGTGTTACCCAAACATAATGGCCTATATCTCTATTCACATGCATTAAGTCTTTGTAATCTGTCCATGATTGCCACAAGATGTTAAAGAAGTATAAATATGCTCAAAAAGCTACACAATTCCTGGGTGAAAAAAGGGTCACTGAGGAGTATTAAAATCAAATGCTGCTGATTACTGCAGCTGGGAAGGTGCTGCCTGACCACTTTTGTTTTGTCCCAGTACTTCCATTTCATCCCGAAGCACATTGTGCCCGTCTCCAGCTTTACGGCCACACAGAGCTTCCACCTCCCATCATAAACACGGAGCAAAAAGCAGAGATGTGGGTGACAAATCATGGGCCAGTTGTTAGAGGATAAATTACACAGAGTTGAGAAATACACAGGAAAGGACAATGTAAGAGCATTTGCACAAGGAGTTAAAGATTATTTCCAAACATTAACCACAGTAACAGAAATCACAATTGCTTTGCCAGTCACATGCAACACCAAAAAGCCCAAGCCTTCTTCTGTACATCAGAACTGCAGCAGGGCAGACCAACTAACTCTTTCCATTAACTGATTGGATCGAGCTGCTTGGCATTTATTCTGCTGGAGGCAAGGTGCTTTTCCCTGGTTTGTAATTATTATTATTTTTAAATCCTTGCCTCTACTCAAACACACATCTCATGTGCTAAAGAGCTTTATTTCCCCTTCATTTTCCCCTGCAACTGTTTCTGTTCCTTATGTCGTCGCTGACGACAAAGTTTGCTCTAGGCCCTTGGCAACCAAGTGTAAAACAGGTATTCGATAGATGGGCCACTTCCCTGGCTGAGCAAGGGTTTGTTGTAAGGCAGGTGAGGGCAGGAGGGGTGCTTCTTATTTCTGAGCAAGGGAAGGGGCAGCTCATGATCACTGCCCCCAGACTCCCAGCATTAGGCTGGGGAACTTGTTGGCTTAGGCTGCCTTTCCAGCTGCCCTCATTGGGAACAGGAATCCCACAGAGCTCTGATCTTGATTTACGAGGAATCCCTGATTAAGCAGTTAGGAGTGCTGAAGCAATGCTAGCATCAATTTGCAGCAAGCTTTCTTAGTCACCCATCAGGGACTGCGAGCTGTTAGTGAGTCTTCTGTCACTTTCTTCTATTGTTTTGTGGTCAGAGCCCTGAAGTTCAGATAGAGTTAGCAACCTTGTTGAACTTCTTTCCCTATTTCTCCCCATTTCTGGGCTTTTGAGAGTAGTTCTCATTCTGAAAACAACTCTCAATTTGACGCATGTTAACCTCACTGAGGACATGACTGTGTTTGAAAATGACATATTTTCCTCATTGCTCATGCACTGCTTTGATTGTTACAGAAAAACTAAGTGCTTCAAAGTTACCTGGTTGAATAAAGATCACACTGGGTGTCTGAAGAGCATCGTTGCCAGCCTACCAGCCTCCAGCAAAACTTCACACAGCCTTAAGGAATGCGGTGACCACAACAACCTGTCATCCTGCTCATTCCAGGCCCTCGGATCCATGTGATGTGATTGTCATCCTGAAGATGCGTTGTGCTCAGTGGCTCTGTAACACACAATGACCAACAGATGTTCAGGTTGGATATTAGGAAACATTCCTTCTCAGAAAGAATGGTCAGGCAGTGGCACAGCTGCCCAGGGAGCAGTGGGGTCACCATCCCTGGAGATGTTCCTGAACCGTGGGGATGTGGCACTGAGGGACGAGGGCAGTGGGCACGGTGAGGGTGGGTTGGGGTTCTACTTGGTGATCTTAGTGGTCTTTTCCAACCATAATGATTCTATGATTCTATGGAAAGAATTAGTTCCTTTAGCTGGCAACTTAGAAAATAGAAGAAAGAAGCAAAAGTAAATAAATCTGATCCTATCACATGGCTCTCCTTTGCCTTATGTTGGGCTTCCAAAGCAGTGGGAGCCCGGCAGGGCTGTGAGGCTGCATTATGCAACAGTGATCCCTTTGTTCCCTCCCACTTCAAGATTTAGCAGCAGGGAAGCAAAAAACTCCCATCTAGAAATGCAGAGGGGGGAGCAAATGTTAAGAGGATGCTGAATCCCTCTGAGCTATTAATGGAGAATTGCATAACAGCTGCCGCGGGGTTGCTAGGTTTTACCACGTCCCTGCACAGTGTTGGATATTAACGGGGCTTGTGCTTTCGGTGGTAGCTGTGAGCGGAGTGCGGGTTTCCATGGAGCTGGGAGCGTTGGCTCTGCTCATTCACAGCAAGATCTTGCAGTGCTTTGCTAAATCCATCTCCCAGCGAGGCGGGTACCACGAAGCCTGGGGGATGCGCGGGGGTGTGACCGCCTCGCCTTGAAAAAGCCATTAAAAAAACCTTTAAAAGGCGAGATTTAGGAATGTTGCCTGCTTTGTCTCTCCTGGCAGCACCATGCTTTAACCCTCCTGTCCCCAGCCCTGCAAGTCTCCCAGATGTGGGTCTGCCCTGACTGCTCCCAGTAACACAACGCCCACCTCCAGCTTCACTCTGAAGCATCTTCACGGAGCGCAGGGTGCACGTTTCAGCACGCTGGCTTTGTGGGATCAGCCCGCACTGGGGCTGGGTGCTGACGTGCTGTGCTGGGTGCTGACGTGCTGTGCGTGCCCTTGTAGGGGAGAAGGACAGCGAGATGCCAGAGATCCCATATCTCCAATATGCCTGTGAGCTCAAACAGCTTTCTGTTGTGCCTCTAATTAGGCTAAGTGGAGTGTTGGATTCAAGTGCTAATTAGAAATGACCACTCTAAAATACATTAGGATATTTAGGGCTCTGCGCTGTTTGCATATTCAGGCTCCGGCTCCTGCTGTTGTGTTTGTGTGAGTAATGAGATGACTCCATCCACCTAATCCCTTTTAACCTGTGGCATTAATTATATTATTTTATATTTCATTGTATAGTATTTTATTTATTCCATTTTATTATTTATTATTATTACTATGCTTTATTTTATTGTGACAGCTACACCGTGTCTAAGGAAATGGATTTCTAGCTGTGGGATTACACCCACAACAAACATGGGGGTGGCCCAACCTCACTGGGTGAACTTCGCCCTGCTCCTGGCAGGCAGCTTCCTTGCAATTTCTCTTGTGCAAAATGAAACTTCTGAGTTTTGTGGAGCCAAGATCAAAGCACAGATGGGACCGGGCTCAGGCTGTAAGCCAAGAGCTTAGTGTAAGGCTGGTACCAACCCTGCTCTGGGTCCAGCGTGGGCTTGGCCTCAGTTCAGCTTCACTCCCAAAGTCAAACTGATGAACTCCCATCCCTCAGATGGATGAATATGGACATATCTGTGGCCTCACAGAGCCATAATTTCTGCCCGAATGCTTTATTATTTGGAAATCGTAAATAAGGCAAAGTGAAAAGGACAAGCCCCTTTAATCTACAAGCGGTGTGCTAAATGATGGCGGTAAATCTCTGCTGGCCCCACGGCAGGTTGATTGGCACACCCAAATAGCAGCGATTTCATCCCACAAAGCAAAGTGTAGGCATGGAGATCAGGTTTTGGAGAACAAAATCATACCCAGAAGGCTTTTTCCATTTTTCCATCCCTTTCTTGTGATCTCCAGATACTGTTCCTTTAGTGTTTGAGTGACGCTAAGTGAATTAAGAGAGAAATATCATTATTTTTAAAGACATGGGTTCTTGACAAGGATGAGATGGGACCAGCAAGGAAGGAATTGCAAAGAACTGAGTCTGCTTGCCCTATGTGTTCTGTAAGGCAATCTGCAGCTTCAGAAAATCCTCCCCTTTTCCTGTTGTCTTATTTACTGCTCTGTGCATTCCAGCCTTCACTTGTGCTGAAGAAAAAGAGAAGAATGAAGAAAAATGATCAGCTTTGACAAGGATGCTCACACATTTCTCTGCAGGAATGCATTTGTACCCTACAGCATCATTGTTTCTCTGCTATAATCCCCACTCCCAGCATCACATAGGGACCATCAGCACCAGGGACCTGTGCTGCCCTGGGGCTGGGGCCCAGAGATTTATTGCCAGGTCATTGCTGGCGAGGGAGTGCCTGGAGAGGAAGAAAATCTGCTCTGTGGATAGCCAGGGCCAGAGTCAGAGCCTTGCTTCCCACCATGCAGAAGCAATATCTGCACCTGTCTGTACACAGCATTATTTCCTAGGTACCTGACTTGTAGGTACAATTAAGGACTTGTAAATCTGAGGAAATCTTAAATTAAGGGACAAAGCTGTGCCTGCAAACATTTGTGCCTGTCATTTTTCAGCTCTAGCAGTGGAAGTCCTGTTAAAGCGAGGATGAAAAATTGGTCCTATGTCAATAACCTGCATGAATGATGCTTGAGAAAACTGGCAAGTCATCAAAAGGCCCTGTTCTCTGCTTAATTCGCTCCCTGGCTCATTATGGATTACCACGTTTTGTCTAGTTAGTGGCATGATTATGGGAATAGAAAAACCATTTTTCTCTGCTTCTTATCTAAAAGATAAATGAGGCACATATAATTGGCTCAAGTTATCATGCAGCAGTGAGCAGCGGTGATGCAGCTCTTTTCTGTCCTCAGCGTGAAGTCCTGAGGCAGGGCGAGCTGTCAGCATCCTGCTCTGGCTGCTTCCTACCCCAGCACCCACACACACAGCCAAAAGCAATATGTTTATTAAGGGCTGACGTTTGTTGCCAGAAATGGCTGTTCTGTCTCCAAATTAAGCTTTCTTTCCCCAGATTAAGGCCCAGATTGGAGATGCCCAATAAGCACTTCCCTCAGGGTGCTGGGCTGTGCTCCTGGACCCAGTTACAGCTGTCTCAGATGGAGGGGTCAGTTTGGGCCCTAAAATCTGCTTTTTCTACTTAAAATCATCTGCCAGAGTTCAGCAGCTGTGACGATGGGGTCACACTTGTGCTGTCATTGCATTTCCTCAAGCCTCTGAAGACACTATCAAGGGATGTTAATTGGAAAACATTAGAAAAAGCCCCAGCAATTCCAATTCAGACAGGGATCTTAGGGATAACGAGAAAAAAGAGGAAAGCATATTGGTTTTCCTTTAATTCTACAGTGGAAACAAAGAGCAATGGGATGGAAACAGGACACTTTCCCTCTGGTTTATATTTTCAAAGCTTAATTCCTCTCTAAGTATTCTCTAAGCATTTCATTCAAAGCCTGTTTCTAGAAACTCCAAAATAACAGCTGCCTGATGTGCTCATGATTATGTTCAATGCATAAAAATAATTCACCGCTTTTTGGAAGCAGCCCCCCCCAGGTTGCACTTTTCACATACAGAACCACGCTAATGAGCAATCCATTACACTGTCATCCCACAGTCATTAATTTCTGAGATGATGGGCAGATGACAGGAGGCTGCAGGTCGTGGATGAGCAGTGGGAACAGATTGTGAGGAGCAACAACCCCACTCTGCTGCCACCCAGAACCCCCGGCCAACGTGCCCTGAAAATACAGAGCTCTGGAGTTGTCCCTAAATGAGGGATTTCACAGCGTTCTCCAGGAAGCATCAATATTGATCTAATAAGGAAATGGAGCTGCAGATGCTAAAGTACTTACTGCATTTTTTTAAATATGGGGACAGCTTCAATTATCCCGCTATCATGTACTAAATAAGGTTGATTAATCAAGGTTTAAGATAACAGAAGGAGTTTTCTATGCCATTAACATGTCTCCGGGGATTCGCCCTTCTTTTGGGTAATGGGAAGCTTCTGGTTGTGAAGACACTGATAATAAGGATTTATAGCACCACAGCATGCAGTGTATTCCATAAGGGACACTGTGAGAACAGGGGCACGTGACAGCAAGCAGATACAATTACTTAGCTCCCCACCAGCACACCAGGACATGGCTGCATGCTCCTTCCCCCCACCTTGTAGTTTGGTTTTCCTCCTCTCTCCATTTTCCAGCGTTTCTGCTTTGCACATTCCCTTCTTGGGAAAAAAAAAAAAAAAAAAAAGGCAAAAAAATGGGAGAAGTTCTACAAAGGTCTCTGGCCATTCTCAAGACCAGAAGTGAACTTTCCAGACCTCACTATGGGTCTACTGGCCTGAACTGCATTATGTGCATCACAGGTGAGGTTTTCTCCTCAATATATTTTCTAATTTCCTTTATACAGGAAAATACAAGTATTTGTTGTTTTCCCTTGTTATGTATTAGCTACTAAGGCTTTCAGGCCCAATGTTGAACAGAAATGCAGTACCTGGTGGTTCCTACCCATAAGCAGGGAAAATGCATCATTGCATCTCTGACTCATTTCCACACTCGTTTCCCCCCAGCAGATGTGGGAAATCCCCATGGGCTGCACAGGCACCTCGGGTGCTGTGAGTGTGAGTGTGTGGGGGGTGGTTTAGGATGAGGAAAGGGGATTGATGGGGCTTTATCATGCCTTGTGAAAACAGAGCCCGGAGAGAGAAGAGCAACACTTCCATTTGAAAAGAGGGAGGAAAAAGCCAGATAAAAGATATGCACTTTTCCTCCAAGACAGACTGCTAAATAGGCTCTTCTTGCTCACTGAGGTTCAGTAATGCAAGTTGACAGCATATTAAGGTTATTTCAGGTTCTTGTGTCTCCCAGGGTCATAAGCCTTCTGCTATGCATATTAATCCATCTTAGCATTCCTCCGAGTAGCTACGTAAGTAGGGCAATCGGTTTAGCATGAACCCTTTCCATTTACAGCGTAGCTGGGAGGAGAAACCTCCTAATTAACAGAATACCCACAGAAAATACAGAGAGATTTTAATATCATGGGGACATGGCACAACCTCCTGCTATTACAGAAAGACAAACCTGCATTGGAAATATATAATGGTGAGAGCAACCCAACAGCAGTGCTGTGCTGGGTGCTCCCACACAGCCCTGGGGGTTGGCACACCTGAATGCATTTACTTGTGTTCACAGGTCATGGCAGCCCTGCCAGCTTCCCTGCACTGTTAAGGTGACATCTGTGAATGTTGAAAATAAGAGTACTCGTTTAGAGCCCAATGGGTTCAATTCTCTATTCTTACACCATGTTCAGGGTGACTCAGGGCCAGCTTCCAAATTATCTGGCTGAGCCTACAAACCATTTCTCTGGTGCTGGAGAGAGGTGAGAGGGATTTTGCAGCAATGGAATAATGGGTGGCTTTAAACCATGACCCTCCCTGATGGCAAGCAAGCACCTGGTCTGTATGTGGGCCACTGGTCCAGCACATCTCAGCCAGGCAGTCGCCAAGGACTCTGCAGAGAGAAGGCTTCTCCAAGAGAGAACACCTAGGGGAAAATTTCCTAAGAACTATTTTGTTTGGATGGAGCAGAGTAAAACCAAATTCAGATATGGACTTCTGACTGCCTTCTCTTGGTACAGGGCCAAAAAGGCCAGAAAACGAAGATGATCTTATTTAGGAAAGCCCAGTAAATATTTTGCCTTTCTTCCATTCTGGGGAAACCAAATGAAAAAATACTATTTGTAAAATATGTATTTAATTGGTTTTACTAGCAATCTGTGAATTCATAGCAGAACTCCCGTGACTTCAAACCAATGAGCAAAGAATGAATGTCTCAAGAAAGAAAATGCCACTCAGCCAATGGAGTAAGTAAAACAATGAATGACTGCACATTTAGATCAATCAATATGGCAATTACACAAAATATTACAAGATCCGCGATTAATTAGGGATGACAAATTCCCCAAAAGGATAAAACATAAAAAAATTATAAAACATAAGTGAGAATCAAGCTAACAACCGGTGAGAGGAGCTGGTAGCACTTAGTGCTTCAGCATCCCATGGGGCTTCAACCAAAGGTCACAGCAACAATCTGAGCACCCCTAAGATGGACGCATGTACTCTGTGGTACATGCTGTCAAATGGATTGGGTAGGAGGTGCTCCCAGTGCAGGTACAAAGGAAAAAGCTCACCTTCTTTGTCTTTTGTTTGAGCTTCATCTACTTGCTGATGAAAAATCTCCTATGCAGTGTGAGTGCTTACAGCTCAAATTCGTTACTGCACATCACTGAGATATCATCACAGCATGTGCTCCTAATCTCATCAAGGAGGGCTGAAACGCTTTAGCTTAAACCTCTTCTTTGGAGGTTTGCACAGCATCCCCACAGATGTACCATCCCATCTGATGGGCTGGAACCCAAGGGGCTGCCTCAGGGACTCAGCACCTCCTGCTTCTTCGACATCTGATTTCTCCAGCCACTATTTTCATTCTCATTCTTTTTTTTCCTTTCACTAGGCGATGTAGAGCATTGAGAAGCTGCTATACAAAAGGCTTGAGGGCCTGAGGATTGGTTGTTGTGGGAGCCCACAGCCGGCAGCCATCCCTGCCCCACCTGTGGCAGCTACAAGTTGGGTGGCCGCTGATGTAAATCATCCCAGGCCTGTATGTGGGTCTATTTATTTTAACACTGCAGAGTTTGTTCCTTCTCCAGACAGTATGTAAGGGTGAAGTGCCAAAATCCGCACTGATGTATAGCTCTCACCCTCAGATTTATAATATAGCAAAAGCATAAGTCAGGACAGAAGACTGAGAAGGAGCTGGACCATGCTTCTGCCTGTGCTGTGTTTAATTTACAAGAGAGATGGAAATCACAGAACACATCTGCCCTCTTATAGTTTGCCTTTCCTGCAAGATTCAGTCTTTGGTTCATCTTTTGCTCCTTGGGGCCAGTGTGGCCAAAAGGAGATGCAGTGGAATGAAGCTTTGTGCCTCTGTCCTCTGACAGAACAGCACGGAACTACCAAATGGGAATTACACTTTTCTGCATGCTGGCAGATTGACATTCATTCTCCTCTTCCCACACCTTGATTTATTCCCTTCCCACCAGGGCACTGCTCCTTTTTGCTCCAGCTCGCTTGAACCCTTGAAGTACTCAGCCTTGGGACTGAAGTCATCATCCAGATGAGAGAGACATTTTGTCTCCCCAGACAGGCTGGTGAAACAGTCCTTAATGCGGTCACCTCCTCGTGTGAGGGACAGCCCAGCCAGCCTGGCTACAGGGCTTCTAGGTGCAGGAGCAAACCCACACACATACAACCAGCTTTTCAGATACAGTGGGAACCCATTAAGCTTTGTGTGGTTATGCAAGCTGATACAAATGCCTTATTAATTAGAAAATCAATCACACTGTCCAGCTGATTGATGTTAATCCTACATCAAGAGAGGGGAACAATGGTATAATCAAGACGAGATCATTTCTTCCCATTACAGGGAAAGGGACAAGGCTGCGTTTCAAAGCAATTCTGCTGTGATGAGCTGCCAGGAGATGCATCATGTGCTAAGGGCTCTTTTAAGATGCGGCACATTATTGTGATCAATAATACTCAAATTTATACTGGATCCTGAATCTAAGGAAATTTTATATGAAGATTAGAGGAAATTATAATATGATCAGAGGGGAACACAGAGGAGGAGAGCTGTAATTATCCAAGGACAGACTTAATAAATAGGGAAGAGCTCAAACCCTGAGAAATCAGAAGACAGCAAGAATATGTTAAGGGTGGGGAAAGCTTTTCACGGCATCCAGCTAATGCTTCAGAACTGTAAAGTCATTTATTTCAAAAAAATTGATAACAGTTCAAAAGCCTAATGTTAGGCAAGCATAGAACAACAACTAAAAGAACAAACCAGTTCTTTGCCTGATCGGCATCGTTTGCAGCCAGTCCTAGCACCTAGGGACTGGTAGCAAACAGCCCCCAGCAGCTGTGTTCATGCTGTCCCAAGGCAGTGTGCCCAGCCAAGAATTTTGAAAAATGCAGACAAGAATCACACTAAATGATTGGAAGATGACTGGAATATAGCCCCTTCAACACGAGTCAGTCTTTGCAAGAAGCAAATGCTCATATGTTGTTTTGGTTCCAGGCTAATTGTTGTATAGCATATTCTATATAACATAAGACAAAGCCCCAAGGCTTGTAAGCCAAGTAGAATGCAAATTACAGCACTGACACAGCTGAAGGCTCCATGCAACTTTAATTAAGGGGGGTGCAATGTATGCATGAGACAAACGAGCAGGGCAGCTCCATTAGAAGGAGTGAGCCCTCGAAACACAGCCTGACTAATAGGCTGGAACACGGCTATGAAAATGTTCACCTTGACCAACCTAGACAAAGGATACTCATGTTTGCGGAAAGCATCACAGTCATTGTGTGCCAATGACATTTAGCATTTCTGTAACAGCTCACGGAAATGCTCCATGCTCCAGTTGCCGTTCCCTTTCTTTCCTTTATCTTTATCATTGTCTGTGGTACAGGAGCACGGGGAAAATTCAGTGAGGATTTGGGCTGCGCTGGGCTACAAACACACACGTAACCTCTGCCCTGAAGAGTGACCGCCCTAAATAGACACGGTGATAAAAGAAGGAGCAGAACAGGAAAACAACTGAAAGAAAATAGAAGAGCTTGAAAATAGAACTCTACAGTCAGGCTTCCATCTGATGCAAGTAGGAGTCATTCATAGTAAGAAAGCCAGCTAATTTAGGGAGGAAAAGAGCTGAAAATGCCTGATACATAGTGTGGGAAACTGGCTCATCAAGAGGTGGTTACTTTTGCATGCTGAGCTCTGATAAATTTGCTGAAAGAGCTTCACAAATGCCCCAGGAGACACAGGAGTTTTGCAATGGCTCCTGCTGGCTGCTATGGTCCTGCCTCATTTTCTCCGATGCAGGCAGGCGCTCCATGTGTCCTGGGATCAAACGCACAGTGGCTCCCCATGCTGCTCCATGTGCTGTGTGCACTACAGCTGAGACGTTTGCAGTTTCATAACTCAAGAATTCAGAAATAGATATAAATTCACACATTCCACCACAAACAGATGGTGCCTTTGGCTGCCTCTCGCTGCGTTCCTCGAAGGTAGCACTGGGTTGCAGACATCAATCTTTCTACAACAATTTCTGCTTGCAGGGGTTTGGGGGTTTGTTTTTGTTTCCCATTCATATTTCACACTGCAGAGGCTGAATGAACACATGCGGAATTACTGACCTGTTTCCTGTGCCAGGAGGTGCAATAACAGCTGGAGATGGCCAGGAAACAAACTTCTGGCTCTTGGTACTCTGATGTTCAGGAGGACTGGTGTGAGCAAAGTAGATACCAAGCTTGTACCCAGACTTGTTGGCTATCCTGAAGCTCTGAGGATGAGGAATTGGGGGATTCTTCCAAAGCTACTTCTTTCTGCAAAGGAAAAAAAAAGAAAGAAAAAGTAAATGGCTAATGAAAAACTTCTGCTACCCCTGTTGATGCGCAGGACGTGGCTATATTGTGGAGCAGGTTGTGCGAGTCCTCCTTAGTCCACAGCTGTAAAGATGTATTGCCTCTGGGTGGGGGCAGCTCAGGGGAATGGCCCTCCTGCACACTTAGGTTCAATTCCAGCAGAAAAGTTCTTTCACAAGGAAATGGTATCTGGAAATGTGCCCACGGGGAGAACTTGCAGCAGTTTCCAGGTTTGAGCGCAGCTGCCCCAAGGGCCAGGCACAGCCGGATGGCTGTGGGTCTGCTCAGCAGCCCAGCCGCCTGCAGCTTCCATGGATGTCTGCTGTGTCCTCATGCTACCCTTGCCAGCTGTGTCACTGGTTCCTCTTCACATGAAACTCATACCAAGACAACTCAATTTCTCACTGTATCCCCTCCCTGCTTGATCTGCATGGGCTGCACCAAGCAGTGTCTGGGGCATGTGGAAGATTTGCAGAGGCAGAACTGGTGGCATTCGTAAAACCACATAAACGTTAAGGCTGAAAAAGACCACTGAGATCATCTAGTCCAACTGTCAACCCATCTCCACCATGCCTTCTAAACCCTGCCCCTAATTCGGGGGCTCATTATGTAAAGGGAGCACCTGCCGGTAGGACCACTAGGAGAAACACTGCCAAATGGTGAAAAAAATCTGCGGAGGCTGTCATATTACAACTGTGGATTCCTTCAGCGTCTGAGCTGACAGTGAATTTATTGGGAAGGAAATGAAGGAGAGATGGCAAGAGGCATGAGCGACCGAGCAATAATGCACAAGGGAAGCAGCTCCAGTTATTTCTCAGCCATCACTCAGAAAGGGAAGGTAGGCAGCTCTTCAAGCAGCCTGTTTAATGCTGGCACTGTGCAGTAACAGGAAGCTTGCCAGCATATTTCATTAAAATACCTTTCCATCCGTTAATAATCATTCTCTGTGCTTTAATAGCACTTCCCCTCCAAGATTTCCAAGTGAACCCATAAATGTCAACTCAACCTTGAGAAAGGAGTATTCTTAGAGCGATTTTATACTTGGGTAAAGGCAAGGACAGAGAGATGTCTCACCAAGGCCCTGCACCGCAGCACTACTGCACGAAGCCAGATAACCGAGTGACTGCACAGGGAAGTCCTGAGCCAGGAACCAAATCCAGGACTGGCAACTCTCATTCACAGCTTTTTCCCTTCTAATAAAACTTTCCACAGACTTTGCACATGAGATGTTATATGCCAAGTTCCAGGAATAAGTTAATTGGAAACAAATGCACTGCATGACCAGGAAAAGTGTGTTTACAACAGCACTGCTGCTACCATTGCCCCACCACCAACCTGGTGCAGCTGGATGGCTGAAACCAGAACAGCACATTGGCTCCCTGTTAGCCCACTGATGGCATGAGCAGTTTGAAAGTGGTTTTCTATGGTCAGGACAGTTGGTTCTGCAAAGCAGCACTGAATACCGTAATTCCTAAGCCAGAAAAATGGCCTTCAGTGATTTTTGAATATGGTCAAGTCAAAGACATTTCTGAGAAACTGGAAATTTTCCTGTTGATGAAACAAGTACTCATGTATCTATACACTACATTTTGCTTATTTGTAATTACTAAGAATAGAGGAAAAAGCTATTAATCTGCTTGAAATAGAGAAACTTCTGCTGTGTGTTTCAAACAGGAATTGCTTATGGTAAGTACTGCTGTCAGCATCACCAGCTCTTTCAAAGAGAACATGTCAAGGGTTTCTCTGGGACCATGCAGTTACTGCACTTGGTTTTTTTCTGGAATGTGGTCTGATACCAGGTCCCTTCCTTACAATGGGCTGTGTCCCCGTTTTCTTCAGAACTGAAGGCCCTGGAGCTCCCCAAGTGCAAAAGGAAATGAGTGACAGCAATAAAAATGGTAACAGTAGTGACAGTAAGTGGTGGATCAAAATCTTAATCCTAGAGAGTAATGGTATGAAATATGCACTTGACCCTACAGTGTGTTCTCCAAAAAACCCAAGGCTATTGACAGTGCAGGGCAGAGCAATTCCTCTATGGAAATACTCCAATCACTTTGACAAAAGTGTCATAACCTCGATCCAGAACAGCCTGCACACTCAGTCCAGAGTGTTTCACAATCACATTACGTTACGGTTCTGTCCCAGCCTGTCTGGAGACACTGATATGTCCTCTGCACTCGGAGGCAGATAAGTGGGAAACCACACATATTTCTGGTAAAACTGGGTGTAATCCCATATCAAAATAAGCTTCTGATGTTTTAATATTTTGAATTATTTTCCTGATTTAAAAAACAAAACAAAACAAAACAAAACAAAAAACCAACAAAACAATAATCAGCAAAGCCACAAATGCATCGTGACATTTTGTCTGTCCTTCCCTGGGACTGAGTGGGCTCCACTGGAAACTGCCATAGCATTATCTCATAATATGACACTGCCGTAGGATGCAGCCTTTGCTAACAGCCTGGTGCCTGGCACCTCAGTGTCTCTGAGGTTGAGCTTTAAGGGGGCGGAAAATCAGATTTTGAGGGCAGTAGGTGAAAATGCCACGGTGACACGTGTTAAGGAGCAGTTTCTGTATATCCTGAATGAGATGGAGGCCCAAGAGACAAGAAGACATAGACAAGAACCAGTTCCTCACAGTGCCAATGCCCAGTCCATCTGCCAGCCTGCTGCTTGACCCAAGCCCTTCTCACACCTGTGCTCATGTTTCTCAGCCAGGCAGAGAAAAGAGAAGAAAAGATATGATGATTTTCCTTCTTTTGAGACCAGCAGAGGGGAGCAGCCCCTTCCATATCATCATCATGGAAAGTGGTCACTGTGCCCTGGCCAGGCTCTGGCACTGCAAGAACACCTGGTGCCAAACGATGGGCAAATGTTGAGAAATTCTCCCACATGAAAAATCATTATGAGCAAACAGCCTCATAAAAAGTCTAGGAAAGCATGGTAAATCAGGTTAGCTGGGTGGGAGTTGGTACAAGCTGCTGCCTTGGCTGGTGCAGACAGAGGGCTCAGCACAAGGGGAACACATCAGTGCTTGCAGCCAGAATGAATAGAATCACAGAATCATAGAAGCATAACAGTTGGAAAAGACATTTCAGACCATCTAGTCCTACCACCAACCCATCCCCACCATCCCATAACCATGTCCCTCAGTGCCATATCTCCTGGTTCCCGAACACCTCAGTGACTCCACCACTCCCTTGGCAGTCTGTGTCAATGCCTCAACGTTCTTTCTGAGAAGGAATTTTTCCTAACATCCAATCTGAACCTCTCCTGCTGCAACTTAAAGCCCTTATCTCTCATCCTGGTACAACAGCCCAATGTGCAGGAGCAGGAGCGGCTCATCATACAAGTGTCAGTGGCACTATCTTTAGTTTTATTTGCTAATGAGTGGCAATTTGCTGCAGGTTGTAAAAGAGGAGTGGGAACAGTTCCTGCTTGGGGAGAGAGTGGGAGCAGAGCCTGGTGAGCCCATGTGTGCAAATGTGCACACTGATATAGGCACTGAGCTGCCCAGCTCACAGGGAGACTTGAAGTCACTGTGAACGCAGGAAACCCAGGCACAAGAAAAATATTGTGATTTTTACCCACTGCAGTTAGTAGATGATATTCTGAATGTCCAATAAGTAAATAAATAGAGGCACTGTCACAATGAGTGTTGTTAATGAGCACCCAGCCCTTTTGGCTCCTGAGATAAAAGGCTGTAAGTGCAGAGTGTTAGAGCTGATAGTTCTATTACGCAGAAGATAAGCAGTGTCCATGAACTGGCATCTCTGTGTGGAGCTGCAGGCAAAACAAGCACTAACAACCACTGGGACCTCCACCTGGTATCTTCTGTGGGAAAACCATGTGCAGAGTGGGGCTGAAACACTCAGTGAAAGGTGGAATCTCTCCACACGTCTGTATTTCAGCCCCAGTTGTATTCTTCTGTAGCTCTTAAATTTAATTTAGGCTAATTAACGTGTTCACAGCTCTAGTTGCAGATGTATAGGCTTAGTGCCACCAGCATTGCTGTGGGGTCACAGACGTGGTGGAGGAACGGGACTGGGCTGCGGCTGCCCACAGGGCTGCACAGAGCCTGCACTGCAACCCTGCACTCTGATTTCTTTACAAAATCCACAATTTTCCCTCCTCCATTCACTGTTTATGGAAATTAATTTTAAAATATTGTGCAATTAAAAGAAAATAATGTTTTCCTTCCCTTGGCATAGAGAGCTTTCTTCTGAGCAGGAGGGAGGGGTTTCTGAACACATCTTTCCTTTTTAAGGAGTTGAATGGAGGCTCCTATCCTTTCATGTTTTAATTAATTTTTGCATAGTTGCTTCATTAATTGATATTTATGTATTGCTTGTGCATAAATTCTGGAAACAGTGCGTAAGAGGATGTTCTCATTACAGCTCTACAAGGGCTTGGCCAATGCTGGAATATTAATAAAGGCAGACGAATGGAAGAGCACAGCTCACTTCCCTGCATCTGAGGCTCCAGTCATGGGTGACGCCATCAGGGAACAGACGCTGTATGAAAGGCATCTTTGTGTGCTGTGGGAGCACCACGCCTGTGCAGGTCAGTGCCAAGCCATCAGGGATACTGCTGAGGATAGTGCACGTGGCACTGGGTTCTGCAGGTCCTACAAAATCCAGCGTGCACAAAGAGCATCTTTGCATGTATGTCTGCCATGCTTTATGGAGGGTGGTATTAAAAAAAAAGAAATGAGTTATTTGCAGGAGCAGACATTCTGAGACTCTACTCATCATAAAATCATAGAATTACAGAATCACTAAAGTTGGAAAAGACAACGAAGATCAAGTCCAACTGTCAACCTATCCCCACCATGCCCACTAAACCACATTCCTGAGTGCTGCATCTACCCTTTTACTGAACAATCCAGGGGCAGTGACTCAACCACCTCCCTGGGCAGCCTGTGTCAGCACCTGACCACTCTTTCGGAGAAGAAATTGTTCCCAATATCCAACCGACGCCTTCCCCGGTGCAACATGAGGCCATTCCCTCTTTCCTATCATTAGTTACCTGGCAGAAGAGGCCGACCCGCACCTCTCTACAACCTTAGCAAAGCCCCCTTCATCACCACACATTGTACAAGCCACACACAGCCTGACACCTCCTAGCACTGCCTGGGTGGGATGCCAGCCCCCAGCAGTGCCAAGGCCCTTCCAACATGGGCTGAAGCCGCTCAGGGCGGTGGCCATGCTTCTGCACTGAGCCCGGTGTGCCTCTCAGCGCAGCCCTGACCAGGCACTGGGCTGGCATTTTGCTGGCAACTCCCAGCTGAAAACCTCTCCCCATGCCCTCCAAAGGCATGCGGCTGCTTAGAGGGGCGAGTTATGATCTGCCCAATGAGCTGTTGTTATCTGAGATTTTATTAATCATTTACTGCGTTTTATGAGGTTAGTCACCTGCATCGTCTCTGTGCTGACACAATAATTTACCCCTGCAAGGATGAAGAATAAAATAAAAGATCATTTACTGGCAGCTCATAGTGCTCTTATCGGGTTACAAAGGCAGTATGTGGAGAGAGATTTCTGCTGGGGAACACAAAGGCACGGCAGGGCACAGCCAAAAGGGTATTGCTGAAGATTGGGTTTATATCAAAGAAAGCGATAATCAATTATTCAGGGAGCTGGAGCTGATGTATCCCTCCGCATAGGTCTGTGAGCTTCTCACTGGCTCAGCTGTGGTAAGGGCTACACAGAGGTCAGCAGGCCACAGGAGGACACAAATACTGAGCTCATCATGTAAATACGAGAGGTATTAGAAAGCACAGAACGAGCTCAGCCTCCACTCTAGGTGCCCATTAGTCCCACAAGGTCAGCTGTGGGGCTGTCCCATGGCTCTGCACTTCGTGAGAAACCCAGGAGGCCCCACAGAGCTCCCCTCCATGCAGGGAGCAGAATGAGAGTGGTGCACATAGCAGCTCTCATGGTGCAGCCCCTCGTAGCAGAGCCCTGGGAGCCTCCTGCTGTGTCCTCTGCACTCAAGCCTCCTCAGAAACATTTTTCAAAATAATTGCCTGGATAAATTTGTTGGTAAGCAGCAGCACGGCACAGAGAGTTTTTATAACTCTCTCTGATTATTTACAGCTGCTGGTAGACCACTCTTAAGGCCATTACTCACCACAAATCTCCTAATATAATGCTTCTAATGTAAGAAAGCGTGTCCTTGGTGGGCTGGGGGCTGCCAGCCCCTGGTTGTGCAGCATCTACAGCATCACCCTGGGCCAGGCATTGTCCGGGGTGCAGGAGAAACATGCTAACACAGCAAACAGCCCCCCTGAAAGCACTGATAAACAAATATGCAGAAGTCATGTATTTTATAAGGGTAGAGCCTTCCTAGTAATAATTAGCTTCTAAACATACCCCTGTCCTGTATAATAAATGAACAGCACAGTAAATGTTATGAGAATAATTCATTATTCATCACGAATAACAAATGGAGGGAATAATTTACCAGGCACTAACCTCTGAAAGGGGCCTACTCTGTCAGAGCCACAGAGGGACGTGGCACCAGGCTTCTTCATGCCAGCCCCACAGGCCCTGGGTTTGGTGGTGTACCATAACACAGTCCAAGCTCCTGTCACGTTTTGTGCTGCTTTGGCATCCCTGCAGAAATGCAACCTGTCCTGCCATCCTGCATCCCCAAAGCTCGTAGCACCAGACCAGTCCTCTGCAGGATGTAACTGCTTTGCAGAGCCCCCGCTTCCCCCAGAGACCTGAGAGCCCTCAAAGCTCTTTCAGGGGCACAGTTGTGGACTCATTCCTGTTTTATGTCTGCTGATTGTTATTTGTTTATTGCTCTTCATTCTCTTGTGTCCCTGGTGCTCCAGATGACAGACAACACATAAATCACTGCAGTGGAGCACAGCGAGTGGAGAAGAAGTGTATAAATGTATGTGTGTATGCTGGAGGATCAGGAGTGTTGGGGGATCCTTTGCTTATCCACTGCCATCAGACACACAGCAGAGTGTGCTCAGGGATCTGCTGGATCCCCAGCTGCTAGGGACAACTGAGACAAAGCCCTCAGGAAAGGGGTCCCCACAAAATCACTGCAGATGCCAAGCTCATCAGCTGCCCCTTGGCACCAGTGTCCCCTGCAGATTGCTGCCACGTGTGATTTGTTTCTTTCAAGGACCCTAAGTTCACATGTGCAGTCAACAGACCCGAATACGAAAACTAAAATTCAGCATCCTGTTTTTGGGCAGTTATTTTTGTTCTAACCTCTCACCTATAGTACTGTTCCTGGATGTGAGTAGGCTCCAAGACATAAAGGATAGTTAAAAGTATCTGTCCATTATACAGTAACTGCCCTCATGTGAGTTCAGTTTGGTATGTTTTCCAGTGGTTCCAAGCTTTGCTAAACTTGTATTTTTGAGACTATTTTTGAATAATGACTGCCATAACATAATCAAGATAATGCCAACAAACTGCCTTCTGACCTCCAGCATCTCAAAATATCCACAAACCTGCTGACTAACTGGGTATTTTTGGGGCTCTGTGGACTTTACAGCCCCGAATTAACGACAGAGAGGGGATTTACTTTTAAATCAATGTGAACTCATGAAACTGGGGTGCGTGCTGACAGCAGCTCCAAAGAACACAACAGTGCTGTGCTGGAGCACTGGGGTTACAGCGAGCGCAGCAGCACCTGGCAGCCTTGCTGGCATTGACCCGTTTGGTGTGGGTCAAAGGGAAGTTTATCAACACTTCGACCCTTTTAATTGGCAACACACCTTTCTAGGCTCTATCGGTCAGCCTTGAAGCCTAACCAGCTCCCTTGTGAGGAATTTGAATTTGGCACACTTACACGAGACATAATGTGGCAACAGAGGTAGCTCTATATGTATGGTAATTTTTAGAGCTGAGTGACATTTTTCAAATGGATGAGTTCACTGAAAAATGCAGGAACCAACAGTATTTGTGAAAAAAATTAGAAAGTGTACAAATGTTTCATTTGAACATGTCAAAAGAAATGGTTTGGAGGAGCAGAGACATTTTGTTTCAACAGCATCAAAACAAAATATTTTGACTTTTTGTTTTGAAACAAGCTTTGTTGTTTAAAAACTGACCTATATTTTAGAAAAGTTTTGGCTTTTTTTTAAAACCAACATTATATAACAGAACAAAGAGCATTTATTTTCCTATTAAGGAAAATGCTTAGTTTTATTCATTCTCTCCGTTATTTTGGTTGTTTGTTTGTTTGGACTTGACAACCAAACTGAACAATCCACATCCATCTCTCTCCTTCCCTGTTAGCATCCATGTAGCATCTCCCGCTGCTAACGAAAAGCGTGACTTCCACTCGGAGATGCATCCCTTCTGTTACTCAACATCCTCATCTTCTCTGTGCAGATGGGGGCTGCTGGGACAGATCTCTCCCCATCCTGCACAGCAGTGGCACATGGGGCCATGCAGGCATGGGTGACCTGGTGGCCTTGGTACAGGACACAGACGTGCCTCACAGCTGTCCCCTATGCCTGACTGCACCTGGGCTTGTCCCCGCCAGGCTCTGCCCTTATCAGGCTGTTATTTAACAGCACAAGTTAATGAACAGCTCTGTGCTCTGCCAGCAAAATGAGCCCTCACTGGCGTTTATCTCCTGATCACGCGGCAAGGGAGCAGCAGAACAAAGCAGAATTTGTCGTGTCCTATTGCTCACTACCTGAAAAGCATGATAAAGCTCAGCCATGCAGCCACACTGCTTTCCAATGGCAACTTAATCTGCCTTTTGCTTCCCTTCCCACCTTGAGTTTCAGCTCTCAAAATAGAACCATGGGGCTGGCTCTGCTCATGGAAAGCTTGCTGCCTGCCCCTGGTGCTCTCCATTGATTTGCCCATATTTTGGCTTAGCATCCCACCAGCAGCATTTGTCCCAGAGCAAGGACCTCCTGTAGCCATCAGACACCTCCCTGTGCTCAATGCCCTGAGGACCATGAGAACCAAAGCTACTCATGCTGGGAACTCTACTAAGGGTGCAGCTCCCAGAGAAGCCACCTGGATCTTTGGGGCTATCCTCACAAATAGGAAATACCTGATCAGATGGGTTTTGGTGTTTAACAAACCCAAGGATATTTCACAGGTGTGTGACAAAGGGCTGAGAGCTGTCTGCACTGTTCATAGCCTGCTACCTGAGCACTCATGGAAAAACGTCATGTCGAACTGAGCAGGGGCAAGATTTCAATCTATTCTTCATCAGTAGGTATTGACACTCCTGATCTTCAATCAGAATGCTTTTTGGATACTGGCTTCCTCATGTAATTTGATTAAAAGTCGTTCTGTCCAAGGTCTAGCTGGACAGCAGCCACTACTTGTTGTGGTTCCTACAGCCTTCCCACCACAGAAGAACACCCAGCATTTTTTTTCCTTGATCTCTACATCCCTTCAGGAGTTTGCTGTAAGATTCCGGATTGTGAGAAATTTCTAAGAACCATCAGTTTCCTAGGGGTTGTTCTCATGCCCTGTGTGACACAGGAACCTCCAGCCGCCTATTCCTAGGCTCTGCAGTTAGACCGGTGAGCCCGAAATCAATGCTTATCTCAGCGTTCTGCCCAGAGTAGTGGTTAGCAGCGTCTTCTGTTTCATTCACTCGTGCCTTCGGCAGCTATTTCAGCCCATGCCCTTTTCATCCCAACCCCCTCCCCTAACCACCCCGGGCAGCTGGAGCAGCGCCACCTCTGCAGAGACCCAGGGCACGCACGGCTGCTCTACAAAGTCCTTCTCCAGGACAACCCAATTCAAAAGCCATTTCCAGCTCTATTATTAGTCTCAGCCCAGGGCAATCTACGGTCTCTGGTGCAGCCAGCCCTGCCAGTCACTGCTGCTCAATGCACTCAGCTTTCCTTCCAGTTTAAGGTTAACAAAAATTAAATTTGTGCGGCCAAATATAGGCAGAGATTTCATTCCCATAATGAGACCCTGTCTGCATTATTAAATCCCAGCCTCTTTCATGTGAAACACAAATATATCCATCATAGATTAAAAAAGAAAAAAATATAATAATATTCCACTGGATTATGTACCCTGGGAAAAGAGGGAGTGTAAGTTTTCTGCTGCAGTCACAGCAGTAAGCAATGAGCAGCATCCAGGAATGACCCCTCACTGCTATGTTGTGTTAGCAAACAAGCAGTACCAAATTTCTCTGCAGTGCTGGGAGAGGACAAAAACCTGGGGAAAAAAAGCCACCAGTTTTTGTTTGTTTGTTTTTTAACACAGTTGGGGCTTTATGAACAGACAACACACATCTGTCATCAGATCTGCCAGTGCTGATGTGTTTGTGGTGGCTGCGTTAATAATGATGGCTATTTCTAACCTCTTTAGATTTGTTTTAAGGATTTTGATGCCGGGCAAATCTGCCTTAACATTAAATGCTTTGAAAGGGAGTGGAATTGCCCCTGGTTTGCAGCATCTCAGCATGCACACAGGTAACCTTAAACCGCCACCCACGTGCACACGACCAGTCATACAACATCACTTATAGGGCACAAAGTGTCTTTTAGCAGGTAATGACTAAAACGTGGCTAACTCAAAGACATTGCGAAGTTTTAAACACAGGTGCTTTTACCAGATTTTTACCTAGAAGCAGCAGACACATGAGGTTCCTGGGAGAGTTACGGCTATGGGGCAGCGCACAGTCTGAAACACAACATTTCTGTCTTATCTTTTAAGTGGCTTTCCTTCAAAATTACATCGAGTTTTGGAATTCCCCCTCCAAGTGCTCTGCCTGCACTTCTGGCAGTGGCTGTACCTCTGTGGCTCCATCCCAGAAGGGTGCTGCAGACAAGCGTTAGAGCTGCACAAATGTTTCCAAATGCAACCAATCAAAGTGCTACTCTATTTCCCCCCTTCTCTGATGTTTAGAAATAAATATTGGCAGTGCTTATTTAGAGAGTTTTGGAGTATTTCAGAGCATGTCAGTAGCATGCTGTCTCTCAGACCGAGGGAGCTTGTAATTCTGTCCGGGGACCAAACAGTGCAGGCTTGGAAACCCAATTAAAAAAAGAAAGAAGAAGAAACTAAAGCTCTGCATGCAACACCTGCAGCAACCGCTTCCATCACTGGAAGATGTTGGTTTTTTTTTTTTTTTTTGCACACTCTGCCTAATCCTATATGTAAAAACTCCTTAATCTTCTTCTCTTTGATGGCATGTTTTGCTCACCCAGAGAACAAATTCTAATATCTAAATTTCCCGAATTACCTTGTTTAATCATTCTCTACTTCTTATCTTTCCTGTCTTGACTCCCTTCTTACAAGTCTTGATTTGCTACTCGTAAGAATTACTGCAGTGTACAAATTGTTTCTATTTGTATCTGCATGTGAAGTTGGTTGTGAGATGCCTTGGGAAAATTAGCTTTAAAAATATCATATGAAAATAAACAACATTGCATTCTCCATCAGGGAAAGCTAGGCTGGCTTATTGTCAATACATTTTCCACCTTGGGAGATTTTATTTTTTTCTTTCTCTTTTTTTTTTTTTTTCCCCTCTCTCTCTCTTATCTGTGCATCATTTAGATTATTGCTTTCTGGTTGTTTTTTTTTTATTTTTAATTTAATTTTTATTTTTTTATTTTTTTCCTGGGAATCACTCCAACAGTGGAACTAAAAGGTCATAATTTGATGGAATACAGTAACGGTGATGCTGGCTGAAATCTGCACACACTGTTCCCTTCCGTTAATGTTACTGAGATAGCAGGGTGCTGGAGAAATGGATGACCTACTTTTATCCTCTGCATTAGAGATACATTTCACAAGGTGAGAAGAGTGTTTTGAATATGTATGCAAAACCCAAAGTCTGTTTTAGAGCTGCGCCAATGGCAACCCCATGACTTCCATTAATACCGGTATAGGTCAATTCAGAATTACAGAGTGAAGATAAGGGAAAAACCACAAATATCTGTGTGTCTGCAGCACAGCCCCACCCTGCTATTCTTGGCCAATTCTGCTATGAAATGGCATTCAGTCATCCTCAACTGCTTTTAATTATATTAGCAGTGTTATTGTAGCTGTTACGGTCGAAGGATATGACTGAGGCAAGATTTATTCAGAGAAGTAATACCATTGGTTGGACCAAATGATGCACTGATAGGCTTTTTGGCAAATAAATCTGAAAAAGAGCTTGTGTGCCTGAAAATGCACCTGCTTTTTCTCAACAAATATCAGTTTGTTATAATAAAAGGCATTACCTCTCCCTGTAGACTTTCTCTCATTTAATTATATTAGCATTAAAAACAGGTGAACCAAATTGCCTAAGGTAATTTGTTTTGTTCCCAAACTGCGGTGCTGCCTCCAACTGGAGCATCCTGCTTCCAAACTGCTCTCAAAGAGTGAAGACATCAGGTCACAGTTATTACTGCACACATATTAACAAATTGATGAAAAACAACAGAAAAAGCACAAATCATCAGACTTTGGGTTTTGAAATGAGCTTTGCCAAGGAGAGAAAAGGCCAATGCTCAGAAGGCTGTGGCTGCCAGCACCCATGGAGCTGCCCTTGTCAGTACCTGGGGATACCAGGTTTGGTCCAAGGAACCAGCTTCTGCATCTCCATCTAGCTCCAGCATTGTTTGCATGCTGACCCATTTCCCTGCCTGGAAGAATCCCAAAGCAGAAGCCCCAGAACACTTGAGCTCCTTGTCTTCCAGTTCAGCGTGAAGCTAGAAGCATCCAAAATTTTTAGCCAAACTAATTTCTTACCACGTTTCCAGCCAAGTGCACAGACTCAAGAGAATCCATGAATTATAGATAAGCAGCCAGGCTTTTTCTCCTTAATTTTGTTTCTAATGACAAATGGCCAAACATAACATATGGAGTCATCAGTTGGTAAAAAACAACAGTGAGAATATGATGTAGTGGGATCAATGCTTAGATATTGGTTGGATATTTTGATAGGTTGGATATTAGGAAAAAAGTGGTCAGGCATTGGAACAGACTGCCCAAAGAGGTGGTGGTGTCACTGTCCCTGGAGGTGTTCCAGAACTGTGGATATGTGGCACTGAGAGATGTGGTCATTGAGCACAGTAGGGATGGGTTGATGGTTGGACTTGGTCATCTTAGAGGTCTATCTTAACCTTAATGATTCTATGATTCTAAATGATGATGAGAAATAAAAGCATTCAGTGCCTGGACAAAATTTAAGCTCCTTGGCCAGAAAAAAGAATAAAATTTTCAATGCTTCTCTGTTCCCTGGCTACGCAGCATTTAATGTTGTGTTTGACATTAAACATTGCAGGATGGCTTTGTTTTGGTCACAAACAAAGTGGGCTCCTCTTAACATTTATTCCTCAAGAGTAGGGATTTTATTTAATGCAGAATTTGCAAACTGAAAGGATACATCTTTTGTATGCTTTCTTCCTCTGAGGATTTTTTTAAAGGAATATATTTGTTTCACAGCTTTCTGAATGCATATTTGCTCTAAGTGCTCGCTCCCTCACTCCTTCTCCCCAGCTTGTTTACTGAAGGAATAAAAACTTGACCTTGACTTTAAGGTCTCTAGTTTTCCAGACTGTACAGTCAGCAGAGAGCAAGGGGAAAAATCAATGTGAACCACATTAGACAAGGCGAAGGGTAATGCGTAAGTGCTGGGAACTCATCCTGGAAATGGAAACGACTGAGGTAATTCGTAAAGGAAAGCAGATCCCACTCATGCATCCATCTCCTGTGGCTAAAACCCCTCTACTCCTTCTTTCTCCCTGCCTTTCTCCCAGTGCTCAACACAGGGGCCATCAGAAGATGGGAACACCCTACATGCAACATGGATCTAGTGATGGAGACCCTGGCATAAATTCTGGCCATGTCCCCAGCCAGCAGCTCTGTCCTCGCACTGACTCTGGGTGTCACAGAGCTCCCGTTAACGTCTCCAATAAAACAACACATCACAACAATCAACAAGACAGGTGAGAAAGGCCAGCTCAGCAGATAAACACGGTGCCCTAATAAGGATGTCAGCAATTGCCAACCACGATGGATAAGATTGCATTTGTCAGCAGTGGCCTCACAAAGCCCACTCCTGCTCCTTCCCAACCTGTATTAGGGGACAAGCACAGCCGTTTCCCTGCCGTGTCCCAATTCCTGGGGCAAAATCCTGTCTGGAGCACTGTCAGGATGCTGAGGTCAGGGAGCCAGACCTCACCACTATGTGAGCCCTTCCAGGGGCTTATGATCTGGTGTGGTTCAGTTTCGGTTCAGTGCGTTGAAATGCCACTGAAATGTCCTCAGCAATCACAGCAGGCTGTTAATATGTATTTGTGTGGAATTTTTAATTAATTAGATGGCATTAGAGGACCAGTTGTGCTGTCAAAATAGCTCAAAAGTACTGTTTTAAAAAGGAAATTAATATTTAATAGAAAAAAATGCAATAGCTCTCCGAAGCCTTAATTAAATGCATATACCTTTATGGCTCTTGCTAGCACTTTATTCATCATTGAGGGAATGGCATCACAGGGGTTTCTGCAACACAGGGTGCGCCCGGAAGCACAGCCATACATCAGACTTTTCTTCAGAGCCCCATTCCACTCTTAAACAAGGAACTGTCATAAGGCTTTGGGAATAATATCTGTCTGTGCCTTGCAAACAGCCTGCTGGAGGAAGGAGGAGGTGGCACCAGGCAGAGAGCAGCCGCACAGTTATGGAACCAGCAGCCCACCCACATCTTAGACATATGGGACCATTTGGGGTCAGCTCGCAGCCACAGCAAACGCTGGTCCTGAGCAGGGAATGGCTCCATGCAAAGAGCCTGCGCTGTCAGTGCACCTGCAGGTGCAAAGAACTGACTTGCAGCAGCAATGGCCATTCATCACATAGATTAGTTCTGCATATGTACATCCTCATTTGCAAGTAATCCATACATTTCATCAGATAATTCCCTTCTTATGCAAAGGCAAGTTAAGAACAAGCAAGCTGAAGTGAGCGTCAGGCTGAAGCCTTGTAGCAGGACGTGTGGTTGTGAAGAATGCAGCGCAGGGTAACGTGAGAAGCCAGCTGGTAACGTTTCGTCACTTTTTCCAGGGTGGAAGAATTTATAGACCCTATCTTCAACACAAATCATCTCTATTAGCTTCTACTGCTTTTAAAATTGGGTTCTGCTAGCCTTTATTTATCATGCTTTCTCAGGACCACACAAATTAAACAAAATATGCGTGGTAGTTGCTTTTCTATTTAAGCACATAAAAATACATGCAATGTCTAGCGCTAAGAATTTCAGCCACGGTCTTAAATGGACCTCTCCATTTTTCATGTCATCTCACATCCAGCCCATAGGAGCCACTGGGAACAATTTTGGAGCTAAGGAGTCCTATCTGCAGTCAAATTGAAAAACTCTTAATTTGGAAGCTCTTGAAGGTGGGGATTGACTTTTGTTCATGTTTTACACAGCATGTGGCACAGCTCAGTCCTGGAGGAGCAGCACTGAGCTCCGGGTACAATCCTGGTGGCACAGGGCTGGCAGGGGCTCCAGATTTCTTGCCTTTGTGGAGGTGGTCATCTATTTCCATAGCTACATGAAAACCCCAGGTGCTACTGCCTAAAGCTGCCCCCTGTACCCAGCATTAACATTATTGGAAATAGCATTAATAGTAGCCATAGTAGCACACAGTTCTTAAGTTATCTCAGATCTTTCTCCAATGCTGTTCTTACAAACCCACACCAGGATATTTCAACTGACCTGATGGGGGGAAGAGCTTCTGATTTTCAAAAGATCGTGGGCATTTTCTCTGCCCTGTTAGCACCATGAGCAGGTACACATTGCCCCAGGAGCCCAGCAGAGCATGGGCATGGCCACGCTTCGGCAGGCGGCAGCAATGCCTGCATGCTCAGACGGGTCACAGCAGGGCCTCGCTTGAAATCTGGGTGTATTTTTAGTTGAGCTATGTGAAGGATAGAAGTAGGGCAGCGGCGCTCGGCAGCGCTGCGCAGACAGGTTTTGCATACAGAGCAAAACTGGAGAGCAGGGGGTTGGGATTTTTCTTCCTTTTCTTCTGCTGACTTTGCACAAAAGTTGAAAATCTGGATCTATCCAGTGAGCTTGCATGAATTTGCACAGTAGATGTGTGAGAGAAAAATAACCTGTGTGGAACTGGAGAGAGCCATCAGTGCCACACGGGTCTGTGCCACTGCCTGCGGGGTTCGGGACAGTGCCCCATTGCAGGACAGAGGGATTTAGGATGGAAGAGGGCTTGGCAGCTCTTTTGAGATGTCTTCTGCACGTTCATGGCTCAGAAACCAAGCAGGAAATCAGCATCGCTTGAGGTGCTTCTCTTTAGCCTTATTCTGTGGTTTGGAAAGCAATTTGAATGGAAAATGAGAGTTTGAGGAAAAATCAGAGAAAGAAAATGGGACCGATACAAGAGGAGGAGAAATTAAAGGAGTGGAGTCTAGGCTTGAAAAACTCTTCTGTATCAGCATTTCTGCCCACCAAAAGGAAGCGTTTTATTTTCCCTGGAAGGAGACAAAACGAACAGCGGGGACTATTGTTGTGGCAAGAACACCTGGAGATGTGCTAGCTGCAGAGAGAGCTCTCTGGCAGGGATCGCAACGACATAATTTGCAGCAACATCTGCAGTTGGCCCAGCGACCATTTCTCCTCATTAATTAGCAGGAGCAGTGTGCTTGCCAGACAGTCTCTTCAGCTTTTGCCTTATTACTGTACCCCTTAGCTAATGAGCCATCCCCTGCCCTTCCTGCTGGGTGAGGTATAGCCCATCTGACCACAGAACGGGCACAGAAATCCAGCATGCATAAAGAAGACAGCAGTGTTTACCATGATTTCATGTGCATACCCTATGGGTCATATTTACTACAATCTCATGACTCAGCAGCAGCGGGCTGCGGGCCTGCAGAGATAACAGCAGAAGTTCATCAATGACTCCCCCGTCTCTCCCTGCATGCCTAATTCCATGTTGCAAGGTGTGCAGCCATGTATGTACCATCCCGGCATTTTCATTCCCTGAAATTATTTTTGACTCTGTGTAGTTTATTTACACCTCTGCCTGCATCCTCCAAGCTGATTAACATTTCACCGTGCCTTATTTTCCCTGCTTGAAAGTGAGAATTGTGTCTCTGTCCTTTGGAAGTGCTTCTGTTTCCAGCAGCATAAACCAGCTCTATTCATGCACATCCCCACATAGGGACCCTGGGCGTATCCACCTGGCCATCCCCATTTAGCACTGTCCTGATGGTGAATGACTTCTGCTAAAGAGAAGTCAACATGAGGCAGAGGAGGGTGGCAACCTTCATTAAGTCTCTGGCAAACTCAGCTTTCTTCTCTAGGCTTGCACTCGGACAAAATGCCAATTCCTGGACATGGCAGAGGGATTGCAGGCAGTTATTTGGGGAACTCTATGTCACAGTGCAATAAAAGCATTTCTCAAGGCAGGATCCCTTTCCTGCATATATGGGGCCAAGCCTCAGGCAACCCTGTGGAGTCATTTCATGCACAGCTTAATTCTTTCTGAAATGGGGAGAGGGACTTGTTCCAAGAAAACCCAACCAAAGTGATCAAGGTGGCTTAAAAACACGAGGCAACGACAGTGCTACGGCCCTGCTAGACAATAGCAAAACACATTCAAATACGCAACTCAGACCTTGCTGCATTACACATGTAATTAGGTTGTTTCCATGGTAATGATCTAATTATGGTCTTCTTGGCTTTGTGTAATCACATTTGCTGCATTTTGGCAGAGCTGTTTTCCTTATTTTTGAACTGCAACACTTGGCAAGATGTTCTTTCTAAAGCCGAATAATAATTTTGCCTGATGAAAACCAACAAGTCTGAGTTTTTTATGTAAAGCAGGGTTGAAGATACAAGACAAGACACCACAATGTGTATATATATAGCACTTTTATAATATAGATGTGTACATAAGGGAGGAATCTGCAATTTCTGTTCCCCCTTCCTTCCTACCTCTTTTCACCAGCGCTTAAAATAATAGTAGCACTGGTTCCTGCGTGGGAGGGGAAACTCCAGAGACCTCTCTTCTGTTCCCTGGGTTGTGTTGGACTGACCTTGAGCACGAGTTTTCACCTCGCCCTGCCTTATTTTCCCCGGCGATAACAATACTGACTGGAGACGTCTATGCAAAATGTATATTATTTTCACTAAGCTATTTCAGCTGCTGGTAAGCACGATACCTTTGAGACGGCTGGTGAAATCCTGGCCCTGTAGAAGGCCAAGGGCAAAGCTCTTATTGATTTCCATACTGCTGCAATTTCCCGTGTGCCTGTTCCAATAGCTTAAAAAATCAGATACAAAAAGCCAGATCTAGCAGCGTTGACGAATATGGATTCTCCACCCTGCTGCCCCAGAGCTGAGGATGCAAATATTCAGAAGGAAAGTGTGGTCAGAACACTCACCCCTGCACTCCCTTCAGAAGCAAAAGACACCTGGGTATGGCCAGGATGAGGCCGACAGAGGAAGGGAACTGCCCCCTACATGTGTCTCTTCTGCCCCACCGCAGCTACCGGGCACAAAGAAAACCAAAATGTGACACTTAGGGTCCCTCTTAGCTGCCGTGGGTACCAGCAGTGCTGGCACTGCGGGGACATCAGGACTTGGGACTTTTTGTTGCTATGGGTCCCCTTTTCCTGAGCCCACTCTTCCAAAGAGCTCAGCCCATTCTTCTGCTTTCAGGGTGGTTTTAGGGACATAAGGATCAAGGGACTGTGAGAGTCAGTGGTCGTAAGAATTTATTGCGCTCTGTTGTGCAGGAGAAGAGCTTATTACAGCCTGTAATCTCTCAGAGGGCAGCTCTCTCTTGAAGTTAGCTGCAAGATCTGGCTGTTAGTTATCACTTATAAAGATTTTTAAAGCTTTCTTGCAAAACAAAAGAAATATTTCTAGCTTGAGCAATAAGGGAGCTGGGGAAAGAGAGGAGATGAAAGGTCAGGCAAGAGGAGCTTGTGAAATCACACTGGAGCAGAACTGCGGGCTGTAGTCAGCCAGGAGCTCAGATTGCAATCGACAGGGCTATTCATGGGAGGGTTTTTGATCAGAGTTGCCATGACAATGGGAAATACCTAAAAAAGATCTATGAAATGTTACATCAAGCCAAGAAGTTAAGCCAGATCCCCCACGCTGGCTATTCCTGAGTCAGTAGCTTCCACTGTAGTATTGCTAAAGGATTTGGTCCTCTGACTTTGAAGATTCAGGAAAATAGGTATGAAATGCAAATTCTGAGAGAAAAGATTTGTGCCATATAGAATTTGCTATGGAAAGATGTTGGAAGTCTTGCAAATACTGTTTACAGCTTTTGCTTAGTGTACTGAATTTAAATACTAGACAACAGCATTCCCTGATTTTGATGGACAGGGGAGTGTGCCTGCTTTCTGAATGAATACAATAAAATACTCCTTCTGCACCTCCTCTGGGGTCTGCAGATTGAAATTTCCATCTATAAACCTTTATTAAGAGATTTCAAATCCAAAATGACTGGCACTGAATTTCAAGGACTCAACAAAAAGAATTCATTTCTGAAAGCACTGCTTTCCCAAGATAGCAGAGGTGATAAGAAAATCTGGCGTTGCCATTTTTGGAATGAATAATGATGTGGGTTTTTTTTTAATTTCTTTTGGCATGAGTTCATCTTTGAGTATGGGATCCCTGGAGCTTAAAGCATTAACCAGAAACTTTGTCTTCTGTTGTTTTTTTTGCAGCAGTGACCATGTTACTAGCCTGGAGAAAGTGTGTTATGCTATTGAGCCATATGTTTACATGTTAGGCTCTGTAGAAGCTAGAACTAGATGTAATTAGCTATTTAAAAGTTTTATCAGGTAGACACCACTGGAATGCCAAGATATACTGAAATAAGCCCACTGCAAATGCCTGCAAATGGGCAGGCATCTTCACAACAGTCACAGTGAAAGTCAAATCACAGCAGTAGAATGGGGTGGGATTTCAGGTCTGCTCTGTTGCTGCTCCATTAAAATAAACGCCTTTACTGAGGCTCTCTCAGCAGATTCCTCTTGGAATCCTATGGAAAACCCTTGGGAAAAGGGGATGAGGGTGAGTACTCTCTGCACTTTGTTTATCTAGTCCAGCAGTACCTTATGGGATACACAACATAACCATGAGGGCTATTGTCTCCTACTTTTTCTCCTGCCTCCTCCCTGTCCAATAACTCAGCAGTAGAAGGGGCAGCTTGTCTCCAGAGAGAATAAAGCTTTATAGGGTACACTACTGAAAGCCCTGCTTATGGAAAATGTTGGTTCTCATATTTGGGCTTGCACTGTGGTATAGGAGAACATGGAACAGCGTGTCTTACTGCGCAGGCTGCAGGCTGCCCCTGTGTGCAAAGCCTCACACGCTCACAGCAGTAACCACTGCTCCTGCAGCAAAAGGTATTGCACCCTTATAGGTCTGAAATCAGAGCTGAGCAGCCTGCCTTCCTTCCCACACATCTGAACATTTCATTAATGCCACCAAGGCCTCCGCGTGTGCCTAAAGAGAGACGAGATCCCCTACATTTATTTTGCCCTTGTTTCCTTCTTGCATAACCCAGATATTTGCATAATGCAGAGCAGCAGTGCCAAGTGCCGCGTGTCTCCGCTCCTGCTGCACAGGCTCCATATGCTGCCTATCTGTGTCAGTCCCAGGGAGCTCTGCAGTTGCATCAGGACAATTTTTAAACTGTATGCATGTAAATTAGAGCTGACGCTCTGCACCTTTAATTTATGGACTAAACCTGATCCTTGCTCATACCTTACCCATCAGATAACCCTAACGCTATATTCAATACCACCAGATAATTACAATAAGTTGGAAAGCTAAGTGCAAGTTTCCAGCTTTTTTTCATCAAAACAAAGACCTAATGATACATTTCTGCTGAGGCTTACACAATTCTCCTTTATTAGACTGGGAGCTCACAAAAGCCCCATACTGAATAATACTTTTTACATGAACACTCTCAGCCAGAAACTCCCTTTCATCTAAACCTCACTCATCTATCTTAATGTGAATCATAGGTAGGGAGGAAACTGTCCCTCTGTTTCCCTGTTGATCTATTGCCAAATTCACTGCCAACAGAACAAGAGTGACGGATAAAGACGGAAGACTGGTCCTTGTAAACACAGGTTTTCACCCTTGGGCTTCACTAGCCAAAGCCTGGTATCACTTCCTACATTCTTCTGTTCACCCCAGATCTTGTTTCTCAAACATATGTTGTCCTTTTCCTCTTTTTGTTTTCTCTCTGCTAATGGCACAAAGAAGTTTCTCTTCTGCAGACATTTCCTTAGGAAATGATGTGTGTCAGGTACCTGGACCAGAACCTAAGCAACAACAAAGAGAGATAAATCCCACCTCAGTTCCTTGGGGCAAGGTAAGTAGGTGAACTCTCTTCCTTGAGACACGATGTCCAATTCTGGCATCTAAAATGTTTGAAGTCGAAGAGCAGTAGTAACTCTGGAAATGAAGCCATACAACTGTGATCTGCCCTGCTATAAAATCAGTGATATAAGAAACCTTCATCTACATACATAATAGTGAAGAAACCACCACAAAGATGGGCTTTAGCACACACATGCACACACACACACTGAGCATATGTACACTCAGAGAGATCAATAGATTGCATATGGTGCACCCGGCATAATTCATAAGTTTTCTTGAAGGCTGTCACAAATCTGAGATGTATTGGGTGAGAAGAGTACTGGGGTAGTCTTTTAATTAGCCCACAGCTCAGCTGTGTTGTAAAATTCACTCTATGACATTGCATCCAAAATTTATAACCCCTTAAATCAAAGGAACATCTCAGACTCTGAGCTTTTGCTAATCGGATGTGTTAATGATAAAAAGCACAAGCCAGAAAAAGGGATATGTTGCACAATTATGCACAATATTCAGAACTGTTTCTCAGGCCAATGTGCTACCCTATAAAAATTAAGCAGGAAAATATATGGATCTCCTAGCTGTCTCTCCCATTATTTCCTTGATACCACTGGAGGTGGTATAATGGGAAAACAGTATTTTCATGGTATCATAGAATCATTAAGGTTAGAAGAGACCTCTAAGACCATCTAGTCCAAATGCCAATGGACCATGCCCACCAAACACGTCCCTCTGTTCCACATCTCCACAGTTCTTGGACACCTCCAGGGATGGTGACTCCATCACTCCCTGGGCAGCCTGTACCAATGCACTGTCACTCTTTCTGAGAATAAATTTTTCCAAATGTCCAACCTGAAACCTACTTTGCCCATCTGTGGTAAATCCTTCTTGGGGCTGCTTATTACACACAACAGAATGTGAGTGCTACAGGACTTTCTTCAGCTCAAGAACATTCTCACTTGGTGAGCACATCTCGGTTTCAGCAGCAATAGCAAACACCAGACCTAGGGCTAGAGGTGAGGATGGCAGGAGGACACGGATGGCGCTGACATAAGAGGATTTGGTGTGGTGCAGGAGCCAACTGCAAAAAGTAGTTATGCCCAAAAGAGAGCAAAAATGTGATTGCCTGGCAGGCAGTAGTTGCAAAACGTTTCTAAGAATTAAACCTTCTTTCATCACCCAAATCAATTTGTTTTCAGTTATTTTGAACAGTTTATTTTCCGTTCTGTCCAATTGCAAGCTCTGTTGTAATGAGTTTTCCTTTCAAGCCATACGGTTCTTTCATAGTGAAATTTTTCATTTGGAAAATATCTGAAGGCACACTTCAATCACTGAAAACCCTTTTTCTTCAGAAATACCAAAAAATATTACTTAAACCAACCACTAAATGCTTCAGTGTCTGCAATTCAGTGATTTCTAAGCACAGCTGTAGGATGGTTCCTCACAACCACTACAGAGAGTAAATAGGGAAAATTCTTTGCTTTTTAGGGTAGGCTCCAGGATGAGCGTCCAAGGAGAAAAGCTTTAACATAGAGGTTAGCTTTAGACACTGAGCATACTCTTTTTTGTGTGTGTTTATTACAACTCTATGTGTATTGTAAACAGTAGGTTAAAGTTTCCCTAAAGAAAAACATCCCAACAATCTACAGGGCGTAAGTGACCACCATGTTTGGTTTCATTTTCATTTTAATTAGCCCAAATGGAGAGCTATTCCCTGTTTTGTCAAGGGATTTGAGAGAACTGCACTGCAGACTGTGGTCTTTGTGGGTTTTGTTTGCAAAATGTCGTGAAACTTTCTCCTTAGGTTTGGCAATGGATTTTTATTATTATTATTTGTGTGTGGGGACGGGGTGTTTAAAGACTTTTCTGTATCACCAAAGAAAAGAAAGATGCCTGATGAATGCTTTCCCCTATGTTCTGTAACACTCTTCGTTTTCTGAAAACAGTCAGATGAAAAACGTTTTGATATTTCAAGGTGCTGGTTGTAAAGGTCACACCAGTCCCTCTCCAGCAGTCTCTACA
This sequence comes from Meleagris gallopavo, assembly GCF_905368555.1. Taxonomy (NCBI): domain Eukaryota; kingdom Metazoa; phylum Chordata; class Aves; order Galliformes; family Phasianidae; genus Meleagris; species Meleagris gallopavo. Next base: position 17,266,085 of record NC_139414.1, on the reverse strand, counting down.
TGCTGGAAAATGCCAACATAATTATGAATCGTGCCTGAGATGCTCAAGGGGCATCTCCAGTCACTCTGCATGCAGGTGACAGAGCAGGACATGGCTGTATGCTCCCATCAGCCCATTCAGAAAGCCTAGCTCCTTGAAGCTCTCTGCCTGGGGAGGACTCTGTGTCTGCACCATCAAAGGTGAGTGGTTCAGGAGCTGGCTTTGGCTGCCCATAACTGCCCAGCAGCAATGCATAGGCTGGGGAGGCCCATTAGTTAAGTGCTGAGGCACCCTATGCTGTTATCGCTAATGCCTTCAGCACAGGACAGGGTAGCAATCAATTTCATAATAAATCAAGCCCATTTTCTAAAATGAACCAATTTATCTGCCAAGCAGACTTGCCAAACTCTATTAGAGGCTCAGGTCAAACTGAAAAAGACATCTCACATTCTCAGCTTCTCCTGCTAACTTTGCATCTCTGAGGCACCCTCTGCAGCCATGGGTTCACAGCTCTGTTTCCTCTCTGGAGTCTTCTCTTTCAGAAGACTTTCATCTATCGACAGCGCAGGCATAGAAGGAATTATGTATTTAATGCCAGTTGCTAACATGACAGCTTAAAGCCCAAAACCAGAACCTGCCTTTTATCACTCCTGTATAGTATTTCTGGAGACGGGATAGAAAGGTTTCCTGGAAAGGCCTGATTTGCAGCAGAACCAAGAAAATCCTGGTTTACTCCAACCAAGCCTACGTTATGATGTTATCTGCACTCATGTAGGCTACAGCTCTGCTGGAGACACCCAATGTAAAGAATTAGCTATGGCAAACATGGTAAGAGAGAGACTTGAGACTGTTATTTATAGAAGGAATCCCACAGAGCTGACTATAAAAATGATTAATGCAGAACAAATATGGAAGCATTAGTCTAAGGATACACAGTGGAAACAAAGGCATCTCTGCCTTGAATGGTCATTGCACAGCACAGCCTCTGAGCAGCAGCAGTCTGTGTGAGCCCAGAGCTGCGGCAGCCCTGTGCTTGGGCTGCATCTGATAGAAGAATGCTGATGTTGAACTGTTCACCCGATGGGAAAGATCTACACGTTCTGCCTTTACCAATCCCAAGCCACCAGAAAATATCTATGATCCCATTCAGAAGAGTTAAAATGTTGCTAAAAACAGTAATTGCATTAACACACTGGAGAAGGCACTGATTCCACTCTCCCTTATACAGCAAGTTCTCTCTCATGCATTTATTTGACATCTTTTGATTTGCACTAAGAGCATGTCCTTGCTGGAGGATAACCCAGCGATTAGCAAATGCAAACTCCTCTTATTCCTGGTATCCGACTCAAAACTGCTGAAACAAATATCCCTTAGTATTCTTCCCTACTACTAAATGTTCTGAGATGCTTTTCAAGCAGAAAAGAAATGGTCAAATCTGTAAAGAAGATTATTTATGATGAGCTTTTAAAAAAATTATGCACAAAAAGACAGAAAAACAAGGGTGTACCTAGCAACCTATCCCTTCCAAAGCCAACGTTTTCCTATACTAGACTGCATTTAGCTGATGTACTATGTTTAGCTGATTTGCATTTTCAAATGCAAATAGGATTTGATACAAGGCTGGCTGGAGCCAACAGAACGGTTTCCGCTCGCATCTACCAGGACTGAGCCAAGTCCGTACTATTAATGAAACTTCTTAGATAGTGATAATAAAAGCACATTAAGAGTAATGTTGCTTTTGTTATAAATCCATGCATCTTAATATTAAATTCAGCATGACCCAAATATTCCTGAAACTTTGATCCAGATGGCTCTTCCTATTAGCCATAAAACTGGCTGAAATGAGGAAAAAAAGCAGGAGGACAGTGACCAGACTGGTAAGAGCCTATTATCCACATTTTGAGTGAAAGCACAATGAAAGGAATAGGTTCCACAGAGCAACCACAAATTACTCCACTACAGCCATGCAGACTGCTGGTGGTTTGTGCTGTCAGCTTGGGAATCAACGGCCAAGAAGATGCACCGTTATTATCCAGAGAACTGAGCCATGACATTTTTGCATAATACAAAAATTGGAAAACTGAAGAAAAATATGTGGGGTTGCTATGATATTTTTTTAAACCTCCCAAAGCTTTAAAAGTTAATCTAGGGTTGACTGATGTGTCCCTTTCATCCTACTTTAAGACGAACCTTTTGAAGGAATTAAAAATGGAAATGAATTAACATAACGAAGAAAAATAGACTAAAATGTTCATTTTGGAAAACATAAATTCATAATTTCTACTTTACACACTAAGCTTCATCCACAGCTTTTGTTGACTCAAATGACATTCTCTGGGGACTTTTCCTCTTCCCATCCACTCCTACACCAGTCAGTGGGTTTATGCACAGCGGGAGAACTGGACAAGGGCTGTGCCCCTTCTCCCCACCAGCAGAGGAGGTCAGCAGGTCAGGAGGCCCAGAGGAGGCACACCTGGTGTCTGGGGACATCACCAGCACCCTACTGGGACCCAATGTCCTACTGGCTTTGTGTGATACTTGTTTGGAAAGTCAAACTCACCAGGAAGCTCTGCAATAACAGTAAAATACCTGCTACAAAGTGAGCTGTAATTTCTTTCCCGTTATAAACCTCTCTATAGAAAATGATCCCATAGCCACTCACATTAAACTGTCAAGGAGTGCATCCCCTAAAAGCTTTTTATTTTGTTTTTAATTTACAGCGTTTGACAAGGGGAGGAATTGAGCATCACTTGTGCCGATCACAGTGCAGTGCAGTCAACATGCTCCGGCCGAGCGGTAGGCCCAGTGCCCAGCAGCCCAAACCCTATATTTTGTGTTTTCATTAACAGATATTGTCACACCAGCACCTCTGTGCTCTGTTTTCATCAAGCCACTGAGCTCTGAAAACCATTAGGTGCCTTTCTCCATTAGGCATTAAGAAGAGGTATATGTATTTGAGTGAGACGTGTTCTTCCCTTTTTTCCCAAATGTTCTCATTCAGATATCTTGGGGGGATGACACGCCAGGGGGTGCCTGTGATGGTTGGGAAGGGCACAGTTCCTGCAGGGTCCATGGATCATACTCAGCCAGAGCAGCCTACAGCCTTGGGTCTATCAGCTGCTCCTGGGAGCTCTGTAAAAGATAACTGACAAAGAAATTCTGCTTTCAGATGGCTTCAATTGCTGCAGCTCCACTGGAAATTGGTGTCTACAATCGATAGAATTCAGAACCCAGAACTGCCTTTAAATTTAAGGAGAAAAATCTCCACTCCTCCAGTGGTGAGCCTGTGAGAAGCTGCTGACATAAATCAACTTTTGGAGGGGAAAATACCTGCATGTTTCAGGACTACGAGCCCTGCTTCTGCCTGGCACATGAGCAAGCCATACCCTCACTGATATAGATCACCGCTGCATCAGATGCTTCAATGTCACAGCACCAGCTTGTTACTTAGGGGAAAGAGCCTCCCTTGATTAATATTAATTTCTGCTCAGTAGGCATTCAAGGAAGCAAGTTTCAAGTGTTGTTTTCCATGGTATGGACTAAGAGATCTGAAGGTCTCTGCCCCAGACACATGCCTGTGGTCAGACAGGTTGGTGTGGGCTGGTGGATCTCAGCTGCATCTTCCGAATGCAGTCCAGCACTGGAGGAGCAAACACTCAGCTTTAATTTCAGTGTAGTCAAGCAAAAGAAAAAAATAGTATGGAAACACTCCTGCTTTGGGCAGCCAGGAAAAGGAACTCGAGCTTGCTGTTTTAGGAATCTTTACCCAGAAGTTAAGAGAGGATTGCAGACAAAAGCTTGACAGAACTTAGCAGGACAGTATAGCAGAGCCTTCCCTTGCATCCTTCATTCAATGTCAGGAGAGACTTAGCCTGCGTTGCTTTTATTTATAAACCCACAGTGAGCAGTGTGCATGTTGCAATCTGAGCTAAATGTGGTTTTGACAGATGCTCCTGAGCCTCACCGAAATCCCCTCTGGTCGGGGAAGGAGTGTCTTGGGCCGTCTGCCACTCCATGTTCTCCAGCCATCCTTGGCACATGGTGTGCCCACTGTCCCCAAAGGCTGTTGGCAGGGCTGCGTCATGGGCAGCAATGCCGCAAGGAATGCAGGAGAGAGCTAGAAATAAGAATATCGTGCACAGAGCAGCTTAGAAGATAGGTCAAAGCTGGTAAAGCTGAAGAGGGAGGGAGGCAATCTGGAGTGATTTTAAAATGGAAATTCCTGAATTGATAAATGCCTGTATGTCTATGTCAGAAGACAGGGAAGAACTGTAGGATCACCTTACAGAAATCCAGCCCTCGGCTGCAGCCAGGCATAATGTGTGCTGAACAGCATGGGCAAGCAAAGGGCAGGGTTTGGTGCCAGGACTGGATATCATTTCGTGTGTTACGTCCACTTGATTGCCTACTTAGAAATTATACAAATATACCGTATTTTAAAACTGCGGTCATAAGAACAGCAGTTTCCATCTGAATGATAATGAAACACACTCCAAGGTTACGTTGGGACTTTGCTGGCGCTATTAGAGATCAGTTCAAAGCTACAGGAGAAAATATATATTGCACTAATAAGTGTTCCTCATTTTTAAGTTCTCCTTTAGGAGTAATTAAATGTGACTTTTTTTTTCCCCTCAGACGGCTGATTTGTGAGCTAGCTGTCATGTTTTTGTCTGAGACTTGAAAAAGAGAACTTGAAGATCTGAGACATTTAAACTGAATAACAACACAGCCTGGGGAGATCTCCCACCTGGCAGAGTGCTGCTCAGGAACACACAGCTGGGTCAGACAGCAAGGATGAGGCTGGGAAAGCCTGGGGTTGCACTCAGGATGCACCCCTAGGTGGTGGAGAGCTCGAGGAGAAGCTCCCGGGGTGTGCTGAGACCCCAGCAACAGGGGCAATTTTTCTAATGCGACAGATTATAAAAGGACTGCACCAAATCAATTCTGAATGCACCTTTGTGGCATGGAGCAAAGTGCATACAGCCTCCCCAGCTTCCCAACGGCCATTCCCCGTCAGTAAAGGCTATAGGTTCTAGCAAGGGAAAACTCATCACCAGCAATACATGATCATCACCAACTGCTATATGAAGGTCAGGAGGTGAACAACGACTGCTTCAGATGTTGCTGAAAGCTGGCAGGAGAGCCCAGGACCAGTGGTCTCCTCCCACAACACAAGGACAGATCCATCCCTGGGGTTACCCAGACAGGATGGGGAGGGACTGGCTGGGAGTCCCCAGCATTTGCACTTCTGAAGCCAAAGGAATTAGCAGGAGGGCCTGCTAAGTAGAAGGGAAAGGTTTGATTCCAGCTTTTGCATAGGTGTATTCCCACAGTTAAGGTCGGGGGCTTATCACAGTTGGCCTTATGTTTATTTATTTATTTATTTTCCTAACAATTTGGCTCCAGGCCCCAGATGGCTGCATCCAAGCCCCATGAGTTGCTGATGTTGCAACCCTCCTCCTCTCTGGTGCGAGTGCTCTGTTTATATTTCCATGCATGTGTTTTTCCAAGTTTTGTTTATCTCCTGTATCAACTGATGAAACAGACTCAAGAAGTGGGGCCAGGCCAAGGAGAAACACACAGGTTTTGTTTGGATGAGATGCAGCATTCCTGTGAGCTGACTGCACCTCAGATGGACTCTGGATGGTGCCACGTGCTGATCCCCACCTTGCAAGCAGAGCTGAGACTTGATGAGTTGAGAGGAGGTGATTAACCCCTGGCTTTCCTCACTTTACCAACTTCATAAAAGATGAAAAGGCATTTCCTGGGCCCAGACTGGGAATGGACTTGAGTGATGGCCACCCCCTTATTCTGTCATCCATGCTGAGGGGTGGCACTCAGAACAACAGCACCTAGGGGTGACACCAGGCCTTGGCTGTGGACAGAGCAATGTAGATGTTTTTCCCTTCCCTCTTATGAGAAAAATAAGGCATTGAGTAGAGAGGCATGGGGCAGAATAAGGAGCACAGAGCTCTTGAATATAGACAGAATCTAAGCATTTGAATGTGAGATTTTTCTTCTCTTCACATTAAAATAAGCAGTCTTCCAATAATGAATGAAAAAGTGCCAGTCTGCATTAGCTGGAGAGGTCAAAGAAATGGGTTTCCTAATGGGAATGTGACAGCTCAAGGATTTACAGCTGAAAGCCTAAGGACACGTGAGCACTGGTGTTTGAGATGAATGCAAAAGGATGTAAATACTAGTTAAAATGCACTCTAAGAAAAAAAAAATCAAAAAACAAAACCATAATCAGATCATTACAATTCAAACAAAGCAATTGTCAATTCCCTGGCAATTTACATATAAATGCACAATATAATCCTCACGCTAAATTATCTGTTTCCAGTGTAGTCCCTTCTCAGAGCGCCTCGGAGGGGGAGGAGAGGGAGGCTGTACTTGGACTTGTATATGTGTGTTGGTCTGGGCAGCACGTCCAGGCTGAGCTACCTGCATTGAGGTTTCCCTCACATGGACAGAGACAGTCATGCTTTTAGCAGAAGAACACAGAAAACCTTTTCACCACCAAGATCAGAAGAGATGTGGAAACAGAGGGTTCAGATCTAAATGCTCAGAGGTGTTGGGGCACCAAGCAATAAGACATTTTTAGCTGCAGAGAGGCTCCATATCAACATAAAGGCTTCTACTGCATGCTCAAAACCAGTCTCTCTACCAGAACTCTGCTTATTGTAACATATTTTCGCTAACAAGATAAGGCTTGCTGTAACATCAGCCCTGCCTACACGTCATTCCACTGCCTGCTCCCCATCTGTTAGTCCTGCTATTTCCTTAATCTCCTTCTCTCACACAGCTCCATGAATAGTGGCACAGGGAGTGAAATTGGAGAATGCAAGGCTGCTCTCTGGGAAAGGCATGCCTTGATGTGACGCTGGGAGCTTAACAGCCCAGCCAGGGTGGCTGAGCCCCAAGACAGCACCGAGAAACACAGTGAGAAAATGGAGGGAGAGCTGAATTTGAAGTGCCCGTTCTTTAATTATAAATGTTCTTCCTCCAAACAGCTTTTCTGAACAGCTGCTCATCAATTACACGGCGTTACTGAGGTTTTCAGACAGGAGATCGATAAACGAGATTTTTTTCTTGGCTGAGAGAAGCCATTACATAATGGCTGCGTTCCCCTGTTGCCAGGCTGTTGGAGGCTGGTGGGCACACAGGGTGGGCACGTTGTGCTGGGCCGGGACACAGCTTGGGGCCAGAGAGGGTTGGGAGCTGGGAGCACTCTGGGAGTGCTGAGCACGAAAACTCTGGCCAGTCACTGAGCAAGGAGGGAGGTCTGGGTGGGTTGAAAACCCAGCCTGAAATCACTCGTATGTGTCACTCACACGAGCATCACTAGTCAGCGCCCAGGCAGGGTGGTCCTCAAAGGCATTCAGCAAAGCAATGTGAAAGCCAGACAAATACAAAGCATTGTCATGCCCTGAACACTATGGGAGACAGAGTTCAATCTGCCAGAAAGGCCGAGTGCTCCAGGGAGAAATGAAAAGATGTATTTCAAAGCACAGCAATAAAAAGCACATTACAGCACCTGAGCCAAAATGTACTCTCAGTTCACCTTCCAGTGTAAGATCCAGAGAAATACTTGGACGGTACCCACACGTATAAAGGCTTGGTTTCAGAAAGGTGAACTTTCAAGGCTCGTTCCCAGCACAACAAGCTGAGGCACAAAGATAGTTTTGTTGCTGGCTTCTCTGAGCCCCGAGGGTGTTGCTGTGATAGTCCCGGGCATCGTGTGGCCACAGATTTGCTGTCTGACCAGTGAACAGAGCAAGTACAATTCAGTCACCTTGTACGTGACAGCTATTCTGTCTATGCAGCTGATTTTTCCTAAAAAGAAATGTGGTATCTACTTCAGGTAGTCAGCAAATCCTGCTTGCAAACGAGATAATCAGCAAAACACCCCTTGAAGAGAACTAGCCAAGTGTTAGAAACAGCCCCTCGAGCAAAGGCTCTACAAAGCCTGTGTGTGCCACAAGAACGGCAGTAGCCTCAGCAATAGCATTTCCAAGGTTAATTCAAGCTGAATAAATTGCACATTAAACCAAGTTGATAGCAATCCTTTCCTCCGGGACAAGGCAATGCTTGTTGCCATTATTGTATCTGATGCATCTGCAGGAGGGAACAACACATGGCTGTGGTCTGAGTAGAAAAATTATTCTTGCTTTAGGTGAGACTAAGCAAAGAGAGGGAGGCATTCTGAAAAAGAGAAACATTAATCTGCACTGGTCTGAGGTTAGGACCAATCTGTTCTTTTAGGGGGTGCTCAAGGAAAGGCTTCCTCCTAAAGGAGTACAGATAGATATGGATTAAACAGCTGTGCCTCCTGTGTTCATCATACACCTCACAGGCTCCTTTTTCATTCTGCTCTGGGCTACTTATGTTTATTTTTTCCTGAACTGGAAGAAAAAGAAATTAAGGAATTAGTACTGCACGCAAGACAGACTCCCTGTCACCGCCTGGCTTCTCCTGTGAAAGCTGCCAGTGCCTCACCTTCTATTTGATGTATATTCAGCAGAAGAGAGAGAGGTGCAGTAGTTTCTGTGGGCAGCAGAAATGAAAAGGAATAGCACAGAGGCGGAAAAAAAAAAAAAAAAAAAAAAAAAAAAAAGATCTTACAGCTCTTTGATTGTGCTGGCTCTTTGTTTGAGGTATACAGAAAAAGGCCCAACCTGCTGAAGGATTTGTCTGCTCGAGATAATAACCTTTTCAGGAGACTTGCCTCACCTTTCAAGCATGAAATTCCTCAGAAGAGGTCCCACCTATCACGTGCCTTCCCTCCCTCTTAAGCACTGGGGTTATTTTTGGTCATGGCTCAGACTCTCTTCCAAGTCCTTTTCCTCCAGTTCTGATCCACAGCTACTGCTCGCCTGTGGGGTGGCAGCCACGCTTGTTGAGCCCCACTGTGGGTGGAGGTACCTACAGACAGCAGCCTCGGAAGGACGAGAACTGCTCCCATTGCGGGGCCTGGATGTTTGTCTGCCGGTCAGCCCCTCTTAGGGCAAAAAGACAACAAGCAAGCAGGCAAACAGATGGAAATATTACAGGGCAGATGCTGCTGGGGTGTAAATCAGCACATCATCCTCAGAGGTGTGCCCTGCAAGGTCACGGGGCACTGCCTTGTCGGCTGCTGAGCAGTGAAATGCAGCCATTCGGTAGACATCTGCTTGGCTCCCCAAAGTGTCTTTGCTCAGAAGATTTATGCCAGGCTTGAAAGACAACAAGACCAGACTAAAGCCAATCAGCAACATTTGGGGAAAATATCCTCTCCCCCATGAACTTGTGAGAATTTCCTCATTACATCTGCTATGGATATATATATATATATTTGCTGTGACACAGACTTGCAAACTTTTAGCCCTGGGAATAAGTTCAACACATTTAAATCATTCTCTCTTCTCAAACATTTGGATTTTAAAGTACTTCACAAGAACTCATGGGTTTAGGCCAAGATTTTCAAAAGCCACTATTGATTCTAGGTGCCTGCCTTCTTGGATGTCTCTCTTCACGTCAAATTTCTGCAGGAGGGCTTCATTTTCAGAGGTGCTGGAGTAGTCAGCCTCCATAGCTTAAGTCAGAGAAGCAAAACCACTCACCACTTTTGAAAGCCTGACCTTTCAACCCACAATACCTTCGCTGATCCTGATTACCAGCGAGGAGAATTGTCATGAGGTAGGGGATGTATCCAAGGTCACAAGAGAAGGCTGAGACAATCCAGGCACGAAATAAATTTTGTTCCAAATCACCTTAACTGCAAGACCATTCTTCTTCCTGTGTTAGCTCCAATAGAAAAGAAAATATCTTCTTTGCAGGTATGAGCAAAATAGTTTTTAAGGAGAAGAAAGGCACCGTCGACAATCAACGAACTTTTGACTGTTCTTTCATTTTACTATGGCTTGTTGGGAAAGCCACACAGATAATAAGACAAAAGCTGCAAACAAATTTGGGATCAAACTGCATTTTGCCAGAAGGGCAAACCCCAGAGTCCTGACACAGTTCAGCAAATAAAGATAATGGCTGATACAAATTGCCCAGCAAGTGAAATATGTGAAGAAAAACTGTAGCAATTGAAAATGCTCTCATTTATTTATTTTTTTAAACATCTGACAATGACAAAAAGCTTTAGGGATTTGGGAAAATGGGAAGACTGTATGACATTTTAGCTTTAAAATCATCAGTGCCTTTTTGGAAAGGGACTGGATAAATCAAGTTAATTAGGTATCCATTACCAGTATGTCCAGCCAGTGTGTGCCAGATCAGCTCCTGGCTGATGCCACACACAATGCTAGAAGTATTTCATACAAAGATGTTTGGAGCAGTGAAAGCTGTTCCTGTTTAAATAACTCCTAATGGAGGACTGTTCTTGAGCAGTGATGAGAGGCTTTTATGTGCCTTCAGGAAAGTGAAAGAGCTTAAAACATGAACTCTCAGCAATCTCATGGCCAGAAGAGATGAATGAAAGTTGTCATTGTTCAAGGCATCATCACCATCAGAAGAAATTTTAGACTGCCGGAAAGGGGAAGCATATTTTCGTCTGAGAAGCCTTATCTAGTGTGCAGAGCCCTATTCACTATAAGGATTTTCTACTAGGAAGAGTAAAGCTCATTCTTGCCTCAATCATGCTCTGCCTGCATGCTCCAGTGGTGTGTGCATGCTCTGCAGGACACCCCAAGGACACGTGGCAATGTCCCCCTGGTGCTGGGGCACAGCCAGTGCTGGCAATCCTGGGGAATACAGCATAAAGTGGGATACAAAGGCAGGATTTAGCTTGTTTCAGCACAGTGGTTGGGAAGAACAGAGTTAGGGACTAGTGATGCTTCTCTGCTTCAGATCTTCCTTCAATATTTTGTTTTGTGTGCCTGCCTGTAAGGTGACTGCTGATGTGAGAAGAAATGAGAACACAGACTTATTCTTGGAGGATTTCTGCAGTCCTGACTGCTAAGGAAACTCTTTCCTCATCCCTTCCTGTTCATATCCATCACATCTGTATCACTCAGGGTCCCACAGAGTGCAGAGGTTTTGCTTGGATCCCCACACATATGTAAGCTAACATAGTTGTCCATCTCATTTGGTGAAACGGATGCCTTGGGCAAGGGATGCCAGCCATCGTTAGTTTTTTATCTTAACCATTGGCTGTAACAAGATTTGACCAGACATGAGTTTTCAGGAGATCAAGGCTCATGCTTTCAGATCCAGAGACCTCTGCACATACAGATCAGCTGTAGACTCATACCAAGGTGTGATGAGGCCGTTGCTCAGACAGAGCATCCCTCTTCAAAAAACTCAGGCCTGACACTGGCCTTGTACAGAAAAGCAGTGAAATGAATGGAAGGGATTAATGGAGTCTGAATTTCCCATCTGCTGGCTGTTGGTTTGCTACAGGATGGTCTCAAATTAATTCCAAGGGAGGAGTGCATAGCAGAGAGCATTTCCAAGAATATGGCTTGCCTTCCAGGAAAGAGTTTTAGGTTTTGACCATTTTATATTAAGCTGCCATGAGGCACACACAGACAGGAAGCTCAGCTCTAATGAGAAAGAACACAGGCTTTTAAATTCTGCATTTGACTGGAAGATTTGAAGTCTGCAATTTTCTTCTAAGCTTGGGCATAGACAGCAGAAGCACAGGAGACAAGCAGAAACAAACAAGGCAATGTGAAAACTAATGAAGAGAGTGCACTTTTCTCAACAAACCAAGCAATTATTCATACAATGGAAAGACATTTGGTAGTGGATAAGCAAATAGTTTTGCATTGCTAATGAACCCGAAAATTACAAAAGAAAAAGCAGAGAGAAATCTTGTTTTGCATGTTGTTATTTTCTGAGTACCAGTGCAGGTCCTCGCAAAGAGACTTGCTTAGACTCCTCTGACCACAGGGACCAAGGGGCAGCAGGAAAGCCACCACGAGACTTTTCTTAAGTTCCAAGGAGCATTTTCACACTGATCATACAATGCGATCATAGAATCATAAGGTTGGAAAGGATTCCTAAGAACATCTAGTCTGACCGTCAGCCCATCACCACCATCACTATCATCCCTCATTTCCCCACAGGGCCAGCTGGCCAACAAAGACAAAGGGAAGATGAAGCATCAGGAGTGGAGCATGGGTTGTCTCAGCCCTGTACAGAGCATCAGTGCCAGGAATCTGGAAGCAAGAGAGAAGTGAGCAGAGGAGCAGAGGAAGAGGTGCTCTTCCAAACCCATCCTTAATGCCTCAGATGGTGACTGGCAAGGAGAGGACAGTACAGGGGACACTCTGCCAGCCCTGATCCCAGCCAGGCTGCCCTGCTGGGAATGCAGCAGCTTTTTACAGAGGAGACTGAAGGTAATTGAGTAAAATCTGCTTCTGATTAAAGAGATTATATCTTGCTGAACGTTTTTTTTTTTAAATCGCACTTAAATGGCTTTTATGTAGCTTGTTATTCTGCAATAAGATTAACACCAAGGTGGATTGAATTACCTGTTAATTCAACATCTAATTTGCTGGTACCTCCATAGGCCATCAAAGATATATTTAAAGGCATCCTGACAATGGATCCATAGAGCACACAATAAGGATATCATTACCAAAGAAGATACATCCCCAAAGAGACACATCACATTAACCCCATCTGTAGATGAGTAATCAGAGCTAAATCAGGAATGTTCCCTTTCAATCTAAAAGAAATGGTGCCCTATAAATTCCACAAACAAAAATACTGGTAATTTACCACATGATTAAATCGTAGTGATTTTTATACAGTAGTTTTGCTGCAATATTTTATCTCGGGATCCTAAAAAAAGATTTACTGCTCTGAATGCAGCACTCCTGCTTGGAATAATCAATACTGATTTTAATATACATTTTAAAAAGATTTATTTCCTTGTTGTGGAAAAGATTTAAATTGCAGGGTGCCAGCAGCTGATTATGATTTAGGGCCAAATCTGTTTCACTTGGAAGAATGGTAATTTTAAATTCAGTGAAGTTTCTCTGATGAGTAGGACAAGGAAGTTTGGGTCCATATTTTTCTTGAAAACTCACCAATAAAGTAATTATCTTGTCACGCTGACAGCTATGTGTATTTATGGCTGGGAATCGTGGCACCCTAGAGACACGTGACAAACAGGCCCTTTCTGTGCAGCCCTTCTCCAAAACGATGGTCACCAGAGATGGGACGAGATGCCATGCAGGGGATGCCAGCCTCTGTGCACTTCAGAGCCTAATTAGTGCTCTATAACCACAGAACGATAGTTGGCTAGAAATCTCCTATTTAATCTTGTCCATCCCCAAGCAGTTTGTGATTGCTCCCAAGAGTCTATTCACGAGTGCTTTGTTCAGTCGAGTTTTAAATGACTCAGGAGCTGATAGGGACCCCACCACCTCCCGCAGGAGATAAATCAGTACACTTAAATAAAAGACAAGATGGTATCTAGCATGCTGTTTCTACAACATTTGCCATTACTTCTTACCCCAAGGCAAGCATGAAATAAACATTTCCTGCTCCCAGGTTAACTGCCTGCTTTTCCTCTGGTACAGCGTGCTATGGATTATGCGATCATCAACATACAAAATTAACTTGTCCCCAATGCTGACAGAGACACATCTAACCTACGTAGTTTGGCACCGCATCCAGCATTAATTTCCCAGTTCCAGACACGAGGAACGGAAAAGCTTTATTAGATCACTCGGTCCTGCTCACTGTTAGGCAAATGATTTGCTGCTCAGTTACAGCCCCCAGAGCTTTCCCCAGCCCGCTCTGCAAAATCCTGCTGCATGAGAACCACCTCCCTGTGGACTGCGCATTTTTCTTCATATGTATACTTTTAATTGCGTTTTCTCTATCTTAAAATCACCCTTATTTTTTCAAGCTGCACTTATACGTTTCCCTCTCATTAATTCCTTCCTCCACTCTTATCCTTTTTTTTTTTTTTTTTGCCTTGCTACATAATTTTCCACACTAATCCATCCAGGTCCCCAGAATGACAGTGTTCTAGCAAAACTTTTGCTATGCAAGGCAGGTGGCATCCTCAGCAGGCTAACCATGGCCACCAGGACCACAGTGCTGACCTGACCCTGTCCCTTCCATAACCAGAGACAGACCTGCCATCTCCTTCCCCCACTGTGGCCAGGTCCCAGCGATTTGCTGAGCTCCCCATTTCTATCATCTCTTTTCCAGCACCTTTTCTTCCTTCTGAGATGGAGTATTTCTCTTCACATGGATTAACTGCAATTTTCCTATTTTTAACGTTAATGTTATTTTATTCTAATCACATTTTCTTTCATATCTAGGCAATTACAAGACAATTCACAGCAAATTTTCATGGGGATAGTTCATTACGTGCTAGAAAATGTACAATAATGAAGCATGAAAAACATGGCAGCTTGCAGTGGCACTCTTTTCTCAGACTTTGAATACAAGTGGGAAAATATGTTCTGTAGAGCCTGCAACGTGTTTGAATCAGGACAGAGCAAGATTATTTGAAACAAAAAAGGGCAGACACTTCCCAAATAAATTACGGTATGATTAATAATGAAGTGATCCTATTTTTTCTTGCTCCTAAAGCACTTCCATTCCCTTTTAATTTTCATGATTATACAGTGGTGACTGTACTGAGATTAGAGCCTTCACCTGGAAGTCCATGGCTCCAAAGTGTTTTAAGTTTTCGCTAGTCCACAGGAAAAACAAAATTCAGTATCTCAAGAGTTAAATCATACTCATAAATACTTATTCTGCTACCTGAACAAGCTCCTTGTACCTAAGCTGTCCTTCTTCACAGTGGATGGTCAAACACGGTGGTGACAAATTGGTTTGTCTCAGACCAGGTGCTCAAGTGAAAAGATGCTTTCAGAAGGACAGATCTCAGGGAGGAAAGAAATGGCTTTAATCACATTGGGCACACTCTTCAGCACATACAGACAGAGCAGGGGCTGTTACAAGAAATTGTGCGGCAAGCTTGCCTAAAGCATTCCTCTCTCCCACAGGCGGTGTAATAAATGCAAGAAGTGATTCAGAAGGGCCATTCTTGTTTCCCTCAGACATATTTTGCTAAACTGTAGCAATAAAGATTCATTCTACCAAACAGTTTCTTTTTCTCCTGCCTCATGTCTTTCTACATCTAGATATGTCAGACTGCATCTAAGGAAGGCACTGCATGCATTTATGGCTCCTTAAAATGAGGGAGGCAAGCAATGCATCTTGCACCAGGCACCCATTTACTGGCTGTCCTTCCTACCCACTACTGACATTCAGTGCAGGCGTATGCATGCAAAGCATGCAGCTTTTTGTTACATCAGGTCTGCATCTGCTCCACTGGAAGGAATTTAAACCATTTACTGGTTGCTGCCCGTTCCTGTCAAAGCCAGCACTTGGAAGAGGAACAAAATATGTAATGATTTCAGAAAAACTTACTTTTCACAGATCCCTAAAAATAGAGTTTTAGTAATCGTCTCTGAAGATGAGGTAGACTGAGGATTTTATGGAAGAGGACATCTGAGGAGCCTGCAGCCTGCTCTTAGTGCCAGGGTTCATCTCCTGAAGCCCGAGGACAACAAAGTGTTAAATGTTCTGAGCGTTCAGGTGTAAAGACCAAGAACTGTGAGCAGCCACAGTACCTCTGTGGGCTGTCCAGGAGCAAGCAAACAGCAACAGGAGGGGACTGCACAGAGCTGAGGAATGTCTTTGCACATACCCACTTCTCCAGAGAGACAGTAACACTGCCTGCTGGCCAAAGCTGTCCTCTGGGCACTTGACCTTTACCAGCCCAAAGTGAATGCTTTGAACTTTGCAAGAAACAATCCCCAGTTTCCCATTATTTCAGTGAAGAAAAGGGTTAAGTTCTTAAATATAAATTGAGAGCAGAGTTCTTACAAAGTAAAATGAAATAACACAGCGTAGTTATGCATTATATTTAGCCAAGCTCTTTTTGAGCTGTTAGAGACTCAGCTGAAGCAGTGGCTGAGCTGCAGCCCAGGCTGGATGCTTTTCCCAGCCAGGGTGCTGCTCTGTCACTCCCCCCTTCAGCTTAAAATAGGCTCCAACATTCTCCAAAACGCTAATCAGAAGAGGTATTCCCTGCATGCACCTCTTACCACATAAACAGCATTCACTTTGAGTTTCTCATAAAGACCAGATCTGCTGTATTCTTAGCATGGAATATGCATTTGGCTTTTGCTACCTTCTCCTCCCTCCCAAGCAAGATTTGGAGTGTCTTGATGAGAACGTGGCCACATCCATATCTTTATGTTGAAAGATCTGATGCAAACAAGGACAGCGCAGAGAAGATGGTTAAGCACTGGAGAAACAGCACATGGTGTGGGGAGGGAGTAGACTGAGGGACTCTGTCTCTGATAAAAGAAATGAGTGTACAGAAGAGAGCGTTGAAATATTTGTGATTAAGTTATGCTATCATTTTAACTAATTCCTCAGCACGTATAGGCAGATAACATCTATAATACTTCAACATTCCATATCCAG
Source organism: Meleagris gallopavo (assembly GCF_905368555.1). Classification (NCBI taxonomy): domain Eukaryota; kingdom Metazoa; phylum Chordata; class Aves; order Galliformes; family Phasianidae; genus Meleagris; species Meleagris gallopavo. The sequence goes on along the minus strand of NC_139414.1, from coordinate 17,249,645 downwards.
TAGCTTTCTGTTGAATCCAAGACCTTTTGAGGTGACTGAGATTTGACTGGCACAGAATGGGCAGACAAGCAGGCATGCAGATGGACCTTACTTCCAATAGACTCCTCACAGGAGTTCCTAAAGTACAGAGAATTACAGCTGCCCAGAGCCTGCAGCCTTGCAAGAAGACACCAAATGGTAAGGAGAGAGGAGCTGGGAATTTCTGGCTCCATCTCTCCAGCTATAATTAGCAGATTCCCCACTCCCATCTTCTCGCTGCCAGTGGGTTTATGAAAGCTAATATCTTTTGATGGCTACTACCTGTCTCAGGGGCCAAATCCTGCCCTCACATTGCATTGGCTGATCAGATCTGTGAGATCACAGCCTGATGAATTCCTATGGCAGCCGCAAGACTTCCTGACATTTTCATTTCTCCTGAAAGCATGTGTCCAGGGATGCCCAGCGGAGCCTTATTTAGCAGAACATTGAAACACAAGCCCATTACTCTGCCTGTCAAGTTACTTATATGGTTCTCCATCACTGCAGGACCTACTGTCTTTATATTGCTGTAGATGAAAGGAGTTTATCCCCCAAGGTAAGGAAATGTTAGCCCTAGCCTGTCAACCATGAGCAAGAGGCTAAGACCACATAGAGAAGTTTGTGGCTCACTGGGGAAATTCACTGTTCTCTAAACCAGCTTCCAAACCCTGCTTTCCTCATCAGCTCTTCTCCATTTCATTACAGCACTTGCCTTGCCATAAAATGAGGTTTTTGCATCTATTTTTCTTTTATGCTCCAAAAGAAACTTTTGGCAGATTTTCTTAAATTTAATATTTTCCTGAAAAACAATATTTTCAGAATGATCTCTGAATAGATTCCACACCCCAGCCCCCAAGTAGATGCTGTATTTCCCATTCTTGCTTGAAGCAAGGGAGAGGAGCAAGAAACCACATCATTTATTTTTCTAAGGGTGGAAAAACAGCCAAAAAAAAAATCCTCTTGTAATCTTCTGAATGCACTGCTCCATTTGGTCACAACAAACTCTCCTAAGATGCATACTCTCCCAGAAAAGCTTAATGCTGCCTATGAAAACAATGTACATCAATATATCAAAGGGGGGAAGGGGGCTTGGTGTGGAGTGCTATCCTACAGTACTGCCCTGCAAGCTTCTACCTGAGAGTGTTTATGTGGCAAAGATCAGGACAAACATAGGTGGGGGTTCCTCCCATGGAGAATTTCACATAAAATAGTTATTCACAAGACCCAGTCCATGTCTGAAGCAAAACATTTGCTTCTCAGAGATGTTCCTACACTCCCCCTAGATAAATCATGCTGGCAGGGATGACTTAGCAGGGGGCACATTTCATTAGAGGCCAGGATATCACCTCAGCTTTCTTTCAACTCAATGGCAGGATTTTAATCAGGGACTCTTGATTACTCCCAAGTGCCATAAACAACCAACATTTGCTCTCATGTTTTTGGACTATTACCAAAATCTTAGTGACATAATACACACTATGCAAAAAATTGATTACAGCTGCATGCAGATGAAATGCTTCCAATTAAAGAGCACTAACTTCCATGCTGGCTGCTTTAAACAACTCCTGCTATTATCATCTTTGATAATAATTAATCCCTCTCGTTTTACACAATCCAGGGCTGCTTTGGCAGTTTTCAATATGTCCCATCTGGATTTCTTTCTTTATTTATTTAAAGAAGCATTGTCATCAAGAAACCTGGAAGACCCAAGAAAGAGCTGATTGATCACAAGGTCCTATCAAATGTCAAAGCTGGCCCTTGCTGACCTCCCATCTATTCAGAACTGCTTTGATTTAATCTACAAACTGGCTCCCTCTCCTGCCCGTGAGTTCTGTCTGTAACCCATGTGTCACTGTTTGAGATATGACCTGCTTCACGCTCCATTCATCTCATCTGAAGGACGGAAATTAAACTGGAGGGTCAGCAAGGGGCACAGCTCAAAATACACGCACATTAAACTCAAGTCTTTTGTTTGGGCCCATCAGAAGAGTTAGAGCAACCATCAAAAATTTCATTCAAGTGCAATTGATTTTCTTTTCCCTATTGAAATTTGTAATAATTTGTTGAAGGCGGCAAGCTTTGCCATTGCCAAAGGAAGAATAACCATGGTGCCTTCCCAAAGAAGCGCTTGTAGTGCCTTGTAGCTACATGAGTACATGAGCATGTTGCCAACTCCAGGTACCATGGCATGCACTAGGCACTGCTTGCACTGTAAACCCAGTGTTTCAAGCCTTTTTACAGGGCTCGTAGTATTACAGCTTTAGCTGAAACAGAGTGGAAAGTTCATAGCAGGGATCACAATGTTTTCAACCTCATTTGTCTTACTTGGGTTTTATTATAATTTGGAAAATGCTTAGCTGCAGAGGAATGTTCTTGCCCTATGGAGCACAGCCAGCAACTCAGATGGATGACTCTCAAGGGTGACCACAGCTTTGCAGAGCAATTTTCATACTGGTTTTACTTGGCAAGGAGAAAGAGTCTGAAGCATGATCCCCTGATGGCCATGCCAGCCTTCATGCACTCCTACAGCCCCGGTGTGACTGCACCAACCCAGTGACATGAACCAAACCCTCAGGTGAACTTCAGGGCAAGTCCTGCAGGCTGACTGCAGGTGGACCTGCCATTTTTCGGTCATCTCAGCCCCAAGCTTCCCTGTGAATTAGCCAGAGTGTTCCATTCATTACACAAAATTTCTTGTGATGGGATATAAATCAGATTTCCACTTGCAAAGGCAAAATGGAAGGCCTGGCTTCAGGTAGGAGTCTTCTTCTACCACTGTTCTACCAAGTGTGAGTTCAGTGTATAAACCACTCCCGCTGCTTTGAAACACTGGGGGAGCACATCACTGATGGCCAGATTAATTGCTTTCCCACTCTCCTATTTCAAGCCAGTTTCCTTTGCTGTTTTACTTTCTCCTTAATTCCTCCTCCAGGCGCAAACCATCAATAGTGGCAATGGGAGTTGTAATCCCAGATGTTTCCACAGCAGAGAATGAAGGGGATCTCCCTGTTGGAAGACAACCCAGCAATATGCAGGTCCTTTGAGACAGACACCTTGTTGACAAAGCAATGATATTTAATTCAAGTAGTATCACCCCTGCTAACAAAAAGAGTGAGTAAATGGGTTCACACTCAGGGCTCCCAAGACAACGTTTGTGATCATCGCGATTTTTGTAAATCTCCTTGTCAATTCAGTAAGTAAAAAAAAAAAATTAAAAAAAAAATTCCTAAATCCCATTGTTCCACATCTTTCTTCAATCCATTGTCTCCAATAAATTAATTAAATCACCAACCCTAGCAAGTTAATCCCAAAAGCTAATGGAGGTCTTGTTTCTGATTGCACGCGGCTGTTGCAAATCTATGTGTCAACCATCAGCAGAGAAATTGTAGTGATTTGTAAATAGGTTTCTTCCTTGGAAAAGCAAAACAGGATGATATTTATCACAGAAACATTTGCCCTTGAGTCCAAAAAAAGAAAGCATGAAAATGCCTTCAAATTCTTTTTAGTTCTAAGGCATGTCTTTTTGTTCATGCTTAACTGCAGGAGAAAAATTAGGAACAAGTGTGTGCATATCAGTGCATGTGTTAGCATAGTCTTTAATTGGTTAGGAGTAAATTAATGGCTGCTTGCAATATTTCTGGCAATCTGTTATAAGCTATGTAAATTTTTAAAAGAGGTTTCTTGAAAAGGCTGGCTGAAATCCTGTAATTCATAGTGTGCTTGGGGAATTGATTTGAGAAATAATAATGAAATGTTTTACCTCAGTGATGAATCTCAGTTTTGTAGCACTGCAATTTTTTAAAGATTCTTGTAAATAATGCTATGAGTGTTTCTAAGAATAATCTACTTGAAATAAATACATCTGTCTCCGAATTAACAGCATCTTTTTGCTTTTTCCTGCTCTTTTTCATCTTTTCCACATTCACCCTTCCAGGGGATCACTGTGCAAAGCCAGCATTAGGTTTCATGTTATTATAATAAATTAAAATCCAACTTTTGTTACCATATGACTTGCTCCAGTAGATTTTAATAGCAGTTACGCTATTGAATTCAGTGGGAACTTAATCAAATCCCTGAGAAGCAGGTCCAGTTTCATAGAGGCCAACTGGAAGTGGTCCAGCAAACCACTGACTCTTCAAGGTGAGTCCTTTTTGGTTATTGTGGTGTGAGCTGTTAAACAATGATTGGGACAGAGGAAAAACATCCAACTTGGCTGCCCAGGGCACTCATTAAGGCTGCAGGAGAAGAAATTAAAGCCTCCCAGGAGGCAGCTGAAGGACATGGACTTGGACCTCCCACAGTCACTCCCCAGCTCTGCTTTGTTCAGCACACTCAGGGAAAAGGAAAATCTTCAGTGGCAATGAATCGACTACTGAACGCGTTTGCATGCTGCATTCATCATTTCAGTGGCTTCTTACTATGCACAGGGACTGTCAGTGCTGTGGATGGCTGGGGAGAAATTCTCAAGACCATAGCACAGGTCTTTGTAAGTCTGGCAATCCTAGACAGCGCTTATCCTTTGTCTTCTAGGAAACTTGCAATGGTTGCACTGTTGTTGAACACATACCACCTGCCTGACTGGTCAGCAGCTTTCATTGCTATTGGCGTAGGGGACACATGGACAGAAAGACACACTGCCACTCACCAAGGGAGCAACACTGGCAGGTAAACTGGGCCACAGAGGACCACTCTAGAAAAACGGTCCAATGAAGAAAATTGGAAGGTTTTATTCTTATTCCTAGGAAGGTGAAACTGGACGTCTTTGGAAGAAAGCTCCAAGATATGAACTGACTAAAAGCAAATTACAGATACAGGTTTTCTTATGGCTGTATGTACAACTCCTGCAATGTGCCTCACTGCTTTGGCTCTATTTTTATCTTGTATATCTGACACCTCCCTTTTTACTGCCTAGTGGTATGCAAGAAGGTATCTCGTACTGCCAATAATGCTGTTATCCTTTAATAAAAAATTAGAAGCTACCAAAAAAAAAGAGAGAAGGAGGGAAGGAGAAAGGCTATGAAAGAACATGGCTCAATGCCTAGAAAACTTCAATATGCTGTAAAAGGAAAAGACTGCTAATTAGGCTCTTGCGTAGTCTATTCTAGTTCCCTCTGCGCTGCGAGAAATTTAACCCAGCTCACTTGGCTGATGGCTGGAGAAGTGGGAATACAGTGTGGGAGCTCTGGAATCAGATTATTGAGATGATCTATGAAGTAATGAGGCAGTGAAATGCAGCTGGATGCAGGGATTTCACTGTTGGGCTCGAAACATAGGGAAAAGATTCTTAAATTAAACAGAAGGCTGCTCCACCCTATGGCTCATCATCTCACTTGGCCATACCAAAGCCTCCCACCAAACTGGTCCCACACTGTGTGCTGAGTGATGCTATGCAGGGAAAGCTAGCTTTGGAGAGCTGACTGCTACTCCAGATGCTCTGTGAGAACAGACACATTCAGCTGGTTGGGAAAAGAGGAAGAAAAGGATGCAGGAAGCACTACGAGAGCCCTGCAGGCCATGATATGACTCTGTAGCTACACTCCTTGGTTTCAGTATCTGCAGCCAAACCTCATATTTCTGTGTGGCCCCTATGGACAGGGGCAGACAAAATAAAGTGCACACAACTGCCAGGGAGAGAGAAACACCAGTGCCCCCATCCTGTCCATGCAGCAGGCTTGGGAAGATATATGTATACACAAATAACACATGGCTTAATTTGCATACTAATTAATCTGTAAAATGTTATTTGCATACATATTAATCTGAAGGTGCTATATAAAACACTTGCTTTTAAAGAGTGCTAGTGCATACTTGAGAGACAGTCGCGATAATCTCTGTTTTAGTCTAAAAAAGGAATTAATAATGACTTTAGTTATTATTAAAGAGCAGTTTTGAAAAGAGAAATGGAAAACAACTGCAGACCTGAATCCCCAGCATGACTGCATCAAGGCAGAGGCTCAGCTCTGGCAGCTGAGGGGACCCAGAGCCCACATGGGGTGGGGAAAGGGCTTCCCAGGGGACATTGACTGGGGTGGGGTCATTGTGACATTTCTGTTCACGGAAAAGAGTTTGCTGAACAGCAGCAACATAATTTTAAGAAGATATTATTTACTGTGCAAGCTGCCATTGCAAACTGTGATTAAAGGCGCTCTTTTTCGAAGGCGCAGCTCTTTTTTACTGCAAACTCTGCCTTTAAATTCTGCTGATATTTGGAAAAGGACAGGCTCAGAAGGAGAGCAGTGGGGGCAGGCTGGGTTGCCTGGATGCAAGCACGGAGCTCACTTCTACTTGGGAAAAGGAATGCAGTGGCCAGGGAGGTGGAAGTGGGGGAGAAGCTTGTAGTGTTTCCATTTCATGGAAAGGAAAACTTACACACTGGGTGTTCCCAGGTGCTGTTATAGGCCCATTTAATCAAAAAAACACTTAGCAAATCTATGTTGTCACCAGCTTCTAGTAGACTATACCTTGATGTGCTATGGAGGACAAATCAACCCCCAGTGACTGCCAGCTGTCCTCCTTGGTGAATCACTGCAGGGGCTCAGGCTGTTAGAGCTGGCAGCTGGGGGACCCTTCTGGGAATTTTACCTAAAATGTACAGCAAAAGAGGAGAAGACAACCACCAGCCTGCTTAAACCTTCAGCTCTGTGAGATCTCCTCCTGGAGAATACTCTGCCAGTCTCACAGGTGAGCATCCTCCCTTGGTCCTGCTCAACTGTTAGGGTTGCAGGAACCCTTGGCTGCCCTCTGCTCCTCTCTGCAGCTGGTCTGCTGCCTGGAAGATTTTCTCCCCTCACTCCAGTGCCAGGGAACAGCTCGCTTACACCTTGCCTCTGTGTTACCCCTATAGCCCTCCCTCTTGCCAAATTCCTCCAGTCCCAGCGAATAGCACAGCTCCCTGCTCATGTATTTGTTTTTGCTGCTCATCAACAAACTTTCAAAAAGACAGCTTCATCCTTAGGAAATATTCTTTCTTTTAGCACTCTGGATGTCGTTTGCACAGTAAAACCTTTATGGGATACAGATTCTGGATCTTCAACATTTTAAAAAGGACCTAGAGAGATCACAGAGCTAATTTTAAACAGATGGGCCTTGACACTAGAGAATACCTTGATTAAATTAAATCTGCGCTCAGTAGAGATCTGACATAACTACAGTGACCCTGTTTACAGGAGATGCCATTGCACTGATGAGCTGTAACACATGTGCTCCACTTGGCTTCAATTTGGTATCGCTCAAAGGAAATAAACAGCATTATGGAAAGGTAAAGTGCTCTTTGATTTTTGTCAAAGTGAGCTAAGCAGCAGGCTAAGGGCTTCTCTGCAAGGAAGGAATTATGCCCGTGCTGCAAACACCATGGGAGACTTGGTGCTCGTGGAATCCCTCCTGCATCCTTCCCACCACCTCCAGGGATCTCCTGGCAGCCTGGCCGCAGTGGTCTCTGCATTTTGGGAAGCATCAGAGAGAGCTAAGAGCGAGAATGCAAAATATGCATTTAAACTTTAAAAATTAATCTGACATTTATTTAAAAATGTGAGTTTGCAGCTCTCCCCTGGTTCACCGAGTGCATTAGCTTAGTCAAACACCCATAACTTCCTCCCGTTCCTACTAAGCAGAGTGCTTTCAAAAGGCAAGCTTTGAGGGCTTTGCAAGCTTTGCAGCAAAGAGTATACCCCTTCATTTTTTTTATTCCATCTAAGCTGCTGAATGCAAAGACTATTTATAGAGTGTGGATCAGAGAGAGGCTTGAAGAAAATCTAGATCAGGGTGCTCTTAAAATTTAGCAGCAAGAAAAATTGTCTCAGGGCTAAGATCAAAAAACAACAGCAATCTGGGCCGGGTCCCGGCTCTTACATGTCCATCTGCACCTGAGCAGCTCATTCGGTGTCCCCTACCAGGCTGGGAAGTCTCAGGATGCTTTGCCATCCACTAAGATCTGTGAAAGCCATGGGAATACAAATATTTCCCCAGGGAAACTCATACCTAACATAGTCCACTGATGCTGTCCCAACACGGCACTGAGCACAGGCTCCAGCCAGCACTGTCCCTCCCCTGCACAAGCCTCAGCTCCCAGGCTGTTTTTGTCAGCAAACACCAACCCCGTGTCTTTGCAGCACCATCTGTGATATTTGGGGTGCTGTAGTTCTTTGGCTACAACTCTGCAATAATGAGCACATTTTGCAGCTGTCTTTTGGACATGGGAGTTGTAACTACAGAGCTGCACAGGGAGTTTCTGGTGCATCCGCTGTTACAATATCGCAGCATTCAGACATATGAGCTGACAAATTTTGTGGCTGTAAACACTGGAGGCTTGCTGAGAATCTGGACACTGGTGTATAAAACAGGAATACTTTCCTAACGTGAAGACAAGCGAAATCCGTATGGTCTTTACAGGCAGTCTCAGCCTGCTGGAAATCCTGCAGCTGCTATATGGGAATCCTGTAATTCTAATATTGCCAGCTCCCACAAGGACTTTAGCACTGAACAGTGCATTAGATACTGGTTCGAGAGGCGAGTTTTGTAAGCCTTTGGAAATAGGTAGGTTTCAGGCTACGCTACTGCTGTAATGAAATGAGAAAGGAATACCCTTAAATAAATCTTTTATGATTATGGGTATATCTTCTATAGATTTCAGCATTCCGCTCTTGCTCTGAGCAAAGAAGCCAATTAAGCTCCCGAAAGAGAAGACAAAATCACATCCAACTGTATTTCCCAGTAGACAGCAGAATGGATTCTGTGCTCCTGCACTAAGGAAGGGCAGAATAACTGCAGTCCTGGCTTCAGTCCCACAGAGTTACTTCACGGTCACAGCAGATTATCTGAGATCAGATTTTGACCCAGTTACAGCTTTTAATTATTTTTCCCCTCAACATAAGTTCTACCAAATTTTCTCAAAAAAAAAAAAAAAATTAATAATGATAAAGGATGTGCTTTCCTTTTTTCCTTTTTGGAGGAAACCCACATTGAAGTGTACAAGAGAGTACACTTGTGTATGTGTATGAGAGTGGTGAGGTGCTGGAATAGCTGCCCAGAGAGGTTGTGGATGCCCCATCCCTGAAGGTATTCAAGGCCAGATTGGATGTGGCCCTGGGCAGCCTGGTCTAGTATTAAATGGGGAGGTTGGTGGCCCTGCATGTGGCAGGGGGTTGGAGATTCATGATCCTTGAGGTCCCTTCCAACCCTGGCCATTCTGTGATTCTGTGATTCTGTGAGCCAAACACCAGTATTGATAAACAAGCATGGAACCATCAGAGCTCCTGGAGGAGGAAGGAGTAGAGCTGAAGGCCCCATACATCACATCCATCTGCTGTAGCACCTACATATGGCCAATGAATTACATATCCTCTGGGGATACATCCTTCTACACACTGCCCTGCTCCCATGGGTCCCAAACACACTATTAAGCTGAGCAAACCCTGTGTGCATCTCCAGAGAACATTCTCAGTGCTTCTGAGAGAATGGGACGAATGCTGCCCAGATGACAGGAAAATAATATTGCAGATAAGTGCTATTGAATGCCCTGTTAGACTCCTTTGCTGTGAAATCTCTGCTGTATATTTTAGTAAAATACTCACCCTCCACTCCAAAATCTCATTAAAAAACAAAATTAAAATGGAAACATTCGCCCTTCCTATCTCATAAGCTTATTGCATGTGGTAGGTGTGGGTGGTGAGCATGTTAGGTACAATTTAGAGCATAATTTCCTAAGAATTGAAATGTCACCAAGAAAAGGATTGTAAATAATGAAACTTTGAAAGGAATATGTGATCTTCGCAACAGATAATCATATTTTAATTCTGACTTATGGCTCATCCAATTGCCTACAGTTAGGGAAAAATGATTCTTTTTCTTATTATATGGAAATCAGATGAAAAGCCATCAACATCACAGCTTGGAAAACACATAGCAGTGTTCAGCAATGTGAGCAAAGCCCATGGATCTGCTTCAGTTTGTGGCCCTTTTTTTTTTTGTTTATCCTCAAATATATACAAAAAGATCTATGTTAATTAAAATGTTGGTTGCAAAGTTTTCTAGAGGTACCATACAAAATAGAATAGTTGAGGTTAGTATGCTCGTAGAACAACTCCTACTGAATCAGCCTGGTAGGAGAAGTTAGAATCTCTTATCCTCTCTGTAGGTTTTTCAGAGGTTCAGCCAAGTTCCAAAATTAGTATTAGATCACACAGTTGCCCAATTGTGGAGTTGGAAGAATGAATATTAAGTGGTAAATACTCCAAGTGAATAGTTTCTCCATAGGCCCAACAGGCAGGAATAAGCTGGCACAATGCTTTGGATCTGATTTGAATACCAAAAAATAAAATAAAATACAGACATCAAACTCTGCTTTAGTATAATTAGTAAGAATAAAAATGGGCGAGATGCACCAAATAAATTATTGCAAATGCTTTGCCTAATGACTGATACCACAAAGACATGCTGCTGTGTCCAACAAAAACAAGAGCAGGGGATTTCAGTGCCTAGACATGTTCTGATTTTGCTCTAAGTCCCTCTCTCTTTCCTGTTGTTTCCAAAAGCTGTGAAGCTGTATGCGAAGCATTGCCAATAGCTGAGGTGTTTTGTGAAGACCAGATCAGTGAGAATTTCTGATGTGGGCACGCATTCAGCCCATCACAGATGAGCCAAAAAAATAAGACTTTGTGTCAAGTCAGCAATAAAGCAAAGCTTCACCCCTGAATGTCCATCAGGTACATGGGAAGAGTGAGGGACTGAAAGGAGCAGGGCCTCAAGTTGCACTTGCCTCCCCTCCTAACTCCCTGCCGTTCAGCACAGCTTTTTGCAGTTCCCAATTCCTTTGCCAAGGTCTGCTAAACTATTCATACACTGATGTGCACATGCACACGAGACTGTGCAAAGGTGAAGAAAAAAGAGCTGCGGAACAACTTCCAAATAACACATTTCACTCATTCTGTTCTCCAGAACTCTTCTTTCTGGTCCTCCACCATCCTGCTATTCGCTAAACAGAATCATGATCAGTGTTTTACAATTCCCTTTCCAAAAGGGATTGTACAACACTATGGCAAAAGCCTTAAATTATTCATCCAGGGAAGCTCCACAAATACAACCAGTGCTGCAGGGACGCAGAGCGAGGGCTCACCTCTGCTGCCAGCATGTCCTGCTTTGTGTTGGCAGCTGCAGAGCTAGGGAATGCCCCAGGCACCCACAGCTCTGCAGAGAACAGGTTCCTCTGTTTGGTGGCTAATTCAAGAGTAAGGGAAAAAAAATCACTGAGCATTAATGCAAAGCAGTATTTCTTTCCCTGATTTCTTGACAAGAAAATAAACAAACAAGCCAGGAAAAAAAAAAAAAAAAAAAAGGAAAAAAAAAAAAGACTACTATGTTTAGGATCTGATTAATCACTCTTTTGTTAAACTTCCTATCAATCAAAGCTGGGCTCCATACATGAGGATACCATTTTAGAAATGAGAACAAAACAGACCCATTTCTTCCTGTTCTCTTCTCCAAACTCCTCCCTATCACATTGCCAGCTACCCCTCTCCATGACCTCCTCTCCTGTCAACCTCTTCTCTTTTCCAAGCTTTCCTTTTGGCAGAGAACCTATTATTTTTTCAGGGATATGTTTGCAATAAGACACAATTGTTTGCTATTCCAGCATTGGCCTCGTTAAGTGTTTGATATCATTCCTTCAGTTACTGACACTGAATCATCTTTATATTAGACAGAACAAAAAGAGATAATCAAATGAAAACTTTTCCATGCTGATATGGGAGCTGATGAGAAACCATCAGACATTTCAGCTTCATTCTCTGAGGAAAAATAGTACTCCACACATTTAGAGCCCTGATGGGGACCACAGAGCTCATGAGCAGCCAGAGCAGACCCTTGGTTTAGGAGTGACTCCAGGAGATTTCTGCCAGTACACAAGACACTTTTACTGTCCAATAAAGCAAGAATTTATGTTCAAATGGGACATTTCCATAGAATGGACAACATGAATTTCTTACACATTGCAAAACCGACTAGTAAATTTTTTAAATAACGGCAGTAGCAATTATTAGCTCAGTTAATGAAGGCTTTGGAAATGAGACTGTGTGGGAGCATTTCGAGTTGTGAGTTTAGTCTTTTAACTCAGTAATTGCCAATGATTAATTCATTTTTCCATTTAAGTGCTGAAAAGCTGAAATATTACTTCCTTGAACTGCATTTGTGCTTGGCAGTTCTGAGTTAATTACTACTCTGTGAGCACCTTTAAATCAAATTCAGAGATATTCAGGAATACATGTCACAAGGTCCTGGTAAATCCTTCAACTTCTGCTTGGAAAAGGATTTGTGTTTGACTGATGATGCTGTTCTTTGGAAGGTCTGTCTGCTGGGCACCCACAACCACTATAGGCATTATGAGGGCCATGGAGTAGAGAGATCAGGTTGTGGAAGTTCCCACATAAATTAGGATTATACTCATGAATGTCTGGTTTGGAAGTCATCCACAATAATTTCATTGGATGAAGACAAAGTCTTGGTCAAAGCCCTGGAAAAACACAAGCGTGTGCATAAATCACCGGTTAACCAGCAATGATGGGAGGAAGAAACCATAAGGATCTGGAACAACTGTAAGTCTCTGGTGAACTCACCTAGCCTGAAGTTCTGGGGCTGGTTTGCCCCTTTTCTGTTATTTCAGCTCCAATTGTCATTTCCTTACCTGAACAACATAATCTTTTACAGCAAGAGGGAGCACCTCCATCAGGGCGCTATTCCTCCTGCCATGTGTCAGCCTGGCTCTTTATCTCTCTGTGGCAGCAGATTTCCTTAAGGATGCTCTAGGCACCAACAAATCCCCAGGCTGCTTCCTGGCCCAGTTAACCTTTGCTTTCAGGGCTTGGGAACGTCCTAATCTGGCACTCTGCTCTCGCCAAAGGGGACATCAGCACTTGCCAAGGCAGCACTGCGCCGTGATACCACAGTGAAGGACGAGTGTGGCCATGGAGGGAAGTTGGAACAAGCTCAGGTAGGGACCTGTGTTGGAAGCTGGATTTTGGCCAGAACACCTCCTCTTCTTTCAGTTCTCTATCTGAACTAGAACACTGTATTCTCAGACTTGTTGTGCTCTATTACTCTTTATTGGTAGTCCAAGATTTATTCAAAATGAACATCTGCTAACCAGAGATGTTAATCTCATCCAGACTTTCAAAGTTCTTGGGTGCACATTATTCCAGACTACTAAATCAGAAAAAGGCAACTCTACTAAATCTTGTTAATTTCCTCATCTAGTAAGAGTAAAGCTCCCTGCTTCTGTCCAAAAACAACACAGAAAATTTTAATCAAACATGTTAAGATTTTTTTCTGCTTCATTACACTAATTAAATCAATAACTTTCAGGTGGGAAGGAGAAATCCATGATTTTCCTGTTAGCTCTTTGTGCAAACGTTTTTTCTTCATTAGAGACACCTGAGACCCATGTCAGAATATATGTTAATATATAGGGCAACTTTTAAACGGCCTTCTTTATTATTCATGTCTTTTGAGTGCTGCTGCTGTTACGTCAGAGGGTTGGCAGGTTATAAGCGGAATCATTAAAAATAGCTCACTTTAGTAATAACACAGTGCTATTCATATTTTATTCAGTAGTTAACAGTCCACAGGAGACTCTCATGCTTTCTTATTTGCCAGACTGTCTCTTCTAAATGTCATTGTCAACCATTCACATCCAGTTCATCCTCCTGAGCAAAATGGGTTTCATAAAGCTTACCATAAACAAAGCAGCTAAACAGATGGTACACTGCACCCCTGCAGCGTCCTCGGGCTTGAATTCTGTCCCTTTAAAATAACAGCACCCCCTGAAGTGAGCACGTTCCCTTGCACTAAACCATGAAATATAATAATTACCAAGATTACAGAACAATTCACTCGGTCACTGAATGAGGAAAACAAGTAAGTGCACGAGCAGGTAACTGGACTGGGGAGAGGTTTGCTGGTTTTCTGCTGGCTTATGCAGTTTGGCAGAGAGCATGAAGGATCCCAGTCCCTAAGGCTGACCAGGGAAGGCACCAGTTCTGAGACAGGCACGTGAATCCAGCTTACCTTGGCATACTGAAGAGTTCCCATTTCCTGTCCTAATTCCAATTCAGCATTTCACTTGAATTGATGCCAAAGGCTGGTTTGCATTAATGCCACACCATGAGCAAAACCCTGCTATACCACAAACAGTTCTATCTCTCCTGTTCCTGGCTCAGCATCAGAACTGCTAGCAAATCTCAGGCTAAAGCAGGATGCTCTGGGCTGTACATAATGTAGACCTGGGCACAGCTGTTTCAGGATGCTTCTACTATCCATGTTCTACTTTTGGTTGGCATAGCTCTCATGTTCTGCTCCCATCAGAATTCATAATCTTAACATGGGCTTCACAACAGCAAGGTCACATAGGAACACAAAGAAAAGTGAGAAAAAAAAGTGCTTTTGGGTTTGGGCTTTTGCTTCAAGAGAAGACTAAACTACTGTGTTTACTCTGAGTTTAAAATAAATAGCACTCAGACCCAAACTCCCTCTGCATTATGTTTAACATCCTTTGGCTGTGCATTCTGTCCAAATCCCTCACTGGGAATGAAATTTCTCATCTTCTTTTCCTCAAGTCAGAATGGTGCGAGGGCCTCCCCTGGAACACAGCTAACCATCTCCTTTCTGAGGCTTTCCAAATTCAGGGCTACAGAAAGCTCAGCTAAAATCAATACTTTCCCTCTTTGATCATTTCAAGCACACTCTCCCATGTGCAGAGATAAACCTCTTGTCTGCCCATACGGACAGAGGAGCAGAAGGAAAGCCATACAGAATCCAAAGCACAGGCTTCAGGGATGGAGGGGCTGCCAGAGTCTCAGCCACAGACAATTACTGCAGCATGAAGGTTCTGATGTGTATCCTGCCTTCCATGTAAGGGTGCCTCAGGGCTGGAGGACTAGGTCATAAACCAGCAAAAAAGACAAGTCAGTCTGATTTTTCTCAAGCTTTCATCAGCACAAACTGAGATCAGTTCCACTACAGATGCTGGAGTTGTGTTGCTGCAAAAGCTGTGTGGGCAGAGATGAAAGAGCCGTCGCTCCTCTTGGTTCCCAGAGAGCCTCACTGCGAGCAGCCAGGTTTGATGGATCTCCCATTACAGCCTGTCAGCAGAGCTAGCAGCAGGCAGGGCGGAAGAGCTGCCACTGTAAGGACTGCTCTCCTGCGAGCTGAAGTGACACAGCCTGTGCTTTGTCTTAGTTTTAAAAACATCATTTCATTTCTGATCTCCTTAAGCTTAAAAGTTTACTGTTTAAAATGAAGCCATCCATCGCTCCAATGGCCTGCTCTGTCACCGTCTAGTTGTTTTGTGCTCCATACGAGAGCTCATGTTAGCACTGCTTCCAAATAACCTTAAAGAACCACTTTTCTCCTCATCCCACGGGATGGAGAGCCCTCAGTCTGCCCAGCACTGCTGTGAAGAGACTCAGAGAGTTCTTTGTGTTGGCACCTGTCCCTTTCCTCTCCAGGAGCAGTTCCCAGGGAGCATGAATTCTATGAAGAGACAACTCCTTTTCCTTGAGAAGCCCTGAGCACTAAATGCTGCATGTGGGTATCTTGCAGGCTGGGTACCCTAGGTTATCATAGGGTGGCTTAAGTTGGAAGGGACCTTAAAGACCATCTAATTCCAATCCTTAGCACAGACAAGGTTGCCACCCACCAGATCAGGGCCCCATCCTACCTGGCCTTAATCACCTCCAGGGATGAGGTAGCCACAATAGGTGGAAATAAAGACTGGGTTACAGAGCAGAATTTAAAGTCCAGTGTGTGCAACCTTGGCTTCTAGGTTCCAATGCTCAGTTCTACTTTCATCTCTTTGCCTGTCTGATTTATTTGTATTATGAGATCCAATCCTTACTACAGTTTATACAGCTCTTAGCATAAGGAGGTGCTAATCTCTGTGTGGCTAACTATAATATAAATGAGAGTAAATCAACATCACAAGAATGTATTAGTTAAACTGTTTCATTCAAGGAGATTAAGAGAAGAAGATTATACTGTATTAAACTTTTTAAAGTTTAATAAATGCAATCTACTTCTTATTCCTTCTTCCAGGGATATTACTTTGGTACAGGTCTACAATGTCCTTGCAAGGAGCCTCAGAGCTCTTCTGCAGAATCCCCACCTCTGGGGCTGGCGCACAACAGCTGCGCAGCATCACGCTGGGACACTGGTAATAATAGTACTTGCAGTACTTACATAGCATTTTATACTTTCAGAGCTCTTAAATTAATTAGATACAGGGCCACAGTACAGACTCAGGCAGGATGTGAAAAAGAAAATTGTATCCAGTGGAAACTACAGGGGGAATCTGGGGAAACACAGTATAATTACCCAGTTTGGAAGCTGGCCAGAGCACCACTGCTAGGAACACTGTGGGATCCCCAATGACTGCACGAGGACAGGACATTGACTTCACATCTGCCCCCAAAGTGATGAGATCTCCCACAGAGAGTGCTCAGATACCAGGTACAGGGAGGGGATGATTATAAGAAATCTGATTTCCTACCTGGGTGCCTCACAGCTGCATGCACTTGGATGGGAAATGGGAGCTTATTTCAAGTCAGACCTCCAAAACTCCTGAATTATTTTCAGTTAAATCAACTTTTGGTGATACTTACAAATGATCCACCTTGTGATTCCATTAACAGGTGTTAATTGTTCAAATGCCCAAGCAATTAGTTGTTCTCTATGCCATTCCCCTCTGACCCAATGTGATTCCCCTCCTTTTAGCTACAGACACACCGAGTGGCTGCATGCTGAGCTGCAGAATCACTCTGCACCAACTGGGAAATACTAATGCCATGTAGACATGCAAATGTCACATGGGGCCAATTTTAGGATGCACAAGAGAGGGACCACTAATTAGAATGAAGGGGGAGAAGGTGATTACAATTTCTGCTCACCTCAGTGATGCTGCAAGATAGAAAGCCAAATGCTGACAAAAAAAAAATAATCTCACTGATGGTGCTGGATGCCTACCATGTACTGGGAAAAAGGACACTTCAGTTTTGCAAAATGGAAGTGGGAAATCCCATGTACTGGATCGGGGCAGGACCCACAAGAAAGCTTGATACTTTTCCCACTGGATTTGTTTTAAGTTTGCTGATGTGGAAGGAGCTCCAGTGATTCTGAGACAGTGTGCAAGGAAGTGCAAGGGGGGTGCTGGCAGCGGCCTGCTGGGAGCCTGCCCAAGTCTGGTGAACTCAGGGACAGGTTGGGAGCAAAGGGGACTCAATAGCCTAACCCGAGGACACCCTTACGGACACTGACAGCTCTCGGACACGAGGTGTGTTCCACACTGCCACTGTTTGGCTCAGCAGGGCTCTCCTTATGGGCTGCCTCTGCAACACCACATCTGTCCAAAGCAGTGGGATAAACAGCTGCAAGAAACAAGGAGCGTGACACTTCTGACATATGGCATATCTTCTAGAATTAGCTATTGCTGTGTAGATAAGCATAGACAACAACTCCTAAAACTGTTCCCACGCAAGGCACTACTGAACACTTCCTCTCCTAAAGTGCTCAGGAGGCACAGCGGTGCCGAAGGTGCCCCGGTGCTGCTGGGGCCACACAGAGGAGAGGAGCAGGGTGTGAGACCCAACAGAGAAATTCGTTTCACAGCAAAAACTCAGGAGGAGAATTTCAGAAGGAATGCAGCTGTCTGTGTCATTCCTGTGGTGGTTTTGTCAGGGCTCTTTTTAATGAAGCCCAACGGTTCACCACTGCCCTACCTCATTCCTTACAGGGGAAGCTTTGTACAAACACAACTCTGCTCTCTCTCTAAATTCAGTCCCACAGGAGCTGCAGTCTCATCCAGCACTGCAGCAGGATGTAGGTGAGGAGAGGATGGTGTACTGTGCCCGAGGCTGTAGGGGAATAGGAATATACAAATATAAGGAAATAGAAGAAATAGGCCTCGTCCTGGCTCAGGTTAAGAAGGGAGCACTGGGGGAGGTCTAACTCCATGAGTTAGCAGCACTTGGCTTTGTTTCAGCCCTCTTTTGCTCTGTGTCCAAATATCCCCATGACATGGGGCAGGTCAGCATGGGGAGCAGTGCTGGCTCTCACCTCGGCACACAACTGTCTGTGCTACCACATGACCTTGCTAGTTTGTCCCGTTTTTCTTTGTGAGATAAGGCATCTTTCAGTGAAAGAAAAGGAACTAGGTTTCATCATGGGGCTTTTCAACAAGTTGTCACCATCTCGGTGATTTAGGGTAGGCAAAACACTTCGTATTCCCAGTTGCCCTTGTGCCACTGCAAGCTGCCAGTCTGCATGGAAGCACATTCTGTACAGCATCTCGAAAGTGCAGAGGTGAAGTGTTTTCATGGGGAGATAATCAAGCCATAAGATAAATGCCTCATCAGAAAGAATAGTCAGCTCCCGAATGAGGACAGTTATTGTATGAGACATTTCTTTACCTAAAAGAAGCAGGTTAATATACCTCCAAATTACTATTTATCACTCTGTATGATGTTCAATTTCCAGTGTAATTTCCACTGTGCTCTCTATAGCATGTGTGGAAATCAATTTGGAGATTAGTAAATCTTTACTTCTCAATTTTTACAGCAGCAAGTCAAAAACTAATTAAATAAAACCACAGTGAAGGAAAAGACCACATCATCTGGCAAAATATTTTGAGATGGACATTTCAAAAAACGTCAGTCCCACACCAGCTCCTGTCAGCTCACATGTAACGTACCGCTTGGCATTCTGCAGCTTGAATGGGAGAAACTGGAAAGGGAGACCTGGTGAGCCCCTATGGGGGAGGTAGAGGGGTACATCTTAAAGGTATCGACAACAGATCCAGGGTATAAAAGGATGAGAGAGTTCATACAGGAGCCCTGGGAAAGGTTGTAGAAGCAGCTTATGGAGGCCAGCAGTGGTAGGAGAATGGAAGAAGGCTGGAGAAAAGCACCAAAGTGCAGGGAGAAAAGAGGGTGATGCCACTGAGAGGAGCTGAAAAGCTGGAGCCAAGCACCTTTGAAAGAGCCACACGTTAGGAAACTGATCGAATGACTGTGAACTCAGGCATCTCTGAACGAGGAGTAATTTCCTTTCAGGAAATACAAGACCTTTAAAAAAAAGCCCATTGATGAACACTTTCCAGCAGGCTTTAAAAAATCAGCTACCCTTTTCAAACGACCTGTGTAGCAGCCGAGATTATTTTTACTGCAGTGCCTTCCTACACTTGGGCTGGAAGTGCTGCTGCCACGTGCTGCCACCAACAGCCCTGGGCACAGAGGAAGTAGTTTCACCTGGCTCAATCCCATCTCCAGGAATTAAGGAGAAACCAAACCATTCTCAGAGCCCCAGAGAATATATTTGCCTTGCCAACAAGACCTACTTTGAACCATGCTGCTCCTCACCCATCACCCTGCTGTAATAACAGTCCCATTTTACAATTTTCAAAAGCTGTCAACATCATCGATCTTTCAGACTGAACGTATCATCTGCTATTATGTGTGCTGAATTACTTGTGCCATAATTAAGTCTTTATTTAGCTGAAGGCACGTTACCTCCATGGCAGTGTGTCATTTGCTCTCTAGCAGAGTAGTCTAAGCAAATAATGATGTAGATCTAAAAAATACCTAAGTACATAAAGCAAACAAAAAAAGGTTTTAGCAGTGTCTTTTAAGATGGACAAACTCAGAATGGTAAACTGTCTACTTTGATGGGGTAATTGGTTTGGTTTGATCAAAACTGCATTCTCTTACAGAACCGAGCATCTTGCAGCGCTCAGCATTACAAGAGAAAATTGTCTTTGTCAGATCTGTCATGAAAACGGAAAAAAAGAGAGAGTGGACTTTACTGAGCAAAAATGAAGGGATGTCCTCTAAATCCAAGAGACTGTGAGCCTTATTTATCCTGGTGTTACACATTCAGCCCCTCCTGTCAGCTCTCTGTTATCTCTTTTGATGAGAAAAAAAAGGCTGACAGCAGAGACATCCTACAGAAGTCCTGTCCATTTCTTCCTACCTCTTAAGAAACCCCACAATGACCTGAGCACTGTTACATCACGCAGACAATGAAAAATGAAATAGTGCTGCCTGCGTCATTAATTGGAAAATGCATATTGGTTTATTGCCCCTAGTAAAATGGCTCTGGAGGTCGACAGTTGACACATTCCAGGTTTACACCTAAGGGAGGAATCACGGACCGCAGCAATTAGCTGACAGCCTCATCCCACAGCCACAGCACTTCCGAGCATGGGGCCCCACATGGGCTGCAGCATCTCTTCTAGAAGAACACTGCACACCTTGGAGCAAAGCCTGATGAATGACAGCTCAGCATGCAGGCTGGTTCCAACGCCTGTGGCACTCCCCACTCCCATGCCTAGGGACAAAGCTTTGCAGATTATTCATCATAGCTCCCAGACTTTTGCACCTGGATTCTTTGTGGTAACACACTATGCCCCTGGCACTTAAGAAGATCCACAGCTCACTGGACAGACATTTGTAGAAGATGCTATTTTCTCATTTGCAGGACAAAAGGAAATTTGGCCTAGAATCTTGGCATCTTGTAACTCCAAATAATTGTTATGTATGATTACAAAGGCTTCTATTTTTCACTTTGCTCTTCTTGTCACTTGCCTGCCCTTCCATAGCTCTTTTCTCTATTGCATTGCTAAACTAAACTAAAAAATTACCCTCTCAGCTAAGCACAATACTTCTGAGTCTGTTTTCTAAGTATGAATATGCAGAAGGTCAATAAACTTGGCGAAAATCACTCAACAAGCCAGAGAAAAGGATGTGACCCTACTCTCCAAATCTTCTTAATCTATTTTGAAACAACACACTGGTTTTATTTTCACAAGGTAAACTCCTACTCTGTTAAAAACTAGAGAAGGGGAAAAAATCAGCCTATGTTTCCGTGATGTCAGACAGAAGATGCATCATCATCTTGACATGAAGTGCTTTGCACCCAATTGCTCTGTGCAGCGCAGCAGAGATGGGCTCCGAAAAGGGCTGGTTAGAGCCCTGGCCCTGCCTCCCTCCAGCCTAGGGGTAGGCATGGCTGGGAGCTGAGCAGGGGGCTTCCAACTGAGACCAGGAGACCACCAATCATACAAGCCATGATAGATCAGAGTCCTTGTTTAATGTTAAATTTAACATTGGAGGTGGATAACAAGACAGGGGTTAAAAATACACCAGATTATTGTCAGAGGAAAAGGATGCTAGCTGCCTTTTTGCTTTACAGTCTTTCTTTCAGCTATCCAGCTCTGCTGCTTTTCTGGCAGGATTTGTGACTGCAGGGACAATCCCTTGCCACAGCAGTGAACTGCACAAGAGCACAGCACTTTTCACAAGCATCAGTGTGACTCCTTGAAGAGGGAAAAAGCTCCTTCTTGGAAAGCATGAATGAGCCAGCCCCATTTCCTTCATGGTATGCCATTTGGAATGTCACCTTGCTGCAGACAGCAGGTCACCATCTGCCTCCCTCTGGCCAATTCTGCACAGGATGGCTAACATACAAAGCCCGCTGGATGACCACTGGGATAAATCAGGAAAACTTTATTCCAGCCCCACAAGCAAGATGAAAACCCACAGCCCAGAGGCTCAGCTAGAACTGCCAAGCGATGCAAACAAGACATGGTTAAGATTCAGGCTGCATAATTTGCACTGCACATGTTCTTCTGCAGCTGGAGCAGGGGAAGCTCCATAGCCATTCCTCCCACCGGCTTCAGTGTTGGAACATGCCATGACTTTTTCATTTGCAAAAGCCAGCACTTTGCGGCCATGCCTGCTCTCCAGTAGACAAGGTAGGGTTGTCAGACAGTCTTAGGCTCAGTCATAAAGGGAGGAAAGCACTGTCCTGAAGGGTGACAAACACTCCAAATGCAAACCAGACCACTGCCTGGTTCTTCCCTCTTGTCATTTGGGTGGGAAGGGAGGAAAGGAGAGAGTTACAGCCAGAATGGCAGTGAAATCATGCACTCGCTTTTCTGTCTCCTCTCCCCTTTCCAGAAGGGTGTTGGTGTGCAGTTTGTCCCCAGAAGTGCAAACATACCCACTGAAGGTGTCCGGCTTGTTACTCTCTGAGGACACTGTTGTTGTTAGCAAAGAGGTTGCTAAACAACCACATCTTGGAAGCTTCCTTTCACACTTAGCTCAATTTGCTAATGTTTTCGTTGCTACTGAAGGGCTCGTGAGAACAGACTGCTGCTGGTGGAGGAGGGGAAAGGAGCTGAACTGCGCTTTCTGCTGTTGTCAGTGACAGTTAAAAAAACAAAAGGCAAAAATAACAGGCTGAGGCTGCTCTCAATGTACTCTCCTTGAGATCCTTAGGTCGAAGCAAAGAAAGAATTATCATCATCATCCATCACGTTTCCTTCCCTTTGTTTCCTTACAGGGCTGAAGCACACACCACCTGAACATTCCCAGCTCCTCTGAGGTCAGAGCCCCAAAATCCAGGGTCTCAAAAGAGCCCTTCTCCAGGCCTTTCTCAGTTCCTAACTGCCTTCCAGACACCCTGCCTGGACTCAGTCCCAGCCCTGCACGGCGACATGCAGCGCTCCACGCCCCACAGCACATATCCACAAAGAGCAGCGAGCACCCACACATCCCAGCTCCACAGTGCCCATGTGGGCTGCAGAATGGGTGGGAAGCCCCAGCCCCAGCAGAACGCACACCCAGCCCTCCCATGAAGGATGAGAAGTCTGCGGCTCTGAGGTTTTGGTACCCGTCCCATGCTGGGTGTAGTTGTGAAAGCAAAACAATGTTCCCTCAAGTAAGCATGATCAGGCTTTCTCCATAAATGTTATTTATGGAAGGCAGGGCTGGGTAAGTGAAAAGCTGGGGAGAATTTCCATTCTGCCTCAGAACGTGCAGCCCATAGATTTGTCGGTGAGGTTTAGTGCCTGGGAATGCTGCCCAGACTTAGTTTTAGCAGGGGAATTAGCAGAGTGGTTTAATAGATCCGTTCTTTGGTCCTGCCCTGTGACGTGGTAGTAGTGAGGTGAATTTTGGAGGTGGCTGTGTACTTCTTACACAAATTGCCTCCAGATTCGTGCCTGCCTTGCACATTCCCTGGTGGAAACAAGCTACTTCCCCCACCCACGGCAACCTAGCAGAACATCAAAGCAAATGTAGTAATCCGGCATGTGAAAAACAATGGATTCTACTTCCTAAATCCTCCCATCTTTTCACACTGAGAAATACATTTTTGAAGTTATCACACTGCCATGTTGAGCAGCTGAGCAAGGATGCAAGTTCAGCTTTGTCTCTGTTCACTGCTTAATAGCTATAGCAATTTCTCCCTACATATATATTACAGTGCTCCCAAATGGTTTCTCCCGAGGGGGCAGGCAATAGCTGGTGCATACTCTTTCCTTAGATGTTTTTTTTCCCTCTATTTGCAGAAAACAATAATACAGAACAGATAAAAGATGAAATAGAGAAAATAGAATAGCAATTGTTGTGGAGGGGATAACAGCAAGATATTGATCCAGTCAAATCCTCTGCTATTCGATACCCAGGATGCTCACATCTGAGCATAGCCTGAACCCTCTCAGCACAGCTCCAATGCTTGGCGCACTGGAAGATGACCCAGAGCTCCTCTAAGTCTGTGGGAACTTATATCCCAACTCATGTGGGTTTGGTTCAGCCTTAAGTCATGCATGTAGATGACTGAAATTAAAAAAAAAAATAAATAGATTCACACAAAAGAAAAGGAGCGAAAGGCATGGGGTGGGGGATTTTCTTGCATTAACATTTTGGAAAAAACTTTTCTCCTGCAGCTCCCACTAAAACCAAGGCAGGGAGAACTGGCTTAGGGAAATCCCTCCTCAGGGAGACACTGGAGCATGTTATTTCAGTTGCAATTAAACATGTCTTAAATGGTTCCTTTAATTAGGGACAGAATGCTTAGAGCAGTTTGGACCCTACCGTTGGAGGCGGGAGTATTATGTGGAGAGGAGTGGAAACTTAAGATGATTCCATGTGCAGCTGAGCTCCGTCAGATAGTGATTTCTTATGGAAAACCTGCGAGCAAATGTCCCCTGGGACAAGGAGCCTTTCGTCCCCTCTCAATACAACCAGGCATACAGTGGCTGCAGCTGCAACCTGAAAATAGTTCCATGGCCAGAATTTGGAGAGCACAGTGGATGGGAGCACCGATTCACTTGGCTCTCATTTTGGAGCTTCAAGAGAGATTCACCAATGTGTGGGAATACATACACTGGCATGTCCATATTTCTGACACGAGCTCTCCAAGGAAGCTGAAGCCCCCAGGACTTTGGCTTCTAAGGGCTGTGTCCATCATAACACCTGATTTTGAAAATAAGACCTGTGGGGCTGTGTTTAATGCAGAAGCAAAATCCAGTGACAGAACACCTGGGAAAAGGTGGGGAGGTGAAGGGAAATTACAGACTTTCATTGACGCAATTTTCTTGTGCTTGATTAAAGTGGTGACAGAGGAAAGCAGAGCTGAACACTCTCGCTCTTCCCCCTGCACACCTGCCCCAATCACTGCTGCTCATTTCGAACAGCATCCTGACAAGCCAACGCTGTTTAAGCAGAATTGTGTTCCCATGGTTACAGCAAGGATTTTCTGCCGAGGTGTGCACGTGATGCAAGAAGCGAGGGTGACTCGGCTGATATGTTAAGTGCGGAGCGGAGTCCCCTCACAGCCCAATGATGCACCATCTGCAAGCCAGCAGCTGGCACCCAGGAGCTGACCCCTCTGGTGCATTCTGGGCAATGAATGGCTGCAGCCCGACATTGGCACTGTGGGTTGTGGCACGGATCAAGCAACCCAGGGGGCAAGCAAATTCCATCACATGAGAAATGCCAGCAGGGCAGAAATCTTGCTGAATGACACCACTATAGGGTCTGTTATGAAATGCAAGCAGGATCCTAAGTTGAGGCTGAGCAATTTGCTTCTAGCTCACGCTGCAGCTTTCAGGTCCTACATGAAAGATCGCTCTCAATATGGCAGGGCTGAACTCCCTGCTCTAAAGTTGGTATGTGCCCATATGGAACATATTTTGCACATAGAAGGACTTAAGAAATTATTATTTCCCTGCAAAAGAAGTTATATAAACTAACAGTTTATATAAAAATAATCTGGAGCTTTGGTTTTTTTTTGTTATCTTTGGCAAGAATAGCAGCAATATCAGAAATAGGGCTGGAAAGAAATTCAAGAAATTACCTAAAGAAACCCAACTCTACATACATGCTTCTTGTCATACATCTTCACTTGCCACCAGCAATGGATCCACTAGATAGCCCACAGAAAATCTGTTCTATTCCTGTTTCAAAATCAAGTTTGGAAAGGCTTTTGTCACACACTGATCACCAAGCTGTAATTGCACGCAGGAGTCCTCCTACTCCTAGCACGCTAAGCCCTAAGGAAAGTGATCAATCCCCTGTACTCGGCACTGGTGAAGCCACATCTCAAATACTGCCTTCAGTTTTGGGCCCCTCACTACAAGAAAGACTTGGAGGCTCTGGAGCATATCTAAAGAAGGGCAAGAAAGCTGTGAAGGGTCAGGAACACAAGTCTTATGGGAAGTGGCTGAGGGAACTGGAATTGTTCAGTTTGGAGATGAGGAGGCTCCAGGGAGACCTTGTTGCTCTCTCCATCTCCCAGAAAGGAGGTTGTGGTGAGGCGGGGGTTAGCCTCTTTGCCAGGTAACAATGATAGGATGAGAGGTGATGGGTTTAAGTTGCACCAGGGGAGGTTCAGTTTGGATATTATGAAAAATTTCTTCTCCGAAAGAGTGGTAATGCATTGGAACAGGCAGCTCAGGGAGGTGGGCTGTTACCATCCCTGGAGGTGTTCAAGATATATGTAGATATGGCACTTAGGGACATGGCTTAGTGTGTATAGTGGGATGGGTCAACAGTTGGACTTGGTGATCTTAGTGGTGTTTTCTAACCTCTGATTCCATGATTCTCGATGTCACATATTGGCAGGCATTGGGGGACTTCCGCATCCCTGCTGCCTGTCCTCGTGGGCAGCCTGGAGCTGTGGCTGGCTGCAATGTGTACTTCACCCAGCTCCACGCCCATACCAAAGAGATAGCTGGACATTTCTCAGGCAATTGGGCTGGTTTCTATTCACTTGCCAGTAGTGTCTCTGTTAACACCAGTCGTGAATTTATTTCATTTTCTCCAGGAGCTCTCACAACATCAAGATCAATTTTAACGTGTTAATTAAATGGGATGTGTAACACTTTACAGCCTAGCAGATAACAATTTGGGCTAATGGTAGAGGCTGTTGGAAGGTTACGACCACAGGCAGGGAAGTCTCTGATTGACCCCTTTAGTTTCCCACTAACCAATATTCCTATTTTCTTATAAATTCTCCCACTCCCTGGATTTCAATAAATATTTGACTGCACATCACTGGCAGCACATATTCAGTTTGAAGGCTTTACTTGTCAGCTTATATACGCTTATCTGCAAAAATAATCCTCCGTGTTGATGGTTTTCAGTTCCCTAGCCTCCCAGATGTCTTTAAGTTCAACTTTATTTTGCCGTCATCTTAATTCAACAGCTGCAGAGAAAGACACAGCAACTTCCACTTAACCAGTTTATGGCATTTAGCAGAACACTGTGATGTATTCATGGTCAGCCATAAATCCACCCAAGTTGACAACACGAGCACCTAGTCTGAATTTCTGCATGGCAACTGCCTGTCTGCAGTAAAATCCAACTGCAGTCATCCACTGGAATACCCACAGGAGTGTCTCTGTGTGCTCTGCATGCTTTGCAGCTCAATATAAGCATTTATTTTAAAATATGTTTCAATTCAGGTATTCTTACATACTAGTGAATTACAGAATTTTCCTGGTAACTGGAGGGCTTCTATTCTCTGTAAGTTTGAATTCAAAGTTGAGCTGATTGGTTGGGTGGAATAGGATTTCTTCTGGGTATGTATTGTCCAAAAGCAGCATCACATTTTCCAAAGTGACTTAACCATCTGTCGGAATATTTTTCGTGACAATTGGAGCTGTTCATAAGGAATGTGGTATCTGATACTGGAAAAGCGCGCTTTGTTCATTAATTTGGACAAGATACATAGATGGCAACATGTTATTTTGACCACTCTTATTGAATTTCTTTATGTTTTAAATCCAAAATATCTCTCTGCACATATTCTTCACCATCAAACTCTAATACAAACATCTTTGCAAACAAACTCATGTGTTACGATCCCCTTCAGAACAAAGTAAGAGATGGGTGCAATCACCAGCAAAGCCAATCCAGGGATCTGTTTACTTCTTTGCAAATAACTTGCTGAGGGATTTTCCCCACTCCAGTTAACAGGTGTTTCTTTTTTTCTGCTGTAAACTCATCAATCCACCTCAGTTTCTGTCATAATGGAATGGAAAGCCCAGCAGTGAAATGGAGGATAAAGTCAAGCAAATGCATTAATGCAGTGCTTGGTTTGCTGCCTAAAGCTACACAGACCATCATTTCTAATCTACATTCAGTTTCAGCACAGTTTGTAAATACCAACAGCTACACTGCTCTTCTGAAATTAAATGAAATGTCGATAAATGTTGAAATATTTT
Organism: Meleagris gallopavo; assembly: GCF_905368555.1. Lineage (NCBI taxonomy): Eukaryota > Metazoa > Chordata > Aves > Galliformes > Phasianidae > Meleagris > Meleagris gallopavo. The sequence goes on along the minus strand of NC_139414.1, from coordinate 17,222,080 downwards.
CGTTTGGTGTCCAGACTCAGCCCCTTCATGTCCCGAAGGTTGCATTACAGACCCTCACCACAGCATCATAGCCCTGCCATCGCCAGCATCCCACAAGGAACACAACAGGTTAATTTTTCCAAGGCTGAATCATCACAGAATTCATCTATAATAGTCCATGCAGAATAAAAAGCTAGAGATACATTTAAGTACCCCTAAAGTAATTTGGTTAGTCAATGAACCACAGTAACTTCTCCCCACTCAATGGTTCACTTGGCATCCATCACTTTTATTTTGTATCAGATATTCATTGTCTGGAGAGATAACAGATATGTGATCCAAAGAAAGGAGCATCCCGTTGAATAGCTGGCACGCAGCTTAACACTGTTATTATGCAGCATTGTGGTGCAAGCCAAAATAGCCTTTTTTACTGTGTTCTCTGCAAAGAAATGACTGCACCCACATCTCTGTTACAAAACCTCAGCAAATTATTAAAGCTGGGAGCACTCAGCATTTGGGATCACCCTGAGTGAGCCACCATAGGTTGCTCTTCAGTTAAACACCTAATTTTGCAGATACAGATGTTGCTGACACTTTTTTTTTTTTTTTTTTTTTTTTTTCCCCAGATAAACATTTTTAAACTTGACACCAACATTTTGGAGTTTCACAGCACAGAAGCTGTGAGTACAGTCCTCACCCTTGAAAATGTATACAGTAAAGCTTACAGCTTAAAAAGAAGTGAAAAGTGGATAAATTACTAGGAAAGAGAGTACAGATTTCTCTTCTAACAGCGCACCTTTTCACTTGTAGCTGTGGGCACCAGATGTACCCAGGCAGCTCTGTCTTGCTGCTGCCGCTGTTCTTTCCTATGGCTCTGTGATTAATTCCATCTCCCTCCTTTCTTTCCTCTCTGTTCATCCTCACTCCGAGCCCATTCTCCTCAGCTGAAGTGCTTAGTGCATCGAAGGAATCCTGACGTAATGGCTAAATACCTACAAATATTTAGACTGTATTTTTCTTAACAATAAATAAATAAATAAATAAATAGATAAATAAAATCAGCCTGATGCTCACTGACCCCATCATGTCCCCTCTGGCATTTGCCATCCAGGGAACCCCAGAGGACAAGAAGTCTGAAATTTCCTCTGTTCCATATACACTACAGCAACATGGATGCTCAGAGGCATTCAGATCAACCCCAGCTTTCAGAAACAGCAATCCAGCCCCAAAATTTCATTCAGAGGGAATTACCTATCTCAGAACAAAGACTGAAGTCACAGATTTTTACAGTTTGCTTAAGTCCTTCCTCACAAAAAATCTTTAAATTGGGCGTAACTATGCCAAACCAATTGCCAAGGACTTAGAGCAGGCTCATAGCTGGCTCTAGGCACTTAAAGCTGTCGTGTAGAGTCATGGTCTCTGCAGCTAATTATATATATAACGCTTGTTTAGGTGCTTCTGCAACCTCCTGGTCACAGAGAGTCCTGTGAAAGCATTTAAATGATGCTGCTGGCAAAAAAACAACAACACAGAGAGATCACAGACAAACCAGCTTTGGTGGGAGACAGGCAGAAGCAGCAAAGTGGCTCTGGGGGGCTGATGCACTTGTAGCACAGTGGGGACGATGACCAAAAAGAAATGGTCTCTGTAGGGGAAGTCCTGTGGGGTGCCTGGAGAGTGACCAAATGTGCTTCTCTTTCAAGACCCCTAGCACTTCCAGCCAAAATGGAAAAAAAAAAAAATAATAATAACAAGATCACAGCTTGTTTCTGCCCTTCCTGTCCTGAGAAGAACATAGCAAAACCAGAGGTGACTTAAGAAAAAATGCTCATGCAAGTCATCAGCAGATCCTGCAGCAACTAGCACCTCAGCTATGGCAGTGAGGAGTGGTTGTGTGCTGCAGACCTCCCAGCACCAATCCCAGCCCAAGCCTCAGCATGGTGCAGCCACACTGAGGTTTGGGCTTTCATCCACATCCAAACCATTCTGGTTTGCTGATTCCTGGCTTGCCCAACAGATAAAGTTTAAAGGTTAAGTGAAACAGCAAAAAAAATCAAAGCCACAGAGGATTTTCATTGATTTTTGAACAGGGTCAGGGAGCACCAGTTTGTACCAATTCTCTGGAAAGGGAAGAATTGTAAACAAACACCTTCCTCCCACACGTGCAGGCAGGCATCCCAAGCTGCTCTCATTTCATTCACTGCTGACACCTCCTAGTGCTAAAGATAATTAATCCTTTTTACTGCTATTTTCCATGTATGGCACACTTATGTTTCATTCCTATGTCATTACATCTTCAGGCCTGTAACTCAGTGCAATTAACCATGTATGATGGGGAAGTGGGAACAAGAGCTGTCATTACAGAATTACTCTTGGGCAGTGGGTGGCAGGGAAACTTGCGTTGATCTGGGGGACCAGCACTGCCCCACCAATGCCTGCAAGTCTGGATACAGCGTCTTCTTACAGACTCAGGCATCATCACAGCATCCCTGCTGAGCACCGAACACTGCGACTAATGCAACATCCATGGGAACCCTAGAATCCCCACTTCTGACAAGCAACTCTGCCTATTTAGGTTACTTCATCCTTACACAAGCCCTGTGGCAAGGAATGGTACTGGGGAAGTAAGCAGGCATAACCATGTCCCACTTAAGCTCAGCAAAACACAACCCAGCATTTGGTCAGTTCTCATCATCAATATTGTTGGGAGAGCTGGAAACACAAAGTCAATGTAGATTTAGGAAATACCAGTGATTTTTAAAGGTATAAAAGCCTGATGCAGTCTCAGAGATTTTCCACACATCATCATTCAGGCTCCTAAAATAACATATATTTACACACAAACATATATACATACATACATATGTATGCACATGCATTAGTGCATACCAGAAGCACAATATCTGGGCACTCTGCACATCAAAGTAAGCTATTCCAGCAGCAGCACAGAGCTGTGGGTGTTTTTCCACTGCTGCAGCTTTAGCAAGGACTCAGGCTTGGCTGTGCAGTGTGCAGGAGACGTAATGGGGCCCAGGAGCAGCAAGTGCTGAGCCAGGGTTTCACCCCTCACCCAGCCTTTCTGTGGAACAGGGGAATGCGTGGCTGCTGTTACGAAACAGCGTCTGAAAATGGGTTTGTTCCACAGTGAAATTACGACAGCCATGACCTGCTTTGCAGGCATCCTGGCTCTCTGCCAGACTGGTGAATCAAGTGATGCTGAACAGCCAAATCCACCAAACATCAAAGGAAATGAAGCCGTTCCCATGGGACTTGTTTTGCTTTCTGGCCACAGGAACGTTGCATCAGAGCTTCCCTTTGAAGAGCACAGCAGCGAGGTGCAGCGGGAGCTCCTCAGCTGGCTCAGCCAAACGGGGCTTTGTCTTCTCTGCAGTACAAACCAATATGTCTCAAAATGACTGTGAAAAATCCGTTGCAAACATAATAGGAATGAAAAGGAGGAGTAAAAATAGCTAAGAAAAGGGAAAAGGTAGTAAAAGAATTAGGGCTGTTTGCAAATGGTTTGCGTTTCCAAAGAAATTCCTTAGTGGTTGCCAGCTGTCTGAGCCCTAAAACTTGGCATAACCACAACAGACACTGAATTTGATACAGACATTTGGTTCCCCATATTAATCATGTAGAGTTGAAATAGAATACATCATCTACGCGTTTGCCTCACCAGCTAAGGCTTTATTCCTATTAGACTTTATGGAAACCTTCACTTGATTTACTCGTGGCCAAGTTTTCTGCTGCAGAGCACACCTCCAAGGAGACACCACCTGGGGAAAATCCCACGCAACTGTGGCCCACTGCCTGGCAGAGAAACACACAGCGCAGGCTGAGCTCTCACACCACTGGGGCTAAGAGTACAGAAGCAGAAGATAGAAGCCCCAGAAGACTGAAGAAAAAGAACATCAGAAACAATGGGAATATGGGTGAAGGACAAGTCAGAGAGAAGAAGGGATCACTGCTGTACCCGGTATGAGCAGGAAGGGGTAGGCAAGTGGGACAGACCTCTCCAGGGTGATGTTTGCTGGGCTGGGTTACACTAAGTGAAGCAAAATGGTCCCACGTGACCTTAAAAGACAGTAAAAGGTCAATGCATGTCTTTGTGTTTCAGCAAGAAAAAGCTTTGATGTCCTGCTGGCCTTGCCCACAGTGCAAATGCCAGGAGGGGAAGAAGAGGTGATTCATTGCAGTATCTCTCCTTTCTCCTTCGAACACCAAACGCCCACATAATTAATCTAAAGCCATAACACATCAGGGGGGTTAGTATTAAAATACTTGCCTTATGCCAGTATTGTTCTAGAAATGTCTTTTTTCTTCCTTTCAGCTACTCCCACAGGGCAGTAAGCACAATACTTGTGCACGCATCTGGTGTGCCACAGACATTACAAAATGAGTCAGGTCCCCAGCTGGTATTATTCAGCTTGGCTGTCCTGATGGTTTTCATTTTTTTTCATTTCTGTGCCTCCTTCCAAACATTTTCCCCGCTCACATTCTGTATGCAACAATAGCACCATAATATATAATTGTATCATAACCATCTCTGCAGTCCCTCACAAAAGCAAAAGAGATGTGTGGATGTTGCTGACAAAGTGGATGTGTCTGAGTAGCATTTTGCTTCACAATTCCTGCCATCAAACTCCAAATCTTACCTCCGCTTTTACATAGAAAAGCTTCTCTTTCTATTTTTGTTATCTAATATACTAATCTTTAAAATACGCTTTTAAATATTTTTATGGTGGGAGTGGATTCCTAGGTTATTCATGTCTGATACACCAATGCAAGTCCTTTCCCCTGCTCTCACAAGTTTCTGCATCATATCATCCCCTCCATATCCTTAATCATCCTGTCCTGTTGCTGCTACTGAGTTCACTGATCTGGTGGGTACAAACCCTCTTCTGTGGGTGCTTTTGCTACAATTCTTAATGCAACATGCATAGGAAGATACCTTGCTTACAGCTTTTGTGTTTATTCTGGGGAAATAAAAAGCAATTATATTTTGTCCTCTGCTTATTTAAAAGATAGGCGATGACCTAAGCAACAGAGTTGGTTTCATGATGCACTTCCATACCTGCTAGTAGACATCACCTTTTTCTGCCTCAAGGAACTGTATTGCATATGGTTACTCTGCTGCTGCAAAGTCCTTATGTTATTTCCAAGTCTGTGGCAATCATACCAAACAAAATCACTTTATTTTTGCAGAACGTTATGTTTTGTGCTATTGCAATGCATTCCAACACGATAATCATCATACCATGTCAGACCAAAGGCCATTTCAGCTCAGAATTCAGTGTCTTACTGCAGCCCAGGAGAAAACAAAAGTATGGGAAAAGCTCATTTGCTTCATCAGATCATTCCTCACTTCCCAAAGTCCGCAATGTGAGGACTTTCTGAAGGTTATATATGAAGTGTCAGCCTCAAAAGTACCCTGTACAAGGTATGCTCTTTGCATAGAGTGTGTGTACTTCACTTGATGCGTACAACAGAGCAAATGATTCCTTGCTGTTCACTTTCTTCATGCTGCTCCACAGCTTCCTCACTACCACAGTCTGTCTACAGGGGAGTGCCAGAAGAGCTCTGGTAACAGGTAGTCCTATGACAGAGTTGCTATAACAATTTTGTGGTGAAGACTTAAAACGGAGTATCTCATGACAAAGTCATATTGACTACTTTCCTCATGGCCATTTGTCACCCTCTAGAGGAGGATGACAAAAGAACTGATCAGAAAGAACTGACAAAGCCCACCAGGTGCTGCCCCCAGCCCAGGAGGATGCCCCCAGCTCTCAGCATAGGATCAGAGGGCCAGTTTCACTCTCCTGGTCCCACCATCTGCATCATCACAGGGCATCATATTTTTCACATATGTTACACATCAAATACTTGAGCAATTTGAAACATACTGCTCCTGAAATGTCCATGGAACAAATTCCCTCTCTACAACTATACATTTATTTAGGGGTTGTCCATAAATGAATGCAGTAGTGCAAACCTGACCTTCTACCTCCCAAACAGCTGAGCTCCAAAGACTATCACAAAACCATTTGGTTGTTGCCCACTAATCTGTGGTGACAGATTTAATCTCTGTAAAAAAAAAAAATAAAATACTGGGAATGGGAGAAAGAAGGCCAAATTACAATTTTATTATTTTACTTATTTATTTTTGCTGTGTGCCAATCTACCAGAGTGCTGCAAACAGAGAGAGCGCTGAAAATTTATCTATGTGGCTCATCTTACATAGACCACTAAAAATAAACCAAACTCTCCAGGAGAAGGAAACAAAATCCTCTTTTATCCATTTCTTACTTGTACTGCCGTGGTTTCTGAAAGCATACTCCTCTGTGCCAGCAGGCCTACAAACACAGAAGGAAAAGATGTGCGCTGGCCCCACTGCTGAGCTGAAGGCTGTGACACTGCTCAGCGCAGCACAGTTCTCCTGCCTACTACAAGGCTGCCTCACTTTGCACCAATCAGATGTTTTTCTCCTATTTCGTGCACATAATCTAAAGGAAGAACTTATACAAAACCAAAGATGCTCATATTCCTTGGTGTCTCTTAGTCCTAATGCAAGAAATCCCACTGCCTCAAAGCAAACCTCCAGGTGAAGTGGGCAGACTCAACAGAGCCCGGAGCTTCTGTCCCCACCAGCCAGTTATGGTGCTGGTCCGAGGCCAAGCTGTCCCATTTCTTTTTCTTTCCTGGTATTTCATCACAAGCCTTCATCTGCTAGAGGACAGCCATGCAAACAGTGCTGAGTAGAATTGTGTAACACCTGCTATCTCACACACCCCTCTCTGCCTGTTTACACAAGATAGGAGTCTGGTCCTACGGTTTGAAAAAAAAAAAAAAAGTAGTCTGCATCTTCTTCATTTTCATCATTTTGACGAGTCAGGTCAGAACACCACTGCAAACCAGGTTCACACCTTCTCCGAAACTGCTGCAGCAGAAATAATGTAACACAGTTCCAGACTTCGCTTTCCCTGGATCACCCCTTGATAGCAGCTTCTGAAATTCAACAGCACTACTGCTGCTTCCACCAACAAAGGACTTGGCACATTTCTCTTGCTTACATGGGCAGCAAAGGAAAAATGCATTCCCAGTAAGCCTTGCACCTCTATTCCCCTCTACTCACTCCATCAAAAGACATAGAACAAAAAGAAGCTCTTAAACCTTCAATCTGAGGTCTGAAGACAAATATTGAGAAGGCACAAGCATTTTTTCTAATCTACAACTCAGAGGATAATCTCTGAACACTCTATTTCATAGTGTGCTTTCACCTTCTCTGGCCCATTTCAGATCTAATGCCCTTCTGATGTGACAGATATGTCTCTTCCTTCAGATGGGGTGTTCTGAAGGCTGAAATGTGTGTTTGCTCTTCAGTTCTACAGGAACAAGCTGAGCAGTTCAATATTTCAGTTGCATACACTCAGCATTGTTAATTTTGGACTTGCTTTTGAAATCCAGAAACAAAGAACATAACTGAAAGCCTTTCAAGGACCCACCCCATCCAGTTTATGTGCTCCAGAGCCCATTTTGACATGCACAGACCTTTCAGAGAACATTCCGACAACAGCTGCATCTCCATTATTAACAGTGGACTGGGCTGTGCTGAGTTGAATTATTATGCTGTCTAATGTTTCCTTTACACCAAGCACATCAAAAATTTTTGACATTGTGTATTTCTCTCATACAGAAAATGCTTTGTATCTTCTAAATTTTGTCAAGCCTCTGGGTCTGCTTTCAGCAGGGAAACTGTACACGTAGGTTCATCCCTGCCCACACAGTCCTTCTGCTCACCAAGGCCAGTGGCTGCCAGGGAATATCTATCTGCCTTCAACAAAGGTCTTTTAGCAGAGGTAAAATCTTGGTATGCCTTTTATACTTGCACTAATCAAAATGCCACAGTAAGAATCTCAATTAGTAACATGATGAAAAAGTCAGGAAGAGAAGATCCAGTAGATAGAGAAGATACACCTATTGCTGCCAGCTGCAGGATAAACGCTCTCTAATGAACCGTCATTCGAGATTTGCTTGGGATGATTAATAAGACATAATGACAGATGATGAATATCTTAAGAGCAACTGCATTCCTCCTACTTACTCTGCCAGTCTAACAGAGCTGACCTTTTCATAATGCCTAGTAATTTTCATATTACATCCTGAAAACACAGCTAAAATGAGCATGGTGAATTGCTATATGGGACCACAAGGGACACACCAAACAGAAGAAAGGTGTTAGCAAAACGTGACAAATTACTTATCTGCAACTTCACAGAGCAAGGTTCAAGTCCAATTTGAGATTTTGAGTGATATATGTTCGATGGATGCAGCTTAGTCACATCAGACAGACCGGCCTATAATCCACTTTATAACTGTCACACATTAGTTTATAATGCTTAGGAGAGGATTGGCAAGACAAGAATGACACGGTAACAGAATTACCTCTGCGCCCTGCCTTACATGCTCAGTTTATTGAACTCAGATCAGAAGCAGTGAGTCAGTGTACAGCACCTCGTCACAGCACGGCCCTTTCACAAACCATGTCTCACACAATCGCACTAAAAACTTTCTTTTCTCTCTCTTTTTTTTTTTTTTATCCTGCTGGCATTTAGAAAAGGTTGAAAATAAACATGGCTTGGGGATGGAAAACTGTATGATTCACTTTCAGCTTGATGGAAAAAGAATGAGGAAAAGCATATGTTTCACAACCCAAAATGTTCAGTTCAAATAAAAAAATTCAAAACTTATTGTTTGACAAATATTGAAATGAAACATCAGACATTCTGTCTTTTTGTGACAGGTTGCTTCATGCTTTTCTTTCTTACCTGAAATATTAGCTGAGCCTTATATTAATTTGCAAGATATATCAGTAAAGGCAATTTTTCATTTTTCATCCAAAATCATCTAAAAATTACAATAATATTTCATGTTCTTTTACTTCATAGAATCCTATATTTCCAGGAAATACACAGGAATATTGATGTTGAAAAATGGATTGGCAACAACAGGCAGAAGAACTGTATATCTTTCTGCCAACTTCTGTAGCCCCCAGGTCTAGAAGGGAGCCACATCTCCCTTGCACCCAAGGAGAGCAGCTCTTTGTATGGGCAACTTAGGTCTAAATGGATCAACCAGGCTCCCTTGAGAAACAGCCGTAGCTAAATGAAACTGTAGTTAGGACCAATCAGTCTATCAGATCTTTTTCCTCGAGCTTTTGGTTACCAGATCTCTTCCTTCTCATGTGTCTGTAAAAGGTCTTTGTGATGCCCCATCCCTGGAGGTGCTCAAGGCCAGGTCGGATGGGGCCCTGGGCAACATGATCCAGTGCTTGATTGAGTGGTTGGCAGCCCTGCCCGTGGCAAGAGGTTGGAACTAGGTGATCTTTAAGGTCCCTTCCAACCCAAGCCATCCTATGATTCTGTAATTCTACAATCATCCCCTTTGCCCTGCCTGCTTTCACATGCCTTAACCGCACAGGTGGGCTCTGCGGGCAGTCTGGCTCCAAAACATTATCCTTCACCCACTGGCTGGCAGGAACAGGACCCTGGAAGGACTTGGCAAAACATGAAGCACCACAGGGCAGGGGAAAACTGCAAGGAGCAGAAAGGATTTTGTGAGACTAACATGGTGTTCCTTAATTGCAGTGCCAATCACAGCCACACAGCTCATTTCCATCCCATCCCTGGTGCCCTCCTGGACCGCGCCTGTTCAAATTCAGACGAGTTTCTCAAAGGATGTACTTTGTTCTGGTTTGGCAGAAGTAAATGCAGAGTTGCCTTAGTAAAATAGTGCCATAGCAGTCCATCTCACATCCTTTGTGCACGTCTGTGATCTGCCAAGAACACTTTTTGGTGTCATACAAAAATAATAGAGATAGATGTAGTTAATAAATAGGTAAGTACATTTTCAGCCCTCTGAGCTCCTCATTTTCTTCCAGCATAAACCAATTTTTTACAGCTGACTGCTGTGATCTTCCAAGGGATGTGCTGATGTGCCTTGAACCAAGTTAATTTGCCTTTTTTTTTTTTTTTTTTAGGATTGCAGATGTCATCAAAAATAAACAGTACTTGGGGGGGAGGGGGGAGGAAGAAGGGGGGAGAATAGGCAAAGAAAATGGTTCAGAAACTAATTAAAATAAAGCATTGTTCTTAAAACCTCTTTAAATTACTCAGATGTCACATTCCAGGCAAAAGCTGATCTTTTCTAAACATTCTACTTCCCCCCCCCCACTTCTTTCTCTGCCAAAATAAGCAGTCTAATTAAATGGTGAAGGTATCTCCAAGTGAATTCGGGTTACTGCAGCCAGTGGGTTTGGAGGCATCCAAAGATCGCCAAGTTACAGTAGCTCTGAAGAGCTAAGTGCACGTTCTGTGCTAAAAGTGGTGAAATTCAGGAACTGAGGGGGGACGGACCCAGCAGAGCTGCCAACAGTCCTTGACCTCTGGGCAGCTTCTAAGTGGGTAATCTACAGAGGTGAATTTTTAACCCAACGGCTGTTTGCACCAAGAAAGCAACTTCCCAAAGCCTTGCCCCCATTTCACATCCCCCCAGCTGGAAGCGTGGCAATGCTGAGATCAGTGGGGCAGGACAGCATTGACTGCTCTCCCTGTTTTGAGTGGTGAAACAGGACAAATTTCTCTAGCGTGACCTTTTCTTCCCATTTGAATTTTTCAGGGAAACACCCAAGGAAATAGCTATTTGGGGCTGGTTCCTGGGATGTCTGTGGTGGCTGAACATACTAGCAACGCATTAAAATACTGTGGCATGGGGGCATGAGAAGCCAAATCCTGCCTCATGCAAAGCACTTTTACAGCCCTGTTCCCACGTACCGTGCGACAGAGAGCTGTCCTCTGCACCATCCAGGATAATTATCCTTTAACCCACTTAGCATCCTCTCTTGGTGCAAACTGTCCCTCTCCTATAGCAATACCCCAGCTCAATCCCTGCAGTGCTGAGATGCGACCTCTTACACGGGGCTTCCCCAAAACCAGGAAGCCCTACTTCTCCCATCCTGAATCTGCTCTCTGTGTCACCAATGTGCAGCCTTGCACAAGTCCCCCACCCATTTCTGCCTCCTAATCCAGCCCCTGCCCACACTCAACTTCACTCTCTGAGAGCGATTCTCAGTGCAATCATCTCTCCTGCAGCTGTTAATCTGTCATTAGCATGCCATAAGTCAACTAGATATACTGCACCATTACAAAACTTCAACAGAGTGGAAAAAATCATTTGCTTTACTGTCAACATAAAAACTTTTTATCTTCATTGACAGCTTTATTTAGAAAAATTTCAGCTATATTTTAATTTGGCTACAATGATAGCTCACTGAAAGCGGAATCCGTATGTTGAAGTTTAGTGCAAGAGCAGCTGCTAATTTTCTTTTTCCACTTTTTGGTTTTGTTTAACAGATATTTCTAAAGAACGGATGTTTCTGGTTTGGTTTCTTTGTTGTTACTGCTGCAAAAAAGCATATGCTTCTGCAAAGTGGCTATTTACCAATGGGTGCTAAAACCAGCTTCCTCCCCATTAGCATCAGCACTGAAATGAAAAGGGACACCTTCAGATCTTTATCTACTTGGACACCTACAATTTACTTTGCAGTGTTCTGCCCTTGCTCTGTGAATATCTGTTTCCTGCTGTAATAACAAAACCAATGCCTTGGAGTGGAGTCAAAACACAAGGTTAGAAGGATAGGTTTTGAGCTCTAATTTCAGTGAGCAGGGCTGATGCTGAGAACAGAAGCAACACTAATGGTCTGAGGCCATGTTTTCTGCAAAATAATTGAAAGAAATGAGAGCATTATCGCTCTGTCCGTACTTCTGAGCTCATTTTGTCTTTTACTGTGGCAGCATTAGCCAAGTTTTCTTGGTCAAGCCCACAATGAATTCATGCATGGGACGAGTACATAAAGCACCAGCTGAGCTTCTATGCTTGGCCAAAACCTACCTACCTTGTAGAAAATATTTCCTTTGGAAACAGCCGTGCCTTTACAGAGCTCATAACTTTTCAGCTCTGTGATTTTGTGAACCAAAGTGCATGAAAATCTATTGGTCACATCCTCACTGCTAGAAAATGTCTTGCAGCAGGCCAGGCCTCTGGTTCTCTCCACTGCCAGCTGCAGTGCCAATTCTCTGGGTCAGCAGCATCGAAACAGGGACACATTGACTTGCAATTCCCACCACACTGAGGTCTATATAAGACTATAAAATGCACAAAACCAAATCCACTGTACTCTTCCTTTAAAAATGAAGCATGAAACAACATTCATGGTACATCTGACAAAAAAACCAGAGGCTGACTGTTAAATAAATAAAGTTTGTCAAAGAAGTTCCAGAGGGATTGTGCTGGCTTTAGCTAGACACGGACAGGGAGAATGTCAGTCGGATGAACTTCTGCAGAATCTGTTTTTGTTTGGTTTGTTTTAAACTGTAACAATGTGAAACTGATCTTCTAAAACACTTTCTTTTTTCTTTTAAAAGATAAAGCCCCAGAGCAAGAATATTTGTGCTGGAAGAAAGTCTCTCCCATGAATCGCTTTGTACATACAAGGATAGAATTGCCTGAAATAGCTTTGTTTTGAAACAATGCATTGTCTCGCAGGAATTTTAGACATTCTTTAGGAAGGCAGCACTCGGTATTATATTTCATGCCTCTCAAAGTATCTATTTTCTTAGGAAATGAAGGAAGGAGTGATGTTTTTCACCAAACTGGCTTTGCAGTTGTAATGATCTCAAGCAGGAAGATGCATAAGAATAGAGAAAAGAGAAAATATTTTATCCTATTAAAAAAAACGGCAGCAAGAAAAATAGAAGAATGCTCCCTCCATCTTATTTTCATGAAGAGGGATCTCTTTGAAGACTCCTTATTGCTAAAAAGAAAAACCTGCTTCAGTCTGACACACGAATGCCTGAGAATTGCACAGAAGGATTTGGAAGAACACAACTGACAAATACCACATCAGGATAGATCATTCTATCGACTTAAATATAGTCTGTGTGCTCTCCCAGCAGTTTATTGTCTGTTTCATCCATGCAAATTAAGTCTTCTCTGCTAGAGCAAATGGTACGTGGCAATAATTGGTTATGAGCCTTATTTACAATGCCTTCAATCTGAAGAGACCGATCTGGTTGTCTGGTTCACATCCACCGTCCAAGGCACAAACTCCATCCCTTTCCCCGTGGATATACTACTCTGATCTGCATTCATCTTAGAAATCTGATCTCAGGCACAGAACATCACCTCACTAGTCCCCTTGCAATTCCATTAATTATGGGAAAGCTCCATAGGGAAAAGAAAGACAAAAAGATCAACAGCATGCAGGTACACAGGAACTTTCCAAGTTCCAAAGCACACACACATGCATACACACATGCACACACACATGCACGTGCACCCTCACTGCACTATGCAGCACATGCCTGTGTGCTGCTCTATCCTGTCTGAGGAATGGCTCACACCTCCACTTCTAGCTTCTCCTCAGTTGGTAGTTACATCAATCATTCAACTCATTTTTCATTTGTATGTCTCTCCTGAAGAAAGGTCCATGGTGGGCACATTATTACTCACTCTCTATTTCCAGTATAAGTTTTAAGTAACCTCTTTGTCCCCTGTGCAGCCCACACACTGACGCAGCATCTTCTCACACTTCTCTCCCACACAGGCAGCTCGTGAAATTACACTCCTAAGGCATATGGGGGATGATAGATGGTTGGTATTTATCTATGCTACGCAGGACTGGCTTACTCAGAGCCTGGTAATGGGGAAGAGAAGTTTTAGCTGGCCCAAGCACCGTGCAAGATGCTCTGGCTGCCTACATATAGATCCTTAATTGCTTAAAGAGTTGACTTCACAAAAAATATCCCCATGATTGACAGGTCTACATGCAGCCTCAGGCAAGAGGTCAGAAGCAGAGGCAGTGGATCGTCAGCCAGAGCTGAACCTGGCAATTCATCAGCAGCAAGAGAGCTGCCCAAGGGGTTCAGATGAGTGTGTGTGCAAAAGGACTGGGCAGGAGCTGTTGGAAAGGTGGAGGAGAGGTGGGCTGAGGAATGGGAAAGGAGGGGTTGAGCTTAGTATTTGTGCCCTACTTCTACCATGCAAGAGTGAAAAGCCAGCTCTAAAAGTCTGTTTTTCTGCTTTACCTCTCACATCAGTAATTAATGGCAGGAAATCACATGACAGACACACTGGTAAAACACACTCCCAACCTGTCTCGCTTTCATGTCAGGGCTTTTTTTTTTTTTTTTTACCTCGTTGAGGTGTTGAACACAAGGCCAATAAATTTGCCTCAGAAAAAAATGAGCCTATAGGAGCTGCTTCATCATCTTCCTTCTGCTTTTCTGTAACAGTCAGTGTGGCAATATCCGTTTAAGTTTAGAAAGCATATTGTTACAGGATGTGTGGGAACCACAAAAACCATCTGAGCCCAAGTTACAGTAAATCCTATTCTTAGTGTCATTAATGGAAGTGCTTCTTTCTCGTCACAAAAGCAAATGAGGGAAGGTCCATTAATTTTTCACTCGTGGAGCAGTAAGAAGGCACTTTACAAAGGTGGGAGGAAGGACTGCAGTAGGGTACATGGGTAGTTTACATCTTAACACTCTGTGGAATCCAAGCGTTTGAAACCAACTCAGTCTGTGAACCAACGAGTTCTGCTCATTGCTTTAGGAATATCTTAAGTATAAGCTCAAATTGAATCCATAATGATGTTTGTATTAACACAATATTAAGTTACTAGGGCTACTCACTACAATAAACAGGTAACCGTTATTTCTGTTGTTCCTGGCCAGTGTCTGCATTATAGAGGAATAAATCAGAAGAAACACATTTCCTGCTGCCTAGAATGCAGTAAGACATAAGATAATAAACATTTCCTTTAGTCTTAGCATTTAGGCTTCCTGGGCTTGGAATTCCCTTGACTTATACCAAAGTGAAGCAAGAACAAATCCACCAAAGTCAATGGAGTTAAGCTAGGGTAAATCAAGCCCTCTATTACCACAAATCAATTTTCCATTTGTTTTAATAACATTAATTTAAATGAACTCACTTGATATTCTCATACTTCTGTTATGTGTATATAATTTATGCTAGGGGTAATCCTGGGCAAACCTGGGTGCTTATGACTTCTCAGTTCGCTCCAATTTGAATATCTACTTTAAATAAAAGTATTAATAGGATTTATTTTTTGATCTTGCATGCCGAAGCCAAGTGCAGAGCATGCAGTTAACTTAAAAACATATTGCAGACTTCAGCCAATGAAGAAAACTTAATGCCTTTACCCTAAGCGCATCTGGTACCTGTGTGAGTTTGTGCAGACATGCTCCAGAAGCCTGACTAGAGTAATTACTTCCAGGTCCCTGAGTCAGTTCAGTTCTTTGCTTTCTGTACCACCGAGCCATCTACCAAGATTGGATGTGACGAGCATCACACCACAGAATTCCTGCAGACAAAGAAATGAGTTTTTACTGTCTCTAAGATATTTTTGTTTCTCCCTCAGGTGACAGAGGAACTCTAGTACAGCAGCAGTCTTTTCAGTCACTCACTCCTGTGCATTGCATACTGACCTGAATTACATTTCTATTGTAGCACATAAAATACAGTCACCACCATCTGAAGATCTTGGGATTTAGCTTTCTATAGAATTCCTTCTTTCCACAAACAATAACAAATATTAAATTTTGCTACACATGATGACAGTATTCAATGGCAAAAATTAGTTTTTAGAGACAGAATGTGGCTTGCCACTGAAAAAAAAATAATTCCTTGGAAAATCAAGGATGGAAACCTTAAGTCTGTTAGCACAGACTTAATTCTCATTCTTCCTACAATAGGTCAAAAGAGGTGACCAGGGTAGTATTCAGCAGGAAAAATTAAGCTAGGTCTCTTCTTAAGGTTTTATCCTGTGAAGACTCATGTCTACTAAAAGTAGAGTTTGAATGTGAAAATGCCGTGCTAATGGCATTTTAACAACATATGTGAAAGCATTACAGGAAGAGGCAGGTCTAAACCACATCCACCTAGAGATAACAAGTAGGAAGAAACACCTCCAGAGAAAAAAAGTAACATTGCATGAAGATGGTTTTTATCAAACCAAGAGTTGCATTTAGGAAATACATTGATCAATTTTGGGCCTATAAATCCTTCACTTCAAGGTCAGAGTGATAGAAAACACAGCTAAATATAACTACAAAGCCATTTCTCTAAGTTTACAGGCCATTTGGAGCAGAGAGGAAGAGGAGATGGGAAAGCTTATTCTTGTATAAGGGTCCCGACTTCAGGTCCAACACAGGGAAAAAGTGTTATGAAGCCACAACATTTAAGACACCTTGAATATTTAACCCAAGGGGAATTTGAAAATGTAGCCCGCAGGCACATCTCTGAGATATGTTACCTTGGACATAAGGACTGAGGGAAAAACAGACTGGTGAATACTACTCATGCACTAGCACAAGGCGACTACATCCATTCAGTTGTGCTCAACCCAACAGCTTCTGTGAAGGCATCAGCCACGAGATGT
Source organism: Meleagris gallopavo (assembly GCF_905368555.1). Lineage (NCBI taxonomy): Eukaryota > Metazoa > Chordata > Aves > Galliformes > Phasianidae > Meleagris > Meleagris gallopavo. Next base: position 17,205,585 of record NC_139414.1, on the reverse strand, counting down.
TTCATTCAGTAATGCACAATATAGGACCTAACTAGGATACAATTAATACAGCCTCATACGTGGAAGCGACAAAATCTTGAGCCTAAGCCAATAGGAGAACTACGCTATTCAAGTTTCTTCAAAAAGGTTGCCCAGTGCTACACGCAGGGCTCTAACACACAGCATGAGACATCGCCTTCAATAAATAGGACATCAAGATCCTAGCAAAGGCCATTCCTTGTTACTTCATAATATAGTAGCAAAGACTGATAGTTATAATAAAAAAATCTTAGCATGTCTGCATTTTCTAACATATATTAGGTAGATTAGCGGGATATTTCCAGCAGAAGTGCTATAAACAGGTGTAAATTATGGTTTATGGTATGCTGTGAGCTGCTAGTCTTAAAAGTCTAAATATTTCATCAGGCACACACTTCTTCACATTGCTTTCTTTCAAATGATAAGGCAAACACCGAGTAATCACCAAAAATGTAAAAGAAAAACTAAAACTCCTCTCTGAGAACTGGCTAGAAAAGGGGGCAAACTGGAAGATCACAACAGCACTCAAGACCTGAAAGGCTTATCTCAGCAATTTGCATTAATATCTATATTAGATTTGTGAGACACCAGATAAGACAGCATATGATGAATGAGGAAGTGTGCTTTGCAGTACGGACCCAGCTCTGGCTGTGCAGAACAAATGATGCTTTCAGCCTGCCTTGAAATCCATCTTGGCTTTCTGCAGGACATGTTGTGTCCTCCATAATGTTTCCCGTGTTGGGTCACATGGATGCATCACTGCAAGGACGATGGGATCAGAATGGTGACAGAAACAAGGTGAGAAGGGCTCAGGGAAGTGAGTATGAGAGAGAAGGGAAGAAGAACAGATAAAGAAAGATGACGGGGAAAAAGGAGTGTGTAATGAAAGCAACTACAGGAAAGCTGTTGAAAAAGAACAAGGTAAATCATCAGTGCACAGCACTTTCATTTCCATCGCTGGAAGTCTTGGATTCCATATTTTGCATCACTTCTGACTGACCAGAAACCCAGCCTGGGGAGAAACAATACAGCTGCCTGGGCCAGCAGCCAGGATGCTGTCTGCCTAAGAACATTTTTATTCAACTTGAGGTTACAATTCTTTGTTTCTGAGCATGTAACATTTCATACAAACCCCAAGTGCTGACCTATTCCTTTTGAAAATGTAGAAGTGATTTGGGCTTCAGTTCCAGCTTTTGATTAAACAGCTTTTACGAGAAAACCTCAAAAAAAAAAAAAAAAAAAAATCCTATGAAAATTCTGGGCCAAGCCCATTTTCTGGCCTCTAATTTCCAATAATGAGGGAGAAAACAACTATAAGTGGAGAGAGCAGAGGCACATATAAGTTACTTTAAGAAGATTATTTACTTTCCTTAATAAGGGACTTGAACAGGATGATGACTCATGCAATATAGATAAGCAGAAATAAATAAATCATGAAAATAAATAGATACAGAAACAAATGGAAAACTCAGAAGACAAAGTACTTATTAAAATCTTAAAGGAAGGGTAGAGGAAAAGAACTGCTTTCCCTACTAAATGTCATTAGCTTTTTTTTTTTTTGCCCTTAATGGACCACTTCTTTTGCTACAGATATTTCTATGACATGAAAAGTGATAGATGTTTGTTCCTTGGCACTGGTGGAGATCCTTCTCTTGCACCAGCGATGGAGGTGGTGCAACAAGGACCAAAAGTCCTGCTCACATTTCCTTCCAACTAATCCAAGACCACTCCATCATCCACCTGCATGGTCTCTTAGAAGAGAAGTCCTTGGGAGGATTTGGCCAAAGAGGTGCTACGAGGATGCAGAACAAAGCCCAAGAGCATCTGCCACTGTAATTGTATTTTAAAGATATAAGGGAGATCACAGTAGAAACTGGCTATTCCTAGGGCAGTTATTTGTGTGTTTGGGTTGTTTTGTTTATTTTGTGCTTTGTGGTCTTTTTTGTATATGTGTGTATGTATATGCGTGTGTGTATTTTTTCCTGGCTGCAGTTTGCATTTCAGCTTTACTCTGCCAAAGATCTTCTGACACAGACAAGCATCTGCATTTTCTTATTTTAAGGTGTTCCAATCTTGGCAGGTGTGTTCAGCTTTATATTTAGAGCTGCAGCCATAGAACGGTTGAGGCTGGAAAGGACCTTAGGGTCAATCAGGTCCAACCTCAAACAGGGCCACCCAGAGCAGGGTGCCCAGGAACGTGTCCTGGTGGCTTTAGAAGATCTCCAAAGAGAAGACTCCAGAGCCTCTCTTAGCAGAAAGATCACCTCTCCTGACCTGCTGGTGATGCTTTGCTTTAGCAGCAAGGACAAACTGCTGACTCACACTCAGCATGCTGTCCACCAGGACCCCAGGTCCTTTCTTGCGCAGCTGCTTCCCAGCTGGGTGGCCCCAGACAGTCCTGCTGCTTGGAGATTTTCCTCCCCAGCTGCAGGACTTTGCACTGAGAGTTATGGTGAGATGTTTACAATTAAACCAAGTATGCCTTAGAGTGTTTCTTTAGGTTATTTTCTCCTTTGTATTCAACACTATTATTTTATACTTTAAAAAATGATCAGACCCAGATAATACAACCAAAATGAACAACGGCCTAATTAAAGTACCACTTTCTTTTGTCTTCCAACCTGAGAAATGGTTTCAACTCTTCAACGCCCATCATTCCAGCATTTGCTGATGTTTTCTTTTAATGATGACAATCTGTTGCAGCTCAGACACAGAACTCACATTTTTCCCCAGACACTCAGTCATTTGTTTCTTTGTGTGTGTGCTTTATTTTTTATGGGGCCAGCTGCTTTGTGATCAGCAAAATGTCAGAAAAATCATCTTACCATAACAAAGCTGAAAATAAAATATTCAAAGAAGCAAACTCCCATGGAAACATTTAAAGCCCTAACAAGGGAGACTTCTCATCTTTGTGCACATGGGTGACTCACAGAAGTAAATGGGAACTGCGTGACTGCATCAAATATTTCAGTACTGAAGAGCACAGATTTTCTCCTGGCTTTGGCCTTTTAAAGTGAACTTACAAATAAGTTCTGATGAAGAATCTAGATAAACTTTCTCAGTGATATCCTCCATAACAAGAATACCACAATGAAGTGAGTTTTAATATTTCCCTACCAAGACTGTGTGCTTAAAATAATTTATGTTCTCAAATGCTTTTTATAAATCCAGCACTCACATTCAACTGTCCAATTTACAAATGGAACGAATGGTACCTAAAGGTCAGGACAGATGTGTCCTTGCAAATACAGACATTAATTAACATTTCAGGAGCACATGGAGTTAAAACTTGCAATATGGAAAAAAGCTGTTTCTGTAAATATTGTAATTAAACAGAATGCTGTTTTTGTAATTGTCAAAAAAGAAAGCCCCAAATTACCAGGAGGAAAGAAATTACTGCAAACAGATCTGCAGGAAAATATTCTCATTTTAAGTATCAGCTAAAATCTAAACTGTCTATGAAAAATTCACAAAGATATACTCAATGATGCACCAAATTATCCTCTTGGGTTTCATAATTCTGTGAGTGTGTGCAATTAGTTAACGGTGGTGTTGTTATAAAACTACATACTGTGGCTGGCGGGTTTTGAAACTACTCCAGAAACCAAAGACTGACGCTAAACAACTATTGTGTTTGGGTATTAGGCAACAGGAAATCTGCCTGATGATAACTGAGTTATACCAAGCCCTGCAGCAGCCACTGAGACACTATGTCCATTTAATCTGCAGATGGCAAAGTAGATATGCCATTCACAGCTGCATGCATGAGGATATGACATCTTTGTCTATATTAATCTCATGGCTGGCTTCACATGACTCATTCAACCTTTTTTTCTATTACATGAAAGGGAAGTTAACTAGCAAGACCTCTGGGGATTTTTAAATAGGTCCAGTCCCGCTGTGATGTACATTTAAAGCAATAGAGCACAGAGCTACTCTCTGCATTCCTAAAGCCCTCATGCCATGCAGCTGTATAAGTCCACTGGTATCCAGGCAAATCCCCCGTATATGTCATTAGCTACTTTCCAAAGCAGTCTTGTTAAAGCACACAGGCTGCATTGCCAAGAATATGACAAGCAGGTCAGATGTATGAAAATATATATTGAGAGAGACAACATCGGCAGGCTTTGTTATCCCACTTACCAGCAGGGAGATAGAAGACTTAAATAAATGAGTAGCTTTAATTTAAAAAAGAAAGAAAGAAAGAAAGAAAGAAAGAAAGAAAGAAAGAAAGAAAAAGAAAGGAAGAAAGGAAGAAAGGAAGAAAGGAAGAAAGGAAGAAAGGAAGAAAGGAAGAAAGGAAGAAAGGAAGAAAGGAAGAAAGGAAGAAAGGAAGAAAGGAAGAAAGGAAGAAAGGAAGAAAGAAAGAAAGAAAGAAAGAAAGAAAGAAAGAAAGAAAGAAAGAAAGAAAGAAAATATCTGTAGTATCTTTGTTCCACTAAGATAAGCCGACAGCTGAGGGAAACCACCACTATACCCAGAGGCAGTGACAGGAATGTGACAAGGTTCCCAGCTCTCCTCATCCTCTCTTACAAGGCTGAGAAGAACACCAAGGGTTTAGCTCCAAGTGGTTCACAGGAGCCTCATTGTTCAGAATAGCTTGGTTTGGAGATCTCATGCTCTGCTTTTGAATCGATATTCAGATAAATTCATGTTCAAAGTGGAATATTGCTGGGGGAAAAATATCAGGCTTTTCGTTCCCTTTTTTAGGGAAAAGCAACGAACCCTTGCAGGTCTGAGAAATCCACACAACAGTACTATTTTCAGTTATAATAACTCCTTCAAGCCTCAGAGGAGATTGCTTTGAAGATCAAGTGACATTCCCTTCCCCAGAGAAGTAACTCCTGGAGTTAAACAAGATACAGAAAGTGAGGAAGAAGCAGAGCAGAAAGCTGTCACAGTCAGTGATGGTCATGTAGACCCACCAGAGCAGGGGTTGGCTGCGGATGCAAAAAGAAACTGAAAAATGAAAAAATATGTATTTTGGAAAGCACTTTCACAAGGAAATGTTTTCATGTGAAATTCCCATTTTGAAGGTCAGAGCGTATGTTTTTCCATAATAACCCCATCCAGTTTTATACAAACAAAAACAGTGAAACAAGACGGGGAATTTTTCTTCCATAAACAAGTGGTAAGCTCCAGTTTGGAGAAATCTGAAAAAAGCAGGCTCCAGCCCTACTGACAGCATTTGCAAGATTATCTTTTTGTATCTCTCAGTTCCACTAACAATATGCTACCTGCTGAAAGCTAAGGCAAATAGATCCAGAGCATAAAGTTTTCTGTAGAAAATAACCTGTGAAGAGAGAATCTACCCAGAGAAGTGGCAGCAAACCCCGACAAAATGTTCCAGTCTTCCTAACTGAATACTAAGAGCCAGTGGCTTCCGAAAATACATTCCATCTCTACTTCTTCTGTTGGAAAGAAAAACAAAACACCAAAACCAAATAAATACTTAAGATACTTTAAAGTATTTGGAGATGTCCAGATTCCTTAAGGAAGGCTAAATGAAGCATTTCAAAGGCTTTTTGATGATCAAGAGCCAAATCAGCTCTCCGCTTGAAGCTAGCTCTCTAATTGTGCTTGAGAGGACATTTAACTTCAAAGACTGGTGTGCTTGAGGGGCAGTGAAAGAAGTAATTTGTTTTTAAAAAATCTAAACATAATCAGAAAGACTTTGATGCATACCTGTGTTGACCTGGGAGTTGAACTGTGGCAGCCACATTTGTAAATGATAAAACGTTTATCACAGAAGGGAGTAACCACTGTCTTGCAGAACTGGGAAACCAGTGGTATGCTTAGACTTGGCAGAGCACATCCAAAGCAATGTCAGATCTCAGTAGGTCAAAAATCCAACAGCTTCCCCATGCAGATCACTTGTGGGAACATACTTGTGTTCATGCTAATGCTTTGCCACTTTCTTATGAAACAAGAGTAGAAATTGCTATTAGGATTCTTCAAAACCTCTCATGAGTTTCAGTACTTTCTCTATGCCAATTCTGGTTACAAACTTCTTCACCTCTTTCAAAATCTCTATGAGCTAAGAATGCATTTACACTTCTTTTCTTTTAATGGATTGATGCTTATGACACACAGATGAACAGTTCTGTAACCCCGCTGTGCCTCTTCCTGTGAATAACATAGAGAGATATTGAGACTCGATTTGGAAACCACAGAAAGGTAAGGGGCTCTGAGCACAACAACAGAGACCACAGCAATTCCAGATATTCCTAGAACAAAATACTGCAGTGTATCTGGATACTGAGATGATATTCACATTTCTGCTGGGAATTCTGCAGGGCCAAGTGTATTTCAGCTGAGCCTAGAACTGAATGGCTAGCATGTAGTAGCCCAATGCAGGATGACTGCATAACTCTCTGCGAGAAGTTGCTGGCTTGTAACCCCACATCCACTGTAAGTTGTTGTGTGGTGTTTCTGAAGCAATATCTCATTAAGCAACCTGCCCAAACAGCTGCCAGCCCCTCACCTGCTTTCCCTGCAGGGATCTCGGTAAATAGGAGCTGATCCCTTCTTCAGACACAGAACATTGGTGAAATCGTGCCATCTCGCAGTGAGAAGAGCAGGAAATGCTTTTGAAATTGCTTTTCATTCTTTTATGATCCTGCCCTTAACTCTTCCCTCCACTGGTAGGAAATGGACTTTTATAGCCACTATCTCTCAACTGTCAAACCTAACATCAGAATTAACAGTACAAGAAGTCTTGTGCAAGGGACAGGGCTCAGACTGCAAGGTGATCTACGAGTTTTTTTTTCCCCAGGGTCAGGGTAGGGGTAAAATCATAAAAATGGTGAATTGCTTATGATCCAAAGAGAAAAGACACAGGTGAGCCACAAATTTTAGCTCGGCCAGTTGTAGTCAGATATTCTATAAAGACATCAGTTAACCTAAACCTCAAAGCTTGTTAAAAACAAAGCAAGTATCTTGGAAACCCCAGCAAATTAGATATACTGCTGATGGTTAACAGGAATAAAGGAGATTAAGTGGCCGCTAGTCACACTTTCAAAACCAGAAGAGAATTTAGTACTTCTCTGAACTGCGTCAGAAACTAAACACTCCACCCGTTAATACAGAAACTAACTGAATGAATCTTGAGCTAAGAGGCTTGCTGACCACTTTTCAAATTACCAAGACTTCATTTACTGCCAGAGACAAGAAGGTATTTCAGAACGCCCTGAGAAATGGATGCTCCCACAGCCCTGCACTCAACGCGTGGTATTTGGCAGCAAAGCAATTCTAAGCAGCCCAGAGCTCTGTCTGCACTAACACCACTATGGAGGTGTGACAAAACCAATTATAGACACATTCACTATTACAGAAATGGTCACGTTGTCTTTCTGAAGGAAAATTACACTTATAGCAAAAAGGATTTTCCCAGAAAAATATGTTTAAGTCAGAAAATATTCAGTTTCTGATGACCAATACGTTTTATGAATGCAAAAATTGAAAAATTGTTCAGAGAACACTCTGATGAAGATATTTTTAAAGCAATAGGTTTGTAGGGTTTTTTTTTTTTCCCCTACCAGGAGGAAATTTAGCCTCCCAACCAGCTGTTCTCGACACTCCAAATACATAAATATAACAGCAAAAGAGAAACATGAGCAGTTTGCAAATACTCTCGAGGAATAGCAGACTATTTAGCGGTCCAGTCTGCAGCTATAACTGTAACTTACAGTGAAACCTTCTTTTTAAATAGCCAAAAGGAAAGGTTTAAAAGATGTGTGATCACAGCAGAAAGGCCGCGCTCATTTTCAGGCCCAAGGGCCAATGCTGTAGCAGCATTGCAGTGTGTCAGGTGCAGCCTGGGAGAGCTGCTGGGGACTGCAGGACGCGCTCGGTGATAGCACCAGCACTAATGTGACACAGCACAGCCAAGGAACAACGCTCCTCATTTATTACTTCTTAGACTTTGGGAAATATTGAAAATCAATAGTGGTTCAAATTTTAAACCAGCTTTCCTCTGTGTTTGAAAGCATTATTTTAATGTGTATTAGTAATAGCCAGGACAAGCAGTTCTGTGCATTAGCAGCTATCCCAGAACACAAACAGTGGTTGTGCCTTTGTGCTTCTAATCTAAATATACAGAGAAAGCACTAGGGAAAGGAAATGTTATTATTCCCGCCTTAGAGCTGGAGAATTGAGACAGATAAGAACTGAGCAATTTTCCATCCTTAGAAAGGAAGTCTGTGACAGAAACTGGGACAGAATGCAAATTTCTACAGCTATTCTCAAAACAGGTTTGTTGGCATAATTGTTTTTAGACTGCACAGGTTGCCAAAGAATCCTGAGGAGCATTTACGGAAAGGGAACCTTAAATACGCGCTGTGCAGAAGAGCCCTTTCATGTTTCAGGCGTCAGATGGCGAGAGATTGTCTGCAGCTGACTTCAGAACATCATAAAGAGGAAAACCTGACAATAGGAAATGGAAGAGAAAAACGTATGATCCAAGCAAAATGAAATGTAGCAACATGAGATACCATGAGCACAGACTGGTGGACTGGCTACGTCACTCTTTCTCCCAGAGCATTCGCTCTCAGTATGGCAGATGATAGTGAGCATAGCTGGGTGGTCTGTTAGCAAAATATCAGCTGAAGTCACTTTGACTTCAGTAACGTACTGCAACCAGATGAAATCATTGCAACACACAGATTAACAAGGCGAGATCTAGACAGAGAGGAAAAAATGACACCGGAATGCATGGGGCTTTTGCTGATAAAGCGTTCCTATAAATTCTGAGGATTGTATGCCAATACTAAGGGGAATCAAACAAAACCATATATGCACAGATAAGCCTCGTGGTATACCACTGAAGTCAAGGTTTTTACCCTCTGCTAGAGACATAACTCCAAGATTGGGTGTAAAAGAACCAAATCACAGGCTGCCTGTACCGCAGGCCACACCACTGTATTGATGTTGACTGAGGCAACATTTTACTGGAAACTCACTTGAAAAAAACACACTTTTCTTCACTGCAATTTTCAGATTTGGTATGAAGAAATCTATTTTGTTGGGAACAATTGGTTTAAATATAGTGTTTGCAGATGTGTCTCAAACAATTGTTCATCCACACTTCTTTTATGCTTATTGAATACTAATAGTGAGTGGATTTGCAATTAGGGTTGCATTTTCCTAAGATCTTAGGCAAAACAGTAATATTTATATGCAACAAAGACAACTCCCTCTTTTGATTTGATCCTCAGAATAACTTGTTTTATTTAACAACCTAGACAGAAAACCTTCCTGGGTAACCACCGGGAGCTTATGATTTTCTACCAATTGGACACTTCTTTTTCATCCCATTAAACAAAAGGATTGAGAATAAACAAAGCATCTGCATGTGAGCATCCGTACACTTGCAGTGACTGCCTCAGAGACTGGGGCAAGGGAGCTTTACTGGCTGCTCTGCCAGCCACATCTTCCTTGGGTTGACTTTGTCAGCCTGCTAGAATCAGCAGCTTTGCTCTCAGGTTTTATCAGCACAAGTAATGTCAGAGTAAGACCCCATGCACTTCTGCTACTGCCTGCGGCTAAAGCTTGATTTCCTATTAGGGAGTTACTAATCTATCACACATTAATTAATCGTATAGACTGTAGATAGAGCACAGCTGAATAAACTCGGTAGAGAGAGGAATCTGAAGTCACTCCAATATCCCGAGGGCTTCTCATAGCTCTGCCCTCCATATGAGGAAATGTCATTCTCTAAAGTAGGTCTTACATCTTTAGAAGATGTGCGTGGGGACGAGTTCTCATCTGGGATGTAGAGACAGTTTCAGGCAAAATAGCAAGAGTGGTTGCTCTAGTTTGATGAGGGTTTCCTCATTATGTTCTGTGCATTTCAAATGTGAGAGTTTGGTTTTGTAATGATATTGCACATTATTTTTGAGCCTCAGGGGGTGGATGTAGGATTTCAGAAATAAATATATTAGCAGGAACAATTTCAGCTTAGAAGAAAAAAAAAGTTACACTTTTCCTGATTGATAGTTTCTGCATGCCACCTACAAAGGCTTGTGTTTCTCTGCTCTGGAGTTTCCCAGGCTCTGGGGTACTTCAATTAATTGTCATTTATATAACCAATGTATCCCTTCCTCAAGGGCAATGAAAGCTCTGACTAAGGAGAAAGTCATCAGATCCCTTTCATCACTCTCAAGCAGGACCAGTGACTAAAAAGCATAATATTTCATTTGGGCTTAGTCTCATCTCTGCAGCACATTTGTAACAGGCAGGTCTTTTTGCTGCCTAGTTTTTGTTTGCTGACTTCAGGAGTGTACTTCAAAAGCTCCCTGTCCTCTTAATGAAAGCGCTATGCCTGTCTTTTATCATATCTTTTGTTCTTTTAGCCCACATTCCCAAATGGAAGATGAAGAGTAGGAAAACTTATTCAGCATGACAAAATAGTCAATGTATTAGGAAAAAGTGTAGTGTGAATCTAAGTGAAAACCTCACAGAAAGAAAATCCTAATAAAGAGAGTAGACCTACTGAGATATGTTTTTTTCTTAATACAGTCCCCTTGTCCTAAAATAGAGAAAAGAGAAACAAAAGAGCAGTATAGGAAGAAAAGGCCCAGATGAGTCCAGCTTTAAGCAATCCTGTTGAATGGGGCGGGATGACAGTGACTAGACATGTGGTTCATCTGCTGCTCGTTAACGCTTTGCCCTTAGCTCTGTGCACTCCATACCCCCAGCTTCTTTGTGGGTCAAAGGAAGTGGTGGTAAACAACACCCTTTAAAGAAAAAAAAATAAAACTCAAATAAACAAACAAAAAATTTAAAAAATCTGTGTTTATAAAATGCTTTCCTAAAAACGCCTCTCCTCTGTTAATTTTTGTCTGATCTTAGGAATTATTTTTGAGGTGTAACAGATGTATGGAGGTATATCTTCATGGCACATTTCTGAATTTGAAAAGTTTTTATAAAAACGATGTCCTCTCAGGATTATTTATTATTATTTTGACAAAAACTCCTAGTATTTCTGTCTAACAAGTACAGTCTAGTTTTAGTGTTCTTCCTGGAGAGACTTACGCAATATGCATGCATACCTTACCTCCTTGGTCTAGTTTCCTCTGTATCCCTTTAGATGTGAATCATCTAATTAGCCATTCCAGAACAGCATAGCACGTCCCTTCCAATCCTAATCTCCCTTTGCATAATCTGTAGTAGCTGATAATGGCATTTTGTTAGAACAGAGCTCTCCAAGCTTTCTATGCAACTTTGAAGACTATTCACATTTCATGACATGTTTGTTTCTTAATAACATGATTTGCCTGGAATCAAGAGGAGGTCAGACCTCTTCAAGACTCTTGAGTAAGTATAGCCGTATGTCAGATGTAAAAACCTAGCATAATTTCAGGGAAGCTGGTGGGCATTAGCCATGGGGAAAGGACAAAAGCACACTTAATTTGTTCTCTCTTGTTTACAGGTTATTCTCCTACTTAAGTCATCCAGTGAGACAAAACCACTTTCACACTAAAAGTAAGAAGATCTAAATGAGACATTGCAGAAACCCAAGCTGAGGCACTGTGCCCAGAGATACACCTGCAAGTGAGTGTTTTGCATCAATTCCATGCCAAGCTGATCTCAGAAATAGCCCATGTGCTCCCTCAGCCTCCAGTAGTGCCTTCAGAGCACTAACAGCAAGCCATGATTTTGTTTGATATCCCAGAAATTCCCTTTCATGAGCTAGATATACCAGATTGCACAAAGCCAGGTACTGATGCTGCTGCATATCTGGATTTCCTGATTGCATTCATTTGCACTGCTGCTCCAGTTAATTAGTGACACCACTAGTTTCCAGTATCACCTTCAGCATATGCCTTCAGTAATTTTCTCTCATCTATGAGCTTGTCTTACCTTATTTCTTCTGCTTCACAACTCCCATTTTACACTGGGCTGAAAAAATCCTTTTATTTATGATCTGATTGGCTTAACCTACTAACTCAAACTCACATCAAGTGGTTTGTTCTGTAAAAGGAAGAAAACAACTTCTAGACCTCCACAAGGAAATTAACAGCATAGAACAATTTGGCTTATATTATCTGCATCAAGACCATTGATCTGCATGGGTCTGGCAAGTTGCAGACCCCCGATATGCACGCATTCTTTTTCCTGAAGCGTCTCCAGCTTAAAGAAATTTATCTCTCTCACTTGTTCGTTTTACTGCTTGACTTCAATCAAAACTACCTCCGCTGAAGTCATTCTACAGATTTCATTTCTCTACTTAAACACACCATCTATCCTCACTTGTACCACCTCCCTCCTCCTACTCATTTAAATGGGCTGTTATACCAGGGTAGATTAATGTCACGGTCGTCTTCCTTGATTTAAATGCTGTTTGATTATATCTGTCAGGATATACTTCTTTCTATAGTATGTGTTCTTGCCTGATATATTAATCTGATGGAGTAAATGGGCCTGGAGACACGGTCTAATCATTGTGCAACATTAAATAGTTAAAGCAAGGTTCAGGCCTCCAGGTATGGACTTGTTGGTATTTGTTATCCCTGCAGGCAGTGGAAAACGTGCCAGATGATATAACTGCCAAAACACAACAGGAAAGTTGCATTCTTCAAGACTGAGGTGATCAGCAAATATCACATTTGCTATGTATTTACATCTTCTTTCCCATTCCTCTGTTTCATTGGTTTGTTTTTGTTTTGTTTTTGAGTCAGCCTTAGAAAAACCCGCTTGGTCTCCAGTAGAATTTCTGAGCTAAAATATTGGCCATAAGAGCTGCAATTCTACACACTGCTTTCAGATTTTCTAAAATGATAATTGAAATAGGCTTTGGGATTATCATTTTCAGATAAAACCACAATTAAAATATTGAAATGGGGGAAACTGACAAAAAAAATTAATAAGGTCATTAGTCTATCTTGCATTTAAACCAAAATGACAAAAGAAACATTTCCAGAAAGACAAATTTTAGAAAATTAATGGAGAAATTGTTCTGAGAATATTAGTTGAGAATCAACATCAATGAAACCTGCAAGTTTTTTTTTGTTTTTTTGTTAGTTTGTTTATTTTTAGCTGTTGTTGTCTGTTGTTTTTTTTTAACATCAAAAAGCCAAACAACTTAAACTTTAAAAGAACTTAAAGCCAAAGCAAGATGCTGTACTCATTCTGGATTGGTTCTCTTGAGATAGCAGTCTCAAATTTATAGGAAAACTTTGTCTCATGATGCTGTTAGCCTATCAGAGATGTGCAGCTACCACAGCTCTGTTGCACCATGCCTCTTGCTTTGGGTTACTGCAACCCTTTCCTTCACACAAGACCTCATTGACCTTAATTTCCTGCACCACAGCCCAGGGCCAAATCCATTGTAAAGCTCCCTACTCAAAACTGCTGCATCACAGTCAGATTTATGCTTTGTATGGGGAAAAAGAAGAAAGAAAAAAGAAAAGAAAAAGAAAAAAAAAAAAGAGGAAATAACATTCCTCTTTTCCCCAAAATACATATGTCAGATAAGGATGAAAATCTCTACCAGAAAAATCCTTCCTCAGCAACCCAGATCTGTGATAAGTATACAGAATCAAAGAAAATGCTGCACAGATAGCACAGCTAGGTGCTGGCATTATGAAGCTTGCCTAATAATGCTAGATGCACTTTTTTTCTTTCTCCTTAGCTGCAAATCTATGACTGAGCTTAACACTTCTGTGTGACAAACAACTGTAAAGCTGACATCTTAATGTACAACTGTGGTTAAAAGTCCAGGAGATAAACACACAAGGACAGAAGAAAGCTAGTCTGGGAAGGAATTGTTCTAAGCTCTGCAATAAGGGACCTGTTAAACGCTTTGTGGCAGTTGCACCCAGTATCAGGTTTACATACTATGGAAGTAACCATAACAGCCTCTTATTTGTATAGCACCTTCCTTCTAGATGGATCATTATTTATATAGTACTCACGTGTGGGCTAGATGTCCCTTAAAGGAATTTACAATCTCATTTTATTCATGATGTTCAGTTACTGTGGTGAAAAGAGCCATTTGTATCCAGAGACAGACAAGCAGGTAGAGTAACAAACAACGGGGAACTGCAGTGCAAGAGAAAGAAGCCAAAAATCAGGATTTCCAACAGTTTGTTCACGTAAAAGTTTGGGGAGACATTCTCCATCTACAGAAACACTTAATTTGGGATTAAGTATATATCATGTTATAACTGATATCAGTAAAAATCCTTCCTATACAAATCATTCACATTCATACTCAGTCCCCATATTTATGTACATTAATTCAAGCCTGATCCATTGCACAGCAACTTCTGCAGCAATATAGGAGTGTGAATGCTTGGGTCGCATCCTCCTCTCCGCTAAGAGCAGCTCAATGGTAACAGGATGACTGTAGAGAGAGAAAATCCTGTAGCAATAGGAGTGCCTAGCAGCAATTCATTCTGCAGTTACTACATTTGATAACAGCATGCAAGAGACCACTCATCCATCAACTCTTTTTCATCATCATCAGTTCATCATGGTAACGTGACAGTGGTATTTGCAAGGCTAGAGTACAGAAATGATTTTTATTTAACGAGTCAGACTGAGCATTAATTATTCTGTTACCCTCACAGAATGTTGCTACAAAGAATTTTTGTTATCCCTTCTGTCAAAACACCATCCTACTCCCTTCAACCCTCAGTCCCTCCATACACTGGCAACGCAGCTACAGGACCCCATGTAGCCTGTATAACTACGTTGCTAATACGCATATGTGATGATCTGCTCGTAAGCACATTATTACTCACCAGCATCATCTGTACTATTCTGAGACAATCCACAAAGAAAAAAAAGAGACTATAGTTAACTACGCAGACAAAAAGAAAGAACTAATTTTCAACTAAAATGTTGAAAAATCATGTTATCCAAAATATTTTGTCCTGACTTCATGTCTAACTTTGTTTTTTACACAAGCACTGATTGTGTACTTAAGATGATAAATGATGGGAGAAAGTTCTTAGAATTGTTCATCTAGAATGAAAGGTGGACATTTCCTAATCAAAATAACTGTGCACAGAGAAACAAATGAAAATAAACACAGCCATTATCCGCACTCAACTCCATGAACAAAGTGTTAGGCTGAGCCAAACACTGGTATCAATTTTCTTTGCTTAATGAAAAGGTTTTCTGAGATGTAGTCCTTTCTGCTTCACTGTGGATTGACAATACATTCTGACCTAATGGATGCTGATTACTGTTTCCATTATGCAAGGCTGACAGAAGCAATATTTCTTCAAACCACAACCTGTTGTTGAGCACAGAACTATTGTAGAGTGAGTCTGTACTACAAAAGCCTTTTTCATATTGTGTGTTCCTCGTGTGCTTTGAACTCCTAGAAGACCTCTCCCATGGCAATAGGAAGAGCTGTGAGGCTGCCCAGCCATTGCAGCAGGGATAGCACTCAGGAAGAAAATCAGCACCATCTGGAAGTCTTGGTTCAGCATAAAAACCAGATGAGAAACATGTCCTTCAGTTCTCTAAATGAGACCAGACTGAAGCAAGCACCACAAATGTGAGATCACCTGGGTAGGAAGTCCTCAGCTCTTCATGATCTCCCCAACGCTTCAACCAAACACTACCAGAATTGGCACAAAAAAACATATTCTTCTTGCAAAACAGAGGAGAAAAAATTAAACATTATTCATGCAAAATATCCCGTGTCTAGCCAACATCTGTTTTTATTTGCAGAACTTGAGAATTCACCAAAGGAGAGTCCATGCTGCACATGAGCTGGGCCTGTTCTCAGGGGCACAGCCCCACCACAAGCTCCTCTTAGAGCAGCTGACACGCTCTGCTTTTGTTTGTCAATCCTGCACATCAGCAATCTTCTCATCATTTACATTTCACAGCCTAAACAGCTAAGACCAACGCACCCAAGCTCCGGTAGCATGCTGGAGGCACGTTCTGCTAGGCATGGTGCAGGCCACGCATCCCGAGATGAGTTTTGCGGTTCCTTCCCAGCATAACACTGTCACTACAGGGGTGGCTCTGGGTTTCTGCGCCACCATACCTCTGGCAGCCATTTCAGGAGACGCCCTCCTGAAGAGCTCTGTTTTACCCATGTAATCAGTTTGTGGGAACCCATCCTCTAAATTTGACTCATCTTGTTAAAGCAACTGCAAAAGACAGTTGTGCCCATGAAG
Organism: Meleagris gallopavo; assembly: GCF_905368555.1. Taxonomy (NCBI): domain Eukaryota; kingdom Metazoa; phylum Chordata; class Aves; order Galliformes; family Phasianidae; genus Meleagris; species Meleagris gallopavo. Next base: position 17,189,425 of record NC_139414.1, on the reverse strand, counting down.
CCTCTGGGGAAGGAAAAAGAAAGAAAGACAGAAAGAAAAAGAAAAGAAAGAAAAGAAAGAAAAGAAAGAAAAGAAAGAAAAGAAAGAAAAGAAAGAAAAGAAAGAAAAGAAAGAAAAGCTTTTTCCAAAGGATATTAAAGAACAAACCTGGCTTTCACATGCTGGGTGGGGAGGTCTGAGTCAGCTTAAGGAAGTGGTTGTCTCCCTCCACCACCTCAAACCGCTCACAGCTGCACCAAGCCTCTGAAAAAGTCTTCTCTCAGAGAGAACAAACTAATTGCTAAAACATCTTCCTGAGGTTTTCGTGCATTATTTGCTTACATTCAGTCCAGCTACCTGCTGTCTGACAAACATTGCAGCAAGCAGAAGGGCACAGCTAGCCCCAAACCCTGTGTGTTGGGCTGCAGAACCCTCACCAGATGCATTGAAAACTTTGGTGCTTGCCCAAAGGTTTTCTTGCTTCACTTCTGTTGTGACCAGGGCTTCACCTGCTAAGTGTCTGGTTGCTGGGTGACTGTGATTTCGTTAAGCTGCACCAAGAGAAAAGCCATTTGCTGCTTTTAAAATAGTCACTAGAATGAAAGGGAAAAGAACACTGCTGCATGTGATCATTCTGCAGGAGCCCAATTTCCAGTACAGAGCTACTAAAAGCACTATATCTACAGGCAGCTCAAGGTAGGGCAGAAACCCATTAAAAGTCACAGTGATCATCTGCCAGCAAAAACTCCATTCTCACACTCGTGTTCATTTTTGTCAGGACCGATGAGAACATATGCTGCTGTAGCTCCATGAACTACATGTTTCCAGCACTGGGTTGATATTGCAGGTAATCTATTTCCATACAACTGGAAATGCAATGAGTCAAGAGCCCACTGCTCTCAAATCGGCCGAACACAGGTGACACAGGCTTCCCTACAGCTGCACACAGTAGGCAGCTACGGAGATAGAATCATCCAGCTCACGTCAACACAGTGCGAGTCCTTCCCATGGCCACACTCCCTTCTCCACAGACACCCTCCGAGCCTTCCCACCAGCATCCCCCCCAGTTGCCTGCAGCAGGCAGCTCAGCTCCTGAGCTGGGCCCAGCTCTGGCTCTCAGTGGCAAACCTTTGCTTGCCAGGCAAGCCCAAAATGGAAGGGTTTGCCTAAAGGCTCTACGCCAGCCTTCTGAGGAGACACAACACTGTACAGATGAGCCCTAAGTCAGTATTAAATATACAAAGGTTTCCTATTTGAACTACAGAAGGTGGAAAAGAAAACAGACGAGGTGACCTCTTTAAAATCAAGCAGAAACACAAGTAAAACCACAGCTCTCCCAAGCTCTGTGCCTCAGATTTATTCTTGGAGCCATCAACCACAGCACTAAACAGTCACTTGACTTCAAAAGCCTGCGTGGGTGAGTGACAGGAGCAACTCTTTTTAGATCATTTTTGCGATGCAAGGTAATCCTTCTTGGTGTTCTCTCTCACACATCCTTGACACATGGCTGGCTTTCCTGCAAAGGATCCTTCTGCTTATGTTTACCACTGTGTTTACCACTACCTGATGTGCAGGACAAATACTTCAGATTGTGAATTATTCAGTGCTGTATGAGGTGAATATGAATTTTGTTTACTATTCTTGAGCTACTGAGTTGCTACATGGATGCTGTGTAGGAAACAGCAATGGATGCATGCCTACTGAATAAGTATGCCTTGCCAGCCCCGCAGAACTACTCACACCTCTAAAGTCGATTGATTGATTGTGGTTCATGCCACGTGAATTGTCTTTGCCAGTGGAAACTGTGCTCACAAAACAATTCCAAAAGGCATGCAGCCACACTGGCATTTGCATATTTGTGTGTTTCATTTTGAAAGGTTATCTGTGTGTTGTGGCTTATTTTCCAAGCAAGGGTAAGTCATTTTGTCCTTGTTCTTCAATTTGCAGCAACTTCACTCTCTTTCAATTCCCTACTGTTTGCTGTGAGCGCTGCTGCAATACTTTTTCATTTAGATGAAAAAATAAGTTGCACACCCCCTTGGAAATTGTTACCACAGGTATTCAGGAAATAGCTGGCAAGAAGGCGGCTGTGGTTCATATTCCCTCTGGGCAAACACAAGATTGGCACAGTGCATAACCAAGCCAAAAAACTCATAAATACAGATGAAAAGAAAATTCAGCATAATCCCTTTCCAAAGCTGATCCTTAGTGCATCTCTGAGATGACAGGCTGTGTACACGCCTAGCTGTCTGCTGACATTATAATGGTTGATAAGACTTCTGCAAATGAGTAGCAGGGAATGATCAAGTAGAACAGCTTTTGTTTCCATGAAGCGTTCTTGGTTGCCTGAAATAGACCTCTAGTTTCATCTCACATAACCTTAGCAGAAAACTCCGCTGCCTAAAATCTGCACTGCAGCAATCTCTGAAACAGAGTTGGGAAGTATACTGAACCAACAGAGAACTGGCTCACTAAAATGAAACTGTTTTGCAGAAAGATTACTAAAAGACAAATCAAGAAAATGTATACCAGAAACATACTGAGTAATTTGTGTACTGGATGTCAGCAGCCCACCTGCCTTGGTGACTACCCACTTTCCAAAATCCCATTTTCTTTCATTTTTTTTCACAAATCAGACTGTAGCTGGTTATGCAGAAGTTTCCCCAGCACTTCATAGTAGCCTGCTTTCTGACATTACTTTTTTAAAATGCAGACTTCAGATAGGAATTTCAGCCTGTATGGGGTCTAAGAACAACAGCCAGATCTTTGTTGTAGATGCTCCTATCTCCAGAGGAGACAAGGTTAACATCTGACTGAAGGCATACCACATGGGGTTTCAGAGAGCAAGGTAATCTGGTTTGCACGTCAGTGCCAGCTGGGTCACCATTTGGGGATCCTGGGTTAGATACTACACATTCATATTTCTTTCAATACAGTGCTTGTTTTTTTTTTCCTGTGCAAATTAAAATAGCTGCAGGCTGCATGATCTTTATTGTCACATCCCTTTAAATATCCTTTGCTTGTCATAGCCTCTCTTGGGTCTGTGTATAAATGATTCCAATGTTGCTACCAAAAAGCAAGTTAGTACAAATCTACACAAGCCTATTAGCCTCTAAGCGGTCGTTCTGACTTCCATGGAAAGATTCCAGCTGACTTCACAGGAAACTGAATCAGGTCCCTAATGAAGGTCACAAATTTAGGTCTGTTTCAGCCACACCAGGGTTCATAGACTTGTCTAGATCATCAAGATTTTTGCACTTTGCTAGAGCAAATGTTACCATAACAGTCTTGAAAGTGGAGATTCCGCAAGAATAATCTTTCACAGAGCACTGCTGCTATACTGAGAATCAAATCAAGAAACTCAACAAAAAAGGGATATTGGGTACAGAAGTGAATACAGTCTCAAAGAGGGGGATTTTTTTCTCCCTTTTCATCTTTATTTTGCTCTCTTTATAGTACTGACTCTTTTTATGAAGAAAAGCAGTATGCTCCTCACTGCTTTCTCAGGTGTTAGCCTAGGTCCAATGTGTGATCTGCCTTAACCACGTTATTAGTTATGCACCTTTTGTGATCAGCCATATCTTCTCAACAAAAGGCTTCTGATCCCTTATTAACAGTATGTCATTGAAGCATAGATAGATGTAGAATGACAAAGACACACAAAATAACAAAGAAGGCAATGAAACCTCTTTGGATTTTCCTATTCTATCCACAATACAGGACAAGAATAAGGAGAAATTTCATGAAATTAGAAAGGTTGCAAAGGCTGATATGGATTAAAGGAAAGACTTTCCTGCTGAACATAGGATCCAACCAGCCTGTGAAATTAACCACTTCCTGCTCAGAGTTGAGGAAGAATGAAATCTTTTTTTTTTTTTTTTTAAAATAAATACAGGAATCTAGCAATATTCATATCTTCAAAACACATTTGGAAATAAATTAGCAAGGGAATATTTTAGTTAAAAGAAAAGATGAAACAGGTGTTGCTGGTCTCTACAAGGCTCTGAGTTATCTCTGACTGGATTAGGCTTAACAATGCTCTTAAAAGAAAGGCACATAGAATAGGATGCTTGAGACATAAGTGGAGATGAGAAAAATAATGAAGAAAAGGGAGAGACCAAAGAAGGAGGCAGTGAGTTGCAGAGTCAAGCAGCTGCAGACTTTCAGAAGTCTGGGGTTGATTTCTGGAGTAGGAAAGCCAATTCTTTCTATCTCACAACAGAAATATCTGGACAAGTCAGAAGAATCTTACTGAAAAGGGATACATCAAGAACAACAGTACAAACAACACCAAGCTGGCACTGCCTACCCTAACCTGGGCAAGGGAGGTGGGCAGGCTGGGTGCTGAACTCCTGTCTGCCTGGGCACAAGTAGGCTGCTCTGGAGCAGAGTGGCTGTTTGCACAGCGCAGAGCCAAAGTTGTGCACTGCTCTGCGGATTATGGTTTGCTGCAAACTCAGCAGTGCTGTCTTTGCTACTCAGAGTTTAGTGCTGTTTCCTATTTCACGGTGTCAAGCATCTTTAAATAAGAAAACCAAAGGTGATCTGAGCCTCTCTCATAATAATAAAGTTATATTCAGCTCCTCTCCTAAACTTGTTTCTGTGCCTATAATTTCCTAATGGTAACTTTTACATTCTCTAGACCCAAACTGACAATCCTCTTCCTCTGATGGCAAAAGCAGCTGTCCTGCCTTGTCTCTTCACAGAAATGGCAGTGGGACAACACTAAGATCATGCTGGACTTCCACACCACATCCTTCTTGTAGTACAAAAATGACAGGGTTTATTACTCAAAAGCTCATTGCAGTAGCCTGTCGTCCGCTAGCAAAATTAAAAGTGATAAAGGATGTTAATCTTGATGCTCCAGGATATAAACTAATTACCATCTGGAATCATGAAGCAGCTTTCCTCTTCATACTGATGCAGCCTTTACTGTTGCCTTGGAAAATGATGAGTTTGGAAAGAGATTGTTCCTCTTTCTGTGTATTGACCTTTGTCAAAGACTGGATTCTTAGCTAGTGGATCAATGGCATATTTTAGAATGATGTTTCTGTGCTGATATATCACCTTTCATTCAACTATAACCATCTAATTTAACACTCATTAGCAAGGCAATGCCCTAGTCTCTTGTATTTGTCAAATTGTTTGTTTACCTTTTTTATTCCACAGATTAGTGCAATCTCACATCTTATGTGCAAACTACAAGTGAATACAGCCAGTGCTCCATAACTCGCCTTTCAGCAGAAAGGTTGGTGTTTCTCCATGCCTGGTGGAGGCAGCAGGAACAGTGACACTCATATAGACCTAAGCCTTTTATCAATGAGCAGTGGCAGGTCTATTTGTTTGAGCCCTTGCTGACACCCACAGTCTCTGTAATTCAGTCTGACAGATTGAGGCCATGTTCCAGATCTCACAAAAGAAGCAGAGGCGGGTATTGATTTTTCTGTTATTGTTGGTGATTTGCTGCTTCATTCCTCTAACAAATGTTTAAAAAAAATATATAGTAAACAGGAAGGTCACAGCTGCAGGTTGGCAGAGCACATAGTGCTCTTTCTCCTGTTATTCTCTTCTTATTCAATGGGCATGTTCCACAGACCTTGAGCAACAACACTGGATAAATATGAAGTAAAAGCCACGATGACACTAACAACCCTGGAGGACTGGGGGAGGAATCTGGTTCCAGGCATGTTCTACATTGCAGCTTTGTGTCACGCTTCCTGAATCACATTTTAGAATAATGGCTGTATTGTATCTTCTCCTGCATTAACCTTGGTACGTAGGTAGCCTCCAAGTTCACATGGAAGTCATGCCCCTCAGCTTGCTATGCTCAGGCTTAACTCTATCTGACCTTGGGCCCAAGCTGATGACACGTCACAGCTCTGCAGAAGAGCTCAAGTCCTGATCAAGTGCTGGTCCTACCAGGGACGTGCCAGATGCTGCTGATTACATCCCTTACTTTTCCCAGCACCACGGGGATGTCTCATCTCAGGAACATACCTGCCTTGCACATCTACAGCACTTGTTTGGCAAGGCGCACATCTTGTAGCACCATAGTCCTGACGTATATAGATACAGAAGTTTTAATTCTGTTGATTGTAATGGAAGACTGATACACCTAGGTCCTTAAAATAACTTATATTTATTGGTTTCTATGCTTTAGAAACTTCCTAATTTTCAAATATACCAAAGGAAATAAAAAATATTTATGAGTCTATTGCTTCTATTATATATCCTCTCAAAATGCCCAGGCTTTCCTTTTTCCCCAGCTAGTTTTAGATAGAAGAGATGTGCACATTCAGGTATCTGGAGTATCTGGACAGAGTGAGTTTCCATGCATTAGATTCATTACAAACTGTTTATTTTGAGATAGATTCTAAATTTATCTTAGAAAACACTTAATTCTCCTTTGTGTTTGGCATCATGTTAAGAAACAAAACAAACAAAAACCAAAGCAAACAAACCAACCACACAACAGTTGCAGTTGCTCAGGTTTCTGCTTGTTTTCCTGGAGGGGGAAATGGTGGAGCTCTCTCGTGTAACCTAACCAGAGCCGCAGAAACAAAGCATCCAGCGCGTATGTACATATAAAATATACAAGGGATTTTTTTTTTTAAGCAGCCTTTCAGCCTTAAGAAAGATAAGTAATAACTTTGTGCTGTGAACAGAACCATTTTCACTATCACAAGGCTATGATAACTAGCTTCCTACACAGTTTGTCATGCTGAATGTCACTAATACTGTCTGAATACTGATATTGTTCGTGACTTTTTGTTATGTCTCAAGTAAAGATTTTATGTATTTAATTTAGCAAAGGCATTGATCAACAGATATAAATCTTTGGAGAGGCTAAAACTAAAAACTCCTTTAATATCACACCTAATGTCTGTGCTATGTTAGGCTTCAATAATATTTACATTTTATCCTTTTTATGAGCTCAGTGGCATTGCAGTGACAGCTCTCAAAGATGATTGAAAATCAGTCATCTCCTGGGAGCACTGGCATAAATCTGGAGTAACCTTGCTGCTTCTGATGGAGATACTTGGCATGACTGTGAGTGCTATTAAGCCCAGGGATTGTGCCATACCTATAATTACCAGGAAAGGATAAAAAGGAAGAAAAAGGAGGGAGGGTTGGTGCTTTGTGCTGGCCCTGGAGAGTCAATCTGTGCCCCTGAGGGCAGGACAGACTTCTCTTTGAGAAGTGCAAGGTTTAATTCCAATGGAACCACTACAGCCTGTCTTACACACCCAGTCCTGGAGGTGATAGCAGGGGTGGGGGCACGCTGCTTCACACCTTAGATGATGACTTGATCTCACCATGATGCTGACATGACAGCAGATGCAGCTTATTCCCCACTGAGAGGGAAGGCATGAGTTTGCTGCTCCCATTAGCACTGTGCCAAGAGGTCACAGCAAAGGCTGAAGGGAATAGGATCACTGTGTGGGTGTAAGCACAAGCCATATGTTTAGGCAAAATATTAAAGGAGAAAAGTATGAGAGTGAAAATATAGGAAGGGATAGCTAAAGCCCAAGGTCAAAGAATAACTCTGTTACAGCTGGAAAAATGGATTTATCCTCTGAGCAACACTTCCATAAGAGGAACACATGCCTATTTTAACAGTTTTTGTCTGTGCACAATTATAATAGTGAACTTCTTATGGTAAACTGCTGTGTGAAACTTGGCCTGGTTTTGAATACTACTTCACCATATGCGAGAAGTCTAGTGTTAATGCCTTAGAAATGTTATTCATGTTACACCTCAGGGGCAAAATAAATAATAGATGAATTGAATGAACACTCTGGAGCATTAACGGGAAAGGGTATGCAACTTCAACTGCCATATCAACTTCTCAATTTTCCTCACAAAAATTGTTTCTGTTGATACTTTGAATTAAATTGGTCTTAAAGGGGAGGAGGAGAAAAGTTTAATCAGAAAGTTGTTGAGAAACTGTGTTCACTTAACAATTAATGGAGAATGCCACTGCTCACAGCTTGGTATACCATATACATCTTTCCTGCAGATGAATTATCCTGCAGGCTATTAGAGCAATAAATGCATGCAACTTTTTTTTTTTTACTTTGTTTTTTAAAAATAAAAAAAATACTGATTTTTGGTTTTGCTGTAGTTTTTGCTGTGCAGTTTTACGAGTAAAAACTTTGTACAAAATAATCAGAAATTACAATAAACACTATTATGCAGTGTGCCCTGCTTTTGGAGAATCACGGTTACTCTTTCAAAAGAACTTATGCTAACAGAAATAAGGAAAATCATGGAAAGTATTCTTCTATAATAGGTACAAATCATTGCCATCTTGCTAATTAAGCAACTAAAGGCAGCTGAAAAGCTGTCAGTTCTGCCTTTTGCCTTCGCTGTCCTCGGCACTTCTACTCTCCCTCCTGCCACAATCCCCTTGTTACCTTCTGCCCTTTACTTCATCCCAAGCTCTGTGAAACAGAGGCTTGTCTCTGTTTAGCTCCTGTAACATTTCCTATTCCTAATACAAATGACAGTAACACCGCAGCAATGCAATACCTCAGATGCTGTGAAAGTACTAGAAGGAAGCCAGCAGCGCAGTGCCCACAAAGCAGCAGGGTGATTGTTGCTAGAAGTATGCTACTGTATTTGTGCCACAGATATACATCGTTCGGAGGCAGAAAGCTTCATTTCTGGAGCAGCCATGTATCACTTAGTTATACAACAATACAAAGAAGACTGCACATATTCTCAACTGAAAATTAGGTTGTTTTAAATAAAAATACCACACTAATTCAAGGTCAGTAGTAAATATTGCAGGGCGCAGAAAAAGAGAGAGAAAGTCATCCAAGTATACAAAAAGCATTAGAACAGGAAGCAAATTGAGAAGTGCTTATCAATTGATTGTGAACAGTGAATGAGGAATTCTCCTGTCAGTTATAGTAAGACTGGTTATTTAGAAGCTAATGGCAAATGTTGTCCAAAGCTGACAAACACAGAATAATGAGGAACGAGGACTTTAAAGTATCTTTTACTCTCTGCGCCTCTTAAAATGCTCAGATTAAAAAGGTAAGGATGTCCAAACAAGCAAGCTAAGCGTGGCTGGTTTTTCTTTTCTAGAAACAGAGAGCAAATACCAAATCTTTCTTGGGTACAACTCATACTAAATAAGTGCCTTACTCCGGAAGGAGATTTAGCCGAAATGGTAAAGTTGTCTATTACATAGTATAAAATCTAAGGAGAACGGCAAAAATAATTTAGAAAGAGTATGAAATCCACAGAAAATAGTCACTGTGGTCAGTGACACATTCCTGAACTTAAAATCAGAATCTGAACTGCTTTGCAAAGCTGGCCTTCAAGCACTTAGAAATCAGGCTTCATTTAGAAGTCAATATACTTAGAGATGATGGGCTTAAGTATCTTCTACAGAGAGATAAGGATTCTGAGTACTGTGTTGGAAAACACCTCTTTGTGCCCAAACAGTATACCATACCAAAGCCATACCAGCCGCATCCTCCTGTTCATTCTGCCAGACCACATTTCAAATTTAAGCAAATTCTATGTAAATGTTCAGAGTGCAACTTTCAAAACTTACAGCATCCTACTAACTCACAATGGAGCAAAACATTTCTACATTATAAGTCTACTGATTTACTGTTTAAATCAGTCTAATTTACTGTTTAATTAGGTGATCTAATCTTTTGCTCGTGTTCCCAAATCGTTTTTCTTCCAAAATGAGGCAGCTGACATGCAGCTCCCAGAAGATCCTCACTATTACATTGACTCTTCCTAGAGCATCCAACTGTATTCAGCCAAAATAAAAGTATCTTAAGTTCACAGTATCTTTTGCAAAAAGTCTTACTCTGGAACAAATCCACACCTCTCGAGCTCACCAGTCTACTACTGCATTTTAGAAAGGTGTTCAGTGTCATCTCTAAACATTTCCAATAGCTCATTACATGCACTAAACCACGAATGCCACATTTCCTGTCTCTCAGTCTTTACTCGCCTACAAACAGAACGAATCCCATCAGTTTGATAACAACAGTTCCTGGTTGTCATATACTAAATGACATTGACTACAAATTTTTCAGATCTCCTACAGCATAATGTACTGATTACTTGGCCAACAAACGTCATTACGCTTTTTAAATAATCTTGTAGCATTTGGAAAACATACTGTTCAATGAATGCCTTATTAAATATAACTTAAGCATTTCTTTGAGATTTGTAATTCTAAGGATGAGCACACATTTTATTTTCAAGTATGAGAGACAGCAAGTAGAATAAATGATTAGAAGATACCAGAAACATTAACAAAAAAGGAAAAAAAGTCAAACAGATCTACTTGAATGTTCTGGAAAACGGTGCTGAAAATTGTCAAGGTATGGAGTTTACAGGCATTTTCAGGGCTAGACAGTTCCAGGATGTCATCGGTAGGTGTTTCATGACCAGCTCATCTGTGTTGCCAGGGGGGAACATAAATACCTGAAAATGACAAAGATTAAACAAAGCTATTATCAGTTAGAGATAGGACAGGGTTTTTTTTGAGGATTTCACACTCCTTTAGTTACAGCTTTCCAAGTACTGAACAGTCAAAGAGAAAAGTCTGTGCAGAAGTCATGGAGGTAGCTATTTCCCATCTGCTGATCAGCTTGTCTTGATTACGTGGATGAGAAAACTTAAACTGGAAGAGGGATAATCAAGTAAGCCACCTCGTGCTCAGGACAAATTGATGAGAAAGGGTTGTAGTAACAGCTGTAAAGAATGACTGACCATACAGTGATGGATTAAAAATAAGATGAAAATATTCCATAATCATCAGAAGCACAAAATTTAATTCTTTTTGAGGCTTCCAGATTTACCAAAGGCACAAAATAAATACACAGTTGTCTTGTTCTAATTTACAAGTGAATCACTGAGGAAAAGATTAAAACAAAAACACACATTGAAAGGGAAAAAGAGAATAAGTAGATTTTGTGGATGTATTTAAAAGGGTAGAATTATATCAGAAATACAAGAAGATTATATAGGCTAAGTAAGTAACTACTGCTATCACATCATAGTTAGAAACGTCATTGAATTCAGCTTGGTTTTTTCTCTCCAAGAAAGTGAAAAAGAAGTTGTGCTCCACAACTTTTGGATCACTTTCTCACCACACACTGGCCTTAATACTACTCACTTTAGTGTAATCTGTCAGCTCCAGTAACTATATATGAGGACTATTACAACCCAGAGTATCCTGAATGCTTAATATATCTTTTGCCATTGAAATGCAGCCACTTCCAGGAAAGTCTAAAATGCCATGCAAAGACCCTATATTCTAAAGAGTGTCAGAAAACTTTTTTTTTTTTTTTTCTCCCATAAAGAAAACACAAAAGAAAACCTAATTTTTCCCACTGGGAGACTGAAGCACATTTCCTTTTTTGTCTAAAAGTTTCTACCAGCTCCACTCCAACAGAAACGCAGAAATGAAGATGAAAACTTATTATCAAAAAATATTATCTGACAGCCCCGATTGCCCTGGATATGAGGCCTCTAACCTGGCCTTACCACATGAAAAATATGATCTGTTAAGAAACATCCACACAAAGGATGCCTGTTTGGAGTATCTTGTCCAGGTAGCCCACCCCCAACAGCCTCACAATTCTTTGATTTATAACCCTTGGAAGGCTGAAGGAATGACTTTTAAACATATTCAAACTGGTGTAAGACTCTCTGAAATCAATAGGCAGTATTCATTTAGCAGGAGGTTGAGTTCATGCCAGTCCTGACTGAGCTGGAAGGTCAAACAAACAGATATTTCAGGCTTAACATTTGGGGAAAATTAATTCACCTTTTATACGTATCTCTGAAATTAAATCTTTAGTTGTAGGAGCCAATAGCAGAAGCTGAAACTCTGCAGTGACCAGGCACTGAAGACACTGCCCATAGCTTTAAGAAACTATGGCATGGATAAGCACAGACGTAATCTCCCCCATTGTTCATGGCTTTCCAAGCAGTGCAATAGCTTTTTGAGGAAAGGAGGTCAGACTTTATGTCCTGTACTACACTTGCAGCCGTGGATATATATCTCTGTGCTTGAAACTGAGTTTCTTGCTACCGCTGCAGCAGTGTGGAACAGGCCAGAGAACTTCAACCCATTGCTTGTGATGGACGAAGAGCAAAAGCTCTTCAGGGAGCACCACATGCATCCCTTCCTCAGCACACTGCATTCTTCCCTTCCCTCTGCTTGCTTTTAAGCAGCAACATTCAAGGCTGCAAAGAGGCCCTAAGCCGTCTCTACTCAAAGGCAATCAGCGTTTCAGGGCAGCAATCATTTATCCTATCCATTCAGTACCCTGTCACTCTCAACCAGAAATAAGTGACCATCATGAACAGAGTCCTGGCTGCTGGTATTTTTCACACAGGAGAGGGCAGCCCTTGCCCAGAAGGTTTTACCATCTAAATAGTAAAGAACAGGGATAAAGAAGCACATCCTGCGTCTCATCCCTATCAGTGTGCCCACCCAGAGATCAAATATGTCAACGGAAGCCACAGCTGGTCTCCAACATGAGCTTCCCTCTCAGCACAGAGAGGAAAAGGCGACTTCCCTCTTCAAACAAAAATCCTTCCTAATTTTGACAACCTGAAATTCCTCAGTGAAGAAGCATTTTTGAAGCTAGGCCGGGTATAGAGGACAAAAGCGAGTGGCATGCAGTGAAATTGTTCCCTGAACTTTACTTCTAAGTTTCTCTGAATTATCCGCTTTTTATGCTATTTTATCTGTGCAAGAAGGAAAATACAGCTCACCTGACTAGATTATAGTGTTAGTGACAGATTAAGACTTAAAGCAAGTCTTGTCGTCTTTTATGAAGCATAGCATTAAAACACAGTGGTAAAGCATAAACTGCATCATTGCTAGGTAACATCAGACTCGTCAATTATTATTATCCCATTCATCACCGTGCTGGCACATGCAGAGATTTAAAAGTCAAATACCATAATTATACCCACAGGAGGAGTGCATGAATGGGAGCCCATACAGGGCTCATAGGCATGCACTCCTTGTAACTTTGGTTTCTATAGGGCTTTTTTTTTTTAGCACAGCAATGCTTCTGTCATCCAGACTTGCTTTACCCTTTTTGACATTGTAAATTTTCAAAGCAATGCAGCCAAGTCTAGGTTGTCAACTTTTGTCTCAGTTATTTTAGAAATCCCTCTAACAGCACACTTTGATAATAATCTCACGGAGACTCAAGTTTGGAATGATGAAGGGAGAAACTCACCTTTCCCATCAGCAGTCAAATATCACTGGTTACAGTTCAACAACTACACTTTAATTAAATTCAAGTCAAGAATTTGTTGGAAATCAGTGAAACTGTTTCAGTGAATTTGTGAAATTTTGGATAAGGTTGTGTCTGCACATAAAATTAATCCCATAAAGCCAAAGGCATAGGTTGCATCCGAGAAACAAAAGAAGGTAAATGATTTTTTTCTCATTTTCTAAGACCAGCAATTCTGCCCAAATCTTGATCCCAAAATACAGTTATTTCTGGAACAGACAAGTATACTTCAACTATTTCATGTTGTTGTTTCCTCCTGTCATTTAATTTTAAAGCTGTACGTTATTGGTGTTTGTCATGATTTAATGTTACAGTCATTTGCTTAACTTACTTTGTTACCTGAAAATAATTATTTCTCCACTGAAACAGATATGTTCTGGTTAACAACTACTATTAATAACATTTATGTTTCAATGGAGCTTTACTGCACACCAAAATTCTTGTTACATTTCTTTTCTCCCTTCTAGCCTTGACATGTTTAGTTACAAAAAGCAGAGTAAACGTATAAAATTTTTAAGTTGTAATTCTCTCACTAAGCTCAGCTGTCTAATAGAGCTGTGCTTCGGGTCTTTTTCAAAACCACAAATTAAGGTGAGAATTATTTCATGTTTCATTTACTCATAATATCACAGTGCCAGCCAGTGTTCCTGACATTCACAGTGCAAAAATGCTTGAGTAAGTATCAAAAAAAAAAAAAAAAAAAGTAAAAGGCTCATTGAAAGCATCCTGGCTCATGTAACTTCAATTGCATTCAACAGGGAATTAGCTGGTAACTGCTATCATTATAGAGACTGTTATTATACAAAATTTAAAGAAATATACAAGAAAGAATCTAACTCAAGGTTACGAGTTTTGTGATCCATAAGAAGAGATCCTGCTTCAAATGCCCGTGTTGCCTTATATTTTGTTTAGTTCATACAGAAAAGAAAAAAAAGCTAGAAATATTGGGGAACTACGGCTTGTTGATCACCTGTGCACTTGTCCAGCTCACCGCTGCCCTGGTGAGGATATGTACTGAAGAATATTGCAATATAATGTCGGTGGGCAAACATCTCCAGGTATAAAGCTGACCTCCTGGCTCCAGGTGCTGCTGCCTGGGGAACATCATGAGGAGGGGCAACGTTGCCCAGCAAAAACACAAGAACAAACCCTTACAGCAGCACTGACTGAAGCAGCAGAATTTGGCAATGGCTTCTGTTTTACAATTTGGAAATCCAGCAGGAGAAATAGAAATCAATAATGGTGAATATTTCAGAATCTTGAAAAAAAAATGCTGAATTTAATGGAGACTACATTACACAGGAGTGCATTTATCCATATCAGTACTTTTTTCCCCATTCTCCTCTGGAAGTCTGCACCAATTTTCTTTGTTTAATGCGTTCCAGCAAGCCCACATTTAACATCCAACATCAGTGAACTGATCCAAAGTCCCTCAAGGAACACAAGGCTTCCACTGACACCAGCACCCACAGTAGGGTTGAAAGGAAGAGTTATTTCCAAAGAAACAAACCGATGAAATTGGCACATTTACAGCATGGAATACAGTAGGACATCAGAGAGTAGGGTAAGCATACCAGGGTACAGAAAGAAGGACAAAGAAGGTCACAGCCTCGCATCTCTGATCGTCTGACCCAGCTGGTTGTGCCAACAGCTGCACAAACAGTATCAGAGCATGGTACACTGCTGGAGCAAGCTGCTGGCAGACAGCGGGGCAGAGAGGTGGGCACAGCCATCGGGGTGAGAGCCATGGACAGGCTGAAGTAGTGATCTCTGGAATGGATCTCCTCTTCTAAGTCAGTTAAGTTGTTCTGGCTATACCTGATGCACTTCCTTTTCCACACTTCTAGTGGGCAGCTTCAGATAGTTTTTTTTTTCCCCCTCTCCTTCAATCCATCACTCAATTGATCTCTGAAAAACTCCAAATTGAAATAATATTGGAATCACTTACTGTTTCAAACAACATCCCAAGCCAGCTTCTGCTGAAGAACCAAAAGGAAGGGGCAGGTTTAAAGTATTTTAGCACTTCAGCCAGGAAATATTATAAGATCCTGACCATACAAATCCTGCATCTGAGCTGTAAGCTTCAGCTATTGGACATATTCACAAGAATCCTGACAAGAAATGAACTCGAATTTGTAAGATCTCTGCAGCCCTGAACCCCAGCTCACCACCACCAATTTGGTTGTAATCTCAGCAGTTAACAAACAGCAGGAGCCACACAGAATGGTCACGTCAGCATCTGTAGCTGTTCAGCTATAACTCAGGGGGGGATCAGGGATAATTACAGGGTGAATGAGTTGCATAATACAGAGTGCATCCTCAGCAGTACACTGTGTCTTGATTACCAGCACAGAAGCTAGAGCTGCACTGAAATTATTGTTTGAAGTTCATTACCTTTATTCTAACAGACTGAAAGCAAAAGGCAGGGAACAACCAATCCTAGACATGGAAAAAAAAAATAAAAATGGTCAGGAGCTTGAAAAGAATTGTATTGTCACCAGGCTGGCAGTCAGACAGCTGGTGATTTCTGTGCAGCACTGTTTCTAAGAAATAGAAAGGTGGAAAGGCCTATGAACAGGCAAAATTCCCATCCTGAGCTCTTCATTAGAAGGTTTAATTTTAGGACACTGCTCATCTCCACTTATCACAAGGGATCAGGTAAGCCTATTTCCAATGACTGCTGCCCAAGAGGTATATAATGCCATGTCCTGCAAAAAGAGGACTAAAAGAGAAAAGAAGTCTGATGCTCAGGGGCTGCAAAGGGATGTTTTTAAGATGAATACCATCTCCCACACATTAAAATATTCCAGTAGCCTTTGGGTTCAGTTCCAGATCTTCAGAAGAAATATTTTTGAGCATGTCTTCAGAGGGCCTTTGAACTTTTATTAGCCTATTCTCTAAATGATTTCTGTATTCTCATCTTCTAGATAAGCAAGCCTGAAGACCCCATGCTCCACCTCTCCTGGAACAATCCCCATCAGTCTGGATGATTTGTCTTCGCCACTTTCATTGGGTTTTCATGGCATTTCTCACTATATTACATATCAAATGAATTAAACCAATTTACCTCCTTCCTATGTTAATAAACAATTTGTAGTGAACTCACGCCTTCCTTCAAAGACGCTACTTCCTTTCATAATCTGCTGCACATAAAATGCACACAGAGCCTCTTCCAGAATTCGTTACTTATCAGTTCCGATGCAAAGATCAAAGGCATGAAGGGATGCTAAACTTAAATTTTCTTTAGAAGCAATCATCAGGATGTCCCATCATTGGTTCTGGCACAAACTTTCACATATATATCTGATTATGATTATACGTGTACTCCTATTCATATTCACCATGTATTCTTGATATTCCGCTCTTTATAGCCATTATTCTGAATAAAAATCAATAAAATTCTGAGTCAGTACATACACTGGAGGAAGGTATCTGTATGCACGTATTGTGTTTAAGTGCCTCTTCATTACCATAGGCACATCATTGCTGCAGAAAGATCGTACGAGCCTAAATTTGGCCAAATATTTTTACCAGTCAAGTGGACCCAGGGATTACAAACAGAAGCACAATTTACTGAATCTCTTCTCTTTAGGACTCTGAAATGTTCTCATCCACCACATCCCTGACACAGCTGGATCCATCTTGGTCAGGAGCACACAGTGTCAAGCTGACCTGTTCTAAATAGATCTCTGCTAACCCATGTTATTATGGCATCTTCCATAACCACAGCAGTAACAAAACACAACTACAGTGCCAGTCTGTCCGATGGGTTCTCTCTTGCGGAGAACACAAGACCCATAAAATAGGATTCCTAGCTAGAACTGTCAAGAGAAAAGTCTGCTTGGAGAGTGACATACAGACATCTCTACCTTCTTTCACTGAGGCAAACCAAAAACAAGGACTGTCAGATTCAATATTCTTGACA
This sequence comes from Meleagris gallopavo, assembly GCF_905368555.1. Taxonomy (NCBI): domain Eukaryota; kingdom Metazoa; phylum Chordata; class Aves; order Galliformes; family Phasianidae; genus Meleagris; species Meleagris gallopavo. The sequence continues at coordinate 17,172,223 of NC_139414.1, read as the reverse complement.
TAAATATAAGTAGTAGTGGATCACTCACACTGGTATGATTGTAAGCTCATTCTTAATGTTCAAAATGTAAAATATTCCCAGACAGTGGGCTTTATCATGCAGTACAAACAAAGCCTTGTTATAATACATTAACATGTAGATGTCAATAAAACCAACATTTATATTGGTAAATCGTTTGGCTGTTGCTATTATTTTTAAGGGTATTTTTCCATCCTCCCCTTAACATTTAATATTAACCAATATTAATGTCAAAATTAATGACCTGACTGCATGTATCTGTATGGTATTCAGTATGATATATATGGTATGAAAGTTTCATTTTCATTCTGAATTAAGAACTAATGACTACTTAGAGTGTTAGTCACGTCTTGAAATGCTATTTCTCTCAAAGGAAAGCAGTAGCAGAATTAGTCAACTCTGAGCAGTACAATTAGATGCAGCTTCATGAAAAGCATGGAGAGTTCAGCACATTAAAGGATATTATTTTACTGAGCATGTTACATGCAGTGAATAAACCTTTTGTAAGTCCGCAAACCATTTTAAATTAATTTATTTTTCATTCAGTCTTACATATTATTTAAGAACTTCAGTTATCCAAGTATCCTTCATTTCTCCAGTCATTTTAATGAATGTATTCGTGTGCTCTGAAGTAAGAATGGACCTATGGTTTAAAGTTTCTTAAAGCACAGCACAGCAGAAATGTTCTTTGGGAACATGGAACCCCGTGGTCATAATTTCTCCAATTTACTACCAAATATTATACCATTCCCCTACCCTTGATTTCTATGGGAGTGCAGTAAGCAATAAGGAGGCAGTAAGGAATTTTAAAAAGAAGCCTGGTTCAGCAACAAAGAACGTACTTATTGCTCGGTTTATGGTAGCCTGAGGTTTGAAGATCATTTCTGCTGCACGGTTCTTCTTGGCAGGTGTGTTTCATAGGCCATCAACTGAAGAGCACAAAAAGGAACTGGTGGAAGGCAGCCCAGCATCCTCAGGTAAGGATCCATTACAAGTAAGCATAAAATAAGCTGAGGTCCTAGGAACAACATGATTCCTGACATATTCTCCACTGAGAATTATTAAGCACTGACAGTATGCTCATCACCTGGGGTTAAACACATCCTGCAGAGAGGAATTATACAGTCCCATATGCTACTTGGCTAGAGCCAAACAAGTATTTTTGTGAATAAAATTTTTCTGAGAAAGATCTTTCTCAGTTGCAATTGTTTGTAAATCCAGATCAAATCACTGAATTGCCTCAGAGGTTTAATAAAAGAAGAGAACACAAGCTTAAAAAAAAAAAACAACACAAATCTCTGTACATATTTTAATCTCGTAGCTTGAAACAACAAGTCTGATATTTCTGGTTTGTTTAAAAATTATTTCATTTACACTTGGCATAAGAAGATATTCTAACAGCAAATCTTCATTAAAAATATCCTCCCCTCCTGCATTTTGGACAGAAGTTTAATTTTACACAATATTAATTTTGGAGCGTTGTGTGGAAAGGAGCTGCATACTTTGGAAAAAGCAGTTCTGTTATGCAGTCATAAGACCCCAATGTTTTAAGACCTGGTCCTAATTTAGGTGTGTATTTAAATTAAATAGAATTTTCATGAGTGAAAACACCAGGGACGAGGCAATTTTTTAATGAACCGTGAAACCAAGGTGCCAAACCATAAGCTATGCATCTTGGGCTGAGGAGGCTATGAGAAGAGCAGAAAGCACAAGAACATCTATAAAGATTTTAAGGAAAACAGCATTGTTGCTTTTGAAAGCTCACAGTGTTCCCAAGTCAGCAAGAATTCCCATATTAAAAATTAGGATCATTCTTTCCCAAATTGAGGCTTAAATTTGCTAAGGATAGGGATTGGATATGGGCAAATTTAATCTAAGACAATGGGAATATAGAAGTTGTGCACAGAAAACAAGGGTAGCAAGAGACAATCATCATAATTGAGTTCAAAACCCTCCAGGAGACAAACAGATGATGCCAGTCATCAGCGGTAAAAGGGAAAAAATGAGATGAAATTAGAGAGGAACAAGCACTTTTACAGCTCCAGCTAAATAAAATCTCTAACTCTCCTACAGTGCATTAATGTTTATTGAGCAACAGAAACACAGAGAAAAAAAATTGAGACACTGACATTATAGCCACCCACAGCCTTTCTCGGGTTTTGCTGGTAGGGATAAAAGATGAAGTAGTTTAATACCTTCTAATAAGACTGAGTCATACCACCTCTTCTCATCTGCGGCCTTCATAGCAGCAGAACAGGAACATCCACACTTGAGCAGGCTCAAGGATATCTACACTGCCAAAATGTTCCATTATGTGTGAAAATATTCAAGAGGGAGATGGAATTAAAATATTTCAGCATCAGACAAGCAATGTGTCTGGCAACTCACCTACTGAGCACTCTGAATTTATGAACATTTACAAAACTGATTATGTGATGTGGAAGTGTAGGAGAGCATAGGACCAATATGAACAGCCATAGGGATGTTTCTTGCACTGTGAAGTGTAATTGAACTGATTGGAAGGGTAAAACAGTTATAGAGAAGTGTCGTCCTCCATCACTAGCCAGGACCAGGAACCCAAGTGAACAGCCTGCAAGTACAGGCCTTGCCATAAGTGGGCCATCAGGAAAGGCAATTTTATGATAAATCAGGTCCATTAGTCAGGGGATCCCCAAACACTGCTAACATTTATTCCACTGTACCGTTTTATCAAGGCCTGTCATGGGGCTTGCAGTCAGCTGAAAAGATCTAATTTTAATTTGGTACTGAAAGCACAGAAACATCAGCATTGTCACTACTTAATTCCATCCTGCTATACACAGAAACTTAAGTTTTGTACATCTCACATCACCTTCCTTCAGGAACCTCTGCTTCTTTCAGTGAAAACAGGAGAAGACATTTGCAGGAAGAGCAACTACTTTGTGCTTTACTCGCATTTCCTCACTTGGAAAAATCTCTCAGCCCTTTCCCTCCCCCCTCTGTTGCTGCTGTGCTCTGACAATAGCATTATTTGTTTCCTTGTACACTTTATGAGAATATGGGACATCACACAGCATTTGCATGATTCATGAGGAATACAACATATACTGCTGCTCATAAAAGTGAAGCTATATTGTTCTCTTTTCACAGATGCAAAACTGAGATGTAAAGGGATTAAAAGGGAAAAAAATTCCCTTTGTTCCTCCACGTTTTTAAGATAATTACTTTCCACACATAAAATTGTGACAGGGCCTTGAAAGCTGAGTTTTTTGGTGTCTGGTGGCACAAGTCCCAGCATCTTAACAACATTCGACCTTGGCAGCTCAAGTCCTGCCAAAACCTCCAACGCATCAGCAAAGTTGAACACCAGATGCACAGGGGAAGGGACCAACATCCATGAGTGGGTTTAAACGCATGAGGGAAGTCCTGGCACGTTCTCACTTCATGTGCCAGGCAGACTGGGAAAACATCCTCAGGAGGTGTCTTCACTGAGCACAAAGGACGTAGAGAGATAGATGAATGAAAGACTCAGTCGCAGATATTTGGTGTTCCCAAAGTGAGAAACACTCTTCTTCTGGTTGGGAAGACAAGTCAAGCCATGTTGTCTTTGCACTGTCACTTGGATTGCTTATTCATGCAACTCTCTGTCAGCTTGATGCTCTCAGCTAGCTAAGGAGCAAATCCAGTCTTTTCATTTTCCTTCAGTGGATAAAATCTTAAGCATATTTCCTAATTTCAGCCCAGATGATTAAGATGTGGACTTATTAAAATGAGTAAAATCTGTAAGCAATGGCAAGCAGCCTCTCCTAATAAAAAAGCAGTAAATATTGAGATGCATATTTCTCTTTTAGTCCTAAAATAAAGAGCAGCACAAGGTCTGTGATTTAAAAGGCTCCACGTTTGCCTCTAAGCAGGTGTCTCATTCAAATGCTCCCTCTTCAGACCTACTCACTGATAAATGGCACTGGCAGCTACTCTGCAAACTTATCCAGAAAGAGAGATGGGAGCAACCATGTAAGCAAGCAGGAGATTTACTGCCAGATTCTGGTGCAAACAGTGCTTGTCTTTCTCATCCGTGACAGGGAAGATGACAGCCTACTGAGAAAAGCAGAAGGAAACAAAATGTGAAGAAGGGGATGATGTTTTGCACTGTATTTGCTTTTCCTTTCTCTACTCATTCCCTGCTTTCACATAAAAACAGTGATGCCTATCTAGAGAATCTCCAGCCCCACAAACTCTGGTGTGTATCAGCAGAACACCTTATGCTTTCAGCCCAGTGAGGATCAGTTTCTATCAGCTGAAGTGTTCTAATCCAATGAACATGAACGTCAGCTTTTTGGTACGTGAAGAAACATTTTACCTATAGCAGCACTCATCTGATGAAACTCCTAAAAGCAGCAGTGCTCACCGGCGTAAAAGAAAAAAATGGAGGAAGAGATCATAGGGAAGAAAGGTGAACATGACAGATGATTTCTGAATGTATCCACATTCAGAAATGTGGATCAACACATGTGGCCATCAACAGAATAACATAAGCTGCAGGTGAAAAAAAGCTCTGGAGCTGAGGATTGTCCAGGAAGGAGGGCAGTACCCTCCAGTAAATTTTAGTCATTAAGACTGGACAGAAAAGCATGAGATATTGAAGATAATTAAGATATTGAAATATAGAGTCTAATACTCACAGAGGTTTTTAATTCATATGGCTTTTAAGTCAGTCACTCAGTTTGTATTACTCTGCTTAGGCTTTATTCCCAATGTACTGAGTCCATTTTTTCAGAATGGTATAGTCAAATAAAATGCATTTTTAAATTGCCATTTTGGTAGAACAAGTCCTTTAAAAATTTAAGATCAATTTTAAATTTATCTGATATCCTTTAACTCCAACTGGGAGCAGCTGTGATCAACTATCACAAGGCTAACATGAAACATGATTTGGAATAATATGTAAATAGTAATAACACAAACAGTTACTTACATCTTCGACGCTGGGAAAAACAAAAAGAACAAGTTCATTGTAGTTTTTGCTAACTTGCTGTTTTATCAGAGAAAAGATTTGCTGTCTGTGATATAAGAATTTTAACTGACATCCTATTATAAACCTTGTGCTTTTCAACAAAGGCCTTTTAATAATTTTGTAACTGATCAATATACACATTAACATAACAATCCTTTATTGCTGAGTATATTTATATTGATGTCTGTACTATAGGGCTTTAGGTTTACAACCTTAATTACTCACGTGACTCCATATTGCTTGATTATGGAACTGTGTAAAACTAGAAGCATGCAGGAAAACTGTCATTAATTTAGGAAGTAATTTGGAATTCAATTCTTTCAGACAATTTATTCCCTAAAATGAGTCCCACAGCTGCAAATATCTACAAACTTCAGTGATGTTTCATTCCTTGAGTGAGCTCATTTGAAATTTTTCTTCTAAAGCAATGTATAGGGGCATCGACTGCTCTGAAATTAGTTTAAATTAGGTCAGAAATAGAAATCATTTTTATAGGCAGTAGGTCTTTTATAGGTAAGTAGTTAGCTTATGGTTATTGGAAAAAAAAAATTCTACAGTTTCTCCCACTTTCAATCCAGTTCTAATTCTTCCCGCTAACCCCACACACACTTTATGAAATAAATGCACTATAGAAAAGGAGAAGGAAGCTAATTGGACTTCTACAGCCTTCTTGTAATTTTGCATCACTGTCAGTTTCAGATGCCGCAACCCAATTCCCTTAGGCCTTAGATCCATGAGTAAGAATTCTTTCAACGTCAGAAAAAAAAAGTCTATAGAACAACCACCAGTGTTTTCACAACACTGGTGAAAAAGGCCATAGCAATGGACTGCTCAACACTAATCCAAATCCCAATTAAGTGAGGGCCAGATTTGTGATTTCTTCTGAATGTTAAATAAGTGAGAATCTATCCTAGAATGAAAAAGAAAACATTTGCTTATTTTACTTTAGAGAAGAATCACAGTATCACATCAGATAAATCTGTTTAAATCAATCATTTTACTCTTGCTAGAAAGCTACTTTCTTTTATCTTAATGTACTGGCAATTCTACAAGGATCTTGGCACCCCTGAAGTGCAATGCCTTTCTCTTTTGTTGGAGCCAGGAAGCTGAGGACACCCTTGGCTCAGTGCACCCAGCCCTACATTAACAGTCCCCAGCACACAGCGTGGATTTCTGTTTCAGCTTGCTGCTCCAAGCAGCAGTGATGTGAATACACATGCATTGCTTTTATTCTGCCTTCTTAGCAGTCTGGCATTGGTGATTACTTTTTCAGACACACGATACCTGGAAATGTGCTAGATTTTCCTGATAACACATTAAAATAAATTTGCCTATAAAAGTAGCACTAAAGTTTCCATTCAAAGTCAATAGCTATCACATAATCTAGGCCAGAGTTTACATCTGGGTGAGGCCAGCCGAGTGCTATTTAAATCTGAAAAATACATGACAATTTATATCAGTTGAGAATCAGACCAGCTGTTTCTAACAGGGTTTCATTTGAAGCAATTAGAAAATGTGAAGTTAGAAACTCTATCATCTCGTTAGTTTTCCAAGGCCTATTATCTAGTCTGTGTATTGCTTCTAGAGAAGTGGGGATCTTCTCCAATTACTCATTCTTAATTTATATGCCAGCCTTCGAGCTTCTCCGTCCACAAAGGCAGCAGGACTTCATGTGACACAAGCAGAGGCTGCTGCACCACCTCACGGCAACAGCAAAGTGTTCACAGGAGGCAGGATGCTGTAAGGATGGGCTCCTTCTCCTGGCATTTCAGCCTCCCACATTTTCGACGTGCAGAATTAAGTGCATGCAATATGCAGAATTTTTATTATGCGTATTTTACTTAGAGAATTAGTGTTTGCATGTCAGTGATATGTAAATATATGACAACAGCTGCTGAATAGGAACTATGTTCTCTCCCCAAGGAAAGCAGAGGAATCCCTATGCAGAAGCAGAGAGACAAGTCATTGGCAGAGCTGCAAGTAACAGGCTTCAACTCTGGACATGTTTTAAGCCACTGCAATGGAACAGAAATGTTTCTTCTCTCAAGTTCAGCCCACGTACTACTAAATCTCACATGCTACTTGCCTAGACCACAAAACTTGTGTGACTTCATTGCATTTAAATCACACCCAAATCTGCAGCTTACATCAAGTTGTTTGAGTAGGAGTCAGTACAGAAGAGGGATGTAGCATTATTTCAAGTGCTGTTAAAGGACAGGCTTTTTCTATCTGTGCTGTAAAGATTTGTTCAGACCAACCAGTTCAGAAAAGAGAAGTTGCCATAGCATAACTGAGTACGTCTATTAAATAAGAAGCTGAACTCGTTATTATTCAGAGCTAGTTGGGAGGTTTTCCTCAAAGCAATTAGTAATGGGGAAAAAATTAATACACCAAAACCAGATTTTGCAAGATTGAAAACTTGCCACAGAAGTACTTTCTGGTTTTTCTTCTGTGTTTAGTATTTTGTGGGAGCCATAAAATGGAGCGTGTCATGGGACAGACCATGCTGCAAAGAGCATCTAATCCCTGCAGCCAAATGGAGGCAAAGGACACCTAAACTGCAATTCTCATAACATGTTCCCAACACGTGTCACATTATACTGGTTCTAAACAAAAGGCTAAGTGTTTCTACACTGTACTGTTCTACAGAACTTCTTGTTCATGAGGATTTTCAATTTTTATTCCAACTGAGGACAGGAACTTGTCAGAAAAATCAGTTTTCTACGGGTAATGGTTTCACTTTTGTACAAGCTAAAATACTTCTTTTTACACCACTAGTTTTTTTCTAGTTTTCTTAATACATTTTAGAACTTTCAGGATGACACACATTCAAAATTTGGAGATGATTATACTCTTTCAGTACCTTCATTTTAACAGGATTACCAAATACAAAATGGCAAGTATTCGTTCTACGTAAAAAGTATCCAATATCAGTACGGAAAAGCAAAGAAAAACTAAGAACTTTGAACAAAATGACAATCCTTCCTTAGGCCACTGCATAAAATCCTGAGCACCAAAAAATGCAGCCAAGAACTGTTTTATATACACACACAGGTTGTTAATACTTGTGGTATATTCAAGCCTGACACCTGGAGCCTCGTGACACACATCAGACTTGCACAGCCTCCAAGGAAAGCTGCCTGCACAGTGAGGTCTTTGTCAGATGCTTCCTCTGATTCATGTTCTCAACGACATGTGCTTATATCACTGTTACACTGGTTAATAACCTGACCCTGAAAACTGGAAATATACCACAAATCACCATCACAGAAGAGTTTACATCTCAACTTCCCGACTGGATTCAAAGTTCAAATGATAAACTCATCAGTGGGTGTACTGCTTTCTGGCTAGTGGAAAATCTGTTACTAGCAGAGAACTATTAATCTTCTGAAAAGAACTGCAGTGCCTTACTTCAGATGATAGGTTTGTGGTGGGGAAAGCAAGAAAAATGGTACGGCAATCATCACTGACCCTTGTCATTAAAATGCCATTTACCAACTCCTCAAACCAGGGATTCTCATCCAACAGGCAGCTCGCCAACAAGATCAAAGTCAGTAGGAGTTTTGCACAAGTAAGCAAGAAAAGGTGCCCAAAAAAGGCACTTATCCAGAATGCAAATATTTCTTCCTTATTCAGCACGTGGAATTCCCATTGATGGAAATGAAAGTACCACGTGTGCAGAAAATGCAAAGGATATCTGCAGCTCAGATCAAGGGAAAGAATTTTGCCTGCAGTGTTATGAAACCTTAATCATTTATGCAGTTCAAGGATCTTAGGACATAGCAAAAAAAAAAAAAAAAAAAAAAAAAAAAAAAAAAAAAAGGTTGAAAATATTCCGTGTGAGAATCACATCATACACTATTTCAAAGCCTTCTGGATTGGAATGGGGTCATTTTTCAATTGCCAAGCTAAAGAAGTGAAGAAATGTGTGGAAACTGAGACTTAAGTTTATCAACTAAAGCTGGGCTGATTTTTATACCTGGAGAAAAGTAACAGGGTATCTTTAAATGAACATGTTAGTTTTATATCTCAGAGATACAGCATTTCTAAAGTCAGATATACTAGCTGTAGCACTCACACAAGCACATGGCAATTACCCATGTCAATAGTCCTTCTAGAGGACAGTGTGTTATTTTCATTAATTATACATGTATTTAACAGAGAATTTGCTCTTTTGTGGACAAGTTTCACGATTAGACTACTTACAAGTCGCGTAAGGCCTGAATTGAGAAAAAAAATGCATCATTCGTAGTAAGTGATTTTCCATGCAGGCTTTGTTGATCTTGGTAAACAATGACAAACTGACTTAAATACAACTGTAGCTAGATGGCTGAGATATGAATCATTGTCATTCACAGGGGTCAGGCTACCCAGACTTCAGTAATGTTCTTCCGATTGCTAATATTCTTGAAAGTGCTTGCAAATGCCCCAAGTTGTATGTTGTTTACTAGTTGCCATTCACCATTTGTTATTCCCTGTCAAAATGTTTCAGTCATTAAATCAGAGAGCAGAAAATATACCACATGCCCAATCACACACTGTGAATCATAAAAGTAGACAATTTGTGAACGGTTTGTGAACAAACCCTGAACCAGAATAGAATGCATGAAAACTATTTAACAGACATCTGAATAACAGATCTCTTCAGAGAACAGCAATGATTTGCAGGTTGCTTCTCAATTAAAAATAAAACAGTTAAACCCATAGAGCTTCATGCTTTGAAAAGTGCTGGTAGCGTAATCCTAATATTTTGTCTCTTTCTGCTTTCAAAAGAGCCAGCAGGAGACTGCTTCCATTTACTTTTTCTTTTCTGACCAAAATAACCTTTGTTAAGACTTAAAGTGGTAAATGCTTATCGGGAACATATGTCAAAATACATTACAAGGGAATATTGATTGTCATAGAACTAAGAATCCTAAGTCCAGGAAATGCAAAGAAAAAGTTAAACATTACAAGAAATCCAAGCATTTAAAGATAAGGACAAGTTCAACGGGTTTGCCTTTACCACTGTACCTTTTTCTAAACATTCTGGGAACTGACTGACTGAAAACCTAAGCATTTAATATTCACTATGCAAAGTGGTTTTCCACCTTCGTATTTCTCTGGATCTTCTTTTACTGAAGTAGCTTGCAACCATTTTGTAGCAAATACATGACTCTCCAGTTCCAATTTCTCTTGCGCAGCCATACAACAAAACTGAAAATTCATTTTTTATAAGCCTTCAGACCACTAAGAATGAATATTTGTGGACAGTCAGCCCAAAAGTAATATAAATGCCTCAAAAGCACTCGTGAGACTGCTTTCAGTGTTATCAGCCACATAGCTCACGAATGAAGCAGATAATCACAACATCCTGCAGTGTGCTCATTACTCGATTTTACCATTTGTTTAAAGATTGATATTCTCTTGGCATCTCTTTGGACTAAGATCATTGCATCCTATGGTGAAACACAGCATTAGACCTTTATAATGTACGTACTACAACATAAATCTACGCTGCCAACATCTGTTCTCAGTACAGAACACCCTTTCCCCAAAGCAGGAATTTTACAGCTGATCAGATTACAATTTCCACGTTCCACTCACGGTGCTCTTTCTCAGTGGAATTTGTTTCTGTGCTCAGAAGATGAGCACAAGTCCTGTGTGCTATTTAAGCTGCAATTAAGCCCTCAGAAATAGGTCTTAAGCGATGCATAGGCTGCTGTCAGCTCTCTAAATTTCACCCTATGTAATTTCTTCCATCACCCACTCACATTATGTTATTGTCTATGGCTTCAGAAAATTACTACTAGCGTATTCATAACTTCCATTCAACAAAGAGGCTCAATGATTGTTTTCTTTAACGCCCTCTGAGCTTCCCATATTGGCTGTTGTACTTTTACAAGTACATTTCCCTAGTATGAAATTTCTCTTCCATCTTAAATTGGAAAGAGTGTAATTTAGAGTTCACTCTGGAACATCTCATCAGGGAACAAGAATCGAGTTCGCACCATTTCCATTCGTAACATTATACTGACCTCTAGAGTAAGAAGTGCTGCACTCCTGATAAATTGAATGAGCGAGAGAAGAAAAAAATCGGGCTATGACTACTATGTGCTGCCTGCACTCAGGGACTGTGCTGGGAGCAAGGCTCTGGGGCAGCACAGAGCCCTCAAAGCTGGGCTGGACCTTGGCAACCGATAGAATGCAAGGAAGGTCTGGCTATGCCATGGTCTCCATGAGCAGTTTCAAGAGTGTCACACCACCACCATGCAACACTTCGTACCTTAGTGTTCAATTCACACTGTGAAGAACAGAAAATTTAAGGTGCATGCTGTTGCTCATGCAGATTGACAATGCTTCTTATAAAAATCTACTATGTGCTCTCATTTTCACATTTCAAAGTAACCTGGAGGCTGCAGTATTATAAGATCTCAGTTACACATCCTCCATTTTATACTGTTTACTTGAATGCTTACACTCATAGTTTTCTTTAACAATATCAATTTCCTTTGTTATCTGCTTTTTCTTTGTTTAAGCACTTAAAACATTAGTTAAAATACTTCCGAAAAACAAGTGTGATTTTTGTGAGAACTTCAAGGTTTCAAAAGCACACCACCAGAAGACTCAGCTCGAGAAAAAAAGTCTTATAATGTCACCTAGATTTCTCCAAGAAGCCACCTACAGCCTCTTACCAGTGAATTACCAAAATACAGCCGCGCTCTAAGAATGACAGCATAAGAAAAGTGCTTTACACCATGTTGACTGGACTGCCAGGGTATAGTCAAGAAATAAAAATACACAACATGTTACTAAGTATCAGATCCACCAGGAGAGGCATCCTCCCACTCAGAATCCAGCCAGCCTGCAAGAGCAGCATGGACAACACCTGTCAGTTCCATGAGCTACCAACAGGATTAGCAAGCTAAATTACATTGCCAGTTAAGTACTATACATTTTCATTTTGCACATTAAGCACAAAGTTCTTTGGGCCCTTAAAGCTGTCATGCAATCAAAGATGGTTTTGTGCTTTACATTGCAATTGTCTTTAACGCCACATGGTAGCTCATCACATTCAACGAGGTTCATTCTTTCTTCTTAAAGATATCAGTTATTTCTGCTATCACTTTCTCTTATGGGAAACCAAACCAATCTGTAACAATAGTTATGGTCACAGGTAAAACCTGTGAACTTCAGCTGGCTGTAAGACAGTAATTCATTTGTTTGGTTGTCTGTATTACTTCAGCACAGCTTACAGTAAATCTAAACATGGTGTTAAAGTTTTCTCTGGTACACATCCTGTCCTCTCTAAAAATTACACTGATGCTAAGAAAAACCTTTTTGAGTTGTACGTTGCACTATGAAAAGCTTGTCTATGTTTTGACAATAATCTCCAATAAGGTCTCAAATGAAAAGAAAGCTTCGTGCTTAAGATTTCAAAAGGTCAGCAACCTGTGGTGGTTTCCTGCATTAATTCCCTCCATGATCAAAAGCAGCACGCGCTTCTTCACCAATCCATGAAAAGCTCAATCATCAATAAATACAGGCCAGCATTAAGGGTTTTTTGAGCACAAATGGCAAGTGAATGGCAGGGAACACAACCAACGTGGCATTGAAACTTAGGGCACAAAGTTAACAGAAGGAAAGATACGGCAGGCTTCTGCAAAAAGGGGCTACTTTATCCAGAGCAGCCAACATAACAAACATATGGATGGAAGCGCGTGGCAGACAGCAAAAAGTCAGGAAAGTGCTCAATAAGTTCCCACTGAGACCCTCCTACACTGGGTAGAGACCTGGACAAAGACAAAAACACAGTACTGAGCAAGCACACAACTGTGATGGCTCCTAGAGAAGACACACACAAATACTTACCTCCCCATGCAGTGCTGCTCGCAGCTTGGCTATCCTCAGAAGTAGGACAGATCAGTCAGAGGACTGTGATCCTTCACACCCACCACACACTCATCACTAAGAACACGTTTGAAACTATAATTCCTTAGCCCCTTACAGATCTCACTGGGTCACTAGATGTATTTCTACCCTCATGCTACAGAGAAAACTGAGCTCTGACATGCTGCAAACGTCGTTCTAACCTGCTTTACTAATGTTGCAGGTGCTTTGGATTAATCCTAATGACTTTCTAGTGGAAGTAAATGGGTCATCAGCCCTACAGCTGTGGCGTATCTCCACCTGAAAGGCCTTAAACTTCCTATTGTTTCCCTAAGGGGCCCAGGTAGCTGAAGCAACGGTACCCCTGAAGTAGGGGGCTCGTCTTTGAGCTTTCTTAGAGTCTACTTTAACACTCATTTTGTAACACCGTATGAACCTCTCAGCAATGCCATGGTGTTTCCACGCGTCTGTGCCACAGTCTCCCATTGCCAAGCCAAGCCGTTATCAGCCATGGTACAGGATAACAAACTGAGTATATGGCAGGTGTGCTTGGAACGTAGGGTCACCTTCAGCTTGTGGGTTCAAAGACAGCTTAAGCAGTGACATATGCTTTCCATAAAACTACTGAAAAGGGTCTGATTCAGATGCAAAGCAGAATAGAGGGCTAAAGGTTTATCAATGTACCACTTTGGAGTTAAAAAAGTGCAAATACACAGGGCTGTATATGTAATGTAAATAATCCAGCACAAATGAAATCCTCAGAGAAAGTCTGCAGGTGGGTCAGTGTATGGAGACAGGTTGCACAGTCTGTTACTGGGCATCAGTGATGGAGTGGTTGCAGCCTGACCAAGCAGAAAGCCCCAGAAACTTACATTTTATTTGTTTTACGTGTTACCTCTTAAAATAAAAGTCAATATGTGTCAGACTGGTGATGTTTAAACATACAACTCCCTTTCTAGTAAATTGATGCTTCTCTTTATCTGCATGACAAACAGTTCTGGGAACACACGGTAGGAAGAGACTGTGGAGAGAAGATGAGAGGAGCTCAAGAGACTCGAGGTTACTGGAGACACTGAAGGAGGAAAGAGAAAAATCAAACTCAAACAATTTATCAAGGTCAAAAAACAACGTGCGTCGCTGAGATGTGCTGCTTTGTTTCTCAGTTTCAGAGTCAAGAGAAACAGAACAGACACATTATCCAGGGCCAGGGGAGAACTATATTAACCAAGAGTCAACAATCCATAAGACAGTATGAAAAGCAAAAGGGAGAGTGGAAGGATAAGGCATGCCAAGAGGAGGAGCCCAGCTCTTCCAGCAGCTGAGCTCTGCCTGTAAAATGAGCCACTCTGGAGCAGACTTGAAGGAAAATTCCTGTACAGGACAAATACACTGGTCAAGGGTTAACCTTCATTTTTACTATCCTATGAAAAGCACAGATGCAAGTTATCTGTTTCAAGAACGCCTTGGCTGAGCAGCAGAAGCACTTTTTCAGACAGAAAGAGTAATGAATTGGACATTGCATTTCAGTTTTGTTACAACATGTAAGAGCTCCAAAGTGTGCTGGGTTTGCAACCATACCATGCTGATCTTTTGCCCGTAACCTGCATTTTAGAAGCAGTAGTCTTCCTCTCCCTGCAGTGGCACAGATTGGCTACCAGTCCAAGAAATTAGACTGGTAATTATTACTGGGTTGTAAACACATAAGGAAATGCAGCATGGTGACAGCACTAAGGATACAGGCGGAAATTTCTTAAAGTGAACAGAAAACTTGACATAATAGGAGTGGTCATTTGGTTTAAATCTTTTTCTTTTGATAAAGCTAGGCCAACTTTTCCAGTGGGGGTAGAGAACCACTGCCTGGTGTCTTTATATGAGAACCATTTGACATCCTACCTGCATGTTTAGCATATGGTGCTGTGGTGGAGACTAGTGGTACCACAGGCCTCCCAAGGGCACCTAGGAGATTTCTTCACCCTTGCAAGAGAAGGCGCCCTTATCTAGGAGAACTTAAAACACATTTGCCATCTAGGCAGTCACAAACTTGTTGCTTCGGCTGTGCACCCTTTCTTCCTCAGGCAATGGTAACAGTCATCTTACAATCTTCTTGCTCAATCAGTGCCAGTTTACACAGGCCATCAGAAGATGAATTCTCCTCCATAAACTCCTGTGCACTCCCTGTACTGCCAATTCCTTTGTGTACTAGCACAAGTGCTTGTCTGCCCTTTGTGGTGTTAGTCTTAACCTAGGTCAGGTTCTTGGCCTCTTTCTCTGAAAGACCAAGTGAATTCTTGTGCTGAAAAACGGGTGCGTGACATCATCTTCCAGAAGCAGTGACAGATTTTTGTAACATAAGATGATTATGAAATTAAGTCACAAGTTGCATGACAGCATTCTTGGATGACTGGATAACTAGAACTTCTTAAATTAAGATTATAAGTGACAAAAAATTAATGAAATAACAGCTAATATGTGGCATGCGCTTAATGATGTATATTGAAACAAATGTCCAATTATTCATATCCTCAGAAAATACAGTCATTCCTTTAACATGCACGTGAGCAAAAGTAGCCTAGTGTGAACAAATGAGACTAATTAATAAGGAGGAAAGTGGTTGTGGACAGAATGTACAGTCATTCAGAACCAAAATAATGTCATTTGAACATGAGCAATGTTTTTGTGGCATTTGACTGGCTCTCTGGTACCTTATGAAGCTCTAACACTTTGTGGTGTTATGCTCCTGTCTGACACTTGGCAGTCTGGTACTTTGAAGAGTTTAAAGGAATTCTGATATACTGAGGGGGTGAGGGGAGAGGCAATGAAAAGGGGGAAATGCCAAGAAAGGCATGCTTTTTTGTTGCTCAGAAGAATCTATTGAGGAAGAAACTGCAATTTTCTCATTACACACTGAGGCTTTTTTGCCTGAGGTGTGAGCTCTGAATCCAAGACTTTCCTAACAAAATCCTCTGCAAAACCAAGCAGAGGATGGTATGTACTTAAGGTAATAGAAATGGGAGAAAATTTCCAGGAATACTTTGAAACATTATTGTATGAAAGGAGTCTATAAAACTTCTACAGAGAAATGCTTTGAAAAGGCAAACACAGATTATGTTTAACTCACACTTATTGTCCTCACTGAACCTCAACTCAAAGCTGAGCTTTATTTGTAAGCGAAGCTAGCTGGAGCCAAATTGAAGGCTCACAGGACTAAATAAATAAAGTTGCTCTGTTCCACAAAGTCAGCTCAGGGCTTAACCTCAAAGACAGATTTTCAGAAGATTCAGAGAAAATTTCAAGTGTTCACTATGCCTGTTCAGGTTACGTTACCCCAAATCTCAAGCTCCTGACTAGGAGATAACTGGCATCCAGGCTCTGACTGTTCCTGAAGGTCAAGGTAGATTCCAGTCAATTTTTTGGATGTTTTAATAGAAATGAGCTTCTCTGCAAATCTTGCCTAGGGCAAGTAATATTACATGCAGCTTCAGAGAACAGGATTTACCTGCTTCCAGATTTGACTGGGTTCCAAAAGTATTGCTCATGAAAAAATCAAAGAAAGGAAAAATAAGCAAGTAGTAAAATAAAATGAAGATCTAGCAATACTCTTATGAGATTAAAACTTGACTTGAACTGTTAAATTAACAGGTCCATCATAGTTACTTGCTGATTAGTCACACAGCACCAAGTCAGTCTGTAGGCAGAATTGTGTGTGAGATGTAAATATAAAAGTGTATTTCAGGCAACTGCAGCATTCCCCACAGAAACAAGTCAGGTGAACTGTTAAGAAAATGTAAATAAAACCATAAAGTCATATCACTGTGCACAGAAAAATCCTGCAGAGAAGATGCCCTACAGATATGAACTCTGTAATAATCTATCCACCTAGAAGCCTGTGTGATTTATTTTCCCACAGCTTTTGTGTGTATGCGTGTGTGTCTGAAAGGAGTTTCCTTTATTTAATAGCCCACAGTCTGTTCTGGGGCTTGTTAGTGCAAAGGAGACAAGTCTAATTTTGCTAATCCATGCTGTGAAGGGAGTCAAACAGCATTTCCTATATTCTCTGCCAGTATGAAACAAAATCACACTTGTATCAGGTTCTCAAAACTATCTCACAAGATAGACTTCTGTTGCTAATAATACCTGACACTTCTACTCTTGAAAGCACTGATAAAAACTTCAGAACAAATTGATCCCTGATGGAACCTTACTGAATTTACTGGAATTAAAATAGGACTAAGCTGGTATGTTATAGGGTCAAAGCAATAAGTTGTAGAGCCTCTTCCTCCCGCAGGCTTACCCTGATGGTCAAGGTTAATGGTGTCAAGCAGAGCTCCTGCCACTTTCCCAGAGCCACCAAAGGCTTGAATCTGGATTGTACAACAGTGATAGGGAGTTGTTGCAAGGCTCTTGTTTTCCTTCTTCCTCTTCAGTCAGCAGAAAGCTGAGGGGGAAAAAAAGAAAAACTCATGTCAGTGCACAAGTTCCTCGTTGATGTACCAACATCTAAAAAGGCAATGGGAACGCCCCAAGAGCACCCACATGGCAGACTGAAAGGCAATAGCAGAAGAGAAGCTACGCTGTGAACACAAACCTGCTGCTTTGCTGAAGGGAACTCACCAGAATGGGTACATTCCAGAGGGACCCTTGATATCAAAGTCCTTTACCAGAGCTCAGAATTTTGCAAAATCAGGCTTTTCTAATTGCTTTAAATTACAAAGTGGAACAGGCTAGTTTTTGATACCTTCTAATCTTTTGGAAATAAGTAATTGCCAAAATAATTACAGTTTTTTTTCCTAAGGTGGGAGACTAATAACATTTTCCTAATCTACTTTTGTTGTTTTTAATGCTTTCTTGAGGGGAAAAATATGTTGCCGTTTGTAAGGCTTTGATCTTTCCAACATTCCCTTTTTCAGAATTAATGATACATTACACTTCTCTTGGGAGACACTTATGAAAGAGAGAAAATACTGCTGAAGAAGAATATGTTTTTGTATGCCCCAGTAATTTGAAGCATAGAAGATCTATAACCTGATCAATGCCCACACGTGATCCTACCTTCTCGGAGCAGGATCTGTCTTTCACAATTGATCTGGGCAGCCCCAGGACTGGGCTCAGCAGAGCCCTCCACAACCTCTTTCAACCACAGAATCAATAACACCAGCAGCAAATCTTGGCAAGGTCAGCAGAACACAAGTGAGTCCAGAAAGCTGATGACCCTTCTTAAATACCCAGTGACTCTGCTCACATCCAGTGTGAGAGTCACTAGGGGACAACCTTTACTTAGAGATTAGTCAGACTCATTTCAAAGAATAAAATTTGAAATGAATTGAGAATCTACACGTGTGATAGCAGCAGGAAAACTCCCTAGTCACAGAGCCAGCATAGCTGACTAGGTGCACACTGGACATGAAGTCCAATTGCACATAAAGTTTGTTCATCTCATAACTGATCGAGGTCACTAAAGCAAACTGAATTCCTCCAGGGTTCACATTTCCTGAGGAATCTCTTGCTTGGCACTAGTTGAGACTTCTGCATCCAGATCCTCGCATGGCAATACAAGCAGGGTTCATGTAGCTTTTCAACCTAAATGTCCTGTTCACAGAAGACAAGCCAAAGTAATGCTATGTTTTTGGCAAAGCGTTATACCATACAATTTGTGTTGAACAGATTAAAAGTGATAATTGTCTATAACAATCTCTTGGGCTGCTCTGACAAACAAACAACGTACTTTACGTGCCTCCTAACTGCAAGCGCAGCTATTTACAAAACAAGCCTGAGACTTCTATAGATAGCACTGCGGCTTGGAGGCTGAAAGCTGACTGTGGACAAATACGTGTGCTGGGACTATCATAGATAAGGACTCCTTACAGCAAGTGGAGGATTAAGCCCTTGTCTGGCTATTTTACGGTTTGTCTGCACTAGTAATCCTCAATGGCTATAAGTTCTCAGATGTGCACATGCAGTAATATTTGCTCATTTATTATTATATTCATTTGGCAATACATGGCATGAATATGACCATTATCAATGAGTAATATTTCAATAAAATGGCTCTGTAGTAAAGCAATGACTCTGGGAGCAGACACTGTACCATGTATAATGACAAGAAAATATCTACCTATTGCTGGAATAACCTTTCCAAAAAGAACATTGCAGGCCCAGGTGTCCTTTATAGATATTAAAGGAAATCCCTCATTATCACCCCTCCAAAAAAGTAAGTGCGCTGACAGAATTACTATTTTGGCTAAGTGCCCACGTCCTGGATGTATCATACATTTGTGACTTTTCAATGTGTTAGTTATATTAAAGCATTCATGGCATTTATGGGAGCTACGATGAAATCTCTTAGCATCATTTTCCATCCTAGAAAAGGTCAATTTCGACATTCTCAGCAGGAGCCAATGCAGTGGCCAAGCCTGCAGAAACTGCAAGTGTGAATTTCATTGATGCTCCCCCACTGACTGCAGCCATGCGGATGCTCTCCATGACCCACCTCATACATCCATGCACTGCACAGATGCCATGGACAGAGCTTTTGCACAAAAGATTTCTTTGGAGCAAATGAGCAGCATCTGTGAGAACAAGGCTTAGAGGCAGCAGGCTCACTGGAAACAATACCTCAGAACTAAACACTAGAGAATTGCAAGATGCAATAGGACAGAGCAAAATAAAATCGAAAACAGAAGCTCAGATCTTTAAACAGCAATACTGGTTAGCAGAAAAACACAAGGTGAGCATCGCATTCAAAGTGGGGAATAGAATCAAACTAATCAAGCTTTGAGGCAACACAAAGTTAAGAGAAATAGGAAGAAAAAAAATGCATTGTAGAAGACGTGTCTACTCCTCAGTAAGCTGCAAATCCTTAGTTCCCAAGACAGCTTGCCAAAATAAGGCACAGTGAATGAAAGTGCTCTTGGCAAGGGCTAGCTGAATGTTCACAGCAGAGCCCAGCAGAGAAGGGAACTTTTGGCATCAGGACTAAAGACAAGGAAATTTCTTTGTGAGTAACACAGCAAACTCAGGTCATGCTGAGTGTATAGAACCCCAAGGCAAAGTACACGTGGATTTTTCAAGGGATTAATGGGTCTTTTATTTCCTCTCCAAACTGTTACATTGGTAACCGCCACCTACTCAGTTGCATCTATGCTGAAGAACCACAAGGAGTTGGAAAATAATGTATAGTTATTTCAAAAGGATTTAGGTCAAGTCTATTCAGGTTTTCCTATGCTAGTAGCAAGAAAAGAATCTTCAACCCTTTTCTGTCCTAATGATGCAGCCCTTCTTGGGTGACAACTGCAAGGAGAGAGACCTTTGCCCAGCAAGAAAAATCAAAACTTTGCAAGACAAAGTGTAAAAGTTACACGGATAGGCACTGTCCCAGACAGTTGCATGAACAAGGTGAGTACAAGCCATCAGGATACTTCTACTTTTCATCTCAGAAACATCATGTATATGAGCTCATTACCAGAGCTCATACTCTGATCTGGCACTCTGACATAGGAGAGGCTGCGATTTTTTGCCTGAGGCCAACTTACATGACTGGAACAATGAGATAGGGCTGGGAGGGAAAGGGCACAGATGCTAGTTCAGTTATCCACATTTGAACATAAAATTGCAGAGTGAGTTTGTATCACAGGGAATTGCAACAAAGAAGTGATAGGGACTGCAAATAAGTCTTCACTTTTCATTGCCAGTATGCACACCTGTAACCTGAAGGATCTTAGCGAGGTTTATATCCGGAGGAAATGATACTGCACCTTCTGCCCACCAAACGCTGCTTACAACCTCCCAGGGAATTGGGCTGCAAAAGGAATCATCCAATATCTCAGAATAGCCTCTGGGTCAGAATTGCCTCTTTAATCTCAGCTGTTCTAAAAATAATTACCATGTGAAAGACCATTCCTTTTTTTGCAGTATAACTTGAAACTCCTTGTCTGGCTGCTTTTGCTGGTCTTACAGAAATAAACCATGGCTTTAGAGTTCTGACTCCGGTTCCTTTTGTTACCAAAGAGACTCAGGTAATGTTGTAGCAGAACTATGTTAAATTACAGGATTTTTAGGTAAATCGCATTAAAACTCCTAGGGATGGATATCCACCAAAGCCTCCAAAGAGTTGTTCTGACAGCAAATTATCCTGTTAGGATTTTGCAGCTTATTGTACATCTGCATTTGACTACCCTCAGCTATCTGCCTGCATTTATTTCAGCAGACTGAAGATCACATTCTCAATTCATATTCTATCCGTAAGGTTACTTAAGACTCTGATCAGATCTTTCGTAAATTTATAAAGCCAGACAGGTAGAGCTGTCCTGAGAAGTTTTTCCTATAGGGAAGGTTTTCCAAGGCACTCAGAGTTCTCAGGGCTCCTCAATCCAAAATTGTCATCACCCTTATGGAGCTCCTGCCAGCAGGAGCCTGTAAAGGCTCACAGTGCCTTGCGTTACACTGACAAGAAGTCAACTATGCCAGCAAATGGCACCGGCCAGTAGAAGAGACAGGAAATCTTGTTTCCCAGAATGTGTGATCAGTTCATGGAGTGTGTGCCGAGAATTGCTCTGATGCCAAAATAGCAGGAATTAAAGAAAGATTCAGTTGTTTCTGCCAATAAGAATATCCAGGCGCTTTTAACTGGGAATAGAATGAAGGAGGAACGGTAACCTTTACAAAATGAGCATTATGAAAGAAGGAACTTCTTCCCTCAGGGTCCTTTGCTGGAAGCAGGATGTGAGCTTGGTCCTGCACTGGAAAGGGCCGTCTGTACAGCCCTACAGGTCAGATTTGGGCATTTTGTCAGCCCTACAAACATACCTGTTTTTCTCCAGAACTGCAGGTACGCCCAGGTTGTCTCCACATGCATGTTTGCTTTCCATGCTTGGGGCCAATTTGCAAACTCAGAGATTACAGATTATTCTTCCAAAGTCCTTTTTTTCCCCTCCTACAGTCTTTGCCACGTTGCTGCCCACAAAATTAATGTATTTATGTTTGTTTTCGAGGTGTATTTAGCACCATCTCGGAAGGCCTCCAAAAGCGCCGGTACCTTTGCAGGAGCGTTTTTGCCGTGACGACAGCGCCATCTTGTGGCGACGCAGCGGCTCCGCAGGCGGGCCGGGCCTTTTGGCGGGAATCTGCCGCCAGCCCCGGAGCGTGGCTGTGCCGCCGAAGGAGGCTCTGTGGATCCGCTCCGCTCACCGAGCCGTGTGCTGCCCCGAGCAGCTCCTCGTGCAACGGGAGCCCCGAGAGATCGATTGCTCGCACGGATTGCCTCTGAATGGTCAACAGTGCACTCAGAAAGGGGCAGCATGGACCCAAATCACCATTTCTGCACCGCTGAGATGCCTTGCAGCCCATAGTGCTGATTGCAATGAATTTACAGTCTGTACTCCAAGTACAGGTTGATTCTTCTGCTTCTGTATTCCTCTTTTGCTTCCCAAGACTAAATTTTCCTGCTTCAAAGAATTACAGAGCAGCCTCCAGGCTTTTTATGATTGCCAGTATTTTACATCTCCCTTTAATGTCCTGTAAATCACTTTTTAACATCTTTTCCAAAATGCCCTTTTCCACCTCCTCTGCTTTCCCAGCTCTCCAGCTGCTCTTGGAGAACAAACTTAATTTGCATCGATCTCAGCTCCCAAACAAAGCTGACTGCAGTCGGCTCCCCTGCCCTGCAGAGTTCATTAGTACCTCGCTGCAGCGGACATCTCCTCACCCGACTTGCATTTATGTTACATAAAGCAACTGACCAGATCAGTATGTATGATGTCTGTGAAGTGCTTTGAGAGCTGAAAGACAAAGTCTGAGTGCATAAATTTGGAAATCAGACTTGGAAAGCGCCTCCTCCGCTGTCACATAACCTATAGCCTTAACTCCGCAGAAAGCCGAGTTTGTAACACTGAAATCTATAGCATTGAATTGCAGCAGTGAAGCAGAACTTTCTCACTGCCAGAGTGATGGAGCACTGGAACAGGCTGTCCAGAGAGCTATGGAGTCTCTTTCCCTGGAGATATCCAAGACCTGTCTGGACGCCCACCTGTGTAACTTGCAGTATGGAACCTGCTTTAGCAGGGGGTTGAACTCGATCTCTAGAAGTCCCTTCCAATCCCTGCATTCTGTGATTCTGTGTAGCACTCTGAGACATGCACTCTCAAGTTTGCAGGTTCCATCAGACAGCCAGTCATCTTCACTAATGACTCCAAGCCAATTGCTTCAGGCTAAAGATGTGCAAATGCTCAACACGTTGGGCCCTTTTGAAAATCTGTCCATTAAGGTTGAATTGCCCTGTCTTATGAACTGGAAATCCTGCCTTGTACCTCCTGCACCACCAGGAGAGGTGATAATGAGGCTTAGCCATCAAACACCACCGCTGTGGAAACGCCTTCCAACACTTGTCAAAGAGAAAAGTACTTAATGCTTTAAACTTGACAAAAGCATGGCACAGACAGAGATCAGCCATCAAACTGCAGTCTGCAAACCACTCGTGCTCCACAGAGGCACATATGGGGATTGCAACCTATGGCATTTTCAGCTTCAAAGCTGTGTCCCAATTTAGAAAAAAACAAAAACAAACAAAAAAAAAACACAAAGAAAGTGATGCAATTAGAGGGTCTGACATGAAGCATGGACAAACTAGAAGAACTTGACTGGTGCGGTCAGCGTTTAATATAAGCTGATTTTGAAAGCATCCATAATGCAGAGATGAATGAGGGTGGCACAGTGGCACTGCAGCAACCAGGAAGGTAATGAGACAAAGGCCACTGCAAACCTTTAGAGAGAAAGATCTACTGAGATAAAAAAAATTCCTCTATGCAAAGTAATAGAAGCAACATATCAACTGGAATATTAGCTCTGGAAAATCTGTAATAGCAGCCAATTGTATATCTGACCTCCCAGATAAATTAGATGGACTAAAATGATTTCCTTCTTCAGCTTCTGAGATACTCTAAATCAAGGATAAACATATACAGATGGAAGAAAATCATGTTGACAAGTCAGCACAGAGCTCCTTCCAAACACACACAAAAAAAGGAAAACAAATCTTATTTAAAGCTTCACAGAGAACCCTCTTTCCCGCTGTAGCAGCTCCCTGCTGTGCAGAGGGCCACACTCAGTGAATAAGTTGATCAGCAAAACATGTCAGTGAGGCAAGCGCAGCAAATCGGTAATGACCTTGTCTTGAAGAATTAAAGCTTGACTGGAGCACTGCTGGCTGAGAGCTGTCCTCAGCTACACCGAACTGCCCTGCAGTAAGGCCAGCAGGCGTGAAAACAAACCCATATTGCCAGCACACCAGCAGCATGGGCAGACTGCAGAGCAGGGGCTGTCTGTGCCCTGGCCATTCTGAGCACCCCCAGCTGTGCATGGCTCCCCATCACACACACTCCTTCAGAAAACAAGACTCAAAGGAGATGCTGACTGCGCAGGCCCAGAGTCAGCTTTACTGTCTGCACTGGTTCTTTCCCACCTCCGATGCTGTATGCAGCATTTCCCAGCTATGGGCTCAAAGCAGATTTCACTTACCCTAGTAAATGAATGACCTTAATTTGTGTCACCACAGCTTGATCAGCCTCCCTGAAATAGGGCCAGATTTGTTCTGAAATGAGGGGAGAATCTGCTCCTAACTTTTTTAAAACAAATGAGTTTACTACACTCTGGGAATTTTCAAACAGGACACATCCATCAATTTTCCCTTCTGACTAATGCTTGGCAAAATGGAACTGTCAAAACTTTTTAATTCAAACTAAATTGTTTGTTATTTGTTCCAAGCCACATATTAAATGTCAGTGAGAAAAGTTTCCGGGCAGCTGTTGTGGGCACACATTGCTACTCTTTGACCTGCACTGAAGAACAGCCCAGGAGAAGCCAAAACCCACTGAGGGACATTCTGAACACACACTGAGCCCCGTGCCTCCTGCTGTTGCAGTAAATCCCACTTTGCCCCCTACACATTCCCCTCATCCTAAAACCTTTAGAGGTGAAATCATGAACTCTCATTCTTTATATATTTTTTTTTGGCACTGAAAAACCCCTTTGTGGCAACGACAGTTTGGCATATTTTCTCTGCCTGCCCATCAAGCCCTTAGAAAATTAAGTTATTAATCATCTAAACATTCACTTCTGCTGCACCGAGGCTCTCTGGCCAGAAAGTCCCATAGGTGGCTATTTCAAATATCACCCTCTTTCTACTGAAGAATTTTGGATTATAACAACAACTCAAGTATGGACAAATGCACCTTGTGATAAGTGCTGCCCAGAACTATGCTTTTAGAGTAGTCAACTGAGCTCCTAGCTTTTATTTCACTAATTTGATTACTTGGTACAGGAAAAAAAAAAAAAAGAAAAAGAAAAAAGCCCAATCCCACACTCGCTGTGTGGTTTATCTGAGGTCTACACATACAGCAAAGCATCTCCTGCAAGAAGGAAGAGAAGTTTGCAGCAAAATTGTTTTGTAACAGATGTATCAATGGAAAAAGTTAGTAACTGGGAGTGTTCTCTCTTTCCCTGTCTCTCAGTTGCTAATAGTGCTGGTCTTTAGGGTGTAGCTTTCCTCTTGGGCTTCTGTGTTTGTTTTACGTACTGCTTTCCTGTTCCTTTTGGTCAGGAGCCTTTTTACAATCAGGCAAGATAATACTGAGCGGCAGCACCGAATCTGCAGGACAAAAATGAGTCTTTGCTTTAAATATCCGAGAGACAAATGGAGGTAAGTAGAAACAAATGGCTGGAGCTGTTTGGGTTGGAGGTTTGCTTTCAGCTCATTATTTGGAGGCTGATAACAACTAGTACACTGTATTTATTTGGGTTTGTTTTCTCCTGCAGTTTGACTGCAATTTTAAGAATGTAACTGAAGTCTGGCTTGGAAAAACACCGTAGAAATAACTGCATTCAGGACTTTGTTAGAAATTATGGAGAGTTGGTTAGGATAGGAATCCTTTAAGTGGGTTTTGCTAGGCCTTCATGTGGCAGACCTTAAATATTTTCCCTCCATCTTGCAAAGTATCTCTGTATTCCCAATTCATTGTGCACACTATATAGCAAATCAAAGAGTTTGTCCTGCTACTATTATCTTCTTGTATTTCATATATATTACAGAGGTTGTATTTGCTCAGCTGTACTGAATCCTGTTATAAAAGCAGGGTGCAGAGGGCAGTTTCTGGATGCACAATGAATCTCTGTAACTAATAAAATATAGCACTTGCTCTGCTGGAAGTATCAATGTGAAGCCATAATGCTAGCACAGAGCTGACAGGGTAAGTGATCCCACTTCATAATCCTGTAATGTTGATACAGTTTGGTGGTACCAGCATAAAAGAGATACTTTGAGCTAAGCTGGACTTTGAGATAAATTGAAAATGGTGTCTTTAAAGGAAAACCATTCAGTACAGGATTTGATGACATGCAGATCTTCTACCCACAGGGTGTCATATCTGGCACTTGGGTGGATGAAAGTAGTCTGGTATATTGTGCTGTACAAACATGGATAAGGTTTGTGAGGAGAAAGGGCTACCTATCCAAACAACACTGCTCACGTGTGTCAAGAGCAGGCAATAAAAATGCAAAACTTCTAGACATCTCTTCTTTCCATTTTCTAATTTATCTTTCAAATATCTTGAAACCTACCGAGATGCAGGGTTTTGGGGTTTTTTTTTTTTCCTGTGCTTCTCTTCAAATAATTCTGAAAAAAATCATATCTTTCTGCAGACTGTCTCTAGTATCAAACCCAAGTCACTTAAAGTTTTACATGCATGCCTACGGTATGTTTTTGTTTGTTTCCAATTGCATTCTCATAACTTTTCAGTTCCCAGGAAAAAAAAAAAAGAAAAAAAGAAAAAATCCAATTATCCACTGTTATTTTCAGCTTTCTGTTCATTCAATCTTTTGTCTACGTAGGACTTTTGAAAGAAAAAAGTGCAGGTCAGGCAGCACAAAGTTAGTTCATATATGAAAAAGAATGAACACTTCCCCAAAATATTTTGAGGCATCTGAATCATCTTTCTGTCAGCCACATCACCTCTGGCTGCTCCTGTTCACTTCCTGCCCAGTCTCCTCTCCCATGCAGACACAAATTCCTTGGGGGAGGGACTTTCATTTATTGGGTGTTCAGGCGCCGCTTCTAAGTGTCTGCCTTGCAGTTATATAGCAGCCTAGCACAGATAATAACTAGAACGTGCTGACTTAATTCATCCCTTTTCATAGTAAAAAGTTGATGGAAGTTTTACATGGCAGTACCAGACCCCAAATTAAGTTTTCTCGTCAGTTTCAGGGAAACACTGAGTTAAACTGTTTCTATGTTGGCAAAACCGTGCCCAGAGAGCTGAGTCACTCCGCCCAAAGCAGCAGTTATGGCTCATTGGAACATTGGCTTTTTCAGAGTACATTCTCCTCCACTAAGACCTCCAACAGGCTTCCTGCTGCAGATGTTTGCTTTTCAGAAGTGGCACTGAGACAGAAACAGTGACAGCCACATTTCCAAACTGTCAGAATGGCATCCTGAGAAGACAGGGTGAGGTGTGACCAGCCACCCCTTCTCTCCTGAGCTCTAATCTGGAGCACAGAGCTTGGCTTTCTGCTGTGAGCAGTTCAGAGTTAGAAGTTCTGTTCCTCACATTTTGCCCCAAATTATTTTAGCTGAGTTTCTAAACTAAAAAGGTGCAATCTTGCCAACTGTAGAATACAGAGTCTGAGAAAAATAATGTGCAAAGCACACAGAACAATATTCACCTGTTAAATAACATGCTGGGAGTCAGTAGGGACATAAGAATAAAATGCACTGGAGTAGCCAAGAAAGAGGAGGAAACAAAAGCAAAACCAAAAAAGCACATGGACAATGCTTGATAGTCAAAAAACCTCTCACATGGAATATACCATAGGAAAAGAACTGACTGATCCCAAAGGAAATTATCAGAATGGCATATTGAAGTCAGGCAAATTTGAATATAAGATGTCTTAAAAATGGAGGAAAGCATTCTATAGGTAACAACAGAAATGTCAGAAAGTAAAATACTTTAGAAACAAAGCATTGGGAACAGGCAATAACAGAAAATGAAAACCTTCCATTCAGTTCACTTGTCTACTAATTGATGCCAGATGTTTGACAGCCCTTTAAAATCATTTCACAAGATCATTAAAAGAAAAAGTTGCCTTCCCATCCCCTCAGTTAGAGAAAAATCATCACACCTGTTTATGCTGAGATTTAATTGATGTATGCCATGTCATATATCATGCCTCTGCATCTGACAGAAATCAAAGCAGAGATTTTGAAAAGCAAGTGACTTTGAACTGCAAATTAACAAAGACAGTGTTTCAGCTGTTGTTTCTTAATGAAATTCCTGCTTTTACATAAAATACTTTTCTGACACTGTATGTCCTGGGCAGTAGGAAGCTAGGTTGCAACCAACAGTTACCTGTTTATTCCTTATTGTACTGCTGTGTTAAGGAAGTGGAAGGAATATCCAATTACATATCCAAAACTTCTAGTGAGTTATCGAGAACTATTTACAAAATTAACTCTCCAATATATATTTTATTCCTCTGGATACATCTGCATACATTAAAAAGCACCTGAAAGTTTGGGGTTTTACATCATCTACTCTGCCCCAGAAAGTTCTGCTCTTGCTTTCTGCTTCCCTGCCTCTTCCTCTGGGCCTCATTCTAAAAACATGTATTAAAAAAAAAAGCAACAACAAAACAAGACAAAAGATGCACTCAACTAAATCCACTCAAACAATAACTATTACCAAACAGGAGAATGGTCACAGGAAGAAAAAAATAGCTCTAGGCCAGCAATTCAGCATTGTCTTAATTCATTACATTTTAGTGCTTTGGACAAGGTTTCAAAATAGAAAACAAAAGTGCAGCTCATCCTTAGAATAAGTGCTGCCTGGCCTGCATTGGTTGGAAGCGAACACTCCCCTCCCTGTCACAGTGCAGCCTCTCTTGGAGAACTGTAGACTAATCGTGTTTGTTACAACTATAGTCTAAAAGGCAATCACACATAAATACAATAGTCCCAAAATCCCATCTTGCCAAAAGGCATCCATGCAGATTACTGCTCACCATCTTACAGGCACAATCAGCACGCATTTCCCATTTTCCAGTGCTAAGGTCTGCACGTCTCCAAAGGATTAGCATGTTTCCTTGAAGCATTAGTATAGCACACAGATATTTCAGCAGCGGATGTTTTCTTTGTAAGACCAACATCACGGACAGAATCGATCAGCTGTTCAGCTGTTAACACAGCTTTTACTTTTTACTTGCTTGTTTGTGGGTAAATCTGGAATCTCCATCACTGATGACTTTTGAAAACCAGTTCAACAGACCATGGAGTAGTGGTGTAGGAAAATCTGAACACACCAAGGGAGCAGACAGACAAGATGTCCTCTAAGGGGCCTCTCACTCTCCATTTTCTATTATTTCTGTAATTTGATGCTTCTGTTTCACTGACTAAACAGCTGGCCTGCATTAGTAGACAAGTAACAGAAGCAATGCAGGATGGTTTAGATGAAGCCAGCTTGATGTGTTTGCTTTTGCTTTAAGAGCACAATCCTGCTCTGGAGGAGAGCTAACAGGCTATGCACACAGCTGGTCTTCGTGTTGTCAGACACCTGAAAAGCTAAAACCCTTCCCAGGAACAGAAAGGTTGTGCATGCAAACACTGCCCTTAGACAGCTTTTTAGAACATACCTAGTTGCCTGTATCAGCCTGCAATACCATCTGAGTGACATATTCCTCCACTGTACTGATACGGTTGTTCTGATTTTTAAGTGAGGAAATGCACTTCATCTGTGTGTTAGGAGGCCAAACAACTAATCTGAGTTTCCCTGAATCCTGTATATTATACAAGAATTTAATATTTTCTGGGATATTTCAGTTAAGAGATTGAAAGATCTGAATTTAGAGCTGCCTATATATCACAAACCGAATTATCTTGAAAACATCGTCACTTGAGCAAGAAGGGCCAGGTCCTCCTCTGGCAAGAGCACTTTTCATCTTACTGCAGTAGTCTTTCTCCAAATTTATAATTGCAAATGCACACATGGGAAACTTAAGATTTATCTGAGTCAGAAAATGCCTGGAATTTATTTCATCCACTGCCACTAAGTATGTATAACTGCTCCCATTATTTCAGAGGTGAGGTTTAATGATATTGCTTTTAATCACCCTCTAAAATCTTTCTAAAATACATTTTTTGAAAGACTCCTATTTTTGGACCTTAAGCCTCATAATAAATTTAAACCTGTGAATGCAGTTCAGTGCAGATTCACGTGTTGAGTCATGAATCCCTTTCCAGTACAGCACAATAGTCTCATCATGTCCATGTAAGGGGATTGGCAGTAGCTTTGGAAATATCTGTCCTCTTTCCCAGTTCACACTCCTGAGCCATACTTCCTGCCTTTTTTTTTTTTTTAAATAAAAGCAAATAAACATTTTGTCTCTAGGCATCAGATATTATCTCAGTAACAATCTCTGTATCAGTACATTGTTACATAGGATGGTAAGAGAAGCTCTGAAATTTGTTATAACCTTGGTGGTCTGAACCTTCCTCTGCTAAGATTCATGGCAGGCTGAGAAGATCCTCTTTTCCTCTCTCATCTTTTTCAGTCAGAACCAACCGAGCTGAGCCAAACAAATAGTTTATATAGTTGTCATCCATCACATACCTACTCTTTTATCATACCCTTACAGCATGTTAAAAATCAATGCTAATATCTTGTCAGTTATTATTAAACTGTTTCTCAATGCTCTAAATGAATGCCCAAGCTGATGAGGTGATCAGAACCAAATCATTTCCACCACTGCTGGCTTAGCCAGGTGTGCAGAAGCACAGTGCCTTCCCAGGAGTCCTGGCTTGCCTGCCCTCTTACCCAGCTGGTACTACTCCACCAAATGTGTCTGATTCACCCAATCCTCCTTGTGCCCAAGTATATGCTGCCATGTAACTGCACAAGATGTACTGCCACAGGGAAGCACCTAGTGACTGCTTTTTGCTATGTTGGATGTACATACGAGCTTTGCAGTCCTATCACCAACTCAAGTAGACAAGTGCTTGGTTTCCTCCCCGCTGTATTAGTAAAGTGGCTCTTGCTAGGACACACCAGGCACAGCTACCAGTCCAGCTCCTGATGCAGTAGTAAAGCAGTGCTCAAGAGAGACAGGTTTTCAGATGTTGATTACCAGGTTCTAGCAAGGAAAATGTGCTGAAAAACCATTTGAAACAATTTATAATCTAATTCTGTGGACTTAAATAGTTCAGATAAACATCCAAGCATGTTTGTAGAAGGAAACAAACTGCCATTCTGAACAGCTGGAGGTTTAACCATCCCCAGAGCAAAGTACATCAAACCTAGAGATGTGGCAAAGCACCAGACAGCTGCACGTGTGTCATTTTGATGGTCACACAGGAACACCCTTAGGGCAGGAGAGGATTAATGAAAACCCTGTGAAACCTCCAGTGCCTCATTTCTGAGCTACCCATGGCAGTATATTTCTTCTTCCATTTTTTACTTTGTTCTTAAAGCTTCAGTCTTCATTTAAACCCTCTAAGGAAACCCCCTGCAAGATAGATGTACTCTCCTTTTCAGTAGAAACCTCTCAAAGCAAGAAATACCAAAATCTATTTAACGATGCCCCTCTCGTCTCTCTATCTCTCTCATCTTCTCTAAATATTAGTTCAGAAAACAGCTTTCACTTGTAGCAAGTGAAATTTCACTGCCATAATCCAGATAGCATGGATTATTTTTGCAATGATACTCTAATGCTAATGGGCAGGAATGGAATTTGCTATCCAAACAAATTACTTTTGTCCTTGGATGAAACAGACAGGAAAGACAGTGTTCCTGGTTAATTGGAAACACTAGATAGATACTCCTAATGTTCTATACATTAAGTCAAATATTGGAGATGTTTACATTCAATTTAACTCCTACAAAATTAGAACTAAAGCATTATACTCATTTCTAAGGAGAAACCTCTTTTTAAAATAGCTTGATGTACTGTTTGGAAAGACATCAAAAAATCACCTTTTCATAATGACCAGCAAAATCTGGACCCAAACAACAATGTCTGGGTATTTATACAATAGGTTCTTCTCAGAGATGCTTATCAGGGTTTGTTATATATAATGCATGTCAAGCTTAAAAAAAAAATCACAAAACAAATTTAATTATATCTGACCATGGGATACCATGGACATGAAAATGAAAGGCATGAGGCTGAATTTAAGTCCAGCAGTACAACATAAAAAGCCAGTGTGTGAAATACAAAATCTACTTCATTCTAGGTCATGAAGCTAGGGGTGCTTAAATAGAGATGTATAGATAATCTTTGCCTGCCAGAAGGAAGCTTGAATTTGGAAAAATATTTCTGTAAGGTTTGAGAAGTGAACTCACCTTCAGACTGCGGTGTGATTGCCTGTTCAGTGAGCACACACAGTTGCTGATCAGCAGGGACACAGGGAGCAGGGCCAGGGGAACAGAGACAGAAATGCTGCACCACCCCTCACAGCTCTGCTCAGGACCAAACAAGCTCTTCTCTGCTTGTGAACCCTAGAGCCTGACCGGCTGCAAGCAGCATGGTGTGCAGATCTAGACCAGCATGTGAAAGCAGCCCTTGCCAACATATTTGCATGAATTGTTGAACTTACTGCTGAGTTCAGTACAAATAATATTTGTGTGGAACAAAATTGATTAGTATCTAGTACCAGCTCTTGGTGAAGTCACCTTCACACTAGTCAGGTGCAGTCCTTAGCCTGCCCATTTCAAGAGCTGATCACCATGTATCTTTGCATCGTGGCCATCCATCACACCACCAGTTTCTCATCTAAATACTGCCAACAGCACTGTGAGTAGCTCAGCACTGACACTCCCTCCTTTTCCCTCTGCATCTTATTATTAAAGCTGCTGCTGGCAAAGTAAAGTGACTGTGTCCACAGTGACATTAGCAGAACTGGCAGCTTAATCAATGCTGATCCATCCCTCCTCACCTCTGCTGCTCCTTTTTGAGGCAAAAGAGCTCTGTAAATTCACCACTGGGCCCAGTCAGCCAGAAATACTGCTCATTTTCCAGAAAGCCTTGGGTACCCTGACTGCCTCCAATAGCACATGCTACATCCCCCTTGGCCATGCAAGGTCTCAAGCAGAACCACTGCCAGGAGCCTGGAGCACATTTCTCCCTCAGTCAGCAGGAGCATCTTTGGCAGCCAGCAGGCAGATCAGGGAACTCTTCTGCAGCCCACAGATCCATCATCATGAGCAAATAAGTTTACAATAGCACTAAGGGCAGAGCAGTCCACCAGAAAGGCGGAGTGTTTTGAGAGAGACATTTCTGCAATCAAAAAAACTAACTGAAAAGCTTTACAAAACCTTAGATTGTAAATAGTCCCTAATCTCTCCCACTCCAATATCTTGATATCCAGCTTCATTCATCTACAAGGCCTGTCCACCATCCAATACAACTGAACCACTGCCAAGGCAAAACCTGTGCCAGGAACAGGAGCACTCATCCTGGGGCTCAGCACACTCAGACATCACTTTCCTGTTGTTCATCCCATCCCAACATAGATGTGACCTCACTGTATAGATGTACTCATTGTACTGGTAATAGTAGGATAGTTACCTACAGACTATCACTCTTCCAGCAGGTTGTTCTCTGACACTATCCTTGCAACATAAACTCAAGAAGGATTTAAGTACCTTGCTGCTATATGCAGGTTTCTCTAAGGGAGTCAGAGAAAGTTTTTATTTCTCCCATTCCAAAATAGCTCTCCTTCCTCCCCCATAGAGCACTGAGAAGTTTCTGCATTTCAGGAGAAGCCTGAAATTTCCACCTGGTCAATATTCCCACTGATGTAAATGCAGGGAGCTGGTTGCTTAGTATCTCCAGATTGCATGGTGATATGAGCCTAATCAACTCTGTCTCAATTTTCAGGTCTCATTGGAAAGCATATCTTGTCTCCCTTGTCAGTACTGCTTCATTTTCTTCTTCCACTAAGCAATTATTTAATTTACTGGCAGTCCCTAGCACTGACAAACAAGATAGTTCATAGGACTGACCCAGGGTCATAGTCTGGAGCTGGAGGACTTCGATTCCAACAGTCACACAAGCTTGAAGTGTTGTGCCCCAGTTTCCCTACCTTTGACATTAAGAGCAATGTTTTTACTCCCAGTTGAGGCTGGAATGATTACATCCTTAAAATATTCAACGTTAAGCATTTTTCTACCAGTCTAATTATCATGTTTGTAGTCTGATGACTTGCACAAAACAGGTACTGGAGAATAGCCCTAGTTGCAGAGCAGCTGAAGTATGAGAGGTCCAACTTCATTTCCTGGCTCTTATACAGGTAATGAGAGATCCTACCAAGGTCTGGGTGTCAAATTTCCTCTTCTACTATGGGAAACTCAACCTTTCCCTCTCAGGAAGCTGAATAATTCTTGTTTTTGAGATAGAAAAGGAACTTATTTCTGTCTTTAAATACATTGCTACATATACAGTTCTAATATGGATTCAGTTTATTAATAGAGGATAGAAAGGAATAACTGCAATTATGAAAAGCTTTGCAGTACTCAGTCAATGACTACTTTCTTGTTACCTGATGTAATCTTGTACACCAAAATTAATTCAACAAGAGAAATGGGCCCCATAGTCAATATTGACTTCACTGACTTCAATAGTTATTTACAACATTGAGCAAGACAGCAATTACTTTCGCCCCTTTCACTTAAATAAACAGAACACCATCAGGCCTAATACCTGCTATAAAATCAAACAAACAGTCTGGACAACAAAGACAGCAACCTCAGATGCTTTGTAGATTTTCATGTTAGCGTAGTTTTCAGACGAGCATCACTGCCACAACTCAAATCATTCATGGTGCCATGCCTGATTTAGCAGCACCTCAAACACAAGTTGTGAAGGACCACACAGAAGTCCAACAATTGTAATTATTGCCAAGTGATGCATGCAGGCAGCCTCTTCTGCTGCCTCACACTGTCCTGCCCCACAGCTGCCCTGGTGTGCCTGCAAAACCCTGCTCCAAATGTTGTTTTACTTCGTTCCATGTTATCTGAGGAAACACTCCAGCAGCCTATGGCTGGTGCCTCACTAACCAGTATAAAGAAATTCTGCAGAGTTACACTGACATACACCCAACTGGCTTGTATGCCTTACTGATTTTCACAAGTTTTGATCTTATGCACAGCATAATGACAGAAAGGCCAGCACAATGGGAAGATGTTGCAAAGTATAAAGGCAGAAGGATCATAGCAATAAGAAGATGTTACAAAGGAAGGGAAAGGACTGCTCACCAATCTCTGAGGTTCCAGGCTTGCAGAGGAAGCTCCACAAAGGAGAGATCTCCAAAAAGAAAGCTTTCAATGCTGGCAGTCAGCCCTTAAATGTGGTCTAAGAGAGGTGCAGCCAGGCTCCACCCCTTCTGGTCACACACATGAATTGCCTTCACCTGTGCTCCCAGAGCTGGCTGGGTCCTTTCCCCAGGTGCTCAATCAGGCCATGACTCAGCAGTTCCAACACACACAGTCAAACTGATTTATTACCAAATGTACAGTTACTCCCAGGCCTGGACTCTCTATAGACCATTACTGCTTAGCTGGAAGTGGTGACCAGCATATAAACCCCAGAAATGAAAATGCAGCTACCATTACAAGCACCGACATCCAAAGGCACTGCCTTCCAACTTGCCAGGCACGGGGAGAGCAGTGATGAATTATCATGCTAGCTTGATGGTTGGCAGGGCATGGTGAAAGCACTAAGTTACCACAACATCTGTCTTGCATAAAAGCTTGAATAGAATATAACCACAGCTTGCATAAGTTGAAGGTTAACAAAAGATGAAGGGAAGCAAAACAAGATTAAAGAAACTGTTTGGCTCTAAAGAGTGTGTAAAGAGCAAAGTGTCTCTGGCAGAGGGACTTGTCTTACTTGTGAAAATTATTTCCCTTCTCCTTTTTCTCTGGTTATGTCTCTATCCTCTCCTCTGTTTTCTTGTTGTTTTTTTTTGGTTTGTTTGTTTTTTTTCCAGGACTGTCTTCTAATATATATTTATATGTTTGTCAAAGTTCTTGTGTAAAGGCTGTATCTCCAACAGCTTTAATACAGAACTGAGGCCGTGTCTTAAGGGATGTTTCTGTCCCTAGTGTTGTTCTGTCTATGCTAGGATTGAACCTGCCTTGAACTAAGATCAATGGGAAGGGCTGGAAAAGCACATCTGCACACAAAATGCTCTTCTGCTCCAATTTGTATTGGTTTACATATGTATTGCCCACCTGTCCTGTGTGCAGCCTTTCCATGAGCTCAGCTTTTGTCATAGCCATCGTTGTCAGGAACTGCAGTGGCTGTACAGCTCAGGAATAGCTCAGCCCACAGGATTAGGATGAATCCACCACCAGCCCAAGCAGTGATAGGCAGAGGCAAGGTGAGGTCTCCATGTACTCATCAGCTCTCCCACTAAATGGACTGTTTCTTCTTTATACTCTTACCCTGGTCTGTTTAAAAAAGGACAATGTTATGTTAGTATTCATTTTCATCCTCCACTGAAGGATTCCATCCTCAGCCCTCATTTAAAGATTTCACCTGGATTAACTCGAACCAAAAAAGATTTGTCTGGCTATAACATTCAAACATGACATTTCTTCAACCCAACAGTTGTGCTCTCAGTGCTGCAGAAGCCATATGGGGTGCAGGAGGGGAACAGACTGCTATCCCATACCCTGGGTACTAGCAGGGCCTAGGAATCAGTGGACATTTACAGCTTGCCTCCTCACCTACATTTTGGAAGCTGAAATAAAGATTTAACTCAGCTGTGTGTAGGTGAGAATTAGGGCTTCAGGTTTCACCACCAAACTCTTGACAGTGCATTTAACGTGGTGATAGCAAAGGATGCAAATCTTTGGATTGTGTCAATTCAGAGCAGACTCCAGCATGAAGGATCCAGCCATACCATCATTTCAAGCCTATAGGAATAAAAGATTTTAATTAGGCAAAATACGTAGACAGACACAGCTCAACAGCTGCACACAAAATGAGGGCAGTGTGACTTTTGTGCTCCTCTATCCAAACACTGGGCAAAGTTCATCTTTATTAATTTTCAGGTTTCTAAAGTTAAGGAGGCGGTTTCAAAATTTGCCCTTTGGACTCTTTAATGAAGAGCAAATTATTGTTTATCCTCTGCTCTCGCTGCTTGTGAAACACTTATTCAGAGATTTTAACCATAATCCTATTAACTTTGCATTGCTAGAAGTGTATTCAACACCTGAAGTAATCTTGGTATACATGGAAGGCATAGAGCTACATTTTTAGTGAAATCTCTCTCAAAAATTAGGCCTGGTGTTTATGGTCACTTGCAAGCAGAAATTAATCATTCAATCTGGGATGACAGAATTAGAATTAACATTATATTTCTGAGATCCTTCAACTAAACACATGGGATAATTACTGCCTATGTGACCTTTTGAATTGCAGTAATCCTACAGAAACCCATTACTGCAGTGACATTTTTAAAGCAGAAGCTGGGGATCAGAGGAGACCATACAAAAGCCACTATTTGGTCTGCAGCAGCTTCTCACAGAACACTGACCATGTGGGTCCGGTCCGGCAGGCAGAGCACAAGGAACGGCTCAGCACAGATAGGTGGCACAAGGCCATCGCACCCCGACCTCCGAACCACCAACTTTTAAGTGAAGCACTGGAGGACTCTTTCTCTCTGCCAGACCTCCGTGCAGAGGCTGGCAAGGCTGAACGCGGAAGGAACGGGTCTGGGATCTAGAGAGGTTGGGTTCGTTCTGGTTTCATCTCTAAATCCGCCGGCCGCCAGAAGTGCAAATTGCCCCCGAGTCCCGGAGCCCTGGGGACTCCTGTGCCTGCGGAGCCCGGGGCAGGGCCGCCCGGGGCCTCTAGGTGCTGCTCTTCCCCCAGCAATGGGCTGGGAGCGGCGGGGAGGCGCGGCGGGGGGATGCCGCAGCGCTCCGCACCCCCACAGAGTGTTTTTTGGAAGCATCTCGGTCACCGTCCTGTACACCAGCACTGCAGCCGGCTGTGCTGCTGTCTGCGGGGACTGCAGAGGGAAGACCCGAGATCGCGGTCTCCAGCATGTTTTATCTATAGCTGTAGTTTAGCTTTTTGTGCTACTAAGGGAAAAAGAAGGGGTTAAACTGAGCTCCTGCCATCATTATGATAGGAGTTAACCCCATTAGGTCAAGAACGTGCACAGGTGATTTAACCGTCCCTGGAGGTGTTCAAGGAACATGTAGATGGGCACCAAGGGACATGCTTTAGTAGGCATGGTGGGGATGGGTCAGTGGTTGGACTAGATGATCTTAGTGCTCTTTTCCAGCCTTCCTGACTCTGTGATTCTATGATTTGTCCCTGGGAAGAAGAGCAGAAACACACGAGGCTGTTACTTGAAAGAAGTGGCCATAGAGACTGTGCATCCTTTGAAACGTTAATCCTCGTTTAGCAAAGGAATAGTGCATGATCAGGCACATCTCTTAATTGTGCTCATCTGGGAACCCTGCTCTCAACAAATGCATTTGAGGCCTATACGTGAGCTCTGGCAGCTGCTGCCTGGCATGCTGATGTGTTAGGATTACACTGTGCTGCTCAGAACAAGGTTTCAGATATGTGGTGAGAATGAGATGGATGGCAGAGAAGAGCCATGGTGGGGTGTAGCAATGGGAGCAGCTGAAAAATGTTGTTATGCAGCCATGCTGTTAACCTGCCTTTTGCCAGCCACTTTCATTCCACTGCTGCTTCGTAGAGCAAACTCTTCCTGTCTGTGTGGATACACAGCCTCTAGGCAAGCGTCAGCAAAGTGCAGTTTCCCAAGTGCTAAGAACAGAAAGGCACCCAGGGAATCCATCCTGATGCTGGAGGCACTGGTGCCAGCATATCGTGGGGACTCACCTAGCTGCCACCATTGCCTAGACACATGGCAAGTCCCAAAGAATAGACAAGCTTTCGTAAGACACGTTTGTGTGGAATCAATTTTGACTTCTTATCTATTAGCCAAATCCTCACCATTCCCCTCTATGGACATGCACACATCACAGCTTTCTTGCACTGGGAATTGGAGAGTTATTTCTCATTTCTATGGCATTTGTTGATATTGCTGCAGGCAGTTGGGCTTCGAGCAAAGAGAAGGCAGTTTATGCTTTTTAGTACAGGCATATGCATGTGTCTGCGTGCATGTTCTGCATCTAATGTAGTGAACTGGTGCTGGGTATTTTGCTGCTGGAAAAGAGCAAGCACCATGCATGTCTTCAGCATTACAAGAATTATAGAATTATAGAATGGCTTGAGTTGGAAGGGACCCCAAGGATCATCAGGTTCCAATCCCCTGCCACCAACCTCCAGATCTGATACTAGACCAGGCTGCCCAGGGCCCCATCCAATCTGGCCTTGAACATCTCCAGGAACGGGGCATCCACATCCTCTCTGGACAGCTGTTCCAGCACCTCACCACTCTCTCTGCGAAGAACTTCCCCCTGACATCCAAACTAAACCTTCCCTCCTTGAGCTTAAAACAATTCCCCCTCATTATCTCTTGCCCTGTTTTACTATACCTCCTGTAATTAGGTTTTATGTCAGAGCTCAGAGGCCCTCTTCTGTGTCAGACAATGCATCAGCAAATTTTGGCTAAAAACTGAGGATTAGTATCTATGGGAAGTGGGCCAGAGTTTGTAGCAGAAACACACATTTCTTTTTTTCACTGAATTGAATCTTAACAAATATCAGTGGGTGTAGTAATTGACTAGTTGGATGAAATATGCCTTTTTCAATCACATCATTTGTTCCAAAATACTTGCAATATTTTCTCTGTAGGTTGATTTATTGACACTACGTTGCAAACTGAGAAACTGGAGCTTTTCCCTTCAGCCTTTAACATGGCTGATGCACTGTGTTTGGGACTACTAACACAGACTCGTTGTGAGCTTCCCTAAAATACAGAGATAATTTTCTGCTTTTATTGCAGCAGTTTGCAAGACGTCCTGTAACTCTGTATTGCTTGTGGTCAAAGAGTGCCATGAGCTACATCACTCTGCCAGAGGAAGAGGCTGTCCTCCTCCAAGTGTCGGTGGCTGAGAACCAGCACTGCAGAGTCCAGCAAAGCAAATCCTGATTATGAACTGTGAGTTTAGTGTAGCTGGAAAACACTTCCAGCTGGAAGAACAGTCACTGCTAAAAATGGATTCAGGTCAGCTTTTACAATGCTTTCTCTCAGGAGGGATATTCATTGAGCTGTCCTAGTCTCTGAGTGCACTTTCTCTTCCCATTGTGGACAGGCTGTTTTCTTAATCAAGAGTCACCTCATGTCACACACTTTGAAGCCATCTTTCTGTCCTCTTTCCTCTCATCTTGGATTTACTTTCTATTTAGTTGATCCTTAAAAATCCCTCTCAACATAAGAATTGAACAACAGTTGCCACCATCAGAGGGTGATGTTAATGCCCATCTTCTAGACAGTTGCACCTTCCTTTCCCCTGTACCTTCTCCCTTCTTTCCACTCCCTGCAGCTGGCTCTGGAGCCTCACACAGCATAAAGTTCAGTTTAGAAGAACTAGGGAAAATGATCACATCAGACATTATTAGTAAGACAAATTCATCTTCTGAGGACAGGTATTATACTTAGCACTGTGAGGAACCTTCACTGTGGATGCTGAGAAAGCTGAAGGCTCACAGTGCATGTTTCAGGCTTTTCAGAGGCTTTTTGGGATCCTGCATTGACATTCTTGTAGGCCCAATCTACCAGCACTGGCCTAAAACACAAACTGTGTCACCCCTGAGTCACGGACATGTTCTGTCAATACCCAAGATTTAGATGTATATAATCTTGGGGCTGATTATGCTCAGGCATGTCTTCTTATAAATTGTTTAGTGCTTTTATTTCTAAGAAATGGGAAATATAATGAAATGAGACAGCAGTGATAATACCATTGAATGTATTTGGTGCAATGATGAGGCTAGATCAGATAATGAAGGTGTAAAATGGATAAATGTAGGCATTTCTAAAACCCATAATAAATTTAAGGCATTGAAAAGACTTCATGATACTAACAAAAAAGAATTGGTAACACAAATGACAGCAAACTCATACAGAAATCATCTATTCAGAGTGCTAGTCAATGAAGGAAAGTGTTCCAAAATACAGAAATCATAAAGACTGCATAAAGTGAGCCATGTAATATACAAAATAATCAGTACAATTCTCCTACATGTCCTCAGCTTCTTGGCACTGTACTCCACAGAGCACCTTTTGCTTTTTCACTTTCATTTGTGCAATGGGGGATGACCATGCTAATGATAGCAGTGATTTTAATGCCTATGGCTTTAGCATTAGCAAGTACTGTGTATGTTCATCTACCTGACAGGAAGGAAGGAAAGATTGTTACAGCAAAATAACTTATGGACTATATGACACCATGTTTATAACCAGGGGAAAGAAAAGGAAAAGCATAGTCTGTACAGACCCCCAGAAGGCAGAGTGACTTCTCCTTCAGAATTTCCTCATCAGCTGGCAGCGAGGGAGCTAAGGTACAAACCCTGCTATTACACAAGGGATTCCTTCAGCCATAAGATCTCCTTCCAGTGACAGCTGCCCCTGTGAGAGGCACTCACCTGGCAGCCCAGCTTAGTGCCATGAAACCAGACCCAGCCGCAGAGCTCCCCTCCTCCTCCTCAAAGAGCAAGCAAGGCATACCCTGCTGTCACACTGAGCTTAGCTTTGCAGCAGATGTCATATGTCTGCAAGTGATAGCCATTTCTGTCACTGGTTTTCATATGGAGAAATTGATTTCTCAGACAAAAATCTGCTTTATTGGGAATTAAAATGAATGGCTGCCACATCAACACAGCACAAGTGTATGGCCAGCAGGACAGCAGCTACGTTAGTGATGGAACAGCATTTCCCACCGGTCCTTCCCCTCCATACAACAACTTACTCATCGTACCACCCTTCCACAACAACTAAATGCACGTATTTTTCTCTTTGCAATTGGCTGCTGCCAAGGGGCTTTGCTTGAGAAAATTAGTTTTTGTCACTTTAATCATCTAATCTTCATAAATCTTTTAATGCAAAAACAAAAACTACTTAATGCACAGCAAGATAATTAATATTGAAAATAGACTCTGCGGGGGAACTGTAGTACCTGCTGCCTTGCATTAGGTTCCCAGAATAATGACTTATCTAGGAGCTTTAAGTGTGTTTGTAAGAACAATATAACCCATAACACCAACACTTCCATTTGCTTTTGATATATCCTATCAAGTAACTCCATAGCTCAGCGCTAGGCGTAACGTCACCAATGTCCATGCTGAAAACAAAAAGCCAACGATTTACCTGGCCCAGAAGGAGGGGATTTACCTTTTTCCCCTTATCCCACTAGATCCAATATGAGAAAGTATTTGCAACTGGACTGTGTAGGGAGCAGCCTTGGACAAGGTCAGGCTGTGTTTTCCACCCAGAAGAAACCCTTTGCAGCAGGATAAGGCTCTCAGCTGCCCTAGGGATCAGTGGAGCTAGGTATTCCTTCTCCTACAAAACAGCAAAGAGATAGAAACTAATCCTGCTAAACACATCTCCCCCTAAGCAATGTCATGTAACTCATTAATGCTGAGAACTAGGTGCTGCCAGTACAGTCTGAAAGGGCTCTGAAATGCCAAAAATAATATGTGCACTTACTGAGCACTTAGCATCTTCAAAGCACTATACAAATATTAACTAATTATTAAAGGAACTCATTACTGAGGGAAAGATGTTTATTGCTCTTCCTGAGCATGAAGGCACAAGGGAAGGCACTCAGCTTTGGAGGACCAATGGCAGTGGTCCCCATCCTGACCAGTCCCACACCCACTCTTCACAAAGGGCCATTTCCACATTTACCCCATTCAATTTCTAAGGCAGCCGAGTGTCCACAAATCTGCATGACTAATACTTGTGCGTGAAAAAATTGATGTATGCTGCAATTACAGAGACTGCATGAGGAATGCTCAGAGATGGGAGATTAAAAAAACCTGTACTGAAAATAGGAAATGGTGAGGAAGAAATCAAACAAGAATACAGATTCATTTAATGCTCAGCAGGGGATGGATGAGGACAGCAAAAAAATTCAGAGTGAATTAATGCTGCCAAAGAATTTAAAGCGAATACGGAAGACACTTATTGCATGAGTGTCAGGGGAATGAGAGAGAATGTCCATTAATTAGTAAATTAGGGAGGGTATGAAGCTAATGATTGCTAGAATCTATCTTTAATGATACAGATGAAAGAAATGTGAACAATTTAGAAATGAGGAAAAGCCAATAAAATATCTCTTCCTAGTCAACATGTGAGAAAACACTTGAGGGAAAATAATCGTATATGCAAATCAGCTGATATAAATGAGCCCAGGATATGGGGGGAAAT
Source organism: Meleagris gallopavo (assembly GCF_905368555.1). Classification (NCBI taxonomy): domain Eukaryota; kingdom Metazoa; phylum Chordata; class Aves; order Galliformes; family Phasianidae; genus Meleagris; species Meleagris gallopavo. The sequence goes on along the minus strand of NC_139414.1, from coordinate 17,128,946 downwards.
GGCAAAAAGTATCGTACTGCCTGTATCATACTGTGCCCTCCTGAATTGTAAACAGAAGACTGAGAGTGTCTAAAGAAAAGCGCATACAGACACTTAGAGGGAGAAATAAATGATCCCAAAACACGTCCTGCTGAAAACTCTACCTTTCTGAAATAAATCCGTCTCGCTTTGGAGTCTCACAGTTGTCCCCGGGTGGCTGCAGTCCCTCGTGACAAAGGCCACCACTGCCAGGAGCTCATCGCTCCTCAATCTGTTGAGAGACTGCAGGCAGGAGGTCCCCGTCCTGGCCAGGCACCATGCCACTGCTGAGAGCCCTGCAGGGAAGCGGGTGCTTTGCAGATGGTGTTAAGTGAGCCGTGCTGCTGCAGGGCTTCCCGAGCTGTGCGGGGTGACCTTGCTGCAGGAAAGGGCTGTGCTCTTTGCAGGTGGAGGGACCACAAGCCTGGGACAGCCCTACAGGGATGCTGCACCCCATCAAAGTCTTGGCACTAATTATAATTAAGACAGAACTCCCAATTAGCAGAACTCCAGTGTAGGATGAACATAACAGTGACCCCAACACTCATTTTTGGAGGTGCCTACACATCCAGCTGCCATGGAGGCAATTCTGGCCATGGGTGTTCAGCAGCTTCAACAGCACAAAGCCCCAGACTGCATTGGTCTAGTGGGAATAAATCTCACCAGACAAACCTGATTGCTTTTTTGATAGAAACAGAAAATTAAGAGATGAAGGGAATGCTGGAGCTGTAATATATTTGCATCTGAGTAGAGCGTTTGATACTGTGCCTCATGAAATCTTTCTAGAAAAATTAATTTAAATCAGATTGGAGATGAACATTCCCCTCTTGATTGAAAACAGGCTAGAAGGCTATAAAGAGGGGTTAACAGAATGACAAAGCAGAGAGTAGAAGATGAGGAATCCTTAGAAGAACCACAAAGTAGTTTTAGAAGTTTTATTTAAGGTCTTGCCTGTTTATGTAGAAATAGAGGAGAAAGTGACATGTTAATAAGATACGCAGATGAGATGCCATTAGGAGGAACTAAAAACCTCCACAAAAGATCCATAGGCAGAAGCAGCTGGATAAGGGCATTACAAAATGAATTCAGGGTTGGGTACAGCACAGGAAAATTAAACCAGCTTTCCCTGCACTGGAAGAGAAGAAACCAATCAGTTTTCATTGGCAGGAGGAAAGGAGATTCAAAACCTGTGGGGATAAGTTGGGAATGAGACAGGGCATTGAGGAGGGCAGCACAATTGGGGCAGCCCGGCTCCTGCCCACCTGGATGCTGCTCTGCTGCCTCTGCACCTGGAACGCTGTGCTCAGTTCTGGGGAATTTATTAGTAAGGAGATATTGAAAAATTGTAGTGAGTTCAGAGAAGAGCAACAAAAATTATCAAGGGGATGGAGAGACTCATTTATAAGATTAAAGGAGCTAAATCAGTACTGGAAGAGCTGAATTTGTAATACACTGCCACTCAGAGAAATGGCTACGGAGAGACATCATAGCCTAGTGCAGAAACACCAAACTGAGGGGAAAATTCAGCAGCATGGAAGGGTGTAAAAGAAAGTACGAGGAGTCTGAAGTGAGAAAGAGGAAATACAGACTGATGAGCCATAGACATTTCCTGACAAGGGAGGCCACATAGCCTTGTCTGTATGAGGCTTCCGCTCACTGCGAGCTGCAGCGACAGCATCATTTCCTTCCCAGAATTTCAAATTTCCTCTTGTGAGCTTTTGCTCAGAATGAAGAGTTGGGATTCTGGTCTCTGGAATGTTTTTTCCCTTGATTGTCTGAGTGCATTTACGGTTCACAGTACACTGGGAGCAAGATGCATGCACATAGGTTTCCTCTGGTTTGCATCTGTATTTCCCATTTGATTTCCCACACTTGCAGTCACTTGTTGCCACTCTGCAGAAATTCCTCTCTGTGTTCTTCAGTGAAGCTGCTCGAGCTGACAGCAACGAGCTCAGGGCAGATATTCTTAATGCCCTGCCCTAGCTGATACCAGTAATTCCTCAGGATTTCAGTTTCCTAAGAACTGTGTATCTAATGCAACGCAGCACCTTGTTGTTCTCATTTATTTTGTTTAACTTCATACGCTGTATTGCTTTCACTTCTCAGATATTGATTAAGTCAATTCAACGCCATGTTCTAATCAGAGCAGCACCGTTTGCATTGTTATACACGTGTACCCATTATAACTGGTTTTTATCAAGTAGTTGGTGAGCTGTCTGTTCCAGAATTAGACAAGGTCTGCATGTTTCAGCTGAGATCAGCTCTCCTGTGCTCAGTACCAGCTACGTGCTGTTTACCAGTGATTTCCTGTGCATTTTTGAGTAGTCTGGTCCTGCTCCCCTCCTCACAACAGTTAATTAAAGCAATTCATGTGGAGTAAATCAACTTCCGTGGATGATTAAACAAAGGGAAAGACGAGGAAACGTATAACATCTACCTTGGACTTTAAGCATGCGCTTATCTGAAGAAAACATGAAAAAAAATGAAGTTAAACATCTTTGTGAGTACTGTTTGCCCCCACCCAAAAAGCAGTTGACCAGAAAAAGGCAGAGGGAGGGAGCATGGACCCTGCTCCTGTGCAGTGCCCACTTCTGCCCAAGTCCTGGCAGTGGCTAAGTGTAAATTTGTGATCTTGGCACAGCACCGGCGATGTAGTCAGATGTGCAGTCATTTGCATTCTGCCTCCGGATGCTTTCATTTCTCTTGCTTTGAGTAATATTTTTTCAACCTTGTCTTCTCATTAAAATTTCTTCTTCATTATAGTACATTTCAATATAATTTCCTCCCAAACTGAGCTCAGACTACAGCCCGACTAATAAGAATTGCATGATCTGCATTATTATGCACACATAACCCATTATAATTGAATCTTATTCCACTTTAATTGCACGTGTTTACAAACACTGTACTCACTGCAACAGATTACGTGTTTTAGTTGATTGTGTCATTAATGATTGAAAAGCCAGTGGCATTTTGCATTAAGCCCACTTTTTGCTTACGTAACAAGTGACAAGATAAAACTCTTCTGAAGAGCCATGACAGAGGTTTCTGACATTCTCTCTCTCTTTTTTTTTTTTTTTGGTAACTGATGGATAGAGCTCTGCCTTTAACTGGAACTCTTTGGAAACACAGCACTTTGTATCATTGAAACCATCTTCAGACATCCACAGTGTGACAGGATTTGGGTCAAACACTGATATTCGGATGAATTTCATAGAATCATAGAATCATTAAGTTTGGAAATGACCTCTAAGATCACCCAGCCCAACCGTAAATCCACCCACTCTCCCTTCCCCCTCCCCCCCTATGCTCACTGACCATGTCCCTCAGTGCCACATCTAACTTTTACTTGAAAACCTCCAGAGATGGTGACTCCATCACCTCCCTGGAAATTTGAAGGCCAGATTAATGTCAGGAAGAGCCCTTGCTGCCCTCAGCCCTTTGCATCAGCCAGGCTGGCCCATGCTTTGGCACAATTAGAGAAAAGCTTTGCACCCAGAGCTCCCTCTTTGCAGTGTGCTCATGTGCCCCCTGAATGCCCAGCAGCTTTGTTTCTGGCCGGTGTGATAAGGTCAGCAGATGCAAAATTGTTTAGAAAATGTTGCCCCTGAGACTTCAGACACTGAAGAAAATTGGGAAATTTGGCAGCACACTGTGCTGCTTTGGTGCAAGGTCAGTTAAATAAGGTCAGTCAGGATGTTAAATCTAGCTGCTGCCTAGTTTGTCATCAGGTTTTGTAACAGGAGCAAGGGAGTCTAATAGACCAGAATCTCCAGAAGAGAGAAATAATTATTAAAACCAAACCTGTATTTTCACCAAGATTCGTAGAAAATATACTTTCATATTTTCTACACATTTACCCTTTGTAGAATTAATTGAGAGATCCATGCTTCTTCTGGGCTCTGTTCAGCTCCTTCCTCACACGCTTATCCTGCTGCTCTTTAAGCATCTGTGCAGGACACACCCTAGAAGCTGTCCTTCAGACACAGGTAACGCCTTGCTGGAGACACCCTGCAGGACACCCATTGCAAGCATTTTCCAAAGGGTCCTCCAAACTGGGAAAGCTTTTTGCCACCACTGCATCGCAGATCCGAAGGCTTTCCCTGGAACTTCCCCTATTAGAGCAGGTCTCTAATTGGGAGCTGACTTTGTGGCTCCAAACATGCAGATTAGTTTATTAAATTTGATCGTCATTTAATAAAACACTACTACAGTAGTGAAGGAGAAGAAAGGGTTTGTCCTAAATGAAACAGGTTTTGGCAGAAATCAAAATGCAGCTGATGTGCTTAGCATCTTCAGGATGCGACTGTTTATGGCTTTGACAATAAATAATACATCACAGGCACTGACAAATGGAGCTTCACAAAGCCCTGTGAAGTAAATCAGCAGTTGTTATCCAGGACAGAGAGGGAGATGGGGCATAAAAAGGTTAAGTATTTTGACCATGAGGGTATAGGATGCGTGATGCCCAGGTCTGTGCTGGTAGCCACAAGCCCTTTCTTTTCTGATTTTCTTCTGACTGTCACCAGCTGCTGGGAAAAGCCACCAGTAATACATTAGGATACAAAGTTGTCAGGAGGATGTGAAGACAGGAGATAAATTAATGATTTTTATGTTCTGTTTATGGATTTACAGAGAAACTCGGGATTTAATTTGGACAGTCTCGGTTCTGCCATGCCTTTTTGGTTTCATCTATTGGATTTCTGATGACTGCAAAGCCCTCCGGTGGCAGAGGGGATTTGAATTGTTTTGGGGTGGAATTAAGCAGTATAGCACGATGCTGTGTTTATTACAGGAAGGCTTTTGTTTTGTGCTTATAGGGATTTGGGCAGTAACTGTGCTCCTGTTATTAATTGTTGTGCATTATGAGTCATGGTAAACTTACTGCATTGTTTAATCTATTTTCTAGACATCATAAAATGTTTAGAGGTTTCATCTATCTTAAGGTGTGAGATTTGGCCCATCTTTACACTGTTGTGTAAGTAGGGATGCTGTAAGAATATACATCAGCAGGTACACAGGTAGCGTGGAGGGGATTTGCTGGCTTTTGTTTACAGTGATTTACACAGCTTGCTGTGAGTTACGAATGCTTTCAGCTGAACCAGTTTGACTCACACATTCAGAACGCAGTAAAAGCAGGATCTCATCACTGCAGCTGCCTTGCTCCTTCTTCCTTTCTTCTTTCCCTCCTTCCTTCCTTCCACACTCTCATGCCTGCCATGTCCAGAGCTCCCGTCCTGCCTCTGGCCATGGCCACAGCATGCATTAAGGTGATGTTTGCAGTCAAGTCAAAATATTTTCTTTTAGGCTTTAAGATGCCAGCACACCCTTCTTCTGCAGTTAATTTCCAAGCCTGTAGTCAGAAGCCAGCACTGATCAAATGCTTTGCTGCCCTGTGATGAGAAGTGTGGTAGAAATGGAATGTATTACTATTATTGCCATCCTTTGATATGTATTCCCTAGGGGAGCTGACATTTGAAGGGCTCTCTGTCTACAGTGAGGGCTGTTGTCAGCCCAGGCAGCCAGGATGCAGGAGTGGAGGCTTGCAGGTACTTTGTGCCATGCACTGAGGAGAGAAATCTTTTGTTTGTGGAGAGCAGCTCTGCAGAGCTGGAAGGAGCCGTTCCTGTAGCACCAGGAGAAGAGTTGGTACAAGGTCAGAGCTTTTAGAAAGGGCAAAGAGAAAACAAACCAGGCGTGCATGCGCCCGCGTGTATTTGCATGCATGTGCATATGCAAGCAAGTCTGTGAATGTAATTAACACCTAGCTTCTGGAGAACAAAGTACACTGTAGCAGAATACATGCATTCTTACCTTTGTGTGAATGTAACTGCATTAACCTTAAAAAAAGAAGGAGGAGGGATTTAAAACACTGCAATAAAGCGATGCTGAGTGTGAGTCCCTTGCAAAATTCTTGTGCAAAGTTAAACTCATTTTTAGTTAAATAAACTCATAAACTCTTGCATCACATCAGTGATTACCTTTCATTACTGATAAATGGCCAAATGCATTATCTTTGTTTTTAAGCTGGCAAAGATACTTGCTCTCAGCCTGAGATGCTGTCTGCCAAGCTTCAGGACTGAGGCAGATTGTTATGCTTGAAGCTTTGTAAACACACGAAAAAAAATAAAGAAGGGTTTGTTGCTGGCAAGTTGGCACAGTCTTAACCAGTGTTGATTAGCAGGAGACTCTGGAAAGCACATCAGGCTTGGAGTAGGTGGGGAAAAAAGAAAATTCTGCTAACAGGTACTGAAATGTTGCCATATATTAAATGTATATTAAAGGGAGAAGTGAGTGGAGGAAGTGCTTCAAAGGTGGGACAGCTTGTGGAAGGTAAAACGTGGGTAAGACCATAAGAAACCAGGTTGCAAAGCGATTAATGAACTAGAGTTGAATTTTGGTTCTTGGGAACAGAAATCAATTGCATCCCAGCAGGAACACCGGAGATCTGAGGACAGAAGTCAAGCCATCACTGAAAAAAATCTGTACTCACTGCCCACACTTTCTAACCACCCTCTCAAGCACCTCTTCTTCCAGCAAACACTGATAATTCAAAATTCCCAGCCAGGCTACTTAACTTGGTTTTAGGTGGGGAAGGCAAGCAGAGGAGGAAAAAAGGAAGAGACGTGGAAGAAGAGAAACAGCAGCACACAGAGCTCCAAGAAAATATTTGGAAGTACACCAAGCGGGCTACTGGACGTGAGGGCAGCTTAGCTCACAGCCCCAGGAATTCCCTGAAGCCCTGAGAATGTCCACAATGCAAACCTGCTGGCCTTGCTGAGATGTGACATCGCAGCACAACTGTTTCCTGTCCCTGCTATGCTGGGTGCTGCTAAGCTGAGAGCGGACGATGCTTTAAGCTAATTCTCAGAAACAAATGGAGGAGCTTTCAAGCACCAGAAATACCCAACAATTAGCTCAGCAGTGGCTAAAATAAAAGAAGGATCATGCATGGAAGAATATTTGGCATATTTCCAGGACTTAGCAAATATGAAACCCCATCAGTCTGAAGAAGCATTAGGAGTTTATGATGTGGAAATAACTGGCTGGTGTGTGACGCATTTCTAGCTTACGGTGAGCAATCTATTAGAAGAAAATGTTTTAGACGTTCTGGGGCTGGACTCAACCTCATTGCTGCAGGCCAAATGCCATGAACATGAGGCCAGTGTTTCAGAAACAGAACAGCCTACCATGTGCAAAGAGGGAGGAGATCAGGAAATATTAGACATAATTACTCCTCAGCTATTTAATACTCAGATGAGGTGATGGGAAAAGTCTTCTGTAATAGCTGAGTTCAGGCAGCTGATATATGCTGTGGTGTCATCTTTGCTGGCTTCCTCTCATTCTGAGGCATCTACCAGATGGACAGAAACCTTTTACAATTTGACCATTTGACTTGAAGCAAGCTCTCACAGTAAAAGATAATCTGCCAAAACAGCAAAAGAGAGTGAACTGTTTTCATTGCATCTACTTTTAACAGCAACAAAGAAGGCAGCTCAGTCACGTCCAGCAGCCAAGGTCAACATGACCTTGGGTTTGAGCAGCACCCCCTGCCCACTCTAGTGGAGTAGGGTAATTCTGGACTGCTGGGGATCTCAAGCACTCCACAGACACTGCCTGGCTTTACAAATATCTTCAGCAACAGAAAAATATTTGCTATACAAATAAGCAAACTGAAACACTAGAAAAAAAGTTTTGCTCAGTAAGTCAACAGAACAATCGGTGACTGCAGAAACAGTGACTGCCAATTCCTCTTTTACCTACAGTCTCCTTGAGGCCAAGCCAAGCAAAAATGTCGGTGTCCACGTTCACACATTTTACACAATGACAAAAGATGGCAATGAATCCTCTATCACCAGAGTAATCCCAAACGGTGTTCCCAATATCCGTGAACAATTAACGATCAATTTCTGAAGTGTTTTCTTTCTCTAGAGCAGCTCTTTCTTGGAAGAAAGCTTGCAGTAGAGTCAGGAGAACAGGTTTTTTTCCTTCCATAACCCAGGGGTGCAGGATCACCCCAAGACATCTGTACTGGGATGATGATTGCAGACCCAGTGTTGCACCTTTGATGCCCTGAGCTCTTGGATCTCATGTAGAAAGTGCCTGAAAATATGAGCCTGAAGTTATTCATGCTGAAAAATGGGCCTGGGTCTTTTTTTTTTTCCTACTTTTAAGTACCCAGTTTCTGTCTTCTGGGTCTTTTTCATTCTTCTATCTGCTATTTTTTGTCAAAAGGCAAGATTTGTGCCCTTTCTTTGACACAATTTTTTCAGTTCCTCTGAAAAAAGAGAAGCTGCGCTGTCACTGACAAAGGACCATAGGAGCGATTCTGTGTTGCTCTCTCTGCTGGAGAAGCACTCGTAGGTGTCACCCAGCACCTAAGGAAGGGATACTTGACACAAGATCTTCACCTCTCAGAAACTGTATTTTCTGCAGTGATCACAAAACTAGGCTTATTTTCCATCTTTAACCTGTGACACACAGAAGCTTCCCAAATTCAAGTGCTTGCTCTCCTGAAGTGCCAGGTACTTCTCAAGCGCTGATAGTACCTGGACTCTAACTTGCCCACTTTTATTTCCATTTCAGACATTCAGGCTGCTTGGATACTGCACAGTATACCGCATGGCTTGAACTTGTTAAAAGAAAGCATACAGACACTTCCAGGAACAGTCAGTTCCCTTTCCTTCCTAACTTAATTATGACAGCAATTTGATGGACTCTGTGAGTACCTTTATGCCCCGAAGACAGGACCTGCTGGGGCATGAGTTGAAAACACGCTTGCTTGGATAAGAACAAGTATTTGAGTGGCATCCTTGTTGCTTCAGTCACTCTTAAGAAAGTGTGTCAAGAGGTACTTTCATGAGTACATGGCATCTCAACCATGCTGTTGCTCAGCTCGCCTTTCTTACATGAGCTAAGGAGACATCTACTTTGTGCCAGCAGAAGGAGAACTTTTCACTGTGCTCCATAAGGCTTCTGTTACTCTGCTGTAGCCCTGCTACCCTTTGGGATGCATCGTTGTGACATGGAGCTAAGACTTTTTGCAGCAGACATGAGCAAGCTTGGTTGAAGTGCCAAGCCCCGAGATGTGCAGAGCATCAGCTCTGCCCTGAGTGCTCTTTGCATCCTTGTGCCATAGTGGTGCAATCTGCAGGAGGCTGCAACCACACAAGCCATAGCCATGCAGGGTTGGGTGCACAGGAGGCTGTGCCTACGTACCCTGAGAGCACTGGCCTGCAAACAGCACTGCAGCAGAGCAGCAGCCATCTGCAGCAGTGTGTATCTTCTGCAGGTGCCACAGCTCCGTGATGCTGCCTGGCTCAGTGCTGCTCCCAAACCAGAGCAGCAGGAGCAGCAGCAGCTGGAGGTCACTTAGCAAGAGCCCAAGGAACAAGAAGGGGGAAGGACTGCCACTGCTCCACCTTCTGCTGCTGCTGTTTGCTTGAGAGTTGAAGCTCAGACCAGTTCTATTTTCAGGATTTAGATAAAAATTCTGGGCACAGGTCATGAATCTTTCAGCTGCAAGGAAGCCTGACTCCTTTTTTTCCTGTGGGGCAGGAGCAGGAGTGCAGCCAAGCTGCCTGGCTGGAGTACCCTGCATTGAGCAAGCCTTCATCCAGGGGACAGAAAGATGCTGACACTCACAGATGTGCACACTGGGGATATTCTCACATGGACTCACAGAGCTGGCCTTCAGTTGGTAATTTTGCACCACAGACAGGGGCAAAGTTTCTCCTCCGAGCCCTCCTTCGAGTTCTCCTCAGCCCCTGCCCTGCAGGGTTTCTCAGAATTGCTGTGAATCAGAAGCCCTCATGGCAGGATGAGAAAAGCAGCAGACTGGGAGGGGGTTCTGCGTCACTGAACCCAGTCACAAGTCACCATGTCACAAGATCTCTTTCAACCAGCAGTGAAGCTGTCTCGAAGCTAGTTTGTTTTTACCTCCACTTCTTTTTCAAAAGAACTGATCTGGTGCCTCATTCTTCTGATGTCTGGAAACCTCAGAATTTCCACCTCCTAAGTATATCCATGACCCATTTATACCTATTTGTTCCTGTGCCAAAGCTGGCCTTCAGTTTAAATCTCTCTCCTCACTCTCCAGTGTTAACTTTACATTTATAGACAGCAATCACATCACTCCATGCCAGATAAAGGCTGCGCCTGCTGCATTTCTCTGCAGCTGATCCTACTTTAGCACACCTTTTCTGAATGAGTGTGCCAGGACTGCCTGCTACTCCACGTGAGGCCTCTTCAGCCCTGGTTCAGCAACTCTCAGTGCTGGATTTCACATCAGTAATGCATGATGTGATTCCCATGAGGAATATAAACTCCCGTGAGAATCATAAATGCCATCAACCTCTCACAGCAACTCTAAAAGAGTCCAGGGGCAGCCACTGCATCCCAAACTTTCCCCAATCCATTCTATATTTTCCCTGAGCCATCAGTGACTTTCAGCACAATTCCACTAATCTCTGTTCCCTCCAGTTTGACCAAGCTTTTCACTATGTCATGTACTGAAGTCCAGAGAGATTAGATAGAAGTCCAGAGAGATTGAATCTACTGCACTCTTTTATCAAGAAAATAAATTATCTTATCAAACAAAAGAATCAAATTAATGTGATCCAATATGCCTTTGCTAAACCTACGTTGCATTCGTTCCATCAAAATCAGTCGTTTTCTTTCGTAAAGATTTTTATAACACTGAGGTCAGACAAACAAGCCTTTAGTCATATTGATCATACATTTCTCTCATAACATGCAAAGCAGGTATTATACAGAATGGTAGTGGGATCCAAGCCCTGTCTGGAGATAGATTCCCTACATATTGACTCCAGCAAAGACAGATCAAAAAAGCAGCTAACCTCTATTACGTACTTTGCTGGTGGCTTTCTTTTTTTTAAATGTTTGGAGTGTTCTACATTTGTTACTTCAAAAGCGGTTTACAGTCGGGCTTTTGCAGTGCCGAAGTACAGAATCAGGGTGTAAGAAACAAACAAAGTTCTAGAAAACCAATGTAAGACCTGTATTTCCACACGACCAGTGGAAACAAAATACAATATACCTTCCCATGGCGATGAGGGAATCTGTTCCCTAAAACATATCAGAGAATTGTACCCAGAAGCGGATGATTAGAAATGAAAATAAATTGGAGAATTTTACATGTGTTTTACTTGGGTTTGCTCCAAAGACTTCTGGGTGGTGCAGCTAACAGGCTGTTAGGTATCCACAGCTTTCTGGCTGGGGATCTAATTCTTAAGCAGCTCTATTTTCTTTGGTAACTCCTAGAAAAGGACATAGATTTGTGGACCTGATAGGTGCCCGTGTGCTGATTTTATGTCAGCAAGTTATTCAAATCCTCATTTTCGGCACCCAGGGCAGGATGCAGGGGCACTCAGGCCATTTCAGTCACTCATGAGGCAGACCTCCAAGCCGTGTCGTACAGGAATGCAATATGGCATTTTACTACTTGTTTGTGCTACATGCAAACAGTAAAGTTGATGAGTTAATGAAAATTAAGAAAAATGAGGGCATTTCACTCCAGCTGCACTAGGATTGTTTCAAACAGCCTTGCATGGACAATTAACCTCCTGCTCCTATTACAAAAAAGAAATGAATGGTCAGTGGCTGGAATTAGAGAAAGTAATGAAACTGAAATATGGTTATTAACAAAGACAGACCCTGAAAGAATACCAGAGTCCAGCCAAAAGTTCAGCTATATTTGAACCCAACTGCAGAGAAAAACCACACTTAATTTTAAATGTTTCACAAAACATTTTTATGAATCTAGAAAGGAAATTTTAGCAAATCTGATTTTGCTGGATAAAAAGAAGATCTTGTCAAAATTAATCCAATTCAGATGCCAGCAAAGGGGGAAATTTCCTTCTCGTTTATATTCCTGTCAGCCCACTGAAATCAGAAGAGCTTCAGGAAAGTTAAAGAATTCCTTTGTAAAACTGTATTGCCCGACAGCAAAGGAGCTGAGACATACATTTAGGTGGCTCTCCCATCGTACTCAAACATTATTGAGAGTCATAAAATGAATGAAAGATCTCTGGAGCAAAATCCCACTTTGGGTTTTAAGTTTTTAAGAGTAAAATGTTTGTCCATCTAGAGTCAGGAACTAGAGCAGAGAATATGTCACATATATATCATACCAAATATTTAGATGTAGAATCTTGTTCCTTTATTTCATTAAAGATGGCTATATTAAAATTAACAACATGAAATATCGTCAGAGTATCTCAAACTTTTCATATGGGCCAAGGAATGTTCCAGTAGCTAAAATACCAAGGGGCTACTGAAATAAAGTGTATCAGTAATTGTGGACAGTGTCTTTTTGTTCAGTGTTTGCTCTTGACACAACAGTGCAGTGCCTGGCAGGAAATCCTGAAAGGACTGAGCTGTCCAGAACAATTAATACCTGTGGTTGATTTATTTGTGAAAGAGGGAAGAATAAGCATATCTTCAGTGCTGGGACTCAAAACTGTGTTCCTCATCTTGGTGTATGGGAAAAGCATCACTTACTGCAAGTTCAGTAGCACCTATTGGCGCCGGGTCAACGATCCTCACATTATCCCAGGTTAGGCATGGCCACATTCTGTTTTCACATTGGTTTGCTGCATCAAGGGTTACTAGAAATATAAGCATGAAAGCTAACTAAAGGAAATCCTATGACATCTGGCTGCTTTCACTGCCACTGAGCATTATTTGAGGGAGTAAAACTTTCTGGGCCTGTTTTTCAAATTGTTTCTATTGTCTCTCCACTAAGACATAGGCAGAGGCTGTGGGCTCAGGCTGGGAGCCCTGCAATAGAAGCATAGGACTTGGGTCCTGTCAGATGAATCCAGAGGCAATGTATATTTTAGGCAGTTAGCCCCTCACAACAGCAGGGACATGTTCCACAGCTCGCAGAGTGTCTTCTTTGCCTACCAAGGTTATTTGTAAGAGTCCCAAAATAGAGCAAGTACAGACACAAGAATTTAGAGAATCTCAAAACTTCCCAGAGCAGAGGAAAGGTCAGGTTACGGGTGAATTGATGGACAAGTTGTTCCTTTTACTTTGTTCTGTTTTTAATATTACCTAAGTAGAGAAATGATGAAACATTACCTCAATAGGCATAATGAGTGCAAAATAATTTGAAGCAGATGTAAACAAATAGTGTTAGGTAATTAAAAACTGAGATAACTCACTGGCTAAATTCCTCTGGAGTCCTCTTCACTGCAGCCTTTGATGATACATTAATATTTTATACGCAAGATTGAAAAACCTATCAGTGAGGATGAAAAGCACAGATTTCTTTTGTCAATGGAAAAAGTGTGTTTATGCCAAAGGAGTACCCCTCTGGCCTGTGATAAAGGCAAAGCTTTATCATTCTACATTTTCTCTTAGAAAGCATCAGTTTGGTTCCCAAACACCTTTTTTTTTTTTTTTTGACCAAGTCTTTTATCCATCCAAGTTCATCCCATGTCCTCAGCAGTTGTGATGGCAGGGAATATGAGGCAGCTCTGTGCAGGCGCAGTAAGTTTTTCACATATGGGAAATAACTTCATATACAGCCCATATATCTTTGGAGATACACATTTCAGACCGAACATTGACCCCAGTGGTATAAATCTGTAATGACTCTACTGCAGTAAGCACAGTGAAATCCCACTAGTCACTCCTGGTTTATAGAGGACCACTGAGAGTTTTGGACCCTTGGAGAATTTTTGATATCTACATATCCACATACGTTTTAGTTTTTAGCCAAAGCTCAAAAAGCACTTTATTAAGCAGAGCAGTGCCATTATTTCTGCCTTACAGATTGGGAAGCTGAGGCATGGCACTACAAAACAGCCCCTCCACAGTACAGCTCCCAGCTCCCAGGGCATTTACCCCTCCGACCCCACACCACATCACTGTTTCAATAAAAATGGCCTCATTCAACACAACAGTCACTTTCCCTCCTGCATTGCATCTTCTCTCCACGACTTGATCCTTAGTACCTGGAGTGCAGAGCTGAGCACACAGCACCAAGTCATCAAAGGCACTAGAACAGAAACATTTCGCTGATGCAAAAGACCTTTCAAAAAGAGAGAGAATGAAAATAGAAGCATGAGCTTCATCAGAGAAATGACTATTCCACCAAAGCAAAGCAGTAGCTGAATAAAGAATAAAAGCAAGAATAGATTAAAGGAGATACTTGAATCCCGAAGAAAGGAGAGCATTGCATAGCAAATGATTTGCAGGGGGTAGAAAAAAAGGGCGAGGGATCAATTCTTGAGCAATATTTTGATGAAGTTGCTGGAGAAGTAAAATTACTGTAGGAATAGGATAATGTGGATAGAGAAAGCCAGCACGAAGTGGAAAAGAATCAGCTAGACGCTATATATAAAATCAGAGAGCATCTAAGTGGCCTATTTGTTTTTTTCAGTGGAAGGTGAATAACACAACGAGTTACCCATCACAAAGCATGGAAATCACAGCAGAGATGATTGGGACACTGCTTCTGGAAATAACTGAACAAAGAAGAAACCCCTCTGATCATGGCATTCCAGGAGAGGAGTAAATTGGGAGAATTGCACGCAGAGCTTAGGCCAACATGTGCTGCAAATGTTTGAGCAGTAATCCATTGCTTAACAAATGGGAAAGCAGCAGGCAGCAATTGCTGCTCAGCAGAACTGTTCAGAGCAGGAAAGCATCCCTGCCCAATGGCTGCACACAAAATCAGGCTCTGAGAGCACTGCTGCTGAGCCCCAAACAGAGCAGAGTAAAATCACCAGAGCATGAAATTCTGCTGGAATTACTCTCCACGCACCTTGGATACTGGCCCCAGCAACTGAGTGTGCATCCTCAGATACATATTTTACTGCCCTTTAAGCAGTAAACATCCACTGGGCCCAGCAAGCAGCATTGTGCAAGCAGCCTGTTTTGTTGGATTCTGTTTTGTTGCTGCTCAAACTCACAGTCAATCTTCAGTGATTTACTGAGGAGGATTGGGCACACCAGAAATCATTTTATTTCATCATCTCTGCCAAAGGAATTCAATAGTTTACACTACCCGCCATTGTGAAAGATGCTGTTCGAGTCTGAATGTCCCCTCCGGGTAATCATAAAAGGATGCCTGACTTGTATCTGAGCAGAAAAAATAGCGAAGCCCCTGTTTGCACCAGCAGGAGAGGGGAAAAGGATTATTCTGATGTCTTTGCTGATAGCTGTCTCGGACATTTCCCATCTCTGCTGTTCCTCAGTACCATTGATGGCTATAGACATTATTACAACATGTGAATGCTTTGACGTTTCTGAAAATTAGCTGTGCCTTATGGTATATTTGATTAGTGTAACATGCAACTGGTAAATATTAACCTGGAAGCACAGGAAGGCAGCAAGCTCTTGGAGACAGAAAGTGATGGAAGGGTTAAGCTGCCTTTATTTTTACCAGCAAGTATACATCCTCTGTTCCCCATCCACCCCCGTAAAGTACAAAATGTAGCAGATGTTTGTGAACAGCTAGCCTGATCTATCAGCCTTTACATAAATGAAGGCTGAGTTACTGAAGGAGAAGGGAGAATAATGTTTACAAGAGAAGAGCAAGAAGATTTCCGACACCTGGGCAACTTAATGATGGCAGATGGCAAAAGCTGAAGGCAAAGAGAAGCAGCAACGTGCACCAGCAGCTGTCGAACAAATGGGGAGGAGGAAGGCCTCCTCCGAAACTACGCGGGAAGGATTTAATACCTGCAGTTGGGTGAGAATGAGAGCGTCGATATGCAGAGAGAGGAGCCCGTGCTTTAACTCCTCAGATAACTATCATCAGAAGTACCCAATGGATTGTCAACCGAGGAGATTTTCACAGCAAGAAGCCATCTATTTGCATCAAATAGTGTCAGCCTGCAAGGCAGAGACTTCTGGGTCATTTAACAGTGCTCCAGATGTACTCATTTTCTCCGAGGCGAGAGGCTCAAAAAGAGCAATGTGAGAAAGAGCCAGTCGGCATGGAAAGGGGACAATCAAGCAGCATGTGGAAGTGATTAACCACTTGTGAAAGGTAACTCAGTTAATGGACAGAGCAGCAGGACACCTGGCTGTCTGTGATGCTCAGCACAACAGAGACTGCAGGACTGGGGCCAAACACAGGACTGCAATTCGCCATCAGGAAACATTTCTGGCTATGTGCTAGTGCTGTACATTACGACCAGTCACCCGGCAGCCTGGCTGAGTGTGTGCACTCTAAAGCTGCAGCAGACACAGGTGTTGACTACTGCACCACAGGAAAGAGAATGGAGAGCAGCTAGAGGTGTAAATGAAGGCACTGACATCAAATGACTTTCTTAGTAATTCTTCAAATTCATCAAAAAGCCAGCGGTGGGATTAAAATGTGTAGCCAAGATCAACATGGGGATTTTATCTTCCCCCATGTTGGACTCACCCTTTCTATGGAATATTTGCCATCAGCAAAGCTCAGTTCTGACTTCAGGCTCCATGAAGCCCAAGAGTATCTGGATGTGCATGACAGAACTTGGCCTCTTTTAAAGTATTACTCTGGCTAAAACTAACTTTACTGTCTAAAACTCTCTGAAAGGAGGTTATAGCAAATTGGATGTTAACCTCTTTTCCCGGGTAACTAGTGATAGGATGAGGAGTAATGGGCTTAAGTTGCACTAGAGAAAGTTCAGGTTGGATATTACGAAAGATTTATTCTCTGAAAGAGTGGTGAGGTATGGCATAGGCTGCCTAAGGGAGCGGTGGAGTCACCATCCCTGGAGGTGATCAAGAAACATGGAGACATAGCACTGAGGTACTTGGTCAGTGGGCAGTACTGGTAATAGACAAACCATTGGACTAGATGATCTTAGGAGTCTTTTCCAATCTTAATGATTCTATGATTCATTTATGCTGTAATTATACATTCTTAATGCACAGTGTTACCTGCTGTGCATGTTGCATCTGCAGCCTGCCAGTCTAACACTGTGCTGACCCAGCATGGAAGAGCCATCATCATTGCTCCAATGTCTTCAGCACGTGGCTCACACCAAGTACCTATGGATTAACAAGTCTCCCTGCTGCTGTTTCAAATGCAGACATGTTTTGAAAAGCACGCAGCAAGTGAGTAGAAAGAGTGCTGTCTGATAGGTATGCAATTTCAAAACAAATTTGTAATATTCCTAGAGAATTTATCACCACAGGAGGAGAAAAGGTTATTGTATGTGTAACCTGCAGCTCTAATTGTATTGTGTACTTCCCTTGTGCAATTAGAAACGTGTAACAGAGAGTTACACTTCCTAGTTACATTTCTATCAAATTCTTGTTATAATTAGGATGACTCATAATGAAATTATGCATTATTTGTTCCATTTGTTATATTGTTTGACTTAAAATCAGCATGCAAACTTCAAATCTCCTGAATTCTTCCTCTCCTTGGTTGTTTCCTACATGCATATTAGTCGGAAACATTTTTAAATTGTTGCAATTCCTTTGCAAGCTTTCCTAGAGAGGGTTTGCTGCAGACCATGGCCGTTGATATACAGCTTCCTCTGACAGTTGCACCTGTTGTCAGAGTGACTTTAAATTATCACAAAGGGTCTCCTTTGGGATCACCATGGCAGGGAAGTCCAGGGGTTCTTTACTGACCACGTGAGGGGAGCTGAGAGCCATCCATTCTTAATGAGCCACCTTGCATATACGCAGACTGGGAACAGTGCAAATAGATGGCAACGATCCGCTGCTACAGCCTGCCAGTAAACAAAATTGTCTCCACTTCAGCACTGAAAGCTCTCAAGGGTCACCAACAAAGTCAGAACCCCCAGGTCTGTGCAATTCCAGCAGGAATGTCTGATGGCTCTTGAACTGCTGTGCCATCCCACTCACAAACCAATGGCACAGTGAGCCCCTAAGTGAGACAGGTGTGCATTGCTCAGGACAAGGAGAACTTTTCTTTCCTTCCCTCTTTCTTCTCCCTTAAGGGTAAGTTTAGTGCTTAGGAAGATGCTGGATAGGTGGCAGAGGAAGATTTCTTTAAATGATCACAGAGCAGGAATTGTCACCGTGCACAGTACGTTTGTTTTAATCTTAGGGACATGGACTGAATGGTACCAAAAAGTCAGGCAGGTGCTAGTGGGAAGCAGAGTGCCAAATGCCTCAGGCTGCCTCCAGCCTCTGTGCCACTGCTGCTGGAGGTGGCTTTTCCTTTTGTCCACTAGGGACCACACTGGGACCAGCAACTCCGGACTGACGGCAGATGTTATCCAACGAGTTTTGATCTGTCCTCATCAGACTGGTTATGAAGTAGCAGCCAAGGAGCAAAGAGCTCAGCAGGGCAGTAATATTTCTGACCTGGGATTTAGGGATGCACGCAGATGTACTGAAAACAGCAGTCTAGTAGCATCCTGCTACAACCCCTCTTCCACACACCACAAATACAACACTGTTTGTGTTTCTTCCGTTCATCACTATCCCGCATCCTGTCAACTTGCAAATTTAGATTGCAAGACCCTCTCTGCAAACGGTATTTTATCTTTTGGGAAGCGCAGCCTGCTTCTGTCCCATGTAATTCCAGCCATTGGCACAGTCCCCACATCCCCTTGCTCCCCTCCTGCTTCATCTGCCCCACGGAGCTCCGAGAGCTCTCAGCTCCCCACCTCCCAGCTCAGCCCCACTCAGGTGCTGCTGCCCTCATTTTGCTGCTTGCATCGGTTTCAGGAGCTCCAGTCCTTCCCTTCCCCGGAGCGGCTTTCCCCTTAGTTTCCAAACAATGTGTGAAGCCCAGTTCCGCAGGCACAAGAGCCTCAGTGAGTTTAAGGATGACTGAAGCTATTTCCTCTCCCGGGGAGGTTTAAAAGCCGCGGGGGGATGCGTGGGGTGAGAGCGATCGCTGCGTTTCCAGCAGCCGCCCTCTCCCAGCACTGAATCACGGCAGGAGCAGTGTGCCCAGCCTGGGTGAAGCAACCCTCCCGAGAGCAATGCCTTAAAGCGCTGCAAACAGCCTTAAGTGCGCCGGAGATAACTAATTTCAAGCATGGCTGTCTAGTGTGCCTGTCATTCCCATTGTCCTTCCAAACTATCTCAGACATTTTGAGCGGGGAGCACCCAGCTATGAGTTAGTAGGGGTTGTGACACCGATGGTCCAAAGGGGTTGGAGCACCGGGAGGGGACGATGACAGCGCTTAACAACTGGTGGCACTTTGGAGGATACGGCTGGAGCTCTGTTTATTAACAATTAGGCTTCGCCTCGGAGGAAGATGTGACAGCTGTCGGAGGTAGGATTTGCATGCGAGACAAAGGGAGCTGTTGCTGCTGGGTGCTCCGGGTTGTGCAGCCAGGTGGGGGCCGGGAGGGCCGGGCTGCGGGGAGCGGTGCCGCCAACACTGGGGTTTCTGGCAGAAATGTCTCGGGGACAAAGCGGCTCCAGAGTCGTTCCCGCTGCGTGTGCGCTCCCGTGAGCGGAATGCATAGAGGTCATGCGGGAAACACTTCGCCCCTCACCTACCGAACCGCTTCTGGGGTGGAGAGGGGAGGGTGCCTTAAAATAAAAGGGGAAGGGGAAAGCGACAGACCTGTCAGCTGGAGGAGGCTGCTGTTAACGTGGAAAATGTGTCTGGTGTGCTACTGCTGTCATTTGGAAAGGGGAAAATGAAAAGGGGCTGGATTTTCCGGTGAGGAACTCCTTGGGTTATAACTTATTACAAAAAAAGAAACCACAAAACATAGCGTGTCCATCCATTTTGCGTAATCAAAGCTTCCTCTGCACTGTTGACATTGTTTTGCTGGATGAGAACTGTAGTTTCAGACAGGAGGGAGGGCTCCCTGCTGTGCTGCTGCCAATCCCTGCCACCCCCCTCCATAAAACAGCGGTGTGGGGAGAGAGGTGATGAGTGCTCTGCTGGGTACCCAAAGGGCTGCAGCCAGGGCTGGGGACTGGAGAAATGCTCAGCAGTGTTACAGGAACAGCCTCTGGACAAGGCTGGTTTTGTCTCAACCGAAGTCCTGGAGGAGATATGCAAAGTTGGGAGCCTCGTGGACTTTTTAGCGATGTGCTCGTTTGGCTTTGCTAGACCAAAAAATGTCCAAACCTCAGGGTCAGGTCTGTACAGCAGAACAGGTCTGTGTGTGGCCCTGCTCATTGCTGGGCTGCAAGTTTATGTATTTGCATTTGTGTGTATCACCAGGATAAGTAGCAGGAACTTAATGAACAAAAACCTTATATAGGTGCATATGCAGCACCAGTATTTTTGGGGTGTGTGATGTGAGTGTGACTTTCCCTGGGCTGATGAATTGTTTCTACTTGCGCATTAAAGTTTCAAATTCCCAAACAGCAGAGAGACTTCAGAGTGAGAGGTATTTAGCAACAATAAAATGCTCTGCTTGCGGAAATGCTTCTCACAGGAGCTATTAAAAATGCACTTAAAGGAGCTGAGAGTCATGTCTTGCAGCAAGGGATATAGTACTGCTCACTCTGCTAAGTATAAAAATGAAGGCTGTGATATCATTTTAAACCTACTTCAGTGTGGGTGTCTACAGGCATACTTTACAACGCTGTTGTTAAATGCTCACAACTTAGAGAATTCTGGTAGATTGAGTGTTTTCATTACAGCTTCATTAAAAAAAAGGATTCCAATGTAGTAGGGACTCACAGAGGAATCCGAATTTACTCATCCTAACAAACATTCCATTTAAGGAGAATTTCAATGATTATAGCAAGCAAACTTTATGTGGGTCATGGTGTCACTCATTTGAAAATGATATACCGATGACAATTTAACAACAAAAGTGCCACATGCCTTCAGTCACAGCAAATACAGTTTGTGCCAAAGGGAAGCAATATTGGCTTGGGAACAATGAGAATTCCCCCTAAGAAATACAACTTAAAAATATTCAGCATCCAAGCAACAACTTTTCAGCCAAGCACATTGCTTTGCATTACAGACTGGGGGAAAAATCATTTCAACCTATGCTATCTACACTACCACGTAGTACAAAATGATAATAGGGAAAAATTTCTCTCAAGAAAATGTTCCCAGGAGTTTGCAATATGGCTTAAAGAGATGTTATGCAGAGATATTGAACCTGTGTCAGAAACGAGCAAGCAGAAGTCAAGCACCCATCTTTTCTTCTCCATCTGCCTTTTATCCAGAGGCTTTGGCAATTTTACTTTTTTTACTTTCCATCCTTCAGGGCCTTGGGCAATCCCCAGCCTCATTGTATCATAGGCAGTGGTTCTAGACCTGTGAGACAGTGTACCAGTGAACATGTAGCTGGTGGTGCTTAGGGAATGAGGCTGCACGTAGAGTTCAAGAAAAGGGAAAATGCAAAGCAAACTTTTGTTGCAGGAGTAGGTTCATATTTCAGGTGTTTTCGACTGTAAATAAGGTATATTGCAAATCCCATGATTCAAAACTAAATCTGCTTTTAGAACTATTCCAGATGAATTTGCCACTTACAAAAACGTCTGCCAGTAGCAAATATCCATTGGTTTGAGAGCCTGTCAGAAGCAACTCCAAATCTCTTCATGCTCCCTGTGCTCCACCAATGCACAGCAGATAATGAAGTAACCTGCATCAGATTGATTCACTGTGCTGAGAAACAATTTCACCGTTTTCTCCAAAAGCTGAACGAGTTCTTTATGCTATGAATCTCACTTGTCCTTCTGCTTTATGAATCGCCTCTGGAGCTCATGCAATTTTCTAATTTATTTATTTGATATTATTTGGGAATTTCATCAGTGAATAACACTTGGCTGGCAGATCTTTTGGGAACAGCAAATGCTTGCAAATTCATACTGCGTTGCCTACTTTAGTCATGTGGCGTTCCTCGGGTAGATGATTTGTGTAACTAACTAACCAAGTGAACTGCATATTTTACAACCAAGCGAACAATTTCATCTTGGATTCCCATCACTATCTGAGCAGTCAGGTTTAAAGTTCCTGTCTTGCGAGGAGTCATACAAGCAACACATAAGTGCTGAAGGGCTCCCACCAGGCAGATGTGAGAGCCGGGTTAACAGCTTTCAGATACATATGAATATTCATGGCAAATGTTTGAATTCTTGCAGCTTTGCTAAAAGGAACAGTCAGCATCATCCACTGCGCACGGCATGGGCCACTCTCTCGCAGTGCTTGCGGAGTGTTAACATTATGAGACAGGGTCTGGCACAGCATGAACAAGTAAATATGCCCTAACGATTTTTAGCGATGAAGCTGGTGAGAGGAGGTCATTACCTCCAGGTTCCTGATCGCAGCAAGCGCAGGCGAGGGCAGGACCCGGAGCTGTCCTCCCCTGCGGGTGCTGACTGCGGGGACAGGGGTGACGTGGCTCAGTGTTGTCATGCAGGGCGCTGACGGCATGCCAGGGAGATGTGGAGGAGCTGTGAAGCAGCAGACAGAAAGGAAACTAACTAACATCTGGTGTATGGCTGAAAAGCAGGGAAAAGCAGTTGGGCGAAGAGTTTCAGTCAAGTGGTTTTTCTCAGACAGAAAAAAAGCAGCTGTCAAAACACCAAGCTCTTTTGACTCAGAAACAAATGAGGAGAAGGTTATAGAACAGAGATGTATTTGCCTTTTGAACTAATTTTGTACTATACTTTTATCAAATAGGAAACCTTAGGTCTCTTATCAAGTGTTTGTATAGTTCAACTACTTCCCCACTGTATGTAGAACAAGCCAGGTGCCTGCTGAATGGTCAGGACTGCTGTACCAGCACTGAGACAACCAGCAGTGTGACTCCCTATTTTGTTGGCTCTTTCCACCCTTTCAGTAATTTTGAACCTCAGTGATCCTACATATCCTTATTTGTTTTAAAAGCAGAAACAAGCTTGAACAGCACACAGCAAACAAGCCATGCACCAACAGTCACTGTGGGCAGTACCTGTGCATTTATGTTGTCAGGGCACATACAGTGCCAGATTAGTGCTGCTTGGGGAGAGTAATAGAACTAGAAGAAATAGGGAAACCAAAAACAAAGAAAACAAAGAGGATCTTTGCTACAAAAAAATTGATTTCATGTCTGGGGTGAAATCCCAACTTAAAACTCCTCTTGGATAGTGCTAAAACTCCTGCTATGTCTCTCTCTTCAAATACTGCTTTTGCTTTCTTAGTATAAAGCTGACCTATTGGCCACGGTTAGCCCATATCTGTGCTTGTTCCAGGCAAGATAGTTTTCTATAGACCATTTATAAAGCAGTAGTTCATTTTTAAAGAGAAAACAGAGAAATCCCAGCTTGTTCTGCCCTCATTGCTGGGTGCCATATTTGCATCTCTGATGTTCCCATGGCAAGTTCTGCAGGGACACCCAGCAACAATCCTGGAGCTATAGCATCTTCTGCCAAGATCCCAGAAAGTTTAGAGGCAGCAACATAGCTGTTAGTGAATGGAAGTTCCCCACTGTTTGTTTATCATCCATTTCTGCAGCTCTGCAGGCATAACTTGTCAGCTCTGAGGCACTCAACAGTCTTTCAAAACTACTTCAGTAAACACACAAGTTCTTTAGGTAACCATTTGCATGAGAGCTTGGCCAAAACCTCACTAAAACCTTCAGTCTTGCCTGCTGGCCCCTTGGCACTGGCCTGCCTGCAAACTCCCCAAGGAACTGAGAGATACAAAAGCAACAGAGAAGGTATCCTTCAGGAGAAAGAAGGAAAATAGCTGGCGATGTTAGATGACCCTAAAGCACTAATGGGGGTTATGACTACATCCCCAGGCAGTGGATGTGATGGGCATCTGGCAGCTAGGACCAGCCCCAGCCACCCCCAAGTACTTGGACATTTTATTGTTCGGGAACATTCAGCATTTCTCTTGCTAGCACGCCACTGAGTTGCCCTAAATCAACCACCACCAGAAGTATTTTGAAGACCAGAGGAGACAAAAGACTATTTGTCCCATTTCCTCACCTCCCTGTCTGGATCAGAGATCAGAGTGAGTGAGTTTCTGTGTAAGTCCAACATGGTCCATCTCCCAGTGTCACTGTCCCAGCAGGAGTCCCTGCATGGCACAGCCCTTTGTGCCTCCAAGGCCCAGTACCAGAGGAGGGCTGGGATAACATCGCTGCCTTAAAGAAGCATTGCAGAAAGCATCCAGTATATTTGGCTGTACTTTACTTGCAGACAGGCTATTTTCCACCTCAGCAGAGTGGTACTCCTTTCTGACAGCCATTAGTTATTTGCAAATTTAGATGGGCCCTATAAACATCAGGCTCCTGAGTGAATAAATAATATCTCAGAGCAATAACTTGAAATAAGTCAAACTCAGAATGGTGAGAAGGCTACTAGTATGATCCCTCTGGGACATACTCCCTACCACTTCTAATTAATATCTGGTACTTAAAGCATCACAGTCTGGTTAAATCAAAGTCAGAGGAAACAAAGGAATATAAAATCCATTGGAGACCTGTGCCTGTCTCCATCCATGGGAGCAGGCACACTCTTCAGAGCTGCTGCCAGACAGACTGACGCTGACCTCAGAAGCCATGGGTTTGAGAGCACAGCCCCAGAGACTCAGCAGCCAGGCTGCCCTTGTATTACTCCCTGTTCTCCTGCTGCCTCCCCCTTTCCGCCCCTCTACTCCTCCTGGCAAACAAAATCAGCTCACAAACAATCCAGGAAAATGTGCCTTAGTTTTGGGATGCCAGCTGGGACTCAGCAAGCATCAGAGCTGGTGCAATAAAAGCAGGAGGAAAGCAGAGCCAAGAGTGAGATGTGGGGAGCAGCATCAGCACAGCACATTTTCTGCTGAACACCCCCAAACTCCTACTTCCTAAGGATTCAATGAGCCTGCTGCAGAAACAGGCTTCAGATAACCACATCTTGACCATAGCAACATATTGCAGAGCCGAAGGGTTATAAAAGAGCTGAAGAGCAAAAAAGACCCAAGAATTTGCCTGCGCTCTTTGATTGCTGAGGCCCTTCTATCTATTGACGAGTAGCTTTTGAGCTCATATGTTGAATTCCAGAGCTGCTGTTGTGGTGATAGGGCAAGAATCGATGGCTGTGAAAAATAGCCCTTGTAGAGCCGATGTAAGGATGTCTGTTGTAATTTGGCCAAGTTTACTGATCCAGGAAATGCACATTTCAGGTGGAGAGCCTGAGTGGAAAACATCAATGCAACTAGGCCATCTATCAACCCCTCCAACAAAGCACATATACTTCAAGGAGCACTAATCCAGGCAGGGAACAAAGGAAGTTCATTTGCAACCATAGCATTTTATTAACCAGAGGATCTTGCAGAAGATGAGTGTCCTGGCTTTTTAAAACCCATTTTAATGAAGCACCGGGACATAGCATAAACTTCTGAAAACTTCTGTCTTCATTTACTTCCATATAAGACACTGATCTCACTGACAACTCTGTTCTTTGAAAGCTCTTCTGCTCTCCTATTAATTGCATGAAACATGCATTTTCCCATCTTGCAAAGATCATCCCAGGACTTTCTGGTTGTAAAGTGCAAGAAGTCCACACCAAAATCTTTTTTTAGTAGAGCTTAATTAAGACAATCCAACAATTTGTATGCAGCTGATATGGAGGGATTTTGTCACAGGTAAAGGAGTTTTGAAAAAAAAAAAAATAATGCTTTTATCTCTTCTTGCTTGCTGTTTTAGTCATATTTTAAGTGGATTAGTATAATCTTTCCTCAGCCAAACTCCACAGCCAGTCTATTCCTTCATTGTTCTAGTTTTTCAAAAAGAAAAAGACTGAAAGCAATTAATTAAAAATCTCTTCAGAGATGCATATATGAGTGCACTTATTCAAGAACTCATAAAATAACTCCACATTTAAAGACAATTTATCTAGTGCATTAAGTGTGAACAGGATGTTTTTGTTAGGTGCACCTGCCTTTAGATGGTTCCCCAAATAAATATGCTTGTCATTTAAAGATGTCTGCAGTGACTCAGCTCAGTTGGAGAGGATCCCCTTTCAAACTTGGTTTATCTTCTAGGCAGGTTTCTTTTTCATTTCTCCTGTGTGATGAAGAGGTTGATAGATTTCGAGCAAAGAGTCTTTCCCTGCTGGGACCGGGCTGTCAAAAGCCATCACAGAACTTGCAAGATACTGTTGCAACTCCACAAGTCATAATTCACCTCCACAATTATTGTTGAGTTGAAAGACAACTCCCAGCAAATTGACAACAGGAACTTTTTTTAGCAGTGTTACTCTGCCAGGCTGCAACATCATCATCTGCACACACATGGACACCCACATGGGGAACAGTACTACCATACACAGTGAAGTCCACTGACTTGAGTGAGTTTGAATAAGTAAACATCAGTTTGTTCACACCAAAGTAGTACACGTACTGTATTCAGAAACTCTTAAGGTCAATCAAAAAAGACATATTCACGTTTTGTAACATTTCTTCATTTCTTATGAACCAGATAAAAACCAAATTTCATGAATTTAGGGTGAGGGAGAAGGTCTGGCAATTGGTATGCTTGATCTCAAAGCTGTTTCCTTCCTTAACAGAAATTCAGCATATCTGTGCTGAGTGCTGTGCCTTCCCTTTTTAGTGAATATTCATTTCTGGAGTCAGTGCAGTAGACATGGTTTAGTGAGCATGGTGATGATGGATCAACAGTTCGACGAGATGATCTTAGTGATCTTCTCCAACCTTAATTATACTATGATTCTATCCTGCAAAGTACACTTTCCAGGAAGCTTAAATATGCCTGTGGAGGTTCATTAGAAGTGCTTAGCCAGTTCTTTGAGCAGCAAATCTCGAACAACAAATGAATTTCTGTACCCACTTTCTCAATGATTTCATCAATATCCTCTTCAGTCTTCATTAAACTGTTCACTGTTTGTCTACTCTTTCTATTCCCTGTTCTGCTTGCCTGTACTTAAAAAGCCTCCCATATCATAGCCTGCTGGTCAATAGCCAGATATCCAGATGATTCTTATGTATCACATTGAAAGGTGCCTTAGAAATAGCAGGGAGAGGGGAAAAACAAACAAACAAACAAACAAACCACAAAACATTGGAAGACTTCATATGTTCTTTTAGATAAATAGCAATGGTAGAGCTTATTAAATGTTTCTTCCTTTAGGGAAGCTGTGGAAGCAGCAACAGTTCAGTTTCATGGGAGAGTGCACCTCTTGCTGTTAGATTTTAGCTTCCCCCAGATAGGTCATAAGCCTGCTCAATTTCTTTGGAAGAAGCCATGCTTTCATCAGGGTTTGAAAGTTTCTGTCAGCACCCATCATTGTTCTGCCCTAACACCACTCCTCTGTCAGCCAGTTCTGTGCAGACAAGTTGTTTCTGTAAGAAGGATCAAACGTTGCTCACCTTAATTGTGTGAGAATCCCTCTGGCAATAATCAGGCTAATTGCCTCTGTGAAACCAGCTGGATTTGGCTTAAAAATTAAAGCACAAGTGCACATGTTCCTTTACAACCCCAAGACCTGGTCATTGAACATTATTTATATCTCACTCAGAAATACTCTTTTTTTTCCTCTCCTTTTAGCCAAGGAGAAAGATAGAAAGTGTTTGGCTTTCAGGAACACCTCAAATGAAAGCTAAAGCTTCTCTAAGCGGTCCCAGTTCACTGCCTCTACTTGTGCACAAATCTCCACATATCTCTAATCATTTTCACTGTCAGTCTCTGCACTCTTTTTACATCTATTAGAGAATTTATGAGTTAGGATGACTAGAAATAAAAAAGGATTCTGAGGGGAGAGCATGCAATTGATTTATGTTAATGGCATTGTAATAATATTTTCTGTAGTTTCTTTCTTTTTCATTCTGTACACAGCTAAAATGTTGATTACTTTTCTATCTCTCTCCTGCTTATCAAACAGCGATGTCCACTTAGGCTCCAAGAATTTGTTCTCAAATCTGTCTCCAAAGTGGTTAAAACATAATTAATTTAAAACCCCCCAACATATGAGAAATTGAGATAACTCCTTCCAATCAATCTTACTAGCATTCATCAATGAGTTCCACCAACTGTCACGCTGCTCATACATCTCTCTATGTGAAGCTCCTCTGCCTTCAGTAGCTTTGACATATTTAACAACTATTAATGCTAAAAAAATCACCAACCATGTAATTTCTATTGGGCTACACCAGAAGCCTTAGAAGTCCCCCAGATGTGCATGAATAAATATCACAGTCACCTGTGACAGTATCCTTAATGATTTTTGCGTTTCCTCACACTGATAACTTTCATCTCTTGTGCATATGTCAGAAATATAAAGTAGCTAAGATGCACTGGGAGTTTATAAAAGCAATCAGAGAATAAATGTTATTGCAGAATCTCGCCTTCATAACACATTCTGCCTTGAGAACTGTATTAGGTGTCAAACTGCTTTACCCTGGAGGGATCAGAATGTGGAAGTGTCCTTCAGAGATGTCAGCAAAAGATCCTGATGGAGGGCTGATGATGGCACTTGATAACCCAATAAAAGGGATTATTCAGCACAGTGCCAGGGATAACCAGAAACCTATTCTACTGCTGTTTGACAACTAAAAATGAACAAATAGGCTTGGACAAAAAAATCAGCCTGATTCTTGTCTTAAAGTTGAGAAAATCAAATGCGAACACCTCATCAGAGGTCTGACAAAGCCACTTGTCCTTCTTCTATTCATTACGGTGCGGCTGTGCACTGCCTTATGCTGGCTGGTCAGGGACAGAAATACAGTATCACAAATTTGGGATCTGCCAAAAGCTGAAAACACCAGCAATAACAACACTTTTCTTCAAAGAGTTCTGTCAAAATTAAAGAATAGATTTTCAAAAGCCCTTGGCATGAAGAGTTCCTCCAGACTTCCCTAGAAAATGGACAACAAGGCCATTTGTCTTCAATTTTCAGTGTGCCCCTATGAAAAAACTCACAGCCATCATATCTTTCCTACAGGTTAGAAACAGTTTGTAATAGCATCATCTAACACTGAAAGTCTCTTTTTTTTTTTATTATTATTATTTTTTTTGTGATGAAGCACAGGATTACTGTTACTGCTTCAAGCTGAGGCACAGGAACGAGTCCCTGGTATGGGATCTGGATGAGTACCCACGTGTTTGGTTTGTGAGACAGCACACCGAACGCGTGGCAATTTTTGTGCACCTTCATGCATGATGCAAAACACAAAGTAGTTATTAGACTAATTATACCTAATTGGCATATTTATTATTAATGTGTCTGACGCGGTGGCTGCTGAAAGATTCAGGCTGTGCCAGGTGGTAGACAAACACATGGCCATAAAGATAAATTAAATGTGTTAGAGGAGGCACACAAACACAATGCATGTATAAGGCATTGGATACCATTGGGATTCCCCACAGTGGGAGGAAACAGCCCACTGTTGCCACTCACGTGAGCACACAGGTTGCTTTGGGGATCACCGAGGGGAACCTGCTGGGAAAGAAACCCTGCAGGGCTGAGCCTGTGAGCATTTCAGCAGTACTGACATCCCTGATGCAGCCAGAGTCATCCCACCCAGAGCTTAGTATCCTTGCCCCCAGCCTCTCTCTGCCCTTTTTCCTACTCTCTGAAGCAAGATTACAAGTTCTAGTAGTTGGACAGCCCTGGGTATAGCTTGTAAAGAAGAAACAAAAACCCAAGTGGATTCACATTTGCTATGTAAGTTTTGCACCTGGATGTAAGTTTTTTTGCAGTGTCTCAGAGGGGCACAGTATGGAGCAGGGCAGTAATTAGCTGTCTGTGTTTGACATGCCACTGGCATCATTCTGCTGGCTGCTCTGTGCTCCCCAAATGCACAATACCGACTGTGCAGAACCAGTAGTATGTCACAGGTGAATCCACACAGGCTCTGAACAAAATATAGTATGCAGGCACCAAAGCAACAACCTCTGGCCACTTCTCATGGGCCCTTGCTCTGGCAGGCTGTTGGTCATCCTGTAGCTGCCAGTCACCCAGTACTACCTATAGCCCAGGAGAGTGCTGAGCACAGAGCCTGCTTTACCTTTCTCAGGAAGATTCCAGCTTGCCTTTCCTGAAGAACCTCATTCATATTTCTGAACTGTTCAGTGTGGGCAGCAGAGAGTGGTGAAAGATTGGGATAGCAGCAGCTGCAAATGAAGTGCCACAGTGCGAGTACAGAAGGTTCATTTTGTAGCTCTCTGAGGCTGCACAACAGCCGAGATCCTGGGTGTGTGGGAGCAGAGCAGTCCCGGGCTGGGGAAGAAGAAGGTGGAGGGGCAGACAGAGACCGTGCTCTCTTCTCACTCTTTGTGTATGGCCATTTTTTGGAGGGAAAAGGCTGTATTCGCAGTATCTCTGGAACTGGGCCATCCACTCTCCTCTCAGCTCGTAGCCAACCATTAAATTGCACTGTATTATATCATAAATCCTGAAAAATGACATTTTCATTCATTAGGATTCATAGTAACCACAAAAACAAGCCTTCCCCCTTTAAAGCGGTATCTGCCATTCAGATTCTCAGATACAAATTTCCCAGAATAGCATTTTTTCCATTCCCTCTCACAAATAATACCATGTGTGATATTTCTGGCTTTCACCTGAACATAACTAGGAAACATTGTTTATCCAAAGAGAGTTCCCTTGCCTCCCTAACTCATTTTTTTCACCTATAGTATTTTATACTGAGACATGAGAAAACGATAACAAATTATATATGGCAGCATCTCCCAGCTCCAGAGATTTCAGATGTGTCTTGCTGCATGCTATCTTTCTTTGCTAAATCTGGATGAATAGGACAAAACATATGTTGCAAAGACATTTTATCATAAATCATTTTATCATAAATTAAACCTGATTTCTTCATTCAGATTCGGGTAATATTGTGGAATTACTTCACCTTCTGCTAACTCCTGACTGCCTTTACTATCCATCCACACAATTTAAAAATCGAATAAGCAGGCTGTTATGTGTGAAAAGTAGCTTTTACCGCAAGAAAATGAAACATAAAAACAAATGCTGAAACCAATAAACTTCAGAAAATGTGGATCTGCAGCTGTCATCCTTATCATCAGGAGTGGCAGCATCACAGCTAAAAATCAAAATCCTCAAATTCAATCAAGGCTCCATGATTGCATGGTGTCGGCGCTCACTGTATGAGTCCATAGCAAGAGCAGATTCCTACCCAGCCAGGGGCTGGTGTTTTGACTGAAAAGGTGAGGGAAAATGCTGTTTTCTTATTTTAAAGCAGATGAGCAAAGCCACAGAAAAATTATGTGCATTGTCCAAAAACACGGAGAAAGGCTAAATCAAAGTCAGCAGTTTCCCAGATCCCAGCACACTGGTTAAATCCCATATCATCTACTCCCATAATTTTTAAAGGTACTGCTATTTTTGTCTTATCCCCTCATCGAAGAGCTGCCACCTCTGCCTGGGGACAAACTGGTCAGAAACCAAGCAACCTTTCATTGATAAATGCAGGATCATCTATGCCAGTGACGGTCTTATCACAA
Source organism: Meleagris gallopavo (assembly GCF_905368555.1). Taxonomy (NCBI): domain Eukaryota; kingdom Metazoa; phylum Chordata; class Aves; order Galliformes; family Phasianidae; genus Meleagris; species Meleagris gallopavo. Next base: position 17,097,581 of record NC_139414.1, on the reverse strand, counting down.
CAGCGACTGAGCCCTGAAGCATAGATTCTTATTGCTGCTCCAAAATCTCATTTATTAACGTTAAATGCCATTACACAAAGCTCCTGCATTACCCACGCAAATGTCCACCCAGGAGCTGCGCTCCCACTCTGAGATGGCCACTTACCTATTTAATTAGCGCAGTCTTTTCTGACAGGCTAGGGGATCACATAAGCCAATAGACTGGCTGTTAATGGGAGCATGCAAGTTGCAAAGGAGGAGGGGAGCACGGAGCGCCTTTGACTGGCTCCAGTGTTTACAAGGAAGGTTTCCAGAGGAAGGTAAATAGCACTGAAACGCTGCCAGGATTGTTTCCCTGTGCTTCAGAACAGTTTTCCTTTCACTGTTGCTGTGCCAAGTTTCAAATCTGCCTTGTGCCAAACTTCATACGTAGAAACAAATTTGCAGAAAATTCATTTCAAAGTCAGACTTAGGCTACCAAGAGGAAACGCCAAAGGAGAAATGAGCGTGTCCAAGCATTTGTGCTACGGCTGCTGCTTCTATGATCACTTAAACAGGGAAGAGAATCAATAAAGCCAGATTTGCTTTTATCCTCTCACAACTAAACTCTCCATTTTGTATAAATAGATACCTAACATACCTACAATTCAAGCCCCAAAAGCAAAGACCAGCATTCATGGTGGAGGAAAGGAAAATTTCATTGTGTTCCTACAGAAACAAAGTCCTTCCTCAAGGCTCATTTTCCAACTGCCAGAAAATCATATAGTGCTCAAGGTGGGATCAGCAGCATCAGGCAACTGAAGGAGATACAGCAAATAAGTATACGGGGAAATAACATTATTTTTAAATGCATATGCATAAAGTAGTTATCAGACCAGCAGGATTTGAAACAGTCCCATTAGGTGAGAACAGGGGAAGCATACAGCTCTCTCAGAACTGCCCCATCTAAGGGAAGGCAAGCTTGGCTCCCAGCCACATTACCCCAATTTCAGACAGCACAACAACTTGTGAACCTCCTCCTTTCCAGCCCCAACACAAGACTAAGCTGTGTGCCATTCACACAAGCAGAGCTCATTTGGAGGCAGCCCAGTTTTCCAGATTTGCACAGCGTTCATGGACATTGAGCCTTTTTATAAACAGGTAATGAACTTAGGTCACCTGGGGGTAAGCCAGGATCCTTCCTCCTGCACAGCACGGCTCCCATTGCTATTAACCCATGCATAGCCTGAAAGCAGCCTGGGCAGGAGTGACACACACAAGACCACAAAGTTGTTTTTTCTTACTTTACAAAACAAACCAATAAATCAGTATTTTCACAAATTTTCAAAGAACAGAGAAGGAAAATAACTATATTTTTAATAACCTTTTTTTAAAAAAAAAAAAGTATTATTTTTAATGTAGCTAGGGACCCATTTTTTCTAGGAGCAGTGAGGCAGGGTTGGGCAGCACTTGAGGAGCTGGAGCCATTGGAGCCCTCCTCCCTTTTGGCCACAAAGCATCTCATGCTCAGATAGAGCACAAGCTTGGACACAGCACAAAGTGAGCACTTCCTGCCAAAGCCATTGACACTTCCTTACCAACGTGGAGGTAGACACAAGGCAGTTATGCCAGCAGGCTGTGCTGCGCTGGTATTTTCCCATAAAAATAATTGCAAATACAGAATAGCTGAAAAATAAAGAAATGAGAGCATGAAAGCATCAGCTCAGAAGTCAGTGGAAAAAAATGTAAATCACCATTCATTTGTAATGACGTGACTAGTCTTACTAAGAGGGACATTTAAAGTGACACCTGTGAGGACAAGGGCACAGGAAAGTCAGTGAATCCTTTCACTTGGAGCACGTTGTTATTCCTTAGGATGCCGTTTCCCTCATTCCATGCAAGTCTTTGTATCATGGGGGTCCCAGTCTCCAGCACAATTAAGAGTCATTGAGCTTTCTTTTTCACAGTTGCTTTGATCTCATCTAGCTGGGGGAAATGCAGTTGCTAACCCCACTTCTTCACGGTAATAATTTTTCCATTGGCTTTACAGAAGCTATCGCTTAATTTAGTGGCTTGCTCTTGGCATGATTTAAAAACATCATCTCAGTAATGTTGTTATCTTCCTGCAATATTTCACAGATATTGTGAAACCAGTTTATACTGATATCGAACTTAGCATCTGGCTGACAGGACAATTGCAGGGAAATATTGCCAGAGATATAAGGCCATTATAAGATAAATAATGAGTCCTAACATTTAATGGAGTGTTTTCTTTAGAAGAGATCATAGCGATGCTCCTGTCCACAAAAATCAGCACTTTCCATACAAAGGCAGAGGTAAAAGCATTCCTTCATGCAGGAAGGAAATCCTAGCTAGTGGGTGAGCAATGGCTTTGCTCTGGGCTGAAGTTTTCCATAGGCTTCTTGAATTACCTAATTTGCCCAAAGTGAGTGACTGGTGCTGGGAGCATAGGGATAGCTAATCAGGCATTCTGGAGTCATTAAGGTTTATCATGTAAATCTCTATTTGAGTACTTTTAAAATGCATATTACTTTCTTGATAAACTACGATGGCTCTAAGGAGCTGTTAATATGAATTAGGGCGTGTACCATACATAGTTGAAAGCCTTATGAGGAGTAGTTATTTCACATGCAGGGTAATCAGCTTTTAAATTATATTAAATACTGCAGTTGTAATGTTCCCCTTGCCTCTCCCAGGAAACAGATTGCCTTTATAAATTTTTTTTTTTTTTTTTTTTTTTTTGCTAAATTTCATTTCCTCAGATAACAGCCCACTATTGAGTTGTGCAACCATGAGGTGACTGACAGAGGGCAAGGAGGGGAGGACAAGTACATTTCATCTCTGCCAGTTAAATATCCCCAGATACTGTTGGGTAATATTTTACCTAACGTAAAAAATGTATTACTTTCAATTAGAAATTTCCTGTGTGTATGTGGAGGAATGAGAAAAAGTGCATTCAGTTCAGCAGGACTTAGGTCAAATCACAGCATCTCCCCTTCTCCTCCTCCGAGATCACCCAAGGCAAAAGGAAGTGAAACTGGGGAACCTGGAAATGAGGTGGTCACTGGGAGAATAGAAGGAAATATCATCCTGGATCTTGTAATTACTGCAAGCAATGCACCATCTCCACAGACCAGTTATCACAGTCCCTCTTGAGGCAAACAGACTGAACAAAATCCTCAGGAAAGAGACCTGAGGATACACCCTGCTTTGTTTTTCTGTTGAAAGGATTCCCAAGACCTTCCACACAGCATCTCTGCATCTCTCTTCCCATACCTATGTGCCCCAATGCCCAAGAATACGTCTGGGATGAAAGCAGCTCCCAGGCAGTGATAGGAGGGGACTGTGGAGGGTAGCTGCAGACACTCCAAGAACAGGAGAGCTGCTGTGGCACTCGGTCAGCTAAATTAACTTAACCAGGGAGAAAAACCTTTCTACATCCAGAAAATGCTGCTTTCTCATCATCAGTTACAATTCTTGCTAGCTCTGGTAACATCACAATGTGATACCAATTACACATTTGAAGATGACCTGCTGGCAAGAAGCTGTTGGCTTTCTGTACCTTTTTTTGCTCATTAAAAAATTGTAACAGACAGCAAAAGGGTTTCTTTATGAGTGACACCTGCAGCTTTCCAACAGCAGAATTCTTTATTCATTGGTGATGTCTTTCTGCTGGTAGCTCTGGCATTGAGCACATACAGTATATGTATATACATCTTCTAGACAAAGACAGGAAGGATTGGGAGATCTCCTCTGTATTAGTTTTTTCTTATAATCAATGTACTTGCTTTGAGGACTAATTTCTACCTTGCCACACTCTTGGCACAGAAGTCATCATAGTGAAACCAAAATTTTCCTCACTTCTGTTTCTCTCTCCTTTGAGCAGGGATTGAAATCTGTGGCAGCAAGGCTGGTGAACCAAGGTTCCTACAGATGTCAGCCTGAGCCATCCCTGTGTTCCAGAAGAGCCTGGGACAGGACAGGCAGATGAAGTGTCAGATGGGTTCCACTCTCCTTGCAGGTGCAGGGATGGCTTTGGATGTGCTCCAGGCAGTGGGGCACCAAGCAGGGCAGCTGACAGGATGACATTGCACTGCTGTTGTATGAGGCTCTGTGGGTAGTGCTAGGACCCTCACTGCTCCTTACACAACCAGGAGTAGTGTTATGGGGGAATCGGAGGTATAGAGAAGGCGATAATTCATACGCTATCAGGTGAAAATATATCGGGTATTCATTCCCATAGGTGATGAGACATAATCAGAGTTCATCCCTTTCTGCAGTTTTTGTCTCTACACAATTACACACGAAGGCTTTTGGTAGCCAGGACGTGTTGACATTTCTTTTTTTCAAATGGAGCACGCATCTGAGCTGTTTTCTATTAGCCTGGGCCTAGGAGGTGGTTTTGGCATGGGATGCTCTTGTTGCTGCCATATCCAATGCCTCTAGCCATTGGCTTCATGCCCGGGCTCAACGCGAAGCAGTCTGTGTGAGACAGACAGTTGTAGGCAAACAGATCGGGGTGCCGCAAAATTAACGCCTTGGTGTCGAGTAGTGAGCGAGAGCTAAAATTACTCTGTGTGCCTGCAGCCAAATTGGGAGCTCACATTAGAAGGCTTTTCCTGCTGCTCCTCACACCAGCTCCAGGCCATCTCATCTTCAAATAGAGCCAGCAGCACTCAGCCAAGCACTGGGGTGCTCTCAGTGTTGGTTTGTGGGGCCCTCTGAAATGGAGGTAGCAGACGGAAGCACAGCCCTGAGGCTGCTGGTGAGTGCAGGATTACTGACAGTCACTTCTCCAGTGTTTTCCCACCTTGTCTTCTAAACATCTTCAGGCAGATCAGCAAGAGACTGTGAAAATATTTGAGTCCAAGAGCAGTAGGAGAGCTGGAGAGAGCAATAGAGGGAAAATTGCCTTGCAGAACATAGGACACTAACCATTTAATATATGCATCTCTGCTAGAGACTCTCACAACTGTGTGTAATGGGCTGTGCTCTCCTGAGAGCCTTTTCTTTAACGTGTTTACAACAGGAGTGTGTAACTGTCGAGGGACAGAGGCAGGCACATCCGTCTGCATCGCACTGTGACTGCTCAACAACAGCCACAGAGCGCTGAGGGTGCTGAACGCATGGCCCACACAGGCACTGGGCAGACGTTAAGCTTCGTGCAGAGAAAGGTGCACACAACAAAACGTGGTGGGGAACTGCTATGTTTTCTTTCTCTGCAGCACTGCTATGCTTTTCATTTGAAGTATTGACAGTTGGAGTTAAAATTACAAGTGGGAAGGGCGTAGGAAAAGTTGATAATAGCCATGAGCTCAATCTATAGGGATTGATCGCGCCAGTGATCGAGCTGTCTTCCATGAAACAGATAATGACAATGCCAAGCTCTACATTTACCCTTCCAGCGCCAGGAGTTTTCACCCAAGCACCCTCCCAACCCTGTCTAGAACTGTCAGAAAATCTGTCCATAGCACTAAAGACTTAATTTCCTTGATTACCAAAGCAATCCAACCTGCTAATCAAGCAGATGCAGAAATCTCTTGAGCAGGCAGTCACGGTGACCAGAGTCCCAGGAGGATTTTTGATGAGCCCATGAAACCAGAGAAGTTTTTCCTCACAGTCTTAGAGCTCCCAGAAACACCCTCAACACACTAAGAAATTCTCCTGACAGTCTCATGGGATCTGCTCACCATGACAGTGCCCAGCAGGCTGCATTGATTTTACTTTATTTCCAGAAGGGCAAACAGCAGTGCAGGCTGCTGGAACTGTTTCTAAAAAGTTCTCTTTCGAGAGGACAAACTATATAGATATTGCACAACTCTTCCTCCAATCCTGTTCTGCTGTCCCTAGGAAAATCCGATCTGATGAATCCACTTGAGGAGTTTCAACCTAACTCATTACCAACTAATTAAGTTCTTTTCCTCTCAAGCCAAACATCAGCTGTTAAGCTATTATTAGTTATTTTGAACTAAACCCCAAAATAAGCAAAACAGCCTGTTAAATCTTTCCTGAAGTTTCAAAGAACCTTGTTTAAAGCTAAAACTCAGAGTTGCATGTAGTCAGCTCAGAAGCAAGGTGTAACCCAGCAGCAGTGACACTGGGGAGCCACACAGGGTGGCACCTAGCTTAACCATGGCCATGCATGCTCCATTTGGGACAAGAGCTCAGACCTCTACCTACATTAAAAGCCACTTTTGCAACCATATATATCCCCTAGTACCAAGCAACATGAACTGCAGTGTTACAAGGCAAGGCAGGTTGAAGGTAGCACTGAATTTGAGCCTGAAGTATGCTTCTTTTGCCTCAAAAACTGGAGTAATAGCATCTATAATTACACTACTTTTATAATAGTACAGGGAATGGTGGAAATCAGATTGCAGAAGGATGAGAAATTAATAAAAGTCCATGGCAAATTAAGACCAAGTATCTCTGTGAGAAAACCACCACTGGGATTAGCAGTGGGGAGCTCCAGTCTGACAATTGCAGGCAAAATGTAAGTGAACCCTGGTGAGCAAGGCAGTCAGCTAGGAAGGGAAAATTATTTCAGCTCTGGGATATTTCTATTTTTAACATTTGTGTTTAAAATTAAATGCAATGAAGATTATCATGGTTTTTGCACTGAACTTCAGAGGTAACCCAGAGTTTCACACCTGGCCGGATCTACAAAAGGAGGATACATCTCTTGAGTGGGAGTGAGGGCAATGAAAGCCCTCTTACCCACCTTGGAAAACCCTCTCCTAGCTCTCTGGATAAAAGTCAGCCGTAGGTTGTAATGTGCAAAGGTAGATTAGGGAACCTAGATCCCTTCTGCTGATTTTTATGCCAGGTTTTAGAGATTCACATCAGAACAAGTTATCACCAACATGAAAATCCTCCCCCAATTCTTTTAGCAATCTTACCATCAACCAAGGAAAGTTAAGCAAATAAAGCTGCTACCTTGCTACCATGAAGAAGGATTCACTCAGTGCAGCTCTCTACTAGCAAGTTGTTAGCAATAATGAATAATTAATGAATAATGTAGTTGTCTCAATGCCCCAATGTCTCTGGCACCTTTACAGATAATAATTAAAACAATAGATAACAGATAAGATAAGTCCCCAGGCAGGTGGTTGTACATAAACCAACGGAAATGCAAGAACAGAGGATGTACACGTGACGCAGAAGCCAGAAGTTTCTTATGCTTTGTATTGCAGACCCCATACCTCCTGATATTGCACCATGCTCTGAAAGCCTAGAGATGTGAGGAATCCAAAGAAGCTGCAGGAGTTACATTTAAATAAAGAATCCAGCAGCCTGAAAATTTATGAACAAACTCAGAATGACTCTGGAGTTTAGTCTTGGTGAGCAAAGTGACTGTTTGCAATCTGGAACATCTCCATCCTTTCCACGCAGATGCTTTAAGAAACCATTTCCCAGATCTTAATTTCTCTTGATGGTGCAGTATGAGTGTCCCTAGAGGCTAAGACAAATACTCAATTCTTCCAGCTGCTTATGAGTACTGCAAAGCCAACAATTCCCCAATGCAGCCTAGGCAGTCACATTGGTCTATGTTCCCAACCTACAGCTTGACACGCCAGGAAGAACTGGGGCAACAAGTGACCACATCCTCTTGCCCTGCTGGCACATTCCTGCTGCCTCCTTTGGTTCAGCACTGCACTGGTTTGACTTCTTACCTTTTTCATCTTTTGAAAATTAGCAGAAGATTGACAAGGATGGGAGGAACAAAAAGAAAAAAACAGAGTCTGAGAGCTTTCATCTCAACAGCCTGCACACATGGGGAGCCAATTAATTCTTCTGAAGCTATTCTGCTGTTGAGACTGAGCATCTTCCTATAGACTTTCCACACTCCTTAAGGGAACAGGAGCAGTAGGACACTGTTGTAACTTAGAGGCTGGCAACACCAAGAAGCACTGCACATCTCTGAGCAAAAAACAATCTTCTTTGGTAACAATCAGAACAGACTTATTCTTTGCAGATCTGGAGATTAGGAAACAACAAGTCTAAGCTGAAAGTCCAGTTTGGCTCCTAGGGCATTTCTCAATTTTCTACTCACAGAATTCATTAGCATTGGCACAGAGCTGATTCTTGTACCTAATTTTCCATTAATGGGTCAAACAGAAGCAATTTTTAACAAATCTGTTGAAGCATCTGAACAGATGAAAGAAAATCACAAGTGATCCATCAGGGCTTGAATCAGTCCTGTCAAAGAGGCATGCTGGAGCTGGCACCTGCGTACGCATCTCCTGCTGTCACGTCACGTTATACCTTCAGTTGTACAGCTCAGTTTGGCAATGATACAGTTTTTCTTCATCTTCAGCAAAAGCATCTCCTAATTTCAGCTCACTGCTGCACCAGAAAACTAACCCCATAACCCTATGAACAATTCAGCTTGCCACCCACATGGTGGTACTGGTGGAACAAAAGCCACACATCTGAAAGTAGAGGATGGGACAGCTTCAGCAAGTTCCCACAGTTAGCTCAGCTTCAGTCAGTCGTGAAATTTCACCTGTTTTCATTGCTTACTCCACTCCCTTCCCCATTACATTTGTAATTGCCAGAGAGAAGCTCATCATTAGGTTTCTCCATTGTTTCCAACTCATGCCTAGGGCTCCAGGCAGTGAAGGGGAACGCATGGAAGTCCCCATGCATTAACACTGGGTTTGTCAACAGCAGTGTTTCCCCAGCTCCTGAATCAGTGATGCTCTTACAGAGTGATGAAAGCTGTAAGCCTTGGGTGAGCTCCTTTAAACCCACACAGACTATTCAGGACCTAATTTTACATATTCTCATGAAAATAGCAAATCTCTTTTAGAGGCATTACAGAGTCAGTGACAACTGCACATTAGAGTCTCTCATCATCCTCTTCCCACAACTGATACTCAATCTCCCGTTCCACAGCTGAGGAATTATCAAGGTGTCAGCCCTTCCTCTTGGTGACAGCAAACCTAATGGTTACAGCTGTAAGTGGCAGGGAAAACCTTTAACAAAAAACAGCAAGTTTTGGATATCAGACTCTCTCCCTTCTGCCAATGAAGTTCAGCATATTGGAAACAGCTAAGTTACGGGGCACTGCTGGTTCCCCATATGCACTTATAAAGTATAGGTCATCTGTAAATATCCAGTGAATAAAACCAACTCCAACACTGATGAACATCATGAAATTGTGAGAAACCATCCCCCGTGCTTTCCCAGGTATTTTCCACTGTTCAAGACCACCTACAGGCTCTCCTGTCACCTGAGACCTGGTGAGGATTTAGGAACAAAGCTTAGTTTTGCTGAACTTCCAAGAAGACTGTCATGTCCTTATACTTGCTGAAACTTAAGCTAGGGTTGCAATATGGCACCATGCTGTTGACATTAAAAGTTCTCCTCCATACTTGAATGTTGTTATTTTAAAATCAATGATTTATTGTCCATTTGCCTGGACAACTGTGATCAGTATGCATGATAGGCCTGGAAGTGCACAATTATTATTCAGCTCAGCTGATTTCAAGGAGATCTTTGATTTTGTTTTGTTTTCCAGAAAAATGGCAAAGGGTTATTTCTGTTGGAAAGAGACAGCTCAGTAATATCAAAAGTGAAATGTCCTAAATCAAAGTCTCAGAACGTATTATTTCACGCACTAGCTACTGAGTGATGAATTAATAATAGTATCTCAAATACATCTTCCATCAATATGCTTCTTCAGATACTATCAGCATTTAACTAACAAATTATATGACAAGGAAAATTCAAATGGTCACCAAAAGCAATGTATCTTATATGATACTGAAATTCTTGCAATTTTTGCAAGGCAGTAATTTTTCTTCCTAGAAATTAGTCACAAATCAAGTATTTTCACAGTACATTTAGAACTGCACATTTCTCCTAAGTTGCTGAATTTGGGAGATTGCGTCTTTGGCTTTGTTTCAGATCTTCTTCTAAATTTTATGCCAAGCAATAGCATTCGTATAAAGAAAATAGTGGCAGTATATAGCTGCAGAGGGACCTTCAGCAGCTCCCATGACCTTTACAGCAGCAGGGCATCAGAAAACCACACAAGCTGTTTCTCATTTAACTATCTTAATAGGTCAAGAAAAAGTAGTTATGACTGTTCTAAGAAGCACAGATATTTGCTTTTGTCTCATAAAGATACAAAAAGTTGTACTGCTCTGTCTACAAAAGGTTGCAAAGAAATCAGACTGAAACCAGGAATGAGGAAGTTTAAGTATGCAATTGAAATGTCAGCCAAATGACCAGAATGATGAAGAGCGAAGGAACAGCTGTAGTCCCCCAGTGGGCTGAATAGCATCCAAGTGCTCAGTTGCAAAAGAAAAGGAACAAGTGCAGGAGGTAAGAGGGAAAGGCAAGGACATGCAGGCTACACAAATGAAGGAAATAAGGATATTCTCTGTGCATTTCTTAAGACAGAAGAGGGAGATGCCTGCTTTAGCTTAGAACAAGTAACTTAAAAAGCTGGCTGAGTTAAACCAACAAAAAAAAAAGTATCACATTAAAGGCATATTTTGCTTTTATTTTTTATGGCTCATGCTCCTATTTGAAGTGTATTCTTTTGTCCTTAAATTCGTTCAGTGAAAAATTTGATTCTGAAGTGACCTGGCAAACCAAGATATTTTACCCCTATAGGAGTGCTTACTCTGTAGATTAGGACAGGAGTTTGTGAAGAAGTGCCCAGCTCCCCACTCTGCTCCATCAAGAAAGGGAGTGCAGCACACCGGCACCAGTGCTATTGGGAAGGTGGCAGAGCCACATGTAGGTCTGAAGAAAGTTCTTCCAGAGGCTGTCAATAACTACAAAAGCTTTCTCATATCTGGTAGAGAGCAGATCCTCACCCCAAAGCCTTTGGTGAGTTCACAGCAGGACGCTGACTCTCCTTCACATCATATGAAAGGGAAAGCATAGCAATATAAATAAACAGAGCTAATGTACTGCAAGTAGTGGGGGAAAATGAGCCTCGCATTCAAGTACACTGTTCTAGTCAATATAATCCACTCCAAATGAGTTAATGTAATGCTCACTATCCAATCACTCTACTATTGTTACGAGTTGCCATATAGCACTAAGCACTGCACAGTCTTGCTGCAAGCAGCTGTTCATTCTCCAAAGAGTTCACAAGAGACCAAATGAGCAAAGGAAAAATAATAATAGTACAAAGTGTCCAGTGTCACAGAGCAGTTTGGTAACAGTGCAGGAATAGAGCCCATGTACTTCTTGCCCTTGCAAATGTCTCTGAAACATACCTTTGGTCATTTGACTTCTTTAGATGTAAGATGCATGATTTCAGATAATGGGCTATGCTAATCTTCAGTATTAATGACTGAAGTTCCACAGGTATTAAACAGGTCTAAGAAGGGTAACAAGTAAATCAGAAAGCATGTAACATTGCCTGAAATACTGTAGTTCTTAACCAACAAATAATTTGTGTCACCATAAAATAATCAAGAATTCACCCACTAAAAGAGGTATTGCAGGACCCACTTCGAAAGCATGCCACATTCATGCATACAGTCAAAATAATTGTATCTGTGAAGTCCGTCTCAATTTGGAGCACAAGTTTTGTTTGGGTTTTTCCATTAAAGCAAATTGCTTGTGGCTGCCTAACTGGGGAATCAATATATTCTTATCTGCATTCACTTCCATCTCATCCTTTTTCATACCTAGAATTGGACAGCACAAGAACTATCCTTCAAAAGTAGTAGCAATGGCCCTTAGGCCCTCACCTGTCTGAAGATAGGATTTAAACATGGAAAATGGAGATATCATCCCTTCTTCATGCTCAGTTCAACACTTCTCAATTGTGTATGAATATCATCTTTGGGTGTACATTCACAGCCCCAAATACCACCAGAAGCAGGACTAACAGCACCAACAGGAGCCTTGGGGCAGTCCCAGCATTTCTATAGCAGCAATTAGGATTTCCAGAAGAGCAGTGAAGCGTCTGTATCAGATTAGAACTTTGAGTTGGACTCCTAACCTCTTGGGTCATTTTCAAACAGTTAGGCCAAATTAATCACAAAAGCATTTGCTTTTTTTTTTTTTTCCTTTCCCCTTTGCTTTCCTGTTTTTCATTGCAGAAGGACAAAGCAATACCATACTATGACGAGCAGCCAGAGCTCAGCTGAAACATAGCTCCTGCTACGATCCCTCATTCAGCGGCTCATTTCCCTTTCTCATCCCAATCTCAAGAGGCTTATTAATAACAACTAGGGAGACAGACCTTTTCCATCTCTGACTTCACAATGAGTAAATTTTCCCTAGAATGTGTTTCTGAGATTTCTTCTGCAGCCATCTCCCTCCATGCCCCAATCCAAGATGAGTGGTATTTCTAGAAATTAAGTTAGCTCCGCTGTGTTATGTACTCTATTTTTTACAAACCACCCTTCATTGCCTTAATGTTCTCATTATGGTTGATACACTGCATAGTTGTTCATTTATTATCACATTTTAACTCAAGTTCAGATTGTATATCATTGGTGGAGCTCCCTGGGATAAAGGGCAATGAATACTTTAATTGCCTGATAAATTATTAAGGACAATCCTTTAATTGGGTAATGTAGTGTTTACATCTTCGAAGCAAATACTTATGGAATCTACACGGGTGCAGATTTGTGCTAAGCATACAGCTACCAACCTCCATTTCCCCTCAAGGATAACAGTTTTATCAGGCTATTAAAATAAGCACCACGCAGGATAAATCGTAGCAGATGCCATGAAAGATCTGCAGCTGGAACGAAGACACAAATCTCCTAAGTCAAAGGAGGTGCATTGACTTGCATCAGCTGAGGGATCTGTGGCCAATGGATTTCACTCAAAGTGAGGCAAAACAGCCAAGGACCTACATTTTGCATTGCTTTAGCTAACCTAGTTCATTTGAACTGAAATGGGTCACAGTGTACCCACACAAGGAGTTCAGCAGCAAACCTGACTTCAGAAGAGCACAGGGAAAATGCAGCTGGGGAAAGCAAGTGCACATTGTGTTAAACAGAGCCTGGCAAAGCAGAAACCTGGGCTTTCAGCTGCTCTCGCAACTATTTTAGAAATAAAACATCCCCTGGAAAGACACAGCCACTTCCAGCCCATGGGGAAAAGATGGGAGCAGGAGGGAGAGGCAGTCCCCTGCCTGAGACCCAGCTGCTCCCAGCTTTCCCTTCTCTGAGCATCTCTGTACTTAGAAACTGAGCTTCCTTGAAGTTCTGCCATGTCCCTGCTTTCCTAAGCTGTGTGGATATGAAGGTATTTGTCACATTCTTTCCAGCCATATGCTATGCTTCTTGCTTATTAAAAAAGAGAGAAGGGAGCAGACTGTCTAGGAAGGCGCTTTGTGTTGCTTAGAAATAGTCACGAAACAGACTTTTCAGGAGAAGTTAGCATTTCAAAGGTGTTGCACATCTATTTATTATCAGCTTTTGGTGACACACTGTGCCTGAACTCAGACCAGCAGAGAAGCAAAACACTATTAATACCTGCTTTATGAGTGCCCGTTCTGTTCATTCCAGGGGCTTTTGGCACAGCAAGGGGCAGGCAGGGTTGCACCCAGACAGGGCCAGCTTGGAAATGGGCTGCATCATCACTGAGTAGACAATATGGAAGCCTTCCTGCGTCCTCTGCTATAGCCCTTGACTTCCTTCTCTCCTCTAGAAAATGGTTTTGGTTTTTTTTTTCCCCAACCCAAATGGCACAGTACAGCGCCACTTAGTTTCTCTTCTATTTAAGGCTCCATTCTCCACAGCCAAAGGACACAAACACAGTCTGGGTATGACATATATGCATATACACACACAGACACTTCATTTATCTATGCATGTGACTTTTCTTAAGAAAAGATGAGTCTTGAGCATCTTCGCCTGTTAAGAAGTCACCATATTTCGCTGTGGAAGGAATTCACCCCATGTTGAGTCAGACGACCCTACTACTGCACAGCGTTATCTAAGTTTCCCCCTCATCCTTTTCCCACTGCACAGGGGTGAGAACGTGATTAAGCCTTACAGATAGAGGAGCTCTCTGCTCTTTCAAGGGCTACAAGGAAAAGTGCAGTCACAAACCTCCTGCTTGCTGCCTGAGAATCTCAATAACAAAGTCAAATTAGGTGAAATCCCAGCTGATGCTTTCTTACAAAAGCAGACTTTGAAACAGTACATCCAGAAAAACATCTAATTCAATGCTCAGATCTTAAGAAAATCAATCCCTGCATGCACCCAAATGAAAACAAGTGTAGATGGAGAAATTCCTCAGGTTAATGCTTCCAAACAGATCAATACACAAACTCCCGTGGATTGATTTCCTGGAGCTCCAGCTCCAGATTGGTCCTTCAGCTCAACACTAATCACCTGGATCTACAAGACCTGGGAATGGGGCTCTGCTTGCAGTTTTTTGACTCTCCTTTTCCAGTTCTGCTCTCCTTGGTCCCTCCAAGGGGATCTCACATTCCAGATGTGCAGAAAAATACTTCCCCACTCAATTCAGCATTTCTGCTTCACCATACCACACCATGCGGTGGAAAGAACTGCACCCTCACTTGTAGATGCTTTCCCCCTCCTTTCACTGATAACCTTTTGAACCACATCTCAAAAAGGCTGCTTTGCCAGTCAGAACATCGTCTTGCTGAATCTGCTGTAATCACAGGAGAGCTAAGCAGTGTTACATCGACAGTGCCATTAATGGGTGCAAAGACACTGTGTACTGCTCAATAGCTATTATGCTTTTCTACAGTTAAAGTTTGCCTCCAGCACTCATGCTACTGGGAGAGAGAACAGCACAGGGAAAGCAACAACTCAAAGCAGCGCTCTCCTCCTGAGTGTGCAGGAGGAAACCCTTCCACCTAAGAATGGCAGAAGGCACTGTGGCCACTGACTGATGGCACAGGACCCAGCTGTACTTGGCCTTCCTCCTAGCAGCATTTTGCTGATCTAACCCATGTCATGTTCTATGCCAGCTGGCAATACTATTTGATTCTGCTTTTGGATGCCCGTGTGCAGCTCCCAGAGCTTCTGACCTCTATAGTGCTACTGCTCTCACCTCAAGATCAGCTTTACCACCATTCCCTCTGTCAGTTCTTTACTACATAAAATTAACAAGAGCACAGCCAGCGTGCCTCTGGCTGCCCCACTGATCGTTACAGAAGGTCCCTCACAGTGAAGTGCAGCAGTAGTCTGTGTGGCACTGCATGGATACACAGCTGTAATCCCCCAGTGCTGGGATCAGATTGTCTCTTGGGGTCAATCCTGCATATGGAACACGTGTACACAGATCAGTTTATTCCAGCATGCCCAAGGTACATTCAAAACCTCAGCCATCTGTTATTTATTATAACAGAGGGCACACTTTCTCCAAACCGGGGCTCCAGGACAAACTGCAGAGCAGAAGGACAGACATGCAGCCAGTGCTGAGCAGTGATGGTGCAAGTTGGGCTGTTTGCTGTCCATGCATATGTCTGCAAGAACAGAACATTCACAATGGAAATCCAGCTAGGATGGAAGATATGCCATGGCATTTCCCACACCCATCACAGCCCCGCTGGCATCTTCTTCACTCATCTGCAACCCTAAGCCTCACAGAGCTGTTAAGTGGCATGAAAAACAAGAAAGGGAGTGCATAAAAACAGTGCTAACTCATAACTGCTTTTGAATGCTATGGCTGGCCACAACACAGGCTAAAAAAACAATATAGAGTTTAATTTGCAGCACTATACAAACTACCACAAGCAGACAGTGGGAAATATCTTCCTAGTTTCTTCCCCTTACCTCAAGGGCTTCTTATCTGCCTGTGCTGGGGTGACCATCTATCACAGCCCATCCCATGTGCCAGAAGGCAGGCATACTGCATCTGATTACACTGCTTTATCTCCACCAGGGTTTTAGGAGCCATTCCCACTTTGATTATGCTAATCTGATAACATTATTTCTGAGCAAGATGCCACAGCAGAGGGACCACGAGCTGCTTAGCGGAGGCCAAATCAAATGCAATCGGATAAGCTGCTTCTGTCTTTCAGGTGCAGATTCCAAAGGTTGTGAGTATGCACCCTGCCTTTCCAAAAGAGGGAAAGGCAAATTTGAACCTACAGAAAATTTTTTTAAAGAGACAATGCTTATACAGCAGGGGAGATGGCAAGCATCCCATGTTGTGCAAAATGAGCATTGGAACGGGGAGGAAAGCACACCAACAAGAGCCCTTTAGTATACACCCAGAAATCTTCTCTTGCACACAGCTAAAGGACTCCAGATGCTGCAGTTGAGCAACTTGCAGTGTCAGCAATAAAAGCAAGAACAATGAGGGAATCATCCTTTGATATCTATATTGCAACCACAAGCATCAGTGCACTCAGGCTCTGCTTCTTTGGCATCAGAGCTGCTGTGTCAGGAAGAGCCATGTGGTTTGTGTTCAAGTACAACACTCTGTACCCCAAAGCCCAGCAAGGTTCCCTGGTGCAAACTGTTCCAGCAGCAGCCACACTCATTTTAGGAGACCAATATTTCCATTTGTTGAGCATCTAATACCTCTAACGGAGACTGGCAAATATCGACATTTCCAGTCTGATGGCCAGAGAAGACCAGAGAGAAAAAAATATAGTTGAGGTTGATCTGAAAAGGACAATTTTCATGTAAATGATGAAACTAGCTTTATTTCAAATCACTTTAAAGTATTAAAATCTAGCTTATTAAAAGTTAGGCACATTTTTGAACCAGAAAACTATTTCAGAGCAGTCCAAGAATTTAATTTTAAAAGTACTGAAACAGCATTTTGTTCACTTCAAAACAGAGGAATGGATGACAGCTTCCCTGACAGAAGCCTTCCTCCTCCTTTCTCCAGCCAGAATGATTCACAGATCTGTTTGTTCATGGACCAAGTGGATAATTTCGTAGCAAATAATCCTTGATTGGTCAATTTACCTTTGGCTGCAATTATTTGTCATCCAGATGTATATTCCAAGGGAAAAACACATTCTGGCTCTCAAGAGCAAACAGAATAGGGAACGCCAGCAGTATTTCTAGTAGGTGGACAATTGGACTAGATGATCTTAGAGGCCTTTTTCAACCTGAGTAATTCTATGATTCAGTTCTTCCCACAGAGCAGCAGGACCCACCAGCCTGCAACTCCAGCCACACCACATAAACACTTGGGTTACATGAGCTATGGAGTCAATTAGGTCAGACCACAGAGCTAAGACCCAAGTTTGAGCATCCCTAAGGATATCACTTGTTCTGCTACTTTTAAGTTACTCAACTCAAGCAGAGGAGGCTTAGATTGACACAAATAAATTCAGCAGCGAGGTGTTTCAGCAACATCGTCATCATCCCCACGACACAGCAGCACCATGCTTGTGCAACCTGTTACCTGTTCTTCCCCTTCCTGTGCTTCTGCACAAAAAACCAGACATGGAAGTATCAGCAACAGAAAACTGTCATCTACTCAGCTGTTGTCTACAGGTATAAATTATCCTTTTCCTTAATTACTTGATCCTACCTAATCCTCCAGTGGGCAATGCTGATCTTGATAGTCCAAATCTAGCCTGCATAGCCTCTTTATGTTGTTTCCAAGCACATTTGCAGAGCATTTCCAGCCCCAGGGTGCTCTGGCTCCTTTATGCCACAGCTCAGCAGCAAACCCCAACCCTCCTGAACCAGGGACCTGTCACACTGCCCAAGGCGCTTGAGTGATCCAAAAAGGACAAAAAATAGTGGAGATATTCCCCAGCCTGCAAGGCCAGAGAGGTTTACGGCCTCCTGGATGTAGAATTTCAGAGGCTTAGGGCTGCTGGACTTCCCCAGCCAAACCAATGCCTGTGGAGCATAAAGCTGCAGCACAAAGAGGCAGGACCGTGGATATGCCCAAGCAAGTTCAAGGGATATCAGAACTATGACACATATAAATTGATTTTTCACTCTAAGCTCAATGGCTACTTATCTCCAATAGCAAAATTAACATTCAATTAGATTTGCTAAATAATTCATGGCAATACATTAGATGTGGTAGCGAATCCCAGCAGTGAATCATCAGCAGTTTGCGTTATTGTGCTGGCAGAAGCCAGGATTATTTCTTAAAAGACAACATCTCTCGTTTCCACCATCCACACCCAGATTCTTCAGGGCCTTGAAGCTTCCTCATTTCGTATCACCCAGGGCTAAATTTGAAGGGATAAGAGGAACTGTTGCTATTGAATTTTTTTTTTATTTTGGAGCAATTTAACCATACACTGCAGTTTGATTTGCTGGTATTTTTTTCCTCAGCATTGAAACACATTTGGAGCTCTGCAAATCTTTTGTAATGAAGCAATGCAGAACCACTGTTTAGTCATGCAAATGAAATGAGAGTTAACTGAAAAGCATTCTGGGGAGCATAAACTCTTTGCCAAAATTCAAAGCAAAAATTTCTATTGTCAATCAAAATGCATGAACATTTCCAAATTGGCTTTTGTGCGTATGCATTGTTGGGAAAAGGACAAGCAAGACAGAGCAAACATTTCCTGCAGTCTCCAAGATAACCAGTGCACTAAGTAGTTTGGAGGGAGGCAAATAGTTTTTCTACAGGACTTCTGAAAATACATGTAATTATTACTATGAGTTGAGAAGGAAGAAAATAGCTTTCCATCCACCATAAAAGCACCCCAACCTCCACTGAATCCATCCTTTTCCAATATTATATGTGAGACCAGAATCAGAGTGGACTCCCAAAGAGCAAGGCTTATGGTAGGCAAACCACAGCATTCACCATTTTGCTTTTTCTCCTAACAGTCAGGGGAAGCAGAGGGGCCCTGGTGTCTGCACAGAGGAAACTTCCATGCATGGCTCCCCATGCCATTCTTTCCCTTTGAGCTGAAGCATTTTGCAAACAGTGTTTAGGGGGCTGTAGATAAAATTGAGCTCTCTCTAACCCTGCTCTTAGAGATTACTTGAGATTCCTGTACTGCTGAAGGATCAAAGATGAATAGCCATTTTAGCCTGTGCTTCCACAGCAGCTTTTACAACATTAGATAAAATGACCAGGTACTCAGTTGGTATAAACTGCTTCAGCTTTATTTTCTCCACTCGCAGTAAGAGCCAGTTCACATCATCCAAGGACTTCTCCAACGTCACTGTTAGATCTGGTTAATACAGAGCTCTCACTCAGCTGTACAACATTTATTCAGTTTTCAGTTTCTTTCTTTCAGAACTTCACAAATGCTAACCAACTCACCGAGAGGTTTCATTTTAGGTATTAGGAAAAAATTCCTCTCTGAAGTAGCAGTAATGCATCGGCACAGGCTGCCCAGGGAATGGTAGAGTCACCGTCCCTGGAGGTGTTCCAAAACTGTGGAGACATGGCATTGAGGGATGTAGTCAATGGGCAATATTGGTGATAGGCAAACAGTTGGAATAGATGATCTGAGAGGTCTTTTCTAATTATATTTTCTCTGCTACAGACACTGGAGTTTGGTGGCATGCAGGATCAGTAGCAGAGAGTTTAAGAGAATTTTAAAGCAAACAAACCTCCCACCACCTGTCAGAGTGCTCACATAGTGGACTTGGATCCTACACCTAGTAGGCACTCCTGGCACCAGGCAAAGGCTTTTCCCAAACTCCTCGCTTGTCCCAGCGTGCAAAGTACACATCCTACATTAGACAGTGGCAGCTTCACACCTAGCTGAAAAAACAAGGTCATTGTCATCATGATAGCACACAGCCATCACAGCTGTGGACTCAGCCCCAGGCTGTGGGTGCCTCAGTGAGACAGACCGCAATGCTCAAGAGATACACAGCTGGCTGACAGCTCAGCATCCCTGATGATGAATGAGCCTGCTGTATGAAGCTATTTGCAAGAAATACAAAGCATGGTTTCTCTTTTAGACCTCACTTAGATTCTAGACTACACCTGGCTGTGAAGGCCAGAAGAAATCTGATTCAAAAAATTTTTGAAGAGGAAAGAAAGACAGAAAACAGACTGTTCAGGTGCTTTAAGAACAGAGCATGAATTCTGCCTATGCTTCTATGACAAGGCAGCCAGGTGAAGTACAGCATGCCCATCACATTCTACATGGAAAGTCAGCAGCATCTGTCATAGAAGTCTGAACAGCAGAGGCTGAGACTCCCATGGAGGCAACCTCTCTTATGTTCTATGTAAGTTGATGAATTAGTAGCAGAGGGATTAGCAAGACAGGAAAGGCTGGAGAACACACAAATGTGGTGCCAGAACCCACAAGCCATTGAATAGCTCTGCTGTTGTGTGAGCTAAAAGGCTGTTTCTGCCATTAGACTGAGTGACAGCACTGACAAGATTTATCAGAGAACATTTACTCCAGACTCAATGAAAAACTGCCTCAGTAAAAATGCTGCCAGCTCTGCTGACGTCTATTGTCTTTATTAGAAAGGCCTCTCTGATAACCAAATTCATTAAGACCTCTAAGCAAATCATTTCATATAAAACTTCTGCATATTAATTCAGCACAGACAGATGCAATGGGAGCTTTGGTGAAAAAAAAAAGTCATTAATCAGGGCTACATTTGTCTGTGAGCATAGCAAAGAGGTTTCAAGTTTTCCGCAACGCCCATTTTAAAGTGCTATGGTGTGCTATTAACTCAAGCACCTGTGCTGCCACTTGGGTTTGTACTTAGTCCTTCTCAGTCCTAACAAGTTCAGTGCTGTATTCAGAGGGTTACATCATTGCTCACAGGGTGCAGGAATTCCTATTTTTCGTTGTCCATGTTTTAACTGACTGAAATTTCTATGCATGTTCCAAGTTGGATACAGAAACAAAAGCAAGAAACTTTACTGATGGAAGGTCAGCAAAACAGGATGGATGCACAGCCCTCCCCTGAAACCATAAGACTGGCTCAGCCCCCTGCAATACAGCACATACTGCTGGTCCACTGAGCTCCCACAGCAGCTTATCCAGCAGTCTAAGAAAACCTCCAAAACTGAGGTTGCACACAAGTTCAGTAGTATTGTGCACTAGATGGAGCTAATTCTGGTAAGGTAGACCAGAATCTCATTACATAGCATAGGGTCAGAGAACAAGGCCACCATGCTTAACTATCTGGCAGACCTTCAAAATCCCTAAGAAGCTTTAAAGAAAGGCTAAGACAATTTTCACTGTATTTCTGACAACTTGTTAGAAAAAAAAAAAAGGCAGAATTTCCCAGTGGTCTCTGAAAGATTAGTCTCATTACTGCTAACACTGTATTAGAAGTGGACATTAATTAATGCTGAATTGCAAAGGAATTCCAGTAGTACAACATATTTCACCCCTGCTGCTGCAGCAATGAACTCATTATGAATGAAGAAATTAAAAACATATATCAGAAGGGAAAGTTAATGATTTTCCATTTCTTATTTAGTGTGGGCAAAATACACTACTAGACTAGAACGAAAGAGGAGGAATGTATCTCAGATTCATCTATAGGATAAGATCACAGCCCAAAGCATGTTATTTGCTGGAATGAAGTGTTTATCAAGTGATTTCAAAGCTGCACATAATGACCTTGAGCCAAGCACTTTGCATCATTCAGAAGGTTTTCTATCTGCATGGAAGAGCAGCACTCACCTCCTGGCCCCTGAGCAGGAGGGCTGAGAAGCCCACCAAGAGAGGTGGTGACAGCCAACGTGGGGAGAATGTGGCCTAGAGGAAGTGCCAGTGGTGAGGCCAGAGTTGTTCAAGCAGATGAAACACTGTATATTCAGTCCAAGCTGCACTTGTGCGTACTAGCTGGGGGGGCAGGTTTGTGTAACAACCTTTAAACACAAATGCCAGTCACCGCTTCACTAAATCAGGAACACTCCAAGGATATCTGGGGGGCCTCAGCTCCATAAGCAGACCCAGCCCAAGGACATGAGATCTTTCCTTCAGCATCACCTGTTCTTAAGACACCTACCACCTTGCAAATTAACCCAGCTGACACTCAGCAAGGCACATCTGCAGTGAATCTTTCCTGCAGGTTCCATCCCAGATATTTGTTTCAGTAATTCTTGCTTTCATCTCTTCTCGGTTTTACTACTTGCATTAGTCTTTTTGACTTGAACCAAATCATTTTCTTTCACACTATTTCCATCATTGCACTGCCTGTACCCAATACGTGTCAGAGACTGCAAAATTCCACAAAGCTCAGATAAGCCTGTGTTGTCACATAAATAACAGCAGCATGTCCTTCTGTTCAAAGAAAATGAGGTGTATTAAAGGTAGCAATATACGATTTTCTGTTTTTTATTTTATAATTATGCATTGAATTTAAAAAGAGATGTCACACAGGCAATCTTTATAGTCATATAGACAATCTGTAAGAAAACAAAGGAAAATTATTTTAATAAAATATATTGCCCAGAGTAAGAAATAGGCTCTGAGTATTGTACAAGAGATGAGATAGTTGGGATGTAAATAGAATGGTGACCTTGCTGCAGAAGTGTTCTTTACTTAACACTGCAACAAGCAAATTAATGGATTTTGGAATAGAGCAAATAACAGTAATAATCATTTTGCTCCTTGGCATTTGTTTGCTGACAGCTAGATTTAGCAGCAAGTATTTTGTATTATTATTTATAAAATGGACTGCAAACAGAATTCCACACGACCTTAACGACATCACAGAATCATATCTATAGTGAAGAATATGTTACAAGATTAATCAAGGTTTGGTGAGTGTTTATATGTCAAGAAGTGACATCTAGAAACAAAACTGACTGCCAGAAGAGTATGGGCTTTATGCTAACATGTATGGATGGCATACTATCGCTGATGTGATAATCCAACAGTTGAAATCCTACATAGGAAAGCTGTGATCATGGTTACTATGGTAATTATGGGTGCACTTTGATATGTGTTCTGTACAATAAATTGTGTAATGATAAATTTCATGATCTTGTTGAAGAGAACTATAGCAGTCCTACAAAGCATTGCATCGTCAGGTCTGGAGGTGTTCATGAACTGTGGAAGTGTGGCCCTAAGTGACAGTTAGGAGGCTTGGTGGGGGTGGGTTGGCCATTGGACAAGATTATCTTAGTGGTTCTTTTCCAGCCTTAATGATTCTATGATTGCTCTCTATACGAAGTTCCTCCCTTACTGGATGATGTCTGAACCATTCCCTCACAATTCACTTCTCAGCCCTTATGGGCTACACTGGGGCTGGTACAGTATCTGGGACCTACCCTCAGCACTGGCAATGGGTCCTAGGGAGCAGCAGTGCCTTCACCTTGCACAGTACCCCCAAACACTAGCATCTCCATCAGCACATCTGCTGTTTAGCAGCTTATGGACATCATTCACCCTTCCCACTCAAGCCAGTGGGTGAAAATGTCCTGCAGAAGTGACTGCTGCTCTGGAGAGGCTGCTGGGCTTGGTGAAAGAGCAGTGATGTGCTGTGCTCCGCTCCAGCTGAGTGCCACGCTGCTGACAATTAAGAAGGGGAGTAGAAAACAATGTATGGGGCTCTACCCAATTAAGCCTGCACAGAGCATAAAGGGACTTTAGTATAGCAGCCTGCAATGGAGCAAGTGTTTTACATGGAGTTTCTCCAACGAAGATCACAAACTGGCTTCTAAAACACCTCAATATGGCTCAAACAGTAAAGTTATTAGTGAAGTTGGTGCAATAAAAACCTCTCTGCAAATGTAAGCCCCCTGGCACAAACACCTTCAAAACACTATTGGAATTTTAAACCTTGATAATTGCATTGTAATGTAAGCAATTTCCTGATGAGTGTGAACACCATAGAGCACACATCACCACAGCCATGCCTCCAGCCCCCCCCCCCAAGCACAGAACCCCTTGATTGCAGCACACAAATGCAGGTTGTGCATTTGTTAAAGCAACTTCATTTAATGGCCAAACTACTCTGTAGCAACTTGTGCAAGGCTGCAAGAGGAAGAAGCCCTCTGCTAATGTGGCAGAGCAGTGCTGGGCACAGGGAAGGGCTGGACCAGGCTGCAGGTGTCACTCCTACACCTTCTTATCACCTGTGCACAGCCCACAGACCTCCAGCAGCATTACAGCTTGGCATCATCACCTGTTGAGAGCACTGCAACTCTCTGTACTCTCATTTACACTGATTATCACATTAAGAATTCCTGGTGCTACAGAAACAGACTGAAAACAATAAGCCTGTATCTTCCCAATACAAACAAAGCTGGTCCATACTACTGAGCGTGTGGAGAGCTCACTGCTTTGCAGTAACAAAGTTTTTAATCTCAAAAGATCTAATTCATAAAAATTACTTGCTGAGGCTGTGCAGAACAGAGCACGGTTCCCATGCTAGTTCCTTCCACCAAAGCATGCTCTGCTGATGCTGCCCCCCGTTTCTCCTCTCTCCTGCCAACAGACACCAGCACTGAGATCTGACAGCATCACAGCTTTGCTCTTTCCTTTAAGCTCCACATAGAAAGTGAAAAGGTGGAAAGGAGGCGGAGGAAAGGCTTCCCCCTGTATTTTACTTTGGGCCAGGTGACAAACCAGGGACACAGTGGGATGCCCATCCTCCTGTATCACTTCAGCCTCATGGGAGCAGGGCAAATAGGTGTCACCCCCAGCCCAGAGGCTCCCCCACTCTGGGAGTCGCCCTTTATTACCATCACTTAGACTATCTGCAAAAACTTCAATTAGCCAGAAAGAGGTTGTGTTCCTGACATGGATTAATTGCATTGGAAATGAGCTTGATTGCCTGAACCCTCATTTATCAGCGGCTGCTCACCGCAGCCCAGATTACTCAGCAAATCAAGCTTTGAGCACTTGAGACAGTGTTCATAGGGGCAGTGCATTCATAGCCAAGATTTCAGACAAATCTGAGCATGGCTGGAACAGAAGGCACTTCTGCCCAGACATGAGAGATGCCACAGATCTGTGTCACAAAAACAAAGGAGTTTGAGTCCCAATTTACCCTGTAAAAGGAACTGGAGGCAGTCTGGTGGCACTCATTTAGGACTGTCTTCCTGCACAGTCACCCTGTCCTGGGTGAAAGATTCCCAGCAAGGACAGGGCAGTCTCTTCCCACCTGCGCCACAGCATAGAGAGGCTGCTTCCCACATACATCAGTGCAGCTGTGCACAAAAGGTACATGGTTCTGTATGAGATATCTACATGGTATAACTCCTCTTTCTGCTCTCACTGTATTTCATCTTTAAATTGGAAGAGATGTTTGTAACAAATCAGAGAGGAACAGCGAGTTTCCAAGGAGATTCGCTGATGAATCAGACTGACTGGTATAAGGTCTAGATGGGTTGGAGTTTCTTAATTCATGAGACCTCATGTAACAAATGGAGGGAAAAGGATTCCATCTCAACTGCAGATCATGCGCTCCTTCTGCCAGGAAAAGCAGCTTTCATTCCTGTTATAGGAGCAAACAGCAAGTGCACTGAGTGGGAGAGCAGCGCGAGGTGAGTGAACTGCTCTGGCGCACACCTGGCTCAGAAAAGCAAACACCACCCAAGGGCAGAGCAGTCCAGATGAAGGTGACAGAGGGGAGGGCTGGAAAGCCCCGAGTGTCACACATGGAAGGATATACAGGGTTGAGCAAGCAAGGGAGTGGCAGCCACACAGCAGCTCCATCTGAGCCCTGGCATTTCTGAGAGAAAAAGTGGAACCACAAGAAGATATCAGGGCAGGAACGGGGCTGCCCCACCACCAGACTCTGCTGCAAACTGGATTTTCTGCCTAATTCCTGCAGTTTTCTTTCAAGGAAGAAGCAAGAGCAAAGGCATTGCCTGCAGTGAGCACCATGCCCTGGGGGCATATGAGGAGCCCAAGCAGAGCAGGTGGAAAGAGGAAGACCTGTAAGCACGGGGGTAAAGGAGCATCGGGAAGTAAAGCACAGGCAGAAGAAACTGCTTCTCAAGGCTGGGTTCATTCAGACAGTCTGCTCACCTACTTCCTTCTGATGGATTGATGCTGAGAAATCACTGAACACTGGTGTTACCTCTTCTGAAATACAAAGCATTTCAAACAACCCAGGAACAGCAAGAACAGGGAGAAATAACTGGATACGCACCAAGAGCTCCATGGAAGCCTCCTGCTCATCAGGGGTGGAAATCACAGGAGCACATAGATGATGGGGAAAATCTTCCAACCACATTGAGATCTGCATTTTAGGCACTGCTGCTGGCAAGGTAAAGGTGGGCACAGCAGGATGACTGCTATGGGGCATCAGAGGTGGGGACCGCACCAGGCAGGCAGGCTACTGGGCAGAGCCACATGGGGGTAGTTAAAGCTAGAGTGAACTCAGGCTTGGCTGCTAAGTGAGGTTCCCAAAAGGATTTCCTGGAGCACTTTCATCTGCCAGGCAGAGGCACGAGCCGGGCTGGCCAAGGGGCTAAGGGATGTTTATATGCAAACTAGTTCAAGAGCTGTTAAAAGATGCAAGTTGCACTTGTTCAGCTGAGGAAGTTGCAGCTATTAGCATTCATGGTGTAGTTAAAGGTTTATGGTAATATTTTAGCAATGCATGTTGTAACATTATTGCTAGAAAACACTCTGGGGTCTCTCACATAATAAGCAAAATATTCCTGAACGCACTGAGGCTGGAAGCAGTACACCAGATAGTGGAGCAGCACCAGCAGTGATGACCCTCAAGCTGGTCAGAGAATGGGGACTGTGTGGGGATGGAGGAGCAGCTGCCTCTGCATGAGAATGTGGGTGGTGAGCAGGAGGCTGACAAGCATCTCAGCAACAGCTCTGGAGTTGGATTTGTTGCATACAGTACGTTACAAACAATGTTAGGTATGCTAACATAATGCGTAAAAACCTAGAGTAAGGTACCACTGAGCCGTGGTGCTCATTTGGTCCCTCAGTGCTAAACCAGTGGTTGGAATGGAAGAGATTGTTGCACACAGTCAGCTAGAAGACAAACTGATGTCTCTTGCTCTGCACCTCTGCATGCACAAGCTTTTGCATAGCCTTTCTGAAATCAGAAATTCTCTGCACATTTATCCTCTGTTGCCAAGTACCAAATACAGACACTAGGGAATACCACAAAGCAGCCATACAGATTAGCTCCTAGCAGTAATAGTAATCCACTCAGTCCCACCTCAAGAAATCCTGCCTTTCCTTGGAGGGAGTCACTGCCTTTTAGAAATCCCCTTATTCGCTGGCAGCTCCTGGGCAGGGAAGCCAGGCTCCGCTCCTCAGTGCTACTGCAGTAGCTTCAGCCATTGAACTTCTCTCCATCCAAAAAAAAAAAAAAAGCACTTAGGTGAATCCCACAAGGTACCTCCTACATCCTTGGAGTGGGGTCATCACATCCACTTCTCAGCTGGCCTCCCAGTGGGCACTGTGAGAGTCCAGAGCTGCAGCAGGCTGAGAGAGCTGGGTTTGAGATGGGACCAGCCCAGCCCCTCACACATCATGGAAGGCAAATCCCTGCACCAGCACCACAGGGATGCGCAGGATCCTTTCCAACAACCTTCCCTGAATGACCCAGATTGCGTCAACGGGCTCTGGAGGGAGATTGCAGCCAGTGCTCTCCAGATGGGAGTGTAGGATTTGCAACATGGGGCCCCAGAGAAAAAAGCAGCACAACAATGGGAAAGGAAAGCAGAAGGCCTCAGCACCCTTCCCACCACTACAGCTGGTAAATGTCTCTTATTTCCATCTTTTTTTTCCTCTTTTCAGTGAGCCAGAGAAATCACTCTCTCTCTGTGCCTCTTTGCATGCCAAGCTTCAGGGTGCTGGATAGCACTGAGCCTTGCAGGATGCTACTAAAAGCCCAAAGCAGCTAAGCAGGCTGGAGTAGTGCATGTGTTCAGAGACTCAACATTTTTCTTCTTTGTATTAAGAATAGTTTGTTGTATAATTATACCAGCAACCAGATGGTGCATGCTTTGCCAGCAAAAGGGTGTTGGTAAAAAGGAGCTTCCTGGGTTTTGCATGTTCATCCAGAGGTTCCAGATGTGAGTACTGATGTCTGTAATACTCTCTGGGGTAAGGCAGGAGCAGTGCCCCATGCAGAAATGGGACAGGGGTCCATGATTCCCCAAAGAAATCCATAAGGGCACACCAGGATTTCCCACTCCAATTCAGTCTCCTTTTTGGATATAGAAGCTCTGCAGTGCCCCTTGGGTTAATATCTTGTTTAAATGCAACAAACACCCTCCCTTGTGCAGCAGCAAGCCATGAGCCCCATTAATTGGGGCACACCAACCACTTTCAGCAACATTGCCTCTTAATGGAGGGGAGGCAGCACAGCAGCAGCCACTCTACAGCCCATTAACTCACTGCCAGGTGGCCTGACCCCAGACTTTAATGTGCATTTAAACTAGAGGTCTACAGCAGAGAGATTACAGTGCAATAGCAGAAATGCAATTCTACAGGAATTATTTTAGTGCCAGTTGAACTCTGTGGCAGAACTCCCTCTGGCTCCCACATGGGCACAGACTCACTTGTTTGTGCACACTCACAGGTAAATGGGGCAGGGTGTAGTGTATGGCTGCTTTCAGTAGGCATCTCACCAGAAATGAAGCAAGATAGAAAGCACAGAGTTAAAAATTAAGTTGTTTAGATAAAGTTTATTCTTGATGCTGAACTACCAATATTCCCCAATGCAGCCAGAATGTAACCCTGGTGCTTCAAGCACACACTGATGTTCTGGGCTGGGTCCCAATCCTGCTGACTTCCCCCAGCACTGGGCTCAAGCTCTGTGCCACTTCGTGCTCAGAAATATCCCAGCCACACTACAGGGGTGCAGGAGAAATCATGGCCAAGTTTCTACCCAGTTCCTGTCCACTGAACTCTTTTGCTCAGCAGAGCCATGCCCATTGCTAGAAGAGGCCAGCTGCACTCCCAGCTGTAAGGTGGTCTTGCTCACTGGTGTGCAAGCAACAGAGGTTTCCTGCTCTTGCAGAGATCTAAAATCACCTCTAATTAGAGCTTTGGAAGATCCCACTGTTCTCAGCAATTAGCTTCCTTACTGGGCTTGTTTGAATTGAACAGCAGCCCTCCCCACTGGAGATGTAGCAAGCTTTGAGAACTGTCTTTTTTTCTACCCCACTCTGCTTCTAATTCTCAGCTCTACTGCTGGTGTAGAAGTGCTGATAGGGAGAGAAAATGCCTTGTATGATAGAAGAATGACTAAAAGTCTCAAATAGAATGAATCCAGTCATGAGCATGTGGGTAGAGCATGGCTGGGTTTATTCTGCTTAAAACTGAAGTCTGTCTATGCAAGCGACTTAATTCATTCCAAGCAATGCTGTGTGGTGCTGACAAGCACTGGAAGTTTCAGCTGCAGGGAGAGGAATGGAGCATCCATCCCACTGCTGCTGGCAGGTCTGCAGGCCTCTGCTATTTGCAGGCCAACAGGAGGAGACACAGGTTGCTCCAGGACAGAATTTGCTATCAGCACAGGGGCTTAGCGTGGGAGGACCAGATTTTTTCTTTCCTCATCTCCAGCCTGTCTCTCCCACTCATGCCTATACTGCTGTGTCCATAGCTCTCACCCCCCCATCTCTCTGCCCCCACCACATTGGTGCTGTATTAACCCTACACCAGGCAGAGCTTCATCACCTCCCAGCCAGCCTTCAGCTGAGATATTAAAGCCATCTAATACCACTCATCCAGTTAGTACAGGAGTTCCACCACTTAAAGATAATTGCATTTCTCCCTAGTTACTGATAAAACAGACTCTTCTTAATCATTGAGATACGGCCTGATGAGATATTAACAGCCCCATAAGTGAAGTAATAGATACAACACCAAAAGCTAAGTTAAGTGTTCTCAGATGCCTGCATTAATCATTCCATATCTCTAAAGTAGCATCCGCCAAAGCTCTCCATCACTGCCCAGTCTTAAAGTCACAGGACACCTCTGCTCTCAGTGCAGCTCTGTCTTTGTGCCCACAAGAAGGTTGTTGCTTGCTTTCAGATATCAGTGGGAAAACCAGAATTCTGGAAATTGACTCGTTTTGTTTCACTGAGGAAGAAAAATCTTGATGTCAATTCTTCACAGTGATTATAGGATTGATACTTTTAAATACTTTTTTACCCCTTAAGCAATTTCTTCAAAGTATGCATCCACTCCTGATCTGACTAATGGGCTAAAACTGTACTCTTGATATTTTTGGAATTGATTGCAACCTCCTGATCCATGAAAATAAGCACTAAGCCCAGCAAACAAGCACACAGGTGCTGTTGATATAGCAATCACTGCTCAGCTCTGAGCCTGCAGTTATAGCCCAGCACAGACCCACCACTCCTCCATGCAGAACAGGTGCCAGCTTCCTCCCACTCAGGGATTAAGGATGTAACCAGACACCAGGGAGTCACCTCTGTGTCACCATCAAGTTCTCGAGCCCCATGAGCTTCACCTAATTGCATAAGCACACAGCTTGTGCAAGCTGCACTCTGCATGAGATGGTTTACGCAGACCCACACTCTAGGATTTGAAGGAGCCTTTAAAGTTATTCGTAGCTCAATCATATCAGTCTCCTCTGCATGCAAAAGATGCTTGGCAGCTCCTTTCATGGAGAAAGACCACAAGCCTGAAGGTTGAGATTTCCATTCACAACTCAGAAAACAATGGTAATAACAGATTCAGCCTTCTAATAACCAGAAAAGTTCTGACCTGCACAATGGACCAGTGATAGAAAGAAGGTTTATTTATTTCTCACAGGTTTGTACCTCTCCAAAACAAACAAAATTGGCTCCCTTGGAATTGTATTAAATAAGTTACTGCAATAGTTTGTCCCAGAACTCATCCAGCAATGTCATTTTACCTGCTGTCTGGTACCACAGACACCTGCTTCAATTTGAGAAAGCTGATTAACACACTTGTGTAAGTAGAGGAGGTAGTTTTCTAATTTGAACCTCCCACTGAGACTACCTAGGTGCTCAGGTTGAGCAGGTGACATTCTTAATGCCTTCTAGACAATCCTGGACACACAGCATTGGTGTAAGGAAGATTTGTTTGCATGGGAAAGGAAGTATTGAGGAGAAGAGAAAGGCAAGCCCCACACCCCACCCAGATCACAAGCAGTACACAGTAGTGCTCCCCATTGCAGGGCCACAGCCAAGCTACTGCCACTTCAAAAAACAGGCTGCAATCCAGCCCTCAAAATTGGTGTCAATGGCGCATTGTTAGGTGTGCTGAGGTTACAGAAATACAGACTATCATTCATTATTGCTGTCAGTTTCATAGGACAAGCGTCAGCATAAGACAGTTAGCTTCAAGCACAACCAGGGACAAGCTTCCAGGTAGTTCACATCCCTATTTCACACCTTACACAAGCTGGATTTTTCCTCCACCCATTAAAGCCTAGGACTACACTTTGAACACCCTATGCTTCAGTAACGAGGCTCACACTCCCTTCCTCCAGGCATAGGTCCCCCACCACTCATCCTGTGTCACCATGCAACTAAATCTGTGCTTCCCCACGTTCCAGACAACACCAAGCAGCCTCCCTCAGGCAAGGTCTTATTGCTAACAGTGGAATTTTCCAAATATTGACTCATTTTAGCCTAAATAATACAATTCTGCTTTTATTGCCTATAAAGCAGGCTTTGTTTCACCTTTTACAATACTTCCAAAGCAACTTGGCTGCATCAAAGGTAACTTGCACATAACAGTGGTAGAACCAAGCTGCATTTAGTACATTCCAACAGCTGAACTGAGCCCCTGATCTGCTCCTGTCAAACACCAAGAAATATCAATCAATAGATGCTTTTCTACACTCTACTTCCATAGCCACATTCCTACACAAAGAGGAAAACACATACACTGAGCTCTGCTGAGCTTTAAGGTAAACACACAGAAAGCAGCACCTTAGCACAACAAAACATGCTTTTTTACCCAGAAGGCTACAATAACTAAGGGCACAAAGAAGCAACACATAGATAGAAAGAGAATAGCTTGGTACTTTTGACACTGTACCTCAGATGCACGCTTCTTCCTCCATGTCAAACTGCTCCTCACTCTGCTAGACAATGCCTCCCAGAGCTGCCTCCTTCAAAACACCTCAGCAGGAAACTCCACAAATG
Source organism: Meleagris gallopavo (assembly GCF_905368555.1). Taxonomy (NCBI): domain Eukaryota; kingdom Metazoa; phylum Chordata; class Aves; order Galliformes; family Phasianidae; genus Meleagris; species Meleagris gallopavo. The sequence goes on along the minus strand of NC_139414.1, from coordinate 17,065,688 downwards.
AGCCAGCAAAACTCCTGGGTGAGCTATTTATCTACTCCCAATCTGACCTTGATTGTGGGCACCTGGAGCCAGCATCCACCAACAGCTCCGGAGCTGATTGCTCTCACTTGCCATGCTTTCAGTAACTTCAGCAAGCTGTGTGTTAAGAACTGTTTCCATCCATTGAAATTAACACAGCAAAAATAAAAAGTTTGCTCTGACAGCTCCTAGCAATGTTGGGTTTAAACATTAGGATACATAGTGCTAAAAATGGCACGATGACACAACAGTCAACATCAGTGCTTCCTCTGATGATACAGCTGCACCCTGAGCTACCAGACCACCCCAACTTTCTGAGTGCCACCAGAAAGAGCTGCTTAGGAGAGCTGTGCATTGTACCACCGGTAACAGCAGGCTTTGGTCTGCAGCCGGGGTGGTTGAAAAAGGAGATAATGGCTGTTGGCCTCCACCAGGCCAGCTATGTGTGCTTACAGACAGAAAGGTAACAGCACTTGAGTGTAATACCTATATGGCAATTATGTATATCCTCCGCATCCTCGTGCACCTTGCCTCTGAGAAGTCACCAAAGAAATAGCTCTTGTTCCAGCTCTTTAGGTTTGTTACAGGTTTTTTGAATGTTGATTTTATCAGAAAATAGTAATGAGTTTGATATAGGACCAGGTGTTTTTAGGCTACCAACATTTTGAACATGGAGGTCTATAGAATGGCTTTTGACTGACTGTGAGCAGACTTGACAATCAGGACTCTGAATGGGGGCCATATCTGCTCCTTGAAATTCCATTCAGGTCTTGGAGCTGGGCTGTAGCAGATGCTATTACTGACCTTGGTGTTTTCCTTTAGCAGCTTCACAGGTTCCTTAGTTCAGTGTTGCCCTGGAATAAACCTGGAATGGATCCCATGGAGCTGATGAAGTTTTGGCTGAAACAAATGATAGGTCAAGAAATGAGCACTAAATGACTTGTGTAATTCTGCATGACTTCAGTGTCTTTGCATTATGCTTTCAGATTTTAAAATTTTCAGTCCGGCATTAAAAGAAGAAAGTACATAAGGACTGGGACCTGTGTTACAGGCAGGTCCCTGGCTTAAGAAGTCTTGCCATGTGCTCTGCCCAGCTCTACAGCAGGACACAGGGATGTGATTTAACAGTGACTTGCAAAAAATGCAGCAGACAACTTCAAAACAAGGGTCCTCTCTATTCCAGCTTGGTCTGAATGGCCTGCCAAGAATGTGTAGAATTCATCAACAATTATTCTTGCATTTACCGTATTCCCTGGCTGTCTCGTGTGTAAATATTGTTTTATTTCAGTCAATGTCTGCCATATACCTTTTGCCTTCAATATTGTACACCATGCCAAGAAGACTGCGATATGTATGTTAGGTGCTTCCATTTTCTCATATAAGCTGCCATTTTTCCAATATCAAAATATTCCTGGGACCTTATATAAATGTCTCCTGAATGTAGAAGAATGAGATTTAATATTGCTTTCTCACTGATCTAATAGGAGGTTTGTTTGTTTTTAGAGTAAAATCATCACTGTTGCAATTTGTCAGTCAAAGTAACAAGCTTCCAAAGGCTTGGATGGCAAGCATCTCTGTAAAACCTCACTAGGTGAGCTGTAGTACCACTTCCAGGTGTAGCTGCTGCATGATGTGCTCCCAGATTTGGGATATTTGGCCTCAGGATCCCCAGTTATGCTCTGAACTCTCTCTCAGTCCAAAGCTTATAAGCTGAGTTGATACTTGAGCGACCTCTGCTCATGAGGCTACATGGGATGCAATTCCATCTGGTGAGCCTTGTCTCAGAACATGGGCACATTTATGTGTTGCAGCAAGTTGTGAAGCAGAAAGGTGCCTGAGATGAGCATCCACAGCACCCACACCCATGGGTCTTTATGCCCTGTTTGTTTCTGTATCCAGATAAAATTTCATCAATCTTTTTAAGGGAGAAGAAGATTGCAGGTGTTAATAGCACAACAGTGCCATGAGCTGCACGCTGGCAATTCTGCATGACTTGATAGCAGCCTCACGGAATCACCACTGTTGTGGGATTTGTTATTTTTCTTGGACCAATCAACAAGATGTGGGTTAATCTTAGGAGATGTCAGCTACATATTCTCAGCCAAAAGCATGTAGAAATGGCTTATTTCAGATCCATCCAACAACCACAATATACAGAGTAGCTTTGGCTGCAAGGATTCAAAGCCTATTCCTCAAAACCCTTCCTAAAATTTAACCTGAAATCCTGAAATGAACATTTCACCTTTTATCCACAGATTATCTTTCTAAGTATTTACAATAAAAGAAGACTGATTTCTGAATTAGGACTTACTGAAGATTAGCAGCTTGGCATTTGAGCATCAGTGACTGAGTGAATTTTCCCATCCTCTCCCTTAACTAGAAATTAAGTCCCATCACATGGCCCCAGGGCTGGTGCTTTGACAGGCCAAGAGGCAGCATGTGGCAATGTTGGAAGGGCATCAGAGCATTCATGTGCTCCTTGGTCAGGGACTGCAGGTGACTGTGAGAATAGGAAAACTCATTGGAGCAAAAGCTTCTGATTTACCAGAGCTCCAGCACCAGTGCCACATGGTCTGGTTGTCCCCAAAGCAGCCAAATGGCTGAACCCAAAAAGCAACACAAAATTACTTGTAATCTCCTCTCTGTAAGTGCTTTGAATCTAAAGAGAACTTTATTTGTTTCCAGAGTGCTTTGAAAAGACCCTTCACCTAACTCTGACCTCAAATCCTTGTGCTCCAGACAGGGCGGAGAGATTGTTCCTTAGGACATCAACACTTGTTAATTGTCTTAAAGAGATTACGCAAATCGCCTAAACAAGTATCAACCTGGATTTTGGATTAAGTGTGGGTGCTAAAATGACCTTGTTGTTTAAATCAGCGTGATCTAACCTCACAAATTGGAGAGGGAAGCCTTGGATGTAATTGTGACTCAGTAGGTACGATCACAGTGAGTAGTCGGACTGCTCTGTACCTGTTTTCCTATCTCTAACACCCTTGCACTGTTCCTTGAGACCCAGTACAATAAAATGTCAGGTCTGGGTCTTTCTGGAACAGACGAAATACTGACAAAATCATCAGGGTGAATCACAACGTGCTGTTTCCTTTTACCAATGCTTATTGCTTTCTCCATTTTTGAGCTTTCTGGCTCGTGTTGGTGTCAGCATCACAGCTCCTGCATTAACCAACATAACATTGTTTGGGGGTGGATTTAGCTTAGTGAATTTGGCAGGGAGCTCAGCGCAGGTGTTGGGCATGTCATGCACGACAGGGTCCCCCACAGTTGTTCCTTGCCTGCTGCCATGGGGTGACATTCCTGCTATGCAGCCAATAGCCAGAGTCACTTGTCCTGCCGGTACCTGCAGTTTTCTTCGCGTCTCGCTTAAGTTTTGGAAGTAATTAACTCTGCAAGGACAGACTGGGGTTTAGGCTGTTACAGACATTTTCAGCAAGGTTTGCATTGAGTGTATTCATCCTCGTGTTGTGGCCAAGAGCAAAGCCCAGAAATTATATCTGCAATGAGTGCTTCACAAAAGAGAGATCATTAAGTCAGAACCATAATGCCTCTTCAGAGGTTGTTCTTGCTGCTGTTCCATAACACCAGCAGATTTCCCTGCAAACTCTCTAGTGCGTATAGTGGAAATAACTTCAGATCCAGTAAGAATTCATGGACTGCTTTCAAAGGAAAAGAATTGTTGGAGGCAAAGCTAGCAATGACTGGAATGCTTAAATCTACTTTCAAAACTCTTTGCTCAAATCCAGTTTAATTTACTCATTTGCTAATCCCAATCTTGTTTTTACAAATATAACTCGTGGAAACACATTGAACTTCTGCAGCTAGCTGGAGAACTTAGGACTCCAAAACTCTTGGCTCTGCTTCTCTCTGTGTGCAATGGTAGATTTGCATTATGCTCAGATATCTATTAGATGCTCTCCCTGTTCCCTTCTTGAACACTGTGCTCCACTTCACTCTCCCTGTTGTTTGTTATGGCAAAGTTATCCCAGTTTCACTTCATTGGAACAGGTTGCCCAGGAAGGTGGTGGGGTCACCATTCCTGGAGGTGTTCAAGAAGCATGGATATGTGGCACTGAGGGACGTGGTCAGTGGGACTGGCAGGAGTGTGTTTGTGGTTAGACTTGGTGATCTTAGTGGTCTTTTCCAGCCTTAATGATTCTATGATTCTTCCACTGAACTTCAAGTATACCTCATGGAGGAACATAGCATTTCTCAAAGATTTCTTCAAATGCTATTATTAATGAATTAATGTATTTTTAGAAATAATTTCATCACTATCATGTGCTTACATAGAAATAGCAACTACTAATAATGTGACAAAATATCAGGAATAGTGCAGTCTGTGTAGTCAGGGCTAGGGAACTGTGACTTATATTCTTATTTCTGATCCCAGATGGGCTCGCAGGGACAAAGGTTCCATGAGGACCCCAGCCTAGGAGCACATCTCCAGGTTGCTTTGTGCACTGCAGTGCTGGCTCCCTTCCCTTCACAGCTGCCTGCTTTGCTCCCCTTGGGGCTGTATTTCTATATGCAGGCATACAGAGAAAAGCCTTTTTAATCCGGTGTCTTACAGACTCAAAGTAGGGATACTTTTCATTTTGAATAAAATATGAATATTAAGCTCTTTGGGCAGGGACTTTGTCTTCCAGTGTCGCTACAAAGCACTTAGTACAGTGCCGGCATTACAAATGTAAATACTACAAATAATATAATACAGTTTGGAGCTCAGAGATCTGTTTCATTGGAAAAGGGCCCACAAAGCCTCCCTGCATGCTGTAATAGAAAAGGCTCAGGTATGAGGAAACGCTTAGGGTCAAGACTTCTTTTGATTTAAGTTTCTCAGTAACTCAAGGTCTTCCTGGTTTGATCCCAGCAGTAAAACAGAGACACTCTGCCCAGGAGACAAGAAGTTTAGCACAGAGACACTCATTTGAGAAGTAGGTGAGAGCTGTTTAATTCTGCAGAGCAACACTGTGCAATAATTCAAGACAGAAAGCCAGCAGGAGTTCCCTAACCAGCTGAAGGCAAACAGGTAGAAAGGACTTAAAAAAAAAAATCCTTGTAGAAAAGAATGTATTATTAAATGAAAAAGTAATTTAACTGAATAATAATGTTCTCATAGCACACAGCAAATCTAATATCAACTCTGCAAATCTAATAGGATCTCTGCAAAAGCAGAGAAGTTCAATCTGAAGTGTGCGCTTCTGAGGCTGAGGCTGATGTCCATTAAGTACAATAGAAATATTACTTCAGTTTCAATACCAGCCAGACCAGGCCTCCCCTGCATTTCAATTGTCAGTGGCCTTTACTGTCTCTGCAGAATATTCCACTCAGACTCACCATAGTGATTAAAGCAACTTCTAATTTTCACAATATAGTCACAGTTTGTGATGCTCTTGAAAGCAGAACGCAGGAGGCACTGCTGTGCTTGCACCAGAGCCTTTTCCTGTATTAAGCAAGACACAATTGGCACAGAAAAATCACGAGTGGATAGGAGGCAACCATTAGACTTTCCTAAATGAGGCATAATCAATAGACAGAGCCTTCCACCGTGATAACAAATAGCACAACCTCCAAGGGATCCTCCAGCCAACGGGAGGCATACTGCCCATCTTGCAATGATTGTGCCATTGTATTGCCAGCCGTTGTATTTCTCATTATGCTAACGGCCAAATCACTGTGCTTCAGCCACTTTACTGTGTACATCAGCTGGAAATTATCACCTTCATTACTCATAGCTCCTAAAGGCACCATGCCATAATCCATGTGGAATTCAATCCACATGGAAAAGGCTGGCCACGTAACAGTCTTCCACACAAAGCTCCTGCTGTGCACCAAGCTATCTCAGTCTATCACTTTTTGCAGGTCCCAGCAACATCTCCCATTTGAGCATTCCATTAACTTTTTCACCCTTTATTTCTTAAAAAAGCCCAGAGGTAATCTTAATCCCCCTTATCTTGCAGCACTATTATCTTACTGTGTTTCTGCTGGCTTCACACAGAGATTTTGTGGAACTGCATTTTCTTATTTAGCCCAAAATAGGCTTAGAGAAAGACAGTGCAAACAGGTCTTTTTTGAGCAAGCTAGAAATAAAAATGAAACTCTTGTTTTGTGCCCAGTTTCAATTCAGTATTGGTTTAAAGGATGTAGGGTTGTTTTGTTGTTGCTGTTTCTTCTCCTGTAGTTTAGGAGAAGGTAGCATTTACCATTTGAGATGGGAGATCTGTTCCAGTCAAATTACTCCTTTTAGATCCCAAGGGATTAGCTTTGTCCCTTGGAGGTGCCCATGATGCTCCTTGTCTGCTGGGACCCATAATTAACAAGGCCAGTAATTATTCCAACCCTTTCAGCTCTGGAAAGAACTTTGTCATGACACAGTGTCAGTTTCCTTCATGAGGGAGTGTGTAAAGTAAAAAGGTGTAAGACTGGCAACTGCTAAATAGGACTGTCTACGAAGAAATCCACTTATTTTTAACTGGGGTTGAAGTCATTTTACGAATCATACATTTGTAACGGATGGACATATTAATAAATTCCATACAGAGGCTTTCAAGTTAGAAGCAAGCCTCCCGATCCATTGCTTCAGAAAGCGCAGTCCAAAAGATATTGATTTGTTTATAGAGATAAGCACCCAACAGATTTATCAGAATCAATGCAAACACTCAGAAAAAGACTCAATATAAGTAATAATAAATAAGTAAAGACCTAAGAAATAGAAATGTGCAATTTAAAACTAATTGAAATGCTGACCCAAAAAATAGATGCTTATGTTCATTTCTGCAAAAGCAGTACCAGGAAAGGGGAAGAGAGTGCTAAAAGTTAGTGGATAATTTCAGAGATGACAGACAAGCAGCATCCAGCTCTAAGGAGGAGAGCAGGAGCTAGAAAGCAGCGGAAGCAGAATAAGATTTTTTTATTTTATTTTTCTTACAGAACTTTCAAATGAATTTGTAAAATTAAAGGTCTGAGTGCTACTGAAATCCAGTCAGGAGAGAGAACAGCAGCAGCATGAATACCCGCATACATCTGTTTGGCAGGTTCAAGCAGTATAGTTTTGCACTCATTTCCTTTTTCCTAAGATCCAGAAAAGTTTTGACACAGACCCTGTTTGTTGGTTTGATGAGGCATTTTTCACCTGCCTTGTTATCTCTGACACTAGGATGGCAAGGGATGAGGTAGCACAGCACGATAGGCAGTAAGTTGGGCTGGCCACCACCACTTGTACTTCAAAATTCCCATCAGCCAGTTCATCAATCTAGGATTTGGACTGATGGCCATCTGATGGGCTTTGGGTCATGCCTATCCCCCATTGTAGGGTAGTGACCTCTCTTGAAAATATTATTATTCAAATTATTCTTTAAGGCCGGATGAAGACCAAGAGCCCCCCCCAGGTGTTGCTGCTGAATGTAGCAGCAAGAAGAGGCCAGCCCCAAGCCTGAGTAACTCTCAACATGCTCTAGTTTTGTTTCAAGTGTGACCCAGCCAAAACACACCAAAATAGGTTCCAACCAAGAGCTACCCAACCCATTTCAGAGCATTATGTCTTACCCTTGAAAGTAAACCTCAGTCATGAAAAGAGCCACACACTGTCTGCCTTTAAATATAGAACTGAAACTGCTCAGTATTGAGAGAAGAAAAGGTCATAAGACATACAGTTTCATCTCAGCCTTATTAGTGTACTTGAAAACATTAAGAGTTTACAAAAAATAAAAAATAAAATAAAAAAAATACAATAATTATCATTTAAGTGGGGAAAAAAAAAAGCAATTCCATTTTAACCTGAGAGGCTAGGTCCTTCAGGAGAAATTCACAAAGTTCCGTCAGCAAGATTTAGCTTTTCACAAAATAATGGAAACAACCCAACTACAGTCTCAGGGCAGTTAAGACAGACATATATCTTATGTTCTGTTTCTATGAACAGCTGATGTGAATCAGCATTGTTTGTACCTGATTTGGCTCAGCCCAGAAATCAGGTGCCTCCTGCCCCTGTAGGCAGCCTGAGCACACTGGGAGTGTGAGCAAGCAGGGGGTTGGTTTCAGCCTGAATCTCAGAGCTCTCTTGATACAACCACGTATCCATGGGTACTGTGCACAAAAGATAACCATCTGCAGTTGTCACAGAGATCACAGGACAGTTGTTTTGCTGATATGACTTGGATGGAAATGCACTGGCTTGCACAAACCCCGTCAGTAGATGGATCTGCCCCACGTGGTGTTGAGGAAAATAGAGCGGGGATAGAGAAAGAACGAGCTAGACAAATAGGAAAGGAAAGGAAGATCAGAAAGTGACCTAAGATTATTGAGCACAAAATCCTAAAGAACAGGACAAAAGTACTTTCACAAAGTAAATTGTGGAGTAGAAGAGCCAGCACAGATGACAGTGGGAAATGACTTGGGGCTGAGGTTTAATCAGCTCCAAAACCTGCCTCTGGGAACCCAGAGGGGTGCATGGTGTCCCACAGGTAAGCCCCAGCACCCTCGCGGCTCAGTGCATATCCACCCTTTCCTTCTGTTTCTCACACCGATCCACAAGAACCCACCGGCAGTTACCAGCAGGGCCCAGCACTGAATGGAGTGGACCTGGACACTTCTTCTCTTTAAATACCTGGGAAAGTCACAGGCTGATATGGAATTCCATGCTGGAGGGATTGGAGCACTGTTGAGCTTCACACGTGGACCAAAGCACACTGGAGAGAGGAAAAGAAAGGGTAAAATTTTAAGAAATATTTTGATAAATAACAAAAATATTGTCAAAAAGTTAATCAGAAGTCTAGATTTAGGCAGATCTGTTCTCATTTAACCTTCAGCAAGAGATCAGGTCTCAGCCTTTCTATTTTTGGAAACAGCTGATGAATGCGGTGTAACAAGGTATTAATAAACATCTGCCCAGCTCTTAGATTAGTATGGGGAAGAATTAATGGAGGTCTTAGCACGTTCATATTTTCTGATTATGGCAGATGACTTTATTTATAGAAATAATGGGAGGAATGGAAATCATCACTGACACCCTGTCAATATGCTTAATGAAATCCAATCGTTTAATTGCATTACGCTTGGCTAAGGAGTCACATCAATAAAAGGCCCTTCTTAGAGCAGTTCAATGGTCAATATGTACTTCGTGTAAGAAAGCTATGAAGATTAATATTTTTTCAATGAACCATTGGTAAGAAAGTCCTGCCTGCCATACTTATTCCCATGCCTCTGACCCTGAGAGGGACATGGCTGCTGTCCCCACTGGGGCAAAGCATTCTGCCAGGCAAAGTGAAGTCCTCTGCCCCTCATGTAGCTATTCAGCTTTCACACTTTTCCATCACCCTTCTAGAGAGCCCTTGCTTTTAGACCTTGAAACACCCAAAATAATAAAATACACCCGGGCTGAAGCCAATGCTATATTTCAGTGTTCACCACCAATGGCTAAACCAACTCATGCCTCAGCTCCTCGTGCCATTCCCTCCTGTCTGCTTTGGTGAAGTATTACCAGTGCTTCTGTGGGAACAATATCACGCTATTCCACTGAGATAAATAAAGCATAATTTGAGGGCTTGATATGTTTATGCTTCCTCAGAGAGGAGGAAAGGCCTATAAAACTCCCTTTGAAGGAGTCATGGCTGTTCAGATCGTTTGCAGCTTGTTAGGTAAAGCCCGAAGCCAGTTTTTATCAGCAGGTGCCAGCGCCATTGGAGAGCTTCTGGGGTTTAAGCAGGCTTTGGACGTGCTGTGGCTGTTTCTCAAAGTTCTAAAATGCATTTCATAATGCTCAGTTCAGACAGCTAGGGAAGTTTAGGTCTTTTCTCCCAGAAGTATGGGGGAAAAAAATAAAGCTACAATTATGGTGACAGATGGTTTGTTACACACAGCAGGGCACTGCTAGTAATTTTGCTCCTTGCACATTGGAGGAGATCAGGACTCATGCTGAAAAGTCAAGACAGTCCTGTGGTTCTGTCCTGTTCTTCCAAAAAAAAAAACCCCAAAACAATTCCTAACCCAATCCAGTCTTCCAAAGCTATAGGTCTGAATTAATGAAAGCAGAGCAAGAAAATGTTACTATTTCTATTAATTAGAGACAGGTTTGTGCAATAAAGAGAATTCATATCCCTACTGTGCTGTATAAGTACCTATAATTCAGCTGCTCCACTCTCAATTGCAGCATGTTCTTCACATTGTTTTACAAATTAGCAAACCTGAAATCAGCAGCCACATGTAGTATGATGACATTTAATTTAACTATGGGACTCTGAAATCCACAGGTGGTCTTCCAGTGCTGCTTTTCACCTTGATTGTATTACAACACTCAAATTAACTATTCCTAGATCAGCTCTGTGTTTTTCATGGAAGTGGCAGTGCAGATGACACAGGAAATACTCTGATATTTACTGCAATTGCTGTTACTGCTGGGACAATGTTTGGAATTATGCCCTTTGGGAGGTGACCAAGGACAGGGCAGTCCTGGAGCCAGCCTGACATTCCAGCTCAGTTGACTGCTTTGCGTTTACTGCAAATGATGTGGAATGAGAACAGTTAGGAAAAAATTATTTTCCAAGAGTACTCAGGCACTGGAACAGGCTGGACAGGGAGGAGGTGAAAACACCATCCCTGGAGGTGTTCAAGAACCAAGGAGATATGGTACATAGGAGCATGGCTAGTGGGCAGTATTGGTTGTAGGTGGACGGTTGGACTAGATAACGTTAGTGGTCTTTTCCAACCTTAGTGATTCTATGATTCTAACATGCATATAGATATCATTGCTCAGTGGCCAGTGCTCAGTGCTTGCATACCTCAGGGAATTAATTCTCAGCATCAAAACCTGCAGGTGTATTCCTGCATCTTAACACTGCTGGTGTATCCTATTGTAGGGCTGATGGTAGCAGTGATTTGGATGAGCATTTCTGCCACACTCTGTGGATCTTCATAGCAGGGCCAGCCTGGAACCAGAAAACTCCAGAAGGAGCTGGCTACCAAAAACAAATTGCTGCAGCAGCAGTGAGTGAAGCAAGAGCTTTGAGTGCAATGGTGAAGAAAAGCATTCCTCGAGGTATAAATGGAAGATGGAAAGGTTCTGGGCAATGATCTCTCCAATTCTGTTCCAGCTTTCTAAACTCCAGATTAAATAGGTACTCCTTTTCTCTGCACCCAATGGAGAGGAACTGAATTGCCAGTTCCCACTTGGCAAATGGGTTTGGGTTTGATAGCAAAGCTCCTGCTGTGAGCTCCAAACCTCCCACCAGCAGACAGATCTCACTGTGGAGCACTGTGGCAGCCAAAGTATTCAAGTAGCTGTGTTTTCCTACAGCTGTGAGGTGTCGATGGCAGAACACTTTTGATGGTAACATGTTCTCATAACATATGGCTTCACCAGAATATTAAAATATATACATATAATGTAAAAATCTTACCTTATATACAGAGGAAAAGGTTGATTTTTCTTGTCTTAATACATCTACCACTTACAGAGCTGCTGTTGTTACTTTTTAAGCAGATATTTGAGCAGAAGGGTGATAAAATGCTCAACTTTGATTGAACATTTGACTCAAATTTCCATTGTGGCAAAAGGTAGAAATACAAACACTATGAAGGAATCACAAACTTACTACAGGACAAAATGTTCTACATTGATTTTTGAATCCTTACAGACACCGAGAATCTCTTTTTTGGCTTTCTTGAAGGTCAAAACTGAGTTTTTGAGCATTCTTTCAGCAAGGATTCTATTTAAATTCTAGAACCTCCTTCCAGTTTAAGGAGTTATTCCACAAAAACTTCCAGTGTTAGTCCAGCTGGGGATTGGACCAAGGTTGTGGTCCCAAAAGATCAAAACAAATTGAAGAAATGTGTTTGCTCTGGTGCTGACAAGTTCTGCGCCATTGCCCTACTCCTTGATTCCTTCTGCATTCAGCTCCTGATCTCACTGATGTAAATAGGAGGAGAATCAAGTACCCAGTCTCTTCTGAAGTATACCAAGGAGCATTGAACTGATAGACTTCATTAAGTTTTTACACCAGCTTTCAAAAAATAAAAACATTAATATGGGAAATTTACAACAGTATTTCCAGTGTAAGAGAGAGGAGCAGTTGGGAGTGAGAGTTCTATCTTATGAAGTAAAACTGCAGTCCGCATTACAACAGCCTCTGAAGACGTTTGCTGTAATTGGATTACTACTATCAAATTAATACAGGAGAAAAGCCCTCTGAACACATTAGGAGGGAGATGATCAGCTTTTATTTACTTCCTATGCTGTATTACAGTGAGGCACACCAGTGTTGCAGCAGGGCCAGCTGCAGGGTGCTAGCTGATGGTTTAGTGACCTTTCCCACAGGTATCTTTGCTTAAACTGACCTACATAGTTTGAGGAATTCAAATACTAGCTTTTAGAAACAAGCAGAATTTTGATTTGAATGCAATCCATTTGATTACTGGGCCTAAGGGATTCTTAGGAGAGACAAAGGCAGGAAATTTAATAAAATCTTCAAAAAGGGTGAAAATTAAGAGGCAATTTTGAACTTTCCCTAGGAAGTAGGGAAAGCACATCTTGGTTCACAGCATCTGTTTCCTTCAGCAGGGGCTCATCAGAGGCATTCAGGTGTTTGGGAGAAGCTGAGTGAGCCCTGGCCAAGCGATGGAGGCCCCACCAAAGAAAACTGGGGAATTATGCCAGCTGTGTGGCATTCTGGGCAGGCCTCTAGCATGCCTTGGATGCACGCTTAACAGCTATTGAAAAGGGAAACATTCCCCACATCCTAAGGGAAATGAAGCACAGAAGCCCCATTATTGCTGACAGAAGTTATGCCTCTAATTCCCCATCTGCTCTTCTCAATGTTAACCTACAGTGTTGGCACATAAGCTTAAATGACAGAGAGATTCCAAATAGAAAGCAACCAATATTAGTCAGCCAGGCTGGCGGTGTCTGCAGAAATGTGATGTGAGCACTCATGTTTCAAAGAAGCGAAATGGTAGAAGGGATAACATTGTGTTAGACTGGTTGAGGGGAGATATTCTCACTATAGATGGAAGTAATGAGTCAAAATCAGATTTATTAATTTTTTTTAATCTTTAATCCTTAAGGAGTTCTGCACAGCTCCTCCTTATTGTTATTTGTGTCTAGCAGCTATGTAAAATAGCAAACAAGGCAAGAAATTTTAGAGAAGAGTAATAATGTGATGTATATTGTTAACAGCCTGGTTTTGGAAATACCCATTTATCTTGGTTAAATAAAAGCTTAGCTCAAGTACTAAACCAAGTAATCATGATTAGGGAGAGAAAAAGACATTCACTTCCTTAGAAACTCAATAGTCTCCAACATTAATAGCACTGCAGTGACATTGCTCGAAGCTGGACACTTGCTGTAATTAATATAGATTATTGCCATATGAGGAATGGAAGCATCTGTGCCTGTTCTTGCCATTGTTTTCACTTCTAGACCAAAATACATCGGGCTTTTGTTTTGGGAACATGGCCCTTTCACTGTTCAGAGCATTGCTGGCCTCGGAGGACTGCAGAGATTTTGTTCTCTTTGTTGTTTCAAAACTGCATAGAGGGCATAGGCACATTGTTCCCTCTTACAGAGACTTTGCTTTTGTTCTTTGTCATCATCTTTTTTTCTCAAGAAAAATTGGTTTTATGCTAAAAAGTATATTACAAGAACACATCTATACAGAGATTCATAAGCTCTCAATCTATTGGTGTTTTAAGGAGGCTATGTCTGCTGTACCATTCAGCATATCATGCTCTGAACTCACCCACAAAGCAGGCAATTTGGTTCTTACGGTGATTTTTACCCAATAGACCGCAAGCATGGTACCAAACACAGCTCATCAGCCTCATCTCAGTAGTCATTTGACTCACTTCACTCCACCAGATTTCCTGTCCACTTCATTCCATTACTTCAGTAGATTTTGTGACTACTTTTGTGGAATATGTAGACATTTCTACTCTCTCTTTTGTGAGCACTTTGTTCTTACCTTATATGTTATGTTCCCTGTCTTTCTAATCTTCCGCCTTATTGTACCCCATTTCATTTCTAACTTTCTCTCAGTCTTTTTCCCCAGGCTGGATTTGGTTTGTGAAAATGAATCCATCAGAAATCCTTCCCTCTTCTTATTCTGGAAATTGTTCTCTGGGTCATGCACCTTTCCTGTAAAAATTAGGATTTTGCAGTGTTTTTTCCGCTTAGACAGGAAGTTTCTGTCTGTATCAAGGGACCTGGAGACCCCTACCAGTGGGCAAAGCAAACAAAAAAGAAGTTCAGCAGTCTATGGTGATGAAGCCGTATTGCCCATGACTTAGGCTCCAAAGCCAATAGACAGTTTCCTCTATAGAATTGCATTTAAAAAAAATAAAGACACAAAGTGGAAATTATATGAAATTAATGCATGAAAAATTATTTCCAGTATTCTTCTACGGTGTTTGCACGCAAAATTGTATTTGGTGAAGCTGATTGCAACAGCTGATTGTATTCAAGTAACAAATGGCTATGGGTAGTGAGGTATGTGTTCTGAAAAGATGAGAAATAACAGAGTATTTATCCTGCAAAATTTACCCTTTTGTACTAAGAAAATTAGGAAGGATGCTTGTGAGATCAGAACTGGGTGTTTGGCTTTGCCATAGAGATGCTTATTTCACAGCTCCATGCCTCAGTTCTGTCTGTATCCCGGAATTATTAAATCTGCCTTTCCCCATCAAGGCCATTCCTTAGTTCTGTACCTCAGTTTTACACCTGCACTTTTGCAGTAATGCAAACACCGCTGTGTAATGGCCTTTAGCAAGACATGACATGTGAAACCCCAGTTATTCTCTGGATTTGTCTACCCGTTAGCGATGAGCACGTTCAGCCAGCTGCAGACTGCCAGACTCTCATAAAAATTAACAAGCTATTCAATGCAGACCACTCTATTTTGCCACAGAAAATAAAGTCAAACAACAGCTAACATAGGGGAGGGAAGGGGGAGAAAGGAGAACAGTGAAGGCAGACCAGGGACAGCATACGACTTGTATTTATTTTTTAATCCGATCGCTTTTAGTGCTTGTGATGCACGCTGTAACTAAAGGAATCTAACTGAATTAGAATTTCAATATGTCCCGAGCAGATTGGAGCCATTTCCATTCATGAGCAGCACGTCCCAGCTGTAATTGCCTGCTTGCTTATCCACACAGCTCTTTACAGCTAATCCAAATGTGGACTCAAAAATAGTGACAGAGCATTCAGCTCCCACTGGGCCGTCCTTTCAGCATTGCCTCTGCCTTGGCTTTGTTCTGAGTGGTGCTCTCGATGGCACAGGGTCGGACTCAAAGGAGATAAAAATGATTGAGCCACTCAAGGATTTAGGTGGGAGAAAAGCCACTCTTGCCCTATCTGCTCCGGCTGTTTCTGCTTTTCCTTGGGGTGCTGCCTCATGGTTATTCGTATCTCCCTGCCTTCACCCCTCTTCCCAACCACAGCACTCTCCAGCCCACTCCTCCTTTGTGGCAGCTGGTGTCCTCCCTGTCACTTCCTCTTTGTGTTCCCACACAGGGAGGGTTTTAACAGGTTTTAGTGCTGCCTTCCTCAAATGAAAAATCTCTTCAGGGATGTTTAAAAACCATGCAATTCTCAGACCAGATTTTTTTCTGGAAAGTGTGACACTGAGGCATAGCTGCACGGAGCTGGAGGGGACGTCCCTGCTGATGGGATCTGCCACTACCTCTGCTCTCCAACATGGGGTTTGTGACCCAGCACTTGACCTTGCTGCACACCCTCCCAAAGCCAGCCCATGTTACAGGTGATCTCTGAACCCTAGGAACAGCAGAGATGACACAGTACTTGTCCAACGTGTCACTTTCTACGTAGATTCAAATTAATTTACAACTGACAAAGCACAGAAAGCTAAAAATGTCTACAGAGTCCTGACAGGCAAAGGGGACAATTATCCCCAGCAACTGCGATGTGCAAAGAGAGGCACTGCCTTGTGCTTAGATTACAAACCCAGAAGCACCAAAACTTGGGAGTAGTGGGGCTGGTTTTTCACACTGCCAGCTGAAGGTGGCCTCCGCCAGGTAGAGCAGGGGAACTGGCACAGCCCTTGGGTGAATGAGGGAGCTGAGCCACATTCTCAGGGCTCTTGGAGGTGGCCCAAAAGGTCAGATGAAGAAGAAAGGATGCGACTCTCTTATATGGAGTAACAAGCAGCAGCTCCCTCTCTTGTAGCTGATCTGTGTATGCAAGAATTTCTTCAAAAAGTGGTCATTTTGATCAGCTAAGTCAGAATTCACTGCACCTGGGATGAGAGAAACAAGTTATCATGGAGATAGAAATGGACAGGAAGTGGCTTTGGGGAAAAAGAGGGAAGAGAAGTAAAAAAGAACAGGAGAAGAATAGACTATAAAGTCTGCATCTGTGCTGTGTGGATACCTAGACTCATAAGAGGCAGGTAGCTCTTGGAGCCAGGTGGGAAAGAAACTGAGGGCTTAAAGGAATAATTGAATAATAAGGCTTGAAGTTTTTTCCACAAAAAATAAAATCAGTACTGGAGAAAAAAAGATCATGACATGCAAATCTGGATGATTTAAAGGTTACCTTGGAATATTTAATTTTGAAGTGAGTATGTACTGGATGTCATCATGTAGTAAAGAAGTATGACTCAAATTTTCTGAACATCCCTTTGACTAATGTGTAATACTGGGCAGAGGGATTTAATAATTATAAGGGATGACCTGAAGTTTAAAGAAGTTTGTCTTTGAAAACAAAACCATAAGACCCTGTATTCTGCACGTAGCTAAGTTACACCACATGTGATAGCTTCAGTCGTATCAGTCTCATGTTTCTCCTTGGGACACGGAGCATCTTAGCCACGTTTGTGCCAGTGGAGTGCAGTGAGATCAGTCCCAGGCATGATCCTTCTTTAACTCAAAAACCAAGTGGGATGCTCAGCCCTCAGCTCAAGGGAGATTTAGGAGAAAGGCCAGAAATAGAGGTGAAATCATTAATGCAGCATCATTAGCAATCAGTCTTCCTGAACTCATTAGTACATTAACACCAGCTCCCCATTGTCCAGTTTTCCCTTGCTGTAATGAGGAACCCCAAATTCAAGGTCGTTTGCTGGCTGGATTAGTCACTGAGTGCAGCCGGAGCTCCTGGGATACTCCAACAAGAACAGTTATTTATGTCATTCTGTCCCACACCGTGCTCATTAGCTGACAGTACAGCAAGGTCTGGTCACGAGGCAGAAATACACCGTTTGATATCGCTGTTGCTGCTTCACGATTTAGTGTTGCTGCTGGCAGGGCATTAAATGTTCCCTAAGTGGTAACTGTCTTCCACTAATGTGAATGCATTTCTTTTATAAGTTAACTTATTGCTTTTCTGCTTAGTCCATGCTGGCTGTTCTTCTGCTCTGGCCACAGACAAGTGGAATTCAGGCAAGCAGGCACTGGGCTAAGATGGAACCCTGCAGGGAAAAGAAGTATTTTGAGGAAACATTGCCCCATGAATAGTGTTATAACATGGGAATTGCCAGTTTGGTGCTGATCTGCTCAATTTTAACCACCCCACTGGATTTTTCCTCAACCTCTCCCTGGTGCAACCCCCCTTCCATCTACCCCTTCATGTTGCAATGGGCCATAGCTGGGAGCTGGATGTTTCAGGCTCTGTTTTTGTTCTGATTCTGGCTCTTACATTACTTCCATATCAGGACTAGCAAACTTCCTAGGGTCATCTCTGGATGCAGACAGGAGAATCTCAGCTTAGCAGTTAACTGCAGATGTTGCACCATAGAGCTAACCTCTGCGTAAAGGAGATAAAAATTTAGTGACTTCCATCTGACTTCTGGAGTAGCTTCCATGATGTCATCAGAGTTAGGATTTTACACAAGATTAAGTGTGCAATTGTGTGTTAAACAGTGACCGTTAACTCGGATTGCCCAGCTAATGAAGCAGGCAGCATTAATGCCATCACATATGGTCTGCTTCTAGGCACCGACGCCATAAGGGACTCTGAAATCCCTCTGATGTTAGAGGAGGAAGGACACCTCTCTTCCCTTCTGGCATCACCCCAGTGGGGCAGCCCTTCACTGCCCAGCCATCACCCTCTGGCTCTCGTGTGATGTGCTCTGGAGCTTGTGGGTCTACTCCTTGCTCAGGAAGCTCTGCCGACTCAAGCAGGCAGCAGAAGCTGCTGATCACTTCTAATGAGTGCCCAGGGTTTTCCTAATTAGGAACAGACTCTCTGATAGCATTCACCACATCTCTGGGAGCAATCAGGACATAGTAGTCCAGCCAGCCAGGCTTTCCATCCTGTACCCTCAAGGCAGCAGTGGTAAATACAAATGTCATTTTATTTTCCAGCAGTAAGGAGCCCCGGGGCTGAGCTTGACAGAAGTCTCGGTCCAGCACCCATCATGGCCTCCAGGCCCTCAGGTAGCTGCTCTGCACTCTCCTGAATTGCTTGGTGCAGAAACACCTGAGTAGGGTTAGACCCAAGATCTCATAACACAAATTTACGTCTGATCACTATAAAAACACTTCTTAGCTGGTGGCTGATAGATGCTATTTCACCTTCTAAACTACAGTTATTACAGGAAGGAAGGACTTCTTATCTACTGTGGTTGTAAGAAAGAAAAGAGGTTTTACTGGCACAAAGACCTGCAGCGATGACCATGTACATGAGGAAAAGACCAGAGAAGAGTCCATTTCCATTGCCTCCCTTCTTTGGAGCCACTTTCTTGTCCAATTTACTGTGCGTGAATGCAGCACAAAGCCATGCCAGATAGTACTCAGCTATGTCACCCAGCAGCACATCTGTGTACACATGGATTTTGGCTCCCAGCCATGCCTGTCTTTCCCTGCAGCCATCTCAGCTGGATTTCAGTATTGTCCCAGGTTCATCACTACGCAAATATTGAAATTAGAGTGTTTACGTAGACAGTGGCATTACAGACTTTTCCAGGAAAGGAGCACTGAGGAGTTCAAGTGCTTTCTCTGATGGCACCAACAACTGGGTGTATTTTTCAGTGAGTTCCAGTGTATGAACTCCTGCATTAAAGCATTCAATATCCTGCATATTTTCATTTTTTTCTTAAACTTTTCTCAGAAAGACCTGAAAGCACAAAGTGCTAAGCAAAGAAGTAACGTGAAATACAGTGAATCTGTATGGCCAAGTTTCCAGAGATGGAGATTATAGCCAATTTCACTGCACTCAGATGAACAGATTTGGAGAAGTTGTGAGAGGAGTGGAAGCCCCACTGGCAATATCCATATTATTTATTCTTAAAGCCTGGCAATGAAACTGCAATCTGTAAGGATAGTTATTCATATTCAAGTAATCCAGAGTATCCACAATCTTCTAGGACTACATATAGCAAATAGACCTTAAATCAGGGCAGTTCTGCAAGTCCAGACAAAAGAGAAATACTTCCTGAGGTCCATTCAATGGTGTATTTCAAATTCGTGAGATCTAATTGCAGTAAAGGGTTGAAGTTAAAATGAAGCCCCTGAGACTGGAGACCTGTTTACACCCCTGTGAAACACAGAAGCCCCAGGCAGGAGCTTATTCTGTGGGATTTTAGAGAAATCTCTTGAAAAGTGATATTGGAAGAAAAATCCCTGAAGCCCAGGTTGAAAGCAAACCATACTTCATTATCTTCAGAGAAAGCTCTACCCCGTCTGGCCAAGTAGTATTGAGACAGTAATTTTTCAGTGGGAAAAGACGACTTTGTCAAATCAGATACAATTCCATAAAACACTGCATTTATGTCTCATACTTCTGCCTCATTCAGACACCTTTCCTGAAAACCTCATCTCACTGAGGGCCATTGTGTAGCCAATAAATTGCAATAAGCATGCATTTGCTTAAACAACAGCCACTTTCTCCCAACAAAATACTGCCATAACATTGGATGCAGCTATCACCTTTTCTTAAATTGCCAATGATTTCTTGTTCATGGTGCAAAGCCTGCACACTGTGGAGCATATTTTACCAGGGGGGCAAACAAAATTTATCCTTCATTCCCTCTGCCAATTTGTCATTCTCATTACTTTACATCTCAGTTCAAGTTTATCAAATAATCCCTTCTGGGCACAGCCAAGGCAGATCTGGGTGTAACTTGGTCTGCTGCACTGGGTGGGCAGTGACAAAAACTATCACTCTTCCCGTAGGTCCTTCCATCGCCCCACTGCAGCAAGCAAAGCCAACACTGGGCAACCCTCTAAAATGTTTATTTGGACCAGTGGCCGGAGCTCTACATCTTACAGACACGATGAGAAAAGGTAAATGCCATCAATAATGATTGTCTCTGATGGGTTTGGAATGTCTAGGACCATGACCTGTCACTGCTCTATAGCGGTGGCACTGGGGGAGGGAGGAGGGATACAAAGCCCCTTGCTCCCCCCAGCCGCTCTCTGAAGGCCCGCTCCAAGGTTACCACAGCACACAGCACACTTATCCCCAGCATAGATTTGCAGCCACGGCTCCAAGCCCTTCACAAGTGTCCTGCTCCCTGCCATAGCACACACACGCCCTGCTCCAGGCACAGCTCACAGCCTCCTCTTTTCCAGCCACCTCTACCTTTTACACGTCTACGTGATGCATCCAGCTGCCAGAGATGCTTCCTGTTTCTATGCATGCACGCATGGGAAGCATGTGTGCATGACACTGCACAACAGCTGGGTGATGGCAAGCAGCTGGAAAAGTGGCTGGCTTCTGGTCCAGCCCAGTTCAGCAGTACTGCTACAGGCTGATGGACAGGGGAATACTGAGTCTCGAAGGGAACTGCACAGAAGAGAAGGAAAGGAAAGGAGTGGTTTTAAGTCTACAAAGGCAGCACTCAGTTGGGAATGAGAGAAGTTAAATATCACTGCTGAGAGAACAATTGTCAGTAATGCTAAGGCTCATCCTTCCAAAATCTCTCTGCTTTGTAGTGAGATTTGCTGGGCAGCTCATCTTGTCACCACCAAACACATTTCCCCTTCCTTTCTTTCCCCCTTCTCCCTTGCCTCCTCTCCTTCAGCTCTCTTTGCAGTCACTATTAACTGCAATCACAAAGCATCAGACTCAAGTGAAACAAAACCAAAGGTCAGTGCAGCTACAGTGCCAATTAGCAAAACACACTCGTTAGTTATTCTAATGAGACATTACTGCTGGCATCTGCCTAGGAAAATGGGTTTTGAGTCCAGGTACTAGAGCTGCCCGGGGATGTTGGGTTTCTTTGGAGGACTGGCTAATTCACTGAACCCTGCTGCAAATGTCACAGGGGTGCTCCAAACCCAAATAGGCATTTTGAGGACCTGAGCTTGGCAGCAGGTTTCCATGGACATTCAGTTGGAGCTGGACATCTAACTGCCTGCTGTACTTCTGCAAGCCTCTTATGTAATTCAGTTTTCTCCAGGTTTATGTTCCTCTACCCCTATGCACCAGCCATGGCAATTCCAGGTACCTTTTCAAGCCACCAGAAGGGATTGAAGGAAGAGAAAATGAGAACAGGAGAGTGCTGACTGCAGCCTCAGGACTGCAGAAGAGAGGTGTGAACACGGAACAAGTGCTCACAACGGGAGGAACTCAACCGTTGCTGTCTGATGGTGATTTTAACACGCATAAGGTCACTGGCAGCAGCACCATGTCATATAGTCAGTACATTTCAGACAGATAACATCCTCCTAATGACCCTTTCCTAGGAATCCTGTGCTCATTAAGCCTCAGACTGAAAGGCTGTCAGCTGGAGCAGCAAACTTATGCCAGCAAACAACAGTCTGCTGCAGCAGTGGGTCACTTGCTGGGGGATAATTGCCTCCTCCAGGGTGGGGAGTGTCTCTTGGGCATCTGCTTTGGTAGGACCAAGGCCAAGAATTGCATTCATTGCTATGTTTGAGAAATCTGCTGCTCCCCAACTGCCACTTCTTAGGCTTTGGAAATCTAGCCAGGACCTCATTACTTCTCAGCTGTTCATTATCTTTTCCACAATGCCATAAGCTTGGAAAATCAAAGCACAATTCAGTTTGGCCTCCTTTGGAGGTGACAAGGTAGGGAATTGAGTGAAGTCCATTCTTAGTGATAGGAACCATCACAGAGGTTCACGTACAAGTTTCAGGGACATATCCTCTTGCAATACTTCAGATAATAAGAATTG
Source organism: Meleagris gallopavo (assembly GCF_905368555.1). Classification (NCBI taxonomy): domain Eukaryota; kingdom Metazoa; phylum Chordata; class Aves; order Galliformes; family Phasianidae; genus Meleagris; species Meleagris gallopavo. Next base: position 17,043,573 of record NC_139414.1, on the reverse strand, counting down.
ATGCAACAAAGCATCCCCAGTAAGGAAAAATGTAAATAAATTGGATTCTGAGTAGAAAAGTCCCTGAGCACTAGAAATTCTGTGGTTAATATATGAGAGGTTTTTGACCTTTTTCTTCAAGGACTTCTGCTATCAGTAGATATCAGAAGTATGACTTCTGCATAATAACTGTGATATCAGAGAAGAAAACATAGGTTCAAAGTCACTCTGAATATTCCCAGCAGACAGGAATCTCAACAGCCCCGCAGCCCACAGAGCAGGTGGGAAGCAACTGACAAGCCTTGTCCTTCTCATTAGCTACTACTAAAATATGTGTCCCCAAAGATGGCAGAGAAAAGTCTTGGCAGCAGCAAATATGAGCAGCTCTACAGAAGATATGGAACTTCTTTACACAGGTGATTAGGCACTGTATTTCTCCTTGGCTGTAGCATTCAGGCTGACTAATGTAACACACACTCTCCTCTCCCTTCATCTGATTGCCTCATAAGGAGCTGCTGACCACCCTGCAGTGGGATCCCCGCTCTGCTGCCACATCTACAGAGGGACTGCTCTGCTCTGTCTTCCACAGGCACGGCTACAGCTGAGGTTTCCTCTCTGGCAGTTGAACCAAGGGAGAGTAGCCAGCCCATATCCTGTGAGCAATTTGGCAAAGAGAACACTTCAGCTTGAAAATGATGATGAGAGCAAAGACCTTTTGTCCTTGGAGGTTTGCTTTCTATTAAATGTCTTTACAGGAGGCGGAGAGACCTTGTGTTTTGACAGCTGTGACGTCTTTAAAAACAAAATACACCCACTTCTACACCACTATCATATTTGGGGAGTTGCCACAGGTAATCACAATTATTAGATGGAGTCTGTGAGACAAGCAGTGATCCATGTGCTGACAGCCCTGGGGTGCAGCATCAGCCGGCCGAGCACAGCACCTCTCCAGCTCTCCCAGTCCATTAGTGCCAAAAGTTCATATGTGCCCAAAGTTCATACATGCTCAAAACCCATTCCACACAGCAGCAAACTCGCAGGCAGGGTAACACAGCTGCTAAGGTAATGCTCAGGCTGCCCTGCTACAGCAAAATATTCTACTCGTCCCTTAGCCCATCTTTTTCTAACTCACACTCTTGGCTCAAGGCCACATAGGAAGCATTTGCAACCATTCTCAATTAGCTATTTGTTTTTAAATTGTCCACTTGTATCCCTTTTGTGTCCTATCTGCTCTGGTGACACTGGTGAGCGATGGCTCTGTGTTTTATGTCTATGCACTGACATAAGTTATGTTGTGTGATGGGGTAATGTTCTGGAACTGCATGACAATTTCTGCCTTCCTGCCTGTTTCCATTTGAAAGCAATGCAAATTGTAATAGCAGCTCTCAGAGTTAAACACAGATTGACAAATAATCATAAAAAGTAGCATCAGATCATTACTCTACGTCACATACTTTGAAGGCAATGGCATCCACCACTTCACAATACATTTTTCTCCCCAGCACCAGGGAAAATTTTGACAGGCAGAATTACCATTTCATTCCCAACTAGAAAAACACTGACAAGCTTCAAAGGATGGTTTGGAAGAGAAACCACAGACAGCCAAAGGAGTAAATTACAGAAGGATGAAGAAACCTCAAGTGGTCTTAGTTATGGGGGATTGACAGCAGTAGCATCTAAGCAAATTCTTACTCTTAAAACCCCACACTACCTGTGCTTTGCTTGACTATGACTCATCACCTAAACACAAATTCTATTCCACTGTTAAGGAGTTTGTGATTAAATGTGTTTTTTTATTGTTTTTACTGTGCTTGCGTATGATTTTCCATCTGTCTCGACTGTGTTCCTTGTCCCTTTTGGTGGATGTAAGTGATACGGTTGGTCTTTTGTCACACAGTGCTTTTTTTCCAAGGTTAAGTGAAAGTTGGTGGTTCAGCTTAAAGGAATGGAGGGTTTGCAGTGATGTTGATGTTGCTCACCTGCCATTTTGCAGACAGTAGAAGAGGAACCTCTTCCACGTGTACTACCATGTCCATGTTATGGTGGTGCCAGGGCTCAGAGGTGTGCGGTTCTCACGCTTCGGGTGCTGCCTGGATGATTCTAAAGAACCATAACAGAAAACACAGGAGATTTTGACCAGCCTCAGGTCTGTAAGTACATTTTAAACCCACAAAGTTTGAGTGTGTTTGAAATGTACTCAAATATTTTCTTCTTCACCATTGTGTCCTCATGACCCATCGAATCATCAAAGGCTCAGAGATGAAAGGAGGACTTACGGTTAGAAAATGGAAAGGACTCTGCTGAAGGGGGAATGGTCTGTTGTATCTGCTTTTTTTAATCCCAGAACAAATAGCTTTAGTGAATAATTTTCTGCCAGAGTTTTCAATGTAATGAGTAACGGAGCTTCCAGAAAGATATTTTTTAAATAAAGCAAATAAGCTCCCAATCTAATAAACCCACAGAAATCAACTGCAAAATCCCCAAAGTGTTTCATGAGCCTTGAGCTGCAATCAGGGCCAAACTTTTCCCAAATCACTAACCTGTAGGGAATCAGAAAAGAAAGCTGTCTCTTCACAAAAGTAGTCAGTGACTACTTTGTGCAAGTTATATCCCACATACAGCAACATAAGTCTTGTTACCAAATTTGACTGAAGACAAGACACTTTACGTACCTAAATGGGTTATACTACCCTAAATTGGCACTGAGAAATCAAATTCATCTATAGCATAAATATTCTGAGCCAATGAAGCTGCACCAAAGAAGGACCTACTGAGCTGGCACAAGTGTCTAATCTTCATATTTGCAATGAGAGGTTTTTACCTTTTCAGAAATGGCTGTAATTTGTTTTGGAGATGAATTAATTTCCACCAGGTCAGAGTGAATCCACTGAATAAGGACACCTGAGGACCCTTAAGCCTTTCTCTCCCACAAGATGGGTATGGAGGTGGAACTGCCCACCCTAAAGAGGATTCATTGACTAAATGAACTCTTCACATAAAAATGTATTGTTTTCAACCTCAGAAATATTTACCAAAAAATCAGGGATCACGATCTACTGGACAAAAGGAAAACAGTCACAGCCCTAAAAGCTGGAGAAGACCGGGCCATACTCCTCGGGCTGGCCATGATGGTGTGCTCTATCATGATGTACTTCCTTCTGGGAATCACCCTGCTGCGGTCCTACATGCAAAGGTAATTTTGGTGTGGTTACTCTGACCTCACACACACTGCTCCACTGACTTATCATGGCTTGGTCTCATGACTGGTTTTATTAAAGTTGCATAACTTCTCTTTTGGTCAACAAAGATCATATTCTGCATTTCACTTCCGTAAAATAAATTAGGCGTAATGACAGTGAGAGCAAGCTGAGCAATGCAGGCAGAAGTGAGGGAAAATTTAGATCCCTATTTGACGAAATCTGATCCATAGGCTTTAGCCTTGCCGCAGTTTAACACAACCATAATACCCACATCAGCTGTTCTGCTGCCTGCTGAAACCTGTCAGACCCCCAGTGTTTTGCTACAAAGCCTAGGCAAACTCCGGAGAGAGCAAAAGTATTTAGCGGCCTCGAGAAACAATGCACTTTCAAATGAAAAATGGAGAATTAATTTGGAAAGAAATCCAGCTGCTTTGGAGCATGTTGTTTTCCGTGTGGGTTACTGCTTTCACGTTTAAGAAATGAAATCCTCCCAAAACACAGCAATTTTGAAAGTGAAGTATTGTCTTTCATCTTTATTGCATTGTACTTAATTTTTCCAAGGCCTTCTCTGGCTTCTTTCTCTGCTACAAAGCAGAAATTTTGGCCTGTGATTCATTAGCAGTATTTGAAAGCAGATTTCAAGCATCAGCCCTATTTAAAATCCATCCGAGACAGAAATAAGACTGTCAACAATGGTTTTTCCACCCCAATCAGCAAAGTTACAGGGATGAAAAACGTGTAATTGTGGATCAAAATGGTGGTCTGCGTGCCCCAACTGAGGCACTGCCCAAAACTTGGCACACATTGGCTTATCAACCACAGGGTCTGTATTAAGATATTCACAATAAGTGCCTGAAGTTAACTGGTATGAATATCCTCAATTATATCACTGCAAAATTTGAAAATCATTCCTCGACCCTGCCATGATAAGGAAAAAGAACCATTACACATGAGGATGAACTGAATTCCAGCCAGCATCTTATTTGTACAATAAAAGTATTCATCCCTTCTTAAGTCCAAGCAAAGTTTAGATTTTAGGAGACCAGGATCGAGGCCTTTTAAGTATCTCAGAGCATTTGCATTTCCAAACTGTCCTCCCAGACCTTTCAGCAGTATCAGGGTCAATTGCAGAGGCTGCTAAGGTCAAAATAGCTCATGTAGAAAGCTGATTTATATAACAAACTATGTGAAAAAATGCCTGAAGTACCTGAAGTATCAGACATTCCAACTTCACAAGTCTCCCATGGGTAGGTGTTACATTATTACCCCCGCTTGTGAATAAAACAGCAGTCAAAGGTAAAAGTGAGAAAAAGAAGGGTTTCTGCAGGTTTCTGCTTGTGAATACCCATACCCCAGCAATGTGAGGTTGTCCTTCTTGAGCTGAGTTGGATGCCATGGTTAATGGTTGAGGCTCAGCGCATGGCGTCCCATCACAGTCCTACTTGATATGTGCTCTCCCTGGAGGACGCTGCTCAGTACACTTCTCTGCTGATTCCTTTTGATCTTGATAGACTGAGACCCAGTTCCCTTTTCATCTACATACATAAATTAGTGAATAGGGATATCTTCCCAAACATTAGGCACTGCAGAATAACACGAGAAAGTCCAGCCCTGTCTCAAAGCCCTTCAAGATTCCCCTCATATATCCCCAGTGGAAATTCCAAGCTGCAGTCAGTGCTTATCACCCATTCTAGCCATGCTCTGACATCTCCTTTTTTCTGCTTTAGCGTCTGGACAGAAGAAGCTCAGTGTTCGCTTCTCAACGCATCCATCACCGAAACCTTCAACTGCTCGTTTAGCTGCGGCCCAGACTGCTGGAAAATCTCTCAGTACCCCTGCCTGCAGGTGTACGTCAATCTCACTTCTTCTGGCCAGAGGCTTCTGCTCTACCACACCGAAGAAACAATGAAAATTAATTCTGAGGTAGGAGCACGGAATGAAATTTCTTCCTAAATGGATTTCTGGAGGGCTGCTCACTGTGTTATAGCCATTCCCTGTTTAAACATGATATAAGGCTTGCAGCTCCTACTTCCCTCATAAATGCAGAGCAGAGAGCAGTGCCCAGACAGACCTTCCATCTCTGAAGGGGGACATTCTCCTCCACCCCATGCAGACAGCACATTCTGGAGTGTCACAGCCCTGGGGCTGGAGCCTCCTCTTATCCTCCCCCCAGCGCTGGGGTCACAGATGGTGCAAAGATGCTGAAGGTTTATAGAAAAGAGACTGTCAAGAGGAAAGATAGAGATTAAAAAAAAAAAAAAAGGCAGACTAAGACGCCCATTTTCTCACACCATTTCCCTAATTCCAGACTTTGAAAGCAGAAATATTTTTAACAGAAGTCCTCTCTGCTCCAGCAAGTGTGACACCAGCACGATTCAGTCCAGGTGGGACAGAGACAGTTCCTGCCTGGAGGCTGTGATGCAGGCAGTGGGCACGCAGGCAGCAGGCGCACAGACGGCACACAGGCAGCACCGCTCCGAGCAGAGCCTGCTCACAGGTGGCTGCGAGTCGCCTCTGCGATGCTGCGTATGGGGCTCTGACACATTCCTCTCTCATCTCCCCTTCTGCACATCGCCAGCACTGGATGCCAAAGACCACAGGCTGCAGCAAGATGGGATGCAGCTCAGTCACGAGGCTTTAACTTCTTAGTTATCCAAGGTCACTGAACCCCAAACTAGAGGCGTGCTGCAGTCCGCAATGGCAGAGCCCATGTTTGAGCAGCTGACAGCGTAACCTATTGTATTTCTATTTATGGCAGCAGTTCAGGAGACCAAATTACTTCTGTATATTAAGATGAAGTGATATTAAAATGAGTCAAAGCGTCGAGTGGTTGCACAGGGCTGGTTATTCTGCTGGATAATTAGCTCCTGTGGCTGAGAAACGAAGTCCTTTGGAGTTGAGGTGTGAAATACAGCAGTGTCCCCATTCCACCCCAACAGTGCAGAAAAGAGGCACCTGCAGCCCATTTCCCAAGCTAGGGCAGATCCGACTCTCCGCTGAGACAGAAGTAAAATCCAGTGATTTGATTAAAACAGATCAGATCAGTTTCTGCACTCTACTGGATTCAAGTAAATCAGGAGGTTTAGCATAAATCTCCACATTCTGCTACTGATTTTTCTTTGATGAAAACAGATCTTGAAATTCTCCCAAACACCTCCACCTCTAAATTTAATGTGGGCACAGTTAATACTCCTCCAGCCCAAGGTTGTTTGACAGGTTAAGCTCTGCTCTCAAGAGGATTCCTAGGTTTTCCTCATGTGCTGCTGACTATGTGACCTGAATCCAAACACGGTTTTTAATGGACGCTCACCATGTCTGTAAAATACCTGGCTGGGATCAGCAGAGCCTCCAGGCTTCAGGCCAGCGCAGCCCATTTCTGTAGGGACCACCTCCTCCCAAACCTTTTATAAGATCTGCATTACGTGATAGAAGCACTGGGACAATTCCTACTGCAGATCTTGGGGGATTAGGAGAAGGATGTCCCACTTCAGTCTCAAGGACTATCACAGCCTTAGCACAATGCATGGCTACGGACTAGAAAGTGAGGTATTTTCCCAAAAGACAGAGGAAATGCCAAAAACCCCATACCTGCTCAACCCATGCTCAGTACTCACCACCTTCCTCCTGCTTCATCACACTTTCCCAGCAAACCCACCCTCACCCCCTGCATCCACGTCCCAGCAAGCTCTTCATCCTCAGCAGCCACTGGACCATTTTCATTATTTCCCCCTCTTCCTCTCCCCACCCCTACCTTGCAGGTCTGCATTCCCCATCTTCCTCCTTGCTAAACAAGCCAGAGAGAAGTCTGCCCTGGCTCACTGAGCCCTGACACAGATGAAGAAGCGCAGACGTGTTATACACCAGCACACACGACCTCCAAGAGGTCCCCCTGCCTCGTTGAGCACCACCACGCATGCCAAGCAGCACCTGCAGCCCATCTCTCCCCTCTTGCCAGCAGCAAAATGAGCAGAATGCACTTTGATTTTAAATAATGATTAATCTAGGAGACTTGCTACCTAACGGAGCTCCTCTCCCACATGGCGTGGGAACATGGAACAGGTGCCATTTATATTGAGACATACGGCGTGCCGCTGCCAGTCTCAATGGGAAGTAAATGGATGCCAGCTGAGCTGCTCAAGCCTATCCCAGAAAAGCATCCACAGTTTTTCATGGCTTGTCATTCCTCTCACTGTCTGTACTTCATCTCTAGCCTTAAGGCAAGACCAGCCCCTTGCCAATACTACAATCACGGCACTTAAATACTTTCACAGCTATACTTTTCTTACTTGGTTGCCATACACTATAACAGTCGACAGGGGAGGTACACTGGGCAGTGTACCCTGCACCCAGAGCCATCTGCCATGCCAAAGAAGGACTGAGCAGCTTAGAGCAGTTCCAAAAGCCCCGATTCCATTCCATGGTACATCATCTTGATTCCTTTCATGTCACCACTGGTTTATATCCGTGCTTTGTAAGTGAGGTAAGCAAGCAGATTTGATCATCAGAACCAGTGATGTGCTTGCCCAGAGTTATTGTGCAGTCTCCATCCATGGAGATCCTCACAGCTTGACTGGCCAAGTGACCCTTCACTGAGCAGGGTTTTGGGTTGGACAAGTTGAGAGGCAGATAGCCTGTACAAATTGCCCAGTCCTTTAAATTAGAAACGTAGGGCTGGAAATCTAGCAAGTTCTCTTTATAACTACCTAGCGCATGCTCTTTGTGATCAGATCGCTAGTAACACAAGAGCCACTTTTCCCATGTTTATCACAGAATTCTTACTTGAGACAGAGGTCCAGACAAAGTTTACTTCCATACTTGCGGACCTCCAGGTGTTTGGCAATGCAGAATTGTAATAAAGCAGAGCAGCTTTAGTAGTTTACATTCATAGACACAGCATAAGAATGGCAGATATAAAATTCCCTGCCAAGCACTTGAGAAAACTAAATGACAATCAAACCAAAGAAAACACTGCAAGCATCCCATTATCAGCATCTGCCTGCCTGCCTGCCCATCACCTACACAATGCTCAGAACTGAAACAAGGACATTAGCACAGGGAGTGAAGGGCACCCGTTATCTTGAAGCATGAGAAGAGATGATTTTGGCACAAGGAGCCTGGCTGTGATGCAAAGCATATCAAGCTCCCTTGCATGACTGCCTTCCATGGCTTCATCACTTAAAACCTGGTTGGCTCAGGCAGCCCAACCAGCCCGACACGGCTGGTGGCTCTGTGTAGGAGGCAACGGCTCGAGTTTTGCTTCTGCATCAGGTCTGCTTCAAAAGTGCTTGCAGAATACTCGAGCCTGCAGGAAGCCAGGATCTGCAGAACCTCCCAGCTGAACTCTGGGGACAATTCTGTAGACTCTGATTCCAGGAATCTGTCATCATTGGGGCTTTTACATGTCTGCTGTTTTCTTTCAAGAGGAGAGGACTGTGCAACAGCAGCCAAGTCCTCATTCAGTCTCCTTTCTCAGGACAGTAGCAGCTGCAACTTCAAGGAGCAAAAAAATCTGACACCAAACTTGCAATAAAAAAAAAAAAGAGCCAACAAAACATCAGAGCTGGAAATATTGCTGTTAGGACCATGATAGCATGATTCAGTAAAAGAAAATTAGGTACAGCTTCACTGACAATTTTCCTGTACCGACTAGATTATGATCTATTAACGAGTCACAGACACTAGAAGAGGGCTTGCGGCTTTGAACATTTAAGACAAAGCTGGGCAGAGTGCAAGAGAATATCCTGGGGGGAGCAGCTCTGCACCAGCAGGAAGATGGATGAGATACTACTGCCCTGGTATTTTCCATCTTTAATTTCTAGAGCTCTATGAAATATTCATTATGGCAGGCCGACATGCTCTACCCTTAATGCTGTAGTCGGCTAACTCCAGACAATCTTCCTGCCGTGCTTCAAATCACATTCTGGGCTAATAAACTTGCCAATGAATCAATCAAATCCTGTTATGAGGTTAATCCTTGAATCGTTATTAGGACTAGAGATTTGTCTCAGTACGTTATGAGAAGTCACAGTGTAGTCATGAAAAAGAACAGAGGGACATTTATAAAGGTCATAACTTCAAACAATAATAATAAAAAGCTATGCGTTGCATTAATTTAATAAAGACATCTCTTTTCCTTTGAAAAACTCTCTTGCTGTCATTAAGTTACCTAAATTTAACTATCACCCCCTACAAGCAAGATCAGCAGTGCAAGCAGGGGAGCATGGCAGGACCCAAGAGCAAGTTAAGCAACAGCTCAAGAGCCAGGGCTGAGCTCCAGTAAGAGGTGAAGTCACTAGTAAAATCTGCATTTTCTCTTTGACTTTCTATTTGTCCTCAACTGAGGCACTGCCCTGATGGAAGATTTGTATTAAGTTTTCTTGTTGGCCTTTCCTTTTGTGAGTGAACACCCATGACTACTGAGATCATTTTGATCCCATACAAGCCAGATCTGAGCTGCCAGATATGTATTTACAGCAAGTCAATTACCCATCTTGCTGCAAGGGTATGGATGCCACTTAAGATGAAGAGGTGCTTCATCAGTTTCATTTTTACACGTGTAAATTAGCAATAATAATGTATTCACCTATCTCACGAGGCTGCTGTGCAAATTAAAGCATTAATATTTGTACAGCACTTGTAGGCTCTCAATGGGAAATTCTGTAGATGTACAAAATATTGAGTTTTGTCTGAGATAAATTTATTATTAGCTTAATAGTATTGCGCTGTTATTATGAAAAGCATAATCATCTTGAGATTTTCCTGCTTGCACCTGAAAACAGACATGGCACCTGATTTGGAGTTGCATTTTTCTCCCTCTGATTTCTCCCCAGTGTTCGTACATACCCAAGTGCGGCAAGAACTACGAGGAATCCATGTCAATGGTGAACGTTGTGATGGAAAACTTCCGAAAGTATCAACGCTTCTCCTGCTTCTATGATCCTGAGGGCACTCAGAAGAACGTGATATTGACCAAACTGTACAGCTCCAACGTGCTGTTCCACTCACTCTTCTGGCCCACATGCATGATGATCGGCGGCGTTGCCATCGTTGCGATGGTAAAGCTGACTCAATACCTTTCTCTCCTCTGTGAGAGAATCCAAAGGATCAACAGATAAGAATGAAAACTCTCCTCCAAGAGTTAATTACAGATAAAATACTGTTTTCTCATTCTTCACCAAAGAACCTTAAGTTTGTAACGTGCAAGTCTGTTATAAGTTCCTTACTATATTCTTATAAGTAGAGCAATAATGCAAAAGCTGTTCTATATGCAAACTATATGTTATTATTATGCAGACAACCGAAAAAAATTACTGTTTGTGTTGATGATCTTGTTTGATGCTGAGACTTCTACTTCTTTCTTTTCTACAGCTAGAATTGGGCTCAGTGTGACCATTTGCCAAGCTCAGTCAATTAACTTTCTCAACGTAAAGGATTCTGGGGAAATCCATGCCTGGACAAAAGGCAGCAAATGACTTGTGCAAACTGAGGCCTCAGATCTGGCTCAGCCCTGCCAATGGATTTCTGGTTTTGCCTTTTTATTATTGGTTGCAGGGGAAAAAAGTAGAGAAACAAAACAGAGGTTTTTCTATGAGCAGGTGGCACCACACAGACTACTGCAAGGCCAGGATAAGTATGAGTATTTTCTGCCTAAGTAGGACTTGGTGATGCTATGTGTTAGCTCCCCCAATTCAGAAGTAAATTTTACCCAGTGGTATGTACAGTCTTTTGCAAAACACTTTGGAGTTTTATTTATTTTATGTTGTATTTTCCTTCTGTCTTACCAACAGCATCTTTGTCATCTGCAGAAGCTGTAGCCAAAAAAAAAAAAAAAAAAAAAAAAAAAAAGAAAACCAACAAAAATCACCTTGTTCCATTTTGTACTTCAGTCTGAGCCCTGCTGATGGAGACAGGACCAGAACACCTTATGTAAAGGTTTATTACTCATTTGTTGTGTATTTGCTACCATATCACTGTAAAGAAAAAGTAACACAATCAGCTATTTTTTCATTTTTTACTTCCAACTATTTTAGATTTTTTTACTTGATATATATATACAGATATATATATATATATAAAAGCTATATTATATCTAGTTGTGTATCAGAACTTGATTATGGGGTGGTGGCTTTTTTATTTTTACCAACTGAGAAGTGAACAACGTAACTCATGTATTCATAACCTTCAGCCTTGGATAATATCATAACATGGAGGAGCAGCACTGCAGGATCCCATCCAATATTCATGATGTTGTGTCAGGCAAAGGTCCCTATTGTTGTAACATCCAAAATGACAAAAATCTAATCCAATTCCACAGCTCTTATTAACTGAATTGTTAGGTAATAATCATAATACTTCTGGAAATCTCTCCTGGCTTCAACTTAGTGTGCAGTTCTGGCTGAAGTGAATTCTGATTTAAAATGCCCAGGTGCAAGGATTTATTGGAAATATTCGTGTTTTTTTCTAGTATGTTGTCCTATCTGTCATTTATTTACCACAGGAATATTGCAGGTCTGATTTCACACACACACACACACACACACACACACTCTATAGTCATGATTTCTGCATAATTTATTTTTATTCCCTGCATAGAAAACATTCCTTTTTATCCTGTGTTTAAAGGTACTTCTCATAGTTTCTCACTTTGCACTTAGTCTGAAGGACAAATGCAGGGCATGAATTCACTGTCCAGTGATTCAAAGGAATCATTCATAGGCCTATCCAAGCCAAGAAACTAACATATTCCCCCTCAAAAAGACTGCAAAGCAAATCTTCTGCCTCCTTCATCTCTACGTAAGTACCTTTCTCCAACATAGCATTAAAAATTTCAAGATATTATGAAACTTTACAAGTCATGCAAGTGTAACACGAGCTGTTTAAAAAAAAATAGTTCTAAGCAGTGAAAATGGAGCTGCAATCTTGTAATCAGTAGTATAATTTTCCTTAGGTAAATAAATGCCTGAAGGGCGGGGGGATAATCAGGGTTCCAAAGATATGTAATAAAAATATTAAATTAAATCTTCTAGATTTCAATATCTTCTGCATTCAGATTTGGCTTTTTCATTAGACTTTCCTTTATAGCTCCTGCTGCTAAGAAATCAGGAGTGCTGATGCAACAGGGAATTCATGAAGGTTTCTGTGTAGAATATTTTCTGAATCAATTTGTGGAATTCACATGGATCACAGCAGACCTGTGCACTCCCAACGTTAGCGGGACTGGTGTGGCAAAGTCTTTGTTGAGCAAAAATACTCTGTCCTCAGCCAAAGCTGTCCCTTTTGGGACAAATTTAGGACCAATACAGCCACGCGGCTCCCAGTTTTCTTCCTTTACAACCCTGCTTTCCCTTCAAGCAGAGGGGCTTGCACCGTGCTGGTGCTCAACTGACCCCCATTCACCGCTCTGCTACCAGCCATGCCAAAGGGAGAGCCAGCTGCCAATCTCAGCTCACAAATCCAACATCACCCCAGGTCCGTGCATGACAATCAGGATGCTCGTGTCAGTGCCGTTTGGTGCTGATGGAGCTCCTGAAACACACTGCACGCTGCTCTTGCTGTCAGTGCTCCCTGTGGGTGACACACCTTGATGCTGCTGCTTTCTGTAATCATTTTGTTGACATTAACAGAGAGATTCGTGCGATAGCAAAATAACTTGAGTAATTGGATGGAGCGAGGTAAAACAGTAATTTTAAAGGGAATTAACTGCCTGGCACAGTTAACCCCCCACAGAAGCATTAGCACTGCAAACACAATGTTGACAGTTCCTGCTGCCCCAAAGAGGAGTGCTTTGGTGAAGATGTACTGCTTTTCTTCTCTACCACCATTTCAATATCATTTTAAACAAAACTGATATTCCTGTAGGCAGCACAAATGAATAAGAAACATCCCCTATCCACACACAGCTCTAGGGGTGAACTTGAGTGTTCACACAAACCCACCACATTGAAAAGGTCACTAAAAATCACCTACACCAACCATCATCCCATCATCACCATGCCAACTAAATGCATATGCTTCTTGGCACAACCATCTCACACCATATCCAGCTGGGGTAGGAAGGAGCAACCGGGGCTGCAAAACTCCCAATGGAAAAGCATCACAGGAAAATGTCAGCACAGTGCCTGGACACATTGGGGTCCACTCATGAGATTTAGGATATGTGTAATATTGCAGGTGCCACATTCACACAGCCTTTTAATAGGTATTTTCTTAATTAGATTATTTACTTCAGGTCTTATTTCTATTCTGGAACAACTGTGAACAAGTGTGACCAACCCTGCTGCAGTTCTCTGAAACTTGGCACTTTGCTGCGGACCTACTAAATGTCACCAGCTAGGACAACAGAAAGCACAGTTGGGTTTAGCTCTTCTGTTTGAGCAGACATCTCTTTTATCTCAGAAAATGTACCCAGAAAGCAATCAGTAGAAGTTGGAGCTAAAACAGAAAGGGGGCTCGGGAAATGAGAAAGCTGCACATCTTGAGAAGACACAGTGCCACAATCGCAGATCTGGCACAAAGTCTCAAGGCAAGGCTGGGGACACAGCCACTGCCCCCACCTTGGGGACTCACTGGTCCTTCATCATGGCCACATCACAGAGAGCACTGCTAGCCAAAGACAAGCCTTGTGAGTGTAAAGGGGGTTCTCGGGCAGCACAACAGCATTTGCTCACATTTAAGCATGCATCCCAAAAGTGGTGCCCAGCAGAGGCATGGCACAAGGTACAGTGCAGCTCAGTGAAATGACTCAAAGCTATGTCTGCTGTTGACCTGGCAAAGTAGGTTCCAGCACCTGTGTTACAGAAACTGCAGCCCTACAGCAATGCAGTGAAATCTCTAGTGGAAATGGCAATTTCAGTGTGACAGCACTTTAAGAACTGGGCACCTAATTCCCTTTCTCATCCAATAATACCCATACAAATAGAGCTGCAGCTTTCCAAGGGGACTGAACCAATATCTCTGCAGTAATGCAACCTTGCAGCCTCAGAACCTGAGCATGATAGCATCAGCTCTCCATTAGCTGCTGCACTGCTCGTCATCTATCATAGACCCAGGGAAAAGAACACTTTCCTGCTTCACTGAGCACCCTGAGCTTGTCACTTCCCAGCACTGAGTCCAGGAGGAAATCGCAGTTGTGGCGTACCCAAACATTTCACAACTGCATACAGACTCTTCTGAGTGGTTTGGGTTATCTGGGGAAAAAGTATAAACTATTTGGTTTGAAATGTTTTCAAAACACAATTTCCATTTCTCAGTTTGACCCACTGCTGCCTGCTGAAATCCAGGAGAGGAGCAGCTTTCTTACTAGGGAGACTTGAAAAATAAATATAATAGTTCCTCTGGTGCGAAACAAAGCTATCGGCAATTGCTCAGTGAATGTTTCAAAGAATTTATTTTTAGAGGCTGACTGGTGACATGTTTCTTCTCTTCCATTCTCCTCAACCATCAGAGGAGCGTGGGATCGGTCACGGGGACACGGCCACCCTAACAAACCCCAGAGACATCACTGATCACAGCCATGAGTAAAGCAAAGCATCAGAGCCTACAGCACCACAGCACCAGGAGGGGAAGGAGAAAAGCAGCATTTATCCACCATCACCAGGGTAGCAGTGGTGCAGCTGGTGGCAGCTCCCAGTGCCAATGTCCCCAGCAGCCTAGAGAGGTCCACTTTAATTGGAAATGCTACCAGGTAAACTAACACCAGGCTTGCTTTCAGTTTGCTAAACCCAAGATGTTTGTCTGCCTGGGGGCCAAACACTGAAGTGCTCAGATCCCCACTCAGCACAGCCACAGGGGATCACAGGACGAATCACAATGAACTGCAGAGCTGGGTGCTCCCAGCTAGGTGCCGTGCAAGGAAAGAACACAAGCACTGCCAAACCAGATGCAGAATGAGAGCTGCCAGGCTCCATAGCACAGGATACATCCAGCAAGGAGCCATGTTTGGGGTTGTGATGGACTTTGCTGCAAGTGAGCAATTTGATCGACCTCACTCAAAGCCTGATTTTCTGCTAACAGTATCACACTCCATTTTTCACTCTTAACTCTGACACATCCTATTAGGGACACAGGCAGAGCTAACCAAAAGGCTTTCCCCATGCTAAGGAGCATCAAAATTAGAACTGCCATTACAAGAAATTCAGATACTCTTCTGTCAAAACTGGGAGGCCTTTATTCCATCACAATTCCTCCTGAAGTTACGGAAATTCAACCAGAGTTAAGCCATCAATGCCTTGCTTTACACTTGTGCACAACAGTACAGTCAGCTAGTAGAAATTCAGGACGCACACGCTGCTTCTGATTCCCTGTTCCCTGCCATTAGCTCTGTGCTGCTGAGCAGTCACCTGAAGGAGGGAGAACATCTGCAGTCCCAGATTTCTGCTGCCATCTCTGGCAGTCCTTCATCTCGAGCCAATATCATTCTGGCCGCAAATAGCAGATTAATGATCTGGGAAATGTGTTGCTCCCTCAATATCCCTTCTGAGTTCCCTCCCACCCCTTCTGGCCTCTCTCCCTGTAACGAGGTGGCCATGCTGATCTACACACATAGAACAGCGGGAGAAGCAAAGCCCAAGAGCCATCTGCTTCCCATCAGAGTGCTATATAGCTGGAGTCAGCATTAATCAAAATCCAGATTCCTGGACAAGGAAGCTTTGGTGTCACCAGCCCTCTGTCTTGGGAGCTGACTGTCCCCCCTGCAGCTTACTATGGACCCACTGCTACCACCCCAAGGATCCAGAGTATGGCAAAGATTTGATCACCACTCCAAGCCCAGAGTCATCCCTCTGTGCATGCACAGCCAGGAATGGGCTCATTCATCCTGTGCTCTGTTGTATGGCCAACAGTAGCACTTTCCTCATGTCACCTCAGCTGAGCAATAAGCTTGGGCAACAATTACTTCCAGCCTTGGATAAAAGAGCCTGCTCTGATGCTGTTAAATTATGTAGAACAAGATTATAATTACATACTAAAAAAAAAAAAAAACAACAAAAACCAACCCAAACCATACACTTAAAAGAACATTATTCAGGTTGCAAAAGCAAGCACTCTAAAGTTTCAAAATGCCAGAAATAGAGCTGCCTGAACAGTTTTCATGCAGCACCGTTTGTATATATGCATTATGATACAGACTTTACCTATACAGTGACATACCACTTCTCCACAGGACACCCGGTCCTTGACCCAAGTGGAAGAAATTGAGTTAATAAGTCATTGCTCTACTTCTTTTTAACCCTTGTTGTTCTGTGTGCCCTCAATGCCCGACAGAGCTGCTGTCAATTGCTGCTCGTCCAGCAGAACCTATGTCTCCTTCTCCAAGGCTTAAGGCTCTCTCCAAAGACAGCCATGCCAGCCCTGAGCAGCCTAGCTCAGAGGTGGGCTCCAGAAGCATGCAGATTGAACTATTTTCCTGTGGCACAGTATCATGTAAAGACAGTCTCTGTATCCAGTGGAGGGTCAGAAGACATCTGATGTCCTTCAGCAGAGGACATGGTGAGGATGAAAAGAGACTGATGGAGAGCCTCTCTGCCCCCAGAATCCCACAGATCCTTTTCCTGCTCGACTCTGCCAAAGGCCAGACTGGTGCAAAATAGGACTGCTAGGCTCTGCTCTAAGCAGAGCTGTGCCAGAAATCCTATCTACCAGCTCCTGTCACCTCTCCCATAGAAGTCTGCCAGAGCAGATCAAAGAGAATGAGACCAGCACACAGACTTCCCCTCAAGTCCTAGGTCTGTCTATTCCTCAAGTAAAATATATATTTACCAACACAGACTCAACAGCTACTGGAGGCCATGTTCCCCCAGTTCATCTGGACATTGTCTATAGGACAGGTCACAGAGGAGGGTGGTTGTGTGCATGGAAAGATGGGAGCTGGTCAACCACAGCCATCAGCACTGCAGACAGACTGAGGACTCTCCACGAGCAGTGACCATCCCCACCATGATGTGCAATCAGTTCTCAGCCATGGTGCACATCGCCATGTCACAGCAAAATGTGGTGAAACACGATAAGGCAGTGAAAGAAATGAGAAGGAAATGAAGTAAAACTAATTGATTTACCTGGATTTTCTTTTTCTAAATGTTTTTCCCCAGGGTTACTAGTGCTTCACAGGCAGCAGAGACTGTGTCAGAGTCTATATCACTCACGTGTTTACTTCTAATGTATCCAGCTTTTTTTTATTATTATTATTAAGCCTTTGGTCTGAATCTGTCAGAGTTCATGCTCACTGACTCCAAGATATCTCCAGCATAGGAAATGTAAAGAATTAACACAATCTCAATGCATAGCATACTTGCACCATGTAGTATCTCCTGTTCCTCAGGAAGAAAATAAGCATATGCACATTGTGAAACATCAAGCATTATAAACAGAAAAAAAAAAAAAATTACATCTGCCAACTCAGCATGACAGGGTTCCCTGGCAAATAAGGCAATGCACTGAGACAAGGACTCTGCAGATATTCAAAGCTTGGATGTGTCCTCAGAACTATGAGTTTCAGTCCAGACCTGAACCTCACTGCCCATTAGCTTTGGGGTGCCTCAAGAGCACAGATTCTGATAGTAGGTTCACAGGTTACAGGACTGTTGCAGGCCCAAGAGGCACTGAGGCTGCAAGAAGACCAAGTACTGCAAGGAATAGCCCCATATTCCTGCATCTGCCATGCTGACCTCTGCAGTCTCCAGGGCTACGTCCAGTGCAAGGGAGTGAGTGCTCAGACAGAGCACTCCTCTGACTGCACGTCCACGGAGGCAGCAAGCGCAAGGAACAGGAATCAGCAGAGCTCAAAGCAGTGCTCCAGAGCTGTAGCTCCACATCTGTGCATTCAGATGGCCTCTGGGTAGAAGCGCTGGCACATGGACAGCCTTCCAAATCATTGTGTTTGCTTGCAGAAGTAGAGCCCATAACTGTACCTGTTGGTACCTGCAAGTGCACTGTCTTCACACAATTCTGGGGACTTTCAGCTCTAGAGTGGTTCAAGTCAGCAAAATATAGGCCTGGCCAGCAGAAGAGGTTTGCAGTTAGTCAGGATGCAGCTGAAAAAATGAGCAATAAACTGTGCTGAGTTCAATGCATCCCTGACTTGGGTCAAGTCCTGCAACACCCACAAAATGGCCACCACTCTTCTGGACTGAGTGCCATGGGGGGCTCAGCAAACTGCAGCCCTTTTACGCATACTTTGGCAGCAAATAAATTAAATTCAGGCTTTCACAGCCCATTCTGCCAACAAAGTCTGCTCTGTGCATTTGGGACAGTCACCAACTCTCCAACTCAATTTATCCTGGAGATTTAAATCAAGTCACAAGTTGGCCAAGGCACAGTGCTGAAGGGTTAACACCAGCATTTGGGTCTTTATTTTAAGAAGAGCATAAAGCCCTGATGGGCCATAATTACAGTGTTGATAAGCAGGGAAAGAATATTTGAGGTTTCAAATATCACATGACTAATTGGTGCTGGAACAGCTGTGTATGAAAATCGGGTGATGTGATGTGCATGGCAAAAAGGAGGGGTCTCCACGCCGAGTGCAGGCCTAGTACTGCTCAGCCACACATCTCCCCAAACCACCAGTGTGGGGCCACCTTGTCCTTATCACAACATAAAACTGAAGGGATAGGAAAATAATACATACCTATTTCTGTTCTTTGGTCACCTTTTAGAATTGGGTTTCTAAGTGGAGCATTATAGATGCTCCACACACCAATGTTGATATTTTTCAGATGCTGACAATGACAACACTCAGAAAATCCTCAGAGTATGCTCTGGTTTGCAGAGGGTAAGGTGGAAGGCAGGTTTCTTTTGTTCCAAAACCCATCTAGATTTCCTCATTCAGCACACCAACTGTACTTTTCTCAGCTAAACATCATAGAATCATTGATCTTAGAAGACCACTAAAATCACCCATCTCCACCATAATCACCAACCATGTTCCTAAGTGCCACATCTACTCTACCTACCTATGGTAGGTACCTTCTGGTGCCACTGGAGCAAGGAGCTCCAGAAACAACCACCACCAATTCCAGAGGGAAAGGAACAAGGGCTAGTGACACTACCAAACCTTGAGGCTCTCCACAGTGGATTGCTTCAAGTCAAGCAGGACATCATCACCTTCTCCTTACACTTCTTTCTGCACTGGGGGCCTTATCTTCTCAATTGGCTGGAGATGAGAAGTAAGTACAATTCAAGCTATTTTTACTTAAGAAGGAGATAAATATTTCACTGCTGTGACTCCCTCTCCCCTTCCC
Organism: Meleagris gallopavo; assembly: GCF_905368555.1. NCBI lineage: Eukaryota > Metazoa > Chordata > Aves > Galliformes > Phasianidae > Meleagris > Meleagris gallopavo. The sequence continues at coordinate 17,024,162 of NC_139414.1, read as the reverse complement.
AACTTTGTCTCTCCAGAAGCAGAAGTAATAGGAAGTGCATAAGTTTCTCTACCATGTGTTGCTTAAGAAAGTCTTTTTCCTCAACAGTCCATAGGAGAACTATGAACTATTTTTAAAGTAGAGCTTGGTGTGATAAGAGCCTTTAATTAGTAGATAAAAATGTGTGCACCAGGGTACGGAGTTTGATTTCTCTTTTCCTTGAAGCACTATAGTCCTAGAAAACTATTTCCACCAATAACCTGTTCTAGCCCCACTTAGAGCACAGCATCAAAAGCAATAAGTACATTTAGGTCTCCAAGCCCATACAGACTCATCCATAGCACAATACATACCTGTGGAGCACTGCTAGGAGGCAGGAAACAAGCCAACACGCTGCATCCAAGCCTAAAACCATCCAAAGAACCTACAAGTACTGCTTTAAGCACTTTTAAAGCCTGGGACTGAAGGCCCAAACAGGCCTTAACCATCCTAACCAGGCCCACCTGTGGCCCCCACACTCCCTGACCCCAGCAGCTGTGCTGGAGCTCCATCCTCCCACCTGTGTGTGTGCTCCTGGGCCGGATGTTATTCTCCACATTCCTCACTCAGGGTCCCCATCCCACCTGGGGGATGGCACTGGGAGTCGTGGTTTCACCTCTTCCTTTCTGCAAAGCTCAGCGTTTCACTCTAATTGTGTTTTGGCTAGAAGCTGCAGAAGAAGGAAATGATTATGGGTTTTACTATCTCTTACAATTCAGCACAAGTGCCACGGAGCAGCTGTGGCTGAAATGATGAAGTACTTATAGTGCTTTTTTTTCCTGTCACAGGTGTTTCTCTTCCACTGCAATAAAGATTCACTAGTATCACACTAACAAATAAGTGTACGTTGATTAAACCTCCTGACACCTGGTTCCAAAGCCAGTAAGAAGAACAACCTGCAGATGACCTTCTATTCATATACTTAAGAAAAAACCTCTTTAGTTGATGTATATTATCTTTATGGTCTCTATGCCACATGCAGCAGCAGTGCAGGGGTTCTTACACCACGAATATTATTGCATTGTGATGTTTTCATCAGTAGCTCTCTGGGAGGTAAATCTAGAGGTCTTTACATGAAATCTAACAGAAAAAATGTTACTGCTTTTTTCTAGCATTTTCTTTTATTATTTCCCCCCTTCTGGCAGTGGGATATATAATGCAATTTACCCACCATGCTTTTAAAACCAATATAATTTTTAGGAATCATTCTGGAGTTAATCCACTATGACCAAAGGTGAGATAACTTAGGAGTTCATTTAAAATCCACTAACATTGATTTCTGACTGCTTTTCCTCCCACAGGGTCACAAATCAGGAGGAAAGCTGTCAGGCCCTGGCAGCACACCCATGCAACAACTCTTCTCTGAGATCCTAATGTGGGATCCTACAGCTCAAGCTTTTCCTGCTTCCTTGTTTCCAAAATAACATGGGTGGGAAGGAGAGAGGCTCCTTTGGGATGAGTTTTTTTTTCTTTGTATTAGTCTCTGTGTGAGAGGGAGGACATTAAAGGGAAGCAGTCAGGCAGTAGGAGAACCGCCATCCAAATGGCAGGGGGGAAAAAGGTCAGTGAGGAGACAGGCTTTGGTTTCATTCACCACGGTTTCTGTAGGTTACAAAGCCAAGCTTTGGGAAAGCTTGGAGAGAAAAAAAAAAAACAAAAAAAAACAACGAAAACAAAACAGAATGAGACACAAAACAAGAATCCTAAAAGTAGCAGGATTTTTAACTGCAGCTGATGATCCAGCTCCCAAGCAGACAAATTACTTTGTGAGAAGAGTGGCGCAGCCAGCCCCTTTTCAATTACAGAAAGCTAACACAATCAGCTCCTATTCTTTTTAAATAGATCTGGTGGGTTTAAACGAATGAGCATAATATGTGGTCCATTTATTTTCAAGAACACTGCAGTAAAATTTGCTTCATGGAATCACTCCAAAAATCTTGACTAAAGAAAATCAATAGGAACTATCCACCTTTCTTCAAATAATAATTAAAAATAAAAGGCATTTTCTTCCTTAAAGCTCAACTCACTGTGGCACTGTTACTGACCTTGCTTGAGACACGTTCAGTGTTTTCATGGGGGCTTCCTTCAGTCACATTTGCAGAAGCTCCTATTCTTCAGGCTATAGGGTTAACTGCAGATCTGCTTGAGGCTGAATTGTGAAGACCAAGTTCATCTTGGAAACTAAGGGTGATGGCTTTTTGTTGTCACTTTGTGTGTGGGGGGAATTAATGTCCTTGTTGCCTGTATTAAGGCACCAATTCCCCATGATGTACTCTCCTGGTATGGCCAATCTGTTCGGTATGGTTGAATTAGGAAGTCTGCCCAGCCCAGCCTGTGGCATTGCTGCCCATAGCACTCCAGTTCTGAGGCGTTCACTGTGGTCTGGGGACTTTGTGGGCTCAGCAGACCCAGCCATTGAAGTGCTGGTGCAAGTCCTGATGAAAGTTGTTCAGCACATGTCCTGGAAGAAGTAGTTCTAATAATCCATTTGGTCTCTCTTGATTAAATACTTTGCTTTCATTAGGCAAAGAAAAGAGTCCCTGATGGTTTCTGCTGCATCTGTCATGATAGCACCGGGCAACACATTTGTTGTTTGAGATCTAAGAATGAGTCACTGGCACTCTGGGACACAAGGTCCTCACCACCAGCAAGCAAACGGTTCTGCCAGCAATTTTCCCTCTCAAATACTGGCTTAGCTCAGCCATAACTGCATGCAGCCCCACTCTCATCATTAGCAACCATCAGCAGGTGGTTGTACTCGCTCTCAGAACAAGATTAGATGAGATGCACATTTCTGGCATTTATAGAAAGCTGCTCATTCTCCTGCCTGTACCAGCTTACGTAGCCTGGCTCCTTGTGAAGGGCTGTAGGAGGGTGCAAAACCTAGCTGTCTTAAATACAGTTATTCTTTTCAACATCACATATCATATATTGTTCTTCTATATCACATATCTAATAGACAAAACAGTCTCTGGAGTTGGTGGAGTAGTATCTCAGATAACATGGAGATTAATATGGGAAAGTGTCTATACCAGACTTAAAAATGTGTGACCGCTTAACATTAATTGGCAGTCAATTAAATTGAGGTAAAAAGTGCCCATAGTGGACAAACTCACAGGAAAAGAACTCACTCTGCTGTATATGTTAATTTTAAATTACTGGACCTGTGATTTCAAAGCTAAGTCTTTTCCAACATGACCAAGGATTAATCTTCATTCACATTCCAATGGAGATAAGTACATTGCTTAAACAAAGTCATTTTTCAGTTTTCTGTGCTTTAGAAATAAGCCAGAACCCTTTTTGATGGAATATATATCATAATTTTAAATGACTGCTCTTTAAAGTTCTCCTTCCAGGCTGGAAAAGCATCAGAGGGGAGGGGAGGGGAGGGGGATTTCCCTCTCCACACCATACCCGGGCAAGTCCAGGAATCATCTCAGCTCCCAGCCATGAGGCTGTACTGCTCCTGAGTATGAAGAACTGAGATCTTATTTTCTTTTTGCTCCAAAAATTGAAAGGCTTGGCATAACATTATGAAATTGGAATCAACAGCCAAAAAGAGAACTGTATATATTTTATTGCAAGAGCTTTCACTGGGACATTAAGGGTATTTGCTTCACAGCAAATTGTTATTATGTATAGTATATGGATTTCTTTCAGATTCTTTCCTTCGTTCTCTCTCTCTCTCTCTCAAAAAAAAAAAAAAAAGTTAACATTGCTCAGGAAATTATTAGGGATTCACTTTGTGGTGTCTGAAATTAATGTAAATTGAAGGCAGTCCTGCAGGTGCCGAGGTGAGGTTCTGAACTTTACTATGATGTGAAGCAAAGAAAGAGCTGAAAAAGCATGAAGATACTCATCAAAACACTCCATTTTACTGCACGGATTTTTCTATTTTCAAAAGGCAGCAGAGGTGAGACTATCATAGCAGTTAAGAAATGGATGTTTTGTTGAGCTAGCACATATAGATAAATGAAACCTCACTGTGAGATATGAGTGAACAAAGAATACGTTGGAGTTGGAGCTGGGGCAGCCCGTGGTCCCAGCAAGGGGCTCTGCTCCCCATGCACCCAATCTGCTGCAGCTAGTCATAGAATCATTAAGGTTAGAAAAGACCTCTAAGATCACCAAGTCCAACCATCAGTCAAGCCCCACCATATTCACTGGCCACATCCCTCAGTGCCATATCTGCACAGTTCTAGAATACCTCCAGGAGCACTGACTCCACCACTCTCCAGGCAGCTTGTGCCAATGCACCACTGCTCTTTTCCTAGTATCCAACCTGAACCTCCTCTGGCACAACTTGAGGCCATTATCTCATGTCCCATCACTAGTTGATGTGCTCCACCCTACAAGAAAAATCCCAGTCCCATCAGTATTTCTTGATATTTGCACTTATTTACTGATGTCTGCCCCTGCACCCAAGCCAGCAGCATACATTAATAGGTCACTTCAGGTGCTGTCCTTGTCAGGAGGGTCTTGTTATCAACTCAAACAAAGAGGAAGGAGGGGGCAAAGTACACGAGTCTGGAATTTAAGTAAAAGTGGTCAAAGCTCCAGCATTAATCTCCTATGGAACCCAGGGCAAAGCACTTATTTCTGTTTTTGTATCCCATATATTCAGTTGTACCCAGTAGTTGTGAAAAAATCAGCAGTCAAGAGTGCAAATAGTGCAAATGTAAAATAGGCTTTCCAGTGAGAAGAAAATAGGTGGCAGTCCTCACAATCCTAGCTGAGGACAGATGTCTCCAGATGACTCTGGGAGGGATGATATGAGAGAAGCCCGAGTGCCCCCATACAAGACAATTTTCTATTCTAAGGCATTGGAGGTTTATAATGGCCCCAGGTGCTTTGGTTTAGATCATTTAGAGTCTGTTTTGCTAGCAAATATCACCATGTGCTGATAAGCTAAATTTCAGCAAACATTGGTACAGTCAGCAGGGAACCAGGTTTGCTCTACTCTTTAAGTTCATCAAAGCACATTCTTTCTTGCCTTTTTTTTTTTTTCCTCCTTTTGACTGAAGTACTGCAAACACTTCAGATCACAATCTGAATAAAGAACTTCACACAGCAAACACACTCTGCAGTCTCAGCACCCATTGCTGAACGGGTCCACCTCCCTTTGCACCTCCTCAGTATCTACATCAATTGCACTGCGCCCACTGCAGTGAACTTGGCACTGGTATGCAGCAGCTTTCCAGGCTGCAGAGCTCGAGCCAGTTATCATTCACTCCCAGGTGCTGTAATTGGCCTTAGAAACCTGCATGTCTTAATTCCTGGGCCCCAGCCCAGCTCTTGGTGGGAGCGCCAAGGTCACTGCAGCCCTCAGGGATCCAGCTCAGAGGGAAAAGGAGGAAAGGTTCCTTTTTCTGTGAATAAAATTGCAGTTCTGACACTCACAGGCTATTTACTGGAGTGGAGCAGGGCAACAAAGCTGCCCCTCTGCAGGCACAGCCACCATATCCTTTGGTCCACTGCTGGGTCTGCCATTTTGGAGTCCTCCTCCTCCAGCAGCATCTCAGAAAGCCCCTGATGGTCACTGGGTGCCATCTAAAGCCCTGGGTCTGGCCATGGAGAGCTCTGAGAACAGAGTAGGAGCTGCATCTCTATATTAAGAGACTGGTAGTGATTTGAGTGCTAATTAAGAAAGATCATTATTGACTTCAATGGGAGATGGACCAGGTTCTTACATATCTATTAAATAATGAGAAAGCAGTGAGGATGCTGTCAGTGCTGGGAAAATAACCATAATAATGATGTGCTGAGAAAATGCAGCTTTGTTTTGGTAGAGCTGCTACCTTTGACAACAGCAAGAATCTGTCTGGAAGAGACAGGACATTTTTATTTGAAACCGAATATTGGGCTTACAAATATCCTTCCCCAAAGCCTAATGCTGTAAGATTCCTCCTGACTCTCATTTTTACTTCTAACATTTCCTATTTGATCTATTTCCCCCTCTCTTAATGGCAGAGAGGGGAGAGAAAGGGTGCAGTGTCCCTTCTGTCCAGGCCCTCACCTTGTAATGAGAGCTCAAATCCATACAACAGATCTTCACTTTCCAGCTGCAAAACCCACCTCACTTGTCAACCATCACCCCAAAAACAAAAACTTCTCAATCTGTATTGCCATGGAGCACACTGGCTCCTCAGAACGTTTGCTGGGATTACGAGCATGTATGACTCTATAGACACTGATCAGTGCAGAAAATCTCCATATTGACTCCTCACTGAAGGAGGTTTTCAGCCCAATTATTCAGATTTCACTTTGACTTTCAAAGTTTGGGCTGGTATTTTTTACGATAGCGATGATAGCGGCTTTGGCTTACTAACAGAGCACAGAAAACATAGCTTGTCTCTTCTCCCTCTTCTTCAGTCTGTTCCACCCAGGGGCATTTGTGCCTTTGTGCAACTCTTATCACAGCCTTCCCTCACAAGAGATGGCCACTGTCAGCATGCATCATCTCCAGCACAATGGGGCAAGGGCAGGGACTAGCACATAATTATTCAATAAAGAGAGAAAATGCAGGGCTGGAGAAAAAGGCTTAGATTAAATAATTCTTTGACGTCCCTTATGTCTTCATCTATTTCTCAAAAGGCATTACTTGCAAAGCAGAAAGCAGTATTACTTTTTGTGTTAATAGAAGAGATGAATCATCTAATGCTGTTCAACAGTTGGAATGGAACTAATATTAAGGTTCAAGCTTTAGAGCTGGCTGCAAATCAGACAGAGAAGAAGCACACAAAAATTGTTGCCTTTTGAGGAAAGATCCACAGTCAGAGCCCAGGTCTGTGACACTCCAGCTGCTCAGAGAGCTGTAGGTTCCCCATCCCAGGAAATGTCTGTACAGCAAAAGAAAGCAATGACAAGACCTTCAAATGGGATACAGGCATACAGAGCAACAACAGATAATGAAGAAGGAAAATCAGCTTACCCTGTGTAACAACCAGGGACAGTTCAAGAGGAACACAATCTTTATCCAAAGAGAGATGCTGCATCCTCAGCTGCCAACCCTTAAATGAGGAGGAGGAGGAGTGCCTCCAGGCTCCACATCTTCTGGTCACTTAGGAGCATTGCTTGCACCTGAGCTCCCTAGGTTAGCCATGCCTTCTTACCTGAAGCTCAGCTATTGGTTCTGGCTGTGACCTGGCAATTCCACTGCAGTGCAAAGACCAGGTTGGATGGGCCCTGGGCAGCCCGATCTGGTGGGGCAGCCAGTCCACAGAAGGGGTTGGAATTAAATCATCTTTGAGGTCTCTTCCAACACAAGCCATTCTATGATTCTAACTACCAATCTGAAATAGAAGCTTTAAAGCCTTCAAACTTATTGATTCCCTAATTGCTGAACTACCAAATGACAGAGCGTACTGAGGATTTACATTGAGGGCAGCGTGGGCTTGCTGCTGTGTACCCAGCTTCCACAAAAATGATAAAACCCTTTGAGCGGTGCTGACAGGGTTCTCCTGGGCACCCAGAACATCTTGTTGGGCTGGCACCAGGCTCAGAGCACGAATAATGATGGGAAGCTGCCCCAGACCATTGACATCCATTTGTCCAGGACATTAGGACAAACAATGAGAGTGGAAATAGAAGGAATGGCATGCAATAGGAGTATGAGTAGTACAGTTTCCAGAGCAAGAGGAATTTATTATTTGCATGCTAATTCTTCACAAGGTGTGAAGTCAGTGGGAAAGAAGGATGCCCATGTTTTGCAAAATGAAAGTGCATAAAGCCAGGGTCACCTTCCACAGCACAACTTAATAGAAATTAGATGGCAGCCCATCCATGCTAAGAGTTTCTCCACTCCAGAGGTTTTGAATTGTGGCAGAATAATTCCAGCATCTGTAATTAGCACTTCCACTAAATCCTCATTGCTCTCATATTAATTTCAGGAGTTTGGAACTGACAGAATCATTATTAAGGGATGCAGTCTTCGTCAGAAGCTGCAAATAAAAGTTGAGATCCTGATTAAAAGTTTAGGGCAGTCCTCATTATTTTCTGCATCAGAAAAGTAGTCTTTCTGGGTTAGCCTTTTCAGTCGGTACTGTTTCATTACTGTGGGTCTCTAATTGTTTCTGCCTCAGAGCTATTTAAAAAGAAAGACAGCTCGCTTTTCACACATTCCTCATTAGAGCCAAATACAAAAACTCCCATTTGTGTTCAGAGCCAGAAAGGCACAAAGACAGTGGGAAGGCACTGGAAGGGATCTCTGCTGAATTTTCCAAATTTCATACTGGACAAAACAACAAAAGGCATTGGGAGGTGGAAGTCTCACACAGGTATTTAGCTTTCAGCACACCGGCACTATCTCCCTCGGTTGGCTGCTGTGGCTTTAAGCATATAAACAGGTGCATAACACTGGACCCAGCCCTGCCCCAGGAGATACAGCTTCAGATAAACCAAACCTAGTGGCAAATTCATATCAAACTTACATAATTATTTTTACTGGAAATCAAAGTTTTTAAAAGTAAGTAGCCACAAAATGCTTCATTTGGATTAGAAGAAAGATTTCATGCAAGAAGGATGTTTTGCTTTGGAATTCATCTATTTGTAGTCAAGTACAAATTGAAAACAACTTTCAATTAAAAATATCCACTTAAAGGTTTCAACAACATTTTATTAAATCTGATTTTTTCCATAACTTCCCATATGTACAATTCATAGCTTTTTAAATTTTCTTCAATTTGAGCAGTAAGCAAATAAATCAGCTGCAAAGCCAGCAAGTTGCTGAGTCTCTCTCATTCTGATTCTTTTCTGTCTGATGATGAACATCTCTGAAGACTGAGCTCTGTATTCCCTTGGTTACATTTTAATTACATTGCAATGAAATTGCAGAGAATCTGATTTTGCCAGACAAAGCTCAGGGACTAAGCAGAAGGTGATGGGGTCTTGTTATTTCATACACTAATTACAGTACCACAGGCCCTGGAATACTGCGCTATTTTTATTCATTCATGAGAAAAAAGCCCTTTTGCTGAGGTCAGAGTGGCTGCTATTTCATTCTCAAAAACTGTCAATGCGCTCTTCATTTCTCGAAAAACAGCTGCCCTCTTCTGTTTCCATTGGATATTACCACTTCCAAAATCCTATTGTGCGTGCTGTTGAAATCAAAATAAAATACCTTCCCTTTGCCTGCTTCAAAACAACAAGCCAGCATCCATAACGCACTGTCACCTCTCTAAAAACCTCTGAAAATGGGGCAACATTTAATAAAAACCTGAAATATGGGTGTAAGGAGGTAACAGTCCTTTCTAAAAGCACAGTTCGCACTGCCATCAGGAGGTGTGAGCACAGCATGTGAGAGCTGAGCCTCAGGCTGACACTGATGCACAGACATGGGGACAGGCATGCTGCACGTGTTGCACTGCTCCAGACACCCATCAGAGCCACCGTGGCCATGATGCCAGGGCTCCTCAACCTGGCAGATAGGACTTCTGCAGCCAGAAGGTGCACATAAAACGTAGTTTTCCAAGAGGCTGCAGGACTTCTGGAAATCATACTTTGTTCGCCTTGATTTTGGTCACCCAGCAGAAAACCTCCTCCTGTACCTGCAACAGGTCTGAAGGGGCTGGTGCTCACCAAACAGTACATTGCCTGCAGGATCAGCGTGGAAAACAGCCTGCAGAGGTGATAGGGTTTCTTCTGGAGTTATGAATTACTGTGACCTATTTCCTCCAAAACTGGTCACAGTTCTGTGCTATTTTTGACTTTTCAGTTACTACAGCCATTCCTCCAGGGAAGAAGAATCAAGCACTGGTCAGAGCATCTTAGGTGGCGAGTTCTGATCTCACCACATGGTTGTTTGCCTGCCTCTTCCTCCTCCTCCAGTGTATCTGGAAAATGCTGAGTTGCTCAGAGAAAGCCCTCAGAAGAAGGATCAAGCACATCACTGCACTTCCATGAATATTCAGCACAGCCAGAGTTCTCTCACGTATTACACCTTGTCTATTATTTATACTCTTATGAAATATCTATGAATCCCCTCACCTCACATTTACTCTCTCTAGAGAGATAGGAAAGGTTCTCTTGAAACAGAGAAACGTCACAGCTTCCCCAAGGTCACATCAACAAAAACACAGTGACTGGATTTGGTTAAGACTGAGCAAGCAGCTATTTCCAAATCTCTGCTCCACCTGATCAGTAACTGACTTTCACAGGTTTCATTAACACCACAGAGAAAGCAATGAGGATAAATGTTCTGGGAAGGAACGCTGAGGGCTGTGTTACATTAGCAAACTCAATTCACACAATCACAACTTTTTCAAGTAGCAAAATCCATTCTTTCCAAGTACAGACCCAGCATGCATTTGCTGTTCCTCTCACTAAGCAAATAGTGAACTAATAAAAAATTGCTTTTACAGATGTTTTTACGAGAGAAAACTGGAGCACATCTGCAGGTGACTCTAAAACCCCCAGAACATAGTGGCTTGTCCCTGCCTCATGGCTAGACCTCTTAGTTCTTACTATAGATCAGTTTGGGTTGCAAGGAACCTCAAAACTCATCCAGTTCCAACCCTCTGGCTGCAGGCAGGGCTGCTGACCACTAAATCAAGCACTACATCAGGTTACCCAAGCCCCATCCAACCTGGCTTGAGCAGTCCTCAGAGGCTTCATTTTGTTAAGGTGACCATTGCTTTGGTCATACAGCCCCTCCATGAAAGCAAAACACTGCAGCCACGATTCTTCCACAGCACTGTAGATGGCACCAGGAATATTGGGTTAAAGACAGCACTTGCAACAAAAATAAATCTTTTCTAATAAACAGAAATTGGAAAAGCCTCCAGCATCAAAACAATATTAAAGATTGAATCCTTCTGGGAAAGATGTATAGTATTCATCTGGCAAAACTGCTGCCAGCCATCTGATGCTGTAATTGTAGAACACTGTTTTATCACAAATGCCAAAAGTAAGTGATGCTCCTGCATGATGTGACACAGCTTCATTTCCTCATCTTCAGAAGGTCCAGATGAGCACAGGGTGACCCTGACCAGTATCCATGAAAATGCTCACATTTTTAACTTGACTGAGGCACTGCAGCATTGAGATGATGGGCTTCTAAATAGAAGATCTACCTTGATACTGGTAAACAGTGCCACATCCTCATGGACACGGGGCAATGCAGTCTTTAGTTTTCATGTAGGCAGCTCCAAGAATTCCAGGGAATTGTTCTGGATATCTCTAGGCTACAGCTGTCCCCAAATGCATTTGCGCAATTGCATGCTAGCAACTCTCCTCCTAGAGTTAAATTTTGCCAAAGACTAACTCAGTTTGGTTTCCAAGCCTTGTTTTCACAAGGCTTAGAGTCAGTTTTATCAAAATCCTACAGTAATTTACAGTACCTGCAATCTCAGCAGGGCCTGTGAAACTTACATCTGTGTCTGATGGCTGGAAGGAACACTGCAGATACAAGAACTGTGAAGTTGTCTACATTTGTGTTTTTTTTTTTTCCTTCTGATTATTACTTACCTCTCTGAGACACGTATGTTATATTCTTTTCTACGTATTACAGAATATGACCCAGGCTAAAGATACAACTTACAGTCCTAATATTTTGGTGATTACATCTAGTTCTATTTGGAAGATCTGCACTATATTCACTGCGAATATGGTGCCATATACCAATGACAAACATCAGTTAGCATCTGTAACTTCAAAGCTTTCACAAACCACTTCAGAGAGCTTGGCTGCTCATCCATTTACCATGCAGTTTGTTATGTGGGCAAGCTGACAGTCACAGAAATACAGCTTCACTTACTCAGAATGGCTTCAGGACACCATTTCTTACACCAAGTCAATGCCTTTGAAGTTAGTAAGAGAAGAAAGCAATGCCAATTTTGTTATCTCAATCAGAAATGCAAATTTGAAGTGTGCATGCTTATTGTCAAGACCATTGTCATATAATTAGCATTTTTAGTCTGCACTAAACAGACTAGACTTTAGAAACAACTCCCCTGGAAGCTTATTATCTTCTAATACACATCCAGCACATACATACTTCTAGCTGTGGTACGATCCATCCCTACATTTCTCAGCAGCTGTGAGAAGCTGTATGGAGATCAATGCTAATCCAGATTAACCCCACCTGCACAAGTTCATATAGAGCAATAATGAGCTATTGCCACAAATTACATCTCAGCTAGCTCCCAAACTCTCTAGCTGACTGCAATCAAAGATTTTTGTAATTGTGTTATTGTTTTTGCAAGTCTCTTAAGTCTGAAATACCCCTTATAGCCTCCCCAGAATAGCAGGTGATAGCCTGTATGTCTTCATCTTCCGGTGCATGGAAGTTTTGTCATTTGATTTTTCACAGGTTTTTCATACCTACATTTAATCTTATAATACTTCGGGCAATAGACAAACTAAAGTGCTGTTTTTCACACGAGGTCTCATTGCATTTAGCAAAGTACATAGCCAGGCCTCCTCAGGTAAATGCTGCATTCATGCATAAAATTCTACAGACACACTGAATGCAGCATATTTAGCTCTATATGCAACTATGTTCTTTTCTTCTTACAATTCTACACCTTACTCTTTCATTCACAGAATCTTCTCATTAAAAAAAAAAAAGCCCTTGATAGCGAGACACAATGCTTAAATTCATACTTTTTAACATCTTTATATGCAATGCAAACACCTACCAAAAGTAGACTCTACTCTCAGCTAATATACATTGGATAATCTTCCAATCTCTCTGCACTTGTGTAATTCCAAAGACTTTAAGTAGATCTGCTCTTGTTTTATGCAGGTAAAGAGGAGAAGCAAGCCCAGCAGAACAAGGCCAAGAGAACAACAGAGAGGGATGAGGCCAACTGAACTGTAGGTATTATCTGTTACAGCAGTTCCTTAGAATTCCTAAAAGGACAAGCAGCACCCCATTCAAATACTTTGAGAGAACTAGCAATTGGAATAGAGAGAATTTATATGAAGTGGACATAAATGAACACAGAAGAGCATTCTGAACCCATACTTCACAAGCATAGAGCATCTACAATTCTTCTAAAAGCTGTTGGTCTTTTTTTTCCACCGCTTTGTATTGCTTCTACCACAAAATCTGTGGAGAACTCTCTCTCAAGCTTTTTTTTTTTTTTTTTAAGCCATTTGCTAAAGACCATTTCCTCATACAAGGTAAAGTCACCATAGATAAAAAAATGAAAACCTAAGAGCTATTAAGCAAACTGTTTTAAAAATCCTGTAATTTTTGTCAGGCAGGGAGCAAAGAGGATTCATGGAAAAGGGGCAGGGTCAGAACTCTGGTATTTAAAGGCCTCAGTTCAATCTTCCTTTTCAGTCACAGCCTTTCTGAATGAATCACTTATTTTTTCCTTCACTTCCTCAACTGTAAAATGTCACAAAACTAAAAAAGCTCTTCACACACCAGGCTAATTGGAGAAACAGAAGGAGGGCTATTTATGCTTTTAAATTACACAATTAGTTTAAGATCTTCCTTCTGTATTATTTTATTTGCTGCATAATTTAACAAATACCTGTGAACCTAAATTAGGTTGCTCAGGTGTCTCTGCATGATACTGTACTGAATTTTTTTTAACTGTAGTGAATTGCCATGGAATTAACACAGAACACAATTATCAGCTGTAAGTATTAAGAAGCATCTTATAATGTCAGACAGTACTTGAACATCCCATAACAGGAAGGTGCTGCTCCATACAGGTTTGCTCATCCATTCCTACAACTGTAAGGAACACAGATAACAAAAGACAATGAGAGGCTGGGGTCCAATTTAACAAAACTATTTTTTTTTTTTAAATGACCCTATTAATTATAAACAAGAATACATTAAACACTCTGCATTTGTCTCTTACAATAGGAGAAGGCACTTAAGTACTCAGGCAGCTCCTAGTCCCACAAAACAGTGCCAAAAAATAATCCCACCATGGTGTCACTACTCACTGCAGTGCTCCCATCCCCTGAATCACAGAGGGCATGAGTGCAAGGATACATGCTGTAATACTACAGTGTGATGGAAAACATAGCAATAATAGCAGAGTGGCACAATCCTAGGCTACAGCAAATGATAACAAGCCCGAATGCAGCAGCCACAGACACAGAAACAAAGGAAGAAAAACTGCTTACCTTTGGAAGGCCTCAGTTATGTAGGGATCTCCAGCAAGATTGCCTTGCCTCCGCTGCCAGCCCTTAAATGAGGTCTGGGAAGGGGTGCATCCTGGCTCCACACCTTCTGGTCACTCAGGTACACTGCACACACCCGAGCTCCCTGGGTTGCCCTGCCTGCCAGTGCTCAGTCACTGGTTCAGGCTGTGACTCAGCATTTCTATACACGTGCCTGTTCAGACAACTGCATCTAGACTAGAGCTGTGCCACAAGAGTTGTCACAAAACCCTAGGTGCCTTAGGTGCCAGGATACTGCCCTTCAGGTCAGCAGCTCGTTCTGCTCTCAGCACCAAGGATAACCAAACTTTTTCTCTCACCTGAATTCAACCTAGCAAACCTCAGATTTTCTTGGTGTTAATGCTCCAGTTCAGGATGTACTTCAGGATGTTTGGAAAGTCATTTCTGCTGCATAAGCATATGCTCTTCTAGAGCTCTCAAGTAACAAAAGGGCAAAAGAGCACACTGGCAAAAAAAATATGCAAATATATGTATCAGGCTCAGCTCATCCCAACATTTTTGCAGTTAGAATTGCAAGTCGATGGTTCAGCCTGGGGCTGTTCCAGAACTTATGATGTCTACTCTAGGGACAAGTACTGTACGAAAAGAGCTCTTCCCATACCTTCTGGTTCCCATCTCAACTCCTCCTGAAGCCAATACAGCTCAGAGGAAGAACTCAGCCCCCTGCTGGCTTTCAGTAACAGTTCAAAGAGCTCTGATCACCCAAAGTAACAAATCCTACAATACTCCTTTATCACTGTATTAAAACATAATACTTACAGCCCCACTCAACGCTAGGCTAAAATCAATTCAGTTATGCACTCTCTGGCATCATAACACAAGCAGCAGCAAAACCAAACACTAAGGCCGTACAATGGTAAGAGGAAGATATTTATTATAGATCAAAGAAAAAAAATCATTTTCATCAACTATTCCCTCAGGGGGGATCAACAGAACATAAAGGAAAGAAGGACAAATGTACAAAACCAACCTGACAAGAAGGCTCTAGATGAAACACATTCAAAGCACTTGCAAATGATCTTGCTGGACAGACGCAGAAGGAAATTAAATCATTCTTCTCCTGCAAAATACAGACTGAAAAACTGACTTTATTAAAAGAAAAAAATTGTCTTGCCTTTACCTGCAGATATTTCAGATAAAGAGATATACATTTTAACTGAAATACTTTTCTTAAATAGAAGAAATTCCCAGAACTATTTAACTACATTTATTTGAAAACATTTTATCTTCGCTTCCAACTTCGTGCAGATGGTAAAAAAAAAAGGCTCAGCTCACAAAAATAGAAGCTTAGCTACTAGCTTCAAAGAAATCAAGTTGATCAAGTCAATACTTTTTCATTCTCTGTTAATCCCTTAGAAATCCTGGTGTTGGTTTTTCCATAATTGGCAATAGATGCCTTTCTCATCCAGAGCATCCTTGTATACAAAGTTGTAAAATTTAAGAGTTTTTTTTTAAAGAAGTGTATCTATGAGAAAATACCAGCAGCATGAAATTCCTGAAAGGTTTCAAGGCCTGCTCCTATCCACCAAAGTCCATGGATTTCAAACCACTTTAGCTGGGGCAGGAGCAAATCTTTACAGAGTAAGACACACATTCCTTGAAAAAGAAAGCAAAAAAAAAAAAAAGCCAACCTCATAACCTGAAGAGTGTTGAAACCCGAATGTAGAAGTAAAAAACATAAGTTTTAGCAATATAATTCCCCTGGCCCTAGCCAACACAACGTATTTGGCTAGAGTACTTCATTTACTCCAGACTTGGCCAAGATTTCCATTGGTTACAGTGAGAGTATTACTTAAATAATGAAGCAAAAGGACCTCATGCATTAATAAGCCAAAATATAAATCCATGCTATGGTAATAGCTTTCCTTTCCAACACCCTGTAATGAGCATCTAGAAAAGGAAAAAGGACAATAAACTTTATAGAAAAAACGCATTTTGTTGCGCTAATGAACATCTTAAGCAATGCCACAGAAGTTTCCAGGGTTCCTTTTGAGAAATACCAAAAAAGCAAAACATCAAAAAGAGACCAATGTTAGGCAAGATTACAGTGCACTTAACCATCAGTGCAGAACACAAAATAACAACTAATGCTTAAATGCAAGCAAAACAATATCACTTGAATACTTTTCATAAGTATATGGATTCCACAGTTTGCTTCCTTACCTTAAAAGAAAGGCTTAAAAATTCCCCACAGATATCACCAAGTTACCAAAGGAATCATTGGAGGGAAAAACCAAAACAACCAGACAAAAAAAAAAAAAAAACACACACCTAGAAAGGACATTTAAGTAAGAGCTGAAAGGAAATCCTAGTTTTGTTGTGAAAATAAACAAAGAATATCCATTGGCTGCACTGCTGTTTTTGTTTTTATTTTTTGCTGGGTTTATTTTTGGGGGGGGGCGCAGGGGAATGGGAAGGGGGGTGAGGATGGAGCTTTTTGCATCAAGGGAAAGAAAACAACACACCCATGAGAGCCAAAACATTTTCACAAATATATTAAATATCATTTCTGACCCCAAAGCAAAGTGCGATGCAATGTAGAGTTCACTACTTAAACAAAAACAACCTACATAATGCCTTAAATACTAACAAGTCAATTAGTGGTCAGCACAGTAAAATAAATATGAAGACATTGATTTGTATTCCATTTCTAGCAGCAAAGGTCATTAACCTACTGGCCAATGTGACAGTTTCACAAAAGTTCTACTTCTTGATTTTGATACTTCGATTATAACTAGAGAATATAATTTGCTGAGTCTGGAAAATAGTATTGCAGCTGTATGGTATCCTTCTCATCCCACAACACACATTCTGAACAATGATCTGGAGAACAGCTTTCCCAAAAAAATAAAACCACAACCCATCCTGCTTCTCATGCTGGAAAGCATGAGTTTGGATTGGCTTGAACCCTAATGATGATAGTGAGGTGTCTGTAATCAAGTTTCCTGTGCTAAAGGGAAAGTGGGATGTAGCACATTTGTACCAGGAGGTAATGTCACATGGAGCAAAATGAGTCTTGACACTTCTAGCAGCCACTCAGTCACAGGAGGTGAACAGTTACTGGAAATGCCAAATGAAGAGCAGGTTGTTGGGCTGGGAGCAGGAGCAGTAACCTAAGCAAAGAGGTGAACAGCTGATTATAACCTATGTGAAAGCAAACAAAAAGCCTTCTTGGTCCTCATTATAAGTACCTGCAGCTTCCCCAGCTCTTATTTTAAAAAGTGTCAGTTTTCTGCTATTAATTGCAGCCTGTGGAAAATACCACAGAATTTATAAATGCTTTAATTTACAGCAAGAGGGATGTTTAACTACAAAGCATGATTCATACTGATGAAATACTTAAGGTACAGCTAATCCAGCTCCTCCTGGCCCTGCACAACGGTGTCAGACTAAGAAAACAAAAGTTCCACTAAGAGGAAACCAGCCCTTCAACAGCAAAAGATGAGGGGAGAAGGTTGACAGGAGATTTTTGCAAGGGGAATGTTCTTCAGCGTTGCAAATGTGAACTGTGGGCTGGATAGCATAGGAGAAATAAACAGCCTGTCAAAACTGCCTAGTTAGTGCCTTTCAGTCTGGGCTCCTGTTTTACCTCCTAATACACTCCTGTGCACAAAGCATATTTAATAGGGCTTTGCAGAAAGCAGAAGGAATCCCACTCAAGAGGATGTCTGCTGCCCTGCCTGTATCTGCACAGCAAGGATCAGCCAGGAATGATGTAGATTGCTTTCAGCTACTTTGCAAAAGCTCACCCTGCCAGGATATAGGAAAGCAGTGCTAAGGTTGCATGGCTACCTGGTGCTCAGCTAGCTAGAGACAACAATACTCAGTTTCTGAGAAAAGCATTCATTTTTGAGCAGCCAAGTGAGACAAGCCTTTCCAAAGTGAATTAAAAAGACTAATAAAAACTACATAGATTTTTTGTTTAGTCATTTTTCATTTTTTTTTTTTTTAAGGCAAGCAGATAATCCTTCTGGAATGCAAGAGACAGGGATCAGAATGGCAAAAAAAAAGGCAGGATTGGTTACCTTCAACATCATGCATCAGGTAAAGTTTATCCCTGGTAAAAGGTTAATGAAACTGATGGAGCTGCATTTAATTCAATCTACCTATGGAGAAGTAAGAGAGAAGGCGTGGTCCCTCCATTACCCCCTCCTCTCTGCATCAGCCACCAATGTACAGCTGTAGCAGTGCTGTGGTGAATAAGGTCCAACAGGGTTTAGCTACATGCTGCACTTGCCACTGAAGCTGATGTGACAGAAACATTGTGAGACGGGTTCCAATCACAGCTCCTCACATCTACCTAAACAGGTAGAAGCATGCCAGTCCTACTTCTACTCTTTATCCCCTTTCCACTTTTGCTTAGGAAAATTAAAAGAGACACATACTCTTCACTGACATTTAAAAATTTAAAAAGATGCTTGAAAAGTTTTGTGAATACTTCTGCATCACCAAAAAGTTGTTACTCAATCATCACTGGTGACATTCACATCCTAACTAACCTTAGATTTCTATGGTCCCTAAATGGTGAAATTCACATCAAGAAATGGAATTAAAACCCAGTTTGAGATGGGAAAAGAAAGAGGGGGGAAAAGTTCATCTAATACAGGGAGCATTTCACCTTCTCTTTAACATCCCTTCGGCTTTTTCTAGGGAATGATGTGGAGGTGGGATACACTGACATCTACTTCCCAAGGCCAAGGAAGCCCTGCTCTCCCAGAGCAACAAAGCTGCAGGCCAGGCACTAACACTCTCTTCTACATCAGTATGCAAAGAAATTACAGCTGACAGTTCCTTCCAACCTATCCTTAACCCTACCCTATCTAACATGGAATCAGAGCACAGCACATCCCACCCAAGGTTTGCTTTCCAATTCACTTCATTAAGCCACCGAGACTTAACAGAGAGTTGAGCTACCCATAGTGCATTAAAGTACTCGGTCAACAGTACCAAGAACCCTTTTTCACTGTTAACTGTTTGGTAGAAGAATATTTCTGGATGTGGCTAATCAGCTGATATCTAATGCCAGATGTTCAGAGAGAAATCTGCAACACAGAGAAAGGAGTAAGAGGCAAGACCCTCCAAGATAGAGAGGTGTGCACAGCCTTTCTACAGGCACGTGAAAAGAATTTACTGTAGGCTGTAAGAAGAGCCACAATTAGCAATTTGTGGACAAGTACACCCCTAACTCACACATTTACAGGTCCCATTCCTGCTCCTCTTTTACAAGCTGTTCAGAGATTGACTCTGCTGGAGAAATACATTCTGGAGCACTACTCTGTGGCGTGCAAAGAGGGGAACAGGCTTTGCATGTGGTCTCACCCATGTGGTAGAACCACAGAAGTTTCCAGCACTTCTTCGGCTTTGCATATTCATGCAGAAGGCCGAGGAGAAAACAAAGTCCCCTCAGCCACTCAACACAATGAGGAGCCTTAGATAACTAGCAAACAAACATCAAAAACACTTCATGTCCTGCACAGTGTCATCCTGCCAACTATGATAGAAAAAAAATTTAACCATACCACTGAGTTTGCAGGTGTTACATGTATAGCTCAAGAGCATACTCCTATCAAATGGAGCACAAAGCAGGGCATGTGGCAAACAGCAGGCGAGAGACAAGCTGCTCTATTTGCAAACTACTACCACGGGCGGCGCATCATTGTACGTAGCCTAAGTTCTCCATCTCATTTCTGTACCGCTGTTCAGACACCTTGCTTTTATGCTGTTTGCTTTCTAAGTGCTGCCTGAACTCCATCTCCTCACTGGCCCCAGCGTTGCACATGGAGCAGTAGAACTGGCCACTGGGGGTGACACACATTGCCAGATCCCGAGGAATCCTCTGACGAGAGCGGGGATTGAAGTAGGGACCTGAGAAAGCAACAGAAAAGTCTATTTATCTATTTAAAAAAAGCTTGAGGCACCTCACTGACATCTTCAAATTCAACAAATGCATGAAAGGAAGCCACAGATTAGCTTCTTTAATTGATCATTTAAGTGATTAATTAGGTTTTTTTTTTAAATCACCCAACTCAAGAATTAGAAGTCTTTTGATTAGAATACTTTTGATTAAAATAAGCTGTCTAACCCAGTTAGAAGTCATCCCAAAATGACATTTGATAGAATTTTAAAATAAACGTTTTCCAAAGGATAATGACTGAAATGGCAATATTAAACCAAGATTCACCAGGAAGCAAGGTTTTAGCCAATATGTGCTCATAACACAACTTAAAATGATAAAGAGAAATAGATGCTGGGCTGGACACTCTAAAACACTTTAACAATAAAGAGGAAAAGTTAGCAACTAACACCTGAGAAAGGGTTCTAGGAACAGATGGTCTTACAGGGAGGCTAACACACTTTCTCATCTTTCTCATTCTGGACAGGAGAGTGCACATACAGGTTGCTGTGCTACAGCAGGAGTCAAAGCATCTGGTCTCTTACCAAGAAAATAAAGCAGGAAAATTGTCATCACTTAGAGCAGCCCTACAGACAGGCCGGGCAGATGGTAAATTAAGTTACAAACAGAGAAAACAGAATAACAAGCAGGCTGACAAAACAAAGTAACTTTAACAGCTGGGAAGATATATGCAGACAAGAAGAATCAACAGAGCTGGAACCAGCTCCTTTAACAACCTGTCCCTGTTAGAACAGAGCTCAGAAATAGAAGAAAAACAAGTCTACTGAACATTCATTATTATTCTAAATATACAATAGAACAGGTGCGAACTCGCGATTACCTGTGTTGTTTTGAACTGTGTACATATTTCTTCTGTTCTGCATCATTTTATATTCATTCCCTTCTTTCCTTGTCCTCCGTTTGCCTAGTTCTGATGCATCCCTGAAGATTAAACAAATACAAACAGTTGCAAGTCCGAGTTTTCTGACAAAAAAGACTGCCAGAGATACTGCCACATGCTTTCAGCCTGAGCGTGAAGTTGAACAATACCTACGAGAATGAGTTATTCTGTGCTTCTGCAAGACGCAGCCGTTTGGCATGATTTTTCCCCTGGTAGTGAGCCTGTGCCACAGCTGGAGAACTAAATGAGGCATCACAAAGCTTGCAGTAATCATTCTCTGTGGCCAAGATCACTCGACCGCCTGGTTTACTGGATCCCATCTAGCAGCAAAGGGAAAAACACAATGTGAAACAAAGTTAAATTGTTGCAATACCTGAATCACAGTGTCTGAGACCAGTATCACCTTTGTCAGACAGCAAGAGCACTGGAATTAAAACACTGGGTTAGGACATTCCAGCCCCTACCCAACTGCTTTTACAAGGACAACTTAGTTTTCTTTGCCTCAGCTTTCCACAGCATCTTCAAATTCCTTGATATCTATATAAATTCCATGCTTCAGATAGAGAGGAAAACAATCTGAATAAACTCTGTATTTCTTCAACAGCAACAGCAGCTTGTTTACTTCACAGCAGTGAAGTAACACCGCTATTCCTGACTCCTGGGAGCCAACAAATCATGACTTTCATACCGAAGACGACTCACTGAAACGTAACAGCACTCCCCGCTCGTGTTTCCAGTGTAGCCAATCTCTCCATAGTATCCTGATGATACTGAGAGATAAAAGCAATAACAGAGTTACCAAATTTCTTAGCCTTGACCTTCAGTTGCAAGGACACCTGAACCCAAACTTCAGAGGGAAGATCCAGCCCCACACGAGGAGCTCCTGCCATTGGAAACAATACCTTGCCTGTCTCATCAGACAGGCACGCTGACTGGGACAGCAACAAGGTCTCCTCAGTGTTTGTGCATCTTCCAGAGAAGAATGCTCCGTAAACTGCAGCAGCAAGAGATTGATACAGCCATGTCACTGCAGCACTTGCAAAGTCCAGTTTCTTTTACGTCTCCTTTGAAACTGCAAGCTTACATGCTTATACACAAGCTTATACACAATTCTGACCCATGAGTTATAACATAAATCCTCACCTGGAACCAGAATGGCCATTTTATTGCCATGGACCATTCTCTCCATCAAAAGCAGCACCAAACACCCCAGCAAGTACAGCACCCACGTACCATCACCAAGGACAGGACTCAGTGCCCTCTTAAGACCCTGATTCAGCAACATGAGCCACAAAGCCATTTTACACAGGACTAAGTCTCCCTCTGGTGGCTCTGACAGCACATGTAACAATCTGCTTAGAGCAAATGCTTTCTGCTTTCGTACTGACAGAGGCTTAAAACTTTTGGAGATGACAGGCATAACTTTTATCCCTGCTGCTCAGCTATGGCTCTCTGCACTTTCACATGCAAGAGACAGGTTAGCTGCTAAGCCCCAAGACAATCAGAAGTCAAGAAGAACAAAGTAAACATTATCTCCTTTGCCTCTAACATGCCTGAGAGCAGATGGATTTGAATCTCAGAATGACCCATCCTTCCACTCACCCTGTACTCAGGAATAACCACGGCAGAAGGAGCAAGAAGAATTACATAGTAAGACTGAACAATGGGTGCAGGAGCATCTAAGCACTTTTTCCACATAGGCTTCACTCACACAATGAAGGCATGATTTCGCAGAGCAGATCCACACCTTCATGCTTAAATCCAGCTGTAGCTATTTTCTTTTATACCTGCTTTTAAACAATCTTAATCAGCAGGACATCAGACTTACGCAGGAAACAAAGTATTTGCCATGCAGAAATGATCTATTTCAAGTTCAAAATTCTGCTGCAACAGCAGATTGGTATCTGTTCCTTCAAAAGAAAGCAAACAGCTCACAACAGTCTATAACCACCTTCCTGTGCCATCATAAGGAAAACTCCTTCCAAGCTCCTGCAGTAATCCTCAAAGCATGAGACCTAGTTATTCTTAATAAGAGTTAGGTTGCAAGCAAACATCACAATCTCAGTCACCTCCCCATGCCTTACCTGAGCTGGAAGGGAAACAACCTGAGGTGGCACAGGCTCAACTGAATTACTCATCCTGGCGGGTGCCGGGCAGCTATTGGCAGCATAGTAATTTCGGAGTTTCTTACTGTGGTTTTTACCCTGCAAAGAGAACTAGTTTAATCACTGTCCCAGTAACAGCATCTTACAGAAAAGAAGACAGAAATAAAAAGAAAAACGGCCAGGAAGACGGCATCTCAGGTAAAGGAACCATCACTCAGAAAACAGCACTATGACTTTGAAAGATGCAGACAGCCCCCCCCTTTGCTCCAGAATGCTCACCAGCTAGCACATTGCACCTAATCTTCAAACAATTTTCTGAAACAAGTAAGGCAACAACTAGTTCTTTAATCTGTTTCTATTTCACTTAAAACCAGCATTTTGTGTTTTAAACATAAAACATTAACTGCTTTTTGATAAGCCTGAGTACACACATACATTTTCATGAAGCTGCGAATGTAAGATAATGCAAGAAACCAAACTTCTAAAAAAAAAAAACCTCAGCTTTGTATCTTATTTTCTCTTGGAAAATATATACTGTAGTTCTTATTGGTGCTTTGAAAACTGAGAGAAACGTATAAGAGCAAGTGTATGTATTGTGGATATGTATTAAAGTATATGTGTAAAATAAATAAAAGTCACACATTTTTAACTACAAATGCACTTTTGCCTCACCATGAGAGAAACACTGCAGAAATCCTATGCTAAACTATAACAACCTATTCCTTTAGGGTCAGGAAAACATTATTTATTTCTTTAGGGCCAACAGAGCAAATGTGAGCTGTGGGCCTGGTGTCCTGAAGACACAGAAAACCACCCTCTTGTATTGGGTAGTGAAGTAAGTTACCATAACTACATATTTCACAAACTTAGCACTAGGAAGGCAGGCTATCGATATAGGGGATGATGTAAGACTAAGACTTATTCAGTGTCAGCAAAGAAACACGCAAGTTGTTCCTAACCAATTTCAGAGAAACCAACTGACAGACTGAGCAAATGGAATTTGGTTTGAGCTGATCCAGCTGATACTTCCTGTAGCAATTGGACAGGCCAATACAGTGAGAAAGTCATTACAACAGAGATGTGATAGCAGAAGCACCAGCAGAATAAAAAAAGCATTATAAAGGAAAAGAAGAAAATCACTCACCCCTATCAGAAGATTATAGGTCCCCAGGGAAAAGCTCCACTAAGGAGGGATCACCAGAAAGAGATCCTTGCCCAGTAGCAGTCAGCCCTTAAATGAGTCTAAGAGGTGCAGCCAGGCACCACCCCTTCCAATCACACAGATGAATTGCCTTCACCTGTGCTCCCAGGGCTGACCGGGTCTTTTACCCAGATGCTCAATCTGTGGTTCAGGCCATGACTCAACACCCATACACTGTTCAAAGCACATGAGTGTTTGCATAAATACAGCCTTCAGCAAAGCAGTGGTGTGCATAGCCTCAGGAAGGAGGCAGTGACAAGCACATGGTAGCAGACTACTCTCCTAAGGGCACAGCTAGTTCTATCAAAAACATCTGTCCAGGCCTTACAAAAATCATGTTTGTGGAATTAGAAGTTCAGTTTCACTGGGAAGATGTAGAGGTGGAAAACAAAGAAAAAGTAGGTATGTCTACCTTCCCACTCATGCCATCTTAGTAGGACTTCTGTCTGCACAGAAAATTTTTTTGTGATTTGATCCTGTCATCATACCTTAAAAGAAAGCTCTGCTTCTTCTTGATGACCAACAAATTCAACCAAGGTGAAGCTATGTGTGTACAGTAGTTCTAGACACAGCTTCCAGTCCACCAGATGTAGCAAAGGTAGCTTCAGATGAGTTAATTCAAATGATGCTGCTACTGTATAGCCAACAGAGCACTCAAAACCCAATGAAGATGCAGCAGCCCTGGAATCCATGCCCCCTACTACTCTGCTTACCTGGTAATGAGCCTGGGCTTGCTGAGCTGAATTCAGAGTGACATTGCAGAGCTTACAACAAAGAGGCTTACATAGTTCCTCCAGCATAGGGTCCTGCTCCACCACCTTTGCAAGCTCTTCGTCTTGTGCGTGATAAAAGGAAGGCCCCAGTCCAAGTGATTTTGGTGGGGAGAGTGGTGAGGTGGCTCTGGGCCTTGTAGCCACTGACATAGGAAGAGATGAAGGTTTCTCAGGATGAGGAAGAAGTCCTGCTTGCTGTAGAAGAATCATTGGCCAAGACGACTGTGGGCATACTATTTCTGAAGGATGAGGAGTCCTCTTCCAATCTAGACCAAAAAGACACAAATGCTGAAATAAGTCACACTAACAACTGAGAGGACAACTTCTGCAACTGTATTGCATCTGCTTTATGCCTTTTTACAATACAGCAGAATAACGGATAACCACGGCAAGATATTAAAAAAATATGGGTATAAGAAACAGACAGTAATCTGAAACACAGCTGTTAGAACCCCAGGGCACCTTTGCGGGCACATGAAGATTCCTCATAGTGCCCAACTCAGAAGCAGACCCTGCCACAGCATACAAACCTCACCGCTCTGTGACTGCTAGAAGATGTGACCTCCAACACACACAGCACCTAAAGCTGGGTTAATAGGAATGAGAGGGACACGACCGTTAGCCACATCCTCTTCTGACAGCCTAAGGAGAAGCTCACTATCTAAAACATAAACAAATACTACAATTCATAACTACATGACACTACAGAAGAATTTAGAAAGAACAGAAATATTTCAAAGCGTATTTATTTTACATTAATATAGAATATATCTACACACATCTACATCATCCAAATAATCACAAAAATCTTCAGAAAAAATATCCCAAGGTTAACTTTTCTCATCTGAGTCAACAAGAAGCAGAAGAGTGGGAAACCACGTGAGCAGATCTCGTACACAATCATTTCTCAAGCGTCCCTTTCCCAAATCTTCCATAGCCTTGTGGAATGACCTTGAGCTACTTCTCTGCATTTCCTTTTCTATGCACAACCTACACAGCAGCCGTATCATCTTCTACAAAAATGGAGTGCTTATCCCATATTAACCTTTATTCTATTATTTCTTGGTTAATTCGAGTTCTTAGAACTAACGTTACATTTCCAACAAGCGGTTCTGAGAGGCTTATTTAATTAAAGTTTATAAATCACATCTAAAGCCCGGGATGAACAATCCCAGAATAATGCTGAGCAGTGATATTATGAATCGAGGCACAGCTACTTTTGTTAATGTCTTATTAGCTTCTTATCATAACAAATCCCATTCACTGTTACATTGCGGTAGACAGCTGCATTATCTGTGGTGTCTGCTGATGACTTCTAGCTAAGGCTGCATTGGTAGCAACCATGTCTGTGATGCAGGCTTACACTGTTAAAGCAAATAGCAAGCCACATCTGCATCTCAAAATAGGAGACTTCTGGAAGATTGGGGGAAAGGTAAATTAAATGCCACCTAGGAACTTTGGTTCTGAATTGCATTTGAAAATAGAATTTGACTTCAAAGGCATTTAGGACCCTGGAGAAGGAGACAGCATTTATCTGGGATAACTTCTGGGATTTTCAATCTGCTAAAATTAGCAGGAGATAAATACCATGTTGCATTCAAGCTCTGGAAAATCCCAGCTGATGATTGCATTTTTAGATCCTCTATTACCTTTGAAAGTCTGACCCCATAAAGATTTACATTCCATTAGGAAAAAAGAAAACATGGGATTAAAACTCTCAGGTGACATAAGCACTTCTGGAATTGTTACATCTAAACAATATAAGATTGGAGAAAGTTCAATTACTGCTAAAACTAGAATTAGGAACAAAAAAACAGCAAGAAAGAAGAGCGTGCATTGCCTTGGGAACAAGCTTTTGAATCAGTATCAGAGCCACTGGAAGTTTTTTGTTTTAAATTGCTCTCCACTGTCGAGACTTTCCAAAATTCCAGGAGGGCATGAACCTAACATGAATCAAATCATGACCACAAAAACAAAATCAAAAACAGCTTCATGAAAACTAAGTGAAACATAATGAAACAATATGCTGTACAAAGAATAAACAAGGAATGAGCATGGTGTAAGCCTCCCATCAGCAGGCCAACTTCTGCACTGCCACCCAGCTTCTCTCCAACTTCTGGCATAGGTTCTGCTAGATTAACAGAACTATGGAAGAAGTTTCTTCTAGCTTTAGTTTCTGCAACTAGTGCCTTGTAGACAGTGTAACCAATTTCAGTGGTGCTGATGATGGAACCAGTTCGTATTCACAATAGTTATACACATCACACCACAGACCTCAAGGCACTTGACATCAGCTATGCAAGTAACTAAACATGCCATTAAACTTCAGAGTTTTACTTCAATATCATAATGGGCCTCTTACCTTAAAAAGAGAGTCAATTATAGATAAATACTTCTGAGAGCAATATAAAACAACCTATAGTAAACGGCAATCAGGACCCATCTGCTTAATTTTGCATGAGTGCTTGTTGTGCCACATCTTCCATACTCAATGGGCAAGGCTGGGATATCAAGCACAAGGCAGGACACTGCTTAAAGGATCTGCATCGACAGAGGAAAAGGCATAAAGCAATACTCCTAGAGAAATCATTATTTATGAGGTCATTCGCTGTTCCTCAAAGTAAACAGTACTCTGAAGATGGAGTTAAGGCTGCATGGGCAATTTTAAAATTAGAATTTCTTGGCTTTGCACATACAACTCTGATGTTCTTCTAAAGGTGATCTGTCACTAAAACTGCTCTAATTACATTGTTTTCCTCCTTCCAGACACTATTTAAAAGAAAGAAAACCATTCCGTTTCATCTTATTTACGCGTCCTTTTAACATCACACTGCTGGTTACTACAGATACCCCTCCAGAAGTTCACAGGACACCCGGACTCCTTTCCACTCACACAAAAAGCTGCAAAATTCGTTACGCTCACAGAACAGCAAATGAGCAAAGAACCCCTCTTGTGAGCGAGCTGGGCCTCGGCCTCAGCTGTGGGCACCGCAGCCAGCAGTGTGCACTGCCAGCTGCGACCTTCCTCAGCCACGGACGGAGCTCACAGTGAGATGCCTACACGACAAGCAGCGCTCTGACAGGAATCAGTTTCTAAATGCAAGGGGGCAATTAAGAACAGCGATACGGATTTACATAAGCGATGAAAAAGCCGTGGGTTGTCTTCCCAGAACAGCAGAGGTTTCCTCCCAAGCCGGTCGGTTTGCCGGCACGCTGCCATCCTTCCAGGAGAGCCCCTTCGGCCGCAGCCCTGCAGAGCCTCACCGGAAAGACGGTGTCACGCACAGCACACAGCGGAGATCACAGACATTCGCATCGAGGGCCGGGCCCCTCTACGCTAAGATTCTGCGACTCAATCCGGGCAAGGACGCACATAAAGCTGGTTCAGACCAAACGCGGCTACGGACGCCCGAACCGCACGGCCCTCCCACACAGAGCGAAACCCCGCGGCACCGCGCGCCGTGTGGAACCGCCCCGGCCCCGCGCCGTCACCCTCGCCCGCACCTACCGGGCCGGAGCCGCCTCCCCGCGCAAGCCGGGCCTCGGGAAGCCGGCGCCGGGCACGGCGGGGCCCAGCTGCAGGAAGTGAGGCGGGACGGGGCGGGCACCACGCGTGCGCGGCGCGGAGCTCCACGTCCCGTGCCACGGCGGAGGCCCGGCGCTAGGTGGCAGCACGGCGCCGGCTGCACGCCGCCGAACGCGCCGAGGCCACGCCGTTCTTCGTGACGTCTCGCGATGACGTCACGCCGCGACTTTCCCGCTCCGCTCCCCTTCGGCGGCGCACGCGCGCTATTCGCTTCCCCCGCCTTTCTCTCCCCCACGCCCCCGCGGTTCCACTTCCGGCGGGCGGCGCCTTCCCCGTCCGGGGTCAGGCCCCGCCGCCTTCCTGTTATTGCCGCTGCGGGAGGCGGCTCGCCTGGGGGTGCTGCGCGGACTGCGGCGCCGCTTCCGCCAGCGCCCGGGAGGAGGCGGTCCGCCCGCTCCAGGGTCCCGCGGGGCGGCGCCCGGGGGCCGCGAGGAGCGGCGGGAGGAGACCGCGCCCGCGAGGTGAGCGAGGCGGCGGCGGCGGGGCCCGCGGGGGAAGCGCGACCCCCGGGTGGGGCACTGCGGATGGCGGGGCGGGGGCTGCGGCGCGCGGCTCGGGAAGCGGAGGAGCCGAGCGCTTTGTGTCGCGTTGCCGGGCGGGAGCTTCGCCTCCGCGCGCCGACCCGAGGTCCGCTCGTCGCCGGTGATGAACGCGAGAAGGCGGCTTCTTCTCGGAGCTCGGGTATTTATAGGTTGCCGGTGGAACTTTGACTGGCCTCACGCGAACAGTGTGCTTGTTTTCCCCGAGGGGCTTGGTGCTGTTGTGGGCGTGCCTCGCGTTACTGAGGTATCGGAGCCGCTGCTGGTGTTGCTTAAAGTTCTTTTCCTCAGTTCGGTTTTATCTCTTCTCGAAGGCTTTAAGGGTCTGCTGCACAGCCGTCGCCCCGCAGCACCGCGTGCTCGCAGCGCACACACGTGAGCCGTGTTTACAAGCGGGCCGTGCGGCTGCGGGGCGTGCGGCCTTTCTGCAGGGAGCCGGGGGTGCTGGACTGCCTTTGGGAGCTGAATTTCTCATCACTTTAATGGAGAATGCTGAGTTCTGGCCTCTCACCTATCTGTACCCATACATTCCTGGATTTGAGCGGTAACGAGTTTCCAAATTCATCATGCTGGAGAAGTTCTTTGCTTTCGCCAGCATTACCTGGGTTCTTTAATTTATTCTCTCACAATTAATTTATAGGGATGTTCTCGTAGCTTTTGCTTCAGTTCCTTCTATGCTCCAATTCTACAATGCAGTGCAGTAATCAAAGTCCAGTCTCACTGTGCATAAACAACATGTGTGCCCGGGAATATTCCAGCCCTCAGAATGACGGGCTTTAATGATTTATACACTGCAGGGAGCTCATTGGATAATTTGCTCTGAAATAATGCTCGTTGTGAACAGAAAATTTCACAATAAGTAACGTTGCTCTCCAACAACAAGCTTTTCCAGAGCAGGAATTTGGAAGCATATTTTAACAGTGTCGCTGTGAAACCCCACATCAAGAAAACTCATAGTGTTTGTAGGGGAATTGGTGACACCACACAGTGCTGCCTGTGATCTGGGAAGTGTTGTCTTTGTCATTAAGACAATAAACATAGCAGCTTCAGAGGCTTAGCTGGAGTTCTGCTGGGGCAGGTGCCCTGAATTTCAGGGGTGTGAACTTGATGCCATTCTTAGCAACTTGGAGACAACGTTTCTTGTTTTTCAGAGCACAAAGCCCAGCCTGCAGACCCACACCCAGATGTTTTAGCTGTTCTGCTGCCTCCAATTCTCATTCCATTTGAATGGCAGAAATGTATTGCTTTTTGTTACAGCTTGCTTCTACTGATAATGAAACTGAGTGTTTTGGTTTCACTTTGTTTTCTTTTCTGGAGTATTCTTTGGAAAAGGTGGTGTAACTGAGCTGTTTACAAAGCAGTTGTGCTTTATTGGAAGTCATAAAGCAGTTCAGTACCTAGTTAACTATTTCTGTGCCAGTCAGAATTAACTGCTCTCTGGAAGCAAGTGGGGAATAGTTGCTTCTGGACAGCTGTTGTAAGAAGTTGCTGGAGGATTTGGAATAGGATTTATGCAAAAGCAAGAGTTTCGTACTTTCACCATCATGCTGCTTCACAAAACCAAGTAGGCTGTAAGAGCTTTCCAGGTATTGGAAAAAAATAATACCTTTGAAAGGTGTTATCATGTGAAGAATGAACTTCTTTCTGATTGCAGTTGTTCCTCGTGTTTTAATGCATACTGTGCTTGCTCACGTGTCAAAGTTTTAAGCAACATCAATAGCCGTAACATTACACTCAAAAAGAGATGCATGGTCTGTTACCTCTGGATGAATGGGAGCTAAGGCTTTCTGTTTACTTTTAACTTTGATGCTGAAGAGGAAACAGTCAAAACTGATGCTACTTTTTCTCTTGTGGTATATAACCAGAGAAGGAATATTAATTGAAATAATGCAAACAGGATTTTAAAACATTGTAAGTAATAAAGCAAAGGTCAGTTTTATAGTTTTGTAACTACTGGAAAACATGTGAGACTTATTAAATCTCCCAGATGAGGAAAAATGGGCCACATGTGTTCTGTGCATGTAAATAGGTGGAGGAGGAGCATTAGAGAGGAAGTGTTTGTACTTCCACAGACTGAAGGAACGGGCTGATGGCTTGAAGTGTAAGTTAAGGTAGGAGCTGTTTTTATATCTTTTTGGTCATCACATTCTATGCTTTTAGGAGTTTGGTCTCTTCCTTTGGGGGAAAAAAAAAATCTCTGGTTCCTCCAAGTGATGATACTTGTCTGAAATTATAACTAGGGGACAAGAGGCAACAAAATTATTTGTGGTAGAACTGGGTGGAATTTTCTTTTACTCGAAGCTGAATGTGTCCTGGCAAATAGTTGTTACAAATCTCTCTTCCCAGTGCCCTCGTCCAAGTGGGAGCGGTGCAGAGAGAGAACAGATTTGTTTCTCTTGGTGTTTGTTCAGATGCCAATCATATGTGAGTTGTTCTGAGTAGCCTCCAGAGGTCCCTTCCAACTTAAATTATTCTGTAAACATACTTTTGAATGGTAAATGGAATATTATATGAACCAAAAGTAATATTCTGAAGTGTTAACTGTTTGTTTCCCATGTTGTGTTGCTTCAGTTTAAAAAACAAACAAAACAAAGAGTGGGGTTGAGGGGGTTAAGGATAGCTCAACTGTTTAAAAGATTGGGCTTACTTTAGATACATACACAAACCTGTGGGCAAATGGAAATGCTGCAGATTGAGTACTGTCTATGTGAGGTTGAATCTGTTATCTCTAAGCAATGGTTTTCAACCAAGAATTTTCATTTTATATAGCCTGCATAGGAGGTATTTTCCTAGTTAATTTTGGATCTCCCTTTGTGAAAGCATAGAAACCCTGTGTACTTCAAACAAGAAGTGTGAGAGACAGTGGAAATAATCACTTGTTCTCTAGTAACAGTGTACTTTTCTCAAAGCTAATAAAGCGGGGAATAAAAGCACTTGGCAGGCATGACTGAGCAAGTACACTTGCTGGGAATGTTTATGGTCTGTTTTAGAGAGGTTATGTCTGAGTATCTGAACTCTAGAAGTGTGGAAACAAAGTTCAAAGAAACCAACTTACCTTTACAAAATAGGAGGAGAGAGAATGATGAAGGTTTAGTGTAGCCTTCACCTCTCTGGCATGTTGCTAATTTAGCAGTAGAAGTAAATTAGCACTGCTGAAGTGTAGTTTAAAAGCTGTTGAGTCAACTGAAGAACTTAAGGTTTGGCGTATTTTTCTTTTGTGCCCTGTTGCTTTTTCACCAGTAGTAGGTCAGGTATATGTCAAAGAAATCTTGTAGTCTGCTTTTTGACAAGTTTCCTTATATTAACTTTATCCTTATGGATTTTACACAGGATGGATTTCGTTTATTTAATTGGAAATTACAAGTAAAATAAATGCTGACAAATTGAGCTTTTGAGGATTGTGAACCTTGAAGCATGTTTGTTGGATACAAGGGGTTTACTGAATTGGCCAAGACTTTTACGGTAAAGTTCTCTGAAACTGAGACAGCTGAGTCACATTATTGGCTGTACATTATGACCCTTTTCTAAGGCAAAGAGATGAAAAATAATACACATACGACATGTTTCTCTACAAGTCCAAGCAGAAAAGAAAGGAAAAAGAGCTGGAAGGTTGCCTCCTAGACTGTACTGTATTTCAAAAGACACATATGTGGCTAAAACTAAACTTTTTTTCCATACTAATCATTTAATGTGCAGGATAGTCAGTCTTGTGCTAGTACTTGATGAGGTAGTTAATGGAAATAATACCTCTTACTCTTCCCAGACTCTTCCCAGACTTTAACTCACACTGTTAACTTGAATTGTGATCCTTTCAGAAGCACAGGGTACCTGTTATGATCCCAGTTGTCTGGCAAATGTCTTGAGTCCTTGTGATAGGCAATACCTCTGCTGGTTTTCTTCAACAGAGCAACCTAAATTGGTCTTCAAAATATTGGTAGTCAATTTAAAAAAACAAAAAAACAGCAGTTCTTGAACATCTTCAAAATGCAAGAAGCCTTGAGCAGGACTGAAATGTTTGAGATTCAGCATTTCATCTGAGATGAATTAACCACAAATAGAAATACCTGCCTGTTTTCTAATTCAAGTATAATAGAACAAAATTTCTGTGCCCTGGGACTTAAACCTCTGCCTTTCTAGAAAAACAATGATGCTGGTCTCTGCAGAGATGCAGGCAAACTAAGCACAAAACATCTGCAGGTACAGGCACAAAGAAAGGAATAATGAGCAGGGAGTAAGGACTGCTTTACCACGCAAGCAAAGTGGTAATAAATTGATTCTCAGATTTTACAAAAATACTTTTTGTGGTGAGATATGTTGTTAGGCAACTTTGGTGCTTGTGCTATTAAGTAATTTTTATTAAGGCTGGAAAGCGTTAACTGGACTCTTGACTACATGCATAGCTTTAAAAATTAAAAAATAAAAAAAAATAAAGTTGATTATGTTAACTTAAGAAGTTTCTAGATAAACCTCCCTTTGGGGAAGGAAGTAAATGCTTCCACTCCAAATAGTACTCTAAAATAAGTATGTTGTGGTCATTAAAATGCTTAGACTATAAAATATACCACTTCATTTTTGTGTTTATGTTCCCAGTCTGAACACAGTAACCAGCAAATGCTACTGCTGGATTTTAATAATGGAGACTACAAACTTCTACTGTGTCCTGAGAAGCTGATGCAGATGCTGAACATCCAGTTCTGCTTACCAGTTTGTGAAGGCAGTCTTACTGGTGAAAGGAAAGCAATTAATTTATTGCATTTTGTTCTGTCAATTCTGTGCAATCTTCCATTTTAATGTCAGGTACTACTGAAGAGCACTTGTTGTAGAATCAAAATGTTTTTCTCAAGAAAACTTTTAGCATCTAATTGAGATGCTATAGCTGTAGAGGATACACTTAACCAGTTGTGATTTCTTTTTTACATGGTATTTAGCTAAAATAAAGCATTTAAAGTGGACACCAACATTTTAATTGAGTAGGTGAAGTTTAATTATTTTGCTTTTTAGTAAAATTCTCTTAAGTTATATTCCTCTTCATCTTGCTCTGAAATGGAGGATGAAGCACTCAGGTAGTTGTCACTGCTCAGCAGTGCTCCCTTGATCTTAGGTCTCCAGCTTGGAATGTTTTGATGTGTTGAGGAAGATGGCATAACTGCTACCTAGGGGTAAAGGATGTAAATGTGAACTAGGAGGCAAGGAAACTACCTGAAGAGAAAGAGAGCAAAACCTATTCCTGACTTTGGAGGCTTTGCTTAAGTGTGTTGTCAAATTATTTTGCAACCCAGCTCTTCAACTCTTCTTTCACCACCTCTTTTCCAAACCCTTTACTGTTTATCAGCAGACAGAATGATATCACAAGCAACTGCAAGGTGATTTGAGATGTGTAACCATCATTACAACAGCTTCAGATGTCCTAGTGTGTGAGCCATGATTTAGGTAATTTGCAGTATGGTTCCTCTTCCCTAATTGGTGTTTTTTTTACCACCAATTTTTACTGGAATTAAATGTAGGATACTTAACCTTGGGATAGAACAGGACATCGCATAAGCTTAATCTTCACTGGGCTTTTTTTTTTTTCTTTTTCCCTAAAAGGAAGTTCTGTCACTGTAATGTATCCCTTTAAAAGAATTCTGATTGTACTGATAGGCAACATATGCTGTAGTGTCAAAGCATTTAATCTGTTATGGATATGAAAGTGACCTTCCAAGCAGGAGAGTTGAGAAGTCTTGAAATTGTTGCAGAGAAGTTGGTGGTATTTACTGTTCAAATGCCTCTGAGCTCATGTCACTTCTTAGGAAAGTTCCTGTTATTTGTACGTATCTATTGAGGCAAATATTAGCAGTTTCTTTCAGATGTAGTAAACATGAATGGGTGGTATCCTGACCTCATTAGGGAAACAATGTGGGTAGCAGCTTGGAGCATAGGAAAAGGAGATGCACTAACAACAAGCACAGTGTCTCAGCAGCACTTCTCTGCAGAACACAAGGTTTGCAAAGCAGGTGCTTCTTACAGATGTGTACAGAAATGAAAATTTGATCAAAACAGGCTGAAGAACCCTTTGTTGCAGTTAACCATAGCTGTTCTCATACTTCAGGCTGAAGCAGGCAAGGCCTAATGACATACACAGTCAACATGAGTCATATGCTCAGGAAGAGCAAACAAACAAATGCAAATATGTTACTGTCTGAGGAATCATAATTGTTACCTTGGAGCTCAACCTGGAAGTGCAGAGAGAAGTCTTATTCAAGCATCATTGGCAGTTTGAACAGGGATAAACCTATGCTCCTTCAGGCTTCACAGAAACTTTTGGTTTATTTCCAGCTTAAATAAAGCAAGCAAATGTACTTACAAAATCAGTAATTCTGTCAAAAGAGTTGCCTCAAATAGAGGCTCCCTCCTCCATCTTCTGACACATGTAGGTGCAGTGCACCTAAGCAGCCTATGAGCTTTAGGGGGCAGAGGTGAAGCCCGACAGGAGTAGGGATTGGTGTTAAATGTTTCACAGCTGAACAGCGTCCTGCTGTGCCACTCTGGGTAAGTACCACTAGTCCCCATCTGATGGATCTTTGCTCACCACACCAGCAGTAATCCTCTACAGAAAGTTCCTGCTCCTTACCTATTAGCAGAGCTGTCGTTTATGGCTAAATAAGTATTTAGTTACTCTCCAATGAACTTGTTTGTGATACAAAACCGGTCAGTAGTGTTTACTATTTTTTAACTGATTCTCAAAAAGCCATTGTACTCTTCTGGGGTGGTTGTAGCTGGTGAAGAAGCAGGCAGCAGTTTCTGCAGGGAAGGATTCTCAAGGGTCTGCATGGGTTTGCCTGCTGTCTTATTGTACAGCTCTGTGTCTGTATAGGACAGTATGCTGAGGACTGTGTTACTGTCTGCCCTTTGTAGAGCAAGAAAGTTTAGCTGCAGAATTGAGATGTCTCACTTAAGGAGCTGTGCCTTTGTGTTAATTCTGTCACAAACTTTCCACAGATGATTTTAAAAAGAGTTAGGAAATACCTCAGTGGAAAACGTGTGGAGGTTTTGTTTCTCGTATAGAAGCTTAAAACAACAACAACAAAAAAACTCCCGTGGCTTTTGCTGAGCTCTGTCAGAAGTAAAGCTTCATCCCATCTTCTGTTGATTTGTTACTTGCAAACAATGCTTGTTGTTAAAGGAAGCCATTAAGTCTATAGAAACCAAACCTATGCTTCTACAAGCGCTTGGCTGCGGTGATGAAGGTAGAAGAGGAAACCTAACTTATATTTGGATTACGAAACAGAAGTTTCTGCACTCCCATTCATTCCCCTATATTTAACTTCAAAAAATCTGCACAGTTGCAGAAACAGTGCTATTCACTGCCACCTCAAAACCTATTTATTTTACACAGGAACTGCATTCGGGGTCTGGAACAATTCTTTCAGTGTAGCAGAAACCTTTTATTTCTATTTATTGTTGCTTTCAGCCTTGGTTCTAAGAAATGTTATGTGAATAGTATATGTCATAAGTCAAAATTGAGTTTGGCTTTTTCAGCTTCTGCTTAGAGGGGAAGGGCTAACGGGGTGCCTCTGCTGAGAAAAGGTAAATTAAAACTTATAAACAGAAGTTCTTATCTCAGTCCAGTTTTGGTAGGAACATGCATTTCTCTGTCCATGTGAGCTGATAGGGTGAGTGTTGTTGACTGACTCTGCTGCTACTTTTGCTTGTAGCAGAGGGGTAAGTCTGAGGACTGCAGTGCCTTCAGCATCACTGTATTTCTTTCCCTGCCCTTTTAGGCGTGGGCAGTTCTTTTTCAACAGAACTAGAGGCTCATCTCGCTGCAGCAAAGGGAATTTCTTCTAAAAGGCAGGCGTTAGGTGAGGGCTGGAGGGAGTGTGCAGCACCTGGGCTCGCTCTGCTGCTCCTTGTCCTTGTCTGTGTGCCAGCACTTCCTGTTTGTACGGATTCTGTTTACTGTCTGGGTTCCAAATAGCCCGGGAAGGTGGGAGGATGGGAAGAAGCAGAAAGAAAAGTAAACAGCATGATTTAAGGTGGAATTTTGTATTTCTGTGTATGTATGCGCTAGCATTTGTTACTATGTAGCCTAGTGACGTGGAAGAGTCTGTCCTGTTCTCTTGATGTTGCTCTGTACTAATTTCCAAAAAGATGACTTCTGCATACAGAAACAGAAATTGAAGCCCTGGGTATTTGTAGCAAGGAACAGAATTAGAGGTTCTTTTACTTTGCATTCTCTCTGAAGTTCTCTGAAGTAAGGAATGCTTGTCACCCATACAAAATAGATTATTTTTAAAAAGTAAAAGGAAAACCTTATTTCTACTGGTACAAAGTGACTTGTTGCTCTGATTTTTACTGCCTAACTTCAAGGCTTTTGACTTAAACAGCTCAGAAGAGCATGAGTGCTGCTCCCTGGCTCCAGCACACAGCTGGCCCTGACAGCACGGCCCTGATCCCAGCACTCAGGTGGGAGAGTCGTTCCCATCCCACTGCTCCCCCAGCCCTGAAGCAGTGAGTAATAAGTAATGAAGGAAGCATAAAGAGAAGATGCATTGCCTCAGTAGTTCTTCGCTGTGCTGTATGACTACGAGTCCTCTATAAATACAAGATCCTTTGAGGTAAAGCTAGAAATGGAATTCTTGAATGGCTTGGAACTAAAAAGAGTCTTAATTCCAGGCTTTCCTTTCTTTAACAAAGGAAAAGAAATCTGCCTTAAACTGGAAGAAAATATTCTAGGAAGATGCTGTGCTCTTGGTATGTCACAGGCTCCCTAGGGAGAAAGCACTGTCGAGGTGGGAGTTGCAGAGGTCACCAGCAACTTGCAAATGCTTCTTTCCTGTCATCTTGTTTTCATGGCTCCCAGATAGTGAGGCTGTAAACAATGTGTCTGCATGGCTAGGGGAGGCTGCTCAAGGGGGTATAGAAATAATACGATGTCAAAACCCTAGGATTTATGAAGGTGTTTTGTTTTTCTTACAGGGGGGAAAAAAAAAAGTAATACTTTAGGCTTTTTTTAAAAAAACAGGCAAATGAAAAAACAACTGTTCATCTTATTTTTTCTTCTGATATCTGATACTATATCATTCTTGAGTAATTTTTCAGAATGGCCCAGCAATGCTTTGTAGTGAGTTCCTTTTTTTTCTGAATGATCTCATCATTGGTATTACTCACAATGTCTGAATGTCACTACAACCAGAACCCAAGGATATTAGGTTCAGAAATGAAAAAATAGCTGCATGCAGGAGAACTTTAAAGAAACATCTGATAAAGCCTATCTTCTCATACGTAACTAAACTAAAGCAGAGTCTTAGTGAGATTTCTTCTTTACAGTAGAGAGTGACCTTGTATTTCTTCTGCGCCGTAATTCTACAAATACCAGCAATAATGTTAATTTTTCTAGCTTGGTGTAGAACAATGCAAAGGTGCTGCTTGGGGGGGTAAGGGGAGAGAAGTAGGTAACTGCAGCTAACATTGATATCATTGCTTCTCTGTTTCAGAAGGAAACAAAACGCTGGGAAGATGTGTTTTTGGTTGTTAGATCCCTCTGCACGTTGTTTTCCTTGAGCTGCTGTTTGTGATCAGATAAGAAATTCTGCGTATTTGCGCCTCTTCTGTGGAAGGATAAAGACAAATAATACGTAAGAAATTCACGTACGTAAATAATACATAAGAAATTCACACTCTAACTTGCATTACATTAGTCTTCTGCTTTCTGTTATGAACAAAGCAGCGCTGCTACTGTGTGTAACAGTGTTGTCATAGAGGAGTTTCAGACATCTTTGTCTTCCTGGATTTTGGAAAAGTGCCAGCTTGGCAAGCAGGAAGAACAAAAGGACAGGACTGAAAATATCTCGTCGGAGGCAGCCTCACCATCACCACACATCAGGTTGGGACAGCAGCAAAATTAGGCAAGCAGCCCGGCCCAGTTTTCTTCATGGTAAGCACTGGAGTGGCTGTTCTCTAAAGATGAGAATAAAATATTTTGGTCTTGAAAGTTTGAAAGGAATAAAATGGAACATAGATTTTTGGTGTTCTCAAAAATGTTACTTTTGCCACACAACTTCTTTTTCATGATGTTAGTTTTGGGGATTCCATAGAATCTTTTTTTCTAAAAAACAAACAAACTGGGGGGAGGAAGTAGCTAAAGCTTTGTTCTTCTACTGGTTTGGAACAGAACACAGAACTCACAAGTGTGTAGTAAATTGGAATCTATAAACATAGTTGGATTGTTTAATGAGCAGATTCCTTTTTTTCCTTAGATGACAGTGATAAAAGTCTAGAAGATGCTTCCAACTGGCAAAGAAATCAAATTTACATACCCATCTTACTGAACAACTTTTTGATACTAATGATACTGCAAATTATTATAAAACATTACTACATCCTGTTTATGACAGCCATGTAATGAGACTTCTTACAATTGGAAAAGCCACTGGTCTTCAACTGAAGTGTAGAAGTCAGAATGATTAATTCAGTCTCAAGTATGGGCTGATAAAATTGTATTGAGTGTTTAGTCTGCCTTTCTGAATTGATTTTGAAACCCTAGCTGATGTTTACAGCAATGCAAAATTATTCAGTCCTCTTTCAGTTACTGGAATGCATATCTTTTTGCATAAGTCTCGCATGTTTTATGCCTTTGACGTGGTGTTTCTGTACAGTTCATTTTTGCTTCTTCCCTCTGTATTTGCTAGCTTTTTTGTTAGGTGGTACGTAATAGAAGAATTTCCTACTTGCGAAGCCTGAAGAGTAGTAGAAGGTGCTTGTGGATGACAGAATATTCTCCTAAAGTGAATAAAATGATTTAGATTTCTTGCTGGACTGGCCCACAGACTTGCATGGTGAGTCTTTATATCTGCTTTATAAAACACGTGTTAATGTGAGGTGATGCTCCTCTCTTTAGAGAGCCATTCCACAGAAAATTTACAAAACAGGAAAGAAAATAGTGTTAACCATGTTACTTACTAGCCAAATATTGTCATCCACCTGAATTTAGTAGAATATTTGTGGACAGTTTCTGCAATGAAAATTAATCTAATTTGTAAAAATCAGTGTTCTCCTCTTAGGAAGAAGGTTGTCTGGATTTTCTAATAGAGGAGTTCATGCAAGATCACTTCTCTGTTGTCATTTGCTGTTTTTTTGTGATGTGGATTCCATTTGTACTGAAGGATAACAGTCCTTTTTAGCGTAGAACTGAGACCAGCAGAAGACTCTTGAGAGTCTTCTGACAAAATGTTGTGTGCAAAAATGCTGGCAGTGGAAAAAGCACTGCCAGGGTGTCCTGCTGGGCTGTAGATGCACAAGGTTTTTAAGTGATAGTATGGCTATAACAGCTGCAGTGGGCTCAGATGTCTTTAGGGAAAATATATGGGCATTTTTGACTAGAGTTCATTTGTCCCAAACTAAGTTTGTATATATTATGAACACAGAACATGTTATGGTTAGGAACCTCTGTTAACTGGGGTGTGGTACAGCTCTTACTGAATTTTTCCTCCACCGACCTCCATTCCTCAGAAGGAAGGAATTCTCAGAAGTAGTAGCAGCAAACTTCAGTGGTCTGGTAAATGTTTTCAGAGTTAACATACTTGTATGTCATGGAGAAGGCGTTAGAAAGCTAACTGTAACCTGCAACTGATTAAAACATTCAACAGAATGAATTCAGTTAACTGTGCTGCCTCAGTTTTGCATGATTCAGTACTGTGTGATGGTAAAACCTCACTGTACCAGAGTTCATCAAAAACATATTTTGAACACCTGTGTTTTCTTAGAATTCCTTCAATTAAATTTTGTAGTTTCACTGTATCATAAGAAAATAGATCATATGGTAAATGTATCTGTTCAAGCGAGTAGAAATAAGTATTTTGGGAAATCTATTGATGAGCTTCCCTTTTTTCTTCCTCCATATATATTGATAATTTTTGAATTGAGTTTTAAAATTCAGTCTATTAGGTTAGTAGCTTAGCAAGGTTAGCGATGGAGAAGATGCTTAACACATCAGGAAGGTGGTAATGAGTTCAAAAGGCTGCGGACTGATCTGCTGATGCCTTCAAGTTTTTCTTTTCTGACAAAGCTTTTGGCTCAGGAGCAAGGTTTCAGGTATTTTTGGATTGCAGGTGTGGTGCAGCGTTCATTTGAAGTGCTTGCATGGAGCTTTAGTTGGATCTAAATAACATCTCTCCAGAATTCTCTGAAAATTATACTTTGACTGTCGAAGAACATAATTGATCCTCTTTATTCCAGGCAGCCTTCCAGATTTGGAGTGTACACAGAAATGCAAGCTGCCAACTGTACTTCAAAACTGTTTCTGTTTATGTTTTTGCTTTCCAAATCCAAACCCTGGAGGCGTGCTTACATGCACAAGTGAATGTGCACACAGCGGCTACACACAGACCCAGCACGTCTGTTACCCAATTTAAAACAAAAGCTGCTGTTCTGGTGCAGTTGCTCTTAAAGGCAGTGTAGATATTTGGGCTGTCCTTTTTGGTCCATTTTCAAGCCTTTAAAAGAAACGCTCTTGAGTTGGCACTTCACGTTTGAATCTTTTCAAAAGCCAAGGGTTTACATTTCTTTTGAAAACATGATGTACAGAAGGATTTGGTATGTGCGTGTGTTTCACAGTTTTGCCTCCGTTTCTTTGTTGGCAATTATTGGTGGGAGGGAGGGAAGGTTGGCAATGAAACCGTCACTTCTGAAGGAGAGTTAGCTCAGCACTGCTGCAGTAGTGCTTTCTGCCCTGCACAGACCCCAGTGTTCACCTCTGTCTCTCAGTAAGGCAGTTCAAACAGCAGAAACTAAACCAAGAGAGGTAGAGTGAGTAGTTCTTTGCCATTTTAATCCAGCTGAGCCTGCAAGGAGCTGGCTCAGGGAGTGTGGATGCCAGCATGATGTAGGATGAGAACACCTGCCTTGGGCAGTGAGAAGATGGGCCCTCATGACCATCAGTTCAGAAAGGCCCAACCAGGGTTGTGGCACCAGACTTAAAAGACTGCTGGTAGAAACTCAGCCTGTGTTGTGAATACTTAACTTGATTGTGGTCCACCTATATTGTTGTTGTTTGTGTATGTGGACAGAAAAGTTCTTACGACTGCATATTCTTGTTGGTATTTTAATGCTGGTATATACCTTAACAGTAATGTATTTTTTGTCTATGCTTGTAATTAAGAAGTGTAGATAAAAACATGTTATTTTATATAGAGAGAGTGTCTTGCTTATGCTTTACCTGATTAAAAATAAGATGCCACTTAACCTTCTCGGTATTTCTTTTTATCTGTAGGTTGAGTTAACAGTAATTCATGTTTTTCCAAGTTGCTCTGAATGGTTCTATCAGAGTTCATTTGTAATGTTTTGTAATTGAAAGCTTTCCTGATTTGACTCTTCAAATACGCTGTGAGTGTGCTTAGAACTTTCCATCTCAGCATCTGCTTGCTGACACCATTACAATGACAAGGAAAATAGCTCCTTAAAGCTGTTTTTCAAAAAAGTCAGTAGCATAGTCCTTTCGTCCTTCTAAATACGTATGAAGTGTTAGTGGAAAAGCATTTTTCTAAACCTGCAGTCCCTTTAGTATTCTTTGCTGATAATTTTAAAAGACCAAACTGCAACTACAAAGGAGGGGAAGGAAGGAAAAAGAAACCCTATTCCTGCTGAGTGTTACTTAGGAAGCAGTGCATTTGGGAAAATATTCTTGTTCTTATGCATCTTAAGAACTGCAGTGGTCATAACTCAGAAGAAAACATTTCAGAAAAGAAGTACTGAAGAATAGGAGGGTTGTGATTATATTTTATGTACATATGTGCATACATACAGAGTATGTGGCTTTTGGAATAGTAGCCTAGTAGTTTCCTAGCCTTGTGCTGTCAGGACACTTGGCTAAGGGAGGGAGCATAATGGACTGGTTCTTTATAAGTCTGGTACTGCTTTTTCTCATAAGGAATTTTCTCATAATAGAAATGCTGAATTTAATGAGATTATGAGCTAAGTAATGCAGTGTTTGAGATCTGCATAACATATGATGACCTTGGAGGCAATTTGCTACTCTGCAGGTGATGTGTAGTTGAGTGAAAATGTCTTGATGCACAGGAGCAGTCAGAAAAGCAACCAGTAGATAATCCAAAACACTGTTCCAGCCACGGATATATATCTGTGACTGTAAGAAATGTTTGAAAAACTTTTATCTGAAATTCATTCTGATGGTTGCATTTAAAATATTAATGTTTAATCTCTGATTTTTTTATGTAGGTTTAACTGATACGAATCACTGCTTGAAAAACTTCAAGTACAAAATTATCAAAAGACTTAAAAATGCCACCCCGACCATCATCTGGTGAACTATGGGGCATCCACTTGATGCCCCCGAGGATCCTTGTGGAGTGTCTTCTCCCAAACGGAATGATAGTGACTCTAGAATGCCTCCGTGAGGCTACATTACTAACTATCAAACATGAACTTTTTAAAGAAGCAAGAAAATACCCTCTCTATCAGCTCCTTCAAGATGAATCTTCTTACATTTTTGTAAGTGTTACTCAAGAAGCAGAAAGAGAAGAATTTTTTGATGAAACACGGAGACTTTGTGACCTGCGGCTATTTCAACCTTTCCTAAAAGTCATTGAACCAGTAGGTAACAGAGAAGAAAAGATCCTTAATAGAGAAATAGGTGAGATTATCTGTATTTAAACATAGCTAATCTGCTTAACTGGTTTCTCCTCTTCAAAATAGAAAACAAGAATCGATGTGCTGTATTTGTTACGTTTTGCTTGTATCTGTTAAAGATTACATTTCAGAGTTGTTGCATCAAGTGTCCCAACATGTTGATTATAGTTAAGCCAATATTTGTAAACTATTCTTTATTTCATTCACATGTCTAATGATATATATACAGTTGTATATGGGTTAGTAGTGCATGTTTTTTGCTAGTTGCCAGTTAGCAGGATTTCATATTAG
The DNA here is from genome assembly GCF_905368555.1 of Meleagris gallopavo. Taxonomy (NCBI): domain Eukaryota; kingdom Metazoa; phylum Chordata; class Aves; order Galliformes; family Phasianidae; genus Meleagris; species Meleagris gallopavo. The sequence goes on along the minus strand of NC_139414.1, from coordinate 16,980,085 downwards.
TACAGAGCAAAGCCTTATTGTACTTGTTTTATTTGGGAAGCAAATCTTGATTTGTTTGGAATTTTACAGAACAGTGATAACTAAGGGAAGGTGCAAGAGGATTTAATTGCAAATATTTAACTACATTGGCAGTAGTACAGTTCTTAATACTGTTTTGTCTTGCTTAGATGCAAAATCTGAGAAACAAGGTGTTTTTCTTCCCCCCCCTCCCTTTCAGACAGAGCATTAGTAGGTGTGGGAAGGATCATGACAAAAACACCTGAGCACATTGTTTTGAATCATCTCTGGGGAAGACCATAACTTTTCCATTATCCAGGAGGCACAGGAAAACCAGCATGTGTTTTGGTATCTAGGTTAAGTATCTACATTCAGCTAGTGCAAGGATACTGTCTTCCTCTTAGTTTCTAACAGGTGTATGCTGCAGTGGTAGAGACTTACCAACTGGAAGTACTTGTTCTAAGGTGCTCCTAATTGTTAAATTATCTAATTGTTGTAAATGCATCATGGGTAGACTTCTGTTTTGTGAAACGTAGCCTCGTCAGGACTTGGGGAGAGTAGTGGTTACCTAACTATGCGTAGAGATAAAATGGAAAGTTTTCAAATTTCAGCATTCATGCACAAATCATTCATTATGAACATAATCTAATGAAAATAAATGGAGTTAGATTTGAGACTGAAGATTCGAGAGGAATATGCAAATCTTTGCCCAAGAGTCCAGTATTTCCTAGGCTGCTATGGGAGCTCACAAAAAATGTGAAGACCTGTCATTGAGTTGTAAGCAAAGCTGATGATGGCTCTAATAGTTGTCAGTGATCCTGTCAGAGTTTTACAGAAAGTCAGGCACAACAGCTCTTGTGGTCTACTCAGAAAACTTTATTTGCTGACTTCAAAGAAGTTGATTACTGATTCTTTTCTCCCTGAGGGTTATTAGCAGTGAAAGTGGTAATTTAAGGTTTGCAGGATTTTCAGTGAAAATGTATCAGGGTTCTAACCTTTTCTGTGATTACTGCTTTGTTCTTGAATGACATAAAAATAATTTGTATATGAAGTGGAAGCCAGTGGTTAACACAAATATTTTAGGTTGTATTTTGCTTTAAATGTGCTTTCTTCAGGCAGTGGTAGAAGGAGTCTTTAGTTTAATTTAGTTATCTGTTGTAATTATTTTTCCATGCTTTTGCAACACTGTAGGTTTTGCTATTGGCATGCCCATTTGTGAGTTTGACATGGTTAAGGATCCTGAAGTACAAGATTTCAGAAGAAATATTCTTAATGTTTGTAAAGAAGCAGTAGATCTTCGAGATGCCAATGCTCCGCACAGTAGAGCATTATATGTCTGTCCTCCAAATGTAGAGTCTTCACCTGAGCTACCCAAACACATATACAATAAACTAGATAAAGGTAAGATAAATATTTACTGTAGAGACGATATTTTTCTGTGATTGAAATCAAAAAACACAACTGGTGACTTAAGCAAATCACTGATTTATGTAGTATATCTGATATACTGCAGCAGTATCATAACCCTGAGTTATTCAGAAAAATTTGCTTAATAGAAGGTAGGTTCAAAAGGCCAGCAGCAAAATTTTAAAATTACTTTTTGCTATTCTAGTAATTTCATGGAACAGTTACTGCTGTTTTATTGAAGGCTGAATATTAGAAATGGAGGTTGGTGGCCCTGCCTGTAGCAATGGGGTTGGCGCTTGATGGTCCCTGAGGTCCCTTCCAATCCAAGCCATTTTATGATTCTGTGATTCTATGAATAATCAGGAGTATTTGATGTATAACATTCTTAATCTCAAGGCATAAAAGTTTGAATTCACACTTGAATCATAAATAAGCTTAGGGCATCTAGTTCCTTGCAGAAGTTATCATCCTCTGTTGGATTGAGCTATGAATCTTGTTTTTGTCATCTTGTAGTAGTAACTATGTGGCTCTGTTTCTTTAGGGTGTGAAGAGGTGATGCTTGAGTTGAAAATGGTAGGCCTAACGTTTCATATTTGTTCTAGGGCAAATAATAGTAGTGATATGGGTAATAGTTTCACCTAACAATGATAAGCAGAAGTACACCTTAAAAATCAATCATGACTGTGTGCCTGAGCAAGTTATTGCTGAAGCAATTAGGAAGAAAACACGAAGTATGTTGCTGTCATCTGAACAACTGAAGCTCTGCGTGTTGGAGTACCAGGGCAAGTATATTTTGAAAGTGTGCGGCTGTGATGAATACTTGCTAGAAAAATATCCTCTGAGCCAGTATAAGGTGAGTAACATAATGAATTTATTTTGAAGTACACTGAAGAAATCCTAATATGTGTGGGAGAAAAGTGATCAGTCTCATTATATATAATATGTATACATATATTATATATAGTCAAAAACAAAGAAAGTAAAAATCTATTTCTTTAGGGTAATTGGCTTATACATATCTGACTCAAGCGTGTATTTGTTGCTGTATGTGCTTCAGTACGTGGCCAGGGAAGGTAATTTAAAGTAGAATTTACGTCACTCATTCAACTTTTTAAAAATGCAGTAGAAGTTTCGCGCTAACGTGAGCAATAAATCAGTGGTAGGTTCTCTGAGAAGTATTCTACATTTCTGATGGCAAGAGATGAATAACATTTGAATGGGGGCTGATGCAATGCAAAAAGAAACTAGATCGGATGTTGAGTTATGAGGCAACCATTACTTCTGTGAATCTTCTCCCTCCCTGCTTTAGGGGTTGGGGAAAAAAAAAATAAGCAAGCTTTCTTGGCTTACTGTTAATTACATCAGTAAACTTCTTGATCTTATGAAAGGGGAGTGGTAAACTTCCAGTACTGTATTTATCAGGTAAATCTTCCTTGTTGCTACCCATCCTTCAGTGTCTTTGTTCTCTTACTGTTGTACCTAGCAGAACTGGCAGAAGAGCCTCAGAGCAGTCCTTTCTGAAGTAGACAACAATGTTACCCTGTATATTTCCTCACAGACTGCTGTTGCTATCTCTCTCTGAGAAACCTACTGTTGTAATAACAGCTCCCATTCCTCTATCTAAAATGGCTGACAGTCTGCTCTTCAGAGCTGTGGAGGAGATAAGGAGGATGGGGGATCCTGAATACTGGGAAAAGGAACTTAATATTATGCAAGCTGGGGAAGAAGGCAGGCATATGTGACTAATTTTGTACAGTCATGAGATCAAATGCTAGACCTATTTGATCTAGTGTGGCTTCTTCAGAAGTATCTGGTATGCCTTTCTGTGCCACGGAAGAGATTACTAATTACAGTCCAGAGCTGACCCTATCTTAACACTTTGTAGTACTGTTGCCAGATGAAATACTTTCAGCAGTCACTCCTGAGCAGACACAATACAGGCTTGAGAGTTGCAAGAGTAGTGTTGAGGTAAAGCTGAAAAGTGTCTGAACCAAAAATGAACAGTTCTGCTTTTTTAACTGTGTCTAGGAGTGTTAGAGGCACATGTGCTAGGCTGGTACAGTAGATTATAACAGCAGTACGCAAGGCAGAAGATGGCTGACCTGCTTCTGGGAACATCCCTAATGTGGAACCGTTCTCTGCACTGTGCCCGAGCTTAAGAGCCCTACAAGACACTTGTTTTTCTGTCAGCTCTGTTCTGTGTCTGCAGTTCAGCCTTCAACTGTTGTAGACATTGTTCATTACCTCCAAAATCTGTTTGAAGTACGTGCCATTCTACCCAATTTTGTATTTAAACTGTTGAATGTTGCAACAAAAAAACACTGAAGGATTTATGTAAAGGAACAGACCTGAGCTCTTGAAGTATGCTTTTATTTTTGTTATTCTGAATAGTTTTAGGTACTGATTACCAAGAGCATGCGCTTAGAAAATATACTGAATTTTGGTTTTGTTTTCTTACAGTATATAAGAAGTTGTATAATGCTTGGTCGCATGCCCAATCTGATGCTGATGGCTAAAGAAAGTCTATATACCCAGCTGCCACTGGATACCTTTACAATGCCATCTTACTCCAGGCGTATCTCTACAGCTACACCCTACATGAATGGAGAAGCTACAGCCAAATCGCTCTGGACTATAAACAGTGCTCTCAGAATAAGAATCCTCTGTGCAACCTATGTAAATGTGAACATTAGGGACATTGACAAGGTAAGGCAAATGCTGTATAGCGTTATATGTAGTTTTCAACACAAATGGTTTCCCTCTTTTCCATAATTACATTAGAAAAGAGGTGTTATTTCTAATATTAGAAGATTAGACCACTTTGTTACTGACATTTAAGCTCTCTATTTTGAAAAAGAGAGCCATGTTCTAAAATCTACAAGTTTTTGTATATTTCTGAAAAATGCATGAATCATGGTATACAGCTAAAGGAGCGGTCTAGTTTATTTCAGCTGAGTTCATAATAGATGTGCTATCTTCCCCATTTTAAACTATGAACATATTCAAGAGTATTGTACAGTAAGTGAGAATACGTCTGATGAGAAGATGCTGAATAGCATGCTGCTATCTTTGTTCTTAGAAGAGGAGGTATGGGAAGATCAGTGAGAAAAGGCATGTGCAGCTTAATCCTGCTGAAGTCATATGGCAAGTCTCTACCTCACCCAGAATTTATTTGGTCTTTTTTCTTTCTGTGGTTTGGCTTATAAAGAATTCGTCATTCCAATTTGTTTTTAGAAGTTCCTTTCAAGTTCATTAGTGTATTTTTAAGAAGTACTTCTACAACAGTAGTGAGGAAAAAGATCAAAACCTTTTTTTTTTTTTTTTTCCCCCATAAGAGTATACTTACGTACTTGAAGAGCATGAATAAATTTGGGTTGAGGAGTGGTGGTGAAACTGTTTTTGTTTGTTGGGGTGAAGTATTGATGGATGTTTTCTTTAATATAAATGAGAAAGCAAGGTATTGTAATCATATTGTATGTTGATAGGAATGAAAACTTTGTTTATAGTGGAGTTTCAAAAATAGTACTGATATTAACATTACTTTCAGATCTACGTTAGAACAGGTATCTACCATGGAGGAGAACCTTTATGTGACAATGTGAATACTCAGAGGGTACCTTGTTCTAATCCCAGGTAAGATACTAGAAATACTATAGAGAACCTGACTTTTGGGGCATTATGAATTACAGTATTGAAGAAGTAAAGGCACTGCTTAGCATTATTCAGGTATATCTCATTGCTGGCAATACTTTAGCTGAAGAACATTTTTACATATCCCTGCATTTATAAATATAATTTAATTCATTCAAGTACAAGTATTTTGTTCTGCAATGTTACGTATATTGTTATAGTCCATGTACTGACCAGGTTGTTTTACATAAACATTCGTGATTGCCCCTGAAACTCCTATGTAATTACTCTTTAGTACCATGAAATCAACATAGCTCTGGGCAGTCGAGCTCTGTTTTTTACTTTAGATCTATAGCTAGTGTCCTAGTTGCAGGTTCAGGTTCCAACATCAGCAAGAGGCAGTGTGATGTAATGCAATCCACAGATTTGTTCCAGTGTGGTTGCAGAGCATGTGCTAAAGCAGAAGCACTGATGGGAATATTTGGTAATGTGAAAGTGACTGCCAGGTCTGGGCTGATTGTTTCCAGAAGATTTGACCTGCTGTGAATTTTATCTTTAAAAAAAAAAAAAAAAAAAAAAAAAAAAAAAATCCCGTGGACTTTAAAGTGCTATAGTGTGCAAAAAGAAGCTTTATGTGAGCACGTATAAGCATACAGAGAACAAATATTTAAAAGAGATTGAATTTTTGCCTGTAACTCTGAATAAGGAGGTGTGAAATGTTAGCATCTGCTAGGATTAGGTGTGATATGTGTGTTCAAAAATAAGTTCTGACTTGCACTTTCTGTCTGCCTTCACATCTTTAGAGGTTTCAGAGTGTTTTCTGTAAGTATGATTAGGTATTAACGTTAGAGGGCATAATGATACATGCAGGTTTTTAGAAAAAATAGCTTAATCCTCCTGCTGATCCCACAGATGGTTAAACTTTTTGTTCAAGCACAGCTGTTTTTGAGGAGAATGTTATGGGAAGGATGGTGAAGGACATGGTTGGAAAATATGGATATTGTCACACACAGATATGTAATATATGAAATTAACACGTAAGAAAAAATTAATGATGTCCTTGGAAGCTGCTGCTGCTTCCAACTGAGAAAATAACTGTATTTAGCAGTTCAAAAGCACAGTTGTGCATGTTGAGAGGGAAGTCCTTCTTTAAGAAGTTCATGAACATATATTCCTCTAGAACTGATCTCTGATCTTATTACTATGATAAATAGAGTGAAATCTGAGTTATTTCAACAGTCTTATCATAGAACTACAGAACCAAGAGCAGAAGGAAAGCACTAGTTTTATTATTTATGGTTCAAACTACTTCATAATGATGGAGGGATTATATGGTAATGAAGTAGGAGAAACAGTGACTATGTACAAGGCTCTGGAGTGCTTAAGGAATAAGTGCAGTGACAAAATGCTTATTTCCTTCTGTGGAGTACTGCTTTGCTAACACATTACAAGCCTGAGGGGTAGCAAACCTGTCATTATGTAAAAAGGATTTGAGGAAACCTTTACTTTCACAACTAAATGAGACTACATTCCAATTAGTGATACAACAGGCAGTCATTTAAAGCAGTGACATGTTTCAGTCTGCTGTGATTTTGCAGTTCCCTGCATTTTGACTGTTAATTGCTTCCTATTGCGTTTATTTACTATTTAAAAGCAACATAGTTAATACAGTAAGTAGAATTAAACAAGCATTTGGAAAGTGTCCAATCGCTGCTAGCAATTCTGGTTTTCCTTTCTTTATGCAGCTATAGCAGTGTTGTTTTTTATCACTGTTGCTGAGGAATCTCATCCATATATTCAACAATTCTCCTCAAATTTAGGAAAAGGGTTTGCAATATGTAATTTTCTTGCTTAGCTCTGTAAATTGCAGTTATAAAACATCTTTCGACAGTCAATTTCTAATTATACCAAGCATAATATATTAGCAAAAATAAAATTCTTATTCTGTTTAGTGTCTATTGTGCACAAGAAAAATGTGGCCAGACACTAGAAATATTGGATTTCTGTTACATTTTATCTTATTTGTTTTTTACTTTTGGAAATTAACAGTATTATTTTTAGGGATATACATTGTTTTTAGTATAACAGTTGATTGCATGCAGTTGTCTAACACAGTCTCTTTTAACCCGGTTTTAATCTGCTTTTTAAATGTTGCAGATGGAATGAATGGCTGTTGTATGACATGTACATTCCTGATCTTCCACGTGCTGCTCGGCTCTGCCTTTCTATCTGTTCTGTTAAAGGCCGGAAGGGTGCTAAAGAGGTAAAGTGCTTCATAGCTTTAATAAACTAACAAGCAGGGGTTACTCAAGTAAAATTTGGGAAGATACTTGGCAATTGCTGTTCTGGTAATTAGTGTCAATGTAATGTTTAATTTGAATCTGATTAAAATAGGGATTTTTTTCTTATGTATCGTTCATTTGTCAGTATTATTTTAAGCCACAAAAAGAAGCTTGCTCATTCAACACTAAGTCATATCAGTTCTGTGTTGCTGGCCGGAAGAATCAGTGGTAGTCTTCTGAGGTCTGAGTGCATAAGAAGAAAATGTAACTTCTGTAACTTTCATTCTGCTAATCTGGAAATGTAACAAGTTGCTCTTAGATAAGAATGTTATTTCTTGTGACTCACAATCAGAGATTTGATGTCAGAGATAATTCCAGTGGTTCCACAACAATGGAGTGGTGTGCTAGATATGTGACTTATCAGAGAAAAGTGGGCCTAAACAAGTCTTGCCAAAAGAAACACAAAGCAATTTCTGATATAATGATACTTCTTTAATTGTTTGCTCACTGCCAGCTTCAATTGCCCAAGCGAAGTGGTATTCATAAGAGAAGGTTATGTATTTCACTGTTTTCTGAAATCCAGTTTCTGTTTCTGTCCTTCCCCATCCTAAACTGCTTGAAGTAGCAAAGGAGTCCACTCAAAGCATGCTTTTTATTGTTAATGTAATTTTATCTTTTTTACTTGACCTGCTGGTTTCCTATCAGCTAGAGTTTAAAGGTAGGGAAAGCAGCCTGCTGTTTATTTTATGATAGATCAGAATTCCTTGGTTTTGATAACGTTTCTCTACTGCACAGATGGAAATAAGAAATGTTCAGTTGGAAGGGACCTAGTAAGTACTTAAAGCTGTGGTGAATCTCTATTATTATTTTAATTTTTTGTTTAAATATATATCTCATAATTAAAAGTTGAAACTGAAAAACTATCTTTTAACCTCTTTAAGGAGCACTGTCCATTGGCTTGGGGAAATATAAACATGTTTGACTACACAGACACTCTTGTATCTGGGAAAATGGCTTTGAATCTTTGGGCAGTACCCCATGGACTGGAGGATTTGTTGAATCCTATTGGTGTTACTGGATCAAATCCGAATAAGGTAAGTATGTGCACGTGAACTGCCTCCTCAGGAATGTATATTCAAAATATGCTATATTCTAGTTAGTGAAATTCAACAGAAGAAGTAATCTAAATTCCTTTTACATAGGAAACTCCATGTTTAGAGCTGGAATTTGATTGGTTTAGCAATCCTGTGAAGTTTCCAGATATGACAGTGATTGAAGAGCATGCCAATTGGACAATCTCACGTGAACTGGGCTTTAACTACAGCTATGCGGGATTGGTAAGAAGAATTTGCTTTCCAAGAACAGCTACTAAAATATCAAAGTATTTGCTGCCTTTTTTTCTCAGTATGCTAGTGATAGATTAGATTAATCTATTACTGACCTGCACTTAGAAGAGAAACTATCTTACCATGCTAACTGTAAGCATGTTTTTGACATATTTAAATTGATTCAGGTGTCTGAACTACTCAGTTTAACTTCTGAGAAGTTGTGATTTTCATTCATTGATCCTGTTTTCTTTATTGCAATTTCATTTTTTGTAGGCTCATCTGCAGAAAATTCTTTTATTACTTATCCTTTCCCAATTCTTAAATGTTCGGTAGGTTTGAACTGTACTGTGATTGTTCCCTTTAAATTTACGATATCTTCAGGTTTGAGGCCCAGGCTTTCTATATTCAAGTATTGTGTGTTTTTATGGCTGTTCTTAATACTCCCTTCAGTTAGGAGTTTTCAAATATTAAATCTAATTTACTGTCCCACAACTCTAAAATTTCAAGTTTCTGATATTGACTGCAACAGGGTAAATTCATTTTTTGTCTTGGTTTGACTTAAACTATGATCTTTCTGACCCATTATGCAAGTACATTTTATACTTTTGTGACTTTCTCTTACAATTTAGGGTAACTCAAAATCAAGATGCATGTGTACGATTAATTGCTTGCTCTGTACCATCAATTTGATCTTATATCAAGTGCTGGGGTGCTTGTAAAGTCATTTATCCATTCACTTCCTACTAGAGTAGTCTTGAATCCCTCTTTTTTTTTTTTTTGTCCTATCCATGTGTTTCAGAGTGCTATTACATGAGCGTGTTGGTGCACTGAGATGCCAACTATCACAGTGCTAGCAGGTAAAGGTGCTAAAAGCTCTGAAGTAATAGCATTAGATGGAAGCTTGAAGGTAGGAATATTTTTGTCCTGTGTGACAGGACTGAACACATCAGGAGAACACGAATATATAGAATTGAGTCTGTAGTGTGCCATGTTGCATAATCTTACAACTGTTTCTGTATTTGCTTGTATTCTTAGAAATAATACACTTAAGAGGTGCCTTGATCCCTTGTCTGAAAAACTTCAGATTGTTCCTTTCTTCGGTTTCTATTTGGAGTTTATTTGCTATTGTTCCTGGTTTTGCTGGCTAGTTATTGAGGTTTTGGTGGTTTTTTTTTTAGGCTAGATGCATTGGAAAGACTTTATAGAAAAGCCAGGCAGATGCCTCTTTTCCAAAGTACTAGTTCAGTCAGCTGAAAATCACCATCAACAAAACTTGCTGATAAAGCCCAGCTCATTCTTGCCTTGTATATTTTTAGTGGAAATCGGAGAAAAACGTAGAACAGGAGATTATTACTGTGTGTTTTTTCTCTCTGTTCTTGAAGTGTTCTATAATTTAGGTATTTTGAACATTAATAGAATTGGTGTTTGTTTTTTTTTTGTCGAAGTCACTATTGCACAGAGGTCAAAATGAGTTAATTTTAATAACTGTTCAATCTGCATATAATTTTTGGAAAAGCTTCATCTTAAGTGTCAAACTTGTTTGTTACAGTTGTATTATATATAAAAACCGTAATGTGGTCTAAGATTTTTTTTGCCATGTAGTTGATTCTGTCATGGAGACTTTAGAGATTGCATCATTTCAAATGCAAAAAACATATCATATGAAGTAGGAAATGAGAGATGTAGAAGGAAAACTGAACTTGACTCATAAGTTATGAAATATTAAAGGTATAGTATCAATATCTGTCATTGGCCTTAGCTGGTTCTAGTAGAAAGTCTTAATACATGCTGAAATGAATTTTAGCTAGTTCTGCTCTTTAAGGAGTATTTTACACTAGTTCTGGCTAATATTTTCTGGTCATTCTGTTATGTAAGCTTTCCTACAGTGTTCTACCTTTTACTTACCTAGCCTCACCCTCCAGTACTCTGCTTTTTCAATTCTGATTCTTTCAGCCCATTCAACAGTTCTTAGAAATCTCAAAACTGGAGACAGAAGTGACCTGTTTCATTTTGTGCCATGCTAGGCTGCTGTTGTTCATCACATGCCAACTACTATTTCTCCACAAAGCTGACTGGTGAAATGTACTTCTTGTCCCAGCAGTGAATAAAAGCAGTTATAGAAATCAAAGGCCTAGTCTTCAATTTCTCTATTTTAAACTTGTAAGTCCTTGCTTATAGTAGAAGGAAACAACAAAGTGGTATTGTGTCGTATAAATGTTCCTGCGCTGTAAAAGTACTTCTACGTTATATGACTGTACAATGAGGAGGGTTTATGGACCACTTTCTCTCTGCAGAGTAACAGAATAGCTAGAGACAATGAATTAAGAGAAAGTGACAAGGAGCAACTGCGAGCCATATGTACACGGGATCCTTTGTCTGAAATCACTGAGCAAGAGAAGGACTTTCTCTGGAGCCACAGGTACTGAGGAAAAACAAAAGCAAATGCACAAAACAAAAATGACATGTTGTACAAACAACCTTCATTCTCTTTTTCAGACACTATTGTGTAAATACCCCGGAAATTCTGCCCAAATTACTTCTGTCTGTTAAATGGAATTCTAGAGATGAAGTGGCTCAGGTAACAAACAAACGTCACTGAAGAAGTTTTAAGTTCTGAAGAAGCTTTAAAATCTGGATTTTTTTGTAAAATAACATAAGTTGTTCTTATGAAAACAGATAATTTGAGTTGCCACTGTAACTAGCTGGTCATTTTGTATTTGTTTTATGCAATCCATTTGCCTATTCCAGGAAAGGTCTTGTGTTCTCATTCTTAAGTTCAATCTGAGTCTTAGCTTTTTTCTGGTGGCATTACTTGAACCCTTGTTATGTTACTGATTATTGTTTCAATGTGAGATTTTGTTTTTATTCTTTTAGAGTGGATAAAATAAGTCAACTGGCACTAATACCAAATTATTTTTTAGAAGGGAATGACAAGTAAACAGTTTATATTCAGCAGCAGCTTGTGTGGTTATACTTTCTATTGGGTGTGTATTACAACGTCTTCCTCCTCAGTGTGAATGTGTAATGTACTTGGACTTCATTGTCCACAGATGTACTGTTTGGTGAAAGATTGGCCTCCAATCAAGCCAGAGCAAGCAATGGAGCTTTTGGATTGTAATTATCCAGATCCAATGGTGCGAGCCTTTGCAGTTCGGTGTCTAGAGAAGTACTTAACAGATGACAAACTGTCTCAGTACTTAATCCAGCTAGTACAGGTATATAACATTCTTGATTCCTTATGTACATTTGATAATTATGCAAGCTTAAAATACAAGAAAAGTTAAGACGTGAAAAAGATAAGAATCCTGTCTTCAATGCAAATTACGTTAGGAGGAGCTCTGAAAGATGAAATATGGTTACTTTTCTGTTGTGCTCTGGTTTCTGGTGTTGGTATGAAATGTCAGAATTCTGCAGAGATGCAGAACTGTTCTACCAACTGGAACAGGCAACTGTTTCAGCTGTCTTGCATATGGTGACACACAAACAGAAGCATCTTTTTTAAAATGTTAAGCATGCTGAAGCTAAAATATTTGATAACAGTATGGGAAGCATCAGATGGTAAGTTTTTGAAATAAAAGCAGTCTGCACTCTGTTAGCAGATATTCTTTAAATGCTAATGTGCGTATTAAAATACCACGGTCAGGCAGTCTACGAAATTTTTATATCAAACTTGAATTGTGTTCTATTTAACTGTCTTAATCTATATGCTGTTCACCAACAATAACCGCAGCTGATTTTCTTGCAAATTTTCTTTGTCTTTAACCAGGTTCTGAAATATGAGCAGTACTTAGATAATCAACTCGTGAGATTTTTACTCAAGAAGGCACTGACCAATCAACGGATAGGACACTTCTTCTTTTGGCATTTAAAGTAAGCTTAATAATATCATGAATAGTAGTGATGAGATTCCTACAAGCTTAAAAGAAAAGTTCCATATGCTACATACTCTTCTTTTGGAAAATATTACCACTTGACAAATAAAAAGCAAACTTTATTTTAAGAGTTTGAATGCATAGTTTGATAACAGAATACATTCCTTGCAGTTTTTAAAGCAAATTAGTAATAGATGAATCTTTACATCATCTGCTTCATTTTGATTCTTTCCTCTAATAGCAGTTACTCTAAAAGCATGGGAGTCTAAGACTGCTGGAAGCTTCCTGTATTATTAGCTGCTTACAACTTTTGACAGATTTGTTCTAGATCCTTTCACCAGTCTTTCCAACAATTTTTTTTTTCCAAAACTGAGCTACTTCGGAAATTAAGCCAGAAAGCTGTGGAAAAATGTTCCTTAAAAATCCCTATCTCTGCAGACTTGTCTTTAGAAGGCTGTAACACCTTTCTGCGTTTACAAATAGCTGAGGCCTAAAACAAGCCACACAACTAGACCAGATAAACCTTTTGAAAAATTATGGTTCATATATCCTTATTAAAGACCACAGTGATTGATAGCCAAAATATCCCTGTTTTTCTGTATTAAGTATAGCATGGGTTCTTGTAAGTTCTATTGTTGAAAAGGCTGAATATAACTCAGATTTCAGCATTCTGAGTTGTATCCAGATCTCATCTGAAAATGCTGTCCTAAGATGAAACACTAAAGAGACACAGAAATAAGAAATCTTTGCTTTCTACCTGTTTTAATAATGACCAAGGATGTTGGAATAACTTGGCTGACTAACTTATATGAGGGGATGTAGAATTGTGTGAAGTTTGAGAGTAGGTAAGAACAAAATAACTAGCCTGGGATTAATGACAGTAGATGATTAAACTGTTTAGAAAGCTGGAACTTGAATTGAAACTGGAGACTTAGTGGTTTGGTTGTGGTTTTTTTTTTTTTTTGACACGAATGGATTTTGAATAAAGTTAACAGTTAGAGAAGGACAGGATGTAACAAGAAGGGGATTGGGGTCAAAAGAAAAGGAAGAGTCTGAAAACTGCTGGATTAGTCATAAAAGGTAAGGAATTCTGCTGATCAGTTAAGTCAAAATGAGATGAGTTACGGGAGGCCAACACAAGTTACTTAACTGGGAAGGACCCATAGGCAGCCTTCAGAAAGATGTTAAAGGTATAGTTTCATTTTTGGCACCTGTAATTGGTCTTGTCTAAAAGGTATAACTGTTCTTTCTCTCTGTGTAGGTCTGAAATGCACAATAAAACTGTAAGTCAGAGGTTTGGTTTACTTCTGGAGTCCTATTGTCGAGCGTGTGGAATGTACCTAAAGCATCTGAGCAGGCAGGTGGAGGCTATGGAGAAGTTGATTAACCTCACAGATATTCTCAAGCAGGAAAAGAAGGATGAGACCCAGAAGGTATTTTAAGCTGTCCACACATCAAAACTTTTGTTACTTAGTCATAGGAATCACTAGAACTATTTTACTGGACTAACTAGAAACATATTTATTCTACTAACTTCACTAGGTAGTATCTTGGAAGCTGTAGTATTTTGTATGCACTTTGCTATTGTCTGTCTCTTTAGCTAATGGAACCTGAGTTGAGAGCTTTGATTTGTGTAACCTGTGGCAAAGCAGAGTTGCTGATAGTGGAACTGTGCAAAACCATGCTTAAAACAAAAGCTGAAACCTGACTCTTACCATCTTTTACATTTAGTCAGTGTTCTTACAATCTGAATGTAATTTTTTTTAGGTGCAGATGAAGTTTCTTGTTGAACAAATGAGACGTCCAGATTTTATGGATGCTTTACAAGGCTTTATCTCTCCTCTTAATCCTGCTCATCAACTAGGAAATCTTCGGTATTGTCTTCAGTTCTGAAATTTACCCAGATAATTAAGTAAATGCTTAGTAATGTTAACATCAACAACATTACAGTTAAATGCTAACATACTAAATATTGGGTTTATTTAAGTTGAAGTAGTTTCAGTGCAGTGATGTAATAAATTAGAGAACAACATGATAGCTTGCTGTTCCTGTTAGATGGTAGGAACTGCGGCCCTTTTTCCATGTGTAAGGAACACTCACTGCCAAAAGAAAAATGAGTGTAGCTAACTCTTCACTTGTGGCTAGCCAATGATTAGCATTGCAGTTACTAATATAAATTTCAAGATGAAAACAGTGGTAGATTTTCAGTTCCCCGTGCATTACTTAATTTGATACCAGTTAAAATATTTTGAAGAAAATGGAGATTGTAATAGTATCATGGAAACACGATATGAGAATCTAAATATCCCTATTTCATATATATCTTTTTTTATAGGCTTGAGGAGTGCAGAATAATGTCATCTGCGAAAAGGCCCCTGTGGTTAAACTGGGAAAACCCAGATATTATGTCTGAATTGCTATTTCAGAACAATGAGATAATCTTTAAAAATGGAGATGGTAAGGTTCACATGACAATTCCATTGTTATGTTTTAATATGTATTTTTAAACAGCTTTAAAATCACCACAAGTTTATGTCCATTCTCACCTACCTACCAGCCATTCTTTTCTTGAGAGAATAAAACTTCCATTAATTTATACGAACCTTATTTCACTTGACCACTCAAAAGTGGTTATTTCTAAAAGAAATAAGATGTGACAGTATTCTGTGTTATGAAATTTGCTGTCTTATCTATTTGATTATTCCAGACTTACGTCAAGACATGCTGACACTTCAGATAATTAGAATTATGGAAAACATCTGGCAAAACCAAGGTCTTGATCTTCGGTAAGTGTTAGAGGTCATTCTTAAGCAATCCTGTTCCTAATGGTTTATGCTTTGGTTTGTTACTACCCAAAGGTAGTAAGTGAAATGCAATAAGTATGAGTGCTTTTGTATATTTTTAAGAGGATTTTTTAATAACTTTCAGTTAGCTAAACAACTGGATTCTGTGAAGTTAACAATCCCGTTTGAAAAATGTTTGTCTCATTCAAGTTGCTGTGAGGGATCTACATACCAGGAATGGCTACCAGACATCACACAAACGAGCCACCATGCTGATGGTATCTGTAGCATTTGCTTTGAACAGGTTACCAAACTTATAGTCTTCAGCAAATAAACAACTTATAAACCGGAGCGGAGAAGCTCACCTCCATGGCAGCACCAGCGGTTAGCTCCGCTGCTGGTTACCCATTGCACTGGTGTTCCAGTTTCTTAGAACAAACTAAGTGTTGCTGATTTGTTTCTGTTGTGTGGTTTTTTTAATCACAAAAAAACTTTGATGTTCCAGTGTAGCTACAAGGCTGTTTTCCTCATTAGTGAGATACTTTTGCCCTTGTAAGGAAAGAAAGTTCAGGAGAGAAAAGGGTTTCCTTAGAAGCATGACTCTCTCCAAAATCGTTTAAGAGAGAGCGTTAAACATGATAATGGTTGTTTCTTTTGGTATTTGAATAAGACTGCTTCGACTTCTCCCAGAAAAAATGTTTCAAATGCAGCTGACAGAAATGCAGATTTGGTGATGATGGGGCAGAGAACTGTGGGGAGGGGAAAAAGGGGATAAGAAGCAATTTCTACTTGTAAAAACAAATAAGTTACTGAGTCTCTCCTTTGAGTTTCACTTACAGATTACAGAATAATTTATGAACTCTAAAGAGCACATGAGTAAATGGCTTTCTGGGTATAGTTAGTCCATTAATATCTGGATGAATAATGCTGCTGACTATAGACTCCAATTACAATTTTGTATTATGTTCAGGTGCTACTTGAAAACTCATTTTGAATGTTCCATGCTGGCAACACGGTGTATTACCTGCTACTTCTGCAAAAGAATTCACAAGTCCTAAAATTCACTTTCTGAATGCTTTGATTCTGACTCTAGTATTTCAGTTTTAATATAGTTGAGTAGATATTGTCAAATTATCCTGCATGCTTTCTTAAGAAAAAGAGAATCCAATGGATTTCCAAGGCTTCCAAAAATGCATTAATAAAAGCTTAAGGAAAAATTTTATCCTGATACAAAACTAAAGAGTAACACTGGTGGATACAGTGTTTGGATACAGTGGATACATGTTACATGACTAATGGCCATTATGCTTTTTTCACAGAATCAATGACAATATATAACACACCTGTAAAACATTAAATCAGATTTTCATATCCTAAAGTCAGTACAATAACACTTGACTAGTCAAGATCATAAAACAATGCCTTTTGCTTGCTGTTTTAAAATGTTTTATTGAGAAAAAAAAAATCCTTTCTCTTACAGGATGTTGCCTTACGGTTGTTTGTCTATTGGTGACTGTGTGGGACTCATTGAGGTAGTGAGAAGTTCTCATACGATCATGCAGATTCAGTGTAAAGGAGGCTTAAAGGGAGCCTTGCAGTTCAACAGCCATACTTTGCATCAGTGGCTCAAGGACAAGAACAAAGGAGAAATGTGAGATTTCTTGTTGCTGGGTTTTCCTTGCTCACTTGCTCTTTTTGATGGAAGCTTCAAGAGAACTAAAATGTATCCAAATGGGAAATAGTCTGTATTTTTCCCTGCTCTCATTTGCCTAATAGCCCTGTTTGTATTTTCTTTGTATTTACTGGGTTTGAGTAGTCATATGACTTCTCAACAGTAAAGCAAGTTGAAGGCAGAAGAATTAAGGCAATGTGGCTTAACTGTTCCTCCTCCAAGTGAAATCTCGTGGCTGTCTTTAGAAGACAGACTGTCATTTTAACAGCTTGTTTATTGTTCCCTGTGCTTAACTATAAGTACTTCCATTTCCAGTGTATGCTGAATCTTTTCCTTCAGTAAAGTCTAGAAACTTTTCCTTCAGTAAAGTCTAGAAACTCTACTTCATTGAGTGAAAATGGTAAAATTGGTTCATACCTTTTAAATAAATGAATTGATAATTTTATATTATTGGAGTATATGTAGCAATATGTTTTCTTTGTTTTCAATAGGTATGATGCAGCTATTGACTTGTTTACACGTTCTTGTGCTGGCTACTGTGTTGCTACCTTTATACTGGGCATTGGTGATCGCCACAACAGTAACATCATGGTGAAAGATGATGGACAAGTAAGATCTATTTTTGCAAGTACATAGTCTAATATAACCTGTCAATTTGATGTTTGTTTAAAAAAAAAAAAATGAGGGATGAGCAATTCTACAATTACATCCTTTAAACGAGGAATTACTAATCTTAAAATACCTTTTGTCTTTCCAAGCTGTTTCATATTGACTTTGGCCACTTCCTTGACCACAAGAAGAAGAAATTTGGCTACAAAAGAGAGCGTGTGCCCTTTGTCTTAACACAGGACTTTTTAATAGTGATTAGTAAAGGAGCCCAAGAGTGCACCAAAACAAGGGAGTTTGAAAGGTAAGTTCCTTTCTAAAACCATTTAAATTCCAGAGAATTTTATACATAAAATGCAATTCTGGTGACCTTTAATTGTTTCACATAAACAGATATTTCTCTCTCAGTGCTGTAAGAGAGCAAATGCTCCTGTATTCAGTGCATTCTGAAGAGTAGCTAAGGATGAACAGTAACTTCTGTGAAATGTGGGACAGAAGTGTATCTCTCCCTGATGATCACCAGGGAAGCACTGTTCACAGCAATTGATCAGGAAACTTGCTTTATGATCTGGAATGTCACCACAAATAAGTAAAATGTCTCTGTGTACCCCTTTAGAGTTGTTGAACGTTTGCATAAATTGAGAATTGAGGCTAGAAATTTTGACTCTTGTACCAGTCTGACCACCACTAAGTCTTACAGTAGTTAAAATAATCTAAGAAGAAAGATAAGAGTGTCTTTCTTAACATTTGTTGGATTTTGTTAAACTATGAATACCTTTTATCTGTATGTAGTTGCTTCAAAATCTTTTTAGAGGTGAGAAAGAAAATGCGTCTAACAAGGCAATATACTGAGTGCTGTCTTTTTGTGGGTGTGGTTTTTTTCTATCTCTTCTAGGTTTCAAGAGATGTGTTATAAGGCTTATCTAGCAATTCGGCAGCATGCCAATCTGTTCATAAATCTCTTCTCCATGATGCTTGGCTCAGGAATGCCAGAACTGCAGTCCTTTGACGATATTGCGTACATTCGAAAGACCCTTGCATTGGACAAAACTGAGCAGGAAGCTCTTGAGTACTTCATGAAGCAAATGAATGATGCTCACCATGGTGGCTGGACAACAAAAATGGACTGGATCTTCCACACAATAAAGCAACATGCTTTGAACTGAAGTGCAAGTGAAGAAAATGAGAACTAATAACCCGCTTTGTGGGTACTACACTGTTAATACCTGTTAGCAGCAAAGACTGGTTGCATAGGAATTGCACAAACCATGAATGATATTAGAACTTATGGCAAGAAAAAAGACGAACTGTTCAGACAACTGTTGAAAAACAATGTAAAACAGGGTTTCAGATAGCACTAAAATTGTACACTTCAAAAATTAAGCTTTAGTATGATGTGTGACTTCATGTTATGCCTTAAGCCCAAAAAGGTAAACTTGGGAAGAATGTTTCCTTTTTTTATTTGATAGGATTATTTAGAAGGAAAAAGAAAATAGTGCCAGCATGAATATAGAGTCCATCACATATTACCTTAGGTCTGGTACAGCAGGTAGAGACTACGCTGGAATGAGAAGCATTGAAAGAAAGTTCAAGTGGTAGTTATTTAAATACAATGTAATTTGAAGGGAAGGAGTTTAAGCTCAAAGATCTAAAAATAGTGAGAGGACAGTGCCTTTTAAATGTGCTCAGAGGCATTAACATACATGGGGTTTAGATGATCCTTTGATTTCTGGGTCTGTCATCTGCACAGTTTCAGAAAACAGTGGGAAATAGGCCCATTCAGTATGGTGTTTCTTCTGCTCAGTATTTCTAGGGGTGCAATTCATGCCTTCACAAAGAAACTTTTCTTATCATCCCCCAAAACTGACTACCCTGGAAACTGAATGGTCAGAATTGGGTTTAGTGCAACAAAGAGTTGTAGTGTTCATCTTAGGTTTGCTTTAATCTAACTTGAACTGAATAGATTTTTTTCATACATGTTTTCCAAGAACCTAAAAAAGGTGAGTTATTAAGATTATTGAAAGATTATTTTTTTATAAAGGCTATTTATATAATAGGAACTATTATTAATATATATTCTTTATTTACATGATTTGTCCAATATTCACTCCTTTAATTTTGCAGCCCAGTTCTATCTGTCCAAGGCTCCCACTTCCCTTAATGTTACTGAAGGTGACCAGTTAGAGGACCAAATTCAGCCCTGGTGAAAGAGGACACAAGTGCCATTGAAATAGTGGGAGACACACCCACTAATGCCAGAGGTGAACTTGGCCTAAGACTCTTTAAAAATAACTAAAAATTAGGACAACACTCTTCACATTACTGAAATGATATGCTGGCTATTCAAGGAACGTGTGTTTAAACCCTCAACTTCTGGGTCCATCATTTCTCCTCTTTCTTCCTCCGCTCTGGAAGTGGTTGTTTAATCCAGTAACTGATACATCAGAAATAGCTCTTTAAATTTTCAATATGATCAATAATAAGCAGTTCAACATGCAGCAGATTTGTTGGCTAGCTCAAAGCATGTGGAGTTACCAAACATTTTATAGCTTTGTCTGTTTTGTGTGTGTAATATGTATTTGTAAATCTAGTTGTTGTCCTCCAACACAATTATGATGTGTGCAATCAATTAAATTGGCACCACTTTTTTGAAACTGTTCAGAGTAAAAAGGATGTCAGATTGCCCTCATGCACAACTTCAGGAAGGACTGTTTTTCTAACTACTAAAAAGGTTGTTTCTTTTTTTTTTTTTTTTTAAATTAGTGAAACCCATAATTCTGAGGGTGATGTTCCCCTTAACATTTTAAGCTTGCTAGATTGGCAGCACTTGAAGTGAATTCCAAAGGTCTGGGGCTTTCGGGGTTTCAACTCATTCACTTCCAAACACACACCGAGGTGCCACTCAAAAAGTGCAATACCACATGTAATATAAAATATGCTGACAGCTGGTGTTAGATTAGAATATAAGTATATAAATAAACTGTACTTTGTGCAGGCTGTACTGATGAGGTAATGAGTGGTTGGCTTAATTTAGCAAATTGTAATGTATTTAAAAAATGTGCAATCAATTACGTTATGAAAGACTTTGGGGATTCTAAAGCCAGAATTTTGGTTTTTGAAGATCCTTTCATAGTCAAGCTCTTGCAGTTAATTACTGTACACGTAGATATTTGACAATGTTGTGGGGGGGAAAGGTGTCTTTGTGAAAACTACAGAAGTTCCAGGAATAGTGTGGGAAATGTGAAGTTTTTTCCTTAGTTCTACTAAACCCTTTGGAGTAGTACAACAGACTTCCCATTATTCTGTACTGACTGTTACATATTCCTTTTTTTCATATGAATATTTTTACTCCTGCTAACCTTGGTCATACTTTATAGAGCAAAATTACTTTTGTACATATTACTTTGCAGTCAACACTAATGGTGTAGCTCTTTGAAAACATGGCTTTGTTTCAATGAGTTTAATCTTTTGTTTGCAAAATCTGAAACCCTGTTGGCTATAACTCTTAATTTAACAGAGTAAAATTGTTGCACAAATGCCACATTAGGTGCTACATGATCATTATTTATCTATTAATGAAACAATGTTTTACTTTTTTTTTTATATAGGAGGATGGTTGGACTTTTCCAACCAGGATGGAAAGATAACTCAAATCTTTTGCATCCTATGAGCCCACCTTCTTTTGTACTTTACCCCCTTCTTAATGATATACTTGTGTAAATATGGGTATAAATGTCTTTCAGTTCAAACATACAGTGTTTTGCACCCTTTTTGCACAAACCAGAAAGGTATGAGGAATCAGGCTCTGTTTTCAAAGCTTACTGCAACTAAATGCTGTGCATGAGCTGTAGAAGTTCATATGGACATCAAATAATAAAAGAAAGGAAACATAGTGATATAGACATACTGTGATGCGGGGTAATTATAGTCGGTTTTATTTTTTTTAATGGGGAAGATCATGGGCGTTAAGCTATTGTTCCTACTGTAACCAAGATGGGCATTTGGAAAACATTCTGCTGGTGTTTTGGGGGGGAAAAATGGTTTCTCAGCTTCAAAGCATTTAATACTAATTACCTTACGTTGTTACACTACTTTTCTGATATAAATTCACTGAAGGTAATGGAGTTACTATTGACTTAGGTTGATGTAAATAGGGCGATGTCATCTATTCTCAATATCAGAAATAAGATCTGCTTATTGACTGTGAAAGCACCTGTAACTGAGCTCTAGTTTGTTTTGGATTGCTTGGAATTGGAATTTTTATTTTCTTTAACTATTCCCGCTTCATGGACATTGAAAAACGTTCCCTTTATTCTGAGTATCAAACGCACAAAGCACTAAGCAGCTTGTTTTGGGCTTGGGTTAAATCTGAACACATTGTTCCTGCAGAACTTCGTAAGAAAACTGCTGGAGCAAGGAGCCCAGGACTGGGCAGTACGTGTTACTGCAAAGCATTAGGAAGAAATTAGTGAAATATCACTTTAAAGACTAACCTCATCAACTGTGAAGCTAGTCAGGTTTGACTTAATGACAAATCAAGCAGGTTGCTGCTGATTAGTGTTTTTTTTAAATACATTCTTTGATTTCCTGGAGGTAGCTCAAAAAGCACCTCTGACTTGTGCACAAGTTCTGTTCAGAAGGAGTGCATTTGCAGGTTTTTTCAGACATACTTTCAGTATAAATTGGGGGGAGGGGAGAGAAGACATTTAAGTATTTAAATAAAACCAAAATTGTCAGTGCTTTGGTATCTTGTGGAGAAGATAAGCCTGCATATTAAAGACAATTTAGAAATTACTGAGCTTAGAACTCTGTATGTGCTGACTGCTGCTGGTCTTCTGGAGGATTGGTTTTTCAGCTTTCCTTTCCACGTAAAATGTTAAAAGCCCTTTAGCAGTCAGTAACATGTGTCTGTTGACAACTTGAAGGCATTTTCTTTGTCATTCTACAACTGGCATGTTCCTTGTCATTTAATAATGGCACGTTCCAGCACCTGTTCTAAATGATAATTGTGAGTTCCTCCTGTTCTGCATGTCTGTACAGGTTGCAGATGTGGGCTGGGCCCATTCAAAACAAAAAACAAAAATGAAGCCACTGAAATTATTGTTCTGTTGGTGTCTTTAACAGTTTTAAAATATTACAAGTTAATGAAAATGGTGTGGTATTACAGAGAGAATTGTAATTGCTGCTTCTGAGATTTTTTTTTTTAAATCTCCATGGTTTCTTTTTTATTTTTGTTTTAGTTTTACTTGAAAGAAGAACCACACTTTCATTGTTGGTTTTATATGGCTTTCATTTGTTTTTTTTTTTTTTCATACTATGTAGCTGTAGATATCATTGCAGTTTGTTGAATCCCCATTTTAATTTTGTAATATACGTTTCATACAAATAATGAATTTTTATCTTTTTTGTGCTGAAAGTTGTCTCAGTTTAGGGTAAGGTTCTCTCTGTCCAAAATGATGGCCAGCTCACCACCCAGCCCTGCAGTTGATGGTGTGTGGGTTGGTTTTTAATCTGTTTCCTGTGAAGGAAGCCAACTAGTAACTGCATATAGAAGTTTTCAGTTTGCATACACTAACCAAGGTGCCCTGGTCTTTGGGAAGTTCTGATTTCTGTGTGCAGATATAACACAGATGTCATTAGAAACACTCTAAATTCACAACAGTGAATAAAATCAGAATTAGGCTCTGTGTATATTGAAGTCCCAGATTACTTGTTCATATGATTCAGTATGAAGGGTGCTCTTTTATGATACGAATGGGTACTAGCTGCCTGATTAAATCCTTGACTGTCTCATTTGGAAATAGTCTTTCTTTATTAACTAGCCTTTTTAGCTCTCTAATTCATAACTGTGGTAATTTTGTCTGTAGTAGCTTTTATCTGTGAGACTTTGAGGTTTATTGCTTATTACCTTAAAAAGAAAACTCTTATTTCCTCTTCCTACTTGTGAACCCACACTCGGGAGAAATACAGTTGTTCTTAGTGCAGTATTTAGAGTACAGCATTCTTTACTTCTGAGCTTTCTGAGATAGAATTCAAAAGTACAAGAATGTGCTCTGTTAGCTTTCCTGACCGCAGTACAGAGGTGGGCCCCTCTGTCCACATCCCTTCCTTCTCCAGCACCCCTCTCCATGAAAATAGACATGCCCGTAGTCTAGGAACAACTTAAAATATTTGCAAGAGAAGATTAAGCAATGCTGTTAGCTTTCCCATTGATTTGCATTAATGTCTTAAGTGTCCTTCCTGTCATTTCTGGCCTCCCTCATGCTGAAAAAAATCTGTCTCACATACAAAAAATACACTATCTTGACTCCTGAAGTTCTGGTGCCAATTCCCCAGTAGCTATAAAATAGTTTAGGAACCGTTTAGTTCAGTGTAACACTATCAATTAAATTAGGAACCTGTTCCAGTATTAGAATTACTCCCAGTTAAACTTGACAATTGTATTGCTGAAGTTACTGAAAGCCTGATTCAAGCAGAAGCTCTATCTCCTGAGGCTCTTATGTCTGCTGTAGCTCAATCCATGAGGTCCAATTTGTGTATGTTTACAGCTGTGGTCTAATTCTGCTTTGCTTATTGGTCTATATATATTAGCTCAATTCCCAGGATTCAGTAATAGTGTTCTAAAGTCTATATTATCAACTGTACCAGGCTGTCCTGAGTTGTCTTACTGTTTTGTTTGGGGCAGGAGTAAGAGAAAGGGAGGAAAGAGAGAATTCTTCTCATCTTATAGCCACTGTGGTATACACTTATTTTTTTTTGTGTGTGTGTGTGTGTGTGAATATAAATGTATAACCTCATCATCTGGGAGTATCATCTTCTCTCTCCTTTCCCCATTCCACCTCTGCAAGTTTTAAGTGTATAGCCACATATACTACCAAAATCCCTTTGCTCGCTTGGAGATCATCCACTCTGACTGCCCCGTTTGATGCAGGGTCAGCTAGAGCAGGCTGCCCAGGCCATCCCAGAGGGAAGGATTCCCACTAAAAGCTTTTTCTTGATGAATGAATGTTTGAATGAAATTCCTTCTATTTCATTGCCTAACGTCCTTCTGTAGGGCACCAAGAAGAGCCTTGCCTGTCGTCTTTACCTCCTCTGGCAGGTATGTGTGGGTGCCCTTGAGCTTTCTCTTCAGCAGTCTAAACAATCCCAGTTCTGTCTCACACTGTAGGTTTCCTATGTCTTTATGGCTCATGCTGGACCAGCTCCAGTATGTCCATGTCACTTATACTGGGGAGCCCAACACTGCTGGTTTGGTCTCCCCAGTGCTGAGCAGAGGATCAGGGATCCCCTCCCTTGACCAGGATTCTGCTGGCATTTCGCATAGACAGAGCCCAGGAGCATGTATTCTCTTGATGCTTATGCTGCTTTATTGAAGCTAGTGGCAGTTTATGTCTGCATCAAAAAAGAGAGTATAAACACTCACCAGTGTTGAATACCTTTTTAAAACAAGACAAGTTATCTTTGAAATAACCACTATGGAGGGCTGGGGGGGTGTGGGTGGGGGTGGGGAATGTTGGGATGTGTATGTCATTCTGTAATACAGGTCCTGTGGTATAATAGCTAGAAAACAAGAAATTTTTAGTAATAATGGGCCAAAACAATTTTAAGAGATGCAGTGAAATGCATGTATTGTTGTACTAAGAAAGTCTTGCAGCACATTTAAAAAAAAATCCCTTCTGCTGTGCTATTCAAGTAACAAGCAAACTTTGGCCTATGCCTCTTAACTGTAGTTCATGTTTAAGGGGAACTGTAAAAAGTCTTTTTATTTATCTCCGTTGTCTGTATCACATGCTGTTAATTAAAAAAAATACTACTTGGGGTTTTTATCACACTTTTGAGTGTTACTGTATATACTAAAAGCTAAATTAAAATAATATGGTTGGTACACTTGTTCTGAAGTGAGAATTTATAGCAGCTTGAGTCGTGGAGGTGTGATCTGGTATTTTGGCCTTCTTGGAAAGGCTTGAAGAAAGGAGGTAGAAAATGCATACATCTGTTAATTTAGGTGGGGGAAAATACCGAAATTAGCCTTATTTATGGGTATAGCTATGTGAGAGGTCTTAACTGCACATGGTGTTCACTATTGCATACACTGAATAAGTGACTTAGTTCAGATGTTGTCTCAGAGCTGTGAGAGGAGAGCAGGCAGCGTGGAAGCATTTCAGCAGAATGGCAGCAAAGCCTCTTTGAAGTCGATCTGTTTTGGTTTTGAGAACTATGAAGTTATTTCATCACCAAAACTATATTTAAAAATAAAAACTAGGTTGTATTTTTGTCTCTAGTGCTGACTTAAAAAAAAAAAGTGAGAAGCATATTTTGGAAATTATACATTAGCAAGTGTGAGAATGTGAGCTTGTAATAGAACTGCAAAAGTTCTGTGGAAAATGCTTTATTTTAGCCTTCAACATCCAACGAACTGTTACTGTGGGAGGGATTTGAGTTCTCTTGCTGAGGATTTGAGTTTTTGGAGGCATGATGAAATCAGGTCACCACTACGTGTCTTTGGTTCACTCAGTTATTTCAAAGCACAAATAGAGCTCTAGCATGAAGAGGCTTTTGTCAATAAAAGTGAAAGGCAACCTGAGAGAGCACTTATCTCCCAGATTTCACCACATCTATTCTCAGCAAGACCTGATGTTGAAAGAGGAGGATCTTTGCCTGGACTTAGATCTGTTCTGTACATCTCACATATCCAATAACTGACTGAGGTGGCAGAGTATAAAGATGTGCTGTCTTTCTCTGATCAGTGTTGTTGTTGCCCTCTGGGTGCAAACCGTAAGGGATGCCCTGAAACGCATATGCTGCACAGCTCCCCTGCTTTCTCTGTGAAATGTGAGTCAGGTTGGGGCCTTCCAGAAAGGAAAGAACAAGTCCTCCTATAAGGAGTTAAGATGCCCAGATTTGTCACCTCTTGGCTGCACAACAAGATATTCTAGCTCTGCAGCTTGCAAGCTCAAAGCTGAAGTGCCTCCCATCCCAACAGCAGTCTGCCTCTGCTGCCACAGGTAGGTAAGTTACCATGTGCTATGTGTTTAAACACTTTACCCCATTCTTATTTCAGCTGATTGAAAAGAACATCACCTGTGTTGCCTGTTTAAACCAGGAGGTACTTTCACCTGGGCTTCCTTCTGTTTCCAGTTAGAGCAAGTTCAGAGTGATTAAACCTGACCCTGATCTGTCTGAAGATCTCAGCAATGCGGCAGTTTCAAAAGCGAGGTGAATTTTCTTTCTAAAGCATCGATGAAACCTTTTGGTGCCTGCAGCTTTGAACTGTATCTATGACTTCAAAGGGGGATCCTCATATTTTGTTCTTTCATTGTCTTGCCTTTTTAGCTATGTGGTTGGGCTGCGCTGTTCTTTTTCTTCCACAAAGAGAAATCCAGTCAAAACATAAAGACGACATTGTGCTTTATGTGAAAGTGGCTTGGCAGCATGATTGTGTCTCACTAAGGACTGGATTGAAAGGAAAGGGTTGTGTGGGTTTAGTTTTCTTGGTTTTTGTTTTTCTTTTGTTTGGGTCTTTTTATCTTGGAAGGGGTTTGATTTTGGATTGTTGCTGCCCTCCACTGGGCACTAGCGAAAGTGTTGGTTTTTTTTTTCATTTTCACAGTATTTACGTAGGAAACTTTGCCATGAACAGAAATATGCAAGCATCCACCCAACAGGATGGCTGTAGCTAATTCATGGGGACTTCATCCAAACCAGACTTGGAGGAAACTCAGGTTCCTATAACTGGGATAAGCAGTGCAGCACAAACCCGAGAGAGACGCTAAAATCTTGATTGGCAATTCTCAAGAGCAGAGAGATGAATCACATTATTTTCTGAGCCCTCAGAACTGTGCTTTGAAAAGGACCACTGTGCTTCTATTCGTGCTGCTTGCCTTCAAAACGCATGACCATATGGTGAAAGCTTTTCCTGCGTGGCTGCAACCCAATCAGCTGCCCCTAAAGCCCTGTTTGTCTGAGAAGTCAGAAAAGGCTGAAGGCAGTTTATAAAATCCTAAGTCTAGCACGACGGCGCCGGCCTTTGGTGTGGAAGAATCGGCCCTCAGCACAGCCTCCAACGCCGAGAGGCAGCTCCTCGTATAACAACGGGGCGGCAGAAAGCCCTGCCGGCAGCCCCCTCGCCACCCCCCGCCCGACCGCTGTAGCGGAGCCGGGAGGCGCGTTCTTCTCAGCGCCGCGCCCGCCAGGGGGCGCCATGATGGCGGCCGCCGCTCGGCTCGGCCCGCCCCGCCCCTTCCCCCGCGGGGTGCGCCGCGTCCGGAGGCGGCTGCGGTGCGGGCTGGGCGCGGAGCGGAAGGTGAGTCCCGGCGGCGAGGCACGGGAGGGGCGGCCGCGGTGTCGCCCGGAGCCCCGGGGATCGGCGTGGCACCCGCGGGCGCCCGCCTCCCTCCGGCCGTTCGCCCCGCGGGGCCGCTCACCGCCTTCTCCCGCCCGCCCCCATCTTAAGCCCTGTCCCCGGCGCCATTTGAAGCGCGAAGCCGCGTTTCGGCGCCTCCGCGCCTCCCTCCTCCGCCGGCCGCAGCCGTGACTCACGCTCGGTCGCGCGCTCCCGGTGTCGGCTCGTGGCTGGGCCCTCCCTCGCGGAGTCCGCGCTGCTGCCTCGCTCTGCCCCCGCCCCTCCGGCCCCGCTAGGCCGCGGCTCGGGGAGGGGCGGCGGGGCTGGCAGCCTCACCCCGCCGTGGTCTCGGTGCGCTGTGGGCTCTTCCCTCGCGACCGAAGCGATGGCGGCGTTCGATGCCTCATACAGCACTGAAGCGGTTCGCCCTGAGGTTGGCCCGTTACAATAAAGCTGTGCTTCGTACCGATTGTTCCATCTCACGAGAACGTCGGTAACGTTATAGGAGATGTGTTTTTCTCTCGCTTCTGAAGCTGGGCCTGTGAGTGCCCTAGTGCCGCAGAACGCCTCGGGTTCCGTTTGCAGCACTGCAGTTACTTGGGCCGACGCATCAGCCCAGCCGGTTTGGTGTCATCTTCTTTCCCTTCGGGAGCCGCAGACAAAGGGCAGCCCGGGCTGTGCGCTCAGCAGCGCTGATGCTCCCAACCGAGCACTGCTATCGATTCCATGTGGTGTTTTTCAGCCTTACAGTTAGTAACAGTTGTGCATTTGTTTCTGTTGTGATTATTTGAGGGATTGTTTTTTCTTTATTTTATGATTAAACTATATTAAACGATGTCCTTCCACAGATGAAGGCCTCGTGCTGCTGCATTTGCTGTATGTGGGAGCAGTGCAGCTGTCAGCCTCCGAGCTGCTCTGCTTGCTGACTCTGAAGAGTGTGGGATTTTTGGTAAGATGACATCACCAGCGTGAAAGTGTTGTATGAAAGTCTCTGCCCCAGGGTATCTGATCTCTGACAGAAGGCAGCATGCAGGAGAGCAGCCTTTAACACACCATGCAGTGGCTGCAGCCTCTATGGTGAACCTTCTTACTCCAGGGGCAGGAATACAGAACTACTCTTTGTTACTTGTGTGCTTTGAATATTTTCTTAATTGTAACAGAATAGATAGAAGGAATGTAAGAAAACCTCCTTGTGTGGTGTTTGGGGTTTCAGAATACTTGTATTTATCAGCTTATACCTTTCATGAAACAATACAAGTCTAGCTAATTCTTGAATGTTTTCACTTTATGATTAACATAGACTGTTCAAAATGAATGAGCATCCTAAGAAGAGGAAACGGAAGACACAGCACCCTTCTCGATATTCAGGTCAGCCTAGAGCTCCAGTTATGTACACTTCATTTAATTTTTCTCAGAATAATAGCTTTATGTTTGTACCTGGCAAATAAGTAACATACAAGGGGTGGGTTAAGATGCCTTCTGCTGAACATGCAGGGTGCCCACCCTGCATGCTCTGTTCTTAGGCCACTTTCAGTCCATGCATTTGAGCAGGTTTGTTCTCTACTCCTTGCACGTTGGAAAGCTTGCACAGACCATAAAGTGCAGATGATTCTACTGACACACAAGGGGAGAAATTTCCTGGAAGTTGGGATTAAGGGGTCGGTAAGCATTCTAGTCCATAAGCATTCAGCACTGCATTAGCTGTGCTCCACTCACTGTCTTCAGAGGAAGTAGTTCAGCAACAACCGTATGTGATGCTCTGAACACCAGGGCAGCAGCAGAAAGTGGTAAATCAGAACAGGGACATTAGTAGACCAGCACAGAATGCTCATAAAGCAAGAAGTAAAAACGTAGCCAGTGAGAATTTTGGTGAATAACTAAATCCATATGTAGCTACATCAGTTTGTTAGCGTAAATCTCTTCTTTTTTTTTCTAATATAGATTCTTCAGGTGCACCTAAATACATAGACAATAGTGGGATTTTTTCTGACCACTGCTACAGTGTTTGTTCTATGAAACAACCAGACATAAAGTTTTCTGAAAACAGAGGTAAGAGTGCATTTTGGGGTCTTGCTTTGTAATGCTTGACTAAGCGTATTGTGCTCCGATTTGTAGAAGTAAATAGAAAACAAAACACATAGTGGTTCTCTCCTGAGCATTGTTCTGATTTGATGTCCCTCAGACTGAAAATTATATTTCAATTATAATAAGTAAAAAAACCCTACTTTTATCTTTGCAGGTAGATACCACAGTCCGGTGCAGAGCATAGACACAGATGATGATGGCAGTCCAGTGCATGCTGGGACTTCTCAGTGGAGTGGGTCACATTCAAATGTAGGGTTGCACTATACAGACCCTAAAAAGAAGGATAAAGGTAAGTGTGCATTTGCAGCTTACATACTAGGAAGCTGGAAGCTACAGATACTGGTGTTTAATGTAACAAATGCTTTACTTTCTTGGTTTGACAGAAGAGATCAAGGTTTTTTAGCTTACATTATTTGTTAGCTGTAGTCTCAGTGCCTGGATGATAATGTTTGCTTTTTGCACTTACAGGCTTCTACAACCAACTAAATACGCACCCAGCTTCTTTGCAGGGTTGTTTGTTATTGTTTTGTTTTTTTAAACTGACCTTTATTATCTACTTGCTCCTACAGATAAAGCTGCTAATAATGGAATGTGCAAAGACATATGTGACTCACCTATATTCAGCGACAGCCCTACAGAAGAAGAAAAACCTCTTGATATTCAAACTGTGGAAATTTCTACAACAGAAGTTAATGCTGTAGAAGTCCATGATATAGAAACACAAACTGTGTCACCTGAGAAGCTAGAAGCTGAGGACCTAGAGGAGATCCCTCTTGAAACCTGTAAAATCTTTGAGAAGAACCAGGCTTTGAATATCACAGCTCAGCAGAAATGGCCTTTGCTGAGAGCCAACAGCAGCGGCCTGTACAAATGTGAGCTCTGTGAGTTTAACAGCAAGTACTTCTCTGATTTAAAACAGCACATGATCCTGAAGCATAAGACGTGTGCGGACACTCATGTCTGTAAAGTTTGTAAAGAAAGTTTCTCCAGCAAAGTGCAGCTCATTGAACATGTGAAACTGCATGAGGAGGACCCATACATCTGTAAATACTGTGATTACAAAACGGTGATATTTGAGAATCTGAGTCAGCACATAGCAGACACTCACTTCAATGACCACCTTTATTGGTGCGAGCAGTGCGATATGCAGTTCTCCTCCAGCAGCGAGCTGTACCTGCACTTCCAGGAACACAGCTGTGACGAGCAGTATTTGTGTCAATTCTGTGAGCATGAAACAAATGATCCAGAAGATCTGCACAGCCACGTGGTGAATGAACACGCGTGCCGACTGATAGAGCTCAGCGACAGCTATCATAACAAGGAGCGTGGACAGTACAGCCTCATAAACAAAATCAGTTTTGACAAATGCAAAAACTTCTTTGTATGCCAAGTGTGTGGCTTTAGGAGCAGGCTGCATACAAATGTCAACAGGCACGTAGCTATTGAACACACCAAAATATTCCCTCATGTTTGTGATGACTGTGGAAAGGGCTTTTCAGGTATGTTGGAGTATTGCAAGCATTTAAGCTCTCATTTATCTGAAGGGATTTATTTGTGTCAGTACTGTGAATATTCAACAGGACAGATTGAAGACCTTAAAACCCATTTGGATTTCAGGCATTCCACAGACTTGCCACATAAATGTACTGATTGTTTAATGAGATTTGGAAATGAAAAAGATCTTCTAAGTCATCTTCAGATACATGAGACAGCTTGATTATTTTCTTTCCCTGCAATAAGCTTGTTAGGATTGGAATTCAAAACACAATATTAAATACAGTTTTAACAGCACTTGTACAATTCTAATGTTTTTACATCAACAAAACATGTATAATGGCTTGGTGTTACGAATTTCATTTCCTAGAAGTTTCAGTAGGTATAATCACACGCACAGTGTGATGGATCACATTCTGGGGGGAGGGACAGTGGGAATAGTTGCACGTCATAATAATTCCAATGGTTATCCTGCACTGTCACATGAAAGGTGCAACAGCAGCTCTTTGAGTTTGAAATGACAAAAAGAGAAAGCCAGCTTCTCCCTCCATGCTGAAGTAATACCATACTGATCTCAGCTACATCTCCTGCTGATGTTACCCTCCACAGGAGCAGGGCACTGCTCGCTTTTAGAAAATGGCACCCGCCTGCTGAAGATTACTGTGTTCCAAAAATTCCTGGGCAATGAGAATGTCAAAATTCATATGTCAGCCTGTATTGACCACCTTGTATTCTTGATAAGCTTTTAAAATTAGTGTCTTTCTCTCAAGGGTACCTATCCTACCTCATCATTTGTTTCAGTCTTTAGTCAGTGTTCAATTTCAAATCCTGTCCCAACAATGCTTTCATCCACACATTTAGTAGGGACTGCCAATATCACTTTTATTTCTTTTATTTACCTTCACTTGCTGTTTTTGCTCTGATGCACAAAGGAGACGTTTACTGCTTATGTGCAGTCTGGAGCAGTTCTAAGGGGATGTGTGAAGTGATCCAGCTGAGAATAGTGTAATCTTCGTATCTAAAATCTTAGTTTAGCTCTGAAATATGTCACCAACCTCATTTAGAGAAAGCCTCTGTAAGTAAACTAGTTCGTAATTATTATAATTCTGTAGATTTGTAATTAGCTTTCTATGACTAGTAATTTGAGGGAAGTGATGTTAAATCTGTATGTGATAAACTTAAATGTACTGGTTCAAACACTGGTATACTTCAAAATAAATAAATCATTTAAAAGTGATTTAGTACAGCTATTCTGATTAGATAGATAGTGTTCTTTGGGCATTACAATCTTATTAAGTGAATTTTTAAGCTTCAGTCCATAGCTGTATTTCTCAGTGACTGATAGCTGTACAGATAATTAAGGGTGAGGTCATCTAGATTGTGTTAGCTGTCAGGGTGAAATAATCCATAAAATGGTGGAGTTTGTTTCTGTACTGATTGTAAATTTGTAAGGTTGTCTAATGTATTATTAGTATTATATAGGCATAATTAATATATAAAACATTTCCTGATTGATGAGACTTAGTGTTATCAGCTCCCAAATGCGCAAGGGACTTAGCACTGGAGTTTTATAGCTATAAACATTGGCTGAATATAGTGAGTTTATGGAATTTTTGATGTCTAGAGAAGTATTTTAGAACATCTGAAAAGGAGCCATTTAATACTGGTTTAGTAGGAGGCAAGACTTATTTTCGTTGCATTGAAATGCTGATTTTAGTACCAAATCCTACATGTAATCTTTTAAAAGGACAACCCAATCGTATCCTGACTGTATTTTTTTTTTTTTTTTTTTAGTTTGTTGTATAGGGAATGGCAATGTCTGCACTGGTATCACTAATTTCATATTGCCTGGCTTAATATAGTAGCAATAATGTAGTTTATGGAGTACTAATATTGTTCTATATATGGAAGGCTGATTTTGCTCATATGGGTATAACAGAGTGGGGGGGGGGATGCTTGAGCTTCCCTTCTACCCTGCTCTTGGTGACTCAGGATTCCAGGGTGGCTTCCTATTGACATATGTCAATTTCTAATCTTTAAAATGGAGATTAAAAGAATATACCATGGGGAGTAGTATGAAAGCAAATTCCAATCTAAAATGCACACCACAGTGTGTGGATAAGAAATACATGCACGTTTTACTTAGGATTTCACAAATACAGCAGTGGGGTGTTGGGTTTTTTTACTGTATGTATCAGAAAATAAATGGAAATGTACATGACCAGTTGGTCTCATCTCACCGCAGAGGGAGCAGAAATAAGTTACTTGTTTCTGCATGACCAGCCTGCCTAAACAAGAAAGGTATGTAGTGGAAGAGAAAATAGGTCATGAGCGGGAGGGTATTTAGAAGTTGGAGTGCTGGAAGGAATGATCGTATGTGTGGGGACAGCCTGTTGTTCCCTGTGCACTGTGCAGTCACTGGGAATTCAGGGCTGAGTGGAAAGCCAGGCTGAGCTCGGAGCATACCTAGTGCTGCCGGGCACTGAAGTCGTCTTTAGCATTAATTGATCAGTCCTGGGTTACAGCTATCAGCTGCAGTGATCAGGAGTTTTTCGGTAAGCCTTTCCATTTCAGCTGTTTCTTGCAGTGATATGTGCAGGGCTCCTCTGCTGCAGTGACAAGAAGCTCTGCACAATCTCAGGGTTGCTTTGGGAAGTGGTTTAGTTAGTGTTCAGGCATCTGAGCCTATAGCTTACAATACCTGCATCGAGTACCACAGCTTTGGGAGCACGTTGGCTACCAAATGAGAGAATTTCTTTATATGGAAGAGTTAAAACAAGATTAAAATCCCATTTCTTATTGCAAGAACCTGCAGCACAGAGCCCTACTGCTTCTCTACTGTCTCTCCAATGCTTATTGATTACTGCAGTCCGTTGTGCTGCCTTTCTCCTGCTGTTTCATGCAGAAGTATCAAACATTCAAACGATGGCTGCTTCTGAAGCCCACAAGTGTTTGTCACCTCAGCTAACGGCGTCTGACTAAAGGGCGGTGCTGCCGGCACCCGGCCCTGCTTCCCGCGCTTTCCCTTGGGCTTCCCGACGCCCGGGCGGGGGGCTGTGAGGGGTTACGGGGCGGTCTGGGCTGGAGGCAGCTTTCATGTGCAGATATACCTGCTGGCAATAGGTTGCACATAAACTGCTGCCTGGGGAAGAAGCTATGGCAAAATATATATGTATTTTTTAAATTAATCAAAGCCCTGGCAGTTGCAAAGGGCAGAGAGGGGCTACTTCCCCTCAGCGCCCCGTCTCCATTTCACACGCGGCCGTCCCCTCTGCCCTCCTTGCAGATGGCGGCCGTCGCCCCGCGGCCCCTTACTAAACATGGCGGCCGCCGCTCCGTCCCGCGGGCGGAGCCGGGAGGCGGAGGGGGAGGAGGCGGAAGCGGAAGTGACGTCAGTCTGCGGCCCGGCGGCGGGGCAGGAGGCGGCGGCGGCGAGGGGGCCCCGCCGGCGGCGCGGCGGTTGCCTGGTAACGGCGGGGCCTGAGGAGGAACGGGGGCCGCGGCCCGCAGCGCGGTCCGACCTGCAGGGCTGCGCGGGGAGCTGCGGCCTGGCCTCGTTTGGCCCCGTCCGTGATGCCCGGGCCTGGCCGAGGGAGAAGGCTGTGACCTCCGGGCGGGAGCGAGGTTAAGGTGGAAGGCTGGGGGTGAGGCGTGCTTGGAAACGAGCCGTACGAAATCGGTGCTGAAGCTGTGCTTTGTGAGCAGTTGTCAGCGTGAGTGGTGGGGAAGGTTAAGGGTTTGCCAGCATAACGCCTTACTTCCATCGGTTACGTTGTTGTTTGTTTTAATTACCTGAGAGCTGAGCTGTTTTAATTACCCAGCGTGCTGAGAGCACGTTGATTTTCACTGATGTAGATTCTTTGCGTGTTTCAGTCACTTCGTGCAACTTTCCCCACAGTTACATAATGGCAGAAGCCACCGTGTCCCCGCTGAAGCACTTCGTGCTGGCCAAAAAGACCATCACTGCCATCTTTGAGCAGCTGCTGGACTACGTCACGGAGGGGGCTGCTTTTGTGGAAGGTCAGTTTTTGGCTTGATACAAGACCTGGAATATTGCTTTGAATTGACTTCATGGTAGTGCAGCATGTGTTATGGAACACATTGGTGTGCTGCTTGTGTGAATGCATGCCTTCAGACATCGCTGTGCTTTTTGCCTGAGGAAAGCAAAATGCTGTGCTAGTAGCCATACCTAGGATGGTTGTGCCTAATAACAGCTGGCTGCATTGTGTGGCAGTGGCTGCTTTCTGTGATGGTGAAAGCTGAGCTACCTCATGTGGTTTGGGGCCACTTTCAGCCCTGTTTCAGTTCATTGCACATAGAAAAAAAAAATGCACCGACAGGCTCTGCTACCTGTTAAGTAGGTTGGTCTGTCTAATTGGAAAGTGGATCGTAAAGGTATGATGTAAAAAAACCATGGTTACAACACCACAGGTTTCAGCAGTGTGGAGGTGCAGGTTGTCACGCAGGTTGGTTGCTCATCACTCCGCTGAGCTGAGGGGACAGCCCAGCCCGGCTCTGGTGTTCATGGCAGTCCTCATTCGGCTTTCTGAAGCAGGCAGTGTCACAAAGGCCCGGTAGTAAGCCCATGGACACAGCCTGGTGTGCTGAAGAGGGTCGTTCATGTTCTGAGATCTGTGCGTTCTCTTTAAACATAGATCGTTCTTAACTTTAGTAACAAGTCTGTTGATTCATCTATAATGATTTAACGTGATTCCCACAGTGCTCTGAGGGGCTCACCTCACGGCGTTATTTTTACTTTCCTACTGCTGCATAATTAAAATTTAGACATATCTTTGTCATGCAAAGTATTGATAATGTAGATCTTGTATCCCAGAGCGTGCATTCTGTATGCGATAGCTTTTTTTTTTTTTTTTTTTTTCCTACATGTAGCAACATACAGGAACCCAGAGCTTGAACGTATAGCAACAGAAGATGAATTAGCAGAAATACAGGCATATAAAAAGAAGTTAGCGGTCATTGGTGAGGTGCTTTCACGGAGACACATGAAAGTGGCATTTTTTGGCAGGTAATGAATGAATTTGATTTCTTTCAGAACTTAACATCCATGTTTGTAACTTATCTGTATCAGAATCAGTTCTTTGTTATATGATTATTCTTTGGACGTGCTCACTTCTCCCCTAATGGGTGCTAAGTATTTCTGTGACACTATCTTGTTCTATTTGTGTTGTTTAATTATGTATGTCTTGTTACATATTTTTATGGATAGGTTACATAAAATAATTTTTTTGTGTAGGTCTGTTATTTGACTTAGGAAGATGAGAGTTAGTTGCCTTCTCCTGAATGTTCTGTTTGTTTAACTTGGTGGCTTTGTTTGTTCAGTGTATTTGTTGTACTGAACTACTGTTTTTAAGGACTTCTGTTGGTGTGTATTATAAGTGCTGAAAAAACAAAAATTGGAGCTGTTCATTTCCACATATAAGCAACTGAAGAAAAATAGGCAGTGTTAGAGGCCCTTGCTGTGCTGGTTGTGCCATTAGTTTGATAGGTCTGCGTGGTGCTTATTAGGGAGAACAGTAACAATGCATTACATGGCTTGCAGATAAACCTGAATACAACATGAATTTCTTCTGCCCTGGAATCACTTAACAAGGAAAAATCTGAATTCACTGTCTTATTACAGAATGAGTATCAGATATTTTGCATATTTAGTTAGCGTTTTCAAAGTTATAGATTATTTAAATGGTTACATCTATTTTCTGGAATATGACTTTTTATAATTGAAAAAATAGGGCTGGTATTGAAAAAGGTATGTAGAGCACTGAGTGTTGTATGTGGTTGCACTCTCACTCTGCTAGCAGTAGCTCCATTATTTAAAGAAAAAAGATGAAAGGAGCTGGGATAAGTAAACTGTATCTGAACCTTGGCATTTCACAAAGTTAAAAGCTGAATGCATTTACTAGCTGTGCTCCATGGTGAATGTTGCTTTTGCAAGTTCAGCGCAGGAGATGATTAATTAAACCTTAACCTGAACTCTCCCTCTGACATTCTGAATGAATTTGTAAAGTATTGTACAATGAGTACTGAACTTTCTGCTAGAGGAAGTAGCTCTGTTAGCAAATTACAGGCCGTGCTTACCTCACACTATTGTGTAAGAGTTAAGTCTCAAATCTTATTGGGTGAGGGTTACTGCAGAACGGGGCATTGCTGAGAATTTCACGTCCTTGTAGAGGTGCTGAGTTGGTTAATTGAGCTACTTTTTCTTTCTGAAATAAGGACAAGGCTAAGTTCCATGATTAAAAAGAGCATTTGCATTATAATGATTGCATGCAAGAAATAAATTTGATTATCTTTTTGCACATTGCTTTATATCTTCCTTTGGAGATCTTGATTAAGTTGAGATTATTGTTGATTGAATTGTTTGGAGTTGGCTGTAATGAGAATTCTCACACAGCAATGCTTGGAGGCATATCTCAGGGCATTGATACAGTGCTCCTTTTTCACCACATCTAATGCTTTAGAGGCTATATCAGAGGCACTGGTTCCTTCCTGACTGGCACGGATCAATGTTTTCTGAAGGCAGTGTGTTAAGTTACAGAGATGGTAATGTCACAAGCATTTTAAGTAGTCGCTGTTAATGCCATCATAGAGGCTGCTAAGTCCTCTTCTGCCCCTGTAATGCAACCTTTTCCTCATGTCCTTCTCCAGCTTCCCTGGAATTACTTCCTTAGCTTTGCTGTGTGCAGGAATGTTGAATTGTTACCCAATCAAAACATAATTCTATCCAAAATATTACATAGGTTTTCCATCAGTTCTTTTCTCTGGGAATTTCAGCACTGGCACAAGGCAGAGGTCAGGCTGCCCCTTCTGAGGGACAGGGTGGTGATATTTAGCAACTGCTTTGCATTGATCTGAAGCATTGTTTTAGGCTAGATACTTTTTCTGGTGTAGCAAAATTGAACTTTTTTTTTTTTTAACAGATTCCTTATATAGATACAGATATGCCATGTAAAGGCTGACTTTTCAGTACAGGCTGGGCTTGTTCAGGTGGTACGAGTTATGCACATGGAAATTGGCTTTCTTGATTGGACAGGAAATGTTGGTATCAAGAAAGAGTGCTGTAATTGCTATTCTGATGAACTTTTCCTCCACTTTCTATTCTTTTCTGGCAAGCCACAATGAAGTGGTTTATGCTCTCTCACACCCCACAATAGCGTGGGCCTAATGTGATTAAAGGGGGGTGCATTCAATTCAGAAGGAAGGTATGCTTGATGCTGCTTCACTGTGCTCGGAGTGCTCTTGTTATTTTTTCTTTAGAACAAGCAGTGGAAAAAGTTCGGTCATTAATGCAATGCTGTGGGATAAGGTACTTCCTAGTGGGATTGGCCACACAACCAACTGCTTTCTCAGCGTGGAAGGGACTGATGGAGATAAGGCCTACCTTATGACAGAGGGGTCGGATGAGAAGAAGAGCGTCAAGGTAGAGTTCTGGAATGGAAAAAAAAGAAGTCTTTTTTCACAGGAGCCTTTTCTCAAAGATTCTGTCTTTAACAGCAGTTTGAAGTCTAATGGAAGTATAAGGATAACTCATTTATCATTTATAAGCTAGTAGGTGAAACTGGAAAAGGCTAAGGTGTGTGTCATCGTAGCAGAGAGTATATTGAGTGATCTATTTTTGCAGGATGTCAGTAAGCTCTGTTATTTGCTAAAGATCAACAGAATCTCTCCTTGGCCTTAGGGCACTTACCTTCCTGTACTGCTCACAGCAATGCCTTAAAGCTCTGAGACAAATTCATGACAGCTCTCAGTACCACATGTAGTCCTGTGACGAATACTCAAAACTCCCATGTACTTTTTGAAGCACAACTCATTCTTTAAGTAGTAGCAAGTCTTAAGAAGATGGGAAAAAAATCTTTTTAAAAGAAAGGTACAAGTATTCACCAAAGTGAATATTACTCTTTTGACTGTTTGCGGGAGAACTGAATTAGGCTGGTTTGCAGGCTCATTTGTGGTACACACTGCGTGTTTGTCTTCTCTCTTCATGTTCCTGATAGACGGTCAATCAGCTTGCTCATGCTCTTCACATGGATAAAGATTTGAAGGCTGGCTGCCTGGTCCATGTCTTCTGGCCCAAGTCCAAGTGTGCGCTGCTGAGGGACGATTTGGTCTTAGTGGACAGGTATGCTTTCTGTTGCAATAAACACTTCCTCAAGTAAATACGCCACTAGCATTTAAAAAAGAGACTTGTTGACTGATTGCTTGTGCTCTGTAGCAGAGTTACTAGTGGTGCTTGTTTTTTCCCCCTCCTCTCCCAAGAGCACAGAG
The DNA here is from genome assembly GCF_905368555.1 of Meleagris gallopavo. NCBI lineage: Eukaryota > Metazoa > Chordata > Aves > Galliformes > Phasianidae > Meleagris > Meleagris gallopavo. The sequence continues at coordinate 16,940,304 of NC_139414.1, read as the reverse complement.
CTTGTTCTTTGGTACATAGTGCTGCCTCTCATTGCTCCGCCAATTCTGGCATTGTAATGGTCGGAACAAAAAGGTGTCCTGTGAGTGCTGCAGGAGGGACTTGCTTTTGGCTGAGCCTGCTGACACCTTTAAAACAAACAGCGTAGAAGTGTGACCAAGGTCAATGCAGCTCTAAACGTTTTGCTCGTTCCTTGTCCTTGAATGCTCCAAACCGATCACGTGAAGGGTGAGCGGCCTGGACTTTACATCTAGAAGCTTATTTTAAGGGTTGCAGGATGTACATGTCACTCTAGTGAGTGCCCTGAAAATCTAACTGTTGCTGTCGGTTGATGTGGCCCATGTGCTGAGCTGACACTTCCCCTGGTCTGAACCAGAAATAACTGAGGTTTTGCAGACATGAGCTAATGCTTATTACATTCCACTTGTTTTTGAAAAACTGACAGCTTTGTAATCCTGACTTCATTTTGATCGTTATGTTATGCAAACTGTGCATAGGTCTATAACTTTAAATAGGCCTTTATCAGTGGAAAAACATACTAACTATTCTTTCTGATTACAATCTAAAACTTGGGATATGGGGAGGAAGAGCGTTCTGACTGAATTGCTGACAGACCTGATGCTTTTCTGGCTGTTATGATCTGCATATTTATTCACTGCATTTTGTAACAAGTTGATGGTCAAATAAGTAACAGATAAGTGCTAAGTGGTAATGAGCTTTTTCTTTGCCTGAACTTGGGTTCAGCATTAGATCAAAGGTGTAAAAACTTCGTATCTTAACCGTAATGTCCTTAAGTGATCCCAATCTATTTTCATCACTGTAGAAACTGGGTACTCCATTGCTGTATAAATGAATTTGTTTTCTGTTATCAACAGTCCTGGCACAGATGTGACTACAGAGCTGGACAGCTGGATTGACAAATTCTGCTTAGATGCTGATGTGTTTGTCTTGGTTGCCAATTCTGAGTCAACTCTCATGAACACGGTATGGTGTGCAGTGACTTCCCACTAGTTCTTTGTTTAATGTTTAAAATGGAGACGTTCAGCAGTGGCTTTTTTTTTCTGTGACTCAAGCCATAGAACTCAAGCAGGAAATGTAACTATTTTGTGGTTCAAGCTAATATAATTTAGTTGAAGAATATGGTTAGAGATGAAGAATAGCTTCTGGTTGTAGAAAGTGAAGTTGGTGTGATGGATGACAGTATGCTGATGGTACAACTAATGAAGGCTTCACAGTTTCAGCCAGGCATCTTACTGGGGGGCAAAAAAAAAAAAAAAAGAGCAGATACTGTCGTGTCATATTTTGTGTTTTTTCTGCTCCCTGACAAATATTGTGATTGTCACAGTTGGGAGCAAACTTTATGGAAGGCGAGAGAAATTGAAGGAGATTCAGTTTTGTAACAAAGAAGACAGTCAGTAAATGATGTGATAGATATATAGAAGAGCTGATTTTTTTTGTTGCAGTGTTTTCTAAAATATCTGTTTTGGAAGCCTTATTAATTGTACTTCTGCCCATTTTAGTCAAGTTAGTAGCACTGTTGGCTTGTGTCGTTGGCATCGGTTTTAAGAGATTTGGTGACTTTTGAACTATCAGAAGCTGTTGTTTGCTACTGGATGTCTGTGGTTTTCAATGCTAATCAATTATTTTTAATATGAATCTTTAAACAACCTTGTTCATAGTCAGATCTCTTACAGGAGAATGCATGACAGTTTCAGATGCCTGGCAAGTTTCCTGTTTGTGTTTTAATTCTTAGGAAAAACATTTTTTCCATAAAGTGAACGAACGGCTCTCTAAGCCAAATATCTTCATCTTGAACAATAGATGGGATGCCTCTGCATCAGAGCCAGAATATATGGAAGATGTAAGTGACTTGGATTGATGTATACATGTATGCAAAGAGATGGTAATATATTTGTGTGTGCATGCCTTTATGCACATGGAGGTATATATCTGTATAAATCACCATGGTAGTACACTTATTAGAATGAAAACAACAGCTTTGTCTTATTGGTTAAAGGATAGATTGTTTGATCCAAAAATGGAAATCATTTGCTGCTTTAATTCAAACTGCAGTGTACGCAGGCAGGCAGTGGAAGGCTTGTTTAGAACCTTTGTCTTCTACAGTAAGCTTGTTTTTCATGTTCTTTGTGTTACCTTTTAATTTTGTGATTCTGCTGCCTGAGGGTACAGATGATACATGATGAAGCATGTTGGAGTAGCTGTCAGTGTACTCTTCAGCTCTTTGAGGGCATCTGGTTTGCAGGAATGCTCTGCATACGGGGAATGGATCAGTTGCCTCCGTACCTGACTGAGATAGGAAACATGCATAAATAAGGCAGTTCTAGAAGGAAATATGTTTGCTTCCAGGACTGATGAAGTGATTTAAAAGCAGCTGCTGCATCAGTAGGATTAGAAGGCATCTAATGTCTAAGGATGGGTCAGGCATGGTTTGTTTTGTGTCGGATGTTTTGATTTGATGGCAGTTCAGTTGTATTTGCCTTTTTCTTATGAGTTCCCACCTTCTCCTCAGGTGCGCAGGCAGCACATGGAGCGCTGTCTGACTTTTCTCGTTGATGAGCTCAAAGTTATTGATCCTGTAGAAGCGAGGAATCGCATCTTTTTTGTTTCAGCAAAAGAAGTTCTGAGTGCCAGGAGACAGAAGGCCCAAGGAATGCCAGAGACTGGTGCGTAGGAAATCTTTTTTTTTCTTTTTTTCCCTCAAATGCAGAAAAAAATATCGTAAAGCCTGATAAAAGTGATCTGGGTAGTCGTGCTGTGTTATTCTCTCCCTTATGGTCTGTTATGTTCCACAGGTGGAGCACTTGCTGAAGGGTTTCAAACGAGGTTCCAAGAATTCCAAAATTTTGAGCAGATATTTGAGGTATTTATGATGGGCTTTTTTTAACTGCCTCTTTTACTGATGTGAAGGTAACTTCTGTTTATGCGTGGCTTAATTTTACTGAGCATGACCTTGGTGAACGAGTGGAGGAGTGTCAGCTATTCCAACCATGTGACAGCTGTGCCTCATCTTCTGGCTCTGTTCATTGGTTGCCTCTTAGAGCAGCAGGTAGAACAGAGTGTTGTTCAGTGAGGGAAGGGGACAAAGCTGGGTTCTAAGCTGATGGTTTGATATCTTAATACCAGTATAGTATGGATGATAAGAGACTGCTCTTAGAAATGATTGTATCACTTAATAACCATTAGCTGCTGAAGTGCCTGCTGTACTGTAAGACTTATTTTGTTTTGCACTTGTAGTTTTGTAATTCATTATTGCAATCCAGCACTCAAACAGTAAGGTAGTGTGTTTCACTAATGTAGAAGTAAATATTTACTTGCATTTTTAAAGCCAGAGTTTTGAAATTATCATCATTATCTACCTCTTAGCTTTGATACTCTGAACTCTAACACTCTTTTTGCATCCTTGGTGCTGTGCTGAAACCATCCTCCAACCTCAGTTCAGCTGTAGTCGTAGCTGAGTTCACACTTCTTCAGCAGTAGGTCTGGCTAGATCATCAGTTGATTCCTGTGTGATAGGATCCATTTGTCTTGTGGAATTTGATAACTCTAAAGCTGTTATTTGTTATCTTAAATTGGGGTCTTGGATATGCCTTGATTGTTCAGGCTTTATCTGCACTGTTATGGAAGGTGTCTGAGATGTTGAAATCGTTAGTTCAGAATACAGACAGCACATAAGTCCAAGAGACTTGAGGTTTCTTGCTTGGGTTGCTACTTGTAACCAAACGTTTTTTGTTTTTTTTTTTTTTTGTCCTTAGGCAGAGCAGGGAACTTTCAACTAGTAGGGAAAAAGTGGAAATTAAGTTTTGAAATCAATTACTGCCATGTATTTTTGCTATGTGCTGTATCCAAAGCACTTCTTTTTCTATAAAATCTCTCATAGTTACAGTTATGCATTCAACACAGGATATTTTAAAATTGGCAGACTTGTGACTTATTAAATTATTTGGTGTTATAAACGCTCAGCACATTGGTAAATCAGATTTGAGAGTCTCGAGCTGGACACTAAGATAACAAATTTCTGTCCCAAGGTCACAACCACCACAGTGATCCATCCTGAAGTCACAATAAACCTTTTGCTGCAACCAGTGGACTGTATGCAGTTGTCTCGAGTGAATATTCAACATAAAACCACAAATCAGTTATGTTATGGGTTGTAGGGTTGGCAGAGTTGCTTCACCAAACAGAAATGGTGTATGGAGGAGTGGAAAAGGCATGCAGGGCAGAATAGTAGTTCTGGCTGTAATTTAGAATAACACAGCCTGAATTAGTGCCCTGCAGCAGTGGCCTGCCCTAACACCAAAAGACTGGCTATGCTGGAAGGCAGTAGATTTACAGTGGATTTGGTTATGTTATTGGAACATTGAAAGCTTTTATCTTTGCTTCAATAGTTGCTTATTTACAGAATAACAGCAAAAATACTCCTGTCCTCCTCTTACCTTTCCCAGTCGTATAATTAACCTTTGTGTTTTTCCTAGTGCTCTAACTTGGATTGTCTGGTTGTGTTGTGAGTGACTGTCGTCCTTTTACCTACCACATACTAATGCTGGGAAGAGTCTTTCCTCTGTGTCTAGTCTAGCTCTAACAATGTGCTGATATTTCTGAAACTCTGGCCTTTCATTGCTGATTTCTAGATCTGCTTCATCGAGGAACAGGGAATATATTTTATTCATTTTGTTTCTTTTGTTTTACTCTATTATTTGTAGATAGCTGCAGTATGTTTTACAGTGCTGAGGTCATAGACAAGATTTTCTTGCAACTTAAAAGCAACTTAAACATTGTTTGTGCTATCCACAGATTAATTAAAAAAAAGCAAAATCTACACAAAACATCACCACCACGAAACAGATCTGATCTAAGCAAACTAGCTGCTTGCTTTCTTCCTCCTGAGTACAGAAGATCCTGCTGCTTGGTGGTCACAGTGCAGACTGAGCTCCAGCACCTTTCACTGGCCTCATGATGCACGCTTACTTGAAGTCTTAATTCGTGACCAATCACAACTGATTTGCTTTTGCCCATATTTAACATTTACACATCTCTCAGTTTATTTTCTGTAACACTGAATTGCTGTGCAATATTCAAGATTGCAGATTGATTAGAAATTTTGAAGTGGTCTGTACGAATAGATTTAACACTTCAGCAGTATGTTAAAGACTGCTGGACAGCTTTTGTTTCTAATTCCTAATTATATAGTTTGCACCTGGACTGTCAGTATTGACATAAGCTTCTAACATTTTACTGACATGGAGCTGCTGCTTGAAGCTGTGAATATTTATTGCAACAAAAAGAGCAGCATTGCCAGGGGTCACATTCAGTGTTCCCAGTAGGCAGTTAGGAGAGTTTTCTTGAGAGCTGGATTTATTTGACACAGACACCGAGTTTGGCTTTTGTTTCCATTCCTCATTTGTTTTAGACAAAAAACCTCTGCACATTACTGAATGAACTTGAAGGTATGAAGGTAGAGACCTGCTGCTATAGATTCATTTGAGCTTTCAATTCTGTTGTCTTTTGATTTCTGTATATTTTCTCTTTTTGTTTCCCATGGGTTTAAGTTCATGCTAATAGCAGCAAGTGCTTTCTGACAGTGAAATTCCAGAAGGTGTTGGTATGGAATTGCAGTAATGTGTTGTGGCTTGGGCTCCTCGCAGGAGTGTATCTCGCAGTCAGCCGTGAAAACCAAGTTTGAACAGCACACTATCAGAGCTAAACAGATAATAGATACTGTGAAAAACATTATGGACGCCATAAACGTAGCTGCAGCAGAAAAAAGGTAGGTGTGTTGGAGGGCTGTTGCTGTTGGTTTTTGCAGGTCATCAAAGGAGCCGTTTCCATGCTGGTGGTTTCTTGGGTCATTTTGGATTCTAAAGTGCACTTTTTTTTTTCTATTGGTAAGAAATGGAGAATTTCTCTGGTGTGCCAGTCTGACTGTTCTCTTGCACTGCTCAGTCTTGCCCTTGCTCTGTGACTCCTGCGTAGGGATCTTGGTTCACTTTGTTTTCCTTCTTACTGATTTATGGTCACAAAGGTAGTCTATGGGTTTTCCAGTCATTTTTTTAAACTTTAAAGTTTTTTTCTCATTGTATCCAGTCACGTTTTGGCCTGCTGCTTTATCTGTAGGTATTTGTGTACGGTAACATTGAGTAACTATATGGGAGGTTGTAGTGCTGTGATTTGCAAGTGCTTAAGAGTGCTGAGAGGGGTGGGAAGAGCCCATGTGAGCTCTTTGGGCTGTGTCACTGGTTCTTTTCAGGTTGTATCCTTAAGTGTCTTTACTCTCTCTTTGCTGACGAAAGTATCCTTTAGTGCATGTGGTAATAACTCATCTTTTCTCTCTCATAGTTCCATGTTTTTGGAGATTGGGATATGAATGTTTTTTCTCCATTTTTGCTGCTGCCTCTTCTTTCTTCTACATTCCTTTCCATCCACCTCCTTTCTGTGTCTGTTAATAAAATGTCTTTATGTCCCAACAGACTCTGCTATTCCTGTCAGACATTCGTCTTCCCAAACATATCAGCATTGCCAAGCTGCCTGCTTACATATTAATCTGTCTCGCTTTGTCAGATGCTGTAAAAACCTTCTGTGAAACTGTTGGAAAATATTTTGCTTCCTCCTCCTTTCTGTCAGTTGACCAACCCAAACCCGTACAGTGACCCCTCTTAGTCTGAATTGACTTTTAATGTAACTGATTCTTCAAGATACAAACTGCTCTAGATTTTAAGTGTGTTTTACTTAAACAATAGGTCTAGCAGCTTTGAAGAGAGTTTGCTGTGACAAGGTTAGTTTCTGCTGCCTCCTGTTCTGCAGGGTCTTTGGGCTCATATCATTGGTAAGGAATAGTTGTATGGTCCTGGTGAGCAGCAGCAGGACAGTTTGATTGGATTTATCTTTTCCTTTTCTTTCTCTTATAATCAGGAAAGGCTAAATATTAAGGACCTCTCATTTTTGCTCCCTCTTTATTTAGTTCCAACTCCAAATGCTAATTTTTAAGATATATCAAAGCCCAGTCATTAGAGTTCTATTCAATCAATGCAGCCTTTAAGTGCCCTTGTAAATTTTATATCTACGTTGCAGTCACTCTGAAGCAGTCAGTGTTTCTGCTTCGTTCCACTACTGTAACTTTGGAACTTTTTTGGCTGCTCAGTAAGCTGTGAGCTCAGTGGTTCGTGCCTAATGGTGCATGCTTGCTTCATTTCTGGGAGAATACCTACTGGTAATTTCCTTTCTGCTCCATCAGAGTGCTCTCAATGGAAGAGCGAGAAGACCAGAAGGATAGGTTGGACTTCGTTCGAAATCAGCTGAATATTTTGACAGAAGATACTAAGGAAAAAATCAAACGTGTTACTGAGGAAGTAGAAAATAAAGTAAGTAATGCAGGGTGGGAGGAGTGTGTGTATGACACAACTTGGCAGATAAATATGTGAATCTGTCAGCACGTGGATGTTGAGCAATAGATGAACTTCTTACAAATGACTTCACTGTCAGTATTAGAGCTGTGGCTGACCACAGGCACTCTGAGCTTCATAGAAGTTTGATCTGAAATTCTGCAAAGATGGACAAAGCAAATCTTCAGCTTGAGTAGATGTGGATTTTGAAGTATTTGGAATAGGCACTTTTCAAAGTGGTAGCATAACTTGGGGTGGGTTTTTGCTCTCCTAAATTTGGAGACAACATTTATGTTCAAAGAGTGCATAAATGAATATAGACTATCAGATTATATTAGTCCAGGATGCTTGGCTGGACTGAAGCCTGAAGTATTTGATAAGACGTTGTTTTAATTCACATCAGCAGTGCTAATTGATGTGTAAGAGATTGCTAGACTGTAATCCACTTCTGTGTGTGTTCTGAGCATACGAGAGAAAAAACACTGAGCATCTTCAGTGTCTGTTGGGGAAAAATTGCATTATCCATGTCCTCTGGCATCCAGATCAGCTCGTCTGAAACTGTCTGTGGTTGTAAGGAGAAGCCTGCAGGTTTTACCTCTGGACTGATTGAATTTTTCTGATTGGCTGCAGAAGCTGATTGGAGAGAGTATATTGTGACCTTGAAGTGTCCTGACCATAGCAGGTCACAGCAGTGTCAAAAATCTCTCAGATTCAAAAGCTTCTGAACAGCAGTCCCTTTCAGTAATGACAGTGGTACGTACCCCACTCCAAGCTTGTGAAGTACATTTGAACTGTCATCTATATTCCATTTCAAAGAATAGAAAAGAAATAAAAAGACACGCTGGCAGTCCTTGCTGAGTGTCAGGTAATTGAATTACTCGTAACTGAGTTAGTTCAGAAGCCTGTTTCCACTCTGTCTGGAAAAGATAGGAGAGGATTGCATTTTGTCTTTCAGGTCTCCTCTGCCATGACTGATGAGATTTGCCGACTTTCGGTTCTAGTTGATGAATTTTATTCAGACTTTCACCCTTCTCCTCAAGTACTGAAGCTCTATAAGACAGTAAGTTTTCTTTGTTTTTCCTTTAACTGCTATATTTTCATGATTTGCTTATCGTTTTATATGACGCTTTGTTTAAGCATGACAGAACTTTATTTTATGATACGTGTGTCTCTCTGCCCTGTCCTGGCTCTGCAAAATGCCCAGAGCAGACACCACAGTGTTGGTGGGATGGGTCCATCTCTATGTAGACCAATGACATCGCCTACTGTATTGTGACTGACTGCTTTGTAGGGCAGCACGGCACTGGTGTGCTCTTCAGTGTCACATTTTTATTGAAAATACATGCTTTTCCATATGCCTTTTAGTGATAACAAGCCTAGAGAAATCCTCCCTGTGACACATTAATTAGATTTTTCAGTCACAATTTAAAGGCATCTTATTTTCATGTTAACCTGCTTTTCTTTCCACTGCAAATAATAACACCTAGTGTTTAACATGCCTCTGAACAACGTAATGTAAATGATGAGCTAAATAGCAGTTGATGAGCATATTTTCTTTATAAACCTTCAGGAACTCAACAAACACATAGAAGATGGTTTGGGAAAGAACCTGGCTGATCGTTGCTCCAGTGAAGTCAATGAGTCGATGCATCAGTCGCAGCAGGAGATCATTGGTAATGTGGGAAAGGCAGAATGTTGACTTTTTTGTTTAGAGAAGGCAACTTGGGAAAACGTGCTTCTAGATTAATTTTCTTTCTGAACGTGATTTAATGTTTACATGATACAACAGTAAGAGTAAACCATCCTGGCTCAGGACTGTCTCTGGTAATAGCCTGTAACAGCTGCCTGGGGTGAGGAAGGATGAACCCAAGTCAGTAGAGTGATCCATGCCCTGCCGAGGGATTTCTGAACCAAAATACAGCATCTGAATTATTGGTTTAAGCAAGTAATAATGGACTTCTCTTTGGGAACTTGCCTAATCCTTTTGTAACCCCATTTTAGCCATGAAATGCAGTAATTGTCACATAATGTTTCTACAGTATAGTCTTCTCTCTGTGTTGCTCTGAATTTACAGGATAGTTTCACAAAGCAGTTGTGGTAGGGTCCTGATTCAGCACTCTGTGTTTTTTGTTTTGTTTTGTTTTGTTTTTTTGAGACGTTGAGTTGGTTTTTTTTTTGTAGCAATGTTTCCTATGTAATGTTAATGCATATCCATTTCTTCTGCTCTGGTCTGTTTCTGGTAATAAAAGATTCAGAGCAAGATGATTGAATTACATGAAGCCTTGTTATCTTACTCAGTAATGTTGCCTTATCTGTATGGCACCACCAAATGGCTGGATAAACAAACTTACTTGTAGTCATCTTTTACCATTGCTGGAGGACTTTAAGTTAATGTCTCCTTTTCTGACAGCGGTGCTTTCCCTACAAGTTGCTTCTGTGTGGCTGTTTTATCTGAGCAGTGAATGGGCTGCTGTGTTAGGATCCAGACTGCTAAAATGCTCGAGGATTTCTTTTTCTAGGTTTTTCTTTGTTTGTTTAAAAAGTCACTTTGGATACTTGTTCTCAAAGCTGGTCAGCACTGCAAGGATTCTAGTTGGGAACATGCTGTCAGGCTCATCATCACTATCGGTTCTGTTTCTAGAAAACCTGAAACCATTGTTGCCTTCTGGTGCTCAGAATCAGCTTCACTTGCTGATTCCATGCAGGAAGTTTGACCTCAGCTATGATCTAAACTGTCACAGTCTATGTGCGGATTTTCAAGAGGATATCATGTTCCACTTTTCCTTGGGATGGACTTCTCTCGTAAACCGGTTCTTGGGTCCTAAACATGCTCAGAGGGTACTTCTGGGACTGGCAGATCCCAATTTACAAGTGAGTGCTTCAGAGATGAGGCTGACATTTTAAGTGCCTTGTTTTACCTTAAAGAGGCTATATTGATTTTTTTGCTATTACGTTTTTTTGTTTTTTTTTTTTAAATCCTGTTTGCTTCTACTGTTTCCCTGCTTGCTGCTGCCTTCCCCTTGTCCCTTTGTGTGAAATATTTTTGGCAAGGGTTGTTTTATTGAGTTATATTCAGAGTTAAAAAGGAACCAAAAATCTTTCCCATACTTTCTGCAGATGTTGCCTAAGTTCTGTCTTCCTTTGGATTGAACGCTCTGGGAAACTTCTTTATTTGTCACATTTGGATCTTTGAGCAGAGCCCTCATTCTAACCTAGTCCCTGTATGGCAGGGAACTGTCCGAACCTCCACTGCTTACCAGGAACATTGTTCAGACTTCTGTGCAGAAGAGTTCCCTTTAAATGAATGGAACCCTGAATATATGAAAATAAAACTAATCCCTGTGTAGTTCCACAACGCTTTTGACTCAGGCTGCTGTATTCCACTCTTCTAGATCCCTCGTCCCTTAGCTACCACCCCGTCTGCTGCCAGCCTTCCTGCTGCAACTCCAGAGAACACATCACCTGATGATTTCATGGTTCCTTTGGTGATGAGTTTAGCTTCACTGACATCACGGACCTCTATGAGCATCATCGTTGTTGGCGGAGTGGCAAGTAGTATTAGCAACACTCACTGATGGCAGAGATGGGCTGTTCTTTCCTTTCTGGGGTTCCGTACCATGCAGCATGAAGCATGTAGTAACTTCTTAGCATGGCTGGGCTGGATGAGCACTTGCGGTACACCGGATACAAGGAATCAGATTGTAGGAGAAAATTGCTGTGATGACACTGAGTGTAGCTGGGCATGTCCTGACTGTGTTCAGTTTCTGAACTGTGGGGTGATTTGATGTGTTGCCTTATGTATTGTTGAACTGGTGGGAGCCAGTTTGCTTTTTCCTTCCTCCTTCTGTAACGTGGATGTTCTCCAAGCCATTGGGGTAGCAACTGATTTGGCTAGAGCTGTATTGCTTGACAGTAATATATTTGCTAATAATCTAATTCAGTAAAAGGGCCTTGAAGACAAAAACAGTCCAAAAAAAAAGGTGAAATAAATAAGACTTCCTTATAGTCTAGTTGCATTCTGTAGGGCAGCTCTTATTTAAACTAATGAGTCTTCCTTTTCAGATTTGGAAAACAGTTGGCTGGAAACTCATCTCTCTCTCCTTAAGTATGTACGGGTTATTATATCTCTATGAGAGACTAACTTGGACCACTAAAGCAAAAGAGAGAGCCTTCAAGCAGCAGTTCGTGAACTACGCGACCGAAAAGCTGCAGATGATTGTCAGCCTTACAAGTGCAAACTGCAGCCACCAGGTGCAGCAGTAAGTGTTGCACAAGATAAGAAACCTTTGTCCGTGTAGTGCTGGGTTGTCCTGGCAGTGGGCTTGGCTGTATGAGGTGTGGGAAGGCAGCAGAATATTCTTGCAGCCCCTTAGCGTTGATTGTAAGGGACATTTGTAATACTGTTATAGGGAGGTGTTGCTGTAGCAACAGTAGGTGTTGGTAGGTTATAGGTGTGAAGGTGGCACCTAGAGAGGGTAAGACATGCTCCTGTGCATGGGTTTACATGTGAGAGCCTGTAGTTGTGGACTCCAGACTCTTTAACACGTTACTATGTGGATGGACTTGGGAGTAGGCTCGGTTCTAGTGGACACTGATTTTGGATTTGCTGCTGCGGTGTGGTTCCTGCCAGCATCCCCATCTCAGGCTTAACACCTGTAGGTACTCAATCAAAAGTTGACAGGTGTGATGTTACAATAGACTGTGGTACCTTTTTATGATCAAGGTTGCCTTTTAAATTTGAAAAATAGGTGATTTTCCTGATTTGTGTTGCTCTGTAATCCCCTGGCAGCTGGAGGCTTTGATTGCAGTGTTTTGCTGTGCACTGCAACACTGTGTGATTTATCCTGTATTGTTTTTGTGGCAGACTTCTGTAAGCTCCAATTACAAACTTGTTTTTCCTTCAGGGAAATGGCCACTACCTTTGCTCGGCTCTGTCAGCAGGTGGATATTACCCAGAAAAACCTGGAAAAAGAAATTGCCCGTCTTTCCAAAGAAATAGATCAGCTGGAGAACATACAGAGCCACTCCAAGCAGCTAAGGTGAGTCTGCGTGTGACTGCAAAGAGCCAGTTCCTGGCACTGCTGACCTCTGAGATGGATGCTTGTTGTTACCTTCAACCTAAAACTGAGGTATACACAGGTGCTGACACCCATACCTCTTTCCTTTACTCAAAACCAAACAGCTCTTTGGTTAAGAGTTAAATACATGCAGACTTCTTCCAAGGAGAATGAGAAAAGCTCCTGAAATGCTCTCTCTTAGTCAGTTTTTACCTTACTCTATTGTATAGGAGTGGTGACTTTCTTAAGTGTTTGTCTCCCACAGGTAAACTGGGGGGTGGCACCTTCCCAGAGAACAGGAGAGCATTAGAGCAGCTGTCAGGTTGTCCTTCAGTTCAGTACTATTTTGTTTTTACCTCCAGCAGTAGGCATTTGTGGAACAGAAACTTGCAGCAAAGGGTGGCTTAGGCACTCAGGAGCAGCCCAGGCTCCAACCAGAGCAAATGTTCCAGTTTTCTCAGTGCTGTGTGTTTCAGGAATAGAAACCAAACAGAAGTGTTGCTTCTGCCCTCTTTGTGATTGTACTGCATTGAAGTGAATACTTTGCTTTTGTTTGTTTTACAGAAATAAAGCCATTCACCTTGAGAATGAACTAGATCGCTTTACAAAGCATTTTCTTCAAAAGAGTAAATAAAGCATCATCGTTACCTTTCCCAGTGATCCTTTGTAGGACAAAGTAGAAATTTTACAGATGACACTTCTCTGTGGAGTCACATGAAATGATTTATATTTTTAATCTTATTTTGATTACACTTAATTATTGTAAAGCTTAATTTGGACTCTGACGGTGAACCAAACTGAAGAGCTGTGGGATGCTTATAAGTGTTATGTTTGTTTTGAAGATTTGGGGTTTAAAATCTTTAACACTAAATTTCTTTGGGCACTTGAGAATAAAAACCCAAATCCCTTCTGATTTTCATTAGTGCTTAGTTGGGGCAGGTCTGGCTTCCTGGCATCCAGGAGTTTATGCAGGGAGAGTGCTTATCACTGCTGTCTCTCTCCTGTTCTCAGCTGACTAGGAATAGCCAGGGAAGAAGAATGCTGCTTTTTCATTTGTGCTTGTTTTGTTTTTTTAAGGAAGGGAAGTATGAACTCCAGCATGGTGGACAGGAGTCCTGACCATTTTGGAAGCAAGTAGAATTGGGTTGGGAAGATGTTCCAGTTCTTGGATAAGGAAACAAAAGGTGGTAACTGTAGAGCAGTCACTTATAGAATGCAGGAGGCTGTAGTTTCCCCACTGGCTCCTGCATCTCTAGCCAAGATGGCATTATTAAGTAAAAATAAATAGTTGGTAAAATGGATGCTTGTCTCTGAGAGCACAGCTGAGACTCACCTTCAGGTGAAGTGCAGCAAAGAAGTGGCTGAGTTGGTGATTTTGACCCCATTTTTGCATGTTGGAGGGAAATACTTGGGTGTCAGGCTTCTGCCAGAGCTCATCTCCTGCACTCAGAGGTGGAGGCTGTCTGATAGAATTTCCTCATCCTGACCTGCTCCTCGGTTCTGCTGTAGCACCAATCTCTGCCCCGAGCTGCGTGACAGGTACATGGGAGTACTTCCACCTCTGCTCACCTCTTGCAGTGCAAAGCCTCTTAACGTGGCTGCTGACACCTGCAATCACTGAGCACCTTCATTTTTCTAACCAGACTTTTTAAGAATAACTTATTTTAGAAGAGAAAGCCTTTTCAGAATATTTATATATTTTTATGGCTGTATTAACAAGACTAATGAAATACTCAAATTCAAAACTTAAGAGTTAAGGATTTGCTATATTCCAGTAAATAAGGGCTATCCTAAAAGGAGGTAGATTTTAAAAGCTAATAGTAATGGAATGTTGTTATTAACTTGAAGCTGAAGAGCACTGTTTTCACCATAGTGTACATGGTGGTGGTTTCTGACTGTGCAGCAGCACAGCTCTCTGAACTGGCATTAGCAGTGTGAGGTGTCTCAGGTTGACTGAGGAAAACTGTGAAAATGAGCGACAGCCCAGCCTTCGTGTTTGTGAGGTCACAGGTGTGCGTGGGTGCTCTTGTCTGAAGCATTGTTACAGAGATTGTACCAAGATGAAAACTTTACATGCATGTGTTCTGCAGTTATTTATTAAAAAAATTAACTATCTCTTTTCTCCTGTAGTAATGTTACTTCACAACTGTCTCAGTAGGGAAAAGCCACCCCCTTGCTTCCACTGGAGGACAAAACCCACAACCATTGAGGTTGAATTTAACCAATGTCTGCCTGTATTTCACCAAGCAGTATGATTACTTAGTTCAGTTATGGAGAAAAGAATCAGTGCTACAGCCTTTTAAAAAAAAAGTGAAGATGGCACTGTGCAACAGGAATTCTGCTGTTAAGAATGAAGGAATGTTGTAAAAAAAGTTTTGGTCCAGGATTGGTGGCTAACAAACTTCTTGCTCTCTACAGTGCAGCCTGACCAGGCCCTGGTGAGTTCATTTAGCCTCCAAAAAGCCATTTTGGTTTAGAAAAAAGAATAACAATTCTGCTGTTTGACAGCAGAAGCAGCAACATCCAGAGTGCCTCCTGCTGATCTGCTTCCATGGAGCTCAGGGGAAGAACCTCCAGCTGCAGGGCAGGGGTCTGTGAGGTGGAGTTGGAAAGGAGCACCCACACATGGCACCATCTGGTTAAAAGCACTTGTTTATTGGTTACAATATCAACTCATGGCAACATCGTTCACTGAGCCACTGTACAAATACAAAGAAAAGATCCATTGTGAGGGGAAAAAAAAAGAAGCTATAAACAGAGTTCATAACAAGTGATTTTTTTTTTTTCACAGGGAAGTCTTTTTACAACAGCACTGTTAAAGAACAAATGGCACAAGTCCCTGGTTTTTTCAATAGCTTAAATAAAAGCTTTAAGACTGTTTCTGTATACATACACGATCCAAAGGCAGTGCAGAATCACTTCATAATTGGTAACATGACTGTAGTTATCCAAAGTAGTCAGCAACAAGTGACAGAAGGAACCGAGCTGATGAGAAATGCCAGAAACTGAAGGCAAATTAAAACCGAGATGGTTAGAAGCAGTTTTGTTTTGGACTCCTTTGGATGTAATATGTACTACAAGTGTTCAGATGCTTTTATTTTTTTCTTCTTTCAAAAAAAAAAAAAGAGAAAAACACAAATAGAGCACCATTGTGTAAGTAAAACAAAGGTCTGAAATATCTAAGACTATTCCACTGAAGTCCATATTAGTTAAAACCTAAACATACTGTGTGGTATAAGAATGTCAGGCACATGTAATCTGTTATCAGTTATATCAATTAGTAACACTGTTCACACATTTACCATAACAACACTGCATTAACATTCTGCATGTATTTTACATAACCAGCAATTGGATAAAAAGGCTTGTGGTGCCTCTGAAGTGTAGGAAGTAGTTTACCAGCATGCATGCCAGATTACTGTATACAAAGTGCACCATCAACCCATGCTTAATTACTTTTACAAGAAATGCTATCTCAAAAAAATCAGTCATTCTGCTACACAACCATTTATACCAACTATTTGAATTAGCCAATACTTATTCTCACCAACATCTTAAAGCACAGCACTAAACCTAGTGGAGGTGACAGTGTCCTCAAAGAGGAAAGACTAAGCACGCTTGGAATGTTATCACAATGGTTTCATTCTACCTTAAAGTAATGCCAACTTCATTGTGGGACACAAACTGAAGAGTTAACTATTTCCAACCCATGCACAACAGTAAGCACGCCAGGACCAGCTGTTACATCCATTCAGCTTTGGACAGTCCAGGTCAGGCCCTCTCACAGACTGGGGGCAGCCCATCAATCCACGTTCCGCTTCAATACACAGATCGGTGTCAATGCTTAAACCTATCAGTTCTGCCAGACACTGCCAAGCAGCTGCAGTTTTGCAAGGCAGATGGTGCTGATGGTTGGAAGAAAAAAGGTCTGGAGACAGATGAAAACAGGCCACCATTGCAGTACTCAGTCAGTATACATTTAGAAGCTTTTGTGGTTTCCAGAATCTCAATCAACATCCCCACCAATAAATAGATGTCTGAATCTACACAAGAACAAGCCCAGGTTGGGTGCTTGCCTGGCCTGATTAGCATCCTGTATTGCAATATTAAATCAACACTGGAAAATGCTGACAAAAAAAAGCACAACAACAAACAACCCAACAACTGTACCTGAATGAAATAAGTCTTGCTACGCAAAGCACAGAGTTCCACTTTCCAAGCTGTAACCAATAGGATTTTAGAAGAGGCTGGAAATGGGTTACTTTGCCACCAATGGTTTTGGCACAATGGTCTTAGTTACTACATTTCTGTAATTACACAAGGTATTTGAAATTCAGACAACGATGAAGGTTGGCAGCGAACTTTGACAGTTTAAGATGTACCCACTGGGGCTGCAAAACCTGCTGTACATCGAGTTTGCTGCCATGGAGAGTTAGAAATTGCACAAGCTGCACACCTGTGCCTACACCATACCTTGGGCACAGAGGCATATCCCATTCTCTTTGAGATACAAAGCTGGGAATTACATCTTTTAAGTAAAACCTACAAAGGCTCATTTTCTTAACTTCCTCATAATAGAGGGAGTTTGAGCATTTAACCATTAAACCACATCCATTCTCATGAGTGAGCTCACCAGTGACAGCCATATAAAAAAAAAAAGCAAACTTTTGCAAGTTCATTATTTGGCTTCATACAATAGCAACAATGCATTACATTGAGTCTGTAGGCTTTTTTTTTTTCCATTAGATAATACAGGACAGTAATTAAACAGCAAACATCACCTTGGCAGGATCTATCACAAGCTTTCTACAAGTTCCCAAGAAACATCAGTACTGTTTCCAGTTGTGCTGAGGCTCCTTCCACCTTTCCTTGTGCACCAACACAAAAGGAGCCACCACGGGACCTGCAGCACTAGAAGAACCAGTTAACCAAACAGCAAAAACAGGCAGATATTTTAATGATGCTTTTGGAAACCTCACAGGCAAGTAGTTGGCATTCCTTACTAGCAGCTGAATCCAACAATTGCTCATCAACCAATGATAGTGAAGTTATTTGCAGTAATACCTGTACGAGAGCCATTACCATGTTTACAGTCTACCCCAACTTTTAAGAAAAGTTATATACATTTGTAAAATTCTTTTTGGAGCTTCGCAAGTAGAAACTAGCTTAAACACCAGAATGTAAAAATGGCACCTGTCTTCACAACAGTGTTGGCTAGGAAATTGGTTCAAAACACATTTCTATGGAAAAAAACTTTTTAGAAAAAGAATATTTTCTTAAAATTCTATAGTAACAAATTCACTCAAGGCAGCTGTGAGTTAAAAAAAAAAAAGTTAAGTGCACCACTAAAAATTGAACCAAATCTGAGAGCTCTCAACTCGCTCACTTAGAAGAGTAACAAGTATTCCATAATAGTTCTGTAAATGCAGACAGATCAAAAAGCAAAATGCTGAGGAGTTCCTGTGACATACAATATTGTGTGACTTTGGTCCTACACCACAATCTGCTGTTAGTAAATGTACACTTATGCAGCACGAGATGTGCTGCTTTATTTTTATTTTTTTAAAGTGAATTTACTGTGATTGGTACATTTATTGGCACCTTTGCCATTCAGACATGGCAAGTTTACAGGCACAGTTTGGAAGTTCTGAAATTTAGGATTACAAATGTCATAAACTTGACAAAGAGTCATCTCTGTTTTGGCATACTACAAAATATTGGGCACTTAGATTTGGTACCTGACCCACCGATACCCAGACTCCCCATAACTTCAGCTAAGGGCAGATGAACATTACTTCCAACCTGGTAATTTAAAATTCACGTATGTTTAAGACAAGTCACTTCAGAAAAGCCAATAGACTTGATTTCTCCTTTCTACAAATGCCACAGGCTTTGAGATTCCCAAGGGAACATCCACTGCAGGCACAAGCATGCTGCCAGGCACCAAGAAGTTAAGCAGTCCTCCTGGGTAGTTTCAAATGGGCATCACTTACTTGATTTTCTTCTACCTACACTCAACCATACTTGATCAGAACCTGTCATTTATAAGCAGCTGACACCAAAATCTGAATAAATCAGGAAGAGGAGATGGCTATTTACAGTGTGAGAACTGCAGAACAATTAGCATCTAATGAGCCGCTATGGCACAGACCTGTGACCACAGGAGAACAAGCAAGTCGCTAACTTTATAGCACAAATTTTTACAGGGCCACACAAGTAAGTAAGGTTATTTGGTTCACTGTAAGTTACACAATTCCTTTCATAATTCACACTGCACGTAACTGACAACAAGCACTTTTGGTTGTGGTATGCTTTGGCAAACCCCCAGTTTGGAGGGGAATTATAGGTGATTAACTGCACATTTAAATCTTTAAGATTCTAAGCAAAGTTCTCTTGAAGTTCTGTTTGTTGGGGTGACTGAGCAAGCTCTGCAAGCACACCGCCTTCTGCACAGAGCATCATGCCAAATCACTTTGTTAGAGTTTGTGACAGGCCAAACTATCTCATTTAGAGCTGAACTGTCAAAAAGAAAAGCACTCAGCCACTTAACAACAGCAGTGCAGGTCACCTGGTTTCCATACCCAAGGGTTGGGTGGAATAGCAGATGCGGAAAGCCGCAGTAAGGAGGCTAATACTTCTGGAACTGGACTTTTGTTTTTTCCCTCTGTTGTTGCAAGTCTGCCTGGCATTAACTCCTTGGTGTTTGGAGGCTGTCACTGCCAATGGATGAACCAGGAACCACTGGCTTAAGGAAGAACCCCCACGATTAAAAATAGGCAAGCGGGTCAAGAAGTGAGTGAGTAAGGCAGTAGGTATTAACTGGGAGTCTCCAGGGCCTCTAAAAAAAAAAAAAAAAATTCAAATGCCTTCCATTATAAAAACACATACATACCATTGGCTTCACTTTATCTACAGTAAATTCACAAAAACATTTAAAACAGCAATTATAGATCATCCACTACAAAACTCAGAAGTGACACCTCAGGTTAAAGCAAAGCTATAAATGTAGTTCCTTAAAAAATGCAAACATATTTCTTTACATACAGACAAATGTTACATGATTGGCTGCTATAATGTCTATATTCTGTTATGTACAAAAAAAAGTACAGGATTAGCAGACTGAGCACAAGCAAAAACCCTTCAAAGACAATCTAACCAAACCATCAAAAACAAAAAGACTGGCTCTTAGTTTGTCGGTCACCATGATTATGTGTGCTGGCCCCTTTTAAAAAGTCAGTGATTTCTTCCCCCCTCCCCTGTTTCTTCACTTGATTTTTTTCTAGTTTACAGAAAGCCTTTTTGTGTAATAATCAGTGAATAGAAAAACTTCACCTGCAAATACAAGGTAGAAATGTTATTTCACAGCTATAGGCTGCAGCATTGATCTCTCCAGGTCTCAAGTGGAGAATGTACATGTTTGGCTCCCAGTTAATTCCAGATTCTGAGAAAACTGTCCCAAGACCCTGTAGCTACAGCCATGCCATCATCAGTAACACCTAAACAGCTGACACGGTTGTCATGGCCAGCAAGGACACCTGGAAAAGAACAACTGAATGTTAATATTTACGGGATGCGTCAAGGACTTCAGCTGCTACTCCGCCCTCCCAGATTAAGTCTTCAAACAGGCTGATAAATACGTAACAAGAGGTCTAAGCATCCTCCCTTTTCTTTAGCTTTAGGAACTGTATATCACAACAGGCATATCAGGAAAAAAAACAGTGAGGTTACTAACAATATGTGAACACAAACATTTCTGCCTCCATTTATTTCCTCTACTCTTAAACTTTTCCATTTCTTCCCCAAAGGCCTCCTCATCCCTTGCCATGCTCTGTACTGTTTTGTCCCATGTTTTCAGAAATGCCACCAAGTACATTTCAAAATCAAACGTGATGTCTTTGACAATACCACAGAGACAGAACTACTTGTCAGAAGCATTACTACTTGTGATAGGTGCCAGGATCAATGCAATTGCAATATTTTGTATTGCCTAGTTCCGTACGTTTCAGCAAAATAAACTTTCCATACATATAATGCAAGTTTGGTGGCTGTTCCTTAACCTTTAGAGCTATCTTTCAGTGGAGATACAAGATGGCCAACACACTGTAACAACTGGAAGATACAACCAAATGAAATGGTATCATTCCAAGAGTGAACAGTGCCAACAGGAAGCAAGCAGAGTTCATTACATCAGCAACAGCACTGATAATGAACCAGCCCTGCACAGATTCTCAATATCCACCACTGCCCGCTGCAGTTACACGCACTTACCTGCTCTCTCCCCTTTCAGAGTATCCCACACATTGCAGTTGAAATCATCATAACCTGCTAGCAAAAGTCGACCACTTTTTGAGAAGGCTACAGAAGTGATTCCACAGATGATATTGTCATGTGAATACATCATTAATTCCTGATCTGCACGCAGGTCAAAGAGTCGGCAAGTGGCATCATCAGATCCAGTGGCAAATGCATGTCCATTGGGGAAAAACTGGAAGTTTTAATTAAGAGACAGAAGTTTGACATCAGAAAAACACATTTCTCATGCCTTATTTCCAAAGCATCACAATATGATATTATCAGGGTGACCAGGCAAAGACAGAATGACGTACTGAACAAAAATAGTTTGTCAGCAAACTGTGCTACTTGCACAGCTATGCAATTAAACACTTCTAGAATAGTACTGGTAACACCTGAATTACTGCACGTTTACTCAGCCAAGTTCCTGCATGCAGTTCAGCAGGCATCAAAAGAGATATAACTAACTCCTGTGAAATGAAGCAAAATGTACTTCTGCCCTGGCTGGGGGCCAGGAAGACCTATGTGAAGTGCACACTATGTTCCCTCTTAAGATGGTCAGCCAGGTTGGCTCAGCCAAGACAGAAGGTTGCAAACAAGCAATTCAATTGCCAAAATCTACTCCAAATCAAGGCCTATCTTACAACAGCCATGCTGATTGAAATTGGAACGAAAAGAGCTTAACACATCTCAGGATTCAGGTCTAAGTATAGAAACTGCATTTTTGTACAGGTCATGCCTTTGGTATTTTCTCAGCCTTAATAATTTTTCATGTTTATCAAGAACAGATGCAGCTTAAATTTCATTCCCTATTTATCAGAGCTTGTATCTTGCAGATCTGAACATAGAGTTATTATGACAGAGAGGAAATATAATCCAGTTTATAAACATTACAAAATTATTCCGAGGATCAACGTTCAACGTAAGCACTGGCTTTTAACTTTGCCCTCTAGCACATTTCCAGCTTTTTTTTCCCCAAAAGAAAATACTACATACTCTTTTATTTAACAAAAAGGCTTAAGATGAGAATGCTTGGCTATTCTGCTCCCTCTCAGCATATTGTATTTATCTACAACTGCAGTTTTAACACTGTCACGCTGCAAAGAGTTCCCATCCTCTGTTCTTTGCTTCTTAAAAAACTACAGTCTCAGTGGTTGAACAAGAACATTGCTGAAACTATTTCAAAATCACTTCAATGCATCACAGATAACAGTAATAATTCAGTTATAAACTAGATCATAGATTATTAGACAATCTTCATTCTACATAATTTAACAGTCTCCACCCTAAGTCGTTGATTTTAAATCAAGGTAACTCAACAGACCACAAGCTAAATCCGTCACCTACTGCTGTTATTCTCCTGCCTTCTTCGCATGCAGAAGTACAAACGTTCACTTACACAAACAGCGTTAATATCTGACACGTGCCCTGTGAACGACTGCCTGCACATCCCATCCCGAATATCCCAGAGCTTCGAGGAGGCATCGCAGGCACCCGAGACAAAAGTCCTCATATCTGGACTTAGAGAGAGACTCATCACATCGCCGGTATGCCCAGTGAACGTGGTGGTCTGCTGGCCAGTTTCAATATCCCACAGAGCGCTGCAGAGAAAGTGACAGCGTTAACACACTGTAGTTGGTTACTTAAAGCTTCAGTTTTATTTAAAATTGATGCACTGTGCAGGAAAAAAAAAAAAACTAATATAGAGAAAAAAAACTTACCAAGTGGTGTCTCCCGAGCTAGTGACAATTTGGTTGTCATCCAAAAAGCGACAACAAGACAAATACCCTAAAAAACAAAACAGTTACAAAAGTGTCAGATGTGAGACTTGAAACTGAAGGTTACCATCCGAGAGCAGTTACTAAAGTTCTCTCACAGCTATTCTGTAAGCCAACAAAACTATTTTGCAGTTCACAACACGCCTCAAAGTGAGATTGTTTCATTTGATGCAACAAAACACAAAAGAAAACTGAAGCTGACACCAGTGTATGGCTGACCTGTGTGTCCTGGCAGCTCTCGGCTCACTCTCACGTTGCCCTCTCTGGTTTTTAAATTGTATATGGAACAGATGTTGTCCAGTCCACCACAGGCCACGTAGTTGCCAGACGGTGCGTATGCACAAGTCATCACCCAGGAGGATCTCAGAGGAATGGCGTGCATCTTCAGAACGACAGAGCTCATCAGTGCTACATCACACCTTTGCTTTCATGTTTTACTGCAGTCATTTGTAACAATTCTTGGATTATAGCACATTAAACATGGCAAACAGACTGCACATCATAAATTTTGTTTTGTTTTGTTTTTTAGAACGTATTGCAATCTATGTTCATATACATGTCAGGATAAAAAAATACCACTATGTCTCCTGAGTGTATATACAGAACTCCTGCACAACATTACTTAATAGTAAAGCTGTTCTTAACTTAAACATCTATAACATTTGTTTGTTCTGGTGAGACTTCTTTGTACAGTTCTTCTGTTTCTGCATGACAGGTTACAAAATGGAATGGCATGGCCATACCCATGGAAATTGGACAGTTATAGCAACAAATCATTGCCCCACACTCTGCCTAAATTTCCCTCCTGTAAGAGCTTCTTCTCCACGCCCACCCCATCTGACCTCACAGACAAAGCATTAAATTCTGAGATTGTCTATTTCTACAAATTAAAGCCAAATCAGTTAAATAAACATAATCACAGAGGCAGATAAAAACAGCTAAAAGCTACTGCACTAGGGAACTAGAGGAAAGACATTATGTATCACCAAGGACTATTACTTTTGAACACACCCTCTAGTATATCTCCACTAAACAGCTAGGCATGAAGGTTACAAAGAAACATCCTTCTAACTGCTTTATTTCATTTTTGACTTGCAAACACACAAATTATGCATGAATTTTTGATACAAATTATAAATACCTTATTTGTTGTATAACTATCCCAGATAATTAGTTTTCCATCTTGTGAAGCACTGACTAGTAGCCTGGGTACAAACGCAGAGTAAAATAAGTTAATATTAAAAAACCTCTCAAAATAGTCACATATCATGCATGGTTACCTAATGAATCAGAAAGACTTTCACCATTGCCATTGTTTTTTTAATTAAGTGCAACATTTGTTGGAAAATCTGCAAAGAACTGTATGTTACACCACAGAACAAATCTCTGCATCCAAAAGGGCTCATGATTACAATGGACAAAAGAGAAAACACATTTCATGCTTCTTAAAAAAAAAAAAAACAACACTACAGTTATACAAAAATAAAATAACTGGGTATAAGAAAACCACACAAAGGAGAGCAGAACACAAAGCTCTATGAACATTTGACCATCAACTGCTCTAAGGCAGAGTGACAGAACTCCCTCCTAGAAGCCTTATAACTTTTCTTTGCTATACACATAAAGATCCTTTTTCAATGAAATAAAGTTTGCTCTTAAAAAAGTTTTAAAACTCTGTTATCAGAGGAGTTCCACAATTACTCAAAATCTTGGAAAATATAACCTCCATCATTCTAGGAATACACCTCACCACAAACCCTTCTCCTTAAATAGAGTCTAAGAATTTTGTTAAAACTAGAAGAAGAAAAAAGCAAAGTGACTGTGGTAGTAAAAAGCACCTCTCCTTTCACTCAGTGCTTCTCTCTTATTACTATGCAGTCCTCCCTGGATTCACAGGAACAAACTGTGGCTAAAGAAATGAAAATCCTACTCATGGTTCACAGTCTCCCTCTGAGGGCACCAAGACTGTACCACGTCTCACAAAACTTGATGCCATTGACAACCTTATTTCTAACCTTCAGGTTGCAGGTTTAAAGACCAGTTATACAAACCTTGAGTCAGATCCCCAGTGCATAGCATAAATTTTGGCTAAGTGACCTCTAAGTGTACGCCTCGTTCGCATTTGAATTCGACCCACTGAGTCCAGACTTGTTGTGATCTAAAAATAAATAAAAACCCTTGAGACACAGAGGACTATTTTTAATATACATGACAACTAAATACATTCGAACTTTGAGTAAAAAAAGCTATCTTGGCATGCAATAGAAAAGAATGGATTATCAGTGTCAAAACCATGCAACACTGGGGAAAAGAAGTTTTACAAGATAATAACATCATAACCACTGTAAGTGGAGCTTCAAAAAGCTTCTGAAGATATCACTATGTCATACTGAGACTACTTCAGGTTATCAAATCTGAAAGTTCTCTATTAAAACAAAGGGAAGGAAATCCTCTAATATTTACTGCATTGTTACTTTTTCAAGCATGGCAAAATCTAAATGCCAAGTATTTTTGTTCCCAAAGCACAACTAAAAGACACTTACCCAAATCCTTCTGAATAGAGTAAGAACAGTTGACACACTCTATTGAGATGGTAAGTTGGAATCAGAACACACTGAGATGATGGCTGGGATTTTTTGGTGTGGGTGTTTGTTAGGTTAGGCATGAAGGTAAAATAAACAATTGTCTTTTTAACTGTTTCACTTCGTTCACCCACAATTCCAAATTATATAAGCACATGGTACATTTCCAAAGGCTTGTTTTGCTATTCTTTCAGTTACTGAACAGAAGCACAGTTATAGTCATAAACTGCAGGGTTTGTTTAAATATGAAGGAACAGAATCAGGAACATACCTGAGCAAGAGTTGTGTCACTACATGCTTTCCTTGCATCCTGAAACAAAAGAACAGAACAACTGAATCCAAAATGCAGAACTGAGCATCAAGCCGAGGAGCAGGAGAAGTGGGACTTAAAGGTTGCTAGAACATAACTCTCCTTAAGTCTCTCTTTCTACAAATTAAATGATTAAAAAGTATTTGAAGCCAGCCCGTTTCCCTGTGCTCACTCAGCAGGCACTGAGCACCCAGGAAAGGAACTATCCAGCTGAAATAACAACCACAAACTATACATAAATAGCAAGTCTTGCATTCACTTCTCTTGCCACAGCAGGTGTGACAACAACAGGCACGAGAAGCAGGACCTGGGGGGCAGGACAGACAGCAGGCTTACAGAAACTTAAGCTGCTGATGCACTTCATGCTAAAAGAAGAAAAATACTCTGTGAACACTCATTCATTTTATAGAATGCATGATGTTCAGGTCTTCATACAGATTCTCTGGCTTCTCCCTTTACATTATGTTTACATTCTGCACATTATTCAACCCTACCCCAAAAACAGGTTTTATTTCTGTTTGCACAGTAAGAGAGATTAGACACCTCAAAGAGACTCGGTCTCCAGCCACTGGAAAACAAATACAGACATTTAGTCAGCAACCACTTCTGAGTAGTATGGCTTAAAATAATTGTCTTAGATTTAAATAGTTTTATCTTCAATTTGTGCTGTGGGGTTTCTAGTAACAGCAACACTGAAGGATCAACCATAAGAGCTGTAACACTCTTCTGTGATTGAAAATACAGCAGTAATAGCAGACTGGCAAAGCCTTTGGCTGCAGCAAATGAGAACAAGCCCAAATGCAGCAGCCATGGACACAGAAATGAAGGAAAAAAAGCTGCTTACCTTTGGAAGTCCTCAGATAGACAGGGATCTCAAGTAAGATACCTTTGCCTCCACTGCCAACCCTTAAATGAGGTCTGGGAAGGGGTGGATCCTGGCTCTCTACCCCTTATGGTCATGCAGCTGCACTGCATCCACCTGAGCTCCCCTGGGTTGGCCCTGCCTTCCCACCAGGTGCTCAATCACTGCTTCAAGCTGTGACTTAGTATTTCCACTACACAACCCTTCCCAGTTCCCAGTAATTCCTACAAATAAAGCTCAAGTTCTGCAACTACTGAGGCAGGCATCCAACACAGGTGGATGGCCCCCCTTTACCATTCATTTGTGTGCCCCCCCTGCCCCAGGAAGTGTTCCACCTATGTGCTAATGACAATGTCATCTTTGAGAAGGAACAGAAGTATTTACTTATACATTTTGGAACTGAATTAATACATTCAGACTAGGATCTTAAAGTTCTTTAAGATCTTGCTCAAGAGTTGTTGGATATACAACTTAAACGATTTTCAGTGTGTTTACTACACCCACCCTTTATAGCCTTCCTCCCAGAAAGCAAACTTTGGAGTGGATTAAGTCATCTCAACTTATTTTTAAGATGTCTGAACTGTAGAAATATTTATAAAATGTTGGCGTCCGGAATCAGGAGGGGTTTAAAATACCAGAGAAGCAAATCCCCTAGCACAGGGCTTACTTCATCCACAGGAAGAAATACACTGGACTTTAAACAAGTTTAATTGTTTTGCTTAGCTGAAACACTTGAAGGTGTTCAACATAAAATGGTTTCTGAATGTGATCTTAACTAAATGAAGCAACTTTTCTTAAAGGGAGATATTAGCAATATCTGTCTAATATTTGTATGATTGGCCAAGTTGCAGGCAAAGATTTGCTCGGTAATAGATATAATCTTGATACTTTACTCCTTTAAAAGGAGGAACTTCATCATGAAAAATAAGGAATTAGCAGTTCTTACTCTGATCTGATTTCGCAGCTGCTCTGCCTCCTGCCGTAACTGTTCCAGCTCACTCATCTTGCTTCAGTTTCTATTTCACACTCCACTGGTGAAGAAAACCTGCCAATAAGAAGGAGGAGAAATAAGTTTCAGTATCACTATGCATCTATATTTCTTCTACTTTTAAGGAAGCTCCAAATAGGTACTTAGGTATTCCTTTAGTACACTGCCTAACAACTCTGACAAAACCAAAGTTATTTCTACTCCTCAATTATAATGAAAAATAGTTAAATGAAGTGTATCTTGAATATAAAAACAAACACAAAACAAAAAACAAAAAACCACAGTACTTTAAAAAACACATGAATGCATTTGTAGCATTGCTCTTCTCATCCATCCTGCAACCTCCAAGAATCTCAGTCCTCACCCCAAGATGGCAACAGAGAGCAGAGACTGAAGCGGTTATTCAAAAACCTTTAAGCTCAACAGTGCTGTGATCGAGCATCTTTGTACACAATACACAAAACAGTTTTCATTTTAATTAAAGATGAAAACCTTAAATCACAGACTATGGCTTAAAGGGGTTTTCTATAACTTTTCCCTTATTTTCTTGGCCAAGTCACGATGTTGTTTTCATTTAAAAAGCACCTACGTGGTAAGAAGAGATTATAAAGAGACATCTATAAAAACACTTTCACACTGGCACAGCCCACAGCAACCCAGAACAGTTCTCATCTGAACAAGGACACAAAGCAGCTGTTCAAAAAAGCAGCAAGGCCACATGCAAGCACACTTTCAGGGTAGTTTTTAGATACAGTTTTTTAAAAAATCAACAGACTTTGCACATAACATTTTTCAGCCTGTGTAACAGTTTCCTCAAATCAGTTCTCCTTATCCCCACTACAGCTATGCAACCAAGTGATACAGGAGCCCAATCACACTACAGACTTCAACCATCTCATTCAGCAAAAGGTTTTCCCTCCAGGTAACTTAGCAATACAACCACCACCCCTGGACTTCTTAACAGTTCATGTGTGTGAGAGGTATGACACTTCCTGCTACAGTAAAACAGAAGTATTTATTTGTTAATCTACTCCTTTTTTTTAAAACTTTTCTTTTTCAACTGAACCTCCCCTGCTTTCCACAGATAGCACTGTGAAATCCTTTTCAGAATAAATCCAGAACCATACACAAATTGGATCACCTCCAAATCCAACCTATGGTAACAACAGTGTGGTGACTTTGGTCTAACCAACCTTTTCAGCTATTCCTAAGGCAACTATGAAGCCCTTCCTTAGGTCTATGTTCTGTTCAACTAGAGAATGCTATAATCCACACGTGAATATTCTAGGAGACTACTTCGTTTACAACCAGTGTCCTCTTTCAGAAGCCAGAGTATGTTAGCGTTGCTTAGTACACAACAGGTATAAGATAGATGTAATCCATACACATGTCCAATTTCAAAATTCAATTTTTAAAACCTGTAATCACTTTCGCATGCTTGCTAATCAAATGCTTCTATTGTTTCTGAAGTTCACTTATAACTTCAATACAGTTGATAGGAACACCGTACCACTATGAAATGTAGTCCTACGTCAGTTCATCATACTTTCTTTTTTAAAATGCTTTCCCTTTTTTGCTCTAGAACCCAGAACAATGGCCGCAATTAGGTGAAGTCAGGACACCTTGTTATCGACAGGTAGCACTGTGAGTGAATGAGAAAACCGGTGCTCACGGACCACTGATGATCATTCTGCACTTCAGCCATGAAATCAGTGTTAATGACTCCATAGTGCCATTACTATCAGCACTGTTCATTGTGAATGCCACTTCCATATGATGCTGCAGCAGCTGAACAGCTTAAACGGCGTTACAGCTGTACATGGCAGTGCATGGACATAACCCTGCTAGCCCTCCCATCCACCCATCTCTGGAATCAATCCAATTAAAGGACAATGCCTTTTCCTACCTTCCCTTTAACAAACAAACAAAAAAATCCCATTCCTTTCAGTTGAGAAGCCCTAGCAATATCAATACATCCTGAAGTGTGCAAGGCCATCAGTGTTACTGCTCAGCAGGGATGTTGCAGTGGTTTGAGGTCAATCTACCTCAATGCACACAACAGCCTCCAAGTCAGCACTGCTACAAAACCCAGATGAACTGAAAGCTCAGATAAACCAGTTTAAAGTTCTTTCACATTTCGCAGCAGCTGAACATCAAAGTCTGAGATACTCTTAAGCTATAGATAAGCACAGGAGTACTACAGCAAACAAACTCAGTGCACAGTGTAACCATCAGACTGAAGTGCATCCCAAGCTCTTTGCTGGGCTGGCTGCCTGCAGATCACACCGTGACATGTACGCTCTAATGGCCATTCACCATAAAGTATTTAGCAGAGCTGTGAGAAAGATGCTTCCACTTGGGATTTTTTTTAAAACGCTATTTTGAGATGCCCACAGGAAACTGGGGAAATAGAGTGGGCGAGGAGGAAGCTCTCACGGATCCTTTCCCAGATGTGCACTAACCCAGCAGCTGCTGGCAAACCACCACATGAACACACGGCCGGTGTCAGAATCAGCACAGCAAAGCAGGAGTTTGCGTTGAGGCATCTCTGACTTTGATGCTTCCGATTCTACAGTGATATGGTAAAAGCGATAAAAAAAGAAGCCACAGTAAAGATGCAGCTGTGTGTGCAGACCATTACCCAAATCAGATGAAGCCAGATGCTTCTTTCCCAGTGCAATTCCCAATGTGCAGGCTGTACTATGAACAGGATCTGCTGCAGCGAAGAGGCCTGGTGGGGATAAGCAACAGGAAGTGCAGGAACTTTTTAATAATGCTGCTAGCCAGGGGTACATCACTGCAACATAGCCAAGCAGCCAGGAAACAGGGTCAGGGACATCACACACTTCCCATAAGGGCCAGCAGCAACGGGAGTGAGCAGTGAGGAGCTGCCATTGCACAGCCCTGTGGCACAGCTCTGCTCTCCCTGCAGGCTCAGCTTTGTTCTCTGCAGGCTTCCTTGGAGAATATGGATCAGTGAATTGAGCAATACCAAAATAAACTGCCACCTCCTGAGGCAAAATAATTTACTATTACACAGCACATCCTGTGTCACAAAAGCCACCAGCAAGCTTGAGCGCTCCAGAGACAAATTATCCCTCATCCTGACTCAGCAGCCTAATAGCTTAATTCTTTGTTCTATTGGCAGGTAGAGGCAAACTACCCCAAGTTCTCATCTTGAAAGTACTTTCTCTGTAGCACATTGACTCAAAGGCTGTCTTTTTCTCTACAAAAACTCCTTCCAAAACACACCCAAGGACACAGTGTGCCGTGGTCAGGAGGAGCCTGGAGCAGCAGGTGAGCGCAGCCCGAGTGGGACCAGGGAGCTCCGTGTGCCGGGGGAACCCAGTGCTGCCGGCCAGAGTGCTGCTGACTCAGGAGCAGAGCACGATGCAGCTCTGGAAGCAGTTGACACTTGGCAGGTTGCTGAACAGTCGGGCACAGAATGATAGGAGCCTTCAGTCCTGCAAAGCAGAGCTACTTCTGTCCAGAGAAGATTACAGTTTATAAATGAGGATCGTAAGTAATTCAGTTTCTTTAAAAAATATCTTCATTTAGCTTGTTCCCATGTAAAATCACCATACAGAAAGGAGAAAAAAATGAGCAGAGGAGTGTAAATACACTCCTCCCCACAACAAAGCACTGCTATTTTTGTATCAGATATAATTCGACTAAGGGGACGCAAAAAAAGAACAGTCTGACCGCCTGGAGTCTAAAAAGCTACCAACTAAAGGATCACTCAAGCGATAACTGTAGTCTGTACCAAAAAAACAGTCCTTCAGAACCGAAGTGCTCAGCTATACATATCAGTTCTCCATTTTTCAATGCATATGCTGAGGATCTCACACGCAGTAAATATAGAGCAGCAGAAAGCAAGGCAGGAGGCATCACGATTCACTTCCATGCAACCACCCCTGCTAGTGATCACACAGGTGGCTAAGCATAAGGAATGCTAACTATAACACTTCACTAAATATAGGAAAACGGCACCAAGAAATACTGCAGCTCTCTCTCAAGTGAGCTCCACTGGTAACACACAAACCCAGGCCTCATTGAACATCCACACACTGAAGTCACTTACACAGTTCCAGCTACCTGCCTGCTCCCCGTCACTGCTGACAGCCCATGCACAGCATGCTGCTCAGCAGTGGCAGACAGCAGGATTCTCTCTCCAAAGCTGAGCTCTGGTAGCACACACAGAGCAAGAGTTTGTGTATCTGGGATGTGCCAAAGAAGCACTCTACAGAATATTTCCTCATCTAGCGACAATACTGGAGACCTACGCAGCTCAGCTCATTCATTTATGTCTCCTCAAAGCCATGAATGGAGAAGACCACACGTGCTTTCCACCCAGCTGATACTCAATTTTCCAAGGAGTTTTTGCATCAATAAACTAAATACGCTTAAATCCAAGCATGCATAATTTGAAATAACAGTACATAAGACATGCAAACATGTCAGTTTGTATCTTTCTCTTCCTATTTCTCTCTTCCAAAGCTCTCCAGTGCACCTCCTTCCCTTTAACGCACACTTTTGAAAGGTGCCACTTTACACTGGTTGGGAGAAACACCACAGATTTTTCAGAAAGGAGCAGAATAATGATTAATTTAACAAAAAAAATCATTAGCATTTAGAAAAAAAATAAAATTAGAAACTGTAACTGAATTGTTCTGTATGATTTTGTTTTCACAATTTTGTTTTGTACCACAGGCAAGCAGCTGCCCGGGTTTCAGAGCACACACATATGTAACCCTGGGCTCTCCAGCATTTCACAGGCCCGGTTTCCCCAAGAACAAAACAGGAAACGAGCCTGGGTGTGACCTTGTTCTCTGAGGTCACCACTATTGTTGCACTTCTGCACATTTTGGAAGTGTTTTAAAGCGATACGTCTCCATTATAGCTTTGGTACAAAAACAGGAAATAATCAACCAACGCCTCTAAGAGGAATGGCACTAGCAGAACTTAGTGAAATACCCATTTCTCTAACAGATAACACACTGAATTTTAAGGAACTGCTGAATATACGTGTTCAACGTTTCACGTACAGCTGGAAAGCACACGTGACAAAAGAGACCCACGAGCAAACAAGCACTCAGTGGGACACGAGAACAGCCTCATCTCTCGGGGTGCCAACTGTGGCACAAGCAGGGTCAGGCCAGCTGCTGCTTTCCCTCTTCCGCTGAAACACCCTGCCCTCCTACCCATCATAAAGAATAAGGGCCTGCTATTGCACACATACAGATAGCTTGGGATTTTAATAGAACTTTGAAATAAAGCCTGCCATGAAAAAAAAAGAGCTTCTATTTACTGCTTGGATGTATTAGCAGAGGTAATCTGCGTCGGACGAAGATGTGCACAAAATCTCACCTTCAGACTTCAGTACTGTAAGCATCAACCCTGAGAGCTTGTCATGAACGTGGGGAGGGCAGAGGAAGCAGCAGTGAGAGCACACCTCGAAGTGCTGCTGGATGTGAACCAGTGCCATTTTAGCAGCACGGCCAACACTGCGTGCACAGCCTGCACGTGAGAAAGCGAACGCATGCAGTGATGGGTTCTAGCAGCTCACTGCATTTGTCTCCACATTCGATTGCTGGGTTGATTATGGTCTCCATGGAAGAAAAACAGACTGACAAATACTGAGGTTGTTAACAGCAGTCACAAAACAGGCAAAGGAAGTTACAGCTTAGACACTATCATGAAATAAGAAGTGAACAGTGACTGTAGGCTCGTAGCATTACACACACAATAAGATGACAGTCCATTAGATCAGTGTGGTAAGCTCAGAGGCATGAGTTTATTCCTAAGATCCATCTGAAAGTCTAAGCCAAGTACATTTGTAAAACATACTAAAACCCCTTGCTTATCTTTGCCGACACACACTAGGTTCTAGAAAAACAAGAAATTCAGTGTTAAGCAAAAGACTGAAAAAAAACAGGAAGAAGGAATTTTTAAATGTCATGAATATTTCACAGTCCAAAAGAGGGATTTTTCTACAAGTAACATTCTTGCATCTTATGTTGACTTTGCTCATTTCCAGGTCAAAATGTTCCAGTATATAAGCAAAGATTTTTCTTATCTTTCTTTTTTTTTTTTTCTGATCACACTCCTTGTAACCAGAACTTCACGTGAAATTCAAGTTACTGTTGCTGTCACAAAAGACAACAAGATTGCCACTGAAAACTTTGTTCAGTGACCACAGAATTTTCCACTGCTGAATGAACTGCCATTGGTTTTGCAATTCAAAATGTGGAAGCGGTGGCAAGAAATACCTTTGTGAGGTGAAAACTTGTAAGCCAAAGTAACAAGACAGGGATGGTTCCAGTTCAATATTCTCCTTGAAAAGACAGGCGGCACACACAGACCAAAATATTACTTTAGCTGCCTCTTCAAACACTCACCTATACCCAGAAGCTATTCTACCAACTTGCCCATTACACTTTTCATAGCAAAGAGAGAAGGACAATCCAAAGTCACTTTGAAGCGACTTGTATTAAAGCTCACCTCTACAAGCTTGATTTGAGATTTGTTTAAGGGGCAAGAGCACTGCTGCTGACTGCAGTGGCACAGTCCCTTCCTTTTTGTAGAGCCAAGTGACGATACGCACGTAAGGTCTGCTCTGGATCCTACAGGCACAGAGCACTACTCCAGCAGCATCCTGTTTTCTAGGCATGTGCAGACTGCACAGTACACATAACAGGCTCTAAGTACACAGAAAATGTCAGGCTTAACGTTGGTGAAGATAGACATTTAGAGAAACTAACAGAGTCTGCAGGGAAGAGCCTTGATCCACACAGATGACTGTACGCTTGACTGAAATAATTTCTGGCTGACAGATCTCAAGAGTAGAGCATTCTCACACACTGCAGGAGCAGAAAACCCAGCAGTACCAGCTACACACACACATTGCTTCCTTTCAGATGTATCCATCAGCTTGGAAAAAAGAAATCTGCATTTGATCTATACATAGTATTCTGCACCCTTCCCTCCTCCTCACCATTCAGCCCTACACACACGCTCCCTTGGTACCAAAGCTACAGCGAGGCATTATGCAGCTCACACAATTATGCAGCTGTAACATTCAGCATACAGCTGTACTCCTTCATAAGAAAACAAGGGAATATAAGCATTTGTTTTTTATACTGATTACCCAAATATCAGATAAAGCTATTGCCCTCACATCTGATTTTAATTTCGCTTATGGGTCACAATACATTTCTGGGCAACTGCAATTATAAGCCACAAAAAGTAAGTTTTCTCCCAGTCTAGAGTTCAGGCCACTTTAGTGGTTTTTATATAGATGAATATAAATATATATATATAAGCACATTTTTTTAAGAGACACTTATTGTCATATGCCTTAAAATCTACCAAAAGCCTCAGCTTTAGAGCACCACTGAATGACTACAAATACCATACTGGAAAACGAAAACTGTTCAAGCACCAGTTTTCCTCCTTACTAATGCACATAAGGGATTAAGAGTGCAGAGATTGTGTAGCCACTTCAGGCACCACTTGCGATGAGATGCAGTTCCAGGTATTTATCCTGCTGGGAGCTGCTTTTGATGTTCCTCGTGCAGTACTGCTTCTTTTCAAACAAACCACACTGACCATTTCAGGAAGAGGCTCTGCTAGAGCAGTGTGTATCGCTGCTGCTGAGTTATCTTCACAATCACTGGGTTCTCAAAGTAACATCTGTCTTTCTAGAAAGAATATTTTTAACATACTGATTGTATCTAGCAGAAAGCTTTTAGAAAAGATAAAAACCCATCTAGATAAAGCTGGCATTATGCTAACAGGAAGTTGTAAATTGAGCTTGCAATTCATTCCACTGCACGCTGTTAGGATGCCTTAAAATCCAGATGTATTTCTAGAGATCATATCTCAAAATTCAAGGAAGAAAGAACAGATACATTTAGGTAACGTTAACATGTAGAGTTCAGTCGCCAAAAGTTAGAAATTGCCTAACTGGGTGTTGGAAGGAAAGCAGTCCTAGATGAAGTTTTCAAAGGAAGAGGATGGGAGAAAAAAAAGAAAAG
This sequence comes from Meleagris gallopavo, assembly GCF_905368555.1. NCBI lineage: Eukaryota > Metazoa > Chordata > Aves > Galliformes > Phasianidae > Meleagris > Meleagris gallopavo. Next base: position 16,905,004 of record NC_139414.1, on the reverse strand, counting down.
GAAGGAACGAAATACAACACTCCCAGCAGAAGAAAACATTACAAAAGTGACACACTTTTAAGTTGGTTCTGTTGGGTGTTTTGTTTTGTTTTTTTTTTTTTTAATTATAAGAGAGTGAGAATTCTTCTATGAAGGCATGACAGTCATTAGGCTATAAATAGCAGGATTCCCCTGTGGAGACAAAACCCACAGCTACAGACAAGATGCATTTGCCAAGCATGCAGCCACCGGACAGCCAGCAGTGCTGGGGGTTATCAGCCCGCCCCACCAAAACTCCTGCTCTCATCAACACTCCCAGCGTATCTCAAAGCAGGCTGGGTCAACAACAACCCAGCCAAGTACATTGTCTCAGATTCCAGCCCTCACCAAGCAGCAGACATCATTCTTCCAGATCTTTGTTTTAGGGCTTTGGACACACACACTACTATTTTAGAGTTTTCTTCAGCATTTGTGGCTGAAAGATTAGTAGAAATAGCTCAATGTTCTTAAATTTCCAGCTCCAGAAACTGAGCACAAAGCAAAATGTTATCAGATTCAGTGAAATGCCAGCAATGTCACTGCAACCCCCAAGCAACTGAACTGTTTGCTGAGGACCTCAGCACTTTGTCTGTCCTTTTAACAAAGTCACTAGGAAAGTCTGCAAACCAGAGCTGCAATGTCACTGCAGAGACTGAGCAGCAAACTGCTCAAGCTTCTGAATTACTACCATTGGCAGAAGTCAATTTTCCTTTTTTTCTTTCATCTTTTTTTAAAGTACATTTTACTTTTGATACCTATCAGCATTTGTAACAAAACATAATAGATGACAGGAAAAAGAAGTTCCAAATGACTTCCTGTCCCCAGCTACCTGACCTACCCAAGTCAGTGCTTATCAGCATCTGGGGAGCAGCACTGAAGAGCTGACACAGTTATAGAGTCATTTAGAGTGCTTTTACTTGGACTTGTACCGTACTAAAAATAATTCAGCTCCCTCTTTTGGGCTGCTTAGATGAAAGAGTTTCCCCTTCTCTGTTGCATAACTTGGAGATTCAGATTGTATTTGTAGTGCCCGAAACAGTAGCTTTACTTCCTGACCACCTCGTTCTGCATGCTTTAGATTGTTTTCTGTTTTTGTTTTTTCTTCATTTAGGCACTTTGTATCCAAGCTACTAAAAGAATCTAAAAAGAGTAACAGCAAAGAAGGCTCTTGCCCCGTAAGTGACAGCCATGAGAGGTACTTAAATGCATTTCATCCCCTATACAATGCAGTAGCACTTACATGTGCACCTCAATCTTCTCACCCAACGCTGTTAGGGGCACCCAACTCCCCCTCCTTTCTCTGCAGTGGAAGTAAAATAGTACTGACAACACAACTTCTTGAGCACACAGGTGTTCAACCTACAGGCATGCCTGAGCTGCCCTGAGTAAAGTGCGTTGTCTTGGGCTGCATGTAAAATATGTAACACATTTAACGTATTAGTAACAACACTTCTTTTTTTATTATTATTAAAACACATTAAAAAAAGAGGGCAACAACAACATAAACCCAGCAGGTTGGACACACAGTCTATACCACACAGACCTCATGTCTTTCTGCAAACTCGGTCCTGCCATTTTTCAAAACGTTGTTCAGTGTACCTAATGCTGAGGGTGCTACAAGACTTGATCAGCTCTTCCTCGCTTTCCTTCCCACTGCCCAAATGCATATGTAAAGGATGGGACTCCAAATTACACTTTACATTTTCTTATGACTATTTTGCTTTTTTTTTTTCCTTTTCAATTTTCTTTTTTTTGGGAGGGAGAAGGGGTAACAGAAGCTTTTTAAAATAACTCTGCTTAAAACCACAGTTTTACCACAGAGTCCTCCTTTTCTAAAATTTGGCTAACATCAACAATCATATAATGCCAGCAGTCATGACAAAAGGCCACCAAAAAGAGACTCATATCAAATATGATTTATTTCAGTTTTATCAACTTTTAATACTGTGTTTAATGTGTTTTAACAGTATTATATGGTTATAACCATATATATGCGTGGTCTTAACTATATACAAGATATGGTTTAGTAGCTTAGTGGGTAGTAATGGTGATAGGAGGACGGTTGGACTAGATGATCTTGTAGGTCCTTTCTAACCTTGTGATTCTATGATTCTGATATGTCTTGAACAAGCATCTTCAGTTTTAATGCAAGACTTTAGATGTGGACAAATCCATCAAAAACTGCATTTCAATTTTGATCCAGATAGAAAATGACACAAATCACTTACATTAGAAGCAATTAGTGCAGTAGAAAAGAAAAATAGAGGGCAGCAGAAAAGCTGTTCAAAGGTTACCCTCAACCTGCTGAGCTGCTCTGCCCAAGCCTAAAAGCAGTACTGATGGGGCAAGGGAGCACAGCTCTCCCTACAGGGCACCACAGCACCCAAGTGCTGAGAGGCCTCCACAAGTTTTGCTGTGACTCTCATAGCATTCCCAAAAGGAACAAATTCTGGGTTGTTTTTGCTGGTTGGTTTCAAAATGAGTATCCCAGCACAAAGTGTCTCAGGGTACAACCACCAACGTGCACACAGCAATTCTGGCTCTTCAAGGCAGCAGTGCAGTAAATGCAATCTCCCTTGTGCACAGAGCAGTGAGCTGAGGCACTGACTGAGTTACTTACACTAGAAAACAAACCCAGGGTGCTCAGGAGTCCCCAGACCCAGGAGCAATGAGGTTAGCTGCTCTTCCCAGAGATGCCAAGCCAGTCACAAAGAGTAGCCGCAAAATCCTCAACCCCGTATGAAAAACACATCCAGTACTAGGTCTGATGATGCTGTTTCCCCTCCTCACGTAAAGATGAAAATCATATAAATATCATTTAAATCTTACCATTACTCAGCTCTTCTAATAGTGTTTCTAAACAGCAGCATTCAGCACAACTCAAAGACTTGGCTTATACTGAAGGTCCATATGATTAATATTTGTCTGAGATCCAACAAAATGAAGAGGGGAAAACTACGGCTTCTGGAAACTGGCAAACCTATTCTACCTTCAAACCTATTCTACCTTCAAACTAACTCATAGGTATGCTGGGTACTTCTCCCTCTCCTTCCCAGATGAAGTCCTTTCATACGGTAACAGACTGCAAGAACTTAAGAGTAACTGAATCAAAACTGGATTTGCTGTATGTCAGCATTTGGTACACTTTGGGAAGCTGAGACATCTTGAAGGAAGTGAAACTGTCTTCACTGACATAACTATGGCCAACCATATATATATATTTTTTTTAATTAAGCCTTCAGGTCAATTCTCATTCATCTTCATAGTATTCCCCACACACACGACAGCAATTCAGATGAATCAGACCATCAGGTATCATAAGTGGCATCCAAGCTGAGATCCATTCCAAATACTGAGGAGTTCACCTCTTGGTCTTTCATTTCAGACTCCCTTCAAATATCAAACATCTTACTGTCTGCACACCGCCGAGCATAGCAGTGCAATCCAAAAGAGTAGATTTTTTTAAATTTAAAAGCTGCAGCTTTGCACAACAGTGTCTCTTGTTATCTAGAAAGCTCTATGAAGCTCTTTCAGATAACCAAACCACAACCATAAGAGAGCAGCATATGTTCATGCTTTTCATGACTGTTTGCTTTAGCTCTGTTCAGTATCTTTCACATACATTCTATTACAAAAGGCTGGATTACAAAATACAGAAGTTTCATACAAGAACACAATAACAAATTTAACTTCACACTTCAGAAGATGAAGTGTCAGCTCTGCATCCAATTAAAGGGGAGAAAAATTTGGATTAGCAATATTGCCCATACTAAAAGGCAAGTTCAAGGCACTCAGAAATCGCATTAACCTGTGGATTTATATTTTCTGGCAGTATTAAATAAAATAAATGATCACACCATTATCACTGCCCATAAGCACTTAAATACCACGAGAAAGAGCTGCATGACAAGACTCAGGGATTTCAAATTTCTTACTGGTCTGATGAGATTTTCTAAAGTGACTCCTGAGATTAGAAACAATACATTAAACGAATCTGTCTTTAGCAACGCAGTCTTAATTTATGACTGTGACAGAGAACAGTAACTGAGAAAGATTTACAACACACTGCATTGGGTTGTTTTTTTTTCTAATTTTCTTTTTATTTCTTGTTTAATCTTCAAGATCTTATATTCATAAATTCTGTGGCATTTTCAAGGTTGCCTGATGTTCTAGAAAAGAACTATGTACACTGCATTCAAAGATTCAAAGATTCTGCAAGTTTTTCCTCATGTTATCTGTGAATCCCAGGCTTTTCTTTAAGAACTGTTTGAAAAATAAAATACGCGGACAAATTAAACACTAGATATATGAGTACTCAGCTAAGGAACATTAAGACATAATTGAAACTTTTATTATCCCACATAAATATAACAGATTACATAGCCAGCTATCTTCCCCATAAGATTTATATGACCTGAGCAGTCGAGAGCAACTTCTCAAGCACTTGGAAGAAGGCTTAACAAGAGAACACCCACTATTTGCCGTGCCACTTTAATGACGTCAGTTCACATTATACAAAAAAGACATCTCTGTAACATTAAAGTTCTTTATACATAAGATCTCCCCCTTTTTCCTAGCCCTCTTCCTTCAATATAAAAATCAGCCTGTCTTGTGGGAACGCAAGTTAACTTCATCACAGCTATCACACACAAAAATCACAAGTGCTGCAGGAAAAAAAAAGGCTAAGATCCCCTTCTCATTAGGAGACTTCTAGAATTTTGAGGGTTTTTCATATTTGGTTGTTTGGTTTTTTGATTTGTTACCATTATTACTAATATGACTTCAGAGTTCCCCTAGTTGTAACTAACAGTTCTACCTGCTGTTCCTGCCAAGCGATTGTCAGATTAGTGACCATCTTCTACATCACTCACCCTATTTCTACCAACAGTCAGAGTGCTGGGTTAGGTTTCCACTTCACATCCCCCCAGCAGCCACTTAATTCCCTGCAAGATCCCCCAGGTGCCCTGCCTACAGCAGGGCAGCACGGGGCGTTCTAGCAGGCACTCCAAAGCCTCCTGTGGTAACGCTGCAGGTGAGGAGAGGAAGCCCTGTGCACCAACCTGACTTTCAGCTGACAGCTACAAAGCAAAATTCCAGCTACCACCAGGCTGACGCTCTGTGCCTCACCACCGCTCCCATCTCTCAACTAGAATCTCAGCAGAACACAGGTTTTTCAATGAAGAGACTGGACTAGAACACAGAACTACCACATAGTTTTTTTGCAGCTGTGGAGTTCTATCTGACTCAAAAGACTCCACTTCTCCCAGTCCTTCTCTGCTGTTCTTTCAGGTGCTGGTAACCTGTCTTTTCTCTCTAGATCCTTCTGCAAACCTCTTCCTTTCCTTTCCTGGTACTCAGAGAACAGCTGCTGCTCTATCAGTTCAGAAATGTATCACAGATAACCAGATTAAACTCCAAGCTATTTTTTCCTCAACTCCTATTTAGCTTTGCTGCTGTACAGGCGATCACCTCAGCACTAAGCACAGACAGAAAAGCAAATACTGTAAAAAGAAGTAAATAAAAAACCTGAATGCCGAAAGCAGCGCTGTGCCTCAGAGGAGTGTCACCACAGCACCTCATGACGGTGCATTTTTCCTACAGACGGAGCACCTCCAGACAGGGCTCCACCGCCGCGCACGCCCAGCTCAGCCCCGTTATCCCACGATGATTTCACAGGGTACCCAAAGCCAGACGAGCTTTGGAAAAAAAAACCAAACAAGCGGCAGACGGCAGGAGAACGGGAACGCAAATAAAGGAGAGCGAGAACTCCGCCCGCATTCCCGCAGCAGATAAGCGGCCCCGGAGCCGCCCGTCGCCGTGCTCCCTCAGCCCAGCCGGGCCGCCCCGCTCCGCGCCGGCAGCGATAGAGCCGCACGGCCGCCAACCCGCAGCCCGGGACGGCTTCCGGACGGCAGGCGCCTCCCCGCCGCCCCCACGCAGCCCCTCGGGGCCCCGAAGCGGAGCGGGCGGCTCGACGCGGATTTTCCCCCTCCCCACCCCGAGCCCCGTTCCGCAGAGGGGCCCCGCCCCGCCCTGCCCCGCCGGCGGGCTGTGACGGCGCTGCGGCTCCGCGGCTCGGCGCCCACCCCAGCCCTGTTCCGCGCCGCGCCGCGCACCCCGCCCCCCGCCCGGTACCTGCCCTGCCCTGCCGCCTGCGGGTCGCGGCGCTGCCGGCCGGGCTGGGGCCGCACTGGCGGCGACGCCCGCCTCGGCTCGGTCTCCCCGTCCCTCCCGGCCGCGCTCCCTCCGTCGAGCGCCGCCTCCTCCCTCCGGCGCCGCGGCGCGGTGGCACCGCCCGCGCTCCCCCCGCCCCGCCCGCGGGATGTGGCGGCCCGGCAGGGGCGGGGCGCGGCCGCCGAGGGCAGCTCTCGGGGCGGCCGAGGGGCTTCCCCGGCCCTGCCTCGAGGGGGCTCAACCCGCGGGTGCCAGGGCCAAGCCTACCCCGGGAGGCGCCGCCCGAGGCGGGGAGCGCCCTGCAGCCGCCGCTCTCCCGTACCCCCTCCGCCGTGTGTCTCCCGGCGCGGTGCGGGCTGCGCTCAGGGCTCTCCTCAGGCCGCCCCGCCGCCGCCCTCGCGGCCCCGAGGGACGCGCGGCGCCGCCCCATGGCCGCGCTCCGTCTGCCCGCCCCTGAGGCTCAGCCTCCCGCCGCTTCGGCCCGGGCGCGGCGGGCAGTACCTGGTGGCCGGGCGGCAGTCCGCGCGGGTGTCACCGAGCCGCCGCCTCCATGGCGCTCGGTCGCGGCGGGAGGAGCTCCTCCCCCTCCCGCATGGACCCGGGCAACGTGACGGGCCGTTGCCATGGCGGCGCCTCGCTGACGTCAGAGCACTTAAAGAGACAGCGCCCCCACGGAGGTGGCCTCGCGGGTCGATGGGCTCTCAGGCGGAGCCCGCGGGGGCGCCTCCGAGCGGCCTTCCCTTCCCTTCCCTTCCCTTCCCTTCCCTTCCCTTCCCTTCCCTTCCCTTCCCTTCCCTTCCCTTCCCTTCCCTTCCCTTCCCTTCCCTTCCTTCCCTTCCCTTCCCTTCCCTTCCCTTCCCTTCCCTTCCCTTCCCTTCCCTTCCCTTCCCTTCCCTTCCCTTCCCTTCCCTTCCCTTCCCTTCCCTCGTAACACAGCGCTTTGTTCTGTGAGGAGTTGCCGGGAGCAGCTGCTCCGGGCTCTGGATCTAGACTAGTGTGTCACAGAATATCCCGAGTTGGAAGGCACTCTGGCTCTTGGCTCCACACTGCACGACCCAAACCCTGCATCTGGGAGCGGTTTCCAAAGGCTCTTTGAGCTCCGCTGCCTGTTCCATGCCCACCACCCTCTGTTGAAGAGCCTGGTCCTAGGAAGGGTGGTTGTGATGCCTACAAGTGAATATTCAAATCCCGTATCCCTCATAAATCCACTGCCTGTGGTAGTGAATCCATGACGTGGGTCCATCACAGCAGAACTGCCCGGGCGCCATCCATCCAGGCACAGCTCAGCCTGTCAGACTCCAACCTCAGCCCACATGGTGCCCCTGTGCTTTGTGCCCCATCTCCCCCAGACCCACTGTGTCCCAGGAACACCTCCACAGCTGCCCTCACCTCAGGCTGCCCTGATTTTTAAAACCATTATGCACATCCCTGAACTGACTCAAGTGTTGTCTCAGCTTTGCCATGGATGCAAGGTCCGCGTTCTGCTTCCCTCCACTGCCATACACCTGTGCTCCATTTACCAAAGGACAGATGTCGCTCAGCAATACGTTTACTTTGTGTTTAATGAGTGATCGTGTGGAAAAAACCAACACTGAGCGAATTTCAGTTTGCTGTACTTCAGCTGAAGAGGAAAAATCATCTTTTTTTCAGAGTCACTGTAATGCTGTAAAAGTCACTCATCTTTTCATAAAAGGAACATACGGGCACAAAGACATTCTCCTTAAACTAAGCTTGTTTCCTTACATTTTTCTTAATTCAATCTTTGTCTCTCTGAGCAGTGATTGCTGACAAGATATGGTCCCTGAATGGACATATCGTTTCTCATCTTCTCTTTTGGAGCAGCTCTGGAAAATCACAGGCAGTAAACAAAGCCCCAGAAACGTTCAGATGGTATTTAGGTAGTTGCATCTTATGAAATTACCAGTCTTTGCCCTTCCAGTGGAGCAAATTAAAACATTTTATAAAAAAATTACATAATTTATCCTCATGACTCATTTGGGAGACAGGGAAGTTTCTTAGCAGATGGGAAAATGAAGCACACAGGACATGGCTCTCAGCAGGAGAACTCGTCTTGCAGAAGTGGCATTGCTGCAGCTGTGATGGTCCGGGGCTTACAGCAAAGCTCTTTGCAGGAAGGAATCTCCTTTCTCAGACAAATAAATGGAATTATCTCTTTCTGTTAAACTTCTCACCCACTGTGCGCTCCGTTTAAGAGTTCTTTACAGAAAGAAGTTGTGAATCCCCAGTCCTGCTATATTTTACAACTCATTTCTATCCATATTTGTTTCTATTCATCTGTTTCAGATGCTAAATCCTACTCTGCAAAATCAGTGATACCCTAATGGAGATTTTCTTATGCCAGTTCAGCAATACACTTTATATTATTTCAGAATCAGTTTTTTCCTGCAGTGATCAAGAAATGCTGAGATACAGTGCCAGATGAGTTTTTAAAATCCATCTAGATCAGTTTCCCTAACATGTTCTCTTTGAATTATGAGTGACTGCAGCCAGCACAGCAATTCAGTTTCTGATAGATTAAATCCTTCTGGAGGTCCCCACTGCTGGGATTCCTGCCTGGTGAGTTGGAGCCATCCCAGACGGGAAGGCAGAGGAAGGGAACCTGCTGGAGGCTGTGCTGACTCAGCTCTAACTGAAAACCTCTGCCAAGGCAGCTCCAGCACACCCTAACCACTCTTTGGATGGCTTTGTTATGAAACACTGTGTGCTAGAGCAGTGATCTGGTATTAGGAAACAATGAGGTGTTTTCTCAAAAACACCTCAGTCTTGGCAGGGCTGGAGCCCAAAAGATGTAAAGACAGGCATGCACACAATCTAAATGGCTAAAAGTACAACCAGAGTCCACGCATGCTTTTCTCAGTCCCAGAAGAATGCAGAGTTCATTATCAGTGTGGTACTTTCCATGTTCCAGAAAGTCCCTACCTTTCATCAGCCCATTATCTAATTCCTTTCCAAACCACTTCAGGATATACAAGAAGTAATCATATACAATAAGTAATCATACTTCAGGAGGCAAGGAAAAAAATGAAGATAACCAAGAGACAAAAAGATCCAGAGGGAATCCCCTCCACTGGCACGAATGAATCACAGGAGCCTTTTCATGGACTTCAGGAAAACTAAAGAAAAACTAAGTTGCTAGACTTCAACATTAATGTACTGACATAGCAATCCACTTTCTTGACACCTCTACAGTAGCAACACTGTTTTTCTCTCATCCATGTTCTTAGCATTGGCTAAATTAGAACCCTCCCACAGGAGGAATACTTCTTTTCTTTTGTTTTGTCCTCATTCTTTGTTTATCACGGGCAGCACTTCTACTTCTGCAATCCATACAGCCATTCAGGTGAGATATGCTAACCCACCTCTTTTTCCCCTCACATTTCCATCTTTCCCTTCAGATCTAGGAACTAAAATGGTGATCAACCCCTTGCTAGGAAGTAAGCCAGCTCACTTCATTTTTCCTTAAAAGCTTATGAGGAGCCAGAGGCCTGAAAGCTCACTTGTTTTACTGATAATGTTTAATTGCCCTATTAGGTAGGATTACACAGACTATATACACGAAGAGACAATGTGCCCAAACCCCTTCGCTTGCTTGGTCACACAGCTAGAGCAGGACAGATGATATTTTACCATTCTGTCAGCAACTCTGCTTACAGAGGGTTGACCTCTCTCAGTAAACAGGGCAGTGACTTCTCTATGCTCCAGCTGATGCTCTGCATGACACACATGGTGGCAGTTCAGTCTGGATGATGGAAGAAAGGACAGTGAATACATATACACGGATGCTTTACATATGGCCTATGTGTGTATTTATGAATAATATCTATTAAAATTTCTTTCAGACAAAGTGATGCAGGATAATAATGGAACTACCGAAAGTGCTCAGCATAAAAGAACACCAAAATATATGTATGCATCAAATGAGTTGGAAAAGCCACTCAGATGCTACCGTTCCCTTTGAAGAGCAGTTGAGAGAGCACTAGCAAGTTTCATATGCTTCCTGGAATTATTGAGGTATCTCACAAACACTCAGGATCACTGAATGATGCAGAAAGCAGAGCTCACGTTAATCCCCACTCTTCTGCCTCTTCTCTGATGCCACAGTCCAACCCACTTGTAACAAGGGTGCACGAGGGCTGAGAAAACTTTACATTCAGTTTTGGAAATTCTAATGTTTTCTTCCTGGAGCGGGAGAGGAGCAGGCAAGCAGGGGAAGGAGAATGTGCACGTAAAACCTACACAGACAAGTTTCAGTATGCCTACAAATCCCAGCCTTCTGATGAAGTCTCAATCAGCTGTAGCTCTGGCAGCAACTTACTTGGAATGGCCGGGGAGAAGGCTCCATTCTACCAAGGGTGTGGGTGTGGAATTGTAATAGACACTTCCATAAACTGCTGTCTGCTCAAATGTCATGGCATTGGCTTTCTGCCCCATTTTCAGCTGCAGGGAACAGCAGACGGGAGGAGCGGAAACAATGAAGATCCCTTTTTAAGGCTCAGATTGAAAAATCTTCTACTTTTTACAGCCAAGAAGTGCTTCTCGCGGCTGTTATAAATGGCATTTCCTAGACCTGCTTTGGAAATTATCATATACCCAGCATAATTCCACAACAATTTTACAGTGTGTGCTACAGGGAACAAACCAGGACCAGTTCGCTGTGCACAAACAGCAGGTGATCACTCTTTTGTGAGTTTACAGTTACTACAAAAAGCAGAGAGTGTAAAGTACATTAATGTTGTATTCCAGGTGTAAAGTGGAATGAATGGAAACAGAAAAGGAGAATAGCCATGAAAAGTAGCTTAATACAAAATTCAGTAACTGACATGGGGAACAAAGGCATGTGGAATTAAGAAGAGAGAAGTTTTAAAGTATTATTTTGTTCAGGCTGGTCAGAGATTGTTTGGCCTTTCTGCAAAAGCAGCCTGGAAGCCAGCTGAAGAAGCACAATCATGGTCATTAACGAGCTTCAGAAATTCTTACAAATATCGGCTAGTTTCCAATCACAACCAAATCAAACTCATTTTTACATTTATAATGAAAGAGTCTTGCATTCCTGTCATCCAGCACCTTGGAAAATAACAGGTGTGATATTTATCAGTGGATGCATTCACACAATGCCACCAATAAATGAGTGCATTGACACAGCCAAACCCTACCATACATAACTGCAGTACTGTGCCACTGAACACAGTTGCTAATTGCAGACTGCAGAACAGCAAGCCTTCAGGTGTCACACACACAGATACATACGTATGACACTGTGCTCTAGACAGAGAAACTACAGTACTTCTATTGTCAACTGCAGCAGTTTTAAAAGACAAATTTAGTAATATCAAATGATACAACTATGCTCTCAACAAAGTACTGTACCCTGTTAATCAAATTAAATCGGGCAAGGAGAGTAGAGGATACAGAAAAGGCTGAAATGTAGGGAGGGAGAAGGATACAATCTGCAGTGCTTGTTCAGATCTGTAGGATAACTCTGTTCTGCAAGTTACCAGGACTCACTGCTTGCATATCACATCTGTTAAATGAAGAATCAAGATAATTTCAGACTTCTTAAAACTCAAAGGCTGAGATGTCTATAGCAGTTTGGATGTGTACATCAGTGATGACTCAACGTTTAGGTCTAATTCAGGAAAGCAAAATGAAGAGGCTTACTGGATTTAAATAACTCATGCATATTTCAAGGATCATAAGGAATGAAATACTTGTTTTTGTTTGTGTTTTCCTTTAGTAAGTGGCACTGGTTGATGCGGCTGAATGCAGTAAGCTGTTCTTCACCTATGAGTCTCTTTCTGTGGGGAAGAAAGGCATAGAATGGAGGAACCAGCTTACCAAGGGACTAAGGGCAGAGCCAAGATCAGGTGCCAGGTTGCCTGCCCACCCTCTGCTCCCTGCCCCTGCTGCTCAGCAAATTGCCCCACCACTAGCGCTTTGCAGACTGCAGAACTAATGAGCAAACAAAGGAGTGGAATTATACATAAGTGAAGTGAAAATGGCCAGTATGAGGCCCCCCCTCCAAAAAAAAAAAAAAAAAAAAAGGAGAGAGAGAATGTAAAAACATTATAAAATAAATTAGAGATTGCAAAGAAGAAGTAATTCCCATTTTAACTGCATAACTGCTAATTGTGCGTTAATGATTTTCCTCATATATACAAGGCTTTGGTCCAAACTTCTGAAGGAAATAACCACACTCTTCTGTGTCTCTTTTCCCAGAAGGTACCAGTGTCCCTCAGAATCAAAGAATCATAGAATGGCTTGGGCTGGAAGGGACCTTAAGGATTATCAAGTTCCAATCCCCTGCCACAAGCCAAGGCATTTTTTTTTCTCTTTTCCCCAGGTGCCATCTCAGTGCTGGTGGATGCACCAGCCTAGCTTTCATGTGTGCCAGTGAGGGACAGTGTACTATGCATGACGTTTTTTGTTTTTTTGTTTTTTTTGCTAGAAATGAGGCTCAGGCACATTCACATCATCCATCAGGCTACCCTAACAGGCTTACAGCTTCCAGGCACTAATGATCTGGGCTTGTTTAGCTGGGAGTGGCCATGGACAAGGAAGCCTCCATAAACCATTACCAGCTCCTCTGAAGCATTTGGGTCTCTGTTACACTGGCAACGATGACAGCAAAAAGAGGCATTTTTTAGAATAAAGCTTCTCACAAGTGCCAGAGAAGCAGCCGCCCCCGCACACACCTTGTTCACTCACTGCACTGATCTGGCATTCCTTCCAGAGCTGGGAAGGGCCCACAGCTGCTGACTCAAAAGACTTTTGGAATAAGAACTCAAAAACTGAAAGGTCTTGCTCCTCTTGGGATTTTTGCTTATTCCCCTGGCCAATATGTCAGTCCACACCAGGCAGCAGAGCAGGGGCACCTCTGCAGGATGGTCTCCAGTGTCTTGGCGAGCTGAAAGCACGGATCCAGAGAAATGATGGTTCAAAGCAGTGAAGGCTGAGTGACAGACAGGGACACAGGGTCAAGAATCAATAAAGTTGTACAATCTGATCTAAACTGTGGCACACATGCAGGTGTTTTTTTCAGACAAGGCTTCAGACAAGATCCAACTGCATCCGCTGCCAGTTTTCAGAGATATTTGCTTACATCAAATAGCCCTGGAAAAGCTCCCATCAGGAAAATGCCAGAATCAGTTGCTATCTTCACTAACAGAGAATTGTATCTCCTGTCAAAGTGTTCTTAATAAACCCAAAGCATTTCTCAAAAAAGGCAGTTGCATTTCTATTCAAGTCTCTGCTGCCTTCTAAGTGACAGCTACTTGATGTTCAGTGCCATCCTGTAATGAGTAATAGCTCAAGAGTTAATTACAAATTTATTATGAACTTGTGGTTAGAACCAGCCTAAGAGAGCGAGTAGAAAAAAAACCAATTGAATTCGGGGAACTCAAGTCTCACTCTTTGATGGTCTGATGAAACTGGGTCATTTGATCTTTTACTGATTCCTAGCCACTGCATGGCTGGGAATCCATTTCTTCTGTAGCCCATCAGCCTGACAGCTACATTACAGAAGAGCTGCTTTGCCAACGATTACCATATGAAGCACCAAAAGACTGAGTTGCTAACCTTCCAATTTTAGGAAGTAAATACTGTATTTACTATGTTTAATAACTCTTGCAAGGTCAATATAACAGTGCATCCCCTACAATTGTTTAAATTATCAATATAACATTTGGTATCTTAAGAATAAACACACTGAATTTAAGATAGCTGGTCAAATTGTGCAGTTACAATGATTAAAATCATAAACAATCCTAATTCCTTCCTAATGAGCACTTTTTTATTATTATTATTATTATTTTTGTTTTTATTTTTTTACTTGGCATTGCTGAAGTATAAAGAGAGAACAAGAGCACCCAGCAAAGCTAATATAAAGCCCAGCATTGTGTCAATTGGAACAAAACTACAGTAATTAAAAGATACTTAATCTTTTAAGGCTACACATTGTTCAACCTTCCCTGTTACATAGGCAGGATAGGACTTTGGAGTATGAGCAGAGATTTGACTTCTTTGAATTTCTTATAGTTTCCTGCTAGATCCCACCACAACAGGAAGCTGGGGAATTGAGCAATGCAGCAGGCACAATAACCTCATTGATCTCTCAAGTATTTCTGCTAAAAGAAAGAAAAATAAAGAAATCAACCGGAGAAGTCGGACTGCGCTGGCTTGTGTGTGCATTGTAGAGATGATTAGCTAAGGTGGAGGGAAAGAACATCAAATGGGACAGTGTCTCTGCATGATTATCTTCAGCCCACTGTGATGAGCAACAAACAGTGGAGAGCTGAAGATCTATACAAATGTCATTAGACCAAGGGCTGTAATGCAATTTGATGATGTGGCTACAGCGATATCTGGTTCCCTTGATACAGCATAGCAAATGGCATTTTAGCACTGCTGGATCACTACTGTGCTAAAAAGCAACCATCCAACATAAATGTTTGTCTGTATGAGCAGACAAGCAAGTGGTTGATGCTTCCATTTGCATCACTGTCTATTAAACTGATGGCATAAGGAGAGTCAGGTCCCAAAACAAAATATATTTCAAAAACACGGGAACAGTGCAATGCAGTTTGATCTTTCCAGCACGCAAAATAAAGGCTAATTCTTCCCACTGTTCCCCTTCCTGTTTTTCTCTCATCCACCTTGCTTTGTCCTGGGCCAGGCTCTCCCTGCCTTCCCTGTGCTGCAGCTCTGTTCCAGGGGACCACCAGTCACAGCCACACGCAGCTCCAGCTGGCCATGCCACCTGTAGATTGTTTTTTCTAGTTAGCTCCTGGGCAGCCCTTAACCCTAACGCAGCAATTTCTAACTCTTCTCTCAAGAGAAGTAGCAAGAATTAAATTATTTATTCTGGATAATGAAGGATAAAGCAGCTTGCAACCCCATGAAACCTGGGATTGTTTTTGAAATCATAACTGGGCTCTGATTTTACCCGTGGTTTGTGTGATGTAGCAGGGACTCACCTACATCCGGGCATCACACCACAAGAGCTAGAAAACTTGCAGGAAATGCCCTTTTCTGCTCTCCAGGCAATTAAGAACGACAGAGACCCTCTTCTGTGACCAGAGGACAGGAGTCTGGGTATGCCAATGTTAAGTGTAGCAACCCAAATGCCTTCATAGGCAAAGATTTTTATTATTAAATGATGGCTTTATAAATAACTGAATCTTAATATAATTATTTCCAATCAACTTCCATCCATCAAGAAAAACCACAAAAAGGATGTTCCTAGTAAGTCCAGACAGAATCAAGTTAACTGCTTAACATTGTGATTGATAAATCCGTATTGGTGATCAGATTCCTTATAGCTGCTCTTTTTTAGCATTTTATGATACTTCTATCATCATCAATCCAAAAACCACATAAATACAATTTCCTTGTTTACAACCTTGATCTAATTTCATTTGCAAACACTGGGAAACACATCTAGCAGCACAGCGTAACTGATACACAAGACCCCAAAGTACAGTGCACAAAAACATATTTCCTTAACTTCCATCCACCTTCTGGAGGACACAATGGAGTTATTGTTCACCTCCTTTCATGGCCATATTGTTCATACCGATGGGAGGACATTCCCTCCTGACACATGACTGGCAAAACGCCGGCATGCATTGAAAACAGACACTCTGCAGCAGCCTCCAGCACCCTGCATCTAAGCAGAGATGAATGGAATGAAAATATTCTCAGTCTGAGATAGGAAAGGGGGAAGATGGTTCATAGGCTTTGTATTTCACTGAAGGTCTTCATGACATAAATAGTAAATTATGCAACTGATACACTTGAACTCATTGGCAAAGCAAAGAATGGAGTCCTCAGCACTAGTTTTAAGTGGTTGTGTCTCAAAACACTATTTCTGTGATCATTTTGTTTTCTTACAACATTTGTAAACTCACAGGGGAAGTAGAGAGCCCATACATAGAAGCTTATGCTGCTGCGCTGTTTATTCTGGACACAAAATAATACCCAGAGCTTCCTCTAAAAGGCTGCTAAGAGCATGAAGTAAAAGAAAGCCTCCAAGAGGAAGTACTGAAAAGTAAATAGGCAGTGCAAGCAGAGCTGCCGAGACTCACTACAAAAAGGCAGCCAGCACAGCAGAGCTGGATTGGTACACTGACTGCAAGCCTGGGAGACAGAAATATAATTCTTTCTGCAATGTATAATTACATTCTTAACCTCTTTGTCTTTTTTTTTCTTTTTGATAAAAAGGAAATAATTCATTTCCAGGAATATAAGTGGCTTTAATTCACTTGGATCATCTTTTTTTTTTTTTTTTTTTGCCTGATTCAGTGCCTGACTCAGAACCATCATTCTTACTGCTTCTGTCAGACTATTTCACATCTCCCAGTGGTTTTCACTAGTGCCGTTTGGAAGCACTCTTTGTTCTTTTAGTCCCGGTGCCTGCTAAGGCTTTTCTTTTCATGTTCTTGACGTTTATTCCCTTGGAGCCGGATCCTTCTGTCCTTACATGGGAACCAAATCTCCCAGTGAATTTGCAAACGTGCAGGATCAGCAACTTAAAAAAGTTTATTTGTTCTTGGGGGCTCTCTGTGTTCACAGGAAAAAGGACGCCTGTAGGCAAACACTGCATTGCTAGGTTTCATCTTCACAAAAAGGAAGCTTAGAGAGGAAGGAAGGCACAAGAGTGCAAAGTTAACAATTAACAACAACGAAAAAAAATCACCTTTTTTTTCCTGCCTGAGAGCCTGGTGCTTACGGACACAGCTACAGGTCCCTGAACTTGCACGTTTCTCAAAATACATCAAAAGGCTCCTTTGCTGGGTTGGCACAATGCTAGCAGTAATTGCTGATTCCAGAGGGAATTCTCAGTTCAATATATATCTTTGGGTGTATTTTTGAGACATCTTTCAACTAGGACATCTCCACTACATTTACATTCAGCACCTGAAGTTTCAAATGCTCTGACACTTCAGGCAGGAAAACACTGCCAGCTCCTATTTACTTCAGCTTTAGTATCTGCGTCAGAGACTGCTGGCCTGGCGTGTTAGAAAATGTAATGTATTCAATTTATGTCCTACATAAAAGTTGAGATCAGCATGAAGGAGTAGATCCAATCTGCAGCTTTAATTCAAACAATGCTGCTGACAACAGTATTTCCTGGATAAGGATTCTCTCACAAACTCACACGTTAGACAATCTTCAGATTTTTTTTTTTTTTTTAATTTGGATGCCCTTCTTCTGAAGTCAGAAATCTTGTGGCAAATAGGCCCGGTGATGAGCGAAGATGTGATGCTACCTAATTGTGTGAAAATTCCTGGTTAGACAGTGCCATTAATCTCCTTATGCAACAGAAGAAAACCCTTCTCTAATTCTGTCTGCTGTGCACAAACAGGACAGAGCCATAGCTGTAGGCTCATATAATTTCCAGCCAGAGATGCTACACTAATTTTTAGTCTGACATTTTACAGCACAATAGTCAACATTATTCCCTAATCAGTTTCTACATCAGATCCTTCACCTTGTCAATGTCAGCTAACTCAGATGACACGAGTCGTGTGTAGCGAAGCCACCAATTCACCGTGCAGGTGGAATACCCACATTTGTTGTGTAGCTACGCCAGTGCTTAATGGCCCATGGAAACAGATACACGTGCCTCATTTCCAGTTAAAGTCTGTCCAAACTCAGCTTCCTGCTGTTGGGTCTAAACACATTCCCAGCCCATGTCCTGTTGAGTCTGCAACATGGTCTAGCTTGGGATCTATAAAACTGAAAATTATGTACTCCCATGGACATTTTAAACAAGAATTTTATCCCAATTCTTATGATATTTAAAGTCCACTCTCCCAGAATTTTCTAACCAACACAGCTAAATCCATTTCCAGCCATTTACACAGTATAGCTTTCTATTCTGCTTCTACTGAAACTGAGATACTCTCTATACATATCAGGTCCACTTGAACACAAAAAGGTTTGAATACTCAGCTGAGGCCCAAGAAATTCTCCCTCTTGCCAAGAATGTTTCATAAGTATCTTTGTTTAACCCTGAGAACACAACATGCAGGATACAGCATCACCCACAGATGATACATGATGTGCATGCTACATCAGCACTGCTTCACCAGCATTTCAGAAGGAAATTATATTTTACAGATGATATTTTATTCTACAGTCATTATTATCAGCATCAAGGCCATCAGTGAAAGCCCTAAGCAGGCAAAAGGTCTGCCTGAAGATCTCGGTGGCTTGTGCTATTTCATGTGCTTTCATCCCTGATAGCAACCCCAAACCAAGAGAGAACAATCTTTTTATGAATAAAATTACTTGAAATGCAGACAAATGCATGCTAGAGCAGTGAGATGCTCTGGAATGCTGAAATAGCTTGTGAACGGAGAAGATTTTCACTAATACAAAATAAGGGTGTTGCTGCATTGTCTGCAGGAGATAGCAGCATTCAGCCTTCTGGGGGGATACAGCAAGGAAAATTTATGTGGTAGGAAAGCTTGCTAAGCAAAAGGTCCACTATCTGCTAAAAATAATGTATTTCATGTTCTAAACACTTGTCTGTATTTCTATTCCTTATTGTCAGTTTCTTTCAGACAGTATTCTTTTGGTTACTTTTAAGTAGCTACCTAAATTAGTCCCCAACTTCAATTAAAAACATCACTCACAAGAGTTCACTACAAGTTTATTATGATTTTATTTTGACCCTTCTGCCACCACTACTGAAGATAGAATCTCTTCCATATTTTCTTGTCTGTTTTGCAGACCAAAGAAACTGACTGCAAGTCTGTTTGCACTCAAAACACCACAGTCACAACTAAAATCTATGCCCTTAAAAATCAAATTCACTACAATTGTAAACTCTGTATCTGACAGAGGAACATCATTAAAGTCGTAAATTCTCATTTTTAGAGGACAGAAGGGACTGTCACAATCACTGTCTAATTCCTATGGAAAACAGAAACAATGTAATTTCACAGAACCATTCATACATCAGTCCCCTGCCTTGCAATTTGTAGCAGCAAGGAACTTCTATTTTACATGTCACACCCAGCAAGTGAAGGACCCAGGGATTCTTCACTTTTATCCATGACAGTTACCAAGCAGATCTATAAAAAAAATTCTGCCACCAGAAATATGGCAGAATCAAATCCCAGCTCTGAACAATCTTGAACAGATGAATCAGCACAATGAAATAATGAAAGCATGGGAATATCTTTTAGAGATATCATCATTTAAAGGATGAACACAAGGTAAAAATCCAACTGTTCTATACTTCACAAAGTTCACATAATTGGATATTGCAAAATAGATCAGTAATGTATCTGTTGCTTTATGGATCTGCTATCTGTCGCTGTAATGGATTCATTGCTTTACTTGCTTGCAGTCTGATAGCCTACACCCATATCCAGCTCTGCATTCCCTCTTAGCAAGGCTGCAGTTGGCAGAGATTTGAGCTGGGCTCTGCAGGTGCAGCAGACCTCTGTTCTCAGCCTGAGTTCTGGCTGCAAACAGACCAGGCAGTTTTGAGGACCAGGGTGCAGTAGCTGGATGGAGAATAGGCTGTTCTCCCTAATCGCTTGTAGTCACAAGCAGATTCTGACAGCTGCGACTCACCACATGTAGGTGAGCCCAAACAGGTGAGAAAAGGATTATACTTTAGCCAAGGGAGTTTCAGGCCCATGTGTTTGTAACTTGGAATGAAAATACCTTGTGTTTGGCTGGAAGAGTCCCAGCCCTCATGTTTCTGATCCTGCCAGCCCTTACACGAAGTAAGAAGTGTAGCAAAGACTGCTATGAGCAGCTCAGGCTAGAAGCACTGATAAGCCTAGACCAACATGTCTGATCGTGGCCTAATTAGTATAAAAACTCCAGGATGTGGAGTTCTCAAAGATTGTGAGACACTCAGCCCTACTTTCATCTTAACTTTCATGTTATATCACCTCCGCATTTATATGAGCTTTATCAGAATCAGTTTTAGCTTGGAGCAGATCAAACTATATTTTATCTGAACCACCTAGCTAACATCACAAACACCACGCAGAATTCTCCATCTTAGTTCCTAGATCTGTAAAATCAAGGCCTAAAGGTTGCAAGCAATCTCAAACAACTCACACCAAAGAGCCTCCAAACACATGCTGAGCAGGATATTTAGTTCAACTTGGAATCTAGATGTACCATTTACACCTGTATATAGTTTATATTGTATGATATTTCTCAGAATGCTTCATTTTACTGTATTAATGTTGCTTGGTTTCATTTTTTGCATAGAGCAGTGATTATATTGGCAGTAATACTGACATCATTCTAGTGCTGTGAATCCCATAGCCTAATTTTCATTAAGAGCTGCAAAATGCAAGATAACTGAGCCAGTGGGAAATAAACACAAAAGCTCACTTACCATCACAGTGCTGGAATTACATCAGGGATGAACTTGTCCCTGCAGGCTTCCCCAGCTCACAGTCCTGAAGCATCATCTGCAGCAGTTGCCAGGGTCGTGGTGCAACACCGCTGCCCTTGTATTTAAGCAAAAAGCCCCTCTGCTGAGCTCTCTCTTTACCTTCCCATTCACTAGTGGTTGAAAGAGACATTTGATTTTTCTACTGTGTGCCTGGAGCTATTTTTAGCAGCTAATAGCTGACACCCTTGGGAGCATGATGTCACCAGCACTCGCACTTACAGAGCTATCAAGGCCCGACTGGGCACAGCAGCTGCACCCAGTGAGCTGCTCAGGCAAAGGGAGGCTGTGACACCACCAGGGCTGAGTTCAAGAGGCCAAACAGAGGAGTTCCAGCCAGATCCCACAGGGAAGATTTTTCCTCCTTTTGTAAGTGATACTGCAGGCAAGATTTTTTAAATGCCGTGATTTTTTTTTTTTTTTAAAGGCTGAACACTTTTTACAGTTCTGACAGAAATACAGTTTTACTGGCAATCCTCTTGTGAGCCTCGCCTGCAAAAGCCTTGAGGTCTGCTGGCCTTCCCATTGGTCAGCATCCACCTCCCATCAGCAACCACTCACCTCAGCAGGGATCAGTGGGTCGCTCCGTTAGTGATCTATGTAGGGAGGCTAAGGGCTCCGTGAGCATGGAAACAAAACCTATCCATGTATCAATATTTGCTCTCATTATATTTAATGATCCTTCTGCCTAGCAACCTCCATTTGG
The DNA here is from genome assembly GCF_905368555.1 of Meleagris gallopavo. Lineage (NCBI taxonomy): Eukaryota > Metazoa > Chordata > Aves > Galliformes > Phasianidae > Meleagris > Meleagris gallopavo. The sequence goes on along the minus strand of NC_139414.1, from coordinate 16,883,657 downwards.
TTGGGTAGGAGGCATTTCTCATTTCCCTTTGCAAGATGGAGTTTCATTCCCTCGCTCATCCTTGTAGCTCTTCTTTGCACCTGTCACTGTTTGTTCACCTGAATACAGCTCAAGAAAGACTAAAAAGGAGTTGGAGCTTCTTGTAAAAAGGTTTCGATATTTCTTTCTCTCTGTTATGAAGCCCTTGCCTTCCAGGACTGCATCACCTTTCCTGCAATAAGTATATGCCTTTGTCTAATATAGTAATCCTTCCACTTCGAGCAAGAAGTACACTCAAGATATTTCCTCCTCAGTTCCTTTTGGTTCATAAACCTTCGGCATACAGGTGAAGTTAGTACTAAGGCCAAACTGTACAGTTTGACATTGTATGCTATGCAGTTATACCAAACTATCAACAAGCAAGTCAGACTGATTCTTTTTGAATGACAACCCACTTCCCCTCAGCATTGGCAAAACATCCTATCTAGCATTTTCATCTCAACAAGCCAGAAAAGACATTAAATACTACTCTCAAGACCAGCCCCACTACTCTAACCAGCCGCATCTAGTCATTCTCCAGTCTCATCACTTTCTTTTGACCATCATCTTCAGTCAAGCCCTTTATCCTGCTCACTATTGCTGTGCTCACCACCAGCATTTGCAAAAAATCAAGAACAATTTACTGTGGGTTACTATTTTGAATCTAAGCAGGCAAGGCTCACTTTCATTACTCCAAAGAAATCAATTATCTTTTTTCTTAAGTTGCATTTGATATTTCGAACACCTGGAATCTCACACAGTTTTACATGCTTATCAGCTATCTTTTTCCACCATGGACAGGAAAACACAGAGTTCATTAGATTTTGTCCATTCTTAACCACCAGACAGTAATCTAAAGCAAAAATCTAATCACTGATGTTTTAAATCCCCAAGTATATATGTGCCCAACCTACTAGTTTTATGCTTTTCCTGCCTTCTTCATGTTTTAATAAAAAAAATACTTACATAGAAGTCTTGCAAACTAGATGCATTAACTACATATTTTTTGTTAACTATACTGTACACTTTATAAGCAGTCCAAGATTCCTCTTCACTCAGTTTGGCCCAGGCAATTCAAAAAGTTGGACGCCCACACCTCAGTGGTTGAGTGCAGTCTGACCATTTCAAGTCCCAGATGAAAAGGTCCCTTTCAACTATCAGAGCTGATATCCCCTGGGGAAATCACACTGTGCTTTCCTTGCCCGTGCCTTTCAGTGTCTTTATCAGGAAAGCTCCTTTTATGGGTCACATGAAAAATACCAAACACTCCCCAAAGCTGAGCTGACATCAAAGAGGGCATTTAAAGGCCTGCCTAAAGGCAGCCAAAGGGCTTGTTGCAAGCTGTGGTGCAGGAGCACCCACATCAGACGAGCACAGGGGTGCTTGGGCCAGAAACAACATGATGAGAGCAGCAGGCCCAGGAATGAGGCTGCATGCTTCTCACCAAGGGGTGTGCCTGGAGAAGAACACATTTGTAACTACACTTGGTTATTCACTCTTTCAAAAAGTGAATTGAGAAAATACTCAAAAGAATACAAAAACAATCATATGTGCATGTATTTTTGTTTTCATTTGACGAATTTAGCACCAACATAGGTTGCATGCATTTTAAGGGCTTGGGCTTACTGTTTCTGACTTGTTCCACCACAAAGCATGCACCCATGAACAGTGCAAGGATACTGTTCCATTGAATTGATGACATTTACCAACCACAAGACTGAGGATGCTTTGTGTCTCCATATATACAAATGACATAGGAAAGTTAGTTTAGTACTTACAGAATCACAGAATGGCCAGGGTTGGAAGGGACCTCAAGGATCAGGAACTTCCAACCCCCCCCCTCCCCCCCCCACCACAGGCAAGGCCAATCTCCCCATTTAATACTAGACCAGGTTGCCCAGGGCCCCCATCCAGCTTGGCCTTGAACACCTCCAGGGACAAGGGACAGGGCATCCACAGTCTCTCTGGCTTCTTAAAAGTCTTCTTGCTAGAATTTTAAAACACGTTTCCCTTTAGCTGTATTTGCTACCACTTCACAGCTTTTTACAAACGTTTCAGTGTTTGCTGAACAAGACTCATCTCAGACATTTAAACCACTTTAGCTGGCCTCAGGATTTTGCCCTGGAAATTTTCTTGCAGCCCTTTTTTTTTTTTTAAACACACTTGCCCTTATTGACATATGCTAGAAAATGCTCAGATTCAAAAATAAAAACTGAGCTTCCTTTTGTCATCTCCAAGATTGAATTGGCATACCACATAAACATGTTTATGTTCTCAATTCCTAATTTCTCAGTTTTTTGAGGAATATACACACTAATTTTGCTACTCTGTGCCAAGTATGAGGGTTTTCATTTCCTAATTTTCCAGTGCAAAGTACTTGTGCTCAGACTCTCTAATATTTAGCTGAATTTTTTTTTCTCTCCTCTGTACTATGGAGCACTGTAAGACCGGAGAAGTCCTGGTCAACCAACTCACCCATGCATCCAAACCTGTTAGTGAAAACGATCTGTTCACACTAAAACAAAATGTGAAATCAAACAAATGAAAGAAGAGTTACAGACAAGAATTAACATACTCCTATTTAACCCTCTTGCTAACGTGAAAGTGCTCCTCACATACTATTTTCTGTCCAGCTATACCAAGTCCTGTAACTTGCTTTTTACTACGTAACATCAGACAGCTGGTCTGGAAACAGCATTTCAGAATGGTTTTTGGCAACCAGGAAACATTTTTTTCCTTCAGATTCCCCTCTAGAGCTCCTAAACCTAATATTGACCGTACACTGGTAAAAAGTAATCAGTGAGTTTGCCTTCAGTTTTGTCATAGGACTGATCTGAAATTCTCAACATCATTCCCAAGACAAACCGCTGTTTTTCTTCTGCAACAGTAATTAAAATGTCAACTTGACTTTAAGTATCACTCATACTTCCTGATGATGTTATCAGCTGAATCTTAACTTCTACATATAAAGGGCCACTTCATAGGAGGAGGAAGTTTCTTTTAAGAAGAAACTTAATGAAGGTACAGCGAACACAAATGCAAGAATCAGGAATGTCATCAAAAAGGAGGAAAAACTCTCTTTTGCACAATGAAACAGTAATGTAAAGATCCCCTAGTTAGGTTAAAGTCTCTAGCTTGGTTAAAAAATATTTTCTATTAATTAAAGATTAAATCAGAACAAGATTATTTGTGGAAAGATGTACAGGAAAAAAAATGTGCTGCTTGCATTTTAAAGTCCCAGGTACAGCAGTGAGTAAAACATACAGTAACAGGATCAAGTCTTAGCATCTGTCTGCAAAGATCTGTTGGTATAGAGCTGACACCAGTGTGCCCTCATGTCTTGTATTAAACATGACAAGTGCAACAGAGAAACATAGAAGTGTTAATAGAGCTGCAAGTCAGATGCAAGGAACTGAGAATTCCACAGATCCTCGGGAGCTAGGCCTTCGATGCAAAGTTTTTGGTATCAACACTTGAAGAAATCTATTTCCAGTCATAATTAATACATTTGAAGCCTCTTTTGGTTAAAATTTTCATCCATTTGAATGAATAGCCAGATTTCACATATGTTCTTTTCAAGTAAATGCTGCTTTCTCTCTAAATCAAATCTGGCAGAAAAACTTCACAAATTTCTCTTTTAAAAAAAAATGTATCTCCTGTATCTTGATGAATTGAACAGCACATTTTACCATTCTGTCAGCAATTTTTACAAAAGCCAATCCTGATTACAGAAATAAGCTTCTTTTTCTTGGAAAGAACTTAAAAGAGAATGGTCTTAGAGTCTGACTTCAGACTACAGACCCAAGGCACAGGTCTAAGGTACTCTCTTCCACTGACTTTCTTTTTCTTTCAGACAAACTGTTAGGCCTCTACATGTGGGATCTGAATGTCACAAAGAACAGAGAAAATTGAAGGGAAAACTGAATTTTCCCAAGGTGATGGCATATAAAAAAAAGAACACTGTCAATATTAGGTTGGTGGTAGTGACCCTATAAGAACTGCACTATTACTTCTGCACATTGCATACATACCTCAGGAGCATAAGAGAGACGTGTAGTTTACCAAAAATGACTGTATAGTCAGTGAAGAGCACTTGGCTCCCCTATAGGTGGAGTGATACCTCTGGATTCAGAATTACTTTCTGGAAGAACTTCTCCATTTAATCTCTCAAGAGCCCAGGAAAAGTTTTCCTCGACTAGGCACCTAAGTCAGGCATGCAAGGTTATGCAATAGGAACTGCCTTATGCATCTCCTTCCCTGTGTTTCTACACTTTGTTTCATTCTCAAATTTTGCTGAAGCTAGAAGCAGCAGATTTTATCAGTGCACTAACTGCTTCAACCACACTCTTTCCTGCTATGAGACTTCCAGTTGTTTGCGTGTCTAAACAGCACTCAGTCTTTCATCCCCTCTGGTGAGCACGAGGTTTTACATCCAACTGTTTTTAGTACCTCATCTACAACAGCCTCTTCCAAGATAAAAGATGTCCTAGCATGGAGTAACAATGCCTACATACTGATGCAGGAAAACCCCCATATGAGCACAGCATTTTTATAATTAATCAGATACACAGTATGACTGCTATACTCTCCTGCATTTCACCTTAATATCAATTCATTTAACTCTTGTAATTTGTCACACTTTGATAAAATCAATTTCCATTTCTGAGAAGACAGCTTACTGATTAATAAAAGCTCATCTATTGCATGTCACCCTGTGACTTGCAGGCATGGAAAACACTGATACATTTTCTTTGCTGAGTGACAAAGTTCTGCAACAAGTAATATGAAATAGAAGGCTTAAACTTTTTAAAGCATGAAGACTGTTATAAAATTCTTACAGAATGGCCACTACATTAAGCATGTGATTCCCCGTCAGTGAAAACACAGACTGTAAAAACCGGGATGCTTTGGGGCCATTCTCTCCAGCCTTCTTCCCGTGTAAGAATTTCTGCCATTCTTCACACAGTGGTACCTGAATGCCTGCTCTGATTACTCATCCTTCTGGGACACAAACCTGTCTGGACATTTAAATGGAACTTCTGCAGGAAATCACAAAGTAGGAAAATTCAAATTCAGGTATTGTAGTTTATGGGGATTTTGTTTGCTTGTTTTAGTTAACTTTCTTTCTGCATTGCATTACACCATTGAAGTCCAAGCCATGATGAAGCTGCTTTCGGATATCCAGATGAAAATATAAGTACTGCTGGGCTTTAATGGAGAGAATGCAAGATCAGATAAGGTTACAAGAACTGGGACCATTTCCAGATCTATCACAGTCTGTTCATTGATCTTACACACTTTCACTTTTCTGAGCTTTCATTTCTCTAACATAAGGCCATGATATTGACCTACATTATAAAACACTGGGGTCTAGGGATGAAAAGGACCAACTAAGAACTAATTATTAACATTAGGTTGGATCCAGAACTAAATGATATCTGTTTTCTAGTTCAGCCTCACTTGGGACTATAATTATAGTCTCATTCAAAGCGTTTGACCTCAATGGCAGAAATCTCCTAAGAATAATGTAAAGTATTTTCAAGCAGTTCTGTTAGAACCCCTGGCTTTACTTCAAGCTAAAGTTCTAAAGTCTGGCTTTACCTAAGTCACCATCATTCGTCAGAAGTGCATTTTCTTATTTAAGAGCAAGAAAGTCTGAGAACAGACCCCCCCATTTGCTCTCGGAACACTTGCTTTCCTCTTTGCTAAAAACTGAATGAAAACAAAGCAGATACTAATAGACATTTATAATTTCAAGCTGATTAGATTTTATGAAGCCATTCAGAAAATTTAAAGCATGCCTGTGTTTCTTTAAGAAAATATTACCCTCTAATCCACAAGATTTCTACTTTTTTCTTGACTACTGAAATAGTCCTTTTGGATGTTTTTTAGTCTTTTTTTAAACCTCTTTAATTGGCAAACTGAATCCTGTCTCCTGACAACATACCAAAATACCCAAAACAAGAAAGTATAATATGTTCTGAATGTTTCTTTTCCTATAACCTTCAGATTAAGCCTTTGATGTGAAAAAAACATCTTCACAAAGTTAGAACATTTCAGCAAATACTGCTGCAATTTATCTGCTTCATTATAAAGAAAATCCTTTTAAAGGAAAGACTTTGAATTCAAATCCCCAATCCAAACTGTGCGTCATAGTCTGACTTTCTGATAGCACCACTAAAATACCTCCCAGAGACTAAAATTAGCATTACTTCTGATTTGTTTGGCCAGTAGAGAACTAGGAAAGCCCCTTAACAAAGCTTAGCGCCTCTAACAACCTCAATGGTTACTCCCTTATTCCCCACCACATAGAAGCAAGTCAAGGAAAGGAGCATTCCTCAGAAACAAATGGAAAGACTCCTTATACAACGTGGGCACTTCAGGAATTGTCAAGCTTTAAAGGACATCTTTTTCAACTCCACTGCACATCCATGATTACATCTCTGCATTTTTGCCTCATTTTATGACGTTCTTACTACATTACATCATGATACCCTGGGTATAAAAACAATAGAATGAAACCCTCTACTTTTAGCTGTCATAAGTTAAAGAAGAGATGGCAGCAGAAGCTTTCACTTATAATTGTAGGATTTTAAATAGCTACCAAAAACATCACTTACCCTGTAAGTGAATGATTGGTCAAACATTTCAGCAAATTTTCAGGGACTCTAAGAAGCTGTGTGTGCAGGTGGGTATTTAAGAGTTAATGGTGAAGGTGTCTCTATGCTCGGAAATGGAGCCGACCATTCCATGTCAGACTCAGCTCATTAATAACCCAATTATTTCTGTCACAATGGCACACATCTCTTCGCTTTCTTCATTGTTATGCAACCAGAATAGCTTTCAGAATCACTTTCAGCTGAGCTCAGAGATGTAAACTGTAAAACTCAACAAGAATCAAATTCTATGCTGAAATGCTACTGAAATTCAATAGATGACTGTTGAGTGACACAGATATGCAATTATGCAAGAACCAATTCCTGTCTAGATGCCTACCTGTGCCATCTATTGCAGGGTACCTGCTTTAGAAGAGGGGTTGGACAGTGTCTTGAGGCTCCCTTCCAACCCCTGCAATTGTGTGCAGTTCTCTGCAAAAGACTGTTTGCAAAAAGCCATCTTGGAAGAACTGATTTGTGAGAGCATTTTTTTTTTCCCCCAACATTCTGAATGAGAATGCTTAAAAAGCCTGTAATCAGTTAATAAAATCAAGTCTGCAATTCTACATTTTGACTATCTTCATTAACTGGATGAGCTTCTCAGAACTTGTGATTAACTTACAAACAAACCAAACAGAAAGCAGTTCAGAAAAATCAGTGTAAAAAACAGTGCTAGTTTTTCCCATAAGTATTTTTCCCCTAGAAACCACTGAAATTGTCTCTTTATCATGTGCTGTACATCACTATATGCAATTAAAGTACATCCTACAAAAAAAATACTGATTTGGCAAAATCCTGTATAGATATAAAGAGAGCCAGAGTGGTTCTTCCACTTAGATGCAATAGTGCATCTATCTAACCTAATCTGTATGTACACATGACAACTCTGCCATAAAGCTGCTTTGTTTAGCTGTGTAGTTCCATGACCTTGAAGCTGAGGATAATGGATTTTTTTATTCTACTTACTATCTTCACACAAGGGTATCTACAGTCATTATGAAAAAAAATCTCCAGTCAGAGGAGTGGGGAAAAAAAAGGGACTTCAACTGCTCAGCTTCTAAATTAAGCTACATCTGAAGTTAAAAATAGCCCTCCTGCCTGAGGATGCTACACTACCTGAATTTAAACAGCCCATTTCTTTTCCTGACAGATAACATGCATCCCTGCTGCAAAAAAAAATAAAACAAAAACAAAACCACCTCGTATAAGGAGACTACTTTATTTTAGTGCAATTTCACATCACCTAAGACACAGCTAAATAAAGAGTCACAGTACATGAATCAATCTTCCCATAGATGCATTTCTCACCTTTTACTAATTAGACCTAAAAATACACATGTGTATGAGTGAAACTTACCCCATCTCTATCTGCAGATGCTTTTAGGAAGATCTACAGTGAGAATATATTGCTTGAAATACAATCAGATTTCTATGGTGAACCTGCTAACTGTGTTTGTGCCCACCCCTGGTAACCTTTTTGTTTTTATTTGCTCAAGCATTGACAATGAAATATCTAGAAACAATGTCTATTCTAGAACAAAAAATTGCTATATGCAATTACATGTGCTATACATAGAGAGGCTCATTCACTGCTTTTCCCCCAAAGCATGAATGGAAAAAAGTAGAAAGAGTATCCTTTTTCTCTCAGTGGCTAACACAGAACCAGCATAAGGATTTCTATCATATCCACATTGCCACCGTGAACAGAGGCTGAACTGTCAGAATTATGTGATGGAAAGCCTGCCTGTGTTACTGACTCACATGGAGCAACTCAGGAGCTGGCTTGAGCAACAGTGTCTGCAGTAGCTGAGTACTGCATGCAGACTGGAAAGGTAAAAAAATTCAAATTCAAAACCACCCAGTCCCTCCTCTTGCCAACACAAATTCATTCTTTATAGTAAGATTTCTATGGCTCCATGCAGCCTAGTTTTAAGTTTCAAGCACTGCATCCATCCTTGCTCCCGGGAAACTTAATTTTCTTCAATATTCATTCTAAATTCACAGTGCCTTAATTTTCTCTTTCTATGAGAATTAAAGTTTTCAATTCTACATTATAGGTAAAAGATAGGAGGCATACATCTAATGTGTGAAAATGAAATTTGAATTTGGCTATATTGAGATATCTTTCCTTCCCCCTTTGTAAATTGTACTTCCTATGAGCACTCCCAAAGGAATAGCACAGAAAGGCTCAGGAATAAGATGACGAAAGATGAGATGGATAAGTACTCTTACCCCCAAGGAAGACTTTCACACTGTAGTCAATTTGTGGACTAAAAGCCTGAAAGAGCCCTGAAAGCTTTATAACCATCTGTAATATTAGCAATGATGTAAGCCAAAGGCAATGATCTAAACTCTGCAGTCCCTAATTGAATAACACACCCACTGAAGTCAATAGGAATTGAGTGCAATTATGCTGTATCTCAGGTCTATAGCATTTCACATAACTACATACCAACTATGAGTAGTTTTATTTGTGTAAGGCAACATCTGCCAGATGCAAGGCTCTGTGAAAGCCGACAGGACTGGAGCACCCACATTTAGTCCAGCTGCTCAGCTGCAGCAGAGCTGAGCTGCGCCATCCATCATCAGCCACATTAAGGCAGGATGAAGTTTGAAGGCCACTTGGACTTGTTGCTTTGACATAGCAAAGCCAGTCATGCAACAGTGAGACTGAATGTAACTCAAGAGCTGGAAAAAAAAAGGGAAATAAAATCTTGTAAAGATTTCATTTTATGTGCACGCCCATAGCTCAATCATCATCATCACAGTAATATAATTTCCCTGGCCACGTTATCCTAAGGTCTCAGCTGTTGAACTCTGATGTATTTGCACAGCTAGGGCAGAGTTCTGTCACATTACAAGATGGCTTCTACAAGGGAAAGCATCATCAAGACATCCAAGGCCTCTGGGACTTCAGCAGCTGTCAGAGCTGTAGCTGCTGCACACCATACTCAGCTTCAGCATCAGGCATATCAAACGAGAGCCATGTGAAGGCACTGAGGAATAATCAGAGGGGTGATGGCCTGCAGCATGAGCACTGCCATCAGTTTGGGGTCACTCCTACTTCCAGGGAAGCCTGGATCGTGTCTGACAGCATCACTTGCAACATGCAGTACCAGGGAACTTCGCTGGAGTGCGTAATAGCATCTGCAGTGAGCCCCCAGAGCCATGTCTGCAGGGCCTGCAGAACACTTCTTTGCAAATGTGAACTACTGAGTCACTCTGCTCGTGTGAGGCAGACTGTAGCCTCTTCCCAAAGAGCTCTTTTGATTTGCTGTTATCACCAGATAACAGTTGCTCTCCAGGAAAGTTTTTCATGCAAGTTCTTATAATCATATGAATTATTTCAAGTTGACCTTGTAACTACATTAGAAAAACAAGATGAACTGGAGGGATCTCTGAGGGCTGCAAGTTGTAATAATTTGCACGTTTAAGTAATTAGGACCTGAACACGATGACTATTCAAAAGCTTACACAAAGAGTAATAGATAACATCCTTTGTCTTATGAGGAAAAGTCTATTTACTCCCACTTTACATATATGAAGCAACTCTTAAACTGTTAAATGAATTTGTCCACCATTACACAGTAAATAAATGGAATAAGTAATCCTATGTTTGAAAGCATCTGTGTCTCCTGAACCTTAAAGCCTACAGACCTGCAATGAAACTCTAGCTAAATGTGACAACAGGACTAGAAGTACAAATTGAAATCTTTTGGTAAAACAAATTTAAATGCCCATTATCTGTTAACCAGTTCTGCTTTAAGCAAAAAGATTCTAATTTCTTCAAAGTAAACCTTAAGGTCCAATTTATAAGAGACTCTGGAAAGTATCAATATATACATGCTAAATTTAAAGATCACGCATACTCCTAGTGAAACAACAGTAGCCTCCCTCCTGTGTGCCTTTATTGTGCCCATGCAAAGAGCATGTTTCTGGATTGCAGCTTTGGATGATAAAACAATTTCACCACTCCTCTTTAAAAATGTCAGTAAGTGGCAATTTAAAAAAAAATCAAATTCCTATCATAACTATTCCTGTGCCTTCTGGTGCCACTATATAAGTCTATGCAATTAAATTACTTCTCCAACACCATACATACACACATTTCACATCAGAATTTTAAAACTGTGATCCAGAAGCTAGATCACTGAAGTAAGAGAGCTGCACTTGTTCATAGCAATGGATAATCAGGGCCAGGTAATGCAACAACAGCAACAAAATACAAGAACCATAGGACTTAGATTAGATTAAAAATTAGTAAACATTCCATCAGACAGTCTCATTAATGACTACAGCCGTGAATTAACCCTTACAGTATTTCCTTAAGAGAGGCTGTTCATTAGGAAAAAAAACAGAAGTGATGACATCATTTCTAGATGATGCCCATAGACAAAAGAATCTATCAGTGCTCAGGGTAATTAAACCTCTAGCAGCAAAGACTAGATTTAGGCTGAGCTGTCCAGTGCAGTGATATTATATTATGAGTAATGGTTCGTATTACTGTACACTATGCTTGGAAACTCATTCACCTTCATATATTTACCTGCTTTCTGTTTCTCAAGGGATGAAGTACTCAGGCTACTGGATGTTTTCAGATATTCTTACACTTATTCAGCATGTCTCAGTTTTTCTAGGACAAGCATTCTTTATTCTAACCTGTTTTCCTATTCCTAAGTATCTCCTTCCTAGCATTTACCATATTTTTCCCTTTTGTTTTGAAGCCTGACTTTTTAACAGGGGATCAATTTGTTGTTAGTTCTTCATCCTCTTTTCTTACTACTCAGAAATGAAACAACTAAAATTCACCACTCTGCGGTTTTCCAGCAACAGACAAGGCATTAAAAGGCTCAAACCACTCAGCAGCAATTATGGTGGGTAAATCCTACATCCCAAGCTTTAGTGCCTAGCCTACTTCCCCCAGCTTTTCACTCCAAATCCTCCACATCAGCTTTATCAAGATGCTCCAGAGACTATTTCTTCCTAGCCTGCTCCCTGGAGTCTCTACCACTGGCAGAGTTTACTGCACTCCCAGTCCAAGCACAGCTAGAAATCACATAGTTCCACCTACCCCTATGGCTTTCCTTCATGATTCCCCAACCTTTTTGCCTCATGCTTTCTCAGACTTGCTGCTGCAGAACACCTGTTTCATGCATCACTCAGCTCCTCAGTCACAAATACCTCTCCTCAGTTGTTGAAAGACATCATACTCTTAACTATTTGCATCACAGATGTTATTGCTTTCTCCTTTCACTTTCTGTCATTCTCTCTCACTGTCTCCAAGTGCTATTCTCTGCACAAAAGTCACAGTGCATTTCCAAGTTAGAGAGAGGGAAATGGAGAAGCAGATAGACACAAAAAAGGTGATCAGAAAGATAAGCTCTGAGGCCTGCTGCCCACCATCTTCTCCAGAAAGGTTTACCCTGAATCTCATCTGAAAATCTAATTGTAATCATATTACTTTTTTGTCGTAAAACAGCACATAGAATAACAAAAATAGATTGTATTTTTTCCCCCCAGATTGCTAAAAAATGGTGGAATCATGTGCAATGTTGATTAAACTGTCTGTCAACTTGCTGATCATTTTCCCTTCCACTATAACCACATAAGTACTAGGCATCTGAAACTGCTTAAAAGTGATATGCAGAAGAGATGTCAAACAACCAGTAACAATTTTAAGAAAGAGGAAACAGGTCTACATTTTGAATAAACATGTTTTCCTTACAGCCTGATGAAAAGATCATTTTCATCTCAGACTAAAGTTGTTACTCACAATTTTGTTCTCCCTCATACACACGGATCCAGACTTACTGCTGTGCTCCAGTTGTTCTGATAATACAAAGCTATCATAAACATAATCTGAACACTTAGTAACATCTAGAATTTACTAGCTTGAACTTACATGCTAAATTAAATGCTCTAAACGTATTTTTCACTTGGGGACCCTATTAGTCAAGTTCACACTGTATGGTTTTGTAATAAGCACAAAACAGAGTGAAATAAACATACTTTCTTTTGTTAGAGTCTTACGTTGTGCTCACTGTGACATGTAAGATTATCAGGATGTAAAGCAAGTGGAGCTATCTGTAGGTATGAATATACTGAATAGCAAGCAGAGATTTTGAGGAGTTACTATTCTGAATTTTCTTACCTTAGCAATTTTACAGAAAGAAAAATACAATCTTCAATTGTTCCTTTCTCCCAGGAAGGCAGCATGCAAACAGGTGTCTGCACCAATATACATGCATTTGACTCGAGATAAATTCACTGTGCTTCATTTAAAACAAAAACAACCACCACAATCCCTTCATTCATGCATCATAGATTACACAATACAAATACTTTGCAGAAGCTTTGGAACTCAGTGAGAATTGGTTTTAATGTGCCCTCATATTTAAAATTGCAAAACTTAATTCCAGCCTGTGAAGCATTTATGACCACAATCTTCTGCTGGTAGCACTGAGTCTAGAAAAATCATTTGCAATTTGGAGGCTCTAGTATTTATTGTCTGTAGGTGAGAAAGAGTTACCCTGTAAATCTGCAAGCATCTACTTAATTGACAAAATTAAAGGAGTTGAACATACTCAGCACCTTACAGGATAAGGTTCAGCTCTACGTTTCCAGTTTTCCTGTTCTCCTGAAGTAAACATTTATATGCATACATACACATATTCAGAACTGCTCAGAAATTTTCAGCTGCCTTAGAGGCAACAAAATTAGTGCTGTCTAATCTGCATTACAACACACTGGTTTTGTTTCTTTTTCATTGATTCTTCTGAAAATATTTTTGGGATGACTGGATGTATTTGGTGAATGAATAGGTGGGAAAGTAGCTCGGATTCACAATTGAAAAACAATAGAATCCGGACCTGTTGTATACACAGCACTACTAAGGTTCTGTTGTTCAAATTAGGTAAAATCTCTCTGCTATAAATAATTTCAAGGTTGGTTACACCTATAGTAAAAAAATTAAAATAAATCTGTAACGATGCTCTGTGTTTTGAATGCATTCAGACATTCAGTATGTTAATAAAACAGAAAAGAGAAGAAAAATTCTCACTTACCTTAATGGCTGTAAGCTGCTATTTCATGCTCTGTCAACTTTTACTTCCTACTAACTAAAAAGTTCTGCAATCTTGATGCTAGAATAGCTCTCAAATACATACTGCAGAATAACAAAAAAGAGAAAGCCTATGTTGTCCCTACTAGCAGGCATCTCTCCAGGGATGATTGGTCATTACCCTGGCAACCCTCACAAATGGCAAATGACGTAAAGAGAGTGGGAAAAAAGCCACTGAGAGCAGAAAGCTCTATATGCATTATAGATAGTTCTGAGAATCCATGCTCGTGTATGCATTACACGGCTCCAGAGGAGCACAGGGACCTTCCATTTTACAAAGATGCCTGTCGAGATGAATAAGAAACTTTCTAATTTTTTTCTTAATCAAAGCACTGGGAGCATCTTCAAGTCTTTAATTGAAGCAAATTGGTTGCTGATGATTTTAATAATTCAAGCACTGTTTTTTATTTTTCAATTCTGTCAAAGTTTCCTATTAAGATAGCTCACAGTAGAATTCAGACAAGAGTGGATGTATTTTTCAGAATTTTCCACTTTTTTATTGCTGTGTGACGTTACTCACATTAGCTCCCCTACCCTAATTTTCCCCTAACAATGCATTTGTACAAACAATACCAGAGATCTCGTGCTTATGCTATTAGAAATAAATGTATTAGCAGGCTTATTTGGTGGTATTCATAACTATAATCCCCCTAAAGAAGATATGCTTCTGACTCCAGCTATAGATCAGATAAGTGAAATAAGTTAAAAGAAACATTTTTGCACAGAATGATTACAGAGAATTTGACCACACTGTAATGTGTATGACAGAGCTAGAGAAATTTGGGTGTGGCTAATTCTTTCTCTGATAAAAAAAATGTCAAGGTAACAAGTAACCTGCTTTGAGATGTTTTAACATCTGCACCACTTCTCTTTACACTATTAAATAAAAACAAAGGAATTTGGGATAACAAATTGGAGAAAGTCATCTTCCACACAGTATGAGTATAGTACCAAATACAATGCAGGATCAGACACCCTTTTACTCACTTCTCCTTAGATTTCTAAATGATCTGAGTGCTAACACTTTCTGGTGTGCTCTTTGAAAATTATCTTACGTTCGTCTCGCTGAAGGAAAGGCCGTTCTCCTCTGAGATGAAATATGAAGAGCTGAAGCTATGAGTGAGCTCTAACCACTTAGCTATTATGCACAAGTTGGATGGGAATGGCTTCACTGTGACAACTGAATTTTCTGATGAGCTGATGAAAACACATTAGATATATTTGAACTTGGCCCCAATTCAAATCTGAAATAAAACAAATTTAAGTAGCTAGCAGTTGCAGATAGGATATTTCTGTATCTAGCTGTCTAAATTCAATTAGTTAAAGTTTTCTGGAGTGAAATTTAGCACTCATTGAAATTTAGATGGATGCATGTCTAGGAGTCCTTGAAGAAGAGGAGAGACAGGCTTTAAATTCCCAGCTTGCTCACACAAGAATTTTACATGGTTTTGGGGTATGAGCTAACATTTAAGGAGACTGAAATTCTCAGCTGTACTACCAGCTTGTTGGATGAGCTGTTACAAATTATTTTCCCCAAGGTGAATAAACATGCTAACTTCTTTAAAAAGTACTTTCAGTGTTGTCACTGAAATGCTTTACATAAGCAAGGGCTTCATTTTAATTAATTTTCCAAAACTACTCGTACCATGATGATTTTAAAAAACAGCTGAATGAGCCATTGCAAGTAAGTAAACTTTATGATAAGACAAGTAATCAACAGGAAGGATAGTCAAAAGATGATAGTGGTCTATTACATGTATTTTATTTACTTGCTGAATAGAATGATTTTTAATTATTTAAAACACTGACATCATATGAGCAAATGTTCTACTGTGTTAAAACTTACAGAAATATCTTGATTTAAGCGAAGTGAAGCCCCAGTACAACACTGCCTTTGCTATTACATTTTGTCGGACAAGGACAGAAAGCACCACTGCATGTTTAGAAACCATAGAAGGCAAAGTTCACCACTACATTTGTGGCCAATGCATGCTCTGTGATTCTCAAATCTTTTCTTTCATGGTCCAAATCCAACCCTCCAATTCTTTTCCACAATTGTGTTTTGCAGTTGAGCCTAGATTTCTGTACATACTTCACCTACCTTCCATTTATTATCACAGGCTGTACAAAAATCTTACCCTTGGTATTACAAAGCTTACCTTTTCAAGAACAAATGCAGCCTGTCCTGGGCATGTTTCACATAAGAAGTTACTAGCTAAAAGACAATAAAATGCTTTTAAGTATAAAAAAAGCTTTGTAAATCTTTGTTAATCATTTTCAACCACAGCAACTTGCTTTTGACTCAGCACATGAGACTGACTCACATGAATGCACTGGGCAGCACAATAGGGACAAATCCAGTCAGTGAAAGGAAAGGAGGAGACGACTGGTGCAGAGCTGCAGACAGAGAACATGGCTTCTGAATGAGTCTTAGGAGGAGGCACTGTCACAGAGTCTTGCAAACATTTCAAGACATTGCACGTCAGCCATGTTGTCAAGTCTAACAAAACCCCAGCAAACATTATTTACATAAAGGCCTTTGTAGTGCTGTGTCATTAAGACATCGGGAAGGATGAAGGATGACTTTTCTTTCCAAGGTTGATACGATTCTGAACAATACACCGTTGAGTATCAAGACAAAAGATATATTTTGTCTGTTTGACAGATAGACATGTCTTGTGAAATGATTCCAAACTCATTATTGCTATCCCTGCACTTCTCCATTAGCCATATTACAGCTGGACTAGCTCATGTCAAGGATGCCTATGTTAAAAGATAACAGCATTCTTCAGTAGCAGAAACCATAGGCCTTTAGCATTCTTTGGCTTTCATGGTTTAACTAATATTACACTGAAACTCAGCAAGATAAACTAAAGAACAGAAAGTACCAACATTCAGAAAAAGCAAACATCTGAATATGAACATGTCGCTGTTAATATCCTTTAGTATTCAGTTTTAATGAAAGTCACAGTCAGTCTGTACTTTAGCACAGATGCATTCAAAACTAGTAATTACTTATTCTTGCTGCACCTTTATTCCAATTCCACCATGGTAGTCTAGCGCTTTTTGACTCAGATTACAGCTTCTTGAGAGACAAGTTTGTGTCCTAATACTCCAGTGGGTGACTTCCATCTTAACTGGAGAACCCCGGGTAATGGAAAACAAGTTTTTCCAACACGATTGGACAGTGGCAAGTCCATTCATTCTGGCACAAGACAGGGAAAAGTCATACAGGTCACCAACCATGGCTGCATTTGCATTCCATAGCTTCCTTCCATAGCTGGTAGTTCAGACAAACCATCAGCTACCAAGTCAATCCAGCCACGCTTGGGATACATGATGCAACCTCAGGACTTGAACTGCTACATGTATCTTCAGCACCTAGGATTGCACATCCACTAGTGAGTGTGAAAGCACTAGTACACACTTGGGGGCATATTTAAGGTATATGTAAAAATGCAATTGAAAATAGTCTCCAAGCAATACAGTTTAAAAAGCCTCACTTGCTCTGGCTGTATGTTTTTTTTTTTGTTTTTTTTGTGTTTTTTTTTTTTTTTAATTCTCTGCATCTTGAAAAGCAAAATCTGATCAGATATCTAACTAGGATAGAGATAGTCATGCAGTTTGTTCTAAGTGGGTTAGATTTTCTCAAATACCATAAGACAACTTATGCTACAACCTTATCACCTGTAGAAGCAGTCAAATGGCAGCACAAATCCAGTTCTTTAAATGCACTAACTTAAAAACATCTGAGGCTTGCCCACACTAGTTCTATTCAACATTCCATAACGCTAGGTAGTTCTCTTTCTCTTGCATTCTTGATTGTTAAAAAAAAAAAAACAAGTTTTTACTTCTGGATTCCTTACTTCTGGCTGCACAAAACCATTATTCTAAGTTGCATGGTATCGTAGTTCAAAACTAATACTGAGACAACACAGCACCCTCCTCCGACTCTGGGAACAGTAATTTGAGCCTTCTGAGGCTAAAGACAGATTACCTGCCCAAGAAATGGGAGATGTGCTCCTTGCTACACGCTCTATTGCGGCCAAGCCTTCATTCCGGCAGTGAGAAGCATAAGGAATCAAAATGCTCCTGCACAATGGTAAGGTTCAGCTGATACAAAGATCTTCTGTTTACCAGACTAAGTTGGCTACCCAATTGAAAGTAGATTTGTTTGTGCAGATGAGATGTACTAAGCCAGCTCAGGTTTGGTCCTGCTGCCAAGCTAATAAACCCTGCAAGAATCCAAAGTGACTACAGACCAAGTTCTAAGCATGAAAAAGTGCTGCCAGACCTGAGCCAGATGAGATATCAGTACACAAGGGACTCATTTGAGAAAAGCCATACAGACTCATTTAGGTTGGTTCTGGCCAGATCTGGCTTAGCCCAGCAAACTTATCTCAGTTCCAGTTCCAGACAAACACCGCTTCATGCCTAAGCTGGCTCTGCAAATAAATACTACACTGAGAACAAGTGGTCTAAAGTCTTCTAGTTTGGTTTCACAGAAACCACTTAAGGTTCAGAAAAATAAAGTAGCACTAACATTATGGTGGTTGTTTTACTTTGCCTCCCCCTTCCCCCCTCCCATTCTCCAGTGTATCGTAGTTCCTACTATTCCTGTCAGACTCAGTTGGAATCTGAGCATTCCTTCTCATGTTTTCCCTCTTCCTCCACTCCAAGAATAAGTCAAGCCATCTCTTGGTGATGCAAAGTTGACTACATACTAACAGCAACACCATCACCTTTTCCTTCAATCATGTTCTAAAATCAGAGTGAGTCATGAATCCTTTTACAAAAGGACAAGTTAGACACGCCAACTCCAAAAGAGGATTCTGTGACTCTCTGGCTGAAGACGCAGACAGATTTCAGACATCTCTTCTTGTTATTTTTGACCATTAAACCCAAAGACCCTGTAAAGTGGCATAGCAATTGGACAGATCAATATAAGGGGAAAAGCATTACAACAGAGATGTGATTACAGAAAGACAAGCACAATAGAAAGGTGCTATGAAGGAAAGGAAGAAGATTGCTCACCTGTATGAGAAGATTCTAGATTCACAGGGGAAAGCTTCACCAAGGAGCAATCTCCAGAAACAGATCCTTCCTCAGTGACAGTTAGACCTTAAATGAGGTCTAAGAGAGGTGCAGACAGGCACCACCCCTCCTAGTCACACAGATGAATTGCCTTCACCTGTACTCCCAGGGCTGATGGGGTCCTTTCCCCAGGTGCTCAATCAGTGATTCAGGCCATTATTCAGTTCCCATGCAAGTGGCAACGCTGTCACAAATCTAGTTTTTAAGTGTCTGTCTTCAGTACATTTTATACAGAACATAACTCGGCTTAGATTCAAGCTTGAGGTAAGGGCCTAAAGGTAAGGTGTGGCAATGCTGAGATTATGCTAAATGCTCATTGAGTTTTGCATTTAGTTTTTGTTCTAGCTCTTTATTCTCATACTTCTCTTCCTTATAGGGGTCTTAATAAAACAAAGTACCCAAAATCTTTAGCAAGGAAAGCAGAAAGCTGAGAGGTCATACAAAGCTCTTGAGTGAATGAGTATTAATGGTTGTTTTGCATCTACTGATATTTTTCAGTTCACATAAACATCTTAGACCTCTTCTGAAAATAAGAAAATGTTTAATATGCATTTCGCAATCAACAAACGAGGAAGATGACAGACATTATGAGTAAGCTACTGCTACAGCTAGACTTCTGCCACAACCTGGAAACTGGAACTGCAGCCTTGAAGGTTGACTGTCAGTTGCATGGCACTGCATAAACAACAGGTCAACAACAACTCAGTGAGGAAACGCAGCATGTTGAGAAACATAATTCTGTTCAGCTTTGGTTTCACATATACATCACTCTCAGTGTTGCTTTGTTATGTGTAAACACGTGCTAAAAATATTTGCTTGAAACAATTACATCTTAATGAAATCTAAAGGAAAAGCAAGGCAATAATCAGAAAGCTCAACTTTATCCTCATGTCACTGATGAAATTAACTTTTCCTTATTAGCAAGCATGATAATTAGGAGTCTTGATTCATACCTGACTTTTAAAATGATTCTTAATATCTAATTCTAAAGTTACTAAATATAATGGCACATACAGTAAATCAGTATGTGATATTACCATGAAGATATAGTTTGTACTATATCTACCCCTGCAACTCCTACTGAAATACCACAGCCATTTACATCACTGCAGGAACATAGATAAAATACATTCAATGCTTCCATATGCTTTGACTTCATAAGTCTTGTTTCTGAGGAAAGCATGAAAAAAAAAAAAAGAAATAAAACAAAGGTATTCAGTTACATTATGTGCAGTGGTGGCAGAACTCTAGGTAGGATAGCCTGCAAAAATTCAATGAAATAATCTTAGATTTACATCTCTGTAAGCCAAAAAAAAGATCCTGGAGTCTATTTGTCTTTTGCATTGAATTTTGTGAGGCCAGCCACACTGTTGTAAAGTAAATGCAAAGTCACTGCATAATGTTATCTGCACAGTGGTGATGCTGCACTGATGTAAGTGCTGACATAAGTGCAAGGCACAGAAAAAAAAAAGAAAGACTGAGGCAGCTAACAGCTCAAATTTCCCTCCCCAAATCTTCCAGGCTTCTTCGCACAAATTTAACTTATTATTTTTGTGCTCACCAAATCCTGAGGCTTTTAGATATCAGCAAGACTTCCAGCACACGTTGCCTTCCAGTTCTCACTATCAGCACCAAGCAGTTGCTCTGCAGGAAAGATTGGTCACACACAGGAACGCCCTCTCCCCATGCTGCACAGCCACACCTCTGTACTCCAGCACATCTTCTGCTGGCATTGCTAGGGGATCTTCAGTGCTGCAAAGGTTACAGAGAAAATGAAGTAGCAGAGGATTATCTTTGTGTCTGGCACACAAATCCATCAGAAGCTGCTCTTGTGAAGAGCAGGATCTGCCCCTAAGCATCAGTTACCCAGGGATGTGATGAACCATTACAAAAACAAAACCCAAGCACAAGCTGAAGGAAGGTCCCCTGGTGTTCTAATATCCATTTTTCTTAACCACCTTTCCCAACTGCAATTAATTCATCCTCCTCCACCAACTCTGCCTTGGGTATTAGTGCCACATACTGGAAATCACTGTAACACATTACAGGATTTCATAAAATAAAGGACACCAACTTTATGCAGTACAGCTAGGAAAAAAGAAAGATTTACACTTATCTTCCTTATGCAAACATCCTCCATAACTGTAACTTACACCCAACTATCCTGCTGGGCCAACAGACAGGGTCACAGCGAGGTGCCCCAAACAAGAAGAGATACTGTAACGAGGACTACCAGGAGATGCTTCAAATACGTTTGGTTCTTACTAAGAGAGCCCAAAGCCCTAGTAGTAGCACATAGAAAAACACTCCTACCCCGTGCCCAACTAGCTGCCCGCTGACCCCTCAGCATCCCCATAAGTAGCGGCACGCCCACCTCAAGAGCGCTCGGCTCCTCCCGCCCGCCGCTCTCCTCACGCCGCCCCCCCCCCACGCACCGCACCTACACTTGCTTGCTCATCGCTTCACCCGCCTCCTTGTTCGTGCCGTGTGATTGGCTATCTGTAACCGGGCCCCGCCTCCCATCCCTCGCCGATTGGCCGCTGTGCCCGCGCAGCCATTCGGTTGGGTGCCGCGCTGACGAGCGGGCGGGTGGGCGGACGGTAGCGGCGCTGCCATTGGCGGGAAGGCGCGGGCCTGCGAGCTGCGCTGGGCCGGCCGGCGGGGCGAGGGCCCGACTGCTATTGTTGCCGCATCGCTGAGGAGAGCGGCCGGCTCGCAGCCATGAGCGGCGGCGTTTATGGCGGAGGTGAGTCCGGCGCCGCGAGACCGCTGAGCTCGCGCCGTCCCGTGGGGCGCCGCGTGCCCGCCCGTCCCGCCGCTCCCTCAGGGCCCAGCAGCGGCGCGGCCCCAGCCCGACTCCCTGCTGCCGCGGCGCTCCCGGCCCCGCCGCTGCCCCGTGCGTGAGGCAGAGGATGCCGCCGCGGGCCTCGTCCGCGCCTCTACCGGCACCGCTCCGCTGAGAGGTGGCCCCGCACGGCGGCCCCGGGCTGGTGGCGGTGCTGCGGTTCCGGGCGGGAGTCTGAGGGTTTGGATTTCTTTAAGAAGTCGTGGAAGATCGGAGCCCCGGGCAGGAGGGCGGTTCGGAGTGCGGCACCCCAACCTGCGGGGCTGGGGCGGCCGGCTCTGGCTGCCCACGCTCGGGTTCCGGCCGACTCGGGGCGATGCGGGCCTGCCTCGGTTCGTGCGAGTTTTTGACAGCTTGGTGTCGGAGTCGGTGCTCAAATGTCTGTTTCGTGCATCGCAAAACAGTCGCTTTGTTTAAAGCTCACCCTGTGCCACCCTCTGCCCTGTGCCGGCTGCCCCCTCCAGCTCGGGCTGCCCACGGCCCATCCAACCTGGTACACAGCTCTGGGCAGCAGTGCCGGGGCCTCACTGCCCTCTCTGAAAAATTTCCACCTAACATCTGACCTAAATCTCTTCTTTTCCTTTGAAACCATTTCCCCTTGTCCTATCACTATCAAACCATGTACAAAGTCAGTTTCCCTCTGTTTATAAGCTGCCTTTAAGTACTGGAAGGCTACAACAAGATCTCACTGGAACCTTCTCTAAACTAAGCAAAACCAGCTCCCTTTCTCCATAGGAGAGGTGCTTCAGCCCTTTGATTGTCTTCTTGACACTCCTCTGCACCCACTCCAACATCTCTTCATCCTTATGCTGGAGGCCACAGGCGTGGATGTGGTACTCCAAATGGGACTTGGCAAGGGCAGAGCAGAGGACAGTCACCTTCCTCACCCTGCTGGCCACCCCTTTTCTGATGCAGCTCACGTTACTGTTGGCTTTCTGGGCTGCAAGCACACACTACTAGCTCATGTCCAGCTGCTTGAGCCTCAAGTCCTGTGCAACACCTTGTACGTGGCCTTGTTGAATGTCATGAAGTTCATGTGGACTCACTTCTCAAGCTAGTATTTAGATACAACCCTCTTCTGTTAAACTTACCCTTTTACTTATGCCAATGAAAGGTATTTCAATGTCCTAGTTACAGCCTATCTGGAACCTCCTGATGGCTCTCGGCTTGAATTCTGAATAGGGAAGTTTCTGTGTGTCTTGGGAAAGGTGCTTTATCGTGTTGTTTTTTTTTGTTTGCTTGTTCTGGCAAGCAAAGTAGACAGAAGAGAAAGTTCAGGTCAGGGTTGTACTAGAGCACAATAACCATTCACTACCTCTTTGTTAACAATCTTTTCAGATGAAGTTGGAGCTCTTGTTTTTGACATTGGCTCGTATACAGTGAGAGCAGGCTATGCAGGCGAAGATTGTCCAAAGGTAAGAATCTGTATGAACTCGGTGGAATTATAACTGGGGCTTAGAACTTGTTTATTAGTTATAAACTTCTAGAATATACTGTTTATTACTCTTAGTATTTAATGAAAATTCTGAATTTTATTAGCAAAAAAAACCCAAAACACAATGAAAATGAATAATTTTCATCAATATCTTACCTTCTGCTTTACAGGTTGATTTTCCTACAGCTATAGGTGTGGTACTAGAAAGAGACAATGGCAGCACTCTGATGGAGATAGATGGTGACAAAGGCAAACAAGGGGGCCCAACTTACTACATAGACACCAATGCCCTGAGAGTCCCAAGGGAAAATATGGAGGCCATTTCACCTTTAAAAAATGGAATGAGTATGGTGCTCTGTCTTTTTTTACCTATTTTTAAGATACCATTGCTGGGCTGCAAAAAGTCATAGTTTTCATGTAAACAGATGCTATACATGTCAACTGTTTTTTCCCTTAGAGAACAGGCTTATAAAGAAAAGGTTCTGCTTTCACTAATAATACAATATTAATACAATAATGAGCATTTTTAATACAATAATGAACATTTTTATGTCTTAATGGGAGACTTGTAGATTCTTGTTTATTTGATGGCTTTAATTTAGCTATCTCCTTTGATAAAACAATAAAGAAGCAATTTTTGGAAATAGTTCCTAAGATTGTTCCTGTAACGTGTATGGACAGGGGCTATCAGCCATTAGAACGGATACTTGATTAATACAATACATAAAGCATATATACTATATTGGTGGACTTCTATTATAACTTATTTGCTATCATGACGCTTATAAAAAAAGAAAGAGAGAATTTGGCAAAGCAGGAGGGGTATTGGTCTGCTGAGGACAGCTTTTGACTGAAGAGCTCTTTGGAAAAAAAAGCATCAGGAAACCTTTATGTGGATTTATGAAGTGGATCAAAAGTTAGAAGTAACTAATCTGCTTGCTTCAATGTCATTGCAGTTGAAGACTGGGATAGTTTCCAGGCAATTTTGGATCACACTTATAAGATGCATATTAAATCTGAAGCAAGTTTGCATCCTGTCCTTATGTCTGAAGCACCAGTGAGTAAAAGAAGCTTTGCATTTTGAGGAGTCTTAACAGTATCTTCTTGCAGAATCTACAGACATTAGTCTTGGAGAAATCCAACACTGGCTTGTAGGTTACGGCTGTTAAAACTGAAATACCGTCTGGGTTCTGGAAAGTATTCTCAATAAGAAAATTGTCAAAAACCCCAATAATTTGAAAGAATTTTCATAAGTTTTATTAGAAAGTACTTACTATGTGTTACTGTGTTTCATCTATTAAAAAAAAAAAAAGGTATAAATTCAAAAATAATATTCTCACTTCATAGCCTAGAATAAAAGCAAAAAGTTGTCTGCATTCTTCTTATGTTACACTTAACCCATCTTTGCATTCAGCCTGCCATCTAACATGTGACAGAGAGTAACATGTGCAGTGGAGGAGTTTTAATTTCATTTTTGCAAGTGGCCCTGTGATGTAAGTGAAGTGGATGAATGCAGATTTCTGGAGAAAAATGTGAACAAAGTTACTGACATTTAGTAATGGTCAGTGTAGTGGAAATACCAAGTCACAGCCTGAAGCACTGATTGAACACCTGGTGGGAAGGCAGGGCAACCCAGGTGCATACAATGTATCTGAGTGACCAGAAGGGGTGGAGCCAGGATGCACCCTTTCCCAGACCTCATTTAAGGGTTGGCAGTGGAGATGAGGGTATTTTGCTGGGGATTCCTGCCTCCTTGAGGCTTCTAAAGATAGGTAGCTTTTTTTCCTTCATTTCTGTGTCTATGGTTGCTGCATTTGAGTTTATCCTCAATTGCTGCAGCAAAAGGCTTTGCTACTCTGCTATTATTGCTGAATTTTCTATCGTATTAGGATGTTACGCTTGAAGGGCATAAGATCTGAAGGCATTAAAGTAGATCAGTAATCCAAGAATTTTGCCTGCTTTCTGTACATTTGCTTTCTGTATGTCTAAGTTGAAGATACACGTTAATGTTTTGAAACAGTATTGGAGTAATAAAGTTTTTAAGGAAATAGAAATCTGTTTCAGTATAGAATTTTGATTTGATTTGTAATTATGGCTTTAATAATTCCAATTACTACTTCACTTTTGTTTACTTTCTTTTATTATGCTCAAATGATCCTCAAGCTAAGTATAACTTCTTTTTATTTACTTGTTTGTATTTTTTTTCTTTTAGTGGAATACCAGAGCAAAGCGTGAGAAACTGACTGAATTGATGTTTGAACACTACAACATCCCTGCTTTTTTCTTGTGTAAAACTGCTGTTCTAACAGCGTATCCTTTGGAATGTTGTGCTGGGTTTTTAGGTTGTTTTTTTTTTTTAATCTCTGGAAATTACAGTAAACCTATTCCAGGCAACTCCTAGTTTAACACTGTGTCTAATTTTTTTTTTTCTTTGAATTAGTTTTTCCATAAATGTCTAGGGAGGAAGTAAACAACTTCGATTTCTGAGCTTTAAATTCAGTTTTGAAGTTTTCCCAATCTGGCTGTTGTCCTTTGAGGTGATGTCTTTTTTTCTAATTTGCCTTTTTTCTCCCCTCCCTTTTTTTTTTTGTTTGTTTGTTTTCATTTTATACCATGAGTAAGAACATTGCAAGACCAAAATGGTGTTGTCCAAGTTACTGAATACTGTAACTAGACATTGATGTTCCCATAGCCTTAAGGTGAATATTTGTAGCTGTTTTAAAATAATAACATGTTTTCACCTTTAGAATCTAAATAGGTTGGATGTGTACTGAGGTTAGTGATAGAATTGACTTGGGTTTATTGACTTGGATTGTCACCTTTGTGCAAAGCTAAGTGTTCTGTCGATGGGGTTGTGTACTTTGTAGGAAGGTGATGTGCCTGGGAAAACAGCAAACCTGACTGTAGAGTTGGGGAATTAAACACTGGCCTTCCTAATTTAACATTGGTTTTCCTAATTATGCTTAAATTGTATGTTACTTTTTTAAGACGAAAATTACACGATTTTCTTTAATTGTTTTGACTAGTTTTGCTAATGGGAGATCTACAGGTCTCATCTTGGATAGCGGAGCAACACATACCACTGCTATCCCAGTGCACGATGGATATGTACTTCAGCAAGGTAAAGTTTTCTTAGATAATAGCAAGGCAGTATCAAAGTCAAGTTGGCTTGTTTTCTGCTTTTACAGTTTAACTACTGTTTTTAAATGTATCTGTTCCCTTAAATACGAAAAATGAAACACAACCAAACATCCAACTGTGTATCTGATGGGAGAGTTAATTCTGATTTCAGTGCTTTACGAGTTTGATGGATGGGTTGTTGTTTTTATCTTTTAGGTATTGTAAAATCACCACTAGCAGGAGACTTTATCACTATGCAATGCAGAGAACTGTTTCAGGAAATGAATATAGAAATAATTCCTCCATATATGATTGCTTCAAAGGTGGGAGAGTTAATTCATGTAGTGTTTGTTCAGCGGGAAGGAGCTTAAATGGTGAACTGATGGTTGTGTTCCCTGCAACTTCAGGAGGCAGTTCGTGAGGGATCACCAGCAAATTGGAAGAGAAAAGAGAAGTTACCCCAGGTCACTAGGTCTTGGCACAACTACATGTGTAATGTAAGTATGTCACTTCTCCAGCTCAGCCTCCCTGGGCATCCCATAACAAATTCTTGTTTGCAAGTATGTGAGGTTTTCTTCTTCAGGAACTAAAAAATGCCAAAAAACTCAGTTCTGTAAGTTTTATTGAATTATTGACTGACATTCTTGTAACTATATAATTCTTATCTCCTTAGTGTGTCATTCAGGACTTCCAAGCTTCTGTCCTCCAAGTATCAGATTCAACCTATGATGAACAGTATGTCACTCTTTTCCTCCTCGTGAAATTAGTTAACAGTTGTGCTTTTCTGTTTGCTGCTGTTGGCTTGTTTTATTTTATGATGAAACAAAGGTAGATAACATCTATTTATTTAAGTAGAGAAGTAGTATGCATCCAGGTGGTAGCTTATTTAATATTCCATAAGATCATAATATTATTGAAAGCATCATTTATATAAATTACAGTATTCTCATTGGAACTTTGGCTTATAATGCTACTTAGGTAATATTCTGTTTACATTGTACTTTATTGTGTTACTTTCTGAATGCTCTAGGGTAGCTGCACAGATGCCAACAGTTCATTATGAGTTCCCCAATGGCTACAACTGTGACTTTGGTGCTGAGCGTCTAAAAATTCCTGAGGGGTTATTTGACCCTTCTAATGTAAAGGTAAAACAACTATGATATGTAATAATGAGGAGGCTTTAAATTAGTGGCTTTAAATTTATTACATGGCTTCCCTTTGTATGGTGTCCCTAACTTCCTGATTTGTGTGTGTTTATATCATGTGGTTCTCTTATCAGTTCAATTGGTCTGTGTTGACTTGTTAGGGTTGGGATAGTAACAGAAGAAATGTAGTTCAGGAGCAAGATGTGCTGGGTGTTTCTTGGGAAAACAAGAATATTTTTCACATTCCATGAGAATGTTTTGCTCTCTTTAATAAAATAGATTAGTTCAGCTCATTCGGGCTTTTAATGTACTTTGGGTTTTTTTGTTTGAAGTGAAGATGTGTGAATTACTAATTTTAATTTTAGGGTTTATCTGGTAACACGATGTTGGGTGTGAGTCACGTTGTCACGACAAGCGTTGGGATGTGTGATATAGACATCAGGCCGGTAAGTGCTAGACATGTTGTAGTTAAGGCGTAGATTTTACTGATTCTGTTGGTTTTTTTACTCGAATGCGGTTGATACAAGAATATGAATTTCCTAGGATAACGTTAATGCATAATGCTGTAAGTCTTATGTATTTGGGAACATATAGGCTTACCATTTTGTTTTACAAAATGCCTAAGTCAGGATATTAGGCTTAAACTCGTTGTTTCTATCTGTGTAAGTAGCTAATGTCTGTTTCTGACCGACCTTGTACGAGGTACATTGGATTGGCTACAGATTAGGCACTGAATTGGCATTTTCTTTTCTTAACTTTGCATATTTTCTTGCGTCAGCCTGGCAAATGTACTTCTTAAACATAACCAGTTGAGTGGGACTTCTGGGTGCGAGTAAAAGGAAGGGAAGATGTGTAAAAGGAAAACCTTTTGGTTTAAGCATCATTCTCACATTCTCAGAAGTCAATCAACACAACATCAGGTTTGATGTGCAGTGCATGGGGGGTTGATTGAAAAACTTTTCCTCTTAACAAGGGTGTCAGGCTGTGTAAACTAGGGCATGATTTATGTTCAGTGTTAGTGTGCAGCATTAGCAAGATGGAAAACTTGGAGTGCTCTCAGGTTTTTTCCTTTGCTGTTGGAACATCCAGTTGGTAGTCCTTTGTGCCAGGAGTTGGAATCAATGATCTTTATGGGACCTTCCCAACTCCTTTCTGTGATTCAGCTGAAAGGAAACCAATAGCTTGGATAGAGGATGTATGTGTGGCTGTAGGGCTCTGTAACAGAAGAATATATTCTGTGAAGTCATTTAGAATCATTAATCACAGCTCCTATCTTCCTTGTATAGTACATTATTGAGCTCTCATGAGATGTTTTTCACATTATTAACAAACTGTATTGTGAGAGGTAGTATTGTTTATATGAAGTGATGCATAACTGTTATTGATTACATGTATTTGTGTGTCATTCCTTTGTACTCTGAAAGTTGTTTTCAGAATGATTTCAGAACTAATGTAGGTTTCTTATTCTCTTTCTAGGGCCTCTATGGCAGTGTGATTGTAGCGGGAGGAAACACACTAATACAGAGTTTCACAGACAGATTGAACAGAGAGCTGTCTCAGAAAACTCCACCGGTGAGACAATTCTTCAAATTTGTTATTTATCATTTTGCTTTTCTGCTGCATATGCTAATAGTCTCTGCTGGGAGATTAAAAAAAAACAGCATACACTTCTGTTGCAGCATAGCTTTTCTTGGATTCTAAATACAGGGCAGATGAGCTTTGTTGTAAGTTGAATAAGATAGATCTTTTCCATCTGCATGTTAGCACATACACAGTTCTTTGTGTTGTCCTCATGTTACTAAAGGGCGCCAGCCTCCTGCAATTTGTATCTGATGTTTTTCTTTTGTTTTACTTCATTTTCTGCGCAGAGCATGCGTCTGAAATTGATAGCAAACAACACCACAGTGGAGCGGAGGTTCAGCTCATGGATTGGTGGTTCAATTTTGGCTTCTTTGGTTAGTAAACCCATGTTACTACATTATGCAGCAAAAAATTAAGGTCAGATAAGTATGCATTGAAGAGTTCATGCTAATGGAGCAATAATTATCTGATTTTCTTCCGATCAATCTGAATGTAACTTGCCACCTTTTGCAGTATTTAATGGCAGCGTGCAGGCTTGAAATATGGTGTCTAAAAATATTGTGTAGATAGTGCATCATGAAGGTTGCAAATCTGTTTCTTTATCGTGTGCATGAACTTGATTGCCAGGTTACTGAGCATTGGAATGGCTTGTGGGAATTCGTTTAGCAGTATCAGACTGAAATCAGCTTTGGGTACTGCAACTTTCAAGCTGAATTTAATCTCCAGTAGGAAAAAAAATCAAAGGAAAATGACTGAAGCATGTGGAGTCAAATCCTCTTTCTTTACTTGATGGAAAAAGAAAATCTTTACATTAATGAAAAGTGAAGCACGTTTCACCTAACCTTGATGTTCCTGGTTTGTTGTCTTGTTTTTGTAGGGTACTTTTCAACAAATGTGGATTTCTAAACAAGAATATGAAGAAGGAGGGAAACAATGTGTAGAAAGAAAATGTCCTTAAACCTCTTGCTGTGAAAACTGCTGCTTCCTCAGTGCTTCTTCTGACTTATAGCTTTAGCATACTCAGGAATGGGATGGACTTTTTTGTAGAAAGTTTATATTGGATTTTTTGCATAATTCAGGTTCCATTTTTAACAAACCTTAGAAATTTTGAGAGACCTAATTGGTACTATCATAGGAAAAGGATGTTTATGTCCTTTGTAAAGCAATAATTCATATAACAAGTATTTTATAATTTTGTATAAATGTCTATTTTCTCTAGTATCTTTTCCTGGGAATAGCTTTACAGGCTAATTAACAGAGGCAAAACCTTGCAAATGCCTGCACCATTTTATTAAAATCCTACTTTCACTATTAGTCTTCCTTTGCTAGTACTTTGGCCTTAAATTGTTCTTCTCTCTTAAAAAAAAAAAAAAATAAATAAATAAAATTTGCTCTTCTGTATTTGAGCAACCTTGTGAGTACTTGCAGAGAAAGTTACTCTTCCGTTTTAAAAATCAGAGTTTGTATTTACTAATCTGCTATAGGTGGGTCAGTTCAGTGTGAATTTCTACCCTCTGACAGTGTTACATTCCATTTAGTGAATGTTATATTACACACTGGTCTGCTAATTTTCCATTATAGAGCTATTTCATTCAGTAAACCATTACTGCTTTCCAGCTATTTTCTAAGAATGTATATAACATGCTGAATGCCTTAGTGATGTAGATGAGAAGCAGAGCTTTTTAGAGGCAGGGAATGTAAGGCAGAGAATTCTTTCCAAGACTAGCAAAATAGTCATAGACCTCAGGATGTGGCTTTACATTTTAAAGTGAACTGTAACTTAGGGGTGCAGTCACAATTTGTTTATTGCTGGGTTAGCTCTCTTAGCTGACTTGGCTAGGTCAGTAAGTGCCTGCAATTAGCATGGGGGTGCGTGTGCTTGGGCAGAGGAAGTGGGGGATTTATTTTTTTTTTTTCAGCAGAAACTGTTATCAAGCTGCAGCTCTGTGTTGCTGTTTAGCTTGCTCTATTTCATAGCTGTGTGATGTTCTGTGTTGTGGCACAGTGGAGTTCTGCTCTTTATTTTAAAGGCTGTGAAAAACCAAATAGCATTTAACTGATATGTGAACAAAACTGCTACATTTTCATATCCTAGAGAACCTCAAGGGTAAGTAGGGATGGGACCTCTAGATGAAAAGTTTCATGTTACCTCCAAGCAATAAAGTAATTTATCAAAACAGCCTGTTTTTGTCATATCATAATAAACATCATTTGATTCTTGAACAAAGTTGCTTGCTTCATGTTTCTGAAGCTTTTGACAAACTGTACTTTTGTCAGCAAATGAGGCAAACTTAAGTCAGCTACACTGCATGACAAATTGCCTGCTGTTGTCAGGCTGGAAGGAAAAGACATGATTAAGTTTGCATTCAAGTAGAATGTGAAATGTCAGCTGGACTTGTATCTTAGCAGGTCAGAACTGTTTTAGAAGTTACTGTAGCATCACTGAAATACTGAAATTGATCTGACAGTTTGTAGCTTGAAATGAGAAGAGAAAGTTCTCTTGAACTTGTTTCTCCATGAATTGAATATAAATTTCAAGTTTTTCTTCTGTGGCATGCACTTAAGCTTTAGTGATTATCTACTTTGTATCTTTATAAAACTACAGTACAATGGCAATATCTGTGAATGGCCTAACACTGTATGAGGAGCAAAATATTTTCTGGGGCTTTATCACCATTTTAAAGAGTTTCTGACTATGAAGTCGGTATTTTGTGTGATGTAGAGAATTAACTGAAGGTCACAGTGGTGGGGATAGATCTATCTGCTTCATTTTCTGTTCCCCTGGAGTATCTACAGTTTTATCAGATGATACTGCATAGTAAATTATTGAGAAGGTTGTTTTATTCTAAATTTTTACACCATCTCATTTGAAGGTTAAAAGCTGCCATGAAGTAGTGTTTACCACCAAGTGAGAGCAATATTGATAAGGATTCCTTACCCTTCTACTTCAATTGCAGAGAAGACTACTACCAGTCTTCCTACACTTGGCTTACCGCAAAAAACAGCGCACTTGTGTTTGAAGTGGTCTAGATTCAAAATCTAGAAATGTAGGTGTGAAGATGCATTTCTTAAGAGCTGATATTAAATAGTTTGTTAATGAGTCAGATTCACAGTAGGGAAAAAGTTCCTTGCAGCTCATTGGAAGAGCTCAGTTAATAACAATGTATTTTCCCTGTGTGTTTGTGCAGAATATACACATAACAGGTGATGATACCAGTGCCACAGAAGATCAGGGAACAAGGTATGGGATGTGAGCTTCAGATGCTCTCATAAAACTCTGTTTTCAGTACAGATTCGTTAAACTAAAGCAGCTAAATACCCCCTACACTTCATACTTTCATCTGGCTGCTTTTTACTGTTAGTAAGGTATGATTCACTTTTATAGTAGTTGGTTAAGGTATAACTTTGCAAATGTTTCTACAAACAAGTGTTACAATCAATTTTTGAATTACATACCGAAGTAGCTTTTTAATTTCAAATCACAAATTAAATTTAGGTTAAGTGTGAGATAAAATAAAGATGGAGGCCATGAAGGAATGCTCAGTCAAGTTGTTCACTGGTTTTAGAACTTGCTTCCATGTTCCGGTCACAAACATACTCAGACAATTGCTTGCAGCACTCTTCAGGATGTTACTGGCTCTGAGATTTTACAGCAAGGTGAGGAAACTTTTTTTCTAAGAGTTTCTGCTTCTTCTTCTCTAAGTTTTGCCTTCTGTTCCTTAGACGTAAGTATTTTTCAAGTCTAAGCCTGAAATAAAGTATTGTGGTTAGAAACAGAGACTGTCCAATGTCCCTAATAAACTCACTTATCAAATAGCGGCTCCCATTGACTATGACTTCAGTATTAGTTTAATTTGCTTTTAATAAGCAGAAATGCCTGCAAAGCAGACTCCTTACTACCTTCTGCTCTTGAATTCTACAGCAGTTACAGTCTTAGGGGGCACCTCGTGTATTTTGCATATGAAATGACTTACAACTTCATAAGCAGTTAAATCTCTTAACTAAGATAAAAAACTGCAATTGACAAAAGCCTTGTTTTCAGTCTACTATCTGTTTAAAAGAAAAAATTCCTTGTAAAGTGGAAGGAGGTACATAACAAAAGTATTTTCAATTAAAAAAGATTTTTTACCTGATGAAGCGGTTCACATGAGGTAAATAATAAAATTTCCTTTTTTTGTATTTTTTGTTCAGATACCATGGTATTGGCCATTCCTTGTATGAATACCTGTTAAAGACACACAAAAGTGATTATAGAATGCATAGCCTGGTAGAATTCCAAGACACTGATAGAAAATTCTTGGGTGAAAGCATGGTCTGATCAGTACAGCCCAGAACTTGTAATTAATGATTGAGTTTAGCCACAGAATCATTTAGCATGTTACAGCCTTACTTTTCATACAGAAGTATGAAAGTAAACAAAGCATCATCTTAGAAGCATGTTTACTAGTTGCATTTATGTAATATACAGA
The DNA here is from genome assembly GCF_905368555.1 of Meleagris gallopavo. NCBI lineage: Eukaryota > Metazoa > Chordata > Aves > Galliformes > Phasianidae > Meleagris > Meleagris gallopavo. The sequence continues at coordinate 16,850,174 of NC_139414.1, read as the reverse complement.
TCTTCTCTTGACCAAGAGAGATACCATGGGAGAACTTCAAATGTACAAAAGAGAAGTTATCTTTTCCGTACCAGTAGGTGCGTCCCAAGAAGTCATTTCTCCACTCTCCAGGTACTGGCTTTTCATGGCCAGTTTGTAGAAGTCTCAGAGCAATTTCTCTTTCTCTGACAACCAAGTCAATATTTTTCATAGACTTCTGTACCTGGAAATAAGACCTGGTTTTAGGATGATGGAACAACAAAATATATTGCTTACAACTTAACTTACAACTTAAAAATCTCAAATGGATATCTGACAAAATCCAAAGGAAAGCATAGGTAAAATCAACTAGGAACTCAACTAGATAACTGTTGTATTTTCACAATTGTGGCTAAGTGAAACAGCTTAATTGGGTTTATGTGCTAGCATACTAGAGAATGGGTGCTTTACAAAGCTAAGTTACAAATAGAACAGATAGAGGGAGGAAAAAAAAAGCATGAAATGAAAGAGTAGCTGACTGTTCTGATAGTGATGATGAAAGTAGAGAGCTCGGAAGCAGGGAAAGGAAGGAAGCAGAAGAAGCAAATAGCTGCTGTATGCGTTTCTATCAGATGGCTTGTAATAGCCTCTTGCTAATATAGCTTTTATTTTGTTGTCTGCGTACAGCTTCAGTGTCTGCTGACTGGTAGAAAGCTGTAAAGAACATTTTATTAAGGATTTTCTAGAAATCCTCTAGTGCAGCTTCAGTGAGTGAAGACAGAAAAATGCTTATTATGACAAGTGATTCCCCTGTGTTGCTTGAGCAAAGCATTTGTATTCGTGCTAACAAAAAAAAATTTAAAAAACGGTCTTTAACAAGCCTAAAAGCACTTCACCTTCCATGCATCAATTTTGCTTAAAGTTACATTTTCAGCTAATATGACAACAGTTACCTTTTCTAATCGTTCTGGACTTGGCATGGGCTTCTGCTGTCGTTTCGATTCTTGTTCTAAAGTTAAAAGCATGTTCTTTTCCTTTAGTAGGACATACCTAGATCAGAAAATACAGAAAATGCTTTAAAATAACTTTTGGCTAGAGCAGCAGTTACTCACTGGCCTGCTGGACAGAGCAGTTATCCAGCCTACATCCCCATATCCTGTAGAATTTATAGTAAAAAAATAAAGACACTGACCAACTGGAGCCAGTCAGCAAATAGTTGATGCATCCAATCTACAGGGTGAGGCTGAGGGAGATGGGTTCACTTGGAGAAAAGGTGTGGGTGGATGGGAAGTGTTAACAGTACATCATAAAAGAGCTGCTTTTAAAGAAGATAAGCTACTTTGATAAAACTTACCAAAGTTTGTGCAAGTCTTGACTGCTCTTGGCCCTTAGCTGCTTTATATTCCATGCATCCCCTGAAAAATAAAAGTAAAAAAACACTGATTTAGAATAATCAAATTTTCATACTCTGAAAAGATAAGCGGCTCTTTGCAGCCTCAGCTGACTACAGAACAAGTATTGTCTTGCTGAAACAGAGCCATATCTCGGAAGCCACCCTGGAGGGTATTCAGCTCTGTTTTGGTGATGTAAATACACTGAAAATGCACTGTGCCTTCGTGTTTGCTCAAGGCCAGGAACCAGGAAAGCTCTGTGAGAAATTCTTACAGTGCCGTGTATTTGGACACAAATCCTGTCGTACACCAACGCCTCGGAGCGTTGGATCGGAAGCGCTGAACGGAACTCACCAGACTTCACTGTTTTCTCTCCCCAGTTTTTTGGGTCATCGAAGAACTCCTCCAGGCCCTTCCGAGGCAGCGTAGTGTGCAGAAATCTTGCGTGGCAGAAGGGCTCGGCCTGCGCCAGGCTCTCGTGGCACCGCTTCAGTGTGAAGCTGCACAGCAATTAAAGGAAAAGCGACATTTCATAGCAAAAAATAGCATTCCGCTCGTACAGCCGAAATCCTTCTTTCTCCCCGGGACTCCCGCCGCAACCCGCGCCTCCAGCCCGGCCCTATCAGCAGCCCCCGCCCTGTACGTACCCGGGCAGGCCGGCAGCCGCCGGGCTCGGCCGCGCTCCCGTCAGCCGCAGCGCGCCCGCGAGACGCCGACCCAGGGCGGCCATCGCCGTGGCGGCCGCCATCTTCCCTCGGCGCCGCGGATGGCGTCTCGCGAGAGCGCCGGAAGTATAGGCGACGCTCTGCCCTCAGCTAAGATGGCGCCCGCCCAGCTTCGATCGCGTCATCCGGCTCCGCCCCCGTGCCAGTCTCGGCCATGGCGGCCATGAGCCTGCTGCTGCGGGCGGCCGCTGCTTGGGGAGCGCGGCGGGCGGCGGGCTGCGCTCGTCTCCCCCGCGTCTCCGGGGCCGTCGGTCTTACCGGCACTGTCGGTAGGGTCTTGGTGGCTGTAGGAACGTAGGGTGGGGAGCGTTGGGTGCGAGGTGACCTTGGGGAGCGGAGGGAAAGGTGACCCGGGGAGCGGGAACGGGAGGCCGCGACGTGAATCGGGCGGGTGTGGGGCCTCCGACTGTGGCAGCAAGCGGGGACCGCGCTGGGGATGTGCCGAGGTCGTAACGAGGGCTGCGCTGTTGGCCTCGGCCTGGTGCGCTCACTGACGGGATTAACGTGCGTGCTTCGGTTCTACTTTCAGCTCCGGTGCGATACAGCAGCGGCCATGGGAAGAGAATGTTCGTCATCAAGGCGACGAGCTTTTATGATACTCGGTTTCTGAATATGTTGGTGAGTAAAGGCAGGCTGAACGTATTCAGTATAACATTCCTTTCTGTGTCGGAATGCCTAAAATATAATTTCTGCTGGCACTGTTCACACAAGTGAGAATTTTCTGTCCTTCTAAAAGTGTATTGTCCTGTGCTGTAACATCATAGTCTGGTGAAATAAAAAGAACCAGGATGGGACTGTGGGGCAGAGGTTGCGATGGGTGGTTGAGCTGGTGCTGTGTTAGCATTCTTAAATTTTGTGTCCGTACTCATATATGCATAATCTGCAGCTGCTTACAAGTTCAACCTTCTTTTCAAAACATCTTAGGTTACTTTTCTGCAGGATTTGCCTCCAGTTATCAATAACACAAAAAATTTAGACTAAGGAATATGACCTGAGTTCAACACTTGAGAAGCAAGGTTTTGGATAAAGCCCATTATGATGGGAAATAGCCAACCTGATCCTGCTCTGTTAGTGTGATTGGGCTTCCTTTATCTGTCTTCTGCAGTTACCAAAGTGAGCAGTGCCGTATTCGTGTTGGATGATATTGCACTGGTATTAGTGCCTTGTTACTGTGAAATGCTGAAGCCAGTCCGCAGCAGGTGCTGAGGCAACATTTGGGGAAAGCATTACTATCTGCTTCTGCAGACACTGACCTCTCTGGGAGGTTGAATGGTGAATTAAACAGGCCCATGGACTGATAGAGCATCACTGTTCCTGTATTCTCATTTGTTAATTAACTCATTTTAACCGGCAAATGGCACTACATTTCTGTCTGGACTATGAGTGTGAATCTAAGAATTACTGGCAGTGTTACGTAGCTTTCAAACTAATTTCATCTAACTTCTGTCAAGTTTCTGACTTTTTTCCATGCTGTTTTTTCTTCTTTTTGTTCCTTTTACAGAGATTCTATATATTTCTGACGGGAATACCAGTGGCAATTTTCATAACATACGTCAACGTCTTCATTGGTGCGTGCTCTCTCGTGATTAAGCTAAGTATATTATCATGATTAGTAAATGCATAAATGGAAATTAAGCATGCTGGATAGAAAAAAACAGATCTTTTGAGGCTTGCTGTTTTGAGGACTATGAAATATGCCCAACATCTATGGTAATACTGTATAAGCACTGAGAAATACAAGTCCAGTTTTTCAAGTTGAGAAATTAGGTATTCTTGATGTGAATTAGTGATTTATGTTTTTTTAATGCAAAAGGCTGAATATGAAATACTTGAATAAATAACTGCATGAAATGATCCTTCCCTGTTTTCTTTATCAGGTGAAGCTGAACTTGCAGAAATTCCTGAAGGTTATATTCCAGAGCACTGGGAATACTACAAAGTGAGTGTATTGTGTAAAGGAGTAGTGTGAGGAACAGCTTTCCTCTTAGCACTAGTTTTGGGAGTAAAATGAATGGAGACTGGTAATGAGAATGGACACATACCTACCACTAGGTGTAGCAGAGCTCAGATTGTCAGAAAACTCAGAGTTATTGCTGTAAGCACTTTGGTTTTGATAAAAGGCGCAGCTGAACTTAGCAGTAATACTATGGCTGTTTCAACTCATTCAGACTTTTATTCCCAGTGAAATGACTTCGTGTGGAAGCAATACTTGAAAATGTTACTAGTTACAGTTAGAGGTTTGGAGTTCTTTTCTGTGATGACAGTGGCAGTTTATTTATTTCAAAGAAAGAAAATAAATCGAGTGTCTTCTGTTAACTTGTTTTTAATTTGCTATGAAATTTTCTTCTACAGCTTATCTTGGCATTAAAAACTAGCAAAATAAATATACCATTTTAAAGTTCTGATCTTACAAATAGTTGACCATGTTTTTAACTTTCCTATTATTACTTGAATGACAGCACCATAATGTTGATCATGTCTTCAGGATTGGGAATTTGTCAAATAGTTTTAGTATGATGGCATTTCTATTTGGAAATTACATTAAAAATTTCTGTTTTTATATTTTCCAGCACCCTATAAGTCGCTGGATAGCTCGTTACCTCCTTGACCCACCTGAAAAGAACTATGAGAAAGAGATGGCTTTTCTCCACATTGAAGCAAAAAAGGCTGAAATGAGGTATGTTAGAAGTTAAGGTGTTTTTAAATGCTTTTTTTTTTAAATATATTTTTTTAAATACATAATATAGTTTATATTTTGTTAGTTGGATGCTGGCATAGAGTACCTGTTTGCTTATACATCACTTGCTGCTTGCTGTACTGGCTGCTGCCACAGCGGAAGTTACAGTATCTGTAATCCCTGCCTTCTTGGTATTAAGATCACCAATGCTGGAATAATCCAAGGGCAGTCTTGTAAGATAACATTCTCTTTGTATTTTCTTAGTACCTATGTTTTAATTAATATTTATGAACTGTAGATGCTAAACTCATTGCTGCTCTCAGTATTGCCCAGATGTTAAACATTGATACAAATCTGATCAAAACCAATAGATTTCATGTTCAGTGTAAATGGTGCTCTTTCTTTCAGGCTGATGGAGTTGGAGGCACGCAGACTGATGAGACAGAGGGGAGATGGACCTTGGTATCAGTATGAAACACCTGATAAAAATCTTGTTGACAATTCTATGAAAGCAACACCCGACAATTGAACAGGTTTAAGGTAGTATGTACAGTTTCAAATGCATACCAACAAATAGCGGTTTATCTGTGGAGCGCACATCTTGCTGTTTAATGATGGAAATAAAAAATTAAAAAAACGCAAATAAGTGTTCGTTGATTCTGATATGTTGAAAGAAGTTATGTGAAAATTCAACTTGTATAGCTGCTGAAGGTATTAATCAGATAAAATGCCTTATGTTAGTTGCTAATAATTATTCATTTTCTCCAGAGCTTTAATACAGAATGGCCCTTTTCCCTAGTATGAAACAAGTTGGTAATTTTACGAGTTATCATGTGACCTCTACTAGTTTTGAAGTTTTAAAGTGAAAGGTGTAACACACTGTAAGGGCTTCTTTCTTTTATGCTGCCTTGTGTCAAATAGTTAATGAAAAATGAAGAAAATTCTTTTAGATCTTTGGAATATCGAGATTGTATCTATTGTTTTAGACAAGTGTTTTCTTTCTCACTGTAGTCAAACACATCTTTCACTTTGTATGTTGTTCAACATCTGCTATTGTTTTCTCTTTCACTTGCTTGTCTGCTTCTTGCTTTCTCCTTCTGTATAGTCAGTCTCAAAGACTTCTCAAAGGTAGAAACGCAGAGATGAATGACTTCTATGCATTGCTTCAAACCAGACCATTCTCAGTGTAGATCACGCAGAAGGAGGTCCTGTTGGAACACATTACGTCGCTCTGTTCGTGTTGTTTTTTTTTCCTGTTTCTGTATCCCACGTTTGTGAAGTATTTCGATAGTGAGGAGGTTACTGTTTATCTGTCAGCCTTCTGCCGCTAGAGGGATGTGTTCCCTTCGGTTCTAACGGCGGCAGCCCTCAGGTTGTAAATCCCTCAGGAGGATGAGTGTAGCATCTCTTGCAGCGTGCGACCCAACATTGCCCGTTTCCACTTTTTAAAGGAGAGAACTCCAAATCCCGTAGCAATCCCTGAATCTTGTGGTTTCCAACTGCTAGAAGTAGTACCAAATAACGTGAAGCAGCGTTACGCAGTCTGTCTTCAGCGAAGCCCGCCCCGTTAGCGCTGCCAAACAGAAAGACGGGATCGACTTTGTCCTTTTTGCCTGCATCGATCTTCCACGTTAGCTCGTCTTTCTTAGCGCGGCGCTCCTCTTTTACAAACGTTTCGTCAGTCACGACAGAGGCCGATAAAGAGCACAAGGCTTCCCGGGTAAAAGAGCGGATCCCCCGCTCTCGTCCGTCCTTCCGACACCGCGCGGCGGACGCAGCCCGGCGGGAACGCCCTGTGGAGCGGCGCGAGCCCGGCCCCGCGGCACCTCCCGGCGGCTGAGGGCGGGCGGACGCCGCTCTGCCCCTCCTTCCGCCCCCGCCGGGACCCCCCGGTGCCGCCGCAGCTGGTGCCGCTGCCATTGGATTAAAAATAGCCTCTTCTCTCCTCCTCCTCCTCCCCTCCCCCGGGCCCGGCTCCCGCCGCCGCCGCGCCCTGCCCCGGCCCCGCCGCCCTCCGCCCGCATTGCCCTCGCCCTCCCGCCCGCATTGCCCTCGCCCTCCCGCCCGCCGTCCGGAGGCAGGCAGGCGGCATGCAGCGGGCCGCGCTGTTCGGCGGCGGCGGCGACGCGCAGATGGCGGCCGGGGACCTGGGCGAGCTGCTGGTCCCCTACATGCCCACCATCCGCGTGCCCAAGTCCGGGGACCGGGTCTACAAGACGGAGTGTGCCTTCTCCTACGACTCTCCCGTGAGTGCAGCGCTGCCGTTGCTCCCCGCGGGTTGCGGGGCCGCCCCTCCCCGCCCTGCCCTGCCTGCCCCCGCCCGGGCCGCCCCTCGGCCTTCGCCCCTCCGCTCCTCCGCCTGCTGCGGCCCCCTCCCTTCCCCTCAGCCGCCCCTCGCGGGAGTCGCGCCGGGCCCCGCTTCTCCTGACCTCCTGGTGGCGGCCGGGATGTGTTTGAGGAGCAGGTGCTCGGAAATTACTCGTTTTAAATGGAGCCGGGGTCGTATTCGAAATCGGTGCTCCACGTGAAGCTGAGGTTTCCCGGCGGCTATCGAGCGCTCCGCCTTGATGTCCGAATGGCGTCCGCCTGAGCGCGGCTTGGGGGCTCCGTTACGGAATAGCCAACGAAAGGCGCCTCGGCGATTTCTATGTCTTTTCCCCGCCTCTTTTTGGTAATTCCTTCTAACGCAGAAAATCAAAAATTGGCTTTAAAGGTGACTCAGCTGTCTGGTGCTCATCAGCCCTTGTTGTAGGGAGGTTATTTTTACCGCGCTCTTCGGCTCTCAAGTGTCACCCAGCAGCCCTGGCTGCGGGCGGTCTGATTAAAGCTGCCCCGTCAGACCCTGCTGCGAAGGCACTAATTGCGTTATGTGCTTAACAAGTTTTGTTGGTTCTTGTGGAAGGGGAATCAACGTAGTGCAGCCCTTCCTTCGGGTTTCTGCTCAGGTAAGCAGGGTCGACGTGCTTAGTAACTTTCAGGCTTTTGTTATGTTTTATAAAATTGTTCCATTAACTACTAGGAAGGGATGTCAAATACGGCTACCAGTTAAAGTACAGCAAAGCAATCCCCCAAGAAACCTCAAACACAGAAAAAAAGTTTAGAAAAGCAGTACCTGAACAAAGTGAAATGTTTGGGCAGAATTTAGGCAAAGGTAACAAAATGTAACAAGAGGGTGTTAGGATGGCTTTGTGCAGCTTTCAAGAATGTTTTGTGCTGTTGATTTTGTTGGGAAGAGAGTTCAGATTTCTGAAAATGTTGCCCTCGGCGATTAGAGCCTATTAAAAAAAATTGTATTGTAGGCATTCGTAGAGCAAAAGTCAGGATTGAACCTATGCAGTCCTAGTGTAAATCAAGCCTCTGTTTCTTTTGTTTCCTGTGGCTCTTCAGCCCATACTGCTGAGTTCGATTGGGAAAAAGATTTTATTTTTTTTTCACTGCTGTATAATCTGATGGATCCTTGGCGCTGCTTTTGGGATGACAGTTCTAAGGGACGAATGGGTGCTTTCTCAGGTGAAACGCTTTTGAGCACAGATTTGAAAATTGCTAGCTTTTGGTTTTAATTTTAATTAATTCCTTAATTCAGAAGGAGAGTGTAGGAGGGGCTCAGCTTGTTGCCTTGGCCGAACGAAGGTGTTGATCCTGGTGTGCTTTATATCACAGTGGCTTAGCGACTTCTTTTCTTGGGTCAGCTCCATATAACCACAGTGAGCCTCCTCCTATGGAGCTGTCTGCCCTTTCTGAAAGAAGATACACAGGTATTTACTCTTGCTTCAGTGTTAGTGCAAATAGTCCACGTTTAAAAACACATCCTTTGTTTTTTTATTATCTGAGGTAAAATTTTAGGTTCCCTCCAGCGATGGGCTGAGGAGCTACAGTTGCCTTTTGTACACTTTCATACAACTGGAATGATAAAATTTGCTGCCTGTTATTTCTCAGAGTTGATGCACAGCCCTTCTGGTGACCTGTGCTGTTGTGATGGGGATTTATTCTTTCTCACTTTCTCTGCAGTGACCTCTGGCAGATGAGCTTGACTTCGTGTACTCTGGTGAAACTGTAGAGGAGGAAGACTGCATTTGTCCTTTTACTGTTAGTAATTTTTACAGAGCTATAATATTCAACTGGAAAATCCACCTTTTAATGGGTTTCTCATCTCAAAGACTTCTGATCATTTTAGACCTGTGACATTGGAAGGAGAAGTGACTGCTAGAAAAGGGGTACAAACTGGAGTGTAAAAAAGGCTTATGTGCAGAGTGTGCACATTCTAGGTGGAGGTGCTCTGAAGCATTCCCCACAAAGGGCACAGGTTGCTGCTACAGCACAGTCCAACAGAGGCAAGCTGTCTGGTTCAGTAGGTGGCTTGGGTCCTATACATGTAGATACAGGATTGTGTATGTTTATGCAACTGAAAACTTGGCTTTGCTCTGCTGGAAAACCTTGCTGCTGACAGCAGCTTCCTTTGTGCATCTTGCTGACTTCATTATTGTGGCTTGAGAACTCTGTAATGGCTGTGTTAGGACTATTCCAAAAACTAAAATGGGCTGATTGCTGTTTATTAGACAGCACAACTGAGACTGCAGTCCTTGAGAGCTCATAGTATACGTGGATATTGATGACTGCTTCATGTAACTGCCTAGAAATAAATCCTGCCTGTCTGGGTGTTCCTTTGGTCAGTGTTCCCCGGAGAAAATTAGAAAGTCGCTGTGGCCTCTGACTGAGAAGAGTAGGCAGATGTCGTGCTTATATTGATGGGCTGCAAGTGGCAGTGAGGAAATGAATAAGAGGACTGAATATACTGAGACAAATTGATTTCTGCAGACAGATGTTTTTGGCCTCATTGCAAAATGACTTCGAAACTACTGAGGCAGTGAATTGGTTTGCAGAGTGCTAATCTGCAAAAATCAGAGCGGTGTTGTACTGTTGCATCTCAGGGAGATCTGTCTGGTGGGCAAGTCTTTCTTCAAACTGTTTGGGATTTTGTGTATTGTAGTCACAAAGTGAGATCAAATAGTAACTTTGTAGAAGCTTTTTTTCTTTTTCTCTTGGCTGACCCACCTCTTCTCCCATCTCTCATCTTTCACCAGTTCCAGTAGTACAAAGTCCTCTTCACTGTTAGTATGTATTTTTAATCAAACTTGAAAATGGACTTTCTGTTTTGTTGGCAGCATCTCTGTGCTGTTGTATTCAGTTGGTTGGCCAGTTTGTTTTTTGTCATGTTTCCATGTCAGTGGTACTGATGCATGACAGAGAGACGGCCTCATTATGAGGTATTAAACATTGTTTAGATGAATATTAAGTACTGAAAATTCTGTTATTCATTTAAGCCTGTCTTGAAACAAAAGGTCTGTCATTTAGTTACACTGTTGTGGAACTTGATGCAATATGTGTATGCTAGGAATGTTACTGTCATCGTTCCAAATATATTACAGATTGGCCTGTCATTTTACATCAGGAGCCTTGTGGACACAGCCAGATTAATTATGGTGATTACTGATGAACAGATACTTTGATTAGAGCCTGTAACAGTTCTTCGTGGTCGTGTTTTTTGTAGATGTGGCAGAACGAGTAATCTGTCCTGACTAGGACTTCATAGGCAAAAGAATGAACAACCTCTTCATTCCTTGTGTTTGAGATATGGAGCCTCAGTGGGATTTAAGTTGCAATTTTACTCTCTTCTCTGATACTCTTATTAGCAAGTTTCTCATTCTGAGGCTAAAATGAACAGCTGTACAGCAGTCGTTGTGCCCAAGTCTGTAAGGGTTTGCCATGTTAGTAGATCCACCACACCAATTCCGTTTTTATGAATTCATTATTGTCTGAGCTATCTCAGTCTGAGCTGAAACTGCTAAACCTTGGACTGCAACGAAGGAACTAAGTGGCTCAGAGTTGGGTAATAAGATACAGGTCAGTAGTTCAAATCCTTATTGAGTTAGTAGTGTTTGAAAGCTCTTGGTGTCTGTGCCATGAGTGTGTTTGGAGTGAGGTGCCTCTGTCTCCTGATGGACTGGTGTTTGTGTTTTCCAGACCCCTCATTCACTAGCGTTCCTGCTGTTTTTCAGGCCTGAGAAGGGACTTTCTGCCACGTTTTAGCTCTTTTGCTGTGAATTCTTTACCCCTTTAATTCCTCATCCTACCTCTGTAAACCATGAAGTATTATCTAAAGAAGAAAAATGAATTTTTTAAATGCTTTTCTCCCTGTTGTGGACAGCATATCTCCTTCTCTATTAGTAAAGCATCTGGTGTGCTGTGACTGTGACCAGCTTAGCAGCAAAGAGCAGGAAGAAACAGAGTGAAGAGCAATTGCTTTCCCTTTTGTTGAGGCTAAGAAGTCTGCTCTTCTCTTGAATGACCTTCTGGGTGCAGTGATCAAGGCCTGAGCAGAAGCAAGTACAAGCCCCGCTACTCAGACTGGACTAGAAAGGGAAGACCATGTCTGCATACCACTTTGTCCTGAGCTCTCTAGGCGCTGCGGCAAGAGTGCAGGGGGAAAAAAAAAACAACCAAAACCTGCTGAAACTCCTATTTCTGTCTCTCAGCACAAGCAGCTGTATTCTTCTGTGTAAAATAGCATATTTAGTGATAGAGATACGTTGCTTTTCTCCAGCATTAACTTTCATGTCTGAACTAAATGTCAGTTACAAAGAGTTATGTGCCTGCGTCAAATGTTGATCCTTTCAGAATTGGTTGTGTTTTCAGTAGGGTTAAATTCACCAGCACTGAAGTTCTCTTACATCAGGCAAGTGTGCTTTGAGCACCAAGCAGGATCTCATCCTTTGTGCAGCACTACGCATAGGTGACTTTCTTACGTGTGCCTCTTTGTTGCAGTGACCTTTTCAGCTTTTGAACGCTCTGTCCACTTCTTTCCAAGTTGCGTGAGAGAATAGTCTGCCTGTGTTCTCTGGGAGAAAGAACTGTTTTGTTAGTAACCACAACCAACTTAATCAGGCTCTACATTTAGCTCATGCTGAAAGTGTCAGATTGTTGTCATAGGCTGCTTGTCAACACAGGTTCTGTGGTCTCATGGGTTCCCTCCAAAAAAGAGAGAATGGTCTCCAAGAAAACAAAATTGTAAACAAAGTTCCTCAAACTGTGGAGTGACAAAGGAATATATTTTTATTTAGGCTGGCTTACATATGGATTTTCTTCCAGGGAACACATCTTTGACTTTTTCACAGAAGGTGATAATTCAAAAGGATTTGGAATACAGGCTGTAAAAGCAGACAGCCAAACTATAACACCCTTAAAATAGATAAACCTGAGAATTGAGTGCATGGAATTTAAAATCAATGCATTGCATTTTAAATATAATATGTGCCTATTTTGAGAACTAGATGTGGGATTTTCTTTTTCACCAACCTCCTTTACTCAAGACAACAGAGATGTTGGTCTTGGCTGTCAAGGTTTCCAAATTTCATGGTGGTTTTTCCTTGTTTCCGCTTAAATAAAATCTCAGGTAGTGTTTTGCAAGTCAGACCTGAGATGGTAAAGAGGTAACCAGTGCTATGCAGAGAGACCATCACTGGGATATCGAAGTTGCTAAATGCATGACTTCATGGCACATGTTAGGTATGAACAGCAGAGAGTCTAAACCTTTGCTTCACCTCCCAGATCAGAATCCTGGAATGCTCAGCTCAACTTCCTGTGCTGCTGACATGGGTAAAGCCAAAGCAATAGCCTTCATTGCATGTTCATCCTTCCACTAAATCTGAAAAGCCAAAGCTTGTATGCTCTGCTTCACATTAAGAGGAGACAGATATTTTCTAAAGTCTTGGTATAAAGCACCTTTCTCTCCCATCGTGTGTGGTCCTAGCTCTGCTGGTTCGTGTTCTGTTCCCCAGCTCTGTGGATTCTGCACACTGCTGTGGAAGTACTGGGATTTATTGGTGGCAGTTCTTCAGGCTTTAATAGCCTTGATATAAATGGGCATGTTGGAATGAATAGCATGTGAGTGAGGGCTTTGGATCAGCTGGAAGTTTAGAATCCTCTAAGTCTTATGGAAGTGGTAGGTATTGGACTTTGAAATGGGTTGTGGAAAACTAATAGTGATGCATTCAAACTGAATTTTGTGGCAGTGGTAGAAGGGGAGAGACTTGTGAGGGCCCAGAGGCTCTGTGCCAGGCATTAAAGTAGCAAGAACTGTTCTACACTGTTAGCCCTTCAGCTTCCTTTTCTGGAAGAGAAAAGGTGTACTTACCTGCTGCTGGTTGGAAAGTACTGGGGATCAGCTGTGATCTGCCAGACTGGCCCTCCTCTGCTTGTTCCACTGGACAGGACTGGAGCTCTGCCACTCGTGCCACAGCTGGTGTGGCAGGACAGGCAGCTTTGTGCTCCCCCTGTGGTGGTTCTGCCTGCTGGAGTGCTGAGGAGAGGTGCAGCTGTCGGGAGAGAACATCTTGGTTTGTTGCACTGAGTGTGGTTTAGGTGTGGTGCTCTCAGGTGGTATCCTGTCAAAACAGGTGTTGCTATAACAGTTCTCATCAATACAGAATTGTATGTGTGAGCCTAGTGTCACTTTTAGGAGTGATCAGTAGCTTTCTTCTAGAGATACTGATTTTTATTTTCTATTTTTTCCCCCTCTACGATGTCTGCGGGTTAACTTAGTTCATGCTATTCCTGAGGTATTTAGCAGGAGATGTTCTGTACTATCCGGTAGCACAGATGAGATCACAATAGAGGGAAGGTCACAGTGCTTGGGAAAGGCTCAGTTTTTGTTATGCACCATCTATTTGAAACAATATGTGCTAGAGAGGGCTTGAAAAACTGACCCAAAACCAATGAGCTGGATGACTGAAAGTCCTCCTGGCAGTGGGAGTGATGTAGGACAGATCTGGCAGCAGCATTACAATGGAACAAGTCCCTGACACCAGCCAACATCAATACTCAGCTTTTGGGAGGGTAAAAGGTAGTGGGACTCCTGCCAGGCTGTGCTACTGAAACGTCAGTGTTTGTACTTGGTACCGGGAATACATCTCTGCTGTCCCTTTGTAGTGCCTTCATCTCCAGGAACTTTATTCGCATGGATGGAGAGAATCTCTTTCAGATAATAAACAATGTTCACGAAACATTTACCGACTTTTGTTAACCACTTTTAAGAATTAGAAGATCACCTGAGATCTGTTTTTTCTCAGACAAGGTTGTGATTAACAGTCATTTCTGAATCCAAGGATTTAGACCTGCCACACTTCTGTTTGGGAGCATCCTTCTTGCAATGTAATGCTCCCTCCCCTGCCAAGAATTTGACCAAATGTCTGTGTTGTGTTATTTCTATGCCTTATACATTCCTGTGCCTAGAAATCCTCATGGATTGAGCACTCAAATTGAGTTTTTTTTAACAGTCTTCTACACCTCCAACTTGGGTGGTCACTAATCTGTAGTTGAAACATAACCAGATTCATTGGGTTTCTATAGACTGTGATATGGCTTGGAAGGTTCTTAGGGGGCTTGTAATGTAAGTCAGTTGTGATGTGATATGAAAACCACAATTGCTTGCAAGAAGAGTTTGCATTTCTTTGCTTTTTCTGCTTGCTGAGTCCTTTTTGTCCTTTCAGTTCCTTCTATGCTGTAACTGTTTGTGTCGTTCCTTCTAGGATTCAGAAGGAGGTCTCTATGTGTGCATGAACACGTTTCTGGGATTTGGAAGGGAACACATTGAAAGGCATTACCGGAAAACAGGACAGTGTGTGTATTTGCATCTGAAACGACATGTGATAGAGGTGAGACTTGTGGCTTCCCAACTAACTAGTCTGGCAGATCTTCTGTCTCCTGCTTGTTTCAATAACATATTTTCGGCATAGACCAAATCTCGAACGACAGAAATGGACATGTTCAGATGCGGAGTTGGATATTAAATTCAGGTGCTTGGATCACAAACTAACATACAGTTCCAGCTCTAAGATGAGTCACAAACCCCGAAGGGGGTTTTAGCTCCCCTTAAAGGCAGATTTTGCCCAAAGATGCATGTAGTTGCCTGACTTGTACTGAACTCTTTCACTATATGCTTCCACATGTTACGTATATGTTGTGTGTTACTGAGTGCTTTTTAGAGATCTGCCTTTGAGTAGAATTACTGGTTTGGCTCAGATTTGGCTGGAAGTTTCTGAGATTTTTTTTTAATGAGATTTTGGCTTAGGATGACATGAGTTTTTTTAAGATTCCTATGCCATTAAATCATGAGCCTTAATTGTGATTTGACCTGTGATCTAAATCTTAAATTAATGCTAGTTCCTAGAGCTCACACACTGCCCTTGTTCAGTCCTACCCCTGCACACATATAGATGTATGCACACAAATTTCCTGTTTGCTGTTCTTCCATTATCATTACATATCAATAATAATTTATCAATAATAATATATCAATAATAATTTATAACCAGTGCTTCATAACGTCTGTTCTTGTGTGGTTTGTCTTTAAAGAGTTGCTTATGCCTTCTGACCTGAACTTTATGGAAGGCACTGGGTTTGTTTTTAGCTCCCTCTCCTGTGAACTCTGTCTCTCTTGGACACTTAGAAGCCTTAGAACAGCTACTTGGAGTGGGATAGAATATTTCATTTTTCTCATTCTAAAGCAGTGTTTCTGCTGAATGGTGAAAGCCTGAGTTTTGTAAAATGACCACTAATTTTATTTTCCTTAGATAACTGTTCATATTATATCAGAACTATAATGAGGTGGATTGTATGTCTCTCATGTAGAGACTGTTAATGATTGTTATATTTTACAACTGTCCTACCTTGTAAGACTGAAAGCTGCATTTTCCTTTGCAATGTTAACTGGATTTTTGGAAAACCTAGTCTAGTTCTAGCAACAGTTCTTCTGAGTGAAATTTTCACTCTTAAAATATCTGTGACTAGAGACAAGTAGGCAGGTACTCTGACAGCATTTTTTTGTATTTAACTTTCTTCTAGTATGTGACCTGTGAATATTCTATGCTAAGGTAAACTGGAATTAAAATAAGGGCTCAAAAACTCCTTTCCTGGATGAAGATTTGGCTGAAGAACTTCAGAAGGGAGAGATAAATAACTAATTATTGTTCATTATTGCATACAGATTCACAGAATCATAGGGCTTGGAAGGGACATCTAGAGGTCATTTAGTTTTACACTACTACTAAAGCAGGTTCCCCAGAATAAGTTGCACAGGAGAGCATCCAGGTGGATTTTGAGTATCTCAGGAGAAGGAGACTCCACAACTTGTAAAGGAAAAACAACCTCTCTGCACATCTTGTTCCAGTGCTCTGTAACCCTCACAGTAAAGTAGCTCTTCCTCGCGTTCAGGCAGAAATTCTTATGTTCCAGTTTGTACCTGTTGCCCCTTGTTCTATCTCTGGGCACTATTGAAAAGAGCCTGGCTCCATCCATTTGACTCCCATGCTTCAGGTATTTGTAAGTGTCAGTAAGTTCCCCCCTCAATCTTCTCCATGCTGAGCAGTCCCAGATCTCTCAGCCTTTCCTCATGTGAAAGATGCCCAAGGGTCCTCATAATCTTCGTGGCCCTCTGCTGGAATCTTTCTTGAAGTTCCTTGTGTTTCATGAACTGGGGAGCCCGAAACTGGACCTGGTACTCCGGAGGGGAAAGTCACCTCCCTTGATCTACTGGCCATGCTCTTTTTAACGCACCCCAGGATACTGTGGAACTTCTTGGCCATAAGGGCATGCTGCTGGCTCATGGTTAACATGTTCTCTGCCAAGATGCCCTACTCTTTTCCATGGAGCTCATTTCCATCCGTTCAGCCCCTAATCTGTACTGATGCATGCCGCTGTTCCTCCCCGGGTGTAGGACTCTACGCTTGACCTTGAACTTCATAAAGTTTCTCTCTACTCAACTCTCCAGCCTGTCCAGGTCTTGCTGAATGACAGCTCTGCCTTCCGGTATGAAGTATACCTACAGTTAAACTAGTTCAGATGTTCCTAGTTTTTTTTTCCTTGTGAATCATGATGTAGCAGAGAAGCCTGGCATCTATGTTTGAAGGTGATGGCACACTGGATCATGTGGTAGGAAACAACATTTGGCTATGTTGTGGTGAAGACTGCCATCTAACTTGTCTCTTAAATAGAATTCCTCTTAAGATAGCTATGGATTTTGTTTGATTCTTACATGCTATGTATGTTTTCCTTCGAGCAATGTAAAACATCATAAAACTGTTCTGGTGAAGGCCTGAAGTTCTGGCAGGTACTGCACTGTGGTTTTGGTTTTTAACCCAAGCTTTTGATGGCGTGTGATACAGTAAAGCCTAAGGCTTTGGTTATACTACCTAAAGATTCTTTTAGAGAGACAGCTATTCTTGCCTGTGATTCCCTTGGCATCATCCTCATAGAATGTACTGCATTGCTGCAGAAATCCTCATTTGCTTCCAAAGGTGTTTGGAATAATTACCAATTATTCCAGTTTTGTCACAGCTCAATTGGAAAACAAAGGTCAGATCTATAACCTTTCAGCTTAAATAGTGGTAGAATATCTGTCAGTTGCACATCATCATCTGAGACATTTGATGAATCATCAGAAAAAAATTAATTAAAACAACAAAATTGGTTTTGCTTTTTTTTTTTTTTTTTTTTTTCCCTTTATAATTTCATTTTTCAGGGTTTTGAAACCAGTAACTCTTATGCTGCATTTGACTGTTGCATATGACTGCCTAGTCAGCACAGGGCAAAGCTTTAGCTTGGTGCTGTAGCCCTACTGAAAACACAGGACAGAGAAACGTGGAATCTCTTACAGTGGTTGGTTCCTGGATGGTATCAGTGACATCAGTGTTATGGAAAAACATAGCAGTGTTGCAGTTAAAGGGAATGTGGGGTAAGCCGAATGACATCTGGTGTGAGAAACACTGCAAATAGAATATAGTGCCACTACTCTTATTTGCTGGGATCACATCTGTTAGAAGACAAATTGCTTTGTGAGGGAGGAGTGTTCTCAATAATTTCTGACAAGTAGAGAAGCAAATTCAAATACTGTCAGGTTCTGAGGTTTCAGGATTATTGAACATCTGCAATTCTAGTTGAGATGTAATCAGAGTTTTCAGTTTGGAAAAATGAAGCTATGTTACATGTTAGACTGGCAGTGATTGAAACACTCCAAGTAACTCTTCCTCTTTGAAATCCCTCTTCTTAGTGATTTTTACAACATCCCACTTGGAGACATTAGAATTCAAACTGAGCCTTTCAGTATTGGAAACAACTTTTCTTAGTTCTGAAGCTATGATCTTGTCAACATATGTAATATATTCATTACACCTTTGCAACCAAGTTACACTGTATCTTGCTTTTATTAAGTAGATTTAGATTCTTGACTATTTCCGCTTGTTAAATGCTAGTAGTTTGAAGAAAG
This sequence comes from Meleagris gallopavo, assembly GCF_905368555.1. Taxonomy (NCBI): domain Eukaryota; kingdom Metazoa; phylum Chordata; class Aves; order Galliformes; family Phasianidae; genus Meleagris; species Meleagris gallopavo. The sequence goes on along the minus strand of NC_139414.1, from coordinate 16,832,105 downwards.
AAATGCTCTGCTTTTATTTTAACTTCATTAAGCAATTTCATTTTTTTTTACATTTTTTTTTTTTTTTTTTAAATACTGGAGTTGCATTTCAGATTCCCTTTCCATAGTGCTCATGTACAGATAGTAGGTTTTGATCTGAAGCGTACTCAAGGACTTTCTCTTTCGAAGAATGGGAAAATTTCTTATATGTAAGACCTAGTTGATGACTCAAGCTTTTGCTTTGGTCAAAGCTTTTATTTACATGGTGAAGGGAACCACCCAAAGTATGCGACCCTTTCACCTTCCAAGGCGCAGAAGGCAAACACAAGCTTTCCCTAGGCTGACAGGTTCTTGGCTGGTTTCTTTCCACCTGTTGTATCCCCAATATTATTTATAAAGTAAATGATGGAAAAATAGTAACTTAACAACCTCACTGGTTACACTAACATTATGCACCACATAACGCGGCATGTTTGCGTTATTGCCACAGAGGCTGATTTGATTTGATTTACTGGTGCCTGTTAATAAACAGCTTAAGATGCAAAAGCATTAACTTACATGCTTCCTTAGCCACTAGCTTTGTCTCCAGAAGTCTAAGGATTTTTTTTTTTTTTAATGAGGAAGTAGTGCTTAAAATTGGTTGTCATTAGAAAATTACTGTTCTCTACTATGGAGGTTGAGCAGTCACAGTGGAATTTGTTATGAAAGGCTAAATCTTTAATGCAGATAATATATTTTTCTTTCCCTCTCTTATTCAGCTTTACTCCTTAAGAAATTCTGGAGGGGATCTAGTGTTAAAGGATCTGGGTGGTGCTGGAAGGCCCTGTCTTGTTGATAGAACAGCAGTCACCTGTGATGACTGTGAGATGTACATGCTTAGTTCCTGACAAAGCAAAGTAGAAGGGATTTAGATGGCAGTTTTCTCAAGGATAGTAAGCAATGCTGGGTTGTTGTGTTGTCAGAGGTGAGTGAAGAAAACTTGTATTCTTGCTGAATGAGGCTATGGCTTAATAGAAGGACCATGAAAAAATACGTACATGTCAGAAATGATAGTGGTATGCAGTTGTTGCTGATATACTGTTATTTCACTTCATGGATTTTTAATTGTCTCTTTCTCTTTCCAGAAGGTACCAGGGGCATCTGGTGGAGCTTTACCAAAAAGGAGGAATGCTAAGCTATTTTTAGGTATTGTGAACAGCTGCTTTCACACAGTCCTTTCCTGACCCTATCTGCATGTGTGCCATTGTGTTTGGCTTTGGGGCTCCTTGAGAGGAGTTGTTGCTGTTGTTTTCTTTTTTATTTCTTTTCTTTTCTTTTCCTCTTCTCTCTTTTGGCTCTAATTTTTAAAGGTGATCTGGACAATTAATTCTTAGCAATTTTGGCACCTATTTGGTGATAGGTGTACACGTACATGAATTTAATATTTTAATCTAAAGTTGTTTCTTGACTGTTGGTAAACAGCCTAGGGTTTGGAAGGCATTTATTTATTTATTTATTTATTTATTTGGACCAGTTCTGCCCTTCTCTCTCTTTTTGATATCCTAAAAACACCCTTCAATTAAAATATTTATCCTTAATTTTCAGATGCAACAAAGTCCCAGTGTAGCTGTAACTGTTCTGTAACTTCGTGGGAAGGGTTATTTACATTTTTAGGGGTTTGTTACACAGGTAAATACTCTTAAGTGACTGTTGTGGTGTCTCCTGTAATAAATGCAGCAGTACATACATTGTGAAGATATTTTACCAATTCTTGTTCCATTATGTCCACTATCATATCCCATTTCTTCAATAAAAAATGATTTTCTTACCATGTTGCTTTCATCAAAAACATGTCATCTTTGATATTGATTTGTATTACCTGGAAAACCTGAGGGCTCCATAAATATGGATGAGGGGAATTTGATTCAGTGCCTATATTCTTCTTCATCCCACTACTTGTGATACTCTTTAGTTTCTTCTATTTATTCTCCTTGTACTGGTTGGAAATAGTGTTATTTTTTTTTTCCCTTCAGATAATGAAGAGATTAAACATTTTCCTTACTGCTCCCAACTCTTATAGCCAAGTGGAAACAATAGCATGGCCTCCCAGTAGAATTGCTTTGATCTGTGGAATGTGTCCCTAAGAGGCCTTTTCAAGTTGTGATTGATTAAATTGCTGTTATTAATGTCTAGAGTAAGTTTTGAAAGGAGGTCTTAGAGAACAAAAAAGCCTTAATATTACTCATAAACAAATGAACCTTCTTTTGTAGAATGGGACTCTTAAGTTGCAGATGGTTTAATTGCCACTTACAGACACTTTACCTTGCAAATAATGTTTATTACTGGTCAGTTATAAAATTATTAGCACAAAAGCAGAGCTGCATTGCAGTAATGGTTGTACAGTGTTAGAAATGTAAGCATAAACAAGAGGTGTAAAACCACAGCCAAACTTTATTCTCACTCATACACTGCATAACTCTGTGAGGCTCCTGTCACTGTGGTATGCTGGCACACAGTGTTTGTGGCATCACATCTCTGATACACCACCAGAAGGAGTTGGAGGAGTCCTTAAATTCCATCCCTGAGCATAAGCTTTTTGTTCCCAGTGCATAGATCTGGCGCAACAGTTCCAGCTGTCTCAATCCCAGTGAACTTCACAAGGCAATGCACTTTGACTGGAGGTGAACTTGGCCCATGAAATGTCACTTTTTTTTCAGTGCTTCTGAAAAAATGTAGTTGTGAAAATGTATCTGGTCTTGTCTATTTTTCTACAGTCTTCTTGGCAGGCCCTGTTTCTTGGGTTTCAAGTGTTATCGACTCTGTGCTGTCATCCTTGAGATAGTATTTCTATGCAGCCAGATTCTTTGTATCCACTTGTTTGGTTTAGCAGATCTTACTTATATATTACCATACTTAGAAGAGCAAAGAATTATCCCTGTGCTTGTTCATAGGACATTTTATTTCTGAGGAAAAAGCACAGAGAGGTCAGCAAGTTTGATCATTTTGCATGTGACAGCAGTAGAGATGGTTAGCAAAATTTGACATCTTTTCTCTTAACTCATCATCTTCCTCACTGGTTTGGAGCTGTCAGTCTTCTCATCTTAAAAGCATGTTTTGTTTTCCTTATTGTGAACTTGGACATCTCTGACAGACGTTGGCACCAAAGAAGTGACTATCAGCCTGTACATATAGCCTGCCATTTAGGGCTTAAGCTGTGAGGCAGTAGGCAGTACTCAATGATGGCTCTAACATCACTGTGTTTCTAGGTGTAACTATCTGAATAATTCTCTGAAAGCAAGAAGAATTAAGCTGTCTGGATAAAGTCAGTCCAGTTTTGGCATTTGTTGTGTTGCTTCTAAAAAGCCTTTTTGATGTAAGGCTATTACAAATATTAAACCCCTCTCAATCTCAGTAGTATTAAAAAAAACATATTTTGGTTGCTCATTGGTTACTTTCTATTTTCACTGCTGCTATCCAGGAAATACCACAGAAACACAGAGAGGCTGGGTTAGTCCACTGAAAGCTTTATCTTCCCTTGAGCATGGAAAGATGCATAGCAAAGTGTGTGCGCCCATGCACTGGGATTTTTGTTGGCTTTTTTTTTCTCCTTTTCAAGAAGGCTGGAGGGTGTTGGTAGTGAGAGCCCTGTTTTATTCAGGAGGCATAATATTGTGCATAAAGATGTGAGCTGCCTTGAATCTAGTGTGTTTAAATATTGCTAGGTACCATGGATATGGTAACTTTGATTGCTCAGATGGTGCAAACTGTCTGGGGATTTGGGGTGATTCTTAAAGCATCATGGAGCACAGACTAGTGTCCTCACTGCATTGGTATCTGTAGGAGCTAGTTTGAAGATTTTCTGTCTGTCAGGGTGCGTGGCTATTACAAAGTTTTAGATCCAGTCTGTAAAATGGACAGAAGTTAATTGATGGGATGAGATGGTTGCTCCCCATTACTTCCGAAGACTTTCAGATAAAGAACTGCTGGACTGCTGGCTCTGGTATATAACCTCCTCGTTAAATTTGGAATTTGGCCACGCTGTAGTCAGTATGACACCAGTTTTTAAGGTGGGGAGGTGGGACTAGGAAAAGTATTATTGCTAGGTTTCATTTTCATAGCAGGGCATCTAGAAGAAAAAAGGATCAAAATTAATAGGAAGTGACCAAAAAAAACCCACCGGCAAACACTGGTTTTGTAAAGTGAAGTAGTGCTTACAGGCCTTCCAGAATAGTTGGGGAAAGTCAATCCTCGTATTAATAAGAGCAATTTGATTAATAAAATGTGCTGTGATCTTCTGTAGAAGATCTTCATCGGAAGGATGAATGGAATAAGAGAGAAGATCCTTGTATTGGAGGGCCAATTCTCACAGCAGAAAATAACCAGTGGAATCCTTAATAATGTTTTAATTATGAAGAATTAATATAATGATAAATGATCTGGAAAGGGACTGAAAAATGAGGAAATGATGTTGTAATTGATTTTTAAATTGTGCATTAGACCACATTACAAATAATTTTTAGGTTTGTTACTCAAGAACTAAACAACAGAAGAAGGAAATGTTGAAAACTATGAAGATGAGAAGTAGTTTAACTGTGCAGTGGAAATACTAAGTCACAGCCTGAAGTAGTGATTGAGCATCTGGTGTGAAGGCAGGGCCCAGGGGAGCTCAGGTGGATGCAGTGCAGCTGCATGACTGGAAATGGTGGAGCCAGAATGCACCCCTTTCCAGACCTCATTTAAGGGTTGGCAGTGGAGTTGAGGGTATCTCACTGGAGATCCCTGTGTATTTGAGGCCTTTCAAGGGTAAGCAGCTCTTTTCCTTCATTTATTCATCCATGGCTGCTGCATTTGTGCTTGTCCTCATTTGTTGCTGCTAAAGACTTTGCTACTGTGCTATTATTGCTGTACACATTGTAGAATTACGATGGTTCACTGCAAGTATTAGCCCAGTTAGCAAGTGGCAGATGAGAAGAGTGACAGTTGATATTTGATTTTCCAATATATTTTGGATTACAAATCAGAAGTGAGCCTCTCCTCTGAACAGAGAAACCAAGTAGATATCTAGAAGATGAGAGGTATGCTCTGAGGAAGGAACTGCTGCATTTCTGCCTTGTTCTGCCTTCTTCCTGGGTGCCTGTGGGCCCGTGTCAGACACTGGACTGTAGTCTAAACAGAGCTGGCAGAGTGGCTGTCATAAAATTTGTCTATAGACAGATGTCCTCTTGTAGATCAGTTAACGTAACAGTATCTGCCAGTGCAGCAATTTGTGAGAGCTCTGTTTTGAGCGAAGTCAGGGATAACTTAGACCATCAATTAAAACCATTTTGAAGTACTCAAATGAACAGCTCTGTCAGCAGATCTGTGAGGGTGGTAATTGCAGATGAGAGGAGCCTCACTAGGGAGGAGTATCCATGACATTCAGCTGGTCTCAGAGAAAGCTTCAGAAAGGAAAACTTTCACTTAAGAAGTCTGGGAGAATGCACAAACTTGCTGACCGTCTCCTGCCTGGCACCCACCTACAAATGACAATGGTAATACTTGCAGGTAGGATTTCCAAGTATAAAGGCCATTCATAAGGCTATGCTAGGTTTAACCACAGCTCCACTTAGCTCTCCCTATTCTCATAGTGGCTGCCCTGGATGTTTTTATTTTAGAAAGCTTCTGAAGAGGACTTGAACCACTAGTGGTGTAGGTTTGTGTAAGTAAAGATGTACAGACTGTACACAAATCTATGAAATGGAAGAAAAAAAGTGACTTAAGAGGATTTCAGTGTCCTGATAATATTTTTAAATCTTAAAATTGTGCCAGTAGTAAAAGTGAAGCTGACTGCATCAGGAGTGAACCTGTTGCTTGAATTGGGTATAGAATGTGTTACTCACGTCTTAATAGTCTGCTGTTTTAGGTGGAAATGTGGAAGTGAGGCTAAATTAACAAAAGCTAATACTGCTAGCAAAATATTCAGATCTTTATTTCTGATGGCTTCACTTTGCTTGCTCAGTGCCAGAAATCTGAAGGGTGAGGTCTATTTCTAGGACTAAAGACACCATACTAATGCTTTGGAGGTGTAGCAAGCAATGCAAGTGATTTTTACATATAGTGAATGATATAAATGATTCCAGTAGAAAGTTTTGCTTCCCTTTTTCGTATATAAGAGAATGATATGACTGTAAAACATATCTATTACTTTTCCTTTTGTTTCTTCTTCTTTAAATAGCTCATCTGATGAGGTGTTGTACTTTAACCTGGCAGGCAGCTCAGCACCAGGCAGCCTTTTGCTCCCCCCACTGCCTCCAGTGAGAAGGCAAAGAGAATCAAGGAAAAATAGAAGGTAGACCTTGTAGATTGAGATAAAAACTATTTACTAAGACAGAGAAGGAAGAGGGAAATAATGTTAATTTTATATTTCTCTCTTTGTATGTGTGTGTATATACACACACATATATACTTATGAAACAAACAATGCATAATGCAATTGCTCACCACTCCTCTGCTGATCCCTAGCCAGTCCCTGAGTAGTGGCTGCCAGTCCCTGAGTAGTGGCTTCCACCCCAACCACCTCTCCTCAGTTTTATGCTTTTTTCACATGATGATGCATGGTATAGAATATCCCTTTGGTCAGTTCAGGTCAGTGTCCTAGTTCTGTCCCCTCCCAGCTCCCTGGACTTCTCCAGCCCTGTTATTGGCAGGGTCGTACAAGATGCTGAAAATGTCCTTGGCTCTGCATAGCACTGCTCAGCAACAATTAAAATATGGTGTGTTATCAATGCTGTTTTTCTCCTAAAGTTAAAATGTAGCATCATACCAGGCACTGTGAAGAAAATTGACTGTCCCAGCTGAAACCAGTACACGAGGTTCGTGTTTCAGGTGTTTCTGAAGACATATTAATGGAATAGCTTGTGGTCTGCAAAGTGCTGCTGCAGTTTACTGTCATTTAGAGGCTTCAGGAAGAAATTAATTGGTTGAAAGACTTATCTTCCACTTCCATGTTGGCACAAATCTGTCCTTCGCTTTCAGTGAGATCAGGATTAAGCCCAGATTCCAAAGATACATTTCTTGCGTTTGAAAATTTGTTGCAGCCTCATTAGTCAACATCCTCATTCAATTTTCGCGTTTGTGTCCCTTTTCATACACACACATCCATATGCACAGGATATCCTGTTTAGAGATCCTGCCTGGAATGTCCTTATGTCCCTATTATTAGTGCATTCAGTTAGTAACTCTTCTAAATCTGATCTGGCCATGTCCACTCCTTCCCCTCCAGTAGGTTGGTTTACAGTACTGTCTTCCACCTCCAGCTGCTGTTTTCAGTCAGTCCAGCAGCAGTGCATTTCTCACTGTCACTGAAGTGTGACGCCTGTGAGCTGGAGTAAATGTACTCTCCTGACTGCTTGCTCAAAATAACGTCAGGCGCACTTCTGTTTCAGCGTGCCCGTTATTTTGCTTTCCCTGTTGTCCTGGCCTCCCAACACAACAGTGGTGACCTGTGGGCACTTTGTTTTAATGACCTCAGTGTTTAACTGGGGCTCTGACTGAGTACCATAAAGTTGTTAGTCTAGTAGAAGGGGAACGTTGTCGTGTGGTTGTTCACCAAGTTGGCAGCACTTCAAAAAGATGGCGTACAGGTTGGTTGTTGTGCAGCAGCTTTAGAACTGGAGTAAACCATTTATTGCCCGGAGATTCTTCTGTATGCTGTATGTTAGAAGATCATCATTGTCTGAGAAATAGCCTTCTATGAAATAGAGTATTTGAAAGTTTATCCTGTTATAAGTCCCTTTAGTGTTATGGTAACTTTTGGTCAAATATGCTCAATTTGCAAGCAGACTTCTCCCACTACTCTTTCCCATGGCTACAGTTGTTCCTTTGTCAAATTCTGCACTGGTTTTTAAGATCCGTGTCTGAAACATCCTGCAGACTGTATGGGATGCCCAGTGGTAGCCTCATTTCACGTGGGCTCCTGTTATCTTCTAAAGTAATAGTCATCTTGTTTTATTATGCAGAAACTCATGCTTTCTTAGCTAAATTGACTCTTGTGTAGATACAGAAAATATGATGCAGATGTCTCTTCTTACCAAGCTTAGCAGCTGTAACTCTCTGCATGTAAGCTAAAATTTGAAAACATGAGTATGGATTGGGGGATTTTGACATCATTTAAGGGACCTAACTGTCACCATAAGGAATTAGTTTGAGGTCCTCTGCTGTTTCAAGAGTTTTGGGTCTGTGACCATGGAATTAATTTCTACTCTTGTGATACTGGACATGTGAACACTGATAAACTATCTTCAGTGCAACAGTTGCTGAAAATATTGTAATCCTTAGTAGATATGTAGGCTGAAAGTGTGCCAGCCTTACATGATCACTGTTTAAAGTAAAACTGCAAGTTAAATATTTTCTTTCCCCCTGAAATTGTTACAATGCTGTGTGTATCCTCCTTCAAGAAGTGTGATGCTGCCTTGTCAGGCATCCGGAATGCCGTGCTGACAAAGCATCATGTTTTACTTTTCTGGCAATACAAGTGGTATGAAGCCTGAAAAGGTAAAAAGGAACTTTTCCTCTTCCCCTTACGCCCAAAAGGATGGTGCTGCTAAGTACGTGTTGTCCTTAGCTGTCAGAGAATGACTGCTAATGGAATACTCGGTCTTTTTTCTCTGGCTCCCTAGTTCAGTAGCAGTGAAGCTGCTGCTGTCTGCCTGCTCTCTGGCTCATGAGATGAGCTGAAGTGTGCCTCTGAATTTTGAACTGTGCAGCCATGTAATTGCTGTTTCTATACAGTGGTTTGTAAAGGCTAAAAACTTCTAATGTTGATATAAAAAAGAAAATACCAGATGACAGCTACTGACTGATGTGAGCTGTCCTCAGGTTCCCTCTGGTGGCAGAGCAAAGCATGTGACTGGAAGCCCTGCAGAAGAGGTGTTTGCTGCCTTGTGAACTTGTCTGAACAGTTTTTACACACAGTTTTTATCTTCTCTGAGAAAACTGCACAGGTTGAAATTGTTGCATTTAGGAGGTAGTTATTAGTTTTGTTTTTACTATGTTTGCCACCACTGATGTTATTATGTGAAATTTATGCAGTATGTTGCCATCAGCTTGGAGATGCTCAGTTTCTTTACTTTTTAGAGAAAAAGAGCTCACAGCTGTGGACTGCATCTATTGAGATTCTATCCTTTATTAAAACACAAGACTGTAGTACAAACTGTGAAAGAAGCCCAGAGTAAAGTGAGGTTGCTGGTTGCCTACCATGCTGTGGTAAGAGATAAATTGCACTTGCTTTTAGCTATTTGAGGCTAATGATGAGATACGGGAATAATTCCAGCCATGGAAAGCTGGAAGGAAGGAAAGGCTACAGAGGCAAAGTGAATAGAAGCCACAGAAAGTTTCATCCAGGTCTGTGATCTGGATAACGTGGGTTGTTGCTTTGCAATTTAGGCATAGCTAGTGTGACCTAGTCTCAAATTGTGTAGTGCTTCAATATCCTGGATGAATACTCAGCAGTATTGCCTGCTGCTTTTGTCCAAAATGAGTAGAATTTTGTTATCTGCTTCCAGAATGAGATGTCTGCAACAGTACACTGCTTGGAGAGAGGCCAGATCAACTGTGAGTGGAGCTCAGATTGAGGTGGAGATTCTGGTCTTCAGCTAATCTTCTTGCAGTGGGGTCAGATTTCAGTTTAGAACAGGATTTCACAAATGTTTTTAGCCAGAAGAAACTACTGAGAGTGTCAGCTTTTGGGCTGATAGCTGGCAATGCTTCCTACTGGTACCGCTGACGCCATGGTGCTGGGACTGTCTCCTAATGATACCTGTCTTGTTTTCCAGATCTAGAAGCAAATGGTGATCTGAGCAGTGATGACTTTGAATATGAAGATGAAGCAAAACTCGTTATATTTCCTGATCACTATGAAATCTCATTACCAAACATAGAAGAGTTACCAGCACTGGTTAGTGAACATGTGCAAACATGGAAGGAATTTTTCCCTAGATCAGTTTTTATCTAAATGCTGTTTTGTTGTCAGTTGTTTGCTTTTACATAAAGGTCTCTTAACTAGAGAGGCAGGCATTTTTAAAAGTCTGCTTTGTCTTTTTTCTTTGGATTTGCTTTTGCCTCTTGCATTCCTTCCCTTATTTTGATGACTGCTTGCCCCCCATATTACATGTTGTGCTTTCTCTCCTGCTAAAATAACTGTAATCCAGATACGTATTAGTGTATTTAAGCATATAATTAGTCTTACTGATATCCAGTTCAATATATGGTTAGCAACTGAATTGGATGTCAAGTTCTTAAAAGTCACTGAACTGCGATAGATTTTTGAATTTGATCTTCCTTTGTCTTCCAGGTGACAATAGCTTCTGATGCACTCCTCAGTGCAAAATCACCCTACAGGAAGCAGGACCCTGACTCCTGGGAAGAAGAGCTACAGGCATCTAAGCATGCCAAATCGCTTGTGCAGTTAGACAATGGTGTTAGAATTCCCCCCAGGTAAGCGTAGCAAGTTTTTTTCATTTTAGGTTATCTAATACAGTCCAGAATAAAAAACTAAAGGCAGTAACTCAGCCAGCAATTATCTTGCGTGATCCTTAGCTGGATGTGCGTGCTTGGTTTGACCTACCATAACTGGGAATGCAGAATGGCTTCCTGCCTTACTTATTTCTGTAATTTCTTCTAATTTCTTTCTTCCTTTTTTTTTTTTTTTTTCTTGCAGTGGTTGGAAGTGCTCAAAATGTGATCTTCGGGAGAATCTGTGGCTAAACCTGACAGATGGTTCAGTGTTGTGTGGGAAGTGGTTCTTTGATGGTAGTGGAGGGAATGGCCACGCAATGGAGCACTACAAGGAGACGGGTTATCCCCTGGCAGTGAAGTTGGGAACCATCACTCCTGATGGAGCAGGTCAGCCACCTGACAGGTTCTTAGATGGGATATCTTTTGTGCATGAAGCTAATAACGTAAACCTACTATCAAGTGGGTTTTTTTTTTTTTCTCCAGTGCAAATATTTAACAGACTGATATGGAGAGAAAACCCTGTGAGTCTGTGAGTCTTGTTCAGTTTGAGGAGAATGACACACTTCATTAGAAGAAAGCCTTTTTTTTTTTTTTTTTTTTTTTAAAATGTTCTTTTCCTCCTGTTATATGTCTGACTGTAAATAGTACTTTGGCTTTGTATAGTAGTGGATTAATATTAGGTGGGGAGGAATGGTGTTTTGAAACAACATATTCCTGAGAAACAGTATTTTGCTGTGTTAGCCTGGGGCAAATGATTCTATCTTCAATAACAAAGAAACAAAAACAGTAATATTTTAAAGTCAGAAAAGCCTACTATCACATGTATTTTTAATTTTTTTTTAAATGTACTGGGAAATGTACTGTCTTCCCTTGTTGATTCAGTAGTTTTTTGTTCATCTTCATGGGGCTGCTGTGATGGTCATTAGTAAAAAGCCTGATGATCTTGTGAAAATGAAAAATCTATAGGAGTGTTCTTGCATATTCTCTGTGTGACATTTTGCAGTGTTGCTGTGGGGGAGGGTTGTGGTGTGTGAAAACTAGATGGAGTATAAACATGAGAAGCTGAAAAAGTCTTAAGCAAACATCTTTTTCTGCAGCTGTAAGGAGGCAAAAAAGGATCAGGTAGCATGATTATATTTGTTTTCTAGTGCTGATGCCGTATGGATGAAAAATGACTGCATAGAGCAGCAGCCTTCAATTTATTTATTTACGCACATCAGTTGAAAATTTTTCATCTTAAGTCCTATTCAGTTTCAGGAGAAGGAGTCAGATTCACCCAGCTGTGCCATAGAAACACTGAGCAAAGTTAGTTTTCTTCCAGATTCTGTTTCCTTGGATGAGCCTGGTATTGGATTGAAGATGGTTAGGATTTTCTTGGATGTAAGTTTCAACCTGCATCTACAAAATAAATAATATTCTTTAGTGTTTGTTTCAATGCTTTTCTGGCATCTTTACCACTAGTATTTGTTTCCTACAGCTGTTGTACTTCTGCCTCCCACCCATCAGCTGTTTTTGCTCTCATGTGGCCTTTGGGATAACAAAGGACACGCTGTCATCTTTCCCTCTGAATGGAGGGCAGCAGCTGTTCTACACAGATACTTGTTCTTCTGGATGTCGTTAGCTTAATGTCCCTACAGGGAAGACTTCCCTCCCCCAACCTTCTTTCTTTTCAGCAATTAATCTCTCTGATCTATATTGCATTGGTAATCATAACTTCTATATACGGCTGGATGACAGATGAGCTTCAGGAAAGAGGGCCCTGAGGCTGATTGTGACAAAAAAAATCTGTCTGGTTTCTGCTTTCCTTGCCTAGAGGTGAAGAGGTAATAGTAGAGGAGTAATAAGTGTTAGTCCCTCTGCTGACGTAACTTTATCCTTTTTCACACTAGTAAGGATGAGAAAGAGGAGATGTCAGTACTGTGCTTATCCCTTCCCTACTTATTCACAGAGAGAGCAGAGGAGAGCCTCTTGTCTTTTCCTGAGAAATCTGCATTGCGTAGACTGGAAGGGATTTTGAGGCGTTAGCCTCATTTCATATTTTTGTCAACAAACAGACCTGGGTTCAGGTCAGAACTGGAACCAAAATTCTGTCTACCATCCGAGGACCTTGGACAGGTTACACAAGTCAAAAATTTTCTTCTCTAGGTTGAGTGCATCTTGGCAGGCTATGCTAACAGCTACTTCTTTTTACAATGTGATTAGGTTTGATTTCAAGTACTTGAGGTTACATGTTTGGAAATGCTCTGAGGACTGGAATAGTTATTTGGCAGTGAGAGGCTCTATTTTTAACAGGTACTTGAATGAGTTGCTTTGTGGATGCCAGTCTCAGTAATTGTGGGATACTTCTTCAGGGAAATCTTGGGCAACTTGTTTCTTCACAGACCATTGCCTGTTATCCTTTAAGTAGGAAGGAGCGATGTCTGTAACAGGCATAAATCTTGAGCTGAAAGAGAAAAGGAAGTACAGGTAGCAGTGTCACTTTTCTTACTGCAGTATGAATAATAATGATTATTCTCTGTTTAATAATGTTTTGTGGTGCCTATCTCATATTCCTTGTTCTCTTTTTCATTTTTTATCATCTTCCCCTCTTCTTCCCTTTTCTTACTCTAAGAACAGCAGCTCTTCTGACTTCTGTGCAGACTCTTTTGGATAAGAATGCAGGAGAGGACTATAGACCGGTGTGTTGGAACTCTCAACTTCTTTAATTTGCTGCCCTTTGCTGCCTTTGAAGTGGATTCTTTTTCTCTCTCATGAATTTAAGTTGGCTACACAGCAGAAAGGAATAATGTTTGTGAGACAAGCTGGGCTTGAGTGAAGATTAATGTTGTGCGTTCCATTCCTGCAGCTCTGGGTCAGTAATTCCAGATGGCTGCTCTTTCTTCATTTGCCAGAAATGAGGAAAAACAAAATCAAAGCAAACACATTGGAAGCAGTCACCCAAGATCAGCTGATGTGTAATCTCACTGATAGGTGTGTGAGCTTTAGAGGATCTTTTGGCTGTGCTGTGACCTCACCAGAAGACTATGGAATGTTGTATGCGGATGAGCTGTCAAGTTCTCTGAGCATGCTTGCTACTACACAGTGGAATTCCTGTAGATGAGCAGCTACAGCTCCATGCATGCCAGAGGGGTCATCAGAACCAATGTTAATAGAGAGTCTGATGGCTACTGATGGCAGATTGGTGTTTTTGAGTCACACTGCTTTCCTTGGTTTGAGAGAGTTTGTGTTTTTCATAGGACTGATAAATCTATAAGTTGCACTTAGATCTTAGAATGGTGGCTGACACTCAAGCTATCATTTCAGTGTGGTTTTCTTACTTGCATTCTTCAAGGAAACTGCAGTCTTGCTAAAATCTTATGCAGGTGATGGACTGAGGCCAGGAGAGAGCAGGAGAAGGACCCTTTAGAATGGTATCTGCTGCAAACAGACTTTATCTGGATTCCTGCTCCGTTCTCCCAAATTTTTCTTATTTCTTCTTGTTCAGGGTTCAAATTTCTCTCTTAACCCAGATCTGATCACATGAGGCAGGATCACTGAAAAACTCTATAGGATGTGATGGAAACTTGTCTGAGAGGAGTACTGGCAGAGACTTTCTGGGCTTTGATATGAGTAGAGACTGGAGCAGAGGAGTATTCATACACTACGAAGGAAGAGAGCAGAGAAAAGACAAGACCTGTTCAAGATTGTCTAGTGGGTCTTGTATCCTCATGTCGTGCCTGTAGATTTACTGTTATTTGCTTAAGTAGGTGAAAGCTCTGCTTCATTAAAGTCTTGTTTGGTAAGCATTAAAAATGAGATTTTTATCTTCATTTTGTCCCTTTGTTGGATTTATTAAACTTAGCTTCATAACAAAAGTATCATTAGGCTTACTGCTTCCCTCCCCAGTTTGAACTTTGCCCTTTCAAAATCTTTAGGGACTATAAGGAGCTATTTTAGAGCTAGAATTTAGATCTCTCATACAATAAAGCAAGACATCCCAATAATGACATTGGACTTTCTCTCTCATGATAAGATTAATCTTCCAAGTCCCATCCAAGTTATTTTGAATAAAGAATTTTTTATTTTTACCCTGTGTCTCACTGGGAAAAGGAAACTGATTCCTTGAACTGCATGAGACATTAAAATGCCATTTTCAGTTGTCACTTGGCTTCATAGTTTTGATGTGTTTGCCAGTATCTAGGAGCTCCACAAAAAATTCAGAAGTTCTTGTTGCTGTGTTCAAAACGTGGATTGGATGTGTACCTTAGAATTCTGTGAGTCACGTTCCTTCTTTCTGCTCTCCTACAGATTCCTTTTACTTCTTTTGGGGAAAGGAGAGGGGATTGATACAGTGTAATACTGTAATTACTTCAAATTTTCTTAGGTTTTAATGCTAGGTGTATAATTGACTCAAAGGAGAATAGTTGAATTGATATGTTGAACACATTTAAGATGTTTAGTGAGCTCTGTGGGTCTATATATTATATGCATCTCAACCAAACCCGGAGAATATAAATAAGACATCTTATATAGGCACTTCTGTGTTGAGAATGCAATATTGGTCAACAAAGAGAAGGGGTAACATCTCATACAACAGGTCATCTGTTTCTCTTTGCTTTTGTAGATGTCTATTCCTTTGATGAAGAGGAGCCGGTGTTAGATCCACATATAGCAAAGCATCTGGCACACTTTGGGATTGATATGCTGCAGATGCAAGTGGTAGGAAATCAAGCTTCTTTTTAGTTTCTTGTTTACTTTTCTAGTTGGGAATAGGGAGAAACAGGAGAAGAGCGATATTTGTAGTTTATATTGAATAAACCTTATGCTGGTTATTGTATTTCATTGTCTAAGTGGAGAGAAAAGAAAAAAAAAAAAACCCTAAACTGTTAGAGAAGAGTTGAACTGGTTTCAGAAGCCTTTATGGTTCTAATCAATATTTTCAGTATATTACTATTTTTGCCAATATCATGAATAAAAGTTCCTCTTATTCAGTGAAAAACCTGTTTTTACTTAAAAATCTGCAAAATTTGTGTATAATTTCAGCTGTTGCAGAGAATTCCTTCTGCATTCAGACCAGTCTGTAAGATGATTTATGAGGTGGTGGAGTAGTGCTAACACTAAATGGCAATGTAATGATTAGTATCTACAAATCGAAAGCTGAGCTGTGAATTGGAACTTCAACATCCCAGACTTACGCTTTTCCCTTTTGCATGGAGAGTTCTTGAAGCAGTATCTTTGCATCTGATTTGTTTGCTGGAACCATCTTCTACAGTAGCAGCTATGCCCAACCATTATAAATGGAAAAATGAAGCTTGAAAACATGAAGTATCTTTATGTTGGGTGTTGAGAACGCAGGCCATAGAGAAGTGGAGTTTGAAGGCGTAGTGAGAAACATTCAAATAGCCAGTGGTCTGTAGTGAAGAGCTGTGAGACGAATTGGACGAGCAAACTTCTACACTTCTGACCCTGACCTCCTCCCCTACGTTTTCCCATTTTCCCATTGATTTGGCTCTTCTTTTCTAAAAGAATTCACAAAGTTGGTGATGATGACAGCAGTAGTATAATAGTTGCAGAAGTTAAAAGGCAAAATAAAGTCTTTTTGTTTTCAGGCAGAGAATGGGCTAAGAGATAATGATATAAAACCAAGAGTCTCTGAATGGGAAGTGATTCAGGAAGCTGGTGTGAAACTCAAGCCCATGTATGGCCCAGGATATACCGGCATGAAGAACCTGGGAAATAGCTGCTACCTCAATGCTGTCATGCAAGCCATTTTCAGCATCCCAGAGTTCCAGCGAGCGTAAGTAGCTCCAAGCTAGCACTTACTACTAGTTGCCTAGTTCTCCTATGTCTTGTTTTTCTATGCAGAACAGTATTTTAGAGTCTTTAGCAAAACACGGACATGACAGAATTCAGATCTTTGTATTCTTCTTATGTGGCTCTACCCAGGTAGCCTGCTATTTCACCTGTGTTCAAGTGAAGCAATATTCAGATAGTATTTTACCAAGTGCTTTGGTTCTCAACAAACTGGCTACAACAATATATACCTCAGCATTTACTGTTAGGAATTAGCTATTATTTCTCTGAGGAAATTTGATACAAACATTATTTCATGTGTTTTGTTCCCAAATAAAAGCCAACAAACAAAAAATTCTAAGAATTTATTTGGCAGTGCTGGTGTAGAGTAGGAAGTATATTGTTTCACTGTGTTTTTGAGCAGTGCCATCCAGCAGCTGTTTCAGGATCAAGAAATAAAAGATATGGCTTTGCTGTTTACCCAGAATATTCTCTCTTTAGCTAGAAACTTCTAACCATAACTTTAATATCGTCTTCCTAATTTCTTTACCTCTATTTTTCAGTGGTAGAAGCATTCACCAGGGTTAGATGAAGTTTACTTGTGTGTTGCAAAATTTACTTGCCAGCACAGAAGGGGCTTGTAGCTAGATACACAGTTCTCAGCAGCAGTACATCTACTTGTGGTATTCAAATGTTTGTGCTTTGTTCTTGCTGCCCAGGTACGTAGGAAACCTTCAGAGAATATTTGACTACTCCCCGCTTGATCCAACACAAGATTTCAACACCCAGATGTAAGTGATGCTTTTCAATGACTGACTTTGTCAATTTAAATAGAATCTGAATAATTTAATGGCAAAGAAGAAAAGTATGTTTGTGTGGGCTTGAAAGTGAAACATGGCACAGGGTTGAACATGAAGACTTGCCTGATTAATTATATGTAATGTTTCTTTAGGGGCTCAAAGATGGTATGTTTCTTTCTTCCTTGAAAGAAAATCTTCTATTTTTTGTCTGTTTTCTCATGTGTTTGGTTTTTTTTGTTTCTTTCCCTCTCATTTTCTTTCCTACAGGGCTAAACTGGGACATGGCCTCCTTTCAGGCCAGTATTCTAAACCACCCATGAAATCTGAGCTTATTGAACAGGTGATGAAAGAAGAACACAAGGTATTTGACTGAGTTTGTGCAGCCTGGTAACTAGGTAAAAGTGATACCCTGAGAAAAGGGAACAGGTGCTGGGCATTGGAGAACATGGGTGGATCCAGCATGGGATGCTTAGCAAGGTGGAATGAGCGGGATTCTAGTCAGGAATATATTAGTCAGGGACTATTTGTGCAAAGCTTTAAAGTAACCAATGGTTCTGTTAAGAAGGTGTTCAGCAGCTCCTGTGATGAGTGCATTCATAGAACTTACGTTTTATTTTCTCTAAGGGACAGTAAAATGCTATTTTAGGGCGTCCTGACTGTTCTAATCTCACTCTAAATTGCAGAAAGTAATAGAAAGACCAAAAAAATTGTTTCTGAGATGTCTGAAAATATTCTACCTGATTTCAGTGGAAGCTCTTAATATCTTAGACAATTTTTTTATTTTTAGAAATAATAATTTTTTTTACCAAGGCCTGGCTCATTTCTTTCTCTCAACAAGCTTCATGGGCCCTGCGTGATTCTGCTTTGTTTTTGTACCTCTTCTCAGTTCTTTGAAGAAAAGTTGTTGGCGGCTTTTACGTCAGCAACAGTTTATTCTCTTCTTCCAAGTTGGTATAAATTTCCCTCAGTGTTTGGAGAGTGAGAATGGCATCAGTTTGTATTTTGACTCTCTTTTTTTTTCAAACTCTGCTTATGGATTTGTTGCTGCTTTTCCTACAGCAATTTGATTAATGTTTGTCTTGAGCAATACGTTAGTTATTTGGCTCGTGTAATCTACACAAGTGAATCTGTCAAAGTTGAGATTTGTTTTCCTATTCAAACTATCTACTTTGAAATATTTTGTTTAGAGTGATGCTGGGAAAACTGGGCCTGAACTGTGTTAATGTGTCGTCCGTTCCCCCAACCTTGCCCCAACTCTCCCCCTCCCCCCCCTCCGTGTTGATGTCCCTGCCAGCCCCTCTTACTGTGGTTCCAAACAACACGTGGAGTTAAATTAGTCTTCACAACTGGGTTATTTAGAAGTTCAGCTACTAACCAATAGTGAAGGTACTGCTTGTAGGGAAGAGCTTTCTTTACAGGGAAAAATGCTTCATACAAAGTTGTATTTTCATGGACAGTAGAAGTCATGTGGGCTTGCCAAATAAGCATGGTGATGGTTTTTGTGAAAATAGGTATTTTCCTATGTAGGAATTTATTTCCAAATAAGAATGCCAGGAAGATTCTGGACACATTTGGTATACACTGTTGTTTGTATAATTTGAGTGCCCCATGTCTGCTTGGCAGTTGTTTTGCATAGTAGATACTTACTGTTTTGAAAGAAACCAAAAAATGTGGCTTATACTTCTTTTAAGTAAAGTTGGAATCTATCAGGGAATCACAGTGACTAAGAAATAGTAGAATAGATTTTAACAGATGGCTCCCTTAAATTCTTTATAATAATTGATTGACTTAGTTAAATGTCTGTGATGTGAAAAAGAAATTACGTGCTGGAAGTTCAGGACTTGAACTGTTAAGACAAACCTACAGCTGTAAACCTACTACTCTGTTTTGCCCAAGGGTTAATCTTAGCAATGAGATGTTGAGATCTTTAATGACAGATACTACAAACCTGTGTCAGGTAGTAGTAACCATATATTGGCATTTAAGAGTGCTTGCATTGTTCATGAGTTTATTAAAATTGTAGTTACACATATCAGGTGAGTTCTTTATCAAGTAAATTGTAGCATATACTAGGTTTAGGAATAGCTTTCACACCTTTCGTTCTTTGTGTTGAAGAAGAACACTGAAAAAATCAATTATAGATATTTTTTTCCGTTCAGTTGCTGTGGACATACAGAAAACTAGATTTTTGTGAACTTGGGAATGTTCCCTCACCTCCCTCCCTGACACCTTCCCCCAGAAATACTGATACAGGTACATGTTGTATTTTCTCATTTAGAGAGCTCTACTGACACTCATAATAAGACTACGCTGGATTTTAGATGCCCAGAGTTTTCAAATGCCTCCATTTTGTGTCTACAGTTGTTCATTTTATCTTTGTTCTTTTTTGCATCCTACCTGCAAAGACACTGTCTAGCTTTCTAGGTTGCTGGAATTCATCCAGAGTTTTGGGGAGTTGTTGCCCGTGAAAGCATTTATGTGAGATCTGCAGTGGTCCAGCAAGTCTATATTTAGCTGAACTGTTTTGCAACTGTTGATGAAGAAATTATGCCAGATATTCTATAAATATCTGTGGTTCTGAGGAAATAAAATCTTTCATCACAGGAGCTTTGTCTGGGAACAGCAGAAAATTTCTTGGTCCATTTTAATATTAAAAACAAGTTGAAAGCCTAAATGATCATCAACTAGGACTTGATTTTCTCTTTAAATCTCTGTCATTCCTTCCATTATTTTTCTTGCCCTTCATGGGGACAAGGTCTAGAGAACAAGATCCTTTTCTGGAGACTGTTGCATGTGGCTTGTTTCTCCATGGTCAAATAGATGAATAAAAAGTATATAGATGGAAGCAAGGCTTAATTCCAAACAGTGCATTACACATCAAGGCAAATGTGCCACCTTGCAGTATTCTTACTTTTATCACAGAAAAAAAGCCTATTATGTAGTAATTTGAGCTATTTTATGCCTGTCTCGGCTTTAATGAAATGTGATTGAGGATGCAAGAGTGATGCATAACCCAGGGTTCAGAAATCACTGGAAGATCTCTCTGTCAAAGCAGTAGTAAGACTCTCTACGGGAGCCTCTTACTGGCATCTTAGCCTAATAACATTGCTGGTAAGTTGCCAGTACTTGACAAAAATGTAACTGAGAATGTTCTTCTGATTTCAGTGAGTCTCTGCTTACCTTTCCCTGTTGAAATCAATATTAACGTTTTCCTGTTTCTGTGTACCTTTCATTTTATGCTGCTTTTTTTATTTTTATACCAGACTGGGAGAGCAACTGTGATAAAGACTGAGATTGGCTGAATATTTAATAACCTTTAATGCATCCTAAGGGCTCTGCTTTTGCTTGGACTCTCTTGAAATTTATTTGGTTCTATGGAGAGCGAGAGCAAATCTGAGCAAAATATTCTGACCCTTTTGAAAGTGTTATTTGAGAGGTATTGTAGCTAATGTCATTTTGAAGAAATTTCAGGAGGAAAAAAAAAAAGCCGCTGAAATTGATAGAGTGTGAAAGTCAAAACGAGGACTCAGCAGCTAGAGACTTTAAGGTTTGGAGCAGCTCCTTACTGATGTAACCAGATAGCCAAAGGTAGTATGTTCTTGGTCCCTCATTGTGATCAACAACTAAAAATTGCCAGTTCATGTCTGTTTTTGGCAACCCATCTGTGAATTTTTCTGCATGTATTAGTTATCCTCTGGTTCATTCAGTAGAGATCACTGGAAAGGTTTTGTTCTGATTATAATAGCTGATACATCAAAGTGCTTCAGAGCCCACATAGCCTTAAGTGAAACAGGGGTCTGAGAGGATTGTCATTATTAGAAGACAGTGTAGACTTTAAGCCTTCCTGAAAACTGCTAACCTTTAGCAATCCTTCAGTAATCTAATTTGACTTGCAAATGCTATAGAAAATTAAACCTGTGTGAATGCTGCAGGAAATAGGAAAAAAAAAAAACGTACTCTAAAACTCCCAAATAGTATTTCAGGATCCTTTTCAGTTTTTTTTAAAGGAAATCCAGATGAAACTGAAATTATCATTCCTACAGTGACAAAAATAGGCCAAAAGTAGATCTAGTGGAATGATTTGGGGATATTTGATCTAAGACTGAATAAAAATTCTTCTTTAAAAGTTTTTTCTTTCTTTTGTTTATTTCTAGCCTCAACAAAATGGAATATCTCCCCAGATGTTTAAGGCTTTTATAAGTAAAGACCACACAGAATTTTCCTCTAATAGACAACAAGATGCGCAGGAGTTTTTCCTACATCTTATAAATCTAGTAGAGGTGAGAAATTCTGCATGACTACTTCTTTTCTGTAGTGTATTAAGGCTGAATTTGTTTTGAATGGCTTGGTTTTTTTAATATACTCTTTATAGCACTGAGTATATAGAAAATGGCAACAGTTTAGAAGTATTTTTTCCTTAATTATTCCTTCTTACTACTTCAGACTTATTACTTAATTGGGATTCACTATGGGTGCAAGAGGTCTACATGCAATAGAACGCAAATAGAACTGTCAGATCTGCGTGCAGCTTCAGTGTCTCTACGTTTGCCGTAAAACGACCAGCAGCCTTTGGGTTCTTCAGTCATCCAAGAGATGACTGTTACAGTGAATTTTAATATTTTTTCAGAGGAATCCTGTAGGTTCAGAAAACCCCAGTGATGTTTTCCGTTTCCTGGTGGAAGAACGCACACAATGCTGCCAGTCCAGAAAAGTCCGCTACACTGAGAGGGTGGACTACATCATGCAGTTACCTGTTGCCATGGAGGCAGCAACAAACAAAGGTAAGGAAAGCAACAGGTCAGTTCACTGACCTTTCGGAGTGTCTCTTACCATAATCATTTCTAATTGAGCCGTGCAAAAGCTTTATTGATATATTTTTGCATTTCTAAAACCTCTAAAAATACTCCTGCAGTGAGGAACATCATAACCACAATGTTCATTTAGCTTTCAGTGTCATGTGTATTTCTCAGATGAATTAATTGCGTATGAGCTGAAAAGGCGAGAAGCAGAAGCTGCAAGGAGAGCTCCACCAGAACTTGTCCGTGCCAAGATCCCATTTAGTGCATGTTTGCAGGCCTTCTCTGAACCAAGCAATGTAGAGGACTTCTGGAGCAGTGCCCTTCAAGCAAAATCTGCAGGAGTTAAGTAAGTGTCTGGTTGTGCAATGAAAACCTGTGTTCTGTATATTTGTTTCTACCTGGGCATGGTGCAGTGAGAAACAGGCAAAGGCATAATGGATGTTGGGGTTGTTTTAGTGTTGAGGCTCATAAATACAATGTGTATGTCAGGCTTGACGAGTTCTATACTGACCAACTGAGCAGAAAATAAGTTGTCCTGAACTGTCAATCTCCACGAAGATGGTGATGCGTGACAGTCATTAAGAGCTTGAACTTTAAAAGCTTGTGGCTTAATTGTTTGCCCACATTTTAAAATCAAATTTCATGCATTAGTTAGTGATAGAGCTCTGTACTGTGTGTTAGGAGATGCTCTGGATATCTGCACTTAATCTCTTGATGTCTTCATTTGACTAAAAATGCTGGAGGACGTTGCGTGAGACAAAACTGGGTAAAACAGGTGAAAGTTTTATTTATTGTGTGTGAAGGTTCTTTATGTGGATGTAAGTATTTGCATTTGTGAGGTGCTATGTTCATAACTTCATTTTGATTGTTATTACATTTTTTGCATGTGTCCAGATTTCAACCCACCCACCTCTGCATGATGCAGGGTTTGCTTGGATCTATCAAGTTCAATTGCTGTTAGTTGTATGGTGCCATGGTACAAGACAGACTTAAATATAAACACACAAAGTAAGTTCCTTCTTTTAGGTAGAACAGAGAACCAAGAACTTGGGCTTAGAAAGCATTGGGCTGAAATAGGAATGCAGCTGGATGACTCTAGTTCTTAAGGCAGACATTTTTGTTGAGAATAAGAGTTTGTTCCTTATCAGGTTCCATTTTTATATATCAGCAGTGAGGAGTGGATGAAAAATGGGCTCTGCAACTGATTTGCTGTGGCTAGGTACCCTCTATTTTTAGATCGCTTAACATATCAGTGCTTCATTGCTCTCTTAGTGGATGGTTTCACTGACGTCCTTGTATTGAAAACCGGGAGGCAAGTGCATTTGTTTTTTAAAACTGTGGCCACAGTGAAGGAAGATTCCAGTCTTTTTAAGCAGATCCAGGGTTAATGTAAAACTTAGTTCTTCCTCATCCCAAAGGTCTGTTGTGGCTTAACCTGGCAGGCAGCTCAGAACCCCACATTTCTTTGTGCTTTCCTCTAGCAGAGGAAGAGGGGGGAGGACTGGGAGGAAGAAAAACTACAAAGTAGAACTTCTGGGTTGAGTTAAAAACAAACAGAAAAACTACTTACTAAGAAAGAAAATGAAAATAATATTGACAACTGTATATATTTACAAAACAAGAGATGCACAATACAGTTGCTCACCATCTTCAACCAATGCCCAGCCAGTCCTTAGACAGCAGCTGAGCCCCTGACCAACTGCTCTTGATTTTAGTTTCTTCATTCATTATGGTATGGAATCTCTCTTTGCCCAGTTTAGGCCAGCTGTTCTGATTATATCCTATCCTAGCTCCTTGGGCCCCCTCAGCTATGCTCACTGGCAGGAACGAGAAGCTGAAATGTTCTTGGCTTTGCATCCGTTGCTCAGTAACAGCTAAGACATGGGTGTGTTATCAACATTGGTTTTCTCCCAAAGTGGAGGGGGAAAAAAAAAAAAAAAGCTTTGTACCAAACACTATGAAGAAAAAATCAGCTCTGTCCTAGCTGAAACCAGGACAAGGCCTTTAAAAGCATTGAAAAATAAACAAGAATTAATTTATAATTCAGAATATTGTGCTGCAGATTATAAAGTTACTAAAATTGCAAGGATTTAGAAAGTTACTATTTATCATATGGAAGGAAGGCCTCTTATTTATGATATATTGACTGTTTTACACAGAGTAAGGTGAACTGGAGGAAAGGATGTTCTTTGTAAACACAAGACAAGGGAAAGCAAATGTTCAGGATGGCAAGTGTGGGGAAAATGGGAGCACGGAGAAGGAGAATATATATATATAATATTCAAGTACGTACAATATTCAAGATACATTTTCAGTGGAATATATATATATATATGTTATATTTCACCAAAAAGTTTTCAAGAGAAGAAGCACAATAAGTTCTCACGCTGACAAAAATCTGTCATTATTAATCTCACTCAGCCTAGAGTGTTTCATTATTCTTGAGGTACTGAAATCTGTGTTGCTTTTGATTTCGCTGCCTTGCCTCACTGAACTGAATTTCTTGTGCTTCCTAGGACTTCTCGTTTTGCTTCGTTTCCTCAGTACTTGGTGGTACAGATAAAGAAGTTCACCTTTGGCCTTGACTGGATACCCAAAAAGCTTGGTACATACCTTTTGTACTTAGCTATTTCTCATTCTATCCAAGGTAACCCGTAAGGTATACTTGCATTCCCTTTTGTAACAAGAACCTGGTTTCAATCTCAGGTTTATCTTAAGGATTACTTCATCCTAAACAAATTCTTTTTATTATTATTTTGTTTGTTTTTATCTTTGTCAAATTAAGCCAGCTGTTGGTTGGTAGTGTACCCAGGCTCCTTTCTCTGAAGGTTGGTTGCTCTCTGAGGTCATTTTGCTGGGTTCTTAAGCTTAACTCATTTCTCTGCTTCTGCAGATGTTTCGATAGACATGCCAGATTTCCTAGATATCAACCACCTTCGAGCCATGGGTCTCCAGCCAGGAGAAGAGGAACTTCCTGACATTGCACCTCCCATTATCATTCCTGAAGACCCAAAAGGTAGTGACTTTTGTTCTCCTGATGTTCACCATGAAACAAAAAACCTAGTACCTGAAACTGTGTCAGGTAAATGCTTTGTCAAAATTTAGCTCTCCAGAGGTTTTAATTTTGACCCTTATCTTAAGTTCTTTATCAAGATCTATTTGTTTTATTTTTCCTCTTGCTCAATGAAGTGACTTAGTTTTAGCATGTTTGGATGATGGAGCTTTGTTGATAACAGATTAGATTCTTTCTTAAGTTGGCTTAGGTCAGTTGCCAGTCATATTTCCTGCTGGTTTATAGTACTAGAGGCTCGTTGTTCTGGATTGTCTGAGAAATGTCCCAGGTCTAATTAAAGACAATATCTGGGATAGAAGGATGATCATTTTTTGCCTATAATGTTTCTATGACCTACAGAAAATTTAACAAAAAAAAAAAAAAAAGGAGCAAATGTTTTTTTTTTTTTTCCCCATATGACTCTACGTAGCCTTCATATAATCCTTCATTTTACCTCCTTTTTCTCCATCCTCCCCCCCCCTTTTTTCTTTTTTTTTTTTTTTTTTCCAGATCGTATGGTGAACCATTTTGTGGAGTGTATGTATCCCATTTTTGTCAGGCTGATATTTCAATTGCTTATAAATTTGCTGTGCTTTTGTTCAGCAAATGGCTTCTCTGTACATATAGTGATGCTTGCAGATTTGACCTGCATGCTTCTGTTAACTAGCATTTGACTTGTGTACTTGTTCAGCACTTGCATGTGTGCAGGACTCCTTGCAGTCTGTAGTAGTATCAGTGTAGCTGATGAGCTGCTGCTCTATCTGCAGCCATTTAGTATATGAAATCTGATGTGCGTACGTGTAATAAAATGCCATTATCAGATTGCAAGGTGTTAACTCAGCTGCAATGTTCTACAGTATTTTAACTTGAAACATATAACTGTTGAAAGAAAGTGGCTACTCTTTTATACTTACACCTTTATTTTTAGGAGCCAGGGAATCTTTTAGGTTTAAACACTGAATATATTTACAAATGTATGAGATGAGATGCAGATAGAGCCTTAAATTAACAATTGGCTATGCTGAATGCCAAGCAGTAGCTCTCCACGTGTAAAAGTTCCTTCATGTTTTATATAATCTCTTGCTAAAGAGAAAGGATTTAGTTGTTACTTTCATTTATGAATCGATTATACCTCTAAATTTAAGTTACTGCGTTCTTAGAAGAGACTTATTTCAGGTCTGATTTACAGCATGAAGGAACTGGAACTGCTACATGAAACAGGGCAAGCTGCTTAAAATCGAAGGCCGCTTTTGATGGCCTTCTCTAGCTTTGCTCAGCATCTAACTTTTCCACCCCTTGAAATTCAGTGGTGATTTTACTTATAAATAAAATCCTGTAGGAAATCATCAAGATATAAGGACCTATGCAGATTGCTGAGACAAAAGATTACCAGTAAGTCCATAATAAATACTATAATGCTTTATACAAGGCTGTTTTCTAATGGGTGCGGATTTATTGCAGTACTAAAATCCTAGCAGCATGCGTTATAGTATGTGGCACCATGAGTTACAATAAGAAATACTACAAAATGGATTAAATTAGACTTAGTATACTAGAAGAACCTTTCTTGCAGCTCTAGATATTGATGAGTCTTCGGTTATGCAACTGGCAGAGATGGGTTTTCCTTTGGAAGCATGTCGGAAAGCTGTGTACTATACAGGCAACCTGGGTGCTGAAGTGGCTTTCAACTGGATCATTGCACACATGGAAGAGCCAGGTCAGTGACTGGAAGGTGTAAGTGAAGTTCAACTTCTGATTGTGTATTCTGACGGTCAGTTGAAATTTTGAAATGCGCAACAGAGAAACAGTGGCCCTTTCCCAACCCCAGGAAACCTGGAGGTGTGAGTGAATTTTTCTAAGCTGATTCTAGGGTACACAGAAAGAAGGCAACAATCCTAAGTTACACCAAAAGCTTGTGTCTTGTCCTCACTGATGGTGTAGGCCATCTCTGTTTTCCATCCTTTGGTTAGGTCTGTGCTGCAAGAGAGAAAGCTGACTTGTGATTCAAAGTACGGAGAGCCCTGTTATCTGGATACTCTTCTTCCATATCAGCCTTCTCTAGTTCATATTAGAGCATTCATGGTATACTTAGAACTTGGACCTATCTACTGAGGACAGGGCTGCTAGATATTCTCTACTTCCTGTATTTCAGCCATGAAAAATTTGAGCCATGATTTGGTTCTGAGTATACCTGAGCACTTCCTTGCTGGGGAAATCCTGATTTGGTTGAGTTCCCATTTTCTGTTGCTTGTGTAAATGGGGACTGAGTTTTACTTGGGCTTAACTGAAATATTTCAGCTCTGGAATCCATTTGTCTTAGTACTGTATGTATGTCAGCCTGGCTGTCTGCTCTTCTGATGTCATCATTTCTTCTATATCATTCTTGGCTACTTTCTTGCAACTGTATTGCTTTTATAATGCATCAAGTTGTTCCAGCTTGCTCAGTATGAGATTGTCAAGTTAGATATTTTGTGGTATGCATGTTCAGCTTGTTTTTAAGTCTTTCCACACGTCCCTGACCCTGCTGGGCAAGTGAAATGAACGGTGTGCTGATTTCTGGGCTGCTTTTAAAGTCCTGTTTGTTTGCGTGTATTGTTAGCTTTCCAGTTCATGGATGGCAAAAGGAAGATCTGACAAATGTTTGCTTCTTCCAGACTTTGCTGAACCATTGGTTGTACCTGTGTTTGGAGGAACTGCTTCCAGTGGTGTGGCTGGCTTTGGGGCTGTTGGATTGGATAATCAACCTCCCGAAGAGATGGTCTCCATCATCATTTCCATGGGCTTCCAAAGGAGCCTAGCAATTCAAGCTCTGAAGGCAACAGTGAGTTCCATTGGTAGCATTTGGGTTTTATTTGATATTGCGTGCTTTGTGTGAACATATGCATGTTCAGATGCCTGTGAAACATGCATATAAAAATTAAGATAGTGGATGATGTGCATAGAACTATTCTAGCAGAGTTTAGGATGCATGACTTTATTGGGTTGAAGTGAGGAAGCTGACTTGTGTGTTTCATGTAATGTTAAAATGTGGACAGATATCTGCTGAGAAACAATCGGAATGTCTGAAGACTGCATGCATCAAGTTTTCAGTGCTGTTGCACGTGATCCTTACTCAGTTCAGAGACCAGTATGAGAGTGGTAGCATGATTCTAGAGAGTGCATTAAGGGATGTTCTTTTACTTCTTTCTCTCACAGAACAATAACTTGGAGCGTGCATTGGAATGGATCTTCAACCACCCTGAATTAGAGGAGGAAGATGGGGAGCCTGCTTTGAGCATGATGGATTTGGAGAACCATACTAATGCAAATATCCTTGCAGAGGCAAGATCAGAGGGACCCAGGATCAAAGACGGGCCTGGAAGTAAGTTCTCCTTCAGCTTAAAGGTGGCTATTATGTTGTTGTGTCATGTCTACACCATTCATATAGCTCTTCTATGTTTAGAAAGTACTTATGTTTTTTGGACGTGATCTGTACAAGTTTTTTTTTTAATCCTGCTTCTGGGTATGAGTCTGTTCTGGTTGGCCTAAGTTCTGTGGGTGTTGTTTGCTCAGTAAATTTTTTCTGAATAACTCTCTGAATAATAGGAGTCCAAGTTTCCTGTTGCTAAAAGTCTTTTCTGGCCTGGACTAGGACAAGCTGGAATGTTTAGATATTCAAAAGCTGAACATCCCAGATATTGCACTGCTGTTGCAAACCTGAGTTTCTGTTCTGCTCTATAATCTGGTGGTTGGAAAGTGAGATTGATACATACAATCCTTTCAACCAAATTCCTTATACTAATATGGCAGGTAAAATTGGTGTACTTCTTTGCTGTTATCTTTTGGGTGTTTTTTTTCTTTGAGATTCTCAGTCATACTACTGTTAAATAAACCACAAGATGGAGCTAATGTACAGCAGTCAAAGCTGTGAAACAGCGCACTGGTTTTAAGCCTAACAGCACCAAGTGCAAAAGCTCACTGATTCTAAGATACACCATTTTTGAAGGATCTTTAGTGACTTACTCTCATAACTGTTGTGTATTCTAAACTTGTCCCTCTAAGCTTGATTGTAGTGGTCTTATGAAAAATTATCAACCAGTTTGATTTTGTTCCCGTGGTTGGCATTATGAGTATTCATTTCTTTATTTTTAATATTATGAAGTCCAGCCTTAAGTCTCACAGAGATATGGGAACCATTGATTTACCATTAGGTTTTAAAAAGAAAAAAATTTGGAATAACTATTTTTTGTGGTACTTAGCCTTTATAGACTGAGACCATTTACTGAGTGCCTGAAATCCTGATAAGCAACATGATGCTGTAAAATGGCTTCAGAAAGCCCTCTCCACCAAAATCCAGGCCTCTGTCCTTATGCAATATCCTGAAATAAGGTACCTTTTTACTTTTGGTGGTAATATGTGTGAATGGCATGAGTGGGTGGGGAGCAAGAACCAATGATGAGTTCTCCAGAGGTTTTAAGTACAAAAACAGTCCTTTGTATTAGAGGAAGAAGTTTCTTTCCTGTCCTCTTTTATGGGCTACTGAAATTTGGAACTTCTGTTTTTTTTGTTTGATGTACAGGGAATCTTTGATCACATTCGTACATTTGTGTGCAGAGTAACTAATCTAACACTTCTGTGGTGCTCTCTGGGAACTGGGAATAAATCTGCTGTTTTCTCTTTCCAGAGCTGTGATCACAGGCCTGCTGTGTATGTGCAGAGATGTATGTGGGTTCGGCTTGGATTGTTTTGATGTTTGACAGTGAATTTCAGCAGTAGTTAAACCAAGCATATGCTGCAGTCTTAACAGAAACTTCATTTAGAAATGCAGTGTCTGAGTTAGGAGTGCTCAGGTGCTCCTCTGGGATTAAAAAGAAAAAACTTCCCCCGTATTCCTATTGCAGAGCTAGCAATGAAAGACTTATGCTCTCATTTGTATTTGCTAAACAGGGTATGAGCTGTTTGGGTTCATCAGCCACATGGGAACATCCACAATGAGTGGTCACTACGTTTGTCATCTCAAAAAAGAAGGAAGGTGAGTGGAACTGGGAGAGAGAGAGAGAGAGAGAGAGAGAGAGAGAGAGAGAGAGAGACATGCAAGCCTGAGCGAATGTTTTCTTTGAAATATATATCAGTTCAGAGCAGGATGCGTATTCATGACATGCATCATTTTCATTATGTAGACGTATGTCACCAAAGAGACTGTTTCTGATTTTGCTACAGACTGTAGATGTGATGAGTCAACTTCTGTTACAGTTGAGGTCTATGTTGAAATGTACCATTGGCTGTCCTGTCCTTACTTTAGAAACCTCTGTTCATTTGGGGGCATCAGTTCTGTACCTTCATTTATCTGAACTTGTCTCAACTTCTTTCTTCTTATCAATAGAAACCCATCAGACTATGGGCTGATACCAGTGTTAGTATCACTAGTACTGCAGTACTGATCTTGGCTCTCTTTTTTTTTTTTTTTTTCTTCATGCTCTTCTTTTTTCATATCATAAATTCATGATTTTTCCTTCATTAAAACTGTAAATACAAGTTCCTCTGCACATCTTTCTTCCTTTTCAGTTCCTGATATTGCCAGTAAAACTGCTTTAGCTGTTTATCTGGTCTTTTGTTCCTGTCACAATGTTCAAATTTAGATTTGAAGCTCTTTTAAGTTTGGATCTGAGAAGTCCCTGATAACTTGTGATGATTTTTATTCACACAATCTAATCCATCTTGTTTTTATTTCAGATGGGTGATCTACAATGACCTTAGAGTCTGTGCCTCAGAACGACCTCCCAAAGACCTGGGCTATATTTATTTTTACCACAGGATACCAAGTTAGGCCTCAAATGTATTAGCTGGCCTTAAGAAGCCATAAGCCTTTTAACCTGCCAAAAAAAAAGCATCCAAGGAAAAAAAAAAAAAATTCAACAGAAGACCCCTAGCCCTTGGACTACCAAAAAGCAAAGGAAAACATGGGATGTTTATAGTTAATTTAAGAAGTCATTTGATGCCTTCTTAAGTGTTAGAGGGAAAATTTCTATCAGGTGATGTATAGTACCTTGTTTTAAATTTATACGCCATAAAGGATACCTTAAGACCATGCAGATTACTGGTGGAGTTTGCAGCTAGTATGTGGAGAAAACAGAAGTTTCAGAATGGGACAAAACCAAACCAGTTCGGCCCAATTCCTGCGTCTTCAGTCCACACATCTGTTGAAGACCATGAAGACACATTTGCATCTTTGGTAACTAGGAGCCACTGTTTTCAACCATATTCCAGACGACTTAGGGAAATCGTATCACGTTAAAAGTTGGAGGGAAGGGATCTATTCTACAAAGCAGAATGTCTTATTTGAGATTATTTTCATTACAGTGAGAAAAGCCAGCTACAGTTGTAGCTGTTGGAATTCAGTGTTACAGTGTTTTGGTTTGTGTTGTTGATCCATAAGCCTAAGAAATCAATGGAGATGTGAGTGCCCTGTACGTTTCTGCCAAAGAGAGGATTTTATTTTTACAGAGGTAGGTCTCTCCATCATCTCTAGACTGTTTGTTTTGCAAAGTTTTCCAACAGATTCAAGATTACAGGTTGCTAAAAAAAAAAAAAAAAAAAAAAAGGCAGGTTTTTTTTTTTAACCGTAAAATTAAATAGTGTGCTCTCAAGAAAAGTAAGCCTATCAGTTTTTCTTTGTTTTTCTTATGAAGGAGTTAATGTCCCATTCTTATTTCTGAAAAAAAAATTGCACATCAGTCACTCACATCCCAGCTGAAATCAACTCCATGACAAAGTACTTGCAGTGCAATTATTTCTGCTAAAGGTTGCTTAAATATTGATTTATTTCCAGAAGTGGGAGAAAACACTTAGTAAAATTGCTGATTTTATTCATTTGCTCTTCTTTCCTTCCCTTCTCCCTTCAGAAAAACAAAAGCAATACATACCTATTTGAGATTTCTTGAAACTTGCAAACACACCAATAATCTGTTTTCTTGAACAGATGCCTTCAAAAAAAGGGGTTTTTAAATCTCTGGCAGGGATGAAGGAGTGGGTAGGTAGGGGCTGGCCTTTCCTGCCCTTTTCTTTTGGTTTGATTTTTGTTGTTGTTGTTTCGGTTTGCATCACAGGCAAGAATATATATGTTGGTTTTTAAACTGTAATTTAAAACATTTATTCTAGAAAAAAATACAGTGGTGAATGTGGTTCTTTTTGTGATTCCAAAAAACTACCAAAGGTTCGTATGTGTATTAAACACTGCTTAGAGATGGTTGATGGAGTTGCCTCGTACCTTACTTGAGCCTTCAAAATAAATGGGAAGGGTCAAAAAAAAAACAACCAACTTCCCTGCTGAGCTGTCACTGTTTCCTCTGTAGTGCCTGCAAATTTAATAACAGAATTCAAGCTGCAGAAGAGAATCCAAATTAAAAAGTGGTTATGAATATTTTTTCTAGATTTTGGGGAAAACGATTTCTCCCTCAGATCACATGGCCTCATGCAGAACTGAAAAAAAATATTTTGAGTCGGTTTCTGATCTTGAAAGATGATGAAAAAAAATCCCAGTGTAGTAATTCTGCAAATTGGAAGTGGTGCCTAATTGCTGGGGAAGTTAAGTTAAAGTGCTCCTGTTGACACAAAAGAACGATGCTCCAGCACCTTAGTAAGTGGCTCCTATGAGATTCTGCTGCTTTGTAGTTATTGTGGCACCAATTCCACCAATTCTGGACAAAATCAAATTTACTACTACTCTTTTTTTCCTTCTTCAAGGTTTTGTGAGTATTTGTGTATGTCATCAGAAAATGCCAGGTTTCAAAATGGGATCAGCAAATTATGCAGTGAAACATCTTCTATTTAAAGTGAAAGAACAAAACATTCTTGTATCTATATTTGTGCTTTTTTGTTCTGGCAGTGAAAAAGGACAAAAGGCTTTTTTTTTTTTTTTTCTTTTTTCTTTTTTAATACCTAGTTATATCCCAAGAAATGTTCAACACAACAGCTTCCTTTTTGCCTCATGATCTTAAAGGGCTATTTATAAACTGCCAAGAGCTGGTGGCCATTATCTTTTATTTAGAGACCCTAGGTAAGTAAAAGCCAACAGTTATTACCATGTTCATTATTAAACTGGAAATATGGCTGATCTCACAGGACTAAGGATGGAGCTTGGACTCTTGCAAACGATTTGTCGTGTGCATCCCAGATCAGAAATAGCTGTGGGACTGATACTGGTTTCAGTTAACGTATGGGGCACACTGAAAGCTGGGGTTTTTTTAGGAAGCTGGCAGGTGATAAATGATTTGGTAGATGAAAGAGGAGAGCTATTATCTGGCTGTGACAGATGAATGGTAGCACCTCGGCTTCTGAAGTTCTCTTCAGCTGAGCACTCCTGTGCAGTGCCTTCCTACTAACCTAGCGAATGGGTCAGAAGTGTGGGGAGCAATTTATGGGAAAGGCTTACAGTCCTGCTGAAACGTAGCATTTGATAATATGTTCAGGTTCTTGGCTGTTTGAGGTTTTCTCTTATTTCCCAAAGTAGTGGATTGCCTCCTTTTCCAGATGAATAGTTAAGTTGTTTTCAGTTTGTGGTAGGATATGTACCAGGAACAACATGGTTTGGAGGAGCAGGATGTGAACCCCTGACTCACCAGCATACCGTACTGGGGGAGAGATGCATTTGCTCATTTTTAACCTCAGTGTGCAGAAGACACAATCGGGCTGTAAGGAATAGATGACTAAATTATGAAGCCAGGATTGCTTTGCATGCTAGAATTTCTGTGCAGTTAATTGTGTTGGGCCAGGTCTCCATGCACAACTTGGGTGGTAACTGATGTGGGAACTCTGTGTGTCTGGGTGCTGCAGTGGCTGCTGCAGGGATGGGTGTGCTGAGAGCTTCTTCATAGGAAAGCGTGGGGGAGAAACAGTCACTGTGAGCTGCTCGAGACAATCTGACCTGAGAATTATGGCAAACCTGGACTTGGCAGCAAATAGTGCTGATATTTTTTTTTAATAGACTTTTACCTTTTTGTATGAGAAGTTTAGGTTGGGGCAGTAGAAAGGAGAGAAAGTCAACTTGGTTCTTTTATTCCTAGCAGCATGCAGGATCCTGTACAGCTCTTATTCTGAGTCACAATCTCCAATGTCCAAAACACATGTAGACACTAAGTCCTCTTTAATCTTCCTAGCCGATATACAATTAAGATAAAAATTAATTTATTCAGTGCTATGGTTTAAAAACAAGTCCAGATATTTCTGGACTCTTTTACTTGAAATTCTGTTGGGTTCAGTGGTGTTACTTCTGACTGGCAGTGGTGTAACTGAAACCAGAATCAGCACAGTTTCTCTGTCTCAGGCAGCTTCCACTGAGTTGTGCACATTCTGAATACGGATGCAGCTGGAGTTCACTGGATTGTTTCAGAAGCATCTCCATTTCTTTTGTTTTCAATCCTGGCAGCAGCCATTTTTATCTTTGCTGTTTTCACGCATTGAAAGACTATGCAAAATATGTAACTAGACGTCACTTTTTATTCTTTTCCTATATCCTTTCCTACCTTAATGGCTGAGATCAGCTTCTGATTTCTATTCACTCTTAAGAGGTTTTACTGTTGTATCCTGGAAGTGTCTGTGCTGGTTGACTTTGCACCATTCGGAGTTGTTCGCTTGAAGCACTGTTAATGTTTTTGAGAGTATTTGAGATGAGTAAGGTTGTGAATGGTATTGTTGCAACTGTTTTAAATTAAAAAGGAAATATTCTCACATCTTGTGGTTGTGTGGATTCTTTCTTTCTCTCCTGTCCAAACTCAAGAGGAGCAGACCAAGTATGTTTTGGTGCTGCCTCTTTTCTTACTTCCTGTGGTGATGTTTGGTGTGTTACATAAAAACGTGCATAGGGAACAGGAGTTTGTAAGGGGCTTGATCTCTTGTGACTCATGGCAGTTTTTTGGATGGCAACAGGTAAATAAATGTCTCCTCTAAAGAAGAAAAAAACAAAAAAAAAAACCAAAGAAAAACCCAAGTCCTGGGTGAATATTAAACATGACAAAACTAGAAAATAAGTTTTAAACTAAGTTTAATTTTTTGTACATTTTAAGCCAATTGCTATTTTTGACCACGAGAGTTAGCACTCTTCCGCATGAACTCTGCCATTGTTTTACTCTGGTCCTTGCTGTTCAGTTAAAGCTTTATCTTGGTCTGCAGTTCCTCATATTCATTTTCATTTTGGAATTTGACCTGCTGATCAATAAAGCAGAAATTTTGGTGTTTTTTATTTTTCCTTTTATGCAATAAATTTGCATAGTAGCATGAAACCACTGGGATCTTTGGTAGATTGAGGAATAGGCCAAAACAGGAGTCTGATGGATGGTGAGCCTTTCATCTTTTCACAGGATCATGGGGATCATGAGCCAGAGGAGATGCGAGAGGTAAACCTTCCAGGTCTTAAGTGGCTTTTTCTGACATGGAAGTCGGGGCCATGTTAAGTACTGAGCGATGACAAGAAAGGTAAAGATGGTTCAATCCTGGAAGTCTAAATGTAATGATTTGTTGGTTCCTTTTATCACAGATGTCCATTGTGACCGTGGCAGGCCGCTCTGCACCACACTGTTACCACTTGCAGCAACTGGAACAAGGTGAGGGATTGTGGTTCCTCCTGCAAGCTGAGTGGCAGAGTTTAGGGCTCTGTTCAGACTTCATGTGGTGATGTACCGTGCTGGAGATGTGCCTGCTGACTTCTGCAGATTGCTTGGAGAAGGCAATATTAAGTAGCTGACAGGTGAATACCACCTCTGTGCTCTACTCCTCTTCACAAGAGTGGGAAATAACACCTCTCTGTCTCTCAGGTGTGCCACAGGCTTAACATGGATAAGCATGGAACTGACTGCTGTGATGAAAGATGAGTTCTGTAACCATACCAGAGACGATGCATGTCTGACAGCTGGTGTGCAGTAAGTGATTATATTGTGCCTTTAAAGGTGTTTTTATTTTTTAGCAGTTCTGTATGTAGGATTTCCTCCCAGCCGCTCTCCTGCTTTGCCTTCAGGACTGCAGTACTGTGTCCCTGGTCTGTGCCGTGGGGCACATAACTAATGGACACTGCTGCTTATTCTCTGTCAGTACATCCAAGCAACAAAAAACTAACCAGAACATCTCCTGGCAAAACACACCATTGTTAAGAGCACAACTACTTTCAACCTAAGAGTTAGTGAGCTTTTAGTGTCTGTTCCCTTTTTTTCTGTAGTGAAAGGCTGCTTACGCCACAGGCAGCCAGCTGACTTCTCTGACAAGAGGTTTCCTTCCACAGGCAAACTGTGGCTCTATCTCCTGTTTGTTGTCCTTTTGTTTGTCTGTTTTTGTCTGTTTTTTTTTGTTTGTTTGTTTGTTTGCTAGCTATTTGTTTTTCTGGCCTGTGGTAAGTGTCCACTGGCTGTGACAACAGGTATTCAGATAGATTCTAACTTTGTTTCTTAGTGGCCCTTTGCTGTAACTGTCACAGCTGCTCTGTTCACAGCAGGGCACAGGAGTCTGTCCTTGTCTCATGTCTGTGCTTACATCAGTCTCCGATAGCAAAACCATTCGCAAAAAGCCCTTCCTCTGCAAGTCTGTCAATCACTTGAAGTTGGCTTTGGTGTTTGCTTGTTTATTCTTTTTTCCATCCAGAAGGATTGTGCCATAACATTACTTCTGCTTTTATTTTGAAGTGTGCAGTTGCATAATCTTCAGGAAAAATTCTCATACTTCTTTTTTTTTCCATTTTCTTCATACAGAGCGTATGTGCAAAACCCCTTGGTCCAGTCCTTGGCTGCTATGAATTCCAGTTGTAAGTATAATTGAAATATTTAAAAATAAAAAAGAAATTAAACAAAAGGAATTAAAAAAAGAGGAAAAAAATAACCAAACAAACGACCTCAGAGCAACTTGATGAATTAATTAAAATCTTCTAGGCTTAATGTTTATGCAGAGAAGCACAGCTACATCATAAACAATAGGAAAGAAGCCTTGGATTAAAAATCCTTTGTTTCTCTCAAAGAGGTCCCTCTTTGACTTCTTTACTTGAAATGAAAACCTTCTACAAATGGAGAAGCGATTTGGAAATATTTGAAGCCACAGACAAAGTTTTATTTTTTAAAACATATTTAAAAATTGCACAGATATAAATACAGATAAATAAATACAATTTATTATGTGGAAAAGAACCCAAGGAAGGCATGCTTCCATTACAGTACAAAAATACTACATTAAATGGTGCTCTGCAAATAGTAACTATGAGCATAATAAATTTCACACATCCAATATGCACATAATAATCTATTTCTTCAAAAATCAACTATTTTCAAGAGCAGTGCAAGGGAACAACAAATTAAAGCATCAGTAAACTACAGTTCTGTGTTTAATATTGTACACAACTGATAACGCACTGGGAATAGAGAGGTGACTTATTTGTCATAAGAAACATTTTCTTTTTAAAACTCCATACGTTCTTGCAGACTCAGATTCTCAGTCTGAGTCTGTATGGACCTTTGTAACAGAATGTAAACATTCAGGAGTAGGGCTGAACTCCCACCTCTGCATCCACCTCGCTGCGATGCCTTGCACGTACACTTGCCCACCAACAGGAGATGTGACCCACCACGTCTGCACAGCAGCGCGGCTCTTCAGACAGCCCAGGTGAAAGTATCTGCCAACCCTACAGTCTCTTCTTTCTTGTACGTTGGCTTAAAAATAAAGCCAAAAAAACGAATGCAAGTTTGCAAAGGTTTTCAAACAGTTTACAGTGTATAGAAGCAGCTGCACAGAATACCTTTCAAAACTATATAGTTTTATTTTACTTTAGATATGTTATACTCTGATATATAAAATATATTTATAAATGTTTTGATTTTTCTGAATTTACAATAATTGCTGATGTTAAAAAGGCTGTTTAAATTAAAGTTCTAGCCAATGTCATCGACAGTCTGTAAATGTGGAAGGGGAAAAAAAGATCAAAGCACATTAAGTCTTGACCGTGCAAGCTTGCTGTCACATGTGCAAGCATTTGTAAAGTTACAGCTTAGTATTCCTTCTGTCTCTCTCTCGTGCATAGTACCTATTGCTTGTGGGCTGAGGCTCTGACACTTTCTGTGGGTTCTGTGGCATGCCTGTTTTTCCTCTTGCTTAGCTTTGTTCAAAGCATCAGTGGTCACTTCATGCATATGGTACCCTTGTCTCTGATATATTTCAGCAGTCCAGAAATAGAACTATAATGAAATAATCTGATTTCTACCTAGATGAGGTTTGAATAATAGATAATACTATATTTCATATGGCCTAAACCACCAATTATTTTCACAACGTGCAGTGCAATTTTCTGCCACTTCTATCTGTAAATGCTCAGTATTATAAGCAGTTACAACATAGATTTACTGTACAGACTGCAAAATTAACAACACTGCTGACCAGAAATCTCTCTAACTCTGCGGGTTATTATGAGAAGTAACTAATATGTCTCATTTTGCAGACGCGTGGTCAGGCAAGAGAGATCTACAGCCAATCTGTGTGACAGTCCCAATTCTCACTGGCTCTGACAGACAGTGATTTAGGCCTCTAGCTGCTGGTAATTCCTTAGTTATTATTCCTGATGTAGAGGCCTGTGCTCTACAAATGTTGGTAAGATCATCTGGCTGATCTGTTGGTGCTGCTGAGATCCTCCTGCCTGCCTGGCAGTCAAGCCCAGGTTTTCCAAATTGACCCACTCAGCTCTTTGTGCTGAGTTTTCAGCTGAGTCAGGCACCCGCAGCTGAAATTGGTGGATGGAGGAGATTGTCAGCTCTGTGAAGTTCTACGTCTACGTGTTTTAACCAGAACAGTCAGAGGGACGGGCAGCCTTCAGAGCTAGTGGGCAAGCTTGAGAAGCCTGGCCATGGTGAGTGCACACAAGATGACAGTGGCTTCAGTGGTTCTGGGAATCTTTTTCTCTGGTTTGGTGCTGTCTAATTTTAACTAGTAAAGGAAACATGCAAACCCAATCACCCAGCTTCATGGTGAAAACTGTGTGCATCTCACTTCTTGATTCTTAAGAGGATACCAAAACTTGTCTGCAGGCTCTCTTGCTGCAGATGTTTGTCAATAATTAAACATGAAATCCACAACACAGTGATTTCTGAGGTTGAGGTTTAAAAAGGGCTCTGTGTTTTGTTTAAACTTTTCCAAATAACCTGAACTCAGTCTTCAATTTGGCAGATGCAAAGTGGTTTTAAAATATCCCACAGAAGATATTGATTAATAGATTAAAAAATACCCTGTGTGTGCACCCTCTGCATGCATTCTCTAAACATATACTTGGGTAGCAGCACCACATGCTTTGTATTTGTATTTCAGTACAGTTATTTGTTAGTGAGGTTGCATGCAATATTGTCAAGGGGAGGTTTAGCTTTAATGGAACCTCCCCTTGGATAGTTGCAGAAGTGCTCTGATTTAACAGATGTTAAGAAAATACCATTACATACAGATATGTTTGTATTTACCTAAAGATCAAATCCACACTTTAAGCAAACAAACCAGTCTATTGCAACAAGGGTATTAGAGTCATTACAGTTTCAAAAGATCAGCAAGAAATGAGCCTATTGCTTTCATTGTAAAGCCTCACTCTGTAAATAATCCCTTTGATTCTGGTTACTGTTCAGCACATGCAGTGCTATCAGAGGGCAGCCCTCATCTGGTAACTGCATTTGAGCTAATCATGCAAAGACCACAGACTTTGAGCATTCAGCAGCTTCATGGATCAGACTTGTTATAAATAAATACTTGTAAATCTTTGCAGAGGAGAGGGACAGTCACAAGCTTGGGTTAGGAAAGTACTGCTTACTTGCGTGAAATATGTAAAACAGAGGAATGACTCAAAAGCTTGGAATCAATTATCTGGCAGTGATACATTACCTCTGGAGAAAGAAGGGAGTAACAAGAAGGGGAAGCAGGAATGGGAGGTGATGATAAACTATCACAGCATTATTTAGCATGAGCCTGTAGGCTCTGTGCTGTTGTGACCCAGGAGTGCTCAGGATCTCATCTCTGCTGAAATTTCTAGTCCTTAAGTAAAACTGCTTTCTTGCTTGGATCTGGGCAACCACATACTTGTGTTGCCTTCTCTGAATTTACGTGGGTTACCCTACACATACAGTCTGTGAGACAGAAGCGTTCCTCTGCCTTTGTGTGATTCCACAGTGCACAGTGGCTGCCTGCCCTTCCTTCCCTGCACACCTGGATGAGCAGGGGATAGGAGGAGATGTTGACTGGGGGGAGCTCACAGGGAGCAATGAGAAGAAGATCCAGATTTCCTGTCTCTCACCCTCAAACTAATATGCTACTGTTCAGCAGCCTTATTTATCCTGCCTTGTGCCTGGTCAAAATTACAGTGGCTGCACTTCTTTCCTAGGATGTTAATGTGCTGCAGTCTCCTGACCATGCGGAGTCCTGTCCTGTGCACTGACAGTGTTTGATGGTGGGGGCTACAGGAGGACAGTAAGGCTCAGAATACTGAAGTATGCACAGCACTGAACCTAGAAGTACCAAGAGCTGCTGAATGCAGGGAAGTCTGGCACAGAGGCTGCCCAGCAAGTTTTCCTAACAAAATTTCTGTGTTAGTCATACACGTGATAGAGAAAAAAAATAGAGGTTTAGTGAACCCTCATCAATATCAAATGTTCCTTGTCATTCTGACTTGAGTTTTTTTATTTGAGAGGTATAAAAATATAATTTTTGAGCAGCTCATTCCTCTGGGTAATCCCTAATTATCCCACAGCACAGCTGATATTCTAGAAGGACTTGTGTGATGGTAGGGCATCAAGCAAAATCTAAGCACATATGCCTTTGCTTTACAGTCTCTTCTCAAAGCTGCCTCCCTTCCCTCTTATCACTTCCCAGATTCAATTGCAGTGCACCTTCTGCTCTGCCTTATCAATACGGGGCTGTCATCACACATCGCTGTCAAAGCAAAGAGCAAACTGTTGTCAGCAGATATGCATACAGCAGCGTGCTTAGCTAAAATGTCGTTCCCAGGCAGCCTTTGATAACCAGTCCTTAGGGAAAACTGAAGAAATAATTTGCCATTATATGCTTGATAGATAAATAGGAATGTTTATAAACAGTGAATCAATAGAGCACTATTAAAAAATTCTTGTAGCTGTTTCAGCACTTCTATTCTGCAGGTCTGAATGAGAGGTAAGCCTCTTATTTTTAATAAGAAATGATTATTTTAACCAATTATGTTGTTAATTAGATGCAGTGATTGCACTAACTGAGATGGAATTTTCCTTTAAGCGATTGCTCAAAATAACAGACAGCTGCAAGAAACTTAAAAGCTCATACTGGTGGAACTGTCCAACTCTCATAGAGATTCTTACTTTGTGATTTGTGCATGCGATTTTTTTTTTTTTTCTTAAGCAGTTGAGTTCTTCTGTTTTGTTGTTGTTTTCAGTGCTGTTTACAGGAAATGTGCTGCTCATTCCACTTCATCACACTCAAGTGTCTACCCTGCACCTTGCATCCCTGGCCATGAATCAATGCAGTGCTATCCAATTGTATTTGTTTTTTCCACTGTTCAGAAAAAGTAGTAAAAAAAAAATAAAATAAAATAACTGAAAGTGACTCCCCTTAGAAATATATATATTCCTGTATTTGATTGACACCTTTATCTCGAGCTAAGCCTGTTTGCATGCTGTAACTTTGTTGTGTAACTGTGCAGCCCCATCCCTCGATGCTGTTCCCCATTCATCCAAGCAGGGAAAAATTAAAATGAAATGCATATATATTTTTAGGGAGCTAGAAGTACTGATGATATCTAAGCATTTAGCCTGCTGTGATAGATGTCACTGAAACTTTTTGCTACTGTTTGCCACAACAGCAGGCAAGTCCCTCAGTCCCCATCATACAAGCATTAAATAGAGGATACTTTTCAGCAGAAACTTTCCCTTGAGCATGCTTTGCAGGTATGAGCTCCTATGAAGACTTCTTTTATTTGCAAAAGTGCTCTGTGGCTTAATATGTTTTGAATGACATAATACACATAATATGTGCATGCACATGCATGCATATGTAGTACCTGATGCATAATAGAATAATCTTTCTAATAGATATTGCAGTTTATATTGTATTTGCATCATTTAAACATAAGAATATCGAAAACCCTCTTATCACATTTCAGAAAATGATATTTGGTCCTCTGTGCCAACAAGGCTATCCTGTATATTCTGTTTTTAGTAATTAAAATAAAAATAAAGCATAGCACAATTTTACAAAAAGAAAGATTAAAGTGCATAAGTACACATTGACAGATCCTGCTGTGAGCTCCTTTGAAGCAGACATTCTCTGTCCACGACCAGGGGTAGCTGGTTTAAACAGCAACAATTCTAGTGCAAATTACTGCTTCTGCTTGCAACAGCTGTCCTTTCAATATATACATAGCCTCATCTCATAGACCTCCACGTAGTGTTCCCGTTAATATCGCACGTGGTTTGCATCAAACTTGGCCCAAATTAATCAAGGTACCTCTGGAAGCAAAGTTGCCGACTAATAAATACATTCAAAACAAAATGCATCCCTTTTTCATGCATCTGTTTTCAGAGCTGTGTTAAAGATGAACCTTGAAGATATTTCAGAGAAAGCAAAGGACGGAGGATTCATGTTGCATGGCAAAGTGATGTCAGCAGAGTGAGATGAGCAACTATGCAGGTTCCTTGGATGCGCTGCTTGCCATTTTAACGTGCGATAATTATTATCTAGGTTTGTTTTTCATATATTTCTTCATATATCTGTTTGTGTGACTATATATAGAGAGAGAGAGAGCTTGCATGGGATGAAGATCTTCATCTAACTCAGGGCTTCGTCAGATCAGCTGCTGCTCATTTGGATCCTTTGAGTCTGAGCATATTTAGAATATTTTGTGCTTTTGAACTTTTCTTTTTTGAATAACATCTGAGAGAATTCCCCTACTGATCTACAACCGTGATCTTTTTTAAATTGTGATCATTTTGAGATGAGTAATAAAAGAGTTCTCTGCTTCCTAATATAACTTAATTTGTGGATGCTTTGTATTACGGCTCTAGATTAAAAGCTCTTAACAGAATGTCTAGATCGCCCACGTTGGCAGCTTGAAATAGTTCTGGCTGGTCCATCATAGACAGAGCAATTCGAAGTGCTGCCCAAATATTGCCCGATAGAGCAGGATGGGGAACCTGCTGTTGATTCCTGCTTTTCCTTTGCAAACTGAGAGCAGTGAGAAAATTGCTGACAGCCTCTCTGTAGGAAAGAAAAGAAAGATGTAATGTAATTTGCTTAATGAATAGCATAAAACTTCAGGAAATAGCATTCTAGAATTGAGTGTATTTTTTAAATACACTCGGGTGTGTGTGCACCTCACAGGCCTTTCTGTGTTACTCTTCTTTTATTTTCTTTAAACAAGTGGACGTGGCTTGTGGTAGTCCAGACCTTAATTTATTGGTCTGCTTTATTGTTTATTTTATTGGTACGTTTAAACGTCTTAAGCTGACAGTAAGGACCCCTATATAGTAAACCTGTGTTTCCTAAAGGATGTACTAAAAGTACTTTTGACAATATTAACT
Organism: Meleagris gallopavo; assembly: GCF_905368555.1. Classification (NCBI taxonomy): domain Eukaryota; kingdom Metazoa; phylum Chordata; class Aves; order Galliformes; family Phasianidae; genus Meleagris; species Meleagris gallopavo. Next base: position 16,788,691 of record NC_139414.1, on the reverse strand, counting down.
ACTGTAAGCATTTTAACTGGACTTTCCCTTATAGACACAGTTTTTATATTTTCTTTTTTCTTTTAATACAGGATTGAATGTGAGAACAATCCCATAGATGATGATAGGATTACTTGCACTTAGAGCTAGGAAAGATGCTTAAGCAGCTTGTTGAATGGAGGATTTCAGTTTTTAAATTCAGTTGTTCTGTTATGTAGGTTGTATGGATATAAACAAAATATTACTCATTTATCAGTGCTTTTAAAAATATATATATATTAGCTGAGATAATTAAACTGTATTCTAATTTTTTTTTTTCTTGAACAGCTCCAGCTAGAAAATGAATTTTCTCTTGGTAGATATGATCCCTGACTCCTTCGTTTACACGTATTTGTAACTTACCTGTATGCTCCTAAGTTGATGCAGCTTATGCCTAAATTGTACCTGGACCTAATGAAGCCAGGTTGTATTTCTAAAGCACGTGTGTAAGCCTCAACAGCTTCTTCGCTTCGATCCCCATTTGCCAGGGTTGCTCCAAGACGGTTCCATAACGTATAGTCCTGGTGAGAAAATGAATTTTCTACTGTCGGTGTCAAAGGGGGCATAATAGCTCATTTTTGATTGCAAAGTAAGGCAGAAAATAACAATATCATATCCTCTCTTCGTTAATATAGAATGGAAGGTTCTGACTCATGATTATAGGCGACTTTAAATAACCAGTACATTAGTTATTATGCAGCTAAAAATCAGACATATATAAGTCTACTTCCAAAGGGGCTGTCTGATAATTAACATTTCTCTTTCAAGTGTTAAAATTTTAATGACCGAAGCAGCATCTCATTAGTATTGGTCTGATCAAGAAAGGAGGAAGAAAACTGTGAAACTAAGTTCTTAAAAATGGAAAAGCATAAAATGTACCTCTGGCCGAACAGTTAAAGCAGCACTAAATGCATCTATTGCTCTGTTAAATTCTCCATTCAGGTGGAAAAGAACTCCAAGTCCTGTCTGCAAGTCAGGGTCTATCATGTCACCATTCTGGTGAGCAGCCTCCAGGTATAAATCCTTTACTTCTTCAAGTAATGAGCTAGACAAGAGTGAAAAATAACATGAAGTTGCATCTTAGAAATCATAATTATTGTACTTGATGTTTCAGAAGTGATAAACTTGAAAATAAGCTGCTTGAGTTCAATCCTAGCAGAGATACGCTTCCCCGTCCTGTTGCAAACTCATTTCTGAAATACAGAAGTTTACCTGTGTAATGAAGTCAAAGTGAAGCTATGAATCCAAGTAAGAAAACATGAATGCTTATTAAAGCTAATGAAATCAGGTGGGTTTCTCAGTTGTAAAAAGAGTAGCCATTTTTGGAGCCATAAATGATTAGCCAAGACCCCTGCAGATGGATGCCAAAATTTCCATCTCCTATATGTGCTGTAGGCTTCATAAAACCTCACTGGCAGCTCTGGGTGATGAGGCCAAAGTAGAGCAACACACTTAGCAATTAAGCTGAACTTGCATATTACATCTTATTGACATTATCTCGTCAACCTGAGGCTCCTTACTGATAAGAGAAAACATAAGGCCTGTCTTCAAAATGATATGCAGTGAGATAGCACTAGTGTTTTGGTTCTATAAATGGTGTTTATGCCTTTAATTAATTTATTATGAATTTCAAACTTCAGAGAGATTAATTTATTGGCCTCATGAAAATATGATGAAGAGCTGCCAACTCATGATTTCTTTTGTTATTTAAAATGGTTGCCAGCTCCCATTACAGTATGCTGGGCTAGAGACAGATAAAATGACTGCATTGTCTCTTTGTTTAAAAACAAAATGAGTTTTAAACAAGCAGATGCTACCTCCCAGTTATATTCAGTGAACTGAAGCCATGTCCCATGGCAAAATGGCTGATGTTCCTGGATACTAGTGGCTTGGTTGGGGTATAGGAAATTTGATGAACAATAGAAAGAACACACATGTAGAGCTATACAAGTCTGGTATGAATTTGGAAGCAGTAGAACAAGGATTTTGGGAATAAAGAAGCTGCAGTCAGGGTAAATAAGATTAGTAGAAAGTTATGGGACTTGAAGCAAAACATATCTTTTGCTTGCAGTTTGTTAATTTCCATGGATGGAATAACGTAGTCCTCAATCCCTAAACTGAATGAACTGTTTGTTTCCTACCCCTGCCTCTGTGGACATTCAGCTTCTGGGTTTCCATCACAGGCAACGAGCTGGACTTCTATACATTAAAGGCACAGCATGAACCATCGTTTGCAGTGGTCATTACATCTCAGCCAGCAGGATTTAACTGCATTTACCTTTCATCTGATGTCTTAGACATCCTCCTGGTAAGTGCTGGGGACCCTTTTTTGCTTTTCACTATATACTTGTATTTTGGATTTAGCTTTATCCAGTTTCGTAGAGCTTGGTAGGCTTCCTGTTGATGACCTGTGTTAGTATAACTTACAGCTAGTGCCATCAGAGCTTTTAGGTTATTTGGCTGCAGTTCCAAACACCTAGGCAGAAAGTAAAAATATGTTGAGGGTTTTTGTTTGTTTGTTTCTAGCCAACCACAGTTCTTGAGCTCTTTCAAAATAGTCCCTGTAAATAAATAAGACACTTAAAAAAGATCTTCCAACAATATTTTCAAAGAAGGGGCTTTGTTTTACTATTTTGTGATAAATGTGTTTTGCATTTGTACACAAACGTGCATGCATGGACCTTTGCATACACACATGTATGTACATAAATATGTGCACACAGGTAATGCTCTCATCTTTTTCATTATGAGTAAGTTGAGTGGGTAGATTGGTCTTATATTTTCTGTGTAGCAAACAAAAAGTTTAACTTAAATTCATGCAAACAGTTTAATATGATTTTTCAGCTCTGCAAAAAGGTCTTTTGAAGAAAAAAAATCACTTTCCTATGAATCATCTCACGAATACTAAATTCTCAGTAATTCTTTGATAATGATGGAGCCAGTCAACTGGAATAGTCTTCTTACAGACTATATATTATGAACTGAAAACAAAATCTGGCCTATTTTTTGAACATCACTCTTGCTTTAAAACTGGGGGAATAGAAAAGCCCTACTTCAGGCAACCCCTTGGTCTTCTGTCTAGGTAAAATGGAAAGTTAGGTATAAGTGAGAGCATCCCTAGGTGATATCTTGACGGTTAATGCTGCTAATGCAATTGAATGTTGAGAGGGTACTTTTTAAGTGGGAACATGAAAACCCACTAGAGGAAGTAACAATAATGCTGATATTTTGGAACTGACTTTTACATACAAGTATCTCTATCAACCACAAATATTCTCAGATTAGTAGTCAGCAGCTGGAGGTGGTTCATTCTAATTAAAAAAAACACCACCAACCTCTCTGTTAAAGGACAGACAACAGAAAATATGCTAAGTGGCTAGGATATTAAAAAGGTACTTTATTTGCATTATGCCTAACTTGTGTTTATCAGACCGTGCAACTTTTCTTCAGTGCAACTAATTACATTATTAGATTAAATATTCTACTTATTTCATAAAATAGAAAGACTAATCAATTCTCTGTCACTGTTTCTACACCTGTGTCAATGCTTTGCTTAGTTAAATACATGGTTCAAGTTACAAGACAAGTATGAGGTTAAATATACCTAGGTCTCCATTACCCAAATACTCATTTGACCCCTTGTTTAGCGGTTATCTTTATCTACCTTTGGAGGGCGACAATGGCTGCTTGCTCATTTTCATTCTCTGCCTGTGTTATGCCCAGGAACTGCCAGGCCTGCAAAAATAACCATCATCTTGTTTTGTTATATAGACCCAAGTGCAAACAGTTACAACTAGTATCACTTCCAGTGGGGAGAAGAATAAAGATAGATCTGTTCAGCAGTAATTACAGTTTTTTTCCTACGGTGTACAGACCAATAGTATGAATCAGTGCAGTTCTGAATGCCTTTGAGCATGATAATATTTATAATCAGTCGATGCAAAGGTATTTTGTCAGTGTATAAACACATGCTGGTTTCTCAGATGTAAGTTACTGCACATTTTAAATGTTGCTAGACTATTACAGAAAGCACTGAACAACAATGATTAAGTTATATATGTTTAAGGGATTCTTGAGGGTCTAGGAATTATCTCTGCTTTTTGAAACACTGCTGCTTATTTTACAGTAGCAATAAATTCAAAGAGATCTGTATACTTACACTGTAAATATTTTTCAGGTTTCATTAATACTGTGAAAAATGATATAATTCTAAGAAAAATCTTAGAATTCTTGTTAAATCAATTTTTTTTTTTAATGGTAGTGCTTAATAGGTTGAAAATATTGGGAAAATAAATGAAGCATTTCAAGTATTGTCTCTCTTCAAAGCTTTTAAATGACAATTTGGCAATTCTATCATTTCAAAAATAGATTCTCATCTTATGGAGAGCTCACCGTTATCTATTTCAGAGCATATGTTATTCCAGAACCAGCATAGTTGTTCAAGCTGTTTCAGTCAGTCATGACTATCAAAGCTTTGGGTCATGAAACCATTCCATCTTTGTATGCTAAAGGGAGTCCCCTTTCATTTGTCAACAAAAAGCACAAGAGTGAATACCTCTGCATCATTGGGCTCTTGTAGAATAGCAGCCTCCAGGTACAGGATTGTAACAGGCAGGTCACCTTCTTTCATTTTTTTCAGTCCTTCCTCAAAAGCACCTGGCCAGTCTTTGAAAGGGTTTTCTGTATGGAAATAATATCCCTGGAGGAGAGAATGAAGAGACCCATGTTTAGCCCTGTAGTGAGGGATAGCAACTATAAAATTAAGTTATTCATTATATTCTAACAGGACGTAAACATTTTTTCTATGAAAAAATGGATGAGCTACCCTATAAAATTTGAATTACAAAAACTGTAAAAGCAAACATCAATGGCCATTTATATTTGTGCTCTCTGTATATTTACTTGATCACTAAAGTTATGCTTAATGGTACTTATGTTGGGTGTCAAATATAATGGCAACAGCTCACATTGCAATAGCAGCAGAATTGAAGCTAGCATGAGCTCAGTACATCCAATTTATGGAAAAGAGCATAAGGAGCACAAACCAAGAGGCTGACTCCCTGCAGTGCCTGCAACTTCATCTCTATTTGGTTAATATTCTGGAATCTTCAATTAATTTTCAAGATAAAGAGTAGTGTTTCAGGTGCCTGAGTTGAATTTAGATGTTTTTTGGGTTGTGTTTTTTTTTTTTTAAGTTTTGTTTTTTTCCTCTTCATGCCACTGCAGTGTAAAGAATGTATGTTTTAATTCAACATATATTATGTAGCTAATATTAGCATACAAGGAAGGGAATGAAGAAGAGTGTTTGAGTCTGCCTGTCTGGATTTTTTAGTACTTGGTGCTCTTCCTTGAGTGGCTGTTTTCAAAAGTACTCAGACTCCAGCAGTTTGCTTTGCAATCCATTTGGCTGAATTCATACACTCTGCATGTCTAAATGTATTCTTACTGTGGTACTTTCTCAAATCTTATCCTATTCAGAGTCAATTTAAAAAGGATGAGTTCTTTTGGATAAAATTAGCTTCCATATCCCAGAAGTTTTCTTGGAATCCCGTAAACAGCTGAAGCTCATCTAAAAATTTCATGGGAAGGATGCACAGTTTGAAAACAACTTTGTGTTGTTACCTTCTCAATGGTAGAGATGGTGACTTGCCCTGGTGCTTCTTGGTTCTCTGAAATCCAGTTCCTGCGAGCCATTTCTTCCCATTCTGCTTGCATTTTATCCCAAAACTCTGTGTCTGACTAGAAGAAAAAGATGAAAAAATGAACAACAAAATCCTAAAATAAAATGACAGGCTTTTATTATACTTTTTTTAACAAGTGGCAATTTTGCTGAGCAGTGTTCATTCTATTAATAATCGTGCTGACTGAAATACTACAGTATAAATATGGAATTTCATATAATTAAATTTCATCTCCTATCTTGGAATGTATTTCTTCATCAGAAGACTCTTTATCTCAGAGGCAGCATATGTTCTGTCTAAAGCAGGATTTGCAGCAGTTTACACTGCGTCTCGTTGATGCTAACAGTAAATTGTAACTTAAAAATTTGAAGAAAATGAATGGTGCTCATCCCTAGCCAAACTGAAAAACAAACCCTAAGCATATGTGCTAAAGAATAACAATAGTTAAAAGTTTCTTTAAAAAACTAACAAAAACAATTGTCCTACTTTGATGGATTCAGCATCATTTTTACTATGTAAAAGAGTAATCACCAAGCTTAGAGAGTGTGTGGACAAGATATTTAAAATAAATGGAGTCTTCTGATATGTGGAAATCCTAATATTCATAGATTCATAGAATGGTTTGAGTTTGAAAGGACCTTTAAAATAATCCAGTTCCAACCCCATAGCTATAGGCAGGGACTCCTCCCTCTTGAACAGGTTGCTGCCTTGAATGCTTCCGGGTTGAGGGCATCCGCAACCTCACTGGGCAACCTGTTCCAATGTCTCACCACCCACACAGTAGAGAATTTCTTCCCAGTATCTATTTTTTCAGCCTTCTCACCTTACTTATAACCCTGAAAAGCAGTGCCATAGTAGAATATGTGCTCAATGCTGCAAGCCTTTGCAAAGTTCCCCAGTTCCTTCAGGGCATGGCCAGGACTTCAGTGAAGTGGCACTACTGAGAGCACAGTTTCTCAGTTTATTTATGTCAGAGAATTAATAATTCTATTGAGGTATAGGCAGAACTACTTGAGGGTAAGGTACAAAATTATTTTGAGATGTTAGAAAATTGCTCACATAGTTTTGTCTGAATCTCTATTGAAAGATCGATTGCTCTTTGATACTGTTCTGCAGCCAGGCGTGATTTGTGAATGCGTGATTTGCCACAACTCTACTCCTCAGGGACTCGGAAAAAGGAAAGTGGAGACTGTTAACAGATCTAGAATGAGTCAGCAGCCAGAATATTTGAGTCTGGATGTAAAGGGTAGGACCCATAGCCACTGTCGGGAGGTGCAATCGCTGTAAATCACAATGCTGTTTACAATGGCAATGTACATTCCCTCCCTACGAATCTAACAGGCATTTCCCTTTGGTTTTTGCTGTATCACCTCACTTGGATATCCAGCACTTCCTTCTAGGAGGCTCAGACTTGTATGAATTATGCAATTAGCAGATCTGTGAAGATACCTGCTATGTTACTCTGCAGACTAGGAAACGAGTGTGAATCATTCATGCCCAAAGAGAAAATTATATTCTTTTTAATAGAAGCAAACAGAAGATGACAACTTGGTTATACAACAGCTTCTAAGGTTTCAAAATTTGCTTTCATTCCAAATTTGATGGAAATAGAGTCAATTAAATAGTTGTGAGATTGTACTGAAATGTCCGCTTAGGAACTGAAAAGGCTGGGATAAAGATTCAGATTGCTCCCTCTTTTATCAACAGTGAGCAGAAGCACTTGAATCACTTAAACTATCCTGTTCAACAAATGTCTCCATGAACTATTTTGCATTCAGTGCAAATCTGCACTGCATTGAAGAAGAAAATTACTTGACTGTGTTTTTACTAGAGGTAATTTTGAGATTCAGGATGAGAAAAGGTAGTGGAAATTTCCCTTTCATGCAGATTAACATTAATATAACCACTATATAGACAGTAATTATTAATGTCTTTTAAAACAGATTAAGTTATAGATCTAATGATATGTATGTATATATGATGCTTGTAATGTTTTTATTCTTCTATTTTTCGCACAAATATCACTTTTAGAACCCACTGCCTTGGAAGCATATAAATCACATTTCTTCAGCATATATAAAACCACTTTTAAGTGTCTTAAGCAAAGATGTAAGTATTTTTAGGTCTTCAATTCGAATTCTGTTGCTCAATTGCATATTTATTATCACCCAGAAGTTTGCTGTGTGCATACTGCACTTAAAAAGCCAATGAATTACAATGTGTTTAAGTAACGGTGCTTGATGTTTATAGTGAATCAAAAGTGGAGGAAAAATGAAAGTAAGAGAAGAGTTACGCTGTAAGGTCACTTATCTCGAGCCACTTGGATGTGGGTCAGGACCCACCTGGTACTTTGCAGCTGTAACCAGGAATTTGCAAGGTTGGGCAGAGTGGGCACTTCCATTGTGTACAGCAGCCCTGTGAGCAGCATTCAGTCTTAGGGCTCCTGCACCAGCTACAGCTTCCAAGTACATCCAGCACTTGGGGTTTCTGAAGCACGTGAGGCAAAGCTATGTGGAGCAACTGGATCATGCTCAATCATGGCACCTGATAAAATGCCATAACATTACCATGGCAAGCAACAGTTTCAGTATTAGAGCAGTTCAGTGTCCTTGAGGAAGAGGATGGTAAATATTACACAGTCCTTATTAAAGACCTAAGTCTATTTTAGCTGTTATGAGTAGCAGTTTTCCATTGACTCCAGTGGCAGGGGGGTTAAATTAATATTGAGTGCTTCTGAAAATCTGGCTATGGCTGAAGACTCCTAAATCTAATTTTAACTCCATTTGCTATGTGACTGGTGCTAATTATTTCATTTCGGTGTTTTTCCTACCTTAATGCTGGCAATTTACTTTGGTCACACCAAAAGTTTTCAGAGCAGATGAACAATTTTAACATATTCTCAGGTAATCTGTAATATCTGAGTGAAATGACAACTAGGGAAAATGTTTCATGCCATCTTTTTCCTTCCATGCAGAATATTTTGCATTTTATCAAAGAGGCTATTTTTACTGTTGGTATTTAAAAACATGCTGAAGCAGTTAAACAAGAGGCAAAATATCCCCAGACTCTTTACTTCCTATGATAGAACAGCGGGGAGGAATACTAATAGCTAAGTTATGAACTCCCATGTTTTCATCATTTTCTGTTAGAACTTTCCCTACTGCCAAAACTCAATTTGCAGTGTTCCTTCTTGAACAGTGCATAAAAAACAAAAGTTTTGTGGTTGTTCTTCCTCTGAATTACTGCATCAATATGCTCTATGTGACTGACACGGTATGTTAAATTTGTGCACTTACTAATTATTACTAACTACTGTTGTCACAAAATATAGCTGTAATATGTCCTGATGCTCCATAACAGCACATTGTGCAGCAAGGTCTCACGTTACATTGGCTTGTAAATAAAATGATACTGAGAAGAGCAGTTTAACGTTTCCTTTATGTAACCTCACAATGCTGTGGCATCTGCAGTTTCATCTCTATGCTGGGGAAATGAGGCATAAGAAAATATCAGAATTGCTTTTTTCTATATCTGAAATGTTTCTCAGTTGGAAGTTTTTCCACTTTCTTGGTTTCATGTATTTTAATTCTAACTTATTTCTAATACCATAATGCAGAATAAATATAATAAATGTATGAATTTAATATTTAAATAAACAATTATTATATAAATATAATAAGTGTAGGTATAGAAAGGATCTGATTTCCCTTACTGGCTTTTTTTTTTTTTTAATTCAGTAGTGCCAACTGTTGGTAAAACGCAGCTAATTACTAGAAAGATTATGTATGGCACTTGGAAATAATGGCATGAGGCTCCTTGTGCTTCCCTCAGGTGTGTAGCAAAGGAATGTGGCAAAATTCAAATCTAGTTTCAGAATGACAAAAAATGTAGCCAAGTCTAAACAGACCTGATCAGCACAAGGGAATTTAGACCTTCTTTAGTAAAAAAAAAAAAAAAAAAAAAAAAAAAAAAAAGCCCAAACCCTAATTTACTTATGTCTTTATTACTTAAAGAATCCCCAATGACATAGATATATCTTTAAATGTACTTAAGAAAGAATTGCCTTGCAGATTTTCATTTATCTCAAAATTTGACATCTCAAAGCCATTCCCAAAGCTCTAAAGTGAAAATTGGGTGGAGGATAAAGTTTGATGTCTTCATTTACTGAATTGTTAATTAATTATTTTTGAAGCAAACCACAAGGAACCTGAGATTTACTTCCTTTTCTTGATCTGTTTTCTGGCTAATCTTACCACTTGGAGCTTTCCCAATTGAAGAGTATTACAGAAAGCCTAAAAGAGGAATTTTTTGAACACCATATCTGTTTTCTTCTTGAGTAAGCACTAATGTTTCTGAGATGGCCTGCAATTTATTTCAGTCACCTTGGATTTCTTACCACTTCGTTTTTGCTACAAAAAAATTCATCTCTTTTCATATGCAAATGAAAATAGCTGTAAGGTCTTGAAGAATCTTCTCCTTTTTATTTTAACTACCTGGTCCAAGTTTCTATTTTAAGTATAAAGAATTGCTTAGACTGCCAGTTACATAGTTAGAGAAACATTTAATTAGATTATTTTAAATAGCTGTTTTCAAGACTATGTTAAAGCATTTTAATAATTTTTGGTGCCTTAGAATAACCTTTTAACGTGCAGGGTTTTTTTTATACAATACATTCTCCTCCTTATTTTACTCTAAAAAGTATTCAGTAATGTTTTATAATCTTTTATTAGCCTCAAAACACTTTTTTTTTTTTTTCTACTTAAAGTCTGGTTTCCACCATTACATGTGATTTCTGGCAATTAGAAGAGTACTGACACCATTTGCTTAACAACTAACTGCAATGCAGAGATGTTAATCACCAATTCCCTGTGTCTCAGTCTCAGATTTCTGTACATGTCCCACCTTAAAGATCACACTGCAGCATAAGTAGGAAAAACTGGAAAGTTTTAAGCAGTGGTAATCTGAAAGCAAGTCTCTCCTTTCCTGCCACAAACAAATGTGTGTGGCATTCAGTGTTCAGTATATAGCTTAAGTGCATGGTTTATAAAGCAGCTAACTTTGCTCTATTCATTTTAACTTTGTAAATGTAGACAATTTTTTTATGTGCATTGAGAACCTATGGTGGTATTTTTCTGAATACCTGTACCTTTTCAAACTATGTTTATCAGGAAAAGGAAGTGCTTCAGTACTTAACATTCTGTCACTGATGATAAAAATTCATTGGTTACTTCTGTGTGTGCAGTTATTCTCCCATTACAGCAAGTAATCATTCTCTTTATCAATGATGTTTAATTGGAATTTCAGTGTGGAGAATTGGTTTGTGTCTGAGTGACTGCACACATTCAGTTACTGGGGTAAAAATATTTTTCACTCTTATAACTTCAGTTTGGAAGTACTTACATTTATGGGGGATTTTCTTGACCCACTTGCTATAGTAAGACAAAATCAATTCTGAAAAATTCATTCTCATCATCTCCATTTATAACTATTATTTTATATTTTGTTAAGAGAGAAACTGGTATCTTAAATGAGTAACTACAGGAACGGTATCTTTTCTCTGCTTTGAAAAATGTAGTACAAACTTTCTTCTCTATTTGTGAGGCAAAATGAATATGAAATCTGTAGAGCATTAGCTGAAGAGGAAAAGAGTAAATGAAGTAATACCTCCACAGCTGCCTTAGCTCTTTCAAATTCCTCTTCCAATGAGTGATTTCTTGAGAGAAGAGGCCCTCCCCAACGCTGCTCCTTAGTTGATCGCACCTAAAAAAAAAAAATAAATAAAAGAATCAGAATGGGATGACATACTCTGCCACGTTTCTGAGTTATGTCCTTAACCGCTTGGAGCACAGAATGTCCTTTTTCTTGGGCAAAACTAGCTGTGTTCTTGCAATAATTCTCCTGTGCTGTAGAAGCAGAATAACTTGTCTTTCCTAGAGTTTTCTTATTCTTCAGGATGCTTTAAAGACAAAAGAGAGCCAAGAAAAGACAGTGGAAGAGTTGGGCTAACAGGAGAATAGATGGCTATTTTGTTAAGACTTTTATCTTAATTATTCCTACTCCTATATTACGACTGTGGCAATGCTTTCCACTCATTAGAGAGCCAGGTTTGCTATGACTTTAACTGGAGGGATAAATCTAATTTACAATCAGTAGTGCTTTATTCTGCACCATAATATCTGTCAATCCTATTGGAAGTATATAACCATTTCCCCCCTATTTCTTTATTAAAAATATTTTATTCATTGTTTTTCCATATAAGGGACAGTACAAAAACAAGCAGTATTCAGTGATAACTTAGAAAACAACGAAGTGGCTTAATCTTGCAAAAGAGAGCTCTGAGTGCTAATCTCTTCCCTTGTGTTTGTTAGAGGTTATACATATGAGCCGTTTGCCTCACCATGATCCTAAGTGCATTAATTTACATGATGATATTACTGATTACTATACTTACAGTATTTATTTGCAATAAGCCGTGTTGCTGGAAAAAAACTGATTTTGCTCATTTCAGACACACGGGGCTGTGTCTGCAAGTGTTGAAACGTGCATTGCTGGAATGAAACACGCAGTACATTCTTATATGTTCATATGATGTTTATCTTTCTGTGTATGCTCATGTCTTTTTAAATAAAAGGATGACATACCTGTGTCAGTCTAGCCCTAAAATTTCTGTTTTGTTCCTATGCATTTTAACAATAAATAGAACTTCAGACAGAAGATGTAACTGTTTCAAACAGTCTGTTTCTATATCATATGACAGCATTTCACACCCATAAGATGAATCTGATGTTCTACAGAGAATAAATGGAGGTTGTCTGGATTACATGTCTTTGAGGAAGGTGCTTGGATTTAATTTAAAGTTATCAGGAGACCTTAATCTTATCACTGTTCGGAAATTTAATTGACCTCCTTGTTTCTCTTACTCCTTTTAATTTCAGTTTTACAGCTGTTACTTCTTAGCTTTTCTTCAGTAGTTTAAAGCATGTCTAGTACTCCTTATTTTCTCTGTGGAAAGATACCCATTACTTTAATTAGGTTTTAATTGTCTTTTAAAAGATATAAAGAGATTAAGATCTTAGCTCATTATGAGGCTTTTTTTTTTTCTTCAGATTTTAACCTTTTTTTGGTTTCTTTTACTTTCCCTCATTAATTGGTTATAGCTTAAATGCATAGCCATACAGATAACAAAAGTGAATGCTACAGTCCAATACCTGTATTGCTGTTTCTTTTTAAAGTGAGCAAAAGACCTCCTGTTTCCAGAAATAATGCCTTTTTCTCTATGCTTTTCTTGTCACCATACTGCACAGGGAGCACTCATTGACATCCCTATACACTCAGACATAGATCCTCTTCAGAATTGCCTTCCAGTGTAGTGTTATAGAGCCTGCATTGTCACTCAGAAACATGATTTTTCAAGTGGTTGTGTTGGAATTCTTAGTTATGTAGGTATCTTGGTCACCAGCTCATTTTCATGACTGTCTTGCTTATGTTTTCTCCATTCCATTCTTGCATTATTTATAGGTTTTACCAGTGGCTTGCATATTTATTTTCAGATCAATAATATTGAAGAAACGATTTCTCTTTGCAGTCACCAAAGAACTCTACCTTATGATAGGTAGGAACTCTACCTTACTTAGTAGGAACTCTACCGTTCCTACTAAAAAACTTGAGAACCTAAATTTAGCCAGTTTTAATCTGTTTAAGTTACTAATTTTTTAATCAGAATATTGTATGCTGAGTTAAACATCTCGTTGAGTATCACAGAGCAACATTTATCATCCCAATCTGTAATGTGATCAGAGAATGAAATCTGCTTTTGACACAAAATTCTGTTGATAGACATTAATTATGTTCCTCTCCTTTTCATTATTTAAGAGTTGACTCTTGCAAGATGTTTGACTGCATCAGCTTTAGAATCCTTTCTTTCCAGTGACTGTAATTTCCTTAGGTCAAAGACAGTACCATAAATCATGATGCTTAGACTGATTAGTAGTGTAGAAGGGGAGAGTGAGCTTAGTAAAGCAATAGAGGGATGAGGGGAAGAGGATAAGAAAGAAGCACAGAAATTCCTTTCTCTGCCATGTGTCAGCATACACATTCTCCTCGCATAATCCACACAGGATACACCTTCTCCATAAAATGCACAGCTGCTCTCAGTCAGAGGGGACAGAAGTAGAAAAACCCACGTAAGCTGCATTTGCATATAGACAATGCAGTCGTATTTTGATTTGCCATAATCCAGAAATGAAAAAACCCGTATGTAGCAAGCATGCTGCCTTTCACTAGTGCAGAAGGAGAAGGGATGGAAATGGAGTGCCAGCACTGGAGAACTTCACATCTCCAGCTGGTGATGGACTAGGACTCTGCAGCCACATCCCTAAGGGGAGCCCAATGTGTATTATGGGTCAAGGTGGAATGGGTACGTCTGAGGCATGGACAGTCTGCATACACTGTGGTTTGATATGCTCACCGCTCTACAGCGGAGGTACTGTAGTTGATCATTGGCTGCTGTCTTCAGGGGCAAAATCTTCCATTCAAGTACATTTGTGCACACCTTCCTGCGTTTGTAGTCTGCTTATGTGCTGTTGGACCTTAACTGTTGGTGAGAGGCTTAAATTATAGTCTTAAATTTTGAGCAGGTCTTCAGATAATGAGATTAATCTGTCCCTTGTAACTTAGTTTTGTTAGAGTAACTGGCACATCCAAAAAGAGCCAGGCCATTCATTAGTCTTATCATAGCCATTTGGAAGAAATGGGGAATAAATTATGCATTCTAAATATGCTGCCAAAGCTGCAGATTTCTAATGCTCTGCAGTCTTTGGGATACATCTTAGTCTAAGAATGTTGAAGTAGTAGAATTAGGTGTAGTTTTTAGTATGTCAGGGTTTTTTGTGTATGCATTCTGAATGAGCAATACAACGTCTAACATATCTAGAGAGGACCGAGATTTAAATCATATTTTGAGAGTTAAAACATAAGCAGACTTCATGCATATATGTTTGAACTTACTGTCTCCCTTTGATTTGTGGAATCGTCAAAGAGAAAACAAACTTTCAGAAACCCCCATCACTGTAGGATATCTTTCACCAGTAAAACCATAACAAGGAACTTTTCGTTATGGCAGATAAAAGAAAGAAAAAAGATACTTAGTCTGATGCAGTTTAAGAATTAGTAGGGAACGTATGTTGTGAACAGAATACTAAGAAGGAAGTTGGCCACATCCAGTGACAGCTACCATGCTGTTGCCCTGTCCAACCTTCAAACACATTTCTTCCTTATTAATTCAGAGCTTGCCTTTGTGATTTTGTGTGACGTAAGTGCTGGTAAACATAGGATTTTGTTAAGAAGATTGTATAATTTTAATGAGAAAATGTAACCTAGTTGCTTAGTATTTCACTTGGAGGAACTAAATCTAACATGTCAAAGATGAGTGATGATGATGATTAGCTGAGAAACTGCTGATAGCTAACTGCAGCAAGTTTGACAGGATGAAATCTTTAGGGTAAGGCAGAGTCTGTTGCATATGCAAAGACTACCCTTTGAATAGAGATAGACAAGATCTATGGAGGACAAAGTATGGAAAACATATGCTTTGACAAAAGCGCTAATGTGATTTCTTTTACAAACAGATTAAGAACTCTATCAAGACAGATGAGCCTGGTTTTTGGGAACTGACAACTTTGGCAGTCCAAATATAAGCAGGATAGAGCAGGCAGTGAATGAAAATACTAAATTTCTGTGTAAACTAGCCAAAATAAGAACTTCAGATCACTTATTTGCATTATTAATTACTAGGTCAGCATTTCATGACTTGAGGGGATTGCGAGTTTGAAAAAAAAAAACAGCTTATGATAAAGCAAAACAAAACATGAAAAATATGCTAACTCATCAGATAGGAATTTTATATTCTGCCTGTCCTTCAAGTTGGCTGGTTCAACTTAACACGTTTTTAATTTTTAAATACTGTTCGTTTTACAAAATACTACGGAGATGCAGATGATTGAATCTAAACCAAGTGATAAATGCTAATTTTTGCTCTTGCAGTTATTCTAGTGGAAGATAAACAGGAAATAGACATATAAATTAGAGATTTTATATACTAAATTTGCAATTGCTTTTCCAGAGAGCAGCAGCACTTAGATTCTGTAACCATCTACTTCATTTACACACATCTAAGTTTAAACATAATTATTACTAATTATTATTATAATATGTACTATTAGACTGAAGAAAAAGTGTTTTGGGGCTCTTAAAGATAAGAAGGACAAAGCTTGTGAAAACATGTTGTCTAAGGATGATATTATGCAACAGATCTATTCCATTAAAGTGTATACATGTTGTACAGAAAGAAGACATTATGCATTGGAATTAATGTTAGGCTTTCCAAGGGGTAAAAATCCTGTTTGCAATGTAAAAATGGCAGGGAGGGAAAGACGACTTTTTCTCTAATAACAACAGAGAAATGAGTCTCTTTCTGCAAAAAGTAGTGCATGATCTCAGGAATGGCATTTGGCAATTTGGTATCTCATTTTTTCTTTTTCAAATGGGGCCATTAACTTTCATTAATTTCTAGATTTTCTGCCTGACAGAAAGCTTTTCAAGTGCAGGCATAAAAATAGCTGTGCAAGAAGAAAAATTGTTTTTAACTAGAAGTGAATCTGCTGAACAACTCTCTCTCCCCTGTCAGTAGCGTTAGCTGAATTTGAAAACTTTTGGTTAAGAAATAAAATGCAGGAAAGAAGATGAATATGCAATGTGAACTAAATGAATGCATATATAAAGGTATTTTTGTACATATTTGTGCATACATACATACTTAATACCATACAACTTTCAATAATTTCTACAAAGTCCTGTTCAGGGTTACCCTATGATAGTGGAACTGGGCAAATCTACAAACCTGCAGCCCGGAGTCCTCTGTGTTGGAGTTCATTTTCCAGCAGGAAAAAGTTCTTTGAAAACCTCGCTCCCCCACTCATGGAGGTAAACTACTAAACAATGTTGGCCTCATGTATTGCTTATCATTTCTCAATTTTGTGTATTTCTGATTCACCAACAGAATCAGAAAAGTTATCAAAAGTTATGTTTCAGGGATAAGCAACAATTACAAGTTCAAATTTCAGAACTGGAAGAAGAGAAAGAAGATACTGCTGTAAATTGTAGTTTGAGGCCTTTTGGACAGGAAGGTCACAGTTCCTTGCAGTATTAAACTGAATGTTTGAGATGATGAAATAGGCTGGTTTTGTAACATTAATTTGGAAGCTGTGTGAAGATTCAGCTGTATAAAGATTTTAACTGATGATCCTGAACATATCCCTTAAATATTTCTTCCAGCATGTGAGTAGTTAGCCAGTGGGACAATTCCTACTTGCCTCTTCAATGTTACTAAATCTACCAAATCTCTCTTACCTGTATTGCAGGTGCTACTTCTAGTTCTGATGTTGAATCAGTGTCGAAAGCGCTCTTGACATTAGTCAGCTCAGACTGTGATCTATTTTCAGTGGACCTAGAAATAACACATTTACAGACTTATCACTGTATGCTAATACACTGCCGTCTGTATTTCAGGCTAAGAGCCCATGCTGGCCTGTTAGTTTATTTCTTTTAACTGAGTTGTTGAACTCGGAGATATCAAAAGTGCCTGGAGCCTCTAGAGCGTTCCTGCTATTCAGCTGTTCAGTCCCATGCAGACAATAGTTAATGCAATAGAATCAGACCTAATTTACCAGTAAAGCACTGAGCATATATGGGCATGAACCTTGTATAGTGCAGTGGAGATGATGTCTCTATCACTTCATAGTAAAGCAAAATGAAGTTTGGTAATGACACAAGACTGCAACTGCAGTCTTTGTCTAACAATTAACCACTACTTTACAAGACTTCAATTCTTATTAGAAAATGAATGAAAGCAAAATTTGTACCATAAAAGCTCTTTTGATTGAGCTCTAGATGATGATGATGATGTTCGTTCTGCAGAAGGATGAACCTTGCAGCTCCTGTCTCCAGGAAAATTGACATCATCCCATTTCTCAATCTGTGTCTGAATATCAACTGAAAGATAAGAAAAGAAGATATGAATCTTTTAAAGAAACTGCTGTTTCTTAAATTTATTATCCTCTGTTAAGTAAATGGTCAGAAGAAATTGCGAAGCTGTGCCACCAAGTATTATTTTAATTAAGGTCCAGTGTACACAAATGCTGTGCACCTCTCTCACAAATATTCTCAAAAAATATTTGGAATTTGCAGCATTTACTAAATAATGATTTTTAAGGCTGTGTCTTAGTTTCAGCTGAGGTGGAATTGTTTTCTTCAGAGGGTCTGGTGTGGTGTTAGAGCATTCACAGTCAGAATGTCAGTGGAAATATTGACATAAAATCAGTGATTTGTGTGTCAGATCTGATTAAATTTTAGTTAGAAATATTTAATGTGTTTGTATTGTATTCAGATTGTAGAAATAGAACTTCTTCTAGTGACTACCATTTACAAGTAACTGTGCAGGCAACCAATAGGATTCAGTCGTATGTTTGCAAAAATGAGATGTTTAACTCCTGATGAAGACAAAGTTCTGTAAAAGAATTTCTGTGCTGGTGACTGGAAAATTTCCTACCTTGGTATAAATTACATTTACCTTGCAAATTTCTAAATTGCAATGCAAGTAATTTAGTTTGTATGGAACAAAATTAAGTTCACCTTTTCCAGAGCTCATCAATGGATCATGCTTGGCAGGATACTGAGTTGTGTTTGGGTTTTTTGTCCAAACGTATAACTCTTTTATCAAGAATGGAACTTTTTTTCTTTAGTATGAATGATGAAACAGTATTAAAAAAAGATTGTGTAATTATTTGTAGCACTTGCAGTTCTGAAAAGGACACTCAGTGTAGCCTGTCTCTAATGTGGGTTCTTTTCTCATGATATCCCTCTGCATTTCTCTGCCTTTTACTGATCCTGACTAAATTCTTTTTTGGAAACTCAGATCTTGATTTGCGAATTTACTGACAGCTTTATAGGTGTATCAAAAAGGGCAAAATGTTTATACAAAGTTAAGTGTACACTCTCTGTTAAAGTGCAGTGCAACAAAAAGTCTCATCTTGCTCACTATTTTGTGCTAGAAACAAGGTGAAACTTGTGCTAAGCAAGGCTATGTAATACTGATATAATAGCTACACTCTTACCTAAATCTAGTGAAGACTTGTCTGAAACTCTGACAGTCTGAACTTTCTGTTCAGCATCCACACTGATAAGGTCAGAATTGTCTGTCTTCTTTCTGTGGGCTGAAGTTTTTAAGCCTTCACCTCTTGATGGATTCTCTGATTTCTTTGCTTTGTTTTGGGTTTGTAAGGCAGGTTCACTAAGATCCAAGAGATCCAGACCTGTTGATAATACTTAGAGACAAAATGTTAGAATTCAGTGTTGTTTTAATTCAAATAGCTCGCATTTGTTTTGTTGTTGTTGTTTTTCCTTAGTTGGAACATGATTTAATGTCTTAGACTACAGTAGATGTATCTTTCCAGGCTAAGGCTGTCAACTAGCAAATTCAAATATAACTAGTGATTTCAGGTGCTTATCTGGGTGAAGTTTAAAAAAAAACTGATTTGCAAGAAAGGCTTTCAATCTGAGAGCCTTAAGATTGTAGCCTAAGTCCACATTTCCTTGTGTTTTGAAGATTTCTTGTACAGTGGAACATTTAGATTAGATTTAGTTTAATGCTTCGACTTACCATGTACTGATAAAAGTTGCTTAGTGCACTATTGTTGTGTCACATGCCAGTAAGAAAAAAACGGAAGAGTGGACAAGTGGACAATTTTCTCTAACATTTAATTGAGAGAGATTTCCTTTTCAGAGATGCTGAATTATTTTCATTAAACAAATATTTAAAATAACATATTTCTGAGAAAAAAAAACTGAACCCATCTTTCTTGTTCTGGAAGGCAACTCACCTTAGTTTCTCAGAACTATGCATGATGAATTCAGCCATTGATTTGTGGCACTAAAGATATGTTTTGGTAATGGAACTCAGTAGGTAATGTTGATGGTTGGACTCGGTGATCTTGAAAGTCTTTTCCAACCCAAATGATTTTATGATTATTTGATTCTGTAAGGTTAAAAATGATCTAAACTTGCACTCTCAGTGTTTCTGGACAAAACTTAAAAACTAGAGAGGCAAGTTCATGTTAGTTCACTGAGTTAGTTAGTGAGTCTGTCTTCTTTTAGATTCTTCAAAAAATCATAGTAGAAAGTGTGTTTTGTGTCATTTAAAGGAATTGCAATCAGATTCTATCACAAATATTTGAATATATTGCTGGACAAAGCAAATGTTTGTGATATTAATGAATCTTTTTAAGATAGGAAAGGAACCAGAGAAAACAAGAGCTATGTTTGATTCATCCATGTGTTTGGCAGAAACCAATAGATGCCACTATTTTCCAAAGGCTATATCTATTAGAGATGCAGAATACATATGAAAGTTGAGAAAGAAGAAGTTGTGCTAGAAAAGCTGCAAACAGAGCTAGCTAGCTCTAGCACGGATAGTATGATCCTAACAAAAAGAGAGCTGTGGATCTGAATCATAACTAGCAAAGGATCTGAGATTCTGAAGTTAAGGGTTTTGCAGTACTGAAAGAAGGCTATTGCACAGAAGACTGTAATGTAATCTTTTCCTCCTGGAAACAATCTCTGTTGCCTGAAATTTGGCCAACTTCTCTTGTCGAAAAAGAGTAAGTTTGTGGTTATTAACTGTATCTACTGTCATTGCTGTGTGTCCTTTTCAGGATAAATATTGCATATAATTATAAAATATATTGCTTTAGCTTGTGAAGACTGTATCTGTATGTAAGCCAGTCTTCAGTCCGAGTTTTTCATTTATGAGTTATTTGAAGAGTAACAGTTGAAATTCTTCAGCATGTAAAGAACAGGAATACTTCTTCATTATCAGTTTACAGGGGAAGTGTTTTTGGCACAGGAATTAGCACTGTCTCTTGTAGTGCTTTATCCACGTTCTTAGGAAATTACCAAATTTCATCAGTCTTCACAGAATAAAAAACTTTGATTTTGTTCTTAAGTACATCTGATACTCAGGGCAGATAGAGGACTTGATGCAGAAATGGGCTATTTCGTTTTACAACAAACAAGAGTCTTAAACAACCTGAAACATTTATATTCACTTCTGTAATATCTTTAGCTACCTAAAAGGAAATAATATTTACAAGTGTTCATTCGGTTCTGTGTTCCAATTTTGTTATTAGAACTCATATATTGCTTTAGACACATAATAATATAATTAGATGTAAGGATAATCACTGTTAATTAGTCATTTAGACATTTTAATAATTTGCACGTATATAGATTTTAATTAAATTGCTTCTAACAAGGCAAGTCATTGTATAAGATAGCAATAGAACATAGTAATTCTATTGATTTTTATGCGATCAGTCCGTCAGCTCAAATGCTTTGAATAGAAGATGACCAACTTCTAAAAGCACTTCTGCAGGGCGCTACATTTCTCTTAGTTCACATGTCTTTCAGGATTCACTCTGTATTATCTGCTTTACTATCTCAGCACAACACAAAGCAGAAAAGAAATTTGTTAAAACCTTTCATTACTGAAGTTTCCAAACTTAGCCTGGATAAGCTGTTTTGCTATCTCTTCCCCTTTTCTCAGACATCCCATCCAAGTTTTGGTTAAAGCACATATTTCCAAAGAATGGGTTTGGATAAAACTAAATTAAATGTGGCTTACCTGTAGGTTAAATTTTTGCAAAAACAAAGTTTGAGGATTTGTTGAGTAGAATTACACTTCCAGTTCAAGTTGCCTTTAATTCTAACTCAGAGATCTGCTGGAGTAAATGTGACTTGGATCACACCAGATTTGACCTCAAAATTAATGATCAATGTTTTTTCGAATAATAGATTGATCAATTATAATCAGTATATAATTTTGTGCAAATGGTAACAAATCTTTTTAAGTGACTTATTGCAATCACTTGACAAAATGCACAGTAATTAAAACAAATTTTTAATCTCTATTCAGGGATAGAACAGAAATTTGTTTACCTGCAGTATTTGAAGTTACAGGCCTTGCAACAGCTTCTGGTTTAGTTTCACAGAGAAAGTCATCAATGGAGGGACTCAGAAGGGGTCTGCTTTCTTGTTGCTCGTTCACTAGCTAGCAACAAAAAAACTCAGGGTCACAAAGTGTTTTGTTGGGTTGCACGGTTAAAGAAATGAAACATTTTTCTACAATATCTTGCTATATTTTGGATTGTTAGTGAGTAAGAGATTGAAATTAGGAGATGCACAAATAGCTCCAAAATTAAAAAAGTTATATTGCAGTTTTATTATACTCCATGGGAATTATTGCATACTCTTGCTTATAAGGCTAAAGCATTCAAGGTGTGTAACTTTCCTTCAAACCAATCAGTGAAGTTGGCCTTCTCTATCACCAGGAGACTAAAATGACCAGGAGACTTTAATATTTGGAAGCATTCTTTTTTTTAGCATGCCTCCCTACAGAACTTCCACACCACCATTCCATCCAGAAAATATGCATTAGCCCATTAAACAGTAAGTTGCTGAGACAGAAAACACTTCTCTGCAATACAAGGACATATGAATGACAGTGGATGGTCTCTGGTGAGTTTATGAACTTCCTGCATGAGTTTTGACTATATGGAGACTCATAATACAGTTTGTATTTATGAGTAGTTTTCCCTTTTTTTATTGTAATTGTAGTTGTGCATTGGTTTTCTACTACATAAATCTCCATATGACAGGCTTTTCATGTATTAAGTATTTTAAAAGATAAGCAGAATGGTCTCATAAATAAAAATCTCCTCTCTACTGTCATGCTCTGAAAGATCAAGCCCAATGGTGAGCTGGACGGACAACTGATGGTGTGCCCTGCATTGATTTCATCTTAATAATATGAATTCATTTTCTCTGTGTCTGTTACTTTCATCTGGAGCTCTTTCAGCCTTACTGTAATCCTCTCTCCTCCACTCCTTTCTGTTTTTCCTCTTTATGCTGTTGAGTTATCCAACTGTTCTCTTATGCGTATTTGAACTTTTGAATTGAGGATGCTAATATGGTGAAAAACTGGCAGAAAAAGGCATTCCTTTATTCTCATTCAGTGTTTATTAATTACTAGTATTTAGCTACCATAGTAATAGTATTGCCACTAAAGTTACTATAGCAAAACAGCTTAGGTTCACTGCCATTAGTTACTTGATTTTTATATTCCAATGTTGCAAGGAAATACTAGGACTTTTGAAATAAAAAGTCCATAATTTTGATAGATCAAACATTTAAGCTGGTACCTAAAGCTGGCTGGCTGCATAATCTGTCCACTCATTTATTTGCTGGGAATCTTATGATTTTGTACTGAAATATCAATTTATATGACTTACATGGAAGACAGATAAATGATTGCTTGCCCAACTGGGTGTAGCAGAATGTGGAAATGTGGGCACTTAGTTAAGAAATCTGGCAGTGGAACTGCCTCAAACTCTACTTCTGCATGCTAGACTGAAACTGCAGCTGCACCTTATAAGGGGAATTAATCAGTTGTTTTATAACTATCTGTATTGAGCACTCACGTTGCCGTCTCAGACGTTATTTGCTTAATTTGGTAAATCTCGAGCATGATTGGAAATTGCTTTTATACCAGCTGAAAAACTTTGATTTCCATTAAAGGTTGCTCTACTTTGTCCATGTTATCTCTAGCTGTATACATTTACCTACTAATCATATTTAAGACTTAAGATGACTTAGGACATCTCTGTAGGTGCATTTTTCTGTCTGTGCTTTGGTGATCTATTGGTGGAAAAAAACAAGAGTGGATGCCTAGGTAATACTTGACCAAACTAGTTTCAGTATTTTAAAGGTTTATGATCAACTCTACATATAAGTAAAATTTGCTCAAATAATTCTATATTTTCATTCTAGGAAGTAGCATGAGTACAACTGTTGCACTTTTGCAGTAAATTGCATATTCTGGTGAGCGTAATGTCCAGCAGAAAGATTGTCAAAGCATCTGAATCATTCATGTCTTTATTTTGTGATAAGCTACCAACTTAAAGAAAAGTCTGACATTGCTTGGAGGGGGACAGGAAGGATTACAGAAGAGTGACAGTATACTAGTAGTAATAACTGTAAATGTAAAAACTTCATATGAAGTACTCTTTCCATATAGGTACAGGTATATCAGTAGGGCACATCATCATGTACAATTTAGATGCTTATCTTTCCCATTAAGTTCCATGGAAATTTTCTTCAGTAGGAAAGAATGAGGAAAGGAAGAAATAAATAAGGAGTATGAGAACCAAGACAGCCAGGATCACTCACTGGCAACACTAGTGAAACTCTGAAGTCCAACTGCAGAGGCAATTCATTGCCCAAACCTGCTGGCAGAGAATAAACTGTGGGAAGAGCAGCAGTTAATTCTGAGAATCACAATCATGAAGGAGAAGGTGAATAAAATAAAACCAATCTCAGGTTCTTATGGTTTTGACTGATGTGTGAAATAGCATATGTCTATCATTTTTTTTTTTTTTTTTTCCTTTTGAAAGCTGGTTAGCACATTTCTTTATTATGTTGTTTTTATAAAAAAGACCAGCTCAGCCACAGGACCTCATTAGTGAGGTACCAGAATTATTGTTCAAAGTCCCTTGATAAAATTTTTCCATCAAATAGAAGGATTTAGGGTGACATCCACTTTTTCATAATCAGCTTCGCCAGCAGACGCCGAGATTTAATTTTCACAAAGTTGTGTCTTCTTTGTGATGTATTTGCAGCCTTTTTATTTAATCTGAAAAAAATAGGTTCTCTGATTCTCTCGCTACATGAATATGTACACTAAATTCATCAGAGATGGGCCACACAGATTATCAGATGGATAAAGAAAGCATTTTACAGAGAGACTAAAAGCAGCTGACTGGTTTAGCCTAACAAAATGAGGACTGTGTAGGAACACAATTATTCTTCCTGTATACATAAAGGATATATATATATATATACACGCACACACACACACACATATATATATATATATGTATATATATATATATATACACACACAAAGGGCTGGATAACCTTGGAGGAGGAAAGCTATTTCAACTCTGAAAAGGCTGGCACAAGAATGAAGAGATTTGTTCTGGAAATTAAAAGAATCTAAGTATCACAGCAGTGAAGTGTATAAACAGTATTTTTTTGGAGAGTGAGACAGAAAACCTATCTTTTCCAGTCTTATACATGGCTGCTTATGATGCGATTGCTTATGAGAAGTTGAGTATGACCCAGAGGATCCCTCCCAGTCTTGTCTCTTGTGCTCTCATGACTAAGGACTGGAAGTTGTAGGAGTGCCTTATTAAAAAGATTGTTCCTGTGAAAAACAGTGTGCTTTCAACTGAAGTATTGAGGTTGAAACATGAAAGCAAATACAGGATCAAGTATACTAATTCTTGGTATATACAAACTACATATGTATGGCAATACAACATGTTAGAAAACTATGTTTTTGATGTGAAAGAAGTGTTTTGTGATGGATCAGACCTCAAGAAGTTAAATACTGCCATGAGCTGATATTTTTGCTGTAGATAAATGGGCAGAGAGACAAGTTTCTGACATTACTGTGTATGCAACGCCCCTTGGTAAGTCCTCAGTCTCACACATCGAATTTCATTTTGCTACCTCATATATTGTACCAAATTTATCCTTGTTTTCACTCTACTCAACTTATTAGAGTTATATCAGGCATGAATTTGGAGTAGTGCTATAAAACATTCACGAGATGAAAATTATTATCTATATTAAAGTAATAATTTATGGTTCTCAAGCACCTTTCAGGGTGAGTATCAAAGAATGCTTTAAACCATTCATGAATCAAATCTGGCAGCGCCATGGAGCCGAGAAGTATTATCTCTACATTGCAGACAAGAGAAGCAAAGGCAGTGAAGGAGGCCGACCAGCATCCTGTGGTGCTGGGAGCAGGAGCAGGCTGCTGGTTCTGCACAGCAGTGATGCGTGTGGTGTTTGTACAGGCACCAAGCTGGGTAGACTCAGCCTGTGAAATTATTGATTTCTGAGCACTCATTTAGTGACTGAGTACCATAAATTCTCACCTTGTCTCTGAGAATTTTTCTTCACAAAATCTATTGTAATTAAAAACGTGCCTTTAGCTGAAGCATATCTAAAATTTGTGAAGGATGATATTCTTGACTAACGATTTGAAGAATCTCAACCACAGTATAAAATGCTGCTCCTAAATTTAGACAGTTTTACATTCTTCTGGCACTGACCAGCACAACAGAAAAACCTGCCTTTTCTCCCCTCAGTGCTGCCACTGAACCTCCATGTTCCAAAAAGCAATCTGTGAACTGTGGTGTTTTGGGAGGGACATTAGGAGAGCCAGAAGCATCATTTGATGGCTAATATCAGCCTGATTCCTTACATGTATTCACAGCGAGGGTTGTTTTGTACAGAACTGAGCTGAGACACAGAGGCCTTCTCAGAAGGCAGTCAGCGCTGCACCAGCAGCTGCAGACTTGACATTCCACCTCAGCAGCAGGAGCACTGAGGGGAATCCCCAGACCTCTATTTTCTGTGCCCTGCCACCTCATCCCCAGATGTCTGCATTCCCCATCAGGACAGTTTATTTCTCACAGCTGCCTGCACTGATGGATTCTTGCCTTCCTCGGTGCTCAGGTGTGGTAGGTGCTCTTTGTGCTGCCCCCAGAGCGGCTGTGAGGAAAGGAGGTGGCGGTTTGTGATGGTCCGTCTCTGTATGCTCCTCAGTGGTGAGAGGTATGTATAATTCTGATGGGCAGGGATAAAGCAGCTGAATTGGGATCAAAAAGCTCTAGAAAATCCTGGTGGGTTATAATATGAGTGTGCTAGAGCTGGAGGGAAGGTATTGTTCCAGGAGAGGGGAAGTGGTAGCCCCACTGAAAAGGCATGTAACCATGAGGGGACTTTTCTTCTTCTCTCTAGCAAATATGCAGCCTGGTCTCAGCTTTTACCAATTGCTTGTCCAACTCCTCTTCTGCCCTATATTCATCCCTTAACAGTCCTGTGCTGTATTTTCACCCCTTGTAAAGGTGCTCCATGCTTGGTAAGTTTTATTCTCAGAGGTGCTGCCTTGTGGGCCTGTGTGGGCACAGCCTGCATCCAGCTGCTGCTATGGTGACAGCTTGGTCTCCTGTGAAAACTTCTTTATTTTCTGTCCCTGGGTCCTCTGGTGTGTGGTCTTAATGCAGATGCATTTCATGGTGCTAATGGTGGTGGTGTTGTAATACATTCTGCAGGAGAAAAGGTGAAATTGTATGGTACAGCAGCTGTGGAGGCTTTGGTTTTGTTTTGCTCTCAGTTTACAGTTTATGTTGTGGAAACAAATTTATGACATTCCTAGACGGTAGCCAAAAAAACCCAAAAAAATTAAAAAAAAAAAACGAAAAGAAAAAGAAAAAAAGCTGGGTTTGGGAGGAAGTGGGTCTGTGCCATGAAATGGGGCTGTGAAAGGTTTTCACAGAGCAGCTGAGCACACCTGGTACTCAGGGGTCAGCTGCGGGAACCAACTCCATGTCTCCTGTTACATTTACAGCTGATGTTCAGCTGTGCAGCCTGCCCTGCTTGTGGTTGCAGGTGCTCTGCCTGCTCTCGCTTCCTGGAGCACTCTGCTTGCACCGCACTGAGGAGTGGAACATGCTCAGGCTGTCAGTAAGGTATTATGGTCATGATGTACTGTTTTTAAATCCTCTCTTTCTATGTTTCTGATGTTTGTCTGTTTGCAATACGCCATAAATGCTGTTTTGTTTCTTTCTTTCTTTTTTTTCATTAGTATCAATAGAGGATAACGTAATGCCAGTCTTTAAGATAAAGGAGCTAAGTTGTGGGGTTCCAGCCAGGCAGAGGTAACTAATTAGCACCTATGTTTTGAGCACATGGTGAACTAGTTCTCTTAAATTAAATGCCCACGTTCCCTCTACGTCCAACAGGGAGAGATAGATGACTTGAAAAGCAACTCCAGAGGGAGCACTGTCTGCCTAATTTAGGCCCTCCCTCAGGGGGCTTTCGAGGGCTCTTGGCTTTCCTGCCCATTCTGTATGGAGCTTAATTTAGTAGGACTGTTTCAACAGGCACCTAAAACTGAGCTCTAATTACCTACACAGGTTACTTGAACAGGATTTTACCAATTTTGTCACTTGAATTGCTCAAGGAATAAATTTAGGAAGCCCCAAACTACAACTGGATATGTCCCTGTGCAGTTGAGCAAGGGATCTGATAGCAAGTATTGATGGCTTTTGCCATTCTTCTGCCCACTCAGTGTCTTGGGAGTGTGGTTGGAGCTGTGGAATGGACCAGTGGAATGATCTGACTTAAAAATCTCAGGAGATAGTAATGAATGGTCAGTATATGAGAAAGCAGGAATCTTTTAATTTGGAATTTCTATAGGAGAAGTTGTGTTTTGGAACTTTAATCTGAGAGAAACTTGTCTGTTACTTGAGTGAGACTAGGTAGACAGGTGAACTAGATGTAGTAGTTTTGGTGCTATACTGTTGTTTTAGGTTTTAACCTAACCAGAGGCATCATCAGACTTCAATCGCTAATAATTTCTAGTATATATTTATATATATATATATAGCAACAATTTCTTGATAATGCTCATGAAAATTCTCTTTATGTATTTAGCACACCATGATCTTTAGTGGTGATCACTAAGTTAAGGGGAAGCAAGCAATTTCTGTGGATTCATTTCCGTTAACTAGATATTTCTAAGTATTGGTAAGCTGAAACCAGTTCTAGAATTTGAGGTGGTTGTTTACTGAAGCATAAATTGAAGTTCTGTATCTATGGATCTAATGATCTTGGCAGGAAAAGTAGTGGAATTCCTTCCCTTTTTCTCAGAGGGAGGCTTGAAAAAGACATCCTGACAAAACCAGGAGTCTCACGCTAGAAGTTGAATTTGCATGAACTGTACTTTTCTTCCCCCGCTTTTCTAGCATGTCCGTAAGTATTTCACAGGGAAAAATTACACCACTCCCAGCCACAGTTTTATTCACAATCATACAGTAAGTGTGATAAGTGCTCGACTTCTTGCATTATCCTTGTGCCAGGGTCGTGCTAATCTTTTCTCTGTCATTCTAGTGTGAATTTATGTCCCAGCAAAACTGACATTTCAGCCAAATATTTGGTTTTCACAGGAACAGATCAATATACATGGCATACAGCATAACTGACTTCTACCTAACATGAATTGTGGGTAGCTCTAAATGGAAACAAGCTAGTTTTGCCCTCCAGCAAATAGCAGTTTGATGTTGTTGCTTCTCTGAAGACTAGTCTTGTTCGGCAGGTGATAACTGGTACTCTGTTGCTAAGTAGTAGGAAGTGTGTGTGGTGGCTTATGAATCAGAGGTGACAATATCTTACTGAAATCACAGAAGCCCAGAAATTCCCTGGGGCTTAATGCCCCAGACTGACCCAGAGCTTGTGTGAAGACTGAGAAGCTGTGGAAGGATTTCTATAGACACCATATTGGATATTTAAATTCACAGGAAAGCAGTGTTGTTTAAAGGTCACGGTTGATATCTAAATCAATAAATGATAATGTGTTTATGTTGCATCTTCAGAAACAACAGATGTACTGATTGGTGAGAACTCCTGCTGTGATTGCTGTGTCACAGTAGCACGTCTGTGTTTGTCAGTGCTGACCTAGACAGATTATGTTGTGTAGCTGCAGTGTAGGACTAAATATCTCGCAATTCCCAATCTTTTTCCCTCTGATCTTTGTCTGGATAAGAAAACTAAAAGGGACCACTTGCCAAATTTGGGAATTGTATCTGGCTCCTGTTTTTTTTGGGCTCACTCCAGCAAGCCACTTAACACATGTCCTACCAAGCTCAAGGTTAAGCATGCACTTTACTGCTTTGCTGGATTAGAGCCATGGGGGAAAGGGATAACAGATGTGGTTTTCGTGTTTTGATTGTGACTGACAGTTTGGCCTTTCCTACACATATAAAAATGTTAATTACTATAAGTCTGTTGCATTAAAAATGATATGCTTTGTGTACTTTAAAGGTAAGGGAAGTTGTTTGCTGAAAGAGGTGCATCTCCATTTCCTGAGTGTGGAAGATTTGGTGTACCCTCACTTACGCACTGTCTTTGTGGTGTCACCATGTGATTTATATTTTGGCCTCGCCCCTTTCCAATACCCCAGTTCTTCCCAGTGGAGAGCCACTCTACAGGTGTGGTCAAAGACAAAATTAACTAATTGTCACAGATGCTTAGAGACTCTTGAAATAACACAGATGCTCAAAAAAACAAATTGCAAAATATTCCTTTAAAATGTTTTCTGTTGATACTAGTTTATGGTAATATCTAGTCTGTACTCCTAAAATGACCTGCTGGTTAACTGAGGGATTAACAGATTGGACTTTTCAACTGAATAAGTGAAACTCGTCCAGAATGGGCAGGCTATGGAATCCCAAAGCATTCTGTTGAGAAAGCCCCTCAAGAGATAAACCTGTTCTGAGGGAGGCATGGAGAGGCACAGAAGTGCTATGACAGTACCTACAGGGGGCAAATAGGATCTATCAGTTCTACTTCTTGTGTCACTTATTGGGATTTCTTTGTGTGACAACTCCAGCTAAAGAAGTGGTCTGACTTTGTGAGTGCTTTTTAAAGAAATGACAAACTAGAGAAGTCCTGTTTCATTAATAATGCAGGTATTATGTACCCTTGCAGCATTCTTGAGACAACGACTGCTTGCAGAATAGTAGGAAATTATGTAATGTTTTTTTCCTTAGCTGACAGAAAAGACGCCTGCTAGCATATTGAACTGAGCTGTCTGTGCTAATTCTCTGTGAATCACCGGTGATCCACAGATAAATTTGGGAGCTTTTGTGGATTACATTCAGCTTTGTGTACTGTTCTGAGTAGGAAACATTATCAAATGTCAGGTTAGATGGAAGATGTACACCTGCTTTTTTAAGACTAGATTTTCATGACATTAGCAACTTGGAGAGTTAACAGCATCAAAAATACACGCTTATTGTGTGTTGCTTTCATAAAGATCATGCTATTCTTACTGATCTTCAACTGTGTTGAGAATGACCTGTGTCTACTTTAGTACTTGACCCATGTCTAAAACAGATTCATCAGTTACTCTACCCATGCTTTATCGCTGAATACAGGCTGTAATTATTTTAAAATCACACCAATTTCTTTTTCCTTCCTGTAGCATTCTGTAGCATACGTAAAATCCATGTTTCTGTATGCATTACCATGGGCA
The DNA here is from genome assembly GCF_905368555.1 of Meleagris gallopavo. Taxonomy (NCBI): domain Eukaryota; kingdom Metazoa; phylum Chordata; class Aves; order Galliformes; family Phasianidae; genus Meleagris; species Meleagris gallopavo. The sequence goes on along the minus strand of NC_139414.1, from coordinate 16,757,716 downwards.
GGCGTAGGAATCGAATCCTCATTTCCTCCTAAGTTATCCTGGTTGCCCACGTGTCATGGCTGTCCATATGCCATGTATGTATGGCATGTATTTGCTTTGAAATGGTTTTATTTGCAAACTGAAATGCTTGCAGCTTGAAAGGTGCTTGTGACTTTTTTGGACTTTCAGTGCAATATAACAATTTCATTGCCCAAATAACAAATTAATTGCATACAGAATACTTGTAAGTATGTGGTTTGCAATTCTTTAAAAGGATGGTATATTTTTACTCACAGTATTCATTAAAAATCAACAAATTTATGAAAATTAATTCCTATTCATAAAAACTGATATGAAAAAGCAAGGCTAAATGAGCATAATGCATTATTTACAAACAATTTTGTCCAGTTTTCTGTGCTTATGGAATTGTAGCACACTTTAAAGTACTAAACAGTGTAATAAACTTTGTTCTATGAAAAAATTACACTACAAATTCCCATGGTAAAACTTATTTCATGGAAAAATGTATTTAATTTGTGACAGAGAAACTTGGATAACTTCAGGCAAGCAGCCAATTTATGACTCTTAAGCATATTGTCAAGGCAACTTTCTTTACTATGCTCATGAGAATATTTCCACTGAAATTATACATACTGCCCTAGAAGCAAAGTGTTAAGCAATGTTTAACTTGGAGGTAAAGATTTAATTAATATTTGTACTGCTAAGCGTGCATTTACATGCTTTGTACTTTATTGTGCTTATATTATTATTAATAATAGATTAATCGAGACTGGTTTGAGATGTATGGAAAACACTGCTAATTAGTTTATCTTTAATCCTGTAAAAAGAATACAGAAATATGATTACAGATCAAGTCCCCCTGAAATCACTGAAGAAATTGCCACTGTTCTCAGAAGGCAGATAGGAATTATTGTTGTCCAGAGTTAATTCTTGAAATTTCCTAAAATTGGGATTTTTTTTTTTTACACTAATGTATATGAATTACTTAAAATGAAGTTACTTCTACTTGAGAAATGTTGAAGAGAAATTCATTATGTTCACTTCAACTCCCTTCCCTTCCCTTCTGATGTTATTTAGGAAACATTTACTGTCATTCAGTGCAAGTCTAATGCTAAGAGGCTTAGAATAAATGTGATTGATTCTGAGCAGATAGGACTGTTAAGCTCTATATGGAAAACTGTTACGCAATTTCATATAATATATGTACTTCTTGATACATGCCTCAATTTACTAACAACAGAGCGATTTATGTATCTCTATTCTGTATCCTCTATAAAATTTGTCAGTTTATATATTAGATTTAAGGAAAACAAACAAGAAAGCAGCCAAACACAACAAGAAAACACAAACAACTAGAATGTAGGTACTGGAAATATTTGAGTATCTTTAGTTATAAGAAAAGGTGCAATGGCATGGAGGTGAAGTTCACTTTCAGAAAATATCCCTTCTAATATGGAAGAACAATTATGTTGATTCTAAGAATAAACAAAATTTAAAAAGAACCTTAAGTTTCTAATGTAATTAATAGGCCTGTATTAATGAAAGATCTCCCTATGGAATGCTTGAGTCGTAGCCTTCACTTTTCATGGGGCACACTGAACTTCAGCATGTTTTATTCTAATAATGCAACTTCAGATCTTTAAACTTTTCAGTTCAAATTCTAAAATGAAGCATTCTGTACGTTAACTTCTTAAATTATAAGTGGTCAATACCAAGGTTTTATTCTGAGCAATGTCTGTGCAGTAAGCAGACAGTTCTTCTCTCCTACAAGTTCCTTCTCTGAAAGAGTTGTTTGGCACTGCCATGGGCTGCCCAGGGAGGTGGTGGAGGTCTTCAAGAAACATTTAGATGTTGTACTAAGAGATGTGGTTTAGTGAATTGCTGGTAGGTGGGCAGTTGGACTGGATGGTCTTGGAAGTCTTCTCCAACCTTGGTGACTCTATGATTCTCCCTTTTTTTCAGTAATAAACAGAAGTTGGGATAGCTTTCAGTACAGAATTGGCATTTCTTTTTCCTGTTGGAGAATTTTTCGTGGACTCCCAGTCTGCTGTTTAATAACAGCGTATCTGCCCCAGGATCATCTTGGACATGAATCTCCTTCTGCAGGTCTTATTTCCTTCTATCACCTTAAAAGGGCTCCTACTACCAGTAGCTTTCCAATTTGAGTTCTGTTGAAGAATCTGAATTAGGTGTGATGAATATGGAACAAATAACTCATGACACTTTGAAATTTGTTTAAAATCAGGCTGGCAGTGCATTATATCATGCTCTTTTTACTGTTCAATAAAGCAGTTTATCGTATTTTGAAGTTTAAGTGTGGATCAAAGTACTTTATTGAATCAGCTCCTTTGAAGCTCACTGACCTGTGGCAAATGGGGAATTCATAGTGACTGTACCATCAAACTTTGATGCCTGGGACTATTAAAGTTTAAACTTCTCATTAGAAAGTTATTAGGAAATAATTTTTAAGCGTGCTTTTTTCCTCCTGCCTAAAATGTTGTGGAGAGGTTAAACAAAAACATTTGAGAATTGAAATCAAGCTTCTATGCACAATTTTCTTATGTATGTCTTATAAATGAGAAAATTATGCATAAGATAATTTCTGTCCTAGCTTTGGTTAGCAGTATGTTTGTTCACAGCTTAACTTTCCATTACTTTCTGAACTTTCCACAAACTTGCTTTCACTTTTGTCTAGATTTATTCATACCAAAAGTGCCTCTTTTCATTTGTTCCAGTCTCTTCTGAATTATCTTTAAAAGATAAAGAGAGACAGCGACTTACTATGGAGTTACATTGTACAAAATCCCATTAGTGTAGAAAGCTCTCTCTTGATGCTTGAAAGTATTAACTCTGGCAACTACTGAATGCCTTTTCTTACCAATAAAGTGACTTTCACTGAAAATAATTGGGATAGAATCACAGAAAATAGGTGCTGAAAGGCATATTCAATTACCAAGAATACCCCTCTGCTTACTGTAGTAGATTCATTAATGCTGGAATGATTGTTCACATTCCTTGTTGCCGTATATCAGAACAGCCCCCCAGGAATCTGTCGTACTTTCTCAGTTTATTTGAAGATTTGCCTTGAGATCTGATATAAAATAAATTCCGAGCTGGAAACTTTGTCAAAATTTTATTCGTGCTGAGTAGTCGTCAACAAATAAGGTTATTTTACAAACAGGGCTTAGGTAGGAGCTAATAAAATGTGAGCGTGTACCTGAATTGTTCTCTGTTGGATATGGTTTTAATCTTTTTTAGAGGAAGAGAGGAAAACATAAGACTTCAGGGACTTCTCTATATTATCACTATTTATCAGTTAAAACAAGGATTTGGCATCTCCTCTTTGTGTCTGAGATTCCCCCTCTGCTTCTTTGGTAGTCTGCTTTTATAGTTAGACATGATTAGTACTCTATTCATTAAAGATTTTGGGGAATCTACTTTTCTAAAAGCAAATACTCTTCTATCTGGGCTCAATCCTGGCGTTCTGCTTACAGATTTTGTTGCTTAGCTAGCTGTACTCTGAGAGATGAGGCAGGACAATATGTAATGAAATTCCTGATAGAGAAATATATCTACACACACACCCTACTGGGTTTAGTGGTGTTGATCACTTTGGAAATACCAGGCCTTATTTTCATGACCTAGTTTAGTCTGGCTTGGGAATTCTGTTTGCAGCCAATTTGGAACTTGCACATTTCCCACTGTGTGTGGCAACCATATCTGTTTCATCATGTGGAGAGCCCAGATGAACACTAATGGTAATGGTTAAATTTGTTCCACAACATACCAGTGTGTAACTCTGAATGAATGGTCTGAACAAGAGGTTTACACAGGCACACTAAGGAGACAGCATCTCAAAATAACACGACATCCAGACAGTTAGGGTATAAATGATGTATGCGACATGGTCATGGAGCTGTACATCACATGTACATGATGCAGAGATGGCTATGGAAAATACTCACTTTTTCACTTGATTCTGCTTCCTTTTGGCTTCTGCACCCCTTTGGTGCATAGCAGGGAAGTTGGAATTTGCATTTAGTGGAAGAAATTACACTAACAGACATACATTTCACTCATAAATGTATCACACAATTGCTGAGCAGACTGACAGACAACTGGTACAAATGGTGCATAAACATTCAACGTTAAACATTGTTTAAGCAAATGAAAATTTTGCACTTATGAAGGAAGGGGCAGCATTCTGTATTAGTTTCTAATTGTTCATCAACAATTAAGGGCAAAATTAGAAATGGCAGACTAAAGAGAGCATCCTTTTTCTTTGGGCTGTCAGTTCAGAGACATCAGAGTTAGAGCAGAAGCAGAGTTGGGTGTTCAGCACATTCATGGATGTGAACACCACGAGGGAATGGAATCACTGCTGGAGTGAGATGGAAGTGCTGTGCTGTGTGGCACTGTTGCAGCCACTGACTTCCATCAGGTGAGGGGTCCTCCTGGTGCTTGCTGGCACCTTAACACGTGGGGCTCTGTGCACTGAAGTTATGTCTTTCCAGCGACTGGGCTTGTGGGAATGGAAGCAGGATGTACAGAGCAAATAATCTGCCTTGGACCACTGGGAGCCTAGGGATGACATCTGAAATATTTCAAATACTACTACGGAGTGAGTCTTCCTCTGTATGTGCTGAATATGAAACAAGTATAGGTTGCGTGATTGCTGGCTTTATAAATAGGTATTTTGAATCAGGTTTAGGCAACTTGCTGGTATGTGGCTGAAATTTCTAAGAATCTTTTTATCTAATGGGGAAAAAAATGTTTTTGTTTAACTTTCACGTGAGAACATCTCAACCCCAAGCTATTGACCCCGAGCAGCTCCCCCACACTGCCGCAATGCACATCCCCACTCTGCCGGCCGGGGCCGCGTGCTCTGAGCCCCGCGCTGCGCCCACCTGTGACGCCATAGTGAGGAGGGGCTTTTCCTCTGCAGCCTCATCCCTCGGAATCTCCTTCATCACCATGGCAACAGCCTTATCTGCCGCCCTAGAGCCTTTCCCCTACAACAGGGAAACCAACAAGGGCGAGTCAGCAGCAGCCCGAGCGGCGCCCGCGCAACGCGACACGAGACGGCGCGTACTGCAGGAGGCAAGGTCTGGGTCGACGTGGAACGCACAAACACTGTTCAAAAAGAACAATAAATCAGTAGTGAGCCTCTAAGTTAGCATCGTGGTGTCTAGCCATAGTCTTGTTATTTGTTAGAGTTGCCCCAGTGAAGTCAACAGAAGTATTTCCTGCTGCCTTGCTGCAGCCAGGCTGGCCAGAGTAATCCAGGCCAATCTGAAGGATTGGGATGTTTTACAGGGTAGGGTGTCCGAATGACTAAGAGCTGTGTGATCAGCTCCTCGATTTAATTTTGGTTACCACAGAACACCTGTTTACCACTAAAACATTGGGTAAGGCTGATGCTGCAAATAAGGTGCAGATCTATGTGTTTCACTGAGGCAAACTCTCACTTAAATTTGGAAGTAACGTATAGGGCTGGGCCCAAAGCTTTTAATAACTCTAGCGATATTTTAAAAAGCAGCTTACATGATATAAACTCTGTGTTTTTGCTAACAATGTATGGAGCCAAATTCTGCTGTCATAATGCTATGCATCTTCCAAAAAATCATTGAACTTGATGTAATTTATTAGAAACTTTTCTTAAAATGCACTTCAGATACATTCTTTTGATTCAAAAGAGTCAAAAACATATATTCACATCTAATTTAATATTTTAACCAAGCACAAAATGCCTTGATGTTATCTGCCACACGCTTGGTAGCTGAACTCTTTGCTTTAAAAGGGTATTTATCTTCTTGAATTTGCCTAAGAATCTGCATTTTCATTTCTATTACTCTTGAAGTGGCAGAGGATGCCTGATCATGCATTGAGCATAGCAGCAGAACCGTGCTATGCTGGTGACCCCAGGCACATCCTCACTGTTGTACCTGTAAAGCTCCCATTGATTTCAGTAGAGGTTTTAGCTATGCGAAGACTGCAGGATCTGACTCCATAAAAGCAGCATTTTCTACTATGCTTGAATATATTTAAATGCTTATCTCTATTAACAGAAGGGGTTCTTTACTACCATAACATATAACAGAACTTCTTCCTCTAGCAAAGTATTCAGTGTCCAATATAAAAGAAAAAAAAAAAACAAAACAACACAAACATAACATCTTCTTTATACTGAACTGTATGGTGTATCAGAAACATTTCATCTATTGCATGTAAAAACTTAACATACTGAAGTGTTTTTTAGAAGAGATTTTATTAATTGACAGATCCTTAATAGGTTTCCTTGCTTGCGCAACCTGTTACCCTAAAGAGAGTTCTTTGCATGCTGCAAGAAATTCACAGAGCAGAAGTGTAGTAAGTTATAAGCATGCTGGATTAGTGGTGCCTTTGATATCCAAAGAACTGCAAGGTCATGGTAAATTTAATTTAAATATACTTAAATCAATGAAAATTATTTCTTATTACTAAGCATATCAAAGGTTCTTGGCCAATTACGTATTTACTCTGTACATGACTCATATGATGCATTTCAGGTCTATGAAGCTCCGTTACTGAATGCCATGTGGAGCTATCTTTAGCACTATTACCATGCTACTTGATTTTTATAACACTTAGTCCTTTTGTGCTGAGTGATAGACCAAAACAGTTATCAGGTAGAAAGGATGCATTGGAAAGCATGCAGTGCTTTTTATTTCTTGCAGAGTAAAAAACCCACCAAAGCAAAGGTCAGGTCACTTTTTTGAAGACAGAGCCACTTTTTCTTCAAGGTTTCACCTACTGCCTGAAAAGAGTCATGATACTTGTATTAGTGCCTGCTGTTAACCTTTCATAAACATAACTCTGCAAAACCTTGGGAGCGGTTGGTACCGTATATGACCCGTTTCATTAACTGAGTGTGGATATAGCTCAATATAGAATAGTAACCTGATGAATACTTATGTTTGTGCTGTTTCTCAGGAGTGAATGTGGTACATTAGCTATTTAAAGCAAATGGTACAAATACTACTTTTTTATTGGGTCTCTTTAGCCTTCCAAAAAGACTACAACTGGACAAAATTAGGTTGATGTATTTCTGGCTCCTCAGCCTATGATATGGAAAACATTGCCCTGAAAGTAGAAGTTAATAGGCAGTCTCCTGGGAACCAAAGAGAGAGACTACAGAGTAGCTTAAATACTCAGATTTTTATGGAGAGATAATACAAGTGACCAATCTATTGGTAAGTCCAATTGTTTATTTTAGTAACTAAAGATGGATTTAGCTGTAAGGTATCTGAGGTTAGAAATTTTGTTTGGTGTCTTTGCTGTAGTGAATACTTCTGCATTCTGTCCTAACCTATGAGGTGATTAGGCTGAAGAACTGGAAAAGAATAAGGATAGTTCATCTGTGACCAGGACAACCTTTTTACTGTTTAGAATTGCAGCTGAAATGATGATCTGTAGTGTATTTATTACCATGTTCAAAGTACTCAAATCTTTAGCAATAACCACTGCAAGATTTATGTTTTTAAAAGAAAAGGTAATTGTGGCTGCTTATTTATTAGGCCTTTTTCAGTTTTGTGGAGGTTTTTGTTTTTGTTTTAGTTTTTTTTGGCTTGCTGTACATATTTATCTGCTACAGCAGTTTATAGTCGATCAAACCCTGTAATTCTGTAACAGCCAATTTGAGATTTGCCAGATCTTTAAATAAGCAGTTGATAAGGCAGACTTGCAAGTAAAGTTATTTTCTCATCTAAACAAAGGCTTAATGAATGAATCTCATCATTTTCTATTTCTCTGCAATATGTTGATGGAAACAATTGTGATACAGGCCATGACAACTCTTCATAATACTCTTCACCTTCTGGAAAACCACATGTAGGTTACTGTTTTGACCAACGTACTGTAGAGTTCTTATAGAAGCCAAAGACACGTTGGGAATATTCTATGTATTAGGCTTTATTTTTTTCCTTTAAACTTCTAAAATAACCAAATGCTTTGTATTTATACAGTGGAGATGCCATGCTTGGAAAATGCACTAATTAGTCTATCTTAAATCAGAGACTGGGGAACAAAGGTAGAATTCAGAGGTGATGTTTGCATGAAATGAGTGGTTCGTCTTCCAGAAATGTGGCTTAAACTTCTAATAATTGGTGAACATAAATTACTCTTTCAAGTAATTTTGCTTGAGCTGTGTTTTTGTGTGGTCTGATGCTGAGGTGACCACAGCAAGGGTCAAATTTCACAGTACTCACAGTTGAATAGAAAAAGTGAAAATTGGGAATCTGTGTGATATCCTTGCTATGAACACTTAGAAATCCAGTCAAATTTCTGCAGAGGCTCAAAACGGGTATTTTGGTAGTCCTGGCACTTTCTGTGCCTTTTGCCTTGAGAGTACACTGAATATTTTGTATGTTGTACTTTTCAGTCCAGAATATTTTGCTGTACTTTACTCTGTTGAGTATTATCCCCGTTTGCTAAAATGAGAATCAGCTTAAATAGCTGGGGAGAGACTTTAACAGCAAACGTTATGGAAGATGCCTTAATAGAATCTTTCAGTTACAGTAGCTGTAATAATTTATGTTATGAGGAAGAACAAACAGGGATCCTGTATATGTTGAACTTGGGATGCTTGGCTGCTGTCCAGCTCCCTAGGCAGCTGATATATTTGACTTTTAGTACCAATTTAGCAACCTATTCAGAATGGGTTTATGCACTGTAAACCCTTATGTCTCGTGCGATTTAAAGATGAAGGGACATGTATGTTTTCAGCATTATGCTGTGAACACTTTTACCTCTCAAAATGAGCATGCACAACTAGGCAGTGGTACCATGAGAATTCTAATGCCCACAAGGTTATTGTGAGCTCTTGATTTTGCATAGGAATGTGTTGTTATTTTATATTTTTATTTTTATTTTCTCAAGCTTTTCTGCTTGTGTTTTCTCCATATGTCTTTCTTTTCATCATCTATGCTCTTCTCGAGTTTCTTTTAGTAACATATACTGCATCTTATACATCATTAAAAATAATGAGAAGCCATATGGTGAGGCAGTTCTGTGACCCACTACAAGATGGATATTTAAACAGAAAACTCCCTTTAATTGAGGCTGTTGGTACATTTTTAACAAAGCACGGTATACCTAACGTAAAGGGGACATCATTCCTTTAGGTAGTGTGAAGCTGACAGGTGTGGAGGTATATGAATGAGCTACATGTCCTAAACTGGAAGTAGTGTTGTCAGGGACGACCAGCTTTCAAGTCCTGAGCTAATATTTCCAATATTGTACTTGCATCCTTTAGAACCTCTCATCAGCTTTTCTGTTCATGGTGGTTTAAGCTCTTCTGACTCATGACCAAGTTGTTCATTCTTATGGTAAGCGTATACAGTAAGACTTGCCCAACAAATAATTTACAATAAAGCAGCTAAATGAATAATGGCTGAGTTCTATGTGTGCTGAGAATGAAAGAAGAGAGAAATCAAAGATGATCATTTTGTTGGAATGATTTAGATTTCAATATTTAGATGGAAATATAAATATGTATGTATATATTTTGCTACATACAAAGAAAATCGACAAAAAAAGATAATGTCTGATAAAAAGGAATTGGCACAAATGTTCAGATTTACCCTTACTGAATTGGCCTTGTTTCCATTTAAATGTCAATACTGTGGCTAAACTGCATTCTAGGTTTAGAAACATTTGCATTGAAAATAGTTTTGTTAGGGTTTCTGGTTGGTTTATGTTGTTCATCAGTAACTGTTGCATTACGTGTGCTTCCTTTAGAGGTTGTCTCATTTTGATGCCTACAGATTCATTTTGAAAGCCAAGTGGGACTGCTTCCAAAGCATCTCCAATGAAAGCTCTGCAGAACCCATTTTGCTCTAAAGAAACCTTGAATTATTGTCCTTAATGCATCTGAAAGATACTGTAACTGTAAATTGGTCAAACATCTGCCAAATTAACTCATTTTGTCTCAACTAGTCTGATTCCTTCAGGCTAGTATGATGAAAATACAATGAAAAAAAAGGAAACTTGATTGGTTTTTTTTTCCACTTGAGTTAAAAAGTTTTATTCAAAGTATGCAAAGGAACATACTTACTCAATAAGATCACAATTTTTAATATTTGAACAATGTATGTCTAGCTGTAAATAGTTTTTTAAAAAGCCTGTAATTCAGAGCAAAGACTGGAATGAAGCTAACTATTCTGAGGTTGTTTAAGGTTCTGGTGCTTTTATGAAGTGGTTATATAATGTAGCTGCTTGTGATTGCAGGCCTGCGTGAGGTGCTTCTTTCTGTGTAAGCATCATCTTTTATTAAGGCCATTTTGAATAAGTAGAAGCATTTCTCTTCAGTGTTTATTTGATTGACTTGATGATTTTCAGCTACATTTTACAGGAGTGAGTCTTTTGCCTGTACAATTGTGTTCAACTTCAAAAATTCCAGGGGATAGCTAGAGAATTTATTTTGTCTCTGCTTAGTTTGCATCAAGGAACATTGTGAAATTGTTGTGTTTATTAACTGGCAATTTAAAATTTATTTGGTCATCTTCAGCAGAGAGAGTTAATACCAAAATATTAAGTCATTTTGAATTGGGGTTCACGTGGTTGACTTCAGCATCACGAGTCCCAGAAATGGCGTATGAATAGTAACAGGATTAGTTTATTACTCTAATGCCTGTACTGAGTTAGAACAAGGCATTTCTCTAATACTAGTTCAAGTGGAATTCAAGGTTCCCAGATCACTTGCAAACTAAACAGACTGAGGTGTATTCATCACCAGTGATTAAGCACATGCATACTGCACACAAGATGTGTGAACCAGTTTGCTCCAGCACATAAAGCACTGCTTTTTCTCCAGTGTGTTAGGGGTTCCTTGCACCTGAAAGCTGCTACCCAGGTGTGAGCGGCATTAACTCCTACATAGCTCAGAGCACGTGGGCTAACAGCCTACAGCAATGAACTTAGATTAAAGGCTGTACTCTCAGTCTGTGCCTTCCTCCTTTGAGGAGGAAAACTGCTGAAGCAGTTTATTTTCTGAGTAACTAGAGGGCTAGAAGTTGGATCATTAGTAAAAAAAATTCTTAAATTTTTGCCTTGAAACAGCCAGTAAATATTTCAGTATTTGATTTGAAAACTATTTAAGAATTACATAGCTTTTACATATTTTTTTCTATAAGAATCACTTTGTTGAGTTTTAAGGGGTAGAAATCAGAATTGTTTCAGTTCTTTTACAGCCTGCCCTGCCCCCAACACCAAGGATGTTAGTCCAGAATAATGACTCATCTGTTTAATTCAGTTGAAATGAGTTTGGGCTACAAGAAGTGATCTATAGATGGAGAACTTCTGTGTTACTATTAATGCTCTTCAAGATGTAATGCCACAGCTAAACAGAACACGGAGCTAATGACGTGACTGAGTAACAATAGTAGTTCAAAAAACAATAACTTGTGCTTTTTAATTTTATTTTTATTTTTTTTAGGAAAAAATATCTGAGAGCTGGTAATTTTCAGTTGGAAAAATTGGAGGTTTATCAAAGATCAGGAATGAAAAATAGTCTCCATAGGAAATTCAGAATATAGAACATTAGTCTGAACAAATTGTTGATTACGAGACAGCTGTTTCTGAGCCTGTTTTATATAAAATGCTTTATAAGTTAAAAACAAGTTTGATGTAGTGGTAGGGTAGCCCTCAATGAAACTGATAGTCATTTTCATTTAGCCTCAGGCAATGCCTTGAGCTCCAAAGCTTGAGATGGACACTAATTTCTTTGCATTGCAAATGTTTAGAGATGTTGGGAACCTCGATTAGAACAGATTTTGCATGGATGTGTTTTTGCAGTTCTGCACTTTTAAACTCTGTTGTTGTTGGGAAGGGTTCCTGTACTCTCATATGGATGTTTTGAGAAGCAAAAGTTTAGCAATAAATAAAGCAAAAGCATAAAATGTTATCTCTAAGTACCTTGTAGCTTTCTGTCTTCAGTCTCAAACTAGCTTTTGCAGAGAATAAAGAGGGATGATCACTGGGGAGAGAGAAGTCTGTGGGCTGCTTTCTGTCTCCAAAAAGTGCATAGGCACAGCAGATAACTAGAGCCGTGCCTAGAATATGATGCAAGTTTGAGGTGGTTTTTTATGTGTGTGTGTTTGGTGTTTTTTTTAAATGATACAGACTCTAATGTTAAAATGATGTCATCTTTGCTCAGTCTTACTGAAAAATAGAAGAAATGTATATTTTCCAAGTGTTTGCAAGCTGAAGCACTTTACTCTTCCTCCAATTGGGTATCATTATGAAGCCATTCATTCTCTAGCTGTACACCTGCATAACTGAAAACAGAACTGGGTCCCACTTGCCCACTCTTTTTTGTGTATGATTGTGTATGTATTTTTTGTGTATGTAGCTTGGACAGAGACTTGGCAGACATTTAGAATGAGGAGAAGAGGCAAAGCAGAGCAAATTGAAAGAAAAAAGTCTCTCTTACAGAACTTAAAGAAGGCTCTGCATGCATACTAATCCGATCATATCCTGTAGTTACAATTCTGTGAGAGACTTAAGATCATTTAAATCCTGAAACTGAGGTTTTCTGCATAGAAAAGAGCTGGCAAACCTGTAGAGAGTATAACAAATTTTAATCACAACTACTGGACATGAGGGTTTTCTGTTGTTTCCTTTGGGTTTTATGTTACCAGATAGGGGAGGGGGGGGGAAAGGCTGTTACTTAATGCTGCTGTAGGGATGATTTTCCTCTGAAAACCTTGAAAAAAGGTATTATTATTATTTAGGAAAGGTAAAATTGATGTTGAATGAGGGCAACTGGTCTGATGCCCTGTTACTCTGAGATACAGATAAAATTCTGCACTCTGTTTTGAATATTAAGGTAATCAGTGAATGACTTGGCAGATGTTTCTTGCTAGGTGCCTCATTTCAGAACTATTTTAAACAAGTGTTACTTCTAAAATAACTGCTATTTTGATTCTGATTTTGTTTACAAAAGGGCAGCTTGGACACAGAAGACGGTTTGTAATGTATTCTCATCAATATTAACTCTTATTGAAGATTAGGATGAAAATCTCAGGATTTGAGTTCTGTAAAGCTGGGGTAAATGTTATGGGATCAAAATCCATGCCTTCCGTTTAACTCTTATGTAGTGACTTGTGTATTATACGAGAAGATTTAATTCTGCTTAGCATTTCTGCTTTATCTTTGGCTCTTTGTTAAACAGACAGAAGAGTATGATCTGGATTTCTTTTGAAATTACTCTCCCATCAGACCCATGGTTACTCCTGTACATATGAACTAATAAGAACACATCTTGCTGAGTGATGGGTTTGAAATCAACAGATCAGGGTGATTATGATTGAATTTTTTTTTTTTTTTTTTAAGATTTAATTTCTTGCAATAACTGTGTTCTCACCAGCCAACGTTTTGAATGCTGCCAGGATACATTTAATATTTCCTGTAAAATAAACATTTGATTTTCTCCATAACAGAAACTTTTGGTACCCTCGAATTTATGATGTCATTTTTCTGCCAGAACTTAAAGATTTGAATCCTTTCTACAACAAATGGAAACTAAAGTAGAGCTGTTACAGCACTTTGGTGATAAAGAGGCCTTGGGCTATATCCTTGACCCCAGATTCTTTATTCTGTGTCTCTTGTGCTGTGTGTTCTTGGTAACAAAGGCGTCTGAATCTTAGTGTACTTACTGGTGAGAATAAAGCTCTATTTTTAATACAGTGTAGTAGGACATGTTTACCCCTTTATTTTTCTTCCCTAAAAATAGCAGTTCGCCATTTATCAGACGATAGCAGTAGTAGAAGAGGCAGTGGAATAATGGTGTGACTGCAGAATAACTTAATGTCCCTGACCTGGTGATGGCCTCTGTGCACAGTTTCTGCCCTGGAATGATCTCATCTGAAGTATGTTAATGCTGCAAAAGCAGCCTTAACAGCATCGTATAAGCCCATTTGGAGGGGATTATGCTACTATCCCTTCATTTAGCTCTTCGTTTATCACACAGTCTAGAAACCTTCAGGAAACAAGTTCTTAACGTTTGAGGTATTATGAGCACAGTCTTAAAATATTCTTAATTCTTTGGTGTGTACTACTACTGTGGAGAAGGAACTTTGCTAATACTACAGACATCTAATTACGAAAAAAAAACAAAACTGAGGCACAAAAAAGTAATTAGGGCCTAATCTTGGGCAGTTAAAGACTCATTCACCAATCTATACCATTTTTAGCATAATGGGCCACATCCATGGCACTTTTATAAAAATACTCTTTTGTATTATTCTTCTTGGCTTTAGTGGATTTGACTCCAATGACAGTGATTAATGCTGGGTCTGTGCTGCAAGGACCCAAAGGCAGTAGCTGCATTTCTTACAGCGAGCACATCACTAATACCAGGTGCACTTTGGTTAAACAGGTGCTCATCTTCTCCTGTATCAGGTTAATGTAATGCAGTTAAAAGTAATATTTGTCATAAATGTTACCTCATTTATTTCTATATAGTAACAAACATCTATTAAAAAAAAAGTAGTTTCTTGATGTTTACATATGTTTTTAGAATTCTGTAAGCTGGCAATAAAAAGAAGCTGGTAACTGTAAATTTCTTTACAGAGAGGTTCTGGATTCTCAAAACTTCCTAATTAGGATTGCAGGTGCAAAAATTATTAAATCATCAGTTATGCTTGTTGTGACACTTTAATGCTTTCTTGGGGTAGAAATGGTAATAAATCTTCCCCATAGCTCAGGGCATGATCCCTTCTGGCTGCAGAGGTTAAGTTGTCTGACAGCAGTGTGACAGCTATTGTCAGAGTTATTTCTCCTTAGAGGTTCTATCAAGAAAAAAAATCGGTATTAATCTTGTAGTCCAGTGCTATACACTCACTGCTTGTATGCCCTTCCACAGGAACACGTTTGTTTAGAATGAGCAGTTCTTGAACATCAAAATAAATCTTGATCAAGTTAATGAGCAAGGATGAGTGAATGCTGTGAAGTGCTTGCAGACTGCCTCAATAAATGTTCTTGTTACGTGAGGTAATAAGGGAAAGCAGCTTGCTTGTGTTTGCTATTTGTGCTATAGCCAGGATGTAGCTGACAAAAACATGGGAGGTGTCAGAGTACAGCTAGCACCTTCCCATGATGGGGAGGTAGGGTGAGGAGGATAAGATAGGATGTTACAAACAGGAGGTATCTCTATGTTTCTTGGCTTTGTGTTCTGCTCAGAAGGGTGCAGCTGAGCCAGAAGGGGAAAAGAAACAGTAGATTTGCTGTCCAGCAGTAAGTCACTGGTCTCCTGGTGGGTTTAGACAGAAAATAGCTTTTCTATTGGCAGTGCTAATATCAGTCTGTCAGGCAGCACTGTGAACTTTGTGTTTACTGAAATGCTTTGCTGCTTTATTTCACTTTGAAAGCCTTATAAATAAGGGAGGCTTGATCCAAACGTGACTCTTGACATAAGTTTACAGCATTTCATGTTAACAGGACCCTGGTGAAATAATATGAAAGATGGCATTGTCAACTTGGATCAGCAACAGTTACTTCAAAAACAAGCATATAGGCATATGCTTAGACTGGCAAGGAGTGGAAGATTTTTTTAGCCCGGATAGAATGAGCATAATTGAGGAAAAAAGAAGCTGTCACAGATGGTGATAGCAGTGAGAGGCCCAATGGCATGTGCTTCAACCCAGAGTTTGCTCCAGTGGAGTAACTGAGGGAGGTGGGATAACATACCAAACATGTGCCAAAATCTCCAGCTCTAAGAAACTAAACCTGCGTATTTGTAAAATGTGAATCAAATCATTCCTTCTCTTGGATGTCTATGAGCAGAAAAGAAGACTGAGAAATGTGTCTGATGGTCCCACAGGACTTGTGCCAGAGAGCATTAGGCATAGATGAGGCAATGAGGACTTCCAGGAGTGAGGCAGCCTGTGGTATTGGCGTGGCGTAGCTCTGTGTTGTCAGAGGAAGGACAAGTGCTGTGTACTCCTGCAGGATGCCTGGCAGAATGAGAACACAGCAGTGTTTCCCTGTGCAGGGGGGTGTTGTCTGGCTCCACAAAGGAGCTGCCTTATTTGAAACCCTGCCAAGCTGTGGCTGAGCTGTGAAGGCTGAGCTGAATGTACGCAGCATGGTCAGGATTTTCCGTTCCCCTTCCTTTTCACACCTTAACATAAAGTGCCCTTGGAATCATTAGCAGCCAATAAACTCAAGCAGTTGATTTGTGATCAGTGAAGTGAAAAGGAGAGCTTGGAGCTATTTTCGCACTTTCCAAACTGAAATGTCCTCTCATCAACCACACTTCAGTTTTTCACACATTTTGTCTCATTTCATTAATAGAGTAAATTTGTTGGGTCGGTAACAGCGGCAGTGATTAAAGACAGTTTAGCTAAGGTAGACCAAGAACTTGTTCTTATTTTTCTTACACAAAGGACCATTTCCTTTCAAATATTACTGTGTTATCCTGAAAAAAACCTCTTTCTTTCACGCCTCTTTTCTCTCTGTATGTAGAGCAATACATACAGGTAGCCTGAAATGAGTTGTTAATAGATACAAGGCATTGACAGAAGTGACAAGTGTGGATCTGAAGTACAGGCAATGAATATGAGCAGTATGTGTGTTTTGTGCTGCGATGTGAAATGCCAGTATGAAGTTTCCTTGTTGATTTGTAAAGCAAAGGCTACATACACAATTAGGTTTCTGTCCACAAGAGAAAGGTCAGGAACAAAACCCGGCCTTGTTTGTCTCATAGCTGCCCACCTTGGAGCTGCTATTACCACGCCTGACATCTTTAGCCTGCCTTTCACAATTTCAAGCCAGTTATTATAATCTAACGAGAAGTATTACAGGCTTCAGTAAATCATGGATGGTTTTTAGTTTTTACAAATACTGTAGAAGCTAAGAAAAGGAGAACTTGGCAAGGGTTTTCGGTAGGGTTTTTCTGTAGCATTAAGCAAGTAGCTTTACATTTGGGGGTTGCATGAATCATGTGATGCAGTAATGCCTAGTAATTCCTGTCTTTTAAAGCTGTAAGACTGTATGTGCTCACCTTAGTTAACCACATATATAACAGTTACCAAAAAAGCTTTGTTTTGTACATCACTTATATCTCACAGGGATTACCCTCAAATATACACTCATTTATTATGAAAAAATATCAGTTCATGGAATTTGTAGTTCTCAGCTCTCTAATGCTGTCCCTGAGTAAGAGGTTTACTGTCTAGCTCTCCCCTTAGTCCAGAGAAGAATGAAGCTGAGAGACTGAATTACTGCTTGCTCATGCCATGCACCCACAGAAGCCATTTTGCTGTTTGCTTTGTCACTTCTCCACTGTAGTGGTGCAGAATGCTGCTACAGCCAGTGACTTCAGTGACCTGCTCAAGTGACACTGCTAGACCTGCTGGGAACTTGCAGAGGTGTTATCTTTCTTCTCCCAGGTTCACGCTTCAAGTTAGGTGTGATGTTGTGCAGTGAGGATTTCATGAACGTGCATTTCTGTTCTTTGTCTTTTATCATTGGCCTTAGAATTCTCTGCTGACTTTCCTCTTTATTTTCTTGCCACTTTCTTCCTTTTTGTAGTGGAACCCAAAAGGTCCCAGAAGCCTTTTGTTATAATGGTGTTCTATTTCAAATTATCATTTGCTATCTGTTTCAATTTATGATTTGTATACATCCTCCTAGTAAAACATATATTTGCATACATCCTACTGTAAAACAGTAATGTAAGTCGATTCTTTGAGCCTCATTTTTACTCTTCTGTAAATATATCAATGCTTAGAAATTTGTCCTCTGAGAACTGTGTGTTCAATGAGTCAGAAATTGTATCAGAACTAACATTAGGAATTTCTGTTGTACTTTTTGAGGCTTGGCCTGATGTACGTTGCCCACTGTCCTGTTATGCTGAATATCATACCTAGAACCAATCAGCCTGTGAAGTACTCTCTAATGAAACCAGCAAGTTAGAATTACACTGCAGACCAGCAATGCACAGCTATGACTTCTTATGAACAGATTACAGTGCAGCAGCTATTGTTCAATGTTGGCATTTCTCCTGACTTATAGTTTGATTTAATATTATTTAGAAAAGGACATCTGTATGGACTGAAAGATAGAGCACCTTACAAAATGCTCTGAATAAAGCCGTTCCCAAGCAGAACTGCTGGCCCTGTTCTCAGCCGTGAGGAAAAATTACTTTTAAGGTTGTTATCTGCCTACAGAGAAGATGGTGGCATATTACTATAGGGGACTGGACATTCGTGTGAATCTGTGTTCCTTCATTGTATTCCTTCCTGTATTCTTAAAATAAGAGTGTGACAGTTTTACACAGAAAATCACTTCAAAACAAAGGTCAAAAATTGTCAAAAAATTCTCAACCTAAGAGGCTTATTTCTTTCTTGCTGGGTAACTAAGCCTTGTCTTTGCATAGTTAATTCTTCTTTCCCTGAATGATACATCAACTAAGAAACTTTGTCTTGACTTGAGCTCTGCATTTTTGTTCTCTCCCAGCAGGACAATTGCGTTTCAGAGCCAGCAGGCTTCCCACTGTTAGAGATCTATAAAAAGATTCTGAAACTGATTCATCTTCTAAATGTTTCCGTGACACAGTTTTGATGTTAAAACAAGTATGGAAGTGTGCTTTGTGGCACATGAATCATGTGACAAAGCTTTTGTTGACAAACTCATACAGCAGCTGTCATGGGATTATTATATCTGTCAGAGTGAGGCTCACTAGGGAGCAGGTAAATGCACCCTGAAAGATTACCTGTGCCTTGAACACAGTGCTGATGTTTCTAATGCTTTCTCTCCTTTTATAAAACTTGAACAAAGAAGTACCAAGCTGTGTTAGTCTCCTTGGGAGAGAAGATTTTATTCAGAAAACTCATGCTATTTTATTTTCTGGGTCCCAGACTATGGTTCAGTAATATAAGTTATGAAATTCTGTGTTCTGTGCTGGGCTTTATACTTTAATTCATAGTGTTAATAAATAGAGGTGTCTTAAAATGAAATGGCAATGGAGGCCTGCTCCTGTCCAAACTTACATCTTGGAGGCGCGTTCACTCGGTGTGTGCTGATCAGTAGCTGTTACATTTCTGCACAAACCTATGTCCATTTGAACATTTACAGAAACTGCATGCAACTGTCAGTCATATCAGTCAATCCTTTTCAGTGAAAAAGAAATGTGGACATTTAAAGTCAACTTATGTTAAATCGAAAGTGGTTTTTTGTTTCAGAGTTTTCTACTTTATACTTCTTATTTTGGGGGCTGGTTTCACTGTTTTCAGGGATGAAACGCAAAAGAGAAAAACAAGGTTTCAAAGCTTCTCTCTTTTCTTGATTGTGCATTTTGTAAGAACTACCTGATGTCAGCAGCAAGAAGAAAAAAAGCAGTGGGAGCAAAGAGATGTAAAGGAATCTCTGAATTTGATGGCAAGGCTTAGCAGTCAGCAGGAAATCTTTGCAAGGCGCCTGTTGGCTCTGCAGTAGAGCAGAGCAGCTCCTGGGAGCTTGGTGTTTTGTTTTCCTGGCATCCTGCTGGGTGGATGGGTGCGAGGAAACTCTTCTGCAGGAGAAAATTCAATTAAAAGTGA
Source organism: Meleagris gallopavo (assembly GCF_905368555.1). Classification (NCBI taxonomy): domain Eukaryota; kingdom Metazoa; phylum Chordata; class Aves; order Galliformes; family Phasianidae; genus Meleagris; species Meleagris gallopavo. The sequence continues at coordinate 16,738,136 of NC_139414.1, read as the reverse complement.
TTCAGAACTGTGAACCAAAGCCAGAGGCCATATAGGAGCATACTGGTGAAAAATGCGTCCACGTGATCGGTGGGTTGAAAGAGAAAAGGGAATGTGGCACATGGGGTAAATAGGAGGCATAGCTGTCCCTCACCACTTGCAAGGGAAAATGTTTTGGTTAGTAATGTAAAATAAAGGATGAAACTATACTTAAACTGCAGCCATTATTACTACAAGAAGTCAAAATTTTACTTCATTTGTACATAAAGTGATTGAAGTGAACAAAGGGCAACAAAAACCCACTCTGTTTTCCTTCTACGTTGCTGGAAATCTAAGCTGTGAAACAAGGTATTGAAAAATTACAATACCATTTCGGGTTATGGAAATCCCCAATAGTTGATAGCTTTTGTGGTGTAGAGCTAGCAATTAGCAAGCCAGGTTAAAATGCAACAAATACTCCTATTGTAAAGTTTTACACTGCTTTGTTGGTATTGCTATGTTGCAAGTCTGTGAGAACCTGAGTACAGTGTGTTCTGCAACTATTTCCTCAAGCCAATCTGTTGGTAGTTCACAGCAGGAATAGATAGTTTTGTATATCTTCTCTACTTTCATCAAGATCTGAGTAATGCAATTATAAATACAGAAACTTATCCCATGTTCTAGTTGTAGGTACACGCGAAAGATGAAAGCTTGTCTAACATTTAATTATATCCATCTATCTGAACATGTATAAAACCAAAATCTCACACATCTAGAAACTAAATATAATGCTCTATTAATAGTTGGGGTTGTGGCATAGGCCAGCATTTGTTATCTGCCCTTAGAGCATTAACCTGGTGGAATTGAGGCAGTAGTGATGGTCTGACCCTGTAAGATGGTAAATGCTCACAATCTCATTGCCCTCTCCAGCTATAAGGGGTACTCAGCAAATCCTGTAAGCCGGAATTATATTTACCAAAATAAGTTCTCCTTCTCTTGTTATAATCGGTTGTATTCCCAAGTTAGTCAAAAACATTAAGAATCCTTTAAAAATAAACATTAAACATTTGCATACAATTCCTGTTTATCCAGTACAAAACAATGTCTGAATTGTAATTTCTAATGTGACCTAAGTGTAGTTCCAAGCAGCGAATGAAGCTCATGAATATTTTGTATGAATGATCAGGAATTATAATCGTGAAGTGTCGTGAATATTTAAAAATGAGAGAGCCTGAAGTCATCCCTCATTAGTGTGCACAGCTGCAGGCAAGCCATGGGAAACCTGGGTTGTAAATACTCTGTATCAGTTTTACTTTGCATATGTATTTAATAGATATTGACAGAAGTCACAGTCCTATTTTCAGTTTCACAGCAACCTGCTGTTCCAAATCAGGGATTAAGTTTTCTTATAAATACTTGTTTCTAGAGAATGTAGACAGCTGTTGAGGTGAAAACTGCTGAGGTCAGACAGAAGAAGGGAGAACACAGATAATGAGATATGTCAGAAATGAAAGAGAAGACTGATGAGATCGTCAGCCCTCACAAAGTGTGCTGTGGGATGAGCTCAGCCAAGGGTTTATAGGAGGGAGAGGTGTTAGACATGATGAAGTGAGATTATAAGCATGTACTCAGCACTGAAAGTTCCTCTGCTTCTGTGCTCATATGCATAGTGCAGATTTATTTCTGTATTTTTAGTGCGTTATTGTGGTTAAAGGCTCAGAGGGGGCTAAGAATCAGTTATTTCCCTTGGATTTGACAGCCTAAGCTTTCTGAGGAGTTTGCCATAGAAATTGTGGCATAGCTTAAAATGCATGGGAGCAACCAAGAGCTACAGTGAGTGGAGCTCAGGATCTGTGCCTTCATAATGATAACTCATCATGGTGCACTTTAAGTATTTATGCATAATGATTAAGATCTGTGGATTTTGGAAAACTTCCGCTCAAGTCAGAGCCATCTCACACCCACTTGGAATAGCAGCAGGCACGTTGCTTTCATGGTACCAGCTTATACCTGCAACTTGTGGTTTGAGGGCAGGTGAAATAGATCTGTTTTGTGGTAATGTTTTTCATAATTTTATGACAGCGTGTGGATTATCAGCATCCATGAGTACAACCTGTATTTTAACTCCCAGTCTTTGTGTTACTTTTTGCAGTGATTCTTTTTCTAATCATGTCTCCAGCAAGGTATATCATCATTTTGATAGTCTCACAAGACACATGCAACTAGGTGTAGCAGTGGCAGATCAAGATCCAGTTCCCTAGAGCTTTTCACAAAAAGGGTGACTATAAAGGATGGATGGCATCTGTTCGTGGTCATCCAAAAGTATTAATGATTGGAGAAATCTTTGCACATTGTAGCATAAGCTGATTTTCAACTGAAGCTTTGCTGTGACTTAATAAAGCTCTGAACAATCTTGCATCCAGACTTCAGCTGTTTGAGGAAATGAGCTTGAGGTGTAAATTTAAAATTGGTAATAAATAGTGAAGGTTTTGTCTTAAGCTCCAGAATTATGTTGTACACGTGTGACCTGTGTGATCCTATAGCTCTGCATCTTCATGCAGTGCACTTAGAAAATAGCCCAGCTGCTGTCTGCCAATGGGCATTTTTGTGTTCTGAGGCACAGTGGTGGTTTTTCTCATTTGCTTGTTTTGGAGGGGTATTTTAGCTGAACTTTACACATTCTCTGTTAAGTTGTAATCTAAACAATTAAGCTTTTAAACATGAGTGATCTCCCTTGCATAATGAACTTTTTTTCTAGCTCAAATTAATAAAAAGAGTCAGTGAAGTGAAACATTTCATTTCTCCAGATTGGAGTCTTATTTTAAGCAAGCCACGAAGAAAATTCAGAAGCTGCAGAGACATGAATGTGGGAGTTCTAGAGCTTTAACTATTGTATGATTGTATTCCAACAACACACGCTCACTTGCAATTAGTCAGGTTATGCATAGTGCTTCTCTAAACATACACTGGGGCGTAAGTCTGTTTGAAGATTCAGCTGAAAAGTTGCATTGTTTCCAAAATTTGGTAGGTTTCATTCTGCCATATTATTTTACCCACCGCATTTGTCAAGTATCAGGTAGTGATGAGAGCATACCACAATTCTTTTTGAGAACAAAGGTATATCACATAATCAAACACTGAAGAGTAAAACTCGAATTAAACTATTAATGTCCAGAGCACTGATCAGCCTTGAGAGTAGCCTGTTTGGTTTTATGCTATACAGTCCTCTTCTTAGAATGGATTTCCAGCTCTCAGTGCACAGCATGGCTGTGGTATTTGTGCTGTGACAGGGAGCAGCTGTTTATCATGGTATCAAGCAGCTGAAAAATATCCCGAAGCTGAAAATCTACGCTAGGAATGTTTTTTTCCTAGAGGGCAGTTTATTGACAAAGATTAAAGTTAATTTTGAAGCAGTGTTCAATAATGTAAAGAGCTTTATTTTCCTCCTGTCTATGTCTATGGACCTTCTGAAGCTAATTAGGTCTCTTGGCACATCACATTGCACAGCGTTTGGCCTCATCCATGTTGTGAATTCAGCAAGCTCTTTTCGAAGCACTCAGGTGTTATGGGGTCTCTCCTGGGAGTCTGCTGCTTCCTGAGGAAGGCCAGGTGCCTCATGCCTCCTAATTCTGTCTTTGTAACTTTCAGTATGCCCTCCTTTGAGCTCCTAGCTCCCAAGTGGCCAATGCATTTTTGACAGCAAAAAAAAAAAAAAAAAGCGGAGTTATACTTGTGTTGCAGTATTTTTTAAATCAGCTAAAAGTACATATAATCCTACATCCTCCTTTCGGCAACTGTGGGTCAACTTCTGCGTCCATGCAGAGACAGGATTTGGGTCTAATTGTTGATAGAAGCATTGAAGGTGAAATTGCTGATAGCTGAATACAGCTCCTCCAGCTGAGATCTGTGCTGTTGCCAGACAATCTCATTGATCTCACTGCTCTGTTACCAATGGGCCGGTGTGGGTTTGGGTCTAGCAGGTGACTTTCCTTCTGCTGGCCGTTCCTGGAGGAAGGCTCTGTATGCAAGCAGGAGGAGTGTAAATCAATTTTTTCTTTACCATCATCCTGTCTAACCCTTCACTTAGCTATTATTTGCCAGCAAATACTGTGATTCAGCCTTTATATTAGTTCTATGAAGGAAGTAAAGGACACCACAGCATGGGGCTGGAATTAAGCCATTGGGAGTTCTTTGTACAAGGCACCAATGTCTTCTCTAGCTTCATCAAGAGCTTCCTTCATCAAAGAAGTTATTAAATCTCCTTTGCCAGAGAGTGAGCGAGCTTTGGTCCTTGTGAACTTCCAAAGAGTTCCTCCTTTTTCCAAAATACAGCACGTGGCTGCAGAGCGTGCAGCTGAGGAAGTGGCCAAAGCAGCTCTGTCAAGGTGGAACTTCCCACAGGATTCCCTCTGAAATTGTTCATAATCAATTTTGTGAATATTGCTGATGGTGTAACAGCTGTGGTTTGTAGGCACAAATGGCAGAAACTAATTGCACTTTCCTGCAGTGTTATAATCTGTTACTAATCTCTACTTTTAATGTGGTTTGATTGGTTTTTGCTAGGAAGAACGGATGGCCCAGTCTGTGACACGTTTTGAAACTGATACATATGAGCAGTGCTCTTGTGTGGAGGAGACATGGCTCATTAGTGTGCTTGCACAGAAAGGAGTGTTGCACTCAGTGTTATGCAAGACAATCGCTTCAAAATTATAAGCAATTTGCTTCTATATTAAGATATTAAGAGTAAGTTTAATCTGTTTAATAACTGGTTTCTAGCAGTATTCTCATTAAAAGAGGATATATCACCCTCTATTTTCTGAAGGGTAAAAAATGTTATAATAATGAGGAATGTGCTGAATAGATGCATGGCTGCATGACTTTTTTTTTTAACTGGAAAAGATACTAACTAGGGGAAATGTAAATGCCTGACCTTTAGATTTCTGTTGGAGTTTTGAATGTTTGCCTTTGTTTTGAGAAGAGCAATTCTTACATGATTTGTGTTGGAATTGGAGAGAGTGGCTTTGAAGATTAAACCATGGAATCTGGCTATAGAAATAAGGATTCTGAAGAAATATGTTCTCCAAGTACGTTATGTCAGAAGGCCACAAATGAGAAATGATTTTAAATTGTGCTCTCTGGCAATTTCACTGTGTTGATGTATCTATATCAGTTTGGTTTTTTCACATGTAAAATTCAAACAGAAAAACAGCCACTTGTTCCCAATTTGTTTTCACTGCCTTGTGGTTCATTTCGGCTGTAAACTCTTTGTGATGGTGCACATCATCTGGCATAAGCAATCACACAAATGCTCTGACAGATCCATGCTCAGTGCATCTTACTGCTATTATATATAACTAATCACTACTTGTGTACCTGGTGCAGGCAGGCTCTGCCTACTCTGCTGAACATCATGTTCTTTTCCATCACGTTAATTGTGATATAGACACTGGTCCCTATTTGCATCCTTGCTAGCAACTCATGATTAATTGTGATCTAATACTAACCAATACTAGTAATACTACTGGTGCTAGACTGCAGATCATGAGTAGTCTTTTTGCCAGGCATTGTCACTCACATAGCCATTGAGCTAAAATAAATCTTCAAAAGAAAGAAAAGAAAATGTGCTTAAAACAGTAAGAAATTGGAGTACAAGCCTTTTTCTCTAGCGAGTATTTGATGTAAATAATGAATCTTTGCGTTATAAATGACATGAGGAATGGGCTGAGCATTCACTCCCTTTTTCCTGTTGAGAAATCATGTGTGAACAGTCCTCGATTTTCAATTACAGGCTTTTTCTTCAAGGCTATTGAACGGGTTCTCATGTAAACATGTTTCAGCCACTGAAGGATTACAGATGTGTTTTGAATACTCTGCTTCTGTGCGGTTTGCTGCCTTTAAGGATGTGGCATTGGCACTCTATTTCTTGGTTGGATGAATATGGTTCTAGCAAAGACTTCAGAAATATAATCAGAGCTAAAACCATTTTTTAACAGCTGATAGGGGAAGATGGCTGAATAAGGGATCTTTGCGTACTCTATTTTGGGTTTCTTGAGCTGAACCTTTCTAGAGGCATTGTTATGAGAAAAAAATATCTTGTGTAATATTTGATGTGGAGAAACATTAAGCATATGTGCGTATGCATTTCTGTGTCAGGATTTGAGCCTCAGGCATTGTGAGCATTTGTTCAAGCCCTTACTTAAATCATTTAAGCGTTGGCCTCTCCAGAGCTATGTTAATCATCACCAAATTTTGTAAGCTAATGGTGCTAATACATTTAGGAAGAAATAGTGTGCCAAACAAATTTAACTCTGTAGATCTCTTTATTATTGTGTCAGAGATACTGGTGTTGTTTGGGTGCTGTAGGGATATTTACCTGATTTTATCTTAGGACAAAGAATATGTTAGAAGGATACGATGTTTCTTTAGGTGATGATCTTGCTTAGAGGTAAGATGACCTTTTTCCAAGGGTCTTTTTTCACTTCTTTAATATTCTTTACTATCTGTCAGTGTCTAAGCTAAAAGAGACTGAAATTTTGGCAAAGTTGTGTATTTTGAACACTATTATCTGTTCCCTTCAAGACTTCCACAATTATTACAGTACTGGTTTGGTTGTGCAGAATTCTGTCTGGATAGACTTTAAAAAAGAAGTGTGTAACCAGTTAATGTAGGTCCTTTAAGGGGAATTCTTTTGCACTTTTTTTTTCCTAGCAAAACTATTGAACTTTAATTTTATAAACCTATTGCAAAGGATTTGCAATATTTACTAATGAAATACAACAAACCAAAAAGCAGTTTGCCTTTTAGTTGCGAATTATACAGGAGTTTAGGACAGCAAAGAGTGAATTTTACAGGAGGAATTTATTGCCAAAATAAGAATTGAAAGTATATTATTTCAGCAGTTTGAAAAACATAGAGTAGCACTGTATTGCACACAGAAAATGCACTACATCAATTACAATTACTTGTGATAGACTTGAGTTCCTAAAGGCAATATAAATGTTACATTTAATGTCTAAAAGTAGACGTTGAAAGGTGAAGTGAAACTTATAATATACTGCAGAAGAGTAATGTTACTGGATAAATCAGCTTTGAAGCAATTTGTAACAATTTGATAGCAAACTTTTCAATCTTATTTCCCTGAAATCTCTTAGTACTTCATGAGTTACAGATGCATTCGAATTTCAAAATTTTAGAGAAAATGTATTGTGAAGTGTTTTTGTGGATTTCAGTGAGAGTTTTGATTGACCACGTGTCCAGCTTCTGGATACTTATTTTCATTTGCTTATCTAATGTTAAAAGAAATCACTCATAGACAGAGTAAGAGCTGTCTGAATGATAAAGCTGTCATCTCCTTCAAAATGACAAAATTGTCTATAGAAGCCTTGGGAGTTTGCAGATGTTTCATTTAAACATCTTTATTACCTCTTGGTTGTTGTTTTTTTTTGTTTTTTTTTTTTTTTTAATATTCTTCCTGTTTTTCTACTGAGAAAGTCATGTTATTCCAAGACTTATAAAAAACACCCTATATTATGTGATCTGAAACAGTCAAAGATGCAGAGACATTTTCCAGAGATAGGGCATGCTGTTTGCAAGGCTAAGCCTTGCGAAACCTTCACTAGAGAAGACCCACGTCTCCATTTCTGCAATTTTTGTCATCGCCTTTCCCCTAAATGCTACCCCCGAATTGGTGGTGAAATACTAGCTGTTTAAAATGCTAGAAGCTTTTATTGTGTCTGAATTTGCCAAAAGATATGGGATGCATTTTAATGTCGTTCTGAAGGTTCTAGATACTTCAGAACGGCATTAAAATGCATCCCATATCTTTTCAATTCAAGCGCAACATGAAATCTCTTCTGTGCTGTGGCTGATTGTATCCCAAATCATTTTAAACTTTTGATTGACTTTTCTCTTGCATCCTTTAGGCTGTTTGGTTTAGTAGGATAGTTTATGTAGGGAAATGTAGAGGCTGATTTTATTCCGTGATTAATCTCATGCATGGCAGTTGAGAGATACTCGCAGTTTTTGTAGGTTTTTTCTGTTGTTTTTTTTCCCCCACAAAAATCTTTCATTTATTCATAGCTGTCTCATAAATGCCTACACAGCTAACTGAATGCTGTTTCTAATATTCCTTCTTCTGTGGTGTGGTAAAGCCAGATAATCCGCTCATAATTAGAGGTAGCTTCTTTTATGAATGTTTCTGAAATAATTCAGTCAGCAGCTGTTCCTCCCTCTAGTGACAGTAATCCATTTGAAGTACGCTTCTTTAATGTAGCTTTTCCCACACGGATCTCAAGAGGTAAGGATTTGTGTGCCCTGTTTTGCAGGCAGACTCTCAGGAACAGAGTGATTTCCTGAGAATCACACAAGTCCGTGGATGAGCAAGGATTTGGGTATTTCTATCCACTGCATAAAGCTTGCTTTCTAATCAGTCAGTGGACCATTCTCTCTTAGTTGGGAAGCATGGCTGGTTTTGAATTGGTCTCTTGCAGACCTCCAGATGGAGGTGTAGGTGTGAACCTCTACACAGTGAGTTTGCTTCTGTTAATGCCATTTCTCAGTCTCCCTCAGCACGATCCATGACTCTTCCTTAACTGTGAGTTTTCCCTGCCTGTGGCCCACAAGTGGAAAAGCACTGGTGTGGGCTAAGGTTGTCTGGATAAATCAGCAATTTGCAACAGGAAAAGAAGTTTTTGTTTGTTTGTTTGTTTGTTTTTTATTTTGTTTTGGTCTTTGTAGTACTGCTGTCTGGATGGCTCTTGAATCACTTGAACATTCTAGACCAGATTTTGTACCCAAATCATTTGTTCCTTTGTATTACTTAAGCTAAAATCTTTTTACCTACCTCACATGAAATTCCACTGTAATTATGCAGCTTATCATCTAAATTTGACCATTACTGTGTAGCACAAAAATGGGACCAAGTCTTCTCTGTTAAATCTTTTATCTTTAGCTAACTGAAAGTTGAGCAGAAACCACAGTTTCCTGTAACTTCACACTTACTCATATTTACAGATTCATCCCACTGAAAACTGACAATGGAAGTTTGGGCAATTTTAATTAGTGATATAAAAAATATGGTAGGATCTACTTAAACTGCAAAAGTTGGAGGTGCAATAGCAGCATGTGTAGCACACAAGAATTTCTACCAAATCACTGCTATAAAACTTGTCCTTCAGTTAGTTGCCTCTGTAGTGTCTCACATGTTGTGTTTGGTCTGGACTTTCTAAATGGTATGTGCTCAGCACCAAGCAAGTGAAAAACAGTCAAATGTCCCCTGCTTCACTACCCACATTCTTCTGACTGCTCCTTCTGTCAGCCTCCTACTCTTGCTTGTAGTAGAGTAGAGTAGCTTGTGAACCAGACATAAGAGTTGGTATGAGAAACATGAGGCAGAAGGGCAGAGCTGGAGAAAATTAGCAGCAAGGGAATTCTCTAAGGTGGAATACAAATATTATATCAACCAAAAACCAACTTGTCCTTTCATTAAATACTTGAACAGGTTGCCTAGAGATGCTGGGGACTTTCCATCCTAGGAGACACTCAAAACTCCCCCAGCAATTTGCTCTGTTTAGCCCTTCTCTGGGCAGGAACTGCACAAGATGATCTCTAGAGATCCCTGCCAACATCAGTTCTCTGATTCTGTGCAATAGATGAAGGCAGCTTAAGTAACTTGAGTTGTTTTCTATTTGGGGCAGGCAACAGAGTGAATCTTATTCTCTGTTGGGCTAGGATGCTGGTGGCTGTGTCTATGCATCTAAGCCCATAGTGTCTTTAATTACATAGGTTATTTTGGCAAGTTTAATGAGTCTCTGAGCATGGAGCTGCTTTTCTCTCTTTATCTGTGGGGAATGGAGCTCTGAATGTTCTCTGAGATGTGCACTGAAACTTCCACTCACCCTTGCATCTTATTGTGGCTGGCAGGTCAATATGTTCACATGCACTCATCTTTATTAATTTAAAAAATGAGTATGTTAGTATTCAAAATTTTAAATTTTACTTTGTATGTGCAAAGCAGGCATATTTGTTTGTAGTCAGTGATAGACGTGCAGAGCTCAGTGTGCAAGTGTGATGACCTCAGGGGTTGTCTCCTTTCTGCAATCTGCAGAAGCTTCTGACTGTTCTGATACTTAGTTCGGTGGTTTGCAAAGTGAATTGAAGAGGCACAGGTGGAAGCGAAACAAAAGTGTGAAGTATTATGTTTACATGATGCTTTTGTTCAAGCAGAAGGGTCCTGAATAGAACAACATTTCATTCTAAGTGTTTTCCTCTTGAACACCTGATCTCTGAATGTTTTGCAGGTCTTTCTGTTCTAATTTTCTGCAGATGATGAAGGAACAACTTTTCCTATTGAGGATCTTGTGAGCAGATGCTGAATTCACAGCAGATTACAATATCCTGAATCTTTGCAGTTTTCCTCAGAGGACGAGAAACTGCTGAGACTACACATTATTTTATTGGAGAAAAGAGCAGAAATATTTCCACTGTTGCAGCCTATTCTCCTGTGCCAGCTGAATCCTATGCAGTGAAATACATCCATTCTGCTATACACAAAACAATAACCAAAATGCACCAACCTTCCAATTCATCATTAGCTTTCAGTTCAGAGGTTGCTGCATTAATTCTATTAATGTAAATAGCATGAGCTGTGGCCATACAGGGTTGTCCATGAGGACTTAGGTTGACAGAGTTATTCCACTGAAGCTGAGAAAATAATTAGGCTACAAAAGAGAAAATGTGCATATTTCCAATCCCAGTTAATGCTGTCTATTGACTTTCTCAAACTGACATTGAAGATTTGACTCAGATAATTGCCTTCTCCATACACTTTAATACTTGCTATTGATTTCACTAAAATACTAGGGAAGAAAGAAAAAGGCAAGCCTAAAAGAGCTATCTGCTGTGTTCATGCACACATTTGCTGCTGTTTAGGGCTTCAAATGCAGTACAGACCTGAAGCTTTGTGTCCTGGCTCCAGGGGCAGGGCCAGAAAAGCTCCAAAGCTGGGGGGCCCGTAGGTGATAATGAGAACACTCTTGAAAGGCAGAAAAATGTTTTAAAAGAAATATGCAGAAGTCACACTGACTTAATACTGGAAGGACAAAGAGAAGTGGTCTGCATGAAGTTATGGAAACAAATTTGTTCTCCATATTTAACACAAATCTGACCATTCATGCTTGTAATAAATCTGTTCCAGCTTTCTACAATGTGGTAATTTGTGCTTATCAGCACTCCCATCCCCTTCAACAAGGGGTGCCTCACTTTATGTATCTGTCACAAGAAAGAGATGAGAAGTTACATGTTTTAATTTACTAAGCTAAAGTGCGGTATAAACTGGCATGCTCAGAGAACCAGAAGTCATCTGCTTCTTGCAGCTTTTAATAAGAAGCAAATCCCTCTTCAGAATGCAGATTTAGTTGCAGCAAATTAGTTTATGTAGCTCATCTTTTACAAAGTCTTTCAGGTTATGCAGATAAACTAAACAGGATGAATAGGGAAATAAACATCTACAGAGTTTTAATAATAAGCAATCCCTAGATGTTTCCCTAGCTTAATGCACATTGAGATATTTTATAAGCCAAATGCTGTTGGGACATAGAAGCTACAGCAAAGCCCAGAAGAGCAATTCACATCTGGCTACTTTTAAGTACAGAAGGGCTGCTTACTCTAAGATGCTTTTCACAGTAAGAATTAGGATTTAGGAGTATTTGGAGGAAATAAAAAATAAGCCCAGGCAGTTCCTGGGAGGTGAAGAAGCAACATGATGAATCTTTCCTGTGGTGTCATGTCAAAATTGACATGGATTCTGTAACGGTGGTCACTTCTATGGAGGCAACTTTCAAGTGGGTGAGATATGGACTTGAATGACCATCTTACAGTGGAAAAGATCAGAAAAAATCGTTTTGTTTTGTAGTTGTCTATTACTTAGACTTATCTGGCACCTTTGAGCTTTTAGTGAATATCCTCATCATCAAGGTATTTTTTCTACTTTAGCTGTTACTGTCACATCAGTTGCTTAATAAATTTGCACCTTTGGTGATAAATGAAAATAGATTCTTTTTTTTTTTCTTTTCATTTAGTGTGTCATCCATACTTCGAACTGCAGTCAAGTCATCTTAAGCAGGACTGATTGTTAAAGTCCTTTTTATATGTACTTTAACATTCTTGGTGCATGTGTACAGTTCACTTTGCACATAAAATTCCTCCTGATGGGAGTGTTTATACTCTTATTCCTGAGCTGGAGCAGATGTGTGCCTTTTGAAAACTTGGTCTTTGAGGAGAGCATGTCTTAGATTCACTTCTCCTAAGGTGGCTTTGAAAGTCAAAAATTTCTGAATTCCTTTAGGAAATATGAACCAATCCATTACCTAAATGATATTACAAAAACTGGTGAAAAATATTTTAATTGTGTGTTAAGTCTAAAAAATATTTTAAAGTTTATCTCACCAGTCATGAAACCTAGAAGCATTTTTTTCAAAAATACAGAGCTTTAAATGTAATCGCGTGACTCTAGGGGTTGTTTGAAAACGAACAGAAGAACAGAACGAGTCTTGGAAGCCATTGAAAACATAGTGAAGTACTTACAATAAGAAATGCATGGAAGAAAGATCCTTTTTGAGGATAGTTGCTTGGACTGAAGTCATCTGAAATTCATAGCATTTTGTTATTCTGTTTATTGAAGCAGGAATGTGTATACAGGGGAGGGATAACTTATGCAAATCATACAACCGAAGAAGCAACAGTTATGTGCTAACAACTTGTGCTCAATTTATGTTTTATTGAATGTTGTCAATAGATAGTTTGGTGAATGGTAGAACATCTATTTTAGCATAATTAAATTCTCACTGATTTGCATCTCAGTTCTGATCTCTTGATAATAAGCTGTTCTGTGTACGTGACATAATCTATTGACAGTGGTTGGAACACTGCACAATTATTAACATCATTAAATTGATAGCACATGGTTTTCCAAGTCATAAAATGAGACTGGATTATTTTACAATAGAAAGGATGTAAAATAGCTAATTACATGGAATGAATTGCCAAAGTGATTTTACTCCACACTTTCAATGTAAAACACTGACAGATGAGGGCAATTAGTAGTGTAGTAAAGTTCATTGTACGACGTAGAGTACGTCATGTGGAGGGATATTCCTTTCTTTTCCCTGGCACAACTATATTTCAGTCCCAAGTTTTAGTGCCCACCTCTTGCCATTTCAGTCTAGAGCCCAAAAATATATATGCTACCATGTTTTCTTTGTTTCTGTACTTTCCATATGTATTGTGTGTGTCATATGTTGTGTGACATATGCTGTTTGTGCTAGAAAGGTCCAGAATTCTTTTCTTGTTTATTGAAGAAAGAGCTCTGACTTCCTTGAAGTGTGGAACAGACCCAGGAGGGCTCTGAATGTTTGAGAGACCTTCTCCCTGTTGCATGGCTTTGCAGCAGGTGGTCCACGTTCCTTAGCACTTCACATAGTCTCCAAAATTGAGTCCATTGCTCAGGTTATTTTCCAGATTCATTAAATACTACATATTGTATGTGTCCTCTTTTATGCATTGCCTTTCTCGTCATGATGACTTCCCCTAGGTAGGTGAATCTTCAGACACAGAATTTCTTCTCTAGACACTCTAGTTCTAAATGTATTTTTCCTGATGAAATGCCAAATCAAAATGCCCAAGGAACACAGTCTTTTCTCCAAAACCATACAAAGGTCTTTGTGTGTGTTTGGTTTTCCTTCCATTTGTTTTTTAGCAAGGGATGGGGACCTTTACATTAAAATGAATTACCTTGCGTTTTCTCAACTACGTTACATTTTACTTCTGTACATCTTCATTTTGACAGCTTTGGAATATCTCGTCTTGTGCCTATAAGACTGATTAAATACATGTTCTCATGTCTAGTTTTCCTGCTCGGTTCAGCCTAACAGGCCTTCTCAGAGTGTGCCAAGTCCACACAACCATAGCATCCTTCTCTGTCTTACCTAGTAAAGCCACAGTTAGAATAATCTCTGCCGTCCTTTCCAAAGTTATGTAAGCTTCCTCACGCTATTGTAATACTTGCACACCAAGTGCTACTGAGAAGGAATACCCTCAGTTCCAGACTGCTGCTTTGCTAACCTTCTCATTATTTATTTTCAAATGAGCAGCAAAAGAAAGTCTAAAACTCAGGTGATTGTTCCCTTCCAACGTGACAGCTATGGCTGCTGGGCTATATCCAAGTTTGCTTTTATCGCTTTTCTGACTGTTGCTATGAATATTTAATCAATTCCATGCACAGTGGAGCAAATTCAGCAGGAAGGAATGGAAATACCCTTAATATAGTAGATTGTCCTACATCCGTTGGTTCAGGGACACCTTGAAGATGGCAAATTTTGGTTTGGATTCCTCACATACTGTATAACAGAATTATCTCTGTTCTGGAGTTTGAGTGCTGCATGCTGGAATGCATTTTTCTGTATTTTGAGACAAGGGGGGACTCAGACCCTGTCAGTCCCAAAATACCCTCAGCACTTAAGATTTAGACCTTCTCCATACTCAAAGTGTTGGCTATCTGATTCTTTAGAAGCACTCTCATGGAGGGTTTCGTTAGCCTAGAAATAAGCAATCAAGGCACATCAGACTTCCCTGAGCACTGGATTTTTTTTTAAGTGGCTCCTGTTTCTAATGACTGAATGACCTTTTTCAGGCACTCATTCCCTCAGGTGCATGTGGCCCAGACTGTGCTATACATTCTAGGAGACAGCAGCATACTTCTGCATTAGACGATGCCCTGCTCAGCACTGCCACACCTCTGTGCTGCTGCTCCCCTGACTGGATGCTTGTTGCAAAGTTAACTCATGGGGAAAAGCCTTGCCAAAATTTTAACTCTTTCTTCATTAAAAAAAAAAAAAAAAAAGCTTTAAGCTGAATTTTTTTTTTTTTTCAAAATAGTCACAATAATGAAATTGTTGTTCAGATGATGAAACTTGCTGCCAATCATATGTGGAAGAGACAAGCCGTGTTTCTAGTTATGCAATTTGAAAAGCCTTTGTCAAAACACAAATCAATCAACGTACTGAAGATCCTGCCAGTTAGATTAGCAAAGCACAGTGCTGCAGGTTGAAAGGCGGTGAATAAGGAGTTACAACTTCTGCCTTCCTTGTTAAGTAGCACTTTGTGTGACCTTCTTGGGTACTTGAGCTACAGAGCCACAGTAACACTTGCAGGTACAATAAAGAACTATTTTGGTCCTGTCTTACAGATGGACTAATTCAAAGCCAAGGGAAGCAAAAGTACAAAAGCAGAGAAGATGCAGAAATAGCCTTTTTTCTTTTACCTTAGCAGCAAACTTTAATCCTTGTGCCATTAATTGCAGTATGTGCATGACGATGAGGGCAGAGAAGAGCCAGGAGCAGTGGCCATTGCCGGTACCATCTCATAGTAATTACAGATAGAACTAAACCTGTTTTTGAGCTCAGTGAGTCTCTTTCTTTATTACAGTCCAGAAGCAGTATTGTTATTCTTTCCTTAGTAGCCTCTAGAGGCATGTGAAATACGCTGCCTTCTTCTGTGTTTTAGATGGTGCCTTATTACAAGATGATAAATAACTTGCCTGTGGTTTTTGCAAACTAATACCAGAGATAGGAATAAAACCAGCCAGACCATTTCTCCCCATTCATTTTCTGCTTAATGAATACTGAATAGAAATATTTTCTATTAATGAACATTGGAAGCTGAAGCCTGGGAAGAAAATAGAACAGTGTCATTCTCAGTACTTTCTACGTTCCTCCCACGCTGTTCAAGCAATGTCAGCTTTGATGCTCTGTTGGACCTTCTACCAACAGTATCTTTTTATTTTCTATAGTTTTGTGCGCTTATAGTGATCTTTCTGAGAGATGTTGCAAAACCTTCAGCCTTTCATCATATAAGAGCTGCTTTTGTAGTCCTGCTTTTAGGAACACTCAATTAAAAAAGCCAAGTCTTGTACTTGATGCAGATGAGAAGAAACATTGCACTGATGCAATAACTAATGCTGCATGTAACTTGTTTGCAGTTCATCTAATAAATACCTGGTTGTTCAGAAGTTAACTGTAAATTAATTAGGATAATTTTGACTGACACTGCTGACTTGTTTTTCTGCTGTTTATAAGAAAAAAAAAAGTAGAGTTTTGCTTATTTGTGCAGTTCTTGTATTGCTTGTGGAAAAATCTAATAGTAAGCTGTTGGTGGCATTGCCAGGAATCACAGTGGAGGCTGGTCTTTATTTGCTAATGGGATTGCAGGCTGGTATTTTCTATAGTCTCATCAATTTTTAAGTTTTTCTTAGTCATCTCAGCACTGAGGAAGTTTGTCTTTATTGCTCCCCAACCTCTTCCCTACTGGCCTCAGCAATTTCTCCTGGCCTTGTTTGGTTCCCTCCCCTCGTCTTCATTTTCAGTGCAGGTGCTCTGTTACCATTAGATCTTGAAATGGTGAAGCTACACAATAGCCTCTCATTCATTGCACTTTCTTTCTCAGTCTGTTGCAGTCACACTAACTGTCCATACTTGGACATCTCCCACATTTCTGAGAGAGGAACAGGACTATAAAAATGATGGTATTTCACTGTTTCTTTTACACGTCTAGTAAGAGTAGAACAATTCTGCCAGTAGTATCTCTATGGTTGTACAACAGCATCAGAGTAATTATTGGTTTTGTCGGGGTTAAAACTAGAAGCAGCAGCCAGAGCCAGACTGACGAGCAGGGATGAGCACCTGAGGGGAGGAAGAATGGGTCAGAATAAATCCTGTGCTCTTTTTCCCATAATTGTGATTGAGACATTTCATTTGGCTTCATGTGGAATATTGGAATTCCAAATTAAGTGAAGAGACCTTCACCTTCTCTTCTTACTTGGCTTCCCAGTTCTGCAGCCATTTTGTAATAGCATTGCCATCAATATAATAATATTTAACTGAAATTGCCTGTGTTGAGTTAGATTTTGCTGAAGAAGATACCCTATGTCCAAAAGCATGCTTGTTTTTTCATGCTTTATCAGCTGATCTAATAAAAAATACCATTTCTACAAAGCTCTCTTCACTTACGCCTATTCCTCATATCCTCTTAAATCCAAAAATAAAGTTAAGGGAATTTGAAAATGCACTGACCTGTTTTTATGGAAAATTCCCAAGCATGCACAGCACCTTAAGATGACGACTATGGAACTGTGCAGCAATACTTCTGTATCTGCTAAGAATGATGTCACTGGGAAAGGAAATTGAGAGATGAGTAACTAAATTTAGGGGGGAAAATGTACATTTTCCCATTTTGTATTAAGGACTTATGTACAGACATTGAGTGGAGCCCTGCAAAATGACATCATGAGTTGTCAGTGGTTCTTTTATGAAGAGCTTAACTGCTTTGAACAGCCCAAATCTCAAACACCGCCTGATAGTGCCAATATATTTCCTTCTTATATGTTAGATTTGAACTGGACACTTTGACGGGTAAAGAGTTCAGCAGCACATTTTTTGTTGTGTGCTGAAGGGCTTCAAGCAAATACTTCTTAATTTTGTGCTACCTCATAATCTTGCAGTGAAAAGGCACCATTTCTTTGAATTTGTTAATACGTTGTAATGAAAATATTTATACTTGCACAGCCCTATTGAAGCAAGTCAAGCTGAGTTACAAAAAGTGAGAATCTGATAACTCCTTTATGAGAGCTTCAGATGATATTGCTCTCAGACGGTGCTTAACTTTAAAATGGATGTCAAACCAAGTGCTGTCCTGGCAAGTGCTGACACCATCTCACCTGCTGTTTTCAGAGATCAACAACACTGATATATTGCAGATCCTCCACTAGGACACGTCCATAAAAGAAATGTTTATAAGCTGCTCTTGGAGACAAACTCCAGAAATCAATGAAGTTGTTGAGAAATTGGGCTGCCTTCAAGTTGAGCCTGTGCAAAGCAGCTTGACTGAAGGCTGCGGTCCTGTTTGTGTGCGAATTCTGCCGGGTTAGGAAGCAACAAAGCTGTGCTTTTCTTGACTGACACATGACCTGGGAACCTGTTGTGTTGTGGCATAAATATAGGCACAGTGTGAGAAGGGGAAAGCTGAAGTTATTGCTCTCTGTACTCAGATAATTCATCCCTCTTTTTCACTACTACATTGATCTAGCAAACACAAGGAAAGAAAGAAAAAGAGTATGGCTAGTGACAGTAGGAGTAGTCGGGAGAAGGCCTCATGCTATTAAAGCAAGCCCTATACTATTTTGTGGTCAACTTTTAATGCTCACTCGTGTTATTAGCAGCAGTATTTCAATGCAATGATCAGATATCAGGATTTATTCACTTTCTGTTCTGCTCTTTCCTTTCAGATCAGCTTATGAAGCAAC
The DNA here is from genome assembly GCF_905368555.1 of Meleagris gallopavo. Lineage (NCBI taxonomy): Eukaryota > Metazoa > Chordata > Aves > Galliformes > Phasianidae > Meleagris > Meleagris gallopavo. Next base: position 16,719,826 of record NC_139414.1, on the reverse strand, counting down.
TTGTCACCCTTTGCTGCACACTCAAAATATCGTGTTCCCAGGAAAGCATATGGAGTCCTTAGCATAAACACTGTTAGGTGCTTGTACATATTTACATGGCAGCAATGTCTCTGCAGTTATTATCCAATTAAACAGACAGAGCATGACAGGAGTAATAAAATTAATGTAATAATTCTAAGGGAGAAATTGTTAATAAACATTGTCTGTATCTCAAACACCTCTAAAATTTCAAGCATTAAAGGGATTTTATTTTTATGCTTATTTGATATATCAATTACTTAGGATGGTAAAGTGTAAGCCAGATACCACTGCTGTAGTTTGTAAATAGTGATGAAGTTCTGTAATCAAGATTATGCAAAATAACTTCTGATCAAAGTGAATTTCCTTTCTTTTATCTTTTGCCTTCCCCAAAGTGAATTCTGATCAAAACCAAATGATCAAATAACACAAATTCTGATCCAATCCTCTGGCATCATAAACAGCTTGAGCTGAAATAATTATGGCCTTTGTGACTTTCCTACGAGCGGAGCCCACAGTGTAAGGGCTGGGTTGATCAGCAGTGTGGCATCTGAGGGGTTTGATTGCTGTGCCACACAGACCAATTTGGAAGGCAGTTGGGTTTGTACTGTGCTTCCAATTTAGAAACTGTGCTGGAGAGGAAACTGCAATTGAGAAACTGCAGTTAGGTGACTGCATTTGGTTACATCTTGAAAATCTTCCTTAAGGGAACTGAGAGAAACACAAAAGGAAAGGGCTTTCCTTTGTTTTCTCTTGTCCTCTGTAAAACAGCCCAAGTACATCTGAGCTGCTCTGTATCCAGCTGCTTTTGATCAATGGAAACGCTCTGAAGGGAGCTAGCAGCACCCATCTGCTTCCAACTGTATCCAGCTGCTTGTGCCCCTGCTGAGCTGCACAGCACTGCTCCCTGCAGTACCTTACCAGTTCTTTTTGTTGTGCAAAGATTAGTCCTGGAGCTGTATGTGTCAGCATAGGTTTATGAAGACTTTCAGAAGTATCACTCCTGGTGACTCTCAAAAGGAGCTGTAAGCTAAAGTTGGTCTTATGTCCGAAGTAGAAACAAATGTTCCTTTATGTACTTAGGATTCTGTTTAGCCTCCTTAGATATAACTTGTCTTTGCCCTTATTGCTTCTTAGGCCTAGCATAACATCATGATGAGTTTGCATAAATACTAAATAAGCAGCTCAGTGATGTGTAGTAAATGAGTGTTTGAGGGAACAAAGTCACAATTTGATGGATTTTCTGGCTTGCAGTGATAGATCTGATGTCACACTCCACGCTGGAGTAGTTATATAGTTCTATTATTTCATGCTGCTGGCACCTGGAGAGCCCAGCCCCTTCCATCAGTAGGGAACAGAGCTTGGCAGGGTAGCTTTGAGAGAAGGGATGCTCCAGCAATGTTAAATTAGATTGGACCCTTGTACAGCTGACTGCTTGCTTGTTTGTTTTAGAAGAAGGCTGACTTGATGTTAAGATTATCTATCACAGAAGAGTGAAATTTAGTCTTGCCAGGAAACCATCTAAAATTGGTTGTCCCTTACAAAATGTTTGAAAAGCATTTGATCACAGAAAGGATGACCTAATGCAAACAAGTATGGAGAACAGGCATCCTTCGTTTACTGGCACAGTTTTTTATGCAAGTTTTTACAGAGAAATATAATCCATTTTTATTGTCAATTGCAGATATGTTTTTGCAAAAATTCGTCATCTTAAATCTCAGATGTTTATATAATATCAGTGCTTCCCAGATAAGACATGTGCGAGGATTAAGCTCTGCCTGTATTCTAGTCTGAAGAAAAATACCTTAAATTCTCAGTTGTAAGTCTGCAACAAGCACTAGATTGCCTGTGAATTCTTCAGAAAGCATCATTTATTTTTTTGACAAAAGCAAGTGCTGAGAATAGCTAAGGCAGCAAAACATACGTATCATCCAGAGACATCAGCATAGTCTACCTGCCCTTTGCTGACTACTCATTTTGAGATAATTCTGTGTATTTTTGCATAGTGTGCATGCTATAATTTCTATTAATGAATCTCCAATTTGGAGATTTTAAAGCAAAATGCCTTCTCTCTCCCCTGGCTATGACAAGCTTCTTCCTAAGTAATTATTACCACATGGTTAGTGCCGGTTATGAAATTAGGAAAAACACTAATTAGACAAAGCAGGTAATAGTGCTGAAAATATACTGTGTGCATCTGAAATGAACTGCTGCATACTGCTTGACTGTGCACGCACCGAGGGCTGCAGCAGCTTGTCTGTCTCTTGTTGTCTTTGACATTGCTTGGCTTTCCAGCAGATGTATTCTGAACACGCACTCTTGACTTGAATGAGGAATCACTGTCACGTTCCTTGGTTTGTATTACCCCAGAGATCACACTACGTGGTTGTGGTGCTCTCTTCACATAACGTGCCATCCCACTGGAAACAGGGCTTACAAAACCAGCATGTGCTTCTGCTGAGAGCAGAATGGTTTGAAGCAGGAGCAAGCAGTGATTATTTGGAGGTAAGTTGTTCCTTTCAGGTACATGCTGCTTGGACTTGATCTGCAGTGGGAGAAGTTGAGGGTTGCTTAGTACCTGTGGTTACACTTGCACTAAGAAATTAGAGACACCCAAGTACCATTGCTTTTCTGGAAGCTAACCAACATCCATACTCCCAAGACTTCTGCAACCAGACCGGCACTGGAAATGCTGGGTGTCCTCTGCCACCTCCTGTATTGTGTCAGGGAACTGTTTGCAAGAATGCCATTAGTGTGAGCCAAAAACAAAGACAAAGACCATTACAGCAGCCTAGAACACAGAGGATCCCAGTCCAGTGTCCAGGAATGTAACCTGCAGGGTGACAGCGTTTAGCTTACTTAGACTTTATGCTTGGGACAGTTGCCTATAGGTTGTTAACAGTATATGAGGTACTATTTTTAAAAGAATACAAATTTTGTGAAATGAAACTACATTTTCTCTGCCCATAGCTCAGGGTTATTCCCAATGCCTGTGGGTTTTTTGTTGTTGTTGTTGTTGTTTGTTTTTTTGTTTTTTTTTAATTGTGTGAGCAAAATTGAAAGCAGACAGACAACAATTTTCATAAAAAAATTTTATACAATTTTGTTTTTCTGGAGCTTCAGAAGGAGGAGGCATCAGTGTTAAGATTTGCAATAGGGAATGTAACTTGTTTCATTAAAATTGCTGACTGCAAATTGGTCTGTGTTCCAGTTGTTAGCTAAAAGCATGAATTTGTCAGACAAATTGTTGTTGCTTCATGGGGGACTGCAGGAGGAGGAATTTTTTCTGTAGATCAGCTCCACACACATATGGTGTGGGCTTAGTGGAATTGCAAATGCCATGTTTCCTTCAGGCACTGGCTCTTGCGAGAGGGGAGGAACTGAATGCAGAAGAAAAAGGTGGCATTGCTGGGTGGGATTCTGATAGCTATTCATGTAAACCTAAGTTAAGCACTTTGTCTTAACTGCGAAGGTGAGAGGAACAGCCTGCACTGCCCTTAGGGGGAGCCTGCTGATTTCAAAGGCACCTAGGGAGGTAATTTAAATACTGAAATTTAGGAATGCAAATTCTACTTTAATTTCCAATCTGCCATCATCCCATGGACAATAGAAAAGCGACTCCTTTCTATGCATTTTACGGCTTACAACGTGGAGATGATACTACTGCCCCAGTTTCCAATGGCATTCTGGAAACAAGACAGAATGCCTTGAATACTATACTGATAAAGTCACCGTGTGCATAAGACTGTGGGCACAGCACTTCTCTGCCACATCCCGACTGTGGTGGGGCAATGGAGTCCAGAGCCAGCTCCTTACTTCTGCTGCACATCCCTTACTCCAGTGAGTATTTAGGACAGAATCCTTGGGCTGCTGCTGTCCTCTCACTTGTTTGCCTGCACACGAATGGGTGTGTACTCAGTGCTTCTGTTTGTCATTGTCGTGTTGGCTTATGTGTTGCTGTTGTTTTTGCTAAGACTTTATGGGGATGCTGGTAAAAAATTGAAGAGTTAAAGGCATCTTTAGAGTGAAAATACATCTTCATAATGTATATACAGGGTGCATCTTTCTTATCGTTATCCAAGATCCCTAAAAACTTGGGAGTGATCACATATGATGAAGTTTTATGGTGATTTTCTTTTCAGAACCTAGATTGAGACTTCCCATATATATTTTTAAAGACAGTCTCATGCAAATTATTTTTTCTTGCATATATGAATGGAAAATGAGCAGGTTTTTGTACTGTGCTGTTGGGGGCCTGCAAGTCTACAGGAAATAAAGTGATTGATTCCCTTTGCAGCTTTCTCAAGCTAATGTCTTCTCCCAACTTTCATTTTGTCTCTCTTTCACTGCGGCCAGCCAGCAAAAGATGCTGAAGCTCAATGAGATGGAGTAGCTGGGTCATACTGCAGAAAGTGCTGATGTGAGCTGCTTCTTAACAGGTTGAGCTGTTTTCCCACACATCCCTGTGGATGTGCTGGAAAACAGATTACTTCTTAGTATACGCATATATGTTCTTTCTCGACTTCTTTCATGCTATGTACATACAGGAGAATTTTTAATGGCACAAGATTTCCTGTCCTATGCCTCGAAAATGATAACTTGCTGTTTTATAATAGTTAACAGTTCCCAGTACTTCAAGACTCGTTTTCCTCTTTCACTTTTAGTCTAAAAACCTAGAAGCACTTGATAAGCATCAGTAAATATAACTGCTTCATACATCTCTGTAAGGTAGGCTGGGTAATGGCCCTGAATTATTTTTCTAAAGAGAGGAACTGAGCCATAGAGAACCTCAGAAAACAGACTGTATTTATAGCCACAGTGAACCATGTGTGCAGTAATACTCTTGAGAGTCCTGGTGCTTTTCAAATATCTTGGAATTCTAATAGAAGACCTTTGGTATGTACAGGGCTGTACAGGGCTGACAGCACACCAAGAAATGTAAGTGTAGTGTTCATTGCTGATTTGCTAATTTTGTTGTGTGAATGGGAAGATTTCTAGCATAGCACTATGGTTCATATTCAGGTTAGAAAAAAATATTGAAGTCTGTAAAAACAGAGTGAGAATCTTTAGAATTCTTTTGCTGATGGTATTCTGGTGTTTGCTGTTAGCTTTGCATTAATGCCACATCTCCTTGAATTTTTTTTCATGATTTTATATTTATAAATATGTATAGAACAAAAATCCCAACTTTTGTTTTGCCAGAAGTCACAATTTTAGCCTTAGTGAGTGGTCATAATGAGGATGCAGTTATTGATTTTCTGGGGACAAGACTGTTCTTATTATGGAGAGGTTAAAGTTCTACCAATTTTCATGGTATCACTAAATATTTTCTCATTATAAGTCTGGTAGGAAGTCAGAATGGAAATTGCTTTGTGTTCTCTTTCTGTGACCTTTCAAATGACTTTCTGACCCTTCATTTTTTCTGCCTGAGGTAACAGCTACACAAACTATCTGCATAAGAAGTCCATTTTTTCCCCGTATCTTGTATACATAAATGATCTAAAACTTGCATGGAAATCAGACTGTAGTTGATTTGTATAGTCTAGTCTTAAATCTACCCTTTGAGAATTGAAGTTACATGGTAAAATCAGCACTTTCAAGTAAATAGAGCTACAGAGCTGAATCTGTTCAGAAGTATGCTGTTTGAAAAAAGTCTCTCATAATCCTACACAAATCGCTTTACATTCCCCAAGGCTCCCATTATCCTCTCATTTTGGCCATACTTTTACAGGAAAACTTTTATTTTTAAATACATTTCACATTTTAGGTTAAGTGAGAAATCATCTAAGAGGCTGGTACTTCAATTTGCTGTAACGATAAAGTGTATAAAGCTTTATTTTAAGAAGCTGCAGAACAGCTTGGCCTCTTGTGCCTTATCCACTCATAGACAGGGCTCTGATGTGCAGATCGATGCTCAGCACCAGAAAGTTCCCCCAAAGAGAACCAGCAGAGAGTTTACTGCTAAATGTTTTTAAAACTGGTAGCCTTTTTTTGGCACCCGGCCATGGTATTTTTGTAGGGGTTAGGTAATAAAAAATGAAGAATTTACAATTTCAAGAGTCAGTAGGTTCTGTCTCATGGTTGAATGTTCAGACCATTTTCCTGGAGCCGTTGGAAGTCTGTTGTTTTACAGTATTGCCACTGCTTGATGTATTGGTTAAGTTTAGGCACTGAATTATCTTCAGCTTATAGCTTCACGCAGAAGGCACTTTAAATTCTACTTTTTGTGGGAGGTGAGGGACTGAAGGGGGACTAAATGTAATTAAAAGTGTGTATAATTGCTCAGTAAAATGATCTCCTTTTTCTGAAATACAACTGCAGCTTGCTAACACATATGAAGTCAGTGTTAATTGAGTTATATTGGGTAGCATGGCACAATCCAACAAGTCTGACATACGGGGGAATTGCGAGCACCTCAGATGCTATCTGTGCTATTAACGTATCACATTTAGTTACTGAGGAAACTCTTCAGTATCTTTCAACTCGAATATTTCAACTCGATCTGCTGAACTGCCAAAATGTAATCTAAATAATACTGACATGATATTCATGAGATAGGCCTTAGTTAAACAAGATTCCTAGCATGCTGTAGTTACTGATAGAGCTTTTAATTATTATTCTTTTAGCAACTACTTCCAACAGTTTTAATGTAATTTAACCCCTAATTGTAATAAAGTAAGCTAAGAAAAGAAAGAGATGCCTTTCCCCACGATTTTTCACCTAACAGCTTCTTGGCACTGTTCTCTATATGGCACCACTGCCAGGGAACTGCTTGCCATAACCTACAGATGGAGTTGCCAACCTTCAATGACCACAGGGTAAGACAAAGCCCCAAACACAGATCCAGCTCCATGTCCAGGGCACTGCTGGCCAGGTTTTCCTTGCTGATGCTCCCAGCTGAGGATGTGTGGATTTGTACAAACCCAGCACAGTAGCATGATATGTCTTGATTAAGGCTTATTTGAATAGCTTTGTTCTGAGTAAATAAAGCTGCAAGGGTAAGGTACAGGCACATAATCCTGTCAGTGAATTATGAAGCATCAACTTCTTTGCTACTGGATAAATAAAGTACTAGGGAGAGAAAAAATATTTCATAAAAATGTTAGAAATTCAAGATAAGGAGCTGTTCTAGCTAAGTAAGTCTGACAGCATCCAGGTAGAGATTCACTGCCCTCCCTCAGGTCTACTGAGACTGTGCTAAATAAAAAAGTAGGCATTGCTTCATAAACAAGTTGATTCAGCTACTGAGTCCCTATAGTGTGATTTGTTGACTTTTACTTGTCTTCAATCCTAATCCAGCATTAAAAAATATGATACGTGTATTTAGCTTTGAATTAACGATCTTGAGTAGTTTCTGTAAAACAAATTAACTATCATAAAGTGCAAAATATATAAGTTTCTATAACTTAGTGTTTCCTGACTCACTAGTTCAGGTCAATGTCCAAATGCTCAGTAATGTATCTCACAGATAAGGTCACCATGTTTCTGTTCCATTTTTACACAGTACAAATCAGTACACTCAATTTCTGTATTTGTTACATAGAAATTACTACCGTACATCTTTGGAAAAAGGGAATTAATATAATAAATTAACATATTCATGAAATAGGCAGGACAGAAATGCGTCCTGTGAATGTAATTGCAAAGTGTGGAGTAGTTTGGTAGTATTGACTTGCTTGCCATAAATAATAAGCATTTTGAGGTGGTGGCATTGTATATTGTGTTTTTTGTTTCCACTGAACGTGGAAATAAAAGGTTGTTAGTAGAATAAGACACTTGCTGTTCTAATCTGTGTTTTTTGTAATATTTATGAGAAACAATACCATTTTTTCTTTTCAGCTTTCCCTTAGTCTTGACTTTTAGTATTCCTTCAGTGAAAGGACTGTCTCCAACAGTAGTGTGTTTAGTGCTCTTTAACTATTGACTAACCTTCCCAAATTGGGACATATGCTAACCTATTTCTTTTAATGAGAGAAGTTTGGACTCTTATTTTTTTTCCTTCATTCTGAGTGTGGGCAGAAATGGTTCTTACATTTCTTTTTCCATCTGGTGAATAACTTTAGTTCCTTTCCATGGAGAAGAAAAGAGGAATTATTTATCTGTAATCATGTCCAGGTTTTTCTTGGAGGGGAATTATTTAAGTCCTAGAGACTGTCACTGCCTGTTTTGTTAATTAAACTACAAGAACTTATTACAGGGAATTTTTTGATAAAATTCTAAAACATGCATGACTAAACTGCATAGGAGGAGGCAGACTATATTCTTTGGTTACTATAATGTACAGAAGTGCACAGTCCTGGCAGATACATGCAAATGGATTTTAAGTTCGTTTAGCAAAGCAGCCTTCCCATTTCTTGACCCATCCTTTTTCTAAAAGTTTGTCATAATTTCCTTCAACAAGACCAGAGGTGTAATTCTGGTTCATCCAAAGGCAATGGAAACTTTTACACTGTAAGATCATTTTGTGCCATATATAGCAAGAGTGCTGCTGCCTGGAGGGTTGTTCCTCCAGCTCTTCCAGCTGCCACTTTTGTCCACTGCAAGTGAACTGAAATACTCTGTTGGGAACAAGAAGATAGAGATTTCCCATCACTTTAAGTCTTTAACATTAAACTAGATGCTTTTTCAATGTATGCTGTTCTTATTCAAAGTGTCATCTTGAAGTTGAGAAGTAGGTGAAGTTCATCAACTTGTATTATGTTACAGGTCAAAAAGATGAAAATAAATTGATCCATCTAGTCTTAATGGATTAGTTGTACCATTAATTGTGCACCTCAACATATTTCTATGCCTAATTTGTAGCTTAATTCCCATTCATAAATGTGTCATTGGTTCAAGTCTCATTGTTCAGAGAGAACTTCTGCCTGCTTTTGTCTGCAGTTGCTCACAGAACATTTGTCTTCCAGTGACAACTTAACTAGTTTGAGACATCATTTTTTCATGCTACCATGAGACTGAGTTTTTTCCTTATTTATCTTGCACTATTTGTTAAATTGGATCAGAATTTATTCTGGGGGTCTTTTATGTTTGGTACTGTTCCCCTTGGGAAACACCATGTGGAAACTCAGCAAACCAAATGCCTTGCTTAAAGCAGTACAATAACTTTCAATAAAAGTGAAAATATTGAAGTAACTGCACTAAGTGAATAAAACTGTTCAGATGAATTATAAATAATATCTAAATGAAATCTGAAAAGAGACTGTCTCAATGTACTGAGAAAGAACTTGTTAAGTGAAGCACTGTTAATCAGAAAACAACAGTCCTTTTGCTCCTCTACATTTCTTTCTAAGTGAAAGAATTTGTGGGGATGAATGGTGTAAAAAGGAAAATAATAAACAGTGATTTTTTTTTTTTTTTGGTAACAAGCAGAAGTTTGGAGTGAAACAAATCCGTTTGTTCTAGAGAAGAAACCATAAGAAATAAACAGGAAGTGGTGACTGAGAGCTGCTTTATGGCACACTTACTCCAATGGAAATCCTGCTCCATTAGCAGCACCATTAGCTCCAGCAGTATTACTCTTAGAAAAAAGTCAGATTTCATTCTTACAAGTTCTCACAATCTGACTCGACAGAAATAAAGTTTATAAGACAGCCATGAAATGTTTTGCTGTGGCTGCCCCTCTGCACATTCATAATACATCTGAAATGCATTTTTAAAATATTTGTATCTATTCTTGGATATGAGATTTTCATACCAAATCCATGTAACATTCTACATTCCCAATGTTTTGTGCAGGTTTGTTTGCACCACTCCCCAACCCTCTCTGTCTGCGTGTATGAATTCTTTATGTAGAGCCAAGTGCAGATGTGGTCAAGAGATTAATACATTGCAGGGAGGGAGGGAAGGGTTCCCAAAAGGTCTTGAGCCTCCCTAAGGAGCTTCCTAGCAGCTGTGATACCTGCGTTCCTTTTAGATGGTTATATCTGGCAGTAGACTTGCATGCTTGAATTAGTAGATATGCAATTTTCATTTCCCTACTTTGCTCTCTAAGCCTCACCGTTGAGAAGCAATCTCTCTCAGTGATGTACCAGCAGATCGGGATTTCACTCAAGGATTTCCAGCCTCTGAATGTCTGGAACTGTTCTTCTTTCTCAAAGGTGGGAAATCAATCTGATTTCTATATATTATATATCTTATGCAAGCTGTCTGTCTTCATTTAGTCTCTTTATCACAAAATACAAAATCCTTTTAACATTTTCCCCCAAAACTTACCTTGCAATATCTTGGTAGCATGGTATTAGCTTGCACTGGCCTTTCTTCCCTGGAGCCTGACATCAGAGTCCAAATGCAGTCATTAATGTAAAAAAGGTAGTGGTCTCATCCTAGTCTTTGTTATGGATGTCTGCAAATTCACATCGCAGAAACAGTATCTTGCTCAGTCCAGTTCCAGTGTGCTCTGCAGCCTCTGCTCGAGAGAAAGGCTCAGGGCTTCAGAAGCGTATTGCTAATGGTGAGGACTGTACAGCTCGAGCAGTGCTGTGTCAGGATCAGGAAGCTTTTACTGTGCCTGGGTTCCTGTCAGTGCTACTAATTCAATCACTTACATATGCAATAAATTCACATGAAAAATTAACAAATACCTAGCCAGCAGAGCCTCTGTTCTTTATCTTTTTCCTAAAAATCTATGCAACTTTCTCTTAAAATGATTGGGTTTCATGGTTTCTGGATGTTTTCAGCACAGTTTATATTTCAGCATTTGGTGAAAAAGAATTCTTTCTTCTATTGCCAAATAGCTTCTCAATATTAATCCATGGTATATATTATTTAGTTGATACTTTTAGTATCTTGCATCAGGTTCTCTTCTAATTATGTCTGTGTCATCCCTTAAACTAAAAGGGTCTCTGTAGATGTCTGAGGAGTATAGCTCAGTAACTGGCAGTGATCTGTTCCTTTCATCTTAAGATCCCTGTGTGATTTTATTCCATTTAAATTTCTAAGATCCACTACAGGCAAACTTTTAGCATGATCATTAGTGGTAATAGCTCTAAATGTATTGCAGTATACAGGGAGAATAGGACTCCTTCCTCCTCATAAGCAAGAATCCTAAACAAGGGAATTGAGATCCAAATATCTTCCCTTTGTAACTTTTCTGAATGGTTGGTGGTCCCTAGAAAGCTGGTCTGGGATTTTACAAGCAATAGCCCACATAGTCCAATCACAAAGAAGCTCATTTAAAACAGAACTATTTGAAGTGAAAGCTGTGGCACATAACAGTAGGTTTCATTGGGACTGTAGTTTCTAGCATAGCTTAGGAAACAAGGGTGAAGTGAACGTGGGTATCCTCCCCTCTCTGCCTACGGGGTCAGACTGGTGTTTGTACTGGTTATGAAGTTGCAGTGTCTCCTTCTGCAGATACAGACTTTAAAGCAGTTGGTGACAAAATGATATTTCAGACACCTTAGCCACATTTCTTTTGTAGAAGAGCTTCTGCCTAATACCTTCCTCCCTGGTTGGCACAATCTCATGGCTGCTTTTTGACTCTGCTGCAGTGAAACGCCTGCTAACTAGTTTTGTGCTCAGAGCGGCTTCTTGCCCTTTTCTCAGAATTAGTCATACTGGATCTGCTGCGTTCGATAACTTCTTTCACTTCATACCTTTTGACAGTGCTATACCTTGAAAAGCTGCTTCGAAAATTGATCAGTGCAAGTTTCTGACCAAAGGAAGCAGCATTGTCTTATTCCTGAAGGTTGTTATCATCTGCTAGTGTGTCTCTGTGAAGCAAACCGATTTGTGCAAATCAAGACTGGCCTCGCAGTGTTATCCTGTTAATAGCAATTCTATTACTATCTTTTATTACAGATTTTGAGCGTACAACATTTATGAAGCAATGTATTGGATGGATTGTGTTTCAATTGATTAGTGAGATGTAACTGGGATTAGACTGGGACACAGTGGTACAAGCCAATTTGTTCTACTATCTCAGAGAGTTCCTGATTCACTAAGCTTCATGTTCAATAAACTCCTCTCTTAAAACTCTGACTCCTGACTCCAGGACTGTGCCTTGATGGCTTTAGAATGAGACTTCTCCTCACCCAAGAATCAGGGTTTGTTTCTGCTGAAGTTAGAGAAATTTCAGAAAACAAGGAGAATATTGTTGGGTTATTGAGTTTGTCTTCTGCTGTCATAAGCAGCATGTCATAAAAAGTCTTTCACAAATTGATTGTTTGATCTTTAAAGTAATTAGGTTTTCTGCCTCTGCTATTCCAGTTGGAAGGCTATTGGAAATCTTGATTGGTCTAATGATCAGAAACCTTCTTCTAATTTCCAACCTAAATTTATTCACAGGCGGTTAATATCCATTTGTTCTTCTGCCAGTTTTGTCCTTAGCTAATTTAGGTTTTCTGTGTCTGGTGTTTATCTCCCTGATGCATTTACATGCTGTGATTATGCTCCTGCTGAGCCATCGTTTTGCTCAACAAAATAAGCCAAAATCTTTTGGTGTCTTCTCATAAGACTCCCTTCACCTTGATTATTCTACTTTGGACATGTTTCCCTGCCTCTCTTCTCAGCCAGAGCTTTACTCAGTTGAAAATTTGCTAGTGGCATTGTAAGCTGGCACTGACATTTTCCTGACTCTTCTAGAAAAACTCTTCTGAAACCAGAAGCGCACCTGCTTTTTTACAGGTATATTGATGGCTTATAGTCCTCCTGTATGTGCAAGTCTGTCCCAGTATTTTCCAAATGGTATTTCACAGCTTAGAGTAGATTTATTTACTTATTTGTTTTTGGTGATTAACTGCATACTGTGTTGTTAAATTTCACTGTTTGTGTTGTTCCAACTTGAAGTTCACATTTCCCTCTGCACACTGATGCACACTGATGCTCACCAGTATGATGTTTCCCAGTAATTAACAAATGTAGTCAAGATCTTTCTGGTTTTAGTGTATTTATGGATGAACATATAAGACATCAGTTCTAAAACTCATCCACAAAGAATTCCGCTAATAAACTTTCTTCAGTCTGACTTCAGCACTATGTTTTTTATTTTCCCATGAACGGTTTCTTGCCTTCTGTATGTTTTCTCTACCATTTCTCATTTTGCCCAGCTTCACTACTGATTTATTTTGAGGCACCATTGCAAATGCTTACCAAAGACCATGGAAATCAGTCAGTCATGTTTCCTTTGCCTAGAAATCCAGTTATGATTACAAAAAGTTGTCAAGTCAGTCTGACGTTATCTTCTGTTGATAAATTTAAATGATATCTTTTCCATTTTACACTTCTTACACTTTTCTGTGTATGTTTTAGAATCTCTACTTAAAACCCTGCAGATTATTGATAGCCCCATGGGTACCTGGGTACCTGTTAGTTGCATCATTATTTTTCTTATCCTATTTTAAATTTTGACAAACTTTCTATCATCCTTTTATATGGGACCACATCAGAATTCATATCTGTACTATTAAATATTCGCTACCAAATCTTCATTTCCTTTTATCAGTTCCATCAGAAGTTTGGGACAGAGATTGTATCATGTACTTCTGCTACAGCTTTTGCTTCATACATTACTGACAGCTTCAGGATTCATGCACTTATAACCATTTTGGTTTTGGACCACTAGTAAGATTATCCATAAGATAGATACCATTTTGAGTATTTTTTTCCCCTTAATCATGTAACTGAAAAACTTTTAGCTGTTGTTTTTATAAACTTCCAAGGCCTATCTAAGCTTTAATTTAGGCTGCTTATGCTTCTTACATCTGTCTTTGGGGAGGATTTATTGCTATTCCATGTGTGGTTTTTTGCTTAATCTTAACCTTTTAACAATTCTCATTTTTATTTTAGACAAGCTTTTTTTTTTTTTCTTCCCCCCCCCCCATAATTTATTACTGCTGGTTGTTCTTCCTTGTAATTCTTTCTTTCTTAAGTTGGTCTCAGTTCCTGGAAGGACTGCTGGATGACAGATAGCTAAAGATTTCAGATCTCATCTACATCTGAACCCTGTAACGAAAAATTATCTGAACTTAGTGAATGACAGCATAAATACCTTGTCATTTTAATGAGACACATGTTGAGCTACACTTTATTATTTCATTAATTTTATCTATAACAATAGTGTACAGTGCCTTAGAGAAGGCTAAGACCTTCCCCCTACCTTACATAAATAATATCAATCTGCTCTTCTGTGTAAAACAACCAAGGCTGTTTTTTCAGAACTTCTTATTAGGAGTATGCTTCTGATTTTAAAAAGCACTGTCAGATAACTGTCACACCAAAATGTGAGATTTTCTATCAATTTTACATAATATGCTCAAAATTTATTACAATTTTTGTTTATTCCTAGATTTAGCTTAACACTAATAAATTAAGTGAACTTTAATATTCAGTGGTACGTCCTGAGAAACAGATCTCCATATTCTTAGGCTGACCCAGGCAAGTATTATCTCTCAACTGACTTCAAAGGAGATCCTGAACCTTTTTCTTGAAACAAATACCCATTGCATTAGAAGTTGCAATTGGTAACAGCCTTTCTGTCCCTGTCCAGAACATGCTGTAGTCTCTATTTTGTACGGTAGCTCTGGGACATGACTGGTGACATTAGGAAGATGGGTGGTATTGTAAAAAAGGTTTGGGAAACCAAGTATTTTCTTATTTACATCAGTATAATTTCCACTTCTATTCATATATGTAAATAAAGATACAGCTGGCTCTAATGTTGATCACACCTAATCACCATGCATTGTAGTTCAATTAGACTATAGCATGAGTGCTAAGGTGAATTTTAGCTTTTCTTCAGCTTTTGAAAACCAGTCTGTAAAGCCAAATGATCAATCTAAGGAAAAACAAGAAAAAATAACGTGGCTGATTCTAAAATACAAGTGTATCAAAAACATTCTAAAGCTGTTGTTTCTAAATGTCAGTGGATAAGGTTATTAGGATTTGAGTATCTCATAACAGCAGGCAAAGTCTTAATGTAATCAGGAAAGATTGTTTGTCTGAATTCACTGCATAGTGCAATGAATTTTTTCTTATCACATATGCATCTGCAATTATACTGACATCTATTATTTTCTGTACTGATTTAAAAATTCTATCCAAAGACATTTGCATTCTTGTATCCATGTTAGGAAAAGAGGTCCTTTAAGAGAATGATGTGAAATTACAGCAGCGAGAGACAAAAATAAAATTGAGAAAGCCTTTGAGCATGGGAAGGAGGGATAGGATGACCAAAGAGGATAAAGTGAGAGAAGTAAATGTTGGCACATCTGCCTGAGTGTCTTGGTGATAGGCCACGGAGAGGTGGAGGGAGGAAACCTGGTGCACACCAATTATGCCAACCCAACAGAAATTTAATCAAATCTGTTAGGGAGGAACTGAGGTAATACAGAGATGTTGACTCAGTGTGGAATCTTTTGAAAAATCATATTCAGGGGCTAATGTTAAACTTTGGTTTGTGTTTTCTATTCAAGGGGCAAGATAACGTGACTGGGCGTCTTTTTTTTTTCCATCCATTGTAATATGTGTCAAATCTAAATGTTGTAAACTTTTCTTAGTTTCTTATACAGACAAAAAAAACCCCAAACATTGGAAGTAAAACTCGTGTACCAATGACTCAGAATTTCAAAAGCCTGAGAAGAAAGCAATGGAATATTACACTGCTCGTAATCATTTTAAACTGCTAGAAGAATTTGCTGAATATAGTCTTTATAATGCTTAGGCATTTTATTAGTAATGATATTGGACATTGATGAAAATGCATAACTACAGAAAGTCACCTCCTAGTTTACATGTTATGGCACCTGATTTGGAAGACAACTACTTCTGTCTGTTTTGTAGTATCAGCTATTTCTGAAATAGATTGTGCAAACTTTATGGTACAAACAACTAGTAGATAGTTCCTGTGCAGGATATGTAAGAAAAACAAGCTTGTCAGCTTCATTCTAAACAATATTCTATTACCATTTTTATTTCTAACTATTGCAAAAAGGGTAGCTAATTAGAGTAGTCAGGTGGCTTCAAACAGATCTGCTTTAGACATGAAAACCTTTCTGTAAAGTTTCTGCAGGGTCAGCTTACTTAGAAATTAAATCTTTTTAAAGATACAAATTGTTTTCCAATGATGAATATTTGAATCAGCATTTCCTAAAGTGTACTGTAAGTTTCTGTATACAGTTCCCTTGTCTTTCCCATGCTTTTTTTCATTTAGGTATTTCACTCTGAATCTAACTTCTGAGCTTTTAGTCAAACTTTTTGCCTTCTTCCCTTGCACAGCATCTACGTGCTTCCATTCTCAGGCTGCTGGCTTGCCTTTTCTTTCTCTCTCTCTACTTGCTCTATTAACAGTGGGACCCATTAAACTAATTAGCCTTCAAATATGTGTAAACTTATGCTTTCAAACAAGTATAAGGCGAAGTAATCAAAATAGACTCTCTGAAATAGACAGTGTATACAAAGCAAATATATTTACCCACACACATGCTAACACAAACCTTGGACAGGCTGATTCTCAGTTGCCTAACAGCAGTCAGCATTGATTTATGAATTGTTGATATCAATGTAGATAAAAATATCTGTGCTTATACATTAAAACTGCATTAATGGATTGTGGTTTAGTTTTTAGAAACCTAAAGCTTCATTGAAAAAATTTAAAGTGTTTGAATAATTTTGCCTGAACTCTTCCAGTAAAATCAGCGTAAGTCTCCGTGCAACTGAGTATTTTTCTACTGATGATCAAACCTTGGTTTTAATAGTTCTGTCTGTGCATTTTAGGATTTTAAAAATCATTATTTTAAATAGGTAAATAAATAAATGACAATCACTATTCAAGCCTATTATACATGCTAAGTAATGAGGCAAAATGGATACATGGAAGGTGTCTTGGCTTGCCAAAGATATATCTTGGAGGCAGAGTTTCTGTATGTCTAGTTTAAAGAACTAGCTTCTGCATTATGCTATTATGAATTGTGAAAATAGTGGTAGGGCTTCAATGAATAATATGGATTTTAGAAAAACAAATAGTGCCTCTTTTGTGAAAGCTATATACTGGAAATAAAATATCATTTATATAAATATGTGAGATCCAAAGGAACAGCATGGAGCTGTCTCAGAGGAGGGTCAGGCTGAGTGTTAGGAAAAGATTCTTCATCAGAGCATGGTGGGTGTGGAACAGGCTTCCCACATGTGCGGTCACAGCACTGAGTCTGCTGGAGCTCAAGGATTGATTGGACACATGCTCTCAGATACAGGGTTTGGATTTTGAGTGGTCCTGTGTGGAACCAGGAGCTGGACTCGATGATCCTTGTGGTGGGTCCCTTACAATTTAGGATTTCCTGTGATTCCAAGAGTTCCTCTTAATTCCTTTAATCCCCTTAATTCCAGCGAAAATACACTGAATTCCACGAGTTTCTGAGCCTTTTGTAAGCTTTTCTACTGGGTTCTTGTAAGACTGCTTAGCAGCTTCAAGGAATGCTTCTCTATACCAGCACTGCAAATACTCTGCATTCGTATAGTTTTGGTATGCCTCTTAGCCAAAAGCAGTTTATCACCTACTCTCTTTGAATGAATGTCTTTCAAAGAAAACTGGCTCATTATTTTTAGCTTGTTTCATTTATAACCAATTCATAATCCACTCTTCAAAACCTAAAGAGCTACTAGTGAGTAACTGGAAAATATCAAAACAAAATGGAAAATGTGCCACCATAAACACTGCCATAGCATTGTAAGTACTTTTAGAAAACATTTGAATAATGAAAAATCATGTTTATCATAATGGAATTTCAGTAAGGCTGGGAGTTATGATTCATCAACATTGCCAGTGATCAGTTGGCATTCCAGCTCTGTGCTCAGACTTGTAGAATTTTGTAGCTTAAAATTATTAAGTTTCTGTTGATCTTAACAGCTGAACAAAGATTCAATTTAGCACTGAATTCAATTCTACATTTTGCATATTTTTATGGGCTGCTTTATTCATGCACAAAGTGCATAGCTGAGCAATTCCATTTTTGTAACTATAATTGATGAATAGCTTGAGTTTTACTTATTTTAAGTAGCAGTGTAACCAATGTCGCTACAGTATTTTTAATAGGTACCGAATAAGCAAAGATGGGACCTGCATCAGCAACTAATTCCGTGACAGTTCTGCTCCACTTTTCCCAGTGAGGAAACTGTGTCTTAGGTGTTGGGAAATCAGTGCAAAAATGGTTTTAATAATTTCTAAAATATTTATCAACATTTTTCAGGTGCAATAAAACACGCTGAGCTCCTGAGGTTTAATTTTGCAAGAATTTTCATGCGTATGTAGTGATTCTTTTTGTAGACTTACTGCAGTCTTGCATGTTTGGGCTTGAATGAGATTTTACTGAAATGTGAGCAATCATTATGGATCACTTCATCTAGATGTGAAATGCCAATGGTAGAACATTAAGTATCTTTAACAGTACAGAACGCAACCCAACAACAAAGGGCATGAAGTTGATTGCATTTTCAATTAAAAGCTGAGGAGACTAACAGTCTGATCTGGAACTTGGCCAACACATCATCACTTTGTGTCTGTTCTTGCAAAAACGTGCCAAAGGAACTCAGTCTGATAGCCATGTGTGGTCAAAATTTCTGCTTTGTCTAAATAAAGCCATTTCCAAACATAACACATAAAATCCCATGCCAGCATTTGGCAAAGCACCTCTTCTGTTCAAGCATTTGTGCTGGAGAAAGCTGGCTATGTACAGCATCAAGGCAAAGAGGTTTGAAAGCATTTATTCTGAATTTCCTAAGAAGCTGAATGCTGCTGAAAATCCAATTCTATGATTGTCATTTACTTTCCAGCCGTTTGTAGAGCTATCATAAAAGTCAATGGGAGGGATTGATACCAAGTGTAAAATACACTGTGAAAAATTTTAAATGTATTATTGTTGGTTGTTAAAATGATAGACGTTTTAGAGCAGTGACTGGGAGATGAACTCAGCTCACGTTCTGCTTCCATCTGGCCTGCTACTGTTTCCTTGAAGAAGATGGTAAACAGCACACATTGCCCTGCTAGACAAATTCTTTCTCCTTCAACTGTACAGTTCAGATTTGGAATCACATCCGTGTAATCCCAGAACAGGCAAAGCCCCTAGAACTGCTGAGGTCAGGACCTGAAGTGTAACTCAGGTGTGCTCTGTAGCCATCAGCCTTTGTCCTGTCAACATCTGACTTTCCTGGAACTCGGTAGGGCTGCTTATGTAACGGAGGTCTGCATAGCTAACCTCAGGTTCTTCTCATGCAAAAGCCCTGCCACGAAGGCTCAGGCTTCAATCACGTGAAACAAATGGGCTGGTAAACAGTACACCAAAATGAAATGGCTGTGATAGAGTAATAGCTGTGAGGGAGCTCCTATGGCACTGTTCCTCTTTGCATCCTGTTTCTGTTACTTGTCTCTGAAGGCCACTGCTTTTCTCCTGGTCTTTTATGTGAAAGCATGCAGTGCAGAAGGAATCAGAAGGTAACCCTTTAGAATGGTACCAGGAAATATTAAGTCAGTGGCTGAGCCAATACCGCCTTCTTGTGAGGTTATTGCTTTATTTTTTTTCCTCTGCCTGGGATTTTAAGTTAGGACTAGTGTTTCCATATTGTGAAGATCCATTTATAAAACAGTAAGTGGGAAATGTAAGCGTAGGTCCTCAGGATAAGCCAACTAACTTCCTGAGGTTGAGAAAAAACAACGTACTGCCAACTAACATTTAAGAAGAGACACGCTTATTATGGCCTGAGGCAGTATAGTACTTTAAATGTCTTCATTTCAGGTGACTTCAGCAGTACACAAAGTATATTTCACCTACACTTGAAGAATTCAATAGACTCAAAAAATGCTTCACTGAAGCTCACAATGCTTGATGCCTGTTTGAGGCAGGTTAATTCTCAGGCTGGGAAGTTATGTTCATTATGTTGCGAGAGTTGTTAATGTTTTCAATTTTCGGAAGGCTTGGAAGAATTAGCTGAGTTACAGCAGGTCATTAATAAAATATTGACTTTGTAAACATCTTTTAAAGTAATTAGACTGAGGAGTAATTTCTGCAGAACTTACTTCTGAGACCAAAACACGAGGAATAAGGAAATGATGACTGGCATTCTAAATCAGATCCTAAATTCAATCACTGTACATTCAGAAGAACTTCTGCCTTACAGCGTGTGGGATCAGCCTGTATATAGCTGCACGCTTTTCAGTGGGATACATAAAACTTGATGCTTAGGTGCTCAGTTAGGATTTCACTCAAAAGCAGCGGAAGCTGTGAGAGCTCAGTGCATTTAAAACCAAGATTATTGTTATTAATCAGTCCAGATACTAAACCACTCGAATTTGAATACTTTTTTAGTTCACGTTCATTTTACATTGACAGGTAATTGCACATGGTTTTCCTTATGTTAGTAAAGGTACAAAAACTCTTGGGAGGTATTCAGAACGGAGCCGTCATGCTTAGGACATGTCTGTGTTTTGGTCAGCAAGTGGCTGGGTACTGCACTTCTACGGTAACTTTGGCTATTTGCCTTCTAATAAGGTTTAATAAATGTTACAGTAGATAATTTCACTGCAATGTAATTAGCTGTAATTATTGTCTTTTGTGTGACTCACGTAAAAGCTCTAATTAAGGATATAGTAAACACGGACATTTTTCCTAATGCTTTAAGCTTTTCTGAGGTGTTTTTTGAAGAAGATTAATGTTTCCTGCTAGGGCAGAAATATATTAAAAACCTTGGCTGATTTGCTCAGCCGAGTTTCTATTTTTTAGCAAACAAGTGTAGTGAATCTGAATAGTATTTTAATTCAGCTAAGTTATAAAGTGAATTTGGATAGGATTGGATTACATTTGAGCTATGAATGTATTTTGAAAGAAAACAAAAATGAAAGGACATAAATCATAACATGTTTATATGTTTTGAGCTTGATTTTTCTCTACTGCAAATTTGATTTGGCCTTTTAATGATGGAGAAAACCTACAAGGTTGCCGGAGACCTCAGTGTTCCATCACACTTCCTTTTTAAAAGTGTTGTATGTTTGTTGAAACCTTGTGGTGTATTAGCCAGAGCAAAGAACTGCTTTCTTCAGGGTATAAATACTTATTTTTCAATATCCAATTCATTAACATCCTTCCAGGATTGTTTTTGTGTTTCCATAAAACAATGCATGCTTTAATCTTATTATCATAAATAGTAAAATGTATATTCCTTTCATTGATTACATTTCCTGTTAAGACCTGTTTGCTCTCCTAAGGCAAGCAATGCTGTGACACGTTATTTATCATTGTGGAGATCAGACAGCACCAACATAAAAGAGTAGCTGGCATCATTCGGGTCAGAGTGCTGAATCAGAGCCCTCACTTAACACATTTAACACATACAATGTACACACTCCTGTGTCTGACACTGACTTCAGTTGGATGTTCCAGATGACCATCTGCAGGTTTTAAAATGCTGTGCAGTCGCACCAAGGAGAAGGGGGCAGCTCACACTTACCAGAGCAGCTCTGTAAACAGCCTCAGTACAAACAAACACCACTGGTGCCACAGTACACGATACAAGCATCTCGTCATTCCTCGCAGTTAGTGCAAACCCAGATTGGGTCCGAAAGCAAAGAAATTTGGGAGAGCCGTGTAAACCTTTACTCTGCTTTGGCATTTCCTTCTCTTTCAAAATAGCTTTGGCTTTCCAGGGAAGAGCCATGTGAAGGAGAACAGGAGTCAAGGTTAAAGTCGTCATGTCCAAGGCACCTGTGTGTTTTTATCAGGGAGAGGCATTGTCTGCTCTGGCACTGTGGATCAATAGCAGCAGGAGGCAAGATTTCTGCCTCAAATGTTGAAGTCACTTAGACATGTGTTTGAAATTCATTCTACAAAGTCATTCCAGGGCTTAGCAAAATCAATCCTCATCCCACTTTGGGAGGGAGGAAATAGAAATCCATCACCTTTTAACAACACATTGCGCAAACCAACAGCTTCAGTGTGACATGAAATCTTTGCAGATTTTGCAAAGCAAGCGCTCTGTCTTTTCTCTTATTGTTTGTCCTTCACTTGACATACAGGAAGAGATGCATCAAGAAGATGGCAAGAGCCATGTGTCACTTAAAGCATGCCATAGCAGTGTTTGCCCTGGACTGCTCCCTCGAATCTGTGTGAACAAGCAGGCACTATACATCAATAAATACACAACTTCATCTGGCTATAAAGTTGAGCGCGCCCCTCTGCCGCCCTCCCGCTTGAGCAGAGCTGCCCCCAGGCGCGTCGTTCCCCTCTGCCCGACGGCAGCGCCCGCTCGCTCGGCCCCGGCTCACTTGTTGCACGGTGCCCGGTGCCGTTCCCGGTGCCATCCCCTGCACACCCCCCGCTCACCCCGCGGAAACTTCGCAGGATCGCGTTCCGGTGCTGCTGCCGTCCGGCCGCGTGCAGCCTCTTACCTGCATGTGGCCCTGGTACATCCTGCCGGCCGTGCTGCGGGCGCCCCTCGGGCCGGCGGGTTGGGTGCAGGCTGGGAGGGGGCACCGGGCAGCTCTCCTGTGCGCTCGGCTGAAAGAAAGAAAAAAAAAAAAAAAAAAAAAAAGCCTAACCCTGGAAGAGCTATTTCTGTAAAAGATTCAGTTTGTCCTGGCAGCTCCCGTATTGCTCTCGGTAACCCAACGAGGCGGGCTGCTTCCTTGCCTCCTTCCTCCCCTCCTGTCTCTCTTCTCCCTCTCTCCCCCCTCACTGCGGTGCCGCAAGCTGCACCGGAGCTGTTCCTCGCGGGGTGCTGGGGGGAGGCGGGCCGGGCCGCGGCGGCGGCGGCTGCGGGGCCGCCGGGCGGGGAGCGCCGCGGGGCGGAGCGGGGCCGCCCGCTGCCGGGCCTGGGCTCGGCCCGCCGCTGCCGCCGCCCCGCCCGGCCCCGGCCTCCGCCGCCCTCCCTCTTCTCCTCCTCTCGCCCTCCCTCCCTCGTTCCCTCCCTCCCTCCCTCCTCCGGCCGCAGAGGGAGCGCGCGGCTTCCGGGTGCCGCGGGAGCCCGCTGAGCGGAGCGGTGCCGGGCGGGGCTGCGCGGGTCCCGGGGAGCTGCGGCCCCGCTGGGCCCTGCGGGCTTCCGCTGCGGCGAGGTGTATAAAGAATAGCGATAACTCTTAAAATAATAATAATTTTTAAAAAAACATTTGAAATTAAATATGTGTGTACGTGTAAAAACGGAAGCGTGACAGCGCGACCGAAAGTCGGAGCGTCCCGGAGTCGCGGCACGGCGCACCCCGCCCCTCCCGGCCGCCCCGCTCCCCCCGCCGACGCTGCTGCGGTGCGGGGAGAGTTGGGTGTCCCGGAGCGGTGCGGTGACCTTGTATGTAAACTGGCACACCGGGCCTGCGACGTCCTGCAGCTGCCGCTCGTCTTGCCTTGGATCCAGCTTTTTTTTCTCTCCCTCACCTCAGATCTTTAACTTCCAGTGTGCTAGAAAGAGTAGCTGTAACTTGTCTGTATTCAGTAGCACAGTAAACATCCAGTAGTATTTTTCTGTAGCTTTTCAGCACTCAGCTCTCTAGTTTTGCTAATAAACTCCCTAAAACTTTTATGATGTTTTAGACTGACCAAAGCAAACCAACCCTGGGCATCTTCTGCTTTTAGAGCAGTACAAAGTAGGTTTCTCATTCCTGGAACTGTCACATCTGTATAGTCACAGATATCCTTTCAGCAGGCTACATTTTTTTTTTTTTTAGTGTTCCTATTTAACTTTAAAAAAAAAGGTGGGGGAGGGGGGTGGGGAGGGACGGGATTTGTAAAGTCATCATTAATGGCACCAGCAAAATCTAGCCATTTTTTTTTCTTCTGCTTAACCTTATTATTTCATCCTTCAGAGAGCCAAAGTGGCAGTTCTCTTACATCAATGAATGTGCATCCAGCTCACCAAGGTTTTCATGCAACCTGAGAGTTTATCCATGTGTTGATGATTGATAAAAAGGAATACGAAATGAATATTTTTCTACCTAAATCCTTTAAGCTACTTTGAAAACCTCAATTAAGAGCAAATGAGCTTAAAATATGTTTCTGGGGATTGAGCATACTCATTAGATGTATTTTACTGTGAAATGCTACTTTGTAATACAGGAATTGAGTGCACATCTGTGGAAAGATCAGATGTGAATTATTGTGGTTTCTCATAAGGTATAAAATATAGAGTACAGATTTACAAAGAGAAGTACCTGGCTACTTCTGCGCTCAATATAGAAGAAAAGTTAGGTGTAGATGAAAATTAGCCACTCCTATGTAAACTTGGAGCCTTGGTGTCTCTGCAGTTTGTTAAACAGAGAGGTGTTAGGCTCTCAAGCCTTTAATAGTTGTGTATCTGCATCTGCACTCTTTCTGCTCTAGTTAAACTAGAGTTTAGTTTTCTGTGAAGATTCCTTCCTTCCTTCCCTCATTCCACCCTACCTCCCAGACAAACACTGGTAAAATTTGGTAAGACTCAGTGCTAGATATGAGGTTTTGCATTGTAGTGTGTTTTGAAGTAGGCTTTTTTTCTTAATTCAGCAGAAGCAGGTGCATTGGTTTCTCAATTTGTTGATACAGTGCCATACTGATGCCGCATTTTGTCAGGATCTGGTAGATCCAGGAGAGCCAAGTGGATCCAGCTTCTGCCTTTCTTTTCAGCGGGGAACTCAATCACTTGGCACCAGACAGTAAGAGGAATGGGCTGCACAGCAGCAGTCAGAGCAGTGGGGAGGCAGAGGGGGATGTGTGCATCACTGGTTGAATGGCAGCAATTTCTTCTCGAGGAGCTCTTCTTTAAATATCCTTCAGTGCAAATCACACACACGTTGCACTGTGCTTCCCCAGGTGTAAACTGCTGTTGCTCCAGCTATACTCACTAGAGGAAGCTTCAGCAAGACTGTTTCTCTCTCTGTCTATTCCCAATCTGGAACTGATGCGTAACACTTAATGCTTAAATAAAATCTCAAAAATGTGCCACAGGGTGTGGGGCAGTAAATATTAGTTTTCAATTCTGATGTGTAATATAAAGGCATGTTCTTTGCTGCTTTGAAAAAGGTGAATGCTAGCTTCCATGCTGTTTATGACTCTGCTCTGCATATGAGTGTAAAGCTCTGTTTTGTTATAGGGTGTGTTTAATTATGCAGGCTTTGCTTGCATAAAATGCTTTAAAAACATTTGTTTCTGTGAAAAGCATTTTTTCTGTTGTGTTCCTTTAATAGCAGTTTGTGTGGCCGCATTAAGATTTGAAGCAATGATATCTGTGTGCTCTGAGCTCTCTAAGCTTTGTTGTTTGTTATGGCAAAAATGGGAAAAACCATGGTGAAAAATATGAAAGTCATAATGTTTGTTAAAGAAGAGTCACCATATGGCTCAACAGACTTTAATTAATATTAAACCGACGGAGGAAAATTTGCAAAAAAGTCAAATAAAAATCCTTATTTCACAAATAAATGCTCAGAATTTGTTTTCAAGTACTTATATGGGGCAGTTAGAGTAATCAGGAAGCCTAGAGACAGTAACGGGAGTGTGAGGACATTTACAGACCTGCACAAGGTGTTTTTGGAGGTTCTGGCAGTTACCTCATTACCATCAAGAAGCTGACATTTAACTCCCACTGGGAGGCATTTTGATTTTCGATAGCTGCTGGTATTTCATTCTTTTAGGCCTTACTAATGTTTATTTCATCTTGGCAGTCTAAGAAATAGTTCTATCTCATCAACTTTGAAACCGCAAAAGGTGAAGCCCATAGTCTTCAGATTAATAACTGTTATCATTGTTTTTGTCATTAACGAACTAATGTGAATGGCAAAGCCTGTTTTCTATGGCAAGATATCACACAGCAAGGGCAAGTCACAGTTTTTGTTGGGGAAGCCACGCAGTGGTACACAGACCTGAATGTTCTGATGTGGGAAAACAAATGTATGCTCAGTGTGAAACATCTACTTAAGTGCTGTTCTCCAACAGGGACACTTTTCTGAATGTGGGACGCAGTTAAGCTGAAGGAGGAAGAGTTCCATAGCTGTAAGTTCTGCACAATGAAAATTGCTCAGTGGAAGAGATTTAAGTGGAAACTGAGGGTGATTGTTAGTGGCATTGGAGGTAGCTGTTGCCTGTGATGTGCTGCCTTCCTGCAGCCCTAGGAGCAAAACTTCGAGAGAGAATTTTGGGGAACTCAGCCCTCTGCGTATACAGCAGGTTGTTGTCTTCACTGCTCTGCTGTGCAACGTGAGATTCTATGAACCATTTGGTGTTTCTCACGTATGGAACAGGTTGTGTTGCCAGCACCCAATGGGAACATATGTTTGGTCATAATGACACAGATTTGCTGCTTTGTTCAATAGGAGATTAATGTTCTGATGCCTATATCTTACATAAAACATCAGTCTATGAGCTCATGTAACCGTGGAGATAATAAGTGATTTATATACATGGAAATTCTTTGGGTTCATTGAGACTTAGTCTACATATTTTATTAAGAAAGAGATCTTTACAAACATTAATACTAATGAATATTTTCATAAATAACATTTTTTTTTGTTAACTAGAAATATTTGGCATAATTTTCTGAAAACATGGACCTCAAAAAAACCTGGCTTATTCTTACAGTCAAGTGAAGTGCAAAAGCCATGGAAATTGGTCTCAGTTATTAATGCATTAATAGTCTCATATCTTATTAGTAATATAGCATTAAAAATGTATAATATTGTTGGCATGACAGATTCTAATTACACTGTATTTATACTTTTTCTTCTAAATGCAGAAAGGTATGAGCAGTACAAGCACACATTGATAGAAGTGCTAATTATTTCTATTTGTGTATTTACACTTTGCCTTTACACGCTAGCCTGATTTAGGCGTCTTTAGGGAAGGCACATAAAGGAGGTGTTTGAGGTGCTTTGTGTACTATAATGAATAACAAACTTGAGCAACACATAACCCAAAATTAATTTTAAAAAGCTGAAAGTTTTGTTAATGATGCGTATGAAGCATTTAATTAACAAGACTCAGTGTAGAAACCACAAGTCACAGTAACAAATAGAATGAGATCGTAGCTACCCTGAGCAGAATGCTAACAGGCCGCTCTTCGTGCTGCTGCGCTCACACCACTTCTGTTCTCCTGTAATCTGTCAGCAAGTTCCAGCCTGGAGCCTGTCAGCAGAATGAAGAATATGGCTTAATTCCGGGTTATGACCGGCAGAGTTACCAACTGCACAGTCCGTTTTTGAGTTGAACTTCCCGTCCCTGTTCCCCGGGTGTCCGTGTGAGGTCTGTGAGAACAAGTGCAGGGGAAGCGCCCCGCGCTGCACCCCGCAGTGCCCACAGGAACATGGTGGGGCCAGGCCTGCAGCTGTCCTGCCTGCGTGTGGGAGGAGCTGGCAGGATCCTGGATCATCCTTGGCAAAGATGAGCTCTGAATTGGCTGAGTTCAGCTATGCCTAGTTTTGCTAGATTTGGCCTATTTGCAGATGGGCCCAAATCATCACTAGCCATGAGAGCCCACATCCAGTCATGGCAGGAAATGAGCTCTGGGCAGACCGGTGCAGCCCTCATCCTATAAGTGCAGTCCCTGCTGTTTGTCTGGATGCCTATTTGGTTTCCTAGCGGAGGAAGTTTTGTTTGTTTGCAGGGAGGTTGTTTTTGGAGTATGTGTAACACTATTTTCCACATAGAAATGCTTTATGCATTAAGGATCTTCTGCTATATAGATAATGAAATGAGAAGAAAGTGGAGAGATACTCTTTTCAGGATTCCAAGGAACGTGTGCATTTCAATAGCCAAATAGGCAATGCTTTTAACTTTTATTGAGTTTGGGCTCTGTCGTGTTCCTGCTGAAGTGAAGTCAGACTTCCTTTTGATTCCGCAGAAACAGAATGCATGGATAAAGGCCTCGTCTCTGTAAGCACTGCAGGCGTAATTCAACTTTTCTTTTATTATTAAGCAGAAAAAAAAATAGGAAAATATGGAAGCAAAAATCTTCACTGGAATTACTATGATTGTAGTGCAGCATACGTGTATCAGGTTGATTATGGGATTCTGGAAGTTTCAGAGTGTGAAAGTCCACAGCCCCCCAGATAACCAGCTGTAGTATTTAACTCTCTTACTATATGGAACTTTCTACTATTGACTGCACTTAAATATGCATTACGAAATTTATGCCCTTTTCTCTTTTTGTCTTAGCCAAAGTAGATGTGGAGATGTTTTTCTTGTAGCTGCTTTGTACGTGTTTGAAAAAAACACTGCACCTTCCTCAACTTCTTTTTCTCTTCACTAAGCAGTCTCAATTCTTGTCATATAGATTGGGTTTTGTTGATTAAGCTCTACCGAATCAGAATTTAGCCATTGTACTTACTGGCTTGCAACCTCTTTTCTCAAAACTATTTATCAAGCCTTTTATGAATTCTGATCACATCCGTATCTTGTTCTCACAAGCTTTTATAGCTTTGCATTGCCTGCAAATTTAACAAATATGTTTTCTATTATTTAGCTATCATTAATCAGAATACCAAATTATGTGTCATTCTATGGAATGCCACTTGGGAAACCCCTCTAGTTTGAACTGAATCATCAGTAACTGTTTTCTGAGTTGAATTATGCAGCTATCTAACCGTGACTTCATGTAGATCACGGTTTCCTTAGCTGCTTATGACGATATCATAAAGTTCTCATTGAAAATACCTGGCCTTTTTAGCCTGTTTGTAATGCCTGTTACCCTGTACAGGGTTAACGATCTGAGCTGCTGCTGACTCATTCTCCTTAAATTGATTAATTATTTTAGCATTCTTGCTGCTATTGGAGGTTAGTTTTCTTTCTTATCTTAAAATAATTGATGAAAATCTAGTTTAAATGGTTTAATGTTGCTAAAAATGTCAATACAGTGCTGCTACATAAAGCATACTAGACCTTAAATGATACAATGATACAATGACAGTGAAGTTTTTCTTCTGATAGTTTCTTCACGAGAAAAAAAAAACGCATTTCAGATCTCAAAGTGAAAATTCTTGCTCTTTAATTAGGTGATATCCACTTGTGGTTATTGCTATTATAGACAGCATATTCTTAATGTATTAACTACTTTTCTATTTGTTGTGCTCAACAAACCTTAAGAATTTACTGGATTCAGTGAAGCATCCAATTAAGGAATGACTCCATGCAGTTCTGTGAGGGGTTTCCTGGCAGGAAAATACTTAATGGTGCTGCTAAATTCTGGGTAGCCAGCATGAAAATATCACTTGATTTCTTTATATCACAGATACTCTTCGGTAGGAAGGAAATGTTATATTTGAGTAGAAGGATTTTTGTTGAAGTATGAGTATTCTTAATCACTGCAAAGATATTGCAATACTGAGAAGTTACAAAACTAAAATACTCATCTCTCATTAATTATTTTTAAACTATTGATTTTAAAGTGCCGTTATCCACATTTGGTCCAGATGGAGCTAGAGTTTGGGAAATAAATTCTAGTTCATCACTAACTTTGGAGGTTGTTAAACCGTGACAGCACAAATGGTGACTTTTTGTGATCAGTGGTTCCAATAGCAATCATGAGGGAGATTTCAAGGAACCCTTTAAGAATGTCTGCGGACTGCTAATGTTGTTTTTCATTAATTGCTACAGCACTGGGGAAGCAAATACTGTGCCAGAATTTTAAAAGGGATGGCTTAGTAATTACAGGCCTTTCAGCCTGGTGCCAATCCTTGGCAAAGTAATGGAAGATTGATATGGGACATTATTAGTGAAGTAATAATCAGGAATAATGTAATTTATGGCAGCTCTCATTGGTTTATGGAAAGTATATCTTGCCAGACTAACTCAATAACTTTCTTTTGACATATGATGTTTGGTCAATAAATGTTGTAGTGCGATGTAATGTATTTATGTGGACATTTATCATGGTAACACACAACCTTTGATTAAGAAATGAGAATTCAGATGGGCAACACATTAAAGGGGCTTAAAATTGCTTTTCTGTTGGTCTTAATACGGAAAGTGGGAATCATTATCTAATGGGATCCCATAGGAATTGTTAGGCCGTGCTCTGTTTCTCATTTCCTTTAAGGAGCTGAAAAATACCAATGGCAAATGTATATAGACAGCATAGAGTTTTGGAGTTTGGAAATAAAAGTAACTTATGAAAGAATCCATAAGCCGTTTCCTTTAGTAAAACACAAAAAACCCAAAACATATATATGAACAAATAATTTGTCTTACTTTTGCCGGACGAGCAACAGTCTATCTGGAGAAACAGTGCCAAAAAAGTATTTAGGAGATCACAGTAGATAATTGGTTGAATGTAAGGTTTCTCTGTCATGTGGTGTCCAGATACCTAGAGGTACGAAATAAGAAACTTCAAACAGGAATCATGAAGTTATGTTGCTCTGGTGTCAGCAGTGTTGAATATCTGAGCATGTGCAAAGATTCAGATTCATGTTTCAAAAAGGAATAAAGAGTTGGTGAAGGTTTAGATGATGGTTGATGGACAGCCTGGACATTCTGGGTAGGAACATATCCTACCCCTATGGCTTGAACCTGGTTAGCTTAATAAAAATGATTTGTCCCAGTCTGTATCTATATAGGATACAGAATGGGGAAGTAGAACACTTTTCAGTATAGCAGTTACACAAAGATAAAATGCTGGAAAATCAAAATTAGGCAATAGTAGAGTCTAGGTGGACATTCTCACAATGAAGGTAATAAACCATAAACATTACTTTAATTGCTTTTAAATGATTGCTGTGGATTCTCTGTCTAGAGTTTTAAAAATCATGTTTCTCTGATGGGGTTTTGTTTGCTTGTTTCTGCTTCTCACATTCTTTGTTTTCTGAAAAATGTGTCCAGTCATAATTGATTTGGAGTGTTCCTTTAGTTATGCTACAGTAGAACAACCAACCGATCATTGTAATTCTTGTAATCTCTAAACTGATTTACTCAAGGCCATGTGATACACTACTGGCAAAAGTTAGGCTAGTACCTGCTTTTGCTGTTTCCCAGCCTGCTGTGTTATCCCTAAATACCATACGTCTTCCTACAAAGTAAGAGAAAGTCTGGCATTTCTTAGATCAGTGTTTCTTTAATATGTATGTGCTTGTGTGTGTGTGAATCCTGCTTTCAAGCTCAGCATGAGAGGTTAAAGGAAGTACACCTTGCTTTCTGTACACCTTGCCCAGAAAGCAGTTACAAGCCAGTATTTTTTGTTGTGTTAAGTGCAGCAACACTGAGACCCAGTGTATGGCAAACCTAAACATCAACTCTTTTCCTCTGGACAGTTGATGTCACTCTGGGAGGGCTCTTCAGGGAAGTCAGGGCTTATCTCCCACACCCCTCCAATATCAGATGGAGAATGTGCTTTCCTCAGTGCCCTTAGAGCCATCAAACCTTTCTTCATTACATATTTTGGCCTTCCTGTGCTGCACTGGCTCCAAAACTTATTACTTTTTTTTCTGCTGAGTGGGAAGTTCACATTGCAGATGCTGAATTTGTGTAATGAGTTCCTAGTTATTTTTATTAGAAGACTTTTAAAATTATTATTATTTTATTGGATTATTATTATTTCTTCTTTTTGTCTGAAGCAATCCAAAGCATCTCATCTGTGCCAGTTAAAAATTTCTTATCACACAGATGAAGAACAGGTTGCTGACACAATGCAAATTGATACCACAGAAAGGGAAGCACATAGAATCATAGAATCACTAAGGTTGGAAAAGACCTCTAAAATCACCAAGTCCAACCCCAACCCATCCCACCATGGCCACTGACCACGTCCCTCAGTGCTATATCTCCACGGTTCTTGAGCACCTCAAGGGATGGTGACTCCACCACCTCCGTGGGCAGCCTGTTTCACGTAAGGAAAGGCTGTTCTGGAACGTGACTCTGTGGGATCCTGAGCACGTGTCTATCTCTCCAGCTTAGTGAGCCAAATCCCTATGTCCTTGCCAATGTGTGTGAATATGAGAGGTACTTTTAAATTTTTCAGGGTCATGAATTGTGTGAGTATAGAAGCTCCAGCTCATCTTTTCTCCTGCTGTCATAGAAGTGCCTACACATGATTAATAGCAAAGAAGTCATTTTTAAATAGACCAGACACTGTGAGACTCAGTATGCAAGGCTATTTTACCACAAACAAGTTCTCCTGAATCTTTTCTTTCAGTTTTCTGCCATTCCCAAATTACCTGTGTAAAGTGTTTGTAGTCGTTTTGACTCCACATAGGGGAAAAAGCATTTTATCTTAACTTTTCTTTGACTGTAAATGAAATAGCTATCTTGCAATTTTAGGATATGTTCATGGTTACAGAAACAAAAAATGACTGAAGTCCTTATATGTATATGTGATCTCAATTAACAGCAGCAATTGTGTTTAACATGCTGAGACAGGAAAAGAATTATGTCTTATGCTTATGTGGGAAAAGTCTTGGTTTTAACACCAGCAAAACAAATGATGACAGAGCATGGCTGGGCTCTGAACTCTGTCTTTTGACAAACTGATAGACTGAAAGCTGACTTTGTCAGTATCAGGTAAACCAAGTTTATTTTAGAGTCTCTTTCATCACTATGTGATACTGTAAGGCTTTAATGGGAAACAAACACACAAAAAAAACAAAAAGCCTTGGAAAAATATGTTGACTTTGGCTTTGGGGTGATGTAACTTGCTCTGTCTCCATTGCCAAAAACAGAATAAAAACACTGGATTCAGAAGAGATGATTTTCTACGACAACATGAGTGGTGCAATAGCACAAGTCCCACAGGAAGTCATGAGATATTTTTTTTTTCATTGTGAGATCTTTTTGGTGCTTTTGCAAATCTCATCTGAAAAATGTAAAAGCCTACTCACTTCTCCTTCAGACAACCATATAAAAATTATGTTGTAAACTTGTGCAACAGAATAAACATAAAAGAAATCTTCAAAGGAGAATACTTCAAAAGGTTTTATTCCTAACCCCTGTTATGCCACAATTTTTCATTATTCCCTTTCTGTTCACCTTAAGATAAATTGTTGTTTTGCTGTAATGGTGTCTTTGCATCATTTTCAGAAAGAAGCACTTCCTCACTTTGTCAGAAAATGTTCTCTGGTCATGTAAACACAGGACCTGGTTCAGGAGCTTATGTCTTGTAATCTGGCTGTAGCCTTGGTCCTCTAAAATTGTCACTATCTCAGTCTGCCTGGTCCTGCTTTCTCTGTAGCACACTGGGGCAGTGGGGCATGCACGCTATTAGCTATACATGCCACAGGGCCAGCGTTGGCTGATCCGGGCTGTTACTGGCAATTCATCTTAATGGGGGATTTCAGATTCAGAAAGTAGCAAGAGCAGATGTGATTAGAGAAAATGTAGTGAATAACAATCACATATAAATACACAGAGTGTTATAAATACAAACATATCACTGTGCCACGCTTACTTTCATCATGATAGACAACCTTTCACTGCTACAATACCTACACAGCAATAAAAGCTGCAAATCCCAAAGCAGATCATCAGCAGGGATAAATTCTCAAAGCTCCATGACAACAAAGTTGTGGTGATTTATACCTGCCAAAGGCCTGCTCCTTACTGAACAACTCCGCCTCAGTCAGGTGGAATTCATCTTGTTGCAGAGGGATATTTACCTCCTGTGTTTTAGGCTTAGGGAGTAAATCTTAAGTGAAGGACTTGGAAGGCAAATAGGTTTTGTGCTGCTTTGCTGCGCTGCATTTCACCCTCTGTGTTGCAGCAACGTTAAGATGAATGATTTGGCCTCTGAAGAATTACTAATAGGGAAGGCTTTGCTAACTAATGCAAAAGACAGCTGATATCCCTTGAGATTCTGTAATTAAGACAGAGCAGATGTTGAAACTTTCTTCCAGAAAGAACCAGTGATTAAGATATCACGTGCAGTAGATATATGCATTTGCTTAGACATAAGGATGAGTATAGGGAGCTTGTGGAGACTGTTTCACAAGACAAGGAAGAATATGTAGCACATGCTGGAAGATTTAGTTAGACAAGGTCATAGCAAAATAATGAACTTCGGGAATGTCTGTCTGATGAGATGCAAAAGCATTGCTTGTTTTGAAAGCTGGAGGGCACATAGAGCATTTGTGCTTTGGCAAGAAGAAATCTTGTAAGCCTAAGTTAGAGAACACCCTAATTTTGTAACACATTCACGTTTACTCACTGTGTTTGGATTGTTTACCATCATGCTTTATTCTGTAACCAAACCCATAGATGGAGACATCTTGGAGAAAAGTTTGAGTCCTGTTTTTCTCTCTCCATTGTTTTTCTTCTCTGAAGTATGGAGTGATTTCCAGCAAAATCTGCATTACTGCTTGACTTCTGTTTCTGTTTGCCAGGGAAACCTTGCTTGGTGTGTATCTGCTCCTTATAACACCTAAGACATCTCATTCTGTTGTGCTGTAAATCCTTCCAACAGCTGATTCAGAGATGCTGATGTTCCAGTCTCTTCATAAATCAAAGCAAGCAAATTGCTGCTCAAGCACTATTCATGCAAACGTTGGTTCCAAAAAATGAGTCAAGCTAGATTTTACTTTCTGTTTTTTCTGTTAAGGATTCGGAAAACACACTTAGACTTTATGATACTGATTTTGCTCCAGGGATGGATAAAGAGATGTTAATATGTTCAAATAAAACTTCACAATTCTTTTCATGCTAACAGATTGTGCTGTCACCCTACAGAAACTGTGAAGGGAGTTAATAGTAACCAAAATATCTATTATACCTGCATCTCACTCTTCTTACATTACTGTTGTGTTAGCTCTGCTGTCTTGTCTAAGTTCCAATTTATGTAATTGCTTTCTGCCCACCTTAATTCCGGCTCTTTCCCATTCACTCAGCACTCCCAGGGATTCCCCTGCTTACCCTTTATTGCTGTTCCAACCTATTGGGCTGTCATTGTGAGCTGTCAAGCTACGAAGCTCTACTCATGATTCCTATGTGTAATCTACATGTTAATTTTCACAGCACTTCCTTCCAACAAGAAATAACGTAGGAGTTATTCCTCCCCAGTAAGGCTATATAATTTCAGATGAAAATGTGAAGAACTAAGTCAAGAAAAGCCAATTTTTTAGCAAGTTCTGTTGCCATAGTGTCCTTTCATATGTGTTTTGGTTGTGGTAAATAAAAGAAAATGTGTTCTGACATCAAACACTCTACAGTTGAAAAATACGTGTAATCCTTGCGAAGTGTGAGTTACTGTTCTGTAAAGGTCCCACTTCAGCTAATTAGCACAGCTTTCCACTTCTGTAATGTGTTGGTTTTTTTTTCTCTAAGCACTGCAAAACATTGTACGTATTAATGAAATTAGACCCCAAAGATGATGAGATGGGTTATGGTCATCATCATCTTTAGACAGAGGAATGTATGTAGTCTCGGAGGTAAGTTAGATGTGTCGATCTTTGAAGTACTGACAACTCCAAGCTTGAAGTCTTCTCTAGAAAAGACAGGATTGTTCTGTATTGTCATTTCTGTAAAGCAGTGTTCTCAAAATATGACCTGCAGTTTCCAGAGGGACTCAGAAAAGTGTTTATGCTAGCACAGAAACGAGTAAACATTTAAGGTATTGCTAAGGCCTTCTTTAGGTCAGTAATCACTTCCTGCAACCGGTAATTACCACCAATTCTCAATTGGCCATCCTGTAGGAATTGAGCTGTTACTAGAAATAAAAGATGATTAGCTTCTTCCTGGTTACTGTACACACAAGAACAAAGACAGGTTGAATCTAGATTGTTACCTCCTGAGGCCTTTTTTTGTTCATCTCATATGCTTCGATTAGCATAATGGGTTTCTAATCTATAGCAAAGTCTTCTGAGCTAGAGAGAGAAATGTTTCTGGTTTTGTCATGCCCATAAATACAAAGCCTGCCAGAAGAAGCACACCTCAAAACAGTTACTTCTCTTGGTTCAATTAAGAACCTAATAGAAGTAGAACAGACATGAGTAAGCTTCAGATTCAAGTTAATTGAATCCCTCCACCAGTTTGCTTGTCCCTCCTCACTGTGTTAACATGCTAATCCAAAGTCATCATACATCTCATGTTACCTCTTAGCTACAAAAGAAGAGAGTTTAGGAGCCTGTATCCAGCCTTCCAGAAGCAAGACATTTCCTCTAGCCTTGGAGCATGGTCTTAAACTACTGGAGCCAAAACAATACCATCCCTTCTCACAGCTAGATGACTCCCTCACTCTCTCTCTCTATTTTTTTTTTATTTCAGCTTTATTTGTTGTGCTAGCATACTGCAGAAAATTCCCATTTTCAAGGGGTTCTGCCACAGCGTGCTCTAATGTACTGCTAGAGTCACAAAGCAAAGCTGACACTGAGTAGCACATGGTCTTTGTTGGAGAATTATTAGGGAAATACAATACAATCCCAATACAATTGGGATTCTGTAAGTTGGTGATGGAGCTGCATGTAGAACAGTGCAGCTTAACAACTGATGTGAAGAAGCGTGAGGGTCCCAATTGGTGGTTTTAGAAAGAATTCTTCTTTAGAAGGAAAAAGGGCACAACTGCACTATACCTAGAAGTAAATGGTTTATAGGAAGAGATTAGTAGCTTTCCTTCCTCCTCACCCTAGTAGCATGCTTTACAAATTCTCTTTCTGTCCTTCTGAAGACAACCATCTTAGCTTTCACCTGTACTAATAGTCCCAGACTGCCTCAGAAGACCCAACACATGCTGAATTTTCTTGCTTATAACTTTTATTTAGCTTTAAGGTTAACTTCCATTTCAGATGTGAAGAAAGGCTCACATGCCTGAATGCTTGTGCAGTTTTTCCAGCTATTGCGGTTGATTTGATAAGAGAAAAACAAACTAGCTCTGCTTATCACTTTAGATAATCATGGCTATAACAGTATTTAACAAGAATCACTCATTGGACTGTTTTTAATGTTGAAAAATTTGAGCATGTACTAAACTCTGAAATTGTTTCATATTTGCTATTTTCTCAGTACTGTAACATCTTTGAGAAGTGACAAAACTCAGGCCTGAAATGCTTACATAAGTGACAAGAGTGTTCAGAAGCCTGGTAATGGTTTTAGCTTCTGTTGTCACAGGCTGAACTGGTTGTTAGTTGGTGTAAAAAGAATAATGAGAAAGCAGTTAAATTCTGCATCTTTGTGTCTTTTTCAGGCATTTCACTGGTACATCAGAGAAAGCAGAAAAGGTTGCCTGGCATTTTATAGAATGTTTCTGGGTGCAAGACGTGGATCAAATGAAGGAGTTGCATTTATAGACCTAGAAGTTATATTTATAGACCAATTGTTTCTTTAAGCCAGCTATCCAGTATGTAGCAGTTAATTTTACCTAAAAGAACAGAAAAGTTTTTTATGATTTGCAACAGAGCTTCATGTCACGGTCACTTCTGAAGTTATCTATCCAGGTTTTACTGAACTACTGTAAGGACAGATCAACATCAAAACACATGAGCACACTATAGATGCATAGCAAATTGTGATATAAGCACCAGCTCCACTGTCTTGAAGTAATGGAATGGAAATAATGGAAAGACAACAGATTGGGGGTTTACAATAACAGATGAGACCTCGGTGTCTGTATTGGAACTGTTGAATCACAGCTGAACCTCTGATTGATCACCTGAGGCGAGCACTGAGTCAGCCCTGGGAGCACAGGTGAAGGCAATTCAGCTGTGTGACCAGAGGGGGTGGAGCTTGGCTGCATCACTCCCAGACCCCAGTTAAGGGCTCACTGCTACTGAGGAAGGATCTCTCTCTGGATATTGCTCTTTTTGAAGTTCCTTGTGAGCCTGCAACCCTGGTGAGTACTTCTATTTATCTCTGATTATCTTTTCCAACATGATAGTCTCCCTAGCCTAACTTCTCTGTATACTTACTGATTATGTAATATTTTACAGCACCTGTATACTTATTGATCTTGCAGTGTCTTAGGTTTGTCTGGTCAGCAGTGGACTGTGATGATTTGTTACCATTTCTACTGATTGTTTCGTGGTTTAAAATTCAAGAGGGTTTCAAACTAAAAAATTCCACATCTTTTTGATCGTAAATCTTTAACTTTGCTGGGTAGAGGCCTAGAACATTTGCTGTTTTGTGAAGAATGAGGACACGTGGCACCTGGTAAATAATAAATGTTAAAAATAAAGCATGAGGAACCTTGTTGTAAAAATAGGGCAAGAAAAGCATTGAGAAATATCAACAATAGGATGAGGATTACCTAACAAGAGCTGTCATCCATTATTTGTCATTCAACTTTACAATTCTAATATCTAAAGGAAGGGCTGTTGCAAACTTAATATTAATAAAATGCAAAAATATGGTAAAAACGCTTGGGAACTGGCATAAGCTAGAAATCCTTAAAAAGAAGGGAATGGGGAAAAAAGGGAAAAAACAAAAAAAGCCCCAACGAAGTAAAGTTTGAAGGAAAGAAGGAAATTAAGAGTTCTGCTTGCTTGCAGTTTGTTAGTAAAATTATTGAATTTCTGAGGGATATAAGAATGTTTATGTTTTATGCATGATCTTATACATAAAGGTACGTAACTGTCATGAAACATTTCTGGTTTTAGTCTTGTTTTGGTGAACGTATTTCACTGATTTTAATGCATTCAGTAAACATAAAGTTGGCTTGAGCTCTCATTAATAAAAATTCCCAGTAGGATTTTAGGATTTGTTAATCCTAAGGTGGCATGCAGGTGAGAAGAAATTTGTATGAATAGTTGAAATATTTTTTGATAGAAAACATAATTACAAATATTATCTATTATTTTAGAAACTAAGAAATGCTCATGAAATTTTCTCCAACAAATCATTCTTAAGTCAAGGCAGAATCATGAGAAATTCCTAAAGGTTAAAGTTATATTCATAATGAAAGCATGCAACTCTGAAATTTATTTGCAAAATAAAACCATTCTTGTGTTTTGAGAAATTTTTTCTTCACAAGGACCGAAGTTCCCCCAAGGAACTGGAATCTTTTATTTCAACTTCAAAATGAAATTCAGAGGCTCCTATTTTGAAGTTTTCAGATTTTTTTCTATGAATACTTCATATAACCTAAGGAAGGACCTGATTCTGCCATTGTGTACCAAGTGCGCTGCTCTTTGAGTAGTCAGTTCCTTTGTTCTTGTCATGCCACTGTGTAATACTGTAGGTAATAAATATTTTCAAGATTATGTTGTAGTGCTGTCAAGAGAAAAAGAAGGTACTTGGATAATATCTTCAGTATGGTGAATCTGCCTTGTTCTTCCCAGTCTAGCCCTGAGTTCTGTCCTGCAAGTGGTTCCAGGCAGCACAGAGCTGCAGAGACACAGTTATGGTAGACTTTGTGTCACTCCTGTGTCTTCACTACTTATTTTTCTGTGTTTTAGAAAAATAACACACCAGCTCTTAATGGTATGAGTCTGGCTGCCTGCTCCCTCAGTAACCTCTAATCTATCTGTCTTAGTTATCTCCTGTGATCTCTGCATGCATCCTTTTATTTACTATTCTCTGCAACAGAGAGAATCTTCTAGCAGTGAGCATTCTATTTTTCTGCTACATCCAGTTGGCACTTCATATATTTATCTTCAAGGGCTGGTGACACATGTATTCCATGTACAGCAAGATGACATCTCTGGATGTAAATCTATCTATCATCTACATATGCACAGAGAAAGAGAAGAGAAAGGGTGAAAGAAAGAAGACAAAGAAAGTGATTGGCACTGGAAACAATTACATTCTTCTGTCAAACTGTGGCACATTATTTTTAGGCAAATGTGCCCTATAAATCTTGACAGGGAATATGTCAGCAGCATTTTCCATCATTGGTACTCCCAAAGTGATCCACTCTGCAGATACCCTATAGCATCTGATGTTTTTGAGAGCTTCTGACAGTGGTGTGATGCTCTTTTTTCTGTAGGTTTCCTATACAAGTTTCTGAACAAAAGCTGTAAGAATTTTGCCAATAAATTCACTATATTATTTTTCCTCTTACAAAACCATATCAGTGATAGGGAACTGATTTGTTTCATTCAAAATGCTTCCAGGTAATGGCTTTGCTCATAGTGACAGGCATTTGCACTCATCCAGAAATAATTCTCAGCACAGTAAAAATTTTTGCAACTCTCAGTTAGCAGGAGTTTGCGGAACTCTTCACTGAGGAGGAGAATGAGAAAGAGCAGAGCTGACTAATAGAGCAATGCTTGCAGAGTGCTAAAGAAGGTCATTGACCTATAGAGGAATAGAAATTGGTGTTCCACATTCCTTTAGTGGCACCACATTTTAAAGAGGAGCCAGGTATCTTTCCATCAGATTGTCTTCAATACTCCAGGGTGAAATTTTTCTTCTGTTCTTATTGCCTTGAAATGTTTGTGTCACACTACCTGAGATGTCGCTGTCTCCCACCTGGAGTTGGGGGCACTCAGCTCCTTGAATGTGCTGTTGCCATTTGACAGACTGGTGCTCAATTGCACTGTTCTTGGGTATATGATGGCAACTGTTAGAAAAGAGAGTACAGTTGATTTTGGTGATGAGGTGTGAGGCTGCCTTACTTCTGTTTCTCTGGTTTTGTTCTACAAGGGGTGAATCCCAGTAGGTGCACAGCTGAGTGGCCACATCCCCAGCTTGCCATGGTAGAGTGATAATGGCCTGCTAAGGAAATGAGTAATAAAAGTTAGGGTAAAAGTAAATTAATTAAAATTGATATGTAACTTTGGTACAGTTCTAGCTAAAGGACCAAAAATTATGTGGGTACTTACTAAGTTTCTTATATTCTTTCTTTTTACATGTCAGCAGCATAGAAATCAGATATGAAATAGATGCTAAAGTAATGAGGATTAAAGCCAATTGCTTTCAGTTGATCTAGTTTTGCATTGCATAGAATAGCAGATCTTTGAGCGTTTCTTATGAAGTTAGCGAAAGGGGAATCAGATGAGTCTCCAAGATTTCCAAAATCTCAGACCTTTAAGACTTCCTACATGTTCTTCAGAGAACTATGAATGTGTAGAGGTGCTTTCTAAAAGCAAATACCTGAAGATATTTGTGCATGTGAATTAGAACTTTTTAGTTAATTTGTTGTTCAGATCAAAACAAAGACTAAAGTTTCAGAAGAGGGAATGTCACTAATGGGGAAATTCTGCTCTGAGTTGTGTGCAAAACTATATCTAAATGATAGCTAAATGGAGTTAAAATATGACATTTTCTGGCTCCAGTGGGTCTTCACTTAGACAAGTTCTGAACAATCCCCAGTTGTGAGCATTTTCAAGAGGAAAAAATAAATGCCAAGTATTATTAATTTCTGTACAGTTATTTTCCATAATTCTGAATCTCTTTTCATAAATAGAAAAGCTTTGCAGGAGACAGTAGTAATGACATACTGTATGCACATACCTTCTTAATGTGTGCCAATTATGGTTTTGGAAACTGCACACAGCAACTGCAATCTCACAAAAACCTGTAAATTGAAATGGAAGAAAATTATTTTAAGACTGCCTTGTTTCTCAGGCATTTATCTCTCTACCAGACAAGAAAATAAAGTAAAAAGAAACTCTCAGAAGCCTGAGGCGTCAGTGCAACTTCTTATGATAACAAATGATCTAACTGCTTATGAGATGCTATTTCTGAAAATCAATGGATAGTGACAATATCTTTTAAGAAGATTGCAGCATTTAATATTAAGTTTTCTTATCTTCCTAAGGGCCAAATCCCAGCTCTCAATAAAATCACTGAGAATTTCGTTAATGCCTCTAACGAGAGCGTGATCAAACCTCAAGAGCCTAGTTTGAAAACATATTAGCTTTTTGAGAGTCACTAAGAACAAGTTCAAATTAGCTGCATCACACCATGGAATCACAATCTGTACTTGTTTTTGTATCTTTGTGTCCATGCATTCTATATGTATAGAGGAATATTTGATTCTAGAGAAGACTTCATTTTCAGTGAGTACAATTGCAAAGGTAACATCTTGAACAGCAAGGGGAGCTGGCTGGGCAGTCTGTTAAGGTCTATATTAGCTCTCTGTTGTCATTATTAGAAAGCATTTGTGCAGCAGCACAAGTGATATTTTCTTTTACACTAAATTGTCATTTTAGAAGACATGCTTTTGATGTGATGAATCATGAGTTCAAGGAAGGAGATTTCCATATCCATGTTGAGTATCTGGATTCTGTTCCTGTGGCTTCTCTTTTGCGTATGGATAAAATAATCTGAAGTTGCTACCAAATTCCAAGAACTAATTCTCTGAATTACTCTTTGATTTGAAACTTCACCTGGCCTGGATACAGACAGACTTGACAGACTGAGAACTCCTTGACTTAGCAGGCAGTGATGCATGGCTGTTCTTTCTTGGTGGGCAGTTTGTCATCTTAATTTCTGTGATCCAATAAGAACACAGTACTCAGACTCAAACCAAGAATAGCTTTTCTTCCAGTCAGTTGTGAGGAGCTAATCAAGGAAGCAATTGTCAGTGATGTCTAGATATTCAGTCTTGATATCCTGTCTATCACCCATTCTATGTTTAGACGGTGTTTCTTGCTCTCATAGTCTCTGATGCCTTTCAGCTTGTCATGGTTGCTATCACCACCGTGTTTAGGTGAGCAGTGACACAATCCTAGTGATGTTCTTTTCATACTTGACCCTGAAATTTCAGTCCAAGGTCTGGATTGCCCAAATAAAACAGGGATTTCTTTCTCTCCAAGCTTTCTTTAACATACAATTCCATTCTTCTTTCTACTTGCTTTTCTTTTACTGTTATCATCCTATCTATCTTCTACAAATTTCTCCTGTGCCTTTTATATTAATATTTCTATGTAAGGTTAGGCATTCTAGTCCTGGAAATCTTCTTACACTTTTGTTGAGTGCTGTCTGTGCTACATTCAGAGATGATGTGTTCCCATGACCTCATCCCAGAAGATAAAACACACCAATCCATTTGGTTTCCTGGTAACCCCCTAAATTTTGCCATCTGAGCCTGTTACCCTCCCTTATAAAATTATCATCCGTAAGGACCATGACACTCATAGCCTCTTCAGTGCTACTTAGGATCCTGTCTTGATGCATGCCGAGATGTCACAGGTGATCCCCAGCCCAGGCAGGCTTTCCTGGGAGCACTTGTTAAGCCCAGTCCAGTTACAGGTCAGTACCACGAGCCTCATGAATGTATGCAGTTGTTTATAAAAGGTAAGAATGTTTATCTCCTAAAATGAAGGAACTACATGGCTGACTTCAGCTGACCAAATATTCTTAAGAGAGGAATGATTAGCTGACAGTGTTATAGGCTAAGGTATGAGACATTCTTATCGAGCAGTGCATTGTGCACTTTTATTTAGATTAAAAGTACTGAACTTTTACAATCAATTGCAGGGAAAAAAGGTTCTCAGTGAAGACAGTGTTGCTTGCAGCCATGGAGAAATCATACAGATAGTTCTTTGTGTGAATTGCTGTGGAGCCAAGGCTCCTATTTCATGTTAACTTCACATGTGCCTGCTGTTATATAAGTAAGATCCTATTTAAAAAAAAAAAACAACCCAGAACATTTTAATATGCAATACAACATGGAAGAAATAGAGAATGATTAAGGAGGTATCGTTATTTTGTAAACAAGTTATGAGTATCATCACAGCCTTCGCAGCAATTAACAGGTTACTTTGCTATGCAGACGTGTTGGAAGGGTTCTGTTACATAAAGAAAACTGCTCAGAGTTTTTGCTCTGTTTGCCTGTATTTCCTCTGTTACTGGAACTATATAGAACTAATTGCAATATGAGCTGATTTTTCACGCTTTCATGCTATTAAAGGATCTCTTTGGATGAGTGTGTGCTGCCATTTGGAGATGTGGGCAAAAATACTGCTCTTGCTTTCCTGGTTTAAGGGTTGTGAAATGGGCATGGATACATGGGGCTGGTTTGTTTCCATGCGTTAAAATGCAAATCAAAGCATTCTCTATTTTATGCAACTTCTGTTCTCCTCAGAGGGGCTTTTTGTCATTTGTAATTTCCTCTTGAGGAGTGTCCTACCTGTGTTTCCT
Organism: Meleagris gallopavo; assembly: GCF_905368555.1. Lineage (NCBI taxonomy): Eukaryota > Metazoa > Chordata > Aves > Galliformes > Phasianidae > Meleagris > Meleagris gallopavo. Next base: position 16,675,946 of record NC_139414.1, on the reverse strand, counting down.
TATACAGAACCATGTGTCCTGAAGTGAAGAGAGAGATCCAAAAAAAGTGGGAACATTAAGAGGTGCCAAATAGCTCTAAGCTTTCCAAGAACTTATCCATGTGGTGAAATCCCACAGATTTTTTAGGATTGATTTACTTCACCACAGCAACATCCACATCCTCTTGTGCCTTTCTGAAGCTAAACATCAGAATATTTAAGTACAGCTAAGCTGCTGCAGCCAGTAAATGTGTAGAGGTGTGCATTACCACTGAAAGCAGGTTGCATTACAATCTGTCTAGTGACCCAGATATATACAATAACTGTTTCCCTGTGCACAGTATGCTTGTTGCTAGTAGCTTAGTAACCAATAGAAATCAGAGATCAGAAACTGTCACTTTGAAAGAGCAGAGAGTAATTTAAATCCACCTGAGGCTGGTTCACAGGGCTCTGTGTTTCACCTTCAGCAATGTAATACCCTGTGCAGCAGCCTGAAATGCCACATTGCAGTACATGTCAGTGGGAATTATGTATGTGCTAATGACAAGTCAGTGTTATAAACAGGAGTCTTCAGTGTGCACTTTTTTTAATCCTGTGGTTTATTTTGTATTCCTGGGCAAAGTTCAATTTTCTGCCTGAGTTCCAAAGGCAAGGAAGCAATATTCAGCACCAAAGGCACCGGGGTGAGAGTCAGGAAATTGGAGCTCTGTTCCCAGCTCTGCCACCAACGTGGTGCTGCGTCATCTCAGAGAGGGCGTTCAGCGTGGGCTGTGAGTGAGCACATCCACCCAAAGCAGTGAGCCGAACTCCAAAAAAGACTGGACTACTAGGCAGTAGAGTTCAGGGTGTAACTCATTTCATCCTAAAGGAGATATCTGAATTATGAGTATTTCTCACAGAAACAAAACTGTACCTCTCAGCTAACACAACCTATATGTTTGTACAACATATATGATCAGTGTTGGAGCACAGGGGCTGATCTGCTGTCCCTACACATTTTGAATCTGCCATATTTGTGTCTCTGTCTGCTGTCTGGCAGAATTGCTGCAAATTATTAACAGTATTTATGAATATCTTAGAAATGTTGTTAGGAAACATCTAGCTCAGCTCTCAGCACTTGATTTAGTACTAAGTGGCACAAATAAGGGGGTGGTTAGGCTGCAATGGGGAGGAAAAAGCAGCACTGATGGGAGGCAGGAATCCATCCTGCTGCTGTTCCTGCCAAAGGCATTGAGTTACCAAAGCCAGACTCATTGACTAGGCTTACATTTGTGTTCCATGCTTTGTCTAGTTTACATGGAGATGATTTTCTTAGCTATATCAGTAAGCAACTGGATTGACTAATAGAGACTGTAAGGTGCAGTCCAATGCCAAATGATTGCCATAATTGAAAAATATGCTGTAATTCACTTTATGGATACAGTTTAACTCAGCAGCTCTGTGTGTATGTGCGGTGGCTCTTTTACCCCAACAGAATCTGTGGCTTAGTTATGAACACTGTTTACCTTATGACACATTTTAAAATGACAGTAGTTTGGGTTTTTTGATTGTCTGGTTTGTTTTTGGTTGTTTCATTTTCTTCACATGATAGAGTGAGCAGCAACTTGGAAGGTAAATAAGCAGCTACATGTGTGAAGATTCTGATGTTCAGCAGTAGCCAGCAGACACGGGTAGGAGTGTGCCGAGAAACATGGCAGGAGAGGTGGTTTCAGCTTGCTGAGGTACTCCTGCTGCCCAGAGAGTAACTGCAGCCTTACAGCAGAAACCAACAACTCTTATTGGAAGCGTAAGTGGGGAAAAAAAAAAAAAAAAGGACCTCTGAAAAATCTTTTCATTAGATGAAATTATCTTTTATGGGACTGAGCTTTTTAAAGGCAGCTTGGGAGCTCTAAACAGTTGCTTTCAATTTGCATTCATAGAAATTGGGTGTCTGGGCTTTTAGGGCAGCACTGATAGTCTGCACAATAAACCTAATCCAAATACTTAGTCGCTTTAACTTGCTCTCCTGTTGTTTTGCATTAGTGAAACAGAATATGGGGAATAGTCTCCTGAAAATAACTCTTTGCAATGACCATCAATTAACATCAGTTTTATTCTTCACATCATTTAATTTTATCCAAATCATTTATAGAGGAGTACCTGCTATCAGCCACTTTGCACAATAATCCTTAGTGTTCTTTTGGCACTGTATGCAAAGAAGGTACTGAACTGTCAGTGCTAATATATACCTCACTGCACATCATGAGAAATAAAAACGTAATAATATTGCAATGGGAAAATTAGAATACAGAGGTTGTGTGGAGGCAGAGTCTGAACAATCTTCATACTATCACTTAGTGCTGAAGTATTGATAGCAGAGCTGTTGTCCTGAAATATCCCAGACAAGAACAGAACCTACTTGGAAAGGAGTTGGAAGACTTTCTATGTCTTCAAGTTGTTATAATTCAAGGCAGATGGACAAAATGAGAGGAAAGAAAAAAAAACAAAAACAAAAAACAAAAAAAACAAATTTAAGGGAGAAGCCCAAGATGACACAAACTTCAGAGGAGGGTCAGAAGTGAGTTTCACATGTGTTCTGGCTCCATGCTCTATTTAATGAGAAGACCTTTTTTTTTTTTTTTTTTTTTTTTTTTTTTTTTTCCCTTCTATGGCTTGTTACCACCATCCCACATGGACACCATATCCCTGCTGCATTCAGTGAGGCTGTTCAGCTCCTCTGCTGGGAGAACAGGATTTCTGAAGAATGAAGAGCAAACTGGGTACTCTAAGCACAACACCTGCTTTGATTTTTGTTCTTCTTTCAGCAGCATCAAAACCCTTTGTGGGTCATAATGTCTAGCTAAAAAAGAACACAAGAGCTCAGTGTGTCTGTGGTCAGGATGCACTCAGAATATTTCTGTTCAGATCATAGGAGTACGTGTCAGGCAGATTAAAAGCTACCAAACAGCTTTTGCTGATAGTATAGACAGGATATAGAAAGGGCAAGGATAGAGGCAGAGGACTTCTAGTTTTGGACACTAAACTTATGGGTATGAGTGTATGTATACCCAGAGCTTATCTGTGTCAAGAATACTATCTGGTTTAAGCAAATGATTTTTAAAAAGAGGAATATTGTAGGCTTGATTTCCTGCTGCCTGACTAGTGTTGATACAGATTTCTCTTAAATTTGTTACTGATGTTACTTTGTCTTTTTGAAATGCAATTGTCAGACCTTTTAGAAGGCGCTGCTCTTTATTGTCAAGGGCATTAGCCAGTTGCTTTTATTAACACACAATGGGTGGAACCCACCTGAGTTTGAATAGTTATGCTTTGCACTCATTTGATCTTGCTACAAATCAATAAAGAAGAAGGTATTTGGCAACAGAGAATCACAAATCAGATGTTTACATGATTGCATATGCATACATTGTGGAAACAGCTACAGAACTGATTAGCTAATGAGTGCAGCGTGATCAGCAATCATTTATAAGTGACTGTGATTGAACAATACAGTTGTCAAACTTGTGGCATCCCTTGTTGTTCTGGAGAAAATGGATTTAAAGAACAAGAGAGCTCTGATTCAAGGCTCAGGTCTCTTCCACGGCATCATCTGCTTTGATTGCATGACTTGTATCAATGAGATGCTTTTCCCAGGAGGTATAGTGAAAGTAAGGAGAGTCTCCACAATCTCATCATTTCCCAAATTTATCGGGACTTCACCAGTAGTGCGGCACATGAATATTCAGTTCTCTTCCCCAGTGTGTCAGAATATGCTATGAATAATTTATAGCTTTAGACTGAAGTCCTTTCAGCTTTGGAAGTGTGTGCATCAACACTGACTTCTCTATTTCCTGGTATTGAGACTGTAGCCTACATATTCTTTGTTCTAAATTGCCAGCCTAACTGAGGAGGCCCAGAACACCAAAGTATACAACAGTTTGGTGGTGTTACAACAGTGAGTAAAGGGAATTTAATACTGGGGCTGAATTGTTATCTGCAGAACCAGAATCCTTCCTGTGCTTGTTCTCTGTAGCAAAGCTGCAATTTATACCACATGCTGAAACCAGTCTCTAAAGCACAATATGTTACGTGTGAGATACTGTTGCTTCCTAGCTGAAATTCCAATATTTGATTCTCTGATTATACATTCAGAACTGGTATGTAACTTTGTTTCCTTCCTCCCCAGGGGAAAAAAAAAAAAAAATTCTAGAAGCATTTCTCTGTTTATAACAGAAATTCCTGCCTTGCGACTAGACAGTAGTAATTTCTAAGAAGGCTATTAAGGTGTGAGCCACACACATGAAAATGGGTTGGTGCCGCAGTTGATGGTTGACTGAACATAGTAGGCAGTTGCAAGATTTGGGCTGTAGGTGCTGTTGAATTAGTCTGGGCCTTGTGTATTGCTTCTAGAGAATGTGTGGGTTGTAGCATATTTTACTCTTCATTTAATTTTGAAATTCATGAAGTTTCATTTCAAAAGAATCTGTGACAGACTTGTTTACAAGGAAGAACTGTTTTTAGGAGAAAAGTAGAAGAATGGCCAAGGAATTTGTAAGTTTCCTTCATTTAATATTTGTAAAATAATCACTGTTACTATGATTTCCAGTATACATAAATTACTCAGACTCTGGACCTCTTTTATTGCATGGTTAGCCCAAGACCTCTCTTAGCTACAATATTATCTTTAATTGCACAGTCCTTTATTTTCTGTTTGTAGAGAAACTGACTCTCGGATCACAGTTCTAGTCTGATACCAGCAAAGAATGTAAGCATCTTGACCTCCTTGTGAGTGCTTTGTTGAAGCCCTGAGCACAGTTATCAGGTGATTCAAAGAGAGTCTTTATTCAATTTATTTTCTTCTATAATAAAAAGTTATCAAGTCAGCATAGTATCATTCAAAACACTGACAGTATGAACACAGTGTAACCTGAAGGCTTAGAACCTACAGGTTAATTGATTCAAATTATAGCAGTCATTTTTTTTTTATCTTGATGCTCTTGGGATGTGGCTCAATTTATTGTGGTAAAGGGTTTCTGACCCATTGCAGCTTGAAGAGGCTCTGCAATAACTGTAGCCCCCACACAGGGACTGTCTCTGTGGGTCAGTGTGTGGAAGCAGGAGGTGGTACAGTGGCAGCCTGTCACCCCATCTGGATTTCACATGCAGAAATGAGGCTCAATGAAGCTTCACATGAGGATCATGTAATCCCTGATCAGAGCACATGAAGAAAGCTGCACACCATGAGGACATGGTAGGCTGTTTGCAGACAGCTTGTTCCCCTGGGTGTGTTACAGAGCCTGGAGAACTCACGTGATGGCTGGAGCCTTCAGGTGCTGGGGGGTCAGGTCCTGGTGGTGCTGGGGGAAACTCTTCCCTTGAGCATGGCAGTGAGCAGTGCCCAGGTAGCTGGCTGCAGCTCCAGAAGCGGGTGCAGCTTGGGCTCTACCTGGCCAGACACTGCTATGGAAACTCAGGACAGAACCCGATCACATAATCTGGTGTCTGTGCACTTCTCTCAGCCCACTGAGCAACTTCTTTGTATGGAGAAGGCAGGGAGGGCTGGTGGGTGTGCCACATATCTCAGCTTTGGCAGAAGAACAGAGGAAGTGGCAGAGGGAGGGAGATCTTGGAGGTTTTGGAATGATGTTCCCAGAACTGAGAAAGGAGCACAAGGCATGTGTGGGAAAGCTCTGACACGTATCCAAATGGAGATGCTTGGAGGATCACACAGTTTCCTTTGGATTTACCACAAAATCTGAAGATTTCTGTTTTCTGCTATATGTGCATATTCTAATTTTAACTTTCAGCTCTTGGTTTGGAAATGTTTTTCTACTATGTGCTTCCCTCTCCTTCTGATTCTCCTCAGGTTTGCAGTTTATCAGTTTTGAAGTGCTAAATTAAGATGAAAGTATAATTTCTATTTATGGAACTGCTGTAGTATGAGGGGCCTGGTGCACTGTGAGCAGAAGTAACAAACTTGGTGACCCGGAGGAAACCAGTGTTTAATCTCTGATACAGCTGACACTGTTGCAGTCTGACTTGTGTATTACCCAGCCTGAAACCCTCCAAAACCATAATGGAAAGCACAACATCAATGGGAGTACTTAATGAACTTGTTCGTTATTGTTTCCAAATTGAATATTGGCTCTCTGCTTGAGATTATCTGTGTTTCATTCACTGGAAAAACATACAGCTGGCAGAGAAAGAAAATTGACAGCAAATACACTGAGACTGGAGAGCAACCGGTCATTTTTCTCCATATTGTTATACAAAAATATCTTGCTTCATTACCTATAGGATCTTTCTGAGTTAGCTGTTGCTTATCTACCAAGTGGGGAGAGTAAAACAAAAGCTCTGTGTGTGCCTGAATATTCACTTTCCTTCTATTTTATGCACTGAATGACATTATTTAGGTTAAAAACTCTCTGTAAATGAGAGGTCGTATCCAGTGAGAAAAGGTTTCCCTGCATGAGATTTTCCATAGCTAGAGATCAGTTTGCCAGTTCTCAGCTGCATGTTTTGGGGGAGGATCAGAAGTGCCATCTTTTGCAACCCATAACATTTACAGCGCCTGCACTTGTCTGTTTGGTGGCTGTGGGAGGGATGCTGTTGGCAGTGGTAACTGACAGCAGAAGCTGATGGCATCTGCAGGAGGGTTGGCAACACTGGCATGTGGCTGCTTCCAGCCCAGCTCGTCTCAGCAGGGAAAGGTTCTGTGTCAGGCTCAACCCCAGGAGGCAGTGCCTTCCCTTAGGACCTTTACTTACGTTCCTAGATGATGCTCTGGTACAGAACTTACACCCTTGAGACTACTTCTCCTTCTAGGAGGATGTGTGCTTCATAGATATTCATTATTAACTGATATTTAATCTAACAGACTAGTCTCTGTAGTTGTCAAAGCAAGCATATTTTTAGACAAAGTTGTTTACTTAAATTTTGTAATATTGACTGTATGTGAGTAAAAATGGCAGCATTTCTACATGAGTAATTTATCTGCAGAATTCTTGCTGTCATATTCCATATCTTGCTGTAGTGGATTTTTTCAAAACAATTATATTTAGCATTTTATTAGACAGTATGCGATCTGTGTAGTCTCAACCTCATACATCACTGCTTGCAACCAAGCAATCATCCTTTCCCAAAGATGTGTTTTCATACTGACGCTTCATATATTATTTCTTCTATTCAGTTACTACGTCTAGATATTTCTACCAGTCTTCTGGAACATGCCACAGGTAAATTGCAATACAATTTACATAATCAGTGAAAATGCTGATATTCAGAATTTAGGAAAAACTAATGTTGTAACAAAAAACATCTTGTTAGTGCTTAATTTTTTTTTTTTCCTCCCAGAATTATATAAACTAGACTGAAGCAGTTTAAAAACTGCAGTGAGAAGGGTGAAGTGAAATGTGAAGGTCCACTGTCTGCAATGAGCACAAGGAAGCCTCTGAGTGGACACAGACATGACATCTCTAGGAGCTGATAGTGCATTGGTGCTATATAATCTGAAAACTGACAGAACTAATTCATACTTTTATTTCATATAATAAGGTTTCTGTCCTCACAAATGTCTTTCCCAGGCATATATTTCACTAAAAACCTGTAGATTTTTCTTTAGCCAATGAGTAAAATTTTGCTTTCTGTTATATGTTGATGTAACTGACTCACTCAGTGTTCCGCTGATGCAGCTGAAAACAGAGTGCATCTGTCAGAATTGCTGGTCCCCCATGGGTCGTCTTGTACCAGCAGGAAATAAGACAAAAATGGAGATATGAAGGCAAGCAAGTCTGTCAGTCAAATTGATGATTGATGCCATCAATACTTGAGAAAAATCAAACCTAAAGCTGTTTGTTCACCACATTGCTGATGTCTTTAATTATGGTAGTCAGCCAGATGGAAAGATCATTGTGCAGGTTTTATTTAAGAGGCTCACGCCATGGTAGATTTTCTGTCAAGGGTAATCAGTGGCATTAAGGAATTTGCCAGAAAGAACAAGTCTGTCTTATTTATAGTTAGCTAGGTTTTAATGTTCTAATTATTTCTCAGTCAGTTAATAAATGTGTAAACATAAAGCAAGGCTAGAACTGCAATTACTGCATGGTGGATGGCTTCCCTCAAGCTGTGTCATATTTTCAAGCCCAACTACGTCACAGAACAAATCCACTTCAAACCTGTCAAAATATATAATCAGCCACTTCTCCCTATTGTGCAAGGAAATGGTGAGGTCCTCCTCTATGCTGCTAAGTACATTGAGTATTTTGTGTCATGGGAAATGGACCACCAATATACAGATCTGGCATTAACAAACGCTAAAATAAAACCCCGAGTGTATCTTAAGCTGTTGATAGAATTTATACCCAAAGCATAAGCAAAATATCATTAATATCAGAAAATATTTTTGGTTAAAGAAAGCTGGCAAAAATACCTTGTGTACTTACTGTGCAAAGCTCCTAATGTAATTTTGACTAAAACATGGCATTGGGTGTTTGCTGAATGCTGTGCACTTCAGAAGAATTGACCTCAGTTGCAATAATGGAACTAAGGAAAAGTGAGTGGCAGTGTGTGCTTTTTAATTCCTGTCAGAAGAGGTTCAGTGGATGCAGAAAATAGGAAAACCTTATTAATATTAGCAAACCATCTATACTGTAATAATGATCTAAATACCTCTCCAAAAGATTTAGGGCAGTTATCTGGAAAGACATTTCTGTCATCTACCTTTGATGAGAACTTCAAGGCAAATAATAAACAAACAGATGAAACTTTCAGGAGAAAGTCATGTTTTCAAGCATGTCCAAATAATGTCTTCAGTTCCTGATAACTGCCTTTCCTTTTTAGTATTGCTCATTAATAACAGAAAAGATGCTTCCAGATTAATAGGTCTGGCTACAGAAGTCCTAAACTTTCTCTTGAGAATTGCCTATCAGAATTAAACTGGCTTCATTTCCAGTGAACTAATATCAAACTAATTTCTAAAGCAGTGAAAAATAAATAAATAAGAAAGGTGCAATTCCTTGCACTCTAACCATGAGTTGTGGAGAGGAGAGATAAGATGACTCATCAATAATAGCCAAATTCTGTTTTGATTTGAGATATTCTCATCAGGTAATACAGTGTTACCATGATTCCAGTCATGCTGTGCAAAGTATTTTCTTTGGGCAGCTTCTCTGACATGTCCACATAATAATAATTATGGGACAGCCCAGGAACAGCTCCAGAACTGTCCTCATTTCCTGTTGAGCTCTGGGATGCTGAGCAGTTTAAATTCCTGAAAGTTGAGAAAGGATTGAGGGGAGGCCAGGGCAGTGCCTTGGTTCAGCAGGGAGCATTTTAATGACTACCTGGAGGGCACTGACACACTGCTTGCCAGAGGTATTTATTACAAAAAGTAGATACAAATATAGAAGATGGTATTTATGAGAGATGAAGGATGTCGTGGTTTGAACCATTACCTCTTTAAAGATGTATCAGATTCAGACTGAAGCAACCTGTGAAATAATTACACTGGTAAAGATATTGTAAAAAATGAATATGAAGTTAATTATGGAGATAGATTCAGAAGGGTTGGAATAGGAAAGAGGCCACTTGAAAATGTTCATCTGTTTGGGCTGAATACTCAGCTCAGGAAATCCAGTTATTCTTGAGCCAGTGCCATACGAGGAACTTGACGATTGCGAAGGAACTACTTCTGCACTTAAGCCCAGCTATGTGGCTGAGCATCTTCCTGAGCTGGTCTTGTAGAAATGCAGTGTGGTCAGACAACATTCTGATTACTTAGACTGCAGATTGTAGAACAAGTATTGTTTGGTGGAATTAACTATACTAAAAGGTGAAAGGTTTTCAGGAGAATATTCCAGAGGGCAACACTGTTGAGTTGCGATTATAAAAATTGATCCTCCTCGGCCTTTTCTTTTTGTTACAGCAAACCTTTCATTGGAGGTAAAGGTTGTGACTGTTGTAAAAGAACAGAAGAACGGGAGTTTTGGTTTCAGCTGACTGGGAGAGAAACAGAGAAAATGTTTCCTCTGTAACTCCTTAACTCTGTTTCCATGCAACAGATATTATTCTCCTGCTTTGGAAATTGCTGTTCACGTAATAGACCATGTTCTTATCTTAGTTCTACTTTTGTAATTTCAAACTCATCCTTCTGGAATCAAAGGAGTAATTTAGGTATGTATTTACAAAGGCATATTTTTAATTTATATGCACATATATTAAAAAAAAAAATTGTTGATACACTGGGTGAAACCCTTGCTCCACTACAGGTAACTTTTTCTAATACTTTTAATACAATCAGGATCTTCCCATGTTAATTCTGTTGATCTGTAGGGAATATCCAGATGATCCAAGTTTGCTTACACATTGGAAATGAAAACCAAACACTTAACCCATTTCAGGATAAAGAAAATGCACTTTCCTTACTAAAAAATTTCTCATTCTATCAATAACTTTATTTTAGTACAGAGTACTTAATTTTATTTCAGAATATAAGATGGGTTTATTTGCAATTCAGGTTCATGTAGAGTTGCACTAAGCCCTCGAGCATATCTGTGAATGATTGCATTCATTAGCATAGGAGCTATATATTTCCTGGAAGCAACTTTTGCAAGATTAACAATCAAGGAAGAGTTTTGTTATTTTTTTCACCTTTTACAAACTTCCATTTATGAAGAAGGCACTTAGACATTCCTGAAAAATTACAGACTACCCGTTGAGATACCAATTGTCAATTAATTCAATTTGGTTCAATTGCTGATGTATGTTCTGAAAATGAGTCATTTCTCATTTAGCTACAGAACACTTCGCGATCCACTTCAAACATGGAAGAAGTAGTTCACAGTAAATATTATCGCCTCTTTAAACTTTTTATACTGATAGCAAGCCTTGAATGCTGGGACTGCGCAGTTACTCTTTTTCTAACTGAAATCTATCTTGTAGATATATCTGCACAATGTACACCATAAAATGTTAAACTTAGTGAAAGATTATACAGCATATAAAATACAGTAGCCTCATTATGGTTAGCTTTGAATTTGCCATTGGCTGAAACTTCATTAGCTATCTTAGTCTTGCATACATTGCTGATGAGAAGCTAACTAAAGGAATAGAACTTGAAGAATTATTTTATTATATCAATTTTAATAGATTATTTTTCTGTATAGTTTAAAATTCAGGAAAAAATATCCTCAGTCTGAGCTGGGTCCTTTCCTTCATCAGCTCACTGTTTTTTCTTTTAATTGCAAAGAATCAGGCAACCAAAATCCCCAACTTTCAGTATCTCTGGAATCGAGTCATACCTGCCTCCTCTTCTAATCTCTAGCTATTCCTCCTTTCTTCTCTCTCTCTCTTTTTTTTTTTTTTTTTTTTTGGCTCCAGAATGTTCTTATGTTCATTTTGCTTTGTTTTCTTATTAAAATCCCTACTCAAGGCAGGGAATGCTGTTTGGCAGCACTGTGTACTAACCCAGCCTCCTCCGGTGCTGTCTGCTGCTCTCTGCGATGTGATGCAGGAGGGACTGAAACGACAAAGCAGCAGATCATTCTGAGTAGATGTTTCCCTTCCCTAGGGCTCCTCTAATCTTTGTTTGTCAGGAGGGGTTTGCCTGTCTTCTACTTTTTATCGGGGGGGGGGTTCCTGTAGGAAGGTGAAATTTTAGAGATAGGACAGGAAATACAGCGCACACACAAGCTGAAGTGTAATTGCATGCTTTAATTTTCCTAGGTATGAATTTCAATCCTGAAAGATGTTTTCCTGTTTTCTAACAAATATGTGTAGATGCAGGGAGGCCTTTGAACACAGGAGGAAATATAAACTGTGCGGAATAGCACTGAGTGGCTCTGGCATTGTCAGTGGTGTATCATCAGTCTTACTCAGAAAGCTGACAGCAACTTTTGATGTGATTATCACTGGTATTCAAATGAAGGCATAACATAGACCTCTTTGGTTTAAAACAAGACAAAAAAAAACGTAAAAATGCATGGCACAAACATGTCTGACCTTATAGGAGGCCTCTGCTGACATGGCAGCAAGGAGTGCAGGAGCAGAGAGCCCATCTTTTCTGCCTTGCTGTGTCCAAAGACAGAACACCACATAAGATGTATGTGATGATGCATGTGCTGATCGTGTATTAGAAGCTGCAGTGCAAAAGATGAACTGGTGAATTGGATGAAGGATTTTTTTTATGTATATTTATGTATGTTATAGCACAGTCTGTTCATGCAAGTTTTTCATCTGTTAATGAGTAGTAACTCAGTATCTGAATACAAGACATATTGAAAGTAAGCTTCAGTGTAGTCTGTGCACTGCTACTGTACATTGGACAGTGGTAACCCAGACACCAGCTGGGATCCTCATGAGAACATCCCATTCTGCAGCATCCCCCTCCATACCTCTCCTGCCCTAGTGGATGCTACTCTCACTTATAGACGGCCAAACACAAAGCCATCTGCTGCTCCTGGAGGTGAGGGAGCTGCAGCAGCCCTCAGCCCCTGTGTGCACAGTGAGGGATGTGCTGCCTTGCTGTGACCCTGCAGGCTCTTGACTGGTGGCAGCACCTCTCACACTGCATTCAGACATGCTTTGCAAAGACAAGGCTATAAGATCAAAACTGCTGTAGGTAGAGCCCAGCACCCAATTTACTGCCTGTTTTTCTTTCTTCTCTAAATCTTATTGCATTTAGATTTACACGTTGATGAGTAAGATAACTGAAAGATAACTGAAATATTCATTAACTTATAGGAACAGAAAAATCACACCAGATTGTTTAACTCAATTAATCAGAAGTAACTCTCACAGCAGATTGAAGTGTTAGAACAAAAAAGAATGTCATCCCTGCTCGCATCTTCCTGCAGTGCAGCATGCAGATGGTCATCTAAATCTTAAGCTGTCACAGAGCAAAAGGACTTAAGCAGAGCTGCGTTCATCGGTGACTGCAGTCGGTGCATAGCAGCTGCTGAGCTTGAGCCCATGAGAACAGCAGCTGATCCCCAGCCCTGATCCCAGTGGGAGTGAATAACTGAGCAGCAGCCCTGATCGGTGCTGTGCTCTGGCTTTACTATATTTGCTAAAAGCTGCCTTAGGTTTATAGCTCAGTTTTTGGAGATTTCTCTTACTGTCTGCCTTTCCTCGGGTCTGAGGGAAAAACCTGATGCTATGTAGATGTGACAATTCACACAAGCTGAAATGTGTGAGCTCTCGTTTTTCTCTTTTCCCAGCACTTGTGACCACAGCTCTGAATGGGAGTTCCTACAATCTGATATAGAAACACCCTGTTGGGGGAATAGGTGCTGTAATCTGTATTAGTGCTGTGTGCCCTTGCTTGCTCCTCTGGCAGTTGTTGAAGCTTAGCTGATTGATTTCTCAGCTGGTGAGCAGACATCTGGAGCAAAGACATTGATCTCTGAAAAGCTGCTCACATTATGTGCTAGGACAACAAGCAGCTTAATTCAGGGTTTCAGAGGTACCCATGAATGAAGTTGGGGGCTCTGTCACTCCAGTCCCCTGCTGTAAGTCATGATGTTAAGAGAGTGAATATCTCTTCTCTCTTTTTTCTTCAAGATGTTGATGTACCTTAGGAAAACAGGTTATTGTGATTACAGAGGCTCCTCAATTTTCCAAAACAGCCTAACATATCATAACTTTCCTTTATTCTCTAATTCTCTTTGTTTAGTGGGGACTTTGGTGTCTTTGTGTGTCTGAGGACTGTCTTGTTTTGATATAGGATTTTCTTGTATCCTCTGTTTTCATGCTATAGAAGGCAACATTAGACCAGTACATCATAGTTATGAGCAGAGAGGACCAGGGCTGATTAGTGCTCTGACATTGATATACTGTGCTTTTAAGGGCAGGAGTACTTGTGTGCATTAAACTTATTCACTTTCAGTATAATTTCAGTCTGTTTCTTTTTTGTGACATGTGTCTGTGATCATCTGAGTGGGGAAGAAATCAAACCCCTTTGGAATGAAGCTGCATTTTCTTTGAACTTATCACAGTGAACTGCTTTCAAAAAAAACCAGAGGAAATAGGAAATACAGCTGCAGCTGATAACAAAGGAGATCAGATTTGTTTAAACACAGCTGGAAACAGCGTTGGAGAAGACGACAGTGCTTTGAAATTTTTTTTATAGTCAAAGCCAGGAGCTGCAGAACTTCCCAAACAAATTAAATCCCGCAGGCTGATGTGCTTTGTGCACTAACTTTCAGGAACGTTTGCAATATGTCTTAATGTTGCTACTGCTAACTGCCAGTGTTACTGCCTTGTGCTTCTTGTTGTTGTCAAAAATGCTATTCTTTTGCTGGTCAGATCAGAAAATGGTAACAGTCTCGCTTGTCCCCACGTTCCTTTTCTAGCCAGTCACAATGAATTTGTCTCCATGTGTTTATATTTCCGCTTTTTTATTTTCTTCATAGACCTTCATGGTTCCAATCATATGATATCTATAAACAAGAACCTCTGGTGTAGTTCTCTCGCAAAGCAGAGGGCAGAGACCCCCAGCTCTAATGTGGGGTTACATTTTCTTTCTGTCTACCAAGGTAATTTTCTGTTTACTCATTATGGTAGCGTTCAGACTTGGATTGCTTTTTCCTTGAATTGCAAATAGTGGCTGCCAACAATAAGCTTTGTAGCTGGCTGGGAAATGTGAAAATACAAAGGCAGAGTTGCAAATTTTATTTTAATTCTGAAAATGCTGAAATTTCAGGCAAGTTTCTATGTCAGTAACATAACCAGTCCTCATAGAAACCTGGGTAAGGGGAATATGGAAGTATCTCCCATGTTTGCTAAAGGGCTCTCAGGCCTCAGCTGCTGCTTTTACAGATCTTTGTTTCCTGTCAGAGAGTGGACCACAAATGGTCTCAAACCAGTGGTGGAGGATCTGTGTGACTCTGTGGTCACTTGTGCACCTTGTGCTAAGGAGCCATTCCTCACTGGATAATTCTAATGTGGGAGAGTAAAACCCTGTAAAGATTTCCAATAAGCCCTTCTGTAGAACAAACCCCTGCTGTGTCATTTGGGTGACAATACCAGGGCCTGCCGTGATTACCCAGTGATGGGTTGGAAATAGTGGGTTTCTGATTTTTAGTGCCACCTCTGACTCTAAAGCAAAGCATAATCTTGCTCAGATAACTTTGGTTTCCTCTGCTTCAGTCGCCCAGTTTGCGAGTGACAACGTTATCACTGTTGCCCTAATGAGGTATTTATGTACAGGGAATCAGGACAGTGCAGAGGAGGAAAGAAGCCTTTGTGGCTTTTACTGGAATGTACTACAGATGAGGCTAGACAGTAACTGTTGTCTGAAAGGCTTCTATGCCTTACTTAGAGACAAGCTTAGTGACAACTGAGCTCTAGCACATGCATAGCTGATCTTGACAGCATGTCTCTTTTATCTATTAAGTATCATTTACACTGCAGGTTGACTGAGAACGCTGTGCTGGGGAGTGCAGTTTCATTGTGGGAGCATTGATCAAAAGGATTTTCTTTTAATGCAAACAGACAAGATACAGAGTATATATGAATGTAAAATTTAGAATTCCAACCCTAAAGAACTTCTTTTGTATTAGAAGGTAAAATTGCTTCACTAGAGCAGTGGTGAAGGATGTTTGAACTCTGCTCTGTACAGCTTCCAGGGAGACAGTGCAGTAACGTGGTACCTCTGGTGCGTGTGGGATTGGAGTACATCACTGATCATTAAAAAAACATCAGCATTAGGCACTGTCCTTTTAAAGCAAAAGTGTGGTTTTTCCAGTCCCCGTGCTAGAGTTGGCTCCAGGGAGAGCTGTGCTTGTCTGCTGTCTCTGCCATGAATAGTATTATGTAAGCAAAGATGTACTTCAGCTTTCTATAAAATAGAATAGTAAACCAGATGTAAACTATGATCTGCGTTTGGGGGAAGTGGCTGTCTTCATGTGCTTGCAGTGTCTAGCACAGTAGGATCACACGTTTGGGTGGTACCCACAATGAAAATAATGCAGTAATAGTAATATAATGAAAGTTTCCATTCATCTGCACGATGAAATTTCTTGAAGTAAGAAGACATTACTTTATCTGAGAAAGTTCTTTGTAATTGGATACAACTTCTGCGAGGACTCGTGTTCTAGAGCTCACGTGTTTCCAGAACATACTTAGGTTAAAATCTGAACTGCTTTTTCTGCTCTTCAGAGTAAGAGCATTTCAGTGCTTTGTTACTCATCCTAAGGGAGAATATACTTTAGTCTCCATTAGAGTCACAGGCTGTACTGCTGTTGTAATCATGAGATTTTTAATCACTGTCTTACTAATATGTTTTAATAAGAATATTAGTTTACATTACTGTTAAGCTTCCTTAATTACTTATTATAATAATTATAGGGAATATTACCAGCTTGCGTAACTCATAAGCAAAACCAGCTCCTATTCAGTGTGATCTAGGGTCATGCTTTCACCACACCCTTGTTTCCATGTTCAAAGAGGGAGATATATGGGCCTTAAATGCTCTGTTAGAGATGCCCCCCACAGCAGGGCTAGTACAGTGGGGAGGATATGGCAAAGATGCTTTTGGGTGGTTGAGGTGTAAAAGGATGAAGCTCATGCCAATAGTGACTTGTCTTAGCATGGTGCTATGGCAATTTGGGAAATAGAGTGGTCCTTAAAGCAGCAAGGAGAGAGTGATATTACATGACTTACATATATGATAACTGCCTACTACCCCTATTTGTTGGGCTTGTGATACTGGCTACTTACATGCTTCAGTGAGCACCTGCAAACAGTACAGCTTCATGAGAGCTGCACAGTGTTTGAATTCATCCAATCTTCTCCTGAGTCAAGGGAGCACTCTGCAAACGGAGCTGTACTGCTTCCACTGCTAGAGCAAATTTGTTCAGATCAATATTGCATCGCACAGTGTGGACACAAAATCTCTCCATATCATTTAACAAAATAACTTTCTTGATATTTAAAAGTACCCAATTTGGTCTCCAAAGAGATTCTGACTTTTTTTTTTCCAATTGTGTAAAAATTTTCTGCCTGAAATTTTCCAGCATCTCTACTCAAGGACAGGATGTTGTAACTCCCTCTAATATTCATTTCTCAGTCGAGGCTCCTGGATTGTGTCAGTGGGGAAGATGAGGATATCAGCTGACTGAGAACTGGATGGAAGCCATAAGTCCACATCACGTACGCCATGAGACAGCTTTGAAATTTGGCACGCTGTCAAGTCAGAACATCACTGATCTTGCACTAGTGTGATGACATTTCACCCTAACAAGTCTCTGAGCTACTTAAACTCAGCTTAAAAAAGTCAATGGGTAACCTTATTCATTCTTTAATGCTGATTCTCTACTCTCATGCCACTGATATTGAAGTAATATTTTGTGAGCTTAATTAGTATTAAAATTAATGTTGCTTATAAGTCTATGCCATCTTTTCTTGTTTTCCAGATATCTCCCAAATAGCTAATGGATGTAAACTTCATATTTGCCCTCTTGAAATACAGATTTGAAAGGCAGAAATCGTGACGGAGAAATTGACTGATGGATAAGAACTCCAAGTGGTAAGAAGCTTCACTTCTTTTAATGTTTTCGTTTTGCTGTGTAGTTAAGACCTTAAATCAGAACACCTCATTTAATTCACAAAATTAGATTGATTCCAGCACAACTCAGCAAAGAACATCTGTGGCTATACCCAATATGCCATTAGAGTGTATCTACCAAATGAAGGGACTGTACGTGGTATTTAATTTGAGAGATGCCTGCAGTGCAGTTATACTTTTTCCTAATGCTTAATATGATAAAGTATGTGGATGTTTCAAGTACATCATGCACTTAACTCTTCTTTTTGCTATAATGGCTATGAAACTCAAACTGGAGAATTTATTCTGTGAAAGGCAGGGAGGTTCTTGTATTTTTGCTACCTGTGTACATCCGAGCATTTCTTCCTTGGGAATATCTGAATTTATTTAAATATAAATAGCTCAATTTGAGCTGGTTGAAGTCCTCCCCAAAGCCCCAGTAGTGAATACATTTTAAATCTCTTCTTTCTGAAGCGCAGATGATCTTACTGGAGTTGCTGAGGTAGTATGAGAACTTTCATCTCTTGTCTGATGAGAAACGGGCAGTGCCATGAGTTTGTTGCGATTATTTAATCTCTTCCAGCAGTATGTTAGAAGGGGCATTTTCACTCATATGTGAAGGGTAATTTCTGAAGGTACTGTCAGAGAATGCTCTTTAATATTTCATGGCTGGGGAAGCAGTCAGTCTGCAATGCAGAACACAAGCACTTGCATGACCACAGTCCTTAAAATGTGTAAATGTTTTCGGAGGTAATACAGGAGAAACAGACAGAATTTAAGGATGGCCTACTGCAGCATTAAAGAGATGCACAAAGGTTGAAGGTTTTGTGGCTGCAGTAGCCAATTACAGGAAACATAGAGAGGAAAATAAAGAAATATGAGAATCCTTTATTCACTGTGAAGTGTCTGAGTGTCTGTCTAGTATGGCTGTTGTTATTTAAATGAAGATGAAAAGCATTTCTGATGTCACTTGAAGATTACTGGAGAAGGTTCTCTTAGAGAGTCAGTTATGAAAGATAGGGATGTGGGGAGAAATATGTTTAACAATGCTCACTTTACAGAGATACTGGAATTAAATGGACTGGGTTGAACTGTGGGGACAGTTTCTGGCAAGAATACTGAAGCTACTTCATAAAATTTAAAGTCGGAGAGCTTTGGCTACATGTGAGTGAATGGAAAATATGATACTGTAACCTGCTAACCCGGTGGATTAGGTAATAAACATCTACAAACTGATGGCTTAGTCAGTGGCTTGGGAAAGATAGATGGTATTCCTGGAAGTTCAGTTCAAAGTACAACTACAACTGCAACTAGGCAGTAACGTATAGAACAAGAGAGGATAATAACATTATCCTCTTGGGATAAAGTTCACTGGGAGCACTGGAAACTGGACCATGACTGGAATGACTGAAAATAGGAACCATATTGGTTCCGCTGCAGAAATCAGTAGCTACTGAACCTTCCTATGCAGAGAGTAATGTCAGGATTTTGTGATTGAGATCAATTACTGACTAGGCAGCTTACCATCTGGAGGAGGAAAATTTTTCATTCTTCTAAGCTTGTGCATCTCAGTTTTTAGTTGTGAAAAGCTCAGCCAATCTGAGTTTTCAGATTGTTCAGTGTGTTCAGTAACTCAGCCACTTCTGTAGGTTTCTGTTTAGAAAGATTAAAACAGAGATATTTATTTATTGCTAATATCTTTATCGAAATTCTAAAGTAATTCATCTTCGGGGCTGTATAGAACTCTCAGTGGGGGAAATCTGTATGTTATTTTTAATCTGAAGCTGTAATATTTTTTTTCCAGGATTCTGATTGTTTCATCCCTAAAACTTATAAAGTGCAGCCCTTCTGGCAACACGTGTTGTTTCAGTCAATCTGACTGTGACAATGCACAGGGCCAAATCCAGTGTTATGTGGGTGGAGTGATGACGTGGAGGATTCTGGCCAAGGCTCTTGCTGCTGTGTTGTAGAATCTCATGACCTTTTTTAAGCTTAAATTGGAAACCAGCCTTCTGAGACAATGAATTTCAGTCAAGAATAGTCCCCATCCTCATTTCCCAGAAGGGCTACATGAAATACATCTGAACAGTTTCACTGTGTACCCTCTCTTTTAGTTTCTGTTGTTTCTGTTTCTGTGACAAAGACTTCACAGAGTACTGAAGCTCTGTGGACTAAACATCCACATCTTTGTTTTCAAGTTACCACCTTCGCATCCATCAGGACCAAAAGGACTCCACTGCTGATAC
This sequence comes from Meleagris gallopavo, assembly GCF_905368555.1. Taxonomy (NCBI): domain Eukaryota; kingdom Metazoa; phylum Chordata; class Aves; order Galliformes; family Phasianidae; genus Meleagris; species Meleagris gallopavo. The sequence continues at coordinate 16,656,201 of NC_139414.1, read as the reverse complement.
ACCTGAATGTCAAAATGCTGAGGGTGAAGTAGTTCACCTCTTTTCTCGTGGCTTTATAAAGGCAATATCTAAACTCTCTATGGGATAAAATCCTCTCGGTTTTTTCTTTTTCTTTTTTTTTTCTCCCCCACCTTTCTCAAAAGCATTGAGGGACTTAAGACCACATTCCCAAATACAAAACTTTAAGGCTTCTGTCTTGAACTTCAAATTCAAATCCATCTCTACTGACCTTTGATGTTCTGTACTAGAGAAGCTGAACGTGGGTTGTCGCCAGTAAAGGTACTCTCTGGATGGTGTTCTGGAGCTTAGTGCTCACTGACATGGGTTTTATGCGTAGAGGTAGCTGAGAAACAACAAGGGTTATGAAGAGAGTAGAAAGGAATGGCTCAAATGAACAAAGTGCTTTGTCATGTAAGGGCTGCACTCAGCCATGAGCCTTTAGTTTCTCTTCCGTGTAAGTGACTAAGGAGCGGTAGGGAGCCCCATTACTTCCCTGTATGTGGGCTACTTTATCTTCATAAATAGGAAAGGAGCCAATACCAGATTGCTATTCTCCTGCTATGCAGGAAGGCAAGAGGTGGGAAAAAGCATGTGAAAAATACTGCATCTTGATGTTGTTTTTCATTCTTCTATGTAAATTTATTTGCTGCAGTTTCTTTATTTGTTCAAGTAAACCACGGGGGGAAAAAAGAAAAGAAAGCTGCTAGGGAAGGAGCCAAAACTGCTTTCCACCAAAAGTAGAAGATAGCTCAGATTAATGAGATCATATTTTGATTCTTAATCTGCTCAAGTTGTATTGCACAAACCTGTTAATACTTCTTGTACTGAGCTGTAAGTAAAATGATGTGCTGATCAGAGTAACTTTATGGGCAGCAGTTTCAGTTCAGAGGCTGCACAAGCAGCTGTGATGAAAATGCAGAGACTGCCTTGCAGCAATTGTTCTTGAAAAATATTTCCAATATTTGTTACCAGGAGCAAACAAGCTTTTATGCACTAAGGGTGTAATATGAACTAGTCTGAGTTATGAGCACCTACTAAGAAAAAAAAATTGATCCCCAAAGCACTATATTTTAATAAACAGTTTCCTTCCACTGTCAAAATGAAATCTCCCTGGTTTTATATTTTTATTGCACATTCTCTACCAGCTGAGAGAATATCAGCCGAATTGAGCTTTAGCAAGGCCATTGCTTCCAAACTTGTTATATTCTATTGCATCCAATATTAATAAAAGCTGGTAAGAAGAGAAATATGGATTGAATGAACAAGCTGTTTATAAACCTCAGGAAATTTTCAATTAAAACATTTAATCTTCAAAATGCACAACCAGCTTTCAAAAGATAGAAACATGAGAAATACGGGTTTAATATTTTAAAATTCTCATATCTCTTACTGAACGTTTACTTGTTTTTTGTGATTACAGAGGTTCTTCTTCATAGAAAAAAGGTTGGAGCTTTCTGTCAGAAAAAAAGATATAAAGGAGAGTAGTGAAATAAAAGGAAAGAAAAAGAAAGCAAGTTGATTCTAGGGAGATGAAGGCACTGTTTTAGTCAATCAGCCATTTGTGGCTATTTATCAGACATATTTATTGTACTGTCCAAAAAACACATTCCCATATACTTTTTTCTGCCTGGTAAGACAGTAATGATGATGATGCATCTTCAGGTAAATGAGTTGGGCATTATTCCAAATCTCCAGGATTGAGCATGAAATGATCCACCTGGATTACTAACAGGTCATTTGAATTAATGAGATGGTGGTTTACATTTTAGTTTGCATTAGTAGGCAGTGCTTTTAGTTTCTCAGATACCAAATATGCTACGTGTTAAGGATGACCGTGATCTATTGTATAACAAAGATTTTTGCTCAGTGTGAATTTAGTGTGAATTGTAGGTGATAAAGCTGAACACTGCAGTACGGTATGGCACAGTTCAGACTTGGGGCATGGCCACATGAAGGTGTCCAAATTATTAAGGTCAAGTTAGTCTTCTAAAGCAGCTGTATTGCCTTCAGCCTACTCTCTGTGCACCATCTTGCCACAAGAGTTCCTGTCACAGGCTTTCCATTTGGGATTGGACTTGATGCATCTTCGCTACATCATCTTTCACAAATGGAAAGAATCCTCATAGTTTTGTTTGTGTTCACCACAGTAACAATCAGCGTAAGCCTGTTTTGGTTTGGACTAGGCGATCTCCAGAGATCCTTTCCAACCCCTACAACTTTGTGATTCTGTGTTATTTATGAAACATTAAATCATTTAGGATGACTGGAATTGAGTCTTCCTGATGTGCTCCCAGTAAGAGTTCAGCCTTGGTTCACAGATGCATTCCTAGCAGTTATTCAATCTTCTGAGCAAAGAAGGAAACCAAGACAGCTGGAGATTGTCTTAAGCATCAGCAAAACTTAAAGATTTTGTAGAGTTTCAGGGTGGAGTTGATTGGATTCAGTGGACTTTGGGTTGAGTTCAGTTTGACACTCAAGAACATCTGTAACCTGTATCATTTGTTACAGAAATTAGCATACACAGGATTTGAGTTTTAGTCAAAAGCATATAAGGCATGCTAATATAATGAAATAAAAATATGTGCAGCCTAGATTCTTGCTGCTCTAGGTTCATTTCAGTGCAACAGAATAAAATACACATTATCATGTAACATATTTCAAAGCAAATATTAATTATATCCTTAATTTAATGAGTTTATCCTGTTTTGTATCATAATGCTTTGCATATTTTCTGTCCTTAGAGGTGAGGCTGTTGTTGTATAACAGCAACAGAAGGATCCAAATAATCCATTTGGATCAGATTGCTTGAGGCAGGTAATTGTAACAGAGGCAGACATGAAGACTGGCAGCTGCCATGGTCAGGAATGGTTAATAAGGGCTGCATTAATGGCTGTTTCTGTCTTTTTTTAGCTCTTTTAAGTTCTTTTAGCTGCATCAGCTTGAGCTATAGCAATTCACAGGACACCCAAGCAAGGTGAAGTGTCAGCTTAGAGATGGAGTGTTGGCTTGGTAATTTAATTTTAAAACAGAGATTTTTTTTTTTAAGCTTTCCTTACAAAAGCAAATTGGGATCTAAATGAATTTCTCTACTTTTCTAGGAGCTTGAGGCTACTGTGGGTGACTTCTATGTTTAAAATGCCCTAGTCAGCACAGTAGCAGGTTACTGCTGCTGAAAACTGGGCAATTATCTGGTTCCACGAGCAAGAAATACTCTATACACTGCAAATCTGTCTAATTTGATTAGGAGAACTGGAGTGAAGGCATTCTGCCATTCTTTACCTGGGGGCTAGGTGCTTCTAAACGTCCTAAGTTCTGCTTAAAACTTCTTTCATTCCTACCTGTTTCTCCTTGTTTCAGCTCAAACACTGCTGCCATCTCTCTTCTGCTTCCACAAATGAAGCACACTTGGAGCATACTGAGTGTGCCAGAAAATTTTCAGCAGTTCTCTTGTGAAGGTTTTTCTTGCTGATCTGTGTTTCCTTGGCATGTGTATGACTAAATAGAATATAAGGCTCTAATCATACAGCTGAGCGTGTGTAGGAGTAAACCAGTGCCCACTTGCAGCCGCAATGACTCCAGGCAAGGGGATGATAGGGCCATGCGTTAGTCGCTGCCTTGAGACCATATCAAAATGTACAGACTTCCAATTACATAAGTATTGTATTATGAGTTAATAAACTAGCCACTAATTCTGTAAACAGAGAGGCATTTGATATCCTGGGTGAGACAGATTTAATATAGAGCTTGAAGATGAGTCAGACTGCCTGACCCTTGTCCTTGCTGTCTTGCTCTGAAGGTCAAAACCCATCAGCAAGAGAAGTTAAAAATCCTCAGTTAGACACTGTTTGTGCATCTAGAAGTACATCATGCCTTCTGCTGACCACCTCGGGGGTTCCTTACAGACAGACCCTTCCTCAGCCAGTACCAGGGGTCTGAGCTAGAATGTAATGGGCTGTGCTCTCTCAAGGATGGATGGCTTCCTCTCTCACCAGCAGGCTCATCGGGCCCAGCATGCTCATGCAAGGTCCTGCTCTCTTCCTCTCTGCTCAGCTGCATTTTTCTTGACTGTGGGTGCTGTACATTTTTGGTTAAACTGCAAAGAAAGAGGTTATACAATTATGCCCTATCAGAGGGGGGAAATGAGGTTGCTTTCAACATCATGATCATGGCATTTGGAGTAAAAAGCAGGGAAGAAGCACAGCAACAATGTTGTGATTCCACACACAGAAAGGACGTAAATTGATTTTTTTTTTTTTTTAGGAAAATGAAGAGCAAACAGTTGAAATAGATTTAAATTGCCATTCAGCCTGCAAGCTCACAGTAACTTTCAGTGTTTGCAGCTAATGTGAATGTACTTTTTTTCGATTCAGTCATTATTTTTAACAGTTGAGCCTATCTAATCATTAGCTGGATCGTGAAGTCAATTCCTTTCATGCATTCAGTAATTCATCTCATCTAAATTGTTTCAGTTCCTTGGAGATAGTTTTTGAATATGCATGACATATTTCAGCATAATAACTAGGAAGTCATTTTACGTTGCTTCTCATTAGCAAAATAAAGTATCAAAACAGGTCTCCTTTCCTTTTAGAGGAAGCTCTTCAATTAGCTCTGGAGCATCATTCACCTTCGGTTCCTTCACACGCGTAAATAGCTATTCCTTAATATTTGATCTAAAATGATAGACTAGATACAATTTAATTGCATTGTGTATAATTTACTTTTCTCCTCAGAGAACTACTAAACCAATCTGGGGTTGACTCCTGAGTATAAACCAAAACATGGGTCCAGTAATTTGTTCTGTGCTTTGGCACAGGATTTATGGGATGGACTTCTCAATTCCCCCTTTCAGCAAGTCACATAGAACAGGGCTGCTGAGAGAACAGGCTGCTCAGGTTTCTCCTTCCCACTGAGCTGCTTTAGAGGTACAGGATGTGGCAGTGGTGACATGCTCAGTTTGGTGCTACTTCTGCGACCCACATAAGAAAGAGTGCAGAACTTGCTCCACAGTTGTTTGATGTACCACACAAAAAAAAATCAACTAGAAGAACCAACAAACCAACACATATTTTTATGGATTCAAAATATGTGTCACATTATAAGCAAGTATATCCTTGCATACCATCTGGGATGACTTCATTCTTTGCTGCAGCGGAACACGGTGATTGCTGAAGTGCACACTGTGCTACCACTTGGCAGCTCATGACAGGAAACCACGCAATTATATGTCCAAAACTAGAGGAAAAAGCTACAGAGGTATATGTCGCTTTGGTCAGGACACCGGTACTTTGTCTTTTGAGATCACAAAGTCTAATGTATGAGTGGCCATTATCACTGCTGGCTTTTTTATTTGATTGGATTTTTAATGCTTTCCCACATGGCAATATTTTCATATGGATAGGAAGTTTCAGTAGCATCTCTGGAGTCAGGGGCATGTCCCAGGAGTGACTGAAAGAGAAATGTAAATAGCTATCTGCCAGAGCCCAGCCTTTGTGCTAACAATGCCCATCTACGCTATCTTTGAGATGCTCTGGGTAAATCCTGATTCAGTATGAGGTTTACACTATGGGTTCGTCATGGAGGTCATGGGAATCATGAATTTGAAGAAATCTTATTATTTTTGGAACACACCCCACTGCTTACTAGAGGGAATACTTGTTGGATCATAAGGCAACTTTTCTTTGTGTGCACTTATCACTCCAGCTTGTACCAATCATAAGGTAATTTTATAGACAGGAGAATTTGCTCAGTAAAGATATTCCTTAGTAGTTATAAACATATTTGATACGTTTTCCATTCATCTACCTTCATGTAATTTATTAAAAATGTTCATACTGAACTAAAAATCTTCCTAGAAGAACAATCTGATCAAAGCATAAGAGATGCTACTGTGTCTACGGATACCTGATCAGTGGGGGGAAAGAAAGTTTATATATTTGTTAACTTAAAATTCTGATCTGGCCTTTATATTCAGAAATGCACATTTGTAACCCTGGGCTGTGAAAGTTTCTTTAAATACACTGCACAAACATTTTTACTTCATTTTGTATGCATTTATTGAAGAACAAGTACGGAGGTCACTGAGGCTTCTGTACTGAGGTTTGCTATGAAAAGTCAGTAAAATCCAGGTTTGGCAGAATAGAGAAACAGATTTGAATGATGTGAAAGGAAAGAAATTGCATCTTGGTAGAACATGTTCTGCATTGAGTGATCATTCTTATTCCTCAAATAATTTCTGTTCCTCCAGGGAGCTGCTTTATAATTAATGGTCTCTGTTTATGGTATTTTTATGTCTGGGGAAAAAAAACAAAAAAAACAAAAAAAACAACCCCCCCAAAAAAAACCATAGACGTCCTTCATCAAGTATCTCAGCATGCAAGCCAGTAATTATTCTTACGCAACTTGTACTGTATGTAGTATAGAGCTCCCATGCTGTGCCAAACACTAAAACGTTGCTACTACATTCAGCAAGCACAAGTTAGAAAAAAATTATTATTTAAAAAAAAAAAAGAGATGGAGAGAAAAATCTCTTTGACTCTCAGACCCATCTGTACTGATGAGTGGGCTTGAGGTTTGATATGCTGTCATACTTGCAGAAGCTGTAGACTTAGTGGAAAAGATTTCTTCCCTCCACTTGTCCGCCCCTGCAGTGCCCAAGATGGGAAGGCTCCTCTGGAGGTTTGGATCAGTCCTCATTGCTGGCATGTGGAAATCTGTTTGAGCTGCTTCACTTCTAGGGAACTTGGACCAAACGTTACAGTCTGGTGATCTCAGGAATCTCTTCTTTATCCAAACCATACAAGCTTTGTGTACTTTAACTCCAAGCTTAGCTCTTTTTCCTGCTGTCTTACTTATGCTTTGACTAAATAGTTCACTCTTTGCATTTGGAGATTGACATCCAATGGAAGTTAAAATATTCCTTCTTTGTATTAATTATTTTAGAGTTTTCTTCTGATGAAACTCTCCAAGCCCAAAGCAACAGTAGTGTTTTTCACAAGTCCCTTAAGGGAATCTCTGGTCTGGATGGCTTGGCTGCAGAATGCCCAATGGTATGAAGTTTCTATTATTAAATGAAGATAAACTCACCACCTCTCATATCATCTATAACTTAAAAGAGGAATATATTTCTAAACTGAGTTTTGGAAATAAAACTTCCAATTAAATACTTGATAAAACCACTTCTATTCTAGGAGAGTAATTTTCTCAGTTCTGAAGAAAATCGTGTTACCAAACAGACAAATTTGGCACATCCGAGGAGCAGGTCAAAGTTATGTGACCAGAGTTTAATAAAACAACCAAAGGTTACATTTCATTGACATCCTCTTCCAGCAAGCAAGATTTTGGCCTCATGCAAGCTCCAAAGAGAAAAGAGTCCATTTCTGCACTGGGATTGGAACTAAACAGGTGCAGGACTCAAACTTCACTGCCTTTGCAGCGTTGATCTCACTTTAATTGATCTCTGTTATGAGCAGTTACAGTGCTCCTGACTTACACAATTTGAATTTTTAAGATTCCATGATGGGGTTCCTGATATTTGGTGGTTTTATTCAACCTGTGGCTTTTGCAGCCCAGTGGTTATGTAGGCATGCCAACTTTTCCTGTGCTGAAGTTTGCAAATGTGGCTGGAGTACATCTAAAATATACATCTAAAATATCAGAGACACACTAAAAATGTAAACATATTTGTGGGGGAAAGATTCACACTTTTAAATAAATCTTACGATTTTTTCAGGCCTGGCTCACAATTTTAATGCTAGTGGTTGGCAATATTGCTGTTTTTCTCCAGATGGTTCTTTTTGACAGGAAAAAAAATCTCACAATACCTTTTGGACACTGATCTTGAAATTCAAATAGCAACAGTAGATGCATAAAAGAAAGAATATGAAAAGGAATAGAGTGCATAAATCCAAAAATCCAAAGGCAGATGTTTAATGCTGGATTATACCTTGTCTCGTCTACTCAGGGATGTCCAATAAAATTAACCCAAATGAATTTAGAATTGAAATGCATTAGTGAAACCATATACTCAGTCAGAATTTAAATGGCCTCAATTTGCTTTACTTTAATTCATTTTGAAATGAATTAATGAAACCAAGCTATGCCACCTTTATTTCTGAATGAAAATCCATCCGGTTAGCAGAGCTTATCTACCTAATTTGCCTTAAATTGACACCTTTTGTTTAATTCAGCTTCATTGCTGAGTGTCCTTGACACGTGGAGACAGCAGAGGGTCGGCAAAGGGATGAATGCTTGTCAGATTCAGTGAGATTCTTTCTTCGTTATGCTCATCTCTAGATTTTTCAGACTTTTAATACACTCATTGGAACACGCTGTCTTTCTTCCCCGATGAAGTCAGTGAAAACTCAGCTGCAAACAGCCTGAATTATGTATGCTGCAGATTGTGTGTCTGTGCTTCTTTCAGCAGATGTGTGTGAAGGCCCGGCTGAGCCGTGGGCTTGTTCCACCCTGTGAGCCGACAAAGGGCCCCATCCACTCTTGGGCTCCCTGCCATGCACAGATGTGGGAAGAGAGGGTGCTTGGAACTCTATCAGCCAGCACCTCTACCTATGTTCTTTCTCTGAAATCAAGATGGCAATTAATAACACAACCAACCATGCAAATTGGGTAGAAGTTATATGCAGGCATTTTTCCACCAAATAAAACTAATGCACAGCTTCATCCTGCTGCCAAAGAATGGGTAGCACTGATTCATGTGAAATTGGAGCAGCGCAGATAAAACCAGATCCAACATAAATCCTGCCAGTGCAACTACATCAAGATGAAGTTTTTCGACCAGTTCCAAAGAGCAGAAAGAGATTATATCCTATCTGCTGTTTCTCATGCGCTGACAGTGTTTCTGGTTTACTTTTAGAATGTCTGAAGGTGGATTATATATTGTCAAGTCTGAGAAAGGTCTGTATGAGAAATCACAAATAATCTTGGCTTGGTGCTGTTGTAAATGGAAAGCTTGAAAAATGTGTCTCCTTCTTTAAGACAATGTGTGGTTATGTGAGATTTGGACTTAATGATCCAGGATAACCTTCTCAGATTTCTCACATTTTATACTTTTTCCCATTCTCTGTGCTACATTTCCCTTTGTGCAATCACTCAAAGGCTCTCTATGGAATAGATATTTCCTATTACTTTACATTTTCGTCATAACTACTCTATTCTCTTTCAGTCTCAAGAAGTACAAACTTTTCATATCACAGATGCAGTTTTCTAAATGAATGCCTAGCATTTCAATGATGTAGTTCTTCAAAGAACTTCCATATTATAAAAATGTTAAAAGGAAGTAATTTTTGAGAATCTACCATGGCAGTGTACTGAAAAACACTGCTGAAAGCCAGGAGAAACATGGAGATATCATTAGCATCTAGATTCATCTCTTAATTGCAGTATAAAGAGATGGTAAACTGTGGGAAATATACTTAGGAATCTAAATTATCACAAAAGTAGATCCCTGGAAGCGTGTATCCAAACAAAGAAGTAGATTAACTTAATTTTGCTTCCTATGGTAACATATGGAACATTTCAAAACAGGACATTTTCGCAACAAAGCCTTTTTCTATCTTCCTTCGCATATAACTGGAAAACAGAGAACTACACAGAACCTTTGAATTCAGTTGTGGAAGGATCTAAAGTGTAATACAGATTAGTCCTTGGAATAGGAGGCTTCTTGTCCTTAATACCAAGATAGATTTTCTTCTAGCTGCTTATCCATTTGCCACATATCGTGCCAAGATATGTGACAGAGATCAACAGTATGATTTGATCCTCTTTGCAAAACAGGCAAAAAATAATATATTTAGAAAACAAGCCGTATCATTTGCCCACCCTTCCAAATGCTTATTTATATATTTTCAGTGTGAGTTGTATTTTGGACTAGCAGTTCTCACTACATATTCTGTGCTCTCATTCACTTTGGAGGATATATGGGGCACTCAGCAGTTCCCACCAGCTGAATAGCTGTGAGCTATATATACTTCCGCAGCAGTGGGGCTGGGTGGCGTTTGTACTAGTGATTAAATGTCTTCCAAACCTATTCATGTTGCAGAGCTATAAATGATGGATTTTTCACATTAATGAAAGGAGCCCTTTGGAGCCCTCTGGAGTGCACAGTTCTATTTTTACATTTCACTATCGGAGAATAAGGAAAGATAGGCCAATGTGTTTCTTTTTTTAAAATGGCAGGGACGGAAATTTGGCCTGATCTGGCCATCGTTCAAGTGCCTACATTGTTAACCATTGTTGGGCACAAATTCAGAGCTCACACTTGTTACATCATTTCATCAGGGGGAATTTTTCCACTTACTTTGGGCTTCTTAGCAGACCTGGCCTAAAAATAAACACGTGGAAAGAAATCTGAAACTGATTGCTCCACTGTGAAAGTGAACAAAAGTATCTAGCCTTAAAACAAGGTTATGATTTAGGGTTCAAGCTTGAAAATTCATAGTAAGTGACTCTCTGAGTTTTTACACGGCTGTTTGTTCTGTACTGCTACCTCTATACTGCTGCTTCTGAGTACAGAGAGGAGAGCTCTCCTGAAAGGTTTAGTACCCTGTTTCAGGGAGGCTTCTGTCATCTTTTAGGTATCCTGAGAGAAAAGCTTCTGATTAAAGCAGACAGAAAAATCTGCCATCCCCAAGGTGAGTATGGTAAGAAACAAACCAAGAGAACGAGCCTCCATTCTCAGGCAATCTTCATGCTCGCCTCAAAATAAAGATGGAATGTACCATTCCATCATCACCCATTCTGTAGGTCTGTGTACATAAATGTGAGATTTTATAATGCAGAGGAAATAATGGATCTTGGACACCGAAAACAAAATCACTTGTTCACATTTGTATTCTGCCTTTGTGAAAAAGCAGAGCTAGAATAGGATAAAATTAAAAGCTAGATTCATGCCACTGAGACAGCTTTGACTTCCAGCAACTAGCATTTAGGAGAAACAGTGTGAGAGGTCATCATGTTTCAGCTCTCTGAAAGCTGGAAGCAGGAAGAAATGGTATTGAATTTGGAATCCTGAAAGGTTTTGCTAATTTGCAGCAAAAAGAACAGGGGCTCCAAGTGAAACTACCTATGGGCTGCTGTAGGTCAGACATATAATCTTCCAGACATCTCAGCATGAGGCTTCTTCTCAGGAAACAGCATTTAGTTGTTGTTGGACTTGTTCTCCTAAAATGGTTTCAGGCTTGTATGAATGAGTCAGCAGTGAACAGCAGTGATAAGTAACTGCATGCAGGAAAGAGACTGCATCCCTGAAGCCTTTGGGAATCATCTAGAATGCCTTTAATTCTTCCTTTTTCTTCTGTGTTTGGCAAAAAGATTTTAAAATGTGAGAGGGATAGAAACATAAACAGCTAAGGAAAGAAAAGACGACATTGAAGTTACAAAACATGGGCTCTTACCGACTTTAACACATTCTTAGCAAATGGCCAACTCACAGCTCTTGGAAAGAACACAGTCAGTCTGTGAAAAAATCAATCATGATGTTAAACACTGGTCTGACAGTTCAAGAAATGGAAAAGATTTGTATTTTAATCCTATTTAAAGATTTTAAATAGGACGTGAAATCAGCACTAGGGAAGAAAAGAGAGAATAGAGGACCATAGTTGTTCTTTGATTGTTCAATTTGATAAAGCTCATGACAGTTGCTTAAAAAATTTCTCAACTTAAATAAGTGATAGACTGAATTGCAAACAGTGTTTCTGATAACTGTTCTAAATAAAAATTGCTATTTTAATCAACTAAAATGCTTGAATTTTCAGCTGACAAAAATGTGTGCAGAAGACAAATTGCTAGTGTAAGTGCAGTGGTATTTGAAATCAATATAAACTGAGCAAAAATTATGTTCCTCTTTGCTTTCCTTCTTAGGTTTCTATGGAAACCTTCGTGGAGGTGTTTTGAGGAAATGTTAAAATAGAACAATAAATTTTTTTATTCATGCATGTAACGTAAATATCCTTCCTGCATTTTTTTATGGAGGTGAAAATGTGATTTCATCATTTACTCTTTTTCCCTTGAGTAACAAATCAACTGTGATCCCATCTCCTTGGGTTTGCTTTTCTGCGTTCGGCCAACGTGTTTGAGAGGGAAAGTGCCAATCTTCTGTGTAGAACATCTATTATTTATTTGTTGTATCTTACTAAACTATCTTATTTCTTTTTATCCGGCTTTAAAATTTGTTCCATGAGAAGAATGTCTTGAAAGTTTGTTATGAAATTACAGCTCTGTTAAGCTCTTATGCTCTGAGGGCATAACCATGCCCTCGGGATTTTAGCTGGAAGAAAAACATATTAACATTGCTATAAATATATATTAATAATGAATGATTGGGAAATACTGTGCACAAATATTCTTTTAATGAGTTATTGCTGCATAGAAAGAACTTTCACTTACCCTAAACCAACCACATCTACCAGATACAGCCGCAGTGTGCTGAGGTTGTCAGGTCCACATCTGAAGACAGATTTGACTTTCCACCTCCTAAGGGATACCAAGGGGGCAGTCCTAGAACAATAGCAGGTCTCCTGGCAGTATGGATAAAACAAGGACCCCAAACACAGACGGTCCCTTATAGGTCACTTCGGATGCAGCCTGGAGAAGAGCTGGTTTTAGGGTGTAGCAAAAGGGATGTGTGTGGTTCAGTTGTGCTGGCAAAGAAGTTTGGGATGCTACCAGAACGGTGGATTTCCTATACAAAGGTGGGAAAATCAAGAGGCTCTTGTTGAAAGGATGGTAGGCAAAAACAGGAACTTACTGTTAAACCTTTTATCAGTCATTATATAATATGGTCGTATAACTCCATCGTGTATAGAGTTGTATTACCAGACTTTGGAAGTCATTTAGGTGTGCAGTTTTGTTGGTTGTGTTTTCATCATTCTGGTTACCTTTGAAGGCTTGCTGTTAAGTCTTAGAACACTCCAGTCCATCCTGTAGGTGTGCAGTGAGCATCAGGAATATTATCGCTGCAAGGACACCTTAGGGGGCTACTGAACCTTGTACAGCGTTCAATCCCAAGCTGACAGCAGGAGATGGGGATTGAAGAATTCAAATGATTTGCCCTGGTATTTTCAGTATTTATGTTTTCACTTTAAAGATTATTCATTGAGATCAGAAGCCCTTTCATGAACTGGAACTCTAGAATTTTGCAACCTCCACCTCAACCCTTCATGCACCTAACCCTGCTGCAGCACCAGCACAATGTACAAGGCAGAGCAGAGCACAGCAGTCCCATGCCTCTCTGCACAAACATCTCCCTGCCAGTTCTGCCTCTTTCATCTCCCCAGTTCCCACTGTCTATATGCCTTCATCTGTTCTGTAAGATAGATGAAACACTTGTTCAGTGCTGGCTGGCGTAGCAGCACCTGCATTCACCAGACTCTTCTGTCCTCTTTCCTTTGTTCTTCCCTACTCCCTGTCACTGTTTCTTTGCGTTCCCTAGTTTAAGCTAAAGCCCTCTTTCTTCATTGCATCTGCAGTCCTTCATCTTTCAAAAAACCTTGTCAATATTGTTCTTTATATAATACTCTTCATGAAAGGAGGGGTTAATTTTTTTTTTTTTTTTTTTTTTGTAAAATTAAAGCAGTAAAATTAAAATCTCCTATGTGCCATGCTTGAGGCTGAAGCCATTTGAAATTTTTGCTGTTATATCACTGAACAGCTGAACAGAATTCGGCCCCTTATCTTCCACTGAAAAAAAAATATCCCATAGAACCGCCTCCTTAGCAGCAGTTCTTGGGTTGAAATTACAGCAATACCGCAAAGACAGACTGCTGTAGCCCTCTCATTTCACCCAGTAAGGTCTGCTTCAAGATGTGGAGGGGACTGGTAGGGCCATGCACAGTACCTCCACCTGTCTTTCCTCTTTGCTGCTTCCTAAATTAGAATGATTAATTCCATTCCCATGATATCTTATTTTCTCCCTTCCAAGTATCTCTGATGTGATTGTTAGGTTAAAATTGGCCAGAAAATGGTCTCAAACTTCATCTGGACTTCATCTTTACTGTCACCATCACTCTTCCATTTACATTTTGGATGGAGATTATTCCTCTGTCCATTTCAGTTATCCTAATTATTTTTTTTAATCATTATATGGTTTGGCTCTAAGAATGCCAAAGAGATTTGTTCAGATACCAGCTCATCATTTTGAAACTCAAAACAACAGAAAAATGCAGTAAATGAAAAACAAAAAAGGAAAAAAACCTCAAACCAACAGCCAAATGTACAAAGCTTTGCCTACATACGATACAACAATGAAAAATGGAAGCTGTATGGGAATCCACCAAGTGCATTTATTAGTGCTTTCAAGATACTTGAAAACCTTTTCAAAATGATTAAAAAAAAACAACATATAGATTATTCAGATGCTGCTTGAAAGCTAATGGCTTTTCTTAGCCAAGGCATCTTTTCCTTGGATGCCTTTCCAGATGTCCAGGTGCAGGGATGACCTGCAGAACATGGAAGTGTTCCCTGTGCTCAAAACCTGAGCCGTGCAAACCATCCTGGAATCCATATTTAAAGCCCGTCTGCTTAGATAGTTGCAAGGAGGAGAACAAATAGTCAGTATAGACAACCATGGGGTTTTAATTTAATGTACTACATATGTCTTGATTTGAATATTTAATATTAGACCAGATAGATACCCAAGGAGGAGCTTTGGGAGCAGAAACATCTAAGGAGACACTACATTTTTGCCAACGGTATTTTCAGTGAGGTGCTGGAATAGACTCCCTGGAGAAGTTGTGGGTGCCCCATTCCTTGAGGTGTTCAAGGACAGGTTGGATGGGGCCCTGGGCAACATGATCTAGTGCCTGATCTAGTGGTTGGCAACTAAATGGTCTTTGAAGTCCCTTCCAACCCTATGATTCTCTGATATACCCTGAGAAGAAAATGCACTATTATGTCCTTCCTCTGGCACTTCCTGGCATTATGTCCCCAGGGCCGACATGCTACAGGGATATGACTTATCAGAGGCATGTGTCTTGAAAGCTGAATGCAGTGTTTAGTTCTTAAGTCTATGCCCTGGAGCATAACCCAGAAGGTGCATTCCTTTGTTAGACATGTGGCATTGCAGTTGTAATGGTGGCACAAATAATTATTAAAAAAGTTGCGAGAACATTAAGCACTACCATAACACTTCTGTCCTCGCACCACCCAGCAATCAATGAAGTTCTGGCTGTTCAAACAGTCCTGTGAAGTGAGCCCTTGCTGTGCTCCGCCCTGGGGAAATAGTGCAAATGCCATGTGATGCCCTTTCAGGCAAAACAGTCTGTGGCTGTAGAACGATTTCTGAAGCACGATAAAAGTCAAATCTGGCAGCGTCTATACAAAAGGATGACTTTCTCCAAGGGCAGGGCAATCCATATATGCCTCCCAGCACTGCAAATGCTGATTTTCATCTGTTTGAAGTTGTATGGGTGTCCTCTTGTATCTTCTCAAAGTCTGTGCTCTCTGAGAACCTTAAACATTGTTTTACAATCTATAGCCTCACTGATAAAACAAATATTGAAAGAGTCTGCAGAATGTAAGTTTGAAATTGATAAAATGTGGCACCAAAACTCATTAATTAGAATATCATTAGAGTTGGAATACAAGGATCTATTTTGTATAACTGTAATTTCCAATCTATTCACATCAGAATTTGAATATTGAATGTCTCCCAAGAACAATACAGTTGCAAATCAAGAATTACTTGTGAAAGCTCTTGGAGGAATGTTCAAGAAACTACCAATCTCTTCCAAAATAATTTGCAATTATGAGGATGTGTAATAAACTACTGCAGTAAAGTATTCATATGGTTCTTTCAGTTGCAAACTGTATCCATGGAACCATTTCTAGAAAACTTATAACTCATTGAAAATGTATATGCACATTTTCAAAAGTGAGTTGCAAAGAATCCCTTGTATGCTTATCCAAGGGATAATACTTATAACTGGGTTCCTATTTTCATTTTTTTTCCTCTGGTTTCAAGTTTACAGCTCTTTGACACTGCAGCCAATATTTGATTGAGTGATATTAAGAAATTGCAGTATGTCTAAGACTTGTATTTTGCCCCATGCATCAAGCAAGCCACACAAAATGGACAGAAAAGGAAGTATTTTGCTGTGAACTCTCTCTCATTTCCTTATAAAAGCTTCTGTTCCAAGCCAGAGGAACTGTCCAGAATAATACTAAGCAGAGCTGGAGAGTCTTCCAGTTTATTAAAAAATTGTAGAAATATTTTTTTGCTTATTTTAAAAATAGTGGGGATATTGCAGCAGGCTATGACTGTCTCATCTTCCAGCATAAAAAGGCAGAAAGGGAACATCACAGTGTTATTCGAACATGCCAGCTATCTCATTTGCTGCACAGTCAAAAGCTGGTTATGAAAGTAATTAGAATGAAAATACAGCCAAGATTTTCCAGTGCTAAGTAATGCTGCATTTTAAATTCAAGTGCCTTGCTTTATAGGGAATGACATCAGTCTATAAGGATTGGACAAATTTCCAGCTTTGGGAGTTCATAAAAGTTTTCCTGCTTAGACAGAAAAATTCAGAATCCAAGATAGGTGTGGAAGAGATGATGCATTTTTAACTGCCCACATTTTATACTTTGTGATGTGTCTGAATGATCCTTTCTCTTGCTTAACTTTCCTTTCCTATAAGAAGCAGTCAGACTAAACTCGTCTTTCGTCCAGTGGCAAGCTTTCCCCCAGCTGTTCTCCCACTGATTACCCTTTCCTTCTAAATACTAGGTCTTAGGAAGTAGCTCTCACTTTCTAAGCCACAGAAAATAAAGCGTTTAACTATTCTGGTTCTGAACAATACTTTTTTTTTATCAGGAAAGGCATGAAAGTGTCTATTTGAAGGTTTTATTGGATGCCCTTAGAGATCAACTTCCTTTAAACTGGGAAGGATCCAGTCCATGTGAGTTCAGGTACAGCAAAATGCAGTGCTGACAGTATCAGATGATGAAAATATCTGCCATTCTCCTTGGACCTTGGAAAAGGATGTGAGAATTATCAGATGTAAAAAGAGCTGCTGTAGGGGCTTGGCCTTCAGTTTTGTGAGCTTTGGATTGGTGTTCAGTTAGATCATCAAATCTAGCAGGGGTGTGCGAGGAGAGACAGAAGCATTTTTCCAAGTTCATGAGATTATCAGATTTCTTTGTGCCTCAGCTTCATCCAAACTTGGACAAAAGCAGAAGTTAGGAAGAAGCTCATGTGCAGTAAAAAGCATTAAAGATAACGTGTCAATCATCAAGATTTTACCTTTTCTTATGCCCGCTTTGAAGAAGTAGGATAGATTGGCAGGTATTCTGCTTCCCCTCGAGGCAGTGTGGGCAGAGAGAGCTGAAGTGCATGGTAAGGCTCCTGATCTCAGCAGAATACTAGGGACGTGTCAGAAGTAGGTGTTGACATCAGATATTGGCCACCTTGATTTGAACACACACACGTGAGAATCAGACGTGTCACAGTACTTTGGCAGGAGCTGGCCCACACCCGTGAACTGTGATCATAGCGGGTAGCACATTGTTCTCTCGATGCAAGCTGACATCGCTCCAGTCCCTGTAATGTAGGTTTCTTTCATCTCCAGCCAGGCAGCTGTCTGAGCAGTGTTGTGGAAGAGAAGGAGGTTCTGTGTTTATGCAAACTGATAGATACAAAGAGAGGAAATAAACAGTGAGAAGGAAAAATCCCGAAGAACTGAGGCAGATGCAGCTCTTTGGAGCTCAGAGGGGTCTCTGCTCCCTTTGTTGTGTCAGACTGGGGATGCTGTGTGTGGCTGCCATCCAGCTTTTAGCATTATTATCCACTGGGAAACCGACTATGACTAAAAGCAAAAGCCAAAGTGACTAAAGAAATGGCCTCTAAAAATACCTCTTCGTATTCGATGTTGCTTTCTTTTCCTGATTTCACTCTGTAGCCTTTTCAGACAAGTGCATGACATTTTCTGTACTTTGTAAGGAGCAAGGAGAGTAGATCCAGTGAGCTAAGAATAGAATTGAATGATTTTCAAGGTTTTGCAAATAAAAACCCCCACTTGTGGTTTGATCATTGAGAACAAGTCACTGAACCTGTGTCCAGATTCTATTCATAATGTTCTACAAATCTTTATTCATCTACATATCTATTTATCTATTTATGTCCCCTCATCCATGCTATATCCTGTGAGTGCCATAGCTTGCTCTATCTGTAAACAATTAGCTAAGCATGAGCCAGTGTGCTAATATGTAAGCTATCAGTTTGCATATGGAAATGGTAGCTCCTGAATTCTGTGTAACTTGATCTGCACTGCTGACTTCCTTGCTATTGCTACTTATGCATATTTTTAAATGCTGATTCACGGTCCATTCCAGGAGCACACAGTGCTGGATGCTTGGTTTTGGCCAGGGGCTGATGCTTCTGGGAAGGGGAGGGTTTCTGTCTTCTGTGCTGCTGGAACTAGATGATCTTTAAGGTCTGCTCCAACCTAAGCCATTCTATGGTTCTATAATAACTGTAGTTCCGAGTCACCTCACCCCCACACATTGTATCTGACTCGGTTTAGTTTAGTGATGGGATTGCTGTTCAGTGACTTGCTGCCTTTTTGTGCAGTGTTGCTTTCTTTCCAGCACACCATCATTCCTTTTCTCACATTCACTCCCTTGAGCTCACAGACAAAGGGATTTTCAGAGTCGGGGGACCATCAATTCAAACTTCCAGATTAAAGCGCAAACTTTAATAATGGCCTGGAGACATTAATGAGCACTAATTCATTAAATGTTGGAAGATAGCAGGAGCAGAAAAATGCTTGATTCAGAGATAAAGTGACTTAACGTTAATTAGATCTGTTGAGCAATCCAAAACCTTGTCACCAATTGGAAAGGACCTTTCCCAATTAGTGAAGAGTTCATTAAATAAAGACTAAAACCGATAGGTGATAGGAAACAGCCTGACGTGTGTTTATAGCACTGAAAAGAGAACAGTGCTCATATCTTAAGGACATTTTGATTTTAAAGTCTTCTGCATCTGATTCTGAAAAACTGAGGGATTTCAGTCAGCATTCAACAATGCTGCAGAGTATTAAAGCACTTTGCCAGGTACTTAATTCACCCCTTCTCAGTAAAGTATTCAAAATATGTGCTTAGATTCCATTGATTTTAAAAGTTATTTATTGCTGGTTCTATCATTAGTTGCAAGAACTAATTGGATCAGATTGTTTCAGTAAGAATTATGAATTTGTCCATTAATTTTACCCATATTCCTACTTAGGGATACATTTCTCCCCTGGAGAAGGCTGTCTTCCTTTGCATAGTACTGAGGAATACCTAAAAAGATTGTTTAAGGCTTCAGGCAACTATGACTTAATAAAACGTGAATGGGCATACCATGTTGTTTCTGGTAGAATTATCCTTTTTGCTAAATATGGTCCTAATCTTGAATAGAAAGAATGTGTGCAGGGCATTTAAACATTTATTACAGAAACAAGATTTATCAATACAAGATGTATGTTAGATATACAAGAAATGGTACTTAGGGACATGGTTAGCGGGCAGTACTGATGGTAGGTGGACTGTTGGACTAGATATCTTAGAGGTCTTTCCAACCTTAACTGTTCTAAGATTCTGAGTATCTTTTTAATCCTCTTGAGAGAAGCCTCTGGAAACTTTGTTTTGTCCAGCTGCTGAGAAAGCTCATATAAGGATGTCTCAAAGATCTGCAATCTAGCACTGAGTTCGTGAATCTTTATACCCAAATACTGGCTGTAGAATAGCATCATTTCTCTGCTCTCTTGCAGAGTTTATCAGTCTTACCTAATGTAAAAATATTAGCTGATATGTTTGTGGTTTTGAAGGTGGGATATGTAGCTCTGAGACTTCTACTTTCTTCTTTTGTGCCAGAGCTGCTAGTCTGAAGGTGTTTGTAGCACGCAGCCTGCTCCTGCTGCTGGTATTGTAAAAGAGTTACAATCTCAGGTGTAGACAGTCATCCTCAAAATACATAATTTTTAAAAATTGTACTTGCATAGAAATCAGATGTCAAAATAATAAATTCTGGTCAAGCAATATTTTGCTTTCAAACACTACTGTTACCAAATGAAATTAATTCAATTTTAGACAATTCATGTCTAGAGTAAGGAGGGCTCTTGAGTTACGATTCTTAAAAATCATCCAGAAAGGATAAAGGTTGAGCAATTATTTTTACGATTGGCTGCCCATTCAATTTCTGTTTCTCTAATGGGATTGTTCAGTGAGTATTCTACGAGAAGCGCGGAAATGGCTTAAGTTAATTCCACTCTGCAAAGATGGAAACCCATAACAAGGTATTTAACTGCTGGCTTTTCTCTGGTTTTGCCTAAGCTCTTGTACAGCATTCTAATCTGCATAACTTACTTCGGAGAGCAGTGACAAAGGAAGATCAGAGCCGACTTTCCATTGAGCCATGCTTCGGCAAAACACCTGCACGTGTTCGTCAGTCCCACTGCCCTGGTGAATAAGCACACAGCTAAAGATAAGCTTAAATCTCTCCTTGCTCATCTTACAGCTGCAGGCCTATGGCACCGAGGGTGGCATTTAATAACTTGTTGCATATTTTTATTGTATCATTGGGATGTACTGAGTGAAAATGATTTACATCATGGATCTGGATAAATATTCTTAATATGAGAAAGCTCTGTGTTTTTAGCCAAAAGCAAAGCCAGTGGTATGTACCTTCACCAGCACCTGTCTCTCTGTGTTTGGCTACATGGAGAAAGGCAACAGAGAAATGAATCTTTTCCTCCCCCCACACACATTCCCTGTGGATTTTTGTACTGCTGCAAAAATACCTCTGTTGGCATGGACAGGTGCTAGCTGGTGTTAGAGAGAGGGTAAACTATGCTCAAGCAGCCCTATGCAACTCTGTTCATCATTAAGGTGAAATGATAGCTTCAGATGTTGGAAGTACTTCAGACACTAAAGCCATTAGCAGAGGTTAGTGTACCCTCCTAGCTTGGAAACAGAGACACCAGTCATGGTCTAGGGTCAGGAAGACCCATAAGTAGACAACAGAAAACATAAAGTCTAATTCATTTCAGATGTATTCAAGTTTAAGTAATGTACTGTCTAAGTGTGGAAGAAGTTGCTCTGATTTTAGTGCGATTTGAGTTAAAAAAAGACCATCAAATATTTATAACTTTGAACTTACATTCTACGTGGCTGAATATGAGCTACATAATGTCTGATCTCTTACAGTGCCTCTGCTTGTGCAAAGTTGCTTTGGGAATGAAGTTCATTGTGCTGGGGAATTTCTTTGGTTGCATATTTTTAAGTAAATAACCAAAGAATTAATGACCTGGAAAAGTCTGAGAGCTTAAAAGGAGTTTATTAGGCATAAAAAGCTCTTTCACTTAATCTTTCAAAAGATCAGGGAAGGTGGAAATGGCTGGGACATATCTTAGGAGCACCAGAGAGAAGAGTTGCCTATATTCCCCGTTTCCAACTTGGGTTAGCATAATAATAGTTCTTTTCTAAGCAGGAAATACACTGTAGAGCAGATTTATAAAGATACAGAAGTGCTTAATTCCTGTTGATAACAAAAAACCCTTTGAAATTCTGCTGTGGAGTTCCAACCATCTCATTTTTCTTGGCTAATGAAAGGAGTTTCTTGCTACTTAAAATAACGAGTTAAGTCATGAGAAGGAAAATTATTTTGTTACTGAATTCCGACTTTATAATGAGCTCTCACTGGCTTTTGAATGTAGGATCAGTGCAGAGTTCACTGCTTTTTAACACCTATCATCCTAACAAAAAAGGGACAGAGCATGAACTATAACAAATAAGGCTAAATCTGGAAATCTGAGTCTTAACTCAGGCTTTACCACATCACACCTACTCCACAGACGTACATTCTGTTGTGGTGCAGGTAGATTGACAAGCCATTGGGAAGAAGGTGAGTGATAAAGTATGCTTGTCACCCATGGAGAAGGAGAAAACACAGCCTACAAATTACATGGAGTGTCAGACTGCAAAAATCATGAGAATCCTGGGAAAACACAGAGTTATCTCCATGAAATGTTGCATCATGTGTGGATTCTGATGTCCCCCATTCTGCCATCAGGTTTCTCTGTAGCTGTAGTGACAATGTTTTTCAAACCATACTAGTCACCATTCCACAACATTAACAGGGTTTAGCCTTAGGACACATCAATTTTCTTCTCATATCTCTGAAAGTTGCCACGGGATGCAGTGAATGATTTTAGTTGTCTTACAATTATAGAGTCACCAAGGTTGGAAAAGACCTCCGAAATCATCCAGTCCAACCATCCACATACCACCAATATTTCCCCACTAAATCATGTACCTTACTACAGCATCTTAATATTTCCTGAACACCACCAGGGATGGCGACTCCACCACCTCCCTGGGCAGCCCATCTTCAACAGATGAGTCCTGAATTTGGGTCCCCTCCAACTGAAGTACCCCTTTAGGATCGTAAAGGTCTGCAGTGCTTGGGCTGTAAGAAATTGTGTAATTCCCTACAAGAAAATATAAGAAAGAGCAAATGCTAGATCTGCTATTTACTTATTTACTTAATTACCACCTATAGTGAGTTGATCTAAGTCCTCTAAAAACTGCATTTGTTTTGTTTAAATGGTCACAATTGCTTTTCTTAATCTAGACCAAATATGAGCAAAGCTCATTTAAAAGCTGACCAATCTTGTTAATTATTCATTGTTTTCAGCTGCTTTGAAATGTGGGAGGAAGAACACTGGAAGTGTTTTCTTAAGTGGCTAAAATCATATTTGTCTTTAGGTTGGTTTTCCAATTGCTTCTCAGGGAAGTAGTGAGCCCGTTTAAATTATGTCAGCATTTGGCTATGAATGAATTGTAGAAAATTATTTTAATTGATTTTTATGTCTTGAATAATATGTTAACAGGCAACCACTAAATTTTGCTTGTGCATATAAGGAAACAAACAAAACTCATGGGAACACATAATGTTAAATCAGATGTTTTACATTTAGCCTCAAATCTAACTAATAACTTCTAAATCCACTTTTGTATGCACATGCAAATTTCCATCAAAAGCAGTGCAGGCACCATGGGATTGGCCTACTGGAATATTTTAGGACACTTTTCTCTCAGTTTGAGTTCTTAGTCCCAATTTTCATTTGAAAGAAGAAATGATTTCATAGAAATCAGTGGGATTACAGTTAGAAAATTAGTATCGCCTCTTGACATCTTTTGCAAACAAAGGGCAAAAAGCCTGAACTCCAGGCATCCTTAACATTCCCTTGCTCTGGAAAGCTTGGGGAATCTGCTTGGTCTCTGTATGTATTGATCTGATCTGGAGGTGCAACCATATTACTTCTTGACCCCAGGATCCTTGTGGGCTGGGTAGAGGAGCATGCACACTGTGGAGTATGGCCATGGCTCATGTCACCATGAGCAGCCTCTTCCAGTTCTCTGCACACTGCAGGCAAAAGAAGAGATCCATGTGCTGATACGTCAACAAATCAATCTCGCCTTCTTTATGGTCCTTTGTGTTGCTGGAGCAATATTAAAAGACAGCAGTGTAAGGAGAGTGCAGTACTTTGAATTACAGGCTTTGCTTGTTATCTCTGTAATCATATGCAACATAAATACCACAGAAAAATTCATGAGAAGATGAGGTCTTTGCAGGGAAGTCCCATTTTCAACCTATTAATTGAAAGAATGGTCAGGGAAAAAGGAAAAGGTCAGTGCCACTGGAAATGAAAGATACAAAAGATAGACCATTTCCATCACTGTAGTTTGGCAACAAACAGGAGCTGAAAGCAGATGCCCTGTGATTTATTATTTTCCTGAGTAGTTCATAATCTTTATAATATACAGCAGCTCTGCAAAACGTATTTGTGCCTTCCCTTCTCTTTCTGTTTTACCGTTGATATAAATAACTTCTCTGTGGATTTAATGATTGAGATATTATTAAAAAAAACACACACACAAAACTTCTATGTTTTAGAGATAGGTATTATGAAATACTCCTGGATCTTGGGAGCCCCTCTTAAATATGGAATGCCTGTCATATCACATAAGAAAGTGGTACATTTATTATCAAAGCATAATGTTGCTGCTCAGAAGCATTGGCTGTTCTTCATATTTGTGTTTTTTTTTTAATTGCATCATTGGTTTTATCTACTTAAACTGTAATTTCTTGGGGGTAACAACCATTATTCTGTCTTTCTGTGTATTTTGTTTTGTTCTCAGCTTGGGGTGTGGGCACTGCTGTAGTTCAGTGGTAGATAACTGTAGCAATAAGTCAAGACTCATAAAGATAGTTCTACTGACACTTGTTATTTGCTTTAATTTCAATAAATGGAAGGGTTTAAAGAAAACAGTCTGAATCATGCTACTGCCAATAATGAAATCTCAGCCTCCTCACATTAAGATTGCATGCACAGCTCATGTTTGGATTGAGAAGTCCAAGGAAAAGCAGTTGTACAAAAGCCTGCACTAAGACACACCGACTTCATATCTGTAATCGTCAGCTCTTGGTAGCAATGGTACAATCAATGGCAAAGACAGAGTTAGTGAGTTTTACAACCTTGGCATTCGACGTGCCTGAAATATTTTATCTGTGGCATATGCAAAAATTTCTTTAAGTACCTCAGTCACACAGCTGACTGCAATATGAAACAGGCAGGACAGCAGGAGGCAAAAACCCTCACTTTCCAACTGCAATACAGCTTTTACAGACCTGTACCTCTGTGGCCATAGTGAATGGCAGCTTTGAAATTTACTAATAAGGGCACATTCTGAGTCAATGCAGGAAGAATTTTTCAGACTAGATCTGAACAGTTTATGACCACCAAAGAAATCAAAGAACTCTCTGTAAGGTTACAGCTATAGGAACTGTCAAGTTAGCATGCCTGGTATACATCAAAGCACAGTTACATTTAAAGTCAACAAGGATTCCATGAAGTTTCAAAGCCAATCTCTTGTGCAATACGATGGTTTCATAAATTCTCTTGGCAGTCACACTTGTTCTCTATCTGGTGTGCAGCACTGCTGAGTGCTGCTGGATGCTCTCTCCCACAGCTGTGTGCACGGGTGAGTGCAGTAACCGTGGTCATTTATTTCAGTAGCCTCTCTGGGCCCTGCCTGAGCTCTGGGTCCTGTACAGTGGCATTCGGTACAAACCTGTAATGAACAGGCATCATCCTGGAGATGTCACAACAGCAGCATCACCAAAGCAAACCCTGTGAATTGAGAGTCTGGAACCAAGGCAACCCAGGTAAAAGCTGAAATGTTCCTGGTCCCTGGCAAAAACAACTCAATCGATTCAAACTTTCAAATTAAAAATGTGATGGTCTTATACCATTTTCCACTTGAGTGTGAAATCTTTTCTACAGGCTGCATTTATACTTCTGTTGTAACACAGTGGCTAAATAGAATCGCAGCAGGTTGAGGTGGTAAGAAATCACCGAGGCATCCAATTCAAGCCCTCTGCTAGGTTAAATTTAAGAAGTGAAAGAAACAGGCATTTTATTTAAGGATCCACACATTTTCTGAACTGCTGGTGTAGAATTTCGATTTTTTTTAATAGTTTCATCAGATAGGAAGCAATAGCACTTTTGCTGATGATGGGAAATGAGGTTGGACATGTGGTCCAACGTAATTTTGATGGGGTGCAGAAAGTTCTTTAGTCTTTAATTCTGCCAAGACTTATGATCTCTACAACCAGAATTTTCAAAACTTAATGAATGTAGCAGTTGAATAAGCGTGAAGTTATTTCATAATGACTTAGTGAAAATGTTTATTTTAATCCCTACAAGAGAGCCTGCTTTTCAAAATGAAGACTTCTTATGGAGAAACTGTCTCTGAAATTGGATTGGTTAAAAGATAAGACATTACTTATTAGATCCCTAATGAACTTATGAAGCTTAAGAAATACAGTCTTAATCTTCTCTTACTTTGTAGAAGGAATAACATTTGAACTTCATCTCAATGTGTTACTTCTTCCCATTACTCCTGCCAAATAAATGCAACTACACTGCAGTATTTAGGTGTTGCCAGTGAACCTGACTCAGTTTTCCTCATTGGAACTGTACGTAATGGCCAGACAGCACCTCTTTTTATACTTTTGGGACTTCACTGTCACCAATTTGAAGCAATTGGCTTAAATTTGGGAAACAAATCTGATGAGAAAGCAAATTTGGATCAGAAATCAGCTGCAAGTAAAAGCTTGGTTTGGTCAGCAGCAGAAACAAGCTGTGATCTGGAAAACCTGCAGCAGCAAATCATTGGTGTGCAAAGTTACCGTTTTTAAATATCTAATTTTAGAGTAGAATTATATGAATTTATTTTGGTAGCATTTGAATGTGAAGATAATCAGTGATACAACAAGCAAGCAGTGATGAACCTGTGAAAAGGCCCAGGGGCTGCATATAATTATGTCTTCGGGAATGTGCACAAGGCAGTATAAAATAGAGTTATGCAAAGACATGATTTTCTGAAATTGTTTCCACCTGCAAAGCTTTCAGAGGAGCTGCTCACCTAAACTGTTGTCTCCAAATAGCCTCATTCTCTATGCCATGTAAACGAAATACAGCAACCAAAACATGTGCAGCCCTCTTGGCTGCTTTAGGTAATGTGTTTTCACAAGAATCCAAGACTGAGAGAGATAATAAACCATGGGAAGTATTGATCATGTTTGCCTTTTCCATCTGGGATTTAAAAAGTGAGAAAGACGTGATCCATTTCTATGGCCTGACTACCACTCATTACAACAGAGTCCTGCCTCATTTGCACGAAGGTCCAGAATGAGGCAAGTCTGTGCATTGTGAAGCAAGAAGTAATTGTGTGCTATTTCCATATGGACTCTGAATAAATATTCCATTTCAAGTCAAATTCATGTACCGGCACAGCAGCATCCCAAGTGTGCCAGTCACAACAGGAGCAAACAAGAAGTTACCATGTCGTTATGTAAAATTTCACTCCTAAGAGCAGACAATCAGAGCAAGCCCCATAACTTCTCTTGTGATGCACCTTCTGCAGCTCAGATACATTTCTCTTTTCCTCAAGGGAAGAATCAACTGTACTTTTGAATGATATTAGTGGGTAGTGGGTTTTGAGCTAATCCTGGCCATTATCCGCTTATTGTTATCTCTGCAGGTTCCTACACTCAAAGCAGAGCTGTGTTTTCCTACACTGTTGCACAGCTCCATGCCAGTTTTCAGTCTTGCTTTCAAGCTTGGTTGGGTCTTTGTGGAAATTCTGATGGATGCACTAAATAATTTTGCTGGAGGAAGTGAGCCTGCTTTGGCTATTAGCTGCAAGTAGTGTTCACCCTTGCTGTTTTAAATGGGCACACTGATCTGGGCTTCTTTAAAAAAAAAAACATTTTGCTCACTCTAGGTCTTGCTTTTCTTTCTTGTAAATAGGTACCTGGAGAATTCTTCAATGATACTCTCTATCATAGCTCAAGACTGGGAGTTCATGATAAATTTGTGCAATATTTATATAAACAATGTCTTGCAGTTATGTAAATGATTGCCTTTTGTACTGAGATTATTTAGGTGAACTTAAAATTTGTTAGTGTTTTGTTGTGATGCTTTTATGAAGTATGACGGTAAATGGTTTCCAACCACGATACCTTGGCTTTGCGCAGTGCTAGGGAGAAGCTCACAAAACTCTGGGAAACAAAGCCACCAGAGGTAGATAATGACCATTTAGAAAGGGTCCATTCTGCCACTTTGAATTTCTTCATAGTGAGAATTTGAGATGGGAGAATGCCAAAGCAGCAGCACATTTTTAGCCTTTTTCTGGATTCTGTCCTTGAAAAATGATCAGGGAAATGCCTGTCCGCCATAGTGTATTCTTTGCTACAAGAATATCCCTTTGGAGCTGTGCCAGCTCATGATGTACCAGAGCAACTTCTATCAGATGGCCCGTTGCCATGAAACCCCGCCAATCTCTAGCTAGAGACAGAAGGCAGAGTGCACAGTGATAGTTTATGGCCTTTTTACTTTAACCTGAGCTGTACATGCTTGAGTGCAGCTTGGAGTGCTGAGTTGCTATAGGAACCTGTGGAAAGACCCAAGATTTCCTTTCATTCAAGTGTCATTTTCAAGTCTGTAACAAATACACATATTTACATGGAAAAATGGTAAGTGGGCTAAAAGTCTGTTGCAGTCCATCCCTGTTGGGAGAATCCACTGAAATGGATTCAGAAAAGAATTAGCCAAAAGGAAGAGGGAGAAAATTTTGAGGTAGAAGAGGATATAAGAACATGGGTATTCTCTTCTAAGGTGCTTGAAGACAAGATAAGCTTAATTAAACTAAAAAAAAAAATTGTAAAGTGAAAAAATATAACTTGGAGCAGAAAAGAAAGGCTGTGTAGGACATGCAGTGAGCAGCAGGAAGCCAAAGTGCCTCATGACAGGTCAGGCAAATGTAAGCCCTTGTTTTGTACTGAAACAGATACGCAGTGCTCAGTCGATCCATTTTGCTCCTTTGCTGTAGCAAAGTCCAACAGAGGGCAAAGCACAGAGCTGGGAGCAGTAACCTTTTAAGCTGCTTCAGAGACACAAACAAAAATACGTCTGGCCATCATCAGGTGCATGCCCTTCACACTGCCCATTGCCACCTCTGCTCATTTCTGACCAATGCACTAACATCTGCACCCAGCATTTAGGGATGCGCTGTTTTGGTCAGCATCAAACAGGCCTGCTTTGGATTAAAAGTTTCCCTGACTGCTTGCAGATAAAGGCTGTTGACTCTTTGGTGTTTGCACTGTAAGTCATGCACGCACCCAGCTGTCCTCTAGGTGCTCTCAGAGCATAACGGTAGGAAGTCCTCACATATTTTGGTAGGCTGCACATTAAGTGGTTGAAACATACTTAGATTGAAATTGTTATTGCATGGAAAAAACTATGCACTTGGCAGGTTATACAGGATAGAAATGCCGTATAAAATATCTGGCTTGGAAGTTTTTCACTTATTTTTCTTTCGAAGCTGAAAGCGCACCAGGATCAACAGGCGAAACAAATTTTTTTGCGAATGTCCACAATGCCGCAGACTCAAACTCTGCATTCTGTTCACATAGTGGCTCTCTGCCAGGGGTTGTGGTCTACTCATCTCACGGCAAGCACTGTAGTAGGAGTAGCAGAACTGCTCAGATCAGCTCGTTAGCACTTGAAGCTCTATTTAAAAGCATGTCCTCAATCCTCACGTATATATCCAGCTATGTCCAGTCTGTGTCCTGAGCCAGAATTTTGCCCTGAAACAGCTATTGTGACTAAGCTGAGGGTGGTATTAGAAGGTATTAAATATTTATTTGGGGATTCTGATGATGCTAACCTTTTTTTCCCATGGAAGCTCCTATCCCAGTGACCGTGAATGAAGAAGAGGACTTGGGTGAAGCAGATGGCTCAGCAGATGGTGGCTTGCTCCTTTTTTTAACCAGGCTTTTGTGTAAATGGAGTGTGGCATGGATCGCTGCATGCTTTTTGACTTTGAGAGTGTGTATGTGTGCTTTTAGGTTTTAATAAGTGTTTAATTATGAAACCATGTGTCACGATGATAACACGGATTTTACCGAATGTTTAAAGATTTGGGAAGCTCTTGAAAATGTCATTTGTTTGCTGACTTCTGGAACAAATGCTATGTTTGTAAAAGGCTTTCTTTGGTGCTGATTTTTAATTAAATGGGAGCAGCAGCAATCAGTGAATGTAGAACTGGACAAAGCAAGGTTTCATGATAGTTCTTAATTTTTTTGGCTTCTCTTCTATTAGACTTAACTTTCCTTTCTGCCCAGAAGCATTAAGATTTCAGTGAAACTAACTGACAAAAAGCCAAGAGGTAACTGAGGAAGAGTGAGATGTGGGGTTCACTCTGCAAACAGCTCTGCTGAGCTGCGCGCATCTCCCAGCACCTACTTCCCATTCCTGGGCTGAAGGTACAGCCTTCTCACACCTGCCAGCAGGATGGCTGGTGCATGTGCTCCCTAACCCAGTTATTCAAAATTAGATGTATTAGTGGAAGAGAACATACTGTGCAAATATTTCAGCTTATGTGCCTCATTTAGGCTTATGCAGGTTAAGAAAAAGTCATGTGAGCAGCTTTGGCAGCATATCCGAAGCAGCATAATTTCTACCACAGGAAACGATGATTTGCAGTGTGGATTAGATGGAGGGTAGCAGAATATTGCATGAGCACAGCTGGAACCAGAACAGAATGTTCTTTGGCTATCTAAGAATGGTTAACCTGATGCAATGTCTTCTGCCTCATCTTCTTGTAGCTCACCTGCTTCTACTTTTGTGTTATTTCATGAGACCACTGAGTGGTCTTCTAGGGTCCAGCCCTGTAAGCTGGAATGTAATCAAAGAGAGTCTTCTTCATTCTCACTTCATCTAAATTCTCCTATCGCCAGGAGCTGGATTCAATGATTGTTATAGGTGCCTTCCAACTTGGGACAGTCTCTCATTCTATAATGATTCTATGATTCTATTATCCTATTATCCAAGTGCCTTCCCTGGGAGCTGCAACCTGATAACTTCGGAGATCTGTTCATTCCCTCACTGTTTTCACAGGTAGGAGATGATGTAGGCAGAGCAGTGGGTTTGCTGGCAGAGTTCACAGGTTTAACAGATTGCTGTAAATTACACAAAAATATGTTTTGGTTTCTAAGTGAAAAGACAACCTATCTGCAGAATTGTCCAGCTTAACTTCACCTCCTGCTTGAAGGGTTTCTAAGCTGAAAGTAATGCAGATCTATTCTAGGATTCCTAAGGGATTTCTTCTCAGTATCTGGAACCAATCCACAGGCTTCCACATTTTAATCAATGCAGACTCTAATATTGATTTCCTTCACAAGCCAGTGATTTGTTTCCCTTCCCTGGGGACTTTGGGTTGTTACCTTTGGCTGCAGTCCTTGAATTAATATGGAAATTGAGAATATCACTTAAGCCCAGTCTCACACTCCAGCAAGATATACATTTGCATGGAGCCTGGTATCCCAGGCAGGGTCAGACACTTGAGAAGGCTCTGTCTCCTCTGGCAACTGAACAACCCATGCAGTTTTGTACCCATCTCTTTAAACTTCTGTTTGTCTGAGGAGCAGAATAGCAAGTCACTTATTACTGATCAAAACATTGCCCATGTGAGGTTTCCTGTCATTATTTGGCAGTGTCAGATTGGAGTGGCTCTCACTTGCCTTATATCACATAAAATTGGAAATGAAACAGTGGGGAATGAGATGTCAGCATGAGGGTGTTCCACGTCAGAATGACTCAAGTCAGTACACAGGGCATGGGTCTCATGCTCTCTCCTTCCTGATCGCTGCATGCATGCGCTGTGCTGTACACATGCAGGTCTGACTGACCACAAAGAAATGCATCAAAAGAGCAAGATCAGCAAAATTATTCTTTTAAATGACATATGTGATTTTGTGAATTTGTCACAGTGCTAAGAGAGCTGAAACAGTTTCTCCTAGAAACAAAGACATGAGCTCAGGCAGTGATGGAATCAGGGTCACATCCAGCCTGATTTGAAGGGTAAGGTTCTTGTTGGTGTTAAATGACAATCTGTCCTGAATTTGTTGTGCCCATATGTCATCAGTAACAACTCACAAAACACACCTCTCATTTTAGATCCAAGTTTGCATCTGTTCCAAGCAAAACACGTGCCGTCTCCCTGTATATTCCTAGCAAGGCTATATTAAACAACACAGAAAAAGCTAAAAGTGAGACAAGAGAAAGAACTTTCTTTATTATGGGGGAGTTAATAGCAAATCACTCTTACTTTTGCTTGAGAAAACCTCAGTGGAGAGAATAGCTCAAAACACTTGACTGCATTTCGATGACACATTAGTTATTGTAGCCCATGTACTATCCCTTTAGAGAAGTACCTTCATAGGATTTCCAGAACATGATGTAAACAATATATATTTGTTCTGGGGCAAATCAATTAAAAAGCTACAGAAACTGAACTACCAGAGACTTTTTATGACGCTTTGTCCTGTGTTTCACTCGTCCATCATATAGATAAAGGACATCTTTAAATTAGGATCCAGGCTGAGAGCAATCCATCTCAGGATACTGAGATGCCAGATAGCATCAAAGGACTTGATTTATAAATGTTTTCTATTTTTAAATATGCAGCTGGACATCTAGTGGGATTTACAGAAGCATCTGACTGGCTTCAATACTTGATTTTCATTGACTAACAAGCAACGTTCAGGTGCTTCTGTAAATCTCCCTAGACGTTTCTCTTGATCTTTAGACACATAAATGCTCTGCAGAGCTCAAGCAGGGCCAAATTCTCAGCTATCCTGTGACAGCAGTGGCCGGATTTCAATGCTCTTTTCTAAGCATCCTGAATACTTACAGTTTATGAAAATTCACCGTCATCATACGATGTGTACTTTTTCAGGAATTTTGAATTTCTAATATTAAAAAAAAAAAAAGTAAAGTGATATTATGGAAAAATCTGCAGATCTTGGATATCAGTATTTTAACACTGTCATGTCCTACAGGAATTCCGACCCTGTTATAAATGTGGAGATATCCCAAGTGTTGCCTTTGTAATTAATATTTTTCTTTTTCCTTGTGTTTACAATTCAGTGGTACAGGGTCCCACCATACACTAGCATGATGTTTTGAATTGTTTGTTGGTGTGAATATTCACATCTTGCATGGCCTCTTTTCTCATTTTACTCTTCCCATCATCTCTGCTTCCTGTTAGTATGTCAGCGTGAATCAAAATTGGGCCAAAAGGATTCAAGGTGGTAAAACCGTGAGGTTAATTACAATTAAAATAATGGGAATGAGCTTTATGTTCTTTGAAACATTCTGGTAACTGATTGCAATCAGGTGAAATGGGCTGTGCCAAGTGATCTGCTTTCTAAACTGTAAGTCGTATGAGAGGGATGTTCTGGGTTTCTAGTTGTTTCACAAGGCTATAGTTAGGGCTGCAAACTCCTATTTTTGGATACGTTGGTGACTACTGTAAGAGTCTGTGTGATAACTAAGACCAGGAAGGCAAATTCACATCTTCCCAAATTAGCAACCTCAATGCACCCATTTTTCTGCTCTTTGTCCCATTTTGTGCAAGACCAGCTGCCCTTGCAAGGCTATAAAGGAAGGTGCTATCTGTACATATGCAGTGTTATGGATTGTAGAATCTCTAAGCATCCAGATGGAATCCTTCAGCGCATCTAATAGGATTAGAGTTACATTTAAGCCTTTTTTTGCTTTTACTAGTTTACTGTTTTTCTGTTGTTTCTTTAAAACCAGCATAAATACTCCAAAACCAAACTATATTTCTAGAAAGTTTTGGGGGAGAACTTTCTATATCAAGAGACAGTAAGAACATGGCTAAAAATCAATATTCTAACACCAAGTTTAGATTTTTAAACCACCATAATTCAATTTCATTTTAATGACATTCAGGAACATTTCAAAAATTAGTAAGAACTTAGTTGGCTTCTTATTGATACACCACAAATACAAATCTGACCTGATCCAGTACAAGATTTCTTAGTTTAGAATAAGCCAAAAGCAAGCTAAACTCAATCAAATATATGAAAATGACTCAAAAAATGTACAGTTTAAAAATTTTCATTAAATTATTTATGAAATGGAGTCATTCCAGCACTTTGTTGTCATAATACAACATGTCAAGGATACTACATTAAAAAAAATTGTGGGTGAATATGGAAAAAGCAAAATATAATTGAGATAGCTCTTGGACTCTCATTTTTTCTGTCTGAGTCAAATTTAACCCAAATAAATGAAAAATAATTGAAAAAATCTCTCAGCAAATTGAACCTCTTCCTAAGCCTTGTGTACTTGCTGAAGTTTTTTTCCTGCAGTTGGGTTTACTCCTAACAGCTGTGTTTGCTTGCTGTGGTTCTCCTTGGTGCATGTGAGAGGAGAAGAGGTTTGGGGCTGGAATAAAACTTCCCAGACGAGAACGAGCCATAGCCTAATTAAATGTAACTGTCCTCAAGTGCTTCCTTGAGAATAGTTGCTCAAGATTATGTAATCCACTTTCTTAACAGTTCCCCCACCCACTAAGGCTTTGTTTTCATCTCGTTTATTGGGATTTTACGTTTCTAATCCCCAGTTGTGGTAATGCCACTTTTTTTTTTGTGTGTCAGAATTTGGCTACTGGTCATTAAGATGAAAGCAGTTTTCAGCATAGAGCTCTTCAGCCTGAGTTCTGGGCTCAGCCCTGGCCCACTGAATTCACCCAAGCTCTCCATCTACCAGTGAATGAGTTGCAATCTCTGCTGTTTATTAAAACTTTTTGAGAGACACTGTAGTTAGGCACTGAAAACAAAAGTTCTCAAGGACTGGAACAGCAGAATCATGACCCCAAAATGAAGAAACACTCCTATTAATGAGAAAATATAAGCTGCTATTTATATAAGTCCTTTTTGTTCTTGGGAACCTCATCGGTTCGAGTATGACCTTATCTTTCTTCCCATTTGTTCACCAGTTATATATTTTTTATACAGTTTCACACAATTACAAGGAATGTAAAAGCAGAATGAGGCCCTTTATAAATGAGCAGCTATCTATCTGTAAATGAATAATAATCTACCTCTTGTCAAAAGCAGTGGAGAGGGCAATAGAGCTCTGCAGTGTTGTGTAATAACTGTCACAGCAGAGCTCAGGACAGGAAGAGGAGATCCAAATGGAAAAGGGAGAATTTAAGTGCCTAGACAAAATGAAATTAGAAGAATGCTGCTTGGCCGTGCAGGCATTGCAATCTGGGCTCTTAATAGGAGTTCTACAGAATTTTACAAAAATGTCAGGGATTTTTACCATGCATGTGCTTTCTTTAGGAACAGATAGGGGTTTTATGAAGTCTCACAGATTCACAACCTTTTCTCTTGACCACGTGTTTCATGTCATTGTTATTCCTTTCAATTTGCTGTATCTTTAATGAGCATACTTACATACATCCATACCTTCACATCAGAACTGCACTGGTGTAATTTGAAGTCTGAGTTTAATCTAAAATGTCTGTGCTAGTGCAGAAAAAAATAGGTTTCTTTTATTTCAACTTGATTGATTTCTTTTTTCCATTTTACATTACATTTTTAGAAACAAATTACTCTGTTTTTAGAAACTTCTTACTCTAGTTAGCAACAAATTACACATTAAACTAATAGGATATGGAAAATCTTTTGTGTCAGTCTAATTACACTGATCCGGAATCTGACTTCAATTAAATGAATGCTACTTTCTCATACAAAGTTCCTATGTGTACCAAATAATTTAAAGGTATATAAAGATTTCCTTGCTTCTCTAGGTATACAAAGGCTGTTTTTTCCTATCTCATATATACACAACACTGGCCTTCTGGACCCTTTCCTAAGCAAGACAAGAATATCTGTAGCATTGCATTCTGCCTTCAAAGCTGTGCATAGGGGCAATACTTCTGCTCACAAAAGCAAAGCCTGGGGCTATCTAAATTAACAATCGCTCTCCAATATTTGCTGAGGACCTTTGATGCAACTCATTACTGTGCTGTTCCAGCTCTGCCTTGTTGGGGGCAGAGTTTGGCAATCGAGAACATAACGGAGAAGATTAAGTTCAGGCAGTTGTGACCCTAGACTCTCGCCTTGAGCACCACTGAATCCATTCAGTTCACACATACATAATAAATGCTATGTGGGAAAAAATGAAGATGAGAAACAGAAAGGATAAACACAGATTTCTGTATCCAATAAACTAGAAGAGGTTACTTTTTCCATTTGTCAGCTGAATATAGATGCATCCCACTGAATTCAATCTCTTCTTAATGTGATTCTCTTCTCACTTTGATCAAACCCCCATGAATGTATTAAAGTGAATACAACTCCTTCCCTGCACCCCCTCTCAGGTTGATCAGCTTTGATCTCTGAGGCAGCTGTTCCTTGAAAACTTGAAGAAAGAGATATGTAATTAACAGCAAGGGAGCCAAAATTGTGAAACTCTTAACATGTAGCAAAGAGTGTTTGATAACCGAAGGATTATAATTTTAGCTCTTCAAGGCAGATACTAACTCTTACTGATTTTGTTTGACATACCTAGCACAGTAGGTTCCTCTACCTAGTTAAGGAGGATAACGTGCAGTGAGAACAGCAGGTGCTTGTTTTGAGTACTTCAACAACTTTTAACTTTTAGGCTATGAGCTGACCTGAATAGAAGGTCTTTCCTCTGGAATTCTTTACACATAAATCTATTGCAAAAGTTTTGAGATCTGCTTTCAACACAGAAACTTCAGACGCACGAGAGGATTCCAGGCAAGTGACCTCACCTCTATATGCCTCAATTTCCCCATCCAGAAATTGCAGATAATCACACTGTTCTTTTTTATAAATTACTTTGAGATCTACAGATAGCAAGTGCGAGAGAACAATATGACTTTTATCAGAATTTGCTTTGTGCACTGCATCCATCTTAACAATGAGGAAAATTTGGTTTTAATTGAAAGTGATAAGCAGAATTTTAGACAAAACATAGGGCAGTTGGTGGATATACAAGTTTCATTCTTTGCTGTATTTAATTATTTTACCAATAGAACAATATGTAATGGCTTTTAGTTGTGCCAGCGGAGGTTCAGGTTGGATATTAGGGAAAATTTCTTATCAGAAACAGTGGTAATGCAGTGGCACAGCTGCCCAGGGAGTGGTGGTCACTGTCCCTGGAGATGTTTGAGAACTGTGGAGATGCGGCACTGAGGGTCGTGGTCAGTGGCCGTGGTGGGGATGGGTTGGAGTTGGACTTCATTATCTTTGAGGTCTTTTCCAACCTTAATGATTCTGTGATTGTATGATTTCCCATATGAATGTATACATTTCTTTTGGGATTTATTGTTTACAAAATCTTCTTGTAAAGTTTTCACTGTCCTTGATTGTAAATTATTGCTATCTGCAATAGGTCAGACTGTCCTGAGAAACTTCCAGTGGTCTTCTTAGTAGCCTGTTTTAATCATTTCAGAGCATTAATGATGTTTTTAATATTTTAAAAGCTACAGACTAACAACAACAAAAAAAAAAATCCACAAAATGAAAATAGAGATTAAAGTATCTTAAGAAAAATATTATTGTGTGTCTCCAGAAGGCAGTAATTTCAGTCCAGCTGTAGCTCTGAGTCAGGTAAGATTTACTCCATCCCTCTTCACAGTCAGCAGAGAGGGAACTTTTGGCTATAATTAGATCTGAGGAGCTGAGTTCCTGTTAAGGGTTTGTTCATGAGCAAGAGAGGTGAGCTCTTGTTGCATCCTTGCTTGCATTTCCCAGCTGGGGAGCCAGCACTAACAAGGCAGTGCTGGATATATATAGTGCCCTGGTGGCACTGGGGGGAGAAAACAGCACCCCATCACTGCCAGGAACACTTCTGAGCTCAGGGCTGTGCTGATCAACCAGCAGAGCACAGTGGGCTGGCAGCCAGGAGAGGGTCTGGCCCTTCACGTGATGATTCCCTACTCCTCCTCAGCTCTGCATGCTTCAGCTTCGGCCTCATTAGGTGTGTGAGTCAAAGCATTACAGCCCAGGCAGCCAGGCATGTGCAATTAGCAGTACCTTTACAGCAGTCGCTGGTCAGCTTCTTCATTGTTGTGGCACACAGAAGGTTGTATTGAACTCCATTCCATTTGTGCCTCCATTGAGGCACAAAATCAGTGAGTAAAATTGTACAAAAAATACATCTGTAGGGTTTGAGGTCCATATGCTTCCCTTTGGAGTAACGTGCATTAGTTCCCCAGGGAACTGAGGGAAATTACAACTGCTAGGCCGATTTTCTTCATAGAAGGCATTTAAAAGCAAGCATAGAAAAAACGGCATGTTGCATTTGATGCTTAATCATATCGAAAATGTTAATCAGTGGCAAAATAACTCTACATGAACATTTGGAAGGCTTTTATACAGATTATTTCCACTCAAACTTTTTCCACATGTAGGTTTGTCAATCACTTGAAAGACATTTTCCTAAAACCTTTCCAAAAAGTACGATGAAACTCCTCTCCTCTCCTCTCCTCTCCTCTCCTCTCCTCTCCTCTCCTCTCCTCTCCTCTCCTCTCCTCTCCTCTCCTCTCCTCTCCTCTCCTCTCCTCTCCTCTCCTCTCCTCTCCTCTCCTCTCCTCTCCTCTCCTCCCCTCCATCCCCTCCCTTCCCTGCTCCTCCCCTCCCCTTTTTTTCCCTTCTCTTTTCATGACAGTTGTTTCCATTGTGACATTTGAAAGTTCAGATGTGCCATTAATGGTTTGCAAAGATGAACTGACCAGTGACTCACAAATGGCCCATGATTCTGCCGTTCTGGGAAGCAGCAGGTGAAGGCGAGCTGCAGAGGCTGTCAGGAGTTTGGCTCTTTGCTCTGCTGCCTGGCAAAATCTCCAGTCACTGTGCCTTGCTCTAACCTGTGACTTGTTATTTGTAGCCAGAGCTATGTTTCAGTCAGTCAGCAATTATATTTTGTGTTTTCTCTTTGCTACTGATCTAGTTAAAGCAACGCTGGTATGGGATCTATTGCTAAGTATTTGTTTTTCTTGGAAAAATGATTTCCCTAACTGAAATGGGGGTAAAGTGGAGGCCACGGTGTGATAGATTTCAGTCTGCTTTGTCATTTAACACCGTGCTTCTGAGACGGCCGTTTTGCAAATGTTTCTTTTCCTCTAAGCTCCAGGTCTCAAATCCAGAGATGAGCTGAAAGAGTTGCTAACAAAAAATGCTACAGCTGATGCAGATATCCACTGGAAGTGGATTTTAGAGAGAACATTTAGGTTCTACAGAAAGAAACACTGAATAATCTTTCTTGGGTGTGAAAACAGTTTCCTGAAAAAGTTTCGGAAAATATAATTGTGGACTACTGCATTTGGACTAAATTGATGATTCTGTCAGTGTTGTGATATCATGGAATTCTGACCTTCTGGTATCAATATTACCAGAAAGGTAGGGAGGGACAGAGGTTCAAAATTTGGGGGGGCTTTCATCATGTTTTCAGAAGCCCTGGAACATGACAGAATATACATTCAGAGGATGGTCACAAGAGAATGCAGAGGCCATTTGTTAACAGTATAGCTCTGTTAAGATATCACTTAAATATATGTCTGACCCGGAGGCTTGTGATTATACCGTCATGTATTCCAATCTCTCCTTTTGTTGCATACCTCACGCAGTCAGTCACTTCTGTTTCAGCCAACAGAGGCTCGATAGCAGCAGAGGGCGCCAGGCAGCAGAGCCCTTCCACGCCCGGTGTTATGAAGGGCACATCTCCCCCACACAATGAAATTGAGAGCAGTGTAACTTCTTTAATGCAATGTTCCTGAACTAATGCGTCTCCCCCCGTGAAGCTGTGTAATGACCTCAGCCTTGGCACCACATCAGAGCAGCCACGCTGCTGTCAGGGCCGCAGCACTGCACAGAATGTGAATGTGCTGCTGCTGGTCAGCACTGCTGAAGGATTCTCCCCATGCTGCCATGCCAAGCTGCCCGCAGGATTTACATGTAAAAGGCATTTCAGCAATGAGAGACACATCACAGATCAGGCTGTGAGTTTTGAATTATGTCAGAGCCCAGAGAACTCGTCAAACATCAGCTAAATCAAGCCCTAAGTCAAGGCAGGTGTTCCCAAGGGGACAGAACAGCAGGAACCCACCACGGGTGTCAGCCAGTGTGCTCACGTCCTGGGAGCAGCTGCACAGTCCTCCAGCATCACCGCAGCTGCCTCCAGCACTGTTGAAGCCATCTGGGCGTGCTGTGCTATGGGCTGGGATTTCTGTGCTGCATCCCTGAGGCAGAGCACCGGAGTTCATCACTTGTTATTCCCCCCCGCGGTTTGGCACAAATAAATGATAGCTGGAACTAAAATGGTTAGCATTAGGCTTATAAACTTTGAGAGAAAATAGTCATAAGAAGGCAAATTGAAATTAACTGGGCTGAACAACGGGCAAACCAATAGGATTATACAGGGATCACAAAAACGGACGACTTCATTCTGTTCCATGACCTTTTATGAGGACGAGCTTGGGGAAACACATGAGGCAGAAAAGAAAAGGATCTGAGCTCTAGTTAAATAGAGATAACCAGATGTTGTTAGCAGGTGCTGTAAGCCCAAACAGTGAGATTTTGCTACGTGATGTCTCATTTGTCGGAATCAAAACAGCGACTCGAGAGATGCAGGTGGCTGTGCTTCCAAACACTCAGTGCCTTCTCATATGCTCTGGCTGGGATGCAGAAGGAAAGAATTTCTTATCAGCAGACAACTGATCTAAAAATAACTCCCTCAAACGGGCTTTCAAGCTTCTTTTGTAGATAGATATTAAGCAGAAGAAATTCTGTGACTACTAAGACAAATTCTGTTATTAGACATTTGCGGAAGGTTCTTGCTTCACTGTCCAGGGTAGTTTATATTATGGCTGTGAATTACAACAATAATCAAGGCTGCAAACTTGCATGAGCTATGGCTGCTGGCAGCAGCAGCTGCAGTACCTGCTGTATAAGTAAAAACAGAATGAAATGATTTTGAGTATGAAATATAAAATTGTAATCTTTGCAGTGAACGATAGTGATTTTCATCTGTATCTGTGCATATACACCAAAATTGCAGATGTCTCCATTTCTGGAATACTCCCAACTGATATGGCAACTTTTAAATAAGCCAGGCAGTTGTTTGTTTCCTAAAGCTAGTGATGAATCAAGAGTGAAATCTAGATCCAGGTTGGTAAATGGGCAAATGTTGACTTGGAATAATGTAACTGAGATCACTGATAGGTCCTCTCATAATATGTTCCCTGATAATCTAGGGAAAGAAGTAACTCACATGTTAATGAAACCTTCTGATTGTGCTTTGGCTGTACTCTGGATGAGCTGTGACCAAAAAAGGAAAGCAAGCAACTGGGAATCAATCTATTTTTTGGAGTTCTTAAAAAATTGATGAAATACAAGAAAAATTGAATTCAACTGGGGAAAATGACAGCCAGTCTATTTAAAAGAAAATAACATTCAAGATTTACATATTTGCTTTTGAGGGACAAATCTGTAGAGCAGTAAGGTGAAGGACAGAGAAATGGTTGGATTGCCTGTGCTCACGCAGCATCAGACAGGAGGTAATTGTTAATCTCTATACGACTGATAGGAGAACGTGTGCTAGTCCAGGTAGCACATTACAGCAAACAGGTTGAAGGTCATTCAGTGCAGAGCAGAAAGAATAGTGAGAGATTTTTGAATAGACATAGAGGGGAAGATTGAAGTGAAAGGAGGTAGATTGGTGAAAGGAGGATCAAGTGGCTGAGAACTTCAGAACTTGCCAACGGTCTATCGGTGCGATGAGCAATAAGAAGGAAGAGGAATTATTTGGGATGTTCTGGGGCAGATGAGTGCTGAAAAGAAGAGATGAAAATATTCTGAACTCAAAGATTAAAACTGATACAGAAATGAACTAGACGGTGTAAAATTCTCCCAGGGAACTATTTAAGCCTCTTTGAAGACTTGGA
This sequence comes from Meleagris gallopavo, assembly GCF_905368555.1. Lineage (NCBI taxonomy): Eukaryota > Metazoa > Chordata > Aves > Galliformes > Phasianidae > Meleagris > Meleagris gallopavo. Next base: position 16,614,789 of record NC_139414.1, on the reverse strand, counting down.
CAGGGTCTTGATTAACTGTATTTCAGCAAGTAATTTATTTCTATTAGCATCAGGACATGACCTTCACACAAACTCCCATTAATTTTGTATTTACCTTATGAAGCAACAGCAGGGACTGAGCTGCCTGTCACTGCCTGGCTTGAGGCACAGCAAACTCCAAACAACTGCCATTCAGACCCATGACAGGACCTCATAACAGCCAACCCTTCACATGAGTTGTGAGTATCCCCAGAGTTCTTTAAACTCATAGATCAGCTTGAATTAGAATATAAACTAACTCAATTCACTTTATCAGTAACCAACTCTAAGTGAGCACAAATTTTAAAGATAATCTGTCATCCTTGGCTGTTTGTGCATTTGTGGAGTGTGATTTTCTTTCCAGATTTAATTTTTTCCAACTCAATTACTTTCTGCTCTGGTAGGAATCTCCTTCGTGGGAGCACCCTAATCCTATGTAATTATAGCCCAAATCATTTGGGGTGAGTACCAGAAGGTAGCACAAAGCTACACCACCTTTCTGTTGGTTTTGTGTCCTAGGGTAGGTGAGGAGATGATTTACAATGGCAGGATCCTTTTAGATTTCCAGTGTGTTTCACCCTATAGAAATATCCTGTTTGTTGTTTCTCTCTAGTGGATTCTTTTTTAATGTCATATGGGAGTACAGTGTGCCTGAGAGTGAATAATGACTCTAAGATGATTAACATGTTATTATTGAACTATGGGATAATCACCATCCTGTCAAGTGTCAGCGCGTGCCTTTCATCAGCCCCCATCTGACTGCAGCACCCGTGCTGAAGTCCCAGGAGCTGTCTCTCATCTGTGGAGAATATCCTTCATGGTCAGCTGCCAAATGTGACTGCTGTGAGCTACAAGCAGTGTGAGGAAAACAAAGGTGTATAAACACTGCTAACTCACCAAAACATGTTACTGTTTTGTACATTTGGAACAAACCTAAGGTGACTTTTCAGATGGCGAAGTTCTGCCCCTCCTGTTTCTTTGGTGCTACTTTGAGCCAGGGCTTTTCATGGAGACACGTGAGACTGAAGGTAGATAGAGGCAGACTATGAAGTTCAGATTGCAGTTCACCTGCTGATAGCGTTTAATTTCTACCATCCTGCCACTGTGCCTTTACAGCTGTGAGAGCTGAGCTGCAGGATTAGAGAACAGTGGCTTTCTCCACTGAAAAATTTGTTTGTTTTGTTTTTTGGGTTTTGCCGTGGAGCTGGCATTTAATCACTAAGATGTGTCATGCTGCTAAGCTGCATGAGGGCTTGATGTACCGAAGGATGCTCCCCTCTGAAAATGTAAAATATTTATGCTGTATATTTTTCTATTTTAAGATTTTCTCCAGTGATGGCTTTCCTTTTCTTGAGCTAAATAACAAATAAGTGTCTGCATTGCAGTTCCATTATCAGTGAAGCTCAGTAACTTTTGTACTCTTATCTTGCTTTATAATATTTTTTCCTCTCTGATCGTTATTTTAAAGTACGCAGATGTTGTCGATGTTAAAAGAAATAGATCTGTAAATGGCACTACCCAAGCTGCCACTATTCCCCATTTTCTGTGGCTTCTAACATAGCCCCTAAAGAAACCAAATGTCCATTTCATCTCTCAGCTGTGTGAGACACAGTTTCTGAAGCAGAATAGAGAGGGTTATGGCCCGTTTTAGCTACTAACAGGAACATGCTACTGCTCCGAGTCTGTAATTACAGACTATCTTAGACTTCTCATTATAGCCCTCTTGTTTTATTTTATTAAATTGTTTTTATTTTAATACCTCGTGATTTTGTAATACTTCCATTTGGCCCTACTGTAGACACTATGTATTTTAACCTCTTTTTCCTTGTCCTATATCCTACCCTTGGTTGTTTTTTTTTTTGTTTTTTTTTTGGCTTGGTTTATCTTATTGTTGTTGTCTTAGAACAGCAGTTTATTACAAGGGATTTCTCAGACTGTAGGTGGTTTCTGACCACGTGATGCTGTAACTGTTTCTCTGCAGCCCATCGCTCACAAGCAGGCACTGTTAGCTGCAGCTCGGGAAGACTTTCCCCTTTTTATTGGAGCCCACTTTCTAAAGGAGAAATGTACTGGGAGAAATCCTTCTCACATTTTGAAATGTCCAAACCTGTTTGGGGCTGCAGGGACCCAAAAGGCTGTTTGGATGCAGTACTGCATTTAAATTTGTTGCTTTTGTAGAAAAAATGTTCCTCGTGTCTTTGAGAGCTGACATGGCAATTCAACTACATGGGCTTGAGATGTTTTCGGGGCCAACCTGCTCCTGGATTACTGACCTTTTGTTTAAACTGTAGTTGTGGTTGTGCTGTCCAGCATAAACCAAGTCCTATTGCATTTTTTGAAAGCATCATTTCCTTCTAAATTTTCAATTAAATGAAGTGTTGTGTTGAAGTTCTCATTAACTCTCGTTGTCAGTGAAGATGCAAATTAGAACTTGACCAGACTGAATTCTGCTTATCAAGATTTTGGTGATGGCTTTTTATAGAGAGTGTGTTGACATTTTGTGCAGATGGGAAATTTAGATTCCTTTCTCCCACTTACTGTTCTCCTACACATGTACCCACAGTCCTTCATGTACAGAGTTGTCAGTTTCAGGAGGATCACATCACCACAAATACAAGAGGGGAGTTTTAAACCCCAGTGTTTTACATTTGTATGTTTATTCTGCACTCACAATCAACCAAGAGTTATATCTGTAATTAGTTGTGACAGCAAACAATGCTATTTACATATGTAGGAACTTTGTCTGTGGCTCAAATTATCATTCTTTCTTAGGGCACAATTTTCAAAGGTATTTACAAGCTTAACCTACTTATTTGTTTTTGGAAACAGTGCTTGGTACCATCCTGTGCCTTTAGCTGCCAAATATCTTAAAAACAATTTTTTTTTCAGTTTCATAGAAAATATAACAAATAGGAGGAAAAAAGAAGATGAACAGAACACATAATTTTCATTTCAATCTTGTCTCTGCCTTAGATTTGGAATATATATTAAGAAAAAAAAGAGAAATTCTGCCTCTTGCTGTACTTCAACACAGGTCTCTTACTTCAATGATTTTACCTGCTTGTGCGTACAGCTTTCTTTCACATTTGTTGTTTATATTGTTGTTTTTTTGTTGTTGTTCGCTTGTTTCTCCATTAGATTTCATTTGTTGAAGACCTTCTGTTTTCTGTGAATATGTATTTGAGTTGAACTGCCTTAATAAAACACATAGCTGGAGAAAATCAGCAGATGTATATTATTTACATTTCAGCAGCTCCAGGCAAAGTGCCTGCACACTGACACTCAATTGCACGGATGTGTTGTGATTAATGCTTTCCTAATTGCAGACAGCAATGCAAGCACAGAAATTTTAATGATAGATTTGTGACTTCCGTGGCTGACCCGAAACCTGCTGAAGTCAAAGCCAGCCCTCAGAATCTTCATCCAAAATCCATCAGAAGCACAAAACTTCCCATTAAAATTAGTGGCAGTTGTGGCTGTCACAGCCTTTCTAAATTCTCCCATGAGCAAAAAGACAACAGGCTTCATTTGCTGCCTGCTATTAAAACTGTATGTTGATACAAATTGGAAACCTCTACTTAAGTTACAAACCAAATGATATTTCTAAATTTCGGAGCAGATACGCTTTTTTTTTTTTAATGGAATGTGAATTTACTTGCAAATCAATTCAGCTTTCTGAATTTAATGCTGTGAGGGATTTGCCAAGTGTTTAAACAAACATAATATGCATACATCAATTTGGTATTTTGATCTTCTGTGTTGTGGGTTTGGTCTCAGCTTTTCCCAGGTGATGGGAACATCAAACCTTCTGTCAGAAGACCAATGGTTGTCTTTGCTGCACATGAGAGTCACTGTTCATGGCTGTTAATTTTGGAATTACATCATCATCCAGAATACATGGGAATTAACTTCTCTTTCTGTTTGCAAAGCTATTTGTTAGTCATTCTATCTTCAAACAATTCTTATAGGAAATGAAAATTAATTGGACATCATATCAAACCAACCCAGCTTATCAATTTCAATCAAAGTTTCCCCTATGTATGACAAAATTCAATTTTAGATACAATTTGTTCTCATGCATTAAATGTGAGCAAACATGGAGATAATTAATCTGTAGTGAGAAGCTGCTGACTGCTTAACTTTTCATGAGTTAAAAAAGGCTTTATTTCTTAAATTTGGTGTATTTTAAATAGTGAGAAACACAAGTGACAACGTAAAGAGGCTGCTGATTAGTTTGCAGCAATGGTACATCTCCCGTTCATTGTGAGCAATTAAGAACATAACTTCCAACATTTGTCAATTGCTTTTTAGCCAGTATTAGTTAGAGATGCTGCACAAATGGAAGCTTAGGGCAAAATGAAATGGATAGTTTCAAGAGGAACAGGAAAATTCTATGGGATCTACATTTTCAGAATACTTTATGGACTTTCTTGAACTTCTTTGAAAAATTCAGATATGGCATACAACAATTTTGAAAGATGAGAACTGCTGGTGGAATAACTTTACAATAAAAATATGAACACTGCTCTACTGTGGATGAGAGGTGGATAAGAAGAGAGTTGTATGCTTGAAGTTAAAAGTCTTGTAGTGTTTGCAGACTGGAAGTCAAGTATTGTCACTGTATTTTGCTATGTGCTGGAACTAAAGTTTTAGGTTGTAAGGAATGATTTACTCTGCTGAGTGGAAAACTGCAGAGCTGTAATGATTTACTCTAAAACTCTGAAGCTAAAATGACTCCCTTGCTTCAAAGCAGCAGATACCGCCAGTCTGCAGACAGTGAGAGGCTGGAGAGTTCATAGGAAGCACAGTGATCAGCCTGCTCAGCTTGCCTTCCACTGAATCTCTCATGTACTCACGTTCCTCATGTACCATGGGAATTTGCTCCGTAGGCAGTATTTCCAGATACATTGCACACTGCACAGGTGGATGTGCACATATTGTCTGTGTCATGGTTATCACTAAATTGCTTAATTGGTGTTCCTGTTAAATAAGTAAATCTTCACTCACGACAGCCTGCTTTTCCACATGCAAGTGAAAAAATATCAGTGCCAGTGTTTCCTTCAGTAACATTTTCAGTTTAACCTGAAGCCTTCCGACGCTTGTCACTAACCTGCAGACACAGTGCTGCACCAACAGCACGAGCAGTAATCCCTGCAGCCTCACAAAGGCTCAGCAGTGCTTCTGCCTGCAGAGTTTGACAGAAATTGCTGAAAGTCGCAGGGGGTGCTCAGTTGACATTTCTTAACTATTATTTCTTCTGTACTCCAGCAGCGCCTAATTGCTCATTCAGAGCCTGGGCAGTTTCCACAGTCCATCTCTGCATAATTGCTACATGCGACCAAGTATTCTTTGTCTGCACAATTCCACATCTGAGATGTGCAAAGACCAGGACACCACAGCCAGGTGCCCAGGATACCTCCATGAGTCTTCACTGAAACCTTACTCTCTCTCACAGATCGTGCCAAAGTTGGACTTAGGATGAACATATTAAAAAGGGAAATGCTTGAATGTGCACAGCCTGGGTTCCACAGCCACTCAGTGTGGTGTTGTTTTCACACCGCCTCCATCATAATTTGATGGTTCTGTCTGCAGACATCATGTTTTTCACAAAGGAGAGCTGCTAGCTGGCTAGCAATTATTTTGCACTGAACATCCCTCCCCCATTCTTGAACTAAAATAGTATCTCGGCTACCACATCAGCTTTGAGCAAACCCTTTGCTGCCTCATAAATGATCAGAAAGTTTGGGCAGCAGGACTACTTCAGGCAGAGCCTCCCAAAAACAACTCCAAGAAAACATCTGGGAGCATAGCTCTTTATGTTAGTTCTCATCAATACCAATAATTTCATCTTCCTTAGTCGAAAGAAAAAATTTAGTTGAACATCTCACTCCCATTTGGAGAAGGCTAAAATTTACCTCAAATCTGCTCAAACTTTGCAGAAAATAACACTTTGAAAAGCATGATCTTGGGAGATCTTTCTGTCAGTGATAAAATGTGGTTCTTGACACAAAATCCTTTCTTCTCTGCAATTTTCTTGTAAGCTTTACCACTGATATACCTGGGAACACGGAAAAAGCAGCTTGACCTTGTTGCATTCAAGCTGTGCTTACTGGAGTTTGATGAAAATCTGCTTAGTGTTTCACATATCCGCTTTAAAATTCTTTCATGCTGATCAGGTTTTGGGTTGTTCACTGTAAGCTGGACCCTAGGTTCAAAGATAGCCTGGTGTGAAAGTATAAGCTTTGTGTTGAGAGAGCTGCAGGCTACATGATCTTAGAAGCAGCCTTTTACCATGCAGTGAGCTAAGCTGTCAGAAAATTTACATCTAACTCATTTGGCCAAGGCTGGTTTCAGAGTGCCTGGAATGCTGCTCTGTCATGTCCATAACTTGCTCCTGCGGGAGCAGGGAATGTCCTGCACAACTCTGCCTTTGTTCAGAAGGGGAGGAAGCACTACTTATTCAGGCAGTTCTAGAAGTCAGCAGAACTGAGGATTGCATGCCCCAGCCCTGGGCCCTGGGGTCTCTGACACTGTGTACATACCCACATTTGTTCTATACTGTCCCATTTACTGTTCACCTAACAGAAATGTGATGGCTGCTGTATCCTTCTATCCCAAGCATTTTCTATCAGCTAACTGAAGAAAAACAAGCAAAATGTGGAGGGAAAAAGACCCATCTCTAAGAACATACAGAGATTTTTAATAGCACAGCAAATATCCAGGCAATAGCCCATGACAAGAAAGGACAGCACGAGCTTGTGTGCGTCCTGAGTGTGACGGAACTGTGCACAGAAGGTTCTTGGTAGCCACGCTTTGCTCTGGATTTCACTCCTATAATCTGAAAACGAGGAAAGAAAATGATGAGTTCATGCTCCTTTAGCCTGCTATTGCAGAGCTATTTCCGAAGGTGGTATGATACCGTATGTGTTTTGCACATCCGATTAAGGTAATTTAAGAATTTGTTGGGCCCAGGTAAAATCTAGTATAGCTAATTATGTCACTGGGCTGCGCTGTTGTTTTGTTGCCACGCTGTGTCTGAGGGAGATGTCCCTGTGCAATCGAGTGGTAGCATGGAGACAAAATGCTCTGTTTAAATATGAAATTAACTCTCACGTTGAGGGGTAACCAGATACAGTCTGTGGGTTGGCAGAGTTTGAATTGCTCAATTTCCTAAACTGCAGTTGATTTCTGCTCACAGAAGAAAAGGTCTGTAGGAAAAGTCCCTAACGACCGGGGGTTCAGCTCTAGTCGTGCACCACACTGAAGTATTTACACCTATGTGTGTCTGCATACCGCACAGCAGAGACGCTTACAAGCCAAGTTTGTGCCACAGTTTTTATTGCTCGCTCTTTGTATTTGCTAAGCAGCACAGATTGACTCCTCCAGGACAGAATAGCTCAGCCCCGCCCCGAGGGCAGCCCCGCTCAGGCTGCAGCCCACGTGCAGCCGCTGTTCCCATGCAGCCCCCCGAGCCCGGCCCGGCAGCGGCCCCTGGCGGTCCTGCGCTGCTGCCGCCGCTCCCTGAGCGCTGCCGGCTCGGCCGGAGCGCACGAAGCCCCTGCCTTTTTGACACGTTTGTTTCTGTTTTCTGTCCTGCTGCCGGGGCACCCCACGCAGGGCCTCCGGCCCGCCGCTCCGCTTCGCTAAGAGCGGCCCCCGGAGTCCTCCCGCCCGCTAGGAGGCGCTGCTTCCGTCCCGTCCCGCTCTTCGCCCCGGCCTTTCCTACCCGGCACTACCCATGCGCGTTGCCCTGCGCTCTCCCTTCCGCTTCCGTTCCTGGCGGAGGCGGCGGTATGGAGCGGGAGCTGCTGCGCCAGGTGCTGGGGTACCACGGCCCCTCGCTTCTCGCCTTGCTCCGCTCCGAGCAGCATGACAACCCCGACTTCCGCGGGCTGCTGCCGCCCCCGGGGACCGTCTTCGAGCCGCCCCGCGGGGCACCCCGCTCGCCGTCCGCCTGGTGAGGGATCACACGGGCGGTTGGGGGCGGCGGGAGAGCCTGGAGAGCCTGCAAGGGCGCGGGGCCGTTCTCAGCTCGTTCTCCTCCCTCAGGGCCGAGGAAGATGCGGAGCTCGACACCGAGATACAGCGCTTCATCGCCAAAAAGGCCGACCTGCTCTTTGCTCAGTCGTGGAAACCCAATGGTCCTATTGCCGACAACATTGAAGAAAACGAAGGTGAGGGCCAGTTCCTGGCACCACGCAGCACCACCCGAACCTGAGGTCTGCGGGCGTTGTCGAAACACTTGCTGAACTCCAGCAGCTCGGGGCTGTGCCCCCTGCCCTGGCAGTCTGTTCTGTGCCCACCGCCCTCCGGAGAGGAATCTTTGCCTAATTCCACCCCGCCCCCCCCTCTCCTCACACAGCTGCTTGCTGTTCCCTCGCGTTCTGTTGCTGTCACCAGAGAGCAGAGCTCAGCACTGCCCCTTCACTCCCTTTCAGGAGCTGTGGGCTGCATTGAGGCCTTTCTTTTGCTCTGGGCTGAAAAACCCAAGGCACCTCAGTCATTCTTTATTCGTCTTGTCCTCTAGGCCTTTCCTCCTCTCTGTAGTCCTTCCTTGAACTCTCTCTAATAGATTTATGCCCTTCTTGTATTGTGGTGCTCCAAACTGCCCACAGTGCTCCCGGTATGTTTAAAACCCCAGTTAAAATTTTTTGCTTTTACATTTTCTAGTCTGTGCATAAACTTTTGCTACTACAGATGAATCAGGTTTTAAAGCATTCAGCTGTTTTGAAGTCTTTTGTGCTTTCAGGCTGTAATCTGGTCATTTTAGAACTGTGAATGTCTCCTGTGTTGCAGAGTATTATGCTGTGATGCCTCCCCTGGAGCAGTTCATGGAGGTTCCTGGGGAAATCAGGAGAGAGTTATTTTTTCGAGACATCGAACGTGGAGACATCGTGATTGGGAGGATTACTTCCATTCGTGAATTTGGCTTTTTCATGGTGTTGATGTGTTTGGGAAGTGGTTTCATACGGCAGATTGATGACTTACAAATCAGTGTAAGATTTGACTGTGATTGTTTTACAGGTGTGCGTTGTATCTCATAATGCAGTGGTTCGAGTAAAGGTGAAACTGAGCTTTGGGACAGAGAGTGGTAATTGAATTTGTGGACAAGTCATGATTTTATGATGCTTTCCTGAGTCAGCAAGCGCTTTCATTATGCTCTGTGCTCAAAATGTGTTACTTGAGAGTGGAAAAGTTCATTGTTTATGAATTCATAAATTGTAATTTGAGCCAAGCCATGCATTTAATTATGATGATTTTCATGTGCAGGAAGATTAAACTTATATTCCTCCATCTTAATTTTGTGGAGTAAAGAAACCTAGTTTTGTTCAAATGCTTTTATGTAAGTGTCTGTACTGGCTTTGATATTGTTAGCACATGTTTTACTTCAGGGAGATAAGAGTTTACATTTTTAAAAAAGTTCATGTGCACATGGAGTATTCTTACTTTATACGTATATGTGTTGAAAGATTGAGCAGATGAAATTGTGAGTCGATGGCAATAACATGGAAAATTCTGTAATGCAGCCAGTTTAGCTCTATAATTAAACCTCTTTTTTATGTTATTCCTGCTTTCCTGTATTGTAGGCTCTTTGTCCACTGAGAGATGTGCCTTCACAAACCAACCATGGAGATCCTTTATCTTATTATCAAGCTGGAGATATGATTCGAGGCAAGTAGCTGCGAGTGTAATTAAGAATCTGTTTCACTTTTGGGACTTTATAATAACTTGAATTGTTTCTGTAGCGGCTGTTAAGGATGTGGATCGATACCACGAGAAGATCACATTATCACTCTACAGCTCAGCTCTTCCACCCAATCTTTCTAGTACAAAACTAGGAGTAATCGCCTCTGAGGACTTGCCCTTACATTATAGGTAAGAATATGCTGTCCAGGCTTTCTAAGTAAAGATATTCAGCTTGTCTGAAGAGTATCTTTGATAGACCATCCTTTAAACTTGTTAGGATTGTTTCCAATTTAATTTGGCAACTACAGTCTTTTTGTTGGTCTTTTCTGTAACATACATTTTTCTAGATTTATCAGCTGTAATTGATTTTTCTCGGTCTACCCCAGAATGTAAGAAAAGCAAAAAGCAAATGAAGTTACGTTTGCTAAATGCAGAACTTAAGGTATCTGCCATTGTAAAACTGCATTACTTTTTACTGTTTTTGTTGTTATCATGACTCTGGGACTGAAATATTAAACTCCTTAAAATTTTCTTTGGTGGGGAAGCTCGTAGCTGTCTCTGCCACTTTCAATGTAGCTAGACAGTAGGAAAACTTATGCCTGTAGAAATAAGTGGCTTATAAACAGTACTAAGTGTCAGTATGGGCATGCATCTTCTGAACATAATATTTAGTATAGTGTCCATCTGTGCTGTTTTATGTACACTGGTGCTTTTTTAAGGCGAAGCTTGGAAGTTGCAAAAACAGGAGAGACATTTGAGGAGGTGTTGCATCGTTCCCCGGGATTTGCAAATCCATCATTAATTGAATATTTAACAGAAAAACTAGGAATAAGTGAGTCAAATCCGCCATCTTTGATGAGAAGTCTACAAATGTAAGTGATTTTTACATTGTTCCTATCCTGTAGCTTTGTTATTCTAATCCCAACACAGACTTGAGTGGAAGTCATAGACACTGATACTTCAACCATTCTTATTTCAGTTTCCATGACTGCAGCTTCTGTATCCTTTAATATTTTAAAGGCAAACTCCTCTGGAGTAAGAAATTAGTATTTAAAATTCTGTTTGTTTGAATGAGACATGTCCCCATACTTTTGATGCCAAGGCTTTAGGGGGTTATTATTTCAATCTCGTTAATGTCTTTGGATTGCAATGCATGATGTTTATGATGTTTGTTAATAAGTAAAATAAACTTAACACGTGTGTATGTATGTATTGATATCATACACCCCAAGGTAGATGTGAATACGAAACATACATTTTTTTAAATGTGCTGTAGCCATGCTGCAGTGTTAGAACAGTTCAGGAAAGAAAGTGGATTCAGGAAAAATAACAGTCCAGACTGAGGGAGGGAAGTAATGCATTGTAAAAGTAGTACTTTAGCTTATTTCAAATGCATTACGTATTATAATTTTAATGTTACAGAGTTAAAAAGCAACTTTAACTTTATATTTTTGTTATTTTTAAAGGAAAAATATTGATGAAGAAGATTTTGCCCCTGCGTTGAGAAAAAAGCAGTCTGAATCTTGGGCCCTGAATTGGTATGCAGTACACTGTTTTCTGTTCAGAGGTTATTGTAAGATTAGGTTAGGCTACAGCTTTATTTCCTGAAGGAAAACACCCATTGAACCAGTTTTTCCACAGCACACACTTCAATTTTTTGTTGAAATACTTCTTTTGAATTTACTAGGTGTGAGGGGGGGAAAATGGGGATGAGTCCTTACTATTTCTGAATTCTATGCTAGCAAAACAATTTTTCTTAAAACAGTAGTGTGTGGCAGCTTCAATTAAACACATGAAAGATTATTTACAATGGTAAATCTTATCTTAAATTACAAATAATAGTGTCTAAAGAAAGTTCTGAAATTTAATTCAGGTAATTTACCTTCTAATAAGTTAACTCTTGTGTGAAACACTAATTCCTGAATTATTGGCAGTAGAAAATTTGTAGCCTTACCATAATAATGTTTTTATAAATACTTTTCTCTAGTGTGAAGGCAGGGGTTGATTGTTTTAAGGATGGGCGCCATGTGGAAGCCATGAATGAGTACAACAAGGCTTTGGAAATAGATCCACAGAATGTTGAAGCTTTGGTAGCTCGTGGAGCTCTGTAAGTCTGCTTGTTTCATTGGATTTCCTACTTTGTGAAAGAAAATCATCATTAAAACCTGTGCAACTTTTGTGTTGCTGTAGGTACGCAACTAAAGGAAGTCTGAACAAAGCCATAAGTGATTTTGAAATTGCTCTAGAAAACTGTCCTACACATAGGAATGCAAGGAAATACCTTTGTCAGACACTTGTGGAGAGAGGCGAGCAGTAAGTGTTGTTAGCATTATATTTCTGTTTGGCTGTGAAACATTTTTCTTACAGTATTTTTTAATATGGCCCTAGTTAGGGCACAGATTGCCACCTGACCTTCCTGGGTATTTATATGTTGGAAATACATCTGCCTGTGGGTTTACATTTTGTGCTCTGTCCCAGTTGTAACTTTTGCAAAATAGTTAAGATTTAATTCTTGATATCTTTCCATAGGCAGGGTACCAAGCTTATTTAAAGTGCTGTGAAATGGCTGAAGATATTCCCATATGTATAGGAATGTTGACTACTCTTATGTGTATAGGAATATATACTCTCAAATATGTCTGATAAGAAAGTATTTGTAACAAAGTCATGTTTTGTCACTTCTGTGAAATTTTGTTAGCCTCTGCAACAGAAGAATTAACTTTGGAGTACTTGGGAATAGGTTTCTTAGCATCTGCATTGAGAAGAGACATGTTATTTTTGAAACTGGAATTGAAATTATACAGAGTATTATTTCTAATGATGACCAGGACATGAGGAGATAAAAAAAACATGTCAAATACTGTTTTATTTTTGTACTGACATGGGATAAGATGATAGGTGGTAGGAAGGGATGGAGGGAAGTGGCAGCAAAGCTACAGTGCAGATAAGAAAGGCTGTCCAAGAAAGTAAAAAAACAAAAACAAACAAAAAAAAACCTGTCAAATCCTTGTGGCTTAACTGTATATGCTTTGTAATTTAAATGTTAGGTTGGAAGAGGAAGACAAACTAATAAATGCTGAGAGTTACTATAAAAAAGCCTTAAGTTTGGATGAGACTTTTCAAGAAGCAGAAGAGGCCTTAACAAAAGTCCGTAAGCGTATACAGGTGATTCTTTACTTTCTCTTCATATAATTACAATAAATATTATAAGTAGCAATATAATAAATCATCATAATAAGTAAAATAAAAATCATTTTAAATCTCCTGAACAGAGAAGCTTGACATTGATGCTTTGTCTTGCTCTCTGCTTCCCTTCTCCGTAGTAAATCTTTTATAGTGAGCATTATGGCTGTACCTACCAGCAGAAAGGTACCTCTTGATGACTCCACTGTTCTGAACAGAGCAGTAAAAAAATGCCAAATAGTGGAGATGGGAAAAGAGGATAAAACCATTAACCTTAGGTAAAACCAGCCAAAGCACAGGAAGATGGCAAGAGGGCAAATCTGTAGGTGATTTAAAGGAAAAGAGTGGGCTGGGAGGATGGGCAGATAATTTTGAAAATCTTAGCTTTCTTTTCTCGTATCTTTTTCCTCCCTTCCCTTGACACAGCATGTTTCCCAGGTGAGCCCTGGTTAATCTTTTTGCTAATCTGTTGTTTTTTTGTTTTTTTTTTTTTTTCTTCCCCATTTTCCTTTTGTTTATCTTCTTTACTTGTATTGTCTTCCAGAGAGGATCAGAGTAAGATATAGCACTGAGGGGCAGGCTTGGTGTGTTCTATGCTTTGCATATTATGAAGTAAAGAGACTAAGGCAAGTGGCCTTAGTTGACACTTCTTCAGTCGGTGAAGCCATAATGCTGACAGGTTGCTTTGAGAGAAGGGGAAAGAGGAGCTATGACAAGCTTTTTAATGAAACTGAACTGCATTATAGATAAACTGTTGTATGGTATTTGAGCACTATCTATGTTTGGCTGCAGTAGAAAGATCTTAAAACCTTGGTTAAAATGAAGAATATTTGTAGCAAGTAGGAAATACTTCATTTTTTTTCAGCATTTTTCTGGTATTATGGTCACTGATGCAGCAGCTAAACATAATGCTGGCTATGTTTCTTTGGTTTGCATAGCCTTATCTTCTATTAAGGTTTTCCTTTATTGTAGCTGTTATGACTACTGCTAAGTTTGGAAAATCACCAGACTTGCTTCTGTTTCTGAATAGAGCTGTTCCTTAGGGGTGTCGATCGCAGAAGTCTGATCCTTACTAGATTTTAATAGGCTTGTCTTATTCATCTGATAATCACAATCTTGCATTTATGTGCATTTGAATATGCAAGTCTGATGCTGTCACTGTTGTGTTAGAATGGCTGAAACAACACCCAAGTGTGTTTTCCTGTAATACTGATTATGTGTTTTTCTTCAATGCATTTTCTTCTGAATTGGACCGTTGTTGCTGTATCTGACATCTGGTGCTGCTCATCACCAACAAACCCTTGGAACATGATTTCTTACGTAAACTATGCATCAAACTGGTCTGTGAAATTGTTACAAAATGGTTTGTATGCAAACATGGCCAACTTGAACACATTTTACAATGGGCTCTGCCATACTTTATGTGTAAACTGCAATAACAATATTCCCCCTCAAATCTTTTTTTTTTTTCTTTTTTTTTTCTTTTTTTAATTTTCCTGCTCTCTTTCTCCACGTTGCTAACACTGTGTTTTTCTTGCATTTGCTCTCTATACCCTTTGGACTGTGCGTGTCGTGGTGTGCTGGATCACGGGTCCACTGCAATGGTTGGTCAAACACATTCCCAATGGATAAAAAACTGCGATATGGTCATAAACAAAAACCTGATCATAACAATGGCCAATGCCAAACTTCTTATTAATTGTCGATCTGGGAATCCTGGTAAAACATCTGTGCTGTAACTATATATTTGAATGGCGTTGGGGACATGGGGAAAAATACCTGTGTTAACACTTTTAATGAATTTTTTTTTATGATGTTTGGGTTCAAAAAAGAAATCTTTGGAAATGAGGGAGAAACAAGCTGCAAAAGAAGAGAGAGAGAAAGAAAAGCAAGTAGAAACAAGTGCAGAAAAATTGCGTAAGCTTTTAAAAGAAGAAAAAAGGTAACCTTGTTATATTCAGTACTGATTCTTGAGCATATTAAGCCAGAATGTGAGCTCTTTTTTTCTATTAGAGAAAGCATCCTAAACCAGTAAGTAACAAACTGTTAAGGGGCCCAGTGTAAATCCTGGAGCTCCTGACAGCTAAAGCACGAGCTAAATGGAGAAAAATCACAATGCATAAAGCAACACAGCTCCATGGTTGTGTCCCAGCCACATGCTTTAATGTGGGCTGATGAAAAATAAGCTTTGACATGAGCAGTCTACTAAATTTTCTAAGTCATTGTCTGCATTCTAACTGTTATTATTTCAACATTAACCATTGAATAGGCCTTATGATTTTAAAAAGAGAAGGGCAGCAAGTGCAGATATACTGTACATGGTCTATTTTCAAATGAACTGTCTAATGGTAACATTTGTTAGTTATGCAGCCTTTTATTGAATAAGTGTTTACAAATACTTTGTAAGACTTTGTAAAGTATTTGTGAAGCACAATGCTGTATTGAACAGGACACTCTTCCTGTTACATTGTTCAGTGGATTTAATCTTAATTCTTTTGGTAAAGAAATGACATTTTAAAGTGTCTTGCTAAGTTAGGCCCAGTTTCTGTTCATGCCTTACAGTCCAACCTCAGCCAGACTATGGGGAGTGCAGATTTGTTTTCTAGATAAAAATCTTTGCCTAATGCTGAAGATTACCTCACAGGTTGATTATATTTTTAGGTTGAAGAAGAAAAGGAAAAGATCAGCCTCCTCCTCCTCCTCTTCATCTTCTTCTTCATCCTCAACTGATTCTTCATCAGATGCATCAATTTCTTCCTCCTCTTCCTCTGATCACAAGAAACACAAGAAAAAGCATCGGAATAGATCAGAGTCATCCCGTAGCTCCAAAAAACGCTCTTCCAGAGCTTCCTCACATTATAAAGATCAGATTAGGAAAGAGGAGTGGTATTCACCTCCAGCTGATACCTCCGCCTCCTTCCTTAACCAAAATTTTGAAATGGAAAAACTGCTGGAAAGGCAGGACAGCTTAGTGTGTCCAAAAACAGAGGTAAGAGAGAAAGACAGACACTGTTCTCTGTCGAGGACTTCAGGTGATGATGAAGACACTTTTGGAGGTAGGTCTGAAGATTCAAGAGATTCTTGTAGTTCCAAAACTCAGGCAAGTACTAGCAAAACCGAAAGATACCATAAAACAGACAGGTTTTTCTCCAGTAGAAGGGGATATTCAGGTTCATGTTATAAGTCAGATGATAAAAACAGGATGCATTACTTCAGGAGATCAGAATGGGATGCAGAAGGGAGAAGAGAACACTATAAAAAGCATGGCTGGGGTCAGGACAGGTATTACACATCGCCAGCAGGGTCTGACTATTCTGGCAAGTCAATGGGAAAGTACAGATCATACTCCAGCACTCCTTTACACGAAGGTGATAAACGTTATGACAGCGATAGGCATGAGTTAACTCAGCATAAAAATGAAAGTGATCGTAAGAACAGGGAAAGAAGTTATGAGGAGACTAATAAAACAAAGGAACCAGATAGGGAATCTACTTTAAATGATACAGGGCAAACAGAAAGTGGCACTAAAAGAAACCTGCCCCAGAACTTAGTTAACATATTCAATCAAATTGCTGAATTTGAGCGGGAAAAAGGAAGTAAGCAGAAGAAACAGCAAAGTACATAAGAAAATGCTTTCTGTTGGATTAGTTACGAATTTTTATCTGGGCTTCTTTTAAGGGAACACACACATGAAAAATGATTAGCAGAATTTCTTGCTTTGCAGAACGTCAAAGAGTTCTTAAGGTAAAGATTTGTATGGTGGAAAGAGATGCAGTGATACGTAAAATATTGATTATTATTTAAAATCAAATTTTCTTATCCTCTCAAGATGTTCCTGTGCAATATGCTTTGTGTGATGGAATGAAATTGATTCTCTTGATTCTCTTGGACTGTGGCTGTGGAACTTCCATCAAATACACACTTTAACAGCAGGAATTTGTTTTTTGTTTTTCTTCCCCTGGGATACAACTGACTATTGCTTCAGGCTTTAACTTCCAGCTATTGAAGGTGGAAAACGAAATGAAATTCATATGCCATCAACATATATAACTCATTTGATCAATAAATTTTCTTAATTTTGTGTCTTGGTTTTTGTTAATGTCGCTAGGCTGTTTGATACACTATAGTACCATCATCATCTTTTGATTATGGTAAGATCTGAGATGACTGTTTAGAAATCAAGACCTGGAAACAATGCACAAATACTACTGTCTAGGTTGTTGCAAATGTTCCATACTGCTGTTAAGGTAAGAAAGACAGTTACAGAAATATGTGACATCTTTGTAATTAATATTAAGCTTGATCCTTCTTTACAGATTTATTGCCCCTGCTGCAGCTTTTGCAAGCACAGAATAGGCATAATGCAGTCAGCTGACTACCTGGAGTTCTGAGTTGTGCAGACTGCAGTAATTGTGAGATACCAGTTAACTAAAATTAACGTTAGTTATGTTAAAGCTATTTTCATTGAGAATGTTAATTACTGGTTTCTAAAGGGTTGCACAGGTCTTTTGTCCTTCAACAGCAGAATCAGAAAGATATTTAAAGGTTAACTTATACAAAACATCCATTATAGTAAATAATATATTGCTTACTTTAAAATAAGTTTAATTTTAAAGTTATAGTGGTCTAATTGCCAGCAGACCTGCATGAATTAAGTTTCAGCTTAAACAATTTAGAAGCCTTCATTGTGGCCTTCAAAAGATTTAAGAGTTGTGATTTTAACTGTCAGAGTTGCTAGTTCTGCTGGATGGTGGTGAACTGGCAGCAGCTGCTTCTGCAGGAACGTTGACAGATAAGTTCAAGTCTATGACTTTGAGCAACGAAGTCTGACTAGAGCCTGAACTTGTGCTTCTGGAGGACCTGAAAAACAAATTTATTCATCAGTGTACAAAATCAGTGTCTGTTCTAGGGAAATGCACTACAAAAGTCTTTGTAAACATTGACATTAACAGCTTATGTAACCTGTGGAAATGCTGTTAGATCACAACTGATTCGGTATGTTTTATGCATTGTTAATCCGTTGGAGAGAGGAGAAAGATAACAAATAGTATAGGCCTGTCTTTATTGATTAATTACGAAAGGGAGTTTACAAACTTAAGTGCCAAGTCTGGTTGAAGCTCAAATTTGTGCTTGTGAGACCACTTTGTATGTGAAACCACTTTTAAGTGACAGCGTAATTAGAAAAACAGAACAATAACTGCGGAAGAGTCGATTCATTTTCAACTATGTATTTTAAACTTAATTCTGTGCTAAAAATGGAGGGAAAGGAGGGAGAAACTTTTCATAGAGTGTTCAGTAAGCAAAGGCAAGACTGAGAAAACCTGCAAAAGTAAGGAATTTTATCATGTAGGCAATAATTTTGATGTTCTAACTTCTAGTTTAACATAAATGAGCACACACACCCCCACAAAAGAACACTGCTAGCGCTCACCTGCTAGAAGATAGTGAGCTTTGTGTGGATGGCGATGGAGAACTTTGACTGCCTCCAACAGAAACAACTGTCGGCAGCTCTAAATTGAACTAGAAAATTTGGAGGAGAAAAAGAAGTTGTGTAATAGATACAGAAAATTTTTTGTGTTTGTGAAAAAGATACAGCACAGCAGGAGAGTTTATAATGCTTTGTATTTAAATGTATATTGAAAGCTGATGATTACATTTTTTGCTGTTGTACTGTAAGTATACTTTATTGTTGAATTAGGCAGTTGCCCTTGAAAGACACCTTAGCAGTAGGCCTTGATATGAATCAGGATTTTAGTGGCAGTTAACTGGAAAGCTCACCTGGTGAAAGTACTTCTGAAAGGATGTAGTTAAATCAGGATTTGCATTTAGAAGGACAGCTAACAATTTGTTGATGGTTTTGCTGAAGTTCTTCAATGTACGGAGATCAATGTCTTTCTCTTCCTGTGTTTCTGTTTTAGTTTTCTTTAGGGACTGAATCTCTCTGGAGAGTCTGGAACACTTAACATAAGTAAGTTTAAAACATGCTGTGATGGAGATGCAGTTTCCTTGCAGAAAACTGCTGAGTTCAAATGCTGTGGTTTTAACACAGCACAGCTGTTGACCAGTTAAGTTACAAGTTGTTGTTAATCAACATACAGACCTGTTTTATAACCCTTTCTAGCTTTGGCTTCTGTTCTTCTATGTCTTTGTTCAGCTGCAATATAACAGCTTGTTTTTCCTTATTTTGCTCTTGAAAGATGGCCTCCTGCTTCAGTAGTGAATCCAGTTTTTTTTCCATGCTCTGCAAATACATTTGAAGAGTAGTTTTAATTTATAAAGCAGTTCTGATATCCTTTTTATCCCTGATATCAGTTTTTATCAGAGGATGTTATTGCTACTACTTGTTCCTGAATGTAGCTCAAGCAAATAGTAGTAATGATATTGCAGCTCTCTCAGACTGTTCAATGGATGAATAGTTGCACAAAGGACCACTAATTAACTTCAGTATATTCCTGTTGACTTTAAAGGTATGAATAATGAAATTACAGGCATGTGTTTCCAGATGTGGCTGTGAGTTGCGTCTACAAATGATTTCTGCAGTGTAATACCAAACACTGCAGAGCCATACTTTCCCTTGCAAGCTATCCCAAGAAAAAGAACATTCTTCATTTGTTTCCTAAGACAAGAGATGGGATGCAGAAGCTGGAGCAGAGCAAAATCAGCTCTGTAAGGGTGGCTGTGTTTTCAACAAATTAATAAAAAGGCAGAAAAGTATATTCTTTAAGAGCTCCCTAGAATTTATTGCCCAATGAAGACAAACCTAGCTTAAGTAGTAACATTTCTGACATCAAAGAAGAGGGTCAGCTATGTTATGTGGAGGTAAAATAAGCAAAAAGAATGTTGACCTACAGGGCTTAGAACAGTCATGTAGGATGTAACAGCATGCCTTAGGTTTTCTCTGCTTAAGGATATATTAACTTCAATGTGTGAAATCTTAATTAAGTGATGCTATTTCTTAAGGGTCTGGGATGCTTTCTAATTATAAGTGGAGCCAAGAGAAGTCTCCAGTGTGGAGCCTGAACACAAGTTATCCTTTTCCTGATAAGAATCACCTAGCTTTCTCTAGCTAAACTGTAATACTGTGTAGACAAACTGGAACACCTTTTATGCTGATAGACAAAAAAGTGCCAGAGGAGGCAAGATTGGTCCATTTTAAAACCTGCAATACTGGACAAGTTGATACAATGTGCTACAAAGATGTAACTGCTTTCTTGGATGCCAGCACAGAGCATTATTCACCATGAATCTGCAATTTCGGATCTGTAAGGCATACGTGACTAAAAAGCCTGCTGTTCAATTGCGACTCAAGGAAAATGCAGATAAGCAGTTTTTTAAAGGATATGTAGAGTCTTACATAAAATTTTGCATATAATGATACAAAGTATAAGTTGTAAAAGAGAATGAGGCAAAAGTTGTTCCAGAATTTCCTATTCTTTTGATGAAATGGTTTGTATGGATTGAACTTCGTGCTGCAGCCATGACTGGAACTTTTGCTTATATTTTACCTGGAGATATTCCTGAAGTTCCCGGACTTGTCTTCGTTTGTATCTGTATTTTTCATCAGCAACCCTTTTCTCTTCTTCTAGCTTCAGTTTTTCCTCATACTCCTCACCTGTGATCCCAAACAATGAGGCAGAGTTGATGCTGAACAACTAATGTACACAACACAATTTTCATTTCAAAGTAAGTTGTACTTGAGTGTAGTTGCACTGCAGAATATTACTTTGTTAGTGTTAAAAGTGTTACAGATACCTCGAGGTTTAAGATATTTTTGTAATATTCCCTTACCTGTTCCAAATCACTTACTAGCTTTATGGAAGATAATGATTTTAAATCCAGTGTTCCCAGACTCAGTAGAAGACACGTAAGTTAAATATCTTCTAGAATTTAATTTATATAATTGCTCATAGTGATGCTTTTTATAAGCTAAATAAAGGAAGCTCCACTGAAAAAAATACGAGTTTATGACAGAAACAATAGGTGAAGACAAGTTCCAGAATTTTGAGATTTCCAATAGCCAAAAGAGTTTATAGTTTATTATTTTAAGCTGCTGACGCTACCTTAAAAATACTGCAGTTTCTCTTGCTTTTCCTAATCATTTTCCCAGATGAGAGGTTATTACTTTTTCCTCTTCCCTTCCATGTGAAAACCATATATGATAGCTTAACTAAAGGACCTACATTCACTAGAGTGCGTGTACCTTCCTTAGCTGGCTGTAACTGAGTTAGAGTTGCAGTCCAGTTGCTGTGGGTATTTTGTGACCCAGCTAGTTCAGTTGACACCAGAAGATGATCAGTGGCATAGTTTGTTTTGTATCTGCAATTTGAGCTGGTTACAGTGTGAGATGCAGCACTGCAGAGAAAGTAGTGCTTTTTGTACTGTGCAACTCTATCTGCATACCTCACTTGTCATTCCTTTGTTCCATTACTGATTTTCCCAGCAATTATCTTTATGCTCTGCTTCCTCCAAATGTTCCTTTGCAGTATTTATATAGGTCTAGAGGATGTTCACATAAATCAGATGGAAGAATGTGAACATTTTCTGTGGTTACACTGCTCAGCCTTGCTGAACTAATAGCAGTGTGTGAATTTCACTCCCTTTTGCTACTACAAGTTTGGTCTGGCTGTGATTCATTCTTTTGTGCCACTGAATTTCCCCACTGTATAGCAGTTATACTATCATCTATAACTCACACAGCAAACAGTAATTTACATTTTACATACTTGTCTCAGTGACTTCCTTGAAAGAGTTTCGGTAATTGCTGTTGCAGTTATTAAGTATTTGTAGGGTGTTTTGAAGAGCTACAATTTCATTTTCAGCTTTGCTGATCTTTGCATCTAAATCATCACCTTCACGCTTAAGTGCTTCCTTTTCCTGTGCAGCCTGAAAATAAAACTGGTATTTTAGGTGACTGAATGCATACTAAAAACATTAGGACAATTATACAGAGAACAATATGTTCGATATTTAGGGGGTTAAAATCCTAGGTAAATCCTGAGGTTATCTGTGTGAGGATTGGACTGAGATTTGAGTTACTGGACTAGAAGCTGGATGCAAATGCACATAAGTCAGTAGGACCCAATGGGATTCGTTCCAAGTTACTGAAAGAAGAGTTGATGTTTTTGTGAGAACTCTTACAATTATTTTTCAACAGTCTTGGGAATCAGGAGAGGTCCCAGCTGATGGGAAGCTGGGAAGAGTCTTAATTCTCAAGAAAAGAAAGAAAATCCTGGTAACTACAGGCCTGACAGTCTTTTGCTGCCTGATAAAATTATGGAGATTATTCTGGGAGTTACTGAAAAACACCTCAGAAACAACACAGTCACTGGTTATAGCCAACATAGTTAAGCAGAACTTTTCCTTTGTAAACCTAACTTAATTTCCTTTTGTGACAAGGTCACCTATCTAGTTCATCAAGAGAGGCCAGCAGATAAAATCTTTTTGGATTTCAACTAAGAAATCAAGAAATGCATAGATATTCTACTGAGGGACATGGTTTAGTGGGAAATATTGGTGATAGGTGGGTGGTTGGAGTGGATGATCTTGGAGGTCTTTTCCAGCCTCGGTGATTCTATGATTCTAAGTTAAACACAAACATAATAAAATACCTTTATTACATAGTAGGCCTGAGTTTTCTCCTCTTCTCCTTCAGGTGGCATCATGATAACAGTAAGAATTTCATATCTGCATCTCAGTTTATCAATTTTATTTAGGCGATCTTGAAATTCAGCACTGAAGTATTTGGGGGAAAAATAAATGAGATGAGTAAATGTTTGTCTAGCAGCATTCTGTGTGCAGTTCTTGCAGCAGTTTAAATTATTGTTAGACCTGCAGCCTGCCTCTCTACGAGGATGCGGGTAAGGCAGCATTTGTGCTGCTCCTGGTTTTTGATGCTTTCTTTGTTCTCCCAGCCACAGTCACCTGTTTCTCATTTACTGTTATCTCTCACTTCTAAAATGAGTCAAATTTATTTTCACATTTGAGATCATAACATTATGAAAGGCTGTGCCATAGTCCTCCCTGAAAACGTGTAAAGGTTTGGCATTTAAATCCTGCAGCTGCACAAGCTGCCCCCTGCTGATACTATCTTAATATTGCCACTTCGAGATGAGAGTAAGCAACAGCAAGCAAAAACCTCAAATCAAATTACATGGAAGTATCAATTAGCTGTGTAATTATCAAAGGAAAAAAACACCCATTCTGCACTCTTGGTGAGCAGTTAAGTCACACTAAATCATTCTAATTTCCTATTGTAGGGGGTGCGGTTAGCAGAGGACTGAATAAAAACCTGCCAGACTTCAGAGTTCAGTTGCTAAAGAATTAATTTTTTACTAGATACAGATACTAGTATCTAAGAGTTAAAGCCTGTTCCAAATGCTTCATAGTGATTACTGTAGAAGGGAAAAGTTTTTTTTATGTGGTTGCTTTATCAGACAGCATCTTCTACGTTACAGTACATTGGCAAGAAGTAAGATCCACGTAGCTGAGCAGATTTTTTTTTCCTATATGGAACAGATAACTAAGTACTGTTTTTTTAATGTAAAAATAAAAGAACACCCATACTATATGAACCAGATAAATCCATTTTATCAAGACCTCTTCAAAAACAATTTTCCTGTTTTGAACACTTTGAGTACTTTCTCATGCTCCAAACACCGACTGCACATTTCCTGATGATTTTGAGAAATGCAGGGTTGCACACACAACATGTGCTTCAAACAAAATGCCTGCGACTGAGGTTTCTTCTCAGTACTGTAGGGGATCTTCAATAACAAAAGAAGTTTTAGTCTCTCACTGACCAGTGAGAATGGACAGCAAAGACAGAGATGCTGCCTAGTGGTTAATGCTCAGGTTTTCAGACAAGATTGCTTGTTAGCCTCAACTGTCGCAGCATATGGCTAACAGCAAGATTCACTTCGTTCTCACTTCCTCCAACTGGTAAAATTGGTTAAAATGCCTTTTTTTTTAAGCAAGCTCACATATAAAAGGTATTTGAGAAAATCTTTTTAGTTATTTTGTTTTTTTCTCAATTACTTTCAGATGAAAAAACTGAAGGAACCGAAGGATAATTGGTTAGGATTTTTAAATTAAGTTTTAAATCGTAATGTTGTTTTGGAGAGATTTTGAAAATAATCATTACCTTATACGTTGCCGTTCCTGATCCACGAGTCTGATCTGGGAATCCAGCATTGCCTTATGGATTTTAATTTCCTCAGTTCTTTCTGCTATGGCTTTCTTTAACTCCAACTTCTGTTTTTCCAGTGTTAGAACCTTCTCTGTCTTATTACAGAGTATATCTTGAAGACGCTTCAATTCCAGTTTTAGGAGATTATCTTCAATCATCATCTCCTAGCAAATGCCAGAAAGGTCTCAAAATAAGAAAGTATCATTTTTAGGTAAGATAACAGTGATGAAAATGACTTCAAATAAAAATTGGGGATGGAAGGTATAACACTATAAAGTAGGGGTTTGTTACAGATATAATGTAGTTCCAGGCAAGACAACCAACCTTCACATGAATTTCTGTACGTTAGGGGGAAAAACAGTGCCTTGTATTAGAAAAAATACAAAATAATACACTACCTGCTTAATGGCTTTAGCTTTTTTTAACTCTTGATCTGATTTCTCATTGAAAAGATTTAGTTCATTTATCTTGATCATCAAACCATTTGCTTCTTCTCCTGTCTTATCCATTGCTCTTTTGATGAAATGGACATCACTCTGTTTAATTCAATTTTAAGTTATATATAATTAAGTTATATTTAATTTATTTCTGTTAATGAAAGTTGCACAAAAGACTACTAGTATATTTAAATGAAAAGAATTAAGTGCTGGAGCCAGGTGCCATAATCATCTTTTGTCCATGTGTCTGTGTTCTGCCACATAAACAGTGCCTGGAGCACTGCAGTCCTGATGGAGAGTGCTGTTGCGGTATTGATGTCATTGCTTCATTTGGAGTCTGGTACTTAATTCTTATTTAAACAACATACATATTTCAGCCAATAAGGCAATAGTAATATAATCATGTATTTTGGTCTATTAAAAAAAATAAAAACATCTGCAGTCATGTCTGGCCATGACTTTGATATTTTCATCTTAATAAAACTACCTGACTCCAATAATACTCCAGGCTATAAACATATAACACAATCAACCTCATGTTCTAAGGAAGATACCTGAAGTTTCTTGTGCTGTGCATTTAAAACATCATGTGCACTTCTCTTTTCTTCTAAGGCTTTCTTAAGTTCAGCAACTTTTTCTTCCAAAACTTGTTTTTCATCTGCATCAACCTCCCCTTCTAACCGTGACAGACGTCTCTGTACTTGCTGAATATAAAAATCCTGTTAAAATATTTGAAAGTGAATTCATAGTCTGAGATAAGCAATTCTAGTCTTCCCATAAAGCTAGAATGCTGGATCTAAATGTTGCTTTAGGATAGTCACCTAATTAAGCTATTGTTTTATAGTAATTTATGGCTTATAGACCTCATAAATGTAAAACATTATCAGAATATTCTTAGATGACTGATGTGCAAAGATGGCTCAGAAGTAATCTGCTAGAAGAATAACAAAGCACACTCAGCAGTCTGCTCTAAGGGAGGCTTACAGCATAGTTGCCATCTTGCTGTTACCAGTGGATGCCAATAAAAAAGAGCAAATTTTCAAAGTGGTGCATAAGAAATTTGCACAAAATCCTATTAGTAAATAAAAGGATTTTGGCATGTACCTCTTGTATTGCTTTAAAAATTTACCCTGAGGTGTCCATGGTTCACAGGGATCAAAGAAAAGAACTGATTTGAGAAATTAGTGGGAAAAGTATCAGATCCAAAAAGTAACAAAATACAGATGAACATAACATAGGTGATACACAGCAAGTTTCAGTTATTTCAATTTTGCTGATACATATAGAGACAGAAATGCAGACTTCAGATTGACACTGCACAGCATTTCAAGAATTTTAAGAGATGGACAGGGATTATAGAACTTGAGCAACTTACTTTCATTACACCGTGGAAACAATCAGAATAGAAAAGTGTGTTGTCATTTTACCTGGTTATATATCAATTCCTGTTGTTTCAATGCATCTGCATCAAGTCTGCGCAGACGGCTGTTAAGATTTTTAAGTGATGCTTGACTTCCTTCAACTTCTGCCAGAACACATTTCTCCTTATCCTTCTGCACCTTTAGCTCCTGAGTTTTCTTGAAAAATACTTCTTTCAGGTGGTTCAGTTCTGCTTCTTTTTCCTAGTACAAATCGTTAAGTAAGTTGGGAAGATTTATTAATCATATGTAGGGAGATAAAAAATTTCAATACTATATTCATTAATAATAATATGGAATTTCACAGGTCTTCAAAATGGCTGTCAAGAAAAAAAAATGACTTCAAGAGAAAGGGTTTTTTGGTTTAACTTTGATCCTATCCTGCTATTATATGAACTTAAGTACACATTTTTAAATCACTTCCTTATTCACAGAGGTAAGTTACCACTGACACATGAATCACTACATAAATGACGTCTGAGGAGGGTATGTTAAGACAAAGACAATGCTGAACATTTCAGGTAACCAGGAATGTTATGAAACAGAATAGTATTTGTTTTTTAGGTAACCCTAACAAGAAGACAGCACTCTTCCTTCCTCCCTTCCACTACTGCCCACCACCACCCCAAATGACAAAAGACCTTCCAAAGCTCAGGCAGCTCAGTACACTTGTTTCTTCTAAGGTACACTGCAAAAATGAAGTAAGTGGCATCGCATTCTGCTGCCTTTGAGAGTCCTGTTCTGAAAGGCTCAATTACCTTTAGTACAGCTCCAGTACAGAGTCTGAATATGCACACTCTAATTAATAAAGCAAAACACTACAGAATTTTCTCTTCAAATTGATTAAAAGTGCACTTATTTTTGATTTTATAAGCATGCATTGTGAATTTTGCTTGTGAATGATTCTTGCTGCCTCTAGTAACATTGTAAGATGAGTTAGATCCTTTAGAAGTTCATAATGAGATTTGCACATCAGATTTTTTTGTAGCTGAACTTGACAGCAAGTGCAATTCCTAATAAAAAACTCAAGATGGAAAAAGCAAGGCAAGTTTAGTATTGAATCTATTAAAGACTATAGTATTTTGCACTGACTTCAGTAGACCCTGGATCATACTTAAAGAGAGGAACTGAAAAAGTAAGCATTTTATTTCCTGTGTCCAATTTTGAGGTATATTTCTGAACCTAGCGAAAATAATTACTGATTCATCAACTGAAACTGGATCAAGATTTGACCTTATTTTCATAGCCTCTCTTGCATATCTAAATGATTTAGTAGAAATTTTTCCCCCCTCTCCTTAAATGTGGTTGTCAATAGCACAAGGATATTCAGTAAGCTTCGTGGCACAACAGTGTATTGGCAGAGATAGAAGAAGTAGTATCAGAGAACTAAAGCGTAAAATGGTGAGATTTCATCCACATTGTTCCTATAAGTATCTCTTCACAGCAAATTAATAGATGCCACAAAAAGTCATGTGTAGCTAATGTTGATGGAAAGCATCTTTCTGACTAATACATTACAAATACTGTTCAAGAATAGCGCATCCAAGTTGAAATACTACCCTGAAGCTCCAGAGCTGCCAAGCTCAGTGTCATCTTAGGTTATCTGCCACAGACGCGAGTAGAGAAACCCTGCTAATGGTTTAGCCACCCTGGTAATAGTTTTAAGTAGCAGCAAGTAGGTTTTTCATTTTAATGGAGCGTTTTATTATTCCAACTTAAGTGTTTGTTAGAAAGAGCTTGCAAATTCAAATGAATCTTCATTTGTAGAAACCATAAAAACACTTTACCTTGAATAGTTTCTCTTCTTCCCTTAGCATTTCTTCCATCCTCAAAGCATTGTCTTCTGAACTGAGCGTCTTTTCAGTTACAAGCTTCAATTTGTTGGAAAGACCTGCATTTCTTTCTTTAAGAAAGCTCAGTCTAAACAAAAATAGACGATTTAACAAGTTGCATGCATGTTGCACTTCAAACACCGCTAAAATCAAATATCATCAAGTATCTTACTGAGCAGCTACCTAATAACACAGACTGAATTGGAACCTGTAATAACCATGGCCCTAGCTGAATGTTTCACTCCCTTTAAAAACAGTGGTTACCAGGAATATTTTCTAACTAAGAAATTACTGTACACAGTAGTAAAATAGACATGAAATAACCAGAGGGTTGGAGGCTTTAATTATTAATGTTATTTAAGGTTCTTTGCTAGAAGAAGGATCTGATTAGATCTGTAATTCTTACGAAGTGTATTTTTAAAAGTCTGTTTCTTACCTGGCTTTTTTTTTCTCAATTTCTTTCTTCACATTAGTTACCTGTATTCTTAAAGACTCTAGATGAGAAGCAGTTCTGTTCACAGTGGATTTCAAAATGTCCAGCTAATAAATTAATTAGGAAATCAGTACATGAACCACCTCCTATGGAAAACCTATCCAAACTTAATTCAACTGTATTTTATTACATTTTTAAATTATTAAACTTTTAAATTGCCAAGATTGCTGAGTAGCCCAGTAATACCATTTTCTTGTTAAGAGAAAACTTACTCAGGTAATGTAAGGGTATCCCTTCTGCACAGATTGATGAGACTTGAAGTACTTCCTGGAACAACTACTACAGATATTTAAGTAGTGAAGCAATGTGGCTCTGGCTTTAAATGCAGATTAAATATAAGTGCAAACACCAAACGTTTCCTATTCATAGGGCAGCTTTATTCTGTTGCCTTTGATTAGAAAGCTATGAGAAAATGTTTTTCAAGAATTTTAATTTGACTGCAAGGGCAACTAATGCTCATTTCTGGCAGTACAGAACAGGAATTGTTTGGAAGAAATTTCTCTCATCTTTATACAATACTGGAGTCTAGGTACAGTAAAGGCAAGACGCATCTGAAGCATCAAATAGAGTTGTATCATTTAAGAGAAAAATGAATTCATCTAATTCCAACACCACAGGAAATACAAACTCATTTCAGTGGCCGTATGCTTTCTTTTCTTCAGTGCTATCGTTGAAGGGATTAAATTCAGGCTTAAGATCTAAATAATCAAGAGTAAACTGGGAAGAACAGATGTTTTGTTGAACTATTGGAGAGCCTAGTATGTGAACAGAAAAGTAAATGCTATTCATGTATTTCCTCCATCTAATCAAAATTAAGAAATTATAGCTTCAGTCTGGATTTCTGAACTGACTGGACATCCTCACCTCGTTCTCCAGCTGAACTCTGTAAGTATCCTGAGTTTGATACTCTTTCCGGAGACTGGTCGCTTCCCGCTCAGCAAAAGAAATTTGTTTTTCATATTCCATATTATTAATAGTTTCATTCACTAAAAAGGAAGCCTTCTCTTTCAGCACACTTTCTTTCTTTCGCATCTCCTGTTTTAACTCTGCTAGTAGCTATTGGGAGAAAAACATTTTGGGTTTTCTTGCATTAGTTAACGTGTTAGATTAGAGCAAAACCAAAAGACAGACTACTGTTAAGACTTCTTGTACATGTGCTCACAGATGTAGAAATGCTAATTCCTTCCAATTCTAAATGTTCACTATTTTCCTTTCTTTATATCACAGCCCAGACATAATCCCCTCACTGCTGCTGACTGTCTTTGCACTCTAAGAAATAAATAACACTCCATCTTGTCGCTTCTTAGATTCTTAGGTCATACAAGAGAGCAGTACTGAAACTGGCATGCATTGCATTTTCAGACTGAAAATTAAACCTGATACAGCATCAAGCAGAGCACTATTATTTACACTGAGAGAGAAAGCTTTCAAAATAAATTCTGACTACATTTCAGAAATATATGGACTTTGAAAACACCTTAATAAAATACAGAGGTCAACAAAAAGAACACTAAGCATCTAAAAAAAACCAATTGTTCTCTTGAGTAAGTGGCAAAATTTCTCTCAATCTCGCAGATTGAAAAGTAGGCTGATAGTGATATAAATCAGGCAAAGCAGTTTTACCAAAGCACAGTGATCGATCTGTTGATCTCTTTTTTGCATCTGTTGTATTGCATTCTCCCACTGGCTGAGGACTTCTTGCCTTTCCTGATGAACTCTGCGAAAATCTTCAGCTGTCTTGTCGAGCTCCATCTGCTTAACAGAAAGCATCCCTATGATTTCCTGTTTTAAAAAATTGTATATAAAAAGATACTTCAAGAACCTCATGGACAAACCTGAGCAGTTATGGTTTCTGTAAGCTCATTATCAAGAGCTCTGCGTTTCTGATTTGCTTGCATGGTCAACTTTTCTACTTGAAGGATTAGTGCCTGAAATGAAACGATATGAAAATAGACTGTATTTAAAAGTAAATATTTTAAGATTTCTTAAATTTCTAAAACTCCGCAGCAACTGAGCATGGAGTCATTGAGGCATCCATTTTATTGTATTTTAGAGAACAAAGAACTAAGAACCCAAATTTTTCTTCATACAAGAGGCCATAATCTTATGTCCCTTAGGTCCAGACTGGAGCTAGACCAAAGGAATCTTTTCACCATGTACATAATGTGCCTGTGGACTCCTCAGCACCAGCTTTCACTCAACTCTTCATAGCATATACTGTGTGACTTGCTAATGGAGATTCATTATGTTATGTCTAAATTAAAGTTTTGTGGTTAAATATTTAATGAGTAAAAATCAGATTTCTTCCCACTGCATTTCAAAGCTAAAAAGAAGGGATACCTCTAAATTAATATTATATTTGGGAACAAACCATTAGGAAGTCTCAACTTTTGATGGGAGTGTCTATTTATACCATCCTTCATTACTCTTTCATGAAATAGCAAGATTTTATACTAATATTAAAAATTTTAGTTCTAGTGAGAAAATCTACATTACTTTTCCAAATTTGACTCACATTATTGAACAAGCTTCCCACTGAATTAAGTGTAATTGTCAGCTGTCTAATTTTTTTTACTAGCTATTTGTACACTTTCTCAGAAAACTTCAAACTTAAATGTTATCCTTATAGATAAAGAAGGTATTGTCTTCAGTAATGCATTTCATCTTTTGTCAAACATATTCTCTCATCTTTTAAATGAGCCTTCTTCAAGTTCAAATGAGCTTTATACAAGCACTCTTGTGCTAATTAGAAATCATGAATTTAAAATATACAAAATCGAAGTCTTACCTGATCTGACAACATAAAAAGGCTTTAGATGCTAAAAAAAAATATGGTTTTTTGGTTTTGTTTCTGAAAATTGCAGTCATTTCTACTTACTCCTAGTTTCCCTTCATCTTGTTGTGCATACTTCTGGATTGTGATAATATCGTTATCTTTGCGATTTGATTCCTTTATCCAACTCTCCAAAACTTCCTCATCACAGTTCATCTGTTGTTTTAAGCTTTCCAACTTCTTCGTGGTTTTATTTATAGTATTCTAATAAAATGTGAAATAAATATAAGGGTTAATATTAAATAGCTAATACTTTATTTGATTAATAATTAAACTTGCTACAGTGCTTGAAGCAGTTGTTTCACACACATATTGTTGTCAGTAGAATCGATAAGTAGGTTTGAGTTGGTTTTGTTTGTTTTTTAATTGTGTCCAATAATTGAGAAGTGCTAATATATGTCCTAAAGAAGTAACAAGGCAATAAGTTATCAGAAACCTAAAATGCAAATAATTTTAACCAGAAAAGTCAATTCCTTGTGCATGATACCCATGTGCAAGATGTTAGTACCACACAATAAACTGATCTGAGGCGACATAGGGAAGTTTCTCTCTCACACATTTAGCGCCTACTTCTCAGATCCTTATCTCGTGTATGAATTTACAAATGGTCCTGTATGACTGAAGAGACATCCGGATATGACAGTATCTGGATGCAGCTGAATAGCAAAGATATCTTCATTCTGCTACCTTGTCTGAGAGAGTGGAGAGTACAAACTGACGTAATGAGAAGAAAGAGATCATGAAAATTAAAAATTTAAATAATTTGTAGAAAAATAAGAGACTGTTCCATAAAATATGAAGATACTGTAGTTATACAGCATTCAATTTTATTTTTATTTATTATTATTATTTTTTTTATGTAAAGCAACCTTTGCATTTGAAAATCATACCCTGAACTTACTGTATGGGGGAAAGATGACTTGCCACCAACAATTTAATCTGTGAACCATAAAGAAAACAACTTCAGGATAGGGGTATGGATGTGTATCTGGCATTAAGAATTGAAATCTTTCAATATCTAGTTAATATTTGCTAAGTTTGGACCAGTCTGTTCAAGGAGAACCTCAGTGTCATTCTATTTATCTTATTACAGTTTACAAATTTTAATTATAAATAGCTCTCTTGACTTATTATTTCTTTAACTGCAAGTGAGGACAAAAGTAATAAAATTTAACTGCAATACTGAAGTTCTTTTACAAAAGTTTTGAAACTTACTTCTTGACTGTTTTTCTTTTCTCTTAAGGAAACGGTCTCATCTTCCAGACGTTTGATCTCACTTTTAAGACGTCCACGTTCTCTTTCAGCAAGGGCTTTAAAGTGTTGTTCAGTTTCAATTTCATTCTCTCTGGCTTTGTAAAGAGACTAGAGAATAACAGAGTTCAGCATTTTACAACAGACAACAGGCCCTCATCACCAATGAACCAAAAGAGAGGACATGATTTTCTAAATACATTCGTATGAAAATATTATATATATATTTATACATGCATTGTATCAGATATCCCCAGATCAACCATGTATAGCCTAGGAACCCAATTCAAAGTTATTCCACCCTAAATTCAAGATACTGATCTTCCAAAGGCTAAATCTTAGTCTCTTAGAATAAAAGTCTTAATCTCACAGCAGCTTTAAGTAAGATTCAGAAGGTACAGGGAATGAAATGCTTTTATTGTTCTGTGCTGAGAGAGACCACCAGGCTGGCCTATGGCAGTATACTGTCTAATCTTTCTGACAAAGTGACAGGATTTTTCCCCTACATAATACAAATCTGTCACTTTCTAGAGGCTTCTTTTGCATGGTATGTGCTGCCTCTTTCCTCACTCGCCAATTAAAACGTGCAACTAGCACAGTGACAGGAAAGTTGTTCAGCAGCAGGACAGCTTCTCAACTTTAGAGGTGTGCAGCTTTGACTTGGAACTCTTTAGAAAGCTAAGCAGCTCATTTTAGCCAATTAGCTCACAGCAGAAGCGCAGTCTTGCATCTTTACCATCTCATTCTTCTTTAGAATCTCACAATTAACTCTTGACTGTTAAAAAGGTTAAAAACGTTTTTCCCTAACACTCATTTTCTTCTTTGACTTTTTTTTTTTTTTTTTTTTTTGGTCTTTTCTAAAATCTACAAGTAAAGAAATCTAAACTGTGTCCTTTTTGGCTTTTTTTCCAGGTACCATCATTAGATCCAGGAGGGTCTTTTTATGGACCATCAACTGCCATCACTGGGGGCCACAATTAGAGTTGTGTTTCTTGTGAAAGTCCCAGATGAAAGGCCAGAGGAACTCCTGCAAAGCTGCCGTGCACGCAGGGATGCCAACCACAGACAGGCGCTCAGATCCCCGCTCTGCCTGACGCCGTGCGTATCAGTGACAAACCTGCCAGGTGTGCCAGTTTACCTGGGTGAAGCTGAACTCTTGCCTCACGTTTTTCAAATGAGATGTCATCGCTCCCACACGCTCTTCAAAGTCAGTCAGCTGATTTTGCAGGTTTGCTTTTTCTTTCTCCATCTTCTGCAGCTATTTAAGAGTTAGAACTGTCAACTAACCATTGGAGGGCAGTGCTTTTTACCTACAACTTCTTGCTCAAAGAAACCAAGTGAAACGTTTAAAAATTTTTAACAAGCAGCAAAAGCAGCCGTTAAGTGTACTGCTGCGGATCAAGGTAACCAAGGCTGCCGCAGCCTTACGCGATAGGCCGGCATCCAGCACACAAAAGTATCCCAAGCGCTCCCGAGCTCCGCAGGCCGACCTGACAGAGCCTCCCGCGCCCCCACGCCGTGTGTGAACCTCGGCTCCGCCCCACAGCCCCGCGGCCACAGCCCGCGCTCACATCGTCTTCCAGCGCCCTGTTCTCCGCGTTGGCCACGGGCACGGCGTAGCCATCGTCCCACTGGAGCTCGGCCAGCACCGAGGCGGTGGAGCGGCTGCCGGTGCTCTGCATGGCCGCAGGTACAAGGAGAAGGGCAGCCAAGCGCCTTAGCAACCGCGGGCCCGGTAACCAAACGGGAAGTGCGGAGCCAGGAGCCGCCTCCCGCCCCGCCCCGCCCCGCCCGCCTCGCGAGGAGAGCGGCTGTGCGCGCGGCGCTGGTCGCGCGTCAGGTCTTGCGCCTCGCCGGCAGAGCGGATCGGCTCGTCCCGCACCAAAGCTTGTCTTCTGTGTAACGAGACCTCAAAAACACAGCAGGTCTTTCTCAATTTCACGTTTATTTATTTATTTTGGAGTTCCCTCTGCCTCCTTGGCTCCAACAGGCAGAGCGGGCTGCTTTTTACTAAGCGGAGG
Source organism: Meleagris gallopavo (assembly GCF_905368555.1). NCBI lineage: Eukaryota > Metazoa > Chordata > Aves > Galliformes > Phasianidae > Meleagris > Meleagris gallopavo. The sequence continues at coordinate 16,580,431 of NC_139414.1, read as the reverse complement.
GATTCTGGTTGCTCACAGGGGTTCTTGCTGCACGGCTGTACCACAGGCAGCCCGACTCCTAAGAGGAAAAGAGCTGTTTGGCTCGTTAAATTGGCGAGCAAAAATCTGCCTGCCTCTTGACGCAGCAGTTCTCTATTTCCCCTGGGTAAGCGATGGGTAAGCTCTGATACCAGAAGCACCTCCAGGCTGTTCCTCCCTCCTTTGTCCCCTTTTATGCCCCGCTCTGCCTCCCGGTGCCCTTTATTCGTGCTCTTCCAGGCATCAGAAGGCTGTGGCCGCAGTACCTCCTTGGCAGCACGAGGTGAAGTGAGTGTAGGTGGAGAGCAAAGGTTTATGTTCTGGTTTGAGCTTGTACGTTTGTGATGTGGGAAGAGTGAGGGCTGCGATGTGAGTCCTTCCTTGGTCGGTAGGAAGGTAAGGGAGAAGCTTGCTGTCCACTGGTGCAAAATCCAGAAAGTTCTAAGAGCTTGCATCAAGGCACAAGCAGGGCCGTTTGTAGAATTATTTGAAGGCAACTTTACCTGTAACTGCTTATAATCTCACTGAACTTGAACTCCTCAGGCTGAAATGCCTTCAGCAGACAGGCTGCTCACAGCTCGTCAGAATCCCACCTGGTTCAGTGCTCTCTGCCCAAGCACGCTCCATCCCAGCTGGGGCCAGTCTGAGTGCACAGCTCACCTGTTACTGATAATGCCAAGTAATAGATTGCCAGGAGGTGCCTGCTAAATGTCGTGTTTTGAACAGGCTGCTAGTGTTATCTCTTAACAGGTGTCTTGAACCTGAATTTATTTATATTTCTGGGTTGGGAAGCATCCCCTACCACTGAATTTGGTTGTTCCTGGATAAAGAAAGGCATTCCAGACTTTGAAGGAAGTATAATCTTGCTGCAGAAGCCCTCTGGTAACTATCTGCCTCGTTGTCTGCTTGAAGCATTAACCCATCTTCTCCTGCAGCAGCATAACATTGACTCTCAAAAAGGAGAGATGAAACTATGTAGAAGTAGCTGCTAGGAGTCCAGCCTAAAGAAAGATGACTTTGTATCCTTAGGAAAGGATATCCTTAGAAGTTTAAATAAGTACTGCTAGGTCTTCGAAGGGTTAATGGGTGAAAAGGCATGAAATAAATTAATCAGAGCACAATTAAAACGTGCTTATTGGTGAAGGTTTGGAGAAGGGGTTTGCAGTGAGTTTGAATATAGAACTTGGTTCTGTGGCATGGTAGCAACAGTGACCATATTGAGAAGCAATGATCTTAGTAATCTGTATATAATGCTTTTGGAGAAGAAAAGATCACTGAAAAACAGTGGAAGTCAGGTCTGATGTGAATACATTAAAATGGCAAAAAATGCCATTTTTTGGAGATTATTGTGGGTATTCTGTTATTGGTTACTTCACTGATCATACCCCTGAGAAAAGTCATTGAAGTTCTTTACAGCACCAAAAGAAAAGAGAAAACCAGTGCTAGGAGGCAACTTGGTTTTTTACAAACAGAGGAATGCTGCAGGAAATCTAGCATTCAAGCTAACTGAAACAAATGTGCCACTAGGAAGATCTCTGTTGTCTTATGTGGCACAGTGAGTGGTTCTGAGTTGTGCTGAAATGTGTTTTTGAAGAAGCAAGCTTAGCAGCCCTGCTGTGTAGCAGGCAAAGGTAGTGGCTCGGGACAGAAATTGACTGCACGCAGCTTCCTGTCACAGTTCTGTCTGCCCTTTGGATGTATGAAGTTGTGATTGCCTTTGTTTTGAACTCAGGCTTCTTAAGGCCTTGCATTCTTGGTTCTAGTATATGTGGAGAAGACTTCTAGAAAAATGATGTGAAGGCAGCTGGCTTTTCAGAGTAAATTCTTAGGACAAACAAGTGTCAGTTCTGTATCAGAAATGAAGACGATCAGAAAACAAATCAATACAGAGTGTGATTTGCTGCTGTGAAAATAAGGCAGAACCTGCACCTGTTGGGAAGGTGCTGGGTGAAAGGAGTGCCTGCTGAAGGCAGTACTTTTTTACCTGCTGGAAGTAGTGCGCCAAGATCTGGATTCACAGATTGCAGTTAGATGGCCTGGTAGAATGGAAAGGCTGATGGTAGAAGCTACCAAAGAGTGGCAGGGTTTGCTGTGGTTCATGACATGATATGCTTAAGGGCCCCTTCTCCCCATACCCAGGATAAGAACTTTCTTCTACTCAGTGTGAAAGATAAATGCATCTCACAACTTGTCTCACAGGGATTTTAAATGAACATCTGTGATGAAATGTGATATTGCAGTGATGATCTGCTGTCATCCTAAAAGAACTTATGTGCTACTAATGTGAGACCACATAGTGCCTGACCATAAAAAAGCAAATTACTGGATAGCTGTTTATCATTAGGGGAGCAGTTCTGTTCACAAATGTTCAACGGAAAAACATTAATTTATAATGTAACATGATGTGTACAGTTAAGAAGCCAGATCAAAGTCATCTTAATGCAGTTAAAACACATACCAAACTTCTGAATTGTTGTAACCACGTGTGGTCTGTTTATATTTAAGTACAGCACTTTGTATATAGTGTTTGAGATGTAGGAAGCACTGTATGAGTAGAGTATTATTTTGCAGTTTTCATGGAAATTCCGTGCTCCTTCCCTTTGCTTGCTGGTTGCTGGCTAAATTAGTGTCCATGATACACTTTGGTTTGTATGGCTTTTTTACTTTTTAGCCTGAGGAATTATCTTCTGTTAAGTGCAGAAATTTTTGGCAGGGATGCTGATCCAGCAGATGGTGCTGCACGTCTGTGTATTTCAGGGTGATGGTTTTGTGTTTGGTTTGGCTTTTTTTTAACAGTTATCAAACTCTTTAGTTAAAAAGGGAAATGTAATTTCTGTTCTTAAAAAAAAATAAAAAAAATCAGTAAGTACACCAAGGTTTTTCTTTTCTTGTAAAATGTATAGGTGTTATGACTGTCAGGAAAAACAAAAATAATTGCAGTGTGGCAAACTTTTCCTGTTTCAGCATTTCTTTTGGATTGAGTTTTCAGTGATGTAGACCACTATGCCTATTTCTTCAAAAGATATAAGTGTAAAATCACTGTTTTATTGCATTTAAAATGTGTTGCTCCTTTTTTACGTCTTATAGAGGGAGAAAAAAAGTTTCATTTTATGTTTGTTCCCAAGTTGTTTTTTTTTTTAAATTCTCAAGTTCTTATTATTTGTTTTCTAATAAGGCATTTTTATTATCTAAAACACAGGAAGGTCTGTTGGCTGAGTGGTCTCCAGAAAAAAAAGACCCATTTAAAGGTCTGCTAGATTATTTAAAACTAAACCAACACAGCAGCTACTGTCATTTAGTAATGATATATTGTAATGACAATAAATTTCACATTGAAGTTCTTTCATCTGTAAGTCTCAAGATGTTTTTAATAGAATATATTGTATCTCTTCTTTCAGATGCATATCCCAAGACTGGGAGCGCAATGAAGAAGCAAAAATGGTAAGAGATTGAGGAGACAGCAGTGGTAAGAGATGGAATGTGTTGAAAGCATGAAGGATGGAGAATCTGGCATGACAGTGGCTTGCATATTGACTAAAAATGTTATGTCTGTATTGACACTTGGATCTTTAACTTGGATAGGAGAAACACAGATATATAAAAAGCTGAATTGGTCATAATTCAAGATAGATTTGTTATCAGTTACGTAGAGTCCATTCCTAACCTGTGAATGATATGAATTGACAGCAGCTTTAATTTGTTGATGTTAAGAAAAGAAATACAAGTGTAAGCCAAATACCTCTGAAAATTGAAGTTCAGATTTGTCACCAGTAGATTCTCTTTGACCTGTTCCATTCTTTTTGCACAGTTACACTGGTAAAGGTTGTGACTTTGCTGCTACAGTGCTGTGGTCGTGGACTTTCATGTTGTGGATAAGGGTGCAGAGGGGAAATCAATATTCCAGCACAATTTTTCTTTGAAAAATTACTATGATCTCCAGTGGCATAGGGTAATTTTCCCTTTACAAGTGGAGTTTTCTACTGGGAGACGTTACTAGTGTAGCTGGGACAACAAATCCTTTCAGGTGTCGACAAAAGCTTGTTTTATGGCAGCGAGAGGTACGTACAGCCCCCCTTGAGCGCCCGCCAGCGGAGGGCGCTGCAGCCACTAATCTGGTCAGTGCAAAGGCAGTGGTTTAGGACATTCGTTTTCACAACACTGTTCAGAAAATGTCCATGTAAAACCATTACTGGGTTTTATTTAATAACCTCCTAACTCTCTCTCTCTCTCTCTCTCTCTCTCTCTCTCTCTCTCTCTCTCTCTCTCTCTCTCTTTCTCCCTTTCTCCTCCTCCCCTGTGTTCCTCTAATGCCTTTTACAGCTCTTGCTGCACAGCGTGAAGCCTTAGAGCTGTATTCATCAATGACTCACACCCTTGCTTAGGGGCCAATTTTCATGGAAGCTATATAGGAAAATCTTGAAATGCACCTATCTCATGCAGGGTACAAGATGATTTCTCTATTCATTACTATTCCAAAAGGACTTGTTGCCCTTTGGAAATGTTCAGATATTACTTATATTTGTGTGTGCATGCATACGTGTGCAGTGCTAACTTGTATTTAGATTCAAGTGTTCAGAAGATAAAAAATGTGCTGTTGTTATTGTTGACACTGGTCAGCTGAAAGGCAGCTAAGGAACTGCTTAAACTGGGTGGAAGTCAGCAAATGTCAAAGAATAAGAAGCACTCTGCTTTAGATAAGCACAAAACTTATTAAAAAATCACCCTTTTGTTTGATGCTGTGGTTAGAGTAGCCTTCTCAGGAATTTGGGAGTAAAGCCAAAGACTTACTTAGAAGACTACATTTTTTCTCCCAGAAGTTATTCCTATAGGTCAGAGTTATAGCATGCTCCTCAATCCAAAGAAGACAGGATGTTCCTTTCCCCTAAAGACATCATATGTTAACTCAAGCTTTCAACTTTATGGAGGATGGGGAGAAAAGGTCATTGAAATTATTAGCCAAAGTGACCTTTCTGATTAAAACCCATCTGAGGGGAAGGGAAGCTTTACTGCAGTAATGTCCATCAGAATAATTACATTTGGAGGGATTGCTAATTATACCAAAATTACTTTAGACAGTTTGGAGAAGAGACTGAGGCTTTGCTGCTTAGCATAAAACAGTTTTATTTACACATTCACAAAGTAGCTTACATCACTACAGGATTAGACTAATTGCAACATTTCCCTGCAAATTATTGTAGAATTGGTGTCATGCAATGGTAAATCAGAACTGGTAACTCCAAAAATAGCATTTCTTTCTTTTTGTTTCTTAGACAGAATGGAAAAAGTCAATTTCTGCAGATCAGGCCTGTCCAGCAACATTTCTACTTTCAGTCTGCTCAAGTGAGTTTCTCAAGAATGCATGAAAGATCAGGTTTGGATATTGTTTTGCCTAAGTGAGTTTTGCTAACATTTTGCTTAGTAGAAGAGTTTTTTCCATGTTAAGATGGCCTAACAAGGGAGCAGTGTTTTACAGTAGCATGTAGAATTGCTAAACTCTATATGTATTGCTAAACATATATGTATGTTACACATAACAGGAAAGTTAACTCTGTTAGAGCCAAAAACAGAGAATCTCACAAAGGCAGTAGTATGATAATTGATACAAAGATGGAGATACAGAGGCACAAAGCGGTCAACTAACTTGCCTCAGATTGCCTCCAACACCAAGTAGGAGATAGCAAGTAAATAATTCCTGTGGTGGTTTCACTCTCAAACTACACCACAACCACTCTCTCACTCCTCGTCTTCAAAGAAAGATGAAGAAAAAAACACAATGGAAAAGATTTCAAGGTTTGAGATAAGGGCAGGAAGATCCCTCACCAATAACTGTCATGGACAAAACAGACTCAAGGCAGGGAGATGAATATAATTTACTTCCTATTGCAGACAGACTTAGAGCAGTGAGAAAGTAAAAGCGAACTAAAATCACCTTTCTCCTCCTCCTGTTCTACCTCCTCTCCCTGAGCAGTGCAAAGGAATGGGGACTGTGGTCAGTCTGCAACACTTCCTCCCTCCTGCTCCTCCATGGTCACTCTCTGTTCCTGTTCCAGCATGGATCCCTCCGATGGGATGCTGTCCTTCCCAAACTGATCCTGTATGGGTTTCCCACAGGCTGAAGCTCTTCAAGAACTGCCTGGAGCACCTCCTGCCCTCTTTCTCCGCTGACCTTAGTGACTACACAGTTGTTTCTCATTTCCTCATTCTGCTGTCCCCAACTGCTGTTGCACAGTAGCTTTTTTTCCCTAAATCTGCTCTCCCAGAGGCACACCCAGCACTGCTCATTGGCTCAGCTCTGGCCATTGGTGTGTCCCTTTAGGAGCTGGCTCTGATCTGACATGGGGCAGTTCCTGGGCTCTTCTCACAAAGGGTGTCCCTGCAGCCCCCCGCTACCAAAATCTTGCCACATAATCCCAGCATGCTTGCATTTTGTTTTCAGACACAAATATAACATCCTATATGAAATTATTGCTATTCTGGTTACATGAGATATCCAGTTCTTCCATTCTAAAGTCCATTTGTGCTGTAGAGAACATGTAGGGATTGTGAATGTACCCGTAAGTACCATTCCACAGTTGAACTAATTGTCAGGCCAAGCAAGGGACCACAGTAAATGGGTGAATAATTTGATCCAAGATGGATTTGTACTCTACCACACAGCCTGAAATCTTCTAATGCTTTTGGATTTGACTGTGAGCTGTTCATTGTTGTTTGAGCCTGTTACTTTCTATTACCGTATTTTCTCTGGATATCATTTGTGTACCTTATCTTTGTATAAAAGGCCTCATCTCTACCATATTTCTGGGGAGTAGTCTGTAGAAGCATACAAAATTTACTGCTGTAGACCAAAATATGACAGATAAAGGTAGTACATTACAAAGTCCTTGCCCTCAATCAAGCAGAAGGCTGCCTATGCTTCTGTGAGCAGTGGTACATATGTGACTACCCTGTAAGGGGAGAAGAGTTAATGGCAAACTAAGACATCTTCTGCAGCAAAAGCAGAGGGAGTCTTCACTAAGCAATTGCCTTTTATGTAATAAACAATGTCATGTGTGCAGTGGTCAATAAAGGGTGTTTTCTTGCCCTAATTTCCTTCCATTCAACTTAAAATAAAAATGCTATTAGTCTGACTAGCAGGCTGATGTATTCTGAATCCTGACCATAGATGTTTTGCATGTTGAATTTATGCTGCTAGCAGAGGTGTTACTGCAGCAGCCTTTGTCTTTCCTTTCATTGAATAAAATACAGTAAATAAACTTAGACTATAACTTCAGTGGTGTTAGGTATGTTTGGCAGATTTGTCTCTTTATATAATGCAGTTTCTTTGCAATACAGCATACACTGCTTTTTATTACAGGCAATTTTAGCTTCTTTTGACTGAAAATTGAGCTCTAATTACTAATGAGTACTTTCTAAAATAATTTAATCTTAGGAAAGAATGCACGTAACATAATTGTTAAATATCTACTGGCAAGATAGGTAGCTTGTGTTTTCACTAACCCTTAAAGGAGGTTAAGGTTTGATAACTCAAGAGAAATGGCAAAAGCCATGATACATGATTAAAGTAATTAAGAATTGAAAGATTATGACAGCATATCTGTGTTTCTTTGTAGAAGCCTTGACTTTCAAGGCATGTGATTTCTTTTCCTCATGGATGTGTTGAATTTTTTGGTACAGAACAGCCACATAAATGAATGTTCCATAGCTGAAAATCTCCATGTCAGTTAAAGGAAACAGGAAGGGCCAGAGCTTCAAGGCAGTGCACTGGTAGTTGTTTCTGTGCTGCAAATAAATTGTGTCCATCTCCTGTTCTTTCTAGTGAAATGCAGATACTGTCATCTCTTTATTCTTTTTTTTTTTTTTTTTTTTTGCTTTGGAGATGCGTTAAGTGAAGAACATCTGCACTCAAAAAAGAAAAATGAGGCACAGAATTCAAGATAAAGTTAATGGTATTTAGTATTCTCAAAGACTGTATGCAGAAGTAGTGGAAATTACAAACAGATCCTTTCCATATATATGCGTAGTATCACTTCTTTTTTTTTTTTTTTTTGTAAACAGAGTAACAGTAAAGCCAGGGCAATGCCATGGAAAGCCAGTGGTATTACAGTTGCAGGAATCTGGTCAAAGAGAAGAACTGAGCCCTGACCTTAGCCACAGCCATTCCTAGCACTAGCTAGCTAGAGTCTCAAGTAATTGCTATTTCTTCAATTCCCCACATTCATCTATGAGTCCCTCAGTGCTTGAATATTTTTTCTTCTGACTTAAAACCTACATCTCATACAATTCCTTCTTTTCTTCCTCATTTTGGTAGTATTGAGGGAACTGGAACAGTTATTACTTGTTTATTTCTTATCAGATCTGGTTTTGTTTTTTTGTTGTTTTTTTTTTGTTGTTGTTTTGTTTTGTTTTTTTTTCTTTTTTTTGTGGGAAGAAATTGGCCTTCTTCCCACCAGCATACATAGAGCCAGAAAATGCCCCACAGTTGTCAAGGCAACAGCTTTTGATGGAGAACAGCAGAAGGAAATGTGGCAGGAACATCCTCCAGAGAACCAAGGTCTTTTGTTGTTCATCCTATAAACGTGTGTGGTCCCTTTTCTTCAAATGGTATCAATGTATGCATTAGGGATAATAAATTATACACAGTGCAACATAATGAGATGGAGCTCATGCTTCAGACAAAAACATTCTAATATTTTCTCAGGAGTACACTTATGGGCCCAAAGTGATCTTCTCTTCATTGTATCTGTTCTGTTGTGTACGTATCCATAGAAAATATTGGCATAAATCACATGTTTTTAGAACATTGGGACAGAAAGTGAGCTTGGCTTTCTTTAGTACATAGAACTTTTAGCAATTGGAACTTTCTGACTAATATTTTTGATACTATTCAATACTCCAGAAGGACTTCTTTGGATCTAAGCTACCAACTGGGTTCTTATGGTACTGCTCTTCACTGGGAGATTTTTTTTCTCACTCTGGACAAACTTACTAACAACAGTCAAACAGATCCTCAGTGTCTTATCTGAACCAACAGAACTATGTTAATGTATCTGCTGTGGACAGTGGTCTGCATGAATTCAGCATGGAAAACATCATTGCTGGAGTGCTAGAAATGACCATAATCTAGGTCATCCATGCTAGCACAAGGGCAGAACCCAAGCAATTTTTCTGTGTAGTACTGTTGGAATTTCGACTGCCTGAACGCAGAAAAATTAGAATATCATATATCTCTACAATACAGTTGGAATGCTCAAAGCCTATTTCCATGGAAGCATAAAAATGTTACATTTCCCATGAAACTATCAAGAATTTAATCATCTTTTGTATAGGGAGATCAGGTGTCCTAAGCCTTGTTACTGCAATCTTTGTCATGAAATGTTACAGTCTTGATGCAGTAGTTAATTAATATTTCTAAAGTGTATATTTGCTATCATGTTTGCTGTATGTACAGTAAAATATTATATAGTATAATATTCTTTATTATGATCCTGTTGTTTTCTTTAAAGACAAACCAAATTTTTAGATGCTGTAAAGTTATATTGATAGTTGCAGTAATCTATTTTTTAAGATTTATATGTGACAGCATTATTTATATTTATAGGCAGCAAATACCTGGCATTTACAGCAAATTTAAGTTATTTTTTTCCCTGTTTTATTTTCTTGTCTTCTCTTGGCTAAAAAACAAACAAACAAAAAACAACAGAAGAAAGATCTTAATGTTTGCTTTTCAAAACAACTTCCAACCTATTGCAAGCTGTGATATACCTAGATTTTGGAGCTATTTTAATATTTATTTCTATTTCACGTAGCCAATTGTGTTTCTGGGGAGTAAGGCATACCTACAGATACAAAAGATTGTCTATGATTTAGACACTTCAAAGTACATTTAATTGCAGAATCGGTCATATAGGTAAGATTCTGAGCCTAGGAGTACAGATGAGAGTATATACAATCCCTTTAGAAAGCAGAATATGTGAATTTGAAGTTGCAAGATAGACAGTTGCATGAAATGATCTCTCCTGACATGTCAGCTGAAATATCAGAAATCCTATTTCTAATCCCCTCCATGTAATATGGCATGGGGAACATAGATGCATATCAGTCATAAAGAGAAACAGCACAGCCTTTCAGACAGACTCAGCAGGCTGCCTGTAATTCAGTCCCCCTGCTGCAGCCTCTCCACCCACTGGTTGAGTCTCATTGCCCTTCCAACACCTCGTGCACCCCTGACACAATGGAGAGGAGGGGGCAGGAGCAGTGTGGTGAAAAATGAGGCACTGCAGACAAAAACTTGACAGCCTGTCCTTCCCCCAGTGTCACAATTTGAACTGGCAAAGTGAAAAATAATTGTGAAAAATCCATTATTGTGTCTCACTGAGTAACATAAATGACTTCCAGCTACAGGCAGAGAGTATTCTTTGGACTGTTTTTCCATTTGCTCTGTTTGTTTTTTTATTTGGTTTGCACAATGAGATGTTGAAGGAAGGTTTTTACCATTTAAGCAGCTTCATTTTTCTCTGACTCCTCCGTACAGATAATTTCACTGAACTCATTGGACTAACTTTGTTGTCAAATGGGTGTTGAGGGAGAACTCTGACAGTCCTTAGGCAACTTTCCAGGTGTTGCTTCTCAGACTCGCAATAAGCTTCTGTTTACCTCTCCCCTACACCAAGGTTTCTAGACACGTGCATTCAGTGTTCAGACAGCATTGCACCTCTGGCCCTGACGGGAAGGATGGCCCTTGAAATGGTTTCCATGTTGTAAAGGTTGTAGCTTGGATCTTTGTCCAGGACTGGGATATGTAGGAGTCTCATGCATCCAGGCAGCTTCTTGTCTGGTGGCAGTCTGAAGAATGCAGGTATTCCAGTACGTACAGTACAACTTTCCAAACCCTTCCTTGAATGTGAACTTTGAATGCTCTTTGACACTTCAAGCTAGTACCTGTATCTGGAGGTGCTGATCAAGCCACTCTTTGTCAGAAATCCTGCCTTTGCATGAAAGACTTCTCTCTCTAAAAGCTTCACTAAAATTGCTAAATTCCTGTGAAGAGTTCTGGTTCCAGGAAGAGTTTTTTTTAAGAAAACTCCTGGCAAATTCTTTACAAGAGTTGTGGTAAAAGCAGCTGTCCTCTGCCTCAGTGTCCAGTTACTTCTGCTATTCAAAAGCATAGCTACAGGCCTGAGAGAGTGGCTGTGTGAGGAACAGACAGCCTAAATGTAAGAGGAGAGAAACTGCGAGCCATGCAGTTCTGTAACTGTTACGTATATCACATGAGAATTTGAGCCACAAAAATGGAGTGATCCCCTTGTTGTCTGCTGCAGCTTCTGTAGCCTGACCTGACCCATGAACCCTTTAATGACTTAAACTGGGGCTGAACTTCTGACTGCTTGTACCTATTCACCAGCTGCTGTCAGCGCATGTAGCTCTTGCACGCTTGGAGCAGCCATGAGCACGATGTGCTTTCTGAGCCTTTCATCTCCCGTAGCACTGACTGCCTGGAGACAGCTCATACATGTTGTGTTTGGAAGGCCTTGCAGTGTGTGAAGTCACTGCTTGTGACTGATCGTTCTCTGGATGTGCCTGAAGATGGGCTTATAGCAGTAGAAAGTCTTCTTTTAGGGGCATGTTGAAATATCACTTGAGAGGCAATAGAAAATGCAGTTTGTCTTTTATTTATTTATTAGTAATAAGGATGAGATACTGTTAAACATGGCAAGCCAAAAAAGTTCAGACTGCTAAAATGCAACGTGATAGAAATTCCTTTCTTCATTTTACAGTGTAAATGTGTTTTGTGATCTCTTCCCATTTATTATTTCTGATGAAATCAAAATCTTATTGCAGAATTAGCCAGTACTTCATATACCTGAATGCATGTTCACTCTTCCAGCTGTATCTACATCTTTTCTCCATTCCCTTTTTCACAGAGCAAGGTGTTAGCTCAAGCTGCATGGAAAAGAGAGAGTTAGATTTGCCTGGCTTTTATATTTGTAAGATGTCCCAGTTTACATTTAGTAGCAGTGTTATTAGCTCAGGCTATACTGATTGCAAAGTAGAAGTCTTTAATACCAAACTCTTTCAAAGTTTCTCATAAATTTGTGGCACTTTGCCAGCTTTGCTCGCAAAATAGCATAGAGCTGTTGGAACAAAATGCTCCAGCTGCAGGAAGAAGTGAAGCCAAAAATGTAGATACATCAGAGTAGCTAAAGCATGTTTTGATTGCATACATTCTGTCACAGTTTTTGTGTTGTGCTGCAGATGTATCCAACTTTAATGAAAACAGATCATATTCTCTGCTGTTGCTTTCAGCTCAGTGTTTATGACATAATTTCCATTTTTATGTAGGTGCACTTTGTTTTTGATAGTGCTTCTGTCTGAGTTGCCATAGGTTTCATTATATTACGTTTCAAATATCAATTTTTCTTTATGAGATGGAGATTTCACTTGTGAATTTCCTTGACCTACTTAACAGTTCTAACAGCAAATAGTTTTGAACCCTTTTCTGTCTATTGACCATTAAAGTATGAGATAGAGGTTTACTTTACAACATAGGTTTTTAATGTCAGAGAAAATGATGGCAGCTATTTGTTTGGAATCTGGACAAGTCTTATAATAGGTGCTTTTACCTGAAACAAAGTATTTTAACATTTTCAGCAATTCCTGAATGTGCTCTCTCTCTACCCTTTGCTGTAATATTTTGCATATCCCTGATCTTTCTGGGTCTGTTTCTCACAGTAGTGTTGAGAAAATTTCATGCTTTCCCATTTTTGAGCTGTAATACTATTTACTTCTCAGAGAGCTGAATATCCTCTAGTATTCTGCCAGGTCCCTCTCTACAGTTCCACACTGAGGTAGTTTCATTTGATCTTTTTATGCCAAAGATTTAATTTCCTTGTGTTGTATGGGAAGCTACTAGCCCTTATTTTCAGGGAATTGTCTTCTGTTCTGTTCCAAACAGCTGAAGTGCAGTAGCTTTTGTTTCAGTACCAGAACATTGGTTTTGCTCTCATACTTCCAGAGAAAGCCCATTTCTGAGTATTTACATATATTCTACATCTCCCGTTATGGGACAAATCCCTTGGTTCTTGCTTAGGAAAAATTAGCAGTAATTGAGAATGCAAATATTTTTTAAGTAAATGTGTAAGCTTACACTGAGTTGATTGATGAGAAGGATTTAACTGATGGATTTTGAATGTTTGTGGGCTTTGTTATATGAATTTGAACCGTGCTTAACAAGTGGATTCTCAGGGAATTTTCTTCCTTTACTCTGTTCAATTCTGTAACTCCCCAGTTTCTGAAATATTCATCAGAGTTACCATGAAAGTGCCATAGGTGTTTCAGAACCCAGTTGCACTGTCTGTGCTCAGACAAACATCCACTGTCTCCAAAGAGCAATTTTACATTCAAAAAGGTTTTCCCTGTGATGGGAGCTCTGCCTAAAGAAGGAAAGTTGGATCAGTCCCACATGTTGTAGAGACTTAAAATCAGGAATTAATATGCAGTAGGGCTGTGACAGTGGTTTTAATTCTACTCACATTAATTTTCACTGTTGTTATTAATTAAACCCTGAAAATCGGGGATTTAATGGAAAGTCTGACAGACCTTTAATTATAGCAGTTCAACAGTCTTATAGTATAGAATGTCCTCTACTAGTGCACAGGACACTCTGTACTTGAGAGGGTACAGAAATAAATCATAGTTTTTGGTGTTCTTTATGTGTTTTAAATTATTTTTTTAATTCACAAAAGGCTTTTACTCATTTCTTTCTGTTGTATCTGGTTAAGTTACACAAAATGAATATTTGAATTGTTCAAGAGCTGCCAACAGATCAATTTGAAAAAACAAAACAAACAATTGCTCATTATTGCTCAAAATTACTGTCATTGGCATTAGGAGAATGTATTTCAGTCTATGGAATTCTTATAAACTGCTTATATAGTACATTATAGTACTCAGAGATACATCTACAACTTGTGTCTAGATTGCAGACTTTCTGCTGGAAGGATGGCATTTTTTTCTGTTTGTCTACCATCTCTTGTAGTGGCACAAGGATCCCTGCATCCTCCCATCATATGAATGTCACACTGAAGTAATCCATCACAGATTAGTTGTATAGCTTTGCCTAAAACCTTTGCGTTTGTGTGTGTTAAAACCTCAATATGAAGTTTAGCTGCTCAGGCCTCAACTGCACAGGGTAAGAGTTGTGTCAGAATGTAGTATGACTCACAGATAGCAAGTTGTCAGGAGGGACAGGAAGCTGAAGGGGAAGACCAGGTGTTGTGGAGAGCACTACGTCCCTATAGCCTTCTGTAATGTTTTCTAGCTTGCATCACTTTTATTGAAGCATACAATCAAATAATATGCATGAAACTCAGTATTACACTCTACCATACTATTCTTCCCATTCTATCAAAGATTTTGCAACATATACTTTCATTTGGAGAACCTTCCTGGATACACACTCCTCTGATAATTTCGGTTGTCATGGAAAAGCAGAGAGAGAAGGATGCAAAGTTGTAATTCTAGACACAGGAAAGGAAATGCGGTCTGAGAGTTTCAAAACCAGAGACAAATTTAACAGTATTTGGAGGAGCTGAATAATGAGGTTTAAAATGTTTTCAGTGTGGGTAAAAGCTGGTATTTAACCTGCAAGTCACCTGTCCTCTTGGTTAGCAAACAGAAATGTAGGAAATAAGGGAGAATGTGTATGCTCTAAAATGAGTAGAGATGGGAATCTGAGCATTTTCCACATTAGAAAGACATTCAACTTTTATGTCAGTAATTCTAAGATTACTTTGGGAAATGGTGAGACCATAGGCCAAGGTCCCTGGGTGAGAAAATGGCAAAATGAGGACCAGACCCCAGAAACAGTTCCTTGCAATTCTTTGCCTGAATTGTACATTTTGCCTTTTAGAGTTCCTTTATACCAGGTTCACTGGCAGCAGTTGTCATTCCATTAAAAGTCAAGTGAGCAACAGTGGTAATGCCAGTTGGCTGTTGGGCTTCAGATGTTTTCCTTTGCGAAATAAAAGATGCACGTGTGCGTATTTTGTCATCATCACTGAAGTGCATACATTATGGATAAATTTTAGTAGTTCAGAGCCCAGTTTTGCTGTTACCCTACATACAGCTTATGTGTCAGTTGGGACAGTTTCCCTTGGCTTGAGCATGGCAGGTGGCTGTCAGATCTGCACAGCTCAGGTGGGAAGGAGCAGCCCAAAGGCGTGGGCACACCTGTATGGCTCTTGTCATTGCTGAGAACACGATATGAAATAAAACAATGCCTATGGCAGATAAGAAATAAATATGCATTTTATATATACGTAGTCAAAAACTCCTCCAAAATAATTGCTTCAACATCAGAAAAACTGCTTTAGTATAGGAACTGCAGAGACTTCTTAGCAGTGCCAGCATTGATTGGCTGGGCTTAGCAAAGTGCTGTGGATGTCAGCTATGGACAAAATTGTTGTTAGCATTAGAAAATTGCCTGCTGTGTGGATGGGCTTAATGCACTATTATATGGTATGGATGCAAATGTAATGGGCTTGAAAATGGAGAGATTGAGCCTGAAACCTGTAGGGCACGTCCTTGGCCCAAACAAACCCACACAAGCACTAATCAGCAGTCAGTGGAGAAGAGGAAGGCATTAAACTAGTAGCTGATTAGAATCAGGACCCAGTTTCTTAAAGGGGAGCATTGGGCAGGTGACAACAAAGGCTTTGTGACTGTTTTTTTTTTTTTTTACATTTGTGTTTTTTCAAGGAGAGGAATAACAAGTAGTTTAAATGCACAAGAATTACAAAGCAGAAATGTTAAAATAACATTTAGAACAGAATGGAGACAATACTGATGGATGCAGTTTGAGGCGTCCTTCCTCAGCCAGTAATGGGATTGCCACTGCTGCTCAGCACATCACAGGAAAGTTTTATCCTAAGAGAGCAAAATAATATCATTAACAGAAAATTAAACTTAAAGTCACCATGAACTGTGGACTTAAAAGACCCTCAAGAAATGAAAACCAATTGTCTGTTGGAAAATCAGGAGGTCAAGTAGTCATTGACCAACCAAAAGCTGCACCGATTGCTGAAATGTACAGTACTTTCAAATCCAATTAACTGTTTCAAGCAGACAGTCCTCATTTTCTCTTTCATCAGGAAGGGAAATTTGCAATCATATATTCCAATGAAAGTTAAGTTGTTTTGATCTGATAATTGTCAGATGTATTTATCTTAATTTGTAAGTTTCTAATGCTAAAGCTCCAAGCTGTTCAGATATAACAGAAGTACTGGGAAATGAGGTACAAAATGCTGGAATTCAAATTAACCAATAAATATATTTTAATATATATCAGCAAGACTCTAGAGGATTCCATTAATGTTGAAAAATAGAAAGGATTTAGGTTAATTTGGTAAGAAGGCAGGTCAGAACGTTTACAACAGTGGCATAGAATTGTATAGAGATGCAAAATTTTTCAAGAGAGCAGAATTTTTTCAAAAACGCTGACTCTAGCTGTCACAGCCCTGCCTTGGTTAAATCCAGTGGAGAGATATGAGGACTTTCTAATTTGCTTTCCCTCTATTTTAATAATAGCTGTGCATAAGTAATTTATGAAAGGCCAACCAGGCAGTGGGCAACAGAAAATTAAACTCATTTTATCTGAAAGCAGGTGGATTTCTATATATCATTAGCATGCATAGAATTCTCACAATGTTATTTCTCATACTGATGGAATGTAACCAAATAATATATGAGTTTTTTGCTTATGCACGAGTGAAATTTTTAGATAAAAGTGCCAGCCCCAATGGCAATTTTCTGCAAAACGAAAACTAATTCTGCGAAGCTTCTTATTACTGGGAAGACTCATTTGGCTTGCATTAGAGACTGACATAAGTGACTTTAGGATTTTACTAACAGATTAGATGAGATGTGCTATATGCAGTAATATCATTAGAGAATGTAGCAGCAGAGGCAGAAGAGTTTGTGGCACTTAAGGACACTGGCACAAGTAAATTGTTTTCATTTATGACAAGCATTTAAATGATTTTTTTTCTCCTCATGAGAATATGTTTTAGTTTTAGATTTCCCTCACACTTCCTCAGTATTCAGAAAAGCTTGTTCAGAAATTGCTCCTCTTACTATTTCACCTACTGACACTGAATCTGTTATATATGTCAACTTTATCAGCTGGAGGCTAGATCTTTATGAAGAAAACAATGCTGAAACTAAATAAATGTAGTCTCTGTGGTTCCAGTATAAATGAAGGCAGAGAAGCAAACCACGTATTTCTCTGCTTGCTCTAGTTTCATTGTTCATTAACAAATACATTCATGATCTATAGCTTATTATTCAAATAGCATCAGATACACTACAGATACACTACAGCCATTTGATTGTATCAGACCCCTCCTTTTCCTTACTCATAAAACTTGTGAGTTTTTCTTTTAATAATGATAACTAATGGCACATCCTTCACAAGGGCCTTTTTTTCTCTGAGGCAAGAAGAACTACAAGACTAAACAGTGTCATCCAAGGTATGCATTTAGCATAGTATATTACAGTGAGGATGAGGAAACAGTCAGGAAGCTCGTCTCAAAGTGAAACTTTCCATTTTCTTTCATTTTTTAATTCAATAGTAGTAGCAGCCAGGAGTTACCAGTAACCACCTCTTTGCTGGGTTGTATTAGTTTGTACTGATTCTCTGTAGCTGGCAATACATTTTGTTCACATTTGAATTTCAAAAAAGAAGAAAGATGTGGCTTGTTGGAACCAATAATACTGACCTAAGTCATATGACAGAGATAGTGTCCCTTTGTAACCCTAACCCAGGTCAGGTGATTGCTTCCAGCTGTTCTTCAGCTGTTTATTCAGTTGCTTCTATCAGCACTCACGAATGTCACACTTACATGACTTTTTTATATTAAGTGACTTTCTTCATGCTTTTTTCTGATAGCAAAGTTTATATTGTCCTCCATATTCAGCTATCTGTACTACAGATGCCCTAAGAAATAGGAAAATAACATCCACTGGTAAACTGCATAGGCATAAATGTAGAATGACTATGTTTACTTCAGTGAAGCTAATCTGGGTGTATAATGCTCAACGTAAATAGCAGAGTTTGGACCAATACATGCAATATTGAAAACAGCCCCGATATTAAAGAGAACTGTAAGTTGTCTGCTCAGTTGAGGAGCATCCAACAGAGGATGCTGTTCTCAGCCATACTGAGGTGTATGCAGAACAGTTCTGCTGAAGTCAGTAGGTTTCCTTCAGCCTTTGCTCAGCATAAACTGGCTCTATTGTAACAAGCACTCACCTGGTGCACGAAATAGTAACGATTAGAACAGAGATGGTCACGTCCAGTCATGTTGATTACAGGGCTCTGTACACAGTTTCGTGAAGATCTCTCCTGTTGCAGTGTGTAAGGGAGGGAGAAGAGGTAACTGAAGATACAATGAGGAAAGTCTGAAACTTCAGTACCAAAGCACATGGATATTTTGCAGCCACATCTGCTGAATTCTGGCTCCTGCTTGCATGAGAGAACTCAAAGGCAATAAAGGGCACACAGCTTCTCGTTCCAGATCGATTCTTCTCCATTTTTTGTCATCTTGTACCTAGCTCTGTATGAAAAGACCTGACTGTTGCTAATTTTTATAGGATGCTAACAGCTTGCATAGAAACTTAGGACAAGACAATATCTTAGACTGCTAAATCTGTTTATTGCAGCCACAGAAGTGTCATATTCATTCTGATCACATCTCAAACTCCACCCTAAAGGTTAGAGTCTCTGCTCCCACTTTCTTCATTGGAAAGCTGATCCAAGTCCTCTTTACATGAAAAATTTTCATGGCAAACCAAATGTAACAGCAACTTTCATCCTCTGCCATCTTCTTTATCTTAATTAGACCATCATCTTCTTTTGTTTTCTTTGTTTTAAATTCAATATTAGTCATGGACAACCTGTGTTGAGAATCTGGAGTTCTGTCCTGCTCTTCCATAACCTGCCTGGATACTCCCTGAATCTTCTGGCATTATCCAATCATACATTCTAACAGGAACTATTTAGAAAAAGCCAGTTCAACTCCTTGAGTGCTAGGAAATGCTTTTCCCTATACAGTATTTCAGTTTATGCTGATGCTTAATAGATGTGTGTACCAAGCACTCTAGCACTTATGACCTTAACCATAAGATTTCTGTAGTGTGGTATAAAGTATCTATGTCAAGTCTAACAGTGACTAGAGTGTAGACAAAGGACAGAAGTGAGATCAGATGAGGTAGATAATGGGTGGGGGAACATTAGAATAGTTTTTCATTGCAAATGGTCTAAAAGGAAGTGTGCTTTTTTTATAAACTTGTGTCTTGGTTTTTGTTTTGCCTTATTTTATTACCTTCTTAGAACGTTAAAGTCAAAGCCGGCGCATGGATATGTCTTTATTTCCTCCCCTCCTCTTAATTTAAATTTGCAACATTTCTACCATCTGCTTTTTATTTGCAGCCAACAATCAAAAAGTATTTCTGCTATATTCTTTAAAACTAAAAAATAAATAATATACTTTTAATCTTAAGCGTTTTAAAAATAGAAGGAGATACTTTTCAGTGTCAGTAAGTCTAACTCTAAGTTGCTTGTGTTGACATACTGCTGAAGGCTAAAAACAGCTTATACAGATTTTATTTGTTTATAGGGCAAATTATAAAATGTTCCACTGAAATAAGTAATGACAATTTTTGTCTGCATAAATGTGCATGTAAATGTAATGATGTTTGTTGTCATTTCAACATGACTACCATTATTGAAATAGAAGAGCCAGTACTAATTCTTGCTGTCATATTTCTTAAAAAATGAACATAAGACATTTACGGAAGCGTCAAGGTTTTCAATGTTGATCATTCATCTCCTGCATGCTCTTAGAATAACACCCTCAGTAAAACAGACAGACAAAAGCTAACTAGAGTTCTGCTTTCTAATCTCTTTACGAAACATACATTCGAAGATATTTTCCAACTTCAGAGTGTTCTGAAACTCAGTGAGGCCTTAATGAATGAGATGTGAGCGTTTGTCGTTGTCTTTGAGGTTGTATAACTGATCACAGGGTAGAAACCCGAAGAAATCTGCCTTTGTTCACATCAGGCAAAGGAAACTCTTCTCTCTTTTAACTGAATACTTTGAGGTTGCAAACTTTGTCTTATGAGCTTTCATGGTACCAGTCCTTCAGTGAGACTATCCAATGGACAGTGATTTATAACAGGCCAAAAAAACCCTCACAACTGCACTGATATAATTTCAACATAGCAGTGCTTTTTCAAACTTCTTAGAAGTACGTGTTCCTTTCGTCCCCCTTCTGCTAGCTGTATTTGGACCCTTAGCAGGGGTTCAGTTCATGGAGAGGAGAAGAGCAGTATTAGTGTACTGCTGGCAGTTGCTTGCACTTGCTTTCGTGTTCTAGAGGATTTTACCACTGCTCATTTGAGAAAAACCAAGCAAGTTTCAACTAATAGTACTTGGAACTTAACAGAAGTCTAATATTTCAGTTTCATATGATGCCCAAGGATGTCACCAGCCACTCAGCTTGGCCTCATGCTGCCACTGTGCAAATGTGGCTTTCTCTCTGTGAGCATGTCTGTTGGGAGCTTTTGGGTACTTCCAATTTGGTAAACGGCTATTGCATGATCAGAAATGGTGATGATGACTATTTTAAGTAGGTCTTGTGGCTGAAGAGATTTAAGAGTTGAGAAGTCATGAATTCCAATCTTGCTGGTTCCACCAAAGTGATACAAAGCTGGGAGCCACTTGTTTTTTTGAGGAGATGTCTGTTTTTTTGTGCACATTTAGATGTTCCTTTAAAAGGCCCAAGCATTTGCATGCCTTTAATAGAAATCCACCTTAAAACTGCAGTCTTACAACGTCTTTGGAATCAGACACCTTGGGTTCCAAGCTAGTTTTGAAGTATTTTAATTTCTCCATGCCTCAGATTTCCCCCAGATACATCTAGGATGATATGAGGGTCACTAAAGTATTAGTATCTATGAGACATTTTGAATATGTAAATGCTATTAATTTTTACTGTGTTCTTTTCCATTCTGAGGACTTCTAAAGCATTGAGCAATGGGACAGGCAGAAGTCCTATGACACAATCAATGACTGCAGTCTACAGAGTGGGCTGCCTCCTCCTAGTGACTTTCCAGAGTGGCAGAGCGGGGTCAGGGACACAAGGCTGTTTCACTTTTGGAGCAGACAGGTGGAAAATGTAAGGCTGAAAATGTGGATTGCCCTGAATCTGTGTGTTCTGTGGGAGATTCTGCCAGGCTTTATCCAACAGCCCTTCTGCTAACTATAAAACACACCTCTGTGAGAGAAGCAAATGCAGGGAGAACTACACAATGCCATGAGACTATTTTGGGGAAATAACTCAGATACGTGTCCTAGACAGCTCTGATCATAAAAGCCAAGAAAATAGAGGAAAACTTTCCTTCTTCCTTTTTAAATTGATCGAATCCCCAGATACTGCTTTAATTATTCACGCTCGTGATGCGGTACTTTGCTGAGCCATTTCTGAGAAGCCAGAACCACGGTATGCTCACCGATTGTTACTGTCATCATAAACGTTCCCACCATCTTTCGTCTTATGTAAATTTAATTCCAGGCACACCACTTCATGCTTTATTATCTCACAACAGCAATTGCATTTGGCCCTTTGATTCATCTGTGGAGAATGCATTATGAAGCAAAGCATAAATATCATAAAGTGGTTAGTTCATGGGGCTTCTAATTTCAGGAACACCACAATATGCTAATTCATAGTTTTCATACTAGGACGAAAAGTATATTTCAGTAGATGTCGTGAGGGTAAATCCCTGCTCTCAGTCTTCACTTCAGAAAATGCTTCAGCTTAAAGAAACTTAAAAGCTCTAATAAAACTTAAAGCAAACCAGCTCGCTGAAGGTTTCATCTACCATTCGGGATATTTGGTATAAAAATATATGTGAAGAACCTTCGAAATAGTCTACAGTGGAAACTAAAGTAATGAAGGAACAGGTGGCATTTCCTTCTCTCTTGCCTGCTATATATTATGGTGCATAGCTGTTTTCCCATTGGTGCAGTTCATTTACAAGAATCTCAAAAGTGAACTTGCAAGGTAATTTGTTAATTAACCAAATTAAACTACAGAGAACTCAGTATGGTTCAGTTCTGTCTTGTTTTCAGTTCTTTGAATCTTTGCAGCAGCAAGATAAAGTCATACCTGGGATTAAGATGCCCTGGTTGTATTGCAAAGAATCAGTGAGAACTAAGAGAATGTGCTTATTTATTGAAAGAGTTTGTCACGAAGAGCCCTGGCTGCTGCCCTATGCTGCTCTGAAAAAGCAAGCTTTAGAACAGCCCCAAGCACAACACAGTCTTCTTGTCACCTCTGCTCTCTTCACCTTCCTTGTGAGCAGAGTGCCGGGCAGGGCGCTGATAACCTGGGCGTGCACAGGAGCACAGACATCACAGACTATCTTGGTTTGTTTGTATGTTTTGGTTTGTTTGCCATTTGTTGCAGTAGTTGGTGGGCAGTTTGGGGTCTAACAATGGTGTAGAAAACAGCAACAGACTTATTAGTTTATGTTTTTCTGAAATCAGGATTAATTTATCTTGTTGCACAACAAGATGTGTTTGGTATCTTTGCTTTGCCTGCCCTGTCTGGTAGCTAACACAGCAAGGTCAGACAGCTGATGTTTGTATATATTGGTCCTTTCAGAAAAAGAATGCAGGCTCACTGCTTAGTTCATACTTCTGCTAGTTTACATCTGAAGTAAGCTGCTCTTAAACATACTTTTCAACGCTGAAGACAGCATTGTTTTCTGGCTCTTGCTCAGAATTGCCTGAAAAGTCAGTAGTTAGCTTATCAGCTAGTGTAAACTCAACCTACTTTTACTAGAAAGCACAGAGATGTATTGATTTATAATAGCAAGGATGTAATTCCTTGCCTCTCAAGCCTGTTTATGCAGCAAGACTATCGTATCCATCAGCGGTCTGATAAAAAAGCTTATACTACCCTGCAGCCAGTTGTCATTATATATGTATATAGGAAAATACTGGCTCTTCCAATTTTTTATTTTTTTAAGTTGAGAGGGCAGCACTGGGATCCTCTACCCAGTACAGACAAGGCTGTATTTTAAAAAATTTTGGATCATGCTTGCTTAGGATGAGAATATGTCTTTGTGTAACATAGCAACCTTGATTTTTATACTCGACAGCAAAACTGTCGAGTTCGTGATTTACCTCTGCAAATCATCGTCGTTATTTACTCTTAGATGAATAATTTAGATATCTTACTTTTACGAAGACTGAAAGGAAAATTGAGTCTGTATCTCCAACACCAGCAGAGAGTTTCTAAATTGTATTAGGATGGAGTTTCTAAAATCCGGTCAGTGCTGTAGATTATTTCATTTATGAATGGAAAGGGGTAAAGTATATTTATTCCAAGGTACATTTAAATTTTCTAACCTCTAGTAAACTTTAACTTCTTCATATTTATAACATTACATTGGTAAGAAAACAAACTCCTGCTTGCCTTGTGTTTTTGTATTTTCTTTAATTTTGGATATTGCAAACAACATAGGCATGGAAAGCCATAATAGCCCATGATTTCTAATATTGGGTAAAGCACAAATATAAAATATACTCGAAGCTCAGCTCTAAGTAGATTATAAACATTTAATATAGAATGTTATCATAATATTCAGAGCGCCAAATTGCAGACTTCTGTCACCCACTTTCAGGCATGCTTCTGAAGATCATAGTTAATTCTGCTGATTTATGGTAATGCCGTAGCACTATCATATGCAGCATCAGAAACCACTAACAAGCTTAGTATAAGCTTGGACTGAAATGGTTTGAGGTTTAAATTTCTGTAACGATTATAAACTAGAGGGAGTGAAATCCCACTTCAGCAAAAAAATAAAAGTGTCTTGTTACAATTCAATATTGCATCCTCTCTCTCTCCCCCTCTCATTCCACCCCCCTCAATTTCTCTTCTCTCCTTAGCTTCTCTGAGGAGCCATATTTGAGAAAAGTAATTTTAAATTGTGACTGGCATTTTTAAATTTAAAAATAATCCTTTTTGTATGGTAATGTGCTTTATAATTAGGAGATACAATGTTAGCATTTATTGGAAGGAAAAAAAAAAGCTAGGCTGAAAAGTATTAAAATCAACTAGATTTTATTTGCCCGTTTCATTTGAAATGATAGCTATTTATAAAACAAATCTGATGACTTTGCCAACCTTTTCCATAAACACTTTAACAGTATATGTCGTATTTGACTGTCTCGGGGATACTATGGACTGCAATTACCATAAAATCTGTTTCAAAACTCCCTCTGAACTTAGAGTTAGTATGATGTTGATGAAGGTGTGCAAAGAGAAAGCATTATGACCCAGAACATTAGAGGATGTAAATCACAGTGCTGTTGTTTCGTACTAAAATCAAAGGAACTACAATAGCTTACATTTCTTGAGAATCTAGCTTTGCATTTTTACCTTTTATATGCTGGGCTATTCTCTCTCCTGTGCCTTTATGAAAGCTGTGCTAAATAGCCATTTTTGGCAAAAGGCCAATATTAGACTCCAAATAAAGAATTTTTAGGAAAATTACCATCGGTCAGGCAGCACTGCCATTTCCAAATTATGGATTCAGTATTCCCATTTGCCAAAATTGCTTTTTCTCTCTCTGCTCTTACGAAAATGTAAAAGCTGACCAAGATTTTGAAAACAATATGAAGTGTTTACTTTCTGGAGTTCAAATTTGATATCCACAATCGAATCTCAATGTCTGAATATCAAATCTGTAAGAAATCTGATTTTGAAGTTTGTCTCAATTTTGTCATATAACCAAAGTTATTTCCTCTCCATCCTCCCCCCAAAAGAAGAAGAAAAAAGCTATTATTCATCAAAATTAAGATTAAGCAAAACAATGCAAGGAAATCTGAAGATATTTTTCCTGATTTTGGTGAAACTTGTACAAGCCCTGGAGCAGGCTGCCCAGGAAAGTGGTGGTCACTGACCCTGAAGGTGTTCAAGAACCGTGTAGATATGGCACTGAGGGATGTGGTCAGTGACCATGGTGGGGATGGTTGACAGTCAGACTTGATAATCTTAGAGGTCTTTTCCAACTTAAATGAATTTATGATCTGATTATCCTACCTCAGTGCAAGCTGCTCGATTTTGCAGTTCTGATACTTGCTTCCCATCTTTCAGAAAATAGATCATAATCAGACCTTAATCGAAACTTCACTTTGATAAGCCAAATTCAAATCTACTTGTCTTCAGTGGGACTGTGAAGTTTTTTAAGGTAAGAGAAAAATGAGTATCAACTCTGTTATTTATTGAAACTGAGACAAATTTTGATCATGGTAATCTTAAGAGGAACTTCATACTGTCTTTTTCATCCTAAATATTGAAAAAACAGGAATTGTGACTTAAACAAAACTCTTAAATATTTTCAATAACGTCTTTTGCCCAAACAAATTCTGTAGAATTTGTCATGTCAATCCTACAGCATCAGGATATGATGCAGCAGTTGATTGTATGGAGGAGAGTGCGACCTTGATCATGAACAAATTTGTGCTCTTATGAAAGACATCATATTGTCACTGTCCACACAGAATCACAAGTTCACATACTTCAGTGTTTCTCCCACTTGTAACACGTGGAATCCCCTGTTCTTCTGCTGAAAAGCTGAGAAAGAGACGGAGTCAGCTCTTCCAGGACTTGAACCTCTGTCTCCAATTTGGTCAGCTGTCTTGCATCTGCTGCTAAGGCTACCTATCCACGTAGCCAGTGATCAAAGTTTCTTAATCTAAAAGTGGATATAACTGGTTCCGTTTCATTTTCTCTGTTAGCCCAGCATAGATGTGAAAAGGAAGCCACCAGGTTCTGTGAGATTTGGGAGGGCTCATCATCTGGTGTTGAAATACCAACTCCACACGCTACAGCTTTCTTTTCAGGATGTCACTCTCCCGCCTCCACACTCACTACCAAACAAACATAGAAATCTACTACTGTTCTCCCCGTGCACTCCATTTTCTTCCAATCTGAGAGCCATTTGTGTGTATAATTGAAAATTAGCAGTGCAGCTGTTTGAAGAGAGTAATTTATCACAGCACATTGTTCGCTCCTGACACTTTAGACCTGGCTCTAACAAGGCAGTGGTTGCTGGGGGTTGAGCTGCAGAAAGTGATTCGGCAGTAATGCCGCGTTTCCCCTGCTTTGTTGCTAATTGTAGCCTCTTTTTCTCCATTGAATTGGGAGTTGAGTAAAAGAGCTTGTTTGCTCTGTGCGACGAGGCTGCCAGGGCTGCTTGGGCTATTATCACAAGATACTCTTGATCTTTTGAAAAGCAGGAAATAGAATTTTTCTCCAACAGGGAAAGTAATTTGCGATGCGTCCATTAGTTCTTCATTAAAGCAAGATTAAATTGCACAGCAAATCACATCTGTGTTTGGATGATTAAAGGGTGGCATTTTAGAGGCCAAAACTAATTACTAGCCAAAATGAATGGGAGTGAAAAAACAGTCATGTTTTTACATTAGATAGTGTGGCTTGTAATTAGATTCAAGCTAATTCCACTATTTCTTCTCATTTAATGAGATGAGCCTGTCCTCATCTTTTTCTAGGCCATGCTAACAGCCCCAAATGTATAATTTTGATAATACTGAGAGTTTACTTTATTGAAATTTCTTAGCTACCTGCCACAAGTGACTGTTCTGTCTAGTGGTGCTTCATTATATATCAACACCAAGCTACTGTGCGTGGCCCGAGCAAGCATCTCAAGTAATCCCTGTATCTTTGTATGTATGTATGTATATTGAGATAATTATAAATTTGTATGTCTGTATAGATGTACACACACATTTAAATATAACTCCCATGAAATACACATATCTTTTTGTTGAATTAAGGCAGGAATGTTTGAAAGGGCATTGGAGGGAAGAAAGTAAGTTAGGTCTTTGAGTATATGGAAAGTATGAATCTCTACAGGAAATTCCTTGAATTATGGGGATTTTGAGGCAGTTGTTCTTCAGGCATGAGAAGAAGATAAACAGTTGCATCAAGTGGTGAATGGTTGAAATAACACAACACTTACTTGCTTTTGAAAATGTGGTTCTGCTAATCGTCATTAAAGCTTGAAACTGAACTGATTCCAAATGACCTAGTAATTCATTACCTTTAATATATATTATGTTTCTAAGATCAGAAATTACAGTTTCTCAAAAACAGATGTCCAATATAGTGTGGTACTACTCCTCTTCTTGGGTTGCTATATTGAGAATTAGGCCCAGAGAAGAGGTGCTATCCCTTGCTTCTACTCCTTTGTGAAGCAATAGATTGGAGATTTGTTTTTTGTTCTGCACAATTTCATGCAGTTATTCCCTCAGACAGTACAGACATGGGCAAGCCTCTGCTCGCAGGCCTCCAATGAGGCATGCTGCCAGGTAGTGGAGAGTGGTGGTTAGAGCAGGGCAGAGAGGAAAGGTGTGTATAGGTGTGTAATCAGGCAATCGCCAACACATTCTAAGGGGAATTTACTTTTGTCTTTACTTGCCCTGCTCTTATAATAGTAATAATAATACTATAATAATATTATATATATTATTATTATATATATAGTATTATAATATATAATAATAATAATAGTTTGCTCCTGCTGATCGTTTGCTGCTGGATGCTGTTAGGAGAAAATTGCAGAAAATAATTAACACTTCTGGTTAACTTCTAGCAATTTAGGGGTTCTTCTAGAGGAAACAATGTGTCTCAATTGCCACTTTCATCTATATTCAGTCTTAACATTATGCTAACTTCGTTGTGAAAATAATGCAGGAATTCTAGAAAAGCAAAAGATAAATTTCTTGAATGCAAAATGGATGAATCATTACAAAGAGGAGAAATTCCCCATGATTGAGACTCTTTTCCTAGCTCTCACTTAGGAACTCTTGAGACAATTTAGCCTCAAAGGCTGACTTTATTTTAGCTTACCTCACAAAAGTATTTTTCAAACATTACTTGTAGCTGGTTCTCTGAGCTGCTAGTTGTTGCTTTTGTCTCATAGAATTTGCAGCTTAAATTTCATTTTTTAACTTTTTTTTTAAATCTAAGACTGTGTATTGACTGCCTACTACGTATTATTTATATAATCTCTGGATATAGGTTTCTTTCTCATGGACATGAAACTTGCTACTTAGTTTTAAGAATTGTTTAGAATCAATCTAATAATCAGGACAGTGGATATTTATAAACAGTATTTCAAATTCATTATTAATGCTCACTCTGTGTTACATCTTATCAAACTTACAGTCATCTCCCCATTATGAGCCACATATAGTATTAATATAATGGTTGAAAATGTTGATATTTTTAAGTGTTTTTTTTTTTAAACTTATTTTCCCTATTGCTTGTCAGTTTTAGAAACTCATGCCATTGCACCTGTGTTCAAATTCTCTTAATTACATGGAACTTTCCTTGCTAAATAAGAGAAATGTGTCCATTTATCATTGCTCGTAGCTGGAAAATCTGTGACTTGACATACCTATAGATACTCTGACAAGCAACAAGGCTTCTTACAGCTAATGGGAGGGGCTGAGAACTCATTTGAAGGGAAAAGGATCCTGTTTTATTCTAAAGATAGTTTATTTTCTGAACTGTGAAAGCTTCCTCCAGTAATGGAACAAAAATTTGCAACAAAGAGCCTTAAATTCCACTTCAAACCACTTATGTGGTTTGGTTATGTCCTGTATTCTCAGTTTCTTAACATATTCCTTTTCTACTGTATATGCAATCATGGTTCATTTTCTAATAAAACACTTAAAAATGTAAGATTTGTGATTCTGGAGA
The DNA here is from genome assembly GCF_905368555.1 of Meleagris gallopavo. Classification (NCBI taxonomy): domain Eukaryota; kingdom Metazoa; phylum Chordata; class Aves; order Galliformes; family Phasianidae; genus Meleagris; species Meleagris gallopavo. Next base: position 16,551,554 of record NC_139414.1, on the reverse strand, counting down.
AATTAGTTTTGGCTGTGGCGGCAGTTCTCACAGTGTTCTTTACCAAATGTCACCACTATTAGCAGTTGATGTATGCTTTGTTTGATCATTTCTATGTTCCCTGTGGCTGGTCTATCAAAATGATAGGCTTCCAGAAAAGTAACAAGCATTCCCACACTTTTCTGTCTTTCTGGAAGACTAGTAAGAAGTAACTTTGGGGTTCAGTCCAGCTTTATGCATGCAAGTAAGTTGTCTAAATAACTTAACTACAACTTGCTTGAAAGTCCAAGATACAATAAAATACAGGTCAGGCTTTTTTTTCTTTTATTGTCCATAAACAGATGATCTATGAAAAGTTACAATTAGTTCTGACACATAAAGAAATACTAAAAGACCTGATTATCTTCTTTCCCTGTGTCTATAAAGGTCAATCGTTCCAATTCTTGTTTCTGGCTGTTTTCCAGAGAATGAAGCATAACTGTTACTAATGCCCTAACACATCACTGTAGGCATGCACATTTTAATTATTATTATTATTTTAATATAATTAATATAATTAAATAAGTAATTCCATTTGAAGACTGTTATAGTCTAAGTCAGATACTTTGACAGGGACTTGTCAAAGAAACAGATGACCTCTAGCAGACAAAGAAGGGGAAGAGAAATAATATGTGCAAGACTGCTAGAACATGAGATTTTTCAAAGGATTATCAACACACTCAGTTTCCACACTTCTGATGGAGAGTGACAACAGCAATTGAACTGCTAACAGTTAATTCTTAATCTTCTTCAGATCTATCGTAAGTATTTGTATGATTGTGTCTATATGCTGTCCAGAATAGTCTGAGAACTACTGTTGGAAAAGTGAATTGTGTAGAGAAATTTGTAAGAGAAGATGGTTTTATGGCATTCAGCAGAAGGAAAGGCTTTCTGGACACAGATACCATGAGAGACAGCAAGAAGGTAGAACAGTGCCTGAAGACAAGAGCTTTAGCAACACATAGGCAATCTTCAGCTGGAAGCATGGGGGGGGGAGCAAGCATCATATGAATATCCAGGAAGTGCTTGCATTCACTGGTGTCTGAAGTGAATTCTTAGAAGTAAAATTGTGTTTAAGATGGTGTAATTTATTTAAGTCATGATCTTGGCATTTTGTGGAAAGATTCTAATTAAAAAAAAAAAAGTTGATCAGATACACTCACTAATAAATTGTACTATGACAAGTAATATTCAGGTCACACTTCACCTTTGAAGTTTTAATGGCCATTCTAAGTTAGTCACTCACCTATGTCTGAAGTAAGCGTGCAAAGCCTTAGCTGTCTCCATTTGTCTATAACTACTTTAGAAGCTTCAGAAGGCACTGAGCTCATAAAACTGCAGACTTCAAAGAGCTTATTCAGAGATTCCATTCTGCTACTGCCATTCATCAAAGGTGCACTTTTAAAATATATATCTCTTTATAATAAAATGTTTTTTTTTTAATATAACTGACAGTGGGGATGATTGAAACAAAATCTCCATTGGCTTCAATGACAGCAGAACTGAGCTCCATAGTTTTAAAGATAACATTTATATTTCTACAGATAATGTTGTATTCAATTGTGTTATAAATGTAAGAAAGCAGAATCCATTTTTCCTCTCTTTTTTTTTTTTTTAAATCCTAATTTTATGGCATTTGTGGAAATACAAATGTACACCTTGAACTTAAATGTTAACCTTGAACCTTGACCTTTAAATCAACTTTTAATTTAACTCATAATACTGAGAATGATCATCTCTCCTAAAGGAAATGGAAACTCACTGTTTTGAAGTAGAATTCACCTTGTTGGACAGATACAAACCTGAAGAGTTGGTGGAATATTAAAGCTAGATTGTAAGTTATTAAACAAATAGTACAAGAATTATGTAATTTACCAATCCCATGATAGATCTTTCAGATATCTAGTATATTATTCTAGATAAATCACAAAGAATCAAGTTATTTTACATCCTCTTTATACAGGAATAATACTACTTATCTAGATCATATTCCTAGTGGCACATTCTCCTGTACCATCTAGTTTCCCACAAGAATAGCAGGCTTTCCACTGACCTTACTGTTTATTAGATCAACCCTTTAACTCATCATTTTAACTTACATGAGAGACTGTGGTCTTAGGGAAAAGTGGTAGGGGATGTCTGTGAAATAAATATATTAACTAGCAATGATTTTATAAATGAATCTATATGGTTAAAAAAAAATACTCTCACTGCTTCCTTATCCCAACAGCTTGGTCACTTCTTTTGTTTGCTGCAACAGTGGACCTCAAAACATCACAAGCTGTTGCCATGGAAATGGCTGTGATTTTGCAAGTTCGGTTTTATGCCTTCACAGTGAAATCAGATAGAAAAGAAATGAAATGGGCAATAGGGAAAAAGCCTTTGCTTAAGAACAAATGGGCAATTTGATTCTAAATTCATGCATAAGTTCTTGAATTTCAGTGGGTAATTGCCATGTAAGCACCTTCTGAAGTTACTGCTTCTCTGTGGTTGCTTACCTGCTTTATCGAATTCTGCTGGGAAGAGAATGCCACATCAAGTCTACCTGAGCACTGACTGGCAGAATAGCTATGGTTTGCTTTCCAGACTGTGACTTTGAATTTCTGACTATTCCAGGAATGCATAGTGCTGCTTGGAAAAACATGAATCTGCTCATGGACTGCTTTAGAAGTAATGTAGTTGCCAATCACCAGAAATAAGATTTGATGCTGTTTGATAAGTACATGCATTTCATGGGCTCTGAATTTCAGTTCTGAAACACAAGGTTTAAGTATGAGCTTGCTGGGTGTGTTGTACAAAATTCTGTTTTGGTAGAACCATTTAAGGAGACAAACTTGATGATACTGTGCTGCATCTGGTGTTTTAGAATAGACCTGTGGGTCATTTAAAGAGTTTACATTCCTTGGAAGGGGAATTGACATTATTTTCTGCTGGCTAGAAAAAATGAATTCTGCAGTTCTGATACAGATCACGGTACGAACTGTGATTAGTTACTTTGATGAAAACTCCTAGATGGAGTTTATAATCTATTCATTGCAGAATGAGTTTGTTTTCAAAATGGGTCTTAATCATCAAAATTTCCTCAGATCTCCTCAGATGCAGCATGTGGTTTCTACCTAACGTTGAAGATGGATATATCCCTTACATGCTGCATGACATGTTAGAGAAGTGAAGTACCTGGGCCAGTTCCTTCTGTGGAGGATGTTGTGGCTTAGACATTTACAGAGCCAGAGGAAGGATGGATGGTTGTGATTCCTTAGTTCAGCGCTTACTTTTCAAGCCATTGCAGCTAGAACTCTATGTTTTCCAACATTCAGTCTTGGGATAGAGTACCAAGAGAGTTAGAACACTCTTTTGGCTGTACAGTAGTTTTCAAAGGAAGTATATCTCAACAGTCTTTAGATCAACAATACTACTTGGCAAAAATACTTCTTTTATAATAAATTGTTGGATAAGGTCACTGATCATTACGATTATTATTTGCTAACAAATCTACGCAAGGTTCATCTGACCAACTGTTTGTTGCAAAAATAATAAATAGTCCAAAGCAGTTATTGCAGGAAATCGACTGCATGTGTTGAGAGAGATACTGACTTTCCAAATGATAGCGATCGCAGTTACAGACTTGAAGGCATTCATTAGAAACATATACTTTAGCATGACTGCAGAAAATAGACCAACAGCTAACAAGAATAAATTGTTTTTCATAAACATAGGACAACTATAAAATATTTCAACTGTAACATATTTCAAAACTGCTCTGTGAAAAAGGATGCAATATTGCATCTACCTAACATGTTAAACCTTACTTTACATTTTGCTGTATCTATTTCAAACCTAAAGACAGGAGTTTGCACAGGAAATCACGGCTTTTTCCCCTTTATAGCATTTGGTCTAATGAATTGTACTGCCTTTCTCTGCTTCGTATGCCTTGCTTATATAATGCAAACATGCACCGTTCAGGAAAAATTGTTAAGGTATAAGAGCAAACACACCTACATGAACAAACAGCTTGAGGACAAAGCTGTGTTCACATGGGAACAATTATCTGTTCTCTGTTAATACATTTGCAAAGCAGGATTTTCTAACTGATTAGTTCCTGGATGTAAATTTCAATATAAATATTGGTATTCAGTGAAAGATAATTACTTGAGGCATTATGAGCCTGACCATTTACTGTCAAAAGCAAAAGCTATGCTTGTTTAATAATGTAAACAGAGTGGGAACTCTTATGTCTGAACCATTTTGAATCATATTACAAGAAGACGAAAATAGCACTTGAAGCAATACAACAGGGATCCTATGTGAATTTGGATTAAAGAGTAAGCTGCAGAATCAAACTATCAGCTATGAGTACTGGGTATACACTGTCTGCTGATCAGGATGCAAATGCTTTTCCTAAATCTCGTAAGAACTTTGTTAAGTTCCTTATATGCTATACATAAAGGATAACACATTGATATAAATTTCATTGTGCTGAACAAGTAACACTGAAAGAAAGTTCAGTAGATAAATAGTAGGTATTGAGTACATCATGACATCTACTAAGGTAATTATAACTTCCCTGTTGGGGAAAAAAAAAGGAGATGAGAACAAAAGTTAGAGATCCAAATATAGTGGCAGATATGATGAGTATTGTTTAAAAACTAAAGGTGTTAGTTTGATTAGGGCCAATGTAGCAAAGGATGTTCAGAATTGTTACCTCTGTTCTTGGTAAATACCTCCCAAATTTCTGCTTTAACCATAAACCAGTCCCAAGAATTAAGAGCAATCAGAATGCCATGACCTGAATCTCTAGAGTTCTAGAAAAAGAGTAATTATCTCTGGACTGCTTATTTGAAATAAAACTAGTTAGTCCCCACACTTTGAGAGAGAGATTATACATTGCATAAGAGAGACCAAATGTCAGAAAAGGATTAATTAAATTAACTGCATAAAAGATGAATTCATGGCAAATTCATCAAAACACCAAAAGGAATGGGAAGTTGCAGAAGACAAGGTGGGCCCTTAGAAAGAACAATTAGATGCTCAGGTACTTGGGCAGTGACCAGTAGCATCCTCTGCTCAGGCTGAAGCTTGAGGACAGTCTAATGGACTGGCATGGGGGAAGAAATTACTGAAGTTGCAGAACAAATTATTGATTACTTTTAATTCTAACAGGAAAAAAAAAAAGGCTTTCAAAAAGCTTATGTGGAATGAATCTTTCTGCTGGCCAATCACTCAGTGGTGCAGCCTTCTGATCAATTCTCATTTATACTTGAAATATAATGGTAACAAATATTAGAAGAAAAACCAACATGAATACCAGAGACAATGATTTCTTTTAAAGCAAAAAAAAAAGTACCTTTTTTCTTAAGCTGAGAATAACATTTATTACAATTATTGGTTATAGGACCTACAGATCAAAAAAGAAAAATGTTGTCAATATCTAATGAAAACAAGACATCCTAAAAAAAGTCACTGCAGACCAAATGAAACATGATAGCAAATGATCCCTATTTCAAACTGGGAAAAGAAATAAAAAAGATAAATTTTGGAAAGTGGTTGCTAACCCAGGAAGATAATGGATGGTCCATTCTTACAGAAGTCGTGTATTATCATTCACCCCTGGATCAATTTTAGGAAGGACAGAAACTAATTAGGCTAAATTCAGGGTGGTCGAAGAGGATACAGCCACTGTGGCCAAGAGGTGATAATAGCTATCAGAGGTAAAGATTAAATAGTTTACACAACTCTTTTTTTTTATTGTTACTCAGATATAGCTGAGGCTAGTGAGGCTAGGAGATAACAGTAACCTATTGCCAACACTTTTTTCATACCTTTAATACAAAGGCTATTTCTAAGCTTGCTCTTCTCATATAATCTCATGGTAATAACTATTTACAGTGATGAATGCTTCAGAAAAATGCTTTTTCAACCAGTCTCATTTCTTACACAAAGCAATTTTTATATTTGTCTGTCTAGCTTGCTAAGGTCCTATCCACCACTTTGCTGTTCTATCTTCAGGAATGCCCTGAAGCTTTTCTCTCTTCGCAGTGTGAGCCTGAATGTGCCCTCCCAGTGCATGGGCATCACCAGGTCTGTGTCCTGCCTTCCAGCCTCATAGGGCTCTTTCCCTCCCCACACTATTTGCTCTTCATCCTTTACACATACTGGGCTCCTGTGGCTCTTTCCTCCAGACCTGCCTTTCACTCCATTATTACTTATTTCTACAATGAGAAGACAAGCGGAGATGAGATGTTTAGTTGTTACAATGCATGCTGTTAATAGCTTTGATCTGTAGAAAATTACAGAGCATATTGAAGCTTCTGGTTCTGCCAGCTCTATATGTGGAGCTTCCTATATTCCCTGTTTAGCTTTCTTTTCCATTTGATTCTTCTTAAGTCTGTAAATAGCTGTGCATTTATGCCTAGGGCATTCTTTGAGAAATTGTGGAACTGATTGGATGTATTATCCTAAAGTTTCCATGGTATGACCAAAGAGACAAATGACACCAACCTGAGAACAAAACCTTCCTTCATTTGACTACCAACGGTATCTGCAGTAGCCTTCCTGGGGCGAGCTATTTGGAGAGTGTACAGAAGCATGTGTGACTTTCATGTTGCTATTAAGGTGAAGCCATTGTAACAAGAGCTATGACTAGTTTTCATAAAGATAGTTTGAAAAGACAAAACCAGGACATCAGCTTTACTTCATAGGTAGGTGAAAGAAGGCAAGGGGCACAACTAGACGAGCTAGGAGCCAAGAACAGCCAGCTGGAGAAAGGTCTGTGATCAATGCTCAAGAAAAGGTGTTTTTTTTGTTTTTTTTTTTTTTCCCCATGAAATTTGACATTAGAGATATTGAGGAGGCCTATGTATTAAATTCCTTAGTTTTGAGGCACTGTAATAGAGCTGTCAAACAAAGATATAGAAAGTGCTACTGTTTCCACTAGACATGACAAGCTAAGGATTCCCAACAAAGTAAGCTGTCGAGGCCACCTGAAGAGGGATAATGAAAGTGATTACATCAGCAAAGAGGAAGGAACAATCCAGGTAAAGCGTCGGTGGATGTTTGATCTTGGAGGGTTGCTGTTACCTCCAGTGCAGTCATCCAAAGCTGTCTAAAAATTAAATAGGCTAAAAGAACAAGAATGCCTAGGATTTCTTCCAGGAATTTCTGTAGTTACCTACTAGGCATCAAAGGGTACTTCTTTTGAACCTTCAAATATACAAGGAGGTCACGTGCACTACTGGCTGCAGATTTGGTAACCTATTATTCATTATTTTCTTTTGCTGATTGTTTTACAGTCCCCAAGGCATGTGTGTTGCTCTCTATATCACAGAAAAAAAAAAAAAAAAAAAGAAAAAGAAAAAATAGGTTCTGTAAAATCTTGTTCTTTGTTATAGGAGTAATGGTGACTGTCAGTTATGACAATGGCAGCCTACTTTTTCCCTTTTTAATTCTGGTCAGGGCTTCTTATGAGAATGTTAAGTCCAGTTTTCATGATGAATGGTATCCTGTGACCAGAAAAATGCCAGGTTGACCTAAGATATAGGCTTATTTGAAGATTACCTTCAAAAGCCTAAAATCAAAACAAATTAAGTATTTGGCCTGACCACTTTTAATTCTTTAAAAAAGAGTATCAGATGTTATCTTTGGGCTATGCTGACATTCAGAACAAGGAAACAAGCCGAAGCAATGACAAAAATATGAAAAAGTAAGATATTGCCCACAAATATAAATAGCCACTAATTAAATAGCTGTAGTTAAAAAAGAAAATGTACTTTTTTTATAACTCTAGATGGCAGCAGTGGAACAAAATAGAGAAAAATGTATGGTTGTGATTATACTTGCTCACTGATAATATAAAATCTGTTATTTAAAAACTGCTGATATTTCTTGACACAGTTTTACTGCTATACTCTAGATGGCAGCAGCATCACAAAATACAGAAATCCAAGATTCATTGTGTTTGTGCTAAGTCCAAATAGCCATCCTGTGCAAGTTTTTGGAGATTAAAGTTGGAAAAGATAAAATGCATATTTCCTGTAGGCCTTTTCCCACTACAAAAAGAATAAAAACGGATGTGAAATAGGATGCACAAGTAGTGATACATCACTTCTGAAGTAAGACTACATTTTATCACTCTCAGAACATTCCAGGTTTTACTAATGAGAAACTTGTGTACAGAAAATGTAACCAACAGCATCTCTCTAGCTGAGTGTTGCTGCTCAGCTCTGCTTTTTCATCTCCTGATGGAGACTGGATGAAAAGCTCATGCCATCTAGGAATACTTTTTGTATTCCTACTTGCTGAGGTTACATTAAATTCTACAAATAATTATTTAATTATCGTAAGTTTGTTGTTCATATTGCTGTGAGTGTATTCCCTGTTATAATTTTACTGCTGTTACAGCCAAACGTCCAAGAATCTACCAGGGAGTTGATGATAGGCAGCATAACATATCACCAGATGTAAGCACTGAATATTAAGGCAAATCTGGCATGTGAAGAGATTCTCTCCAGTAAGGTAGAAAAAAAGTATTTACTGCTAAGATAGAGGATGGACTTAAGGGAAATGGAGCTCTCACTTTCTCTAGCTGGATGGAATACTATCCTCAGTCACAGAAAGAAGCTTCTTGAGGATTAATTAGGGTATTGTCAGGTCCAGATTTGTGTTAGAAGCAGATTTTGTCAGATACAGGCTGTTACCCAATGCCATAACAGGGTCACACTATGGTGATTATTCTGCTGATGTCTTTTGAGAGTATGGCTTGTTCCAGTGTTCAAATCTGTATAGTGAGTGAGGTGATTGATTGTGGTCTGTGAGTATGACCTATGAATAGGACATGAGAGAGATCCAAACACTAATTGGGAGCCCATCAGGTTTTTACTTTGATTGCTTAATATTCAATCATGAAATTAACTGAGTCACCCCATCATCAGTACCACAAACTGACTGCAAACTCTCTAGAATCCACTATAAGCTCTCTGACTGTAAAGCCTAAATAATTTCATCTGCTGAATCTGTAGCTCAGAAATGGTTAATATTTGACAGAGAAATAGAAAGAAAAAAAAAAACAGCACCTGAATAAAAACTTTTGGAGAAGGTCTCCTTTCATTTCACTGCCTTTATGGTAGCTAATACATTCCTTTTCTCAAAAGTAAGCTTATCAGACTATTGCTTTAGACTACTTGAAACTATTATAAAGTTTTTTTGGCACTTTTCCCAGATAAACTACACCTGCTTATAATGAACAGGCCCAAGTGCATTTTCAAATCCTAAAATTAAATTAGAAATAGTTTGGATGTCTCTTGCCAAGGAAAAGCAGGGATAAAAGTAGATAAAGGAAAAAAAATAATGAAAACTACAAAAAAAAAAATTGCAACTCTTCTATTCTCTGGTCTTATGATCTCTTGGAATAAGAGGTGAAGTAATCCAAGAATCAAATGGTGCTGGTATTGTGTTTCTCATTACCAGGCATTCTTCACAATGCAAAAAGAAGCCCATGCCTTAGGCTGCAAACTGCTTTGAAGCTCCACAATTAGATGTGCTGAAGTTTCTATTTTCTGATGAATGCCGGGTGCCACTTGTACTGCGAAGCACACTACCAGCTTTAAGTCTGTTGAGGTCCTGTGTAACTTCATGGCTGCAAGTCAGTGAAGTCTGTGAGATCAGAGTCTTCTGAGGATTAGGCATAGTTTCACCACTTGTCCTGCTGGGGGGGATGCTCCAGGGAGAAAATGATTCCATGGAAATAGTATTTTGTCCTATTAAAATGAGATTCCCATTGAACTTTACACTGTGGTGGTAATTTTGCAAGATGTGGATATGCATTCTCTTTTACTTCTCTGTAGGCAGGTTCACAGGCAAAGCTGTTCTACTGGTGGGATGAAAAAGCACAGTGAAAGTCAGGGCACCTTATTCTTCACCCAGGTAGCATCTCTCTGTGCCTTCTCTGCTTTGAATAGATTCTTTTCAGCCTTGTACAATTCTTGGTGGTAGACATCCCATTAGCAGGTGCCAGCTAACATTGCTGATGGTATGAGGGCAAGGACTGCTGCTGCCTTCTCCATAGTAATGTCTATGTGTACAGTAATAGTAAGAGTGTTCTGCCCACCAATTAGCTTCTCAGCTGAATAGCAGCTAAATACTGCAAGAGACTAATCAGCGCATTCATTGTTTTGTCTGTTTCCTATTTTATTGCAATGACTTCTTGAATATTTAGAGGGGAGTTCCTGCAACCAAGACCGTAATATATTTATCTACTGTCTGACCTACTGTTTAGTTTTATGAAGAAAGGACTGAAGATATGTTCTAGGAAGTATCTTGAAGTGGAGTAAGGTAGGAAAAGAAGTGATACCAACAGGCTATGAAATGTGTATTTTCTTTGGAGCACAAAAAACGCATTAAGGCATAAACATTTTCTGCACATGCACAAGTGCTGGGCTCTCTGCTACAATACCACTTCACTGAAGTGGTCCTCTCAGCCTGTGAGGAACTGTTGTTAGCTAGAGAGACTTAAATTACTCCTTGCTTTGTGAACCACTATAATGATCAGGCATAGAGGTGTCCTAATATACTGAAATGAGACAATGACTGAAGATGTTGAAAAGCGCTTACTGAGCTTGTCACAGAATCCTTGCAGCACAACCTGGCTTCTTTGAAGTTTTCTTCAGCACTGTTGAAAAACTTTTTTTTTCTTATGCTTTGCATTCCTGTGGTTTATAACACAGAGGCACCACTATTTACTGCCTCATGCTGAGGCAATGCTGGTAACCATAAATTCTAAAGAAAGGGATTCTCCAGCACCCCAGACAGCCTCTGGTGGGGCATTCTTTAAGGTCAATGCTTTGGTAATGTTGCTAACAGCAGGGAAATTCTCCAATATTTGATTCATAAAAAGATCTTTGCCTAATAGAACGCAGAGGTTCTATAGTGAGGACTTCTGTACAGGTAATATAAACTCTTTCCTGGTATAGGGATCTATATTCTATATCAGGAATTAGTCTTCACCTATCAGTTATCTTTTACATCCTCTGAAAGCACCTGCTGCTACACGTAACTTCCTACATCTGTAGACGGCTTTGGTGTAAGGGAAGAAGTGATAAGCAAAAGAAGCTCTAGGCAGAGAAAAGGAAACACTCATGATGAAAATGCCATAAGGACCAGTTCCAGCATAAGGACTATCTACCAGACCATGATGAAGGACGATAGTGGTTTTTTTTCACATAAAGGAGGATGAAGTTAGCCTTCTCCAACTGCAGGTCAGAGGTACCTTATCTGAGATGCTTGTCTTCTTCTGTCCATGTTCTGCTGAACTTCACCCGCTGCTCATCCACTGCCCAGCTTAGGTTCAGCATTAATATTAGAATATTAGAATATTAGAATGTTAGAGTTTTGTATTTGTGATTTTAAATGTTTATTTTAAAATTCTGTTCTCAGCCCACACAGGCAGCACCAAGTTACCCCAAATCCAGGAGAATTCAGATCTTACACTGATGTAACAATGAAACATCGAAAATTTCATTGCTGATTTAGTAATCAATTTCAAGCAGTATGTCTTGAACTGAAGAACTCAAACCTAGGAGAAAAAAATCTCAGCATTTCATAGCGAAAGCAACTGTTATCTTTGAAGCATGAAAAGCTGCACCAGTAACGTTCTCAGCTGAGCACGCAGTTTCTTAGTTTGGTTTTGCTGATAACTAAAAATTAACAATTCAGCATAAGTCTTAATATAGACATCTGTCTGCCTCCTGCAAGACTTTCCTCCAGTATTTTCTCCATCTTGATGCTGTTAAGCATCAGTATTAGCAAAGACTGACTCAGCAACATACCTTGAACTTTGGAACAGTGACTTGGCACCTCAGCCTAATACAGCATAAAAAGCACTGTGCTCCCTTACAGCTTACCAACTTTTCTCTTAAAAGATCATGTCAGAATGCCGCCAGCCTGTATTACTGGGATATTCAGAAAACAGAGATGTTGTATTGTTTTATACTGTCTCTATTCTGATAAGGGAATAGGCAGAGATACTTTTTTTTTTTTTCATAAACAAGTTAACCCTTTCATTATATTCAGTCTTACCTACAGTTTCTTATCTGTACTTCAGCTCATCTTTCCAGACCTGGTTGAGAGAATGAGATAGCAGTTCTTTTTCATCCTATCAACAGAATTGCTGACTAAGTTCCATATAGTTACATATGTCCACCTGCACTCAATGAAGCTGGATAGATAATACAGGTCAAAATTTAGAGACAGAGGTCCTGACTGGCAAAATGAAAGCTTAAAATATTACGTATGCGCAATGTGCCGAAACAGTGAAAACACAAGCTCTGGTTAGTTTGAGCTGCAGGGTTATGGGGCAAGGTCTTGGGTTGCAGGTTTTCCAAACTCAGTAGTATGAAAAATACAACCTTTGCTTTTAAAGTGATTGAATTTTGTGCAGACTCATTGACAGAATGGTAATGCATCTACAATGCAGAGAAGAAAATGTAGAAATTCAAGCATGATGTGTAATCTCATTATCAAAGGGAAGCCAAAGCTTTGATGTCAACATGAGTCCTTCTGTGGACTTTGATATAGAATTAATTTCTGTAATCTTAATTATTTTTCCTCTGTCTAATTTTTTTTAATTGCATCATGAAATAGTGTTCTCCTAAGAGAGAACAAGCAGTTCAGGGATTTTCTTTTCTTCCTTTTTTTCAATCTTATTTTCGGTTTAGTGGGAGTACTTGTTCATTGAGTTACTACAAAAAAAGTGAAATGCCTCTGTCTAGAAAGACAGTAGAAGATGTATGTGACTCATAAGAGAGATGTAGATGGCATTTTGGCCTTATAATGGATGCACAAGAATGAAGAGTGGTAATTCATTTAAAATCCCCAGTTGTAACATTTTGATGTATTATGACAATATAATTTTGTATGGTAATAGCTGATTATAATATGTACATTTAGAGGGCAGTATTTAGCCAGGTGGCCTTTGCTTATGTAAATTTTACTGTCTGTGTTTGAAAGTGATAGTGGCTGTTTCTTAATAGTCTTCAAAAAAAAGACATGCAGCAGCTTCATACATAATGTGGACTGCAGGTTTGGAAGACTGTATCCGCAGTTATTTGTTTCCTCCTTACTATTCATTGAGAATGCCTGGAAAAATACATTCCACTCAAGAACAAAAGTGTTCCTCTAATTTAGTGATATTAATATTATTTAGGTGTGTGCCCTTTTCACAGACACAATTTAATGTGTCATTTTTCTCTGCCACACAGAGCAGGGATGAGTGAAGAAAAATCAAAACTTTTCTGAGAGCAGAAAGAAAGCCTTTATTATGTGAAGCTTAAACAGAAAAGCAAGAGTGACAGGATTTCCATACAACTGAAAGATTATCTTCTTTAAATGTGTAACTCATGTTTGCTCTTTATGGGTAGATTGTTAGAGTGTATGTTCAGCTCTCTCAAGAGGCATTTAGGACTTCAAATGCAGTGATAAATTAATTTGCACGATAGAGACAATAATGAAAGATTCAATTTCAAACAAGAGACATGAAATTTTGTGGAATTTTCAAACATTAAAAGGCATAAATGACTGCCTTATTTATTTGTATAAATGAACCCCGCAATGCAGCCACATACCAGATTAACAGCTTTATCTACAGCAGAGATGGGAATTAAAACAGTTATTACTGGCTTTCTTCCATGATATTTGGCCACCCCATCCCCAAGAGGCCAATCACAACAAGGCAAGGGCAGGTTGCAGATCTGATGTATGCAATCCTTACTTTTCTTTAGATAGCTAAGGTTACTCTTGGCAACAAGGAGATGATGAGTTGACACCCATCATCTAAGAAAAGAAACCATTAGTTTACTCAGAAGGCCGATACAAAGCTTCCACATGGGAACAGTTTTCTGTCACTATCTATCAAGACTAGAGTACAACTGCACAGCCTCCTGTGACATCAGTTCTATGCTGAGAGCACAGTAGTCTTAAAAACCACTGAAGAGCCATTTACTTGTAAGGTATAACATCTGGCAGGGCTAAAAGTGTTAAGGAAATGCTTAACTCTGCACTGAGTTGGCAGATTCTTAGGTTCAGATCACATAAAAAACATCAGCAGTGAAAGTCCACAAGATTTATCCTAATTTTTCAGATTACTTCTTCAGAAACTCTCCTTTTGAACTGCTCTTCAACAGAAGAACAAATGTGTAGACTTCAATGCTTAATAAAGCTAAAAGCTTCTCCCTGGGGTAATTGAAATTTTTCTATCAAAGTGTAGATAGACCTGGTTGCAGCTGCAACAAAGAAGAAACATATAAAGCCAAGTGGAAAGCAGTTAGACAGCATTGGTGGTGTAGGACCATTGAACGTGGTCTTGCTAATTGGAATCTATAGCACAGGACATTCAACTACATGCTGGGCAAATGACCCTGAAAGTTTCAAGTCTATCTACTATTAAAAAAAAAGTTCAGATGTAAAAATAATCATACGAATGATGGATTCTGTATTCTTGAATGGGCATAACCAACCAGAGATCTCGGTAACTGGCAAATTTCTTTTTTAAATAAGGCCCTTTGAGTCCCATATATGCATCTACTTTCACAAGCATTTCAAAACCTGTCTGCTAATAATTTCACACAGAGCTTCCAGAGAAGCAATGTTCAAAAGAATGAAAGTAATGAAACACAGCAAAGTTTTACATTTTTATTTCTGTACTTTGGGAAAATTCCTATTGAAGACAGAAGGCAGTGCAAATTGGAATTTCTTTACTGCCAACAAAAATGTGTGACTCTTGATCTAATGAAAAATTAGAGAGATTGAAAAGCAGAAGTAGACTTAGGAAGGATTTCAGTTACAGCAGGATGCAGCCCTTACTGCATTTGTAGTTTGAACTGTGATCTCTAAGGAAAGCTCAATTGCTCCGAGTGAGAAATTTAGGGTATCTGAGGCTTTTTTTTTTTCCAAAGGAACAAGTATGTTATACATTTAGAAAACATAATTTAAAAGAAAATGCTGTTTAATGATGACAATGTTTAATTCTTGAAGCATTTGACATCTAAATTAAAAGTTGTTCAAAATGTTTCCATAAACCGGAACTTGTGAATTTCGTCGGTGATTTGAGCCCTGGAATCTGATTTAGCTAAGTATAATCTTTATACAGAAAAAGCCTTTGTATTATTGTGATTGCTGTTGGTATTCAGAGATTCACTGGCTTAAAATCTAAAGTGGCATTCTCACACTCCCTGTAGCTCTTTGAGCACTGAAGTATTTACGAGAAGAGAAAGAGCCTCAACAGATGACAGTGGAATTACGTCTCTACTCCACAATCTGCTACCATACAAGGATGTCAGCACAAGTGACCCAGGGCTCTGGAAGCACTTCTGCCATGTTTGTCTGGTGCTACGTCGAGGGTAAGTGCCCTACTGGAGGACAGGGTACCTTAGCTTGGGTGCAGCTCTGTGTTATGTGGCTGCATCGCTTCCCATGCAAATGCTGCCACGTTCAGAGCTCAGTTTGGTATCTTGACACAATGCAACAATGCAGAGAACAGACAAGCACACAACCTCAGCAAATTCCTGCTCCAGGACAAGCAAGAAATAGATTTGACCTAGGACTACCTAAATATCGGTGAACATTGTTAGATATTAATTACTCTTTTGGTTTACTCACATCTTTTATTATATCTTACATTATTTTTAATAGGAAAAAGCACGTAAATGTCAGAGGTGACAATCATGTATTTTCATGTATTCTGCCAAATCCTTCTTTCTCTCTTGCCTTTCCTCATCTGTCACCCATCTTATCATTCTATCTTCATCTCCTTCTTTTTCACTAATGTTTCTTTCTGTTTTCAAGTCAAAGCCTAAAATTTGAACCTTTCTTCTGCTGTTGTCCATTTCTCTTCCTGCTGTTTCTGACTTTTCTCTATCATCTTTATTCTTGTTTCTGTTTCTTTTCTTCCATATTTCATCTGTTTGCATTAATCCTCAGCCCCTCCTTTTGATAGTTCTTGAACGTATATAGTTCCTGAAAATTGCCCATTTCTTCCCTGCTGCCAAAAGCAGCATCTTGAGCATGTTGAGAAGAAATCCTTTCAGATGTACCAACTCAGCACAGCAGGAAATAGCCAGAGCTGGGGTATTACTGCACTGCCTCAAGCTTGAACAAGGGGACATGTACACTTGTGGAACACAATGGAAATAGCAGGTTAAAGCACACTCAATTTTTAGGGCTCAGATGATGAGTCTTCTAACAAATCACTGGTGAAATCAGGAAATGCTATGTCTAATATGCCAGACAGGGTATCAAACTTAAAAATAAGTGGAATTATGCCAAAAACATGATGGTCTGAGCACTTATGCAGTAAAATTATTGACAAGATCAAAAGGATGGTCAGTTTCCTGGTGTTTATCAGAGCTGTCTACCTTTATCACCAAAGTAGCTTCATGGTTCCCTTTTTTATCTCAACAGATAGATAGTGAGAAAATACTATGCTATTAATGGAACAGTATTTTTAGAAAGATGGCAAAAAGAGAAAAGCAAGTTCAGATTTAATCTTTCCCCCTCCTCAGAGGTATTTATGAACACATGTACACGTGTAAGGTCATCTGAGTTGACACAGAAATCAAAAAAGCCACAGAAAACACATTTTAACTTCTTGCTAACTCATTTTACTGAAATACTATCTGTTCCATACTGCCTCATTGTATCTAACAGTACAGCAGGGTTTCAGGTAATGCACATTTATGTGGTATCAGTTACTAGCTGTGTCCTGCAAACAACAAAGTATGCATATGTGCGTGCTTGCGCTAAGTATTAGTATGTAATTTCTTAAGGTCAGTGCCTACCAACTAAAATAATAGTTGATTAAAAGTTCCGCTGAGCAAGCTGAATACAATCCTATTTTGGAGAACAATTGTTGTTGAGATCCTGACATGAATGTTTCTGTGTTCTTAATGCTTATCTTTGCTCTTAGGGCAGTGGGTCTTGTCAAGTAAAAACAAAGGCAGCCTAGCATATATGCCTGAGGTTAAAAGAACAAAACTACCAGGAGTAAAGTGAAAATAGTATTTTCCTTTCCTGGTTTCTTTTGAAAGTACTCAGAAGACAACAACGATTCATTTGTTCTCACGTGGGTATCTACAGTGATAGGAAGGATAAAACACTTAACACTTGGAGACCACAACTTCCAGGCTTAGATACCCAGAGCTCATACTATGACACACCATTACTTCACCATGACCTCACACAAATACGGTGATACTTCTCTGGTGGCACAGTGCACTTCACTTCATGGCTTGGAACAAAGTCAAGTACAAGCTAGGCTATTTTTGACCAGCTGCATTCATACTAGCATTTGAAAGAAATAGAATCAAAGTGATAATGGGATTAGCAAACCAAGCCAACCCCATGAAAAGTTGTTCTGTGAATGGATGAGCTTCAGACCATTGCATAAAGTCCATTAAGCAGCAGTGTTCTCATTTGAGTTCATTAAAATTTCAGTGAAGTGATTCTGCATTTTCTTTGCATTGTGCCAAATGAACATTGTGCACAACAGCAGGTGTTGTCTACCGTTTCTCTTTGCTTTTAGAATGGCATCAAACTTACAGTTGTACTTTGCTTACTTTCCTATGCTGCTACTGACAAAAATAGGAACACCAGCCAAACACTGGTAAGCCAGAAGTTCATCCAGTGTGAAAAAAAAAAAACAACAACGTTCCGTTCACATGTTGTAATTCAGTGTAAATTTATTCTCACATAGAGGTTTGTTGCCTAGATGTATATATTTATTTTGCTGAGCATGCATATCTTGCGGATTTTGAAGAAATGAAACCTGAGTCATATTCACTCATCGTTACTTCAGCATAAATACAAAGTGTAGTCAAAAATGATTTTCTTTCAGCATAGATTCTTGATATCTTCCCTATGTAATTTAATTACTTTGGTGACAGTGCAGTAACAGGAGGCAGAGTGTAACCGTAAATGCCTGCTGCATTCTGTGAATTATTTACATGTTTTATCCCACTAAACAGAAGGAATTTTTAACCCTAAATCTGTGGAACATTTTAAGTTCACTGTGTCTAGACAAAGAAAGATAAATGCGAATGCTGTAAGCTGCAATACACACAAAATAAACCAGCTCCAAAGACTCTTCCTTTCAAGATAAGTATGAATGCTTGTTTACAATAGTAGGAACATTTACTATTTCTCCTTTTTCTGATTTCTATACCAGAGGGTTTAAAACTGCACTACATGAAAATGTTTTTACATACACTCACTTAGCAACACCTTTTGTGGATCCTATTTTCAGAAGCGGTGTCTGCTTACAGTGCTTGCAGATGTATCTGGGCATGGCATATGCAGTTCAGCTAACCTCCAGACAACTATTCATTCATTTGTAAAGGTCAGGAATGCATCTGTAAAAGGCTGCTGAAAATTGGGAGAGATTCCTGTTTATCTCAGTATTCAAATAGTGCAAAAATTACAGCAAATGACAAAACAAACAAACAAACAAACAAACAAAAACAAACAAAAAATCCTTTCCTATTGGAGTTTTCTTTCCTTTTTTTTTTATATAACAAACCACTGGCCCTTTATATAGCTTCAGCCCAAGAAGACAATCTAGTTGAGACCATATGCCTTAATATGAGCTTTGGGCAATGAAAAGATCAGATGCCCTGATTTAATTACACAGTTCTAGTGGATTTGAATTTACATGTCTCCGATACTTACCACATTATGAGGAACAAAGAAAATAAGCATGTAAACAAGTAAACCCCACACTTGGGAGCATATTACTTTTCAAAAGAACAACTTCCAAGACTACTGCTGAGTTGTAGTTTTACCATTTGGTAAAATATAAGAGGCTAGTAAGAACTTACAATATCTTTCAAGTACTTGTCTGTGTTGCCTGTCTCCACTGGGGATGAGGGATGCATGGCTGTTTACAGAGGATCTGAGCGCTGCCAGTTCCTAAGCTCCTGCTAAGTTTGGAAGTCTGAATGGATGTCTCTCATAGGTATCAGCCTTCTGCAAAAATTTCAGAATGAACAAGTAAATCAAAGAGGCTTTTACCCACTTAAAGGTGAACCTAGATTTTTTTACGATTATTTTATGTTTTTGTGACACAAGCTGCTAAGTGTCAGCATTTTTGTCTCATTGAATAGAATGTAAAACCCAGGTTACTACACTCTGGGTTTGTAAATGAAGGTGAAAGTGTGAATTTATTTGACCTTTATTTTTGCCTTTTTTGAAAACACAGTATCTTCTAAGAACTTATGTTTCAGGGGTTTTATTTACTGAAGGATAAGGAATATGTCCAGTAAGACACAGCAACACTCCTAGCTTGGGTAACAGCAAAGACACTAAAATTAATTTGCATACAAATAACTCTTTAGTTGAAACGACTGGAAAAAAAAAAAAGGCAAAATTAAATTATCAGTCTACTAATAGGTTAAGAGGGCTATCAATTCGTGTATCTTTCCATACCCAAATATAATCTTAGTTTGTAAGATCACTGTACTGAAGAATTAGGTTGCTGATTCCATAGTTGTCTCAATCTTGCCTGGAACACTGAAAATGGTAACAGTTTTCCTACTTTTGGCTAAAATTGATGTGTAACATTCTCATGTCACAAGAGTCTGAGAATGACAACTCTGTTCTGACCTTCAGTTTCACAGACAATGGGATGTACATGAATTTATTCCTGTTGTACTATAGCATAGCCAATCTTTGTTTTAAAATTGCAAGTGACACAAATCTGAAGTCTTTTGGAAAAGGTTCTAAGTTGCTAATATCAGAGGACTCTGCGTTGTTGTACCTGAGTAGATAAAAGATTCTCCTTTTTAATATTCTCCCCTTTAATATTTCAGTAAATAACTAATTTAATTTAGTAGTTACTTTTAATTTACATTGAGTGAAAACTTAGGCTCAGAACTTCATTGTCTCCCTCCCGGATGATATGCTTCAAACTATCATGGCCTGCAGTCTACAAACAACTCTCTTCTACCTCCGTTTTCCCATAGGCGCAGCAATCTGCTTCGGTATTAATCTGTAAACAACCCTGCCCCTTTAACTGCTACCATGTGCATACTTTCAGAAAAACAAATTTTATCAGGCAAATTTGGATGCAGATTGCTTTGGCTCAAGCCAGTTCTTGTTATCATTAATGACCAGAACCGTACTCTGCACTGCAAATATGGAGACCCAACCACCTATGCAGTTCTGAAATTGTGCTATTGGTTGTTTTTTTTGTGTGTCCTGTTTTGACTCCTGAGGACAGCAGCTGATGGATTATTTTTTTTTCATTTATTTTTGCCTTTAAAAAAAAAAAAAAACCCAAAACCGTGAATGACTTTTTTAACATCTGACATGAAGAGGCCATCCCTTGGAAGTTGAATAAAACAATCTCAGGCTATTCAGTCTTGGGGCAGTGACAACTTTGGCCAAAGAATTTTTGCAGCACAACTGTTTACTTCCTACTATTGGCTCCCAGAGTTGGAGGATGGCCTGAGGGCCATCTTCCAGCAGGAAAGAAGAGCATTTACTTTTTTGTGTGAAGCTTTCTCTTCTCTCTTACATGTGGCCTGAACACAAGTGACAGAACAAACTGTAGGACATTTCTAGAGGTTTAAGAAGTATATACAATCAAATGTATCCTTCAACATTCCTGTGGAATAATTATGATACAAGATTGAGAATATTTGGGTGCACAGAATGGGAAAAGAGTAGACAACAGAACTGCTTTTTTTCTTAGCCAAACAAAGGTACGAGCTGGAGTGGAGAAAGTGTGGTGTCCTCTGGAAGCCTCTTTATTTGTTGTTTTTATCCCCTAATAATTTCTGTACCATTTCCCTTCATACTTCACCATAGCATCCCAGGGCTCCGTGCTGCCTGTGCAGCCCATCTCCATGTCTCCCCAGCCCAAGCCGCTCCCCGGGCACATAGTGGTAAATGGCTGCTCACGATGGGGTTAGCTGGGACACCCAAGCCAAACAGACTGAAGGTGTCATTACCGATATTTAAAACCACTGCAAAAAGATGTGTTTGGCAGGCACGAGGATCTATCCAACCCTGCATGACTAAGCTGATGCACAGCACTGAGCTCATGGCAGAACTTGGGGCCGATCCTGCGGTGAGGAACACCGAACGGCACAAGCGGGCGTTCATATGTGCATCTTTACAGATGTTTTATTGTGCTTTTCCCTCAGCGAGGAGGAGGGCGCGGCTTGTGGCTGCCCCCCCGCCGGCCTCCGCGCCCGGGACGGACAAAGGCGGCGGGTAGCGGTGCAGGGGCGGGGGGAGGCGGGCGGCGATGCGGCTCGGCCTTCCGCAGCGGTACCGCTTACAAAAAGGAAACCGCGCAAAACGCCGCATTTTCCCCGCAGCGCCGACTGCGGCCCGAGTCACCGCTTCCGCCATTTGCGCATCGCGGCGGCTGCGGGGCGGGGCCGCGGGGCCACCTGCGAGCCGGCAAGGCGGGAGAGCCCGGCCCCTCAGCGCGGCGCCCGGCCGCTCCCATCCCCTGGCCGCGCGCGGGGGGGGGAAGCGGCCGCCGCCAGCCCTTCCCGCAGGGAACGCCCCGCTCCGGCGGCTCCCGGCACCCCCGGCCGCGGCTTGGGCGGAGCGGCAGTACCGCGTGGGGCGGGAGCAGCCCCGGGGGGCGGGCGGAGGGGGAGGGGAGCCCGGGCAGCACTCCCCCCCGTGGTGACAGTTTCTAGAAGCACGTCCCGGCGTCCTTTGCGCTTGCAACATGGAGGAGCTGACGGTGGAAGTGCGCGGCTCCAATGGGGCCTTCTACAAGGTACGGGCGCGGTGCGGGGCCGGAGCCGCGCGAGGCTTTGCGTGCCGCGCCGGGAGCCGAGAGGGGCGGGCGGTCGTGAGCGGAGCCTCCGAGCCGGGCCGTGAGGGGGGGCGCGGGGCGGCGGTGCCGGGGTGTGGCGGTGCGGCGCGGCGGGGCCGCGATGAGGGGATCCGCTGAGGGGAAGGAAAGGCGCCGCGGAAAGGGGGGGCCGCGGGTAGGGGGGGGTCTGTGGTGCGGGGATTGGGGGGCGTGGAGAGAAGGGGGGGGGGTTGGGGCTGAACGGGGGGGCATCGGAGGTAGAAATAATTGCTTTTAAAATATTTGGAATAATTCCGTAACGATTTCGGGTTTATTTATGTCATCAGAAGGCTTCCTTCGCCATCAGCTTCCCCGGAATGCCGGGACGGTACGGGATCCGTGCGCCGTGCCTCAGCTGTGCCCGTCACTCATTCCCTTCAGCCCGGGGCAGCCGTTAACGCTCCGCTCTTTTTATGGCCAGAGCCGCTGCCTCCTTCCCGCAGCGCTGTACTCCGCAGCCGTGCGGGGCGGGACTGCGCTTGGGGCCGGGGGGCGGCCTGCCGTGCCTCCCATTTTCCTGCTCGCGTCTGTGGATTTGGGTTGGGAGCCGTTGGGGATCCGTACGGCATGTGGAGGCGGCGGGCAGAGGATTCTGACTGCAGGAGCTGACTGCAGGAGTCAGGGTTTGGGTGGTTTTTTGTGTTTGTGTTTTTTTTTTTGTTATTGTTTTTTTTTTGTTTTTTCTTGCAATTGGCTATTAAAAGAGACAAATAGGAGATAATCTTACGAGGAAGGAGTGTAATGGGATAAGCTCTGTGCCCTTGGTAGGTGTTCCTCTTCATTCTTTTTACTAAAATCCGTAGATAATAAATTTCGCATATGAGATGAATTTTTAGGTAGATTAAAAATAACCATGTGGAATCCCACATCAAAATAATCTGTATTTTGAACACAGCTGATCTAAAACAGGGTTGATTATTTTTCCTGCCCGTTAGGAAACATGGAATTTGGAGACACCCTTCTTAGCTTTCCATCTGTGCCCTATGATCTTGGGCAAAGAACGAAGCATGAGCTGGTTCTTTCTTCTGCTTCAGGGGAATGTGGGACTAATAGGAGCATTAGGAGGTGTGTTGAATTCTTGGAGCTGTGTGTACAGCATTTATTGCAATAAGCCTGATTTAAATTCTGCAATAATGACGTCTCCTAAGTCAGTGCGAATTGTCAGGCTTGGATTAGCCCCATCATGTGTTCAGCCCTCTGGATGGTGGCTAGCAAGCAGAAGTTTTACTTAAAAATGTCATTATTGGCTTTCAGGTCAGCGAAATGGAGATTAGGTCCAGCAATGAAAGCCATTTGCTTCTTGAGAAACAGATGGGTTAGAGTGCTTGGGCCTGGAGTGGGGAAAGCCCCAACTCTCAACAGTCACTGTTGTTGTGTGCAAAACCCACCCCAAAACACAATAAACCAAGCAGAAAAATGATTTTAAAATGCAGTTTTTTGAAGTGAAATCTGTGTGTCTGGCTCCATTTTGTGAGTCTTAAGAGTTGAGGGTAGACAGGTTATGCCTGTGTTGTGGAACTAAGTAGTGCTTCTGCTGTGTAAAGTTTGGGAAGTGAAGGAGAAGGTGTGTCGGTCTCATTTAGAAAGTGCTCACTTAGGATTGATGATGGCATTTGTGAGGTTGTAAGAGGGAATAACATTTGAAGTTTGGGCTCAGAACAGTCTGAATTTAGATTCATTATGACTACATACCTCCTGGTAGATGACGTGAGAAGGATCCTGCTATGCCAGGAGAGATAAGACCAAAATAATTACGTAAACAACTACAGGACAGTTTTTTCTAATTAGTTGTTAATACGATCTGCAACTTAGCTGTAGTAACAGTAGTGATTGCATCTGTTGGAGTGTTTTAATGTTTTTCTAATAGTTACTAGAAGTATGACCATGGTTGGTAAAACGAGGATTGCTATAAACTAATAAGAAAAACTATGCTCTTTATTAAAATACATGAAAAATAAAATTGTTTTTCTTGATGCATATATCAGTGGGAAGTAACTGTGGTTGTGGTAGGCACCAAGTAAAATTCTTCTGTCTAAAAAGAAATAGTATGTTCTAAATTTAATCTTTTGTTCATTTATCTCCAAACTGTTTTCCCCCTTTGCTTTAAATCAGTAATGCGATCTAGAGAACAGAATGGCATTTCTTCTGCATTTTACCCTCAAGTTCTCCAGCAATAGACAGCAGAGTATGTTCGGCCAATCCCTGCTGCTCAGAAGACTGCGTCTGTCAGTATTACTCATCTGTTGTCTCTGAGCCCCATCGGTGCCATCTTTTCTCCAAAGGACTTGTGCTCTTGTGGTAAAGATGAGGTTTGTGTGGTGGAACAGTTGGAGAATGGGATGATAAACCAAGCTAGTTAACAGTTGTATCTGCTGAAGGCACGTTGATCCTGACCTCGGGAGGGCTGATGATGTCTACTTGAGTTCTAGATTGCAGGTTGATTTATTTTCTTCAAGGCGTTAGAACAGACTTCATTAGTTTATTGGATTTTTTTTTTCTTTTTTCTCAGTTTAAAATGACCAAACATGCATGGATTTTTTTGAGAGCAAACTGGGTTGGAAACAGTGAGACTTGAATGCTCTCGGTCCTGTCTTGGCCTGACTACAGTGTTCTCAGGCTGATGGTTTTCTGTGTGGAGCTTGGAACTTTGGTCATTCTTCATAGAGATGTAGATCATTGGCTCCCAGAATTAGGGACTGGTTGGCAGGGACACCTGGGTCTGTCTGTCCAACCCCTGCCCGAGCAGAGCTGCCTAGAGCACTGTGCTCCGCACCACATCCCAGCAGCTTTTGGAGATCTCCACAGAGAATATTCCATAGCCTCTGGGCAGCCTGTGTCAGTGCTTCATCACCCACAGAGGGAAAGAAGTGTTTCTTGATATTCAAGCCAACCTCCTCTATTCTGCTGTGTACCCATTGCCCTATGTGCTGTCAGCTGTGAAGTGTACATTGGCAAGAACAAAATGAAAATTTTCTCTATATGCAAGTGAGAGCCATGGTTCCACTTCTTGTTGTGAGTTTGGATGTCTGCTCGAAATAAAATGACACTGAAGTCCATGAGCTGAGCAATAGATAGCTTATTGCACATGGAGCCTTTTGGTGACATCTGAATAACTGAAGATTCATTGCTTTCATTGCTGTAGGGATTTCCATCTACTAAAGAACAAACTGCTGTGTGGCTTGCCCTAGTAATCTTCCCCTTCTGCAGGAGTAGCTGCATTGAAATAAAGCCTATTTCCTATTTTTGTCATTTTTGACTCTTCACCTTCAGTTGTCATGTTCTAATGCACGTTCTTGGTACCCGTGGTAGGACGTGTGGTTTTGGTAGCAGTCCTGGCTGTAGCTCTGGGAGCAGGAGCTGAGCTAGGCTTTCATAGAGAGAGCAGCCTAAATGTTGCTGCAGGAAGAAATGATAGAAGAAGGCATGGTATTTCTCTGTGTGTTTGATGTCAAAGCACAGCGAGCAGTTCTGTGCAAAAACATACTTATATATCAATAAAAATATATTGATGTTTGGAAGTTGTAATGAGAAGCTTTGGAAACTTCTCCATGAGATGTTCTGTTTGTTTTTTAGCTTGACAGTAAAATAGAAAACTGTCGTTAATAGGCTTATGTGGGTGTTGGTGCCCAATTATTACACCAGGAAGCATTACAGTAAGTGGAATGAGGGGTGTTTTTATTTTTGTAAAGGTTTCAGCTGTCTCTTGATGGACAGCAATTCTTATTAAATCTTGTCTTACTGGATGGGAAATCTCATGCATTTTAAAGGTGTTCTTGGAACAGTAGACTGGTGCATGAACTGTCTAGTCATTGCCATCGGAGAGTCTTTGTCTTGACTCTCTTAGGCTGATAAAAGGCAGACACTGCAGGCAGTGATTATTGATTTCTCATGTACACAGTGAGTGGAGGGCATCTTTCAGAAGTTTTGCCCTTTGGGAATATGCACATGAAGAAAGCAGCATAAATAACGTGAGTAATTTAAATTTCATTCATAAGCCTAAACCAGGAGATTCAGTGCTGAGATTCTTGTGTGACTCATGAGGACTCTTGAATTTACACATGATAATGATGATTGTGAATGGAGATAAGTAGCAATGTCATAAATAAAAGAGTGGTGGTTAGAACTGAAATAAGAGTTGAGCATTATTTCCTACCTGATGCCCGCTCGTAATGCGTGGCCTGCCATCTGTTAGCAGGCCCTGTAGCATTTGCAGTGAAAAGATCACCTCGAAGTTCAAACCAGAAAGGCAGAGCATCTTGATTGTTTACAAGCTTCCTGTGTTTGCTTTGTTATTTCTTTATGGGGGTCAGAATGGAATAGTAATAATTAAGTGGGAGGTTTTGTATTTGTTACATGAGACAGAAACTGTTGGTTTAAAATACTAACAGTGTTTGGTTCTGACAGGAGTGAAAGGACTGGTAATTGGATATAGGCTTCTTGACCTTTATGTTGGTGATTCAGGAGCAGCCGCAGTACTTGATGTCAGTGTTACTGTTGGAGATGTGCTCAGCCGTGCCCCGCGTTCCCAGCGCAGCTTTTGGTGTGGTGGATGTGGCTCAGAAGCAGCACGTTGTCTGTCTGCCCCAGGAAGGGATGCCTGCAGCCTCACTGGCAGCACCTTCACTTTAGGTTGGACTGCTGTGCTTGGGGTCAGCTAGTCTGAAAGTGGGCTGAAGAGGGATTTCAGATTGCATCTGGCTGTTAGATGGGTTTTGTGACTTTGTGTGGAACTGGATGTAAAAGACAAATATGGGTGTGTGTGTGTGTGTGTCCACATAAGCACGGTTCACTGTAAGGGCACTTCAGTAAGTCTTGATCCGTTTATGTCATAAGCAGATCCTAATCCTAAATCCGTGAGCAGAACCCAGGTAAAAGGGGAAGATGCTGTGTGTGCTGCTTGTTGTGAGGTGAGGAAGTCCCAGCCGCAGTGGTTTTGGTGGCAGGTGGTCTTTTTTAGTCTCCTGCCATTCTGTTCATGCTTGGTGTACAGTATGGCCTCATGTTAACTTTGCTGGGTCTCAGATCCCAAATGCAGCTGGCAAGCCCTGGCCGTGCCAGCTCTCAGCTTACAGGTGCTGGGAGTTGGTTCCTGCCCAGTGAGTGGCAGAGACAGGTCTGCCTGGAGCACTGTGAGCTGCACGCCATTAATAGTGTAGTACAGTAGAGTCCCTGCTGCCTTGTGAGCAGCTCTCAGCACATACATGGGCTTCAGAGATGTGGCACTGAGTGACTGACATGAAGATCTGGCTGGGCCAAAGCTGAGGTCTGCCAAGGTGAAGTTGCGCATTAATTTTTCTTCTTATCAGCAACTTCACGTGTGGTGTAAAGCATATTTGGAAATGTTATATGTGAAGTGGTTCCTCATGCAACAGCATTATTGCTTTTATGCCATATATTAGTTGGTGGTGCGTGGTCTCCTGTTGGCTTGCTCTGCCTCATCACCTGTATGGAGGAGCTCTGAATTTAGTTACTGGCTTTGTCCATCTGTAGCCATTGCTGCTAAATTAAGTGCCACTAACAGCAGCCTGTTTAGTTGAAGAAAAGCGAAAGCGTGTAATCAGCGAACCTCGCAAGAAGTGGTTCTTATGCAATGTAAGACATGAGGAATGCAAAGTTAGAATACAAATCTATGTACAGAGGTTACGTTGCTGATAACGAGCTCCTTTGAAATTCCTGTTTGAAAACCATTTGGGGAAAAAAGAAAAGTTAATGTCTCTTCAGATTGGGTCTGATGAACGCTTATAAATGTGTGGCATTTAATGGGACGTTTAATGTAAAAAGTAAATCTGCTTTATTCAAGATATCTTAATTTTTCAAGTTTTGAGCGGAACTGTGAAGTGTTTTTTTAAAAAAAAATTGACAGTCATCTCCAGGCTATTGGAATACTTCTAAAAAAAATTGCAGTAAATATCATCATGATGTGCATGAAATCTTTCTGATTTTATCTTGGAGTTGCAGGTGATGGCTGATAATGCTCCTAGGGTAGGCCAGGGCTGTAGCTAGGAAAACAGAGAGGACTTGTTACTCTTCACAAATGATATCATATTTTTGACAAGTTGCTTGGTGATAATGACCAAGTGATTTCTTATAGAACAATTTAAAACCTATATGAATTCTCATTCCTACTGGTGGTGTTGCTCTGTCTGCCTCCTGCTGCTGCACTTCTGTTGCTGTAAGTGTGTGTTCCTCCCTCTGTAGAAGAGAAACTGACCATAAGAGGAAGAATTAAACCTTGGGATGTCTGAAAAGCATGATATTCCTTCACTGTTCATCTTGTATTTGTACAACTAGACTCTGAACAGGCCTTTTCACAATAATATAATTATTTAGATACGGTTGTGTTTAATGTTTTATTTGTCCTTTGTGACCTGCAGTGAATACCTGATAAATGTTAGCTTATCTCTTCTGAAGTATTTCTCATGTGAGTGCTGTGGAGTAGAAGAGTCAGAGCGTGCCAACTGGGGATGTTGCTCTGATAATTCTAGCAAACAGAGCATATGTGCCCCCGTGTGGGACGGATGGTGCTCCTGTGTGGCACTGCAAGTGCAGCGAGCTAAGGGGCTGCTTTGTGCCAAGGAGCTCCAGAAATTCACATGGTGAGGGTGTAGATAAAAAGTTACCCGTCTTAAGGGGTTTAAATCTCCGCTAAGTATTGCTTGCTGCCAGTAAGTTGGTATTCCAGCAGTGTTGGACCATGCAAACCTGGTTCATGCTGATGTGATTTTTCTTACGTATTTTTTTATAGAATCTGAATGACTTGTTGTAGAAAAACATTATTTCCTGCATTTTGTGTAGCAGTAACTTATCCCCATGCTGGTAAATAAAATGGAACTTTTCTGGTTATTTACAGATGTTGGTAGCTAACAGATGGTTCAACCAGTAACGTGTTGTATGCCCTTCATGTTCCTTGCCTCATGAAGCAGGCATGGCTTCAGTCTTCCTGTACAGAAACTTCATGTGAACTGCAAATCCCTGTGTGCACACGTGGTTTGCTGCCAACTGCCTCTGTTGCTTCTGTCTCAAAGGGCTTTGCCTTCCTTCCCTGGCAGAGGCAGGGTGGCCTCTAAAAGGGTTTATTTCATTAGGAGCACACTAGGTGGTTGAACAAGGTGACTTTGGTTTCTGGCGGCCTGGTGTGTTCGGGATTACCCAGCTGTTTGTGCTGTAACCACTTCCTTGCACTGCTGGCTGGTGTCTTGTGAGCGTTGCTTAGGGAGCGGGCACTCAGATTTCAAGTGAATGCTGCCCTTTGCTGGCGTTGCACAAGTACAGGTATGGGTCCAGGGAGATTCATTCCTCCAGCCCCTTGCAGCCAGCTGTCACTGCAGGCTTGTGCAGCGTCTGTCAGGCACGGGGAGCCCATGTTGAGGTGCCTTTTTTTTTTGAGCTGACCCGTGACACCTCTGTGGGTGCTGTACTCCTCGCACAGCTGACACTGTTCTCAGACCTCCTTGGCTGGCAGTTTGTGAAGGCAACTTAATCCATTCAGCAGGTTTCCTGGAGCCTTTCATAAGGATCCTTTGGAACTGTCTTCTCACCTGAAACTGCACGTTCCTCCTTGGTCTTCTGTTCTTGGGCACATACCAGGCTATAACAAACACAGGAGTCATTAGAAAACATTTTCTTACTTTGTTATTTTTTGTTGTCTTTGTCTTCTGCTTTTCTTTTGTTCCCTTGTGTTTGCAGCGTGCCTTCTTCCCTTAACTACCAGATGGGAGGCCTTTATTTCTGCTTGGGTATAATTTTTTCCATCAGGTTGTTCTTTGTCTTCAGGTTTTTGACATAATCAGCGCACTGCTAAAAAGCCCTTCGTTTTTCAAAAGGAAGAAAAATGGGATTTTGCTGCAGTTGTTTCCAAGATCATAAAAATGTCACACAAAATGACGTGAAACATCCTATTATCTTTGCTCTTCTGTGAGGTGCTGTGGGGATTTGACTGCACACTGTTCCCAGTCTTGTGTTTGAAGGATGACATAGTTAAGTAGCCACATAGCCAAATTTTATCCATCCTTCAGATTGTGCTATTCTGAAGGACAGTTGTTTGGGACTCTTTTTTCTTTTTTGTTTGAGAAGAACACCTGAAGAAGCAAGTGGTGCTGCTCACAGTTGTTGGACATTATTTTGAGTTGGGCTCCTTGCTCTGGGACTGCAGCTTTCTCCTTTTGCTTGTGTAAAGTAGCTGTGTATGCCTGTGAAGAAAACAATAAACTTTGAAAACAGTACTTCGGTTGTAAATGTGTCTGTATGAAAAATGGCTTTCAATAGTCCATGTGTAACGTATTTCTTAGAGCGCCTCACCCATGCAGTGGGATTGTCTGGAAACTTTCCTACATTCAGATTATAACAGCAGTGGTGTTCTCGGGTGGTTTCAGTCTGTGCTGAAACTGCTGCCTTGTTGTGATTCCATGTCTTACAACAAAATTGTTTTCGTTTTAGGGATTTATCAAAGATGTTCATGAGGATTCACTCACTGTTGTGTTTGAAAACAAGTAAGTATTTTATCTTAAAAATCATTTGTGTATTTGTGTATTGTATATTGTTTTGTTTGTTTTGACATGAAGGGGAAGTAGACTTCATTAGAAAGGTAGTTCTAGAAATACAGGTTCACTGTTGTATTCTGTTATGAACTGATTCCTTATATAGCTGTGGTATCAGAAGTCACAAAGTTAATTAGGCACTCCTTGATTTTTTATTTTGGTATTGTAGTGATGCCAGACGCAATGGACAGTTGTAATTAGAAAGTAGTGGCAGCTGTCTGATATTCTTATACCTACAGTGAAGAAAGGTGGAAAATACCTGAGTAGCTCTGTTTCCTGAGCAGTTCTTTCTGTGTCTGACCTGGGGAGTGTGATCAGCTTCATCAACCTGAAAAAAGGATACAAATGTCCTGATGGAGTGACTTTTTTAACTAGTGCAGAGTAGAATCCATATAATTGCTCAGGTTGGAAAAGACCTTAAACATCATAGAGTCCAACCACAACCTAACCATACTACTTTATATATATAAATATATATTTTATATATATATACTACTTTATATATATAAAGTAGTGTGTATATATGTGTGTGTGTGTGTGTGTGCATGCATAAAAAATCAACATTAGGAAATGCATCGGCTCTTGATGTGCAAATGGTTTCTAAGCTGCCAGCACCAGCCTGCAGATTCATCAGTCAGCCTTTCCTGAAGGGAGATGAGGGAGTAAGAAGCCTAATAGTGGGAAGCTTGCATGTATGTACACACAATATTTTATGAATGGTTTATGTAATCCTTGGATGTATGTATATGTATGTGTGTGTAATGCATGTATGAAAAAAATCCTGGAGAGAAAAAGATAATCCTGGTTTTTTACTCTGTAAATCCAGTCTGTCTTTCTAACCTGTTTTCTAGCTCTTCTATAAACATCAGTTAGAAGATGAAGTGGCAGCCATAGCTAGGACTTTGTGGGTGGTTATGGAAGCTCTTTGTGTCTCTTTGGTTTTCATATCACCTCACCCCTCCTCTGTCCTTGCCATCCTCCAAAGAATCCCACAGATCTGCTTCTTCATCCTCCTCTTGTTGATCTTCATTTTCGTATTCAACATCCATGTTACTTTTCTATAAGAGTAGATGTTCTTAGCCTTGAAGGCACGTGCTTTCACACCACGAGCCAAGTGAGCTAAAGGAAGTGCCTGTGGTTCACAGCAGGTGTTTAATTATTGGCAAACATGTTTCTGCTGGTTTATATCCATGTCATCAATGTGTTTTACTGAGTGTGTGGCAGCAACAGCTTCGTTCTGAAAAGGGTAAGCTACAACATATGTTGAGTGCTTTGTTGACCAAAAATAGCCCTTATCAGGAAGTATGCATACTACTCTATTTGTGCCATGAGGTAAGTTTGATAAATTATTACTCTTTTTATTGAGTTAAATTCATAAGGGCTTTAATCAAATTGAAATTGGCAGGAGGGTACCATCCGGAATGCATTCGTCTGTTGGTGATAGTGATCAGCACTTAGCAAAGTAAGTGAGTCTGCTAATGGCATTCAGTTTACGTTTTCTGCTGTTGTTTACCAGTCCTAATCTATAGCTATTACAAGGTTCCCAAAGTTGGTGAACTAGCATCACTGCAAGCAATAATTAATCTGTGGTCAGATAGCAAGTCCATTAGGAGAGGTTTTGGAGAAGAGGCAGAGAATGAACACAGAATCATCAGGACCTGGGAGTCTTTGTTGTGGTGTACAGGTGAGGTTCTAGGTGCAATTCCTTGTAGGTCCATTTGAATTTGAAGCAGCCATATTAGTAGACATCTATATAGTAAGAAGCACCTCAATTTTTTTATAGCTTTTACCAAATATTTGTGATAATCAAGTAGACCAGTAGGCATCGCATGCCTGATTCTCTTAGTAGGTAATTTGTAACAAATCACAACTAATTTCTTAAATAGCTGTTGGTGACATTTTGCTGGTGAGATGCTCCCATTTTGGACTTAACGTCATCAGAACTTTAAGTCATATTCTCAGAACTGAGCCTTCTGTGTATATTTCTTCCTGTTTTCTCAAAAAATAGCAAAATACCTTATGGCTGAAATGGGTGAGTCATTACTGTACTGTCTCCGTACGGTAGATGAAGATCCTCCAGAGATGGAAGCAAAGCTAGACTACTGCATACAGTCTGAAGATTTTCTTGGAGTGGTGAAGTCTCTTCTATTGCTGCATCTCATTGTGGGCAATCTATAACTTTCTGTAAGGTGGATTCATAACCTGCACTGCACAGTTGAAATTCTCAAGAGAGCTTTAAGCAGCTCAGTTGTTGACAGCAGTTTGTATCTTGTTGTTCAGTTATGATCACTGTGTTCATACTATTTCCAAATTGAACTTTTACATAGCTCGTAATCAGTGGAATACATTTTGTTCTCAACTCTTCCTATTTGCCTTTGTATCTGTGAGAATAATAACTTGATGAAGGGAGGAAAGAGGCAATACACAGATCCTGAGGTTAGTGACCATTACAGTTATAAGCATCTTTAAATCGCAGGTGGTTTTTTTTCCAACCTCCTCTGCTGTTTTTCAGAGGTAAAATGAGATTTCAGCTACATTTCATGACAAAAATACCTTCCAACTTCAACAAAAGCTATCCACAATGTTCCTTGTGTTAGGGTGGTGGTGGTTTTTCAAAGTTACCCTGTAGTTGGAAGAAAAATGAACTGTGCAGCCATGGCTAGGGCAAAACTCCATAACCCTTTCTGTTATGTGTTGGTCCTGGGGTCTGTCTGTACCTGATGTGGTCTTGAGGATGTCTATAAATGATAGATGTTGAATACTTGGACAGATACCATGTCCAAGTCCCTTGGATGTTGTAAGGTTTTTTTTATTGTTATTTTTGATGGTGGTGCTGGCTTTATTTTAATCCATCTTCAGTTGGCATTTTGAGTAAAAGAATGAGAAACAGTTTCATGGCTTCCTGTGAGATTTACAGAGAAGAAAGGAATTAGAAAAGAATACGGAGGATGTCAGTTACTCTACAAGTATTCATATAATGCACCTGTAATGCACACTTTTAAGTAAGTAGCCTTGCAGAACCAGCTACAGAAAAATAAATAGTCTTTCTTGTACAAGAAGTTAGCTTATTAATTTTACATGCGTAGTAGTAATCAGTATTAGTAAGCAGATGTCGAGATGTGTTTTGGAATGAATCTGTTTGCCAGACTCCCATTGGAGATTGTTTAAAAATAGTTGTAGATAAAATTCCAAAGTTTTTTAGGAAACACAGTTGGATTTTCCTGCAATGCTTAAAAATTGATAGGAAGCAATTATAATGCTAAGTGCCAATGAAATTGTCATTGTTAAAATGCTGAAGAAATGGACAAACCCAAGGTGGACCACAGGGGTGAATTCACATGTTAACAAGGCTTTCATTGAGCAGTACAGATTTCAGTATGTCAATCTGACCTTCTCATGGAGGGTTAATAGAATCAGTTCAGTGGAGTCAGTCCATTGAACTTTCTTCTGAATTGAGCTGAAGACGTGTTCTGTTACTAAATATCTTCCCAGCTGTGTCTTTGCTTTGACAGGGTTGTTTTGATACTTCGCTTATGAAGTTTGCTTTCTAGGAATGAAGAAACAGACCTGATTATATGAAATGAGTGAGAGTTAACTCAGAGTTCTAAAAATGAAGACCTTAAGAAAACAACAGAAAAATCCTGGAACTAATGTGTAATGTCTCTTCAACTTTCAGTTGGCAGCCAGAGCGCCAAGTACCCTTTAATGAAGTCAGATTACCTCCACCTCCTGATATCAAGAAAGAAATTGGTGAAGGAGATGAAGTGGAGGTGAGTTGATCCAGATGTTTGCTAATGAGCTGTTGTGTTACATAACTGATTGTCTCTTTGAGACTATGGTGACTGTAAGTAGATTAGTGGAGAATGAAAAAGGAGTGTGTCTCTAGTAATGGATTTATTAAGCTGGTAAATAAAAAACGTTTTAATTTTCTCATAGCACTTTAAAATACAGCAGATTTTGCTTCCAGAGAAACTGTCTGAAAATTACAGGGTCTTTTTTTTTTTCTTCAGAAAATTACCAATGGAACTTGATTATCATCTAAAATTTGAAACAAAACTCTATTTTAAGAGATAAAAACCCAACTTGCTAGTTCTAAGTGCTGGGTATTTTAATATTTTAATGTGAAAGTTCAACAGAGATGTTCCGGTAACTTGGGTTTCAGTCCAGGTGAAATATCTAGTATGAAAATATCTTGGAGGAAATAGTGTGCATTAGCTGTTTTAAAGAGAAGCAGTATTAACTAGAAACCACACATTAAACTGGGAAATCAGGAGGTTTGTGTTGAGTGCCTGGTTTGTCTTAGGAGTTTCAGTGATTCCCACAGTTTAACATCGTGCTTGTCATTGAAGTCACAGTATCTTTGGGATACTGCTACAGTTCCAGGCAAATAGTGTAAGAAGTGATGCATGTATGTGCTCAGTTCTTCTGTTTTTATTCAAAATATATGGAATACTTTGGCTTTATTAGAGATTAAACTTCAGGCATTTTTTTACCTCAGATTTCTTCAGTTAACTTAAATTTCTTGTGTAGTCTGTATACAAATGGTTAGAAGACCAGGAAAAACAGAAAGCTTCAGATATCATTGGTTCTGTATTTGATCTTGTATTGTTAGTGGTAGTTGTTAAATACAAAATACGTAATCATATGTGATGTAGTCCCAAGTTTATCAAGTAAGCCAAAGGCAAAATAAAACCTTAATTTTGGAGATCCTTCTGTATAGGAACTTTGGTGTTAAGACAGTTTTTAAATTTAGTGAGGAACTGCCACTGAATAAGTGTTTTTTCAAGGTTTTATCTCCAACAATTTCTGTTGTATAGTCAGTGAAATATAGAAAGGATTACAGACAGATTTCCTTGCAGGGCAAAGCAATGAAACTTGTGCAAGAAGCACATAACAATAACAACACAGGCAAAAAATATTTCGGAGTAGTATATAGTTCCATTGTAATGAGAGCTAGAGAAGTTGAGATGCGCTTGTAAATGTAGGCAACTCAATTATGTCTGTGTGTGCTATTGTTCTTTCATTTGTTTAACTGCTCTTGTTTTCAGGTTTACTCTAGAGCAAATGATCAAGAGCCTTGTGGCTGGTGGCTGGCAAAAGTTCGAATGATGAAAGGAGAGGTAAACTCCTTACTGCTGCTTTCATGCTGCTGTGTTAGATACAGTAAATACAGAAGTTCTTTGTGATGCAAGCAGATGAATAAACTACCAGTACAAAAATATGGCAGAACAGATTTTTAAGCTGAGATCACTTTAGAATGACCCATGCTGTGTTTACTGGGAGTGTGTTCTTATAGCTGAGCAGGACATTCTGATTATTAGTAATTCAAGTGCATGGAGGTCTGTATGCATACATGCAGCATATGGCTTCCAAAAATCGTACTCTGTGAATGGAAGTTGGCTCTAAGAAATAATAAAGTAGTGTGCCTTATTTGTGATTATGGTTACTGTTTATACCACGAATCTAATCCTGGTAATCAAGCAGTCTCTATCTACAAGCGTGTGTTGGTGGTTCTGTTTGAACATACATGTCACTGGAGTGTAGTAGAAAAACAGTTGTTTAGTTGTTTGTTTTTGCATATGCAGAGCTTGTGTTTTACTGCTGGCTTTTATGATTGTACCAGCAAAATTATCTGTAGATTCAGACAAGTGTATTTTTCATTTCAGCTGATTGAAATGATAGTTCTTCATTTGGAGCTAACTTCAGTTCTTGTATGCCACAGAAATTAGGATTTTTACTGACTGGTACTTTGCTACATTGGTTGGTTAGAAACTTTGACTTTTAAATTGTAAGAAACAACATTCTTAATCTGTATGATCTCAGTTAACTAATGACAGGTGTAAAGTTCTACTGAATTCTTAATTGCCTACTATTTTTAACAGGAAAAGTATTTTTTTTTTCATCCTCAGAAGGCTGCTACCTCTATACCATTGTCAAATCAATTACTTTATAAGGGTGGTGTGCCAAATTTAAAACTTTAAATACGAAAGCAGTCTGGTCTGTGGAAAAGCATGTTGTAACATGAGGAATGTACTCTTTCCTGGTACTTGAGTCTTTCTTTCTTTTTTTTTTTTTTTTACGGAATCAGGTGTTCTGGGGGGGATCTTGGCCTGTGTGTTTGTTTTTATTTGATTGGTTAGTATATATTTGTCATTGCTAACTGAAGTTACCATTTGGAAAAACAAATTCTTCCATAGTTCTATGTCATTGAGTATGCTGCTTGTGATGCCACTTACAACGAAATCGTGACTTATGAAAGGCTCCGACCTGTGAATCAAAATAAAACTGTCAAAAAGAACACGTTTTTCAAATGCACAGTGGATGTTCCTGAAGATCTGAGGGATGCGTGAGTAGTTATGCGTATTTTACTAATAAGGCAATTCATTTAATGAGAAGTATTTGAGAGAGTGGGGGAGGGGGGAGGAGAGGAGGGGGGGAATGTTTTGAGGGTCTTGTACAGCTCCATTAGAAATGATAAGGGTGGCTGTAACTGCTGTAGCTGAGTTAGAATCTACTGACTGGGGTCTCTGCTGAGGGTTTGGGCTGGGGACAGAAAGCAGGTGCTCAGGTGGGATCTTCAGGTCTTGCCACAGGCTTATGCAGCTGATGAACTCACGGCATGTCTCTGGTTCTGAGAGATGCCTCATAGCTCTGGTGGTACGGCCCATGGACAAATAAGCTCTGGAAGCATGGAAAGAGAGAATTTTCCAATTTCTGAACGTTCTTCACTGTAAGCTAGTGAAACATTCTGGGATCTGGTTGTATTATTACATGGGCAGGTAGTGATAGGGCAAGGGGAAATGCTTTTAGACTAAAAGACGGGAGATTTAGGTTAGGTGTTGGGAGGAGATTCTTTACTCAGAGGGCAGCGAAGCACTGATTGGAGCCTCCCAGAGCTCTGGGTGCCCCATCCCTGGAGGTGTTAAAGGCCAGGCTGGGTGAGGCCGCGGCAGCCTGCTTGGGTCCAGTGGGTGGCATCACTGCCATGGCTGAGGGAATGGAGCTGCGCGATCATTAACGTCCTTTCCAACCCGAGTCATTCTTCTTCTTTCTGTTTTGATGCAACTTCTTAAAATAAGTCATTTATCTCTGTAGATGCGCTAACGAAAATGCACACAAAGATTTCAAGAAAGCTGTGGGAGCATGTAGAATTTTCTATCATGCTGAAACTGCTCAGCTAATAATACTTGTAAGTAACTATTTTTATGTGAATGTTGCATGATTTTGATTATATCATTTATGGTAGTTCTGTAGCCATCTGTACATTTCTGTGGATTGCAGTCTAACTTCATGAACTCTGTAAGCAGTGAGCAATTTAATACATGCAGATGTACAGATCTATGGGGGCAGGCCTTTGGAGGGGATTGTAAGTACTGCACTGCAGATAGCCTAAATTTAGGAACAGCTCTCAGGTATGAATGACAATCGTAACAGACTGAGAGCTGTTTCAGAGATTGGTGTGGATTCTTCAGAACTAACTAGCTTACTCTGCTCGAGAGCAGTTGGTTCCACCTGTGCAGCATTACACTTTGTGCTTTGACCCACAACTGGGTTTCCACATGAAGAGCTGCATCAACTCACATCACACAGAAACCTGGGTGTGAACTGGCAGGTGGGTAGTGCGGATTAGCAGGGAGCCCAGAGCCTGAATCATAGGGAGGGACCTAACTTGATACTATGTAGACTAAAGGAGCTTTTGCAAAAACAGCTTAGTTGGCCTTTTCAAATGTGAAATTTCTTTACGAAACGAAGTCATTAAGGAATTGTTCACTTAGATTCTTCTGTGATTGCTTTGTTTTACTACATAGACTTTTCCTAACATTAGTTTCTCTGTGTTTTTCTGCTTACTTAATCATATCTACTTGAATCAGACCAGGGAGTCAATGAGTGATGAGTATAATATGGTAGGATAATATTTAGTTCGGTTTGGAACATCAAAGGGAAGGAACTACTTCATAGGTGATAGCAAGACTTGTAGTGTTAAACATAATGTGAGTTAGAACAGAAAATTGCTGGCTTGGTAAAGATAGTACTGAATTTTTCATTGTTTTGTGGAAGAGTAATGTCCACATAAGTACTGGAAATGTGGTTCATGTTTATAATTTATTTAAATAAGCAGGTTCTTAATTTAGCCTTGAAATGTGACTTTCCCTAAAAAATGAAACATCCTTTTTCTTTTCTGTAGTCTGCCAGTGAAGCAACAGTGAAGAGAGTGAATATACTGAGTGACATGCATTTGCGCAGCATTCGCACCAAACTTATGCTTATGTCAAGAAATGAAGAAGCTACAAAACACTTGGAAGTAAGCAATAGCTTGAAATTCTTGCTGCTGGAAGCAGTACTTCATGTTGAAGACATGCACACGAGCCTTTTTTTTTTTTTTTTTTTTTTCCCTTCAGTGCACAAAGCAGCTTGCAGCAGCATTTCATGAGGAATTTGTAGTCAGAGAAGATTTAATGGGACTTGCTATAGGAACCCACGGCAGTAACATACAGCAAGCCAGGAAGGTTCCAGGAGTTACTGCAATTGAACTTGAGGAGGATACCGGTACTTTCAGAATCTATGGAGAGGTAAGGGA
Organism: Meleagris gallopavo; assembly: GCF_905368555.1. Lineage (NCBI taxonomy): Eukaryota > Metazoa > Chordata > Aves > Galliformes > Phasianidae > Meleagris > Meleagris gallopavo. The sequence goes on along the minus strand of NC_139414.1, from coordinate 16,512,565 downwards.
GAAGCTTTGCATGAGTCTGATGCTCACGATCTGCTTTCAGAGTGGTTACACAGAGCTAAACTGGGAATTGCCCAGTACTCATTTGGATATCCATGTGCGCATTGCACTGTGGCAGCTTGTGCTGCATGTAGGTGAAATACAAAACTTTGTCACACTGTTGGTTTCCATAGATACGTTCTGTCTTAATCAGTCCAAGTGTTGTTGCACAGATGCAGGGTAGCTGCACCATGTATGTCAGTCAACCTGAGTGAGGTATTGTTGACTGCTATCTTAGTTGATGGAATTTTTATTTTTTTTGTTTACTCTGCTCTTCTTGTTGGTGCCCTCCCCCTGCCACCAGCCTGCTAGTTCATGTGTGTTTTTTTTAATCTGTGTGGTGTCTGTCCTCTAGCTGAGCCAAATACATTCAGGCGTATATCGGATTCTTTGTAATTTGGCCATTTAATGCTGGTTTTATTTTGGCCAGTTAATGATGGATTACATGAAGTACTGCTGGTTTGCCCTGAGTTAGATTCCATTTGTGAATGTCTCTTACCTGATGTGCTTTAAATCTCACAGATGCCTTGTTGACAGCACCAGCTTTGTCCTTCTCTGGCAGCCCAAAGATTCCATGTTACTAAGGCTCTTGCATCTGTATATATTTGCCTGCTTTTTGTCTCTGCTGGTGCTGGCAAGCAGCCAGACCCTAATGCCTGGTGCATAGGCAGGCTGTTTTGCATTCAGAAATGTGTGGGAGTAGTGACCCCGTATCCTTGACATTATAGTGTCTGAGGATCTCCCATGATTATATTTTGCAGAGAGGTTCAGTGTTTATCAGAGCCAGAATCTTTGAGGGAAGAACCAGGAGATGCATTTTGAAGAATATTGGAAAGCTACAAAATTAGAAATTAAGCTGTGTAGGATTCTGTTTACGATTTTTCCCTGTGTATTCAAAATCACTTTGATTCCTAGGCCCTTTCCTTTCTGACTGAGCGTCTCGCTTGTGGTACTCAGAAACCACAGTACTGTGAACTTAAGAGCTTGGGTAGTGAGTAGGATTATCCGTGCTTCTGAAATAATTTGGTTCCTCAGAGGGAGAAAGCCTCACCTGAAACAGAACTTCGTTAGAGCTTCCTTACTGGTAAAATGGAATTGCACGTGCAATTCTTGAGGTTCTTCCCTGTTGTACCTATTTTAAGATACTTAGGGATTACATTAACCATGCCTTTGGATGGAAGGATAGCAAGATTTTTCCAGGAGACTTAGTTGCTCTTTTCCATTTAGAGAGAAGGCTGTTCGTTAGGACCATTTCATTAATTCTGTTCCATTTAAAGTAGGGTAACATGCTTCTTATTTTATATTTTTTGGGGAAGTAATAAAAAAAGCGAATTCATCACAACAGAAAAAACATATTTCCTTGCTGTTACTTAGGAAGCACTTATCTGCATAGGACTGGGCTTTTCAAATGATCAACAGAGGTAATTTTTCCTGTTCAGGAAGGTCTAAAAGAGCTACCACGACTCTGGAGGGGCTTCTAAACCTTGCTCCTGATTGATTGTGAATGATTATGAAGCTCCTGAGGTGTTTCCACCATTTATAATAGATGTGAGAGTCTATCTGCTGTATCTTTATTAGCAACTGTGTTAAAGAACATTTTCCTTGAAATCTGCAGCCATGCAGTTCTTGTTTCACACTTTCATGTAGAACTGTGATGCTTCAGAAATAGCAGGAATAATGCTGGATGTAGGAGAACATTCTACTTTCATCTTTCTGTTAAATACTTTGCAAGTAACCTGGATGTGTCTTGATTGTATGGGGGACTGTATGGAGTAAGCAAGCAGGAGCAGGCGTATATTCTCTGCCTAGAAGTTAAGAGTTTGTGCTAACTGGAATTCTGGGAGGTGTGTAAATGGTGGTTATTTTCCTGTTCTGAATTACTGACTGCAAGGACGTATCCAAGTCAGCCTTCTGTGCTATCTCATGTTGGGGTGTGAGTCAGTCATATAGGTTGGGCTTGCGTTAAAAATTCCAAGTGCTTGCATGGAAGCATAGATATGCTCCGGGTGTCCTGGAGAACAGCAGTCCTTGCAGCTGTTTTCCTCATCGTGGCTGTTGGTGTGACAGCAGTCACTGACCCTTCTTCTCTGTTTGGGAAAGAAGCGATAATCGTGCCTCTGAGGCAGGGCACGGAGCTGTCAGTCGTGTCCTTGTAGAGCTCACTGAACATAAAATTGCTACTGCGTGTTGATGTTGGTGGTTGTATCTGTTACTGTCAGCATGCAGATAGCCCTGCTTCCTGCAGCTCCTTCCTGTTTGTCTCTTCTTGCATGCTTCATTGCTTGTTTCATCTTGAAATCCATATTGCCCACAGTTGTTTCTTTAACATTTCTAACTGTGCCAGAATTGCAGGTTTGTAAATGTTATGTCTGCCTAGGATCTGCCTGCTGTGTTGCAGAAGGGATGACAGATGAAAGGGCCGAAGCATCAGTGTGCTCAAACATTGTCATTACTGACTAGATGCTGACTGTGCTTTCACTGTTGGTAATTTTGTGCTGTTTATTTTTTCTTGCAGTAACTGTAGGACCTGTAGAAATTTATTGTCACTTAATTTCCATTATTTCATACTGAAACTTTAAGAGAATAGTGGTAGAAGTTCCTCCCACAATTCAGTGATGGTGTCATGTCTTAAAAAGCTTTGTAACTGAGGTGTGGCCAGAACCACATTCATCTTGTTTTTTAACGTGTACTCTTCTGGAGGCTTGTGGATGTTGCTACAGGGTTTTGTTTTTAACATATTACATTCTCTTTTTTCTTTTTCTTTTTTTTTAATTTTCAGACTGCCGATGCAGTAAAAAAGGCCAGAAGTTACTTGGAATTCGTGGAGGATTTTATTCAGGTTCCCAGGAATCTTGTTGGTACGTAATGCTGCATGACCTGTAGAAAGGGAGTGCACTCAGCATGACTGTGCATAAAGCTCTAGGTGCAAGTGCCCTGTTGGATTTTCCATTTCTATAGAAAGTGATTCATCTTTGAAAACTTTGTGCATCAGGGAATTATCAAGAAACTGCATGTTATTTTAACTCTTGAAATGTTTTAAGCATAGCTCTTTCAGGCTTGTACAATCTGATTTAATGGTGATGCTGGAAGCTTAGGTTCTAGCAGCGCAAACAAATTGTTTGATAAATTAACTGCGTAGATATTCTGGAAGTAAATTCCAAAATGTAGTCTGGAAATGCCATATCTGAGTTGCAAGAATGACTCAGGGCAATTCTGATGTCATCGCTCCCTAGGAGGGAGAGTATGATGAAATAATTTGGATAAATGGGTTGTAATATGCATTTTCAAAAGTTCTGCCGTTTCATTGCTACTCTGGTTATGTTTGAAACTTGTATGTGTTGCTGATCTTGGTCAGTACTTGCCGTTCTGTGTGTGCGTACCGTTTGAATATGATTTCTGAAGCTTTGTCCTGTTTGGGCACAGTTTTTATTTATGTGTATGACACGGAAAAAATTTTGTTGGGGAAGAAGTGGAAGGCAAAGGGGAATGAAGTGATGCAGTTCTTGGTACATAAAAACCTGTTCAAAATGTTTTGGACTTTGGTCTAAAACAATTCTTCTTGCTCTGAAGGAAAAGTAATTGGAAAAAATGGAAAAGTGATTCAGGAGATTGTAGACAAGTCTGGAGTTGTCAGGGTGAGGATTGAAGGAGATAATGAAAATAAGCTGCCTCGTGAAGATGTGAGTATTTATTTCTTCTTACAATTGTGTTTTTATTTTGGAATGAGTTATTTTGAATCCTTTAACAAAGAAAACACCAGAAAACATGCAGAGAGTAAAAATTTCTAGAGCAAGGTGCTACCTTACTGCATTAGGGTGGGATTATTGTTCCCTCTCAGTGTCATTGTTCAGTTTATGTCTATAGACTTCATGGCCTATGCGGCCTTGTTCTTCATGGCCGACCTATAGCAGTGATGTTCATTTTAAGAAACCATGGCCTCTGTGATAGGGCTGTGCTTATGAATTGTTTAACAAAGCCCATCTTACAGATTTTTATAGCTGTAGAAATAGATTTTTAGGTGTTTTTCAGAATGGCATTGTGCAGTAAGTCTTCTATGAAACAGCTCAAGAAAAATACTTGCTTCAGGAGCAAAAACCTAGCTCCTATGTACAGCGTAGCTGTATAGCTGTCAACACTGGAAACACTAATTTGGGGTTGATAAATTTTAAATACATGAGAACATAGCATAAAATAGTGTAAAGGTGCTTCATCTTGTCAAGTTGGCTTAGTTAACCACTGCACACTTCTCAGGAGTCTGTGAATGCCTCTACACACAGCTGCTGTGATAGAAACATGTCCAGCAATTGTGTTGCAGGGGCAACCAGTGGGACATAGAAACTGTATGTCAAATTACCTCAGCTGGTAGAATGGGATGTTGGGAACACTGGGCAGTCTGAAGTCTGAGTAGATAAGCCCTTATCCCAGTCTGTGAGCTGTTTCTGGTGTGTCTTTGCTGTGTGAGATTCAGTTACCGTTCAGATTGCTTTTATAAATTAAGCAGAAAGTATTTTGATGATAATATTCTTTCTGAAAGCAAGATTTTGTGCTTTGTTTCTGTAGGGAATGGTACCATTTGTATTTGTGGGTACTAAAGAAAGCATTGGAAATGTCCAGGTTCTTCTAGAATACCACATTGCGTATCTGAAGGTAAGTGTACAACAGGAGGGGAAAAAAAAGTTGTAGAGGAAACTTGTATTGGAGTAACAAAATATCTGAGTAACAACTTCAGAAGGGTTCGGCATCTGATCGGCTGTTCCTCTGTTGACTGGGATTTAAGGTTTGGTGCCCTGAACCCTCCCCTTACATGTGTTACTTAGGCCTTTTAAAGCATAATTGTGGCTGCTTCTTACTGCTGGTACTGAAAGAACTGGACTGCAGAGAGCATGTCCTAAGTGGCATAGGAGAAGTAGTATGTGATGGTTTTCTCCACATCTGTGTTCTGTTGTTCTGACATTATTGCTGTGTTGGTCTAGGATGGAGTTTGTAACTCTGATTAGCACAGAAGCACTCAACCACTTTAAATAGTTTTCTTCGTGTGGAGCTGTGGTGTGATTGTTACCAAAATAATTCCTTAGTTTGAGTCAAGTTATATTCGTTTGCTTTTGAAAGTTGGCTCGAAAGAGTGAGGTGAAGCATAGTTAAGAAAGGTAATACTTGTCTTAAAAACAGTCTTTAAATGTAGAGATTTAGAATGTGAATGAAAGGGCAGTGGTATTTTTTGGGAAGAAGTAACATTTCTTTCTCTGAAATGTTTTGTTTCCATTTATGTAGGAGGTAGAACAACTAAGACTGGAAAGGCTCCAAATCGATGAACAACTGCGTCAGATTGGTATGGGTTTCAGACCTTCCTCAGCTAGAGCTCCTGAAAAAGAAAAGGGTTACACAACTGATGAGAGTACCCTCTCCTCAGTGCAAGGTTCCAGATCATACAGCGGAAGAGGGAGAGGCCGCAGAGGCCCCAGTTACACATCTGGTTATGGTAAGTTGGTTTGGTGTTATCTTCAGAGCAGCTATCGAGTGAATCCTCGGTATGCTTTTGAATTCATAACTTTTTTTTAGGTTTCTTTCTGTGTTGAATAGTTGAGTAAAAGTAGAGCTGAAAATTCAGAATTGCTGTTTTATTTTTTACATAGCTCAGAAAACCTGTTTGGATTTGCATTTTTGCTGAATTTAAGTGTTAAATTGGAAAAGATGGGTAGAGTGAAGTTGGGTAAGATCTTGCCCTCCAATGGTAGTCGCTGTGACCCAAAACAAAAAACAAAACAAAAGAAAAACAACACTTCATGGTCATTTGAAGAACGTGAACGTGGGCATATTTCACAAAAATACAGTGTGTAGTGAACAGAAGGGGAAAAAATTACTCAGTGAATACATCGTAAATTACTCTTGATCTGTGTGTAGCTCAGTCCTGTTACAAAATCAAACCAGTTCTTTGTATTGCACGATCACTCACGGATCACCCTGGTCAGTCGTGGCATGTTAGTCAGGTTAGTTCTGATAGTAATGCTTATTTATTTACTCTTCCCTGGTGGATTGTTTGAATAAATGTAGTTGATGTTCTGTTTGTTTTTATGCACACAACGTTCAGACTTTCATTTGGCAATGTGTGTTTGTTGTGTTTGGTTTTTTTGTTTTTGTTTTTTGCTGTAAAACAGCAAGAATTGCATGTTAGAGCCATAGGAGTCTGGATATCTTTATTCCAAAATTGTTAGTAGGGAAGAGTTCCTGGATGCTTAAAATAAATGGTAGGTGCTTAATTTCTTAGTAGTAAAAAAACTGTGCAGGTTTGGTTAGCTCAGAAACAAAGGGAAGTTTATAAGCAATATTTAATATAAACAGCTAAATTGAAGCAGCATTACTGCAGCCAGAAGGGGTTGCTTAGCAACAGCCATTAGCTGTAAGGTGGTGAAGTTGTCCTTGGGAATTTCAGAGAAGTTGCCTAGAAACTGCATCAAATGCCTGCAGTATATGCACAGCAAATAGCATTCAATCCTTGATTTATCCACGCAGATAAATTGCCATTTGAGTAATTTTAGAGCTCTTATTTCTCATCTTAACTGCAAGCAAACTTAAGAAGCATAATACTTAGGTAGCTTTAGCTCTGTATATTTTATTTGTGCACATTTAAATGTTTTTCTTTATTTATAAACTTGCATCTTTTTATATAGAGTTTATTTTGAATTTGTGTATTTTGATATGTATGTATAAAAAATACAACTGGGCCTGCTGGTTGAGAATCTAAAACCAGAATACAATCCCAAGTTTCATATTCACTTTCCATTTTCTTTTCCTTCTTGTACAAGGTACAAACTCTGAGCTCTCTAATCCCTCTGAAACAGAATCTGAGAGAAAAGATGAACTTAGTGACTGGTCCCTGGCAGGAGAAGATGACAGAGAAAGCAGACATCAGCGTGACAATAGACGACGTCCTGGAGGACGAGGACGCAGTGTATCTGGAGGTCGTGGACGTGGCGGACCTCGTGGTGGCAAGTCATCCATTAGCTCCGGTACTGCATCTCAGATGTGTTTTGTTTTTTGTTCCTTGCCATTTTCTCTCTAGCCTTTCGGTACTTCTGAACATTCCTTTTTTACCCTGTAATCTTAGTATACTGGTATTTCAATGAAGGTATTTGATACTTTTATCATGCACTGTCATTAGACTTCTGCTCATAATGATATTCGTTTCCTTCCTCTGCTATAGACAGCTATTAACGATGTCATTAAACGTTACAAATCTTTGCCATTCTACCAGTGGTTGCCTTTTGAGTTAAACTTTCCTTTTAGATACAGGAAAGAAGAAGTGAAAGAATCCAAGTTAGCACAGTCAAATTCTGATAACATAATAATTCGCAACACTTCAACAGCGTCAGCATTACCATCAAGCTAATTAAGTGAAAGGTATATTTTACGTGTGAACACCTTTAAGTAAAAAGTTTTTTAAATGTTCCCTTGAAGTCTTTGTGATGCAGTAATGTAAGTACCACGTTGTGATGTCCCAGAGGATATATTGTTGGATCAGAGTGTCAGAGAGGAGCCAGTATGCACAGGACTGAAGCGTTTATACCTTGTCATAAGTTAGCTTAATGTTTGGAACCACAGATAAAAACCAGTCTGGAATATGAAATGTGTCCAACTCAGTATCTTAAATAAAAACTTCTTGTTTGTTTAGTGCTTAAAGATCCGGACAGCAACCCTTACAGCTTACTTGATAATACAGAGTCGGACCAGACTGTGGATACTGATGCCAGTGAATCTCACCACAGTAGCAACCGTCGCAGGAGATCACGCAGACGAAGGACTGATGAAGATGCTGTTCTAATGGATGGAATGACAGAGTCTGATACAGCTTCTGTTAATGAGAATGGTTTAGGTATGTAAACGGCTAGTTGATAGTCCCAGAACAAGCTTGTAAGAAAAAAGTGTTATCCATGTAAGTGTAGTGTTCATTTTTATTAGTGATGAGTCATTGTTCTGTTAAAGGTTGCTGTCTGATTAAAGGAAGACTTCTACCTCCATGGCTCTGCCATGCAATCTCTTGTTTACTGAGCTCCATTAGTACATTCATATGCTCTTTCATATGCCTCTTTTGTAAAACCTATCTGATGGAGATACCAAAGACTAACTTTGTTTCCTGTTTGTACTGCTGTTTTCATAGAAACACGGTGCTGTTATAGATCAGCGTTCTGTCTGTCCTCCGTTACCTCAGTGTCAGGGTAGGAAAGCTGCTTAAGCGGCTGTTAATTCATCTCTACCCAGTTTCTGCTTAAGTAAATTCTCTTTGATACTTATTGGGATGAGAATATAATTTGTTGTTTAATAGTGTAGAAAAAAAAAAACTTATTTTGTGGTTGTGGCTAAAATCTGACATATGGTTATTTAATAAATGAAACCTGAGGTCATTAAGCATATGCCTAAATGTTTTCGTGAGCCAGAAGCAAAACAGTAAAATCTAGCGTTTACTTCATTGTGTATGCTTTCAATATAAATATGTTGTTCTTTCAGCCTGTCTTACTTAGCCTGTTTCTTAGCCTGTCTTTTTTAACAGAAGCAATTTTAAATGCTCCATGCTGAAACTGCTGAAGAATATTTTTTCATCAGAAATAGTTCATGGTAAACTTTGCAATTGCAGATGATAGTGACAAAAAACCCCAGCGACGCAATCGTAGCCGCAGGCGTCGCTTCAGGGGTCAGGCAGAAGATAGACAGCCAGGTAATTCGAGTGAAGCTGTGGGTATTCTCAGGTCAAAAGCATGAGAGAATGTTGTGTCTGCTGTTTTACATATAGCTGCATAATATACAAAGGTTAATAACTAATAAGACTACTAGATAAAGACGAAAGATGTTTCTTATACTAGGAGAACTTTTAAAAGTTCTTAATTTGTCTAATGGAACTAATTTATAATGTCTAACTTTTTGCTTGGAAATACAATTGAAGCTTCTGATCCAGTTCTCATTGAAGTCAATAGCCAGCCTTCTGTTGACTTCAGTAGTCCAGGATCAAGACATAAATGAAAGTTCATGATCTGCACTCACTTGCGTCTGCACACTTGCATTGAATGTGACACAACCTTTTCAGCACTGGCTGAGGAGCAGAGGTGGAATGGCAGGCTGTAGGTGCCCTGGCAGAGCTCTGCAAGGGAACCTGCATGGTAACTGCCAGTCCAGAGCTTGATTCAAACTTCTGCTGTCAGTCTCCAGCTTTTGTGAGCGTTGTAAATCATCCACAAATTGAGGGTGGGACGGAGGAGGAATTTAAATGAATTGCATGTTTTCAGTTTTTGTTGTTGTGGCTTGTTGCACTTTTGTGTGTACTAACACTTGAGGTGTGAAAGGTGAACTAGCTAATTTCAGTATAACGCCCTGCTCAGAAAACGCTTGTACGTGCGTGCCTTAAGGTAGTAACAGAAGGTCTTCTAGATTGACAGGCTCAAAACATCACAACATCACCCACATTTGTTTTCTGTCTATCTGTGGTGCTCATACGATACGAGAAAAAAAGGTTGTTGCTTTACAATAATTAAAACTTAAGGAGAATAAAAAGTAACCTGTTACACTTCTCAGCATTCTGTAGTTTGGTAACAAAGTTTATAAAGGGGTGGAGGAGATGACTGGCATCTCTACAAAATATGAAGTGTTCCTCTTTAAATGCAAGCATTCTAGGAACAGAACCAAATCCCCAGAAAGTTCTTGGTTTTTTTTCCCTTTTGATTTCTTTGTTCAAAATACCGCTTCCAATTTCAGTAATAAATATTTTTGAAACTGACAGTAAGAGCATTGGTAGTTACATGCTTTGTGACAAATGCTCTAATTTAATCTTCACATATATTCACTACATCTATAGAGAATGAAATGCAGAGGAGGAATTCTTTCCTCCTAAATATGAGGAGTGTGCTTCAATCATTTAGTAGGTTTTTGTTTTTTTTTGCTGTAGTTCCTGGGTTCCTTACATCACTTAGAGAAGTCTTCTTGTGCAGAAACTCCCTTGGTCTCAGCAGTAACACAGGGACCCAGTTAAGAGCCTAGTTAATGTAACAGAGAACTTGTGTTATGCTTGCTCTGCTGATACAGGATTCTTACACAGTTATTGATAAACCCAGGAGAATAGTTCACCTGAATGCATGGTATACTAAATACAGTTGACTGTAATGTTAGTAGATAATGCTTGCCAACTCTAATATGCTTTAGCTCATCAAAGATATGTGTATTTAAATTTGTAGTACTGTATATTCCAAAAATAGAATTGACTCTCAATTGTTGTGGTTACGAGAGGGCGGGATAAGACAAAACCAAGCTACGAGAACATGTGCAGAGGTGGTAAGAAGAAAGGAGGTCAGAGAACCCCTGGCCAGCATCCAGTAAGTGTAGCCATAGCAGTGCAAGCATGGCTGTCCTGCTTTTGAGTACAGGCTCACTCATACAGAGCCACCTCGAGTGCCTGTACGCACAGCAGTTGCCCACCTGCCCACAAGCCAGAGGTGGATTGCCTTTTGAGTACCAGGAGGGTGAGTTCTCTTGTCAGTTGCTTCATGGAAGTAACAACAATTTGAATGCTGCTCTGTCGTAAGTGATAACATACTCTGAACCTCCTCCCCCAATTCATTTTGTATTTTAACCTGCATTCATTAGTGTGAAATTCATCACTACTTAAGATATTTAAAATCCCAATAAAAAAGTGTATGGATATAAAACAGCCTGCAGTCTTGATGTTCTGGAGTCAGGTATAGAAATCCCTTCTTTTCAGATTAAATTTTTAGTCAGGGCAGAAACATTATTTTATTAATGGATTTCAAGATTCTGCCTTCAGATCATCACTGGCTACCACAGATTTTGGTGAAAATTTTACTTATTAACAGAAAATAACTGATCCTTGCTATGTAGTTGATAACCTGTAAGAGTGAAGGCCTTTTGTGAGGTAGCTCCCAGCGGTAGTGTGACTGTGCAGAATAAGGGTATGAAGTTTTAATGCTATGTTAAATATCTAATATGAGCATCACTAATTTTTTTTTCCTTGAACAGTAACAGTAGCTGATTATATATCACGAGCTGAATCTCAGAGTAGACAGAGAAACCCTCCGAAGGAGACACTAGCCAAAACCAAGAAAGAAGCGGTAAGAGGATTTCGAACGTACATTTCCTTTTCTCTCCCTTGCAGGAGAACAGTAAAGAAATGCTTGATTTAGATAATCTTCATTTGAGTGCTCTGAGTTCAAGAACAAATCATTAAAAGTAACACTGGTTCAGAGTAAATGAAACTGAGCACTAATTTGGAGAATTATCAGTGCAGACTTGAGTAATCACTAATGCTTAAAGGACTTCACGTACTGTGATACATTTCTTACTATAACATTACATGATAAATCGTGAAAATAAGACTCATCCAGTGAGATGACTGCTAGAGAACTGATCCTTGTAGCATTGTACAAATAGAGGAGGGGTGGTAGGATGTTTAGTGACCTGTATGAATTCTTGTAGAAAGAGCTGGTGGTACAGGAGTTGTGGATTTGAAATGTTCCGAATGGAACAAAGTGGCATAAATATGTCATAAAAATAATATTCAGAACCAAAATATTTTACTTCTAAGATGATATCGAATTCACTGCTACTATTTATTGTTGAATTGAGTGAAGTGAGATCCATTAATTTGTGATAAACAGTCCAATTTTATTACAGACTTTTGAAAAGGGTATAAACTCATCTGTTAACTACGTTTTTGACTTGGAAAAGCTGGCATGGTTCTCTCACAAGCTTCCAATACAGAAGCATTCTAGAAATGACAAGGTAAAGATTAGGATGCTGTGAATGGTTTTACTGATTGTTCTAATGTTGTTCTGTATTTGTTTTTGTTTTTAAGACAAAAGATACGATTGATGAAAATAGCCCTTCTGAAAAGGCAGTGAATGGTCCTGCTACACCTGCTGTGGATGAGCCTTCTAAATTACAGCACAGCCCTGATGAAAAGAAAGTTACTGTTCAGGAGGAGGGAAATAATCAGGAAGAAGCAGTGCTGAATGGTGTTTCATAAACTGAAGTTCCTAGTTTACAGTTCTTCTACATTACATTTAAAATAGTGCTTGTATAAGCTTGCCAAAGATAGAATATGGATCGCCAGTCTTGACACCGCACTTTCAGTTCCTCCATTTTGGAATACAGAAAGGGGAGGGATCCTGAAGAAATCATATGTTAAACATACTTTGACACCTACTGTGTTATAAATATATCATCAGATGTGCCTTGAGATAGTATATGTAACATTTAAATAAACAAAATTGCTGGCTAGAGGAAATGTTATTTTGTTTTCAAAATACGGCAAAGATGTGAGGGGGATCCCTAACATAATACTCTTTATGAAAGCATTAGCTGCTTTTGTTACATTTTTAATAATATGCAACCACTTCTTCACCTGAGGAATACTAGAAAGAAATGCAGTCTAAAATATTTTGCACTGAAATGTAATTTCTCCATTAGTTTAGTCTGGAAACTGGTCTGTTTTAATACATGTTTTTTAAATGCTGTATGTAGAGGAAAAATCTGCAGACCACTGGAATACATTTGTTAAAATTCTCATAATCTGCAGGGATACTGGGTGACATTGGCAGTGACTGTTCTACATTGAGGCTTTGTTTGGTTTATTTATTAAACTGTACAGTATTTAAAAATCAAACATAGCTTTAGTTAACACTAAGCTGAATTAGTCATGTCCATTAAGACATAACCTGAACTACTGAAAAGATCAATTTCCAGAAAGTTTATTCTGTATAAACTACATATGTTAGTCCTTAGTAGAGTATTTTTATTTTTGTTTTGGTTGTTTGATGTGCAATATGTTTTTTTTGTATGCTGGTAGTAAAAGAAAATAAACTTTGATCTTCCATCTGTTGACTGTTTCTATCAGAAATTTAAATTGCTATCGACTTAAGGTTTTCAAGCTGTTAACCACTGCAACTTACCTGCCAGGCAGCTTGAACCTCTTAACTCTTCTGTAAGTTTTCTAACTTTAACCTAACCTTGCATTAAGATGATAATGTAAAACATCAGTTAATGTATCTAAAAACAGACCGATGTTAAAGAATTGCATAACCTGACTAACATATATAGGAACTGAAGTAGGTGTAGTTCCTGAGAAGCTAGAATAATAATATACTAACAAGTCTTTTTCTTGCACATGAGCAGGAGTAACGAACCAGAAAGATGTGAAAAGAGAGCTGGGAAGTAAGGAGTCGTAAGAAACCAGAGCAGTTATCACAGTGCTGAAAGCTTTACTGAGTTAGAAGAAAAATTATCTTACCTGATTTGGCAAAAAGTGAGAAAAGACAAAAGTACTGCACAGTGTGTGCCTTCAGGTGTGTGCATCCAGGTGCTATACTTCACACAGCTAGGGAAGAGTGGTACCATCTAAGTTTTCAGGTATTCATTTCATTGAAGGGCATGTGCAGTTTAATACCACTGTGTTAAGGCTCAAGTCTCCTGGAGAACAAACTGTTAAATTGTTACAACTGAAGCAAACATAAAAGTGTCAGAAAGGAGGTGGGAGGGGTGTGTGTGGAGAAAGATATGTTTAACAACAGCCAAGGTTACATGACAGTAAAGAACTTCAGTAGCTTTTATTCGGTGTAGGCCTTGAAAGGTGCATTTTGTGAAGCTGCTGCATGCTCTTCTTGTGGGTGTGTGTTGGTTTGTTGTTTTTTTTTGTTGTTTTTTTTTTTAAACCTGCTTTAAGTTCTGTAGTAAAGCAGAGTATCCCTGTCTTTTGTAGGTTCTAAACACTTTCTATTTAATGCTTATGTTACTGATTTTGGTGCTCTATCCTAAAGGCACATAAGCTTTCTGTATTGTTCTGATGTTTCTGAATGACCATAGAATTAGAGTACAGCTACTGAACTTCACAGAGAGTATGTGACACTAATTATAGTACTTACTAAAATGGTGGCAGAGTTCTGAAAAAATTAAAGCTCTAAAATCCACTGTGTCTACGAGCAGACAGCGTTAACCATTGCGTATGTTGTACAGTTCTACCATAGTTGCAGAAAGGCTGGAAAGATTCTTGGAGCATGAGAAGACTGTGGCCCCAGTTCAGATTCCAAGGACAGCTGCTGCTGTTTTGTTCAGGTATCTGAAATGGTTTATGTGAGCAAAGTACTCCAGTCAAGAAGGCACCTACAAAGCTCATCATCTGCCTGACCACTTTGAGGCTAACCACAAGTTAAAGCATGTTTTCAGGATGTTGTCAGGTGCCTCTTGCCTCACACCTGGCAGTGTTCATCAATCACCTCGCTGGGAAGCCTGTCCCAGTGTCTGACCACCCTCATGGTAAAGAAATTTGTCTTAAATGTCTCACCTGAGGTTCCCCCAGGGCCTGGTACAGATTTGTGCTGTTCCTGTACATCATGGTATTGGTTTCAGGGTAGAAAAACAGTACCTCCTGTTTTTTTTGAGGGAGTTGCATAGAGCAGCAAGGTCATGTCTTGGCCTCCTTTTTTACCAGATCAGACAAATCCAGGCAGCCTCAGCCCCTTCTCTCTGGACATCCTTCCAGTTCTACCAGCTTTGCTGCCCTCTGGACACTTTGAAGGACCCCAACATTTTTTTAATTTTTTTTTTTTTCAGTGTTGTGGAGCCCAGAACTGTATATGATGTTCCAGGTAAGGCCACATCAACACTAAAGTAGAAGAAATCGCTGCTTTTGACTGGCTGCCTCTGCTTGTTTAATTTGGCTGCCAGGACACACTGCTGGTGAGCACACGGGACCGAGTTGTGCCAAGTGCCCCTAATACTGAGCTGCCCTTCAGCCACCTGTCTCCCACCATGTACCTGTGTCCAGCATTGCTCTGTCCCACCTGTGGCACGTGGCATTTTCCCTTGAACTTCAAGCAGACGATTGTTCAATGCTCCAGTGTATTTAGATCTCTGCCAGACCTCTCATCACTCAAAGGAGTTAGCTTGGTTTGTAACTTACTGCTATAAAATTCATTAAGAATTGAAAGCTACTAGAAAATTTGGGGCATTTAGATCCCTCAATAACAGTTAAGAAGCTGAACCATCAACTGAGTATGTTCAGTTTCTTATACTTTATTTCTTCATCCAGAAACAACCACATTTCTCTCCTACTGCTTTTTGTTAAGTAATTACTGTTTTTTTCTGCCCCCTCCCCGCGCTCTTTCATCATGCTAACTTTGGCATATGACAGAATAGCAGCATGAATTTCAAATGTAACTAGTTTAACTAAAATTAGGTAACAGCATGTCAGCATCTGATAACATGCAGGAAGAATTGGCCAAGCCAAACTACTGCTCTTCTATGCAGAAAATACTGAGTGGCAGCTTTAATCGTTTACTAAAGAACAGCTCTGAAAAAACCTTAAGCTTCACTCCCTCACACATTTCCCCAGAAGTGACTAAGAAGTGAGCACAGAGGAATGTAGCTCCCCTGATTAATTTTTCAAGCCTCATTTGTATCAAGTCACTGATTGAGATTCGTACTTGCCTTAAGCTGTTTATAAGAAATAATCATTTATACAAGCAAACCCTCTGATTTTATCTCCAATTCATTTTTTAGCTTGGTCTTCCAGCAAATCTTTAGCTTCATTGATTTTGGCTGCTACATATGGAGAACCACCTAGAAGAAAGATAAGCTCATGTCACATCAGATGAAGAAAGCATTTTCTTTGCAGGTCATTACTAGTCTTGCCCTACACGAAAAAGAAGTGTGAAAGATGCTCAGGTTAAAAAAACAAACTGCATTATGACTGAAGCCATTTGAGTTTACACACGTAGTGACTGCAGTAGCCAGATGCACGGGCAGCTCATTGTTAGATTGCTTTTGGTTTAACAAAGTTCAATTTTTATCACTTAAATAAATGAACTGGTGAGTAATGACTTAGTAAAAAGAAGCTTCTTGGGAATACGCAAGTGTTAAACTACCCCATCTGCAGATAAATCTCCCTATTCTAAAGTTAGGCTACAATCTGCTGCTGTACTGACAAACTAGTTCAGTATTTAAACATGATATGCAAATAACTTAATGAAAATTTTAAAACAGATTTTATTGTATAAATATTGTGCACTGTAATTGTAACTGATCCTGAGCTACAAAGATCTAGTGTGTATGCCTTTTACAAGTACTAAACTTAAGTCTAGTGCCTTTACTTGATGCTTAATTTAACTTATTTAGGTCATGAAAACATGCAAGATGCTCGTAAGTCTTTGAATAGCTACTTTTAGGTTTTGCACATATTCAGTAGTCAATTTTGAAGTGAGTTCTGCTTAGATATTAACTATGCTAATGATTATTTGGCATTTCAGTGCATAGAAGTAATGAAATACTTTAAGGAAGCCATTTTACCTTAAGGACAGATAAAGTAAATAAGTTGACCTGCTGAAATTTTCAATATTTTTTACAGGTTTTTATTTATTTATTTATTTAGTAGCCAAAGTATTTGCATCTCTTCTACACAGTTGTTCTCTTCACGGGTTAAAAACATGTATTAGTTGATCAAAATGAATTACTTTTAGTTACCTTTATCTGGATGATTCAGAAGCATGATTCGTCTATGAGCTTCTCTAATTTTACTTCTGTTGGCTGTAGGGCTAGTTTAAAAAACAGACAAAAACTCACTTGAGGGAACCTGATAAAATCCTAATCAAATCCTGTCTATCCCTGACAGAGCTCTCTCAAGTGCTGGTGTGAGAATTCATCCTGAACTTGAATACTCAGCTGAAAACAAACAAAGCTGTGTTATAACATTTTTACTGGGACAACCCTGGAGAGGTTCTTTATTTATTTTAACTCTTAGTATGCAAACTTCCCGGTGGGAAGTTACCTTCAGAGAAGAAAGGTCCTTAGTCTGTATGTTATTAGATAAACTTACATATTTGGTTCTGAGTCTAAGCTTTGGCAGGAAGAGTTACCACACTCATCTGTAGGACATCCGACAGTAAGCGATGGATTTGCCCAACGTGCAGGAAGCAGGCATGTACAGCACCTTCACAATGAAATTTACCAGAACTGACAGCACCACAGCCACGCTCCCCATACAGAACCGAGGCCAAGTCTAGAAAGTGGCACATTTATCAGGGCCTGTGTCTGGGGCTTAGAGATGTATGGGAGCCTAACCAGAATTAACTTCAGCTGCATCCAGCAGAAAATCCCAACTAGCACAGCAAATCAAGAGTGGTCTCTCTGTATTTCCTGGCTTGGCAGTGATGTTCTCTTGGGAAAGCAGGCATAGAACAGTCTTGAGAAAAGAATATCCTTTTTACCTTTCATTTATAATTAATTTCCTTTTACCTCACTCCTAGTATTAAGGCTGCTTCTCGTTTAGTCATTTTGGGTTCAAATCCACCTCTGTAATAACCACTGAAGTCCTGAAAGAAAAAATGTGTTAGTTTTAAACAGAAAGATGATGTAAGTTTAACTCTATCAGTTATAACAACTCCGACTGTCTTAGCAGCTGCTGAGCTTCACTCTGTAACAATGCTGGGCAGCTTCTTTTGTGCTTAGGAGTAAGGAATTCTGTTTTTGCTGTGTCGATGAGTACTAACTTAAACTCGCCAGAACAACAACTCTACTAGAACAGAATCATTAATGCTGGAAAAGGTCTCTAAGATCACCAAGTCTTACCGCCCACCTACCACCAGTACTGCCCACTAACTGTGTCCCAAATTAATCAACCACCACCAGAATCACAGACTGATATCAGTGATACAGATACATTTAGTTCCAGAAGATACAATGCTACACGGAGGCAGCAGACTGCAGCTGCTCCATTTTGTCACCTTGTCGCTAAGATGCCACCGACCCACCGTACCGCTTTGGGCAGGTTCTGCAGCACTTGCTTCATCTGGGGCTCCATCTGCTTCATGGCTCTCAGCGCGTAACGACCTTAAAGAAACCAGCGTTGAACACGTCTCAGTCCGAGGCATCACAGAGCCGGGGCAATTCGGCGCCACCGACACCGTTCCCAGAGCGCGGACCTTTTCGGCCATAAAACAACCTCGCTCTTTCGCCTGCCGACCTCCCGCAGCCCCGCGCCGGACGCCGCCCCCACGCACCTGCGAAGCCCGCCGCCGCGATGGTCAGCCCGACCGCCACCATGGTCCCGGCCTGCGGGGAAACGGAGCGCTCGGTTACCAAAGGCAAAGAAAAGAAGGAAGAACGGCCTGCGGAGCCGGGCTGGGCAGCGCGGACAACGGGAAAACCGCCGCGCCCCGCTGCGGAGCGCCCCGCGCCGCACTCACCATGGCCACGACCGACCCGCAATGCCCAGCGCCGGGCGGAGCGCGCGGAGGCCGCGGCACGCCGTAAAGCGCGGCACGGCACGACAGCTGCCGTAAAGCACGGCACGGCACGGCACGACAGCTGCCGTAAAGCGGGGCGGGGCTGCCGCGTGCTTCGTGGTGGGAAGCCTCTGTGCTCCTTAGGCGAATTGGTGCCGGTGTGCCTGAGCGCTTCCGACGGCACAGATCTGTGGTTCGGAAGTGTTCTTTGCACTTCCATCCTTGCCCCGTCCCGCCGTTCGTTTTTTCGCTCCGTGCTCCTGTCCCGACATATCGCCGCAGATTCGGCACGCTTCGCTCCTGCGGGGCCGCCCCGCGCTGCCACGTGCGCTCCCACATGGACGCGCTTCGGTATTCCATTGCTGAAGATTGCTGCAAAGTGAGGGAGAATTACGGCTCTGGCACTTGTGTTGGAATGCTGTCAGTAGCACAGTGCCTCCGCTCTTACTGCGTTGGCCTACGATGGTGGTGGGATGGCAGTAGGGCTGAACTTTCCCCCAGTAGTGCTTACACGTGGCTGCCGTGTGATGGACGGCAGTCTGACAAAATGGTGTCTGCAGTGGGAGCGTGTATGAAGCAAACGTGTGTCACTGAATTACTGCTCCGTGAGGAGAAAATGGCACTTGCTGATATTCCTTCACACCTTCTGAACGTCGATGGAGACCAAACAGTAAATGTGAGCACAGTGTGGCGGTGATGGTGCACTGCAGCAGTGGTAACAGCAGTGTGGAATACACATAACAGCATTGTGGAATACAAGCCACGTCCTGGATGGCCAGGCACAGCTGTCATCTCTGCTGGTGCAGATTGTTGCAAGCAGGGCATGCAGGTTCTTGTTATCACTAGCAAATATGCATTGCTAGTGGTAGTGACTGTGTTGAAAAATAGTATTTTGCAGCTGAGAATATGCTTTATCAAGTAGAACTATGTGCTCTTCGTATCTGATGTAGTTTCCATGGAAATAAATAGGAGGCATTACTTCCAGAGAAACCTACATATTTTTTATCTTCTCTTTAGCTCTGAGCTCACTTAGTATATGTTGTAATTTCATTTTGACTCTGAATTATTTCTTCACCTAAATTTCAGGTGCTTGAAGCAGAGTCATTCGAGGTGCTTGGAGGTGGTCTCCTATTTCTTTCCTTCCCTGTTACCCATAGAATCATCTGTTGGAAGGGACACTTAAAGGCCACGTTGTCCAACTACCCTGCAATGAACAGGGACACCTACAGCTGATCAGAGTGCTCAGAGCCCCATCCAGCTTCTCCTTGAAAGTCCTGGCAAATGCTAAAACTTGATTTTGTGGATGGTTTGTACATAAATATTAAGGTGATTTGTTACACAACAGTCAGTTAAACTCTTGAACTCTCCTTTCTGAAATTTATTCCAACTGTATCAGTGCTGATACTTGTTTGCCTGCACTGTGAAACTCAATATATTGAGTGGTAGGAAAACACACTTGTGCCAGTTGTAGCAGAGAAAGTGGAAAAGAGCAAAGCCGTTATTTGCACAGCCTTAATGAGTTGTGAATCCTCAAAGGTCCCAGTTTCTAGGTTTCATCATATGGAGATTGTTGCAACATGAAGGCCTTTGCACACTCTGCATTCAGATGTACCTCAGAATCTGCTGCTCTCCTAACTGAAGATGAAATGACAGCATTGTCAGCCAGCAAGGAAAACTTGAGTGGAGCAGAGTGCAGAAGTTAGGGGAGGGAGAAGAAAGCTGTGAGTGCTGCAGGAAGCTGTAGGGGCAGTCCTCACCCATAGGTTCGTAAGAAGCTTTCTGTTGGCATTAAGCATTCTTCTGAGGAGATAGTGGTTTTGTAGCTTTTGTGCTGGTTCGTCACTGACTGTCTTCATGGACCTCATTCAGAAATGTCTCACCATGTCTTTTGCACAGGGAGATGCATCTCTGTCCATCATATGTAAAACAGGATTTGAACTTGTCCCTCCAAGACAGTAGAGGTGTAATATGGCACAGCACAAGTTTTGGGTTGTGTGTTTTTTGTTGGTTTTTTGTTTTGTTTTGTTTTGTTTTGTTGCTTTTTTGAACTTTTGTTTAAGATACTACTGATGAAAGACGAAGCTAAGAAATGCCTGTTATTCTAGTCTTGCACTCAAAAGAGGTGAAGGAATCCTAATCCTTTTGAGACAAGAACTTCTCAACTTTATGACTGACAGTTTTACCTCATGTATGCCTTTACTGTATAACTTCATTGTCCCCAAAGAATTGGGCCCAGTGAGGAGCACACAGAACCCTGTCAATTGACACTGAAATGGTGGATAACAAGCAGCTTGGAAAACTGCAGACCCACACAGGAATGGTACTTTCTGGTTAAGAGCTCTATTCTGACGTAAAGAAATGCCATAGCTTCAGGGTCAGTTACCACTACAGGTGGGCCACAGCTCTCTTCCAAGGCAGGTGCATGAATTTTAAACAGGGGGACAGACCCAAGCCTAGAGAGCATTTCCAGGTGCAGCAAGCAAAGGTAAGCTTTGTCTTCATTTTTGATTCTGTAAAACTGTTTGTTTCCTCACATAAAAGACAAAAAACATTGAGATACCCAGGGATGGGTGTTGTTGTTGAGCACTATGTAGTAAGTTTGCAAGTTTCATTTTCCTTCTCTTTAGGAGAATGAGATGAAGGGAGAAGGTATGGATAACAATGTCATTAATACATTTTTAGCAGTGGGAGCTCTTTTATTTTCCAAATCTGTGCCTTTTTTTTTACACAGGTTTTGTTTTTAATGCAACTTTTATTTTGGTTTGCTGTTAATATATCTTTCTTTGATGTATAGGGAGTGTGCGCTGCTGTTACTTTTCTTCAAGAAAACGTGTATAACCAGACCACTTCTAAGACTTTCTCATTTAAATTTATAGAACGGTTTGATGGATTTTCCTGTTAATTATACTATTATACTGGTAGGAGGTGTGTTCTTGTTTAGCTTGTGTTGTTAAATTCACATAACTTTTGTTTTAAATCCCCACATGTACCTCTGTACTTGTATAGAAAGGGTGCTGACAGGAGTAAGCACATTTTGACCTCAGAATTGAGTGTACAGTGATATTTGTCCTAAGCTTGAATACAATGCTGATTTTTCTATAAGTACTCATTTAGCTTCTTGATTCAATGGTATTTCCAGTGTTTACGTGAATTGCATATTTATAGTAAACTTGGTTTCATATGTGGAAATCAGTTTCAATACATACAACTGGAGAAAAAATTGAAGTCTGAGATTTCTCTGCATGAAAAAGAGCCTGGGTAAAATGCATGCTTCCAGTACTCTGTGTAATGACTTGGAATGCCATATTTTTCCGAAGACCAAAAGAAACCCTTAAAGGAATACCATTAAGCTTAGACCACTTTCTTTCCCACCTCATGTACTCCCAAATGTTCATTCTTGTGTCTAAGGCACTGCTTGAACCTTTGTTGCTAACTGAACATTTCATGAGCATTTTAAGTAGCTTTATGTAGTGGTGTTTTGGTATTCTTTCAAAACCCCGACTATATGTAGGCAGGAATAAAGGGCTTCATGTCTTAGGTCACTCTTGTCATGGACTTTTTTTCTCTTAGCCGTAGGTTCTATAGGTTACATACTAATGATTCATGTGATCATAGCACAGTCCTTTCAAAAAATCGTAATGTAATTTACTAACAATACTTTTAATATGAAAAACATTTTGGGATGGAGCCAGAGGACTACAGCTTACCAGGAAGTGCTCAGGTGCCAGCAGTCATGATTTGCTCAAGCAGAAATCCAAGTCACTTGGCTCCCACTGAGTTCAGTTGCAGTTGAAGTAGTTTTTTTCCACGTCGGACAAGTCTGAGGAGGAAAAAAACAAAGTTCAGCATATATCTTTGTTATAGATAATATGATATAGGCATGCTCAGCTGTCCCCAAGCTTGATCTTGATGTGCTCACAGCTGTCCAATAAAGAATTGTAATTTTAGGCAAATTAGTACTGGAGTTTCCAGAACACTTCTCTGGCACTTTGATACCTGTATGCATGGAAAGTATCTTCATCACTGATGCTACTTGAAAGTTAATGCTATGTAGAAAACAGTGGCATATGTTGCAAGGGTCCCAAGTGTCTATGGAATGCCAGTTGGATGGCAGTTGCAATGGAGTGCTTCTCAGTGCCTTGGGTTTATTGAAGGGTGGCTGGAGTTGAAGAACGCTTCCAACAGAGGGGCCTGAGTCTGTATACTGATGTGACCATTCACTGGCTGAAGGTGCAGAACCTCTTCATTAAATTATGG